>NC_141900.1:0-2500000 GCF_057802395.1 Ceratotherium simum simum | reverse complement strand
AGACCAAGGTCTATATTGCCCGTTCTGGCACCAGCAAGTCACACTAGGAACACAGGGCAACATCCCCATAGCTACCACGGAGCTGGAGGTGGAGGGTTGCAGGCAGGCAAGTTAAAATGCCACAGGGCTCTCATACTGAAATTTAGGAGCTTCTTCATTCATGAAGCATTCTCTTGGTTGTCAATTTTTTATTAGATTCTAAAATTTGGAAAAGTTGATTCTGACAGTTTTTGTCAGCTTGCTTGTTGTTTTAGTAAAGGGCCAGAGTTTTGGAGTTCCCTACTCTGCCAACTTCCATGACATCACTCCCCTGACTTACACTTTAAAAGATCCACTGACTGCTCCATCAAGAGGAGACTATCAGGAGGACCGAGGCCGGGAAGCCAACTGCAATAATGAGACTAGACGTGAGGGTGCCTTGGACCAGGGGCAGTGGAGGATAAGAAGCAGGAACACTTAGAAGGTACAGCCAAAAGGAGTTGCAGATGGATTGGAATGTAGGTCATGAAAACTGTGGAGCTGAGAGGCCTGATGAACTGGAAAGATGGATTTGCCATTACTGGGCTGGATTCCTGCAGGAGCCTCCTGGTGGGTCTCCCTGCTTCCACATTCAGATTTCTATCATCTATTCTCAATAGAGCAGCCAGAGTGAGCCTTTCAAAACCTGAATCAGATTATATCACTCCTCTGTTCCAGTGTCCCCACCCCAAATCCGTACAGTGGCCTGCAGAGCCCTGCATAATCTGGCTCATTGAGCCCTTTCTGTCCACGCCTCCTAACCCACTCACTCTGTTCGAGCTCCGTTCCATGCTGGACTCATTGCTGTTCCTCTAACTTACCATACAGGCTTCTGCCTCAGGGCCTTTGCACTTGTGCCCCCTGATATGCATGTCCCTCCCTCACTTCTTTATGTATCTAGGTAAATGTCACTTTATTAGGGATGCCTTCTCTGACTGCCTCTGAAAACCCCAGCTTCCCTGGTACTTCCTGTCCCCCTCCCTCTGCTGCTTTTTCTCCACAGCACTCGTCCCCACAGCGTGTCATATCGCTGTTTCTTTATTTGATTCTTATGCGACAGGATATTAGCGCCACGAGGACGAGACGACTGTTCTCCTCAGGTCTGGATCTCCAGCACCTGGAACAGTACCTGGCAGGCAGGAGAGCTAAGTTACTCTTCCTGGAGGTCGTGAGTGGAGATATACAGTTTCATGAGAGACACAATCATTCTGTTCAGAGAGTCCACCATTGGAAGGGAAGAAAAACAAGCACACCAATGACTGTATTCAGGGGGTGAGCCCCGTGTTTCGGATGAGCACAGGAGAGGGGTGTTCTCAGGACTCACTAACCCGAGTCAGCACTACAGCACCAGGGAAGCCAGGCCACCCCCAGCCCCAGCAGAATGATCCTGCCCTAATCCTTTCTTACTGTTGATCCACAAAACACTTCATTTGACAAAACGTTCCTGAGCCTTAAAATAGCATTTGAAAACGATTGGTCTACCCTACAGACCCAGTTAGTACATAATTCCTACTGGTTTGAGCTAATACACTGTGGCCCCCTGCTTGGGGCAAGCCCTGCCACTAAGCCGGGGGAGGTCCCAGGGCACCACTCTCTAGTTCTCGACTCCTAGGTGAAGGCGTCAGAGGAGGTTTCTGTTGTGGTTTCTTCCAGCTCCAAGTGTGTCATCTGGGTCCATAAACACTTGGCCAAAATGAGACAGAGCATCATAACATAAAACCGTTAAAACCAAGAATTTATCAACTACTTTATTTCTCCCGAGAAACTTTACAACATCCCTTTGCTTTTGTTATTGTTCCTTGGAATTAAGTTTAATGAGCAGATGTGATTTATGCCATGTATTTATAATAATCTGAACTTTGACATTACATTTTTCACCATTGGCTTCCTTGCATTTGAGATATTTGCATTAGGTTTAGGAAGACTCTTTTCTCTGTTTTGTTTACAATAGATGCTACAGAAATATAGCCAAGAAAGAAAAAAGTAGTCATTGTTTATCTCCATAGCCTCCCATCAGTTTCTCAGGAAGATCTGAAAAATCCTGCAGCAGCCACACAAATAACACAGAAATGCAAAGGGGTCCTCCTCTCTTAAAGATGCACAATTCCTGGGTCATTTTTTAAAAACGTTTTATATTTAAAAGTTAGTTCATTCCTGCAAAAGTGATTTTTGAGTAATTTTTATAGGCTAGTGAGGCAAAAACAAATACCATGGGGTTCTTTATCATTAAGGGACTTACAGACAGGCTTAAAAAATAGGAATAATTAACATTTAGAAGTGCCACACTAGGAAATGGAGAGTGTCTGCTAATGGATGCAGGGTTTCTTTTTGGGGTGATGAAAAATGTTCTAGAATTATATTATGGTGATGGTTGCATAACTATGAGTATATTAAAATCCACTGAATTTTCCAATTTAAATGGGTGAACTATATGGCACCCTGGTATATAAAAGACATCTCAATAAAAGTGCTGCACTTGGGGTCTGCCCAGAGCCTGAGGGTCACTGAAGATCTAGTAGTCGGTCCTTGCAGGGGAGAGGCAGGGAAGGCAGGAGACAGAGGCTCCACACAGAGCTCAGACTCGGATACTCACCCTCACCCCTCCCCACATGTGACTGATCCACTCCTCAGACTCAATATGGCCAAACCTGACCCCTCTCTCTCCTCCAGACCCTCCACGCGCAGAGCTCCTGTCTCAGCTGACGGCAGTGCCATCTTGAGGGCTCTCTTAAGTCGTCCCCGTCACCTCCATCCCCGCCCCGCACTTGGCCACCTGGGACATACTCCTCACTGCTCTCTATCTGTTCAACCTTGTCCGCTCAAGTCCATGCTCAACACGTAGCCCAAGTGATGCTGTCAACGGGCAGTCAGATGGTGGAGCTCCTCAAGACGTTGACAAGCTCCCTACTGCAAGTCAAGTCCAGCTGGCCTGGCGCTCCCCGGGGCTGGACTCAGAGCAGCCACTCAAAGCCACCACTCTGCGTGTGTCTGCATTTCCCCCCTTGATTACACGTCTATCGATTGGTAATGCTCTGCGCTTGGCAATCCTTTGGCTGACCGGCCCTCATTAACTCATGAACTGGATGACTTTGCAAGAAAGAGAAACTTTTCAAGAGCTGCGTTACCACTTCTCAAAACACAGACTGGAAGCGGAGTTGGAGGTGAGCTGGAACACCCTAGGTCAGGAAATGAATCTCCACAGCCAGAAGACAGCTCTAAATGACAAAGTAGAGGCCTCGGGGGTGCTGTCCAGGGTCACTAGGCTCCCTAAAGGGTGGGTGGGTGTCTTCCGGGGGAGCTGACTGCCACTCCTCACACTGCTCTGTTTGGTCCTGTTGCTTTTTCTCCTTTGCTCATGTCCCCAAGTGAGCTCTGCCCTCCTCTCCTTGCCCCCCCGACCTCTCATGCCCAGTTACATCTCTCGTCACCATGCACTGCCACTGGCACATTCAACCTTAGTTCTATTTAGAAATCCAACATCCTTCATGAAGGTTTTACTAGACAGGAAATCAGAAATTGGTGGCATTTTCCTGTGAGATTGTTATTTTCAATGTTACATTGGTTAATTAGACACGTTATTTGGGAACTTAAACTTCATTTTCAGGTCCATAAACCCAACCCTCCTCAGGCTCCCCAAAGCCATAAGCCCCTGTGGGCTCACACTAACCAGTCTCCCCCAAAACGGACGGATCCACCTGCCTGCAGATGGTGACCCCAGCTCAGCGACCGAGGCGCTCCGGTGGAGAATGTGCTAGATCAGCACAGATCGTCAAGTTCCAAGGTTAAAAGGAGCACCCTCCTGTTTATTCTCTGTATAACAATGTTTCCATCCTCTTCACCCCAAATTAACGATCACACAGCTCAGGAAGTTGTTGTTAGGATTAGAAAAAGGAGCTGCAGCTTCTCGAAGATTTTCCACGTTGATCTGGGACTTGCTGAAGTTCCACTTCTTGCGGGTGTCTCCTGCCGGCAGAAGCAAGTGGGCCGCCTGGAGTCAGCTTCCTCCGTTCCTTCCTTCCTTAGGTCTCAGGAAGACACCCCTTCTGTCGTGATGACAGAACAGCAACTTTAGTCATGATGCAAACCCATGGATAAATGCTGGTATTCTGGGGCCGGCCAGGTAGTGTATCAGTTAAGTTTGCATGCTCCGCTTAGGAGGCCCAGAGTTTGCTGGTTTGGATCCTGGGCGTGGACCTACTCACCGCTCATCAACCACGCTGAGGCAGGGTCCCAAATAGAAGAGCTAAAAAGACCTACAACTAGGATACACAGCTATGCACTGGGGCTTTAGAGAAAAAAACTCTGGTATTTTGGCCCTACAGTGCCATTATGAGGCTGGCTGGCTGTGGCCTTCTGTCCTTTTTTACACCCTGTTCACCTTGATTGGACTCCAGATAATACCACTTCATCCACTCCCCTTTCACAAACTGTCTCCCAGCGTGGGCCCCTGGGGACAGATGTACTCACCATGCTGTGATATTTCTCAGGAGTAGTTGATTCATAAGGACTCTAAAAGAGCATAAATCCAACTCAAACTGGCTTAAGCAGAATGACAAGCAAAATGTAGGGCTCAGGCGTGGACTTCAGGAGCAGCTGGATCCAGGAGATCAAGCTTTGGTCTCTCTCTCTTCAACGTTTGTTTTGCCAACTTCTATTTTGGTTTCATTCCAGGCTCCAAGGGGACCCTCTCCTCGTGTCTGGGACTGGTTTTGGTGGACTGGTTTGGATTCCTGTGCCTGAGGAGAAAATATGCTGATCGGTGAGGCCTGGGAGAGGTGACTCCCCAAATCAAAATGAGGGCAGTCTTACCAGAATGAGGAAAAATAGACATGTACATGGAATTCATTTTCAAGACCTGCGGTTTCCTGGGCTATGTGCCTCGTGGGGTCTGTACCACTGATGCACTGGACACAGCCCCTCATTTGGTGCAGGGCTTGAGGCCCTCGTGTGTCATTACCTGTTGGATGTGAGCGCTGATCTCGGCGTGGCCTTGGCTCCTCTCTTTGCCTTCTCAGCGTCAGTCTCCATGTCTGTCCACTCAGGCCCTGCTGATCTCACAGCCTGTGGTCACTGATGGGGTCAGAGAGTCTGTCGTGACCCCTATCTCACTGCTCCTCACCCAGCTGCTCCTGCAGGACCGCGGCCTCTGTCAAGGCCCCGGTCCCTGGGGCATCACATCCGGTCACCTGGGACACTGTGTCTTAAATGGATCTGTCATCGTCCACTGAGCAGCCACTCGGCCGCTGGTCATCGCAGTTGTCTGCAGGCATCCACCAGCCCCGTCCTGTTGGTGGGACACCTGTGAATGCCTCCTGGGCGGGATCATCTTGTTTTTCTTAAATGAACTTTTTATTTCAGAACAGTTTGGGCTGAAAAAGTTGTGAACAGAGTAAGGAAAAATTGTGAATAAAGAGAGTTCTCACTGCCCCACACCCCATTTCCCGTTACTAACATCTTACATTGGTATGGCACATTTGTCACAAACAATGACCAATGCTGGTAAGTGATTACTAACGAACACCCACACATCACTCAGGTTTCCTCAGTTGTAATGTAAAGTCCTTGTCCCGTTCCAGGACACCACATGACATTTAGTTGTCCTGTCTCCTCCAGCTCCTCTGGGCTGTGGCGGGTTCTCATACTTTTCCTTGTTTTCAGTGACCTGGACAGTGTTGAGGATTGCTGGTCAGGGATTTTGGAGACTGTCCCTCAACTGAGATTCTTCTGACGTTTTTCTCATGATGACCTTAGAACGACAGGTCTGGGGAGGAAGAGCAGAGGGGTATAGTACCCTTCTGAGCACTTGCTTTCCAGGCTGCAGGCTGCCACCTGGCTCACCCCGGGATGGGACCTTGGTCTCCTGGCTGAGCTGTGCGTGTCAGGCTTCTCCACCATGAAGTCCCTCCTTTGGCCTTTCCACACCCTGCTCTTCGGAGGGAAGTCGCTGTGTGTCCCACACCTGGGGAGGGATGTGCTCCTCCTCCTCGAGGGCAGAACGTTCACGTGGCACACACAGTGTGTGCACGCCCCGCCCAGGCCCAGGAGTGTGGATTCTGAGTCCTCATCACTGGGCAGGCATGGAAAGTGCTAGTAGGTGTTTGTTAAAGGGACTGAATAGTCACGTCTCTGGAGAATCTGGTCCCAGCTCTGTGGCACCTGAGGGTGAGTGTGTCCCTTGGCATGTTGGCAAGTCCTGAGTCAAAGTGGCTTTGAGAACAACCAAAACTGCTTGAGAATGTCCAGGCCCCTCCTTGGGGAGTCCTTAAGGAACGCGCACTTTCCCAGTTACACTGAGGCAGCAGCTGTTGCTTCCGACAGCATAACATGTCTAAACCAGGAAGACTCCACGGGGCCTACACACCTTCAGGGTTTGAACATGTCTTGTAGATGACAAGAAACTTCTGCAGCCTGTGCGCCCCCAACATCAAAAGTCAGCACACCTGCTCTCACCTGGCCCAGGGACCGCGGGTGACGCCTGTTGGGCTGCAGACTCGCTGTTAAACTTTCTGGCCTTGCGTTGTCTAAAGCCTTTACCCATGCGCCACCCGCCTTCCAACCTACAGAATTTCACAGGAGTAAGAATAGCTTTATCTTTCCAGCCAGAGTGCTCCTGGGACCCGACTCAGCCCCAGTTTGGGTGGGGAACTTGGGGAGAACGCCTGTAGGGGCTGCTGCTCCAGGTTGGGGTGGCCGTGGAGAGAGGAGACGAGAGTTTCTACACCAAGAGCAGCTCCCACTCGGGGGCACATGCGTGTGGCCACTTCTGCTTTCCACTTCCATGGTTAGACTCCGGGGGTGGTTTCTGAAATGCCTCAGGAGGACCTAGGGTATAAAACTTAGGACAAGTGAGGGCTAATGCATGCATCCTGGAGCCCCCACCCCAGTGTCTCCACAGCCCCAGCTCTTCCCTCACAGCCCCTCATGGTGCAGGAGGACGTGGCCACATGCTGCGAGGGGCCACAGCACAACAGGCCAGGTCTCCCAGGCCCTCAGGTTCACGGCTCTGAGTCCTCTGGGACCGAGGAGAAAGCAGCACCCCTGGGGGCTGTGTCACCTCCTCAGCCTCATCTCCCGCCGTGGGCCACCCCTGCCTGAGCAGCTTCCTCACTCGCTACTCTGCCCCAGCCCTCTGCCTGCGGCTCACCCTGATGTTTGCCAGAAGCCGGGCAGTGTGACGGGAAACCTGAGGGGTTGGTTTGACGGGTCCTCTTCAGCGGAACCCGGATGGCAAATGCATGCAGGCCCACCCGCCAGTTCTGCGATGGCCTTGCCTCTGCACCGGCGTTAAGGTCCCTGTGGCCTTCCAGCTGTGCAACCAACTCCAGCTGCCTGCCCACCCCTGTGCCCTGGGCGGCCACCCCAGCTGCCCTCCCACCAGCACGCGCCATCCTGCCTGTACTGGCCACGATTCTCAGTCCTGTTTGGCACTGGGCCCCTCTGCGGCCCCGCCAGTCCCAATCCCAGGTTCCTGCGGCCGCTTTAACATGCCTCTACCCTGGAAAGCGGTCCACGGCCACGCACAGGACTGGACAAGCCACCTTCTTGTGGGCTTCCTCCTCATCTGCGGGATGCTAGGCTAATCTTGTCAACCGGTTTAGGTTGAGATCCAAGGCAGCAATACTGGGCAGAGTTTTGAAAGCTATAAAAACTATGCACGTGCCAACAGTTAGAGCATCCCGGTTACTATCGGTGCCATCAGAGTGCAGCAAAGTCATTCGGAGACTGGGGGACCGTGGTCGCCCATCAGAGCCCTGCCACCAATGGTTGTGCAACTCGGCCACAGGACGGTACCCTCCCAGCCCACTTTCCTCTCTTCGGGTGGGACAAGGCCGTCCCTTCCGAAACGCGAGGAGAAGGACTCATGTAAGCAACACTGTGACACTCCGCTCGTGCCCAGCACATGCCAGCCTTCAGCATTTTGTCATTTCAATTGACTCCAAAAGCTACATTTTTCCTATAGAAAGCCCCAAACAGCGGCTTGAATCTTGGGGCGCGGTGGGGGGGTAGAGGGGGTGTTGAGTACAAGGCAGCCTGACACGACTCATTCAGCAGACAGAGAAACGGTGAGGTCCCCTCGGGTTCAGACAGTTTATCATGTGCAAAGACGGCAGAAGGAAGGGCAGCTGAAGGTGCCAGCTCCCCAGCTCCTTGTGTGGGGGGGCGCCGAAAGGGGGCCAGAGGACAGCCGTGGTAGTGATGGAACGCCTTGCCACGCTGCAGGGAAGCAATTCTGTCACCTGCAGCTGAGCCTGAACTGAGGCAGACGGAAGGCCTCACACCTGCTCAGAACCCAGGAGGTGATAGGAAACTCACATGACAGGCTCCTGGACCCAGGGAAGAGACTTAGAAATGATAGTTCTTCACAGGCCTTCATGATCGATCCCAGGGTCTGGGAGGACCACAAGGCATTCTGCAAAGACTTGCATTCAGCTGCAGCTCTAGTCCTCCTCTCTGGCCTCTGTGGGCACGTGAAGGATAGAAGAGTCCCCTGAAGGAGCTGATCCCTTCCGGGGGAGGAGGCGCTGGGTGGAGGCATGTAGAGAGAGTGGTAAACAGCAAGGCTGAATGGTGAGAGCCTCGTTCAGGGCCTGGGATTTCTTCCAAAGAGCAGCGGGATCCCTCAGGGTTTGAAGCAAAATAATCACCTCATCAAGCTGGCGCTAGGTTTGACTGTTATTTTTATTGTGAGCCGAAAGCTCTTTGAAGAGAAGGAATATTCAAATCATGGCTTAAGAGGGAGGGCAGATTTTTTTGTTGTTAAATAATGCTAAATAACAGATTTTAAATTTGGCTTTGTTTAAACTCCGGACTAAACTCCATTACTCAAGAAGCTAAGAAAAAAAATATTTTTGAAGATTTTCTTCCTGGGTTATGATTTTTCCCAGACTACGTTGGACTTCCTAAGTTCCTTGGAGTTTAACGTATGTTTATTTTATGAGATACCAGCTTTTCAGCAAGTATTCTTACAGGGGAAAGTTTTGGGAAGCTGTTAACATAGATTTTAGAAAAAGCTGCAGTTTTTGGCAGGAGAGAGAGGGTCAACTTTGTTCAATATTTATTTAGTACTGCAAAGTCAGTTCAGACTTGGGAAGTGAGAGTCTTGGAGAGGATGCTATTCTTAGAACCTCCCCGGGGACTGCTGTCCTGGAAGAAGAGCCGGGGAGCCCTGAGGCACCGAGAGAGAGGGCCAGGCCTGGGCAGGGGCTGGCAGCCATCAGAGACCCACAGGTTCACCCGCCCTGGAGGGGAGGACAGCCGGCCAACAGCCCGCTGTGCGGGTTACCAGGTGGGGGCCAGGGTTGCTTCCAACCTTGCCGCCCCAGAGACCTGGCCAGAGAGGAGGCAAGTGCAACCAAAATAGATTAGGAAGCAGGCACTCTACTCACGCCCCTCTCTGATGAGAAAACTAGGCTCAAAGAAGCAAGCTGTCCAGTGTGGACAGACTGTGATGCTCTCGTCTGATCCCTGAGCCTGCAGCCAGCAGTGTGTGAGCAGGGCAGCTGCTCTGAGGCCCCGCACCTCCTCGCCACAGGCCCATCTGGTCCCTGCCCTGCTCCCTGGATAGGAATCGGGGCCCTGCTTCCCCCTCATGGGCAGGTTCCACCAAGTCCGCTTCAGCACCCATTGCATCGGCCCCCGGGCCATGCTGGACAGCTGCAGGCTTGTCGGTCCAGGGCTGACCCCGCACAGCCAGCCATTTTTTCTTAAGTAAAATCTCCCTGGAGCCATTTCTGGCCAATGGCACCTGGACAGCTAGAGGCTGTGCGGTTTCCTTTTCAGAGGTCCCCCAATTTCTGGTGGTGGACAGCCAAGGCAAAATCCAAATTCCCGTTATTTAGACCCAAGAGCCTTAGGTCTGCGTGCATCAGATGGGCCTGAATCCCTGAGTTCCCATCTCAGGGTATCATTAAGCTTATCTTTGCCAATCAGTCAAGAACAACCGACATGTGCAAGTAAGAGGCTTGGAGGAAACAGCACAGACAGGTCCCTGACCTGGGGGAGGGCGGGCTGTGTAGACAACGGCCTCCTCACCAGCTGCCTGCTGTTCTCATGGTCAATAATTGTTTTAAAACACAGGCACTTCGTAGAATCTTTTAAGTTGCTGTAAAATAGTTAGCAGAGAGGTAGTGGGATTTTTTTTCTTTTTCCTTTGGTAACTGCTGATGACTCAACACGATAGCAACGTTTCAGCCGCATAGCTTTGTTTTCTTGATGATTCTTCTTGGTGTCATGAAATCAAGATTCATACTGTCAGGAAGGAACATTTAAAAGCTGTGGAATACGTGGACTGAAAAGGAGCCCAGCTGAACGCCTGAGTGTGCAGTGGGTGCCCTCACAGATCATTTTTGGGGATCAACTACCCAGATCCTTCGGCATGACCTCCCGGCCTCTGGGCCACACATCAGATATGTATGTCCTAGCTTCTCACCAGGAGCACTTGCAGAGCTTGGCAGCGACTGTGGCTGGGCCCAGCGCAGGCCAGTGATTCAGGGGGTTTGAAAGGGCACCCGGGCCCTGGAGCCCACCCTGGCTCCTAAATTCTCCCTGGTTCATTCCCTTCCAAGCACATAGGCCTCATCTCTGTATTCAGACCTACTGAGTTCGTTCCTGCCCCAGGGCCTTTGTGCAGGCTCTTTCCTGCCTCCAGCTTCTTCCTTTGCTCTTCTCCTGGCTGACACCTTCACCTTGTCAGTCTTAAATCAAGTGTCAATCTTTGGACAGGCCCCCTTGTCATCATCACTTCACCTTCATCTGTCACAACCTAAAGTCGTCTCGGTCATTTTGGTTTGTTCGTTGTGTCCGCCCACTCCACCCCCATTAGGAAGTAAACTCCTTGAAAATGAGGCCCTGACCTGCTCCTCCCTGTTTCCCGCACCCATTCCACACATCGTTGCTGAGTGCTTCCTCTGTGCTGGGCAGTGTTCCAGGAGTGAGCGAGCAGACAGTGCCCTCTTTAGGAAGCCTGCATTCTGGTGCTGGGGAGACCAGAGGGTCAGGCAGCGAGGGGCGGGAGGAGGCCGCTTGACCCAGAGGTCAGGAAAGGCTCTCTGAGGGCCTGGGCGATGAGGAGGAGCCACAAGACCTGGGGACACAATCTAGGGACAGAAGAAACCCCAGGTCTGGAATGTTGCTACCTCCAGTCCCCAGAGCGGTACCCCACACGCGCTTGGGTCACTGTCTAGTGTCCTGAGCCAGACTGTCCCAGAGGTTGGGCAAAGATGGAGGCCTGTGGCAGGACAGAAAGACTAGAGGCTTCAGGGGTTTCAATTCTGCTCGGCTCTCTCCTAGCTGTGACCTTGGATACGTCCTTAATCCTTATAAAATGGGGCTGACATACCTGCCTCAGAGGGTTTCTGTGAGGCTAAAGTAAGGCACTGCCAGCAAGTCTGCATGGTCCAGCAGGCACGGACTAGTGACTCACTAGTCCTCATTCCTGTCAGGGATCCCTGACCTCGAGGCCGGGGTGAAGGTTGAACTCCAACACAACACACACATTTGGAGTCAGAAGGCCTGTTCGGGGTTACGTGGCTGCCCACACGCCCGAGGCTTGGATCCCAGGCATTCTTGTCGAGATCGTACCCGTCTCTGGGTGTCACACGATCATGGGGAGACACAGCCCCGCAGGGTGGGACAGGACATATTTGGGGCAGAACGTTTTCTTTAGACTGAGCCAATCTCTCTCCTTGTCACTTCTCCGTCCTGGCCCTAAGTCCATGCATCTGTGACCACAGAGAAGCAGGCGATGGCCCTGTCTCATGGCATCTTCAGAGAATCTCGAGGCAGCCCACGTTGTGCCCCGCCCCCAAGCCATGTCTTTAGGATGCGAGAACATCAGGCTACAACCCTACAGCAGCTGCCGGGACGTTTAAGGAGCTGGGGACAAGGACTCGGGCCCGTCCTCCCCACAACCACCTCCAGGTCCCTTCCTTTCTTTGCAGCTGACGTTCTCCACATGCAAAACAGGAGTAGCAGATTCGCACTGTGGTTCTCAAACTCCACTCCCTGGAACCCAGTGTGTCTGCAGAGGTGCTTCTGTGAACTTCAAATAGTTGCTTCCACTTCATTTAAATGTGTTTTAACTATTTTAAAAACTTTAGTGAAAACGTGCCTACTTAAATGTGTTGTATGCTGACTATCAGCACCCAGGAACCCCTTGACGTGTTCTTCATGGCCAAGAAAATTCGTTTTGTGCAGACCTGGGACTCCATAGAGAAAGAGAGCAGATCAGTGGCTGCCAGGGGCTGGAGTGGGGTGGGTAGGGGATGGGAACAACTGCTAAGGGAGATAGGGTTCTTTTCGGGGTGATGAAAACGTTCTGCAATTAGATAGGGGTCATGGCTGCACATTATGAACGTACCAAAAGCCACTGAATTTGCACTTTAAAATGGTTAAAATGGTAAATTTTATGTTATGTGAATTTTACCACAATTCAAGAAAAATACTTCTTGCATTATGCAATACAAATATATTTCAAATTCTTTTAAGCACGTCTTTAACCATAAGGTTCTATTATTTTCCTCAAATTCAAGAATGAACAAATAACTTCAGGAAAAAGTTTAAAAATTCTTATACTGCTATTTACTTTTAGGAATTTGGATTATTTATTTTTTTGGTACCATGTAACTCATTACAGGGGAAGCATTAAAACAACTGAAAATATTTGGGTTCATCAAAAGAGTCTTCAAATTTTTGTTGATTGGCTTCATCAGAAATAATATACATTATCAATTTGAAATTATAAAGGAAATCTATAAAACACTGTCCTCATCGTTATAGAATTTTATATATTGGGGTTCCATACAAGATTTTGTTTGTGAAAGAATATTTGCGTTGCTAAGGAAATTTGGAGAACGCTGAGCTGGTCATGTTTCAGGCCCTCACATTCTGCCACCTGACGGATTCCAGGGCATATGAGCATGCCCCCGGGATGGCAGCTCCGGAGGCTTCTGTGGGAAGTAAGCAGAGCACCCACCACTACTGTCACCAGGCTCCAGATTAAACACAGTGGCTTAGGTTTGCTTCACACATGAGCAGTGGTTTCCCTGGATTAATTCACTGAGTCAAAATCTATATTAAACATTATTAAAAACAAGTACACACATTCTTCAGAACTGGAGCCTCATGGTTCTGAGTGACCTGAGTTACTTGTGTTACGTCACTTCCCTGAGTTACCTGTGTTACCTGTGTTGGGTCACCATTCTGAGTTACCTTTGTTCCCTGTGTTCTTTGTGTTAGCTCACTGCCCTGAGTTACCTGTATTAGGTCACTGCCTTGCTTTACCTGTGTTACCTGTGTTACCTGAGTTACCTGAGCTACCTGTGTTAGGTCACTATTCTGAGTTCTCTGTGTTAGGCTACCACCCTGAGTCACCTGTGTTCCCTGAGTGGCCTGTGTTAGCTCCCTGCCAGGAGTGACCGGAGGTACCTGAGCTAGCCCTGAGTTAGCGCACTGCTCCCACAGCACCCATGGTGAAGGAACCCCAGTATGTGTTTTACCTTCCAATCCTTTGGGAACTATTCCTTTTGTAAAATAAAATGAAAAAAAGTTTCTTAAAAAAGGTGAAATGAAATACAAGGCTGGCCTGGTGGCGTAGTGGTTAAGTTCGCACACTCCACTCCAGTGGCCTGGGGTTCTCGGGTTTGGAGCCCAGGCCCGGACATATGCACTGCTCATAGATCCATGCTGTGGCAGCATCCCATATACAAAATAGAGGAAGATTAGCGCAGATGTTAGCTGAGGGACAATCTTCCTCAAGCAAAAAGAGGAAGATTGGCAACAGATGTTAGCTCAAGGCCAATCTTCCTCACCAAAAATAAAAAAATAAAAATAAATAAAATGAAAATAAGTTTCTTAAAAAATGAAATGAAATAAATACATGCAAAAAACGAATCCCAATTTTTGTTAGATTCAACAGACATAAAATTCCTCTGTCAGTTTGCTGTAAATGTTCCCAGGCACTTACTCTCAATTCAGTTCTTCCCTGTCATGAGCCATAACACCACCCAGTCAGCCGACCATAGTGCCAGGCCACTGTGCCCCTCACAAACCTGTCTTACATCTTAAGGATGGGAAAACTCAGGCCCAAGGTCATCCACCAGGTCTGCCCCAACCTGTGCTGCCAAACACCTGCCCCACCCTTCACCTTAGCTCCTCGGCTGCAACATCACCAGTGCAGGAGGGACACAGACTACCAGACATGGGTCCTGCCCCGGGAGGGCACAGATGGCTGAGGCAGACCATGGCTGAGCTGTGACCCCCATCACAGTGCCAGGCCTCAGATGCCCATGGAGCAGCGAGGAAGGAATAGCCCCTCAGCCACCTCAGGGGCTGGATGGGACCTGCCAGTCCCAGGGGGGCCCCCAGCCTGGCTTCATCCCCCACCTGGCCTCAGACCCCACAGACTCTGGGTTGATATCCATCTCGCAGAAACACAGGCCTCTTCTAGGGCCCCATTGTTGCTGCCCAGAATTCAGCAGGCATAAAACCCTGCGTGCCTCTCCTCCTGGTTGAAAGAGCATTTGGGCACCTCAGAGACACCAAGTTGCCACTTTGCAGACTCTGCAGAATGTGACAGGAAAGGAGTTTGAACATTTCCTACAGCACCTTCTGTTTTAAGGAACCTGACTACAGTCAGAAATGGGCCAAAGTGCTGTTCCAGATTCCTGGGAGCCTGGAATTTCTCTGAGCTTCTCCATGATCGGAGCTGCACTGTGAGTCAGAACAGGACCAGGTGGATGTGAGAGTGCTCACAGCAAAAGTCCCCACTTGCTGGACACTCAGATTGTACCCCAAACGTTTGTGTGGGTAACCATTTCCGTTGCCAGGGTAACCAAATTGTCCCCAGCCACTCAGACATGTCCCACTACTCAGGGACGTGGCATTCTCCTCTTTCTGAAACAAAATGAGGACATTAAATATCAGAAACTGCTGAAGTGTCAGAGGGGCTGAAACGCAAAATGCGTAGGAGGGGATTCATTCTGAGTTGAGCCCATGCCTTTTCTGCAGGCAGAATGTTAACCGACTTGGACAAGTACGCTCAGGATCTTCAGCTAGCCCCTAGCCTCCAGTCTCCATCCCCTGGCCCCAGGCCCCCAGCCTCTTACCCTCTGGCCCCAGCCACAGCAGGCTCTGATGGGCTCAGGGCCAGGACAGCAAACTCAGTGCCTTTGGGGCCAGCAGACAGCATCACTGTGTGAAGAGGTGAGAACTGAAAATGCCAGCTCATCCTAAAGACTCACATTCTTGTCTTTTCTTTGATATAGGCCAAAATAATGATCTGAGGGCTGAGCTGAGCCAAACCATGATCCCTGTGATATTCTTTGAAGAAATAACTCTTATAGACAAATACATCAACACCCCATTGGCACAATTTGCAGATTGTGAAAGATTGTCTCAGGCCCTGCTTATTTCCAGCCTCATAAGAAGCCGTGGCCACAGGATGGTAGGACTTCCCACTATTCCCTTTACAAAGGGCCAAAGGAGACACTTGCCCAAGATGTACAGAAAACCAACAGAGCCCAGACTGGGGCTCGCTGTGGGATTCCCAGTAAAGTGCTGCCCCTCAGTGAAAGGAGTCAGCGCCTCTCCGCAGGTCTCTGGACACGAGCTCTCCTGAGCATGGTTAATGGGTCCTCTGGCCACTCTGCTGTGCAGTCTTGTCCGACCCCTCACTTGTAATGGTCAGGGTAGCCTTGGAGAGCTCCTCCAGAAGGCGTTGGATGCACCATCCTTTGGACCCAGCACCATCACTCAAATTTGGAGTCACAGATCACGAAGAACTGTGACGATGGAAGGGGGCAGTGAATGTCACTATTGCAGCCTCACCCCCTTCCACCACACATCCACTGGTCTGGACTAAGGGCTGCCCCCAGGGGGATCCTGTGTCTTTCTCAGCAGCAGAAAATGGGGCTTGTAGAAACCCTTGGAATGCTGGAAATTCACACAGCTGGAAATGCTGTGTGAAGATAAGAAGAAGAAGATAAGATAAGATACGAAGAAGTCACATGTGCGGAGATGTCAACTTCAAAGAGGAACATTCAAGTAAAGTGTTACCCCTGCAGGAACCGAGGCCTCAGGGAGAGCCACACGGGCCCTATGGGCAGCCTCTCGAGGGCCAGGGTTTTAGGGAGCTGCGCCACTCCACCCTCTACCAAGAAGCTCATTTCCCATGTTCCCAGTCCTACAAAGGGAACCCAGAGAAGACACCCGGCCTGCTCAGCGCACCTGGCAGAGTTTCCCTCCAGTTGGTTCAAGTCCCCTAACATTTGTGGGAGCACATGGCTTGTGCTGGGGATGGAGCTGCGAGGAGAGAGAGTCTGTGCTCCTGAGGGTCCCTGCACAGAATCAGTAAGCTACATGTGGGATGAGCCAGTCTCCTTTGGCCGGGCTGGCTGGAGCTGACCCGAGAGGCTGGCGAGAAGGGCAGCAAGCGCTGATGCTGAGGCAGCTCTGGATGCCATGGCCCCCAACAGGAACCGCACCTCCCGCCTCCACCAGGCCTGACAAGGGAGCCCAGGGGAGTAGGGGGTGCACCTGGGAGGCACTGGGTGTCTGGGAGAGAGTGATGTTGCAGAACAGGAGGGCAGGCTGGAGAACAAGGGACTGACACTCAGAGCTCACTTCACAGGCCACTGGAGGTGATTCCCATGCCTGCTTGTGTCCGTAACACCCGCTCCTCACTTCCCCTCCGGGGACCTTAATTCCCATCAGTTACATGGGATTGAATTAGCTGGTTCTCTAAGGCCCTCCTGAAACCCCACCCATCACTGCTCCTACAGGGCCTCTCCCACGCCTGGCCCCGGGGGCTGCTCCAGGAATGAATAACCCTGTGTTGTTAAGATACTCACACAATGGAATGAGGAGGTGCAGCTGGTTTTTCCATCCAGACATAGGAGCCTTGAGTTTCAGTTCCGTTCTTCTCTTTGACACTCGGCCTCCCTGGCCCCCGGCCCCAGGGCCCCCGGCCCATCTCCAGCCTCTGCCCCCAGACATAGGAGGCCCCCACTGGGGATATGCTGCCCTCCGCAACCTCCCCTCAAGGCCTAGACTCAGACCTGCTGGAAACTCAGACGTGAAACCTGCACACTTTTGTGGGTGCCCACCAGGTCCCTGGCCTCCTCCTGCCCACACCTCCCAGCCCCCCCACTTCCAGGGAAGACAGCAGGGTCGTGGCCCATGGGGCTTGCCTAGTTGGAACGTTCTCCTGGGGCACCCATGGAGCCTGACCCCCTAAGGCTAGGCGCCCCTCCCAGAGCATTCCCTGCATCCCCAGCACCTAGCCCTGCTGGGGAGACGGCCTGGCCCTCAGGATTCCTAGAGCACACCCCACCTCACTTCTGTGAGCCTCTGTGAGCTGTGTGCCTTTTGGCCTGGTCCTCAAGGTCTCAGCGTCTGAGGGAAGTGGAGGTGGCAGTGACGTCTACCTCTCTACATTATAGGGAAGCTGGAGACAAGGCCTGGGCATCCCACTGACCCTTGCAAACTCAGTATCCCAGCTGGAGTGTGGGCCCTCCTGCAGGGCAGGGACCTTCCCGTGGGGTAGTCCCTGGTTGGCGTGGAGCACACTCTATTTGGGACAGAGCTTTTGCATCAGTGTTCCATTGTACCCCACCCTCACCACCTCCATTCACTAAAATGTCAGTCCCTGAGAAGAAAGACCCCTCCAGCATAGAGGAATCAGGCTCAGAGAGCAAAGGCAGGTCCCGGGGGCCCCCGCCAGCTCTGAACCCCAGCTCTGCCATCGACTTGCATAGCTGAGTATCTGCAGAAATGGTATTGAATCTCTGAGTGTCAATAATGCCCACTTCCAAGGATGTCTTCAAGAGTGAGAATGCATAACGCAGGCTTAGACCTGTCAGACGTGCCTGCTGGCGGTGAGCATGGTGGGTCTACGAGACCGCTGCCATTGCTTCTGGAAGAGGTCAAACCCTTGGCTCTGCCTGTGTGAGTTGTTGAAGGCGCCTGCTGCTGGCAAATTTTCAAAGCTGTCTATGTGTTACCAAGATCCATGTTTCCAGAGCGACCGGAATCTCCGGCCTCCGCCCACGGCGCCCCACAAGAGTCCTTCCCTGGGGAGTGACACCTCAAGGGTCAGTCCGAGGCCCATGTGACCCACGTCTTGCGCTGCACCCTCCCTGCAGACAGCTTCACCAGGCTCTGGAGGGACAGCTGTGGGCGCCCTCTCCACCAGGTATGAGCTTTCATCCTCAGGACCCAACCTCGGAGAGCATGGAGGAGACCATGGAAACCCGTCCCTTTCCTGAAGGCAGACAGCAGGACCTGCCCAGGTGTGCTGGGCTCTGGATTTAAGCTCGGGTTGCTTCATGACTCCCCACGCAGCACAGACGCCCCATCAGAACTCCAGGAGAAAGGACTTCTCCAAAGGACACATCCAGGTTCCCCCATCCCCCTTGGGGTGCCCCCACACATGGAGCATCATGGACCGTGACAGGTGAGGGACCAAGGTGTCTTGGTGAGCTTGGACGCCATAACAAAATCCCACAGGCTGGGACCTAAACATTGATTGCTCACCGTTCTGGAGGCTAGAAGTCTGCGACCAGGGTGCCAGCAGGGTCAGTTCCTGGTGAGGAGCCTCTTCTAGACTTGCAGACAGCAGCTTTCTCCCTGTGTCCTCACATGGGGGAGAGAGAGCAAGCTCTGGTCTCTTCCTCTTCTTCTAAGGGCACTAATCCCACCATGGGGCCCCACCCTAGTGACCTCATTTGACCTTCACCACCTCTCAGAGGCCCCACCTTCTAACACTATCTCACTGGGGATTCAGGCTTTGACATATGAGTTTGTAGGGCAGGAAAATTCAGCCCGTGCACAGGGTGTTAGAACACCATCTGCTAAGGAAACCCGGGAAGGAAAGCCCATTGATACTAACCGATCGCCTATCGTTTGGAGACCCCAGGAGCGGACACCCCCAGCTCAGGAGGCTGACAGCTGGTCCAACCCACCAATGGAGATGGGAACTGTGTGCTTCACACACAGGCCAACTGTCTGAGAGTTTCACTTCCTGCCGGAGGCTGGCAGGCAGCAGAAGGAAGGGGCGGAGTCAGGGCTGCCCCCTCCCAGCCTGCGGCCTCCACCATGAAGGCTTGATTTAAACAAGTAAAGGGCTCTGCAGAATGAAAGGGCCTTTGTGCTTTGTTCCTTTGACTTTGGGAAAGGAAAGCACAACTAACAAATGACCACAGAGGGATGGCAAGGGCAAGGGGGCAGCTGGTCCCTCGAGGCCTGGCCTTCTGCCCTGAGACCAGGGAGATCCTAAAGAGCCAACCAGGAGGAGACCACTGCGGCATGGCTGCCCGAAACGTGGCCCTGAAGGTGTCGGGTGCACGACCTCAGCAGCCTCTCCACCCTTAGGTGGTCAATTCCCCTTTCAGGACACCGGGTGGTCATTGCTGGGAAGATGAAAGAAACAACCATGCCGTGGGCACCCACAGGCCCCTGCCCTAGGGAACTGCTGGCTGTTTTATTCCCGCCTGGCTGGGAGCCCACGGTTTGGCTCCAGGGACACACGGCATGACTACTGATGGGCCCTAACATTCTAGCCTCCCTCAACCCTTCCAATGTAAGTGGAAGTTTCAGTCGCAATAACAACAATAACAAGCACCTTAAGATGCTTCAGTGTGGATTAAACAAGATACTGCAGCATTAAATTTCCTTCATAGTAAATAATCTAAAACATCACATTTACCTTAAATAAAAAGACATATAATGGAGTAGTATACAAAGTGATCATCCATTTTTAAGATGGATCGTGAGCATTCCAGCTCTGTGTCCCCTCACCCAGGGTGTGCAGGGAGCATTCCAGAACATTCTGTGTGCAGCTCAGACTTCCACGAGGCTGGTGAGCTGCTGGGGTGAGGGAGCCCAGGACCGCAGAGGCTGCACTGTGTGTCTCAAGGCCCCTGAGCACCTTTAGCCTAGGGACCTGCGTTCAGAGGGGCCCTCTCTCCTAAATGGGAGCAGGTGCACCTGCACAGGTTGGGAAGAGCTGGAGGAGAAACGGGATCCTGCAGCTATTTTAGGAAGCGAGTGAGTTCCTTCCTCTGGCTCACCCATGCTCGCATCCTCTTCCCAGGTCTCACCTCTGAAATGGCTCTGGGTCCTGCCTGGGGGACTAGCCTTGGCGTGGGGTGTCCGCTTGGTTCTCAAATGGACTCTGACGGAGGCCACAGCCTGGTCCCTGGCTCCTCCACACCTCTCACCCCACACCTGGAGACATCGTCTCCAAACGAACATGTCCACACCCTCACCTGCCCCCACAGCTCCTCAGGGCCCCACAACCCAATGACCGAAGCCCGCCCCCTACTGAGGACTTGTGCCATCCAGGGCGGGCTCCCTGACACTGCCACAGCATGGTTGGGGGGGCACTAATGAGGATGGCATGTCTGGAAGTCCTTTCCTAAGACTGGATATTTAGCCTGGGCCCTGGGGATGACTCAGCTTCGAGGCCTCAGGCACACCCTGCTCTGGACATGTCCTGGGCCCAAATTACACATTCCCTGCGGGGCCCAGGCCAAGGACGATGCCCCCCAATTTCACTGAATTTAACCCACCTTTTGGGGCAGTGAAACATGGTGTCACAAGGAAAAGACAGCATCGGAGCCCTGAGGGCACACGTGAGAAGGCGTTGGAAGAATCAGAGCCAGCTCGCTTCAGGGACAGTAGGATCCAGGGAGAAACCCACCCATCCTTGCGCCCATTCACACACTCAGCCAGCAGCTTCTGTGCCCACCCTGGGGGATGAGGGCCAAGTGGGCCTGGACAGGTGGGCTCCCACAGCACTGACCTCAGAGGAAACGTTATGCCTTCTCTGCTAGCTCCACACAGAACACTCCCAGGAAGGGGTCCTGTGGGCTCGAGTTGGGTCACAGGCCCATTCCCAGACAAATCCATCTGCCTGAGGCGTCTGACTGAGGGCTGCAATTGCCAGTCCCCACCGAAAACTACGCTCCGGGAGACGAGGAGAGTCGGTCTCTCAAAAGAAAGAGGCTGTTTTTCTGTGAGATGACACTATGAAACCACCAGAAGTCCTGATGAAACCGAGAGCAGGGGACAGGGCCCCCAGTCCCCAAGAGGACAGCCTTCACAGCAGTGGAGAGGCGGCAGGCACACAGCTGTCACTCAAGTTACATGAGAGGTGGACCAAGATGCCGTCTCAGAAATAAGAGAAGCAGACAGGACAAAGGAAGTGAAATAAAAGGCACAGTGAACAGAACTGGAGGGAGAAAGGAGCGCTACAAGGCGAGACCACGGACAAGAGAAGGAGCATGGCGCCCTCGGGGTCACTGTTGACATCAGCGGGCACTTGCAGTGGCTTCTGTCCTATGTCAGCTCCCAGATCATCACCGGGTCTCGGTTATTTCCCTGCACAAGACCCGAGTGCTTCAAACTAACAGAGGTACTGCAATCCACGTCCAACCTCTCTCCTTCTGAACAGGATGAGGAATCCACACAGCAACCCGAACCCCATTAGCTTTTCCAGCACATTCTGAGGTGGCAGACTTGGATTCAGGCAGGAGTGTCCTCCCGGCTTATGCAGGCTTCTGCAGAGTCATCAATTCTGGAAACAGAAACAGCAACGGCCCCCGAGGAGGAAGCCTGCGAGGGCAACACAGGCCAGGGCCTCACATTTTTAGCACCAAGTGCAAGAACAACAGTCCTGTCCGTTTTTAGAAGCCCATCAAAGTGTCCTGCCAAAATGAAACAAAAGCCAATAATATCAAAATTCATGGCAGCAGGGTATGAAAATGAGGGTCAAATGCAGTGCAGGCCACACAGGAGCCACCCACCCTCTGGTCCCAGAGCACCCCCTCAAACTTGCCTCCTGCCTCTCCTCGACCTCGCAGAATTCTTCCCCGGTCCAAACGGTGGCCTCTCTGGGCTTTCCCCACCTCTACTCTCTCCCGGTCTCCTGCAGGCAAATGCCTGCCTCCCCCATGCCCCAGGCAGGAGCAGCCACAGAGGCCTCCCCTGCCCTGAAGTCATGTCCGCAGTGCCCGTGACCCTTCTGGACGTGGGCCCCTCCCCGCTGCTCTGCACCCAGCCTCTGGCCTGGCGTCCCATGCTCTCCGGGCTCAAGAAATGTCAGATACCTGTTTGGCGATTGATACAAGGCCTCCGGCACAAAGAGAACTGCTCAGAGGTCATTTTTCATTCCAAAAACAACTCAAAAAGGCCAAGGGCTCCAAACCACACCTTCTCCTGCTGCCAAAAGCTATCTGAAAATGAACACAGCACCTGGAAATCAATTCATTCTGGACGGTGTCTAAACAACAGCGCTGGGCTCCGAGAACGCATTCCCAAGGGGCTGGAAGTCTCCTCGTCAATCACCGGAACAGCACAAAGCCACGTCAACCTCAGAAACAAAGTGGGAAGAAACGGCCAATGTCTGCTGCCACAGAAACAGCAGATTCTAGAAGTGGAAGTTTCCTCCACAGATTGGGACGTTTCTGTGGATTTGCAGGAAGATGGCCAAGTATTAACTGATAAAACTTCCACCACCTGGCTTATCTGATAAGGCACCTCCTTGCTCCTCATTGGATGCCTCTCCTTCAACGGCCCAGGAAGGTAGCAAGAGACTGCTGGCCCCAGAGGTGGCAAACACCCACACAGACTTCATGGCTTCCCCTGCAGTGACTGGGGACATAACTGACCAGCATGGGTGACGCTTTAGAAACCTCTCCCCCTATGCCATGAAAGTTCCAGTCCTCCCTGGAATAAAATATTTTGTTATGCGTAGGATGAAGACAGGCAGATACAGTCAGAATGTTAACGAGTGACACACATTTGCAATATGTATGGTCCTCCTGGAGTTAACAGCCTAGTCTGATGTATCACAAAATATGCGTGCTCAGGGAGGTAGGAAGGATCTGCAGTGACTTCAGAGGCTTCTCCAAAATGCTCGGGGTTCCTCCTCACAAAGCCTTTGGGGAAGGGAGGGGAGCTCCATGAATGGTGGGAAAGGACACAAAAGGAGAAAAGTAAAATACAGAACATGAAACATCCTTCTGTCTCTGCAACTAAATTCCCAAAATGTTCACCTGAACGCCTCTCAGTTAACGAGATTCTTCATCCAAAGAGAGTTGTTTTCCTTATGTTTTTGCTTTTATCAGAAAAAGAAGTGAGTCAGAAGAGAAGGAAAACCTCACTTGGGAAGCTCAGCATACAACGGGTAGCTGTTGATTTCCAGCATCAGCCATGTTGATTTTTAGCTAATTAAAAGCTTAACAGCCCAACCTATTGCATACGGTTTAGTCATTGAACACTTCCTCGCCTGGGTAAGGGGAGACGTTTAATATCTGAAGGCGCATCCACCGTATGAAATGCCCCTGGCCATTAAAAGGATGAAATGATGTGCGGTTGCTGGCAGAGGAGGACCTGGAGACAGAGTGCTGTAGGAAACAAGGTGCTCACGCCACCACAGGGACATCACGATCCTGTTCAAATTCCACACAACATAGAAGAGCATGGGGGGGACCTGAAGCACACTGCCAATCGACGGCCACATCCACCTCTGGGAGGAGAGAGGGGGAGAAGTTGAGGACAGGTGAGGGCAGATGAGGCCAGGTGAGGCCAGGTGAAGCCAAGTGAGGGAGGTGAGGGCAGATGGGGCCCAGTGAGGCAGGGATAACACCCCGTCCCCACAGCCCCAGCCACCCTGGACATGGGAGCACCTTCCTCTGTTCTCCCCGACTCCACCCATCCTATAACCACCATCGCAGGACTCTGCCCGAATTCTTTCTAAACACCAAGATTTCTTGTTCTTGCCTGACCTTCACTTATCAAATAATGTCCTCCAATCCAAAAATTGTGGTTTGGCAAATGAGATTGAGTAATTAATATATTAAGAAGATGTGAGTAAAATCCTAACAGAAAATTGCGTGCTCATTTGGAGAGGGACCATTTCTGTCCCACAACTCCACCTTCATTATGACCCCACACATAATATCAAACTGCTCCAGAATATCACAAGAAAACCTATTTCCCTCAACTCTCACCTGACTGGAGAATTTTCCAGATTCTTGGTCACTGGAAGTCATAACAGAGGTAAACACTGGAATTTCCTTGTCCAGAAGAGCCATGTACAAAAGAGGTGTGGATGATGAAATTCTGCTACTTTTGAAATAAAAGCTCACTCCAAGCAGAATACTTTTCCTGAATGGTTCTGATCCCATTTCCTGAAGGTCTCAGGAGTCCTGTGAGTTCAGCTGACTCACACTCATGGTGGCTTCTTTTCTTGTGTGTTTTGTAATTTTGGAATTGGAACAGATGCTCAGCCAGGCTTCGTCACAAGTCTGTGATGTTAAGTTGAGGGTACGTCCCCGGACACAGGATTTTTATTTGCTTCTGCCAGTGGCCATGGGCCAGAGCTCCCTTCTCCTCCAGCAAGAGGACACGCCTTTGATCAACCCTAGCCCAGCACAGCCTGAAACATCTGCTCTGGTGCCAAATCCCAGCACAGCCCCAGAAGAGGCTTTGAAGCAGCAAATGGCCAAGTCCAAATGCCACTGAGATGCTCAATTGACACTGCCTCAGATCACGGAAGATTTGGGCGGTGAAGGCACTCATGTCAGAAGAAAGACTAACTTGGCAAATCCCTCTCTCTACATGCATTCAAAGGATCTTTGTGAAGTAAAGAACTATACCCCAGTTTAAAAAAAAAAAAAACGATTCAGGCAGAGGCTGACAGGAGGCCCAAAGGTGTGTCCGCTTTGTCCATGGAAAACTGGATTGTGAGCCCTCTTTTTGGTCATAGAAACCCCTGAACTTGGGCAGGCCTCATGCCACCCAGCCCTTTGGCAGCGCGGTGCAGCCACGGCCTCTGACCCTGCCAATGGGCCTACACAGAAGTGAGGCGCGCAGGACAGGGACCGTGGTCTGGGAGAAATCCCAACATCGTTGAAAAGAGCAACACGCTAAAGGAGGCCTAAATCATGAAACTTGAGCACCTGTCTCCCCGATACCCTGGACCACCTGCTCTCCCTGGACCACCAGCTGCATCCAGCCCCACGGCTTAGCCACCTGTGCTGAGTTCTCTTTCTTACGTTCAATCTAACTAAAACACATTTATCCTTCAAAAAGCTTCTGTAATAAGAAAAGTAGCTATAACAGCAATAATGCTGCCCTTTAGGACTGAGAAGATGAAGTTCACAGCACTGACATAGAAGGGAACGGGTGTCCACTCCACTGTGGCAAGATACTAAGCAAGAGACTCAAGTGAGTCCAAGAACAGTTAATACCTTGGGAAATCTATGATCACAGGAGCCAATTACCCTCTGGAAATATCTACTTTGGTATTGTAACAGCTAGATCTTAGGTTAGCATGAGGGAAGCCATCTTAGGGAAAGGAGGCAATATTGCAACTGTAATCCTGACTCACCAGTCTCTGAGAATGCACTCTAGCCTGCACGTAGCCTAGATGATTAAGCACCTCTCATTTTTGCAAAATACATGATCTGCTATTTCTATGACTCTTGCTCACATATATCTCCCAGCTGTGATAGTGATAACTTTGTTCTCTGAGTTCCCCAGGAACATGATGACCTCCAGAGAGAAAAGCTCTGTGTTGGTACCCATCACAAATGACAGAAGAAAGAGATAATGAGGCTCCTTGAAGTCCGTCACACCAGATGATGGACATCCCTAAACCCCCTCCTTCCCTGCCCATTTCCCCTATATAACTGCCTCAAGATTCTGTATGACTTTAAGATGGTTCTTTAGGACACTAGTCCACCATCTTCTGATTGTGCCAGTTAATCGTATAAATTGTCCTTTCTCAACCACCAACTCGTTTGCAATTGATGGGCACTGGATTGCAGCGGGCAGAACAAGCCCCTTTTTGCTCAGTTACAATATAAAAACGATTATGTGTAATTATACTTATTATTTTTTCCTAAATTTTCTTAAGAGTACATCAGCATTTTAATTTCTTTGCGTTGAACCTGTGTCATTACATGGTATTTGATATTTCCAAATCATTGCGTTTCCATGTCTGCTATAGGACCACTGGAAGGTACTCATTTTTAAGAGGGGAAAAGCCCTGTTCTGTTGTTTCTGCTCATTGTTTAAGCCTGTGACAGCATCTGTGCATTCCTTTACAGTTCTCATTCTTCATTTCAAACTGGCAGCCATCAGTGACGAGGGACAAAACTCCATTCCTTCATCCAAAGCTTTTAGATTCTCAAACCACAACCAAAGCATTAACCAGCTTAGTCGGCCAGATTGCAGCAGGCAGACTCTACTTAGGAGATTTCTGTGGCTTCCTGATTCTTGTAAAGCCAAAAATCCCTTCAGAGTGGATTTTCTGGTGGGTTTCAACCCACTGCTGATAGCCCTCCTTGGAAATAGTTGCTGCAGAAAACAAAGTTGTACCCACTTACCGAGAATTTAGCAGGTTTGGTTGTGAGCAGAACTGTCTGTCTTCCAAGAACCATGTTTAAGACCTCTGTGGGGGATCTTAACCTTACAAAGGGGTTGAGGAGCCAAAATATGCTCGTCTCCAACCACTCCCTGCAAGCAGAGGGAATATGCCAGGTTCTGACTGCAAAGGGCTAAAGAGAAGGCACCCTTCCACTGGACAAAACAAGGTGTTCTGAAACTAGTTTTGTGTGGACTCGATTAACATACTAATTAACATATTGTGATACTGTGATTTATAATAAGAAAGATATATTTGGTCTTTGGCTCACAGCTCTTAAAACCTTTGGAATTTTCTGTGATGAGTGATAAAGGTGTCTTTTATTATGTTAGTGAGCTGACTTTTGGACCTCACCTAAGGATGGGGGCTGGTTGCCAGTGGAAACATCCGTGTGACAAGAGGATTGGAACTTTCAGTCCCGTCCCTAGACCTCCAGGAAGCAGAGAGGGGCTGGAGACTGAGTTTGATCACCAAGAGCCAATGATTTCATCAATCCTGCCTCTGTAATGAAGACTCCGTAAAACCCAAGAGGACGAGGTTCAGAGAGCTTGTGGGTTGGTGAACATGTGGAGATTCGAGGAGAGTGGCACTCTTATACCTAGCTCTATGCATCTCATCTGGCTGTTTCTGAGTTACATCCTTTTATAATAAACCAGTAATTTAGTAAGGAAAATGTTCTGTGAGTTCTGTGAGCCACTCTAGCAAATTAATCGAACCCAAGGAGGGGGTCGTGGGAACCCTAATTTATAGCCAGTCAGTGAGAAGCACAGGTGACAACCTGGACTTGTGATTGGCATCAGAAAGAGGGGGGGCACTCCTTTGGGACTGAGCCCTTAACATATGGGATCAAATGCTATTTCCAGGTAAATAGTGTCAGAACTGAGTTAAATTGTAAGACACCCAACTAATGTTAGAAAACTGGCTGGTGTGGGAAACACTGCCAACATCAGATTTGGTGATCAGAAGTGGAGATGGTATCAGAATCCTACATACTGATTAACATTAATTGGCATTAACATATTAATTAACATATTGATGACTTTTTTAACTGAAAAATATCAACAACATAGGTTACTAATTATAGAATAACTTTTCCTTAGAGTACTTTTTTCTTCAAAACGGTTAGCTGGATCAGTATTACAGGGCCACCATGATGACTTTTATGACCTGATGGCATAAGCCTGCACAGATAGAAATCTCGAGGTCGTGAGCACCCTGGCTCACAAGGTGCCTGCAGCAGAGGGACAGACCAGGGAGACAGAGCTGTGCTCTAGGGACAGACCAGGGAGACGGAGCTGTGCTCTAGGGACAGACCAGGGAGACGGAGCTCTGGTCTAGGGACAGACCAGGGAGACGGAGCTGTGCTCTAGGGACAGACCAGGGAGACGGAGCTCTGGTCTAGGGACAGACCAGGGAGACGGAACTCTGCTCTAGGGACAGACCAGGGAGACGGAGCTTTGCTCTAGGGACAGACCAGGGAGACGAAGCTCTGGTCTAGGGACAGACCAGGGGATGGAGCTCTGCTCTAGGGACAGACCGGGAGATGGTACTCTGGTCTAGGAGATACCAGGGAGACTGTGCTCTGGTCTAGGGACAGACCAGGGAGATGGAGCTCTGCTCTAGGGACAGACCAGGGGATGGAGCTCTGGTCTAGGAGATACCAGGGAGACCATGCTCTGGTCTAGGGACAGACCAGGGAGATGGAGCTCTGCTCTAGGAACAGACCAGAGAGATGGTGCTCTGGTCTAGGTACAGACCGGGGGATGGAGTTCTGCTCTAAGACTTGCCAGTGTAACTAAGCATTCCTCACAGGCCATACAGGCCCTGATAATAAAGGATGTCCCAGGACTCGAAGGGAAACAACCCCCCCAGGACTGATGTCCTCAAGGCTGGTGCAGGTTCATAACTTCAGGGAAAAAGCCTTCTCCTGACAGAAGCACACCAGGTCTTTCAGCATGAAAGCAAACGTGGGGATAGTGTGTCTTCACTTTAGGGAGCCCTGCATGGCCATGAACCTGTCCCAATGGAGAAGAACGTCATCCCTGAGGCCCACACAGAGGTTTGCCAACTCGGCCATCCCAGGGATCAGATCCCACTGGCCAACTGGGCACCAGCCACACAGGGCCTCCCATGGGAACCAGGACCCAGGCCCAGCACAGGTGGGCCAGGTGCGAAGTCCCAATGAGATGCACCTCCAGAGCCGCCTGAACTGGGTGAGAGGAGATGGAAACACCCTGAGGTCCCGCCACACAGGGCAGAGCAGGGGAGAAGAGGAAAGACCAGACCTGGCCCCTCCCGGCCCCCGACATGGGTGCCAGGCTCTGAGACTCCGCCTTCGCTTCCTGTGCCTGGGCCAGCCTGGACCCCACCTGTGCCCCCGGGCTGGTGGGCTCAGTCTGGATGAGCAAAGCAAACTGCTCCCACCAACAAGCCTCCCAACTCCTACCGAGCTCTTGTGGCAAAGGGAGTCACCATTCAAATGATCACCCCATCTCCAGGTTTCGTCACACTTACCTCAGTGTTATTTTTATTTTGAATCCCTGTGGGGAAGTGGGGTGCTGTGATTAGGGCCCCAAACCTGCTGTGTCCGGGTTGGGGGACCACATCAGCACTACCACTGGCAGGGAAGTTCCACATGGGGCACCTGCCCCAGTCTGGGCCTGCCCCCAGGAGAGGCCATGTTCCAGGATTTGGATTTGGGGGTCTCGCACGCTTGGTCAGTTTTAAAGTAGAACTTAGCCTTCAAAGCAGTGAGGATTTGGATACGCCTAATTACTTTTTCCTCATCAAGCTAACCAGAATCCAGAAAGCCCCCAGATTTGGAATTGAGGCAAGGTTTGGGGGCTCCTCCAAACCCCGGCGCTGTCATCTGGTGGATCCGCGTTCTGTGAAGCTCACACAGGAGGGCAGGGTCCCTCCATCCAGCCTGGCTGTTGGACTGGGAATTTGTTCATTTGTTGTAGTTTGTTAGAGGAGTTACTTCCTCTTACACCTCATTTATTTTATATATTTCAATGTGTTTCTCTGCGCGTTCAGAAGCCGCTGAATTTGTGAAGCTAACAATTGACCACGTTTTAAATAAATCCCATATTATCTGGTCACTTTAGCAAAAAGCGAGGGGGTCACAATGAGCGGTCTTTACACAGGTTTTATTTTTTTTAACTCCCTCAACCTAAAATTAATGAAAATTATTTTCTGAATTTCAAAAAAATACAAGCTAACTTTGGCCATTAAATTTGTTTTCAACTTGAATTGATGCTTGTACTTTTGCAGTCTCGGTAAGATTGCTTCATGATGGCTTCAACTAACATTGTGTTAAACTAAAAACACATCAGAAAATGTGGATTTGTGTCTCCCTCACACAGGCATACACACATTCACATGCACTCATCTACCCACACAAAAGCACACACACAAACTCTCAGTCACATACACTCATACTCATGCATATATTTGCACACTCACATGTGTGCCTATACACTCGCAGACGCATATACTCACAAAATCTCACACTCACATATACACACTCATGCATATATCTACACACTTACATATGTGCATGCACATGCTCACACACGTGCACAAACACACACACATACATATACAATCCTTGGGGGAGGCTATTTTAAATGGAAGAGGAAAGTATCTCAGATCAGAAATCTTTTACATTGCCTCACTGAGAATGGAATCTTGTCCAGCAATAAATATTCCACCCGACTCTTTATTTTTTTTTTTTTTTGAGGAAGATCAGCCCTGAGCTAAAATTCATGCCAATCCTCCTCTTTTTGCTGAGGAAGACTGGCTCTGAGCTAACATCTATTGCTAATCCTCCTCCTTTTTTTTTTCCCCAACGCCCCAGTAGATAGTTGTATGTCATAGTTGCACATCCTTCTAGTTGCTGTATGTGGGACGCTGCCTCAGCATGGCCGGACAAGCGGTGCGTCGGGTGCACGCCTGGGATCCGAACCCGGGCCGCCAGTAGCAGAGCACACGCACTTAACCGCTAAGTTACGGGGCCGGCTCCCACCTGACTCTTTAAAAGCGGCTGACATGCCCACACACCAGGGGAAGTTGTTATTTTTCTAGTCTCTGATTTGAAATATTTGCCCAGAACACCCTCCTCTTCTCATTCTCCCAGGCTTTCTCTAAACCCAGTTTCCAGGTTTAGCCCAAGACCTCACACACAGGAGATCTTCTCCACAGAACTCGGGATGACTGGACCCTCCCAACCATACATGGCTGCAACCCCCAAGGCATTCACAGTGGGCATATCACTGTGGGGAACACCTCTCGATGGTCTGTGTGTGTGCTTGGCTGAAATAAAATGTCTTCCAGATCAATACAAATTGTTGAAATAACAATCAAGGGAAAACAAGTGGATAACTTGCCACCTTGTTGGGCATTGTAATTTTGTTCTCATTGTACTGCTAGCTCCAGGCACCCAGGGAGTCCATGCAGATGGTTCCACGGTCTGGAACTGCTGCAGCTTCCCCTCCTCATACCCAGACGGCAAGCAGGGACCGTAGGCAGTTCCCATACAGGCAGGCAGGGAGAGGCTGTTGGCTCCATTTGGGAGGAAGCAGCTAAAGAAGTGATTAGAGTGAAATTTGCGGCTTAAAATGTTTAAATTAGAATGGGAAAAAGTTAAATCTATGATCTAAGTTTACACCTTAAGAGGTTTGAGAAGAAACAAATTAAATCTAAAGTTAGTAAAAGGAGAGAAATAATAGAGAATAGGAATCAATGAATGAGAAAACATACAGTAGTGAAAAAATCAATAAAACAACTTCTGATCTGAAAGATAGCACAGACTCATTTTTCCCTGCTCTTCCCCTGCAAAATGCAACTATAAATCCTGGAAATAATGCAAGAGGCAAACAGGGTACATATACCTAGGACTTGAATTTTTATGTCACTTTTATATGTTCCTTTGTGTCAACTTCAGTAATTTGTGTCTTTCAAAAAATTTATTCTCTTCATCTAAGTAGTTGAATTGATTGCATAAAATCGTACATAATGTTCTCTTATAACGTTTTTTTAAGGGCTGTAGGATCTGTAATGATGTCCCCTTGTTCATTCTTGATATTCCCAATTTGTGTTTTCTCTTTCTGTCTTGATTGATCTAGCTAAAGCTTTATTGGTGTTATTTATTTTTTTCCAGGAACTAAGTTTTGGTTGCATTGATATACTTAATGGAAATTTTTATTGAGATAATTGCAGTTCCACATGCACTTGTAAGAAACAATACAGAAAGACCCCATGTACCTTTTAGGCAGTTTCCCCTAATGGTAACATTTTACAAAATTTTAGTACAATATCACAACCAAAACATTGACATGGATCCATTGAATGTATTCAGGTGGGTTGTCCCAGTTTTAATTGTAATAATTTGTGTGTGTGTTTAGTTCTATAAAATTTAATCATGAGTGTGGATTTGTGTATACACCACAGTGAAGATACAGAACAGTCCCATCAACACAAGGTTCCCTCCTCCTGCTGCCCTTTCATAACCATACCTGTCTCCCTCCTGTTGTCCCCTACCCTGTCCCTAACCCTTGGCAGCCACTAATCTGCTCTCTACTTCTAAAATTTTATCTCAAAGATATATCATAAATGGAATCATACTGCATATAAACTTTTGGAGGCAGTAAGTCCTATTCAAGTCTTGTATTTCAGTAGTCAGTCACCTCTACATCTAGCACACAGGTCCTGGCCTATTTTGTGGGCTACGGTTTGAATGACAATTTAATGTCCCAAGTCTTTGTGGTTTTGTTTTTGCTTGCTTGGTAGATTTTGTGTTGCTGCAGATCTTATTGGTCCCTGATGCTTACAGGGAGAGTGGAGCTCCCCAGCCGGGCCATCAGGGAGGAGAGTCTCAGGCCATTTGGGTCAAGGAGGCCTCCAGGACTGGGCTGCTGGGTCCCACTTGCTGCCCTGGTGTCTCTCAGGCAGATGATGCCTTAGGAGGTTTTCTTCATTGGGGTATTCTGGCTAATAAATTAAGAAAACAGAATTTAAATACCACCACTTTGTAAGTGGGCATGAATTAGCGGTTCTAAGCAATGTTCATAAAGGGCAACTTACACCTCAAAAAGGAGACAACCTGCAATATTATGCCTCCGGATAGAAATATTATCACCTATAAAGAATTCTTGCCAAAAAACTGAATGAAATATCTCTTGGTCTAACTACTGACTTACGGAAATACAAGGGATGGAGGAACATGTTATACAAAGCCTCAGAGGTACAAGAGGCAAAGACCAGACTGTGGGGCTCTCTACAGGACAAAGGGTCCAGGGTCTCCAAAAAGTAACTCAATAAAAAACTAGAGAAGGAACTTATAGATTAAAAGAGACCCAAGAAGAAAGAAAGGACATCTCTGTGAAAAGATTTGTACAAGAAGGTTCTTATCAGCTTTATTTATAATGATCATAATATCCTAGAACAGCCAAAAACTAACCTATGATGATAGAAATCAGAATGGAGCTTCCTTCTAGGGCGTGAGAGGTGGGTATTGATTGGAAAGGGAGGTTTCTATAGTGACGGGAATATTCTGTATCTCGATAGAGGGTAGGTTACAGTTAAACAAGTGTATACCTTGGTCAAAATCCATCAAACTATACATTTAGACGTGTTTCACTGTATGTATATTTTACCTCAAAAACAAATTTTCAAATTAAAACAAAAATCTTGGCAAAGAGCTTTAAAATTGACATATCTTGTAATATAGTAGTAGTTCTATTTCTAGGTATCTATTGAGAAAATTCAAAATGTGATCAAAGCTTTATTTACAAAGAAGTTGGGAGTAATAATCTCATGGCATAATTACACTGAGAACAACATAAATGTCAAGCAATAAAGAAATAACAAAAGACATTCAGTATACTGGAAAAATGAGATTCTATGTAGCCAAAAAGGATAAGTAAAGAAAGAAGTTTTAACAGTAGGAGCAATACTTAACTTGCAAATGTAACATCAGGAAGGTAGAGCTAAAATCTCAAATTGGATGTCTCGTATAACCAAAAAAAGAGATAAAATATTATATAAATAGGATAATCTCAACTATAAAGAAGAACAAAATTTATGCACAAGTGAGTAGGCAGAGCATCTGAGGGGTGGGGTTCTGCAATGCAATACTGACACAGACCACCTGGAGTGAGGTCAGACTCCACAGGTTAAGGGCATAGCCTCCAATAAGACTGCCCTCCCATCAGATACCAGCCACAAGCTCAGGGGTTCCCCGGCCAGCCTCACTTCTGACCAACTGGCCACAAATTCAGGAATTCCCACAACCCTTGAGGTTCAATAATTCACTGGACTTAATACACAGAACTTAGGAAAGTGTTGAACCTATGATTACAGTTTTATTACAGGAAATAAAGGATATAAACCAGGAGCAGCCAAAAGAAGAGATGCACAGGATGAGATCTGAGAGAGACCCAGACAGGGAGATCCCATGCCTCCCATGTCCCCACAGAATCAGGGCAGGTCACCCTCAGGGCACATCAATGGGTGCCACTAACCAGGAAGCTCATCTGAGCTTCAGGTGCCCAGAGTTTTTATTGGAGTTTCACTAGATAGGCATGATTGATTGAACCATTAACCATGACATCTCCAGGCCCTCTCCCTGGAGGTTGGGCTGATATCAGTGGCTCAAAGCCCTAACTCTCTAAGCCCATGGTTGGTTTTTCTGGTGTGGCCAGGCCTCAGCCTGCAGCTATCCAGAGGCCACCATGAAGAAAAGACACTCCTATGACTCAGAAAACCCCAGGGGTTTGGAGGTTCCCTCCCAGGAACTGGGACAAAGACCAGGCAGAGTCTAAGGGATGTTTCCTGATTTACACTTTTTCTGACTTTCTAAATTGGGTCACATAAGCATGAATTCCTTGACGATCAGGAAAAATAAATGAAATAAAAACATAAAAGGAGAGAAAGAGAATTTTTAAAAGTCACCTAAAAGAAGGTATTTGGAAGAGAGAGTAAGTTGAGGAGATGAGTATTACTCTCTCACCTCCACACGGAACAGAAATTATATAGAAATATAAAACCCATGGGAAAAACTGCAACCTGAAAAGATAAGACTGGAAGCCAAAACACTCCAGGAACTCAAAAGAGTTTCTATTAGGAACAGTGGAAATGGGACCAGGTTTAATAAGAACTCCTGGGAAATTCTGAAACTTCACTGAGGAAACAGCACAGACCCACAGGATCCAAATGGAGAAGATCTGAGGCTCCCAAAGCACCCTCATTGGAGAGGAGACCTCGAAACTGGTGAGAAAACTGCACCCGAGGAAGCCCTGATGGCTGTGGCAGTGGAACCCGCGGGCATCACAAGAAGGCACAGGCCTGGGCAGCTTGGTCTCCAAGCCTGGGCCCCAGGACTTTAAGAGTTCTTCCTTCAAGCAGAGAGCAGGTCATGGGAGACTCAGGCCCGTGAGATGGAGAGCTCACCTCTCTCCAAAGAGAAAAAGGAACACGCTCCCCCACCAGGAATGGGAGCCAGCCACACCTGGTCTGGACCCAAAAAAGGAGCTTGGCTAAACCCAGAGCAGAAAAGACACAGACAGAGAAGTAAAGTCCCTTTGAAAAAACTGTTCTCAGCTGCAGTTGCCTCCTTCCACAACACTGGTATCAAGCCTTCGACCCTCAGATCCACGGAGGCAAGAGAAGAGAAAACGAGGAGATCCATCCGTGAAGACAGTGCTCACTGTCCATGTGACAACACCACACCTAACGAGAAGCCCACACATTTGAGAGACAAGGAAACAGAAAATGCGTTGCCAAGGAGAAAGCTTCGCAGCATGCGAGCCACGGAGAACCAGCAAATGCTGAAAATGATTTAGTGATGGAAACAATTGAATCACGGTGTTGACTTTGCTCCAGAAAAATTGAAAATAATATCCATTTTATGAAATAAGACAAAGTGAGAAGGCAAGAGGGCTAGAGTGCTTAAATAATTGGGTAGGTCAATGTATACACAGAGCAGAAACATACAGATCACATCATCCAACTCCTGCAACAAAGCTTAAAAGATCAAAATATAGGCTGAGGATTGCTCCACAGAAAAAACAAAATGACCTTACATTCGTGCATGTGGCGTTAGCCAGAAACGACAACAATCAATGCAAGTTTTTCATTCTTAAGCAGATCATCTGACAGAATTTGTAAACAAAAAATAAAGGATCATAAAGAAATTTTCGGATAAAAGCTGGGAACGTTTGTCAATAGAATACAATACTAGAAAATGCTGAAGGGTGTACTTCTGGTAGAAGGAGCATTATGGCAGATGGACAATTGAAGACACAGGAAGGAATACAGATGACACTGTGTAAATGAACTCCAACTGTATTAAAACAAAAACAATAACATTTTCTGGGGTTTAGAATATACAGATAGAATTAAAATACACCATAACCACAGCATAGAAATCAGGGAGGGTACAAATAGAACTAAAATATCTGACTGTGCTTTCATTACACAGAAATAGAATAAAATATTAACTAACATTAGAATTTTATAAATCAAGAAGACATGTTGTAATTTCTAGGCAGTACTACAAAATGACTAAAGAACGCCTTCAAAACTAGTAGGAAGAAGTAAAAACAAAACGATGAAAAGTAACCAGCTAGGAACTCTACTGTCTAAGATGGAGGGAGACGTCCACAGATGTACTGCCTGCTGACTACAAGGAAAACATCTAGAAAGCAAAAGCCAGCCAATTGTGGAGGGGAATGAAAGCATGGAAAAGTAGCCCAGGAGGGCTGTTTCCTGGTTTAAACTTTCTCTTTTCTCTCAAGATGTTGACCCAAGAGCAGCCCCTCTGGCCAGAGAAACCAAGAGAAAGGGCCCCTGAGGCTAAGAGCATAGAGGGGAATTGCCTGGTATTTTTCCCATTCTTTTCTCCCAAGCTTTGCCCTGAAGGCATGCCCAGCCCTGGAGCCACAGCTACAGCATGACCAATCCTCCAGGTGAAGCCACCACGCTTCTGGCCAGAGAAACCAGGAAAAGGGACCTCTGCAGGCCAGAGAACGTGAATTAATCCCAGAGCAAAGATAGCTGGTGAAGGGCCTGGCTAACTCTGTGTGGGGACCTCCACAAGTCCCAGGCTCACCCCAAATGGCACGTGAACGGCACGAACCCAAAGTAGCATTGCAAATGCTTTGAGAGCTGAACTGAGATTTAGACCACAGCCCAGGTCACAGAACAACCTGTGATTCAGGCACGGGGCAGAACCACAGCAGCATTGAAAAATTTTAAAAGCAAGACTGAAATTAGAACCACTGGCCACAGACAGACAGTGAAATAGAACTTGTGTTTAGACCTAACCAAGTTGATATCCTGCGAAAACAAACAAACAAATAAACAAACAAAAGCATCAGCATTCTCCAGAAGGACCCTGAACCTAGAGTCTGAGGAATAGAACATTCCTCGTGTGGAGGACACAGTCCATAAAATCAGGATAGTATGAATAATCCTTGAGAGAAAAGGCAGTCAATAAAGGCCAGCCTCCAGACAGCCCAGATGTAGAAATGATCAGACAGAGACTTAAGGTGGCTACTATAACCTCGATCCATGAGGCCAAAGAAAACAAACTTGAAGTGAAAGAAAAGACTGAAGTTCTCAACAGAGAAAGGAAATGTAAAAAATAACCCAATGAAAATTTTAGAAGAGAAAGATACAATATATGAAATAAAAATTCACTGGATCGACTCAATAACAAAATGGACACCATGGAGGAAAGAGTTAATGAACTTGAAAATAGATTCATAGAAATTACCCAATCTGAAGAACAGAGAGAAAAAAAGATCAAAAAAACATGATGTGAGTTGTGCCATCGACGTACGTGATGATATCAACATAATACGGAGGAAAGGATTGGCACAGAAAAAATAATTTGAAAAAATAATAGCTGAAAACTTCCCCAAATTGGTGAATAACAGGAATTTACAGATTCAAGAAGTGAGAAATATTAAAGATGATAAACTCAAATAAAACCACACCCAAACACTTCATAATCAAACTTCAGAAAACAAAAGATAAAGAAAAAAATTAATGAGCTAGAGAATGTGACACATTACATAAAAGGGAGTAAAGATGTCAATAACTGAGGATTTTCCCTCAGAAGCAGGGAGGCATAAACAGGTTAGAAAGACAGCTATGGATTAAAAATAAAAGGAGGTCTGCCAGGTGACCAGATGGTCATCCAGATGTTTGCATGCATACTTTGGGACATGCGGCCAGTCACTAATGGAGGAAAGTGGAATTTTCAGGTTCACCCCACCCTGCACGTAAGCACATGGACTTCTGAATGCCTCTGAGGTCTCCATCAAAGCCTGGAAACCAGAGTCTAGATGATGTTCCGAGAACCTGCACATCTCCACACAGCTGACTAGAGGTTGGGAGGGTGCCGATTTGCAGCCTAATTGTAGTTCAAGGTTAAAAGCCATGTATAAACCAAGCATGCTCTTTTTTTAGGAGGCAGTCACACAATCCAATCTCGTGCCGAGGTCACTTTGTACTGGCTTTCAAGCAAATCTGTTGACTCTGCGGAGTCCCAGTGGAGACAGTGGACTCCGTCTATAGTATAAATGTTTATACTGCGTTTCTCAGAAGTTCTCTGAGGCAAATTATCCATATATAAGCAGGTTATCTTCCATAAAAAAAAAACTTCAGCACAAATTGCCTCTGATGATAAAACGGACACGAATATCCACGAGAGTTCACCTTTCATATGGCATTGATCAATCTTTCGGTGAACACTAAGTGAGGATTTAACAAGTCTGATTGCTGACAGTAGAAAATTGCTTGGATGAATTAAGTATCTGGGATTATTCTTTGAAAACAGATCCCACAATTTTTAAAGAATGACTTCATTGTCTAATTCTCAAATTCTTCTAAAAGAATTGTCTAATTCTTAAGTAAAGTGGGCCAGTCAAAAAAAATAAAAGGATAGGAAAAGACATAGCAGGCAAACCATAATCAAAAGAAACTCGAGTGTTTGGGCTAACATCAAATGAGTATATTTCAGGGGAAGGACAAGTAACAGGGCAAGGAGGAACGTGACATGATGACAAAAGGTTCAATTCACCCAGAACACATAGAAATACGTGTGTATGCAGAATTCAGAGCCTCACAATACACGAAGCAAAGCTGATCAGACCCAAAGGAGAATTGATTTTAGAGCCTAAATTCTCTGGCCCCTCACAGCCCGCCCGTCTTGATTCCTGGTCCTGCTCCCTTCAGCTCACTCTCTTGGGAAAATCACATGGGGTTAAGTCCAACTCTCTGCCTGCCCTTTGCCTGCACCTGTCGCTGAATATAGCTGGAGAACAGGACACAGCCATGCTCATTAGTCTCATTTTAGATTCATGACATTCCAGCGGGTCCTGAATGCTGCCAGCAATCCTGCTCCATCTTCCCAGCCGTTCCCTCTCTCGCGCTTCCAGATCTCTGCTTGCCCTCTGCTCCTCTCACTTCATACCTATTCTGGTTTTTCCCCTTCCTCACTGATCATTCAGCCCCCCTTTTTTTTAATTGTTCCTCCTTTTTTTTTTTCCTGACCTCTAAAGTCTCAGGCTTAGTGTTGGTCCTCTGTTCATCATGACCTCACTCACTGCTTTGGTAATGTCATAGAATCTCATTGTTTAAAATACAAAATATATTCGTTTCTTAAGGCATCCTAACAAATTACCACAAATTGGGTGGCTTAAAATGATAGAAATTTATTCTCTCCCAGTTCTGGAGGCCAGAAGTCTGAAAGGAAGGTGTCAGCAGGGCCACGCTCCCTCTGAGACTCTTGGTAGAATATTTTCTTGCCTCTCCCAGCTTATGGTGGTGCAGGCAATCCTTGGCATTCCTTGGCTCATAGCTACATCACTCCAATTTCTGCCTCTCTCTTCGTGTGGCCTTCTCCCTTCTGTGTGTGTCTCTATCTCTCTCCTCTTATACAGACACCAGTCATTGGATTTGGGGCCCGCTCTAACCCTATATGACCTCCTCTTAGCTCATTACATCTGCAAAGAACTTATTTAAAAATAAGTTCACATTCTGAGGTTCCATGTGTACGTGAATTTTGGGTGACACTATTCAATCCAGTATGGTTCACCCTCTGGCCTCCAAAAACTGACATCTGTCCCACATACAAAATTCATTCACCTCATCTCAATATCCTCCATTCCAGAATTTACTCTAAATCCCAAATCTCGTCTAAATATGATCAGTTCCAAAAGTTGCAAATCTCATCATCTAACTGTCTAAATGGCCCAAACAGCTGATATTGTGGTTATGATCCATCCCTAAACAAAATTCCTCTCCACGTGTAGACCTTTTAAAATAGAAAACATGTTATCTGCTTCCAAAATACAATGGGGGGACAGGCAGAGGATAGGCATTCCTCTTCCAAAAGGGAGAAATTGGAAGGAATAAAAGGGCCATGGGTCCCAAGCAAGTCTGAAACCCAGCAAGGCAAATTCCATGGGTCTCAGGGCCCGACAATGATCCTCTGTTGCTTGATACTCCACCTTCTGGGCCTGCAGGGAGGAAATCAAAACAAAACAAATAAAAAACTTCCTATAAAGAGAACTTCAAGCCCAGACGGCTTCACTGGTAAACTCTATCAAATATATAAAGAAGGAATAAATAATATTAATGCTATAAAAACTCTTCCAGAAATAAGATATTTCAAGGAAAAAAAAAAAAAACTACAGATCAATATGCCTCATGAACATATATGTAAAAATTCTGAAAAAAAACATTTTAGCAAACCAAGTTGAGCAATATATAAAAAGAATAATACACCATGACCAAGACACTGGGGGAAGGAGGGCTATCCCAAGAATGCAAGGCTGGTTTAACATTTGAAAATCATTCTATGTAATTCACCAAATTAATAATCTAAGAAAGAAAAGCTATATGATTATTTCAATAGAGAAAGCCATTCAATAAAAGTCAGCATCAATTCTTAGTAAAATGCTCCCTAAAGGAAATTAAAAAGGAAGAGAGAAGAACTTTCTCATCCTGATAAATGTCATCCACGCAAAACCACAGCTAATATCATCCTTGATCGTAAAAGTCTGGATGCTTTTCCCCTAAGACCAGAAACAAACTAAGGATGTCCTCTTTTACTATTACAATTAAGCATTACACTAGAAGTTCTAGCCAGTGTAACAAGGCAAGAAAAAGAAATAAAGGGAAAGAAGAGAGAACCCAGAAATGCACCCACATCTATATAGTCAACCGATTCCCAACAAAGGCATGAAGGCAATCAGTGGAGAAGGACAGTCTTTTCAGAAAATGATGCTGGAAGTAGGATATCCATATAACTTCAATCCATCCCTCACACCACATCTGAAAATTAACTCAAAGTGAACCATAGGCCTAAATGTAAAAGCCAAATTATAAAACCCTTAGAGGACAAATGTCAAAACTTATCAAATTGTGTATTCAAATCTGCGTACTCAACTGTATGTCAATTATACCTCAGGAAAAGAGAAAAAAAATCTACCCATCTATATTGATCTATCGACAGGGAGATACAGGTAGATATATAAGGAGGGAGGAATCTGTAGATTGTGCCCTAGGAAATCCAACCAAGGATGAAAGAGGGATTGCATTACCTCATTTCCAGTAAACGAGAGATATAATAGCACCGCCAGGATCCTTCTACCCATGAGGGAAGAGCTAGTGGGAATCTTTCCCTTCCCACCCAGCTTTGCAAAGCTGGACAATAAGAAAGATGTGGCACCACAGCTGCCCTTGGGGAGGGAACAGGTTGACATTGGTGCCAGGAGCAAACCAGCTAAATCAAAAATGCCCCTAAATCTTCCTTGTTTCCTATTTGCCAGGGAAAGAAGCTGTTACTCTCATGGCCAGTTTGAAGACTGCACACCATCCCCAAAGAGAGCATCCACTGTCAACATGCTAACCTTTGAACTGAGGCGACAGGCCCCCAGGAGGAGTCTGGACTGTATGCTGGAATCCATTTCAGAATACAACCTCTAATTTAAGGTTTGTTCAGTTGGCTCTGTGAAGACTGGAACGAACTGCGTCTTCTCATATCCAAGGCAACAGTGTCCAAGAGCTAATCCTTCCGTCGATGCTGTGAGATATGTTCCAGTGCCCCTACCTGGTCCTGGAATCAAGGTTCAGAAGGGGAGAAGCCAGCAAGCAGGTGGGCATCCACTCAGGTCTCTTGTGTTCAAGGCCCCGATCTTTCTCATTGTTCCTGAAGTTTCGGCCTTGAACAAAAGCTGGCTCTGAGACAGACACAGGAATTGCCCCTGTGAGAATGACTAGGACAGAGAAACAGCCCTCTTCCTGTAAATTACTGACTATGCGGGCATGGGTGTGGGTGCCCATGTGAAAAGCCACGCCACCGTGAAAGAAAAGGCCATAGACAGGGCATCATTGTGCTGAACGGAACCTGCCTTCCTCTGGGGGTGTAGGGGCAGGAGGGCTTGTCTTCTGTTCAGAACGCACCCAAGCTCTTTCTCTGGAAGCCCTTCATCTATCTCCAAACTGCTGACCAAACAGGGCAGCACCAAGTCTGAAGTCCCTGGCTCCAATGCCATCGTTACCACCTTTCCAACTCACCTTTTTACGTTTCCTTCTCTTTTCTTCCAAACCTCAGAATTCCACCTTCCCCAAAGGACACATGCCAATACCCATGCCATCTCTTACAAGGACCCCCCTCCCTCCAGGCACACAGTCCTTCCGGAGCAACAGTCCTTCCTCTGCCTTCCTCCCTCAGCTGGACTCTTCCACACCCCTTACAACTCAACTGAAATGCCACCACCTCTCTGAAGCTTCTTCTGACCACATAGGCAGGGTCTGCTGCCCCCTTCCCTGGGTCACAAACACAATGTAAACCCCTCTGTGTTCCCCATGGTCACACTGCCCATCACTATCTGGGAAGCTGCCATAGGGTCTCACAGGCTGGCTAAAAAGACTGGGCACGTGTACATGCTCAGTTTGTGGGCTAAATGGACAGACAAATTCTAATGGTGTCATTTGTAGGTTACAGTCATTGCTAGTTTTTATCAGCAGTGATGTCTTAATGCACTCCTAAACCCAAAATACATAACTGGGAGGCTTACCTAGCAGGCGATCTGATGAAGGGGAAATTAGGTTCCCTGTCCCCATGCAGACCTCCCCTAGCAGGAAACGCTGAGGCTTTATTTAGGGAAAGTGCCACTGAGTCCTAAAATGAGGTCCCAGCATCACTTGCCTCTAGGAGTTTGGACCTTTCTGTTCGAAGTCTACTGTGGTAAGTAAACCTGACACATACTTCTGAGGACATGGAAGAGAGAGCTTGCTGCTCAGGGCAGGGAGAGAGACCCTAGGTGGCGGGTCCAGGGAAAGCCTAAGAGAAGCAAAGTAGCCGATGTCACATGGAGACAAGGAGCCTGTCAGGTGCGGCAGTGGGCTCAAAGAAATGAGTGGCTTATGTCACCTGGTTAGGATGACCAGGCTGACCCCAGCAATCATGAATCACAATCAGCCCAAGTGAATTTTGTTAGTGAAAAGGGATATATCCCGTCTCCTGTCTGTTATTCCAATGGTTGAACACTACAATTATTAAGCAATTGTATACCAAGTACCTTCATCCAGGGAAAAACATCTTTCCCACTAACCACTCTAATTTATGTCAAAAACCACAAATGCCAGATTAATCGAAAGTCTGACAAAATTAACTAGCATGCCACAAAATTAAGTTTTATCCTATCCAAGTCCTGCCTGCAACAATTAGATTCTGGAGGGGTTTCCCTGCAGTTTTGTCAGACAAGAATGGCTAAATAATGAAATACAATTCTCCCTACGTCGCTGCTGCAAGATTTCACGAGAAAGGCGATGACAGCCTAGATAAAACGTTGCTATGGAATATCCATCGAGAGTTACAACGTAACCTTTGGCGTTCCGTGCTCTCAGGCTTCTTCCGGGACACCCTGGCGCTTCGGCGCCCCCTAGGGACTCCGCGCGGAACAGGAGCCTTTTCTCCAGCTGCCGAGGCCGGGGCTCCGCCATCTGAAAAGCAGGAGCACCCGAGGGGTCGGACTTGGATATTCTCCCCGGGCTTCCCCTGTCCACTGCTCAGAAGACAACGCTAGTAAAAAGTGCCACACTGACCAATGACCAGAACAGCCCCGTGTACGACACTGTACTAGACAAAGGCGGACCTGCAACCTCAAGAATCTTGATACAAAACCCTGCTCTAATTTGAGTCCAGTGTCCATGGTTATTTCAGGAACAAATGTAACCCTGAGGGATTTGTTTTGTTTCCTTTAATTTTCCAATGAAATCGGAGACCCTGTTCTTGGCTGTCAAAGCAGAGAACATACAGTTACAAGGAGGGAGACAGGAGAGGGACCTAAAGGACGGTTATGGTGTACTTGAGGGTAAACAGGGCGGGTCTCCCACAGCTGAGCGCTAGACTGCGGGAGCCGACAAGGGCCTCAGGGGCTGCGCCTTTGCCGGGCTGAGGGACAGGCCCCCTCGGTGTGTCTTTGATCTCTTCTCCATTGTAGATCCTCACTTATTACTATATTTTATTTATGACTTATTTGATATGAGTAAATTGGTCTTCCCATACTAAGGGAAGGAGATATATACACATACACATACATACACATGTACACACAGAGAGAGAGGTGGGAAAGACAGTGGATGGATGTTAACCTCACCCATGGCTGCCTAGCGGGCTGGCCGGGGTGGAGGGGGAAACGCAAGTTTGCTGTTTCTACCGGAAACTGCAAAAGGCTTCTCCAAGACACCTATCCACCTCCTAGGGCAAGTATCTATTTTCAACAGCGTCCAGGAAAGTCCATTCCCACGATGGTCTGACCGGTTCCCACTGCAGAAGCACAAGCTCTTCATAAAATAGCCTTGGGAAGTGTAATTCTCCATTCAATCCTGGACCACTGGCGTCCTCTGTTGGTCGCCTGGGAAAGGGGCACGCAGACACCGTTGAAAGGACCCGCACGGAGCAGGCCAGCCCGGTTCACCGCGACCTCAAGGGCGCAATTGCGCCCTCGGACTTGCACCCTAGTGCAAAGTATTCAGATTGCACAGATGAGCGCGAGTCACAAAATCTCCATTTCAACGCACCGGAGAGAACTTAGTACAGGGATACAAAGCGGCCTGAAAAACTGATAGTGAAAATCACCAATGTTGAGGACTATTCGGTTATTAATTACGCTTCAGCGGTGCCCGCTTTATTGTTTTCATTATTGTTCGGTTGTGCATGTAAACTCTATCTGAGAACGTTATCAGGGAGGAAACCTAAAACAAGAACAGTCGTGACGTCAAATCTTCGACAAGCCGTCCTAAGGACACATTCTCCGCCGGCCCACTCTGCCAACTAGGACTTGAAGTGAAAAGGCAAGCGTGAGCCTCCAGCGCTTTGAGAAGGGGACCTAGAAAGGGCGACAGCCAAGTACGCACCTGCAGATGCGCTTTTGTTGGGTCGGGGGGTGGAGGGGGAGGCTGAGGGTGCCAAAGGCCCAGCGGTGCAGATAAAACCTCGAGTGCCTTGGCTCGCCGAGACTCCGAAGCGAATCGGGTATTTTCATTCAGAAACGTCCCACGACTTCCTAGACCCAAGGACTTAAATTTTGGAAAGCTTTGCAAAGTACACACGAGTGAGGAGCAGCACACGCCAGTTTCCCCTACGCCGGCTCGCCGTGGGGCGACGTCACCTTAGGGTGCAGAGGGAGAAGGGCGTAGGCATCGGGGTGGCCGAGGGCGGTCGGCGGCGCTGGGGTGGCCTGGGGCGGGGAGACACCAGAGGCCCCGGGGACGGCAGGGTACCGGGGGCGCCAGGCATGTGCGCGGGGAGCAGGTGCCCGGCCGTCCTAGCGCTGCGCAGCCCCGCATTCTGCCCGGCTGCCCATGGCGAGGCGCGGGCCCCCGGAGCCTGGTTCGCTCTGGCCCGCCCCCGCTGCCCCCCCCACCACCACTGGCGCGCCGTTCCGGGGCGTGTCCTCGGCCACCCCGGCTTCTATATAGCAGCCGGCGCGCCCGGGCCGCCCAGATGCGAGCGCGGCAGCGCAGCGCTGAGGACTGGCGGCTCCCTACCCTGCTCCCGCAGCCTCGCGCCGCGCGCTGTCGCCCCGTCCCCGCGCGCCCCGGCCGGCCAAGTAGCGGGCCCCCGCGGCGGGCGCCATGCAGCGGGCGCGCCCCGTGCTCTGGGCCGCGGCGCTGACCGCGCTGACGCTGCTCCGTGGGCCGCCGGCGGCGCGAGCCGGCGCGGGCTTGGCGGGCGCGGGCCCCGTGGTGCGCTGCGAGCCGTGCGACGCGCGCGCGCTGGCCCAGTGCCCGCCGCCGCCCGCTGCGTCCGCGTGCGCCGAGCTGGTGCGCGAGCCGGGCTGCGGCTGCTGCCTGACGTGCGCGCTGCGCGAGGGCCAGCCCTGCGGCGTCTACACCGAGCGCTGCGGCGCCGGCCTCCGCTGCCAGCCGCCACCCGGCGAGCCGCGCCCGCTGCAGGCGCTGCTGGATGGCCGCGGGCTCTGCACCAACGCCAGCGCCGCCGGCCGCCTGCGTGCCTACTTGCTGCCCGCGCCATCCGCGCCAGGTGAGCCGCCCGCGCCAGGTGCGCTGCCGCAGCATCCCGGGCCCGGCGCCCCATCGCCAAGGCCGGGGGTGGGATGGTGCGGCTGCGGAAACTCCGCTGCTCTTCCCCCCGCAAGGGTTTTACGTGGGGAAACTGAGGCCCCGCGAGGCGAGGGTGCTTGCCCGAGGGACCCTCTGCAGCCGGCCGTATACTAGCTCCGCTCTCTGAGTGCAGAGTGCTTGTAAATTGCACAGCGCTTTTGGTGAAAATGGGTCAAAGATTTCATGGGGAGGGAGGGAGCGGGTTCCACTATTAGCGCAGCCAATGGAAATATCCAGGACAGAGATTCTCCGGCCTGTGCGCCCGCGTAGCGCGGGAACGTGGGCGTGGACTGTGCGGCCCAACCCTGGAACGCGGTCTGTTTCCCACGAACTGGGAGCGAGCGTGCTTGTGCCGAGGATGCTGTGGGGGCCGAGGGCGCAGGGAGGCGACTGGGGAAGGTGGGCAGGCACGTTGTAGGAAATTGTACCTGTCTTTAAAAATACTAACATTTGCACAGACTTACGGTTTGCAAAGCACTGTCACCTCCCGGAGTGTCCAAAACCAGCGAGGTGGGAATCTGGTAATGGTATCGTTTTCCGTTGGACAAACTGACGTTCAGAAAGAAGTGACTCACCAGGGTCCCCCAGAGGCAGGGAGGATAGTGAGGGCTGAACTGCCTATGCCGCTTACTGGATCGTTCCCCTTGTGCACCCCACCCGCCCTGGTACCTGTGTGGCCCTCAGACAAACCCCAGGTGCGGAGGCTGCCGGGAGTGTGGACGCACGGACGTCAGTGTCAGCGAAGAGAGTTGGAATAAACTCCGGGACTATGTGCCATCTCAGTCAGAAGTGGAAGGAATGCGGTCCAGTTCACAGGAGCCCTGAGGACAAAAAATTCCTAGTGTTTGGCAGAGTTGCTCCGCTGTCTCTGCCACTACCAGGCCCGCGACTCTGTGAAGGACATCACATCCTTCCCTTAGGAAAGAAGTCTAAATGCTGTTGGCAGCTGTTCCTCTAAATTTCAAGCAGGCTTTGCCAGCCTCGCTTAGTTATGAATGAAGTTCCCACATAGCTGAAGGCTAGGAGAATTCTGCCTCCACCTCCCGCCACCAGCTGGACAGAGCGCAGTGGGCAAGCTCCCATCTAGGACCAGCAGAGGGAAGTCCCCTTGTAATTTTCACACCTGCAGATTTCCACTCCCCGGTGGGGCTGTTTCCTTGCTAGGCAGGGATGGCTCTATTTATTCCAGAGAAACACCACTCCAGGATTGGTGGAAAGGCAAAATTCCAATTGCCTAAAACATACACTGTTTTATACTAGTAGACAGGCTTAAAATCCTTAGACCCAGGGCAAAGTTATGTCATTTGCTGTGTATGTACTTTATGGTTCTAGGGCATTTTTTTGGACATTCAAAAAGTGATCTTAGAAGTTCTTATAAACATTGTCTCTTTTAGTTAGACTATAACACACATTATGATTACTACTGTTACGAGTAGCTCCATAGTGTAGGTTGATGTGGCTTATTATAAGATTATGAAAAGATCTAAGTGACCTCTAAAATCCACTTAGGAGGAGGGATAGGTAAATTTAAATGACAGTCAAAAGTCAAAATTATCTGTTGCTTAAATGGAAAGGTTTTCCCTTCATCTCTAAGTCAGCAGGCATTAGAAACAAACCAAGGAAGTTTAAGAAATTACTCAGAGTTCTTGGAAAAGAAATGCAAATATGTGTATTTACATATTCTTAGCATCTCCTTTGCCCCAGTACTTCCCTGAAACAGAAAAGAAAACACTAAGGTGAAAGGAAATTGAAACCAAATCCTACCAATTAATATCTTAGTCCAGCAGGCTCTGGGCTAGAGGAATTTGTGCTTCCCCAGACACCGGACCCCTTGAGAACTTTGCAACTCCTCCTTGCCATGGGACTGTTTTCTGAGTGAGGAACTCGAGACCCAGAGAGGAGAGGGGCTTCCCCAAACACCCCCGTGAGTGCACCTGCCCTCGGGCCTCCAGGAGAGAGTGGAGCATCTGCAACAGAAGCTTTGCGTCCTTCAGCAGCGCTTAGCCCGCCGGGGGCATTCTCCGAGCTAGGCTCTTGCTCCTTGGCGGAGTCCAGAGCCGGAGGCCTTGGCTGGCTTCCAGGCAGGTGGGCGGGCTGCCACTGTGACAGGCGTGTTCCCAGGAGTCTTCAGCTGGAGCAGGGCACTTGGCATCCCAGGCATAGTAGATTCAGGACCAGATGGCGAAAGGAGCCCCTCCTGGGAGGGAGGCATCAGGGCGTGGCTTGTCAAGTGAAATGATCGCATGACAGTTACCTGGCTGCATAGAGTCAGGCAAGAGGAAGGGGAACAGAGAGAGCATTCTAGGTATACATCAGCCACACATTTAGTCAGTATACTTGAAATCTCAGGGACATTGTGGACATTCCCACGTCAATGTCAAGTCTGTGTCTATTAGCATGTTGATTCCCCAGAGGGATCCACAGGAGGTGCTTCCTTTTCAGGGAGTGAAAGTTCTTTGGCACTGAGGAATGTAAGCCTTGAGCAGAGCTTTGGTGATGTCAGGGTCCTGTTTGCTCCTGTGCAAATGGGATGAAGGGCCTCCCCAGGAAAGTGCCCCAGGATGTGCAGGGTCTGTGCAGCTCTTCTGGGCGTCCCAGACCCTGAGTGGGCATTGAGTGTTAGAGATGTAACGGCAGGACCTATAAAGCACCACCAGACATGCCTGCGTGAGTCTGGGGACATGCGGCAAAGGCGCTTTGTGGAGAGGAATTCAGTTTCCCTGTCTGAGCCGGCAGAGATCCCCTGGAGCCTTTTGCCTGGTAGCGCTTAGGCCAGTGCTGGTTAAACCTGAGTGAGCGTCGGAACCCCTCCAGGGCTTGTTGACACCCAGATTGCTGCCATCGTCCCCCAGCAGGGCCGGGAGTAGCGGAGAAGGTGTGTATCCACCGAGTCGCACACGTGGGAGGCCCGCATTGGAGCAGCCCTGAGCGTATCTGAATCGCCAGCAGAGCCTTCCCTGGCTCGGGTCTGACCCCTGCTGGTGGAGCATGAGAGACACTTGAAAGCTGAGAGGTGAAAAGCGTGTCCTTCAGCTGCTCCTGCTTCCTAAAAGCACATGTCGTGTTTCACTCCTAAAAGGTGGCTGCTTCTGCTAATGTTACGGAACGATACGTTATCAAGGTGTTTTTTTAAACATATTTGGAATTGTTGAATAACATTTCTGCTTAGATGTGACTTGGTCGCAGTATTAAGATTTTGAGAAGAATGTTGTTAAATGTCCACAACCATCTTTGTGTCTCTTATGCTTTTCAAGGAAACAGCAGTGAGTCGGAGGAGGACCACCACAGTGCCGGGAGTATGGACAACCAGGCCCTCCCCAGCACACACCGAGTGCCAGACCCCAAATTCCACACCCTCCACACCAAGATGGACGTCATCAAGAAAGGCCATGCCAAGGACAGCCAGCGCTACAAGGTGGACTACGAGTCCCAGAGCACAGACACCCAGAACTTCTCCTCCGAGTCCAAGCGGGAGACAGAATATGTAAGAGCTTTTCCTCCTGGGGAGGAGGGGGCAGGGGAGGGACGCCAGAGTCACTCTTTACTCGAGAGCCCCGTCGGTAAATCCCAGTGGTCCAGCTGATGCCATGGGCAGCTTCGAGCCCCTCCTTAAGTAAAGGATGGGACCCTTCCCGATCTCGGAGATCTCCCGAGGTCGAGGAGAAATAACATCCATAAAAGCGCATCGCGTGCTCTCCAGGCCTCTGTGGTACAGAGAAATGTGCTCCCGAGGCCGCTTTATTTCGTTCCCTTGGTCTCTGTGTGTCCTGGCCTGTGGGGACTCTGTCCTCGCCTCTGTGCCTTGTTCTGGGGATTTCACGAGGAAGACAGGAGCCGCAGTCGGCGTCCTTCTAGGAATGTCGACAACTAACTCAGGCAAAAGACATTTGAGGAGCACATTGCAGGTCCACTCGGGGGGGCTCGATGGGCGCCCGGGATTTTCTGAGGTAGTGCGAGCTCCCGAGTAACACGGCCTCCTCCCCAGGGGCCCTGCCGCCGGGAAATGGAGGACACGCTGAACCACCTCAAGTTCCTGAACATGCTCAGCCCCAGGGGCGTCCACATCCCCAACTGCGACAAGAAGGGCTTCTACAAGAAGAAGCAGGTAAGCGGTGTCCTCGCGTGTTTCCTTTCTCTCCCTCTGTCCCCAGTGCAGAGGAGAGGCTTGCTTTGCCAACCCCCAGCGCTGGCCGCAGCCCTAGCTCCTGGCCCATGACAGCACCAGAGACCGACCCAAGGCTGCTTTCTCTAAAACCCGAAACCCTGGGTGTCTCCCTCCCGACCCACAGAGCAAAGCAGTGCCACCCAGGAGCCCTTTGTGAACCATAAAGGGATGCAGACACACCGGCACTTGCATTGCACTGACATTTTGAATAACTATTGTAGAGAATTTCCAAGAAGGCTGACGTGAGGTCACAGGACCAGAAGCTTACCCTGAGGTCCCGTGTTGGTCCCTTGCACACTCGTGCCTTCCAGAGAACGACAGGCTATAAAAGATCAAACCTGTTGGAGAGGCGGTTATTTTAAGCCACAATAAATGCGCCTCCTTGGATTACGAGTATGTTATGGCAGCATTTCAGTCAGCTTCCCAACTGGACAGTTCCTACCATGGCATCTGCAGGATTAGCCACAAAACAGTGTGGCCTCCTCCAGAGTGTTCCTGGTGGTGGCCTTGGTCAGAGGGCCCATCTCCCTCAGTGGCCACTAGTCTCCTTGGCCTCCTCTCATGCCTGTCTTCCACCAGTCACTATTCAGCAGGCGATCATTCTAGTCAGGTCTTCTGTTCGTGTGGTTCTTTCCGTCGCTTATTCAGCAAGCGTGCACTGAGAAGTTACCATGTGTGCGGCCTGGGCGTGCTCTGAAAGACACAGACGTGACATGAGCAGGGCACGAGGGACGTTCTCATTCCCTCGTTCAGCAGATAGGCCTGCGGGGCAGAAGGTCCAGGGTCTTCTGAGACCCTGAAGGACACAGACCTGCCCTGCCTGCTGCTTTTCTAGAGAATCCCACCCGCACAAAGAGCATGCCGCCACGCTGTGCACACGGGGCTCTGCCTGGCCTCTCCGTGGTGCCTCTCAGCATAGCAGAGGCCATGCTGGGAGACCACCCTGGGCCCTGACAGCGTGCTCCGCCTTTGGCCCTGGGCACCTGCCCCTGTCATCAGGACCCCCACAGTGGGGGCCTCCCGGGGTTCACTATCGCACCATCTTCTGTGCTCTGCCCACAGTGCCGTCCTTCCAAAGGCCGGAAGCGGGGCTTCTGCTGGTGTGTGGACAAGTACGGGCAGCCCCTCCCGGGCTACGACGCCAAGGGCAAAGGCGACGTGCAGTGCTACAGCATGGAGAGCAAGTAGACCCGCGGCCACGTAAGCCCTGGGACCTGAGTGGCTCAAGGGGCCACAGCCTCCTGGCCCTGGGCCTCTGCCTCCCAGAAGGGCTGGGGTGGGAGGGAGGGTCTGCAGGCCGCGGGCTGCCCCGGGGCTGGTGACTCAGGGGCTGCAGCTAGAGGACAGATATATAGGACAGACCCCTCAGGAAGGTGCAAGGAGGCCCCCCAACCCAGCTGAACAACTCAGGGAAAGAGGGTCTGTGGCCAGGTGGCCTCAAAGATGCTTCCCTTCATTTTAAAGAACTTAGAACCTGTAAATATTCACACACATATAATGTGAGATTTTCAGAGTTCAGCTTTGATGGTTCATTTATCTTCACAGGTAAACTGTTTTAATCCGAAAGAACTTGTTAAAGGAACGTGTTTCTAAAGGGTGTGGCTATTTGTTTTTCTGTAAAATATATTCTGGCTGTTCTGATAGTCTTTGATTAATATAATTTTAATAAAGTTTATTTAAATCTAATACAAAAATGAAATTTTAAACTATCATTTTGAAGAATGCTATCACATTCAATATTTTCTTTCTTTTAATATATGAGAGCGCTAGTGGGGAAAAAAAGAATAAATATGTATTTCCTTTCGTCTACTCAAGACAAGTTTAAGTAAACGGAAGAAATTTTCATTTTTAGTGATAAGTTTTGTTTCCTTGCAAGTTGGAAAAAAATCATTCTAGTTTCAGGGTGACTGTGACAGTGAACCCTGCAAGCCCCTTGCGGTGTTCTTTGCCTTGTTACAAAGTGTAGGGGAGCCCTAGCCGCCGAGTGCCCGGGTGTTGACCTGATCGTCCCAGGCAGGACTTGAACCCTCTCGATTCAAGGGGCAGTTATTTCAATATGTTTCTTTTTCTCTTTGTTTTAGTTCATGTGGAGCTGAAATACGCCTTATTTTGCACAAAAGACTGCCAACGACATGATCAGCAGCTGGCTACAGCCTCGATTTATATTTCTTTTTGTGGTGATCTGACTTTTTTTAAAACCAAAGTTTAGAAAGAGATGTTTGAAATGCCTAGGGTTCTTCTAATGGTGAACTTGAGCATCTTTCTACTTCCCAGTCATCAGTAAAACGCAGTGTGGTTTTTCTTGTTGCTTCCTATAAAAATACTTGTAAACTCAAGCGCAGTGCGGCCGGACCTCACACCGTCTGGGAGCTCCGCCTCTGCTTCGTGCCGCAGCGACTGTGTTGCTTCTGCAGACGAACGCCTCCTCCCCACCCTGTGAAATGAGCACAGGCTTGTCGGGAACAGGACCCCCTGCCCTCTGGTGTCTGACATCCCCACGCACCGCCTGCAGCTTACATCTTTGAAGCAAGGGCCTGGGTCCCTCGACCAAGAAGCTATTTCCTATCTTCAAGTGACCTGTGCTGCTTGGGAACTAGTGGAGAGAATAAGATAGAGTCTTACTTGTAAAAAAACATGACCAAGGATGTTCTAGGGAACTCTGGGAACCTGTGAAGGCAGGTATTTCTGACCCTTCTTTGTCAGCAGCTCCTTGAAGACACAGCCTTTCCTGGTGGCCCCACAGGGCAGGGGGGCAGTGGGACAGCAAAAGGCATCACAAATAATAGCACGATCCTTCAATGACCATAGAAAATAGTGTTTTCCTATTCAACAGTTCATGACCAAGTTGATTTTTGAGGATAAGCTCCTTAAAGCTAAAGGAGGTTTATTTTCATCTCTCACCTCTGTCCTCCTTGGCACAGTGTAAACATAACAATAATAATTTTATCTAACCAGGAAAGATGAATGGCTTGTTGGGGAGCCCAGCGAGGACCCTGGGAGCACACAGAATGCCCGTGCTGGCTGCACTTGGCATCATCCTGCTTTTCTTTCTAACTCACACATATACACAGAGAAAACACGTTCTTCATGACCTGTTAACGTTATATACGTCATCATCCAGATATGCTAGGACCCACACTAGATAATGCTAGATGAGACGTTAGCCATGCTAGAGAACATAACTATGGCCAGGACCGAGGAGAGGAGCCTGTGCAGGGCCGGCTACCCCGGAGGCCAGCCCTTGAGGTTGGCGGGGTTAGCGCCGAGGAGGCCCTGTGCTGCCCGCCCAGCCTCTGGGGTGGACACATGCTATGCACAGCCCTCCTTGAGAACACAAAGGGGTCTCGAGACATTCTGCCTACCTATTAGCTTTTCTTTATTTTTTTAATTAAGTTTTTGGAAAAAAAAGTATTTTTGGAAAGTTTGTCTTGCAATGTATTTATAAATAGTAAATAAAGTTTTTACCATAAAGAAATCCTTTTCCCCTTGTTGGTGACTGGCTCCGGATGGTGGGTTACTAATGACATCATCCAGAGAGTATAGGATGTTCCGGCTGCGGTAGAAGACTTAGACAAATGCCTTTATTTGCTTCTGCCTCCAGCAAGAGAACCCAAGGAGACAGCCTGGAAGCCTCCGCTGGCCCCATGGAGACACTGGGTCTTGTCTGCTGTGAGCCTCCAGGTCCGGGAGGCCGGGGTGTTGACCCCGGTCCTGTCACAGGAGTGGGCAGGTGGGAACAGATCAGCAGACACACCTCATGACTGGCTGTCTTTGCCTTTAGGTTTTGTCCCCCATTGTCCTATCTGTCACCACCCAGGGCAGCCTTCACAACCGAGGGGACCAGGCATGGAACACATGCAGGATGATTTTGTGGCCCTCTCACCCCACCCTCTGTTTGGAGAAGAGAGTGGACCAGGCAGGAGGGGGAGGGAGACTCAGGGAGATGCTGGGGGGTGCAGGTCTGGGGTCTCGGTCCCCTCTCTGCAGCCTTGGGACAATTGCCCCTTGTCACAGAGCCACTTCAGGCAAAGTTCTGAGCCTGTTACTTCCAGGCATCGAAGGATAAACTGCATGTCAGGGAATCAGCTGTTTAGAGCCATAACTGACCCATTAATAATACATCTAAGATGGGTTCCTCATCACAGAGTTGTGTGTGCTGAGCGGTGAGCTCGGTAAGTGTTCCAAGAACTGGGGTGTAGGGTTGGTCATCGAGAGAGCACATCGGAAGCCAGGAAAAGGAGAGGGCAGGTTCTGGGGAGTTGGGGTGCCTGCAAAGTCCTGAGGCTGGAGGGACGGAGCTGGCCAGCAGAGCAAGCTCATGGGGACAGCAGGTGCCAACAGGACATGGGGTTCTTGGGGTCAACTATGGGCACTTCAGCAGCTGGCCAGTGTCTGGGAAGCCCAGACAGGAGCTTGGCAAGCCCTTTGCAGCCACTGTGAGCCGTGAGCTACACACAGGATGCCGGCTCTATAAGCCTACAGGACTTGTCTTCATGGAATCACTGAATCACGTGCCCTTTCTTGTCCTCACTCTCCTTAGCCTCCAACTTCTGCCCTGTCCACACCTTTGATCACCTTTCCTTCTAAGTGTTCTCCTATCACGTCTGGTAAACACGTGATGTTGCATCCACCTGGCTCTCCTCTCCCCTGTCGCTCCACCCTCGGCCACCCAGCTAGACACTTGGAGCTCCTCTGCCCTCCCAGGCTCATCCCCAAATACCGTGTGTCCCCAGCCACCATCCCCTAGACACACAGAAATGAGCGAGCAAGGGCGCTCGAGTCACTGGGTCAAGGCCACACAGATGCTGCAGCCACCGCTCACCAGGGTTTGAATAACACATCGACACACTTGACGAATAACAGTCACCGACCTTGACGAGGGTGTGGTGACAATTCTTCCCCCACCCAAGGACATCTGGCAAAGTCTGGAGACATTTTTGGTGTCACAATGGAGGGTGTTACTGGCATCTAGTGGGTGGAGGCCAGGGATCCTGCTAAACTTCCTACAAGGCACAGGACAGCCCCCACCACAAAGAATTATCCCACCCAAAATGTCAATAACGCCGAGACGGAGAAACCCTAATTTAAACAGATGTTAAAATTTGCCAGTTAAAATAAAGATAGGCAGATTCAATTGGTAAAACTCAAGATATATTGTATTACAACTGACAAGGATTGAAAGTAAAATGATGGAAAAAATATAGACAAAATCGATCCAAAACAAAGCTAGAGTAGCGATGAATATCAGACAAGATAGATTTTAAGACAATGTTTTATTACAGAGAGAAAAAGTCTCTACAAGCTAGCAGGAGAGTAAATGAACCATGAATAGTTAGCCATTCTAAACATATGTGCACCTAATAAAATACTGTACCTTTTTTCTGTCATTGTTTTCTACTCTTATTTTTATTACTTCTTCTCTTGTGTGTTTTTAAAATGTCTTTAAACTATTTATTTGAAAATTAACATAATTACCCTCTCTTCATTATTAAACAGACCAAGAAAAAAAAATCAGCAGGGATTTAGAATATCTGGAACTTTGTTTTAAAACTAGCAAACTTAACCCAACAAATATGATCATGTAATAAGATATATCTTGGTTTTTAGCAATTGAATCTGCCTATCTTTTCTTTGAAAAATCTAACAAAATAGGCAAACACCTAGAATGACTACAAAGAACAAAAAGGAAAAGTTGCAACTAATATTATGAATGAGAGAAGGAATATAACAGATAAAGCAGAAAATAAACAGATTATAAGAAAACACTATCAACACTATATATTACCAATTTAGAAATTATAATTTTAAAGAACAAATCAAAAGCCTGAATATTCCTGTAATTGTGATAGCATTTAAAGAAATAGTTTAAAATATTCCCATAAAGAAAACACCAAGTCCAAATGGTTTGACGAGTTCTACCACATGCTTGAAAAACACATTGTCCCATTCAATAAAAACTTTTTAAGAAGGTATAAAAGAGAAGACTACACCTGGATTCATCCTACAAAACTAGTACAACCCCAAAACTTAAACCATACAAAGAAAAAAAACGTACAGGACCATTGTGCTCATCAATGTAAAAATCCCAGGAAAATTGTTAGTAAATTGAGTCCCACAATCCATATAAAAGGTATTCTACCATTACCAACTTGAGTTCATTCCAGGCATAAAAAAAAATTTAATATTAGAAAATCTATAAATATAGTAAATATAATTAATCACATTAGTATATTAAAGAGAAAAAATGGATACAGTAATAGTTTGAAAAATTCAACACAATACAACTGTTAATAAATTAAAAATGTAAGAGAACTTCCATTATCTGATAACATGTAAATATTAAAAAAACAAAAACCTAGCAAGCATCATCCTAAATGGGGAAACATTAGAAGCAGTCTCTTTGAAAACTGAACTAGACAAGGATACCCACTCTCGCCATTTCCAGCCAACATGGTGTGAGAGAACTGAGCTTATAAAATAAGACCAAAAAAAAAATAGAGGCTTAACATTTGGAAAACACTGTCACAATTTACAGATGTCATGACCATTTACATGGAAATCATAAGAGAATCTACAGACAAATTATTATAAATAATAAGAGTATTTAGCAATATGGCTGGATATAACAATATACACAAATGAATTTAATTTCAATACCCTAGCAACACACAATCAAATATAATTTCAAGAAGACTTCATGTAAAATAGTCTCAGAGAATATAAATTTTTAGCAATTTTTAAAAACCCAGAAATAACCTAACTCCCATCAACAGGAACCTGGATGAATAAACGGTGGTGTATTTGCAACAGGGGGTACCCTGTAGAACCCTAAATGAATGAACTGCAGTTGATGCAACCATGCAGGTGATGCGTAGCTCTGTAGCATCAAGTTTAAAAACCAAGTCCCTAATGATTACACACTGTGTGGTACACACATGCTGCCTGGTACACTTCTCATGAAGTTAAAAAAATTACTAAAATAGTCTGAACTAAAACATATTTTTAAAAATAGGTATAGATAAGATAAAACTATATCCAAAGTGAAGCAATGAATGGTTATTGCCAGAATTCTAGTTTTCAAGTTGGATGGTGAGACCACAGATCCCTATTACATTATTAAAAATAGAACAAATAATAAGAGAGTGCCAAGCGAGGACCAAATAATGAGTGTGTGTTATAAACCAGGGATTATGATGAATCTTTGCAATTGATTGGAATGGGTTCAAAAACGAATGGAAGGAGAGAAGCTGGAGCCAGCAAGCAGGTGACTCTTTCCAGAAGTTGATTCTCTGTCCCTTGTATGCCCCAATCTGCCTCCCTCGATCTTCAGCACCTGCAGCCTCCGTGTACCGTCTGCTAGCCTCCTTCATCTTCTCCTTGAATCCATCATAACCACTGCCTCCGGAGTCTTCTTCCACTAGCTCAATTCTAACAGTGTCATTCCAACCAGAAAATATTTTTTAACAGCTTTATCAAGATACAATTTCCATACTATATGATTCATCCATTTAAAGTGTACAATTCAGTGGTTTTTGCGGTAGTCACAAACATGTGTAACCATCATCACAGTCAGTTTTTGAACATTTTCATCACTTCAATAAGAACCCCGGTACCCTTCAGCTATCATCTGCCATCCCCCTCCCCAGCTCTAAGCAACCACTAATTACTTTCTGTCTCTATAAATTTCCCTGTTCCAGACTTCTGTATGAATGGAATCATATAACGTGAGGTCATTTATGACTGGCTTCTTTCAGTGAGCATACTGTTTTCAAGGTCCATCCATATTGTAGCACGTATCAGCACTTCATTCCTCTTTATGGCTAAATAATATCTCATTGTATGGATATACCATATTTTGTGTATCCACTCATCTATTGATGAACATTTGGATTACTTCCACTTTTGGGCTGTTACAAATAATGCTTCTATGAACATTTGTGTGCAAGTTTTTGCATGGACATATATTTTCATTTATCTTGGATCTATACCTAGAAGTAGAATGGCTGGGTCATATGGTAAATCTATGTTTAATCATTTAGGGAACTGCCAGACTGTTTTCCAAAGTGGTTGCCCCACTTTACATTCCCACCAACACTGTATGAGGGTTCCAATTTCTCCACATCCTTGCCCACACTTGTTATTTGACTTGTTTTGATTAAAGTCACCCTACTGAATGTGGAGTGGTATCTCATTGTGGTTTTGATATGCATTTTCCTTGGTGACTGACAACGTTGAGCATCTTTTCATGTGCTTATTGACCATTCGTATGTCTTCTCTGGAGAAATGTCAGTTCACATCCTTTGCCTATTTTTTAATTGGGTTATTTGACTTTATGTTATTGAATTGTAAGAGTTCCTTATACATTCTAGATACCAGTATATTCTCAGATATGTAATTTGGAAATACTTTCTCCCAATCTGTGGGTTGTTTTTTCACTTTCTTGATGGTAGTCTTTGAAGAACATAACTTTTTAATTTTGATAGAGTCTGATTTATCTTTTTTAGTTTTGTTGCTTGTGTTTTTGGTTTGATATCTAAGAATCCTTTGCCAAATCCAAGGTCATGAAATTTACTGCTATGTTTTCTTCTAAGAGTTTCATATTTTTAGCTCTTACATTTAGACCTTTAATTTATTTTGAGTTAATTTTTGTAGGGGTTCAACTTCATTCTTTTGCATGTGACTATCCAGTTGTCTCCGCCCCTTCTGTTGAAAAAACTTTTTTATCTCCATTAAATGGTCTTTCCACTCTCATTGAAAATCAGCGGACCATCAATGTATGGATTTAGGAATAGTCTCTCAATTCTATTCCATTGGTCTCTATGTCTATCCTTGTTCCAGTAACGCATTGTTTGGTTACCATTGCTTTGCAGTAAGTTCTGAAATCAGGCCGTGTGAGTCCTCCTACTTTGTTCTTCTTTTTCAGGATTGTTTTGGCTATTCTGGGCCCCTTGCAATTCCATACGAATTTTAAAATCAGCTTGTCACTTTCTACAAAGAAGTCAGCTGAGATTCTGGAAAGAATTGTGTTTAATCTGTAGGTCAGTTTAGGGTGTATTGCCATGTTTACAATGTCAAGTCTTCTGATCCATGAACATGGTATGTTTGCCATTTTATTTAGATCTTCTTTAATTTCTTTCAACAAGATTTTGCAGTTTTCAGAGTATACATTTTGTACTTCTTTTGTTAAATGTATCACTAAGTATTTAATTTTTTTTGTTGCTATTGTGGGTGAAACCGTCTTCTTAATTTCATTTTTGGACTGTTCATTGCAAGCATATAGAAATACAGTTGGTTTTTATATATTGACCTTGTATCCTGCAGTGTTGTTGTACTCGTTTATTAGTTCTAATAATCTTCTAGTGGATTACCCAGGATTTCCATATAAAAGCTCATGTCATCTTCAGATGGATACAGTTCTACTTCTTCCTTTGTTTGAATACCTTTCATTTCTTTTTCGTGCCTAATTTCCCTGGCTAGAACCTCTAGTACAATGTTGAATAGAAGTGGTAGAAGTAGACACACGTGTCTTGCTTCTGACCTTAGGGGGAATACATACAGACTTTCACCACTAACTATGATGTTAGCTGTGGGGTTTTTCTAGGTACCTTTTGTCAGCTTGACAAAACTGACAAAAATAGAAGGAAAAACAGAAGGAAACTTCTATTCCTAGTCTGTTTAGTTTTTTTTTTAATCCATGCGAGATGTTGGATATTATCAAATGCTTTTTCTGAGTCTATTGAGAGGATCGTGTGATTTTTGTTTTTTGTTCTATTGATATGATTTATTACATTAATCGATTTTATGTTGTTAAAACAAGCTTGCATTCCTGATATAAATCCCACTTGGTCATGGTGAACGACTATTTTACTATGTTGCTGGATTCAGTTTGCTAGCACTTTGTTGAGGATTTTGTGCCCATATTCTTAAGATATTATGATATTGAACACTGAATTCACAGATTGCTCCTGGGGATTTGGCAGGGGTAGGATGCCAGCCATGCAGTGGAGGATGAAGGGGGAGACCCAAGCCCCCCAGGGAGCTGGAGCCCAGACCAGGGAGGAGCCAGGAGGTGTGAGAGGAGAGAGGTGGCCTGGGGTGACAAGAGGCTCCTGCTTTTCCCATGGTCAAGGGTAGGGGGTCATCCAGGAGACAGGGCTGGAGGCAGCCAGGAGGGCCCCGGAGGGATCCGCTGAGATGGACCAGATACCCATCCAGGGAGAGATGCCGAAGGAGCAGTCAGCAGGGCAGGTGGGAATCTGGGGCAGTGTCAGGAAAAGCAAGCAGACGACAGTTTAAGGAAGAAGGAATCCTCGGAGCAGAGAGGACCCTTGTGCTCAGGGCTGAGTCACGCAAACAGAAGAGTCAAGCAGGGAGCTGAGCTGGAGAACTCTACTCAGAGCCCTGGGGAGGATAGGGGCTGAGGGGAGGCAGAAAGGAGAGGGGCAAGGGGGAAATTAAGGAAGTGTTTCTGTCTGCATTTAAGATGGAGGAAACTCGGGCCTATTTACAAGAGGAAGGGAAGGGGCAAGTAGAGAGCCTAGGGCCCAAGGAAATGGGGGTGCCCAGCCCTGCCGGCGGCCCGACTCCACTGGGCAATAGGAGCCCTTGGTGGGCAGGGCAACTGCCAGCAGTGGGGACGAGGAACCTGCAGACTTGAAACACCCAAGATGTGTGAGGAAGGGAGGGTGACGGATGGAGGAGTTTCAGAAACAAAGAAGACGGTATGTTCAATAAATGTCTACAGCAGAAAAAATGTTCCCACGTGGAATATTTATTCTGAATATGTTTACATTGTGCAAGTGTGTTTGACGATATATCCAATGCATATTTTAACATGTAGCAACATCACCACATCTAGCTTTGATTATATAATCAACATTTAACTTTCCCTTGAAATTTACCCCAAACTCAGATCCATGGAATATACAGACTGAATCATTCTTAAGCTTGGCTTAACCATCTTCTGTTAAGCCACTTGAAAAAATCACTGCTACACATTTGATTTTTTTATTTTCTAGGCACTATTTTCCCATGCTCTTTAAAAACAGAAGCATGAACCTTTGAAGAGCTAAAATACAAATATTTACATACAAGGTGATGTGAAGTATTTCATGATATATAAATTAATATAGCACAAGTTACTGTGTAGAAAAAAATAAACTTAGAGTGAATAAATAAACTACAGCTTTATATGTCAAGTAATATGTGGAGTATAAAAAGTAGTTCCTATATATGTATATATATATATACATATACATATATATATATAAAAGTGTGTGTGTATGCTACTGTATAAATATACTATATACTTAAATATTTCATGTGAAGGAATAGATCATATTGCACCTGTTCTCAGTTCTGTATGTTGAAATACTGATGGCATTTGGGGTCTCCTCTGATCTCCACAGACCCTGGGATCTTCTTCCCGCTCCAAGGGTAGACACACCAGCAGAGCCCCACCTCTCCCTCCAGGGACGTCTCGCACTGCAAAGACAAGATGCAAGGTGAAGAACAGCCCACGTGAAGCCGGGGGGCGGTGGAGCTCCATGCCACCCAGCACCACTCGGAGAACATGGGGGAAGGCTGAGAGCCCAGGCCAGGGGCACCACCAACTAGCCATGATTGTGACCAAGGGCAAAATCCAACACCCTCCTGGTTCTCCTCGTAAAATGGAGGCTAAGGTCATGTCCACTGAGATGAGGATGTCTTGTGTGTTACATGGTGTATTGTGTGCACAGATGTCTGCTTCATGGCCCTGATGGTAGAGCTGCTGAGCCTGGAGGGAGCATGTCCCGTGGGTGGCCAACACTGCCTCGTATTCCTCAACAAATTCCTCATCTGCGATAAACCTCTGCCTGGCCCTCAGTTTCCCCCAGTAATATCCACAGAACCTGTGCTTCACTGAGTCCTAAAGGTTCCTCAAAACTAAGTCTTGGTTCCTCTGATCTTATTTATTGTGAGCCGAAAAAAACTAATGTGTTTAATTCTAGAGTTCATTTCCTTTTGTGGGGAGAAAGAAAAGAACAGATGTCCAAATAAATACTTAGCATTCCTAAGGAGATTGTTCCCTCCCTCTTGTGTTACAGAGGAGAAACTGAGATTCAGACTGCGAGGGGCCTGTGAAAGCCCCCCTGTTCAGTCTGGCACAGTGACAGCGTGTCCTCCTCTGGCCATGAGCACTGAGCTGGTCTTCAAGCTACTGGGAGCTATCTGCTCCTAGTCCCAGAGGAGCGGATCTTAATATGATCAGGGATAGGGCTTTATGGAACACGCATGGGACTGGAGCCCCTGTGTGAGGAGTGTGGGGGTTGAGGAGTGTTGCAGGGGTGTGGGCAGCAGCGGCGGGCTCCGTGAAGGCACATACCTGTTTGGGGTGATAGAATCCATGCTTGTTGCAGTTCGGCAGATAAAATTTGTAAAGTTCATCCCCTGCCTTCTGCTGCTCCTTGGCTAATCTGTCCAGCACTTTGTAGAGTTCTCGTTGGCAGGGCTCCTGAAAGAGCAATTTGACATTGGGATAAATGACAAGAAAAAGTGAATTATCAGCCTGAAGGACAGCTGGTGGAAGACATTCTGTATGGGCTCTGAGGACAGGCCTGATGTGCCCTCTCTGGGCCTCCATCTCTCCCCTGTAAAAGGAGGGTGTGGGTCTCTGTCTTGTGCTGTTGAGACAAAAGATGGGAAGGCCATGCCCTCCCTCACTGAACATTCTCTAAACACCTACAGGAGACAAGAGCTTCCCACCTTCACGAGTTCTCTCCTACTCCTCTTGCCCCCAATTGGTAATTTTGGCACCAGTCACCTGGTTGAAAGGAGAATGGGCACAGCTCTCTGAACTGAGAATTTAGCAGCAGACACGTCTAAATTTTTAACAACTTTCCTCTTTCATCTACAAGGTTATTTCACGTAAGGCAAATCCCGTGAGGAGTAAGGCATTCATCTGGATAATTTGAGATAAGAATACACTTTTCTCCACTTGTCATCATTTCCAGATGAAATTCCGACGTGTCTAGAAAATGGGTCCAACCTCCACTTTCTTGGGTGTGCATGTTTGTGAAGGCGATTTTCTTTCTTTTTTTCACAAATCAGCCCAAGTCACTCCAACTTTGATTCTTTGTCGCCCTCAAGTGGTAGAATTAAAAATGGATGTCAATTAAGATGCTACAGGGAAGTCAGCGTTTAATGGGGACAGAGTTTCAGTCTGGGAAAAGGAAAAAGTTCTGGAGATGGACACTGGTGATGGTTGCAGAATAATGTGAATGTGCTTAAGGCCACAGACCTTTATACTTTAAAATGGTTAAAATAATAAATTTTATGTTATGTATATTTTACCACAATTTTAAAAGAGTGGGGGAGAAGTAATGGGGGAGAGGGTGTAAAGCCTTTGTGCCAAGCTTTAGAATAGTATAGCTCAATGCTCTTTAGACATTGTCTTTATCTTAGAGCTGAGCTCAGAGACGTGAAGTAAGGTATCTAAAGTTGCACAGCAGGAACTGCATTTTCTTTCCATCCAGCAGGCTCCTCTGCTGAAGGCCCTTGTGTTAAAAGCTTGGCAAAGCTAAGCTGAGAAATGCCTATTAGGCTTTAGGATGAAAAGTGTTTATCTCCAGGGCTCAGGACTAGGGAGAAGCCCACCCAGCTCCCGGGCACAGCAGGTGCAAGCTAGAGGCTCCACCTGCCCCAGGGCCTCACCTTCCACTTTTTGATGTCAGAGATCTCACGAGACCTCATGTTCCGGTAATTACTGATGGCGTTCCAGATGATGGGCAGGTCCTCGCTGGATGGGGCCATCAAGTGGAAACTGTCTAGAAGCTGCTCCTGGGTCATCTCTGTGCTCTCAGGGGGCACGCTGTCGGGGGCTGCCGGGCCCTTTGCATCTGAAAAATGAACGCCACAAACCCATGAGCCCTCCCAAAGCGTCTGCACTGTCCCCCTTGAAGCTGTTTCCTTTCCTGCAAATCTGGGCTGGGACATTAGGAAGGTCACCCTGAAGAGTGCTGCCCCAATAGCATTACCAGTTCTGTTCTGGGCAAATAGTAATTTTGGGGTCTGGCAAGGGTGCCCTGTGTTTTTGCTTCTAAAGTAGCAGGGGATGGAAGCCACGTGCACATTTGTCAAGGCCTGGGAAGAGCCCTGAAAAAGCCAGGAATTACGGTTCAGTTCCTCACCCCATTAGTAGGAGCCTTGGAACCTCAGCTTTCCCATCCATAAAATGGGCAGTTTAGTAGTACCCTATGAACAGGTGGTAGGGTTCATTTAGAAGTGGGGTCTAGATGTAGCTCTCCCCTTCTACTCCAGGGGCTCTGCCTTCCCACAGACTGAGTGACTTCTTTGCAACTCCTGGAAGAGGAGGGGGGTGGTCACCAGATATCTTGCAGACAGTCCTAGTGTTTGGATTCGGTGCATGAACAGAATCATAGAGAACTGCCTCTCCTGAGGGACCCTAGGGGAAGCCATCTCCTTTGAGGATCATGGAGATGACTCCATTTCATTGACTCTGAAGGCAGAGAACCCAACAGGAAAACCTCGTCCCCTCCTTGGAAGGGCCACGGGCTCCAGTGCATTCCTCACAGGTTATGGAACCACAAATTTCTCCAGGAATCACAGTGGACACGCAGCTGCCCCGATGGGGAGGTAGAGAGAGGGGGTAGAAGGAGACGCATTTCCTCTGCTTCCCACTACAAATAAATCATGCTAAATTCAAGAAAGAGCCTGATCGTCAAGTTCTTAGGAGGCAACATACACATCAAACTGTTTTTCTATGGCAATGAATGCGAGTGGAGTTTTCAGCCTAAACTCGCACATTCTGTTCTGTAAACTACTGGGAAGCACGTACTCGCTCCACAGGACGTAAATTACGAATGACATTCCAAACACTTCCTGGAGGCCAGTAGGAGGAATTTCCATCCCAGGCCTTCCCAGAGGCTCCAGCCACTGGGGCTGCCCACTCATCAGCAGAAAGGAGGGCCAGGGGCACCCGAACGGCCCCCCTCCTCTCTCACCGTCTGAGTATCTATAGATCAGTGGGCTGTGAGGTTGGGGCTGGGCTCTCTCCCCGGCTCTCCCACCAAGTTGTGCCTGCCCTTGGGCCTCTCCTCCCCTCTCCTGGGCACCTCCTGAGGACCATGCGATGATCGGGTTCATCTGGGTGACCTAAGATCCTATCCTCTTACCGGCTTTGGCTGCGACCTCTGGGCCTAGGCGAGTTTGGTCCCCACTTGCTGTAGGCTTTGGCGGAGCCCCTGCCCCTGCCCGCCCCAGGCCCGCTCATCTGTCCCAGGGGAGGGGACCAGGTGGGTGGATCGTGGTACCTGTGGCCTCGGCGCTGGGCGCGGCGTCGGGCACGAGCATGCAGGCGCCCTGGCCGCGGGTGAGGGCGTGCAGGGGCCGCGGCTCCCCAGGCAGCGCGCGGCAGCTGAGCCCGCGGGCGCAGCGCGCAGTGGCCACGCCGCATGCGGCGCCCAGCGGCAGGGCGCACGTCGGGCAGCAGCCGCAGCCGGCGGGCCGGGAGGGTTCCGGGCACGAGGCAGGCACGGGCGGGCAGAGCGCAAGCCTCTCAGCGGAGCAGGGAGCGCAGTGCCACGGCTGAGGAGCGCCGGCGGCTGTGCCGAGCTGGACAGCCAGCAGGAGCAGGAGAGGCCAGGCGCGAGCTGCGGGGACCTCTGGCATCGCCGGGCGGGGTGGCGGACAGCGGCCGATGCTCGCTGAGCGGTGGCGGCGGCAGCGGTGGCGCGGTGGCTGGTGCTCGCTGGGCGGTGGCGCACTGGCCAATGCTCCCTGGTCTGGTGGCGGTAGCCGATGCTCGCCTGGAGGTGGATGCTCGCTGGGCGCCTTGCACGCCTTATGAAAGGCGCGGGCCGCGCCGCCTGAACCCTGAGGTTAATGATTGGCAGCGCTGCGCGCTCGAAGGCAGGTGTTCAAAATGTTTGTTTTGCTCGTATGCCCAAGGCCCTGCGCAAACCGTGGGTGGAAGGAGGGTAAACGGTCCAGGTTTCCCACTGTGTTTGTCCTGTTGTTATGGCTTCCGACCTGGAGCCAAAGTGCAGTTGTAACCAGGAGCGCACAGTCAGGTAGAGGATAACCCTCGCTTGTTTTGTTCAAGGGGCATCCTGATGCCAACCTACCAGCGCTCCTAGGCTGACCCAGGGAAAGCAGAGAAGCCAGCTGGGCAAGGCCAGCCCACCCACCTGTTTTCAAATGGGGAAACCACGGCCCAGGGAGAGGAAGGGAGGACTGGCTTAGCACCCCGGTCTCCGCAAGCGCTGGCCCGGGCTCAGCGGCAAAGCCCAGAACCGCTTCTCCCTCTGCAGGAAGAAGGCCCCCAGCCCCCTAACTGCCTCTTCACAGACTTTCCCAGGAGGGAGGAAGGAGGAAAGCAGACAGTTCCTGCGATGGCTGATGCCAAGCTCCCCAGTCTCACTGCAGCCCCCAGAGACCAACCTTGTTAACTGAGCTTCCAAAGAGGAGAGGGGATCAGAGCCCAGTTAGAGACAGGGCACTGCTGCGGACTCCAGCTTCCTCTCACATTCTGCCTCAGAACACATTTTTATCAGGAGTCAATTACTGAGGCTTTCTCTTTAGTTAAAATTCGTATTTCTTGGATATTCTCTTGAGTCACAAGAAAAATGTCACTGTACCTTGAAAGACAGTGAGAACCGGCCTGTCCAACCCCAGGACCTGCAGGTGCTCTGGCCACACCCCGTCCCTGGAAACTAGGCAGCCGTTAACAAGAACAAGGCAGCTCTAGATTTACTGATGAGGAAACATCTCCAAGATTAGTCAAGTTGTGCAAGTGAAGTAAAATTCCCCAGTGAAGTAAAAATGAGAAAGTACACAATATGCTGGTGTTTGTGTACGAAAAAGTAACTGAATACGTGTCAGTGTAATTCTAAATTTATTGGCTATCTTGAGAAGAAGGCATGAGAAACCAATCTAGTGCTTGCTTGAAGGTGGTGAAATTAGGTGACTGAGCCAGGCTGGTTTTCCCTGTGCACTCTTTTTTATCCTTCTGGATTGACATTATCTAGTAACCATTACATTATTTAGTATTCTCAGATACTTACATTGTCTGTTATATTACTTATCTCAAGAATAACCAAATGAAAGTTCATTTACTAACTCCTTTTCTAGCCACTTCACCGGCTCTGTGGCCTTGGGCCAGTCACTGGCCTTTAGTTCCGGCTGGACTATATCAATAAATAGCCACAGCTTGTGCATCTCCTCAGCTACAGTCAAAATAAGGGCAGTGAAAATAATTGCAGTTGGAAGTTCACAGTCATATCCGTCATTATTTTTACAGAGTAAAGTTGTGTGTCTGGTTAAGGAACTGATCAATGGTTTTGACTTGTTTAACATTGTTTTTGATGTAGGTTCCTAAAAGATTTCATTTCCAAACGAAGAATTTGTGCTCTGAATTTTCTCTCTGATCTCCTCACCTTAGAATTGGCGTGCCCACTTGAAATGCTTTATTAATGACACACGAACAAGAGAATCATCTGGTAAATATTTGGGACCCGCCTACCATGTGCCCGGCAGTTTGCCAGCCCTGGACGGGTCACCCAGTTGTGCACTTGCCCAGGGATGTCCCTCCATCCCTCCCTCTCCGAGGTCCCGCTCACCCTGCACGTAATGGAAGTTCCTCTACGGATCGATTTCCCAAATGTTTCCATTGCTTGCCTCATAGCAGCAGTAAACCAAACAGCCATCAGACCCAAGAGAGCTTTCTCCTTCTCTGACCTCATCAACACAAATGGAGCCGGGACCTTCCTGGAGGCGGGTGTGGGGTGCCTGTCTGTCTGCCCCTCTGTCCTGTGGGGTGAGCAGCCCTCCCCTTGGCAGGCTGAGTCACAGCAAGGTGGCTGCTCTTGAGGTCATTTCTGGGTGCAGCGTGAATCCCAGGCCCCACTGCCCACTGTTGGGCATCCACAGCCGCCCTTGGCCTTCTGTGCCCCCCACCACCACCACGGTCTAACTCTCAGGGCCGGCCCCTACTAGGGTGAAGGAGCACTCTCTGCTGGCACCAAGGTGCAGGGTGGGCCCAAGAGGGAGCCCCTCCTCACCTGTTGTACCCTCAGAGCCTCACCCGCCTCCCCTAATCCTGGCCCTGCAGACTCCCGCTCATTTTCCAGCCTTAACATCCCCTCTCCCCAACTCCAGAAAAAAAATCACTGTCATATCTCCATGACTTTCTTCTTCTTGTTCTCCGTGTATGAATTTCCATTCATCCACATCCCTATCAATCATCTACATCTCTCCATCATCCACTTCACCCTACCCTCCACATCTCTCTACTCCATCATCTCTCTATTATGCACCTTTCTATCGTCCACATCTCTCTATTATGCACATCTCTCTACCCCATCATCTCTCTATCATCCACATCTCTCTACCATCCACATCTTTCTATCATCCACATCGCTATTAATCATCTACGTCTCTCTATCATCCACATCTCTCTACTCCATCATCTCTCCATCCATCTCTTAACCTCACTCTTCTAGGGCTCTATCCTGATCCTCCTTCCGCAGCCACCTCTCCTTTCTTTCAGCCCTACCCCACAGTGTGTGTCATGAACTCCCATCTTGCATCCTGTCCTTTTCCCAGCAGAGGACACGCAGAGTGAGGGGAGCTCTTCCCTTGGTGTGCTGCAGGTACAGAGATAGGTATTGGGAGAGGGCTAACAGTGCCCCAAACCCATCACGATGCACAGTCTAGTGGGAGGCATGCTCTGTTGAGGGCTAATTATAATCTGGTCCTTATGATAAGTACTTTAGTAGGAAGTCCAGAGGGGGGTGGTGCACGGCAGGAGAAAGGGCGCCAAGCCATGCCTGGGCACGTCCCAGAGAAGGTGCCAGCCAAGGCAGGTCTGGGAGGGAAACTGGGACTTCCCCAAGCAGCCGAGGATGGGAGCCGCAGTGGGAGAACAGAAGACAGCAGCGGGGTGAGGCAGAGAACTGGGAAGAGGGTGGTGTGTTCAGGGAATGATCAGCAGTTCTCCCTGCCTGGAAGCTGGAATAACGCAGCAGGCGGAGCAGCGAGGAAAAGGCCCCCCGTGTGGGACGAAGAGGTTTGGGGCTGTTGTTAAGGCAGCGAGCCACCCACCACTGGAGGCGCTTAGGCAGGGCTGAGAGTGCAGTGGTCAGGAGGGAGCACTGGAAGGATCACGGGGCAGCAGGCCTGGAGACCGGAGACCAGTTCTGAGACCCTCCTTCCAGCACCCTTCAGGCCAGTCACTATCCACTGGCCAGACACTGGACGGAGCCGAGGGTCAGCCACACACAAGGTGTAGCCCTGCCTCGAGGATCTAGAGAATGAAAAACAATCAACAAATACTTTCACAAATGCAGTGCGGCTTGTGATGAATGCCATGAGGAAGGATAGGGCAGCAGAGGCAGGGATGCTGACAGACACTGTAGATGCGACAGTCTCTGCGTGCCCAGAACTGTCAGAGGTCGGGGGGAGGACACGAAACAGCTGCAGTGGAGTCAGAGTGAAGGCTGGGGCATCTTCGATGAGGGCCACGGGTCTGCTCAAGGATCCAGGACTTCTGGAGTCACCTGCACAACCATGTGTCTCTGAGTGCTCCCTGGGAAGCAGTGCCACGGTTTCATCAGCGTCTCCAAGGGGCCTGTGACAACCCAAAGGCTCAGGGCCCTTTCCGAGGCTCTGCCATGTCTGCATGACATTGGTCCTGCTCTTTTGGACACCCAGAACTCCCTCTGCCCCTTCTCCATCCCTCAGGACCCACCTGAATGTCCTATCCTCTGAGAAGCCTTTCTGGTGGCTCCCAGGTAGACTGGGGTGCCCCTTCTGTGTTCCTGAAGCATGTCACACGCTGGATTAGAGTCACACTGAAGAGCTACATAAACCAGCGTTTACTCGTGAGTCTCCTGCCAGGCTGAGTGGGCAGGGGCCAGGCTCACAGTTGCCCCTGCCCCAGCACCAAGCATATGACACGGATGGGCGCCCCGGCCCATGAATGAATCTGACCAATGAATGTAGACTCCAAGAGCCAGGAGCGCCTGGACGCAGGGCATGCAGAGCAGGGGATGGTGGGGGAATGGGGAGCCAGGCTTTCCTAAACACATAGTGTGTGTACCCGGTGCCAAGCTGCACTCATTAAAGTTGCCAGAGGACCCTCCCCAGGATCCTGCGAGGTAGAGCTTATCATCACCAGCCGGGGGTGAAGTCAGCTTTGCCCGAATCAAAGCCTGTGGGCATCTGATGTAGGGTAGGCCAAAATTGTCTGAGAGTTCAGGAGCAGTTAGGGGTTTTGGGGGGGCAAGGTTGAAAGGTAATTTGGTGGTACATATGGGAAGTTTTCGGTGCCAGATGTGGAATCTGCATTCCATCAACCAGGCAAGAAAGAGTGTTAAGCTTGTGAAGTCCCAGCACCATGGGAGATGCCCGCCACCTCCTCTCCTTGTAAATTCTCTGCCTTTGCAGTAAAGGAGACCACTGTTCCCATTTCAGAAAAGCCAGGGCAGCAGCACATAATCTAGACAGCCCCTCTGTGCAATCCCAGGGGGTGTGACAAAAATGGCGCCACACACAGCGCCTTTGCCATCTTGCATGACACTTGGTTGCAGGACCTGCAGGTACAAGTGCCTCTTGCTGCATCAGAAGAACTCGGCTCGGAGAGTTTCATCAGCCCCTAAAGGGCAGGTCGTGGAAGCTCGGTCATCCCAACAGCACTGTGGCTCCCCAGCAAGACTGCCTGTGTTGGCACCTTGGATTTCCACATCCTGCCTGGCACATTTTATAACCTCCCCGGGGCTCAGTTTCCTCATGTGAAATGACGACGATGCAGTGGCTGGCACAGTCAGCCCGGAATACCGGGGCTCAGCTGTTACCACCATGCTTAGCTGCAGCGTGCGTTCCCATGGCTGTCATGGGCAGAGGCTGGGGGATCTCTGGAGGATGAAACCGCACGGGGCCTTCCATCACCCAGTGTTTCCAATTCTGCCTTCACGCAGCATGCTGCTTACTCACCAGCCCCAGAAAATTAGGCAATCTGTGCTCTGAAAAACAATGCAAGGGTCAAGGGCGAAGTCAAACTTTCAAAGGAGAGAATACTGCAATCCAGAGGACCCTCCGAAGGGAAGCTGTTTTTAAGGGAGGAGTAAAAACAAAAAGCTGTTCTGCTATGTTCCCTGATTGACATGGGGGATGATGCAAATCCATGCAAAGGCCTGGCCTCCTGCCCTGTCTCCTGAGAGATGAAGGGCACCGCTCTGCAAACTGAAGGCACGCCCACACCCCTGCAATCTAAATGGAAAAGTAACCTCACTCTTGTCACGTCAACACAGCCCAGATCCTAAACACAGCAGCTCAAACGGTGTGCCTGGGCGGGGCCCGTGCCCGAGGGGCCCTGTGGAAAGACCAGGGCTGTCATCTCTGTGATGGCAGGCCACCCAGCCTGCACTCACATTCGGGGTGCCATGGGAGTTGGCACATGCATGGTGCTCAACTGTATTCATTTCCTGTCCTCTGGCATCAGAGGCCATGTGAGCTGTGGGCACCAAGTGTCATGGTTTACACTGGCCTCACATCACCCGGGGCCCATGTAGAAATGCACATTCTCGGGCCCCATCTGGACCCCAGACCCAGAACCTCTGGGGGGATGCCAAGCCTGCTGTGTTCCCCAGGCTCTCCAAGGGATCCTCATGCCGGTCCAAGTTTGAGTCCCCTGGTGTAGAAAACCATCCCGATCCCACTCTTGCTCATAAACCACCCTATAAGAAGCTAGCGATGGAGGGCCGGCCTGGTGGCATCGTGGTTAAGTTCGCTCACTCCACTTCGGCGGCCCAGGGTTTGCAGGTTCGAATCCTGGGGGCAGACTGATGCACCGCTCATCAAGCCATGCTGTGGAGGCATACCATATACAAAATAGAGGAAGATGGGCACAGATGTTGGCTCAGAGCCAATCTTCCTCAGCAAAAAAAAGAAGCTAGGGTAGGAGAGTTCAGGGGTGGGGGTAATGGATAGAATAGTCATTGCTATGGTTGGGTATGGTGGGCTCCATGGGTGATGGAGAGAACTCTGGAGGAGCCAAGAGACATGAGCACTCTGGACTCCATTCTGCTTCTCACCTCCAGATGAACTTGTGCGAGTCATTCCACTTGGAGTCTTCGCTACCCCGTATATAAAGTCATAACCAGAAGAAGAATCTGCCCTGGGTCCCTGCATGGGCTGCAGGAAACCCGTGATCTCTCTGCTGTGTTAGGCATAATGTTGTTTGATTAAGTGTTGATTGATAATTTCTTGGAGATGAGGTCTGTAGTTTCATTAGATGGTTAAAAGTGTTTATGACTTTGATGAGGAGAAAAAATACTGCACCAGATTGACCCCCTGATTTCCCCAGGAGGTCCACCCTCCCCAGCTCTCTGCACACAGAGACCTTAACATATCATTGGCCCCTCAGTCAACCTCAGACATCCAAGATCTCCCTCACCATGCCCCATCGAACCCACCCACGGGGCAGCGGCATCTCTCCCACCCACAGAATGTGGCAATGATGTATCGTACTCATGCCCGCCAGGCATGAGGTTACACAACCCTGCTAACTCTCTGACCGGGCAAAGGACAAGGACCCTGGGCCAAAAAGTGGGGGACAGTCTCCTATATGACTGTCGCTGGTCTGTCACATGGGGGGGTTCTCACCTGCATCACAGTGTGTACATCACATGGGGATGCTCTCACCTACATCACAGTGTGTACATCACATGGGGTTGCTCTCACCTGCATCACAGTGTGTACATCATGTGAGGTGCTCTCACCTGCATCACAGTGTGCACATCACATGAGGATGCTCTCTTCTACATCACAGTGTGTACATCACATGGGGTGCTGTCACTTACATCGCAGGGTGTACATCACATGGGGATGCTCTCACCTCCATCACAGTGTGTACATTGTGTGAGGTGTTCTCAACTGCATCACAGTGTGTACATCACATGGAGATGCTCTCTTCTACATCACAGTGTGTACATCACACGGGGATGCTCTCACCTGCATCACAGTGTGTGCATTGCATGGGAGTGCTCTCACCTGCATCACAGTGTGTACATCACGTGGGTACAGTCACCAGGAATACATGAGAGTTCCTTTTGCTCCAAACCCTCCTCATCATTTGGTATTGTCAGTGTCTGGATTTTGACCATTCTAATAGCTGTGTGCTTGTATCTCTTTGTTTTAACTTGCTTTTCCCAGATGACATACGATGTGCAGCATTTTTTTTTATGTGCTTATTTGCCATCTGTTTATATTCTTTGGGGTTGTGTCTGTTATGGACTTTGGCCATTTATTAATCAGGTTGTTTTCTTATTTTTGAGTTTTAAGTGTTCTTTCAACATTTTAGCTAACAGTAACTTAGATTTGTCTTTTACAAATATTTTCTGCCGGTCTGTGTCTTTTCTTCTCATTCTCTTTACATTTTCTTTCACAGATTAGAAGTTTTTAATTTTATTAAAGTCCAGCTAATAAATTTTTGTTTTCATGGATCATGTGTTTGGTGTTATATCTAAAAAGTCATCAACAACTTTATAGTGGTCCATACAGTTAAGATAAAAATAAACTTTTTAAGCAAAGTTCAAAAATAAGTAAATAAATAAAAAATAAAAAGTCATCAGCATATCCGAGGTCATCTAGGTTTTCTCCTAGGTTATTTTCTAAGAACTTACGATTTTTCATTTTACATTTAGGTCTGTGATCCATTTTGAGTTAATTTTTGTGAAAAGTGTAAGTTCTGTGTCTAGATTCATAATTTTTGCTCGTGGATGTCTAGTTGTTCCAGCACCATTTGTTGAAAAAACTATCTTACTGCATTGTATTATCTTCATTTCTTTACCCAAGGCCAGTTGACTATATTTATGGGGGTCTATTTCTGGGCTCCCTAAACTGTTCCATTGCTCTATTTGTCTATTAATTTGCCAATTCCACATTCTGTGTTATAGATTTATATATTAAGATTGAATATATATTAAATATAACATGTATAACAGTAGATGCTATATAATATATATTATATTTATGTATTATTATCTATCTACTATGGAATTATAGTAAATCTTGAATTCATGTGACGTCAGTTCTTCATCTTTGTTCTTTGTCAATCTTGTGTCAGCTGTTCCGGGTCTTCATCTCTCCATAGAAACTTTAGAATCAGTTTGTCAATATCTACAATATAAGTTACTAAATTTTAATCAGGAATGTATTGAATCTATAGGACAAGTTGGGAAGAACTGACATCTCAACAATATTGAGTCTTCCTGTTCATGAACATGGGATATATCTCCATTTATTTAGTTCTTATTTGATATCTTTCATCAGAGTTTTGTAGTTTTCCTCATATAGATCTTGTACATATTTTGTTACATTTTTATACAAGTATTTCATTTTGGGGGAATGCTAATGTAAATGGTGCTGTGTTTTTAATTTCAAATGCCACGTATTCATTGATGGTATATACAAAAGGAATTGACTTTTGTATATTAACCTTGTATCCTGCAACCTTGCTATTGGTTCCAGGATTCTTTTGGTTGATTCTTCCAGATTCTTTTTGTGTGTGTGAGGAAGACCAGCCCTGAGCTAACATCTGATGCCAATCCTCCTATTTTCTGCTGAGGAAGATTTGCCCTGGGCTAACATCCGTGGCCATCTTCCTCTACTTTATATGGGACGCCGCCACAGCATGGCTTGACAAGCGGTGCATCGATGCACACCTGGGATCCGAACCTGCGAACCCCGGGCCACTGAAGCAGAGTACACACACTTAACCACTGCACCACCAGGCCGGCCCCAGATTCTTCCAGATTTTTTACGTAGACTGTTATGTCATCTGCAAATAAACACAGTTTCATTTCTTCTTTCCCAATCCGTATATCTTCTATTTCCTTTTCCTGTCTCATTGCATTAGCTAGGACTTCCACTACAATGTTGAAAAGCAGTGGTGAGAGGGGACATCCTTACCTTGTTCCTGATCTTATTGGCAGAGCTTCAAGCTTCTCACCATTAAGCATGATTTAGTTGTAGTTTTCTTGTAGATGTTCTTTATCAAGTTGGGGAAGTTCTCCTCTATTTCTAGTTTACTGAGAATTTTTTTTATCATTAGTTGGTGTTGGATTTTGTCAAATGCTTTTTCTGCATCTATTGATATGATCATGGGATATTTCCTTAACCTGTTGATGTAATGGATTACATTAATTGATTTTTGAGTGTTAACCAGCCTTGTATACCTGGGGTAAATCCCACTTGGTCATGGCATATATTTCTTCTTATACTTTGTTGGATTCAATTTGCTAATATTTTGCTGAGTATTTTTGCATCTATGTTCATGAGAGATATTGGTGTGTAGTTTGCCTTTCTTGTAATGTCTTCATGTGATTTTGGTATTTGGTAGTGCTGGTCTCACAGAATGGGTTAGAAATTATTTCCTCTGCTTCTATATCCTGGAAGTTTATGGATAATTGGTATAATTTCTTCCTTAAATGTTTAGTAGGATTCACCAGTGAACTATGTGGACCTGGTGTTTCTGTTTTGAAAGGTATTGTGACAGTTCATCTTTGCAAATTTTAATAATTTTAAAGAAGTACTTGTGCTGTGACATTTTGCACCTATTTGATTATTAATGAAGTTTATAGGTTTGTTCTCTGTGGTATTTGACAAGCAGTACCGACCATTAGCCTCTTATTTATGACCTGAGGTTAAAGGCAACCTTGAGCATATGGGCTGTGTCAAAACTGTGCTGAGAACATACATGTTGGATATGGGATTCTAAAGTCGATGGGCCACAGGAGTAGATGAGAATGAGGCTTAAAGGAAAAAAGGCTGTTATACTCCCAGGTCCTAGAGATAGGAGGCACAGCATGCCATGCAGGGCCATATAGAGAAGCTCCTGAGTGGTTAGGAGATATAAAACAGGTGTGGGAGGAGAGCCAAGCCAACTGTTCACCCTGCCCTCCCTTTTCTGTGGAAACCTTAATAAGTTTAATAAGTTTCCACAGAAAAGGGAGGGCAGGGTGAACAGTTTAGGACTGGCTAGTTTGAACAACTCTGGAGGGCTCTAAGCTATAGCAGCAGTCTCTAGTTGCCTGGCACCTGCCCTGGGGTGACTAAGGCAGAGGAATATTGCCTCTTGGGGGCACAGGCCAGAGAGAGGAGGCCTGGCTCTGGGTTGGTCAGATTGCATATCACAGGTGTGCTCCTGCTGGGCCCCTTGCTGTCTCCAAGGGCTGGCTAGCCCAGGAGGAGCGGTCTCTCCCCAGCCAGAAAGGTTTTAAGATGCCAAAACATCATAATATACAGAAAAATGTATATACCACAGAAACGACAAGTAATTCACCTTGCTGGAGTTCAGAAAAGACACAGCATGAGGCGGGACTGGGAAAGGCTGGTGGAGGACGGTGCCTGGAGCAGCGTGGGAAGCAGGTGCCCTGAGTTGCTGAGTGTTGACCTCGTACTAAGCGTCACACTGAAGATCTCCTACACGTGATCATAAAGCTCCGTGAGATGGCTCATTGTCCAGGGCCTGCATTTTCAAAACGACAAGAGGTAGGTTCTGAAGCAGGTCCTCCTGTGCCAGGAGCATGATTTGTGGCAGGAACACAGGTGTCAGCGTGGCAGGCTAGTGGGCATGTGCGTGCCTGCATCTTGGATCCTTGGAATCATGCTAGGATTCAGCCTCTCCAGGTCTTTGCCTGCACAGTGAGGGGAATTCGGATTCCGTGGTGCAGAGCCTCTGAGGATCAGTGCGAGGAATGGAATGTGCACTGGGCTCTCAGCAGGGACCTGAGCTTTCAGGGTGTGGGGCCAGTTCTGGCCTGGAGCCCCCGCAGGGCCCCTCCCCCAGACCCCCACACTTCTCCCCAGAGGGCTGCCCAATGTGCTGGGGAAGGGCACTGGTGACAGGTGACACTGCCTGCCAGACTTACGTGACTCTAGACGCACACTGCAGATTTCACAATGTTTTTATTCACAAACACAAACAGAAGAGCCTTATGCTGTGCTCAAAGCAGTGTGCCTAAGTGCCAGGAAGTCAGGGGAACCCTGGGGGTCATGAGGTCAGGGGATCCTGGGGGTGGCTTGGTGCGGGGAAAAACATCAGGACACTGGGGCAGTACGGTGTCCAGGCAGCTCCCACGTGACTGGCCCCGAGCCTTTGGACAGACTCTCCCCTTCTGCCGCTCTCGGCTTCCGCATCTGGAAAATGAGGGACTGTATCAGGTGAGCTTTATTTTATAAAATTGTTTACTAATTACATGTTCTTTTTAGAAAAAGTGAAACAGATTTAAGTGACATTAAAATTTACCCAGCATTCTGCTACCTAAATATTACCAATGTTACCATTTCCATGAACCCCTTTTTGGACATGTGTGTGTGGATGTGTGTGTGTATATGTAATATCTGAAGTGGGATCACACTATACTGTCTGTTCCACAGCCTTTTCTCATAAAACATTCCCTTAATGTTTTATGAACATCGTGTCTGTAGTGTGTGTTTACGTACACACGCATATGTATGAGTACACGCATGCACACGTACATACACATGTGTTTACACACAGATTGTTGGCTGCAGAGTGTGGTGTCCTTAGACATGCCCTGATTGAGTCAGTGTCCTTTTCCCAGCTATGTGCACTGTTTCTGTTGGGGCTCTCAAAGATGACGCCCCATGGATGTCATAACAGGAAATGAGTGCCGGCTTGGTCTATCTCCTGGTCATTCCTGTAAGTGGGCTTGCTCCTTCACAGGCCCTGCCTGCTCTCAGGTGTCTTGCACTAAGGCCGACTTGCCTTCCAGAGGGCTGTGCCCTGCGAGAGCCCCAGGAGCAGGGCGCAGAGGGCTCCTGTCCAGCTCCCGCAGCACTTGAACCTGGAGCATTTCTCCGGCTTAGACGGCCTGTGCCTACAGGACGGGGATGGGTCCCGTAGAGGCCCCCTGCCTCTGACAATCGCTTTCAACACTCTTCTGAGCCTCGGGCAGGCTCCCAGGATTCAGGGATCTCAAAGGTTTAGGATATTGCCTCAATTTACAGAGAAAAGAGAGAACAAGTGACAAAATCCATTCACCCGAAATCACACAGTGACTTAGTGCAAAGTTCAGATGAATAACACTTTTTCTAAATACTAGAAAGGCAGCAAAGAGCACTGATTTTGGAGTCAGTCTGAGGTTCTTGTCTTGGTTCTGCTAAGCACCACTCAACGACCTTGAGCAATTACCCCACATCTCTGGGGTCAGTCTTCCCCTCACTGAAATGGGGGCATTTGGGGTCCTTGCGAGGTTGAGAGCATGTCTAAGAACACTCACAGAGAGTGCATTCAGGTTGGCAGTGGTGCTAGCTTCTCTATTGTTGTCTCTCTTTAGTCCCACACCCCCAAATGCTTAAGGCTGACAGATTAAGTTACCAGTAGCCAGTTCTGGTGGTCTAGTGGTTGAGATTCGGCACGCTCAGTGCCTTGGTCCGGGCTTGTTTCCGGTCAGGGAACCACACCACCTGTCTGTCTGTTGTGATATTGTGATGGCTGCAGGTTGCTGGGATGCTGAAAGCTCTGCCATCAGTATTTCAAGTTCCAGCAGGGTCACCCATGGTGGACAGGCTTCAGCAGAGCTTCCAGACTCAGAGAGACTAGGAAGAAGGACCTGGCCACCTGCTTCTGAAAAAATTGGCCACGAAAACCCTATGAATAGCAGCAGAGCATTGTCTGATACAGCGCTGGAAGGTGAGAGGACGGAGCGAAAAGACCGGGCAGGGTTCCACTCTGTGGTACACAGGGGCTCTAGGAGTCAGAATCAACTCAATGGCACTAACTACAAAAAAGTTACCAATAGTCTGTGGTAGTATTACCATTCATTGATAAAGCATCACCTGGCAGTTGTTAGAAATGTCAATTCTGAGTCCCCATGCAGAGCTGCTCCTCAGAAACTCAGGCTGGGCCCATGGCGGGGCTCCAATAGGAGCCACAGGGGCGTTCTCATCAGCTCAAGTTTGAGAACCACGGAATGAAGGCTGCTAAGGATTTCTCAGCAGCGGAAGGGACTTTGGAGTCCGAAAGCTGTGGGTGACTCTCAGCTTTCCTACCCTTTGACTCTGCCCTCAGGACATGACACGGAATGTCTCTGGTCTCAGGGGCCTTGGGGACGAAGTTGGGGTGATGAGGCAGGTAACCACTTGGCACGTAGTGAGTGCACCAGGAATGGCTCACTGTTTGGGAATCCACAGGCGCCCAGGGCCTCTGACTTCCCAAAGGCCGAACATGCACACATTCAGGTGCACAGGGAGGAACCCGCCAGGTGGAGACCCTCAGGACTCAGCCTGCCCTGTGCGGGGCCCTGCGCCTGCGCGGCCACGGGGTCAGCAGGTGGAGGCCAAGCACAGGCGGGCTCTTGCACACCTGCCCCAGCCCGTGGTTGTGATGCCGCAGGGGTACTTCAAGGCGCTGGGGCTCACCTGACACAGCAGATTTCCATGTGACCGGTCACCGCGGGGAGCGGGATGGAGCCCCGGGCGCAGGTAGGTGGAGAGGGTCCAGGTGGAGCCATGGGGTGGAGGTGTCTGACATGTGCCTGGGGTGGGGGGGTGGCGCGGCCGCAGACTAAGGCTCAGGTAAGGCGGGAGGGGCGCTGCAGGGGGAGAGGCCCGGTGGGCTCCCTGCTAGAGCAGAGCAGCCACCAGGGCTGCCTGCGCTCCGGGGCGGACAGGCCTCGTGCTGGCACCCGGGAGCCTCCTGGTCCTTGCCCGAGTTGCTAAAGGACTCCCCTTGTCCGGCGTCCCCTGCCCACCCTCCCTGGCTGCGCCTCGAGCCCCACGCCCCCTCCCCGCCCGTGCCCTGTGCTCGAGGCCGGGCGCACCTGGGCCCTAGGCCCGCAGTGCCATCTCAGAGACATCAGAGGGGATCCAGCGTCTACCCAGGCACCCGGCACCCCACCCCTCCTCCCCCTATCTTCTGCCCACAGTCCTGGGTCTCAGGCCTTTCAGGGGAAAGCCTGGAGGCCGAGGGGGACCAGCGGCCCCAGGGCGTGGTGGCTGAGCGGGACCGTGGATGCCCACCTCCAGCTGCGAGATGAATATGAGAGTGTGGAATTAGTAATGGTCCCCAGGTGAAGTTCAAATCCTGACCTTCATAACCCTGCTCTGTAGCTCCCGGGGCACCCAGTGTGTGGGGACCCCTCAACCACTTGCCCCCAATCAGGGGGTCTTGGGCCACTGCCTGAGTCTCCCTGTGCCTGGGTCTCTTCATCAGAGGCATAAAGATTCTCTTTTTCATTTGTAAATAGGTAATACCTTCCCATGGTTTCAAAGTAAAACACAAACAGGTTCACAGTGACCCCTGCTCCTCTCTGCCCAGCACCCCCGCCATAAGTAGACATCATTTTTAGCTTCTTCTAGAACTTTAGATTCTTGTTTTTCCTCAGTTTGCACAAAAAGTCTCTACCCAAAATATAGTGATCTTTCTTCATCAGTATATACTAAAAAAGCATTTGTGTGTAAAGAACTGTTGAGGGTCCTTTCACATTTATCCATTAGGTTGTTGGCTTTTCCTCGATTTTGGGAAGAGTAGCCCCTTGTTCGTCTTTTGTAGGAATTGTGGTTTATCTTTTTTCACTTAGTATGTCACTTTTTTTTGCTTTGCAGAAGTTTAAAAACATTCTATTTAACTTATTCTTGTCTTTTATAGTTTCTGTGTTGTGAGTTATCATTAGAAAGCCTCACTTCTGACAAGTTTACAGAGGAACCCACACATATTTCCTTCCAATGCTTTTGTAGCTTTATTTCTTACATTTAAATCTTATCCATTTGGAATTTATCTTGGTGAATGATGTGATATAAGAATCCAACTTGGTTTCAGATTTTTAAAAATTATTCTGTTTTTTTCCTATTAATCTACGAATTTTTAAAGAGTAGAATATTGAATCACTTGTCATTTATTTTAGTGTAAGACATGAGGTAGGAATGTGGCTTTACTATTGTTTTGGGTTTTTTTCCCCAAATGACCAACCAGTTAGAACAACATGTAATGAGAGAGAGAAACTCTCTTCCCTACTCATTTGAAGTCCCATCTTTTCCCATAGTATGTCTAGCTCATCTGTTCTGAGTATACATTTGTAAAACAATTTGTTTTATCTGGAAGCTTTCAATATGTTACAATATTATTTTATCAAAAAACATATCAAATTACCAAATTTAATCACTACTACCTGCCAGGCCTATGAGTCGTGAGCCACCTCGGATGCAGACCCTCCAGCCTCAGTCGAGCCTCCAGGTGACTGCAGCCAAAGCCTGATGGTGACCCCAGGGGAGACTCCAAGATGGAACTGCCCAGCAAGTTGCTCCCAAACTCCTGACCCACAGAAACTGAGATCACAAATGTTTATTTTAGGCCACTACACCTCAGTGTGATTTGTTACATAGCAAATGATAACTAATACACTTTCCCACTGCCTTGGGTCAAACATTCCATGTATTCTTTGTTCTAAGAGGAGTTGAGCTGTTTATCACATCGACACCATTAATATACTTTTCAGCTGTGCTTCCCCCAAAATTCACTACCAGATAATCCTCTTCATGCACAAATATGTAGCAAGAATTCAAAGAAAACAAAGCAGCAGTGTCGTCACCCCGAGCAGAAGCCAGCCCTGGGCAGACGGCCCCTGGAGGACGCAACCCTCAGGCCTTGACCTTGGAGGGGCCTGTGGTCAAGCGTGCATGTGCTTTTCCTGAGCTTCCTCATGTAAGTCCTTGTTCTTGTCGACTTCTGCGCGCAGTCGCTGCTCCTCCAGCGTGAGCAGGCTTCAGGAAAGGTCAGAATCGTTCCATTTCGAACATTTTATTCTCTTGTTCTTTTAGAAAAGTTCCGGTTCTTTCTGAACAGTTTTGGGTGTCTTTGCTTCAAATGGACATTGTAACAGGAAACTGTTACACCTGCTACCAAACACCAAATGCGTGAGGTTGTCTCATGAGAGTGGGATTCAACGTATCCTGGCTACTGTGAGGAACGCTGCAGTGAACATGGGGTGCAGATCTTGCTGAGACCCTGCTTTCAGGGCCTATGGATGTAGACCCAGAAGTGGGATAGCTGGATCATATGGTGGTTCTATTTTTAATTTTTTGAGGAAAATCCATACTGTTTTCCATAGTGGCTGCACCAATTTACATTCCCACCAGCAGTGCACAAGACTTCCCTTTTCCCCACATCCTCACCACCACTTGTTATCTCTTGTCTTTTTTTTTTTTTTTTTAAAGATTTTATTTATTTTATTTTTTCCCCCCAAAGCCCCAGTGGATAGTTGTATGTCGTAGCTGCACATCCTTCTAGTTGCTGTATGCGGGACTCGGCCTCAGGATGAACGGAGAAGTGGTGCCTCGATGCGCACCCGGGATCCGAACCCGGGCCACCAGCATCGCAGCGCGCGCACTTAACCACCAAGCCACAGGGCCGGCCCTCTCTTGTCTTTTTGATGATAGCCATTGTAAAAGGTGTGAGGTGATATCTCATTGTGGTTTTGATTTGCATTTCCCTGATGATGAGTAATGTTGAACAGCTTTTCATGTACCTTTGGCCATTTGTATGTCATCGTTAGAGAAATATCTATTCAGGCCCTTTGCCCATTTTTAATTGGATTATTTTTTTGCTGTTCGGTTGTATGAGTTCCTTGTATATTTTGGACATTATCCTCTTATCAGATTTGTGGTTTGCACGTATTTTCCCCCATTCCACAGGTGGGATTCAACATAAAGTTAAAAGTCCAATATAACTTTGACAGTGACCTCACTTGGTAGTGAATTGACTGGATACACTGCAGAATTAATTAGCAGCGTGGATTAACACGTGTTTAAAAGACAGATGGGAGCTCCTTACAAACAAACAATTGAACTGCTAAATCTGCTGCCAAATTATTTTGACATGAAAACCTGAAGGAGCACTGCAGAGACCAACACCTTATGATGACAATAAAAAGATTTGCCAAGTATAGTTGATCAGCATCTGAAAAAAGGCTGTGAGTACAAGAGTGGAAATGGTTTAATCAAAGCTTTATTTTGGAAGAAAAAAAATTGGCTGTGTTGGAGTTGCTACAAGCTGTCATGGGGTTGGAGATAGTGAGTTTTCCAAAAGCATCGTTACCCCCACTCCCCACCCCCGTCAGCACAACTTCACTATGTACAAAAAACTGCCATGTTCGCCAAGGGTTTTGCTTTTTTATGTTGAGTATAATGTTAAGATGATGTCATTGACAATGTTGTGCACTTTTCTTTTCAAAAAAAATATTTTTACCTGCAAGTCATCTGTTCTTCAATCCTATCCTTATAAAACAAATTTTTGACGGATGCTTAAAGTTTCAACCAAAAAAGGACAAACCTAGTGGGAAAGCAGGCACAGCAGGCAGTGTCTAGCCCCGCGCTGGGGTTCCTGGGCCCCAGGCTCCCCGCAGGCTCACAACTGGAGGGTCTGCTCTAGGTGGTCTACCTCGAGGTGAACATGCGTGCTGGGGTTAGTGCCTGGCCAGGCTCGGCTCCCTGCGACCTTCTAGGACAACCTCGGTGCTTTGTCTTGACAGGTCCCTGAGTCGAGCCCCTCTGAAGATGGGAGCCCTCCTTCAGTGACACGCCGGCAGTCCTCCAGAACCCTCCTAAAGCACAGCACTGCCCTGAGCAGGCGCAGGAGGCCATCGGGCCAGGTCCCTTACTGGCCAGGAAGGGGCTCTGCGGGTGGGTCCCCATTGCCTGCACGCTCTTCCTGGGACCTGCCGTCCCCCCCAGCCACCCTCCCAAAGAGGCGGCTTTCCACCGTCTGGGCCTCCGGGGAGTCCAGTGGGCGGCTAGAGCCCAACTTGGACCCCTGGGATCCTGGGGAGGACCTACTTGAGCCAGCCTCAGCCACCCAGCAGCATGAACAGAGGGAGTCCCCCGGAGCAAGGAACTGGCCACGAAACTTGGGACTGCCTGGGATCCCATACACAGCCAGGAAGAGGCGTCGGGACCCAAGGAAGCTGGCAGCCGCGGTAGGCCCCGACCCTGTCCCCGTCCCCCTGCGAGCTCTGGGTCCCCGGCCAAGACCCTGCCAGGAGACAGCCTCATGACAGTTGGGAGAGCAAGCACCACCCTTCCCTCGCTGATGGGCCTGGGACCTTTCTGATGTCAGAATATTTTGAATATTAACCCCTTATCAGATACATAATTTGCAGATGTTTTCTCCCGTTCCCTAGCTTGCCTTTTCATTTTGTTGATGGTTTCCTTTGCTGTGCAGAAGCTTTTTAGTTTAATGTGGTCCCACTTGATTTTTGCTTTTGTTGCCTTTGCTTTTGGTGTCAAATCCAAAAAATCATCGTCAAGACCAACGTCAAGGACCTTTTGTCCTCTGTTTTCTTCTAAGAGTTTGATGGTTTCAAGTCTTACATTCAAGTCTTTAATCCATTTTGATATAATTTTGTGTCTGGTGTAAGATAGTGGTCTAATTTCCTTCTTTGCATGTGGCTGTTCAGTTTTCCCAGCACCATTTATTGAAGAGACTGTCCTTTCCCCACTGAATATTCTTGGCTGCCTTGTCCATAAAGCAATTGACCATACATGCATGGGTTTATTTCTGAGCTCCCTATTCTGTTCCATTGGTCTATGTATCTATTTTTATGCCAATACCACACTTTTTTGATGACTATAGCTTTGTGTTATAAGTAGAAATCAGGAAGTGTGATGCTTCCGGCTTTGTTTTTTCTCAAGATTGCTTTGGTTATTCAGGGTCTTGTATGATTCCATACAAATTTTAGGATTGTTTTTTCTACTTCTGTGAAAAATGCCATTGGAGTTTTGATAGGGATTGCACTGAATCTGTAGATTGCTTTGGATGTATGGACATTTTAACAGTATTAATTCCGCCAATCCATGAGCGTGGACTATCTTTTCATTTTTCATGTTGTCTTCTGTTTCCAGTGCTTTCTTTTCTCTTTCCTCCCTTGCCTTTTCCTTCCTCTTCTTCGGAGGGTCATCTGGCCCTGCCTTCCCAGGTTACAGCAGGATGAGTTAACTTTCCAGGAACGCTCATCCCCATAAGTTTCCTTTGGGGCCTTGTCCTCCTCTCTGCTTGGCTTCGCTCACCTTCCTGGGGGCATTGCTCATGGGGGGTCCTGATGCTAGCCTTCATGCCCTGCTGTATTCTATAGCTGTGCCTGGTCCTGGGTGGGAGCGAGGCCTTGCAGAGCTGATGGGAAGCTCCATGTGTGTTCCTGGGGGGGGGGCCTGGTGCGGGGGCTGCCCCAGGCCTCGGCTGCCTCTCCGCTGCAGGACACCTGCCTTTTGTTGCTGATCAGTTTCCCCATGGGGCTAATGTTCCCACCTGCTGCCAGCAGAGGCATGAGCCTGGCTGGAATATTCTAGAGCTGAGGAAGAGAAGGAGCCTGCAAGTCTCACGGTGAGTGGAGGTTGTCACACAACCACACCTGCGCCCAGCTGGGCCTGGGTCCTTAGAGACAGTGCCGTCCCTGGGCCCACGTGGCCCCTCTGTGCAGACCAGAGACCACCTTCCTCAGCCGCTGGGGCAGATGTGTGAATCCTCCGTCACACCAGCTTCTCCAGCTCTTCCTCTTACCCTGTGGCTTTGCTTCTACTTGTACGCTTTCGGGCTGTTAGGAGCACGCTGCTCCACAACGGGCCCGCCAACCGTGGCTGGCAGACCCCAGCCTTCTTCCCTTCCACCTCCCGCCTCATCCTCTGAGACCCAGGCCGGCACACACCCCACCTCATCCGAGCCGCCTGTCCCCCGGGCTCCAGTGCCGATGAGCCTGAGCCCTCATCCTGTTTAGCAGCAGGGTCATCCCACCCTATCTTCCCCACAGTATCCTGGGGGCTACCCTTCCTTTCTTCCTTGAGTAGCCCCTGGAAGAGGGGGCTCCAGAGAACACAGTTGGAAAGTCGCCTCACACAGACGTTCCATCCGCAGGGACCCCTCCTGTGCAGCCCTCGTGTTCCTGGCATGTGCTTGTCCCTGTGCCCTCCCCAGCAACCTCTCTGTGCCGTTGTCAGACCCAGCCCCTCAGGTCCTAACCCCATCCACTTGCATACCCATCTGTCCCCACACTGAGACTCGGCCCTCTAGGCTGTTGCTGGCCCTGTTTTGGAGTCACGGTGCCCGGCATGTGGAGGCAGAACCATGCAGGACTGGCCAGGCCGGCTTGCGAGGCCCAGATGGTGCCCAAGAGCCTGACCAGCGTGAGGGTCTGTAGCCCTGGGTGGGCATCTGCTTTCCCTCTGCAGCTCATCTCTAGCAGAGGCGAGCGCTCCTGCAGAGTCTCAGAGATGCTTTTCCTCCAACAGATGGAGCGAGTGAGGCAGTGGGAAATCCGCCTCCTTCAGAACATTGAAGAAGCCGTGCAGCACGAACTCACCATCGATGACGACTGAGCATCTGTCATGGGGACCAGGAAGGGAACATGCACAGGAGCCCCTCCTCGGCCTGACTTACTCTTCTGTCTGCCAACACCATGCCATCCTCAGGGCTTGCCCCACGTCCAGCCTGGACCTCTGTGTGCCTCTCGGGTGGGGTGGGAGGAACTGGTTGAAGATGATCTCCTCACTCAGATCCTAAATGTGGCTCTCGGAGCCATCAACTGAGACGAGGGGACGGGGGCGCAGGTGCAGACAGGTGAGGTGGAAACCCACAGTGCCACCCCCAGGGTACCCAAAAATGTGATGTAACCCCACCCACCCTGCCCGTGTTCCCAGTGCATCTAGGTGAGCCTTCGACTCGGGAATGACACGAAGACATAGGGAACAGGATGATGTTTTGCAGCGACCCACCCACCCACTGGCAAGGCCTGGGGCTTCACACCGGCGGGCTTTCAGCTGCCACTGCAGGAAAGGCCCGAAGCTGTGACCCTCAAGTAGAGGGCGCTCTGGGGGGTTGTGGGCGCTGGTTTTGTTTAGTAGGGGGCTAGAGGGATTTAACCTCCTGCGGTGGCGTGCGACTGTCTCCTGCCCTGTCCTCTCCAATGCTTAGCTCACTGCTTGAGATCAAGATCCCACTGATGGGATGGAGGTGCTGATGACCCTGTACTATCAGGAAGAAGAAACGGGGTGCCCAGGGGCTTCAGTTAACTCAGAAAACCAACATCAAACCTCCCAGGTCCAGGCACCTCAGACATGTCTTTTTCTGGGCACGTCATGGTTACAGATACAGAGTTAGATTTCATCTCGTAAATGTCTTCATCCCTGCTTTATCTACAAATGTGTGGGTTTTTTTCCTTCTACAAACCAAGAATGCTTACGCTTCCAGTCCCATCCTGTGCCACCTCCATGGCCCCCCCTCCAGGGCTGTTGGTGGCAGCCTGACTTTTCTCAGGGATGTGGATAAAGCTTATTGCTGGAGCAGAATCAAACAGGGCACTCCTAAAACAGGGCATCCCTCAACAGAATCTTAGGCTGGATGGAAACCACAGGACCCGGGAGGTTCTATGGGAGGGTGAGGTCGAGGATGCTCTAAGAGACGGGTGGAGGCTTACTCTCGAGCCTCAGGGTGGGCAGAAAACTCCAGATCAAGAATTGGTTCTCCCTGAGGGCACGTCTGCATTTCTTGAGAGGTTTCCAGTAAAGAAGGAATGATGAAATTCTTCACAAGAGGGTTAGATGCAGGCTGAGGGCTGCAGTTATTGGGATGGTTACTTCACATTCCCTGTGCTGATATTCTATAGGTGTGGTAAGAATTTACTGACTAGGTGGTGTGTTTCAACATTTGTAAGTTGTATGAGCTAGTTCTTCCTTTATAAGCTGACTATCAAGTTGCTTTTTCCTTTGTTATAATTATCAGATTTTAAAAATAATTTTTCAAATAAAAAGATAAAGATGCAGAAAAACTGCCTATAATCGCATAACGTGGAGATAAATACGTCAGTGTAATTCCATCTCATCTTTATTGTTAAAAATAAACTCTTATGAGAACTATTTCCAAAGTCTGTGTTTGGTGTAAAGTGACCTCTCTCTGTCTTGTTTCACACTTTAAAAAGTCCAGATTCAGAATGAGTCCAGGGAGGAAGAAAGGTAATGTGACTTTGGGGAACTTCTTGAAAGATTGGGAATTACAGGCTCTAGGGAGAAAGTCTTACAGGTAAGATAATTTCCTAGATATTTATGTTGCATTTTCTCTCATGTATTAACAAAATGCTTATATTTATACAATGGAGTGTATGCAAGTATCTGTAGACCCTCTAGTTAAAGTGTTTAAGATGCAATTCTCTTGGCTATTTCACAAATAAAACAGCATATATTGTGAGCGTGTTGCATCCACGGGAAGATGCCAGAGAACCAGAGGCTGAAATAGTGTCTTCAGGGAGTAATTGTGAAATAATAGGGTGCCACACAAAGAAATACCCACCAAATGATGTCTTAGAAATTAAAACTATAAAAGAAACTAATAATTCCATAGCAGCATCGGAAGATAAAATTAAGGTGGGCCCTAAATCCAACGACCTGGTGAAGAAGACACAGACATGGAGGAGAAGCCACGTGAAGACAGCGGCAGAGACTGGGGTGATGCAGGCACGAGCCCAGGACACCTGGAGACACCTAAAGCTGGAAGAGACAAGGAGGGCCCCTGTGCTAGAGCCTCTGAGGGAAGCATGGCCTTGCCAGCACCTTGACTTCAGACTTCTGGTCTCCAGAAATGTGAGGGTAAATTTCTGTTGTTTTAAGCCCCCCTGTTTGGGGTACTTTTTTACAGGAGCCCCAGAAGACTAATACAATTAGCTAAGTGGTCACCCTGTTCGTTCATTAATTCATTTGGTGAATTTCTATGGAGTAGATGAATGAAAAGAACAGCATCCGTGCCCTCAGGAGTTTACGGTCCAGCAAGGAGTCAGAGAGCTATCCAGACAAAACCCAGGCATTCTGGGTGTTTTAGGAGGAGGAGATGGCCGGGGAGAGCAAAGCAGGCAGGGCTGTAGGCTAGTTTTAAATATGGGAGTGAAGGGGCCCCTTGGGGAAGCCGACACTTGAGCAAAGACTTGGAGAAGCGAGTGAGCCCTGTGGGGGCCGTGGAGGCGTATCCTGCAGACAGACCCATCGATCCCACTCGGGGGCGTGTCTGAGGTGTCTGGGGGCAGCCGGGAGTCCATATGGATGGAGGGGCCTACACAGCAGAGAACAGGGGCAGCATCAGTCCAGGGAACACCTGATGGGCCACTGGGCAGACCCCCACTGTTTACACGAGCTGGGGGTCGTGTAAACCCCACACAGGCTTTGAGCAGAGAAATTGTGACCCAACTGGCATTTAGAAGAATCACTTTGAGAACAGACTGGGTAGGGAGATTCAGTGACCAGAATGCTCATGGGGCTCCTGCCATAACCTGTAACCCGGGTGAGGGACGACAGGCTGGATCAGGATGGGACCAGTGGAGGTGAGGGGCAGCCAATGCTGGGAAGATAGAATGTCCTAATGGACTGGATTCTGAGAGACAGTCAGGACTTCTCCAGCTTTCCTCCTGCGCATTCAAAATAGCAGGGCTGCCGTCCAGAAGGACAGGGGAAGACTGTGGGCAGAGCAGGTTTTGGGGGCAATCAGGATGAGTGTGCTCATTCTGAGATGTCTGCCAGACCTCTGAGGAGAGATGCCCAGCGAATGGGGATTAGAAATGAGGCCTAGAGCTCAGGGGCACATCTGGCTGGAGAGGGGCCGAGGGTATGCGTGTCGACGGAGAGGGCAGAAGCTGAGTCAGGTAGCCACCTCCCAGCGCCAGTTAGAGGCCTTCCAAAGCCCCCCACCCCAGCTGAGAGGGTCTCCTGGCTCTAAGGGATGTGCCGACACCTCAGCCCCACTCTGGTGGTCTCAAGGGTCTGGCCCCAGCCGTCCACTCTCTGCCCCTGTCCCTTCCCACCCCACCAGCCTCTGGATATCTCTCTGCAACAACACTAGTTCTCTCGCCCTCCTAATTCAGGGGTATGATGGGCTTCAGCTGAGGGTGGCATTAGGTGTGTCCTGGTCACCGTGGCCAGTAGCAAACCCTCCCTGATCACTCTGGTCAGGCCCCTTGGGGCTGATTCTCTGCTGGGCCTGACCTTGGCCTGCTGAGCCCAGTTTTAGCAAACAATCCTGCAAAGCCTGTTGGTGGAGGGTCCCTACCCTTGATAGCTGATCAAGTTCCTCAGCCCCCACCCCTGATGTCCAAGTCCTTGGCCTGCCCTTCAGCAAGAATCCCCACCCTGGACATCTGACCGAGGTCCTCTTCTTAATTTTCCATCCACTGCCCCTCCTCTGCCAGTGGCTGAGAATCCCGGCTGTCCCTGCCGTATTCAGAGTGGAGTCCAACCTCTCTCCCCTTCTGCGCTAGCCTTGAATAAAGTCTTCTTTGCTGTTTTTGGAAAACGTCCAGTGAATAATTTCTCTTCACTAGCAGCACCACGGAGCTTGCAGCATGGCTGTTAACGGCACAAATGGATCCAGACTTACACCCTCTGTCACTAGGGTGGGTGGTGCAGACTTCCGTCCCCCCTCAGACAGCACTTCCCCAAGCTGCCACGCACCCACACATCACAGAACCAGTGAGATGTCCCAGCACGTCCGGAGCACCGCGCCCACGCACCCCAGCTCTCCTCCTGCCCATTCTCCCAGCATCTCCCGCACCCTTCTCTGCCTGTGGCTTCCACAGTGGTCCAGGCTCCCTACCAGCAGATCTCAGCTCTCCGTGGTGACTGTGCCCCTCTCCCAACCACTCTACACACCACCCCACAGCCTTCTTGGGCCTGAGGCTTTGGAAGGTCCAGGTCAGGGATGCAACTTAACCCGCTCTCAAGGAGGCCCCAGCATGGGGAGCCAGGGTCCACGGACTTTTCTGAGGATGCGGGAGATGTAGAATCCACCACAATTAGGGAAGACCCTCCTCTGCTCGGGTGTGGGATGGATTTTTTCCTAAATCACGACAGACATCACTGGCTCCTACTAAATGTTTTCCCCGGCAGCCCTGAGCTGTGCCCTGATCAGGGGTGACCTCTGCCTGGAGGTGGCCATCCCCACCTGTCCAGGTGGCTTAGCCCCAGGTCCCCTCCACTCACTAGGTCTGCAAGGATACATGGCAGATCGATAGAGAGAGTGAACTCCAACTTTCATATTTTATTTGGGGCAGACAAGATTTTTTCCTATTCTTTTATAAAAGATCAAAATAACAGAACACTTGTTCATCAGAGAGAGACTAGTCGTGGGGAAGGGCAAATAATGCAAATTATCTTCCCTTGGAATCTCTTGCTTAGGAGCAAACATCGAGAGCCGCAGTGTGTCCATGCACTGCTCCCAGCTGGCACACAATAGGGCTTTCTCATCAGAGGAGGAGCAGAGCCCATGCCGCGGCCGAGGAAGGATGGTGTGGATGATGTTTTAGGAAATTACAGAAAGTACCTCCTGCAGGGTAAGTGGAACAGGCAGGAGTGTCTTTACAACATCCACACAGCCATTTGTTTTTCAATTGAGATGGCCACAGAGTTTAGTCAAGCAATTTTTTCCTTTTATTTTTGTTAAATAAGATTCCAGAAAGTATAGTGCAAACACTCAGTAGAAAAGTTGCAATTAAGAAATGTACATTCACATTTAACATTTCGGTCCATTCACTTTGTTTTTAAATAAAAATAGGACAAATTATTCAATTACTTGTCTCAATTTAACAATCTTGGAAAAGACTGGAAGGAACTCTACAGTGTTCAGTTGATGTAAAAATAGACCCGTATTGATTATACAAATCTATCATGAGAAGTTACCCAGTGATGTTGAGTTGTTGCCATTCTGATACAGTCACCTTGTTTTCATGTCTAAAGAAGCATTCTCAGTGAGCTCCACTGGTGGGAGAACGTGTCCCCATGCCCACCCCCTCTGCGTCCCATGGAGAGACACAGCCACATCCAGCTGGACACCGGAGGGCTTAGGGGTTTACACAACCTTTCCCACCAAGTAAAGAAAATCCAAGAGTGGACTTTGGGTTTACCTAAATGAGAATGGAATCTATCACTAAGAGATGGTCATAATCGTTACATCGTCTTTGCTTGTGCAAGGTGGTGTGCAATCAGTGTGGATGAGAGACGAGCGAGGGAGGGGTGTTGGGACTGAGGGAGACGCTGCATAATTAGTGCAGGAGCTACACAGGCTTAGGCTCCGGGACCCGCCATGTGGCAGGGACGCTCTGCGGCCAGCCGGCAGATGGCCCAAGGCGGGCCTGTCCCGTTGTGTATGCTGCGTGTTTTCGAGTTCAAACTAGGTTCCACACAACTAGGGACTCCACGGCATGCGATTCCGAGTGCAAATGGCTGTGTGTCCACAGTTTTAACAGGGATGAAGGCAAGACCGCGCGCCTCTCCAGGACTGATGCCCGGGGAATGCCGGCGCGCCCGGTGTGTGCAAGAGGCAGAACGGGCTTCTCAGGATCCCCAGAACCAGGGAATGGTCCCCTGAGACGTGTGCTTTGTGCCCAGGGCCTGGAGTTGGGTGGTGGTTGCTGGTGGGGGCAAGAAACAAGTTCTGGCTGCTGGTGGGCCAACTGCCCACTGCACGCACCATGGGAGGCGAGAACCCATGGACATGGCACTCTGAATGGCTATTCTTGCAGACTGTCCCACACACAGTTGTTAAGCCCAAGAGGTTGGATAGATCTCTCAGGGGTTAGTCTAGGATATCCTCTCCATTTAACATCAATTTTCAGTAAGTTACTGCCGGCTGTTTTGGAAAACAACCCATCTGAAGCCTGTGCTGCTCGGTACGGCAGGAGGCAGGGCCTGGGGGAGAGCCAGGACGCGTGTACTCTGTGGTCACCAACTTCTCACCCTCCATCCTGATCCCTGTCTGGCCTTCTGAACACTCCAAGTGAAATCTGCTCTTGGACATTCTCTAATCCCCAGGAAGGAAAACTGATCGCCTACACCATGCCAGTGGCATGACAATGACTTTGGATGACTCTGACCAGGACTTGGGAGCCGGGTTGGCTCCATGTAAGTGAAGAAGCATGTGTGGTTTGGGGGCGTCTGGGGGCCCCTAGTTCTCCCCATGTCTGATATTCGAGAGGCCTTACAGAAAGAGCCATTCTCCTTGCTACAGGCGAGTCTGTTTTCTTAGACACAATGACAGGTTGTGCTGCAATGCAGTTTTAGGAAGAAAGTAGGATAAGACAAGGTGGGGATTTTTCACGCCCAACATTTTATGTCCTTGCAAGGTCAGCTGTTAGAGGAGAGACAAAGTTTAGCCAAGAGGACATTCAGTGTACTCATCTCACCAGGCGAGGTCCAGGCGAGGCCGCTGCCATGCCTGGGGCACATCCCAGGCAAACCTGCCTGCTGGGACCGGCCCAGGTGCTCAGAACCAACACCCAGGTGCACGCACCATGGCGGGCGCTTGCGTGCAGACAAGCTAGAGGCTCCATCAAAACCAACACAGTGTTGCCGATTTCACCGTCAACAAAGAGCCACTGGAGATAACGGAAAACCCAGGGGCTGGAATGGACAGGACAGGATAAATCCTCGCCCTGCCACGCAGCGCTGTGTGACTTTGCCCAAGTCTGTAGCTTCTCTGAGCCTCAGACTCCTCACCGACTATGTGGGAATTGTGACCACACCTCCATCCACGGGCCATTTGGAGGGGAGAGGAGTGAAGCTCAGGTAAGGTGCTCGAGCTAGATTTGGGTCTTAGTTGTTTCCTTAGTTTGTGGTCACATGAAAAAGTCCACTGGGGACATATTTTAACTAGACAGAAGAGTGACTCTTGGTCTTTCCCTGTGGTTATTAGTGCAGAACATACTGAATCTCGTGAAGTGTAGGAAGGGACTCACTGATTTCACAGAGGAAGGAAGGACTGTATCTAAATTGACTGTCACCCATCGGGAGCTGAAGAAACCCTGCTGTTGCTGCAGCAGCAGTAGGACAGGTGGCTGCCACTGTGGGCGGCTTTCTGATTGCCAAAATGTTCTTCCAGACAGTTGTGAACCACACCCAAGAAGACCACCTGTCTACTGTTTTCTCTTCCCACTGCACAGGCCAGAGACTGAAGCCGACAAATGCTCGTGGGGAAAGCCAGCCTCCAAATGGCTCCGGGGATCCAGGGAGGGAGGTGGAAGGGGGTGGCTGACTCCTCCCTCCCTCCCACACCCACACCCACCTGAGGTTCTCTCCACAGACCTCCATGTATACCAAAAACCCAAATAAAACAAAAATGAAAACCACACAAACAATATAAAATAGAACCAATTTAGTGCCTCTAAGCCCCTGGACTTCAGTACTGACATTTAATTTAAAAAAATTAAAGAGAGACTTTCTCTCAAGCAGTGGTTGGAGACAGAGGCCCAAGCCTCGAGCAGTGGTTGGAGACAGAGGCCCAAGCACCATGTAGACCCCTGGCGGCGGGCGGGGGGGTGGTTGGGGCACCTGCCAGAGCATCTGGGAAGCTGTAGTCCCTGCCCTACCCCTCCTCCCAGGGTCAGGATTTCTCAGGGGAGACAAGGCAGAGTGTTCAGGCTCATTTCATCAAATGTCCTGGGGGCAACATCAGGCTGGATTCCAAGATAATTTTGTTCTTTATACTAATCCATCCTAATTCCAGGAACAAATAATTGATTTTAATTCTGCTTATGCCACGTCATGCATACACACACACACAGACGTGAATTAAGCGTGGCCTCTGGCAGAGTAATTATTTTTTATCTTAGTGAACAGATTTGATGTGGAACAGATGGATTGTATTTTCAGGGAATTAAGGAATACAAACGTCTGAGTTTGTTACCATGAAGTCAAGTTGCTAAGGGAGATCTAGGCCCAAAATGGGCACCTGAAATGGGGCTTATTGTTTTTATGAAATGGACAATGGAGGTGACAAATTTCCTCATCCCGTCACAGGACCTCCTCCAGTGCGTGTGACAAACAGGAGACAATGGAAACCCCCTGATTCTTCCCCAGAGTGTCTCCTCGGCCTTCCACAGGTGAAGCCTCTGTGGGAGGGCTCGCGTCCTAGGCGTGGCCCTCTGGGCTTGTCCCGTGGCGACCTGACCCTTTGAGAGGGAAAATCAAGCTCAGGGTTCCAGCCGCAGGGGCTGGGCCGGCAGTGAGAAGCTAAGGAGCTGTGTCTGGGTTGACTGGCCATCCTGTGTCCTGCTGCTGGCCACACCAGCCCTGGAACCATCCACTCCAGGTGCCCCTCTGCACCATAAACTCCTACATTCCGACATTCAGCTGCTCCAGGGCCACACTGTCTCAGGCACCGGGCCTGCATTCAGCTCCTCACCATCAGTGCACAAAGAATCACAGACATTCTCCCCACTGGCAGGGGGAATAGCCTGTCAGCACTCCTCTGGGCTGCCGCCAGCGCAGGCCTTGGACCAGCCCCTAGATCCCGAGTCCATCCTCGGATCACTCGAAACTGGGAGACTGTTCTCCCTCCAGCTGAGCCAGATGGAGCCTTCCTGAACAAATTCCCTTGGCCTCATCCCCACTCTGCCCTCCAGGAAGGGGTTCCTCAAGGCCTCCCCACCCCACAGCCTCTGGCTTGGGGCTGGCTCCAGCTGCAGTTGAGGGTCTGGGCTGAGAGACTGGCCTCAGCCCATCCACTTGGGTGTGACTTGGTGTATACAGTGGGGGGCCAGGGCCCACGAGAGGTCACAGTGACTCCATTTCCTGTCTACTTGGCTAACTGTGGACACCTGGCCATGGCCTTTCATCATGGCATGTGTCCTGCAGTGATGGGTACTGTGGTATCAGCATTCCTCGCGTAAGACCTGCCTCTTTGTTGTCTCCTGAACTCAACTTGGAGGCCTGAGCCACCACAATTGGCCTCCTGACACCCAGGCCGGCCCAGTGTGGGCCCCTGGTCCTGCCAGCTGACCTCTGGGCGCCCCACCATAGCCCTCGGCCCATCCTGAATCTGATTTAAACCCACATCCAGCCTAAGGACCCATGAAAACAAACACAAACCCCACGAAACCGGTAGTGTGAGGAAACATCACACTTGTCTTCATCCACTGGCCACAGAACCTGGAGTTCTAAATGAGAATGAGGGGATGCTGCCTTCAACTTCCAACATGAACTTTCAAAGCCAATTGCAGCTGGGAAGGCAGGATGTTCGGGCCCAGGGATACTGCCATGCGTCCAGCTTCTAGCCGCCACGGCTCACCCCTGATTTATTTCACCAAAGCAAACATCTTGAAACCAATTGTCTCTAAGAAGGTTGATTTTTTTGTTTTCTGCTTTGTTGTTTTTTAATTGAAGCCATTACACAACCGGCGACAAGTCAGTTTCCGGGCGTTTCTTTATACACAGCCCACAGCTCTGCACATTTCAGAATTAAAAGTACTAACAGCGATTCTGTGACCCACCCTCATCACAGTGCTGCTCGATGCACGGCTTGTGTGTGCACGTGAACTTCATTCCCTGTGACCCGCACCGGCACGGCAGGCGCAGGGCAATGTCTACCTTATAAGTGCGTGCATGTGTGTCGCCGGCAGGGCCTGCCACACAGGTAGAGACCAGTAGGATCCCATGACCCAGGGGATCACAGGAACATGCCGTGTAGAGACGGGTCCACCTGCCCGGGAGAAAACCTAAACATGGGGCTGACAGGCCAACCCAACCCTTCTTTCTCAAGTGGCAGGTGAAAGCAGGGATTTAAATGCTATTTCTAGGTTGCTATTGGGACGACAGCACAGTATTCCCACCAGGCAGAAACAGAACATGGTGTCTCTGAAGGCTGGCTGGATCCTGTCCAAGCCCAGAGCCCACACATGAACCACGATCTCCCACAGAAGACGGGCGTCCTGGCCAGAGGGCTCGGCTCCCACTGGGACAGCACCGTGGACTCACTGTAATGAGAGTCACGGATCTGCACAGACCTGGGGGTGCCCCTGCCTCCCTCCTTCCTCACCCCAAGGATGACCTGACAAGGGCAGAAGCTGGGCCTCTGCTGCTGAGCCCGGGGTGCTGACAACAAACCCCACAGGTCAGGGTTCCTGGGGGTGCCAGCACCCAATAGTGCCGTTCAATTCAGGCAAACTTGCACACGTGGCTTGTGTCTGAACTACCAATCGGCTTTGGACCAGACTTGTCTCTACAGTTCAGAGTTAGAATTATTGCTTCTAGTGACAGAAGGTGTCTGGAAGCCCTGGTGGCTTCTGAGTCTGATAAACACGGCAGGCTCCAGTTGGCTGGGTCTGTGGGGGGCGTCCACTCTGCAGGACACAGACCCTGCAGAGTGGACCAGCCCAGGGTCGGTGGTCTGTGGAAGCATTTGGAAGTTTGGGCTGCATTCTACTCTACTGAGGTTGGGCACAAGAGGCATGCAAAGGTCACAAAGGGACACACAGGGTCATTCTATAGGGCAGCAGCATCGCCAAGCAGGAATCGATGCATGAGGACATCACACATCGGGCTCATGTGCGCTGTGCACACGGGGTTGGGCTTTTCCCTGTTTTGGTAGGAGGGAACAGGCAGCACCTGTAACTGGTGCACTATTTACAGAGCATCTCAAAATAAATAACTTAGAGAGAATCCTACTCAGAGGGCTCTAACATTTGTACATGAGTATTGTACAAGATTAAAAATAAATAAGGCGATATCATACAGTCTTATCACAAATGAAAGGAAGTGGTGTTCACCAAACCCAAGGAACATTATGGCTAAACCCGGCTCCTGCCCACAGGCAGCAAGTAGGGTTTGGAATTGCTGATGATGAAGGTGGTATCGCTCACTGAAGCAGAAACCTCGCTGTTTCCGAACAGTCGAGGCCCAGATGGGATGGCTTCCCACTGCTGCCGTAACAGGCGGCCTTGCACAACGCACGCGCATGGTCTCGCGGTTCTGTGGACCCGAGGGCCAGGCACGGTGAGGCTGGGCTGACGGCCAAGAGTCTCCCGGGAAGTCTGGGGTCACTGGCGGGGCTCTCCCCCCCGGACACTCGGGCTCCACCTGCCTCTGGATCACTCGAGTTGGTGCTGAATTCAGCGCCTGCGGTTGTGGGAGCGACAACCCAGTTCCTTGCTGGCTGTTGGCTGAGGCGTCCTCACCCTCGACCAACCACGGCCCCCCATCTTTAAACCAGAGATCTCATGCTGTGAATCGTGCTGACTGCCCTGCCTCCCTCGTCCACTTCTAAAGGGCCATGAGGTTACACTGAGCCCACCAGGATAGTGCAGGATCCTCTCCCCAGCTTACAGCCTAGGCCCTTAATTCCCTCTGCAAAGCCCCCTTTGCCATGTGACAGAGCATATTCAAAGGGCTGGGCCCCTTTCCTGCCCACCCGACCCCCGCACTGCCCTGGGCTGGGAGCTCAGCTACAATGAGCAGGCAGCAGCAGGGCCCTGGCAAAGGCCTCAGCTCTGCCGCCGAGTGTAGACGCAGGCACCCACGGGCAGAACCAAGAGCAGGCACCAGGCTCCTCAGGGCTCCTGAGATGACTCAGTTTCCCCTGAAGGAATCTTGCCACGTCCCTAAGGGGGGGTGGGGAAATTTGGCCACTGAGTCCTTCTCAACGGAGCCAGGGCTGTCACTGGCCCAGCATAGGGCTGGTTCTCAGGATGGAGGCGCCATGATGCTGAACCAGAACATGTCTGATGAAGGCCGTTCACCTGTCCACCTCTAGCCCGAGTCCACATCACTGCCCGTCCACAGGACCTGGTGGCCAGCCATGCTGGCTGCCCTGCAGAGCCCCTGGGCTGGCCTCCCCCAGGGACAGCCAAGCCCCTGCTGCCTGCGGGCTGCTGCCCCACACAGTACACATCTGGGCAGGAGTCGATCCACACCTCATACGCCCACGATGGGAGCTCCCCGGAGATGCCACCAGCCACTCCCATGGGGCTCAGTCCAGAGTGAGCCCCTGTTCCTGTCCTGAAAGGTCGGGACCCCCAGGGAGGGGGTAGAGCCCTGAGGATCAGTGAGGGGTGGGCCCCTCAGGCCTGCTGCTGTCTTTGACTGAGCAGGACTCACTTGCAGCCCACAGAACCCTCCTGGCTGTGCATCGGAGCTGTGGGTCTCAGCGTCCGTCTCCCTACTGACTTGCCCAGAACCTTCCCTCCAGTTTCAAGCTGCCTTCCTTCCTGCAGTCGAGACCTGAGGTCTCCACATACCAGGCCTTATCTGACTATTTCTGGCCAGTCCCTTCCCACTGGCTCTCCCGGACCCTTGTCCCCTCAACAGCACATCGTGGCGTGTCCTCAGTCTCCATCTCCACGGCGATGGTGGAGAAGCACATGTGGGATAATCCACAGAATGACCTGCAGTCACTTTCCCTACAAATCAGAGCAGGGACACCTGGATTTACAGCCATAAACTCACTCCAAAATGCTAAGTCCGGAAGGAACTGGTTCCGCCACAGAAACATCTTCCGTCAAGGAGACTGTCTCATGGTTGTGAAGTTCACTTGTTTTCAAAATCAATGCAGCCTTGCACTGCTATTCAACATTCAGGAACCCAAGACGCCATGGCCGAAAGGAAAGGTAAGAAATGACGCCAACCGTCTTTTCTCCTTTGAACAAACCCAGTGACGCAGGCAGAGAAGGGGAATGCCCAGGTTTACAGGAGCCGATGCCCTCAGGTGGGGTAGGTGGAGAGCGCACAGGCAGAAAAGGAACTGATGCTGGTCATGATTCAGAGATGTGGCTGCAGGGCCCTGGAGAATTCCAGAAGACCCGTCTCTGGCTCTTAGCAAAAAATTGCTCTTCAAGAAAGCCAGCGGCCACCACCATCTGTGTAGTGGGACAGGGGCTTCTCAATTCTCCCCGAACCATCTGTCTATGGCCCCGCCAGCTCTAGGTCTGGTCCCAGCCCTCATGGCCCTGCCAATCAAGGCCTGCCCCCTTCTCCAGGCTCCTGCAGGCCACTGCCCAGGGCTGGAGATGCCACGGCTAGACTGATGCGGATCCGTCTCAGGGCTCAAGACCAGCCAGGCAGACCTCGACAGCTCTTGCTGTAGCCTGCAGCTCTGGTGGATGTTCTGAAGGTCCCAATGCCCGATGCTGACCTGGCCAACCCCAGGGCAGCCTGCTCCCTCTGCTGCCGAGGAGAGGATGGAGCAAGCACGGCTGCCGTGAAGGCCTCATGTCCGTGTGGACGGGGTTCTCCCCTCACCTGAGTCACCGCCCAGCTGCTTTGGGTCCTGCCTGGACAGCGCCCCCTTCCCAACCTGGCTGCTGGCCCCCGGCCCTGCTCTGCTGGCCGGGCTGGTCCTTGTTGGAGCCCTGAAGGGCCCGACACCCCGAGCATTCATGCCCTGTGTCCCCAACGGCCAGCGTGGGCTCCGCTAAGCCTCCTTCCCAGCTGCTCCAGGGGGCAGGTGTGCGCCAGGGGGCTGGGCGGTGAGCCCAGAGCCCTGCAGAGCTGCCAGCCCGGCTGTGACCGGGAAGCCAGCCACGGGGGGCACTGGGGGACGGCCCGTGGCCTGTCTGGTCTGGAGGCCGGCTCTGCCATAAGGACACATTTTCCGCTCTGAGTTCAGGAATCTAGTTTGAGAGCCGTTTCCGTCGGTCCTGCCTTCCAGGAAGTACGTCAGCATCTCGCCCTTGCCCTTGACGCTGACCTTGCCTCGGCACACGAAGCGGTACGCGCCCCGCCGCAGCAGCCGGTGCACCTCCTCTGTCACCTGCAGCGGGGAAAGTGGGCATCACTCACGGCCAACAGGGGAGGACCTCAGAGTGGGAGCCCATGGAAGGTTCCCTCCTCCACCCGCCATGGTCCACCCCCCAGTCGCCGGGCTCCGGCCTCTCCGGCCAGGGCCTCTGCTCCTCCCATAGTCACTCTGCTGACTCTGTGAGGACGTGAACCTGTAGAGAGCCCAGGGGACTCAGAGAGGCCTGCCCGTTGGCCTTGGACAAGCAGGAGAAGGCAGTGTTCACCATAGGAGTGCCCTGAGCCGGCAGGTGGGTGGACAGAGCCCACCCAGTCTGGCACCAAGGGCTGGGGGTGAGCTGCATGGCCGCCCGCTGCTCTAGCCAGATGGCTGGACAGGACCCAGCTCCAGCCATGGACAGACAGGGCACAGGACTGGCTCAGGGCCAGGGGTCTCGGTATTCAGACGTTTTGCAGGGTCGGCGGACTGACAGCTACCAGCTCAGCTGGAGGGGACAGCAGAGAGTGGGGTCGGGGCAGCGCCTGGCTTCCATCCCCATTGCTGGCACAGAACCTCAGTGCCGGGGGTGGGGGTGCAAATCACCAGCCCGGCCTCGGAGGGCCCTGGCGTGGCGCCACTGGCACAGAGAGTGGGGGCACGTTTCCCAGAGACAACAGGGCATGGCTCACTCCCTTCATTCCCAGGTTCCCAGTCCATATTTCAGTTAGAAGAATTCTTGTGTCACCAAGTGAGAGAAAAGCTCAAGGACGAGAAAGCACTTTCTAACAAAGTTCTGTAAACGAAGAGGACACGATTGTTTGGTTTCTCCTCGCTTTGCCCCTTTATGTTGGAGGAGGAGACCACCTCCCTCCCTGTCTCCCAGTCTCCCTCCCTCATGCGGTCGCCCATCTCTGGCATCTTCTGTTAAAACAACTCAATCCATCCTGGGCCTACGCCCTCACGTCCCCTCCACAGGGCGTGTCAGTCCCCATACAGCTGGGCAGCAGGACCCACTCTCTACCCTGCCCACTGTGCTTGCACACTGCCGTTTTCGACGTGGCTCTTGCACTCACTGACAATCAGCCTGCTTCCTTGCACACACGCTGTCTAATCCCTCATGCACAGTTAGTGTCTCCACGCACACCTGGTCTGTCTCACCACGGCTGCTGAAACACGCGGCAGGTATTCGTAAGCGCTTGATGAATGAAAAAAGGCAGGTACAAATGAAGGAAGGAAGGAAGGAATGAGTGAGCAAGGGCAACCGACGCCTGCTGGGAACCTGTCCAGAGCAGCACAGAAAACAAAAATAACCACAAAGCATCAGAACCTGGACAGCTCCCAGGGCAGTGACATGTGCCGACAGATCCAAAAGTGCTGGGGAGAGGACCCGAGGCTCCCCCACGGAAAAAACAGACAAATCTGGCTGATCCACAAGTGTAGACAGGAGAGGAAGGAACAGAGCAGGCTTGACCTTCAGAAGGAGGCGAAGGATGCTATTATTCCCACGAATTAGTTAACACCAGCAATTCCTGTGGCTGTTCATCAGTGAGGCACTGGCTGGTGCCCTTGCAGGTGGGCCGGGGGTTGCATGGCATTCTGGAGCAAGTTCTGTGGCTCCTTGTTGGGCCTGCTGCTGCCCACTCATCGGGACAGAGCTTGGGGAGTCAGGACCGCCCAGCGGGGACAGGTGGGTGCCTGGGGCCTGGACCCTCGCCCTGTCCACTCTATCCCTCAGTGTCCAGCCCTCAGCCTCCCTCCCAGAACTTGTAAATGAGAAGAACGCCATCCATGTAGAGGAAGTGAACCCTGGTCAGCTTGACATGGAATGTTACACTCACAAGACTTGGACATGGCTCACTCCCCTCAAGACGGTCAAGAGAAAACGGGGGGTGCCGGACTCCCCAGGGTGCTGGCGAGCTAGCCCCAAAGCTGCCAAAGACCCGGATCAGGGCCACGCCAGGGCTGGAGCCAGGGCCTTCAGCCACACTCAGTCCCCCAGCAGGGCTCAGGGTGCCCCTAAAGTCCTGTGTGGAACTGAGCAATAGACTGGCCGGTTATAAAGGGAGACGCCATCGTCACAAACATCCGACTCAGATGTGGCCTCTTGGACACAAGGTGGCATAATGTACTGCAGTACGAGTCTCTGTGTGTTCTTTCCTTTCACAACTGAACCCACAATCCACCGGTTCAGAGAGATCTGTGCTTCCTGGCCCACGATGTCCAGCTTGAGCCCTGACACATCACACTGAGGGACCTGTGAGTCTTGTCGTTCGGGAGGGCCCCTTCCTTTCACTGTTTTCTCTTGTTTTTGGAAGGATGAGAGGTAATAAAATACCCAGGTGGCTGCATAAAGCAACGCTGGAGGTAAAATGATGCGTCATCCCATGCTGACCACAAGGGCACCACATGCAGCAGGGCCACCGTCTGAACGTGGGCAGGGACGGGTAGGGGGTCTGGCTGGCCGCCTGGGAGCTGGGCCACAGCCCCCGTGCCCTCTCAGCCTGGAGATGTTAAACCAGAAGTCCCAGGCAGTGAGTCAGGGCGTCACAACGTTACCATGGTGGGTCCTGGCGAGGGGCCAGGGCAGGAGCTCAGAGACACCAGGCCCCCAAGACGCCGAGAGGGCAGTCACGCCAGAGTCCCCCGAGAAGTCCGATTCTTGGCCAGCTGCATGACGGTCCCTTGTGTCTCCATAGCGGCGGGCTGGGAACTCTCCCTAGAGTCTCTGCGTGGCCCCCGGGGGGGAAGGACCTCCCTCACCCTGTCTGAGGGCGTGCTGGGCGCCCAGGCAGCATTTCCAGGGAAGTGTCTGCTCAGTCCCCAAGTTGACGGCAGAGGGGAACCTGATATCCTTGTGCTCAGCCTTCCCTGGTCGCCCTCACTCCTGGGAAAACGGGCCTTGAGATGTCCTGGAGGCTGTGGTCTCCTCTCCTGGGACAGAGGCTTGAGGAGGGGGTCTCCTTTTTTGGAATTTTGACACAAAAGAAGGAAGGTTCCCAGCAGAGGGCTAAGGAATTAGGGTTGGCGTGGGTAATATCTGATTAGATATTATCTTCAGGAAAAAGTAAGAGACTTCTTTACAAACCTTTATCATTAATATCTGAGTCTCTCATCCACTTCTTCAAGGAAAGAACCAAACGTTTAATTTAAACCCGGCAAAGAAGGGTATTTCTCCTGGACTGTGGCCAAGAACCCCTAAAAGAACGATGTGACAGTGGAGCACATTTCTCCCTTAAACAGGGCAGAGGAGTGTGTGATGAACTCCGGCGAAGGAGGTGGTCACGTGGCCAGGAGATGGACGGTGCCACGGGTGGACGGAGGGACTCCGCTGGCTTCACTCAAGTTGACTCAAAAGTCAGTAGAGCCCCGCCCCAGTGCTACCCTGTCCCAGCGCATGGGGACTGACATCAGGCCGGATGGAGGGAGGCGAGAGGCCTTGGTCTGCAAAGACCTCCCTTGAGGCGGGTCCTCTAAGGAGGTCCGTGTGGAGGGACGGGGGCTCACTGCAGACAGCAGGACACGTCGCCCTGTAGGGAGTCCAGACACAGATGTTCTGGGAGGTGACCATGAGGGGCATGGGAAGAATTCTGCCCCCACAGCTGGGAGTAGCCTTGAGAGAGCCCCTTGGCGTTCCTGAAGGGGGGTCACAGGGCTTGCTGGGGCCCAGGCAAGCCACCCAGAGGGGACCCCACAAGGTGAGTACTTGGGTGAGACATCAGGACCTGGCAGTGCTGGTGGCACACAGGGCTGTGGTTCTCCCTGCGGATCCGCTCTGAGCTCCACGCAGTGACCCTGCCCACTGGCGGGGGTGGGGGTAAGCAGCCCCGTCATCCAGGGGCCGGGCCAAGGAAGGGAGACCCCAAAGTGTGGCGCCGACAGGCTTGAGCATGGAAGGGAGGACAGACAGAGCAGGCACAGGGGACAGATGCCCCAAGTGGGCAACATCTTGGGGCAGCCCAGCAGCGGGGGCAGGCCCAGTGGCAAGAGGAGGCCACGGGGAAACGGCCTGCCCAGGGGCTGAGGGGACAGAGACGGTTCTGAGCAGGGGAGTGGCTGACTCAGATCTGATTTCAGAAACTTAGAAATGAGATGTTGACTTGGGACAGTGGACAGGCCGGAGAGTGGATGGGGCTTCCGCTAGCACCCCCTGGGGCATAACGAGCTCCTGGGGAAGGCTTCGAGGAGCATGGGTGAAGGATCATACTGGAAAAGGAGCATGACGTCCTGGGACGGCCGGCGGTGACAGCAACAGGACACTGTGGATACATTCACACCACTGAGCTGTGCACTGAAAAACAGCTAAGACGGTCAACTTCACGTTATATATATTTCACCACAATAAAAGAAGTTTCAACAAAAGATGCAGACAGGCACAGACGCTGTGAGGAGACCCTGCTTAAGTTCTGAGCAGCAGCAGTGTGCTGTGAAGAGTCTGGTCTCCCTGTCTTTTCAACTGAAGAATCCAAAGGACCCACCCACAAATGCTGGGTGTGGGCACGTGATCTGAAGTCAGGACGTGGGGAGCCCCAGGCTGACAACCTTCTCTTCTGCACCATGTCCTGCAGGTGGCTGCGTCTCGGTGCCTTTCTCAAAACCTGGGGTGTTTTTCATCTATGGCCTCCATTATGTTGAGGTACTTTCCTTCTATAGCCATTTTATTGAGAGTTGTTATCATAAACGGATGTTGAATTTTGTCAAAGGTTTTTCTGCATCTATTGAGAAGATCATGTGTGATTTTTACCCTTTATTTTGTTAACGTGGTTTATCACACTGATTGATTTGCAGATACTGAACCATCCCTGTGTCCCTGGAATAAATCCCACTTGATCGTGGTGTATCATCCTTTTAATGTATTATCGTGTTTGATTTGCTAATATTTTGTTGAGGATTTTTGCACCCATATTCATCAGCAATATTGGCCTGTAATTTTCCTTTCTTGTGTTGTCTTTGTCTGGTTTTGTTATCAGGATAATGTAGGCTTTGTAAAATGAGTTAGGAAGCATCCCGTCCTCTCCAATTTTTTGGAAGAGTTTGAGAAGGATAGGTATTAAATCTTCTTTGAATGTTTGGTGGAATTCACCAGAGAAGCCATCTGGTCCTGGACTTTTGTTTTTTGGGAGGTTTTTAATTACTGTTTCAATCTTCTCACTACTGACTAGTCTATTCAGAGTCTCTATTTCTTCTTGATTCAGTTTCAGGAGGTTGTATGATTCTAAGAATTTATCCATTTCTTCCAGGTTATCCAATTTGTTGGCCTATAGCTTTTCAAAACCCACAGCCAACATCATACTCAATGGTGAAAAACTGAAAGCTATCCCTCTAAGAACAGGAACAAGACAAGGATGCCCACTCTTGCCACTCTTATTCAACATAGTATTGGCAGTCCTAGCCAGAGCAATGAGGCAAGAAAAAGAAATAAAAGGGATCCAAATTGGAAAGGAAGAAATAAAATTGTCACTATTTATGGATGACATGATTCTATATATAGAAAACCCTAAAGAACCCACCAAAAAGCTATTAGAAATAATTAATAAATACAGTAAATTTGCATAGTACAAAATCAACATACAAAAGTCAGTTGCATTTCTATACACTAACAACAAACTAGAAGAAAGAGAAATCAAGAATACAATCCCATGGATAATCTCAACAAAAAGAATAAAATACCTAGGAATAAATTTTACCAAGGAGATGAAAGACCTATACACTGAAAATTATAAGACATTATTGAAAGAAACTGAAGAAGACATAAAGAAATGGAAAGATATTCCGTGCTCATTGATTGGAAGAATGAACATAGTTAAAATGTCCATATTACCTAAAGCAATGTACAGATTCAATGCAATCCCAATTAGAATCCCAATGACATTTTCCATGGAAATAGAATAAAGAACCCTAAAATTTATTCAAACAACAAAAGACCCCCAATAGCCAAAGCAATCCTGAGAAAAAGAACAAAGCTGGAGGTATCACACTCCCTGATCTCAAAATATGCTACAAAGCTATAGTAATCAAAATAGCATGGTACTGGCACAAAAACAGACACACAGACCCATGGAACAGAACTGAAAGCCTGAGAAATAAACCCATACATCTATGGACAGCTAATTTTCAACAAGGAGCCAAGAACATACAATGGAGAAAGGAAAGTCTCTTCAATAAATGATGTTGGGAAAACTGGACAGCCACATGCAAAGGAATGAAAGTAGACCTCTATCTTACACCATACACAAAAATTAACTCAAAATGGATTAAAGACTTGAAGGTAAGATCTTAAACCATAAAACTCCTAGAAGAAAACAGAGGCAGTATGCTCTTTGACATTAGTCTCAGCAGTATCTTTTTGAATATCATGTCTTCTCAGGCAAGGGAAACAAAAGAAAAAATAAACAAATGGGACTACATCAAACTAAAAAGCTTCTGCAAGGCAAAAGAAACCATAAATAAAATGAAAAGACAACCTAGCAACTGGGAGAAAGTATTTGTAAATCACATAGCCAATAAGGGGTTAATTTCCAAAATATATAAAGAACTCATACAACTAAATAACAAAAAAACCCCAACCTGATCAAAAAATGGGCAAAGGATATGAACAGACATTTTTCCAAAGAAGATATTGTGGGAGATCAAAAATTGGTGACCCTGAAATATATCTCTTTACCTTGATTATCTTCTCTGACAGACATCTGACCTCCCCCAAACTGCCTAAAAAATTTAACGTAGAAAGCCTGTTTCAGGAAGGAGTTACTATCATAGGATGGCTGTAATATAATGTAAAATAGATGTTACAATAGGAAAGGCACCAACAAGCCCATCTTATCAAAAATTCTGTCTCTCTCTGGCCACATTCTCTAGGTGGCCCTGTAAAGAGTTGCCAGACAAACATTTACATTTATAAGGGAAATCTCCATTTGTAAAGGTATCTCCCTCTCTGTCCTGGGGGGTAGGAGGGATGGCCTCTCTAGCAACTTATCAGTGTGGAGGATGAGGCCTTAAATCCGCATACTCCTGATTACTATAATTTCTGTCTCCCTTCTGTCTCCCTCCCCACCCACAACATCCTCCTTTGTCTTTAGCTGAAGGTGGTATTTAAGATGAGAATTGCTGCTATTGTGTTGAGAAACTCAGTTTCCCTGGTTTCTCCCACGTATACATGTTATTAAACTTGGTATTATTTTCTCCTCCTAACCTGTCTTTTATTTATTTGGCCAGCCATAAGAACCTCAAGGGAAAGGGCGGAGGGGGATTCTCCCTCTTTCCTGACAATATAGAGATGACCAACAGGCACATGAAAAGATGTTCAACGTCACTACTTATTAGGGAAACGCAAATTAAAACTACAATTAGATACCACCTTATGCCCCTCAGAATGGTTATAATTAACAAGATAAGAAATAACAACTGTTGGAGAAGATGTGGAGAAAAGGGAACCCTCATACACTACTGGTGGGAATGCAAACTGGAACAGCCACTATGGAAAACAGTATGGAGATTTCTCAAAAAATTAAAACTAGAAATACCATATGATCCAGGTATTCCACTTCTGGGCATTTATCCAAAGAACACAAAAACACTAATTCAAAAAGATGTATGCACCCCTATGTTCATGGCAGCATTATTCACAATAGCCAAGACATGGAAACAACCCATGTGCCCATCAACAGATGAATGGATAAAGGAGATGTGACATATATATATACAATGGAATACTGTTCAGCCATAAAAACAAGACAAAATTGTGCTATTTGCGACAACATGGATGGACCTTCAGGGTATTATGCTAAGCGAAATATGTTAGATGGAGAAAGACAATTACCATATGACTTCACTCATATGTAGAAGATAAGCAAACAAACAAACGCATAGATACAGAGAACAGATTGATGGTTACCAGAGGGGAAGGGGGTGGGGGAAGGATGAAAGGGGTAAAGGGGCATACGTGTATGGTGACGGATGGAAACTAGAGTTTTGGTGGTCAACACGATGCAGTCTATACAGAAGTTGAAATAAAATGATGTACACCTGAAACTGACATAATGTTATGAACCAATGTGACCTCAATAAAATTAAAAAATTTTAAAAACCTGGGGTGAATGCATATATCTCACAGGGTCTGCAGAGGACTGAGTGAGACTTTATGGTAGTGTGGAAGGACCAGTGCTAACACAACGTGGTGATGGCCAGCACTGGGCATGGAGGCCCAGACAAGCTGCCCCGTGGCCTGGCCACAGCAGGAGGGAAGTGCCCCTGTTCTCTGAATGCCCTGCGTTCATGGCCCCATCCCCACAGGTCCCCAGAGGCCAGCTGCAGCCACACACATGGACAGGCTCCTTCCCTCCAAGGCTCCCAGAGGCCTGCAGTGCCCAGGCAGGGTGGCCGGCAGGCCCAGTTTCACGTGTGTTCTAAGGGAAATCCCAAGAGCCGGATCACACTGCCACCTTCCGACAAAAAGCAGCAGCCACTGTCTTCTCAATCTCTGGATGTCTCTTAGCTGATGTCACGGCACCAGGCTCATTCCATGCAAGCTGCCCACAGGTTCCCAGATCAGGGGGACCCACGGCACCCTGCTCTTTAAATACCTGAGGAAGCCCCTTTCCCATCTCAGGCAGCCGGGCAGGTAGGCAGGGTCCTGGGGGTGCATGGAGGGGCTGGAGCAGCCAGGCCGACTGGGACCCTGTCACTCACCATGGCCCTCAACAGCACAACCCCCAGGACCCCACGGCAAACCAAACAGCAAATACAGCCGCTGGGCTCTGGCCCGCCCTGCATGCTAAAGACACACTGCACCACACGGTGGCTTTGTGTCCCTACCCAGAAAAGGCAGGAAAGGGGGCAGGTGCATCTGCGGAGCTGGGAGTCCGGCCCAATCCTGTCCCCACCGGCCCTTCCCTCTCCACCTCAGTCTCCAGCCTACAGGATGGGTGCCTGCGCCTGGGGACTCCTGAGTGCTGACCTGGATTCTTCCCTGGACCCCGGTGCTGTCCATCCGACTGGCCACGTTGACAGTGTTTCCCCAGATGTCATACTGTGGCCTGCGAGCCCCAATCACCCCGGCCACCACGGGGCCAACGTTGATGCCTGAAAAACAGCCAGGGCATGGTGTCGTTAGTGAGGAGAGCTCCCGAGAGCAGGAGCTGCCCCTTGTGGGGTCATGGATTCCTGGGGTCACCTAGCGCAATACCCCTTCCTAAAGCAGGGACCCACCACATCGCGGGAGGTGGCTCCCAGCCCCTACTTGCACACCGCCCCCCCGGCGCGGCACCATCCTGATCCCAAGCAAGAGTTCCATTTCCTGGAACAGTGACCCCATGCTGAGTCCTGCCACTAAGAAGGCTGACCTTCAGTCTGTAGGACCACAGTGTGTCCCCCACCGCAGCTCCCTTTTCCAGAAAGAACCACGGCTTCTGTTTCCCTGGATGGGACCCCATGGACTCTTAGGGTGGGGGAGCCAGAACTGATCACAGTATTTCAGGACACTCTGAAGGGGGGAATGGAGGCCCCCTTCTCTTTACATGGCTCAGAGTCCGACTGGCCTAGAGAGGGCCACGAGGCCTGGGTGCCCCGAATCGCCTCTGCAGCTGTGTCAGCAACTGGGGCTTCCTGGCTGGGGCTAAGGCCACGCCATATCTTCCCATTCTATACTCGTGCGTTGATTTGTCTGAGCTTAGCCAAGGATGTTAGTAACATTTCAGCCACTGGCCTACTCGGTCCCCCAAAGCCTAGGCAATAGGGTGTAGGTGGGTGCAAGAGGAGCGTGCCAGGTGGAACTTGATGGTGTGAGCTGGGGAGAGCTCTGCTGTGGGCCAGGTGGACCAAGGAACCGAAGAGAAGCCCCAAAGGGGCCAACTCCTCATTGGCTGGTGGGATGTGGAGAGCAGCCCCAGCCAACCTGGATGCCCCAGACCATGTGGACGAGACTGAGCCAGCATCCAGATCCCTGTGTGACCAGCCCTCCCGGCACAAAGGCCGGGCTCACCTGCCATGTCCCCATAGCAGAGCGAGAAATAGAATTTCCCCAATGGAGCCTTAGATCTCTTTCCTGTCACGTCACCACATCTAGTAATCAGAGTCCCTGGCCCAGAGGAGGAGGCCTGAAGGCTGGGGGTAAGGCACATCCCTCAGACCAACACCAGGCCCACAACAGAGCTCACATCTAAGCACATCCGAACTCCACCCACTCCAACCCTCATGCTCCAACACAGCTCTCAGGTCTGCTCTGAAGGCCACTAAACGTTTGAATTGTAAAACAACCATCAACAACCATTTTCGGAGCCTTTTTCTCCAGTTGTGTATGGACTCAGAGGTGCATATGAAAGTCTCTATGACAACAGATTTCCCATGTGTTTTGTGAGCTGGACAACAACTCTCCCAGGTCCTAAGCCACTGATGCCCAGCTTTCAGAGGCAGCTGTCCCTGCGTCCCCAAGCACTCATCCGGGTGGCACCACTCTCCTTCCTGCAAGACCAGGGGACCTGGCCCGCTGGCCCCCACTCTTAGGGAGATGACCCAGGCCACCAGCCTCCAGGGTGGGTGCAGGAAGAGTGTGCTGGCCCGAGCGATGGGACGGCTTGGAGCCACGTACCGACACGGAGCACGAAGTCGTTGTAAGACTGGTAGTTGATCTCATCCAGGACGTCGAACATCTCGATGGCAAAATCCGCCAGCGTGCTGAGGTGGGAGGAGATGCACTTCTTAGCCTGGATGTGAGAAGACACGCATTATTACGTTTGGAGGGTGCAAGGGCAGAGGTGGCCAGGGACACTCAGCAGGTGACCTGCCCCGGGGGCCAGCCTGTACTAGTGGCATCAGGGACTTAATCCCACATCAACAACACAGCAGCCCTGCTGACTGTAGGCACTCTCTGTGCCCAGCTGGGGCTGGCTTGGATGGTCTACAACAGGGATTGTGTGGCACTCTATAGCACTCCACATGCTACGGTGCGTTTATCATCCCATTCTACAGGTAGGAGCCTGAGATAGAGGGGCAGTGCTGCCCAAGGCTCCTGGCTCCCGAGAGCAGAGACTGGACTCACCCCAAGGCTGTCTGAGCCCAAGCAGAACCCTTCTGCAGGCACTAGGGGGTGGCTCCTGCGAGTGGGAGACCAGATGTCCCAAGCCCTGCTGGGACAACGTTGTCAGAGGCCCATGGTAAACAAGCAAACAAGTGCAGCGCAGTGGGTTTGCACAAGCGTTCACATGTCAGGGAGCAGTTCCAAGGCTCCTTCCTCACATGGAAACTATCTTTCATTGTTTGGTAGTGTTAAAAGATCCTCTCTTTTGTGAAACAATGACAACATACATTTTTTTTTAATGATATCAAAATGTCTCATTTTTATTTATTTAGGGATATTTTACTAGTCCTCAAAGTTGGGGAACTAATGTTTTTTAAAAAAATTAACTGACAATATTTTTAGAACAGTTTTAGGTTTACAGGTAAATTGAGCGGATAGTATAGAGAGTTCCCATATACTACCCCCCCACACAGTTTCCCCCATTATTAATACCTGGCTTTAGGTGTGGTACATTTGTTACTACTGATGCACCTACAATGATTCATTATTATTATTAACTAAAGTCCACAGTTCACATTAGGTTCACTCTGTGTGTTGTACATCCTATGGGTTTTGACAAACGTAGAATTTCATGTATCCACAACTGTAGTATAACACAGAATAGTTTCACTGTCCCCCAAATCCCCCACGCTCCACCTATTCACCTCTCAACCCCTGATCCTTTCACTGTCTCCATAGTTTTGCCTTTTCCAGAATGTCATATGGTTGGAATCATACAGTATGTAGCCTTTTCAGACTGGCTTCTTTCACTTGCTAATATGCATTTAAGGTTCCTACATGTCTTTTTGTGGCTTGGTAGCTCATTTCATTTTAGCACTGAGTAATACTCCATTGTCTGGATGAACAACAGTTTATTTACCCATTCACCTACTGAAAGACATCTTGGGTTAGTTTCAGGTTTTTGCAATTATGAATAAAGCTGCTATAAACATCTGTGCGCAGGTTTTTGTGCAGGACGTAAGTTTTCAACTCCTCTGGGTAAATGACAAGGACGGGGACAGCTGGATCGTACGGTAAGAATACGTTTAGTTTCATAGGAAACCTCTCAACTGTCTTCCCAAGTGGCTGCACCATTTTGCATTCCCACCAGCAACGAATGAGAGTTCCTGTTATTCCCCAGCCTTGTCAGCATTTGGTGTTGTCAGAATTCTGGATTTTGGCCATTTTAATAGATGTGTAGTGGTATCTCATTGCTGTTTTCATTTGCATTTTCCTGATGACATACGATGTAGAACAATTTTTCATGTGCTAATTTGCCATCTGTATATCTTCTTTGGTGAGGTGTCTGTTTGGATCTTTTGCCCACTTTTTCATTGGGTTATTTGTTTTCTTATTCTTGAGTTTTAAGAGTTCTTTGTACATTTTAGATACAAGTTCTTTATTAGATAGATAGTTTGCAAAGATTTTCTCCAGGTCTATGGATTGTCTTTTCATTATAGTATATTTCACAGAGCAGAATTTTAAAATTTAATTAGATCCAACTTACCAATGTTTTTTTCATGGATTGTGCTTTTGGTGTTGTACAGAAAAACTCATCACCAAATCCAAGGTCACCTAGATTTTCTCCTACGTTATCTTTTAGATGTTTTATAGTTTTGCATTTTACGTTTAGGTCAGTGATCCACTTTGAGTTAATTTTTGTGAAGTGTGTAAGGGCTATGTCCAGATTCATTTCTAAAAAAACAGAGATGTCCAGTTGCTCCAGCACCATTTGCTGAAGACCTCCTTTGCTCCGTTGTATTGTCTTTGCCCTTTTGTCAAAGATCAGTTGACTATATTTATGTAAGTCTATTTCTGGTCTCTCTATTCTGTTCCACTGATCTATTTGACTATTCTCTTGCCAATACTATGCTGCATTGATTACTGCAGCTTTACAGTAAGTCTTGAAGTGGGGTAGTGGCAGCCCTCCAACTTTGTTCTGCTTCTGCTAAATTGCTAACTACTCTGCGTCTTTTGCCTCTCCATGTAAACTCAGAGCAGTCGGTCAATATCACAAATCACCTGCTGGACTTTTCACTGAGATCGTGTTCAATCTTCAGCTCAAGTTGGGAATAACCGACATCTTAACAATACTGAGTCTTCCTATACAGGAACATTAAGTATCTCTCCACTTATTTATATTTCTTTGATTTCTTTCATCAGAGTTTTATAGTTTTCCTCATAGAGATATTGTATACACTTTGTTAATTTTGTACCTAGTATTTTATTTTGGGGAGTGCTAACGTAAATGGCATTGCGTTTCCAATTTCAAATTCCACTTGTTCATTGCTGGTATACAGGAAAGCAATTGACTTTTGTATTTTAAGCTGTATCCCGCAACCTTGACGTAACTGCTCATTATAACTATTTTGTTGATTCTTTTTTATTATCTACAATCATGTCATCTGTGAACAAAGATAGTTTTAGTTCTTCCTTCCCATCTGTACACCTTTTATTTCCTTTTCTTGTCTTACTGCATTAACTAAGACTTCCAGTATGAACGCCGAATAGCAGCGGTGAGGGGGGCATCCTGCCCTGCTCCTCATCTTAGCGGGAGGCATTTTTTTCTCATAATTAAGTATGATGTTAAGCTACAGGGTTTTTGAGGATGTTCTTTATCGAGTTGAGAAAGTTTCCCTCTATTCCTAGAGTTTGCTGAGAGCTTTTTTTTTTCAAAATCAGGAATGGATGTTGGATGTTGTCAAACGATTTTTCTGCATCAATTGCTATGATCATATGATTTCTCTTCTTTATCCCGTCGATTTGGGGAATTTCATTAATTCATCTTGAAATATTGAGCCAGCCTTGCATATCTGGAGTAAATCCAACTTGTTTGTGGTGCATAATTCTCTTCATACATTGTTGGATTCAACTGGCTAATATTTATTGGGGATTTATACATCTATATTCATGAGAAATACTGGCCTGTAATTTTCTTTTCTTGTAATTTCTTTATCTGGTTTTGTTATTATTGTAATGCTGTACTCACAGAATGAGTTAGGATGTATTTCCTCTACTTTGATATTCTGGGAGAAATTTTAGAAAATCAGTATAATTTCTTCCCTAAATGTTCAGTGGAGTTCACCAGTGAACCCATCTGGGCAGTGCTTTCTGCTTTGGAAGGTTATTAACTATTGATTCAATTTCTTTAATAGATATATGTCTATTAAGATTATTTATTTCCCCTTGTGTGAGTTTTAGTAGATTGTGTCTTTCAAGGAATCTAAGTTATCAAATTTGTGGGCATATAGTTATTCATAATATACTTTTATTATCTTTTTAATGTCCATCAGTTCAGTACAAATGGCCCCTCTTTCACTTCTCATATTAGTAGTTTGTGTTTTCTCTTTTGTTCTTGGCTAGCATGGCTAGAGATTATCAATTTTATTGCTCTTCTCAAAGAGCCAGCTTTTGATTTCATTGATTTTCTTTACTGCTTACCTGTTTCCAGTTTCATTGAGTTCTGCTCTAATTTTATTATTTTTCTTCTGCTTGCTTTGGGTTTACACTGCTCTTCTTTCTCTAGTTTCCCAAGATGAACGCTTAGAGTATTGATTTTGTATTGTTATTCTTTTCTACCACAGGCATACCTTGTGTTATTGCACCTCACTTTACTGAGCTTCACAGATACTGCACTTTTTACAAGACCCTCCACCCGCGAAAAGGTCAAGACTCGCTGAAGGCTCAGATGATGGTTAGCATTTTTTAGCAATAAAGTATTTGTTAATTAAGGTATGTACATTGTTTTTTAGACATAATGCTATTGCACACTTAGACTACAGTACAGTGCAAACATAACCTTTATCTGCACTGGAAAACTGAAAAACTTGTGTGACTCACTATATTGCAATATTCACTTTATTGCAATGGTCTGGAACCAAACCTGCAGTATCGCCAAGGTGTGTCTGTATATGAATTCAATGATATAAGTTTCTCTTTAAGCACTGCTTTTGCCACACCCCCAAAATTTTGACAAACTGCATTTTTATTTTATTTAGTTCAAAGTATTTTTTAAATTCCTCTTGAGACTTCATCTTTGACCCCGGTGTCATTTAGAAGTATGTTGCTTAATCTCCAAATATTTTGGAATTTTCCAATTATTTCCTATTATTGATTTCTAATTTCATCCCATTCTAGCCTGAGAACATTCTTTTAAATTTGTTAAGGTGTGTTTTATGGCCCAGAATGTGGTCTAGCTTGGTAAATGATCCATCTGAGCTTCAGAAGAAGTATGTTCTGCAGTTGTTGATGGACTTTCTATAGAGTCTATTATATCCAGTTGATTGATGGTGCTGTTCAATTTTCAACTATCTTTACTGATTTTCAGCCCGTTGGATCTACCAATTACTGAGAGAGGGGTGTTGAAGTCTCCAACTATAGTAGTGGATTCATCTATTTCTCCTTGCAGTTCTATCAGTTTTCACCTCACATACTTTGATGCTCTGTTATTAAGTACATAAACATTACAGATTGTTATGTCTTCTTGGAGAACTGACACCTTTATCACTGTGTAATGCCCTTCTTTATCTATGATAATTTTCCTTAACCTGAAGTTTGCTTTGTCTGAAATTAAGATCGCTATGTGAATTTTATTTATTAGTGCTAGCATCATATCCCTTTCTTCATCCTTTTATTTTTAATGTATCTGTGTCTTTATATTTAAAGTGTGTTTCTTGCAGAAAACCTAGTTGGGTCTTGTTTTTTAGCCACTCTATCTGTCTCTGTCTTTTAATTGGTGTATTTACCATTCACATCTCAAACGGTTATCGATACAGTTGGATTAGTATCTACCATATTTATAACTTTTCCATTCATTACATATTTTTTTACATCTTCCTCTCTTTTTCTGCCTTTTCTTTTAGGGGCAACCTGAGGACTTTATTCAGTTTTGCATCAGGAAAGGGGAATACTCAGTGACGCCAGGCTGGCAGGATGGGGGTGTGGCCAGCAGGGTGGGGTTGGCGGGGATAGAGGATGCCCATGTGACTGGCCCTTGTGTTGACTGTCCATAGGAGATTGTGTCTGGAGAGAACCGGTCACTGACAAGATAGCCCACAGGCCACTGCCCTAATCCAATGCAGAAGGCAAACGGGGCCCCGAGCCAGGAACCTGTCCAGGTTCCCAGGGCAGCTGGGGGCAGAGCTGGGACCCAGTCCCTGAGCACAGCTCCCCTAGACAGCACTCACCTTGGCCCCGGCTGTGGGCGCCAGTCCCACCGCGGCCATATAGGTGCTGCCAATGGTCTTGATCTTCTCCAGGTCCTTGTAAAAGTCTTTGTCCATGAGCTTTGTTTAAAACACAAAACTGTTAAACGTTACATAACATTTTAGACAAGTCACCGCAGCGATCACCCACCAGGAGCAACCACAGAACGGAGCAGCACATTCTGGAAAGCAATATGTCTTCTTTGAAGTGGGCATGAGACAAGATCTGGGGCTGAACTGAGAAATGCAGGCCTGAGGGGAGTCGGTGAAGGCGTTTGAAAGAGGAGCCAAGGGGGAACATGAAGACCACATCCCCACCCTCCAGCAGCCAAGCTCTCCATCAGCCAAGAGAACAGGTCCCAGTGGGAGGGAAGCAGGACCGGTCATCTGCCCATTCAGGAGATGAGGCCGCCCAGCCCAAGCCCGGCATTTACAAGGTAGGGGACAGGTGCCAGCCCCAGCATGCGGAGCCCAGGGCCCGCCCCTCGGTCCTCCTCCCCATCCTAAGGCAAAGACCCTTCCTCAACTGTCACGGTGGGTGGGATTCTCAAGGAGACAAATGGATGTGCTTTCTCCCCATTCCATTGTAGGGAACGGGATGCATCGCTAGCAGGATCCAGGACTCGGTTAGGAGGAGGGTCGTTCTCGGCCCTGCCCCGTCCCGAGGGAGCCAGGACGCTGAGGCGGCCCTTACCTCGTCAAAGTCAGCGATGATCTCGTTGAGGAGGCGCAGGCACTCCACCCCCATGTTGTTGCCGTCCAGCTCGATGTAGAAGTCATTGAAGTTGGGGATGGAGGCGAACATGACGCCTACCTGTGAGTACGACTGATAGTAGAGGTCCTGCGGGTCAAAAAGTCGGGTCAGAGCGGCTGGAGCAGCCTTCAGGGCTGGCTCTGGGACCCCCAGTACAGAGGAGGAGGGGCTCAGAGGGCTCTAGGACCCTGTGGTGTCATCCAGCTCACAGGTCGGTACAGATCCCTCTGCAGCCAGTGTCCAGCTCTTGTGCACAGCAAGGTGAGGGGGTGCAGATAGGGACCCAGGGTTTTAGGAAAACAATGCACTCTGCTCGGCCCCAAGGACCAGCTGGATGAAAAATGAGTCCTGGAAGCTACTTCAAGCCAAAGTCGGTCAAGCTGAACCTGGGGGTTGTGCCCCTAGGACCTAAAAAGCTGACCGGAGCCTCTTTACTTTTGAATCAGCACTTGTAAGTCCTGCTCTGTGCTGGATCAGGAGCTTGCTCAGCAGGACACGGCAGTCAGGAAGTTCTGAGCCCCCAGGCTGCACTGAGGCTGCTCTCCTGCCTCACAGATGTGGGTGCTGTGTTCTCTCCTGGGCTCAAAGGGGAGCACACACTAATTCTGGGGCGTTGGTCTACCCGACGTCCCAGGAGCCTCCTGGCGGCCCAGCACTGACCCGACCTTGGGGGTGGGCAGAGAGGCCCACTCACCCTTGAGGTGGGCTGAGGGTTCAGAAACGGCCACTGCAATTTTAAGCAGAGAAGTAATGGAAGGGTCACTCAGGGTTGGATCTCCAGCTGCAGGCCTGTGACCCCGCCAGACCCGCCAGACTTGATGCCCTGCAGGGCCTCAGCGCCCGGAAGCAGGTGCCATGCGGGCCGCATGCTCACCATGTTCCGGGGGTTGGACATGAGGAAGTGCTGGGCGACGTGGGCCGGCAGGAGGTTGAAGAGAATTCTCTTATTGTCCAGCTTCACTCGCTCCATGTCGTCTCGCTCCTCCTCTGCCTGGGGATGGTGGACCCTGTTAGTCACTCCCCACCCACTCCTGTTGCCTTCGCTCACTCAACCCCCACGTGACAGATTCTCTCCCACACCAGACTCTGAACCCTCTTCCCAACCGGGCCCTGACTGCAGGGCGTCCATGTGCATCTCTGCACTGTCCAATTTCAGCAAGAACCCTGCGTAGTCAGCTTAACCAGACTCCCCATCCTTGACAGCTGATCACCCCGATGTCTGATCGGGTTCCTCATCCCCCAGCCGCCCCCAGATGATGTCTCATCACCCCGGCCTGCCTTCAGCAAGAATCCTGTTAGGTTGGTGTAGCCAGAAGCCCCCTCACCCCTGATGTCTCCTCTCAGTAATTTTCCATCCACTGACCCCCTATCCTGCTCCTTGGCTATGAATCCCCACTTGCCCACGCTGTATTCGGGGCTGAGCCCCATCTCTCTCCCCTGCTGCAGTGGCCCCAGCACCTATGACAACCATCCTGAATAACGTCTGCCTTACCATCTTGAAGGAGACTCATGAATCAGTTCTCCTTTAACATGCGCTTCTTTCTAATCATCCAAACTAAGCTCCAGCTGTGCTGAGGGCCCACGCAGGATCTTCTCCATCCCCCACCAGGCAGAGTGACCAGATCACTACAGCTCCAGCTGCGCTGACGGCCCACGCAGGCTCCTCTCCATCCCCCACCAGGCAGACTGACCAGATCACTACAGCTCCAGCTGCGCTGACGGCCCACACAGGCTCCTCTCCATCCCCCACCAGGCAGAGTGACCAGATCACTACAGCTCCAGCTGCGCTGACGGCCCACACAGGCTCTTCTCCATCCCCCACCAGGCAGACTGACCAGATCACTACAGCACCCAGAGGACCCATGACTTTCTAGATAAGTCACCACCCCAATCAGCTGGAACTTTCAAAGGACAGACGATGGCAGGCTTCATCCCCATTTCCAGGGTCTGCCCCTGGCTACCTTCTGAGGACCAGATGCTTACAGCAGCTCTTTCCAAGGCACACGCCTGCTCCCAGGTCACACCAGCCCCCAGGTGGCCTCCGACGTGCCCTCAGAGCACCACCAGTGGCTCTGCCGCCCGCCTCGCTCACTCAGAATGCCCAAAGCCAGGCAGCGCACGCCTCCCCAAGCTCCTATTCCCTCTAGAACCTCTCCCCCTTCACCAGGACTCAGTCTCTCTTGGCGCCGAGACAAGTAGAAAGCTGCAGGGAGCTGGGATGGGGGCAGATCCAGCGCCAAAAGGAGTTCAGCCCAGTGCTGACTCCCCAGAGCAGGGGTAGAGGCCAGTGGGTCCCACCAGGAGGACTCGGCACAGCAGACAGCAGGTACGGCCCGAGTCCCAGCTGGCAAACCTCTGACCTCCTGGACCTTGCAGAGACCAATGAAACCAACAGCGTTGGCCTCACTCATTGGCCACTGTGAGGGCTCGAGGCGCTGCTGGCAAGGTGCCAACAACAGCCCGTGGTCAGGCACCAACCCTCAGACGCAGAAGCCATCAGGGTCGCCATTGTTCACTCAGGGATCACTGTTGTTCACTCACCCTGGCTTCCACACATGGCACAAACCCCACCAGTAGAAGGAGCTCAGCTTGGGGAACATCTCTGGGTGTGTGTCAGCATTACGGGGGCATCAGACTCTCGAATGTCATAACAGTGGTGCAGGGACGCCTCATTGGTGGCCTGTGGCCTGGCCATCAAAGCTGCGGCCTGGAGGTCAGCGAGCCTGGTTTGTGTCCCACTTCGTGGATGGTGACGTGCTTTGATTTCCTCAACATAAAATGAGTATAAAATATCCATTTTTAGAGACACTATTCCTACTTATCAAGGGGTTAGGAGAGCGCTTGCTACCTAGTAAGCCTGGAAAAGCAGCTCCTCTTTGTGGTGTCATTCTACTAACAACAACAGCTGAGCCAGCTGGTTATAAGCTGCTGATGTCATGTAGTGATTCTACCAGTTAGAAGCGAGAAGTGGAGATCCCCACAGGTGGCCGCAGAAGCCAGGCATGAGCACGCCTTTGAGCACTGGGGACAGGGAAGCTAGGATGAGGGACCCTGGCTCCCGGCCTCCTCCAGGACATGTTCTGGGAAAACAACCCCGGGAGGTCCCCAGGGGCCATTAGTTATCAAAGAGACTGACCACACAAGAGGTTTCATCCTGCTCCTTAAGGCAGGGACAGAAGCAGCAGGTGAGCACAAGAGAAGGAGCACAGGAACTACAAGATCCTGCACAGACGAGTAGGGGCTCTGCAGATGGGAGGCTGCGGCCGAGGGCAAGGTCAACGTGGATCAGCAGATACAGTGGTTGGGAAGAGGAAAGGATCAGAAGGGAGCCAGGGAGCTCTCCATGACACATATAGCCAATTACCTGCTAACACGGGTGCGCTCACTTACACAAAAGAAAGTTTTTTGAAGGATAAGATAAAGAGGAAGTAAATAGTATTTTTAAAATAACAGTTTTATATTTATTTATTTATTTAATTTATTTTAATTGTTTTGTTGAGGTCATATTGGCATACATTGTGTCAATTTCAAGTGTACATCACTACATTTCAGTTTCTATATAGACTGCATCATGTTCATCACCAACAGTCCAGTTTTTATCTGTCACCATACATACATGTCCCTTTACCCCTTTCCCCCTCCCCTCTCCCTTCTCCTTTGATAACCACTAATCTGTTCTCCTCATCCATGTGTTTATCTATCTTCCACATATGAGTGAAATCATACGGTGTTTGTCTTGCTCTGTCTGACTTATTCCACTCAGCATAATACCCTCAAGGTCCATCCACGTTGTTGCAAATAGCACAGTTTTGTCTTTTTGTTATGGCTGAGCAGTATTTCATTGTATATACATATGTCACATCTCCTTTATCCATTCATCTGTTGATGGGCACAAGGGTTGGTTCCATGTCTTGGCTATTGTGAATAATGTTGCCATGAACATAGGGGTGCATACATCTTTTTGAATTAGTGTTTTTGTGTTCTTTGGATAAATGCCCAGAAGTGGAATACCTGGATCATATGGTATTTCTAGTTTTAATTTTTTGAGAAATCTCCATAATGTTTTCCATAGTGGCTGCACCAGTTTGCATTCTCACCAGTAGTGTATGAGGGTTCCCTTTTCTCCACATCTTCTCCAACAGTTGTTATTTCTTATCTTGTTAATTATAGCCATTCTGATGGGCGTGAGGTGGTATCTAACTGTAGTTTTGATTTGCATTTCCCTAATAAGTAGTGATGTTGAACATCTTTTCATGTGCCTGTTGGCCATCTGTGTATCTTCTTTGGAAAAATGTCTGTTCAGATCCTCTGCCCACTTTTTGATCAGTTTGTTCATTTTGTTGTTGTTGAGTTGTATGAGTTCTTTACATATTTTGGAAATTAACCTCTTGTTATATGATTTGCAAATATTTTCTCCCACCTGGTGGGTTGTCTTTTCATTTTGTTGATGGTTTCCTTTGCTGTGCAGAAGATTTTTAGTCTGATGTAGTCCCATTTGTTTATTTTTTCTTTTGTTTCCCTTGCCTGAGGAGAGACAGTATTCGAAAAGATACTGCTAAGAACAATGTCAAAGAGCACACTTTCTCTGTTTTCTTCTATGAGTTTTATGGTTTCAGGTCTTACCTTCAAGTCTTTAACTCATTTTGAGTTAGTTTTTGTGTAAGTGGGATAAGATAACAGTCTACTTTCATTCTTTTGCATGTGGTTGTCCAGTTTTCCCAGCACCATTTATTGAAGAGACTTCATCATTGTATGTTCTCCATTATATGTTCTTACCTCCTTTGTTGAAGATTAGCTGTCCATAGATGTGTGGGTTTATTTCTGGGCATTCAGTTCTGTTCCATGGATCTATGTGTCTGTTTTTGTGCCAGTACCATGTTATTTTGATTACTATAGCTTTGTAGTACATTTGAAGTCAGGGAGTATGATACCTCCAGCTTTGTTCTTTTTTCTCAGGATTGCTTTGGCTACTGGGGGTCTTTTGTTATTCTGTATAAATTTTAGTATTCTTTGTTCTATTTCCACGAAAAATGTCAGGACTGCAGTGAATCTAACAGTTTTATATTTATTAATGGCACAAAAATTTTGCTCTCTCCAAAATACTGTTAATGTTAATAATATTTTAATAAAAGAAATGTACTGAATATGCCTCAACTTTTTAAAAAGAATCTTGTTTTATCACTTTGTGATGAAAAGTTCTGGTTCTAAATTCAGTTTATTTCAATTTATTTACAATTTACCTAGATTTATGAGCAATCAGATTAACTCTCTTCCTAAATCATCATCTATTTTTTTTTTTTAAAGATTTTATTTATTCATTTTTTTCCCCCCAAAGCCCCAGCAGATAGTTGTATGTCATAGGTTCACATCCTTCTAGTTGCTGTACGTGGGACTCGGCCTCGCGCTGGACGGAGAAGTGGTGCCTCGGGGCGCACCCGGGATCCGAACCCGGGCCGCCAGCATCAGAGCGCGCGCACTTAACCGCTAAGCCACAGAGCCGGCCCCATCATCTATTTTTTAATCCATCCACAGAAAAGCTTTGTGTTGAAATTTGATTGATAAATGCCTATCTTCTTACACACTAAGCAGAAGGAGTTGTACTGTTATATTTTTAATAAATAAGATAAAATCCACTGAAATTCTCCTTTTGTAAGATTTTCCAACCACCCAGGAAATGCTAAGTATTGGTAAGAAAGAGTTGTTGTGGGTGACATACATTATTCCTGCCAACAAAATCACATGACAGAGACACATCAATACATGTTTTCAAAATGTTCTCTCTATGGCATAGTTTCTTTCAAAAGGTATTTCCTTTCTCACGTGTCAAAAATCTGACCTCTGACTTTAAGGGATAGATTATGGGAGCTTACGTTTCAGAAATTATTTACCAGGTGCATCTGTTGACAGTTACGTGGCTTCTGAGAAGTGTTCGCAGCCTGAGAGCAGCTGTCTTTTGGTAAACAGAACAGAACAAAACAAAAAATAGCTTAATTGACAACTGCTCACTATGTTGATGTCAGGTGACCAGTGAGCCTCTGTGACGTAGTGACTCTCATGGTGACCCCTGCAAAGGGCTGTGGGGGTTTTCAGTCTAACCCACCAAACCAGCAGTCCCCTGACCCGGCACCTGGAATCAAGGACATGCTCACTAAAAATGAACAACCGAGTAAGGGTGGTGCTGGCCTCACTCTGCCTGGGAAGTGACATCCCTGACTCTGTCCTGGAAGTGACATCTGGCCGGAGTCAGACCACCACTGGCCAGCTCATTCTTCAAATATCAGGAAAGTGCACTTCTTAATTTTCAGAAAACTCACTAGATATAGACCTTCTGATGTTGTATTCTTTAGGATTCTCCAGAGAAAAAGAAGCAGTAGGACATATACAGATGTATAGGAAGAGATTTATCATGAGGAATTGGCTCACGCAATTATGGAGCTGACAGGTCCCACCTGCAGGAAGACCCAAGAGAACCAGTGGTGTAGCTCACTCTAGCCCAAAGGCTGGGACTGGGAGCACTGGTGGCAGAGGATGCTGTCCCAGCTTGAGCTCAGACAGTAGGGGCTGAATCCTCCTCCATCCACATTCTGTTCTACCAGACCTTCAACTGATTGGATGAGGCCCACTACACTGAAGGGGGCAATCTGCTTTACTGAGTCCACCAATTCAACTGTTAATCTCACCCAGAAACAACCCAGGATAATGTTTGGACAAACACCTGGGCACTTCATGATCCAGTCAAGTTGACACATAAACTAATCATCACAGATGGCTTCTTCCCAAACCCCACTTTGCTGTCTCACATGCCTTTCAGGTTGCACACACCCATCTCTGAGGACACCCAGCTCTGGAAACCACCTTGTAGTGTGAGTGCCTGACAACTAGCTTTTGATTACCAAGGCATCCATTTGGAAGACATCCATCGTGAATCAACACACAACACAGCTACTAGCTGCACAGCTGGATAAGGAGCCAGCTGCCCACCACGACGTTCCCCTTTTAGGAAGTCCTGGGTGACCTAGACAACTGACTGCTCGATGACCCTGCTTTTCCTTTCCAATTATTCACCAATAAAGAGTGAATTCACCAAGAAATCCTAGGCCCCTACCTTTGACCCCAACAAAGGCAGAACACCAGGTCCGTGCTCTCTCTCTCTACCTGCAAGCTCGCTGTGTGGCCCTAGATGTGCTGAGGGCCCTAGATGTACCCTCCAGAACCTGTGAGTAATAAACCTGTTTCCTCAAGCCTCCCCGATGGTCTTTGCTACAGTGCGTCCTGTGGCCACAGTAAGGATCACAAGGGCGGTCCAGCAGCAGCACTGGCTCCGGTTGGGGAAACGTCTGTGGGGGCTCAACACACACAGTGCAGGCCCAGGGAAGCGCCTCAGGCATTCTCACCCCACAGCATGACTATCCACGGGCTGAGAACTGACACAAAACACACCTCCTTCTGGGGAAGTGCAGAGACCGAACCTCCCCAAGCACGCAGAGCGGCTGAGACACAGGGTCGTCAGCCCCCAGGATAGAAGAACTTAGTCTCTAACTTTGGGGCTGAAATGCTCCATGCTGCATCCCTTTGATGATTTATTTTCACTTAAGAATAAGATACTCTGTAAGACATGGCTCACCTACACGCAGCAGCCGAGCAGGTGGATCAACCATGGTGCACGTCTCCACGTAGATCTGCTGCCCCGCAGCGAGGACAAGTGTGGAGATTTGGGTGGACCAGGCCAATCAGGCCACACAGAGCACACATGTCCAGAGGAGCCCCACCCGGCGTCAGGAGGGTGAAGCGTGAGGGGGGGTGGAGTCAGACCCCACGCCCGGGCACCTGCAGTTCCCTCCACCCCGCCAAGGGCTCTGGGGCAGACCTTCCTGACATTCTCCACTCTCTGGCTTCCTCCACTCAAGGACCAAGGGGACTGCACAAGCCCACATGCCGGGCCTGGCCACTGCCACGGGAAGGGAGACACACGCATCACTTCTGGGCAAGAGCCCTCACCCCCTCCCTGGGCCACAAAGATTGAGGATGCTTGTGTCTACCAGTCTGACCCCCAAGGGATAGAATGACGTGGTCCCCTCACTAAACTGCACTCGGCACGCAGAGGAAAGAGGAATCCACCTCTGCAGATCCACGATGAATGCTGACATTCTGGGGTGTTTGTTGCTGCAGTACAACTGGGCTGAGCCCCAGAATGCCGGGTGTAGACACTGATTCTAAAGGGCTGACTCCGGGATTTTCCTGCCTTTCCCCTTGCCTTCTCTCCTTGCAGGTTAGGTCCCTAATGTGCACCCCTCCACCCGTGGGGGTGCACAACCTTGTCTCCAACCTTGTCTGCAGTGAGACCTGATACCGAGGTCTTCCTGGGCTAGTCTGAAGGCTGTTCCCCCAAATATCAGCATTTCAAGAGGCATTTCATTTAGCAGGTCATCCTGCCTCCAAGGTGATTAACGCATCCATCTAGACCAGCTCCTCAAGTAGTCACCACCTTCCCAGACACCTCACACAGGGCGCCCACACCTTCACGCTGGGATGCCCAGAGCGCAGCCCGGCAGGCAGGACACTGACCTGGACCAGGGCTTGAGCCAAGTGCACACCTCCCAACCAGCTTGCCCAGGCCTCTCTCCTCATCACTAAGTGGCTGCCTCTGCCCTGTGCTCGAAAAGGACTGTGTTTAAAAGCAGAATTTCTTCTCAGTTCTACCTTGCCCAGTGTGGTCCATCGATCCAGCATGCTGCCGTTAGCTCAGATCCTGGACCTAACAGCGGTCACTCTGATGCTGGCTCTCAGCTTCATGCCCTTCCCAAACTACAGGACCACGGCGATGCAGGGAAATGACCAACAAAAGAAGGGCTGGGCAAGGTGCGTTGGAGGGTCTGGGCCCCGGGGCCGGCACCTGGGCGTGTGTAATTACGAACCGTTGGTCTGCATGTCCCCCAGGTGCTCCTCCAGCCTCTGCCAAGGACGCTACACTCTGTGACAGGTTGACCGTGCACAGAGGCTTTCCTCCCGACCGCTCAGCACCTTGTCCCCCCTGCTCCCAGCTCAGCACTTCCGACCCGTCGAGTCCTGCTGACATGACGGCTGACCGCTCTCGATCCCTGCCGCCTGTCCCGGCCCCTCTGCCTGCCCGCAGATCCGCATCTCCTCCCTCAGCTCAGAACCAAGGACAGAGTCCCACAGCTCCCCAAATCAGAAGGCAGTCCAGGGAAGGCCTGTTTCTGACATACGTGTTTTCATCCTTATGCTATGAGATGACATCTTAAGTTTAAATAAGAAGAATCTGATGTATTAAAAATGCTGCCCCTGACCTTCATCAGAAGTTGAGAGTGAATGTTCAAAGGTTGCAGTTAGGCTCTATGGGCGCAGGTACGTGGGTGTGTCTTCTGCACTGCCCTGGGGAGTGAGTGCGTGTGAGAGTGTAAGTGTGCATGTGTGGTGACAGTGTGAGTGTGTGCGTGTGGCTCTCTATAAAGACTTAGCATCTTGCTGCTCCACTCCCTCCAGAAAACGAAAAGACAACAAACACTCTTGTGAGTTTCCCCCGGCTCAGGGTCCCCAGCGTAAACGAGGCTATGGCGATGTCGCAGCCAGGGGCCAGCACCCAACCACGGGCCTGGGGTCCCTGTGCTGGCGAGCACACAGGAAGCCCAGACACACTGAGACTTCCAACGTGGCCGCCCAGACAGAGTGGCCGGATTGGCTCGGTGAGTGGGAGGGGCAGGTCTGCCTCTGGACAACAGAGACCTGACCCTAAGGAAGCCTCATCCGAGTTAGCTGCTCGGCCGGGCCTCACGTCTAGGGCGAGGCCAGTGAGGTAAGCGGAGGCAGGGATGTGCTCGGAGTTTCAGACAGGATGAGACAGGGCTCCTATTTTAAAGGTAAAGAGGCTCAGGATGAGGGTAAGGCTGCGAGGCTGCGTCCGGGAGATCTGTTCTCACCTGCCCCGCACCGTCCACCCTTCACTGCGCACTGAGGGCAACTGAGGCCAGGAAGACAGAGCTCTCCCGCTCTATGGAAGTTCCGCGGACAGAATCACGAGATCCTTCTTCCCAGCCTTGAGTTTACATTCACACCAACATACGGCGTGCTGGGCGCTCATCAGGCTCAGCCTCAGGACCTGAACGTTCAGCCTAGGCGAAAATATCAGGAAGCCAAGCCCAAGAATTACCCTTTTCAGAGAAAAGTCAGCATTTCCTGCCAGGGTGGAAAGACCAGGTCAGATGTCCCCTCCTCCAGGAAGCCCTCCTCAGCCCTTGGTTAGAGCAAATGGCTCCTTTCCAGGCTGCACAGCACTGCCTGGGCCCTCACAGCTTCTATCTCATATTCTCTTGTTCCTTCCAGAGACCTCTCTCTTCTCCTCCCTTGACCAAAAGCAGCCCGTGGGCAGGGTCCATGCGGACTCACCTCCAGTGGGCAGCAGAGCCCGGGACAGGAGCACAGGCCCCAGAGCGGAGGAGGAGAAGCCAGCGCCGTGCTGCCGCCCAGGGCGCACTCCCGCTTCGGGGAGCGAGGATGGGCCTGCTGGGGAGCAGACACGGGGTGAAAGGCCTGCCAGAGGCCCAGACTCACGCTCCCTCTTTCCACACCGCTGGCCTGGCACAGGTGGTGGCGACACTGCACTAACTGTGCTTAGAAACGTGCGTCTTTGTGATTGTAGATATAATAGAGTCTGTTGCAGAACATTGAGAATTTTCACTGCACATACACACAGCAAAAGGAGAAGTGGGCGCCCCATGATGGCGAGAAACCCAAGTGACGTTTCGGGTGAGAGGGTCTGCGGCTTCAGAGGGTCACTAGGGCCTCGAAGCGGGAGGCCCCATTTTCCAGTCACAAAACTGAGGCTACCAGCATTTTGCTACTCTTTTGAACCAGGCAGGCAGCGAGGTGAAAATTTCCATACTCAGGAGGAAGATAAGAGGCACCCATTAGCGGGATGGAAGCCCGTCAGGCTGCGCGTGAGCTGAGGGCCTGCGGGTGGACGGCTCGTGCTCAGGGTTGGAGGACAGCCACCTTCTCGTCCATCCAGGGCGGGAGTGTCAGGTCCATTACACTGCTCCCCACAGAGGCCGGGCCAACGCTGTGGGCACACGGCAGCCCCCCGACCGCCGGAGCTCTCCTTCTGCATAAAGGTTTTCCTGGGTCCTTCTTCCAACCCAGACGGAGTCCTGAGAGAAGCCCTCCAACACGAGGCCATGTGAAGTCTCGATGGTGCTGAAACCAAGTGGATTGTGCCAGGTAGATGCGTGGCAGCTTCCCCACCCTGCAGGGATTCGGTGCCCTCACGGATGTTACTCCCCGGGCCTTCCCTGATCCGGCAAGAGCAGGTCCCCAAGGGGAGGCGTCAGTGCAATCACCCACCCAGGGCTGATGGGGCCGTGGCTTGTGTAGCGAGAACTCCCCCACAAACCCGGGGACCATGTCACTGTCACAGGAGAGGAGAACGGAGAGGGGACGTGAGTGGAGGCGGGGCAGGCCTCTGGCGGGGCTCCACCACCAGGAGCTCCGTCTGTGCCAGCCGTCCCTCCGAACGCCGTGAGGGCAGCTGCACGAATGGGAGTGACCCTCGGATCAAGGAGTCACTGGTAGAGAGAGAAGCTGTTTTATTATAATCGAAATTATAACATAACAGCATCGGGATTATCTCCAGAGTTCAAAGGAAAAAATCTCATGGGAACAGAAGCATTCCGGTAGCTACGGATCAGGAGGCTGAGGACGTCGTCACGAGGGAAAAGCCTGTCTGTTTGTGTAGGTTTACACGACCAACCTGGTCTCAGTAAATAATTACCCCGGCAAGTCCGTGGCCTGGCAATTGTGCAACAGTTTGAGGCACTCTGATGTCTGCACAACATGCTGAAATATCCAGAGGGCAAACGGGCAAAGTCTAGAAACGTCCTTGTTTTGCTGGGATTACGGGAAAGCGCAGCGGCGCTTCCTGCTACATACCCTTGGAACAACACGTCCGTGTGTCCCGTGCAGGGCCCCTTCCCCGGTGACACACAGGGGCTCTCTCGCACTGACCTCGCTGGAAAGCTCACCTCACAGTGGGGCAGGATATGGTGAGGGGTGTCGTTGGTGGAGAATCCCAGGGCAGTGTCAGGCAACCAGTGCGCTTAATGACATTTAGAGGGACACCAATGCCAACCCAGATAAGAGAGAATGCCCTCCCAAGAGCCAACGGCCAGGGCCTCGGTGACCCTGTGAGCGAGAAGTGCAGGGCAGGCACCGAGTCATCGAGTCGGAGACCCGAGTCTTGCACACCTCCAGGCCAGCCCGGCTCTTCCCGGCTCATCCTAAGTCCGCTCTTGTCAAGCTCTGAGCAGGTAATCCTAACTGAAAGTCCTCAAACCAGAGGGGCCAGCTGACGGCATGTGGACACATCTCAGGGACCAGCCAGCCTGGTCTCCCTGGATAGCCAGCCACAGCTGGGCAAGACCAAACTCCTGAGCACAGCCAGCCACAAAGAGGCTGCTCTCCGTGACCTGGAGCGGCTTTGGCTAACTGCAGCGTCCAGACTCCTGTCCAGGAACTAGTGTGTGTACTGGCCTCTTCCACTGGCATCTGCTCTGACCGGGGCCCAGCCGAAGACTCCACCAACAGGCCCCCCTGCCGCCTGCTTCCAGTTTGGTTCAGCCAGTGTGGGGGGCCAGCAGGAGTAGGGAGTGAGGGAGGAGAGCATGCTGGGTCCCTCCTGGCATGGTCGCTGCAGTCTGGCCATGTCCCTTGGCCGAAGTTCGTAAATCCTGTCTGGTGGCCCACCTTGCCTCCAAGTTCTGGGACAGGGATGCTCCACTGTGGTGCCCCCACCACTGCACCAGCCTGGGGTTGCCCTACACCCGCCCACCTTTCAGATGGTCCACATGCCACCAGCTCTCTCGACCTCACCCGAATGGAGCATGCCCTCTGCCCAGACTGAGTGACACGTGCCTGAGACCACTCCCACCTCTACCACGGCCCCCTTGCCTGATGCCCAACCATGGCTAGGCCCCATAGGGCCACTTCCAAGGCACCCTCCTGGCAGCCTTTGTGGCTGTGTGGGTGCTCCCCCCAGGGTGCCTCCACTGCCCCCTGGCTCTGTCTGGCTCCACTGCCCGGCTGCCTTCTAGAGATGGGGATAGGATCCTGCCGTCCTGGCTCTAAGGCAGTCCATCAGCCCTGCCCACGGAGGACTGAGGCTCTGACCCCTCAACAGCCTCCTTGCCACCTCTCCACTTGGGGTCTCTGTGAAGGTTCCCTTCCTGCCCCAGGCCTTGTCCCCTTCCCTCAACACCAGCCCCTCATCCTCCCACAGTCGAGTCTCTAGCATCCAGGAGGCCTCAAGAAGCCCTGGGGGCTTCGCGGTTAGCGGTGGGCTCTCATGAGTGATGCCTGCGGCAGCCCATCTCTCTTGAGGAGAGGAGGATGTTTCCATGTGCATGCCTGCACCAGAGGCCCCGCCCAGTCTGCAGCGGGATTTGGGGCCCACGCTGTCCAGAAAACCCATCTTGGGTGTCCCTGCTCCGTGGAGAGGGGGCCCAGGGGCCCAGATCTCAGCGGCCCCCGCCCGCCTGGCATCCAGAATCCAGGTGTGGAGTGATGACAGTGCTGGGCTGCAGGCCCCTTAGAACCAGGGGTCTCCCTGGGCACACACCAGGTGGGGATTTGCACAGAACAGGCACTAACTTAGCAAACAGGTTGAAAAATAAATGAAATAGGCAAATCCACAGGGGCAGAAAGTAGACTAGTGGTTGCTTAGGGCTGGGGGTGGGGAGAAATGGGGAGCCCTTGCTAACGGGGACAGGGTTCTCTAATTGATTGTGGTGATGGTTGCACAGCTCTGTGAATACACTGAAAACCATCTCATTGTACACTTTATATGGGTGGACTGTGTGGGATGTGAATTATAGCTCAGTAAAGCTGTTACATAAATAAAGAATAAACAAACCATGATTTTCTCCTAACACATCTGTGTGTGCATATAGGTAGACAGGTATGTTTATGTATATAGACAGATATACGTATATACCTGGAATACACACACACGTGCACACACATTTTCTTCCTTTTGTTTACCCAGAGTGACAGAATAATTCCTTGTGACCTTGAATATACAACCTGCCCTCATGTGCTGACAGAAACCTGCTTAGTTGGCTTCTGTGTTTTACAGGTTAATTAAACTAGAGGGAAAACAACAATTTTCATGGTTTTTGTCAGAGTGGTCATTTGCCCAAAGGGTGGGACTGTCAGACGTGGTACCACAGTGTCTGCAGGCTGCTCAGGCGTGCCGGGCACCTCCCGAGCACCAGGCCCGCGGCCGAGCAGGAGGAGAGGGAAGCTGCAATTACTGCTCATGCGACAGTAAATGTTCTGTGTCCACCTGAACCGACTAAGGGGTGCCCGGATGGCTGGTGCATGTTATTGCTGGGTGTGTCTGTGCGGGTGTCTATGGAGAGATCAGCATACGAACGGATGGACCGACTAAAGCAGATGGCCCTCCCCCAGGTGTGGGTGGACACCATCCAATCCCTCGGGGCCCAAATAGAACAAAAAGGCTGCAGAAGGGAGAACTGGCTCTCTGCCTGAGCTGGGAGGTCCATCTTCCCCTCGGACATCAGCGTTCCTGATTCTCTGACATTTGGACTCAGACTGAACTGCACCCTCGGCTGTCCTGGTCTCTGACTGCAGACTGCAGATGGCAGGGCTTCTCGGCCTCCCTAATCGCAAGAGCCAATCCTTGTTATAAATTTCCTCTTCTCTTTCTTTCTATATCCGATTGGCTGTTTCTCTGCAGAACCTGACCAACACGCTCACACACTGGATTAGGGCCAACACCTCAATTTACTGCTGGCCGGGGAGCAGAGTCACATAGACCCAAAGTGAGTGGCTGAGATTCAGGATGAGGACCACCTAACTCCAGGCCCAACCCCCGCCTGCCTGCCCGAAGCAGCTAACCGGGACCTCAGCCACTGCCCATCCACCACCCATTCAGCCCCAGGAACGTGTACGTCAAACCGTCAGGCCTCGTCCATCTTCCTGGAGCAAGGATGCCAGCAGGCAGCACAGGAGTAGCCTGGCCCCCACCAGGTGTGTCTGAGCCTGTCCCACGGCTGGGAGAGTCTGTGGGGTGACGGTGGGGTGCACCTGGCCACCTGTGTGCCACTGGTCACCAGCTCCTCCCCGTGCCCTGTGGGCTGTGCCCATCCGGTGTCAGACACCCTGCTGAGGCCCCTGGTATGAGGACTCTCCCACCTGCCTCAGACCTGCTCGGACCCCGGTCATCATGGCTCAGGCCCTGGGTTCGTTACGTCCATGCCTCATTCCCCATCTGTAATCCTACCTCCTGGGCAGGGTTGCCATGAGGACTAAATAGAATTAAATGTTGCTTCTTCATGTGTCAAAAAAAAAAGACTGTCTTACGCTAACATTCATCAGCCTGCATTCTACTGCACGCCCCTCCCCATCGTTAGACCAGGAAACCAAAGGGCAGCCATTTGCTCAGGGTCAAGAAGTTTGCAAGGTGAGCAGACGAAGTTTGAATGCCAGAAGCCTGGGTGTGAAACCTCGTCAGCCTCAGCTCCCAGAGCCAGGGACACAGAGCCAGTGATGAGGGGGCGCACAGAGACACCACACCACATGGCCTGGTGGCTTCCCATCGGCCCTGCTCCCACTCTTTGTGGGAGCCCAGAAGTGGACCTGGGCTATGCCCAGTGCGCCTCTACATGGCAGGTGGGCAGGGCTCTGCCGGTCACCGCCTGCCTCCTCGGGGGTCAAGGCCCGGGACAGCTCACATGTCCATTACTCCTCAGCCTCCCATACACCTCTTGTGTCAGAATTTCCCAGTGTACTCGTTGAAAATATAGATTCCTGCCCCCACCTACAGGCCTACTAAATCTGGGGTGGGCTGTGTGAGATTCGGCATTTTCTGGAGTTTCCCACGACCCTGACGAGACCCGGTGTCACATCCAGCCCAGCAGAGGCTGAGCCCCTCTGTACCACCACCCCTCTGCTGGAACACCTCTGGGGACAGCGAGCTCACTGCTCTCATAATCACGAAACTGTGACCATCACACAGGGTTCATCAACCAGTCCCTCCAGCCCTCCTGTGCTGGCTTCCCACCAGCCCCACTCCCACTCCTTGCCCAGCCCACAGTGCCCTCCCACACAGCTCGCCAGGGTCCAGCAGGAAGCCCCCACCTGACACCCACTCCCAAGGGGCTACTTTGTCAACCCCCCAAGTAGAAAGGGCTCATCTTGCCTGCACGGCCCAGAGGTAGTCCAGCCGCAGCTTGACGTCCACCTGCCGGGCATGCAGGGCCAGCGTGCACGAGAACAGCAGGATGGCCACAATTGGCTCGAAGCTGTGCCCGGAGACGGTGCCGCCCCTTGGGGAAGATGAGGAAGAAAATCCATGTCACTGTGAAGACTTTGTCATCGAACATGAGACCCGTCCACAGAGTGCCCCTCAGACGTGACACCCACAGTGGCACCTAGGACTGACCCAGGCTGAGAGCCACGTCTCGCCGGGAAACCCAAGGCCTTGCTGGAATTTGGGCTGAAAGGGAGAAATCACGAAACCAATGAGCTTCCTAATCAGCAAAGTGGACCACAGCACTGCGCACATGTTCACAACATCCACGCGGGTCTGTTCCAGCGGAAGCCACACACCTACCCCATGGCCTTGGTATACCCGCTGAGCTCCAGGACCAGGATGTAGGACGCCGTGAGCACGGACAGCAGGATCATCTTGGGCAAGGAGGAGACTCGCAGGAATATGGCCAGTGGGAGGGTGCCCACCAGGCCGCAGAGCAGGGCGTGGGGTGCAGACTCGCAGGGCGGGGCAGGCAGCACTGGAATCCGGCTGCCAGACGACAGGAACACCAGGGACCCGTTGGGACTGGAGCTCCAGGCCCAGGGCAGGCAGCCCACCTGAAGGGGTATGGAGGGGCAAGGCACATAGGAGAGGCCCTGCTCAGGACAGGCAGCCGGCCATCCTCCCCAAATTCCCTGCAGTCTCCCACTCTGACTCACTGCCCCAAGTGCCACCAGTGGGGCCTAAGACACTCCCACGTGCTCACAGACTTCAAGGCCCCTCACTGCCGAGGGGGAGCAGGGGCCCTAGGAGCTAGGTCAGGGCCACGAGACCCCTGCTAGCCTCCTCAAAACCTGTCAGTTCCATCCTATTACTCTCAACCCACCTCTACCGTGTGACTCCCACCCCACCTCCATCTTGTTACTCTCACCCCACCTCCACCCTGTTACTCCCACACCCTCCTCCATCCTGTTACTCCTGCCCCAACTCCATCCTGTTACTCTCACCTCACCTCCACCCTGTCACTCCCACCCTACCTCCATCCTGTTACTCCTGCCCCACCTCTATCCTGTTACTCCTTCCCTACCTCCACCTTGTTACTCACACCTTACCTCCATCCTGTTACTCCTGCCCTACTTCCACCTTGTTACTCCTGCCCTCGCTCTGTCCTATTACTCTGCCCCAACTTCTGTCCTCCGCACACTATGAAGGGGCAGGTCTTCCTTTACCAGGAGGTTTCATTTCTTCTGCTGGATGCAGTCCCCTCCCCTGGCTTCCTTGGGCACCCCCAGGCCTGTCTCTGACTCCCTTGCCTCCTCCTCGTCTCTGGGCCAAGCCCTCCAGCACGGCTCCTGTAGGTGCCTTGTCATCCCTGCACCTCACTCTCTTGCCACACCCAGCCCTTGCTGCAAGTCAGAGATGCTCACCACACATCCTTGGGCCACAGAGTAGATTAAGACCACTATGAAAATACACAGGACAGTGCGAATCTGGATCGTCAGGCACCCTGGAAAACACTGCACAATAAAGCATTATTTTATTTTATTTTTTGTGAGGAAGATTAGCCCTGAGCTAACATCTGTTGCCAATTCTCCTCTTTTTGCTGAGGAAGATTGGCCCTGGGCTAATATCCATGCCTATCCTCCTCTACTTTATATGTGGGACACCTGCCACAGCACGGCTTGATAAGCAGTGCATAGGTCCATGCCCAGGATCCAAACCTGCGAACCCCGGGCCGCCAAAGTGGAGCACGCGAACCTAACCACTACACCACCAGGCCGGCCCCGTAAAGCATCATTTTAAAAGTAGCATGTTACTACAAAGTTGTTCCTGTTCACAGTAAATCATTCACATTACAGAATGCACAGAGCAATCTGAATACTGTTAGATTCTCACCCACTATTCATCCTCCACACAAATTTCTTGGTTGTTTTCACATATTTAATATCCTAGGTGAAATAATTGCCAAAATTAAAAAAACGAACTGAAGTCTTTAAAGTAAAAAGAGCAACACCTCCCCCCTGCCCCTGCACTGTGACTTTGATTGGTACTGAAATTAACTGAATAGATTAACTTGACACTTGCATAATATCGAATCCTTTTGTCTCAGAAATGGTAAGAATTTCCATTTATGTCTGTCTTCTTTTATCTCCTTTAACTAAGTTTTATCATTTTCTTCACACAGGTTTAATATAATTTTTGTTACATTATTAGAAATTTCATTTTAAATCTACTTAAATACATTTTGCAATACTCAACATATGATTTCACGGATAAAAGTCAGAAGTTCTTTTTAGATTCACACTCCTGAAATTAGAAATAAAAATAAAAATAAGGACACAGGGACCTTACAGAAAACACTAATGAGACCCTGGCCCAGCCAGGGTACCCTGGGCCGTCTACACGGCTGTCCCTCTCATCATTCTACCCTGTGAGGTCGGGATCATTGCTGTCCCCGCTCTACAGGTGAGGAAGCTCAGCCCAGACACCACCAGCCCACACCACTCGCCCTACGGACCGGGACACCGAGAGGGCTGCTCCAGTTCACACAGTGGTGGTTATGGATCTGGGTCCCAGTTCTAGGTTCCCTAGGCCCCAACACTGTTGTGTTTGCTGAAACACTGGCTTCCTCTGCTCTTCTCAGAAAGAAGAGCTGTTCTGTGTTGGGGCCAGTCTTCTTATTGACCTGATGTATCTCACTTCCCTCCCAGTCTTATCTCCAAGATAAGACATGGATGCAGGCCACGAGACTTGGGCCCCCAGCCAGCTGAGGTCATTGGTTCCTTCAGCAAGCACTGGAGGGGCTCCTCCTGGCCAGGCAAGCTGCAGGAGCCCTGGGGCAGCACCGTGAGTGGGGTGTGGCCCCCGATGCTGCGGGAAGACGAAAACAGAACAAAAGTCTCCTGGGAGGCGGTGAGTGGAGGGCCAAGGCCAGACAGGCCTGCCCGGGGTGCACAGAGGCTGCAGATGGAGGCTGCCTGGGGCCAGGTCTGCAACGCCGGAGGAGGGGCCTGCCAGGACCAGGTCAGGGCAGCTATGCAAGGCTCAGGGGCGCCAAAATGCTTGAGGCCTACCAGGGTGAACCCGCCACTCCCACTTGTGTGGTCTAAATGGCCAAACGGTGGCAGGTTCCCATGGATATTTCACATCTAGGACGTACAACCGCCCATGTGCATTCTGTGGGCCCATTGCTCTCTTTGAGCTCTATTGATTCAACACCAAACAAGGCAAATTTTAACCGCTCACACAATCGGTTATTTATAGATGGTTATTTATTGAATCGTGGATTAATTCATTCAACACTTACGGATTTGTTTCCTGCCCACTGAGTACCAGCGCTACGTTAATGGTCTCTGGAATAAGAATGCCAACGAACCGTCAGCATCTGGGTCTAGAGTACTTTACAGTTTTCTCGAGCATCACCTCGTTTCACGTTACATCCCCACACTGTGGAGGCAGCCAGGAAGCATTGCTTTCTCTGGATGGAGTGGGCACTTAGCTGCCCCTAAGCATTGACTTTCCCCACCCATCCTGCCAACAGCATTCAGAATTTCATTCAGGTATCCGCTCTTCTCACAAAACTCCATACTTTAGGGGCTGCTGACCCCACTCAGCCTCACAGGGGCCCCATTTAATGCACCCATAGGCACAGTGCCTCTCCAGGTTACAAGAGCATGGTCGGGGATGTGACGTGGGCCTACAAGAATGCAGGGGGCTGAGGCTTTGCAGGATTTAGTCACCCTTCTCCTGGGCCCTGATTCAGGGTCCCTGACCCCCAGCCAGCTGTGTGCTCAGCTCCAGGACTCCCAACACGTGAGAACGGAGACGTGGGCCCCAGCCAGCTCAGACTCACAGGATCTAGCTTGTTCCTGCTCACCTCTCTCAACCCCCATCTCCCCTCTCCACTGCCGGCCCCAGGCACTGCGAGCTCCACCACAGCCTCACACAGCTGTTTCACCGGCTCCCACCACTGCGGGAGTTCCGTGGTGGGTAGGAACTGCTGGCCGCTCCGATATGTGAACCACACTCAGGCCCGGAATAGAGTTTGGAGCAAGCGCTGTCCTTCTCTGGAGGCGACTACTCTCCTGCTGAGAAACAGCTCTTGGCCTGCTACTGGGCCTCACTCAAGACCAAACACTCGACCACGGGCCACCAAGTTGGCATGAGACCTGAGCTGACCAACACGAGCTGGGGTTGTCTGATCCACCGAGCCATAAAGTGGGGTGCGCACAGCAGCACTCCTTCATCAAATGGAAGTGGCACATATATGATCAGGCCCGAGCAGGCCCTGAAGGCACGAGAAAGTTACATGAAGAAGTGACCCAAAGGCCCACGGTCCCCACTCCTGCCACACTGCCTTCTCTCCCCCAGCCTGCACCTGTAGCCTCACGAGGAGTTCCCTACCATCAGTCGACAGAGGAAGAGAAGACTCGAGCCTGGTTTACGGGTGGATCTGTATGATATGCAGGCCCCACCCAGAAGTGCATGGCTACAGCAAGGCAGCCTCTCTCTGGGACACCCCTGAAGGAGAAGTCCTCCCAGTGCACCAGGCTGTGCACTTTGCTTAGAAGGAGAAATGGTCAGACATGTGATTGTATAAGGATTCATGGGCGGTGGCCAATGGTTTGGCTGGATGGTCAGGGACTTGGAAGGAACATGATTAGAAAATTGGTAACAAGGAAATTTGCAGGAGAAATATGTGGATAGACCTCTTTCAATAGGCAAAAAAGTGAAGATAGTTATGCCTCATGTGAATGTTCACTAAAGGGTGACCTCAGCAGAGGAGACTTTAATAATCAAGTGGATAGGATGACCTGTTCTGTGGATACCAGTCAGCCTCTTTCCCCAGCCACCCCTGTCATCCCCCAATGGGCTCAAGAACAAAGTGGCCATGGTGGGGCAGCCTTAGAATCAGGGCGTGGGGGAGGTGTGGGAACCCTGAGGAGCAGGACAGAGAAAGTGTGTCCTCGTGGGCTCCCTCTTTACACCCACGTGCTCTCCTCTCCTGCCCCAGGGATTTCAAACTCCACCAGAGGCTGAAACCAGCTCTGCAATGGTAGAAGGGCAAATCCCTACAAGGAACACTTTCTACGCGGGAGGAATGCACGGACACCCTCTTGGTGAGGTGCTGCTTCTCTGAGGGACTCTGACTGACAGAGGCCAGGTTTGCTGGGGCCACTGAGAGGAAGCATTTGGGTTCTTTTGAGGGAGGTGCCAGAGAGGCATCCTCCCCACTGTGGATGTGGTGGGTGGTCGTGGATGTGGTGGGTGGACGTACAGCTGGGCTGCTGATGTCTTTGGGCCACTCCAAGGGAGGCCAGCCTTGGGCTGGGGCCAGGCCTGTATGGGCAGGGAGAGGACCCAGAGAGAAATAGGTCTCAGGTGGCAGAATGGAGTCATTGGATAAAACCAAAACCAACCCCGGGCCCTCCCTCCCTACCTCCCTGTCCCTCCCTCCCTTTCTTCCCCTCTGGTTTTTCTGAATACATGAACCAATAAATTCCCTTTATCATTTAAAATTGTTTGAGCTAGCTATTTGGTTACTTGCAAAATAATATTCTTCCAGAGAGGGGAGGTGTGCCACCTGGATCACACCCCAGTGAGGGATCTCTGACTACTGGCCATGGAGTACTAAGATCCTCCTCAGTCAGTGCTACACACCTGATCCTACAAATGTGTTTGATCAAACACATCTGAAAGTTGAGCAATGACGATCATATGGACCAACATGGAGTTGGAGCTTGTTTGCTGTGAGCTCTTAGAAGAGCAGAAACACACAAATTTTAAGGAGAGTTGTCTGTAATTCTGAAGCCTGATGGCCTACTTTTTTTATAGTTAATTTGGGTAATGCTTATCAGTTCTCTTTCATGAGATATATACATATATATATATATATATATTTATCCACAGACAAAAAACAGCATGAAAAATAGTCTATCATACTACAGAAAAAAGCTGATCTGACATAAACAATGCAAAATTCTCCCAGAACATGATCTACAATTAGTCAGACGTGGCCCAGTTGGTTGTTGGTTGTTAGAACATCCTCAAAGCACACTGCCCACACAGCCACAAACAACGACACTGTTTCAGAAAGTGACTCTACAGCAGTGGTGAGTGTGAGCACCCCGAAAGCCACAGCAAGAAGGGCTGTTCACAGCATGAGCTGAATTTCACGCAGGCTCCCAGCAGTGTGGCAAGGCCACAAAGCGGAACTGGGGATGCTGTGCAAATCTGGAGCAAGACATGTGTTCTCTGCAGAGAGGAGAAGCCAAGGAATAAGCCATGCCCAGGACAACATACGGAGGGAAGCTCAGTGTGCACAGAAGGACGGCGGGAGGAGAGCAGCTGCCCAGCACCATGGACAATCAGTCCTAACGTGGGCGACGCTCTGCCGATGACCCCACTGCGCCTGAGCCACGTGGCTGCGGAGTTTAAACCCCTTAGGCAAATGGGACAACCACACAACCATAGACCTCTCCCCTCAGCCCCGTGCTCCTGGCTTTATTCTCAGCGCCATGGGACATGCTCCGGCTCTGCAGAAAACGCCCTTGCAAGGGAGCAGGGTCTCCAGAGCCTTTGCCCAGGTGGCAAATTAAGAAACCTGTTTTATATCGCGGCCCACAGACACACAGCTGAAACCTGACGACGTTTGGTGCAGGAGGACGTTTCCATTCATTTCTGTTCACACCTCACAGAAAACGACTTCACAGTCTGAAGCCCAGCCGTGGCAGGCAAGCGTCCTGGCCCTTCCCCACCCTGCAGGCACTCTGGGTCTGGGCAGGACGGGACACCGGGACACTGCCTCTCCCCAGGCAGGCCCTCCCCAGCAGCAGGGAGGGGAGAAAGCCCAAGGCCCGGACCCCACCCTCCTGCAGGGTCCCCGCATGCCCAGAGGACCGCTACGGCACGACTAGGGCAGCAGATTCCAGCTCCAGGGAGGAGGACGGAAACACGAGGCTGAAGAGCGACCGTTGGCACCAGGCTCGGGTGGGAAGAATGAGGGTGCCTGTCCAAGGCACACGCTGGCCACCTTCCAGGCCACGTCGCACTCACGTCCCCGGAACCAGCAAGCCCTGGGAGGTGTGGAGCCCCAGAGAGCGAAGCGCACCCCAAACCTGCAGATGCCCAGTGACCGGTCCAGTGCACATCTCCCTCTATCCTTTCCCAGCACTCCTCCTCCTGGCCCGGCCCGTGGCAGCCCTGGACCCATCGCGCCCACCCAGGGCCAGCACCGCTGCAGAAATGGCCTCGGCCAGCAGCGCAGTCTCACATGGGTCCTCATGTCCAGCTGGTCCAGCTCTGCCCCTTTCTAGCCCTCACTGCAGACCCTCACGTGCCATCGCAGCCTGTGGAGCATCCCCTCCCCCGTCCAGGCCCCGTGGCCTCAGAATTGACGGGATTAGGCCCTGCTGACCAGTCCCTTGGCTTTTCCAGCCTCTCCTCCTGCTCTAAGAACAAGGGTTTCAGTTGAGCCTACTGTGTGCCAGACCCTGCTCCCAGTGCTTCATGAATGTCGGCTTCTATTCCCAACCCCACCCCATGTCACAGAGACACTGAGGCTCCAGAGCTGGCAGCCCCTAGCGATGGGCAAGCCAATCGGGTAGGCAGAGGTCCCAGGTGGCCACGGAGTTGCCACACCTGCCCAGGCGCCCAGGTTGTGGCCTCCTCCCATGTCAGAGAGGACAGCACTCTGTCCAGTTGCCTCCCAGGCTTTCTCGGGGATGCGCCGCTGCAGTGGAGCTGATCCCACCTGCATGTGCGGCCGTGTCTCCCTTCCTTGGCCCACGCTGGGCCTCTGCTTGCCCCCGTCTGCTGGGGCCCCACTCCTCCCCAGCCCTGCAATCTTCTGCACAAGCCCCCACGGTGAACGCAGAGCCGAGCGCATGGCCTGCCGAGTAAGTGTGAGAGCTGAGGATCAGACCCTGACGGGCACACCGGTCGGTGAACCTAAGCCACCTGCTGTCAGAACCGTGCATGCTCCCCCCACTCTGCTTCCTGCCCATCGGCCCCGAGCCCGCCCACTGCAGCTCCCAGGAAGACCTGATGCTTCAAAATCACACACTTAGGAAAAACGCTCAGGCCCACGAGGAGGGCGAGGGGGAGAGTCGACGCTCAGAAAGAAAGGGGCTGGTGGAGCCTGGCGCTGCCTCTGCAGAGGGAACTGTGTCCACCATCAGGCACACAGGTTCCCAGCCCTGGGGACAGTGTGGCAAGCTTTAGAAATTAGCATCCATCTGTCATGCTTTCACTTGAAATTATGTGAATAAAGAAGTCTTATCTGAAGTGGGATATGTCAAGGGTTACCAAAACAAATGTCACTCTGTCTGTGGAAGTCAAAGAGCTGGGAATGTGGTTTGAATAAACAGCATTTTTTTTTACTTAAAAAAAAGATGTTACCTGTGAATAATGAAGAAGTTAAATAAAACTAGATTTAATCTTCTCAAGAAGTTGCTGTTTCCAACAATTATGCAAAAATAACACTGGGCCTGCCAGACGTGACAACTGGGGGTGCAGTGGGGAGATGGGACATTTGGAAATGAAGGCTCAGGATGGGACAGGAACGCAGGACTAGAACAAACAGTCCTCTCCCAGGAGCCACAGGCAGCACGGGGCTGCGAGCTCAATCCCCGGCTCCAAGAGTGCACGCCAGCAAGAGCAAGCCAGCGAAGGACCCTCGAGAGCGTGAACACCCCAGTCTACACAGGCGCGCACAACAAGCCATTGCTCTCCTGTCCCCACGGGACTCCCCACTCCGGAGAACAGCACTGCACCTTGGGTTCATGTTATTCAATTGCCATCGGTCTCCGGCCACTGCGTCCATGGGGCACGCTCCCCAAACTCCAAATAGCATCCAGCACACGATGAGGGGTAATGAGCTCCTGCTACATGGCAACTCTTTCTACCTGCCAGGAGGGTGAGGGGACGAACTGCCTCCACCACCCTACCTGTCCTGCCAAGCATCAGGGGGAGGCAGCGCACATGCCTGTCCAGGTGACATGCAGTACAGGACACACACACTCACGAACCTGGACCCAGGTGATGTGCAGGTACAGGACACACACACTCACGTACCTGGACCCGGGTGACGTGCAGGTACAGGATACACACACTCACGTACCTGGACCCGGGTGATGTGCAGGTATAGGACACAGGCCACCAGGAAGCAGATGCAGAACACCAGCAGGAGCAGGACGGCCAAGTTCCTAGGGACAGAAGATGTGGTCACTGTGGACCGGGCAAGGAGAGGGCCAAGAGGTGCCTGGGAATCCACCCCGCTCCCCCACCAAGTCCCCCGGCCCCCAGGAAGAAGCAGTTGTCTCTGGGGACCTGCCCACGCTGATCCTCTTCTAAGGGAGGGCCCCTAGGGCTCCCCAACTTCTACCCACCCCCCCAGGATCTCTCCAGTCCTGAGAGTTCCCGAGGGGTGCTTCCCTCCTGCAGGCAAGACTGTAGTTGCACAGACTTGGCTGCTGGGCACTGCCCTCCTACTGGGCTTCGTCAGGAACAGCTTTTCTAGAAAAAGCTTGAGCCCCAGTTAGGGCCGTCCTGGTGGTCACCGTGGGTTCACAGTGTCGGGAAGGGGGGGCTTCTAGGTCTTTTCTGGAAAACCACAAGACAACTACTGCACTCAGGAGGTTTTATTAAGAAAGCGGTATATTTGGAAGAAAAGTAGAGGTTTTCTGGGGTCTTCCTTTCCAAAAAACAAAAACCGCCAAAATCTCTTTGACTTATGATGATTAAATGTTATTAAAATCACTATACTTTTCTTCCTTTCCAGATGGCACTTTTTCTCATTTAAAATTTCTGAAAATGACAGACACCTAGAAACCAATGCACATTTTCTCCCTCAGAGGCTTGTCATGAAGTCACTGGTGCGTGTTGTGTAGACAGAGACACTGAAAATATAGGGTGTCTAAGAGCTGTGTAAATTAAAAGTTAAAAACTGAGAGTGAGCAGGCCCACGGCTTGCCATCAAGCCTGCTAAGCTAGTCACTTGAGTTAATGGAGAACTGGTGTGTGGCCCTGTTGTCGCCAAATGTCGCGCGTGATGGGAGAGTAAGTGCAGGAGCCGAACGTGAACATGCACAAGAGAACGCCTGGTGACCTTGTCCTCCCACTGAGGGACACAGGGACAACACTTACTGCGGGATGATCAGAAGGTAGACGAGGCTGAAGAGGGCGGCCAGGGTGAGGGCGAGCACGACCGCGCTGGTGAAGTACTCATCCTGGAGCTGGTGGTACTAGGAGACGGAAACCCACCAGTCAGAGGTGGCGGCCCCGGGAGACGCGCAGCGTCTTTCTAGGGCAGCAGGGACGCCGGGAGCCATCGCGGCGTGGAGAAGGGCAGCGCCGTGCCCACGGAGACCAGGAGGAGGGCCGTGCGCGTGCGGCTGCGTCTGAGGAGCCCCGGGGACTGCCAGCCACTCTGGAGCCCTGGTCACCTACCTTTCGCTCTCGCTCAGCTTGCTTGTACTTCAGGGTGAAGAAGTTCAGGTCCGCCATCTCCAGCTCTGGCTGGCGGGCTTCTAGGAGGCGGCTGATGTACCTGTTGACGCGTGTGCCCGGGGTGGTGTACACGTTTGCAGAGAAAGACGAGCGGTTTCTGAGTTTTTCCGAGGCTGTTCTCAACGCCCTCCGCTGCAGCCATCGTGGAAAGAAAGGAATATCATCAGATTCTCCACTTATTGAAGAAAAGAATTCTTATGCTCCCTCAGCCTGTATCCCCACCCAAGGCAGAGCCTGGGGCCAGGTTTGGGGACCAGAGATGCAGTCGTGGCTCCACCACCTGCTGGCAGTGAGATCTCAGGCAAGTTATCTTATCATTGGTGTTGGGGTTCCCATGTCTGTAAGTGGGGGTCACATGGCACTTATGTGGCAGCACTGTGTGGAGGGTTAGAGGACCCCACATGTGTACAGTGGGGGACAGTGCCAGCACAGAGCAATGCAAAAAGCTAGTTCTTTGAAAATATCAATAAAATCAACAAATTTCTAGCAAGTGTAACAAAGAAAAAGAGAGAAAAGATACTAACAAATTTAGGAATGAAATGCAATTTTACTACAGACGATGCAGACATCAATAAGGAAATACTATGAACAACTCTACACACGTAAATTTGACAAGGTAGATCAACGAACTATACCTCGAAACACACAAACTACTACAACTCACCCAACATGAAAGATAATAGCCCTATAATTACCAAAGAAATTGAGTTCATAATTTAAAAATTCCTGAAAAACTAATTGCACACCCAGATGGTTTCACTTGAGAAGTCTACAAAATGTTTAAAGAATTAACACCGATACTACACAAATTCAACAATACATTAAACGGACCATATACCATGATCAAGTGAGATATATTCCAGCAATGCAAGGATGGTTCCACATCTGCAAATCAATCAACGTAATATACCACATTAACAAAATGAAGGATAAAAATTATATGATCTTCCCAATAGATGCAGAAAAAGTATTTGACAAAATTAAACATCTACTTATGATAAAAATTCTCAACGAAGTGGGTATAGAGGGAACATACCTCAACATAATAAAGACCATACATGACGAACCCACAGCTAACATTATGCTTAATGGTGAAAAGCTAAAAGCTTTTCCTCTAAGATCAGGAAAAAAAAAAAAAAAGATACCTACTCTCATCACTTTCATTCAACAAAGTGCTGAAGTTCTACTCAGAACGATGAGGCAAGGAAAAGAAATAAAAGTCACCCAAATGGGAAAGGAAGATGTAAAACTGCCTCTATTTGCAGATGAAATGATATTATATATAGAAAACCCTACAGACTCCACCAAAAAACCGTTAGAATAAATGACTTCAATAAAGTAGTAAGATACAAAATCAACATGCAAAAATCTGTTGCATTTCGGGGCCGGCCCAGTGGCGCAAGCGGTTAAGTGTGTGCGCTCTCCTGCAGCGGCCCGGGGTTTGCCGGTTCAGATCCTGGGCGCCCACCGACGTACCGCTTGGCAAGCCATGCTGTGGCAGCGTCCCATATAAAGTAGAGGAAGACGGGCATGGATGTTAGCCCAGGGCCAGTCTTCCTCAGCAAAAGAGAGGAGGATTGGCATTGGATGTTAGCTCAGGGCTGGTCTTCCTCACAAAAAATAAAATAAAATAAAATAAACTCCCTAAAATTAAAAAAAAAAAAATCTGTTGCACATCTATACACTAATAATGAACTATAAGAAAGAAATTTTTTAAAAATCCCATTTACAATTGGATCAAAAACAATAAAATACCCAGGAACAAATTTAACCAAGGAGATGAAAGACCTATACACCGAAAACTATAAGACATTAATGAAAGAAACTGAAGAAGAACCAAATAACGGAAAGATATTCTGTGCTCATAAACTGAAAGAACTAATATTGTTAAAATGTCCTTACTACCCAAAGCAATCTACAGATTCAATGCAATCCCTATCAAAATTCCAATGGCATGGGGCCAGCCCTGATGGCGTAGTGGTTAGGTTCGCGTGCTCCGCTTTGGTGGCCCAAGGTTCACAGGTCTGGATCCCAGGTGCAGACCTATGCACCATTTATCAAGCCATGCTGTGGCAGGCGTCCCACATACAAAGTGGAAGAAGATGGGCACGGATGTTAGCCCAGGGCCAATTGTCCTCAGCAAAAAGAGGAGGATTGGCAACAGATGTTAGTTCAGGGCTAATTTTCCTCACCAATAAAAAATAAATAAATAAATAATTCCAATGTCATTTTTCACAGAAATAGAACAAACAAACCTAAAATTTGTATGGAACCACAAAAGACCCCAAATAGCCAAAATCATCTTGAGAAAGAAGAATAAAGCTGGAGGTATCATGCTCCCTGATTTCAAACTACATTACAAATCTATAGTCATCAAAACAGTATGGTGTTGGCATAAAAACAGACCCATAGATCAATGGAACAGAGAGCCCAGAAATAAAGCACACATATATGGTCAATTAATTTAAGACAAAAGAACCAAAAATACACAATGGGAAAAGGATAGTCTCTTCCATAAATTGTGTTGGGAAAACTGGACAGCCATATGCAAAAGAATGAAACTGGACCCCTAGCTTACACCAGACACAAAAATTAACTCAAAATGGATTAAAGACTGGAATGCAAGACCTGAAACCATAAAATTCCTAGAAGAAAACAGGGAAAAGCTCCTTGACATAGGTCTTGGTGATGATTTTTTGGATTTGACACCAAAAGTAAAGGCAACAAAAGCAAAAATAAACAAGCAGGACTACATCAAACTAAAAAGCTTCTGCATAGCAAAGGAAACTATCAACAAAATGAAAAGGCAACTTTACGGAATGGGAGAAAATATTTGCAAATCATATATCTGGTAAGAAGTTAACATACAAAATATAAAGCACTTATACAACTCAATAGCAAAAAAACAAATAACCTGATTACAAAATGGGCAGAGGACCTTAACAGACATTTCTCCAAAGAAGATATACAGATGGCCAACAGGTATGTGAAAAGATGATCAATATCACTAATCATCAGGGAAATGCAAATCAAAACCACAATGAGCTACCACCTCACACCTGTTAGAATGGCTATTATCAAAAAGACAAGAAATAACAAGTGTTGGCAAGGATGTGGAGAAAAGAGAACCCTTGTGCACTGTTGGTGGGATTGTAAATTGGTGCAGCCACTACGGAAAACAGTATGGAGGTTCCTCAAAAAATTAAAAATAGAACTACCATATGATCTAGCAATACCACTTCTGGGTATTTATCTCAAGAAAACAAAAATACTGACTCTAAAGGATATACACACCCCCATGTTCATTACAGCGTTATTTATAATAGACAAGCTATGGAAACAACCTAAATGTCCATCAATGGATGAATGGATAAAGAGAATGTGGTACACATATACACAGTGGAATATTATTCAGCCATAAAAAAGAGTGAAATCTTGCCATTTGCAATCACATGGCTGGACCTTGAGGGCATTATGCTAAGTGAAATAAGTTAGACGGAGAAAGACAAATACTGTATGATCTCACCTATATGAAGAATTTAAAACACAAAATAACCAGCCTCATAGATACAGAGAACGGACTGATGGTTGCCAGAGGTGGGGGTGGGGTTTGGGCAAAATGAGTGAAGGGGGTCAAAAGGCACAAACTTCCGGCTATAAAATAAATAAGTCCTGGGGATGTATAGCATAGTGACTACAGTTAATAACACTGTATTGCATATTTGAAAGTTGCTAAGATAGTAGATCTTAAAAGTTCTCATCAAAAGAAAAAAAAATTTTTTGTAACTAAGCACGGTGACAGATGTTAACTAGACTTAGTGTGGTTATCATTTTGCAATGTATACAAATACAGAATCATTATGTTGTACACTTGAAACTAACATAATATTACATGTCAATTATACCTCAATTGAAAAAAATTTGGCAACATGGGAAATTCTTCTAATATATTGTTAAAATTTGCATCTAGATTAGGATTACAAATGATTAATAAACTAAAATAGTTACATTTTGGGGGCTAAAATAAGAAAATCAAAATTTCTGAAAAAGTAATCTCCATGCCCAGATGGTTTCACTTGAGAATTCTACCAAACGTTTAAAGAATTAACATCAATTCTACACAATCTCTTCCAGAAAATAGAAGAGGAGGCAACACTTTGCAACTCACTTTATAAAGTCAATATTATCCTGATACCGAAACCAGACAAAGACAGTACAAAAAAGGAAAACTACAGGCCATATACTTCATGAATATCAATGCAAATATCCTTAAAATATTAGCAAATAGAATTCAGCAATACATAAATAGAATTACACACCATAACCACCTATAGAGATGCAAGTCTGTTTAAATATCTGAATGTCAATGTAATCCATCATATTAACAGGTTAAAGAAGAAAAATCCCATGAACTTATCAATTGATACAGAAAAATCATTTGCAAAAATTCAATACTCATTCGTGATAAAATGATCAGAAAACTAAGACTGGAGGGGAACTTCCCCAATTGGTAAAAACATCTAGAGAACACCTACAGCTAACATCATCCTGGATGGTGAAAGACTGAATGCTTTCCCTCCAGGATCTGCAGTAAGGCAGGGAGGTCTGGTCTCACCCTCCTATACACACAGTGCTAGACACCCCAGCCAGTGCAATGAGGCATGAAAAGGACACACAAGGCAGATTGGAAAGAAAACCGTCTCTATTCGCAGATGACATAATGGTCTACATAGAAAATCCCAAGGAACATACCAAAAGCAAACAAAACAAAACAAAACCAGAAAACCTTCTAGAACAAATAAGTGAGGCCCACAAGGTCACAGATACAAGATAAACATGAAAAGAAAAACAATGGTATCTCTTTATACTAGCAATGAGCATGTGAAGAATGAAATTAAAATACAGTACCATTTACAGTCACCAGGAAAAATGAAATACTAGGTATAAATCTAACAAAACATGCACAGAACTTGTATGCTGAAAACTCTACAATTCTGATGAGAGAAATCAAAGATCTAAGTCAATGGAGAGACATACCACACTCATGGATTAGAAGACTACACACAGCACGGATGCCAATTCTCCCCATATTGACATACACAGGTTTAATGCAATTCCCGTCAAATCCAGCAGGATTTTTCTTGTAGATAGACGAGATTATTCTAAACAATAAATGGAAAGGCAAAGGGACTAGAATGGCCCATTTTTCTTAAAAAGAATAAAGTAAGAGGAATCACTCTACCCAATTTTAAGACTTATTATATAACTACACCAGTCAAGACAAAGTAGTGTTGGCAGAGGGACAGACACACAGATCTCTGGAACACAACTGAGAGCCCAGAAACAGCCTCACACAGATATGGTCAAATGACTTTTGACATAAGTGCAAAAGCAATTCAATGCTAGAAGGAGAGCTTTTCAACAAGCAGTGCTGGAGCAATCGGACATCTACAAGCAAAAGAATGAACCTTGACCTAAACCTCACAGTTTATAAAAAAAAATTAACTCAAAATAGGTCATAGATTTAACTATAAAACACATAAGTATCAAACTCTTAGAAGAACACATGTAAAAATCTTTGGGACGTGGGCTATGTAAAAGGTTCTTAGACATGACACCAAAACCACAATTCATAAAAGAAAAAATCTCAATAAATTGGATGTCTTCAAAATTAAAAACATCCGCTCTGTGAAAGACCCTGCTAAGAGGATGAAAGACAAGCTACGGACTGGGAGAAAAATATTTGCAAAGCTCATATCTGACAAAAGAATCATATCTAGAATTTATCAAGAACTCTCAAAAGTTACCAGTAGAAAAAAATCAAGTAATCCCATTATAAAACCAGACAAAAGAGACATTTCACCAAAGAGGAAAAGAAAATATGGATAGAAAACAAGCACCTGAAAAGATGCTCAACATCATTAGCCATCAGGGAAATGCAAAGTAAAATCACAAGATATCACTACACACTTTCTAGAACAGCTAAAATTTAATTAAAAAAATAGTGACAGCACCAAGAAACTGGATCACTGACACACTGCTGGGGGGATGTGAAATGGTATAGACAGTCTGGAAACCAGTTTGGCAGTTTCTAAAAAAAAAAAAGGAACATGACCCATTAATAGCACACCTGGACATCTATCCACGAAAACGAGCATTTATGTCCACACAAAAATCTGTACCTGAAGGTTTATAGCAGTTTTATTTGTAATAGTCAAAATTGGAAACAACCAAAATGTCCTTCAACAGGTGAGTGGTTGAACAAATGGTGGTCTATCCCAACCACAGAACATCAGCCGGCCACGAAAAGGTAGGAGCTATTGATACCCAAAACAATCTGGAAGGATCTCAAGGGCATAGAGCTGAGTGAAGAAAAAGCCAGGTTCAAAGGTCACATCTGTATGATTCCATGTATACAACATTCTCAAGTGATGCAGTTCTGGGGATGGAGAATGGATTAGCGGGAGCCAAGGGTTTAGGGATGGTTGTGGGGGTTGGGGTGCTGCAACCATGAAGGGGAGAGACCCTGGTGGTGACAGAAATGTTCTGATTCGGGATACGCAGGTGGTTACACGAATCTAGCATGTGATGAAATTACAGAACTACACACACACCACACACCACAGTCCACTTCCTAGTTTGGATATTGTACCATAGTTACGCAAGAGGAAACTGGGTGAGGGGCACCAGAACCCAAGTACAGGCTGCTTGACTCCACAGCCTACCTGTGTGCAATGGGGACTATGCAGGGCTACCTCCAGAGCACAGGAAGAATATTAAATAAGTAAATGAACAAAACCTAAGTCACCCGCAATCTCTGCCTGGAAATCAACCATTGATGTTTTGCAGCACATCCCTCCAGACTTTTCCCTGAGGAAATGCCAGCCTCTGACCGTGCCTTCTCCACGTCACGGGATCACACTTCCCGTTCCACAGGACGCCTGCTCGCTTTCTGGGCCTAAAAACAAGCGCAGGGAGCGGGAGCGAGGAGCCGTGAACCTGCCTTGAGTTAACATGCTGGTGTCCTGTGATCCTCGACTTCTTTCTGCCCCTGGGACATGACACATTTGTAAACGTTAAACCACCACCACCCCTGAGGTTGTGTCTGTGAGACGGGAGAGCTGGCTCTGCTGCCCTGAGGGTCCAGCAAAGGCTGCAGGGACCATCGTCACCGGACTGCAGGGCTGAGTCATTGCAGGGAGCCGCTCTGTCCACGGGCTCAGGGTCTGCAGAGGCAAACGCCAAGCAGGACTGACTTCTGGGGACTGACGTCGCCCTTGGCACTCAGGTGGCTGGACAGGGGGACTGAGAGATGCGCTGGCTCATCGAGTCCTTCAGGACACCCGGATGCCCAGTCCTGCCGTCTCCATTCTGCAGCGTCTGCCGCACTCACCTCCCTCCCCAGCGACGCTTTTCTGATTATCAAACTGCGGTTCCCTCAACAGGACAGAACGATACCATGGCCACTTCTTGGTGGTGGGACCACAGATTTTTTCCCTCTTTTATTCTTTTCTCTACTTTCCCAGAACAAACATATACTTCCTTGAAAAATGAATGACAATCAAGGTTAAGAAAACTTGTTGCTCGTTTTGACGTGGAATTTGGCTCTCTGAGCGTCTTTCTTTTCCCACCAAAGGAAGGACAGCAGTTTAAGTGCAGGGATCCGAGAACCAGGGGCTCTGCAACCTTGAGTGAGCTGCTTAACTTCTCTGTGTTCCAATTTCCTTGTGTGTAAAATAGAACAAATGTGGCCACCTCGTGGCACTCTCGTGAGGATCTGGACCGGTCATGCTCGGAAACAGCAGGAGAGTCGCCTGGTCCGGAGCGAGTCCTGGCACTGGCCATCACCGTCTTCAGTGGCCACAGAAGGAGGGCTCCCCCATGACTGCCATGGAGTCAAAGTGAGCACCAAAGGCCATGGACTGGTTAGGAGCGGCTCTCCAGCCTCCAGAGCCCCATCCAGCGCGGTGTCCCGGGCAAGGCAGACAAGCCGGAAACTTCAGGCTCCCTGCAGGAAAACAGCTAGATTGCAGCGCAGGGCCTGGGAGAACCGCAGCAAGCTCAGCTCCACCGCTGGAGAGACGAATGCCCCTCTGGTCCCCGGCAGGACATGAGCAGGGAGGTGGAGAGCGGGCAGGGCGCTGGGCAGGCCAGGCAGCGGGTGTGGAGCTGCAAGCCGCCCTGCCTCTCTTCCCCCTACTCTGCTGGCTCAGATGCACCTAGCACTCCGGGGGTCAGGATGTTCCAGTCTCCTCATCCACCTGGGCCACTCCTCTGAGCCTGAGTCCTTCACAGCCACAGGTCTCTGGTGTGGTCTCCAGAGAGAACCAGTTGGGCGTGCACATGCTCGGGCCTCCCAGGGCTGCTGATTCAGGGGGCACCCAGCGCTCTGCCGTGGCCGGACCTCCAGGGCCCCTGATGCAGGCCCGAGTTTGAGAAGCACTGTGTTACTACTTTCCTATTTTTAACAGACCAGGTAGTTCTCATCTATGAAAGCCAGTTAGGGGTTGAACTATACCTGTCGCTGAGAGAGCCACAGGGCCGCAATCCACATCAGGACATTTCTGTGGACCGACTGATGCTGGGGTCTCAGACGTGACTGTGTGGCAGTCTCCCCCACATCCATGCCCCCTTGGTCAAAGACCGTGTGTTCTTCTTCTGTAAAGGTAGTGGTCTCAGCCAATTAACTGCCTTTCTCTCCATCCCCTGGCAGCCAGGTGTGGCCACGTGCCTGAGTTCTGGCCAATGAGCTATATGCAGAAGAACTGTTTGGGAATGCTCAGGAGAATCCCCATGGGAGGTAGGTGTGCTTTTCGCCTGCCTTGCCTCCTTTTTGCTGGCTGGAGTGTGGATGCAATGATTGGAGCCCCAGCATTTATCTTGCACCATTAGGTGACATACCAGGCAAGCCAGAATAGTGAAATAGATGTGGTCTGGTCAAAATGCTTGTGAAGACACCACGTTAGCCCTGACCTGCTCTCTGGATTTACTTTATCTTTTCTTCAAGTCACCATGATTGGGATTTTTCTTCATAGGCCATGAAACCCACTCCTGAGTAGCAGGAGCCCTGAGAACACACATCTCTGAAGTGGCGTCCTTGGGTGCTATGGCCAGTTGGTTCCTCCAATCCCAGTCTGCTCCCTACCTGCCATAGGGTGTGGTTGTCACAGTAACAGGAGGCAAGGAGCTGGGGGACAGGGAAGATGGGGCACTCCGGCAGTGGGGAGTTGAGGCCTCGGCCTGGGAAAGACTCGGTGGTAGTGCCCTTCCTCGGGCTGAGCTTGGACACCGTGCTTCTGAGGCAGACAAGCAGACAAGCAGCAGAGATCAGTAGAAACGTCCCCACATCTGCAGCACAGAGCGGGTCTTAGATCGCCTTTCACGCTCGACACCTGGCAAAGACCACGTTCTGAGAAACGGCCTCTGCCCAGCGTCAGCCCCTCCAGGGTACAGCGGGCCTGCAGGTCGTATCCCCCTCCCTACACACTCCCCATAGGCCTGCTCGGCAGCCCTGCCGTCAACCCTCACACGCTGAAGGGACACCCAGGGCCCGAGGCCCCTGGCTGATGGCATCACTTCAGAGACGTCTGTCTAGGGATGACTCATCATCCTAAGAACTTTCTTCCACTCCTTTCCACAGAGAAGCCGTTGTCTGAACCTTTCCCAGAGGGCTTTTCCACCAGGGACAGGGAGCAGCAGGCCAGGCTGGCTGGGGGCGGGGGGCTGCGGGGGGTGGGCCAAGTGCATCCTCCTCAGGCTGGGTGCCCGCAGCCTCAGCGAAGCAGCTGCAAAGAGTCCCCTCCTTTCTCTTCTCTGCAAGAGTACATATTCGAGGTGGCATTATCCCTTCTTCAATGACAGGGACCCACGCGCAGGGAGTTCCCTCTGTGGGAAGGACTTTAATGAGATCCAAGCTCCTAACAGACAAAGGAGCAACAAATTTCCATCTCCTCTTTTTGCTCTTTTGTGTTTTACCAGGAATTTGTCCATTTCATCTAAACTGTGAAGCGTTTTGTAAAGCTGCCATCTTACCTTTCACTACTAACGTCTTAGGATCTGCATGATGCCCCTTGCTCCCCGGGGACTCTGGTAATTTGGGTGCATTGGCTGAATCATCAAGGCTGATGGATCTGGCTTTAATCCACTTCGAGGACACAGCTATGGGGAGCAAGGAGGAAGAGATCTCTTGCCGAACCCACTGGAGCCTGGGAGGGAGAAGGGTCAGCAGAAGGGCTGAGCCCAAGGAGCAGAGGAGCGGCGGCGGGCCTGGAGCTCTCCAGCTGGGCCAGCAGGGACAGCTCAGTAAGGGCAGTCCCAGGTAAGAAACCCCACGTTCTCCCGGGAACCAACCTACGGCCACAACATCCTTTCCGAGGCCCGAGAAATGAGGACGCCAGGCTCAGACGCAGCCCAGCGAGTCTGCTCTGCCCAGAGGCCTTCCCAAGGCCAGTGCAGGCGGTCCCCAGGAGAGCAGACCTGGCCCGAGGCTCCCTTGTGATCAGCGGGCGTCTGCCCGAGCTGCAGATGCTCAGAAGCTAAGTGGCCGATGGCGACTGTGCCCTGGTCTGACGTCCAGGGCGGATGGACACGGGTCGACCTCAGGTCAGCCTGTCACCTCAGGGTTCACAGTCTCCTCCTGCAGCAACTAAAAGCCACAACGAGTGGTACACACATGGCTCTGGTGACAGGCAGGGGAGCCATCCGCTGTCCTTTGCAGCAAGTGAAGACAGGTACCTAACGATAAACTTGGGGCTTCCCGATTCAGCAGGCACAGAAAGCAAGTGAAACACTGGAGCATCCTGTATCTCACTCACCACGTAGGAGAGAAGAAAACCCGCCAGACCGATCACCTCCACAGACGCTGAACAGTGTTTCCTAAAATTCAACATCCACTTCTCGTTAGAAAAGTGCAAACACTCCCTCACGTAGGCTACTTTCTTGAAATAATTAGCATCTATTATCACTTGCAACCCAAAGCATCACAACTAATGAGAAAACTCTATTTGTTTTAACTAATTAAAGCCAGAATGAAGAAGAATACCACTCAACACTATCATTTCAAAAAGGATGGAAAAGAGGAACCAAAATTATCACTATTTGAAATAGATATTACTGTATACCAATGAAACCCAAGGGAATTAAGTAAAAAGTTATTAGGATCAGTTTCAATAAGTATGGATCAAACATAAGCTGAAATTTTATCTTTATTAAATTCAGATTGACATGGTGGAAATTACATTTTTAAAAGATTCCTAGCCATGTTTAAAACAAAAAGCCTGATGATGGGGCAGGAGCGGCCCTCAGTGGACCTGAAACAGGAGTGATGCTCCATAACGCAATCGGCAATACTTCCCGTGTGCTGAGAGTGCGGGTCGGGCAGGAGGCAAGTGCTCACAGACGCTGTCATGGGAGTGAGCCCCCCAAACAGTGAGCGAGAACAACTTGGCAACAGCCATCAAAAATTAAAACACAGGGGCTGGCCTGGTGGCATAGTGGTTAGGTTCATGCGCTCCGCTTTGTGGCCCAGGGTTCACAGGTTCGGACCCCGGGCGTGGACCTGTACACCACTCATCAAGCCATGGCTGTGCCAGCATCCCATATATAAAATGGAAGGAGATTGGCACAGATATTGGTTCAGGGACAATCTTCTTCAAGCAAAAAGAAGAAGACTGGCAACAGATGTTACCTCAGGGCCAATCCTCCTCACCAAAAAAAAAAAAAAATTAAAATACACACACCATTTAACCTGGCAATTTTACTAAAAAGAGGTTATCCTAGGCTATCCATGTAAAGTTCACTAAGACATACAGAAGACACGGTGTTCTCGGCACCGGTGTCCAGGAGAACAAAATCTAGAAGTCCCCGTGCGTCAACTCAGCACTGGGAAGCAAGACTCGTGTCTGCAGGTGGAGAGTGTTTGGCCACTTTACAATGATTAGGATTTGTCCAGACCCCAGGATCTCCGAGGTCTGACGCTGAGGGAAAAGACAGAGTTCTGGGACAGATTAGTAAGTTCCTGTTTGCATTCACCTTCCGGCACACGACCAAATTTTTCTGGGTGGAAACACCAAATGGCAAACAGTTTGGGGACTTGATTTGTGTATCATGCGTACATGCTACTCTTGTTTCTTAAAATTAATATGCTTAGTAGTTTTAAATATGAAGAGAAGGACAGAAGCAGCCTTTTTAAAAAAGGAGAGAAAGAACTGGGAGCCGGGAGTCCATTCTAGAAGGACCAAATCTACCCTCAGTATCAGGAGACTAGATGGAGGACGTGTCCGCACGCTGGCCGGGCTGGGAGGGAGGGCAGGTCTCCCGCCTGTGGTTCCAGGTAACGCTGGCCTCCAACCAGCGACACGCCACCCGCTCACACAGACTCCTGGCTCACAGGATTTCGTTTCACAAAGCTATCAGAGATGTAAATGCACTTTCATGAGCAAAAGCGCTGTGAATTATTTACTTTGATTTAAGAAAAAGCAGAGATGCCCTAAATATCAACAAAGGTTGACTAAGTAAATGGTCTCTCCTTAGGCTGCAATTCTACACAATAATTAAAGAATCATAATTTTGAGGGACATTTAATCATATAAGGAAATGTTTATGAAGATATAATGGCAAGTAAAAATAACAACTGCTTATACATCACCCCATCAATTTTATTAAAAAATGTGTATATGCACACACTTAAGAAAGTGGAAGGACTGAAATGTTAACAGTAAGTTGTTTGTGGGGTGGTCGGATTACACATGGATGCTTTTGCTTGTCTTCCTTGTGCATTCTTGCGTTTTTCCACATTCTCTACAGTACACTATCTTTATAATCAGAAAGGCATATTGAAAGAAGACCTAGAGCGAGTGGAAGCCATGGGGCGTCGTCACTGGAGGTCCTTGTCCCTGCGTATTCATGAGAGCCATTCTTTGGGCATGACCTGGAGCCTGGCATGGGCTGCGTGGCTGCCGGAAAGCACAAGTGGGGAGACCAAACCCCCAAAGCCCAGGCTCCCCACCCAGAGGTGCCCTGCAAGGCAACACCACCGGGAGGCCGGCACCAGCTCTGAGCTCCCACCACACCCCTGAACCAGGAGAGCCCGGAAAACACCAGAACCCAAGCAGGACAGTGGTCTCAGGCTGACCACAGATATTTGTGAGTCACTCCCCAGAACTCCAGACAAAATTGCTCACAAACACCGCACTAAGTCCACGGCTGGCGGTGGAACGAACTGTCCTGATCCCGCCAGCTCCCCAACTCCAGGGTTGCCTCCATCGCACACTGAGGGTGCCTGTACATGCTGCAGGCCTGGCGGTGCGGACAGACGAAGACAGGACCGTGTGAGACAGACTTCATCCTGAGGCGAGGCAGGCTCTGGGACGCCCCCGGGAGAACGGCCACAGGCAGAGGCGGCTGCTCTGTGCAGGGTCACTCAACAGGTCACTCAGGGCCTCCTCCCCAAAGGCCCAAGCTCATGCGCTGGCCCCGCCTGTGTGTGCCTCTCCACTCCATTCCTCCAGGACCACCATGGCCACCCCTCAGGCCACCCACCTTGTCCCTGCCCTGTCTTCCCCCTTTGATAACCTCTCACAGTGCAGACACTGCCAACCCCCGCCGCCCCCTCCCATTTTGGACTTGTCTTCACTAGTCGCAAGGCAGACGGTGAGGAAAGGACACAAGCGGAGCTCGCAGCACCCTCCCACAGGGGCTGGGCCGTCTCTCAGCTCTCCAGCAGGGAGACTGCCTACGGGGCAAAGAGGCCAGAATCGGGCATCTCTGACGAGGGGTCAGAGATGGAGACCGAGGCACGGGGGCACAGAGACGGCAATGTTTGGCCAAGTCTGGACGTACTGCCAGCTGCTAACCAGGGATGCACGGGGGACCCTCTCCTGGCAGGGAGCTGTGTGCAAATAGGGGGCCCTGAAACTGCACGATGGATGGGGCGCACGGCCTCGGACCCTGGAGTGAGGGCGCAAGGTGAGAGGTACAACGATGGCGGATGCAGACCCTGAGGTGCACGCACCATGCTAAGGCAAGTGGCTCAGCAGGAGGCAGCAGACTCTGCCCATGGCGGGAAGGGGCCAGCAGCAGGGCACAGCTCACCTGCAGGTGGCTGGGGGGCCAGGGCCCGGCATCGGCCACAGAACACAGAGAAAGGACCAGAGTCTGACGGAGGCGGCCTGATGGAGAGAGAAGGGGTCTCGAGGCAGGAGGGTGCTTGAGAGCAGAGCATAAACTGATCTGTAGGTCTCGTCAATGTGAGGCCAGCCAGGCAGTGGTGGAGGTGACCTGAGCATCAGAGATGTCTGGGGGTGTCGGAGATGGACCCGGGATCTGGGGGACCCTGAGCACATGGGGGAGACCCATAGGAGATGAGGACGAAGCCCAGGGACATCAGGGCTCCATACTCCCCAGGGACGTGGGAGGACACCGGTGGTGAGGAATCCAGTGGCAACTCCAGAGGCAGGTGTGAAAGGAGAGAGGGAAGGCCCTGCAGCCCAGAGGCGGTGCAGGATGAGGGGATGGGGCAGGCAGGGCTCCTGCAGGTTCCTGGGGCACCATGGTCAGGAGGGGGCTGCTGGCGGCCAGAGAAGGTGGCCAGTGAGCCCAGGTGTGTGATTCCTCCTGAACCTAAGGAGCCGCTGTAGAGGGACTGCTGGTGCTCTGAGGTCTGAGTGGGGATGGTCCCTGGGCCCACACGGCTCGAGGTTGCTCCTCCCCGCGAGTGAGACATGACACTAACTGTGTGGGCTCCTCAAGTGCAGTCGGAATCCAGGAGTCACAGGTTTCTCTCCCAAGTCAGCTCGTCTGCCCAGGACACTGTCTGGGCTCCTAGGTCTTCTTCAGCCGGCCCCTGGGCAATGACCAGGAATGACCCCGCTCCCTCCCTCTCCCTACCCGCTCCTCTCTCTGCAGAGCCCTGGGGGACATCAGTCCCTGCCTCCCACCCCAAAACAGCTCTGCATGGTCCCGCCTTCATCTAAAACTTTGATTTTTTGTTCACTGTGGATTCTTTCAGATTAAATTTGATTGTTAAAAACATTGCATCAAGTATCATTTATCCTGATACTTAGTTTGGGGCACACACTTAAATTGCGAGCCCAAAGTGGGCACCTCGCTCTGCCCCCCAGCCCCAGCGCATTGATTTGAGTCTGGGGGCGGGCACAGCGGGAAGAAGAGAGCAAATAAATGAGTTTCTGCTGGGCAACACAGCAAACAAGAGGGCCTGCAAACTCCCCCGTTACAAATTTTGGATAAATGTACTAACACACACACCTCAAAACACACAAGTGAGCTGGCCAGAAAGTGAGGAAAATGACCAGACGCCAGAAACATCAGGAAGGTGGGAATCCAGGCCGGGAAGCTGATGTGCGGCTGCCCCGGGCCGCTGCAGTCTGAGGAGACCCAGTTTCTAAAGCGCTTTGTCTCCATGGGGCAATCCCAGGAAACCAGGGCCAGCGAGGTGGGCAGTGAGCTGCAAGCCCTCGACTGAGGCCCCAGGTCCCGAGAGGCTCCATCAGCAAACATCGAGCTGGGAAGACCGTGCAGTGGGGGACGGTGAAGAAGCTGACCTGCCTGCAACCCAGCTCTGCACCAAGGGCCCAGGGAATGCGTGTGGAGACACCTGCCGCCTGGGGCCAGCGTTCACACTACCTGGAACATCTAAAAGCCACGAGCCAAGCATTTAGTGTAAATCCCCATGGGTGCCATTCTTCTCAATGGAATTTACCATCCATAGAGCTCTTCAGGAATTTCCAGATGAAGTTCTCACAAATACGAGCTCACATCCAAAACCACAAAACATCCTGGAGGCAATAAGCCACCAAGAGTGAGAGTCAGCAGAATTTTGCTTCTTCCTGAAAAGCCTCTAAAACTTCAGTGATGAAATTCCTTTTTTTTTTTTTTTTTTTGTGAGGGAGATCAGCCCTGAGCTAACATCTGTGCTAATCCTCCTCTTTTTGCTGAGGAAGACCGGCTCTGAGCTAACATCTATTGCCAATATTCCTCCTTTTTTTCTTCCCCAAAGCCCCAATAGATAGTTGTATGTCGTAGTTGCACATCCTTCCAGCTGCTGCATGTGGTATGCGGCCTCAGCATGGCCAGAGAAGCGGCTCATCGGTGAGCGCCCAGGATCCGAACCCGGGCCACCAGCAGCAGAGTGCGCGCACCCAACCGCTAAGCCACCGGGCCAGCCCCTGAAATTCCTTTTAAAGGCACAAAACCCACAAAGGCAGAGAAAACAAGAGTGGAGAAGACAGCAAGGCAGACTCAGGACACAGGAAATTGGTCACTGACAGAGGCGACCCAAGAACGCTGGTGGTGGAGAAAGCGAGAATGTTCAGGAGGGGCAGTCGTGGGTGGCAGCAGGAACAGAGGGCCAAGGACATGACACCATGGGGAGGACACTCAAAGCTGCTTAGGAAGTGGTGAAGCGCCAGACTTCACCCCAGGCTCCCAGGACACAGCCCTCCTGCCCCAGAGGACTGGAGGTCTTCCCTGGATGGGATTGGGGTCTCTGGCCCAGGATTACAGACACAAGGCCTGTGTGACTGAAGAGATGCTGCGGACCCTCCCATAGTGCTCCCCTCACTCATCTCCACACGTTCACCCAGGCCCCCGCATGACCCCAGCAGAAGACCAGAAGATTTGAAGGTGACTCTAACCAACCCAAAAAGGTCAAAAATCCCGCATCCAGGCCACCCTGCAGGAACACCCACAGAGGAAGCCTCAGTCAAGTGCTGGTGGCTGTGCTCCATCAACTAGAGGGACTCAACCAAGCAGCAGGGGCCGCTGATACGAGAGACACGAGGCCGGAGATGCTCCAGCTCCCCACACTCCCCAGCTCCCCACGGAGGGGAAGGGCAAGCCTGGGGTGAAGATATGCCCAAGGCTGCAGGCAGGCTGGACAGAGGCAGGCCTGAGGCTGCAGAACACCCGAGCGCGTGAATCTCCTGAGGGCAGACTCAGACAACGCCAGGGGAATCTTAGTGTGAACTGACCAACAAATACAGCAATGCCAAGTGACCAAAAAAATGCAAGATGATAAAAGGATTTTTGAAGGAAAGCAAAGCAGCCCAGCTCAGAACAGCATTTACAAGATTACGACAGGTGAGGGGTGAGGGCTGATGTCGCCAAACCGAAACAGGACTGCATTCAGAGGGCGGACGGGACTCAGAGTCGCAAGCGGCCGTCCTACCTTGTCGTCATCCTCGCAGGTCATGACGTTGGAGAAGGGGATCTCGGCCTTGAACATCTTCCGGCAGTGCATGAGCTGCACCAGCAGGTAGCACACGGTCTTGAACTTCATCCTCTTGGCCGGCTTTATGTCTGAGAGAATCAGCCCTGGAAATATCTGTGCAGACACGCGGCAAAGAGAAAGGCTGTGAGTGGCACATCCTGCCTCTCGGGCGGGGAGCATGAATGTGACAGGGACAGGGAGGTCACAAGCCCGTTTGCTCAAGGCCTACTACGCGCCAGGCGTTGGGGATGTGCTGGGAGTCAGCAGTGAACAGAACTGGCAACCTGGTTCCAAAACGCTCGGCTCTCAACTGCACCCACCACCTCTGAACCAGAGCGAGGCACTCGATTCCTGGGGCGCAGCAGAGGGAAGGTTTAGGGGCCAGGTCGGGGAGAGATCCCGGGGCCCTGAATGTTACCTGGCTGGGTCAGTGCTTGGCTGTTGAATATCACCCACTGGCACCCAGGAGACCCTCCTGCAGACCTCTCACCTCTGTCTTCAGTGGCTCCTACAAATACACTCAAATCTCCTCGACTCCTTAAAACCCTGAGATGCCCCTGCTGCCTTTTGCCTTTTTCTCTCCCTCTCATCCCAACTTTCTCCAAGGGGGCTGCTTGGTGTACCCACCTCCTCACTCTCGCTTGCCCTCTAACTGTGACCACGCCTGATGCCATTGTTTGAGTCTGCATGCAGACCAGGCCACATCCACGCAGGGCACAGAGGCTGGTTCCCCTGGATCAGATCCTCCTGGGTCCCTGCAGCTGGCAGGCCTCCCTCCTCAGGCCCTGCCCTGTGCTCCCATGTTCCTCACCTCTCACCTGGCCCTCCCCCACGCCATGCCGACACCTGCACTTCTCCCGCACACTCACCCCCCTTCTTCGGGAGTCAGCTCACCATGCCCAGCCTGAGCCACTCCCACCTACGTCACCCAAAGCACAAGGAGATTGCCGTACCCCAGGGCCTGGAGAGCCTGGGCCAATGGACACACCAGGACAGTGAACCTCAGAGCTCTCCCTCATATCCGACCTGCTTGTGTCCTGAAGGAGTACTGGGGCCAGCTGGGTCTCTGCCCCTCACCTGAGCCCCGCACCCCTCACCTGAGCCCCGCGCCCCTCACCTGTGCCCTGCACCCCTCACCTGAGCTCTGCGTCCCTCACCTGAGCCCTGCACCCCTCACCTGTGCCCTGCGCCCCTCACCTGAGCCCTGTGCCCCTCACTTGTGCCCTGTGCCCCTCACCTGAGCCCTGTGCCCATCTGAGCCCTGTACCCCTCACCTGAGTCCTGTGCCCATCTGAGCCCTGCGCCCCTCACCTGAGACCTGTGCCCCTCACCTGTGTCCTGTGCCCCTACCTGTGCCCTGTGGCCATCTGAGCCCTGCGCTCCTCACCTGAGACTTGTGCCCCTCACCTGTGTCCTGCACCCCTCACCTGAGCCCTGTGGCCATCTGAGCCCTCCACCCCTCACCAGTACCCCGCACCCCTCACCTGAGCCCTTCACCCTTCACCTGTGCTCTGCGCCCCTCACCTGCGCCCCAGAAGCAGCTCGGTCATCCTCGATCATGTCCAGATCATCTTTCCTGGGCAGAGTGACCTCGAGTGCCCTACATACGATGGTCACAGCCCTCTTGTGTGCACAACACCCCTCAGTCCATCCACAGCACACCCCTATCCCCAACCCCTGCAATGGAGGCAGTGAAGGCCTGGGAGGTGCCGGAGGACGCAGGATGGCCCTGCCGCTGAGGACCCCAGGGCTCAGACTCTGAGTTCCAGGCCCCTCCCCTTGCCAACTGCCTTTCCTGACATGCACAAAAGGCCAGGCCCAGGGCAGAGGGTAATGGGGACACCCTCCCCTGCGCAGACCTCGAGGCCTGGAGAAGCAGTGATCTGAGGAGGGGGCAGGACCATTAGTCTTTGAGAAGGCTCTACATAGGGCGGGCCTGGTACCTACCTTCCGCCGATGCGATGGCACAATAAAAAAGGTCTCGATGTTGTGAGTTTTCAGAAAACTGTTCCTCTCGTGTCCATGACCTGGCTCCACCTCGTAGTCACCATTCAAGCACGCCAGGGTTGTCTTCGTGATATGAACCTTCCTGCACAAGAGGAGGCAGAGGTTTGGAACGGAGCAGTGATCGACCGCTGCTGCTCAGAGTCAAGGCGGGCCCGCCTGTGAGGCCTGAGGCCCGAGGCCCTGTGGGGTCATGGCAAATGCGTCCCATCGCCATCGCAAGCTCCAAGAGGAACATCCAGGTTCCCTGTGTCATATGCACAGTCACCAGGAAAGAAGAGGGTGGGGCAGAGGCAGGGGAGGGACCCCAGCAGAGAGGGGAAGTGTGTAAAGGGGGGCTGAGAGCAGGGATAGGGTGTAGGGGGTTTACGGCCAGAGGCGAGGGAGAAACCAGGGCCCCTTCCCAAACAGTCTTAGGGTGGGCAGGGCAGGTGGGAACAGCACCACGGGAGTGGAGGGGTAGGCGCAGTGCTCACGCTCGCCCAAGTGAGTTTCTTGGTGAGAGGAAGAGGAGCCCTCAGTGCAAGCTGAGCAGAAAAGGCAAGACTGAAAATGCACAGCAGCCCCTCCCCAACCCAGACACAGCCTGAGCTTCCGCTCCCGACAAAGCCCTGAGCACTCGCGTCTTCGGGCACAAAGCAAATGGCCCAGCAAGCAAACCCTCCCCTGAAGCCCGGAGTCCTCACAGTACCGCACAAGTTCCTAGATTCCTTGCAAGCAACACAGGGCATCTATGCAAGAGTGAGCGTCCCCCCACTGCTGGCCCCAGAACACCCAGGACAGTCACCCGCCAGCCTGGTCCTGAACTGCAAAGGGATGCCTGGGCACCAACAATCCCTAGAAATGCATGCGCACCCACTCACGCATTCACTGGTCCTTCATTCACTCATTCATTCAATAATGGAGACAGACAATGCAGCCCTGTCGCTGAGCTGAGGGGCCAGCGGGGAGAAACAAATGTTATCAACTGCTCTCAGCGCAGAGCGTTCCCAGCTCTGGAACAGAGAAGGGTCTCCGTGCAGGTGCCCTAGAAGCACATGGTAGGATGGACGACACGCAGGGTCCTAGCCAGGGTGTGGGCTGTGGGAGAAATCAGAGGCCTGGAGGCCCTGAGCGGCAAGGCCACTAAGGGAGACAGAGCCGCCTTCACTAGCAAGTGCACCTGTCACTCACGCTGGACGATCGCTCGCCTGACATCACGAAGGAGCCACGTGAGCTCCTTCCCTGGAGATGCAGAATGGGGGTCCCCAATGTCCGGCATCTCTAAGGCCTGCGGGACCAGAGGCCCAGTCATGCATGAGACTGTCCTAAGATGGCAGGGCCGAGGGAATGCGGGGCCCAGGGCAGGTGGTCCCTGCCACATCCTGGAGCTGAGTGAGAGATGCAGATGACTCAACTGTGGTTCCCCTGGGGCTCTGGGGCAAGGGGCAGTGTGCTCAGGACCCAATGTTGCTTGCTTCGAGGCAGCCTGGAACATGCACCCAGAACATCAATTTTGGGAAGAGATGACACCACTAGGCAGAATTTTTTAAAGGATCATTTCTAGACCAGGAGCTGTGTGTGCTCCAAGGCAACAGAGCAGTCTATGTGTGGCCTCCCGCCAGCCATGAAGCTGGAGATCACCAGTGCAAGGAGCAGACAGGTGTTCCACCCCTCCCTGACCTTGGCCTCTCCAAGGCAACCACTCAGGGCATACAGCCTTGGGAAGGAGCCCAGGAACCAAGCCGTAGGGGTCCCGGCATGAAATGTTGGGGGAAAGACATTCAATGATTCATTCCTCCCATCCATCCATCCATCCATCCATCCATCCATCCATCCGTGCATCCTCCCATCCATCCATCTGTCCATCTGTCCATTCATTTGTCTGTCTGGCCACACTCTCTGAATGCCCAGTGAGTAGAAGGTAAATGTCTGCTGAATGGATGGATGAGTGGATGGATGGATGGATGAAGAAAGCAAAAGAAGGAATCAAATTACGAATAATACAAGAAAGATGGGACCTAAAGAGAGGAAATGCAGCGACGCCCCAGGGTGAGAACCATCTCCAGGAGCCCAGGAGTCTCAGGAGGTTACCGAGAAAGCCCCATCACCCTCCCACAGACAGGGCAGGACCCCGAGGGGTGCACACACCACACCACAGGCACCAGGCCCCGAGAGGCACTGGGTAGGGCTGGCCGGCAGCTCCTGGTCCCCACTCACCAAGCAGCTTTCTTTTCTGGGGACCCCTCCCCGGCCCGGCCTCCTCCCGTTCCTGACTCTTCCCTGCCCTCCTCTGCAGAAAGCCCCTGGAGAGAGCTGCAACACTCTGCCCCCTGGGCAGCCACACCTCTGCCCTCCCTGTGCCCTGAACCTTCTGCTGAGGCCTCCATTGGCTGCATGTGCCCTGATCCGGTGTCCAGTCCTCCTCTTGCTCAACGAGTAGCAGCTCTGGACACAGCCCGCCCCCTCCTCCCCTCAGCACACTCCACCTGGCTGCCGGAACAGCCCCCCTCACTCTTCTTTCTGCCTCCCTGCTCCCCTTCTTTTAGGAACTCGGAGTTGGGGGCCAGGCATGGGCTTTCATCACCTTCTCTCCTTCTTGTGGGTTGGCATCAAGTCTTGGGATTTCAGTGTCCCCAAGTGCCTGTGACCCCCAGACTCAACCTCCAGCTGAGACCCCTGCCTAGCCCCTAATCGACCTCTCACCCCAGCGCCAGGGGAGACCCGGAGTGACAGGAGAAAATGAACCCCTGTCCCTGTCTTCCAAGTTCCGCATGGTGCTCGCCGTGGTCCCCCAAGAACAAGAACTCCACAGGGGCCTGGGGCTCTGTCTGCTCCCCATCGATGTGCACACATCAGGCGCTCTGCAAACATTATGCTATAGGTTGGCCGTATTTCTTTGGGAGGAGATATCTCAGAGAGGGGGAGTGGAGGAGGGGAGGGGGGAAGGAAGGAGTAGGAGAGAGGGGCAGGGAGGATGAGGCCCCTCTTCAAGTTGCCCACCAGCACTGTGTCTGACCCGTGGAGTAAGGAGAGGAAGGTGACAGGTCAGCAGGGAGTCGGGAGGAGGCTCTGGCCAGGTGCAGGAGCCCAGAGAAGGGCCCCTGACAGTGGCATTTGTGCTTGTTCTAAAACATAGAGCTGCCCAGGGCAGGTGTAATGTGTAGGACGGCAGTGGGCAGCTCACGCCACCATCTGGCCTGGCTAAGGGTCTGGACTTGGTGAGGGGACAGCAGGGGCTGCAGGAGGGCTGGAGGGAAGGGGGTGTGGGGGGAAGGTCGGTGGCAGTGAGGTCCACCCGGAGGGAGGTGCTCAGAGGCAGCCTGGGTCACAGAAGACAATGAGGGGGGTCTTTGAGCTTGCTTAGAAATGCCATGGCTTCGTCCTGTGGCCTGCTCAGCCATGGCTTTGAGGAAGGTTGCCAGCACACGTCTCTGCCCCCACCTCCCTCTCTTCATTCGTTGGTTTCTAAGTTCCGTGCTTGCTATTTCCGCGTGCCCTGTAAATCTTCCTGTTGTGTGATTTCGCAGCCGCTCCCCCGAGCGAGCAGCCTGTGGAAGACCGGCGGCCCATGCCACACGCAGGGCCTCAGTACAGGGAAAGCTGCCACCTGCTCCAACCACCTCCCTGGGGTGGGCCAGGAGGGAGGGGAAGACGCGGCCCGGAGGACGCCAGGCCTCCAGGGTGAGAGCGGGATCCTGAGGGGCAGGAGAGGGCAGGCAGCAGCGAGGGTCAGAGGTTCGCCCTGAGGTCCACACAGCGCGTGCAGAAGCAGACACAGCTGTGCGGGCCTATAAGGCTCAACTCCAGCTCTGGGAACCACAGCCGGTCCTTGCAGGCATGTGCGCCAAGCCCTCCATAGGAGGATCACGGGACGGCGGGATCACGTCGCTCTCCTGCCACCCACCGCTAGGGGAGGAGGGGAAAACTCCCATCCATTCTCCAGTTAGTTTTTTATAGACTATTGCGCCTTCGCTTTGTGGAAGGGTTTGAAGAAAAATGAGACCAGAGGAGGAGACTGTAATTGGAAGGCATTTGAAGTGCAAGAACCAATGGAAACGCATCCCCTTTCTAGAAGGAACTCTGTAACTTCCCTAGTGGGGCTCTAAAGCCACAGCACTGTGCATGTGTAAGTCTGAGAAAATGAAAAGAAAGAAAGCAAAATGAGACGCCACAGTCAGCACTTAGGACGGCCTGAGCCCCCGGCCGACGTCCGCTGCATTCGGTCTTCAGTTCAGTGCCGGCTTTCTTTAGGGTGCACAGAGGCTCAGAGCTGGGAGGGGCTAGGCACCAGAGCCAGCCAAGCACAAATCCCTCCCATGCTGGCAGCGGGCTGAGATAGGATGGGCCTCCCCCTCATTGGGGTCCCCACGTGGAGGGTCAAATGGAATCCCACGCACCTACCCTCAGTGCCCAGGATGGGGTCCCCACCTCGCCCCGACTTACCCCGGCAGGCCGGCGGCCTCCATGACATTGGCCAGGGTCACATCGTTGGACCACACGTCATACTGCCACTTGCGCAGGCCCAGGACCCCGCAGAGGACCCTGCCAGTGTGCAGCCCCACACGCATGTTCAGGTCCACCTCAGTGGCCTCGGCCACAGACCTGCAACACACAGGCACATAGTGTGGGCCGGGGCCCCGTTGTCCACTCCCACAAAGCCATGAGTGCCGGGGGAGCCGGGCCCTGCACCATCCCTGCTGCAGGGTCTTTCGAGGTGCCAAAATGAGCAGGAGTTGGGGGTCTCCTGACCTAGTCAGCCTGACCCCCAAGCTGTGGCCCCAGGTGGGCAGGGGCCGCTCCAGGCCAGGTCCTCCAGCTCCCCAGCCATTGGGCATCTCACACAGTGGTGAACCTCCCCTCACTCCCTCCCCACCTAGGGCAGCCGCCAAAGGGAAATGAGCCTGGGATCCCAAACCCAGGACCCCCATCCTGCTCTGTGTCCCACTGACCCAGTCAGGACAGCTCATGCAGGCTTGGTGGCCAGAGGCCAGCGTGATTACCCACCAGGAACACCTGACAGTCTCCACAGCCTAGAAGCCCTGGGAACAGTCAGGGTTTGACCCCAAGCTCCATGACTGGGAGAATGGGCTCCACACCTGGCCTGCGGGAGGCCTGTGGCCTGGCCCGAACAACGGGCAGGCTTTATGGGATGTAAATTATGCTTCAGTCAACTCGTGGGAAAAAATAAGACAAAACGTGTGGACACTGAAATCAGACTAAGGGCCCAGGTGCACACACTCCACCTTCCCTGCCCGTGAGTCCCTAAGTCGCTCGTGTCTCTAAGCTCCAGCCCCTGGCAGACAGCGTGAGTCCCTAAGGCTGCTGCAGGCCGGCCCTCGGAGGTGGTGGCAGCGTTGCCGGAAACGCTGAGCAATGCAATCCAGGGTGGCTTTAAATGCTCCTTGGATAAGGAGATTCCCTGCAGTCGTGTAGGTGGCGCACTCAGAAGTCCTCTCAGTGGCCCACGCAGGCGCCGTGCACAGTTTCTCCAACTCTATGATGCTCACACTAACGTCAATGCAGGAGGTGCATGATGCACCTGCGATGGCACGGTCAGAGCAGAAGGAACCCACGGTGGCCCCCGTACGTGGTGAGGCCCTCTGATGCTATTTTTCTGTATTTTCTACATTTCCCCAAAGGGCAGAAATTATTTTATTAAAAACAACTCTCAAGCCTGTTGTTGAGGAAGCAATATCAGGCCTGTTTGGTGTGCTCCAAGGGCCAGAAGCGTAGGGAGGCTGTGCAGGAGGGGAGAGGGGTCAGCCATAGCACCCTGGCCCTTCCCCAGGCTGGGCCTGACTAGGTGGCCCCGGTTGGCAAGTGTGTCAGACAGGCCTCCCTCCATCAGGGGCAAAGCTCCACCCCAAGAAGGGCCGGGAGGCTGAGCCAAGGCTCAGGGACATGGCAGCCCCGTGATTAGGCCATCCGTCGTGAGAGGGAAGGGAGACAACAGGTGCACAGGCCACACCACCCCAACCCTCAGGCTGCCCTGCAGAGACAACCCACCGTCAGCCCCCTCCCTGCAGCAGGCGCCCTGCGGCCCACCACATCTAGACCCCCACACCCAATACAGCAGGCACTCCGAGCCTATGAGCTCACGGCAAAATCTCACTCCTGCTCCAAGACTTGGGGTTGATTCATGTGCCCCCACCTTGTTCCAAATACGATGTAGGCCCAGCCCCAGTGCTGCCTCCTGGAAGCTCTCCCAGATTCTTCACCACAGTAAATCCACTCACGCCCACCACAGCCCTTGTCACTCTGGTCCTGGCAGGACAGCTGGGTCAGAGTCCCCCAGAGGAGACTGCTCCGTGCCACGCCCTGACCGCTGGGCCAGTCTCCACATGGCCATGTGCCAGGCTGACCCACATTGACCAGAGACTTGGTGGTGTCCCAGGCTCCTTAAAAAATCTTAATTAAAAAGAGTTAAGGAAGACAAGGGGCTTCACATCACAATGAAATAAGGAGATTTGGACTCTTTCATCTGGAACATAATGAATATGACAAGGACATGACTTAAGTCAACGACATCACAGAGGGCTGGGGAGAAGAATGGAAGAGAAAGAAAGTCCTAAAGCTGGGGCTTGGCAAGCCTCAGACAGGTCAAAGAGACCATTCTGTCCAGCAGGAGAGATGACAGAGCCAGGATTCCCACAAGAAGGGCAAGGCCGAAAGAGCCTATAATAGATCCCACGATTCTGAAAACTATCCGGTGATAACTTGATAGTGGGTTAATGATGCACAACACGTTTATGGTGATCCTGATTTAGCCATCACTATAACCGGGGCGACAGCGTTAGAAAAGGGACCACTTGTACCCGAGCACACCACGGGCCGGGCCCCACAAGCTCCAGCCCCCTGACCCTCCCTAACACACACTGGGCTGCAGGTCTCAGTGCGAATGTCTGGTCCTCGGATCAAGGATTGGAGGCAGCGGCTAGGAGAAGGATGGGGTAGGGGACAATGAGCAGGGACGGAGGACAGAGCATCGGGAGGAGCCCAGCAGAGGCGGAGCAACCACTGAGAGAAATGAGGGTTTCTGAGGAAGTCCCATCCAGCCTGGCGACTTGGACCACGATGACCTCTGCCCTCTCCAAGCCTCAGTTTCCCTATATGTCATCCTGGGTAGGGCTGAATGAGCCCTGACAAACTCTGGAAGAGTTCAAACCCTACCCTGGTGCACCTCGATGCTCAAGGGAGCCAGCCAACATCCTGCTCTTTCCACCAGGTGTGAAACACCAACCGAGGCTCCACGAGGAAACAGACAGGAGAGCCAACTGCGTCAAACCTGCTCAGCCCCCACTGCCCTCCACCTCGCTCCACACCCCTTCCAGGAGCCTCGTCACTGAGCCCTCCGGATGCCCCATTTGTCAGTAATAGCACGAGATGTGTGAGGCTCGCTGGACCCACCCGCCTGCGAGGATGGCGTCTGCCTTCTGCCCAGCTTGGCTTCACCACAACTTTCATTTGCAGACTGCCCGTCCGGTTCCTGCCGGGGCTTCCCACCAGCCAAGCCACCCCCATGCCCTCAAGCGGCTCCACTCAAACCCCTCCTGGCCCGTCCTCTAAACAGGAGCAGCTCTGCCCATCACTGTCCACTTCAGCCACGGGAGGGCCTGTCCCCCAAAACCACAGCACACGAGGGCCCCGCAAACATGCCGAGACACTGCCTCCCCACCAAGCCTCACCGGCCTGAGTACAAGAGGCCAGAGCCTAGAATCAGACACATCCTAGGGTGTTTAGCTTTGCTAACCTCAGAAGTTCACGTGCCACAGATTTACAATAAAGGTTATCTGGAAGTTTGACTGTGGACATATCTTTAATACCTATTTAGTTTTATACATTTTGAATGTATTTTCTTTCAATTTTAACTTTTTTTCAGTCATTTGCCAATCTCCAGTTACACATACTGAAACAAGAAAACCAAAGTTAAAAAAAAATTTTTTTTTTTTCAAAATTCACAAAAGGAAATGAGTATGGGGAAATGCAAATAAGCAAACCTACAAATGGTGTTTGTGTGCATTTTCAGCATTCCTACTTCTGTAGTCATGAAAGGGCAAAGGGCTCGGGGCCTTCTGGGACCCATGTCCACCCTCCTCCAGCAGGCTGTCCGGTTCCCGGAGTGCAGCACCCCGGCCAGCCTCCAACCAAACCCTGAAGCCCAGAACATTCTCTGCCAATATGCTCCATCTGTCATCTCTTTCAGCACGTTCTGCCTCAAATATCTCAATTCTGGTACCTGTGGATGTGCAGTTAACTGGACAGGCCCTTCTAAATAAATCGTGCATCAAAACTGTTCTCACCGAGCAGCATTTGCCAAGAACAGAGAAAACGGGAGGGGGCTGGGCCTCCAGAACCATCAGAAATGACTCCTCTCACTCAACCATCCCTTCTCATTCGACCTCTAGGCTTGGGCCGCCCCAGCCTGCGTAGACTGGGGTCTACCAATGACCACAGCACACGGAGGGTCAGGGAAGGAAGAGCACATGCCATTTACTTCTCCTTAATTCAAGAGAGTAAACCAAAAACACCCAGGCCACCGGCAGAGCCACTTCTAGACCAAGTCTATTTAGCAAAATGGCGCCTCGCATGCTTAGTGGTCTAATTCAGGATTTGCTCAGGCCTGTGACAGACGAGGCCTTCCCCTGTGGAGCGGACAAAGTCCCGTTCCTCTAAGTGCACAGAATGCTGTCGCATCAGAGCCCCGAGGGGAGCGTGCAGAGCAGGGACCCGCTCGCTCCCTGCTGCGTCGGCTCCTTTTCCAGGGACTGATGAATCGATGCCCGCAGTGCCTGGGGACCCAGGGATTTCTGTGCCAGACCATTTAAGCTGAGATCCCATTTAATCCTCATGACGGCTCAGGCGTGCAAACTCCGTTCTCTTTTTACAGCAGAGAAAATCAGGGATTCGAGGACCTCAAGCAGCACCTCAAAGATGGGGAGCCAGGAATCCAGGGGCCGGCCTGCTTCCTCAGTAGAGGCCCCCGGCCGTTCAGGAACAAGTGATGTATCCACAGCTATTTGTGCAGCTCTGTACAGACAGCTCTGCAGGGGCAAAACCACGCCAGTCACCAAACTCGCTGGGCAGGCAGGGCACTTCCCCCTGTCTCCACTCCTCCCACAGGCAGGAGCCGTCTGGCCCAAACCGAGAACATGTATGACTTTATATAATTATTAAAAATCACACCAATAAATATTAGTGTGTGTTGATTTTTTAACAGAGCTTTCCGAATACCTTAATTAGGTCCACAGGTTTGAGAAAAGGGTCTGATTTGAGTGGTGAGGGCTGGGTCCAGACTCCCCAGGGCTGGCTGCAGGAGCCCAGGGCCTCAGGCCACCCAGGAGAGCCCCCAGCCTCGAGGCATTGAGACTCCCCCTAAGGGGTAAGAGCCCTGGGTCTCCACTTCCAAGTCAGCATTCTTTGCATTGTCTTTTATATGGAACACGTAAATGTTTCCACCCATTTTTCCCATAGGAATGAACTTCCTACCAAGTAGAAAACAAGATCACTCCTCACTTGCTTGACAAGGGAAAGGACCTCGACTCCTCAGCCTCAAGAAAGGTCAGATCCCAGTCTGGCTGCACACCTGCTCGCTCCTGCCCCTGCAGAGGTTTCTTTCTCGGTTTTTATGGTTACCTTACTCAGTTCCCCTCTGACCAGCGGCAGCAAACGCCCTGACCCTCATAAGTCCATCCTGTGTTGGGATGGACTGTGGTTTCATAAGCGAGGGATCTTGGTGGATGTGCTGCCAGTGAAGCATCAGCCTGAAGAGAGAGCTGACGACAGTGATCCAACGCCCCCCAATCCTGAGCACCCCCAGAACCACACACGTGGTCTGCACAAGATGCTTCAAGAATCTCATAACCAGCCCAAACCATCTCTTCTGCCTCTGGATTTCCTCTGTCTAATCAGAGGTCCCAACCCTAGAGCAGACGTCTCTGTGGCCCTGGCAAGGGAGAGCGCTGCACCACAGCTCCATCGCCTTGCTGGTCACCCACGGCACTGTGCCAGCCACCCAGGGCCACCTCAGGGCCTTTCCACAAAGGTCGGTGAACAGTCACCAGAATCCAGCCCCACAGGGATGGCCTGCTCCTGTGGAGAAGGGAGATGGAGGAGAAACAGGCTCGAGACAGAAGGCAGCTGAGACACAGACCTCGCTCCCCAGGCAGCACACACAGCCAGACACTCACTCTGGGCACGGCCCTCGTCCTCCTCAGTTCTTCTCCAGGAAGTCTCGTGTTTCCAAAGTTCCAAGTCAGAAACTCCACTCCAAGATAGGCGGAAAAGAAATACACAAATACTCACCTCTGTCTGGATGGGCCCTGCCTTCTGAGAAACAAAATTTGTTCTGCATGTGTTTCTGTGTGTAAGACGGGGACACCAGGCCCAGTGCAGCCAGCAAGGAGGGCCTATGGAACGCCAGGAGTGGCCTTCCCAGGAATCGGTCCCCTTTTGAAAGCCAGCCACACAGAACGCACACTGACGGTGCCCTGCTCTGTGGCAGTCAGAGGAGGGAAGGACGGCTTGGTTGGGAGGGAGGCCACGTTGGAGCTGTCTCTTTGGTGGCCTTCCTTCCTGTCCAGGGCCAGGAACTTGGCCCAGCAGATTTGTAGAGACAAAGACTAGGGGCCCCGAGGCCCTGGAATTCTCTGGGAATCAGGAGCTGAAGCAGAGAGCAGCCTTGGGAGGCCAAGCAAGACACTCACTCAGCCCTGGGCTGACCACCTCAGATAACAAGACTAGGAGACAAGGGTCTCAGGGCCTGGCAGGACCCCAGGGACCGGAAGCCAACAGCTGAAAGGCCAGGAGACACAGTCGAGGGGACCCTGTTTCTCGGAGCAGGGGAACCATGGAGCAGAGGAAGGCAGGTGGGTCAGTGAAGCTCCACACAACTCAGTGCCAGGTGCAAACCCAAAGGGCAGATGCAGGCCTCCAGGCAGGAGCAGGAAAGGGCACCCCACAGAAACATGTCCTAATCCATGAAAAGTGTGATCGAGCAAGACAGACATGAGAACAAAAGACAAGGCAGCACCAGGAAGGCCCAGAGCCCCAGGTGAGAAACGAGGCGTCGTAACTGCAGTGGGGCCTGGGCGGCGATGTCTGGGGGCCCGGCCAGGCAGGGAGGCTCAGGGGCTGATGAGCACCAGGTTCCTCCAGGAAGACCCCAACCAGCATCACCCACCTCCAGGGGCAGAAGGCCACCTGGTTCAACTCCATGAGCCACCTGCTGTAGCCTGGTCAGGCCTGTGTCAGGGACTCGGGCTCCTACATGCACCAGCCAACTCTTAACTGCCTCTGTGCCTGCACAGAGCAGGGGCTTTCACAAACACTAATGAATGAGGTGACATCTGTCTCCTTATAGCTGCCACCCATGGAACCTCACTTTACCCCAAGGAGATTACACAAAACAAGATGTGAGGTGACATATGATGTATACTATACTCAGTAATATGATATATGAAATGATGTATGATGTGATGTGATGATGTACCACATAATATGATGTGACGTGACATGATATAAGATGTGATATATATGATGTAAAGTGATATGACATGATATGATATACAATATGATGATAGACAATTGATGTGATGTTATATGTGATATACGATAAGATATATATGATGTGTGATACAGTATATTATATGACATATGATGTGATATATGATATGCTGTGTGAAATGATACAGCATATATATGACATATGATGTGATATAATATATGATATAATGATGATATATACTGTGATATATGACATGACCTGATGTGAAGTGATACAGCATACATGTGATAAATGATGTATTGTGCTATGATATGATATATGATGTGATATATGACATGATGTGATAGATGACATGATGTGATATATGACACCCTTTCAGAGAACAGAAGATGTCATTGAGTTTCTAAGTTGTCCCCAAGCCAGGCATCTTGCCTTCCTCCTTGATTCTGACCAGCCTCTCCTCCAGCCCACTTCATTACCTAGAGGAGAGGCTCTCATGTTTGGCTGCACATTGAAATCACCTGAGGGGCTTTACCACCCCCAATCCTAGACTACAGCCCAGACCAGCCACACAGGCTCTCAGGGCAGACCAGGTATTGGGGATTCGATTCTCCTGGGCGAGCCGACATGCAGCACACTGAAGAACCACTGCTCCGCAGGGCTCTGCTTCACTCACATCTCCCTGGGAAGTGGGGTACCAGGCTGAGTGTGCTGGCGAGGTGCTGCCTCCCTCCTCCTGAATGTCCTGTTTCTACACACAGTCTGCAGGTGCATGGTTTGCTGAGGTCCACCTCACACGGATGGCACAGTGAGCCTGCTGTTTACCCCTATATCTAAAGCCTTTTTGTTTGCATATTCTCTGTGCATTCTGTCGCCACATCTTCCTCATAGGATTCTTGTGCTGTTACTTCTCTGCTCTGGCATGTGGAAGTTTACCCCAGCCCATTAGCCCAATCTCCCTGGACCGTACCCATCTCTCCATGACGCTGAGGGGTCAGAATGTGGATCTATGCTCCGTCCATCACTCAATCTCCGAGCTCCACACCTTCCCTAACTAGATAGAGGCCCCTTAATTCCTCATCCCAGTCAGTGACAAGGACCGTGATGAGACAAGGCTGGCCAAGACAAGGGCAGGCCAGGCCCACTATGTTCCAGAATACTCACCTGCTCCACCCAACCCTCTCTCCACAGAGAGCACCTGAGACCTGGTCACCTGCCCACATGAAGACAGCATACACAGCTCCTTTTCATGTGAAATTGCTGGATTTGAGCCAAACTTTCCCCAGTCGATTCCCTGAATGTCTTATCTGGCTAAGCTATCAAGGTAATTTCCTTTTGCACGACTAATGCATATCTGACACTACCTGGGGTTACATGGATGAAGAAATGCAGTCCCAATAACATGCAAAGGAGAGATCACAGAGGCCCAGCTCCACAGAGCCAGTGGGACCTACTCCACCCAGCACCTCGCCACATGGCGTCAGTTCTCTGCAGCCATGGAACAGGTGGCCCACCTCGGACAGACTGGCCAGGACAATGCAGGCCTACAGGGGGCCCTTCTGGGATGAAAGGGGGTGAGTGTCCACGACTGATGTGGATGGGGTCCCACGGGCACTCACGTGATGGTGTCGATCATGTCCAGGCCCATCTCCACGCAGCAATGGGCATGGTCCGTCTTGGGCTGGGTGAGGCCGGACACACAGTAGTAACAGTCTCCGAGGATCTTGATGCGGCGGCAGTGGTTCTCCTTCAGGGAGAGAGGGAAAGCGCACGTTTGTGATGCACCTGGGGCCAGGCACCTGCACCTTCGCCACCACTGGATGCCGATGATCCAGGAGCATATCTCACGCCAGGGCCCCACACCCCAAGCCAGGGGCAGTCCCATGGTTGTGATTAGGGTCCTCCTGGGGCATCCATGCTTCCCCTACACTGCATGCAGTCCTGTTCCTGAGAGCAGATGTCCACTCCTCCCATCCCTCAGCTCACCTGGCCAACCCACGGAACCTTCAATGTAGGGAAGCTGCCCAAGCCTGGGGAGACAGGTCCTCTGCTAAGGAGGGGCTCCTCTCCCACAAGGGCTAGCACCAGGCCCCTCTTGACCACCATGGCAGATCACCACGTGACGGCCCTTCTGGAAAGTACTAGACTCCCACCCACACACACACTAGCCCCAGGAAGGGCCTGCCACACGCACCTGAGTGTCCCCACGCACGTGGTTTTAGCCCTGAGTCGAGGTTCAGAGGACCTGGGAGCGGCTGTCCCCAAAGAATCACCTGCCAGGGCCTGAGCTCTCAAGGGGACTGCCAGGGTCTCAGCCCTGACCTCCCCACCCACAGGGACACCTCGGAAGGCATCCAGCACCACAGAATGTCCACTCTCACATTTATACAACGGTCAGAATGTCAGCACCCACCTCGCCATCATTTGGGGAGATGGAGAGAGAAATGTCAGATGCTTACCACCACCTGTCATGTGCCAACCCACTCGTGTCACCTGTGATCATGACCGTGGCTGCAGTTTTTGTTTTGTTTTGTTTTGTGAGGAAGATCAGCCCTGAGCTAACATCCATGCCAATGTTCTTTTTGCTGAGGAAGACTGGCCCTGGGCTAACATCTGTGCCCATCTTTCTCCACTTTATATGGGACGCGGCCTGATAAGTGGTGCGTCGGTGCACACCCGGGATCCGAACCCGGGCTGCCAGCAGCGGAGCGCACGCACTTAACTGATACGCCACAGGGCCGGCCCCTGTGGCTGCGGTTTTATTCCAAGGAAAGCACTAAAACAGCAATTCTAGAACGTTTCAGTTTCAGCACCCCTTTACCCTCTTAAAATAATTGAGGACCTCACAAAAAACTCCCCTGTAAGTGGGTTATAGCTATGGATGTTTACCAATAAGAAGCTACAACTGAGAAATTCTTAAAAATGTATTAATGCATTCAAAGACAACAGTAACATATTTTATGAAAAATTATGACATTTTCCGACACAAAAGCAATTGGTGAGAAGTGTGGCATTGTTCTCACTTCTGCAGAGACAGCTGGATCCTCTGGTCTACCGTTCACTCGGTCGTGCTTCCTGTGTGTGCCACGTCTGTGAAGGGATCGGCCTCACGGCACGTCCTGGGATGAGGAGGACCTCACAGACCCCAAGACAGTCTCGTACAGCCCAGATTTCTGTGGACCCCACTCTGAGAACACACTCCATAACTTATATTTCATTCTGCCCTTTGGTTTCTTACAAATGAGCTGAATCCTGCCGTTGTATGGAATGCTACAAGTTAGTGCAAGTGCATTTGGGATGAGAGCTCTCGGCTCTCATTCCCCACGCGCTCACACGCGCTCCCGACTTCTGCACAAGGCTCTCTACAGGCCCAGGCCACTGCCCCGTGGCAGAGGGAAGGGTACCCTCCATGTGGACGGCTCGGGGCCCAGCTCTTCCCAGCCCTGGGCCTCCCTCAGCGTGGGGATGCCGGGACATGCAGGTGCAGCAAGTGCTTGCACCTGTCGGGAGGCCCCTCAGACAGCCCAGCAACCGGGCCTGTGCCACCCAGAGCCCCACAGGCTTCCCCCGTGGACAGGGAGCTGGCCACAGGCAGGCCCAGGGGCTGGCCACTCAGCCTCTGAACGACCAACGGCTTAACCGTTAGGACAGTGGCCTCCTTGTCTGTGGAAGGGGTTCTCTCGGTGTCCCTCAGGCGGGCTATGCTCGGTGTTGATCTGTCCTGTGACAGACTCTGGGAGCCTAGAGCCAGACGGCCGGGTCCAGGTGCCCACCCTACAGAGCTGAGGTCTGGGCCCCTGGAAAGCAGCCAGCTAGCTTCTCCAGGCCACACTCATACAAGCCTTCAGGCCAGCAGGCAGCACTGCGTTCTCTCCTGGCACCTCTAGAATGTCCATCCCCCCTGTCCCTATCATCACTGTCCTGTGGCTGGGGTGTCCTCCATCCCCAACACTCAGAAGCAGGTCAGGACACTCCGTGCAGGCCAGGAGGGCAGCTCCTCCCCCATCCTCTCCCTTTCTTCACACTCGGGCCACCTTCACCAGACCCGCAGGCCCAGGGACAAGACAAGAGACCACTACCAGGCGTCGACCTCTCCCTCCTATCTCCTGCCCAAGCACAGAGACCCTGTGCAAACTCCTGACCTATGATGGCCCGCCTCCTCAGGCCCTCCTCTCAGTGGTCCATCTGAAGGTTCCAGACCTCTCCCTCCAGGGAGCGCATGGAAGCGACAGCACCTACTGGCACGTGGGCGCTATTCTTGCAGACAATTTCGGGAGGGTCACCAAGCCCAATTCTGGGGACCTCAAAGGTGACGTGTGTCCTCATGCATCAGCATCGCCTTGGGGCATGAGCGTGGGTGACTGCAGGCGTCCCTGTGCCCCCCAGCTGGCTCTGCGGTGTTCCTGGCTGTCTCCAAGACTCATGACCTCATGGCCTCCTGTTCGTCTCTGCGTGTCCCCCACAAGGCTGTCCCTGAAACGAGCAGGTGCTCACTCAGTACGAGGCCTCTGAACAGGCAGGTGTGTGTGAGTGAACAGGCCATTGAATTGATGGGCAGCTTGTAAGGGGCGGTAGTGCCATCAGATTCAAAGGTGAATCAGGGGCCACGGGGGGCGCTGCCCCAAACACCCTCACCCCATGACACAGAGACTCGGGCTGGCCGCCACAGAAAAGGGAAGTCCTACAACAGGCCCCACATGACAGGTGCCGTTGGAAGAAGGAGGTGTAAACAGAGGGCTGTGAGGAAGGCAGGCAGACACCCCTGGAGAGCCTTAGGTGTGACCATTAGTACCCTGCATGGCCGATCTCTGAGTAAGGACCAAAGGCAAAGGCGTCCAGCAGGCGCCGTCCAGGGGCCGAGGGTGCTCGGCAGACCTCACGGGTAGACGAGGTCCCCTGCATTCCGGGAAGTTTCTGAAAAAACAGCCATCCTCAGCGGGACCCGTCAGCACACACACGTTTGGGCGCATAACTACAGCCCTTCAGCGGCAGATGTGTCCTTGGCGACCGTCCTGAGATGCGATGCCATGTCCCTCCCTGGCCGGCTCCACTGCAAGGCAGCCAACACTGCCCAGAAGAAATCGTGGCTGTAAAATGCTGGCTCATCGTCCTGTTTTCCTAAATCTCAAATGTCCCGGCTTTTGTTAGCAAGCTTAAGAGACCAAAAAAGTGTTTTCATTGGTTTCAGTGTTGTCGATTTTAAAATCTGCCCTGTAAATATTGAAAGCCAGCACCTGGAGTTGCCCTTCAAGGAGCATTTATGATGCCTGAACAGCTGTTTCCCAGCCAAAGAAAGGAAGAAAAACGAGGAGGAGGGCTTGGAGGGGCTCGCTGGGAAGGGACAAGCATGGCAGAACATGACGACAGAAGCCCCCTCAGAGCCCCAGGGGGCTGCAGGAGGATCCAGCTAGGAGGGTCTCATGTTTTGCTTCCCAGGTGTGATCTGCAGGCTCACAGATGAACTCTGGACCCACCTGGCCCTGTCTACACGGGCAGCCGTGGTGAGGGCCTCGGACGGCAGAGACCAACTCGCTCCTACGCCCTCCTACCCGGCCCTCCCAGACCCGCCCAGGCTTAGGAAGAAGCAGAGAATTCACTGGCATCAGGAAGACTCACTGCAATTCCAGAACCCAAAGACGCCCAAGCCCTCCTGAGCACAGCTCTGAAACAGTGGGGTCCAGTGGGGCCCAAGGTCGACATGTGGGCCTGGATTCGGGGAAGGCAGGTCAGCTGCTGGGACTGGGGGCACCACGAGGGGAAGGGCAGGTGCAGAGGGAGAGCTTGCATTGACCCAGTTTGTGCCCCGAGTGGCTGCATCCAAAACCCAACTGGCCAAGTCATATTAACTTTGTAAGATTAGCTGCGGGGCTATCAGCGGGGAAACGGAATAAAAAATTTTAGACAGCTATATTTCCGCAAGTCCGTCTCGACAATTACGATGTACGTGTTTCACCTGCTGCCTCCCTACAAAGTTGAAAAGAAACGCATCGACATAGAAGCCGTGGCTATCACTGGAAGGTAGGAGAAATAATCATTTCAACTTCAATTTTCATAAATCATTCTTGCACAGTCCCTTTTACTGAGCCCCTCCACGTGCCAGCCCCCGTGCTCCTGGAACTTCCCGCTCATGAGGAGGGACCACACAGGAGCAGCAAAGCTGGGCCCCAAGAACCCTGCAGACGTCTGTCCTGCAGCGGGGACCGTCAGCTCAACCCAGCACCGGAAGTCTCTCCAGCCTCAGTCAGGCCCAAGAGAAGTCAACGTGCCGTCAAGGCACGCTCTCCAGAAATAAACAGTCACACATAGTACACATTTGCTGCTGGTACCCAAAGGGAACAACGAAGGGGCAACCCCAACCTGAGCGCACATGCCTGACGCATGGGGCGGGGGGAGACGGTGGGCAGGGAGCCGTCTCCCAGTGTAGCTTGTCTTAGAGTCTGCACTGAGGGACGAAGCCATGCAAATATCTTATGTACTTAAAGAGAAAAATCAAATTGAAAACAGCAATGCCAAAAAATCAAAACCAAAATGAAATAAACCTAACTGTGACCACATTGGTAACATGACCACACAGAGAAGAATTGTTCCAAGCGACGTGAAAACACGTATCTTGACTGTCTATGTAGGGGGATGTCTTTGGGATCCAAAGACAAAACAATCCAAGAAACAACTAGAGGAATCTTAAATTGCATTCGGTGGTCTGACTGTGTATAATGTTGGCAATGTTATTTTGAACTGACTGTACATAAAAGGATAAAACAAATGAATTATATTACTGTCATTAGGATTTCCAGCATCAAGGAAAAGAGACACAAATATAAAAATCAAAGGAGTGAAGTTAAGAGAATTAGAAATCAGAATTTGTTTTTCTTTTTCTAAAAAATCTCTCATCTCTGTCTGCCATAAAGTCTCAGGACCAAGGACAACCCAGATTATGAGCTGGAGAACATTTCCCCCTGAAGGAAACTAGAGCTTCTGGAAAATGCCAAGTCTGTGAGGCAGGAACATCCCACTGTCCCTAAAGACGTGCTCAGAGGCGACGCACCGTGTCAACCTCAGAGACCACGCCCTTGGAGGGTTCTAGGGCATCAATTCCTTAATCTGAAAACTGATCAATAAATGAAAAGAATCAAGCATTTACTGTTTTTGAGAATAACAAAAGAGCTGATGAGTAAATGCTCTTCTTTTTAAAAGAATCACAAGCTAATAAATGCAGAAGAAATGACATAATCAGAAAACCACCATTGTGCAAACCCAAGTGAAATACCAATGGGCCTCAAGGCAGCCGCTGTGAAAGCCTCGGCACGACGTCATGGGAAGGGGTAACGGGCAGGTCCTGCCACCAGCACCTGAACCACTGCTCCCCGGAACCTGGCGGGAGGAGGCCAGAGGGTGGACGTGCGCACCGGGGAGAAGCACCGGGAGGCACCCGGTGATCCAGGGAAGGGTCAGTAACACAAGTGAACAAACTGGGGACCTAAGTCAGGTCTCCAAGGTCAGCGGGTTCAGGGGAGGTGCAGGGGCGGGAGGAGCACACGCACAACCACCGCCAGGGTAAGCCGCCACAAAGGGCAGGGGCACCTGGAAAGATTACACAGAAAGAAACAAAAACAAGAAACGTCGTTTATCCACTGGGCGCGACGTGTGCATTCATCTTGTTCTCTGTTTTCTGTATTCTATGACAGTTTGATGTCTCAAGGCCTTGCTGGCAGGGAGGGACGGCCCCTCCCAGGGTTGGCTAATTCCTGGAGACAGTAAACAGCTCCTTCTTATTCCCACCAGCTGATTTAGACTCCACACCCCTCCACCTCCTCTATCTGATTCTCACACTCCCGGCCACTATCCCCACCAGTTACCAGGCAGGGGCCAGACAATGGGGGTCCCCCATAGCCCAGAGCCCCCATTATCCAGACAGGCCAGCCCCGTGCCTGCCTTGCCCCTTCCTTCCCATGGGAACCCCAACAAAGCCGGCCACACTCTCCACCTCCTCTGCCTCTGCGCCTGGCATTCTGGGGACTGTGAGTGATAAACCTTCCATCAATGGCACTGGCCTCTGTGTCATCGCTCAGTCCCCTCCATAAATTAAAACCCACAGGTCCAATCCGACGAGGGCCCATCTCATTGGTATCCTGACTGGAACAGACCAGCTGTGGTGAGGAGACATTCATGAGACAAGCAGGGTGACCGAGCCAGAGAGGGAGTTAGAAACACTGCACCCGTGGTCAGGTTGGTAGGTGCGACAGAGGCGTCAGGTGGGCTGGCCGGGAGGTGTGCAACGAAAGAGCTCCTCACCACCGGCGTAAGGACACAGTGAGCGATGTCTAGGCTCCGGGGAGGAGAGCGTGCTGACCACACGAGACTGGCCGGACACTGGCTACTGTTGAGGGGGGTTTGCGGTGCCTGGGGGTGTTATGATATTGTCTCTACTTTTGTGCACATGTGAAGTTTTCAAAAAACGAGTTTTAAAACCCTCAAGGGCAGGTTGTCTGACTTGCTCATGACCCCTGGGACAGTTCTGCACACAGTAGGGACTTGGCCGTAGCTTTCTGATGGATGAACCAACTGTGAACACGTGTCTCCTCGCTGTCGAATGAAGGACCACAGCCTCCCCCTCTGTGTGGCACTCGTGGCCCTCCAGTCCCAGTCCAGACGACCTTCTCTCACCTCCAAATTCCCCCATGAGCTGTGTACTCAGGCCTCAAGTGAGCCAGGCTCCCCCTCCCCCACTCCCCTCCACCCGGATCACGTCTCCCCATGAAGGAGCCAGGCTCCCCCTCACCCACTCCCCTCTGCCCGGATCATGTTTCCCCATGAAAGAGCCAGGCTCCCCCTCACCCACCCCTCCGCCCAGATCACATCTCCCCATGGAGAAGCCAGGCTCCCCTTCACCCACTCCCCTCCGCCCGGATCACGTTTCCCCATGAAAGAGCCAGGCTCTCCCTCACCCACTCCCTTCTGCTCGGATCACATCTCCCCATGAAGGAGCCAGGCTCTCCCTCCCTCCCTCCCCTCTGCCTGGATTACGTCTCTCCATGAAGGAGACAGGCTCCCCCTCACCCTCTCCCCTCTGCCCGGATCACATCTCTTCATGAAGGAGCCAGGCTACAGCTCTGAGCCACCACAGCTGCTGAATAAAGTTTCCTTCCTGAATGATAGAAGTCGACTGGGAATTAATGTGAAGGCACACACTGCACCCTACGTTTTCTCTGCAGACAGAAGCAGGTGCAGCAGGAGCATCCATACAAGTAGCTGGCAAGAAGGGCCTCGAGCTCCCTGCGAACATCTGCAGTCTGGGCAGCAATGGTCACACTCCAGAGAGAGCATGGAATCTTCTCCCAAAAAGGACAAGCCAACAGCCATCTGCTCTGGGCCGCACCTTTAGCAACACAGAAAGGACAGATTCTCTCCCTAACTGTTGTCAGTTGTCCAGGCATCCTGTATCCCTGGGTCACAGTCCCATGTCCACCCCATTAACCCCGTGTGGCCTGTGGGTGTTCAGCCAGCCCCGGCCACCTACAGTAAATGCACAGCCTCTGCCCAAGGAAACAGCGCCCTGGAACAGGACGATGGCCACCTCACAAGGCATTTTCTTCCGCGAGGACCGAGTGAGTTGCCAGCCCCTCCGTGCTGCCCAGCTCCTGGCTCTCCAGGGACTTCACCCTCTCGGGTGGGGTGGGAGCAAGTTTCTACAAGTGGCCTCAATACAAATGACAGGGTCATTAGAATTCCAAACATCTACTGGTTTTTAAGAAACAATATTTATTTCATGATAATTAAAGAATAATTAAAGAAATCAAGGCTCCTCTTAAGAATGCAGAAAGCTCAGAAAACTAAAAATCCTACCTCATGACTCAGCAACAACCACAGTAATATGGAATATTTCATTCCAGCCTTCTCTCTACGAAATTAAGTTTACACACACACATATTCTGAAAATTGGGACTCTATGTACTATTTTACAGACGCCTCTTACCACTTCAAATTGTAGCCTTGGGTCAGTTTTTCAAGCTGAGCATGGGGTATACACCTCACTGCCTCTCTCTCCAGGCTGCGCTCATGCTGTCCAGTTGATATCCTGACCACACTCTATCAAACACCTCGTTCAGCAGAATCCTGGTTTTACAAAGTTATTAGCTCCAGGTCTCCCCTCCGGGGCTGTAAGCTCCCAGGCTGAGGTCCGTCTTTCGACCCCAGCACGGTCCTCGCCGACACTGAGCGCACATTTGCTGAAGGAACACTGTGAGTCACAGCTACCCGACAAGCACACTTCAGCCTGCAATGTGGCCAGCCGAGTGGCTCACAGGCCTGGGGAGTCGGAGCAGGACGGGCTGGGGGGCCCTCTGGTCTCCTCCTCACATCTCACAGGCTGGGAAACCGAGGCACAAGAAGTGAGGATGGTGTGGCAAGTCCTCACAGCTGCCTGGAGAGGCCCAGCCCCGGAATCAAGCCTAAGGAAAGCCTCCCTGGGGAGGAGAAAGGACGGGGCAGGAAGGGTGGAAGTGAACACATACCCCTGTGAGCTCGGGACTCAGCAGGGGGAGCTGCGGCCCTCAGACTGGCTTCTATGGGTCCCTTTTGGAAACAAGTGGAGTAACACAAATAACTAAGAAATAATGCCCTCACTAACATAGGTCATAGGAGTCATCTTTCAGCAATTAAAGGTTGAACAAAATGGTCAGACTGCACAGTGACGCTGCACGTGCTTGTCCTGCCATCTGTGGCCAGAAGCCTGGCCATGTCAGCATCAAGAGGATTCCACCTGTGGCACCACAAGTCTCCTGTGTTCCCTCATGGTCCTGACGGAAACACTCATTACATCTTGTCCAAGTGCTCCTGATGCTGGGTCCTCGTGGGTCAGAAAGGCTCCTGGGGTGTCCGTGTTCAGAGACAATGCAGACCACAAAACCCAAGGGTGGGCGTCCCCAATCAGCAGAGTCAGCAAACCCCCCAGGAATGCTCAGACCTGGAGAGGAAGTGCCTCCTGCACTTGTCCACCCCAATTACGCATGAAAATCAGCTGCCATTCCTCAGTGCACCCCCTCCACCATCCTAAATCCACTGTGAACCCTGTCCTGTGCCAGGCAATGGCCACACTGGGGCTGAGAAGCTACACCAGTGAAATGAGCTTTCACTGGAAACAGTCCCTGGAGGATTGCTGGGGTCCTGACCAGAACTAAGGACTGTGTTCTCATCACCTATCACCTCTGAGGAATGGGGCCAGGACCAGCCCACGCAGCCTGGCTGATAAGAGGCCAAGCTGGAACTCAGGCTTGTCTCCACAGCCGGCACACTGAGCACTATCCACGGCCTCCTGGAACCAGCCAGGGGACGTCTGCTTCATCCAGCGAGTTCACTTTTCCACTGAGAAAACTGACCTCCAGAGAAGGGCCCCGTCCGTGACAGGTGGTGGTAGAGCAAGACTGAGCCCCAGGACAGGTGTCTCTCCATCAATTCAAAGGGATGTGGCCAGTTTCCCAAATACACACGGACATCAGAGCAAACACAAATCCAAAATGGATCCAATAAATGGGAGAAAGGTCAAAAATATTGTGCACATCTGTGGCCCTCAGCTGTGGATAAGGGGTAAACAAACCGCCAGCTAGTGGAAACTAAAGCAAACAAGCTCACGCTCTGTGTTTGTCTAGCTGCCTGGCAGAGACCTTCATCAAGAAAGATGTGTTTGGACTGCAGCTGTGTGTGATTTTCTGAGCCTGCATTCATGGGGGTCAGCGCATCCTCCACACCCGGCCTCAGATACAAGACAAGCATGTGGGAGGAAAACACGTCCCATGGGCTCCTCAAAACAGGACTCAAGCAGATTAGAGTAAAAATATATTTAAAAAAATACACAACACCACCATTGCACAAAAGAAAAAAGATAAAAAGCAATGAGTAAGAAAAAAATGAGGCCATTTTAATTTTGAGCTTCCTAGCAGTCACCTCAACAAGTGGAAAAAAGATCCAAACTGCACTTCAAGAGATGAAAATACAATGTCTGGGACGGAAGCTGTACTGGGTGGGTAAGTGGCAGGTCACACACTGCAGGAGCAAAGACTAGTGAACTTGAAGGCACAGCAGTAGAAACCATCCAAAATGAAATAAAAAGAAAAAAAACCCAAAAAAACTAAAAACGATCATCAGTGAGATGTGGGGCAACTTCAAGATCCTGACATGGCGGGAACCGGCGTACCTGAAGGAAGAGGGGAGAGGCATAAAAAGTATCTGAAAAGGAGTGATTGAGGTTTTTCCCCAAATATGGTGAAACTATAAACCTACAGATGCAAGAAGCTTTTTCAATAAACTGCAAGCACGAGAAATGTGAAGAAAACTACACCAAGGCACATCGAACTCAAACTGCTTAAAAACGGTGATGAAGAGAAAATCGTAAAAGCAGACAGAGAAACAAGACACATTTCGTACAGAGGAACAAGCAATTGACAGCAGACTTCTTGCTGAAAACATACAAGAGACAACAGAGCAACAACTTTAAAGTTCTAGGGGGAAAAAACCGTCAACCTAGAATTTTATACCCAGTGAAAGAAATTCCAAAAAATAAAGGCAAAGTAGTTTTTTCAGAAATACGAAAACTGAAAGGTTTTGTCATCAGCAGGCCCACACTACAAGAAACATCAGAGGAAGTTCTTCAGGCAAAAAAAAATAAGCACATATGGAACTATGCTACATGTGTGCCACCTAAATGAATGAAGACCAATGGAAACAGAACAACATGAGTTAACACATAAAGTATTTGATTATTTATAACTCTTTAAAAGAGAACTGACTGTGTAAACAAAAATAATAACAGTGTAGAATGGAGTTTATAACAAGAAAGAGTAAAACGTACAGCAACAATTTCACAAAGGCCAAGAAGAGAGAACCGGAGGCATGTCACGTGAGCTTGTGAGCTGTGAGTGATGTGGTGCGATAAATCCTGGGAGGCAGACCGTTATAAGTGAAAGAGACCTTCTAGAGACCTAGAGCAACCGCGAAAATCACAAAACAAACAGCTATAACCAACAAGCCAACAAGGGAGGTAAGAAGGAGCCACAGAACATACTCAGTAAACCTTAAAATGGCAGGAAAAAAAAAAAAAAACAAAGAACAGATGGGACAAAACAAGAGCAAACAGCAAGATGACAGACATAAACCTAACCACGTTAATAGTGCAGATAGGCTAAACACCCCAGGTAGAAGCAGAGATTGTCAGATTGATTTAAAAAAAAGAAAACACTTTAAATAAAAAGATGCAAACAGATTAAAAATAGAAGGATGGAAAAAGACATGCCTTCTGACAATAATCAAAGGAAAGCTGGAAAGGCTTTATTAATATCAGAAAAATTAGATTACCAGGATAAAGAGGGTTATTTCTTAATCATAAAAGAGTTAATTCATCAAGAGGACCTAACAATCTTAAAAGTTGACATATCAAATAACAGAGCATGAGAACACACGAAGCAAAAACTGATAGAACTGAAAGGAGAAACAGGAAAATCTATAATTATATTGGAGAGTTCAATACCCCTCTCTCAATAATTGAGAGAACAAGTAGCCAGAAAATCAGTAAAGATATAGAAGATATGAACAACCCTATCAACCAACTGGCCTAATAGATATTTATAGAACACTCTAGAACACAAGACCTCTACAAGAGCAGGATACACATTACTTTCAAGGGTACATGAGTCATTTACCAAAGTAGACTATTTGTGGGCCACAAATTTAAGAAGATTCAAATTTAAAAAGTATGTCCTCTGACCAAAATAGAATTAGATTTGAAGTCAAAAACAGAAAGATCTTTGCAAAATACCTCAAAAAAATACTTCTAAATAATCCATGGGTCTAAGAAAAATGGAAAGGGAAATGAGAAAGAATTTGGAACTGAATAAAAGTGAAAACACAACATATCAGTAATTTTTGGATGCTGCTAAAGTACTTCAGAGGAAGTTCACAAAGTTAAATGCTTATATTAGAAGAGGAAAAAAGGTCTCAAATCAAGGGCCTTAGCTTCTACCTTAAGGAACTACAAAACAAAAGTCAAATTAAAACCAAAATAAACAAAAGAAAAAATAATAAAAATCAGAAAGGAAAATAGAGAAATCAATGAAACCAGAAAAAAGTTCTTTAAGAAAATCAATAAAATTGATAAACCTCTAGCCAGTATAATCAGGAAAAAAGGGAAGACACAAATTACCCAAATCAGGAATGGGAGAGGTGACATCACTAGAGATGTTAAAAGGATAACAAGGAAATACTGTGAACTTTAATAATTTTGACAACTCAGATTAAATGGACAGATTCCTTGAAATATTGAAAAACACCAACCTGGGCACAGCCCTGTGGCTCAGTGGCTAAAGTTCCACACGCTACACTTCGGGTTTGCGGGGTTGGATCCTGGGCACAGACCTACTCCACTCACCAACCATGCTGTGGCAGTGTCCCACATACAAAAATAGAGGAAGACTGGCACAGACGTTAGCTCAGGGATAATCTTCCTCAAGCAAAAAAAAAAGAGGAGGACTGTCAACAGATGTTAGCTAAGGGCAAATCTTCCTCAGCCAGAAAAAAAAAAAATACCACCAAGCTCATTCAAGGAACAAAAAAGATAACTTGATTAGCTGTATTTAAAGAAATTGAATTTGTAGTTAAAACCTCCACAGAGACAACTCCTTGTCCAGATGGATTCACCAGTAAATTCTGTCACACACTGAAGAATGAAATAATACCAATTCTATGCAAACTTTTCCAGAAAACTGAAGAGGAGGAAATACTCCCAAACTCTTCTGTGAGATCAGCATTACTTTGATATCACATAAAGACAACATAGAAGAGAAAGCCAAGGACTAATATCCTTCAGAAACACAAGTGGAAAAAAATCTAAACAAAATGTTAGCACACATGTACACATTCACACATGTACACCTACAAACTCATATTAACATGTGTACATGCATGCATGTACATGTATACGGTTGCATACATGTACACAAGTCTCTTATGTGTACACAATGCACTCACACGTACACATACACACTCACATACATATACACATGTACACACACTCACATACATGTACACATACACACACCCAAACACATCTCTTACTCCAGCCAACCCACCACATGGCTCCAATGCGTGCAGCACCTGCTCTGTGGAGTGCGTGTACTTCTCTTGATAAAAGTATTTAATCCAGTGTCCCAAACACAAGCAAGTGTCCTGGTGAAGAACCAAGCAGTGAATAAAAATGGAAATATCTTATACGCCAACAAATTGAACAACCTAGAAGAAATGGATACATGCCTAGAAATATACAACCTATCAAGACTGAATCATGAAGAAACAGAAAATCTGAACAGACCAACTATTAGTAAGGAGATTGAATCAGTAATCAAAAATCTCCAAACACAGAAAAGTCCAGGACCAGATGGCTTCACTGGTGAATCCTACCAAACATTTAAAGAAGAACCAATCCTTCTCCAACTCTTCCAAAAATAGAAGAGGAGAGAACACTTCCAGACTCATTTTATGAGGCCAGCATTACCCTGATACCAAGCCTGACAAGGATGCAACAAGAAAAGAAAATTACAGGACAATATTCCTGATGAACACAGATGCAAAAATCCTCAACAAAATATTAATAAACTGAATTCAACGGTACATTAAAAGAATCATATACCTTGACCAAGTGGGATTTACTCCAGGGATGGAAGGTTTGTTAAGTATCTGCAAATCAAGCAACGTGATACACCACATTAACAAAATGAAAGATAAAAGTCATATGATCATCTCAAGAGATGCAGAAAAAGAATTTGACAAAATTCAACATCCATCTATGATAAAAACTCTTAACAAGCAGGTATGGAGGAAACGTACCTCAACATAATAAAGGCATGACAAGCCCACAGCTAACATCAGAGTCAATGGTGAAAAGACGAAAGAAAGCTTTTTCTCTAAGATCAGGAACAAGACAAGGATGCCCACTCTCACCACTCTTATTTAACGTAGTGCTGGAAGCCCCAGTCACAGCAATTCGGCAAAAGAAACAAAAGGCATCCAAATTGGAAAGGAAAAAGTAAAACTGTCTCTATTTGCAGATGACATGATATTACATACAGAAAACCCTAGAGACTCCATAACAAAAACTGTTAGAACTAATAAATGAATTCAGTAAAGTTACAGGATACAAAATTAACAGACAGAAATCTGTTGTGTTTCTACACACTAATAATAAACTATCAGGAAGAGAAATTAAGAAAACAATCCCATTTAAAATTGCGTCAAAAAGAACAGAATACCTAGCAATAAATTTAACCAAAAAAAAGAAGGTAAATCTTCCGATTTGAGGAGATGCTTGGAACACTGACATTTTGAGGGAGCATGTGATATCCCCAGAACAGGCCCAGTGGACCCCCAGCTGTGTGCCCCGGGTGGCGTTGCAGATAGAAAGTAACAGTAGATGTCACAGCTGGGCTGGGGTGAGGGCACAGGCCTCGAGCATCAGGTGGCACTCAAGGAGCCATGCCAGCAGCCGCTTTAAAAAGAAAGAGGCAAAGAGACATCTGAAGTTGTATTCAAAGCTAATGAAGAAGGAAGAGGACAGGACAGGGAATGTCCGGGTCACCGTTTCACACTGTGTTTTCCCGGGGCCCACATCTCCGCCCCATGCTCTCCCATCAAGGGGAGGGTCCATCTCTGAAGCCCCTGGAAGTGGGTGGGCCCTGCATCTGCTCTGACAGCACAAGCAGACACGGGTGGGCCAGCAGAGTGCCCACGCTGGGAACGCTACCATCCAGAAAAGAAGAGACAGATAACTAGACTTCATAAAAACTAAGACACTGCCCTTCCTACCACACTGTTAAGAAAATAAACAAACGGGCCAAAGCTGGGGAGAAAATGTTTGCAAATTGGGTATCTGACACAGGATGAATGGAGGATCTATAAAGACTCCTGTACCTTCTTGGGGGGTAGGGGGTCAAGTGCTGCTGTTAGAGACCTGGAGCTGTGAGGGGGTCTCCTGGGGACAGTGGAGGGGCAGCCTGGTGGCACTGCTTACCACCGAGTCACTGACCAAAGGAGGCCCGACCCCTCAGGGACCATAATGCTGACCTCCAGCTGCTGGGAAGACAGATGGACAATGGGGCAAAGAGCGCAGAACCTCCTGTCGGCAGCATGTGCCCAGAGAAAAGGCCCCCGTGGGCCAAGGGGGACCCTCATCCAGAAGCTTCCTCGTGAGGGGGTGGGAGGAAAGGCCAGGCCTGGGAAAGCTCCTGCGTGCGCTGTTAGAGCCCTCGGCCAGTCACAACCACCCCCGGATCCACCCGGCATCAGACAAGACACACGTCTTAACCCAAATGCGGAAGGGGCTAGAGCCCACGCTGTAACAGCGAGCCGCACATCCGGGCACCGGCCACGCTCACACCCTTCGCTCCTACCTCACGCTTCCCCCGAAAGCACGGGAGTCTGTCTGGTAGGGAGGAAGACCCAGGAGGCTTTCTCCCAGGAGGGCAGGGTGCCATCTGTTTGGGCCGAGTCACAGCTGCGCTCCAGGAACAAGCCCAGTGGCTGCCAGAGCAGTACGGGGACAGGCGGCTCCGCACCCTGCAAAACGTCACTACAGCCAGAAGGAACGCCCGTCCCGAGTGGAGAGCTAGCTTCCTGCTTTCATCCTCAGGAAGACAAAGTAGCCTTTCCCTAACGGGGTCCACAGAACACTGGCCCAGGCTATCCATGGGGTACCACATGAGAAACAGTTCCGACACTCATCCACTCAGGAGCAGGCAGGGACCTTACAACTGGACATCTCAGGACCCCTACTACCCCCAGGGAATCGCGGGGGTTGCGGGGCAGCGTCCACAATCCCGCACGCCCCCTCTCCATCCTACCTGTCTCCTTTGCTTACCCAGGAGCCTGCAGTCGGCTGCCCAGTGTTCTCCCACCTGCCTCAGTCCCCTAGACTACTGCCAGGTACAGCCAACCTGGCCGTCCTCGGCCCAGTGTGACCACTGCCACTCCGCATACAGGTCAAGGGCCAATTCTGGGGCCTGGTGTTCTGTGCCCTGCCCAGGGGCCAGCCTGAGTCTGTGGCCTGCGTGGTACCCCTCACCCAGCCCTGACACAGGTGGTGCTTTCCTCACCACTTCTGGCCACTGCATGAGCCAGGCCCAGCTGGGGGTCCCCTCCTCATCTTCATCGGGGCACGTCCACTCTTTCTTCCAAGATCTCTACTGCCACCTCCTCTGAGAAAGGTTCTCACTGGACAGTTTGCGGCTCCCTCCCGCCCTCTCACAACCACCCACTCAGGGCCCCTCTGCATCACCTTGGGCGGGGCTGGACGGGAAGGTGAACTTGGCTCCATGTCCTTATGTCCCCCATGTCCTCCCAGGGCAGGGAAGGCAGGTGTTGGGATCCTGGGAAACCCAGGCCGTCAGAGGCCTGCACACTGAAAGCCAAAGCTGTTAGTCCGGCCTTCGCTTGACCTCTGCAGGACTTAGATGTGACCTGTCCCAGGAAGGTCTCAAAACCCCAACCATCAGCCTGCCATGGCGAGGGGTCCTGGCATCGTGAGCCATCACCAACTGGCCCGCAGCAGGCAAGTTTCAAGTCCAGGTAGTGGCGGGCCCGGAGCGAGGGCCACTGCAGACCTGCTCCGCAGGGCCCTCCACCGAGGCAGACCTCGGGCCAGGAGCTGTGATGGCCAGCGATGTCTGCCATGGGGGCAGAAGGCAGCGAGGTGGCCTGCAGGCATCCTTACCCGCAGACAGCCTCACAACACAGCCAGGGCCTCCTGCCTGGAACCCTTTATTGGAGGCGCTGAGTGTGCTAGTGCAAGCATTTTCTTATCTGCAAATGCAACGCTCAGGTCCCAGGAAGCGAATCAATGAACAGTGAGGCTGAAACAATGGGTGACTAACAGCCGTGCTGGGCCAAACCGTTTCACAATCAGTCCAGGCCACATCTCCAACACAGGAATCCACCTGGCACATCCTTACCCCAGAAGCAATTCAAATTACACTTGAACAAAGTGGGAGGTTGCGCTTACCGTGGCTAATTCATCAAACTTGCCGAAGAGCTCGTTGAGGAGTTTCACCAGCTCCTGGGCCGTGCACTGCGAAGCCAAGCCCGTGAAGCCCACAATGTCTGCGAAGAGGATGCTGCAAGAGAAAGGGGTGCCAGGCTGCCCTCCACAGACAGACAGGAGCCAGCCTCTTAGACAAATTACAACCCCCTGGGGTTGTATAGACATTTACAAGTCACCTTAAAATAGATCTCCCCATTTATTCCTCAACACAGGCTGGAAATGAAGGCTTCTTTGTTCCCATTTTACAGGTGAGAAGACTGAGGCTGGGAGAAGCTATGGGAGTCCCTCATGGTCAGAGAGGGAGTAAACACTGGAGCCATTCAGAGCTCCCGCTGACCCCTCCCAGGACAGGAGGGAGCAGCTCGGTGACCCACAATGACCCCTCCCAGGACATGGGGGAGCAGCTCCATGTCCGCTAGACCTGCCCCTCTTTGTGAGGTGACCCCCTGACAGGGTCGTGGCTAGTGGCACGTGAGCAGAAGTGACATGCTTTTAAGAAGTGAGGGGCCCTCTGCACTCTCTTTTCCCCTCCTGCCAGCTGATGCAGGTGACACAAGGCCGGGGCACGGTCAGAGCTCACAAAGGATTACTGCACTGCGTGGAGGGGCTGCCCCTCCGTCTGCTACGAGGGCAGGGGCCCACCTCTCTGGGGTCGAAGGCTCTCTATGCCAGGCGTCCATTTACTACAGAGCCTGGGTCACTCTAAACAACAGAGTGTCCACCCACGGCGCACAGCCATCTTCCTGGACACTACTAAGACTTTAAAAGTCTTAAATAGTGAAGCAACATGGCAGGACAGAGGGAGGACAGAGAGCTTGTAGAGAAACAGAGAGCCCTCCCCGAGCCATACACTTGGGAGAAGCTGGGGTCTTCCTGAAGAGTCCTCCAAGCAGCCCGAGACCCCATACGTGTGACGGACGAGGGAGATGTGACCAGGGGCCTATCTCAGGATGAGGTGCTCCTCTGAACCCACATGGGAGAGGCCAAGGGGCCTGATCACGGAGCCACTGGACCAGCACCCAGGTGCCCCTCCAGACCTGAAATGCCAGATCTGCATTTTCAGTAACACCTCATTGCCAAAAAGTGGGGACCCACATCATATGCAGGAAGTGGAGGCCCTTGTTATAGGCAGGAGGCGAGGACTAGTGTCATAGGCAGAAAGTGAGGGCCCTCATTATACACAGAAAGTGGGGACTCACATCATATACAGAAAGCAAGGGCCCACATCATATGCAGAAAGTGGGACCCACATCTCAGAGAGGCTTCTCCCTGATGAGACCCTCACCCCACCACATGTCAACCATGCCCTGCCCACGCGCAGAGAGCTGCTGTATTTACCCCACGACAAGTCTCATGTCCTATCATAATCGCCTAACTGCAGGACAGCATCCCTGAGACTGTGAGAAGCTTGAGGATGCAGACCCTGACTTGTACATCCCACAGCGTCTAACACAGAGCAAGGGGGATCAGTGTCTGGGTTCTGAGCAAATGAATGAATGAATGAGTAAAACCTGGGCGTCTAGGATATTAGAAATGTCACTAACTGATGCTGGTGAGCTGAGAAAAGGAACTGCAAGGGGTGGGGGGAGACAGTTTTTTTCCTTCTGTTTTGGTACAAAATTCAGGCTTATTTACATCTCGGAAAACCTATCACTGTTCCCTTCCTTCTCTACTTTATAACTAATAATTCATTCATACACCTTTCTCTATCCACTGGCTTTTCAGTCTCTGGTCATTCATTTGTTCCACAAACACTGACTAAGCACTGCCAACCCCCCTGCCTTTCCTCCTCCTCAACTACTTGTAGGTAACTTCCTCCCCTGAAGCACCCCAACACCCTCCATTCACACGGACAAGCACGTGTGGAGGGCCTCTTACATGCCAGGTCCCTCTCCTCAGGAGCTCAACATCCAGGAGTAGAAGGCTCAGAGCACGGAGGAACAGAGGCATCAACAATTTCAACAGTACAGTGAAGCGATGATATGAGAAGGCCAGAATTCTGCAGGAAGGCATGGCACCCACATTGTTGATGCACCTAGGCTAGAGCGAGGTCCAGAGGCCACCCAGGAATTATCCAGACACAGAAGAAAGGAAGGAAGGAGGGAGGGAGGGGAAGAAGGAGAAGGAGGAAGAAAAGAAGGAAGGAAGGGATCGAAGGGAGGGAGGGAGGATTGATTCAGAAGTACCAATGGCATGTGTAAAACTAAGGTGGGTGAGAAACCATATAATGACTTGTCAAAGGCCAAGAGACGCAGACTGGTCAGAACATGGTACCAGCAGTAAGCAGCAGAGCACGAGTCTCCATGATGAGAGGCTCCCGAGAGTCACCCGAGGAAGGGCAGGAGGGGAGCAGGGGTTAGAGCTTAGACTCCAGTGGGACTGTCCAGCTCCACCATTTACAACAGAACCCCAGGCAACTTATCCAACACTTCCACATGTCAGTCCTTTCATCTGTAAAATGGGAACAAGACTAGAGTCCATCTCACAGAGTTGTGAAGGTTAAATGAATTAACAAACATAAAGCACTTAAACTAATACCTTGCACCTGATAAGAGCTCGACAATTGTTTATAATTACTTATAACAGTTTGTAAGTGTTACAATACAACAAATATTTATTGAAGGATTTATGTGCTGGGCATTGTTCTAGGTGCTTGGGGTTTAGCAATGAACAGAAGATTCAAACATCAGTGCCCTCAAAAAGCTTCCATTCCAGTTGGGGGAGGTAGACACTCACAGTATGTCAAAGGTGACAAGAGTAACTATAGAGAAACATAAAGCAGAGAAGATGGGTATGGAGCTGTGAGCAATGTTAACTAGGACTGGTCAGGCGACATTTGAGTCCTGAAGGGAGGAGGGAGGAAGCCATGAAGATACTAGAAGAGGGTTCCAGGCAGAAGACACAGCAGGTGCTGCTGCTGTGACTTTTGCTGGGTACAGAACTCTCATCTATTTAGTTCAGCCCTTGAGTATGCCATCCCACCGCCTTCTGGCCTCCATGGTTTCTTATGGGAAATCTGCTTAAAACCTTATTGAGGATCCCTTGTATGTGATGAGTCGCTTCGCTCTGGCTGCTTTCAAGATTCTCTCCTCGTCTGTGGCTTTTCACAATTTGATTATGATGTGTCTAGGTGTGAATCTCCTTGAGTTTATCCTAATTGAGCTTCTTCAATGTGTAAGTTAATGTTTTTCATCACATTTGGAACATTTTGGGCCCCTGTTTTTTCAAATATTCTTTCTGCCCCTTTCTCTCTTTCCTCTCCCCTGGGACTCTCATTATGAGTGTGTTGCTACACTTGATGGTGTCCCTCAAGTCTCTGAGGTTCTGTTCATTTTTCTTCACCTTTTTTTCATTCTGTTCTTCAGACTGGGTAATCTCAATCAACCTATCTTCAAGTTCACTGATTCCTTCTGCTCAAATCTGCTGTTGAGCCCCTCGAACGAATTTTTCACTTTAGTTATTGTATTTTTCAAATTTAAAATTTCTACTTTTTTTATAATTTCTATTTCTTTATTAGTATTCTCTATTTGATAAAAAAGAAATCTTTCTCATATTTTCCTTTATTTAAACACAGTTTGTTCTTTACACATATTTAAAATAGCTAATTTAAAGTTTTGTCTAATAAGTCCAATGTCTGGGCTTTTATGGGACAGCTTCTATTGATTGCTTTTTTTATTCCAGTGTAAGTCATACATTCTTGTTTTCTTGGATGTCTCACATATTTTTAATGAAAACTGGATAACATAATGTGGCAACTATGAAAATCAGATACCCCACCTCAGGATTTGTTGTTGTTGCTGTATATGTTGTTGTTTAGTGACTTTTCTGAACTAAATCTGTAAAGTCTGTATTCTTTGTTGTGCAAAGCCACTAAAGTTTCTGCTTCATTAGCTTAGTGGTCAGCTAATGACTGAACAGAAATTTCCTTACATGCCTGCAGCCAATAAGTCTCTCAGTCTCTGACGACAGGGTCTATGTGCATATCGGGGCATGCCTTCAACACTCAGACAGGCAGATTACAACTCTGCCTTAGTCTTCACTTCCTGCATGCGCAGAGCCTCATGGTCACCCAGAGGTGAGAGCCTGGGGCCTTCTGAGGCCTGTCCTGAGTATGTGCACATCTCTGTGCTTGTGAGTGGTCTTCTGACTCCCAGAAATATTCCCAGAGCCTCTCAAAGCACCTGATGAACATCTCATTCCTCAGTTTTTCCTTTAAGTTTTTTGATTACCTTGCTATTTGCCTCAACTGTTATCACTGCCAAAGGCAGCCCTGATGTTAAACAATTGCCACCGACTGTTTTCAATTTTCTGGGGCAAAGGCTGTTCACACTAAGCTTTGAGTCAGCTCAAATAAAGACAAGCGTGTGAGTGGGTTTTTCCAGGGAATTTCCAGACAGTCGAATAATGACACTTCTCTGAGAATGGGGCTTTGAAAGACCGACAATCTGGTTTTGCCCCCTCCAGTGACTGCCAGGCTGCAGGTTTTCACTGTGATTGCAGCTACTGGTTTTCAAAGCTATCATGGAGCTGGGGAGATGGGAGGATGGAACAGGGCAAGTTAGAACTCAACAAAGCTCACTGTTCTTACCAACATTTACCTGTTTTTCTTAAATAAACATTCTTGAATTCTTGCAAGACTTTGGTTAATTTCCAGTGTTCTGACAATGTTGATTCTGACCATTTTTGCCAGTGTCGTCACTGCTTTTATGAAGGGGAGGATTTTCAGATGTCTTTACTCCAATGGCATCAGCCAGTTGAGTAGTGAATGGTGTACTGAGTGTAAACTTTAAGTCTGGAGTGATGGAGAACCACTGAAGGATGGTAGGGACCACAATGAGATGTTTGTATCTAGGTTGTAGAAAGACGTTTCTGACCCCTGCTGGAAGGTGGCCAGAAGGGCTAGGGTGGAGAAGGTACCATCAGCGACAGGAAGCCTAAGCTTTCTCTCCTATCTTGGAGCTGTCATGCCTGCAGCTAGCACATCAGCCCCCTAGCTGCTGGGAACAAGGCTCCCACCAGGGAACATGGGTGTAGATTTTTCAGCAGCCAAGGGAAGTGGTGACTTGCCACATCTGTATTTGCTATCCCGGGTCAGAGGAGAGGGAGGGAAAAGGCATTTGAGCACCCATGCACTGCACCCACCTCCATTTGCAGCCCCACATGTCTGATTCCTTATCTGCTGTGTGCAGACACTCTGCCCCCCAAGGTACTTCTTGGAACATTCTGGTGGTTTGGTTTTCTCAGCAGGAGGCTGGGTCACTGTATCATGTCCTCACCCAGCAAGGAGAGGCAGTGGGAAAATGGGAAAAGTCTAGGCAGACATCAGCATCAGCCAATCCCAGGTCCAGCACCAGCCCCGCCACTCACTGGCCAGGGAATCCTGTACACTCACCTCATTTTGCTGAACCACAATTGCCTCACCTATGAAGTGGAGGTGACAGTGCCTGTGGATCACAGGAGTGTGATGACATTAAATGGAACCAAGTATCCAGCAGGGAGATCTGTCCTGCCTGGTCTCCAATGCTGACCCCACACACTGGGCCTTAACCCCACCTGACTTCATTGTACCCCTCTGTAGGAGGATGACACTGGTCCTAACCAAGAGGCACGATGGTGGGAGTGAGTGCACCCACCAGACAGCAGTTAGCCATACTGGCTTGCACACAGGGACAGCTGGGATCCTGACGGGGAGGGGCTGGCAGCAGCAGGCCTCAGCTCATTTCAGATGAACAAGTACCAGCCGTGGAGACCCAGTCTGCAGCACTCAACACAGACAGAATGAGGTTCTTCTTATCCTTTTGTGTCTGCAGGGGCCCAGTGAGCAGGGAGGCCTTACACCAACACCCAGAAGAGTCAGCAAAGGACAGCAAGAATGGAGAGCACTTCCGTCCTTCAAACCACCATCTCCTACCTGAGAGACACTTGTGGAAAGTGCTATTCCCAAACAGGCTACACTCAGCTATTCCAAGTACTTTGAAAGGGAATGCATGATTTAATAGAATAAAATGGTTTTTAACAGAATCTTTAAAAACAAACAAGCAAACCTCAGAGTATCTGGGGCAAGCTGGTTCACTTTGAGGACTCAGTTTCCCCAAGTGTAAAACGGGAACAATAACCCCTGCCTCCTGGAGATGTCACGAGATGAGCAGAGAGAAGGAGGACGCCTGACAGATCCTGGCACCAACGAGAATAACGCTCAGCTGTTAACCCAGTGCGAGCAAATTCCAAGCCCAGAATGTCATACTGCCCAAACCCGGCTTAGGGACAGAGTTCTGACCCTCTCTAGACAACATACAAAATAGAAGGTGCTAAAATAATGGGAAAGAGCAGCTGTGACATGCATCTCCCAAGAAGCTACCAGCCCCACTCCTCCTGTGGGACCTGCTTCCCTGAATGGCAGGTGCTCACCTGGGCCTCCTGACTCACACCTGCCTCCTCCCCTCCTCACAAATGGGGTCCATGCCCACCTCTGCCATCACCTCCAACCTATACCATCACCTCTCATCTCTATCATCATCTTCCACCTCCATCCATGACCTCCCACCTCCTCCACCACCCCACCTCCCCCATCACCCCTTACCTTCTCCATTATGCCCACCACCTCCATTACCCCACCTCTACCATCATCCCCCACCTCCTCCATCACTCCCACCTCCTCCATCACCCCCTACCTCCTCCATTACCCCCACCTCCTCTATTACCCCCATCTCTACCATCACCCCCATCTCCTTCATCACCCCCATCTCCTTCATCACCTTCACCTTCTCCATCACCCCCTACCTCCTCCATCACCCCCACCTCCTCCATCACTTCTATCTCCTTTATCAACTCTACCTCTACCATCACCTCTACTTCCAACATCACCTCCAACTCCGTCACCTCCCACCTCAGCTCCCTGGGCCCACCACCAGGCCAGCGCCAGCCCTACCTCACGTTGTCATGCCGCTGGATGTAAATCTTGTGGAAAATCCTCTCGGGGGGCTTCAGGAAGTCCTCCTTCATCTCCATGGCGACATTCCGGGGCAAGAGACTCATGAGCAGCCGCTCCTGGACAGGAGAGATGGGCCTGCATGATACAGCAGGGTCCTCCCTTGCACTTCCTTGACACACCCACCCCAGTGAGATTGGCACTGAGGAGCTTCCCTGGATGAGGGGATGCAGACCCTCCTCACACATGGCCGGCACACAGTCCAGTCTTGCAGACCCTGCCTGACCCCAGGAGCTGAGGTGGGTCCACACCCCAGTCTGGATGGTCATTCCATAGGCAACTCACTCCCGAGGCACTGGACAAGTGCCGGCATCACCTGCAGAACACCCAGCCTTCCCGTGCACACCAGCTGAGTGAGCAGGAGGTCACAGGGAGGAAACGTTGCTGCCTCCAACCAGGCCCTTCCAGCCTCACTCCTCACCCCATTGCCCAAGACGGCCTATCTCACACCTTCCTTAACAGTCAGTATTCTCCAAACACCCCTCTCTCACCACCCCTGGAACCACTTTCCTGAGAGAACTGCAACCTGCGGGGGACCTCGTCTGAGGGAACACCTGTAGGACTCTTGGTCTCTCCATCACCTCAGCTTCCCTGCATGATTTGGAGTTAGGGCAGGGAAGCTGAGGTGATGGAGAGACCAAGAGTCACAGACCAAGGGGCTACACCAGGAAAGAAAGAGGGATTGAAAGGCAGAGGGGACACTGACCAGCCTGGACCTCAAGAGATGATGGGAGAGCACTGGGGGCTGGCAAGTGCCAATCCCAAAGGACGGGGTAAGAGGCTGCTGGAGGCCCAGGCACACAGCCCCCAGCACAGGGGAACACTGGCTGGGGCACAGGGTGCTGGGAGAGATGGCTGTGGCAGTCAGCCACTGTTCCTGGATCCCTTCTCCACATCTAGCACCACAATCTAGCCCCTTATTCTCATCTGGGGACTTGGTGACCTGGAATAAACACTACACTGTCCAGCCCCCTGTGCAGCTATATGTGGCCAAGGAGACAGAAGTTGAAGGATCATGTGGGAGCTTCTGGAATATTCCTTAAAGACAGCTTGTTCTTCTTCTCTTCCTTGCTGCTGTTGCAGGGGATATAGTCATGATGGCTGGATATCTACCCACAACCTTGGTTCAGAAGGATGAAAGCCACACACTGGCAATGGCAAACCATTTAAGTAGATAGAGACTGGGTTGTGAGGGTTGCATGGATCAGATCTGCCACATCAACCATAAAATGCCTGCCTGGAAGGTGCATATGAGAGGAAAAGAGCTTTCTCACTCTTGTGAGAGCCATTGTCATTTGAAGTTCCTAATGGCAGGCTGTATTTCTGACCAAAGGCTCAACATTAGCTCCATCCACAAGATTAGTGGTAGTACCTAAAGCCAATACACATCAATAACCAAGACTCAAAGTACATAACCTTTCCCACAGGGAGCAAAATAGGCATCTGAGAGATCAAGCACCCATCCCTGATGAAAAACAAAAACAGCAAACAACCTGGGACAAAACGGCTCACTGACATCATAAAGATACTATCTGAAACCCACATCCAATCTCAAACCCAGTCCTAAAGCCCCAGGCAGCAATAAACATTATCAGGAGCAGACACAACATTGATAAGTTCTAGCCAGTAAAATAAGACACAAAGCTGGAAATCAAAGGGACAAATTTATGAATATGGGTCATACAAAGTGTCCCAGCATCCTATGAGGGCTATGCAAAAACCTTAATACATTTATCTTGACTATCAAAATGTGACTTAAAATAAATGTGCTATTCTTAATAAACATTAGATATTTAAATAACAATTCTGAGGACTCTGCTTCCAGGAAGATGGAGAAGTACTTTTCCCTATTCCTCCTACAAAGTACACTAAAAATCCTGGATGTTACACATAAAACAGTCATCAGAAGGTTCTGAAAGGCAGAGAGAAGAAGGCAGAGATATCAGAACTGAGGAACGGCACAGAGGTGAAGCCCTGGTCTTTTCTTTTTGCCTCGTGTATCCCCAGCTGAGTGCTGGAGATGTGAGCAACCCAGAATGCCAGTTGGCACAACAGGAAGTTCCAAGAAAAGCCAGCTCTCTCTGGCCAAAGCACCAAGATAGGGGCAGCCTCACGAGAAGAAAACTATTAGACAATACCACTCTACTCCAGGCAAACTACTGAAAAATATGCAAACTTCCACACTCCTCAGGCTGTGAGGAGGCACCAACCCCACAATGGAGTGTCAAAGAGGCCACACAAAGAGCCCCACCTTTCTGGCTGGTAACACATGCCCCCTGTTCCACGGAGTCACTGGAGGCCATGGGCTCGCCTGCTTCTCCCTCCCAGTCAGAAAGACAAAACTCTCTCTCCTGCATGGCAGTAAGAAGGAACCCTCCTCCCCATGAGTCCCAACAGAGGCCCAGTGTGGATCCTGGACTTTTATCTCCAGCTGGCAGTATCAGGTGATGGCCCCCTTTTCCCCTGCCAAGTGAAGTCACAGAAAACCAGCCAAAACACAAGGCCCAAATAAGACACAGAGCCGCATACATAATACTCCAAGTGTTCAGGTTCCGATTGGAAATCACTCAGCATACCAAGAACCGGAACAATTTCAACAAACGAATAAAGGCAATCAAGGAACAGACACCACCACCAAGATAACAGAATAATTAGAGTAACTAACAGGATCTTAAAGCAGCCATAGTAAGAATGATTCAGTGAAAAAACACAAGCACACTTGCAAAAATGAAAAAATAGAAACTCCAGCAAAGAAATAGAAGATATAAAGAAGAATCAAATGGAAATTGTAAAACTGAAAAAAAAAAAACATAAAATAAAAAGCTCAACAGATGCGCTCAACAGCAGAATGGAAAGAACAAAGGAAAGCTTAGTGAACTTGAAGGCAGAACAATAGAAATTGCCTAAACCGAACACAGAGAAAACAGATTGAAAAAAATAATAACAAACACAGGAATCCATAGGACTATAACAAAGATCTAACATCCATGTCAAAGGAGTCACAGAAGAGGAAAAAGAAGGTGGCTGAAAAAATATTCAAAGAAATAATGGATGAAAATTTCCCAAATTTGACAATAGCATAAATCTACACATTCAGGAAACTGAGAGAACACCAAAGAGGGCAAACCACAGAAATCCACACAAAGATGCAACATAGTCAAGCTTCAGAAAACTAAAGACGAAAAACAAGTCTTGAAAGCAGTGAGAGAGTAACAATACCTTACCTATACAGGAAAGACAATTTGAATCAGAGCAGATTTCTCATCAGAAACTGCAGAGGCCACAAGAAAGTGACACAACATTTTTCAAGTGCTGAGAGAAAAGAACTGTCAACCCAGAACCCTTCAGGAATGAAGGATAATCAAGACATTCTTAGGTGAAGGGAAACTGAGAGAGTTTGCCACCAGCAGACTTGCCCTAAAAGAATGGCTAAAGGAAGTCCTCTAAACAGAAGGAAAACAAGAAAAGGATCTTTGAATATCAAAAAGGAAGAAAGAACATGGTAAGAGCAAATATATGCATAAATGCAATAGTTTCCCTTCTCCATTGTTTGATGGTTAAAGCAAAAACTGTAACACTGCCTGATGTGGCTCTAAATGTACATAGAAGAAATATTTAACACAATTTTATCATAAATGAGCTTGAGGGACAAAGATGGAGGTGGAGTTTCTACACGTCACTCTATCTGGTAAAATGTTAACAACAATAGGATGTGGTAAGTTATGTATGCATAATGTAAAACCTAGAGCAACCACTAAAAAAACTATACAAAAAGATACACTCAAGGTCACAATAATTAATCAAAATTGAACTTTAAAACAATATTCAAGTAACATACAAGAAAGCAGAAAAAAGAAAACAGAGGAAAAAAACAGAAAAAAAAATAAAGTGACAGACTTAAGGTCTATCATAACAATAATTACATAAAATATAAATGTTCCAAATACTTAAATTAAAAAACAGAGATTGGCAGAGTGGATAAAAAAGCATGACCCAACTATACGGGATCACCAAGAAACTCACGTAAAATATAATATAAGCAGGTTGAAGGAAAAAGATGAAAAAAATATATAATGCAGACATTAATCAAAAGAAAATAGGAGTGGCTATATTATTATCAGATAAGCTAGACTTCAAAGGAAAAACTTACAAGTCAGAGAGAGACATTATGTAATGATAAAAGAGTCAATCTACCAAGAAGATATAGCAAGACTAAATGCACCAAACAACACAGCTTCAAAATATGAGAACCCAAAACTGACAGCACCAAAAGGAGAAACAGACAAATCTAATTACAATCGAAGACTTAAATACTCCATATCAATTAATGACAGATAACTGGGCAAAAATCAGCAATGATACAGAAGAACTCAAGAACACCATCAGCCAACAGTACCTAATCAACATTTATAGAACACCTCACTCAAGAAGTGCAAAATACACATTCTTTTTAAGCACTCACAGAACATATACCAAGGTAGGCCATATTCTGGGTCATAAAACAAACCTCAACATATTTAAAAGAATTCAAATGACAGAGTACGTTCTCTGACAATAATGGACCCAAACTAGAAATCAAGAGCAGAAAACAAGAGAAAAAATCTCCAAACACTAGGAAATGAAGCAAAATACTTCTAAACAATCCATGAGTCAAAAGGATATCCCAAAGGTATCCTGTATCAAATTTTTTTAAATAGACACAACTGAATGAAAGTGAAAATACAACATATCAAAAGTTGTGGCATGTAGTGCTGAGAGGGAAATTTATAAGACTATATGCATATATTCAAAAAGAGAAAAGTATCAAATAAATAATCTAAGATTCAATCTAAAGAAACTAGAAAAAGAAGAGCAAAATAAACCAAGAGCAGAAGAAGGAATAAAATAATAAAGATGAGAAGAAATCAACAAAACCGAAAACAGAAAAAATAAATAAATAAAGGAAATCAATGAGCTAAAAAGATGGTTCTTTAAATATATCAGTAAAATTTACATACTTCTAGAAAAACCAACAAACTAGAGAGAAAGAGAGAAATGACATAAATTAACAAAAGCAGGAATGAAGTGAGATATCACTACAGACCCTGCAGACATCAAAAGGATAAAGGGAATAGTAATAATTCTTCACACATAAATTTGACAATGTAGAAGAAATGGACCAATTTCTCGAAAAACACAAACTACTACACCTCACCCAACATGAAATAAATACTACCAACAAAATATTTGAATAGCTCTATATCTATTAAAAAATTAAATTCTTTATTTAAAAACTGATACAAAAGAAAGCTCTAGATCCAGATAGTTTTCCTGAACATGAAGAATTAACACTAATTCTACATAAGATCTTCCATAAAATAGATGAGGGAACACACCCCAAATCATTTTATAAAGTTAATATTATCTGACACCAAAACCATACAAAGACTAAAAGAGAAAAACTACAGACCAATGTCCTTGAAGAAAGCAGATGTAAAAACCCTTAACACAATTATTAGCATTTCAGCAATACATAAAAACACCTAACCAGTGAGGTTTAATCAGGGGATGCAATGCTAGTTCAATATTGAAATATCAATCACCATATCAACAAAAATAAAATCACATAGCAATTAATACAGAAAAATAATTTGACAAAATTCAACAACCATTAATGATGAAAAGTCTCAGAAAAATAGGAAGAGAGGGGAACCCCCTCACCTTGACAAAGAACATCCAGAAAAAGCCTACAGCTAACATTACACTTATGGTGTAACGCTGAACACTTTCACCAGGAACAAGGCAAGGAAATCAGCTCTCGCCACCCTTATTTGACATGGCACTAGAAGGTCCAGTCAATGCAATAAGCTAAGAAAAAAAAATAAAAGGCATTCACTTCGGAAAGGAAGAAATAATACTGTATTTATTTGCAGATGGCATGATGGTCTACATAAGAAATACAAAGGACTCTACAAAATCAAAACAATACCAAAAAAAAAACACTTCTAGAACTATAGTTGAGTTAAGAAGGTTATAGAATACAAGATCAACATACAAAAATCAGTTGTATTTCTATACACTAGCAATGAATACATGGACACTGGTATTAAAAATACAATATTTAAAATCATTCAAAAAATGGAATATTTAGGTGTAAATCTATCAAAACAAGCATAGGGCTTGCATGCTAAGAACTACAAAACACTGATTAAAGAGTCAAAGAAGATCTAAATAAATGGAGAGACATATCATTTTCTTGGACTGGAAGACTCAATATCGTCAAGACGTCAATTCTCCCCAAGTTGATAGGCTTAACAAAAATCCTATCAAAATCCCAGCAAAGTCTTTGGTAGATATAGGCCAGATTATTCTAAAACTTATACAGAAAGGCAAACAAACAATAATAACTAAAATCATTCTGAGAAAGAACAAGAAAGTGGGAGGAATCACTCTATGTGATTTCAAGATTTATGATATAGCCACAATAATCAAGACTGTGTGGAAGGATAAACACATAGGGCAATTGCACAGAACACAGAACTCAGAAATAGACCCACATAAAAACGCCCACTGATTTTTGACAAAGGTACAAGAGCAATTCAATGGAGGAGGCGTAGTGTTTTCAACAAACAGTGCTGGAGCAACTGGACATCCATAAGCAAAAAAAATAAGCCTTGATCTAAACCTCACACATTATGCAAATATTAATTTAAAAAATATCATATATTTAAAAGTAAATAGGGGCCGGCCCAGTGGCGCAGGCGGTTAAGTGCACGCGCTCCACTGCTGGCGGCCCGGTTCACCGGTTCGGATCCCGGGCGTGCACCGACGCACCGCTTGGCAAGCCATGCTGTGGCGGCGTCCCATATAAAGTCGAGGAAGATGGCCATGGGCATGGATGTTAGCCCAGGGCCAGTCTTCCTCAGCAAAAAAAAAAAGAGGAGGATTGGCAGATGTTAGCACAGGGCTGATCTTCCTCACCAAAAAAAAAAAAAAAAAAGTAAATAATAACATTATAAAACTGTTAGGAAAAACATAAGAGAAATTTTGGGGATCTAGGGCCAGGCAAAGACTTCTTGACACCAAAAGCACAATCCATAAAAGGGAAAGTTGATAAACTGAACTTCATCAAAATTAAAAATATCTGCTCTGCAAAAACCTTGTTAAGAGGATCAAAAGACAAGCTACAGACTGGGAGAAAATGTTTGAAAAACAAATATCCAACAAAGAACTAGTATCTAAAATATATAAAGAACTCTCAGAGCTCAAGAGTAAAAGACAGATGATAGATGATAGATAGATGGATGCATACATACATACATACATACATACATACATAGACAGACAGATAGATGATAAATGGTTAGATGGACAGATTGATAAATAGACAGATGATAGATGGACGAATAGATATTCTATTCTATTAGATTCTATTCTAATAGATTATCTATCTATTCTGATAGATAAATAGATAGATCCAGTTAGAAAATGGGCAAAAGACATCAACAGACATTTCCCCAAAGAAGATACAAAGATAGGAAATAATCACATGAAAAGATGTTCAACATCATAGCCATGAGGGAAATGCAAATTAAAACTACAATGATACATTACTACATACCTATCGTTTCAATAAAAAACAGTGACACCACCACATGCTGACGAGGATGCAGAGAAATGGGATCCCCTATACTTTGCTGTCAGGAATGAAAAATGGTACAGTCACCCTGGAAAACAGTTGCACAATTTCTCAATAAACTAAACATACACCTACCATGCAGGCCAGCGAGTGCACTCCTAGACATTCATGCCAGCGCAATTAAGACGTATGTTCACACAAAAACCTGTACATGAGGGTTCACAGCAACTTTGTTCATACTGGCCCCAAACTGGAAACGATCAAGATGTCCTTCAACAGGTGAGTGGGTAAGCAAACAGTAGTCCCTCCCCACCACAGAACATGACTCAGAAGTAAAGGAATGAGCTATTGATTCAGCAACAACCTGGATGGATCTCCAGAGGATTATGGAAAATGCCAATACCAAAAGTCTACATACCGCATGATTTCACTTACAGGACATTCCTTAAATGACACATTTAGAGAAATGAAGAACAGATTAGTGGTTGCCAGGTTTAAGACTGGAGATGGGGAGGAAGGAAGTGGGTGTGGCCATGTAAGGGCAGCAAGAGGCATCCCTGCGGTGATGAACTGTTCTATGTCTTGGCTGTACCAATGTCCATATCCTGCTGCAACATTGTGCAATAGTTCTGCATAATGTTATTGCTGGGGAAATGGGGTGAAGAATACACAGGATCTCTCTGTATTGTTTCTTATACCTACACGTGAATCTACAGTTAGCTCAAAATAAAAAGCTGAATTAAGGAAAAACACAAATTCTGGATGTAGAGAAAACCCTCATACATTGCTGGTGGGGATGTAAAGTGGTAGAGCCACTTCCGAGGCAGTCTGGCAGTTCCTCAAAATGCTAACACGGAGTTACCACAGGACCCAGAGACTCCACTCCCAGATATCCACCCAAGAGAAAGGAAAACATTGGTCCACACAATACTTGCACATGAATGTTCATAGCAGCATCATTCATAACAGCCAAAGAGTGGAAACAACCCAAATGGCCATCAACTGACGAATGGATAAACAGAATGTGGTTCATCCATACAGTAGAATACTCTTCAACCATAACAAGGAATGAAGCACTGACATGTGCTACAATGCAGATGCACCTTGAGAACATTATGCAAAGTAGAAGAAGCCAGATACAAAAGGCCATATATTGTATGATTCCATTTATATGAAGCATCCAGAACGGGCAAATCCATAGAGAGAGAACACAGATGAGTGAGTGCCTAGGTCTGGGAGGAGGGGATAGGGAGCGACTGCTAACAGATACAAGTTTCTTTAGGGGTGATGAAAATATCCTGAAATTAGATTATTGCGACGGTTACATGGCTCTAAACATGAGGAAACCATTTAGTTGTTTTGAACTTTAAATTGAGTTTTATGGTATGTAAACTATAGATCAATAAAGCTTTTTTTAATTAAAAAATAAGTAACAACTGTGCAGGTTAAAGGGTGCTGTGAATAGGCCAGACCTCTTTAAAAATGCATCCTATATCACTTAAATTGAAGCTTGCTTCCTCTTGATAAATTTTTTTATGCAATGGGGAACCAAAATTGTCCCATTTACCTTGTTACAATGACAAATTGAGTATGTGCTTTATAAACAGCTGTACGTTATATTGGAATTATGACTTAATAATGGCATTTGAGGAAAAGCAGGGCCCTTGGAGCGGCAGCCTCCGCACTCAGGGCAAGAAAGCTGATCTCAGGGGTAGGATCTTGCAAGCCCAGGCTTCCTGGCTGGGCTGTGGGGAGCAGCAGGGGAGGAGGCCCCCTAGGAGCTAAGCATGACCTTCTGAGGCCTCTGGCCCCCTTCCCTACACTCTCCAGCTATGACAGGCTCAGACCTCATGGTTAGACCCCGTGGGGAGCTGTGAACACCCCGAGGCCCCCAGGTGGTCTTCACCACCCATGGAGTGGCCCTTCCAGCCCCATTTTGACCCTCTCCAAGCTGAGGGAAGACAGAGTTGCAGCTTACCAACCTGCCTGCCCTATCTCCAAAACAACACCTGCGACCTCCCACCCACTGCCTGAATGCCACCTTCTGCTGCTCACCTGCCAGCCTCTCCCTGGCAAGCTGCCACATGTCCGTCAAAGCCCTGGCCAAATGTTTCACGATGCACCCTCCTTCTCCACACTGCACATCCCATGGACCCCTCACTCCTCCATATCCCAGCACCCCCATCCTCCACATGGCACGCTCCATGGGGGCCAACTGCTGCTCTCTGTCTCCCATCCACAGTTATACCACATCTTGCAAGGTGAAGACTGGGACCTCTGTCTCAGTGTCTCCAGCGCCTGGCATGGGCCAGGCACTCAGATGTGCTGGGTCATGGGTGACCATCCTCCACAGGAATTTCATAACTGCTTCAGTTTTAGAACTTATTTATGAATCTGAATCAACTCACAATATGAGATGTCTTAGCTCAACCTCCCTATTCTCCATATTGAAATGCTCTCACGCGCTATCTGGGGTGTGGTGGCTCTGTGTCCCCGATGGAAACAAGGAAGCGGGCCCAGAAAGATGCATTTTGTGTGCATTTCTGATATGCTAAGAGCAGCTTCGGGAGTGAAACAGGAACATGTGTGATAGTCAGCCAGAAACTGAAAGACATCATCACCTGTCAGGCCCAGAAATGTCTACTTAAATAGAGAAGAAAGTATGTAGGAAATGAACTTCTTATCTCGGCTGATCTGCATGCACCAGGCATCTGTACACATGTGCACGGCTCGGTTCAACACGGTCCATCTGGCCTCTGATTTGGCTTCTTTCTGGGCTGCAGCCAACGCAGCCTGGCATGGTCAGGAGTCCATATCGGTCAGAAAGCCAGCGTGTGCTGCAGAGACAAGTACCACCAGGCCTGCGGCAGAACCTCCAGCTCTTTCCTGCATGTGGCTTCCTGTCTGCCCAGGGGGCTCTGCTCTCCCAAGCAGCCAAGGAGAAAGGAGAGTATGGGTGAGCGTGCCCTGCAGAGGACACTGACTTTGAAGCAGGAAGTTCAGCTGCACCTATTCCTTCTCCACAAACGTGGCAAATTAAGACACAGCCAGGCCTTACCCCAGCATGGCATGACTGGCTCTCTGCTCAGTCCCAAGATCCGGGTGTTGGCCGGGCAGCACTCTCTTGGGGGTTCCAAGGGAGAATCTGCTCCCAGCTCACACAGGCTTCAGCAGACGCTGGCCACGTTTGGTCTGAAGAGCGAGATCCCATGTCCTTGCTGGCTGTCAACAAGGGCCACTTTCAGCACTCCGAGGCTGCCCGCACTCCTGGGCACATGGCCCCTTCACCTTCAGGCCCCTCAACTTCTGCTTGGAGCCTCCATGAGCTCCTCTCTGCTCGCAGCAGGAGGAAACACTCTCCTTTCAAAGGAGTTGGGTGATTAGGTCAGACCCACTGAATAATCTCCCTTTTGCCATAAATGTATCATAATCACACCAGTAACCCCAGAGCCGTGCATGAGCTGGTGGATGTGAGGCCCAGAGGTTGTCAGCGACCCATTCACGAGGCCAAGAACCTGGTCCTGGCACCTGCTCCAGCCTCCTGCCTCCCCAGCTCAGAGCAAGAAGGAAGGGAGAAGCCCAGCAGGAGGGTCCTCTTTCCCCATCCCGGGGCTGCTTCTCCACCTCCAACCGCAGGAGAGTTCCATGTCACACAGCCACCCAGGAAAGAGGCCACGTCTCGAGCCCAGAGGCCAGGGGCCACCTAGCCCTGTGCACATGCGAGGCCTCACAACCATGACCCAGCCAGGACTTGCAGCCAGCTTCTCCTTACTTTCAAATCATGCACTTGACTTCTACTTGAACTAGAGTATTGTATGTTGTTTGGTGGGTGCCATGGACTGAATTGTGTCTCCCCAAAACTTGTGTGTTGAAGCCCTAACTCCAATGTGACTGTATCTGGAGATGGGGCTTTTAGGAAGTAATTAAGGTTTAATGAGGTCCAAGGGTGGGGTCCTAATCTGATAGGACTGATGTCCTTATAAGAAGAGGAAGAGAGATTTCTCTCCCCATTCACATGCACTGAGCAGAGGCCACGTGAGGAGTTTTAAGAACCCAGTGGGATGTGTCTGCCGTGTGTGTAGACAGAAATACAGCACCCAGCTGGAAGGCGGTGATGTCTCACTGTACCCATGCTGACCATCCACCACGAGGCACCCTGCATTCAAGGCAAGAAGGACTGCTGAGCAGCTCTGCCTTCCAGAGCTGGCTCTGCGTGGGAAGAGGGATGGAGGTCATCTGGTGCTCCCAAGCCTCCGCCCCACAGCCTGAGACAGGAGGTCTGGGGCCGGCCTGAGCCAAGGCCGTTGTGGGGGCCTGGGGCTGAGCACCGTGGCCTCAGCTCTGCTTCCATGGTGTCCTGGCAATTGTGGGGTGACGACACGACAGGGTAGTGTCCCCCTCGCCGGCAACACACCTCGGCCCTCGCCTCCCAGAGCCCTGTGCATTACACATCAACACTGCCAAGGGGACCAGACACGCGGGCACCTGGGTCCCTCCCAACCCACTCGGGCACCAAGAGGCAAAGGGCCTTGGGGCTGATTCTGCTCATGAACACAGGACTGGGGGACAGGGGCCACTCCCCGTGTGTCCATCTGACCCGCATTTCTGAGATTCTGGAATCCTAGCTCTGTCCTCCATAATCACAGAGCAAGGGTATCCTGTGCTCACAGAGGAGTTTCTATCCTATAGAGATTGGATTAAAATGATGTTTTCCTTGGAAATTTGTATGATTCATCTGTAGAACCATCTGAGCCTGGTGATTACTTTTTGGTAAGCTTTTCATTGCTGAGTCAATATTTTAATGGTCATAGGATGTTCCAGCGTTTTTGTTTTTTTTTTAAATCAGTTTCAGTAACTGACACCTTTCTGGGACTTTGTCCACTTTGTCTAAGTTTTCAAATATTCTGGCATAAGGTCATTCTTAGTGTTTCCCTCTTATCTGTTTTTAACCCCGCTTTATCTGGAGCCTGGGCTTTCCCACCCCTAATACTCATTTCTTCTCCATCGGTCTCTCTAAGGCTTTTCTACTTCAAAGAACTAACTTCTGACATTTTTGTTCTGAAACTGAAAGAGCCCTGTTAAAAGGCCCCTCAGAGCCCTTTGGAATATTTTAACTCGGGAATCCAGAAACCCAAAACCCTTGTGTGAGCCTTTTTATGGCTGAGGAGACCTGGCACTGTCGAGGGAGAAAGTGGGTCACGGCTGGTTTGAGGGGATTCTGGGTTCCGGCCTCTGCTGTCCCCGCTCTGCCAAGGCTACTTTGTCACTGGTTTCATTATCCTTCCTAAGCCATTTAAATTCTCCGAGCCAGCCCCAGTTCTCAGATTTATAAAATGGAATCAAGTTCTTATATGCTTGCCCATGATGCACAGGCCTGAAATGAGATTTGAAGATCTAAGAGCTCATACAGGAAGAACACCTTCGGACCTCCACTTCCTTCTGTTCTGCCAAGACTTTGAAGGACAGGACAGTTGGGCAGCCCCGGGACAGGGTAAGGGCCGTTGCTTGTTCTGATGTGGTGGGAGAAGAGGTCTCATCAGCATATCCACGTCCCTCTCAAAGGAGTCAACCTCAGGGACTACTCAGGTAGCTTTTTCAAAGTATAGCAGAGAACCTTCTAGAAGTACAGTAAGTGTCCAACGAAGCAGACAGGCCTCCTGCCCATCCTCTCCCAGCCCCTCTGGCTTCCCTCTGGGCTGCCCTGAGAAGGAGGGGAGAGTTGTTCTAATAGTTCCACTTGTGAAAACACTGGAGGAGGCCCTAGTCTTTGAGACTTTGAGGGTCTTTCAGGGGAGACCAGGCCTGTCTGCGTCAGCTGGGGGCAGGGCAGGAGATTAATGAAAACTCAGATTTTGCACGCAAAGTGGTGGTACCTTCTTTTAAAATTACCTCCGTGCAACTGCAGGGCTATTAGTTCTAAACCATATAGGAGGGGAGGGGACGTTCCTGATTACTGGGCAATTATCACCTTCTTCATAGGTTTCCACAAAATCAGTGATTACAGGCACAAAATGCCCAGGATGTGTCCTAGCCCAGCAGGGTAAGTGGTGAAAGCTCACAGTGGCATCCTTATCTAAGACAATCAGACTCTTCCCAGGGTCAGAGGTCAAGCATGCCTTACTATCTGCATAAAAAAGTAACTGAAGGACCTGGGGCCAAAACAATTTTGGCCTCAGGTTTGTAAAGAGTGGAGAAGAGCCTGAGTCCCCACACACATTACTGCCCAGGATTCAGGAGCAGTGACGCTTCTCAACAGTTTCCATCTGCTGATTCCTGTCCGGGAACAAAACGGTGGGGCAGCTGGGAGACGCAAGGCTCCTAACATTGGGTGTTTGCATTTCAGAGCAGGGCCTCTTGCACCCCGCTCCCGCAAACCCTGACCGGCCAGTGGTGGCCACACAAGCACAGCACAGCCTGTCCTACAGACACATCCCAGGGAGATGTTTCCTGGGTCTCTCAAGTGAAACATCTGCTTCGAGCATTAAAGCACAATCGTCTATTGTCTCACAAAGCCTCCAACCTTGGCACCTCTGGGTAGATAGTCACCGCGGGAGAGAGGAAAGAACAACCCGCCAAACTCCTAGTACGTCTGCCTCCCGCCCACCTCCACATCCTTACCTCTGCACTGACCCCCAAACGTGCATCTGACCAGGTCTCTTTCCTGCTCATACATGTCGGAAAACCCACCACGCAGTCATGTGCACACACCTTCCACAGTGTGCGAAGCCCGGCCTCTCTCTCACATTCCCCTGTCTCCTTCCCGCTGAGGCCACAACAAATTCAAGGGCTCCCCTCAACCACCAAGCACATTCCTGCTCAGCATCTCTGCTCACGTTCCTCGCCCGACTCAACCTCCCTCAATGACCCCATTCCCAACCCCTCCAGTCCCAGTCCACATCTCCCCACTTCTGCAGAAGCCGATGGCCCACACCTACCGCCACACAGTAGTCACTCCAGAGCTAGACCCCTGGCACCTCTCCCAGAGCTGGAGTTCATTCCCCCTGGATCCCCTCCCAGAATCAGGATGTGTCCCCCCAGCATCCCCTTCCAGAACAGGGGTGCATTCCCCAGCGTCCCCTCCACAAAACTGGGGTGCATCACCCAGATCTCCTCCACAAAACTGGGGTGTACCCCCAGATCTTCTCCACACAACTGGGGTGTACCCCCAGATCTCCTCCACACAACTATAGTGCATCCACCAGCATCTCCTCCACACAACTGGGGTACATCTCCTACCATCTCCTCCACACAACCGGGGTGCACCTCAGCATCTCCTCCACAAAACTGGGGTGCACCCCCAGATCTCCTCCACATAACTAGGGTGCATTCACCAGCATCTCCTCCACACAACTGGGGTGCATCTCCAGCATCTCCTCCACAAAACTGGGGTGCACCCCAAGCATCCACTCCCAGAACTGGGGTGGCTCCACCAATATCCCCTCACATCACCCAGGATGCCAAGTTACTGTTTCAGGGCCTGGAGAAGACTCTAGAAGCAGCTATTGAATTGAATTCCTTTGTTAATGAGTTGAAACATGAAAATGCAGACAGGTCATGACAAGCCTGTATGGTCGGGATGTCTCTCATCTATAATTCGGGGGAATGCAGTTTTCACACTGACACGCTGGTTAGAGTTGCCTCAGCCATCTCAAGGCTCTCCCAGGCTCACCAGGCAGTCCCTGGGTAACTGTAACATACCGAGTGCCCACTGGTGCCTTGAGAGCCCCCAAGAGGTGGCTGAGCCCTGTCTGAGCCCAAGCGCTCCCCTCTGCCACCCTAAAGAGACAAGGCTTCCCAAGCTAAAATCAGGCCAGCAGATGCAGGGACGGACCTGAGCGCCAGTTACAAGACTGCCCAGGGAGACAGCGGTCATGTGATGTGACCCCACAGGCTGCAACAGAAAAAGTTCACCCACCAGGTGAACTCATGGAAATGACCTGGCCTCACTCACTTTCATATTCCAACACATTTGCTCAGCTTTGAAGCAACAGATGAAACTCGATAGGAAAATGAAAGATATGTTTGAAAACACGAAGGACTGAATTGTTACACAAAGAAAAGCAAAGCTAGAGGAACAGATTCGGGGATACAGGGATCCCTCTGATGGAGCGTCAGCCTCTGTACAGTGAGCAGCTCGTTCAAACCCACAGGGATCAGTATGCACACCACAGAGAAACACAAGAGGAAAACACGCATGAAAACCCAGCTGTCTGCATTAGTATAGGGAAAGCAGCATCTGAATAAATAGGAGGTACCAAGTCCTAGCAGAGACAGAGACAGAGACAGAGACAGAGACAGAGAGAGGCAGGGAGGGAGGGGCAGGCCCATCAGATGCAGCCCTGAGCCCCACTCAGAGAACCACTGCAACCCAGAGCTGAGCCTAATTAGGTATTACTCATAAAGATACAATGGAGCACAACGTTTGTTGGAAAATACCCAGGACCCACAGAGAGAAACAATGTCATATTTGCACTGCTCAAAATGTAACTAAGGAAATACTTCAAGTCTATGTGAATAAAGACGCTCATGAGGAAAAAACATTTTTAAAAACATGATGCCTAAATGTCAGATGCTGGGAACACTCAAGTTACACGTGCAGGGGAAGAAGCAGCAGCTGCCTTCAGTTACGTTTAGAACATGGGTGGATATACCTGTGGGAAATGTTAAGTCAAATGCAGAAATAAAATTACATATACACCAAAATGACAATGATGTGGGAAAAGAATATGCATAAAGGTGAAACCTTGAAAATACAGAGCATTTAGTTGGATTGACAGGATTGGGTGACATTTACCATTTTGCAGATTTCATGCTAAGAACATCAGCTCTGTGGTAAGAACTCAGACATGTCTCTGAGCCTCCGTGAGTCTGGGCTTCCTCCTCTGTAGGACTGAGAAAACACACCCTTACTCACGGAGCTGCTGTAAAAGCACGTGAAAGGACATGCGTACAGCCGCAAATGCTAGACTTGTGGCTGCTCCGTGACAGCAGGACTATCTGTGTGGCCACTATATTCCCAGGGCTGGAACGTGGGTGCAGAGAGAGAGAACACAGCCTTGCAGAATCTTCGCACACAAGCACACAAGCACACAGAGTGGCCCACGGCCATCACCAGCATCGTCGCCATTGCTTGCATCGTCACCATCGCTACCGGCATTGACAGACAGGACCGACCTTGAGTTACAAGGGGACACCAAGCGTTAGAAAATACTTCAAGGCTGGAAGCGAGGTAGTCTACAGGAAAGGCAGCAAGAAAAGAAATGAAATTAGACAAAAATAGGAGATGGGAAAGGAAGATATTTGAAAGGAGACAGAAAGGAGAGAGAGAATAGGAGAAAAAGGAAAGGAAGATTCAGAAACACATAACAATAGCCCAAAAAGTCACTTTTCCAGTCACCTTCAGGGGTATAGTGAAGGGGAGAGGGCTCCAAAGAGTCACTTCTGGGAGTAGAAGCATCACACTGAGCTCAAGTGTTTCTCAGAGAGCGCTAGAGATGCTCCATCAGTGCTGACGCCCGGTCTGGAAAACATGCGGCAGGGCACAGCCCCAGAAGATGCACTATTTATACACACACATGCACGTGTGCACACACTTATACACACACATCTGCACCCACACATGCACACATACACACATATCCCCACATATCTACAAGCATACACACATGCGCACACGTTCAGAAACATAGGCATGCACACACACAGTCCACATGAATGCAAATCCACACACATGCACACAGAGACATGCACACACACGCACATGTGCACATGTACAACCTGCAAACATGCCCCACATATCCACAAACATACACGTGTACACGCACAAACAAAAGCACACCTATCTACACATGCACGCGCACACACAACACACACCTGCACACATGCATGTCACAAATGTACAAATATACACACAGACACATATCTCCCACAGACATACCCCCCCACAGATCCACACACACCATCTATTTCTAAGCAAGATCCTACCTTTACTGTAAATGCTAGGTATGACCATAATATCTATAAATGAAAATATGCGTGTGCATTTTCTAAATGTACAGTCAGTACTTAACCTTGTATCTACAATCAAGGTAGGATCTCATTTAGAAATCAATCCCATCTGTCCCACCCCCAGGAAAATAAGCCTCAGCCACCAGCACTGTCGTGAAGCAGAGTCCAGGTTCTCCCAGTGAAAGGCCTCGCCCAGAGCTCTCAGAGCAGCCTCTTGGGCCCCAGGACAGCAGCAGATGAGGAAACACTGTGCCGAGGGATGAGCCCAGGGAGACGGCTGACAGTGGCTCAGGACAGTGGGAAACTAGCCCAGCTGCCTCCAAGCCTGCAGCCTTTAGGTTGGAGGCGACAGTCCCACTGCCCCAGCAGACCGTGGCAGGAGCTGGGCAGGGTGCTCTGAGGGCTCACAGCCGAGCTGCTAGTGCAGGGCTACCATGACAACCACGGTCACGGGCACAGTGCCCGAGACGCCCCCACGCTCAGGGTCAGCAGAAGCCTCGCCCCTCTGTGGGTCCCTCAGGCCACAGGTCAGTGCGCCAAGGCCGGCCAGGACCCGCGTTGGCCACCAATGCCAAGTTAGCCTATTCCGGCTGCATCTGGAGGCCAACCTGCCCCAATGCCCACCCCCAGCAAACCAAATGTCACTGTCAGTTGCTTTCAAGCAGCTCAGCCCCTTCCAGCGGCAGCAAACGCGCAGCACTGGCTCTCCACCTCGCTTCTGCCTCCACCCGAGTCCCACGAAGCCCCCTGGCATCTCCTCCACAGCCCCATACCTCGTGTCACCAATGGGTAAACTGAGGCCCTGGGATGACAGGGTGGCGGTTCCTTCACCTCCACGTCCAGGGCACCATCCTCCCGCAGCTGCCCCATCTCCTCTGACTTGCCGAGGGGGCCAGAAGCACATGCAGCCCAGAGAGAGGAAGGGCCAGCCCACAGAGGGCAGAGGGGGCCAACCGAGGCCTGAGGCCCCACCACCTCCCAGACAGGCCAGGCTGGGCCGCTTGGTGCTCCCCGCTCTGTGCTCCCCATGTCCCCGTGAGTGAGACCCCGCCACACCGACCTGCTTCTCATTCTCGTCCTCCAGCCTCAGCCGGTCCTCGATGCAGTTCCGGGCCTGCAGGAAGGACTTCCTCTGGGAGCGCTCGGCCAGGATCCTCACAAAGACCCCAAACATGTTCACGCTGAGGAAGAGCAGGGCGTTGGCCCCGAGCTGGAAGGGAGAGAACAAGGCAGAGCACCATGCACAGGGGGCCTAAGCTTGGCAGAAGCCCCTAAACATCCTCCGACAACCAGCCCACAAAATAACCGTGCTGTCCAGGGCGGCCACATGTGCTGCCAGACCCACAGCACAAAGTCAGCTTCACGCGGCCACGAGCCCAGGCAGCGGGCGCATCCTTCATCCTGTGCAGGGCCCATCCACGCCATAAGCTTGTCAGGTAATGGAACAGTATGCAAGAATGCAAGGTGTGCCCCCTAACATTCATATGGAAGCCCTAATCCCCAATACCTCAGAGTGTGACTGTATTTGGCAAGACGGTCTTTCAAGAGGTAAATAAGTCAAAATGAGGTCACTAGCATGGGCCCTAATCCAATGTGACTGTTGTCCTTACAAGAGGAGATGAGGACACAGACACACAGAGAGGGACGACCATGTGAGGACACAGGGAGAAGCCAGCCGTCTACACGTCAAGGAGGGAGGCCTCAGGGGGAACCAACCCCGCCCACACCTTGATCTCGGACTCCCAGCCTCCAGAACTGAGAAAATGAATTTCTGTTGTTTAAGCCGCCCAGTCTGCAGTATTTGTTATGGCAGCCCTAGGACACTATTACACCTAGAAAATATGAACGTGGAGAGAGAGTGGTTGTTCCCACAAAGACTACATGGAATGCTCTGCAAAGAAGCAGCGAAGGAGAGTTGATTAAAAACAAAAAGAAGAGGGCCGGCCCCGTGGCTTAGCGGTTAAGTGCGTGTGCTCCGCTGCTGGCGGCCCGGGTTCTGATCCCGGGCATGCACTGACGCACCACTTCTCTGGCCATGCTGAGGCCGCGTCCCACATACAGCAACTAGAAGGATGTGCAGCTATGACACACAACTATCTACTGGGGCTTTGGGGAAAAAAAGGAGGAGGATTGGCAGTAGATGTTAGCTCAGAGCCGGTCTTCCTCAGCAAAAAGAGGAGGATTAGCATGATGTTAGCTCAGGGCTGATCTTCCTCACAAAACAAAAAAAAAACAAAAAGAAGAAAGGACGGCATTTGGGTGTGAAGTGAACACCTGTCACGTATGTATGAAGATGAAGAAAACACAGCGTTCAGAGCCCTGCGCTCTGCCAGGCGCCCTGGGTTCTCACTCCACTTCTATGGATGAGAAATGAAAAAGGGGCCCAGGTGAGAAGGACTCCTCCTGGGGCGCCAGCTCAGACCCACCCTCAGACGCTCAGATCTGCTCAACCAGGAAAGGACGCCGCACACATGAGCTAAAGTAGGGTGTACAAGGAAGAGAGTGTTTCACAACTTCCTGCTTTCACTGGCCTTAACTTAACTCCACACCCCCCAGGACTGACCTTGGGGGACTTCACAGGGACCAGCAATGGCAGAAGGACTCACTTGCCCTGGGGCACACCTCACATCATGGCAGATCCAGGAAAGGATCAGACACCACTTCCCCCACTCAGCCTCCCCAGCTGGTCTGTCCCCACCTCTCATGGCCACAGGGCCCAGGGCCCCGCAGGGGCACCTCTCACAGGCCAGCAGGACCACGGCACATCTCACGAGGCCCCCAGGCAGCTAACAGCGAGAGAGGACGCCCACTCACCTCCCTGGGACTGCGGTGTTGATAAGCATTGGACAAAACAGCTGCCCCTCAGGCACCGCAAAATGGAGGATTTCTACATCTGATTAAACTCAGGCATTTCCTGCAGGTTCCAAGTGTCACTGCTCCTAATGGATTAACCAGAAACACTCCCCACACGGACTGCGTGCTGCACACAACACACGGGACAGCACAGACAGTGGCACGCAGGACGGAAGTTTACAGCAGATGATGGGTGAGCCGGGCTGGAGAGCACTGGCTGCAGGACAGGGACAGGGGACACCAAGAGGCCATGGGGACAGAGACCACAGCACCTGGGCGTGGACTGGGGGCCGGGGGCAGGTGGGAGGGCAGAGACTGGGCCGGGGTGGTGCGAAGAGGAGGACAGACTGGGGCACACAGGGGAGGTTTGACTGGCCTGACTCCAGGTGTGTGTGACAGCCTCAAACACCTGGCCCTCGGGAGGATGGACGTACGGGGTTGCAGTCGGGAGTGATGTCCACCTAGAGATATTAGAGCTGCGCACAGGAGGCGAGAGGGAGCCAAGCCAAGGGACATGAACCTGTAGGGCTCCCGTACACCGCCGTCATCTCCCTAACACAGAGGAGTGAACTCGAGAGCAAGCTCAACAGAGCCAGTCTAGTCTCATGTACAACTGACAGAAGTGTGGGTACACCATTTACATCCACATAGACACGGGTGGAAAACATTCCTCCCAAATGTCGCCTCTGAGCGCCAGAGAGAGGGACAGACATCCTCTGTGAGGGCATCTGATAGAGTGGCCCAAAGTCCTAACAAAACAGTGCCTGCTATGACCTTGAGCATCTCCATGTGACCTGATCATCTCCATGGGACCTGATCATCTCCATGGGACGTGTGACCTGAACATCTCCATGTGACCCTGATCATTTCCACGTGACCTGTGACCTGAACATCTCCATGTGACCCTGAACATCTCCATGTGACCTACCATCTCCATGTGACCTGAACATCTCCATGTGACCCTGATCATCTCCATGTGACCTACCATCTCCATGTGACCTGAACATTTCCATGTGACCCTGATCATCTCCATGTGACCTATCATCTCCATGTGACCTGATCATCTCCATGTGACCCTGATCATCTCCATGTGACCTACCATCTCCATGTGACCTGAACATTTCCATGTGACCTGATCATCTCCATGTGACCCTGAACTTCTTCACTGTAACCATGAACATCTCCAGTCCCTCTAAATCTGGGTGGTCTCTCCTAGCTGGAGTATTCCATGCTTCAACCAGGTGCAGAGCTGAAAGCAAATGCTTCTGTGGCGCCTGTACCAGCCTCTCACGAGGCATGGATGGTAGCATTGGCTGTGCCTAGGGGACATGTGCTGGGCCCCGCTGGTTAGGCCAGTGTTTTCTGTCCTCTAACAGACCGTCTGCTGTATTTTGAGATCAGTTCATGCCAACCTGCTTACGAAGGCACTCGTCTGGTGGCAGTGGGAAGACCAGCATATATGAAATAACAAATTGCAGTTTTGTAGTCAATATTTAAACATGTACTGAGTGTGTTTAACATGCCCACAGGCACAGTAGTGGGCACATTTCTAAAAATTCACATAATAGTGAGTCATTGCACCAAGCTTGCTTCTCTTCCCAGTAGTCTCACAACCATTTTGGCTTCTACATGCCTCCTCCTGGCCTCGATTTAAGGTTTTGAACATTTAGAACCTATAACACACAGTACATCCTCCTGGGACGCAGCAACGGACCCCTCTTGAGATGCCCTCCCGGGCCAGCACCCCCACAACCTCCGTGAATCCCTGCAGTGGAGCTCTCAGCTGTCACTCTCCTCAGGGGGACACACAGCTGGGTGGAGGACAAGAGACTCGACTGAACGGCCATGGCACCCTGGGTCAGCTCAGCACAGGGGGCCAGGATGCCACAGATCAGGGTCATGGGCCCCACAGACATGGCTTTTCCAGAAAGCAAGCCCTCGGCCAGCCCAGGGCGGAGACGAGGGAAGGTGGGTGTCCCCACTGAGGTCTGGGTGCGTCAGAGGGGCTGAGGGGCAGACAGGGGGAGGGTGCAGCAGGGCCAGCAGAGGCTGGACAGTTTGGTCAAGGGAGAAATCGAGAGCAGAGTGGAGGCAGGCGGGGCCACCCAGGAGCCCCATCTCCTCACCACCTCCACACCCCCCTTCAGCACACCTTCCCTTTACTCTAGCCATGACGGTTCCCCAGGGAAACTGAGGCCGGACTGGGTGGTCCCTGAGTACCCAGCTGCCCAATAACACCGTTTGAGCTGCTCACATGGAGAAGGAGCCCCATGGGCCGCCCCACAGTTGGAATATGGCAGGCAAGGTGAAGGGGAGCAGAGATCATCGGGGGGGGCCTCATGCCTGGGCCTCTGTGTTCACACACCCGGATGGCTTCCATGCACCCCACCAACCTTCCCCCAGCAAGGCAGAAGAGGAGGCCACCCACATGAAGGCAAAGCCACCTGCACACCTGCCGTCCTCTCCTTCCTCCACACACACCCCACGATCAGGGCCATGACAACGAGTCACAGCCATGACAAGAGGCTCGGCACACCCCCACAGGGCACAGAGAGGTTTCAGGACTGGGTCCCTAGTCAGTGATCAGTGATGAGGGTGACAGCGCAGGAACACGTGTCCAGAGGTCACCTGCCCACAGGTGTGGCCTGGAGCTGGTGTTGGGTCAGGCTGGCAGCAGAAGGGGCAGCAGCGGTGGGCAAACTCAGCTGAGGGGGTTCCAAGCTGGGGGAAGGGCATGTGTTGGGGTAGAGGCTGAGCACCACGCACCCTGAGAGCTGCAGGAGGTGAGGCCGGGGCGGAGCTGCCTCCCGTGGCCCCCCGGCCTCCCCACGCCTCAGCCTGGTCTCTGGGTTTGCGGTGTTGCGAGGGGACCGGCCTGCTGCAGTGGCACCCTAAGTCCAGGACCCTCTTCCCTTCCTCGCTCTGAGGAAACCCAGCCCCCCTTTGCACCCCCAGTGCCAGCTGCCTGTTCTCGGGGTCTCAGGGCCACCAGGCCTGGCCCCTCCTCATGGTCCCACAGCCACTTGGGAGCTGTCGCTTGCTGCTCCCTAACCGCAAATCTGAGCCGTCACACCCCGGGATGCCGCCCTCAGGAGCGCCAGGGCCCCTCCTCCCCCACCAGACTCCTGCCTCAGTTGTTCTCACGCTCCTCCAGCTGTATTCTGGAGGTGGGGTCTCAGCGAGCACAAGCTGGATGCACTGGCCTCTCTCTGCCCACTGCCACCAGCAAATGCTTCCGGAGCCCACAGCAGGCAGCCGCACTGGTTTTCTGGGCAGTGACCAGTCCTACCTCCCACCCTAGCATCCCCAGCTCTTCAGACACACAGGCACTGGGGAGGTGCCAGGCTCCCCAGCTACCAAGGGTGGCACATGCCCAGCGGCCTGGAGTCTAGGCCTCGGGATACCTGCCCCACACACCTGGCCTTGGGGTACCTGCCCTGCACACCTGGCCTCAGCACACAGGCCGCTGAGGACCACACTGCCCCCTGCTCCCCATGGCCCACGATGCCCTGGACACCTGGGCTCTGCCAGGACCCCAACCTCCCACCTTTTCCTGCCCTTCGACGCCCTGCCCTGTGCTCTCTCTCTTCCTTCTCCAGCTGAAATCCCAGGGCCCAGCAGGACAGTCCCCTGCCCCTCTCCCATTGTGTCCAACACCTGGGGAAATGTCGCCTCGTCAAAGCCCGCTCCATGTGTGCGGCTGGCCCTGGCGAAGGAAACGCCTCTGCCCCACCGAGCAGGCTCCTAAAGGGCACAACTGGCTCCTCAAATGCTCCTCAAGCTGCAACGGAGTCATCATCTGTCCCTCCTCCCTCAGGGACGTCCTTCTGCCCGCCTCGCTAGTGCCCTCACCCCTCCCACACCAGCAGGGCTCCCCTCTGCCCCCCAGCTGGGACCTGCCGCTCTCTATAGGATCGTCCTTGGCAGCAAACCTACAACGTGTGATTATTTCTCACCTGAAAATAAAACCCCTCTCTTGACTCCTCTTCCTCCCCCAGCCCTGCCCATGTTTCTCCTCTTCACAGTGAAACTCCTGACAAGGCCTCACGCCTACTTAGCCCCACTTCAGCCCACCTTCCCTTCCACAGCTGCCCTGGGCAGTCTGTGGCCAGGTCAGGGCCGCCTTTGCATCCTGAGCCCAGGCTCGGGCCCCAGTGCCTGGCCCACCTGCTCAGGGCTACCAGCCCCCTCCCCCGGCCCTCCCCAGCCTCCTCTGGTCTGTCCACCCACGCCTCACACCTGGGCCCCCTCCTCCCCTAACACCACTCACTTCTGGTGTCTCATCCACACTCAACTTGGGACCCATCCCCGTGCCCAAGACCCCAAATCAATACCTTCAGCCTGGCCCCAGTCCAGCCACACCCCTCCTGGCCCACTCAGCTACTCCAGCTGGCTGTCTACTCACCCCTGCATGGGACAAGCCCTGGTGGGACCCCTGATCACCCTCCAACACTCACCCCAGCAGCCTCTCCCACCTCAGCTAACCAGGACCCCTAGAAACCTCTCAGGCCTGCGGCCCATTTCCACCATCAGCAAATCCTACTGGCAGGACTTCCTTTCAGCAGATGGGGCACCTGACCTCCTATATCACTCCTGTCCTCCTCCTGTCCCTCAGGCTCCCCTGGACCAAGCAGCCTAGTGGTCAGTGGGTCTGTCCCCTGCTTTACAGGCCTGGCCCGGAGTCCCCCCAGGGCCCAAGGCCCTCTGTGGCCCAGGCCGGGTGCCCCCACACATCCTGACCTCCTCATGTCCCCCTGGCCTGGCCTGCTTTTCTTATGGCCTCTGCCCTGCGGTCCCTGGGTGGGAGCCCTCTTCCCAGACAGCACGTGGCTCATGCCTGACCCCCAGGAGCTCCGCTCAGATGTCACCTTCTCAAAACAGCGTACCCTGATTACCACATCTGAAAATGCACCAACCCCCACAGGTACTTCAGGGATCCTCCCCTTAGTCCCTTAGTTCTATTTCTTTCTTTCTTTCCTTTTGTTGTTCTTAATAGCAGTTACTGCTTCCAACACTCCCCGACCTCTCTCTCCAGGTTGTCTCGGGCGAGGCCTGATGAGATTCTGTTTCCCAGCTCTCACATGCGTCCTCGGATGGGCGCGTGGGAGGGACCCCAGCTTTTCCAAGATCGATACAGGCATAGAAGGGGCAATGCATCGACCTGTCATGTCTGAAGTGACACTGGCTCTGGAGCAGGCTGAGGCTTGCGGGAGCTGTGCATGGCATGGGACACGGTGCACACATGTGCACACGCAGACCAGGTCACGCAGCCCCAGAACAGAGCTAGGGTGCATGGCAGAAGCCGTGCAGTAGCAAGGCCAGTCCCCTACATGCCTCCTCCCGAACCCTAGCCCCTAACGCCTGCTGCAGACGAGACCATTTCACAGATGGAAACAGAGGCCAAGGAGAGTGATTTGTGCAAGGTCGTGCATGAATTACTGCAGAGCGGGAACGGCATGGAGCCCTTGGTTCTTCTGTGTGGGCACCACACCCACACTTCTTGGAACTATCCAGGACACGTCTGAAGCAGTAACGGATGTGGGAAAAGACCAGCGGTCTCTGGTCAGGCAATCAGCCTCACCGTGACTGACCACATCTCACAAAGCCGTCACACCAAGGAGCATGCCTGCCACAGGACAGCGGCCACATCATTTCAAACAGTATTTTCAGTCCTCGTTCAACCTGATTTCAGAAAACAGAAACCCCAGGACAGGAAATGTGTGATCTCTGTTCCACGCGCTGGCCCAGCAGGAAGTCCTGTCCTCGTTCCCCTCGGCTCCATAGAGAACTGACGCCGAGACGCAGACCTCGGACCTTCCACCAGGCACAGGGCACATGGGTGTGGACAGCAGGCAGGTGGCATCCACAGCCAGGGCGGCGGGGAAAGGTGCTCAGGTCCCCTCCTGTGATGCCAGAAGGGGCGGCAATGGTTCAAAGCAGACCATTGCCTGTGGACCTGGGCACACAGCTGGTGGGAGAGGCACTGTGGAGAATGGGATGGAATCACCTGCAGACAGGTGTGCATGACTGGGCTCGCTCATCAGCCCCCTGTCCACTGGGCAGGCAGCTGACCCCCACCCCACAGTGGGTACCTGGGGTCCCACGGCCGGTGCAGAGAGGGGAGGACCTGGCATCATGCAGCAGGTGGGTCCAAATGTCCACCATGGCAGGCAGGTCCCTCCCACCCCAGCCACTCCAGGACACAGTGGGCTTGGTAAGCCTTTCATGAGCTGGGAGGAAATGAGCTCTGAGTAGGGTCTGAGGCTGGATTTAAAACAAACTGGGGGTCTGGCACATGGCAATGACGCCATTTCCACATCTGGCAGTGACTCGGCCAGGAGGTTAAGGGCCACCACCTAGAGGGCAAAGGTGCGGGGGTTAGTTATTGAAAAACATAAAACCGCCTCATGTCTATGTCCCCTCCCCTAATTGGCCCCGCTGGGGATCGGGGGCTTCCCAGGCATCCACTCTGACAGTCATGCATGTGCCCAGGGTGCACTAGACATCCTGGTGCACTGACCTAGCATCTGGTACAGCCCGACCAAGGCCTGGGCCTAAGGAGCCAGCAGAGGAAAAGTCCGGACCAGGATCACCATCCCCAGGGCCCAAGGGACTGACAAGGGAGAGCTCATGGGACAACACCAGAAAGGTCTGATGGCCCCACATGGCTCAAGACATGATCTACTGGACCTCCCTGAACTCCCAGTGCTCCAAGGGTCCTGAGAGGGGGCTGTGCTCCTGAAGCCCCCTGGCAACACCCCTGACTGCCTCAGCCCCAGTCACACCCCTTCAGGAGACCCCTCCCCAGGCCTGGGCCGCTCCTGCCCAGGTGGGGACCCTGGAGGCTTGCCCACCCTTGGGCGGGGGAGAGCCAGGAGAACTGGCTTCCCTGCCCGGCCAGAGCCTGTGTGGGGGCAAGCTAGGCTGCCAGGCCCCCGAGTCCTACATTCCTGCCCTAGCCAGTGCCACTTTTCCCAGCTCCCCACTTGTCACAGCCAGCAGGCCCTGACCAGGGCCAGCCATGCCAGCTGGATCCACCTCACCACAGCAGAGACAGCCAGCCCCCCACACCCACGTCGGGGGGCTCCCTCACCCCGTGCCATGAGCCCAGTGCCTGACAACTTCCCACACATGTGCACACCACGTGAGGACAGACCCGACACCAGAGACTCCCCCGGCCAGAGCTGGAGCCCTGGCGCTCTGGGAGACCCCCAACCCCGAATACATGCAGTGGCCATCAGGGTCAGCGCCCCTCGGGGTCATCGCTGCCCTGTGACTTGGCTCCTTCATGCCCCAGGTCCTCCAGCTGCCACTGTCGACCCACCCTCGGAGGATCACGGTGCCCACCAGAATACCCCGAGCCTAAGGGCAGGACAGGAAAGGACACCGGCAGCCTTGAACAGAGCGCTCAGCCTGAGTGTTTGCACAGGGACACCTCCAAGGGGCGCCCACTCCCCATGGAGGAGTGCAGCGGTGAACCACATTTGGGGAACGATGCTGTGGCGTCCTCCACCCCCATGAACACACACTCCGGAGGAGAAGCAGCCCAGAGGAAACAATGTGCCTGAGGTCGGCTCCCCCAAGGGGGCAGGCGGGGGCTGGGCTCAGGGCGTATGCACCCTGCAGGCCACTCCTGGGAGGCCCCTGTCGGGCTGCTGGAGTTCTGGAGCCCTGCATCTCTGCTGACTCCCACTTCCTTCACATCTGCAAGTTTCCATGGGGAAATACAGGCAGAGGTCACTACAACAGAGTTTTCTGGACACAAAAGGCCAACTGGTGACATTCGTAAAACTCCATAAAAACATAAATATACGAATACGTGTTCTGCTGAGTTTCAAAGGCAGTCCCGATATTGCCAGTGGTTTTCATCTGGGACTCAATGCTTAGATCTAGACGTCGTTAAACGGCTCACTTTTCCGGTTTCTGACAGCTGCCTTAAAGCTGAGGGGAAACAAGTCCCCATTACACGAAAATGTCTACTTGCAGATGGTGGAGAGCACAGAGACAGAAGGAGGACAAACAGGCACAGGCCCGCGGCCCCTGCTCACGTCGAGAGCCTGCCTGGGAGTGTCTCTCGGCCTTGGAAATGACCGCCCAGCTGGCACTCCACCTCCCCAAGGCCTTGTCTGTAAACCAGACATGCTGGTTCAGCACTGCACCTACCTAGCCTCTGACCTGCCAGGGCTTTGGGCTAGAACCACAGTCTGCAGCCCTCACAGCAGGCAGGGGAGCTGCGGAGCAGGCCAGGCCTGAGGCTGACCCCAAACGTCCACACCCTTAGAGAAATAAAACTAAAGTAATCTGGCCACATTGCCAACAACTTCGCAGGCATGAAAGTGAGTCACCTAGGACCCACCACCATACCATGGCCCGCTGAGCAACTGGGGCCATTTTGCATCTCTCGTTGTGGTGCCTTTCTGTGGCTGTCATCCTGGAGCAGGTAGTTAGGACCTGGCTTCCCCCAGGAGTGTGACAGAGCGCACACTCTCTGGCTGTCAGGTGTTCAGAGTCACTATTTCAATGACTGCGGGACGCACTGCCGCAAAGAACGGTATCTTTCACATAACCATGATCTCTCCATGGCATTCTTAGCGATTTCCAATATTTTGTCACTCTCACAATGCAGGGCAAGGATCTCTGGAGGTAAATCTCTGGGCATTTACGGTCACTTCCTTAGCATCCCTACAGTCAGCCCCTCACTCAGGAACACACCTAACTGCTCTCCAGTGGGGCCCTGGCCCAGTGCCCCCACTGCCCCCACAGCCCTCGAGAAGGAAGCACATGCCCAGCTCCTGGCTAATTTCCGAGGCAGGACTGGGAGGCCTCTCAAGGGAGCATCTCTCATGCACACTAGGAATTCTAGACAGCAGCCTGCACTTCATCGTCTCATGTCCCTGCTCCCTCCTTAGCCCACCACCTCACCTCGGCCTCTCTGAGCTCCTTCTAGAGCTGTGCCTTCCACTCCACCACCTGGCCCACCCAGCACAGCCCCCCAGGCCTCCTGGAAGATAGAGACCCCACACTGCTCCTAAATCTCCACCAACTACTGAACGCTGTCTTGGTGCTCTTTCCCCACCATGATGCCCTGCTCCACACAGTGCACAGCGGCTCCACTGCCTGCACAACAAGCCTCACTGTCCCCCCCCCACATGCAGGCACATTCTCTCTCTACGTGTACCTGTCACATGAAATGTGCCCTGCATGGACGCCCCAGCGTGATGTGGGCTGCGCCGATGAGAGGCATCGCCGTCAATCTTACATTGCTGAGGGGTTTCAAGATAAGTAATTTAACCAGGGAAAACCTATTGAACACCATGGGCAGTTGTTCAGGACTGCAGGGCCCCAAGGGGGCTATGGGAGGAGGGTGCCCACACCCAAGAGGCAGAATGTAAACCAAGCCTGGAGGCCACACACAGACAGAAGACAGAGGTTTAGAGAGGTTAAACCTCCCCGAGGTCATGAGGCAAGGAGTGGCCCTGATGTCCCAAACACAGGCTGTAACTCCAGTGCCAGCCACACCACAGAAACCATCTCTGGATCCAGGCATAGGTGGATGGGCCTTGAAGGACCCATGGACCCTTGTGTGGGCTGCAGTGGCCATCAGGGCTGCCAGACACATGGCTGGTAAAGGGAGGGCTGTGGCCTCACCCTCCCCTTGCCCTCCAGACAGGACAGGAGTAGAGGCTAAGAGTGAGGAGGCCCAGGGCAGGCGGGCCCAATGTCAGGCAGGGCCTGAGTGTGAGGCAGGGCCTGAGTGTGAAGTGAGGCCAGGGTATGAGGTGGGGTCTACTCTGAGGTGCGGTTGAGTGTGAGGTGAGGCCAAAGTGTGAGGTGGGGCCTAAGTGTGAAGTGAGGCCTGAAAAGTGTGAGGTGGGGTCTAAGTGTGAGGCAGGGCCTGAGTGTGAGGTGGGGCCTGAGGGTGAGGTGGGGACTGAGTGTGAGGCAGGGCTGAGAGTGAGGTGGGGCCAGGGTGTGAGGTGGGGTCTACTGTGAGGTGGGATTGAATGTGAGGTGGGGCCTGAGCGTGAAGGGAGGCCTGAGTATGAGGTGGGGCCAAGAGTGAGGTGGGGCTTGAGTGTAAGGTGAGGCCTGAATGTGAGGCGGGGTCTGAGTGTGAGGCGGGGCCTGAGAGTAAGGTGGGGCCTGAGTGCGAGGTGGGGCTGAGTGTAAGGGGGGGCCTGGGTGTGAGGTAGGGCCTGAGTGTGAGGTGGGGACTGAGTGTGAGGTGAGGCTGAGTGTGAGGGGGGGCCTGAGTGTGAGGTGGGGCCTGAGTGTGAGGTGGGGACTGAGTGTGAGGTGGAGCCTGAGTGTGAGGTGGGGCTGAGCGTGAGGGGGGCCTGAGCATAAGGTGGGGACTGAGTGTGAGGTGGGGCCTGAGTGGGAGGGGGGGGTGGGTGTGAGGTGGGGCTGAGTGTGAGGGGGCCTGAGGGTGAGGGGGCCTGAGTATGAGGTGGGGACTGAGTGTGAGGTGGGGCCTGAGTGTGGGGGGCCTGAGTGTGAGGGGGCCTGAGTGTGTGGTGGGGCTGAGTGTGAGGGGGCCTGAGCATAAGGTGGGGACTGAGTGTGAGGTGGGGCCTGAGTGTGGGGGGGGGCCTGAGTGTGAGATGGGGCCTGAGTGTGAGGTGGGGCTGAGTGTGAGGGGGGCCTGAGTATGAGGTGGGGCCTGAGTGTGAGGTGGGGACTGAGGGTGAGGGGGGCCTGAGTGTGAGGTGGGGCCTGAGTATGAGGTGGGGAATGAGTGTGAGGTGGGGCTGAGTGTGAGGGGGCCTGAGTATGAGGTGGGGCCTGAGTGTGAGGTGGGGACTGAGGGTGAGGGGGCCTGAGTATGAGGTGGGGCCTGAGTGTGAGGTGGGGCCTGAGTGTGAGGTGGGGCTGAGTGTGAGGGGGGCCTGAGTGTGAGGTGGAGCCTGAGTGTGTGGTGGGGCTGAGTGTGAGGGGGCCTGAGCATAAGGTGGGGACTGAGTGTGAGATGGGGCCTGAGTGTGAGGTGGGGCTGAGTGTGAGGTGGGGCCTGAGTGTGAGGTGGGGCCTGAGTGTGAGGGGGGCCTGAGTGTGAGGTGGGGACTGAGTGTGGGGGGCCTGAGTGTGAGGTGGGGACTGAGTGTGAGGTGGGGACTGAGTGTGAGGGGGCCTGAGCGTAAGGTGGGGACTGAGTGTGAGATGGGGCCTGAGTGTGAGGTGGGGACTGAGTGTGAAGTGGGGCCTGAGTGTGAGGTGGGGACTGAGTGTGAGGGGGCCTGAGCGTAAGGTGGGGACTGAGTGTGAGATGGGGCCTGAGTGTGAGGTGGGGACTGAGTGTGAGGTGGGGACTGAGTGTGGGGGCCTGAGTGTGAGGTGGGGCCTGAGTGTGAGGTGCGGCTGAGTGTGAGGGGGCCTGAGTGTGAGGTGGGGCCTGAGTGTGAGGTGGGGCCTGAGTGTGAGGTGCGGCTGAGTGTGAGATGGGGCCTGAGTGTGAGGTGGGGCTGAGTGTGAGGTGGGGCCTGAGTGTGAGGTGGGGCTGAGTGTGAGGGGGCCTGAGGGTGAGGGGGCCTGAGTGTGAGGTGGGGCCTGAGTATGAGGTGGGGACTGAGTGTGAGGTGGGGCCTGAGTGTGAGGTGCGGCTGAGTGTGAGGGGGCCTGAGTGTGTGGTGGGGCTGAGTGTGAGGGGGCCTGAGCGTAAGGTGGGGCCTGAGTGTGAGGTGGGGCCTGAGTGTGAGGTGGGGCTGAGTGTGAGGGGGCCTGAGTGTGAGGTGCGGCTGAGTGTGAGGGGGCCTGAGTATGAGGTGGGGCCTGAGTGTGAGGTGGGGCCTGAGTGTGAGGTGGGGACTGAGTGTGAGGGGGCCTGAGCGTAAGGTGGGGCCTGAGTGTGAGATGGGGCCTGAGTGTGAGGTGGGGCTGAGTGTGAGGTGGGGCCTNAGTGTGACGTGGGGCTGAGTGTGGGGGGGGCCTGAGTGTGAGGTGGGGCCTGAGTGTGAGGTGCGGCTGAGTGTGAGGTGGGGCTGAGTGTGAGGTGGGGCCTGAGTGTGAGGTGAGCCCAATGCCAGTCAGTGCCTGAGTGCCAGGCAGGGGATGGGAGAGGAGGGACAACTAAGGGAGGAGCAGCAAAGCAGATTCCAGACATGAGTGCAGGGGAGTCAGGGAGTGGCTGCAACACAGGGCGCAGAGAAGAATGTGAGCAGACTGCTGAGACAGATGGACTCTGATGCAAGATCCAGACAGCAGCAGAGACCCCCATCGCCCACCAGACACGGGGGTCTGGAAAGGGTCAGGGCCAGAGCAGGGAGGCCATCAAACTGCAAGGGGGGCTGGAGCCACGAGAGCTGATCTGACGAGGCCAGAGGAGGGGCCTGCACGGAGGCTGAGATCCACCTTGTAAAGGAAGTGGAAGGTGGACCCTAGCCCCTAAAATGAAAATTATGATTCAGAAAAACAGGAACCTCCCTTTTGAGATTTTCTCATCTTAGTTTGCTTTCTCCCACCTCTGGGGTTAGCCTGCAAACACGAACGGGAAGTTGAAGTGGGGCACAAAATAGCCGGTGCGTTAGCTGGTCAAGACAACCCACCAGCCGGTGTTCCATCCTCATGTGACAGGGTCCTAGGCCACCAAGTAGAGCGGGCGGGGCCAAGGGCCGCTGTTCTCCCTCACTGCCACACAGCACACAACACCGAGGTGCTCTGGATGCACCCCCCGGCCACTGTGTCCCCCACTCAGCTCTGCATGGCCTTGGAGCCTCCACTCACAGGGAAGCAGCTGTCCTCCCTCTCCACCCGGTGACTCACCTCGTTTCTACGAGCTACAGATCTGTCCTGCAGGCGGGGCCATCACTAACTGCAGTAAGGATGTCTCAGAGGCATCTTCACAAACAAGCCGATGCTCCCACTCCACGCTCAGGCCACCTGCATTCATGCCAGCAGGAAACCCACCCGTCCCCAGTGAAGTGGGAGCTGCCCCCAGGAGAACCCGTCTAAGGGACTGGTTGAGATGAGATTGCTGGGGAGCAGGCACACTGCAGGAAGACTAAGTGAGGGCGTCTGCCAACCACCTGTCATCCCACCCTGAGAGCCCCCAGGGCTCACCCACCATCTATTGATGCAAACCCGCAAGGCTTTCCCCATTGAGGGTTCCTATTCTTCCCAAGAAGCTCTCTGAATTCGTGGCTGGAATTGCACAGAAGATGGTGACCACATGGCTTAGCACCTGCCAAAACGTGCAGAAATGACGAGACAGGCAGGCTTGAGGTCACCGTGAGCTGCACCACAGGCTGCAGGATCAGGAGTTGGGGTAGAGGAGCCATTACCCCACCCCAGCCCGCCTGCAACCACACTTGGAGCAGTGATCTTCAGAAGAGGCTGGGTCAAGGCCATCCACACTTCAAGTGGGTCCATGGGGACAGTTAGGCCAGTCTTTGCTCAGCACAGGAAAAAAAGAGCAGCAGGTCATCAGGCAGGCTCTCCAGGACAGCACCTGGGCCAGGTGAGTTAGAAGCCAGTCCAGACAGAATCACCTGCCACAGAGGCGGGTCGCTGAGAGCAACACTCCTCACCTAGCCCAGGTGAGATGAGGCTTCTTCCAAGGGAGGGCCCTGGGGCTCCCACCGCAGCCCACAGTTGGCACGCATTGTAACTGTCCCGGGGTATCCCTGGGGGCCCATGTGGGAAACTTCCACTTGGCCCTGGGGAAGACTTGCACCACGTCTCAGCACCCCCCAGGGGATCTCCTCCAAGGTGGGAATCTCTAAGCGCCCCCCACTCCTGAGGGACCCACGAGCCATGGACGCTGGCTGAACAGATGCCTTTTGGCTTGGAGAGACAGAGAGGCAGCAATCCAAAAGAAACCCCATCCTCCAGAGCGTGCCTGCAGGCTTCTTTGCTCCAAGGACTGGTAGGGGCTGGCACACAGGTGCCCCCAAATGCAGGATGGGTGACTAGCAAAAACAAGTGTGCAGATCCCCTGCCTGAGGCTGATTTTCCTAGGAATGACAAGACCAGGACCACTGGGACTCATGTGGTCCCAGACTGAGAGGCTGCTCAAGGTCCTGGTCCCCACACGGACCCAGGAGTGTGGTCCACCCTGTACCTCTTCCCTAAGGGACCCCCATGCTAGAGTTAATTCCATGGGGTTCAGCTGGTAGGACATAATCCAGCCTGGTCACCCCACAATGTGCTCACGGCACTCAGACCCCCGGGGTCTCCAGGACACTGTCTACCTTCACGGCGGACCTGAGACCCGCCAAGCCCTGGGCTCTGCGCACTTCCCCAAGCTGGCTTCTCCCGTCTCCATCCCTCCACTGCGTGTGCACGGCATGGTGCACACGCATGTGCATGCACACACACGTATAAATGCGCTGGCGGTGCATGCAGCCCCCAGCTCTCCCTTGGGACCGCTCCCTCTCACTGCTGCCTCTGCCAGCAAGGGTTTCCCTTCTTTCACTCAGGGGCGCCGTGACCCCCTGACTTGGGCTGGGAGGCCCCCCACTGGTTCTGAAGCACCCCAAGACCATCCCTCTTTAGCACTCAAACCTCTCCACAGGGCACAGAGCCTCGGCAGCATTAAAAACGTCTGTAAGAATGACAGAACCAGCCCCGGAGACAGCTTTCCAGACCAGACTCTCCTGCGGAGGAGTGCACAGGTGTGCAGACACGAGGTGTGCTCTGAGGAAGGCCTTCTCACACTCACAGAGAGCAGTTTGGCCACAGGACAAAGACGGAGCTGAGGCCCGCACACAACTGCCCCCGCACCTCACTGCATACATTCCGGTTGGTAAATCCACGCAGGGCCCCCCAGCCTTGCAAAGTCTCTGTGGGTTTGGTCTGTGGGCCAGGCCCCATGACCCATCGGGCTCCCTCTCACCTCCCGGGCAGCGCCTGGAGTGGGGCCCGCCCGGCCCTGCCACTGAGTGTGTGTGCTGGCTGGGAGGTGCAGCATGTCATTCTTTAAAGCGTGGCTGGTTTTTCAACATCACTCACAAGTGTGTTTTTAAATTCACATAATTGCTTGTTAGCTCTCTGTTTTCGAATTAATACAAGTGTTTTAGGAACAGCAGCATTTGCAAGAAGAATGGCAGAATGTTGATAACTGTTGGTGCTCGGGGCTGGTACCCAAGAAATCATCGTGCCGGTCTCTCTACTCTTGTGTATGTCTGAAGTTTCCATAATTCAAATAAAAACAAATTGTAAACAAAAAAAAGAATGCAACGGGCTCTCACGAGCTCCTGCCGTGGGGTTTCCAGCACCCTGAAGCTGAACCACCCAGGCTGTGGTCGCCACACCTGGGGGCAGATTCCCAGGGGGAGCTGTGACATTTCTGATGGAACCCTTGGATCTTCATTCTAGGGCACCTCCTGGTGTCGGGGCCCTCGTGCAGCAACTCCAGCTCACTCATCTGCTGGGGCACAGCCCCCCTCCAAGCAAGCCAGGACTCTCCCTCTTCAGATCAGAGGGCAAGGGGAGAGCATGTTCGGAGAGGCTGATACGCTGATGCCATCAGGAGAGAGAGAGGAACACAAGGGCAGTGGCGTTAGGAAGACAGATTAAGTCCCCACGCGGCAGAGCACCCAGGACAGTTCCATCAACGACGGGCAGCTACGCACGCCCCTGCCCAGTGGGTGACCGATGGCGAAGTGACCGTCTGTGCCTCCCGGAAAGGCTAGTTGAGGCACAAACACGCCCACCTTGGACGGCATAACCAATGTGCCTCTGGGTCCCCACCCACCCATCCACAGTACCTGCTATGTTTCAACACCTCCGTTCACCTTTAGACCCTGGACACCGACTCTAGCCCCAAACAGGCTCTCACATCATTGCCCATTTCTGAAGGTTGAGCAAACTGGGCTTTAGAAAAGGGTCCCACCCATGGGGTCCCCCCAGCAACATGGTCAATGCCCAGGAAACATTTGTGATATCTGCAAGTGAAGATTTGTTTTAAAATAAAGTATCAGGATGTTTCAAAATCCTACGGCTAAACCAGTGATTTCTAAAACGTGGTCACTGAGCTAGCCATCCACGCAGCAGGGCATGCAGTGTTTGAGAAAACAGCCATCTCAGAAAACAAGTTCAATGAGCAAGCATTTCAGATCCCTTTTGAGGCCATGGTTGATTGAGGAAGGCAACGCATTCTCTTAACAAAAGAATGTTTCTCTCATAAGGGAAACTAGGCAAAGGCACCACGAAATACACACTAACGATTTCAGAGAAGGTCATCACTCAGCATCACTCCAGCACTAGGCTCATGATGACCCCACACCCCCTCCTCCAGAATGCTCTTGATCACCTTTACCCAGCAGCAGCAGAATGCTCCAGAGCAGATGCCCTCACTCAGATGTGGCACAAGGCTGCCAGTGCAGATGTGGGAGGCACTCTTGGAAAAAAACAGTATCACACGGGCTTATTGGGCAGCTGCCAGGGAGGAGCTAGCAGGACCACATACAGCGACACAAGGTCAAGTGGGAGGGCCAGCCTGAGAACAGGGTCAGGTCAGACAGTAGGAGGAGTGCCAGGATCCCAGGCACAGCCTGATGTGGACAGGCAGGCCCTGCTGTGGACGGCCCTTCTCCTCATTGAGTGCTACATCTGATGTTCCCAAATTTGGATATGTGGCGCCTCAGGCCCCACATGGGCCACTGTGTGAGCAATGACACCTTGTCCATCCAACAGAGGCAGCTGTGCTCACAGGAAGCCAGGGCACCTGAGCAGGTGTGCACCATAAGTGGCGCACATGATAGTGCCCAGCTGAGCCATGTCACCTAGAGAAGGGCACTGCAGCAGTTGACACAAGAGCCCGCCCTCTCACAGGCACACCTGCATTTCCTCAGGCCAAGCCGAGGCCACTTCCAAAAGGCCGAAGAGTTCACTTCAACAAAGGAGATGCTGGACCTGATACAACTGCTCTGTATTTTAGAACCAAAACAGAGAGTTGCCTTCAGATTCGGAACATCCCATGGGCAAGGACATCCCCCTCTGCAGGGCGCGGGGGGCAGGAGGGGAGAGCCTAGCAATCTACACCACAGGCAGGAGTTCTGTCCCTGGGGTTCCTCACCTGGATGAGCGTCCTGTCTCCCTGCACCTAAGACCCTCACCTGGGCATCCTGTTTCCCCACATCAGGGTCCCTCACCTGGCGTGCCTCAGTAGCACGGCCAGGATGCCCTGAGTCTGGGCCTACAGCAGCCCCACTTCCGATAGGATTGCCAAGGGCTGTGCCCACTCAGACAGGCTCCCCTCCCAGCCCCACTGCCCACCACAGAGCATGCTCCTCACTCCAGACGTGGACACAAGATCACCCGGCTCATGTCCCTGCTACCCAGGCTGTGAGCCCTCAGGACACAGACCCTGCACCAAGCCTGGCACAGGGTTTGTCCCGGATTCTGAGAGGACAGTGGGACGCCTCAAACCCAGAGATCTAGACACTGCACGTCTAGGATGGGACTGGGACCTCTGAATGTTCCAACGCGTGCACAGACACTCACACACATGCATGAACACACTCATGCACATAAGTATGCATGCACATGTGCACGCATGAATATACATGTGCAACCACTTGTGCACACATATAAACATGCACAAATGTGCATGCACACATCCACACAGTCATGCACATGCACACACATTAGCACGTGTGCATAAATATACATGTTCTCATGAGCATGCACACATATACACATGTGCTCACATGTATGCGCACACGTGTGTGCACACATACATATGCACGCTCACAGGCATGCACACACAGCCAAATGCATGCACACTTGCTCACACACATGTGCACACATATACATGCACACATGCATGTGCACACACAAAGGTCCCACCCCAAGAACTATGTCCAGGCTCTGCACAGTCCTGCCCAGAGCACTGAGAAGCAAAAAGCTCTGCTCCCACCAACTCCAAGCTCTCCTCCCAGCCTTGAGTTGGAGGCAGCGTGAACACTGCAGCTCAGAGATCAAAGCAGGTCCTGCCGCCTTCCAATCCAGGAAGACAAGGTCAAGGGCTCAAGGGCACAGAGGAGGATCCAAGGGAGGGAGGTCGAGGACAGGAGGGATACAGATACGGGCAGTGAGGGGCAACCTGCCGTGGATGGGGGTAGGCGGAACTGGCCCCACCCTGCGCCCCACACGTGGGGAGGTGACGGACATGAGCCTGAGGAAGCGTGGCCTGGCCCTGCCTGACTGCACACACAAAGAAGATGGAGAGGAGAGAGAGTCCTGGCCCTCATCACTCATCCCCATAGCTCTCAGTCCCACGTGCACGGCCTCTCCACCTGACCTCCCCATCCAGGCAAGGCCTGGGGCTGGTCTCACTTCATGGGCAGGTCTTGAGGTTGCCCAAGGTCTCAGGGCTGGAGGGGCAGAAGCTGGGCCCCACGCTGGGCCTCTGCCACCCCTTGCCCAGCCCCATTTCCCTCAGACGAGGACAATGTGTCCACCTGAAAAAGTAGTAATACTAATAAAAGTGCGTTGTGTAAGCATGCATGAACGTGTCTGCAAGTGTGTGAGTGTATGTGTGTGTGTGTGAGAGCACGTGAGTGTCTGCATGTGTTTGTGTGTGCACACGAGTATGTGACAGTATGTGTGTGCACATGCGTGTGTAATGAACATATGTGTGTGTGAGAGAGACGAGGGGCATATGTGACACCTTCTCAGATGTGGTAGAAGCCAGCACTTGAGGGCGGGAAAGGTCTTTTCTGTCTTCCTGGCTCAGCCCCTCCGTGTAAGCTGAGGTGCCTGCAGCTGGTGGGTGGGGAACAGGGTCTTGCCCACCAGGCTCACCCAGGCTGCTGGGCTGCCATGCTGCCTTTCCCGTCCAAATTCATGCCCCCTGCCCAGCCCGGCATATGGACAAGTGGAGCCCCACCCGAGGAGGCCAGCCTCCCCAACGGACACAGGCCTCCCTCTGGCTGGACAGGGCTACAGTAGTGCTCCCAAAAGCACAACTGGCCAGAAGTGACGGAAAACATGCAGAAGACATCAGTCTGGACAGACTGCCTGCCACCAGCATCCGGGGCATCTTTTCCAACATTTGACCACGACTAGACATGGGTTCCCTGAGTCAGAGAAAACTCATAGGTCACAGGCTACAACCAATTAGTGACAACAAGAGGCAGCTGCCACTTTGCTGAGTGCTGGCCCCGTAACGGGGGAATAGGGGACGGGAGGGGTACCCAAGGATGCATCTGCCCCTACAATACCATGGGAGCAACCTTGGAGAAAACCAAGGTATGGCAGGGAGTCCCCTGCCCAAGGCCCCACAGCTAGCAGCGGAGCCCCTGCAGCACTGGGAGTTCCACCAACCTCACAAGCCCACCCATCCCCACCTGAGTAGGAAAATGGTCTGAGAAAGTTTCTGGGCTCCGTGCCTGCAGGAACACAGTGCAGGTTACCCGTCAAACCAGGAGCTGAACCCAGGCCTTCTGGACCTCAGAGAGGTGACAGGAGAAGGACATCGCCCGAAAACCATCATGAGTCCCCGGAAGGCAGGCCGGCAGCTCTGACAGCAGGTAGGGATAGTGGCAAGCAGACATTTGGCCACACCAGCCAGCCGGGAGGAGGCTTCCACCCAGGGCAGTCACCTCCCCATGCTTTCTTCTGCTTCCGTGTGACCCATGCTCCCCACTGCACCCCAGGGACCTCCAATCAGAAGACTGATCAGAGCCCTCCTCTGCTTACTATCCTTCCGGGCGCTGGCAATGTTTTCAGAAGAAAGGGCAAATGCTCCTTGTGGCCCGCAATCCAGGGGCCTCCCCCCCAACACCCCCTCCTCCCTCTCTCTGTCCCCTCTTAGCCCTCAGCCAGCACCTGCAGCCCCCAGGACTTTGAGGGATGCCCCCCCAGACCCAGCAGCCCTGGGCCTCATCCAGTATCTTGGCTGGAGCATCTTGTCCTCAGGAAGCTGCCCTGAGCCCCATCTGCCTTGTCCCCTATATACGCCTCTGAGGTTCACACGTCCCTACCCCAGGCACAGACTGTGGTCCCAGTTGTTGACTGGGGTCTCCCCACAGACTGTAGCTTACCGGAGGACAGGGTCCCACTGTGTCCCCAGCCCCCAGCTCAGGGGCTGGCACCCCAGTGTGGATCACAGAACTATCCAGAGAAGGTGCCACAGACCAAGCAGCCGCAGATGCTTCGTATCTGCTCCAGCTCATCCCAGCCCCTCTGCCAGGTCCATCAGCAGGACTGGACTCCAAGCACACAGACAGCCCAGGGGACCGTGGGAGCAGAACTCCTACCTGGCACATCCTGGGGCAGCAGAGAGAAGCCCGGGCCCAGAGGACCTCCCAGAGGAGAGCAGGTGGGAGCCCGCGGGATGCCTGAACAATCCTCCCTGACCTTCCAGGCCCCATTTCCCCTCATCCTAAGTCCTGATGCCCTGATGTGGGCGATTCCGGATGCTTTTTAAAATTAGAACCAGCTGCCTTGGAGGGAGGATGACAGGAGGCTGAGGGAAATGACCAGGTGGTGGGGAGACAACTGGGGGAACCACCCAGGCAGGCAGGAGGCTGATGGCGCCGGTCCCGGGAACCAGGTGGTCCCTGCGGGATGCCCACTGGACATGGACCTGGAGGCCTCGAGGAGGCACCTGACATGCACCTGGAGCTCAGGGAGCAGCCAGGGCTGTAAATGTGCAGTGGGATAGGAAGCCAGAGGCTATAAGAGCAGGAGCGGTGGGGGCTGAGCCCTGCCAGTGACCAGAGGCCTAGGGAAAGGGTGTCCAGCCAAGGACAAAGAGATTGCATGCAGGGTCACCCCTCACCACAGCAGGGAAGCCCACGCTCCACCTTCACACAGCCCAGCCTGCCCCAGGAGGAACCCCTGTCTCCCTCCCTGTTCCAGCGTCCACCAGGGAAGCAGTGGGTCAGCCCAAGCAGGTGGACCGCATAAGCAGGTGAGCAGAAGGGTGACAGAGCCCAGAAGGGCAGGGTAGGGGGAGGAAGGTGCAAGCAGGAGAGAAGGGGCCCAGCCTGGGGAGGGGTCCAGCAGAGCCCTGCTGGAGAAGGAGGAGCCCAGCGGGGAGAGGGGCCGGCTGAGGAGCAGGGCGGCGGGGAGACGGAGCTGGGCGTGCCCAGGGGGTCCAGGTTCTTCTCCAGCAAGAGAAGAACCAGCTGGAGGAGGAGGGGCCTCTGGGGGATGGGGCAGAGGGCAAGCAGGGAAGGGGGCCAGTGGGGGAGACGTTAGTGGGGGAGACACCCGGAACTAGGAGAGGGCGACTGGGGGCGGGGCAGCAGGGGGAGGGCCGCGCTGGGGGAGGAGCACAGGTATCCGGAGGGACTCTATAGGGCCGCCTTGAATCAGGAAGAGGAGGAGAGGAGTGGGGTGGTGGGCACCGCGTGCGCCCAGGCGGAGTGGCAGCGGGGAGCGCAGCCCGGGTGGGCAGCCGCGGACAGCGCACCCCTGGGCCCACTCTGGGCGCACATCAGCTGGCCGGTGGTTCTGAGAGCGGTTACATTGCTCTCAGCCTGCCAGCGCTGGGTTCCCAGCAGGAGCTCAGACAAGGGGGGAGAGGAGGGGAGGGCAGGGAATTCCAGGCAGCTCTCACTCCTCGCAACAGTCGTGATTTCTGTTATGCAGCCTGTGGTTCAAACTTTCAGGAACGGAACATATTTCACTGACGTTGATAGGCAACCAAATTGGAAACACACTGCAGTGGACCCTTGCTACGTCCAAATACAGGGATCCTGACCCCCCTGGCCAAGAAGTGGGCATCTGGGGCTGTGAGGAGAGAGGCCCCACAGCGGGGAAGCTCTGGGCTGGCGGAGGCCGCACACCCCAGGCACATGAGCGGCAGGGCAGGAGGGGTCACCCTGTGGGCTGGCACCCTGAGCCAGCAGGTGAGCTGCCCAGGTGGCCCTTCTCCAGAGATGCCCTCCTCCACCAGCACTCCCAGCAAGGACCTTCACTCCCTTCGCATGAGCACCCCAACTCTACTTCCCCACCACTGCCCCCAGTCCCTGAGCCTGTGCCCTGCTCCCCAAGCTGGGCTCCTGAAGGCTCTGTAAATCGGTGAGTGCCACCACAAGAGAGCTCAGGTCCTGTATCTGGCGTCTCCCCCTCCTGCCTCCCCATCTCATACCCCAGGCCCCCCAGGCTGCAGCGCTCACCACGCTCTCCGGCCCACCCTGGCCTGGCCTTCCCCCTGCTGCTGCCTCTGAGCAGGCCTGGGTGTTCTTGAACATGATGCCTTCAGTTCTGACACATCAGTTAAATAAAAACGAGTTATTGTATTTAGTTTAGGTACAGCCAGTGGACCGAGAGCAAGGGACTGGGAAGGGGAGACCTAGTCTGGTCTATATTTGTGGGGCTGCTCCTCAGTGCTGGGCTGGGTGGGAATAGGGCCATTTCCCCTAAACCCTTTCTACCCTAGAGGAGAACAGCATCAGGCACACCCTCCCTCCTGGGGAAGGGCAGAGCATTACCCCCTGAATGTCAACTGTGCAGTCAGTCATGCACCCGGCTTTCTGCGTGCTCTCAGGCCCCAGCGACAGAGCCCCAAAGCACATGGACCGCATCCCCAGCACCCCACACACCAGGGCCGCATGGGATTGATGCAGGAAACCTCAAGAGCCTCCCTGCGGAGGGGCAGAGGCCCTGGGAGCCCACACTCGAACCCCAGTCTCAGTCCTCCAGAGCACGCTTTCTCCAGCGGGCCCATGACACACGGCGCGTATGCAGCAAAGGCAACACCCCTGCACAGACTGCCTCATGCATCCAGTCCTTGAGCGTCTCCTGGGCATCTACCCCATACCCTGCACCAGCTTCTGCCTGCCCCAAACTGGATCCCGAGGAATTGGCGCTGTCAGCAGGTGACTGCACTGCAGGAAGGCAGGGAGGTGGTGAAACAGTGGGCAGCAATGGACATGCTTTGTGAATGTGGGTGCCATCTTCCCCACTCGTGTCAAGTACCAAGTTGCAGAGCTCATTAAAGACAGGGTCACAGACTCCCAGAATTTTCTAATTGAGAGGGAGAATCCCTGAGGTGTCGTCCAGTCCCCTCACCATATGTTTCTCTGCATCCATCCCCATCTATCTGTCAATATCGCCACCACCCATAGCGACAGGTGGACTTGAATTCGAACATTCTGAAGAAGTCAAAAGGATTTAGAAGTGGCAGGAGATTTCAAGTATGTGCTTTTCCCATATGAACTTTTCATCTTCACCACACCACTTCCCCCCTTTATTCAGGCGGGGAAACTGAGGCTCAGCAAGGGAAGGGTCTGCATTGCCCAGGGAGTCACAGCTAGTAGCAGTGAACCCCAGATATCAGCTCCCTAAGAATCTGTTCTCCCAGGATGGGCTCCCTCCCGCTGGAATACAGGGGCTCATCTTATCCTGGGGTGGGGGGGACCGAGCTCTCTGTGCCCAAGGCACCTGTACAGACTCTCTCCTCTCTCTCTTTAAATCTTTTAATTCTTTTTTTTTCCCCCCCAAAGCCCCAGTAGATAGTTGTATGTCATAGCTGCATATCCTTCCAGTTGATGTATGTGGGACGCGGCCTCAGCATGGCCGGAGAAGCGGCACGTCGGTGCGCGCTCAGGGTCGGAACCCAGGCCGCCAGCATCGGAGCACGCGCACCTAACCGCTAAGCCATGGGGCCGGCCCTAAATCTTTTAATTCTTTAAAAGGAATGACTGGAGGCTATCATACAACATTCATTATTTAAAAAGAAGACAATAGTACAGCCTTTCACTGAACCAGCTGAACTCGCGGCACACCAGAACTCAGTGTTGCCTGCGCCCCAGCCTGTCCAGGTCAGCTCAGGCCCCTCTCATCCAGAGCTGACCTGGTATCTGGGCCTGCCTACTGGTCCTGGTAGGGAGGTGGTCCTGGCTGTGAGGACCCAGCTGTGGGGGCCAAACACACAACAGATGGGAAGGCTGTAGGGGGAGAGGTACAGGAGCGCCCCCCCCCACCCAGAAGGTCAAGCAAGGCCCACCTGCCCTCACAGGATGCAAAGCAGGAGGCCTGCTAGAGACCCCTCCCCTCCCCCTCTGTCTTCCCTTCCCTGTGAGCCCCCCTCCCTGGGCATGCAGCCGGCTGGCCCTTTTCCCTGTCTCTCCGCCTTTATCTCCGCCTAGTCCATCTCTGTCTCTGGCCTTCACTCCTACTCCTCTTCCTCTCTTCTGCCGCCCCTCTCTGGCTCCTCTCCACACACACCTTCTTCCACCTCTCCCAGCCCCCAGCACATGCTGGCCTTTCTGGGCCCTAAAAGGCAGCTCTAGCCATGGCTCTGGCCTGTGTGTCCCATGGCCCCTGTGACCATGTGCATCCAGGGCATGACCATCTGGGGGTACGCCCCTCGGTCCTTGGGTGGGGGCCCTCGGTCCCCTCACACCCCAGCTGTCTTACTTCCATCACCCCCGCCAGTTGTCCAGTTTCCCTTTGTCGCCCCCATCTCCTTCATCTGCCGCCTTCCCTTCCCCGGGGCTCCCCGATCCGGGTCCGCCACCCTCCTGCCAAAATGCAGCCAGAGGCAGAAACCAAACCCTCTCTCAGCGCCCTCCAAGCCGGGTGCACTGAGCTGCGCTGCGCGAGAAGCTCGGAAAGCCCCACGCGGCAAAGACATCCGCCTCCAGGCTCCGGGGCGGAGCCGCGGGAAGCGCATGGTCCTTGTCCTCGCCACCGTCTCGCCCACCCGGCCCACAAGACAGTGACAAAGTTCGGGCGCTGCGAGCTGGGGTCGGGGCCGCGGCGGAGCGGGGGCGGTAGAGACCAGAGCCCTGTGCGACCTTGGCAAACTCTGTCCTTCTGGACCCAAGGCAGGTCCACAAGGGATGCCAGGGCGACTAGAGGAGACCAAAGTCTTTTCCCCCTCCTCACATCCCCTGGGGCTGGAGGGCTGGGAGGGGGACTCGAGAGCCCCGCACCCGCTCCAGGCGCAAAGGAGAGGAGACCAGGGCTGTGCGCAAGCCGGCGAGGAACCCTGCCCACCCGGGGCCGCTCCCCGCGCCCACTTTCCGTCCCTCCTGCGGGGATGGGTGCAGCCAAAGAGCGGCGAAACCCGGCTCTGGCCCCGCTTGACCGCTCACCAGCTGCCTGACCTTGGGCCAATCTTTGCCCTCTCCACGATCTCCCGTCTCCATACTCCACATCCAGGGCCACTATGTGGACTGTAACTCGGAAGAGAGCCCTGTAACTCGGAAGAGAGCCCGACCCCAGGGTGCCAGCCGCCAGTACATTCCCAACTCGCTGAGTGACCTTGAACGTCCACCCCCATTCGAAGCCTCAGTTTCCGCACCTACCCAATCGGTAGGTTTGCGCCTGGCTCCCAGCGCCCCACTCCCTCCCGGGCAGGTGCGTCCCAGACCGGATGGGTGGCACGCGGCGGCACTTACCGTCCTCCAGAGACGTGGGCGCTTGGCGGGGACCAAGGTGGCGGTGACCAGCAAGTGCGAGGCGGCCACCAGGAGCCCGAAGCCGATGGCCAGCAGGCTGCGCACAGGAAGCAGGGCATAGGACACGAAGGTGACCAAAAGGAGCTGCCAAACACCCTGGTCGGCAGTCACCGGCACCGTCGCCGCCCCGGCGTGCGCCCCGGCGGGGCCGCCGAGCGCGAAGGGGCAGCAGAGCAGCGCGAAGGTGAGGCTAAAGAGCAGCGCGAGCTGGCCGACCTGCTGCAGCTGGGGCGCCTGCAGCGACCGGACGTTAGTGACCACGAGCAGCGCCAGGAAGAGCACGCAGTGCACGGGGTGCGAGCCCTTGGCCAGGCCGGGCGCGGGCCCCGGCGCGCCCAGCAGCTCGGCCAGCGCCAGCGCGCCCGCCAGCAGGCTGAGCACCGCCAGCGCCTTCAGCGTGGCCGCCTGCTCCAGCCGCAGCGTGTAGCCGCGGAACAGCGCCTCCAGCTCGGGGCACGCGAACTCCTCGTCGCACGCCCGCAGCCTGCGCCGGCCGCCCGGCCGGGCCGCCCGCTCAGCGCCCCCGGGCTCGCCCGCGCCCCCTCCGCCTTCGCTTGCGCCCCCTCCGCCTCCGCCGCCGCCTCGGCCGCGCGGCGCCCCCGCCATCCCAGCGCCATGCAGCGGCCGCGGCCGCGGGCGCGCCCTCGCCGGCCGGGGCGCCGGGGCGGCGGCGGGCGGCGAGGCGCCGGGGCGCGGCGGGCCGAGATGGGGCGCCGGCTGCCCGCGCGCGCGCCCCGAGCGCGTCCCCTCCTGCCCGCCGCGCCTGCGCACTGGCGCCGCCCGCGCCTGGCCGCGGCCCTCCGGCGGCCGCGCTGCGACAGCCGAGCCCCGAGCCGCTGGCCTGGGCGCGCACCGCCCACGCGCGCGCCCCGGCCCGCGCCCCAACTCTGAAACTTGCGCCCCGCGCCGCTCCGGAGGCCGCGTGACCTTGGGCGCCCGCCTTGCTCGTCCGAGCCTCAGTTTCCCCACCAGTGCACAGTGCGACCCACTATGCCGTCTCTTGGGCGGTCTCTTAGAGCATTAAAAATGCTGAAATCTTGCGCGATTCCCCGTGGGGATGAGGGGGCTTAACCCTGCCAATGTGTGCCCCCTCAATAAAACCAGCCTCCCAATTCAAGCCCTCAGTAGGGCCCGCACTCGACTGTGGACCCAGGGCCAGGGCCCTGCAAGGTGAAGCAATGCCGGAGGATCCCGAGGGTCAGGAGGGAGGTGGCGGCCTGCCCTCCCCCGGCCCCTCTGCACGAGGGACCCTCCACGCGGCGGGCTGTGGGCAAGTCCTGCCCTGGCTTCTCCAAACCCTGTGAGCGAGTGCGGGGGCGCAGGAGCTGTGGCGAGGTGGTGAGGTACGACAAGCAGAGCCCCACCCGAGGGCCAAGGCCGCGGGGCGTGGGGCTGAGCTTCCTGGGTGCCTAACGAGCCAGGTTAGAGTCCTGGCGGTGATACGTCTAGGGAAGAAGGTGTAAGGCTGTTTGTGCAGGGATGGAGTGGGAGACAAAAGGAGAAGGGGCGCTCAGTTTTCCCTAAGCTGGAAACCGAAGTGATGGCGGAGATGTTTTCTTCCAGCAGGACGAATGTAGGGAAGGTTGTACACGCCTGTGGGTCCACCCAGCGACCCACGTCCCACCGCTTGCACTCATTCACTCTAAGGGAAGGGGCTTTGTGCTGGCGCTTCACCTGCGTATCTCCACTGGTGCTCACGATGGCCTCCGGGGTCGGTCGGTGCCTCTGTCCCCGTTTCCAAAGGAGGATCCCAGACTAAGCAGCTGGCTCCAGGAGGCATGGAGAGGAGTCAGGACTCCCCGCTGAACCCCTGACCCCCGCCACTCTCCCGCGCTGCTTCTCAGCCACTGCTCGATATGGGTGGACCAGGAGCTGGCGTCCCGGAAAATCACAGACACCAAGAGGCTAGCCGGCCTGCAAGCAGTCCTTCCCAGGCCCACTTCCAGACACCCAGTGTAATTGGTGTGGTCCAGGTGCAGGTGCTCCAGGGATTCCAGGGGGCTCTAGGGATGAGAGCCCCGGCACCACGTTGCGTTATATGGGGGTAAATTATATGGGCCTAAGGATTAGAATTTAAGGGGTTGTAGTTTTTCCGGAATCAGTATTAGTTGAGCCGTATGAAGTTGCCATTTTTGTGAAGGGTCCCAAGTGGTCAGGTATCAGCTCTGACCGTTGTGGGGTTGGGGCCTCACTGTCTTTGCTTAGGCCGGAGGCTCTTTCATGACCCCAGCAGCTCACATCAGGAAATACTTGGTGGCAACCGGGTCCCTCCTCCTGGAACTGCCTCCCCATGCAGGGCACCTCCTCTGTGGAGCCTCCATGACCCCTCCACTAAAGTTCATGCTCCTCACTTTATCTGGTCATCTGGTCGTCTGTCTCCCTCCCCTCTTGGAACTGGTAGCCCCTGGAACAGTGAGGGCCCCGGAAAGATGGCCTGACCCCACCGCTGTTCTTGATGACTTCGCGAAGTGCCCACCTTCCGTCATCTAGCCCTCTGCCTGTCCCCAAATGCTGGCAAAGTCTGCAGGATTTTTCTTTTCAAGTATCAACAGTAGATTCTCTTTTTAAATAGTGCAGTGTATTTTTATGTCCTAATGATTTTATGGAAGGAAACCTGAATAATATCCAAAAATTGATCAAACTACATGAGAATGAAAGAATTACGATAAAGTGATCTGGGTGCAAAGTTCACAAGTCAATAGTGCCCTCTTCTCTCACCCGACGAATGTGACAGGCAGGATTGGCCCCACCTGCTTTCTCAAGAGCCTGTGAGAATTTTTATCAGGGTTGATGGGAAGCGTTCACACGTGGGCACAATGCCCTTGCTTACTGCCACCCATGCTCATCCTAACAAAGCATCCAGGGCTTCGTGGTGCAGTTCACAGGTCACTCTCATGTCCATCATCCCATTTGCTCCTTGTGGCATCCCAGAAAGAAGGTTTACCACCACCTCATTCTGTTGACGAGGAGGCAGAGGCCTAGAGATACCTGTGCGCTGCCCGAGTCACAGAGACAGGACAAGCCAGAGCCCGGTGGGAGCTCAGGCTTCCTCACACCAACCCCATGGGAGGGGTAGTTACTGTCACCTGTCACCGTGTGGACTTTGTACTGCTGATGGGTTAATCTTCTCTCTTCCCGTTTGCGGGGTTGCAAGGAGAAGGCCTCAGATGGGCAGTTTGCAGCCAAGGATAACGGGGAAGTTATCTGAGAGACAGGGAAGTGCGCGTACGCCATGTTCTCGGTGGGTGTCATTGGTTGAATTGTGTCCCCCCAAAATTCATATGCTGAAGCCCTAACCCGTAGTACCTCAGAATGTGACCTTACTTGGAAACAAGGTCATTACAGACGTAAATAGTTAAGATGAGCCTATACTGGAGTAGGGTGGGTCCTAATCCAATATGACTGGTGTCCTTCTGCAAAGGGGACATTTGGACACACGTAGGGAGAACACCTGAAGACTGGAGTGATGCTACCACAAGCCACGGAACCACCAGAAGGCAGGAGAGAGGCCGGAAACAGATCCTTCCCCAGCGCCTTCAGAGGGACGTGGCCCTGCCCACACCTTCATCTCGGACTTCTGGCCCCCACAGCTGTGAGAGAATAAATTTCTGTTGTTTAAGACCCCGTCTGCGGTACTTTGTGACTGCAGCCCTAGCAGACTAACACGCCTAGCATACGGTCTACCCTGGATAATGTTCCATGGTGAGAGTGTAAATATTGACCAGCAGCAAAGGGCCTGCACAGGTCACAGCCAGAAATTCTGCTCCTCTGGGGAGCTCCCCCTCCCCGTCAGAGGGGGCAGATGGGGAGCACCAGAGTCAGTCACGTTGTGTCCTGCTGGTCTGGGAAGACAGGCATTCAGTTATGTCCTGGTAACCAAGCATATGCCTTCCTCTCAATAAAACAAATACGTGTGATAACTGGCCCCCCGGTCCTGTGCGGCTCACAGTCCTCTCCCCACCTCAGGACGGAGGGCTGGTGCCACTCCTGAGACAGAAACAAACGTAGCACTTCTTGCAGCAGTAACGCCGCTGGGCCTCCCTCTGACTTTTCACCCTTTACGAAGACTGTGTGTATCTTTGCATTTGAACCTCACACCAGGGCTGAGGGCCCTGGCTTGGAGAAACTAAACCAATTTCCCTGGATCGTGGGTGGGGTGGTGGAGGGTGGGCCCAGTCTGGAGCCAGGTCCAGCACCATGACCACCACAGGGGGCCGGGTGGTATCATGGGTAAGGGTGTGGACCCTGAGTCTCCTTGCCAGGCTGGTGTCCCAGCACCTCCCTCCCAGCTGAGTGACTCTGGGCAGGATACTCAATCCCTCTGTGCCTCATCTCCTCCCTGGACTAGGGATGTAATAGTCGCTGGTTCAGAAGGTAATACTGGGAAGAGAGGCCTAAATGCACAAAGAGCCTGCATTTCGTAAGCACACAGTACAGACAGCTTTTGCCTCTAACAAGTCAGCGTCTGGGCACACAGGAGTGGGCAAGCGTCATTCAAACTCTTTGAGCTAAATGTATGAATTTCAGGCATTCGGGACAGAGACCACAATAGCCAGGGAAGTTGCTCGAAGACAGCTTCTCTCAGGGGAGAGCGCGCCAAGTTCCTTGGACTTGGTCAGAGATGTGGCTTCTAGACAAGTGTTTCTTATTCCACTCCCACGCTGTATTTTGGGACAGAATTTCGCCTGTGGGTTTATAGGGAAGAGACCCGCCTCTGGTGGATTGACTCTGAGCAGCTCGTGGAAATGCAGGTTGGTCAGGAAAGAGGCCGTGGACACTCAATAGGGAACTACATTCAGTAAAGTTAATTTGGTCACAGCCATTTCTAGGTAATCAGATGACCCACACAACGGGCTCGATTAGCCATTAAAGTGGAGAAAGCCTGAAGTCAGTTGACATGTGGGGCTCAGCCTCCTCCCGTCACTAGGGCCGACACAGTGTTCCTCTGGTGCACTACGTGGGCACGCTTCCCGAGCCTTTCTCAGATATTTCCTGGTGGACTTGTCATTTGGGGAGTGCGGGGCCCAGGAACACGATTTGTGGACAGTGATTAGAAATGGTCATGGGGATCTGTTTAGGACCCCTCCATACAGACAAGGACAGAAGACTCCAACCCCAAATACCTTAATCTGTGTTCACTCTCCTGACTGAAAGCCTGGACGGCTGACTCAGGACCACGCTCAGCAGCGAATGGCCATGGTCTTAGCCCACAGCTCGGAGGCCTGGCGAGGCTGCACCCTGACCGGCCTGGCCGAGGCCACGGAAGGGAGGTGTCCACCCCTGGAACTGTGGGGCGTGGCCCAGATGGCTGGAACCGAGGGTAAGAGGGTGCTCAAGCTAAAGCAGGGGCCGAGCTGGACGAGTGGATGGATGACCAGTGAGCAGACAACCAGCATGTCACCCACTGGGCCACACAGCAGAGGCAGAGGAACTGGGGTCCCAGGTTCAGCCCCTTAACGCATCACTATTCCTGCACCGTGTGGGCCGGGGAGAATGCTAAGTGGGGCTTCAGAGCCAGCTCTGCCGCTCCTCTCTGCGTGACCATGGGCTCATGAGTCCTGGGGGACTTGGCGTCCTGACCTCTGGGCTCAGGTCTCAGGTGGCCTAGGGTGACAGGCATCAGATAAGGTTTGACTTTGTGCCTGGTTTGCAGGAAGACCCAGCTGGCAGGGGGAGGTTTGTGTGACAGGCACTTGCCCTTTTCACTTGTGCCTTTGTCACTTAGGATTCAACATCAAGCAGAGCAGGACTCCTGGCTGGTGGGAGAGGCCAGGGCCAGCCCAGTAATCACACAGATAAATATGTGACCACACCATGGCAAGTGTTCCCAAAGAATGCAGCCACAGGATGTGTCCCCAGGCGAGCCCCCTGGTTGGGGGGAGAGGAGTCAGGCCACACTGGGCTCTGCAGGTAGCCCCTGAGCCCCAATGAGGGTGGGCTACTGGCAGCAGCAGGCAGACCTAGTGCCCCAAGCTCTCGAGGCTCAGAGCACACTGTGGTGCCCAGACAAGGATGCAGACACGGGGTGGGCGGGGGGCTGACCTCCTCTCCTGCACAGAGCCAGGGTCCCTGTGAGGGTTCCGTGTTGTCCTGGTGGGACAAGCGGCCTCACAAGGAGTGGATGCTGGCCATGGGCCAAGTAGAAGGGTACAGATGACCCTGGGAGAGAGGACGTGGTGGATGTGCTCTGGTGGAGACAGCAGCTGGTTCAAGCCCATCCATACCCTCTCAGGTGTTCTAGGGAAGAACCGTCTTCTCGAATGTAACCCCACCTCCCTCAGTAAGCCAAAGCAAGTGCATCCCCTTCCTATTCTCTCTAAACTGCAATTTATTTCTACTAAATTCAAAAGCAATTAGATTCTGGGCAGGTGTGCTTGGATATTTTCCGAGGAGGAAGGGAGCTCTCATCCGGCAGTGGACTTTTGAGGTCTGTGTGCCATGCTCAGGAGTGGCTCTCTGTCCTTGCTGGGCTTCCGGGCCCTGCACATGTCCCAGGGCTCAGGGACGTCAGTCTCAGGCAGGACTTTGCTGGTTCCCGATTCTGAGGTCTATCCAGTCTGTGCCATGCTGAGGAGGGCGTGGCTCACCCTCAGGGATATCAGTCACTGTATGGTTTCCCTGGACAGGTTTCACTTGTCCCTGGGATAATGAATGACTTCACAAATAGTGCCAGTCTCCACCACATGTCCTGGCCTGGGTGTGTCTTCAGGGGGCAGCGATCCCTGGCGGCCATGGCACGGATGTTGGAAGGTGCTGGGGATGTGGAGTCAGGAGAGAGAAGCACTGGTGTCCGGGCCCCTCGCCCTGACGGAGCATCACCCAAGAGCATGTTTAGGACACAGCTTCAACTCTGATGCTCCTCTGAGCACCTCTTGGTTGATTTGGAACCACGTCACACATGGTTTCTCAGTAAGGACACTGGCGGTCATATTTGGAATCAGCTGGATATGGGAGCTGGGCTTGAAAGGAACCAGAGAGGGTGTCCCGATTTTCTGGACCAAAACCAGACCAAGGCCTGTCAATGGGAAATTGTTTGAGTTTAGGAATGACCTCTCCATCCAGACCTGAGAACGGTAGGGGAAAAGGAGCGTTGGCTGACTGTCCTCCTCTTGAGTGTTCCTGGGAGGTGGGAAGAGAGCAGTACCTTTCAGAAGAGGCCCAGAGGAAGACAGCAGCTTGGCAGAGACCACTGAGAAGTAGACAGGGCAATCGGGGGACAGGAGCAAGAATCCCAAGACACTGCTCTGTCTCCACCATGAGCCTGTCTCCCTCTCCCAGCTCCCCTGCTTTTAAGGACACGGGGCTCAGCCTTTCCTGGCTGTGGGTGTCCATGATGACCTGATGAGCGGGATGGGCTCCAGTGACACACACATCCACACCAGAGATGGCTGGGGCCTCTTCCCAGCAGCAGCTCCCATGCGCTGCAAAACAGAGATGCAGGCACTTCAATCAGGGGATCTGGTCAGGCCCCTGCAGGCAGGGCCACCTTAGGAGACACTTGGGGCTGGGTTCCAGAGATGCAGCAGTGACAAAGGCCCCACCCTGCCCACCAGGAGCTCACAGTCCAGCTGGAGAAAGGCAGGGACACAGGCAGTGTCCAGGCAGTCAGCTCCGCCACTGGAGAGGACCGGGGTCAGTGTGGACAAAGGGATCCCACCCTGAAGGCGGCAGGAGGGCAGTGGCAGGAAGTGGTGCCTGTGTCCGCTGAGGCGGAGTGTGGTCCCCCGGCTAAATGAGGACAAGGGCAGGATTCTCTATGAATTCCCTGGTGACATTCAGGGTCTTTGCACTCATGAAACAATGCTCTCAGTGTCCGTTCTCCCTGGGGGACCGTCCACAATGGGGACAAAAGGCTGCAGGAGAGGCATGCACTAGTGCCGCCCCAAAGCCGGCAACCGACTCTGTGATTCACAGTGACACAGGGGACCTGAGCTGACCAGCATTAAATAGACTTGTGTAAACCCTCCTGGGGGTCGGAGCTGAAGATGGGGGAGGCGAGAGGGCCGGACCCACAGGCTCCCCTGAAACGTACCGGGGAAGACGGAAAATAGGGTCTGCCGGGAGAGCGAGCGAGCGCGGCTGAAAGTCGGCTCTGACAGCTGCGCCCGAGAGGCAGGGAAGCTTCAGCCTGAGGATTTGCACTAAAAATAGAATCGCTGGCTTGTGGGTAGAGAATCTGACCCAATTAGAGATTACCAGTTTCAGGAATTACTGCAAAAGAAATCTCATTAAATAGGTTAAATATAGGTGCCAGAGGCTGAAAAAGCCATCTGGGATTAAAAGGAAGACCAAAACTCCAGAAGGATTTTCAAATGCATTTTGAGTCTCCTGTGAGGGGAAGGGACTTTGCTGTGCACGCAGCCACGGCACAAAGGCACCTGAAAGAGGGGCTCCCAGCCGGCACTTGCGCAGGGCAGAGGCTGGTGCAGATCCACGCTGCCCACAGGCCCGCACTTCCCGCTGTGGTTCAGCTAAGCCCGCACTTCCTAGTGCTGAAGAGCTGGGAACGGGGTGGCAGTTCTGGGTCACACTCTTCATGACAACGCTCAGATCAGCCCATGGGAAATGTGAGCAGACCCCACCCCAGCCCACTGGATTCCCTAGATCTCCAGGCGCCGCCTGCCCCCGCCTCCTCCACACCTCCCTTCCTCACTCCACATCCCTCCAATCTGTCTCCAAGTCGTAAGGATCTGCCTGAAATAGCTTCCTCCCTAGCTTCTCCACTCACACCCACTGCAGCAGCCTCCATTCAGGTCTTCGCCGCTTCCTGCCAGGACCACTGGAACCGCACACCCTCCTGTCACTCAGTCACCAGCACATTTTCCATGAAATGTAGAGAGGGTCTTATCCATTCCTTGCTCTAAAAAAAGCTGCTTCCTATTGCCTCAGAGCATCCCCCAAAGCATGTTTTTACAGCACATGTGCTGAGGAAAACCCTAAGAAAAGAGATGCTGTGTCTGAATGCATTGGAGAGATGCTGCAGGCAAGAACCCCACTTATTTTAGTTTAATGCAGCCTTTCAACGAACTTGACCTTGGAATGCCTAGCGGAACACATGTACCATGTGTGCTCTGGGCAGGGCTGGGCAGGCCAGCACCCCAGCCCTTGGCTTTCCAGCCCCACTCCAGCCCCTCCCCCCACACACCTGTGTGCTGGTCGCCCCAACTCCCACTAGTGATCCTTTCTCTGTTTTCTGCCATCCCTGCATGTCTGGGCACTCTCCAAAACTCTCCTCTGCCTTGCAGAGTCTCACCCATTGCATTAGCCAGAAACCTTCCAGTAGCAACTGGAGTGGGATCCAGAGCAGCAGGGTTGGTTCATGGACGTTTTTAATGGTCCTGAGGCCCGAATCATGTTTTCTAGACACCAGCAGGAGCAACAAAACAAAAGGAGGGTGTCACCCTGTGCCTTGGGTCATTCCCAGGTCACATGGCAGGGACGATGCCCAGCACCCCCTAGCCTGCCTACTCCAAATTTATCATTGAAAGGGTGAAAAGTCTCAGCATTTCCTTGGAATCTCTGCCAAGAGCCTTCCTGGCCCTGCCAGGACCATGTGCTCACTCCTGGGACAATCGCTGTGCCAGGAACCCAGGGTCTTGGACTGGGCAGCCTGGAGCCTTGCTTCTGAGTCCACTTGAGGCAAGGGGCTGTCGGGGAGACACATAGCTTGGCGCCCTATTGGAGCCATGTCAGTTGGGGAAGCTGGATACTGGTAAGACAAAATACGATCAACGCATCCACCATTTAAGAGCCAACTTGGCTCCTTCTTCATCGAAGGAGCCCCACCACTGCCCCATACCGCTCCTCCCTCCACACTCCCTCGCCTTCCCACTCCTCAATGTCTTTCTTTGTAGTGGGTTGAATGGGGTCCCCCCAGAACCCATGCCCACCTGGAACCTCAGAATGTGACCTTATTTGGAAATAAGGTCTTTGCAGATACAATTAGTTAAGGATCTCCAGATGCTGTCATTCTGCGTTTAGGGTGGGCCTCAAATTCAATGACTGGTGTGCTTATAAGAGGAGAGGACACAGCAGGAAGGTGACCTTCTCCTCTACCGGTTTCAGAGAGAGCACAGTCCCGCTGATACCTTGATTTCCAACTCCTGGCTTCCAGGTGGTGAGAGGATAAATTTCTGTTGTAAAACAGCCCCCCCACCCCATTTGGGGTTATATCTTACAGCAGCCCCAGGAAACTACTACAGTCTTGAATGATAATTATATAGCTGCCTCCGTCTCCCTCCCTTGTGAACTCCTGGAGCACCGTGGCCACTTCTTATTTGGTTTTTTGGCCCCCTCCTCAGGTCCCAGAGGAGGGTGCTCAGCAAATGCTCATGGATTAAGGTTCATTGAGTCTCACGGTGCCGAGGGTCCAGGGTTTCAGAGCAGCGATGGCCGCTGAGTCAGGGCAAGCTGCGCAATCACTCGTGGTCCTTGGTGCGCCCAACGCTGGGGTCTCCCCTCAGTGTCGCCCTTGCTAATGTGTGGTGAGGACCCAGGAGGGCAGATGTGCAGACAGCCAGGCACGAGTCTCCAGCGGGTGAGAGTATGGGTGTTTGTTTGTTCCTCTTCTATAAATGGTTTCGTGGTTTACAAAATTTTTATGACAAAATTTTATAATCAGAAAAATGCAATTTAACAAGATGAGGTTTGAAATCTAACACATTACAGGTTTGCTGTGAGGGCCAGTGAATACATCGGAATATATAGGGAAGGACATTGGCCCTCGTCAAGAATAAGGCAAGTAAGCGTTATTATTGTAATCATATTTCCTTTGCAGGACAGGACAAATTATAAACAGAGAAGAAATGCAAGCCAGTTCATATGTTGAAGCAGTTCACAGTGATTAAGTCTCTGCTGGAGGAAGACGCAGACAGTAATCCGATGCAGAGCCTGCCTCCAGGGCCTGGTTGGAAATGACCATAAACCTGGGCCTCGAGCTGCCCTGATGAAATCTGGTCCGTGCACATTTTCTTCGGTCAGATATTATTTAAAGAGAGACACCTGGAACACCACAGGCAAACTTCCTTCTCCCCACAGATGGGCTTCTTTCCCTCCACCAACTTTTCTCCCAGTGCTTCAACAAGCAGGGAGTAAATGCTTAGTTATTGAGCATTAATTAAGGTTCTCAGGAGGAAAGAGAGAGAGTCAGGATGCTATCAAAGTCATCATGGAAGAGAAAATCAAAACTCCAAGGAGGTGCCACTGTACCCCAGGGGGATGGTCCATCAGACGCTGGGAGGGTGCTGCAGAGTCAGATCTCACTGCTCACAGCTGGGGAGTGCAAAAGAATGGCCTCGGTCCCTAAGGGTGGCAGTGCACAGCTCCTGTGCCCCCACCCTGCACACACGTGTGTGCACACCTGTGCCTGTGAGCACGCGAGATAGGCTGCTGGGCACTCCTGGCCGCTGCACCTTGATTTCGGTGGGAGTTGCTGGTGAGGAGTGAGGGGTTCAGCTCACTTTGCAAAAACCTGTGGAGCTCAGCATCTTGTTTGTTTCTGCTGTTGACCTCTTTCAGGAGCCAGCACTCCACTTGTCCAGGTGAGACCTCTCCCAGCCCTTCTTACTCTCAGCCTTGACATTTTCATGTTTAAAAAGGAGGGTGACTATGATGATCCTTCCTTGCTGTGAAAATGGGGTGATCCAACCATTACGCAAGTGCTGGGAAGAGACCCCCACAAATGCGCTGTGAGATTGCAGGGGAGGAGCCAGCTGCCACCTGGGGAGGAGACAGTCCGCCCCACGGGGAGGGTGATTGAGGAGGTGGAGGGATGAGGGAAGGGGTGGATTAGAGGCTGGGAGGAGGAGGTCTGTCTTCCACTTCACTTTCTTCCTTCCTGATGGTGGGAGAAAGGGACAGCCGGAGCAGTCAGCTTGGGCCCAGGATGGAACTCACGTGGTGTGGGTGGGAGAGCCAGTCTCCCATGAGTCCCCTTTAGGAAATTATGTATGAGAGAAAAAAACTTTTCTTTTATATAAAGTAGGTACAGGGACTGTTCTAGAATAAAAGAGACATAATGATCAATTGCAATGAACCTTGATTGAATCCTAGTTTTTAAAAGTCCATAGAAGTGCCTTCAGGGACAGTGAGGGAAATGTGAGAATGGACTGGGTCTTGGATGATTTGGGGGAATTATTAGATGGCCAGTTGACTTGAGTTTCTTAAGAGTGATAAAGATACTGTGATGATGAACTGGAGTGTCTCGATTCTTAGGAAATGGATGCCAAGGTATTCAGGGGCAGAGTTCCACGGTGTCTATAACTTTCATTGATTGGTACAATCAAAGAAAACTTTCCCCCCACTTTTCCGTATATTTGAAAGTTTTCATATTGAAAGTTGGAGAAAGAAAGAGGAAGGGAAGAAAGGAAGCAACCTGCTGGGAATTCAGCCTGAGGTGCCCCTGGGCACAAATGCTCTCTGTAGCGAAGCATCTCAGTTTGGGCCCCCAGTTCTCTAGACTAAGATAAACTGAGCCTGAGTTCATACTCAAAGATCATCAAAGACATAAGGAAACAAACTACTGAGAGTAACAGTCAAGCAAAAAAAACAAGCCATAGATTTAGAACCTCAAGGACCTCAGATATTATAATGATCTTATACAGAGTATGAACTAATGACAAATAAATTTTTTAAGAAATTAAAGGTGCAGTTACAAAAGTGAGCATCAGAGACTATTGTAAACACAATATCTTAAAAGCAGCTGGAAAGGAGAGATCTGTCACCTACAAAAGAGCAACAGGTGGACTGAGAACAGACTTCTCAAACAGCAACAAAAAGAAGCCCCCACAAAAGGGGGAATTATAATTTAAAGTACTGAGAAAAAATAACTCTCAACCTAGAATTGTGCAATTTGTGAAGACACTTTAATGAATGAGCATAAAATAAAGACATTTTCAGAAAATCAAAGACAGAGAAAATCATATCAGTATACCTACAATAATGAGACTTCTAAAAAAGTGCTCCAGGAGGAAAACAAAGTGGACCCAGAAAAATAATCTGAACCATGTGGTGGATGGAAAGACAAATATTGGGCATACAAACAAAATTAAGCAATGTCTTCTCTACAGGAGCTAATAAGTAACAACACACAATGCTTTCAAGTCACGAACCAAGAAGGAAATGCAAACACTGACCAAAAGAAAGCTGGTGGCAATGTTCACATCAGCCAAGATAAACTTTAATACAAAAAGTGTTACTAACGCTAGAGAAGGTCACAACATAACAACAGTTTCAATCCATCAGGAAAATATAGGTCTTAGTGAGCTCAGCCTGCTATAACAAACTACCATAGCAACACCTTTATTCCTCACATTTCTGGAGGCTAGAAGCCCAAGATCAAGGTGCCAGCATGGTCAGGTTCTGGTGAGAGCCTGCCTCCAGGTTGCAGACTGCTGACTTTTCATTGTGTTCTCAAGTGGTGGAAAGAGATCCAACTAGCTCTCTGGGGCGTCTTCTTAGAAGGGCACTAATCCCATCATGGGGGCCCCACCCTCATGACCCAATAACCTCCCAAAGGCACCTCCTCTAAATACCATCACATGGGGGATTAGATTTCAACAAGGAATTGAAGGGACACAAACATTTACTCCATATCAACACAATAATTCTAAACTTGCAAAAGTGGATACCAAATATATAAATTAACAATTGGTAGAACTACAAGGAGAAATTGATACTATATCATCAGAGTGGTTGATTTCAATCCACTTCTTTCAATGATTAATAGGTCAAGCTGAAAAAAGAGTAAAGATGAACTAGATTTGAACAACAACCGTTAACAACTTGTTTTATTCACTACACATTCTTCTGTTTTTTTTTTTTAATTTTTTGTTTATTGCAGTAACATTGGTTTATAACATTGTATAAATTTCAGGTGTACATCATTATACTTCTATTTCTGCATAGATTACATCATGTTCACCACCCAAATACTAATTACAACCCATCACCACACACATGGGCTGAATTACCCCTTTCGCCCTCCTCCCTCCCCCCTTGCCCTCTGGTAACCACCAATCCAATCTCTGTCTCTATGTGTTTGTTTATTGTTGTTATTATCTACTACTTAATGGAGGAAATCATGCGGTATTTGACCTTCTCCCTCTGACTTATTTCACTTTGCATAATACCCTCAATGTCCATCCATGTTGTCACAAATGGCTGGATTTCATCGTTTCTTATGGCTGAGGAGTATTCCATTGTGTATATATACCACAGCTTCTTTATCCATTCGTCCCTTGATGGGCACTTAGGTTGCTTCCAAGTCTTGGCTATTGTGAATAATGCTGCAATGAACACAGGGGTGCATGTACCTTTACAAATTGGTGTTTTCAAGTTCTTTGGATAAATACCCAGCAGTGGAATAGCTGGATCGTATGGTAGTGCTATCCTTGATTTTTTGAGGAATCTCCATACTGTTTTCCATAGTGGCTGCACCAGTTTGCACTCCCACCAGCAGTGTATGAGAGTTCCCTTCTCTCCACATCCTCTCCAACACATGTTGTTTCCTGTCTTGTTAATTATAGCCATTCTGACGGGCATGAGGTGATATCTCATTGTAGATTTAATTTGCATTTCCCTGATTGTTAATGATTTTGAACATCTTTTCATATGACTGTTGGCCATTTGTATATCTTCTTTGGAGAAATGTCTGTTCAGGTCTTTTGCCCATTTTTTAATTGGGATGTTAGATTTTTTGTTGTTGAGATGCATGAGTTCTTTATATATTTTGGAGATTAAGCCCTTATCAGATGTGTGGTTTGCAAATATATTCTCCCAATTGTTAGGTTGTCTTTTCATTTTGTTGATGGTTTCCTTTGTTGTGCAGAAGCTTTTTAGTTTGATGTAGTGCCATTTGTTTATTTTTTCTATTGTTTCTCTTGCCCAGTCAGACATGGTGCTTGAAAATATGTTGCTAAGACCGATGTCCAAGAGCGTACTGCCTATGTTTTCTTCTAGAAGTTTCATAGTTTCAGGTCTTACATTCAAGTCTTTAATCCATTTGGAGTTAATTTTTGTGTATGGTGTAAGGTAAGGGTCTACTTTCATTTTTTTGCATGTGGCTGTCCAGTTTTCCCAACACCATTTGTTGAAGAGACTTTCTTTTCTCCATTGTATGTTCTTGGCTCCTTTCTCAAAGATTAGCTGTCCATAGATGTGTGGGTTTATTTCTGGGCTTTTGATTCTATTCCATTGATCTGTGTGTCTGTTTTTGTGCCAGTACCATGCTGTTTTGGTTACTATAGCTTTGTAGTAGATTTTGAAATCAGGGAGTGTGATACCTCTAGCTTTGTTCTTTTTTCTCAGGATTCCTTTAGCTATTCGGGGTCTTTTGTTGTTCCATATAAATTTTAGGATTCTTTGTTCTATTTCTGTGAAAAATGTTGTTGGAACTTTGATAGGGATTGCATTGAATCTATAGATTGCTTTAGGAAGTATGGACATCTTAAGTATGCTAATTCTTCCAATCCAAGAGCACGGAATATCTTTCCATTTCTTTGTGTCTTCTTCCATTTCTTTCAGAAATGTTTTATAGTTTTCGGTGTACAGATCTTTCACCTCTTTGGTTAACTTTATTCCTAGGTATTTTATTCTTTTTGTTGCAATTGTAAATGGGATGGTATTCTTAATTTCTCTTTCTGCTACTTTGTTGTTAGTGTATAGAAAGGCAACTGATTTTTGTATGTTGATTTTGTATTCTGCAACTTTACCGTATTCGTTTATTACTTCTAAAAGTTTTCTGGTGGATTCTTTAGGGTTCTCTATATATAAAATCATGTCATCTGCAAATAGTGACAGTTTCACTTCTTCCTTTCCAATTTGGATCCCTTTTATTTCTTTCTCTTGCCTGATTGCTCTGGCTAGGACTTCCAGTACTATGTTAAATAGGAGTGGTGACAGTGGGCATCCTTGTCTGATTCCTGTTCTTAGAGGGATAGCTTTCAGTTTTTCATCATTGAGGATGATATTAGCTGTGGGGTTCTCATATACGGTCTTTATTATGTTGAGGTACTTTCCTTCTATACCCATTTTCTTCAGAGTTTTTATCATAAATAGATGCTGTATCTTGTCAAATGCTTTCTCTGCATCTATTGAAATGATCATGTGATTTTTATTCTTCATTTTATTAATGTGGTGTATCACGTTGATTGATTTGCCAATGTTAAACCATCCCTGTGTACCTGGAATAAATCCCACTTGATCATGGTGTATAATCTTTTTAACATATTGTTGTATGCGATTTGCTAGTATTTTGTTGAGGATTTTTGCGTCGATGTTCATCGGTGATATTGGCCTGTAATTTTCTTTTTTTGTGTTGTCCTTGTCTGGTTTTGGTATCAGGGTAATGTCGGCTTCGTAGAATGAGTTAGGGAGCATCCCCCCCTCCTCAATTTTTTGGAAGAGTTTGAGAAGGATAGGTATTAAGTCTTCTTTGAATGTTTGTTAGAATTCACCAGGGAAGCCGTCTGGTCCTGGACTTTTATTTTGGGGGTGGTTTTTGATTACCGTTTCGATCTCCTTACTGGTGCTTTGTCTATTCAAATTCTCTGCTTCTTCTTGATCCAGTTTTGGAAGGTTGTATGATTCTATGAATTTATCCATTTCTTCCAGATTGTCAAATTGGTTGGCATATAGCTTTTCATAGTATTCTCTTATAATCTTTTGTATTTCTGAGGTGTCTGTTGTAATTTCTCCTCTTTCATTTCTGATTTTACTTATTTGTGCCTTCTCTCTTTTTTTCTTGGTGAGTCTAGCTAAAGGTTTGTCAATTTTATTGATCTTTTCAAAGAACCAGCTCTTGGTTTTATTAATTTTTTCTATTGTTTTTTTGGTCTCTATTTCATTTATTTCTGCTCTGATTTTTATTATTTCCCTTCTTCTACTGATTTTGGGCTTGGTTTGTTCTTCTTTTTCCAGTTCCTTTAGGTGCCTTGTTAGATTGTTTATTTGAGATTTTTCTTGTTTGTTGAGATAGGCCTGTATTGCTGTAAACTTCCCTCTTAGAACCGCTTTTGCTGTATCCCATAAATTCTGGTATGTCGTATTTTCATTTTCATTTGTCTCCAGGTATTTTTGGATTTCTTCTTTGATTTCTTCATTGACCCAGTCGTTGTTCAGTAGCATTTTGTTTAATCTCCACGTATTTGTGGCTTTTCTGAATTTCTTCCTATAGTTGATTTCTAGTTTCATACCATTGTGGTCAGAAAAGATGCTTGGTATTATTTCAATCTTCTTAAATTTATGGAGACTTTTTTTGTGGCCTAATAAGTGATCAATCCTGGAGAATGTTCCATGTGCATTTGAAAAGAAGGTGTATTCTTTGGTTTTTGGATGGAATGCTCTGTATACATCTACTAGGTCCATCTGTTCTAGTGTATCATTTAAGACCAATGTTTCCTCATTGATCTTCTGTTTGGATGATCTATCCGTTGGTGTAAGTGGAGTGTTAAAGTCCCCTACTATTATTGTGTTACTGTCTATTTCTGTTTTTATGTCTGTTAGTAATTGCTTTATATATTTAGGTGCACCTACATTGGGTGCGTAGATATTTACAAGTGTTATATCCTCTTGTTGGATTGTTCCCTTGATCATTATGTAATGCCCTTCTTTGTCTCTTTTTACAGTTTTTGTTTTAAAGTCTATTTTGTCTGATATGGGTATTGTTACCCCAGCTTTCTTTTCATTGCCATTTGCATGGAGTATCTTTTTCCATCCCTTCACTTTCAGTTTGTGAGTGTCTTTAGGTCTGAAATGTGTCTCTTGTAGGAAGCATATATATGAGTCTTGTTTTTTTATCCAATCAGCCACCCTATGCCTTTTACTTGGAGCATTTAGTCCATTGATGTTTAAAGTAGCTATTGATAAGTATGTACTTACTGCCATTTTTTAACTTTTTTTTCCTCAGTGTTTTAGCAGTCTTTCTCTGTTCCTTTCTTCTTCTATACAGAATTGATGGTCTCTTTAGTTTGACCTCTGTCTGAAAGCTCTACTCTTTAACTCCCCTCCTCCCTCATTTTATGTTTTTGATATCATGTCTAACCTCTTTTTTGTGCATTTGTATCCATTACCCTCTTATCATGGAAATAGATAATTTTTCCTATTTGTGGTCTTCTCTTTTCCCCTTAAATCAGTCCCTTTAACATTTCTTGTAGCACTGGTTTCTTGGTGACCAACTCCTTTAATTTTTGCTTGTCTGGGAAATTTTTGATCTCTCCTTCCATTGTGAATGATAACCTTGCTGGGTAGAGTATTCTTGGCTGTAAGTTTTTTCCTTTTAGCACTTTAAATATATCATACCATTCTCTTCTAGCCTGTAAGGTTTCTGCTGAGAAGTCAGCTGATAGCCTTATGGGGTTTCCTTTGTATGTAACTTGACTTTCTCTTGCAGCTTTTAGGATTCTCTCTTTATCTTTAATTCTGGACATTTTGATTATAATGTGTCTTGGTGTGGGCCTCTTTGGGTTTATCTTGTTTGGGGCTCTCTGTGATTCCTTTACTTGGATGTCTGTTTCCTCCCTTAGGTTAGGGAAGTTTTCATCTATTATTTCTTGAAATAGATTCTCTGCCCCTTTGTCTCGCTCTTCTCCTTCTGGGACACCTATAACACGGATGTTAGTATGCTTGATGTTGTCCCAGAGGTCCCTTAGACTGTCCTCACTCTTTTTAATTCTTTTCTCTTTTACCTGTTCAGCTTGCGTAATTTCTTCTAGTCTTTCGTCCAGCTCACAGATCCGTTGTTCTGTTTCCTCTACTCTGCTTTTGAGTCCCTCTAGTTAATTTTCTATTTCCAGTATTATATTCTTCATTTCTGATTGGATCTTTTTTATATCTTCCATTTCTTTGTTGACATTCTCACTGAGTTCCTCTATTCTTCTCCCCACATCAGTGAGCATCCTTAACACTCTTTGTTTGAACTCTCTGTCGGGTAGGTTGCTCATTTCTGTTTCACTTAGTTCCTTTTCTGGGGTTTGGTCCTATTCCCTTACTTGGAGTGTGTTCCTTTGCCTCCTCATTTTGCCTCTTTCCCTGTGCTTGTGTCTACGTATTAGGTAGGTCAGCTACGTCTCCTGCTCTTGGATAGGTGACCATATGTAAGTGATGGCTTAGGAGGCCTGCAGTGTGCTTCCCTCAGTTCTCAATGTTCCAGGGGTGACCCCTATGTGGGCTACATGTGTCCTTCTGTTGTGGCCTGTTTGCTCTCCCTGTAGGCGCCCAGGGAGGTTGAGTTATGCTCCTGGCCAGCTGTTGTAATGCTCAGCTGCTTGTAGTTGTTGTGGGCCCTTCAGTCTCTTTATCAGGTGTGGGGAGCCCCAGCACAGTTGGCTGCAAGTTCTAATACCACATTTGTGTTGCAGTATTTCTTTTAAGTGAGTAGGCCCCCAGTGTGGCAGGTTGTTAGGCTCAGGGCCTTACAATTGGTATAAGCCTCCAGCTTTTTGGTCTTGTCAGCTCTCTGAGGATTGCAGCTGGGTGGGGCTGGCCTCAGGCACGGGAGCACCCAATTGTTTCAGGCTTTGGAAGGTGGGGCAAACCCCCCATGTGGGTCTTTGAGAAGCACAAGTCTTCTGCAGCTGACAAGCCCTGCCACCCACAGGTCCACACACACAGTTAACACAGTCCTGCCCCGTGTGCACGCCCCGACCTCCCAAAGCGGACCCAGTCTCTCCACAACGGGAGCCCCACACACTCCACCACCGCCCCACACTCTCCACCCACTCCTTGTGCACGCCCTGCCCCACTGAAGTTGGCTCAGTTTCCAGGCTGCAGAGAATCCAGTCACCAATATATGCAGGCCCACAAGTTGCCTGAGGGCTTGTTGTTGGGTGGGGCCAGTCTCTAGGGTGGGCTGCCTGCCTTGGCTGAGCTGGATTAAATAGGTGCTCTAGTGGGTGGGGCAGACCCTGGGCTAGCAGGCCTCAGGGAGAACTCCAATGGCGTCTGTGTCAGCTCGCCCACACCAGGCCACAACAACAGCCGCTGCCATTGTCCCAGTCCCTGGAGAGGTCTCACCTCTCACAGAGATGCACACAGGGCCTATTAGGTGAGTCTCTTTTCACCAAAGCACTGTGCACTTTTCTTCCTGGTGATTTTAGGTTGCTTTCTGAAACGGGTGAGTTTGTGCGTGGGCCCTTCAAGAGCCGGTTTTACTTTCTTTGTGAACCAGCTTTTCTTGGGGTATTCCCCAATGTTTTAGTAGCAGGCAAAGTCAGATATTATGCCGCTGGTCTCGATTGTGCTGGGTCCACAAAATGCCCACAGCGGGGGCGCTCCTCGGCTCAGGGCCCTGCTCCTCCAGGGAGGCTGCGTACCTGTGGGCTGCTCCCAGGTGGCTGTGAGGCGCTGCGGCTTGTGAAGGCGGCGTTTTTTCCTCTCCAGAAGGGAGTTTCTGCCTCTTCTACCTCAGTTAGGATTGTCCTTTGTTGCAGGAGTTCCTCTTATCCAGTTTTCAGTTCTGTCTCAGGGGTAATTTTTCCATGAGTAGTTGTAAATTGGCTGTGTCCGCGGGAGGAGGTGAGTTCAGAGTCTGCCTACGCCACCATCTTGACTTCCTCCCCTCACTACACATTCTTCTAGGCACATATATAGCCTTTACAAAAATTTAATGCTAGGTCACAAATTGAAACTCAAAAATCTCAAAGACTCAGATTCATACAGACCAGTCATCCAGCCACAATAAAATTAAAATATATGTAAATAGAGAAAGATTGGTAAATGTTCCCCTATATCTAAATAACTCATGACTCAAAAGGAAATAATAACAGAACAATTTTAAGTATTTAAAACTGAACAATAAAAAAATACTGCATATCAAAACTTAAGAGATACAATGGACAGCATTTAATGGGACATTTATAGTTTCAAATACTTAAATAGGAAGAAGAGAGGCTGAAAATAAAAAGCTAAGGACACAACTTAAGAGGTTGCATAAAGAACTATAGAAACTCAAATAGCAGATGAGGATGGTATTAGTAAAGTAAAATTAAATAGAAACAAGTGTTCAATCTTAAGAATCAGCAAAACCAAATGGGTTCTTTAAAATGAGTAATAAAATTGGCACTCTTTTGTAGAGATTGTTTTAAAGGAGAGAAAGTATAAACAAATACTAGGAATGTACAAGATGACTTAATCACAGAAACCACAGTTTAAGGAAAATTAAGATGATACCACTAATAAATTTGAGCCAATATATGTGAAAGCTCATGTAAACTGATCCTGGAAAAGAGGAAATAAAACATTTCAGTAGCTTCATAATCATTAAAAGAATTGGGTCAGTAGTTAAATAAACAGTAGGCTCAGGGGATTTCAGTGGTGCACTCTACAAACTTTTGAGTAGATCTCTCCAGAATCACACAGACGCTTCCAGAGAATAGGAAAGGAAGGAATACTCCAGTTTCTTTTATGAGCTATTATGCTTTGTTAGCATTATAAAAATTCATACATGTCATTCCCAAAATTAATAGATGAGTGAAAAATCATATGATCATCTCAATTTATGCAGTAAAACCATTTGATAAAATTCATTACACATTCATGATAAATCTAATTACATACAAATGGAAGAAAATGTCTTAACCTGACAATGTATGTCTATCAAAAATCCTCAGAAAACTTTATTCTTTATGATAAAATCTGAGAAACATTTTCTTTAAAAATCAGAACTAAGACAAGGAATCCCATTGTGAAAGATAATATGAGTGGAGCCATATTAAAATAGAGCCAGAGCAGCCATTTCAGAGGAATTGCCTTGCATGTCTTGTTTTCTTTATCTTCCAAACTGGACAAAACCACCAACATTCCAAGAAATCAGTAAGGACAAGAATGTCCCATTTGTAAGGACTGATGAAATTGGACTTTGCTGATGACTGGATCACTAACCAATCAATGAAGTACAAGTCTAACATTTTGCCTGATGAATGGATCTCAAGCCAATCTATGAACTACAAACCTAGCCTCACCTCATCTAGCACAAATGAACTCTTATTTAATACAACTTACCTCATCTCCCACCCCTTTCCCATAAAAACTCTAAGCCCTTATCCTGTAATCAGGACACTTTTTGGGTTTCTACCTGAAGCTATGCTCCCCAAATTGCAATTCTTTGATCTCAAATAAATGCTTTGCCTCTTAAACTGCTTTCTGTTTTTGTAGGTTGACATATGGTGTCAGAAGTGGGATATGAAGTGATTTCACCTTCGTGGACCACTGTCCCCTGGAAGTGGGTTCAGTACCAACACAAGTCCTCTTGTGTACTCAGCCACATCTGTGGACGACTGACTCCTCTGATCCTGGGACCTCTCAGGCTTGAGCCTTCCTCCCTTCGGTTGCTGTCAGTGCCTTTCTTTGGGATTGGTGCTTTCATCATCAAAGGAGAGGTTTTTATCAAGCAAGCAGGGGACACCCTGGTTACAGTGCCAATGCAGCTTTTGCTACAGGAAGGGATTTCCTCAGTAGGTAGATGACTATTCTGAAATTTTGAGGGGATTCCCTCAGTAAAAGTTTCTGCTTAGACAAACTTTGCTGTGGGTTAACATGCTTGTGAGGTAAAAGCTATTGCTAATGGACATCTTGGGAGCCAAAGCCATAAAACTGGTGGGCACAGGTCGAGCATTTAAGAGACATTAACAAGCTTGTCACCTTAAGAAGGCTCCCATGATAGAATAAGTTGGTCACAGAATGGGTTAGATTGATGGTAGGTCACTCATCAACCTCAAGAAAACTTCTGTGCAACAAGCTACACTGTAAAAACATCACACAATCCCCAACCCCATGGCACATCCCCCTTAGGTATTAGTTTGGCTCCAAGAGACCCAAGGCTTAGCTAATCCTTTTAATGTGCATATAAAAAACCCTATTGTCATTCTAAGCTGCACGCTTTTCTTTGCCACGGGACTTTTGTTTTTTAAAGTTTTCTGATAAGTTCCTCCCTCAGGAACTCCAGCTGGTTTTATATTTACGGACTACAGTCCTTCCTCTTGTACATTTTCATCCCAGTGGATTGATAATACTAAAGATGATTTCAAATTACAGTAGCCATTTTGAGGTTCCTTTGAGCTTCCAAAACTTGCCTTTTCACACACTAGATTTGAGAACCACGAATCAGACAAATTGAATGTAATGTAATCTTCACTTTCTAAAGAATCAAGCACATCACCTTCCAGCACACCTGCTTAAAAACCATGGCTCTGGAAGCTGTAAATATTTACCCAAAAAAAACCCAGCAAAATCTTACTAAGCTTGTTTCATGTCCTGAGAGCTTCTCTTGGTAACCATCGAGTTGGGGCCCCCGAAATATGGCTGGACAGAAACGTTGCTTGAGCTCCACTTGTGGCTAGGGTCCTACCAAACTTCTGCCAGCCTCAGGGAAATTATATTAGCCATTAGAAGGAACACTCCAATTAGATAAGATCATTTAAGAAGTGCACTTAAGAGCAAAGTCTTCAAAATTCCATAATAGCCTTATTGAAACTTTCATTGCAAAAAACTAATGAAAAATTAATATATAAGAGGTACCTAAAAGACTAAACTAAAGTCCATTAAGTTAACGACTTTACAGACACTGCTATATCAACCTTTAAAGGAGGGCCACCGTATGGGCTTCTCCCAGAATTAACAAGACTGGGTGATTTTCTAGTAAACTGCTACATTATTCCCTTAAACAGCCAAGAGGAAACTGAAGTTAAAAATTAATGGAGTTGTTTAAAACTTCCAGAAGTATTTACTGTTTGTCCTGTCTGAAACCTGACAAGATATTTGAAAGGATTTAGTAACTTATATCATAAATTTGGCCAAATTGGAAGCTGCTATTTGGAACCTGATAGGAATTTTTTTTATATAGGCCTTCATCCCTAAAGTAAAATAAAACTATGTACACAGGGAAGGAAGCAAATTAGGGATGATGTAGTTGGACAAGTCGATCAACCTATGATGTCATTTAAGTTACAACCTAATTTTTGAGAAACTGAGAGCAACTGTTCTTATCTTACAAACCTTTGCAAAACTGGAAATGCAGCTCTAGAGGCAGTTCAAATTCCACCTATTCCCTTTCACCAATCTCAAAAACCTCCCCTGCTTATCTCAAAAGGCTTGTAATCTCTCTGGGAACTCTTATCTAGACCATCCCCAATTTCTAAGAGTGAAGAAAAAGAAAAGGAAAAAAGAGGCAAGAGGCTATAGAAGCACTCTTGCCCCAAATGTAGCATCTTAAGTCACTTCTCCACAAATATTAGTAGAAAAAAGCTTTAGCCATCTAAGCAGGTAACCTTAATTTATTCCATCTGCCAGAAACATGGTTTGGATCCAACTATTCTTTCATAACTATGAGCTTTGTATTATTGTACCTGATTCATGACAGTTATTTTAAAACTATAGCTATGAGATCTGTATGTATGTGTGGCTATATATATATATATATGTTGTAAATGTGTGATATTTTTCTACCGCCAGATGGTATAATTTCTAAAAGAGCTCTATTTAGTTGGCTTAAAGTAAGCACGTACAAGTTATTTCTAAATGTAATAGAAATGAACCCAAATAAATTTCAGGATCACATGATCTAGGAAAATGTTGGTATTAAAGCTAATTTGTTTATTGTCTTAAAGTTATCACCATTAAATATAAAACTTTTGTTCTATGTAGGTTTACCAACTGCCAAAGAAATTCATGGTATCTCTGTTACAAAATTTGTCAGCAAAAAATTGATGGCTGACTTTGTCTAATGTCTCATGAAGTTTTTGTAGGCAATCCAAATATAATGATTGGGAACAGGTAAACTAAGTAGATGTAAGTAAGATGAAAAGACTTCTAAGTGAACTTTTTAACAATAATTGTGTGTTATGGTATGTGCACTTAAAAATAACTTCAAAACCTTTTGGTAACTTGAAACCTTAGAGTTTTGCTAAATTAAGTTAAATGATAGGAATTTATTGAGTATCTAGATCACTTCCAGATAAGATAAAATATTAGACATTAATTACTAAACATAGGTTTTTCTACTTTTGGCTTCTTTTTACAGAAAACACTAAAATAATTAATGGGTCTATTAATAAACATGTCTTGTGCCACATTAAAAATTTATGCTATGAGAAAATGTATATTGTCAGTAAAAAAAAAAAAGAAGTATAAGGAATGGAGGTATTTTTGTTAAGAAAGTAAATTTGTTCTAAAGACTGGTTATGGGAAAGAAGAAAGGACAGATTCTGAATGTAAAAAAGAAAGTTATCCAAGGTTTGTGAAAGAAGAACCCTGAGAAAAGAGTTTTGTGCTTGATCAAGTTGGCTAAGATTAGAGTGAATTTAATTAAGTAAATGACTTTTAATATCAAAAATAAGCTGGTACAAAATTAGAGTTTGGTTTTCTCTCTATTATAAGGACAAGGTTTTGGGGGGGCTTTTAGTCTGCCCTTGATAAAGAGATTATGAAAATTTTATTTTTCTTTGCCTTTGACTAGTCTACCAAAAAGTCAGAGATTTTATGTTTTACCAAGATAATTTCCTGTATTGTTTTTATCAGCTCTTTCATCACAAGAACTAAGGTTTTTCTTACAACTATTTAAATTTCTGGATTTGCCTGAAAATCTTTGTCACCATGGTTAAATGCATAGCTAAGCATTGTTTCACAGTGAGCTATGACGCTATTTGAGCAAGTGTTTTAAAACATTTTGATATTTTTAACAAACTTTCCCAAGTCCAATTCTAAATAGAATTGGCCTAGAAATAACTTTGAGGTTTTAGAGAGGGCCCCTGGAACACCTCACATCAAAAGGTTTGTTCTCTCTTCCTATATAAAGGAAAATACTAGGGCCGGCCCTGTGGCTTAGCGGTTAAGTGCGCATGTTCCGCTACTGGCGGCCCAGGTTCGGATCCCGGGCGCGCACCAACGCACCGCTTCTCCAGCCATGCTGAGGCTGTGTCCCACATACAGCAACTAGAAGGATGTGCAACTATGACATACAACTATCTACTGGGGCTTTGGGGAACAAAAAAAAAAGGAGGAGGATTGGCAATAGATGTTAGCTCAGAGCCGGTCTTCCTCAGCAAAAAGAGGAGGATTAGCATGGATGTTAGCTCAGGGCTGATCTTCCTCACAAAAAAAAAAAAAAGGAAAATACTAAACAAATTAGGCATATTTGGTATGTTTAATCACATGAGAAGCATTGTCAAATAAATGATGATAAATCTTCTTAGATTATATTGTATGTGTGAATATTATTAACATAAATGTTTTAGAAATTATACGAAATTTTAAAAATTCTAATACGTCCTGGAATAATGTTATCACTTGTAACTCTAGTTGTATGTCATAAAAATAACCAAGTTCCCTTGTCAATTGCATTATAATGTTTTTTGTCATCTATGGATAGTTATTGTTTTACTCTGATGCTTTTGCAAATATGTTTCATCTTCAAAGAGATTCATGGAAGGACTCTGATACGTACTCTAGAATACAGGTTTCTGATAAACTTTCAGATCATAAAACTGAACTAGGTAAGAAATTACAGAACTCTTACAGAGAGACTGATGGCTTCATAAAACTGTTAACAAAAGATCAAAAACAAGTATTAATTACATGGGACTACATGTACCAAGAAGGATTCTCTAATGTTTTGTTTTTCCAGATTTAAAATCTTTTCTTTTAAGCTATAAACAATTTGGTAAGACATACCTTTGCGAACAAAGATGAAACATTTACTTTTTCTCCCTACCTGATCCCTGTAGAATTCAGAAGCTCCTGGTGAGTATTCTTATTTTCATTTATATAAATAATCAGGCCAAGTTTTTAATATAAACAAATTAGTTCTACTGTGATTATCTTTGATGAAAAATGAGAGTAACTTTGGAGAGAAAAATATGTTGCACCTTTGTAGATGTTGGATTCTAGTCCTGTTAACTGTCTTTGAGGATTTGTTATATAACTATAGACTGACTCCCCTGGCCTAAGGCATTGCCTTTGGTCTCACTGACTGTTCACAGTGCCTTCTTTGGAAAACATGAACTGACCCCACATGGGATGGTCACCAAGAGATCAGTGTCTGTTGGTATACAACCTTCTGCTGATCCCTTATTGTCTTATGCTAGTATGACCAGCTACTGTAAATCTCAAATGTCTTATACTTAAGCCTATCATCAACAGGTTAAGGAAACTTTCCCAGATTCCAGATTAAAGGATCCTGTGGATCACAGTCTAGAGCCTGCAGACTGAGTGTTCTGGAAGCGACAGAAGAAGACAGCCCTTGAGCCCCGTCGGAAAGGACCTTACCAAGTGCTCCCAACCACTGACACTGCTGCAGAACTAGAAGGCATTGAACCTTGGAGATACATCTCACATCTAAAGAAGGCTCCACCTGACATCTGGTCCTCTACAAATACTGGAGACCTCCAAATCCAATTGACTAGGAAGAAAAGTAACTAACATCTGAGGTGGACAGCTTTCCCATGATGACCAGATCAGGCTTGTACATCTTTTACTCACTGTTGCTTCTTACTTTATTTTCTCCCTCTCTTTCTTGGAAAGGCAATACTCTTATCTGCGTCTCCCAATCTATTACAAAAGGAGAAAATCTTTCCATCTGTTGGGTTTGTCATCAGAAGCCTCATTCTGTGTGTGAATCTAAAGAATCATTTAGTACATTTAATTTCCAATCTCTCCACCATTCCCCCCTAATTCATTGCATTAAGTGTGTAGAATTTCTTGCCTAACCAATCAAACCTCCAGAGATTTAAGAGGTAACATAACTGTTGTAAATACCTCTTGTTTTACTTGGGTAAACATCTCTGGCAAGGTAGAGACAGAACTAGACAGAATTCAGGCACAAGCTGAATGGTTAAATGCAGTGCCCACTGACATCTTGTGGTTCTTTGATCTCCTTAGCTGGCTATCCCCAGGCATTGCCTCCTGGTTCAGGTCTATTCTCCAATTCGGACTTAGCATTTTGTTTGTCATTATAGGAATTCTCGTTGTAAAACTTTATCTCCTCTGCATAGGTCAATGTTATAAAAACACCACTTGATTAGTGGTCGCCCAACGCTTTGAAATGATTACTAAGGCTTACGAAACTTCACATGAGAAACTTCAAGGAACTGCGGAAGATGTTTACCCTTAAAAGAACTTGACAGTAGAACTTTCCTCTGCTCTGACACTCTTGTTACTCAAATTTGGCCTAAAGGCTCCTAAGGAAACCAGTTTCCCTCCTACGTGGGTCATGACATACCAGGAATGAGCCTTCTTGGTGACAAGAGACCAATGATGCTTTGATGGCTCGTCAGCAATGCTTTTCAAGAGTTGATCAGCAGTTCTTTCCAGTGTTTGATTAGTGATGCTTTTGGAGAAAGACCTTGATCAAAAGGGAAAAATGTGAAAGATGACATGAGTGGAGCCATATTAAAATAGAGCCAGGGCAGCCATTTCAGAGGAATTGCCTTGCCCATCTTGTTTTCCAAACTGGACAAAACCACCAACATTCTAAGAAATCAATAAGGACAAGAATGTCCTGTTTATAAGGACTGATGAAATTGGACTTTGCTGATGACCAGATCACTAACCAATCAATGAAGTACAAGTCTAACATTTTGCCTGATGACCTTATCTCAAGCCAATCTATGAAGTACAAACCTAGCCTTGCCTCATCTAGCACCAATGAACTCCTATTTAATACAACTTACCTCAACTCCCTCCCTTTTCCCGTAAAAACCCTGAGCCTCTCTCCTGTAATCAGGACAATCTTTGGATTTCTACCTGAATCTGTGCTCCCTAAATTGCAATTCTTTGATCCCAAATAAACACTTTGCCTCTTAAACTGGTTTTTGTTTTTGTAGTTTGACGCCATTCATAGCTTATATTCAGAGTTTACTGAAGGTCCTTGCAAAGTATAAAAAATGGCATACAACTCTAAAAAACAAAAAGCTTAAGCACTGGAAAAATACAAGGAACTACACTATTATTATTTGAATAGTATATGGTATTCTACATAGAGAATTCAACAAAATCTACACCCAAATTATTAGAAATGATATGCATTTAACAATATGCCTGGATGTAAGATCAACATCAAAGATTAACTATATGTTTATACCTCTGAAATAAATATTTACAGATAGAATTTTCCCAATGATCCCATTTACAATAAGAGCAAAATTTATAAGATACCTAGGAATAAATCTAACAAAAGAGGTATGAGTCCTGTAGTGATAAAATTATGAAACTTTATGGAAATTGCTGAAGAGAACCCAAACAAATGAAAATATATACTATGTTCATGGGTAAGAAAATCCAATATCCAATGTCCATTCTCTTCAAATTCAGCTACAAGCCTATTGCAATGCCAATCAAAATCCCAAAAAAGTTTTTAAAATAAATTTTAAAGCTGATTCTAAGACTTGATGTGAGCCAGAGACCCAAGGAGAGCTACTTCTCCTGAAGAAGGTGGAAGGACAAGTTGAACAAAGGAACAAAATAATCTAGAAATAGACCCACATGTATATGAAAATTTGATATAAGACAAAGGTGACATTATTGATCACTGGGAAAATGATAAATATTCAATAACTAACGCTAGGAAGTAAGAAATTGGATCCTTACTTTATACCACCTACAAAGCTCCCGTCTTCATGGAATAAAGACTTAACTGTGAAAGGCAACGCTTTCAGCCTTTTTAAAGAAAATAGAGGAGAGGCTTGTTTTGACTTTGAGGCAGGAAGGACTGTTTCAACAAGATACCAAAGCAGGATACTCACCGAGTAAACTTGATGACGTGACGATTAAAAATTTCTGCTCATCAAGGACACCATAAAAAATAAAACGACAAGCCGCAAACTGGGAAAAGACATGCACCGCTGACATAGCTGAGAGCGGGTTAGCATCCAACTTATATACAAAATTCTTATAAATCAATAAGAGGAGACAAACACCCCTCCCCTGAAAATGGGGAAAAGATGGGACAAACATTTTAAGGAAGAGGAAATGTGATTGGCAAGTAAACATAAAGGAAAAGATGTTCAAATTCATTAGTAGCAATGGAAACGCTGATGGCGGTCGGGATGAAAAGCATTCTACCTCCCCAGATGCGCACAGACCCGAGTGCTGAAGAGGCACACAACAGTGTACACAACAGTGTAAACAAGTGTCTTAGCAGAAGTGTAAATTGGTCCAATCTTTTCTGGGAAACAATTTGATGTCATCTTGTATATTTAAAACGTACAAATGTAAAGTTCAGGGCTATGTTGTCTGCAATAACAGACAACCTCAACAACCAATTACAGGAGAAGGAGAAAATAAAATGATATACAAAGGAATATTATAAAACAGTAACAATAAAATCATTAGAGTTACATGCAACTATATGGATGACTCAGAAAAATGCTGATACTATTTTGATAAAACTTGAAAACAAGCAAATTGAAACTATATACAGTAGTCCACCGTTATCTGCAGTTTCACTTTCTGAGATTTCAGTTATCCAAGGTCAGTGGAGATCTGAAAATATTAAATGGAAAATTCCAGACATAAGCATAAGACATAAGTTTTAAATTGCACGCTGTTCTGAGTAGCATGATGAAATCTTGCACTGTCCTGCTCTGTCCCACTCAGGACGTGAATCATCCTTTTGCCCAGCGGATCCTTGATGTGTATGCTACCTGCCCATTAGTCACTTAGTAGCCATCTCGGTTATCAGATCGACTGTGGCGGTATCTCAGTGCTTGTGTTCAAGTAACCCTTATTTTCCCTAATAACGGCCCCAAAGTGCAAGAGTATTGATGCTGGCAATTTGAATATGTCAAAGGGCAGCCATAAAGTGCTCCCTTTAAGTGAAAAGGTGAAAGTTCTCGACTTAATAAGAAAAACAAATCCTAAATTGAGATTGCTAAGATGAACAGTAACTTTTATTACGGTATATTGTTATAATTGTTCTATTTTTATTAGTAATTATTGTTGTTAATCTCTTACTTTGCCTAATTATTATCCAAATTCTGAGCTATAAATCAGTGCTTCTCAGACTTGAGGCTGCAATGGAATCCCCGGGAGGGCTACCATCCCGCTCCCAGTTTCTGGTTTAGTAGGTCTGGGCCGAAACCAGAGAATGTGCATTATGAGCAATTTCCCAGCGATGTGATGCCGTGGTCCTGGGACCCTGCTGCATTTGTTATGAAGTGCCACCAATGAACATTCCTTTCTGCCTAAAGAGCCTAGATTTCCCTATTTCCTCAGTTTATAACATAAAAGGACTAAAATGTGGTTGAAAAGTAGGAAAATGTCTTTAACTCATTAAAATTTGCACTTGCTATTATCTGAATAGGAATAGAAATGAACAATTTTACTTGACAGACATAGTCTGTTCTATATATAACCACATAATTATAGAAGCGGTAACCCTTCCTATTAAAATTTCAAAGTGGTGTACGTGTTACTCCTACTCTGAGTGGGTCAGCGGGCAAAGCCAACCAAGAGCGCTTCACCCTTCTGACCCAATTCACAGGCCCTCAGCCACCGGAGACAGAGAACTAATTTACATCACTGGACCCAGCACAGCAGGATTCGAAAGCTAGAGGAAGAATTTTCATGTTTACTTAATGTTTTCATCACTTTAAAGATTCATGTTGATTTCAGTGAGTTATATTTTAAAGAGATGCAGGATGAGTAGAGTTTCAGTGGGAAAAGCACTAGGTCTCCCCACAGTTTCTGGTTCATATCTTCACACATAAAAATAGAAAGCTCTCAGTGCATCTAGAGTCTAAAATAATTAATGACATGAGAGGTTCTGATGAACTGAGGTTACCATGGAAAAAGTAAAAGTCAAAACTGCATTCAGGATGATTCCAAGCATGTTAAAATGTTCAATGTACAGAAGATATGGTTTCCTACATATATTTTCCTTTTTCTACAGTGAGCATAAATAACAGTCGCTAGAACTTAGAGCTCTCACGGTGTGCCAGGTCCTGCTATAAGCATCTCATACATCTTAGTTTGTGCAATCCTCACAGTGATGCTGGAGGTGTGGACAGGTAGGGACACTGAGGCACAGAGCTGCAGGTGGCTTGTCCAGAGTCCCACAGTGGTCATCAGACCTCCATGAGGCAGCTTGGCTCCAGGGTCCTTGCTCTCTGTAATTTAGGGAACTGGAAAGAAGCAAGTAAGTTCAAGAATTCACCCAGTGCTGGGGGCGGGGAGTGAGCCCAAGGAGTGCTCAGCTGTGCTCTGATATCTCCGAGACGGCCTTTCTCTGAGGCAGATCACAGAGAGCCAGGAAAGGGTCCCTTGGCTATTGGCCTAGGACAGGAGTCCTTCAGAGGAAACAGCACGTTGCAGGTGGTCCCCTGCCCCAGAAACCCACTGTCAGTCATTTTGGGATGGGGGATTGTTAGCTCCACTTAGGGTTGGGGAGCTGAGGTTCAGAGGACAGGAAGGGCCAAGGCCAGGCAGGCGGTGAGAGACCTGTGTTCCCATGTGGGGCTGGCAGTGACACATGCCACACTCTCAAGCACATTGTGACCGGTACATGCACACACACACATACATGCACAGGCACACACATGTACAAGCATGCAGGCACACACAGGCACACACACTCACTTGTGCACAGGCACACGTATGCTCCCACAGGTATGCACACACACAAATGCACACACATACAGATGCACAGGTGCACACACACACACACATGGACCCAGCTATCATAAGAAGTAGGACTTTCCAGAAGCCATACCACCTCCTGAGGGGTCGCCCCTCTCATGAGGCCCCCATTCCCTAGAGGCCCGCCCCACTGCACCTTGGCAATCCCCATCGGGTCTCAAATCTTTGTTGCAACACTGTCTCTGCTCTCTACTGTTCCTAGCTCGTGTTGGGTGCTCCAGCTGTCACCTTTCCTTTTCCCCAGCCTTCCCAGGTTCTGAGGCAGGGCCTCTCATCCCCAGGGCTCTCCTGGCTCTGGCTGGCCACTTCCCTGTTGATGTGGTGCACTGTCCATCTTACCTTCACTCCTGTACGGGGCTGTGTGGGTCTGCACCTTCACAGAGCCCAGGTCCCTTACACCTAAGACCTTCCTCCTGCAGCTGGGGTACCAGCCCTCCCCGGGCACCAGCCCTCTCCGGCCCAGGTGCTCCTGTCATGGCCAGATCCAGGGATGGCTGCTGCTAAGTGTTCTTTCTAAGATTATGTCGGGCATGAATGGCAAGGGCAGTTCCTAGTGCCTGCTGGAGTGGAAACAGCATGAGTTTGGGGGACCCTGGTGAATCCACTTTCCCAGGTGTTTGTTGTGTGGCCCTTGGTGAGTCACATCTGTGTGCTCTGAGCCTCAGTTTCTCCACCTGCAAATGGAAGATTAATATACTATTGTAGGACAAAATGGAACCACCTGTGTAAAGCCCTCACAGGGCAGGTGTGGTCTGAGGAATGGGCACATGGAAGCCCTCCCTCCTGCTCAGGCACCAGCTCCCTGACCAACCCCCAGGGCTTAGTCAAGGACGGCATTGCATAGCTTTTAAAAGAATTTTCCTGATTCTAAAATAGGAAACTAACACACAATGTAGACAATGTAAAAAACGTGGAGAATTGTAAGAATATAATCAGTGATATCTCCTTTAAATTAAAGTAACTCACTAGTGAAACAGATATCTCTTCCTCTATTTCTTGCCCTTTAAATTTGTTTCCATTTTCTGAGGTTTTTTGTTGTCGTTTCATGTCTTTTACTGATTTTTCTAGTGCTGTTTTAAAATCAGATTTCAACAGATCTTCATATATTTTAAGGACATTAACTTTTCCATTTGTTGTAAGTGTTGTGAATAATTTTCTGGTTTTTTATCTTTCAATTTTACTTTGTCCTTATTTTTTTGAGATATAATTCACATACCATAAAATTCACCAATTTAAAGTGTACAATTCAGTGGTTTTTAACGTATTGCAAGGTTGTGCAATCACCACTATCTAATTCCATAGTATTTTCAGTACCCCAAAAAGAAACCCAGCACCCATTAGCAGTCACTCTCCCTACTCCCCACTCCCAATGCCTAGAAAAGATTAACCTACTTTCTACGGGTTTGCCTATTCTGGACATTAAAAATAAATTTAATCACACATTATGTGGCCTTTTGTGTCTGATTTCTTTCAATCAGCATAAGGTTTTCAAAGTTCACTCATATTGTAGCATGTATCAGAGCTTCACTTCTTTTTATGCCTGAATAATATTCCATTGTCTGGATATAACACATTTTTTTAATCCATCCATCAGTTGATGGACATTGGGGTTGGCTATTATGAATTATGCTGTGGTGAACATTTGTGTACAACCTTTTGTGTACACCTATGTTTTCAATGCTCTTGAGTATCTACCTAGGAGAAGAAATGCGAGTCCTCTGGTTTGATTTTTGGAGGAACTTCCAAAGTGTTTTCAAAGTGGCTGCACCATTTCACATTCCCACCAACAAAGAATGAGGGTTTTCTTTTCTCCATGTCCTCATTGACACCTGCTATTACCTGTCTTTTTGATTCTAGCCATCCTAGTGAGCAGGTGGTAGTATCTCATTGTGGTTTTGATTTGCATTTCCCTGATAACTAACGATGTCGAGCATCTTTTTATGTGTTTATTGGCTGTTTGTATACATTGTTGGGAGAAATGTCTGTTCAAATATTTTTTAGTTGGGTTATTTGGTTTTTTATTATTGAATTGTAACAACAATTCTTTATGTAGTCTGTATACCAGACACTTATCAGATATATGATTTGCAAATAATCTCTCCCATCTGTGGATTTTCTTTTTACTTTATTAATAATGTCCTTTTGTGCATAAAAGTTTTAATTTTTATGTAGTCCAAATTACCTATTTTTTTCTTCAGTTGCTTGTGCTTTAGGTGTCATAAGAAACTGTTGCTTAATTCAAGGTCACAAGGACTTATATCTGTTTTCTTCTAAAAGTTTTATAATTTTAGCTATAAAACTTAAATAGCTTACATTTAGCTATTTGATCCATTTTGAATTAATTTTTGTATATAGTGTGAGGTAAGGCTCCAAATCCTTTTTTTGCGTGTGGATACCCAGTTGTCCCAGCACCATTTATTGAAAAGACTATTCTTCCCCCCGTTGAATTGCCTCAACATCCTTATTGAGACAGCTGGCCATAGATCTTGGGTTTATTTCTGAACTCTCAATTCTAGCCCATTGATCTATATGCCTATCCTGTGCCAGTACCACACTGTCCTGATTGCTGTAGCTTTGTAGTAAGTTTTTGAAATTGAACTGTAAGCCCACCAACTTGGTTCTTTTTCAAGATTGTTTGGGATATTTGTGGCCTTTGCACTCGCATATGAATTTTCAGATAAGTTTGTCAATTTCTGAAAAAAAAAAAGGTCATTGGAATTTTACTAGGGATTACTTTGAATCTGTAGATTATTTGGAGAGTGTTGCCATCTTAATATTGTAACTTCCAATCCACAAACATGGGATGTCCCCTTATTTATTTAAACTGATTTATGTATATTGATCTTGAATCCTACAAACTCACTCAACTTGTTATTAGATCTATTGGTTTAATTTTGTGAATTCCTTCCTTAGGATTGTCTATATACAAGACCTTGTCATCTACAAACAGAGATAGTTTTGCTTCTTTCTCTTCAATCTGAGTGGCTCCTGTTTCTTTTTCTTGCCTAATTGTCCTGATTAGAACCTACAGTGCAGTGTTGAATAGAAGTGGTGGCAGTGGGCATCCTTGTCTTGCTCCTAATCTCAGAGGAAAGCATTCAATCTTCTCCCATTAAGTATGATGTCAGCTCTGGGTTTGCCATAGATGCCATTTACCATATAGAGGAAGTTTCCTTTTATTTCCAGTTTGTTGAGTGTTTTGACCATGAAAGGATGTCGGATTTTGTAAAATGTTTTTTCTGTGCCTATTGAGATGACCACTTTTTTTCCTTTCTTCTATTAATGTGGTGTGTTATTTATTAGTTTGCTAGGGTTGCCATAACAAAGTACCACAGGTTGGGCAGCTTAAACAAAAGACATTTATTCTCTCCCAGTCCTGGAGGCTGGGAGTCCAAGATCAAGGGGTGGGTAGGGCTGGTTCCTTCTGAAGCTATGCAGGAGAATCTGTTCCAGCCTCCCTCCAGCTGCTGGGGATTCCCTGGCATGTGGCAGCATAACTCCAGTCTTCACATGGTGCTCTCCCTGTGTGTGTCTGTATCCAAATTTTCCCTTTTCATATGGAGACCAGTCCTACTGGATTAAGGGCCCACCCTACTCCAGTATGACCTTATCTTAACTAATTACATCTGCAATGACCCTACTTCCAAATAAGGTCACATTATGGCATTCTGGGGATTAGGACTTTAATGTGTGAATTTGGCGGGGGGGGGGGGGGGGGAATGACGCAATTCAACATATAACAACTTAAATTCAGTAAAACATACAGATGTTAAGAGTACAGATTAATTTTTACTTATCTGTAAACCCATATAACCGTAAGTGAACATAAGTAAGGCCATTTTGTAAGTGAACATAACTGAGGCCATCTTGTTACAGTAAATAACCCTTTCTTAGTTGAAACTTTTCTAGCATGTGATCATTATAAATCGCTGTGCGCTCTCATGATTTTCTGGCCCTGACCCTGTACACCTACTCCTGCTGAGGTACTCTGATAGCTTTGTTCTTAACAATTTCAATGAATTTTCCCGAGGAATAAGAAGGCCTCCAGGAAGAAAGAACACCTGTAGAATATTCATCATCATCAACAGAAGAAAAGAATGAGAGATCCTGGAGACCATTGTGTACATTTCTGAAACCCCTCCTTACTGCCCATTGTCCTATATAATTGCCTAACAGTTCTGCAATCCTTGAAGATAGGTCTTTGCGACATTAGTTACCTATCTTCTGATTTGCTGGCTAATCTAATTAAACTTCATTTCTTCATCTCTAACCCCTTATGATTAATTGGCTCAGATCGCAGGGAGCAGAGCAAGCCCATTGCTCAGTATCAAAACCACAACCAAAATCAAGATATTAAACATTTCCAGCACTCCAACAGGCTCCCTTACACCCCCAGACAATACTTTCCCCAAAAGTAGTAGTTATTTTAGCAAGACTTTATTTTGAAACCAAAGATCTACTTTTGTTTTCCAGTATCTGTTTGAAATGACATTATCTCAGTGGGGCCCAGATATCCCCCAGCCCTGGGTTCCGGCCTTTACTAAGCAAAAAGTCCACTCCAAGCCTGTCTGTTCTGAGGCTGAAACCAGAGGCGCATCTGCTAACTGCTTCAAACCAATCAGAGGCGATCCTGCCTGGTGTCCCTGCTGGCACTGCCGCACTGCTCAATTATCTGTCCTCATCTGGTGAACATTCGGGTTAATAGGGAAGCCAGATTAATTTGCCTGCTCCTCCAGGGCTAACGTCTCCTGTGAGGTTCCCCTGGACACCCCAGACCAGCTCCATGCTCTACAAAGACGGGCAGCAGCTGTCTCCAACCACGCCACCCACGGGGCTTCAAGTGGCTGGATAATGGGGCCATTTCAAAAATGCGAGAGAATTTACTCCCATTTATCCCGAAGGACTCACATGTCGGACTTGCGCTGACACTTCTGTCACTTTTCTTTTTCTGGTCTGTTCGTTCTTGTGTTTATTTTACAGATCTTCATAGCTGAATCATCAGAAACACAGAACACAGCTCAGCAGCTATGACGACAATCTGCTCTAAATCTCCTCCTGTGGAGTCCTCTGCTCTGCTCTGCGCCCACCAACACTTCTCCAAAGACCCCTCGTCCGGTTGTTGCAAGAGCATCTCAAGCTCAGTTTGTGCAGAACTGAAATCTCTGTGTTTCTCCTTAAAATCACACTGCTTTGCCCCCGGAGTTTTTAGTCTTAGCTTAGTAAATCACTTCTCCATCTACTCAGTCACCTGAGAAAAAATCCTGGGGGTTATGTTAAGTGCCCCTCTTTTTCTACATCCAGTCACAACCCGTCTCTACGACGTCTGGGTACTGCCCCATCTCTCTCCCTCCCCACCTGTGCTGCCCGGCCTCCTCGGGGAGGGCACCAGCCTTCCAGCTGCTTTCCCTTCCCACAGTCCCCCCCCTCTCTTAACCCTTCCACACTGTCATCAAGTTGAACTTTCTAAAATGAAAATAGGAGTCTTTTTCTTCATGCTTAGGAGGCCTCCTAATAACTTCTGGGTACAGACCAAAAACGTCCACGTGCTCTGCGCTCCAGCCGCCTTTCAGTCTGACCTCCCCGCTTCCCCTGTACACCAGGCTGCAGCCACGCGAGAGGCTTGTCATTCCTGAAAATGGCCTCACTCACCGTGGCCTCACTGCCCTGTCCACCTCCTTCACCCGGGAACCCTGGCTCAACTTTCCAGCTTCAGCTCACAAACTTCTGCCTTTGGGAGTCCTCCAGCAATGACCTTCCTCCTCCTGGTGAAGTGAGCCCCGTCCCCTGAGCCCCATCAAGTAGGCACCCAGGAGTAGTTATAACTTCAGTGGTCAAGGGTCCCTCCTCCAACACTTCTAGCCGAATCACCTTGAGCGGGTTGATTGATTTCTCTGGGTCTTGACTTCCCCATCTATAAAATGGGAGTGTGCTAGCCTACCTCCAAGTTTGCTAAGAGGAATGATGTTTTACTACTGGTACCCGGGAAACTGTCAGTGGTCAATAAATATTCCTTGTTGATGTTCCCTTTTGCATCTTTCTGTTAAACTGTTCCCATAGTAGGGCAATATCTGCTTTTCCCACGAGGCTGTGAGCTCCCCAAGAGCGAGAATTGCTGTCGACCAACCCTCCAGGTTCGGGTCTGGCTACGTGCCCAGTGCCCAGAGGAGAGATTAAGTCACCATAAAAGATCTCCACAGTGTTTACTCCATTACTCCCCTAGGATGGGCAGGGGGCTGTCTCCCGAGCTTCAAGCCTGAACATTGCAGATACCAGTGACACACAGTGCTTACTGGCATCCTGGCCTCATCCACCTTTCCTTGGGACACCGCCTCGAGGTGACCAGCTGGTTCGCTTCTGTATCAAATGGCTTTGAATCAGCTGGCTCCACGGGCTCTTAGCCCACCAGGGAATCAGATTGAAGTCATTGAAGTTCAGGAATTGCCGCTTTGAGTCAAAAGTCCATGCGCTTCAGTGTTGATGTTTGTCTGAACCTTTTGGTTACAACCCAAACAAGAATTCTTGTGGCTTGGGAAGCCCAGGGCCTGGCCCCATTCTGACGTTCTTATCTCCAAGACACTGGCTGGGTCACTGACCCTCTGCACCTCCTCTCCCTCAGCTGGAAAATGGGGAAATAATCAAACCCACCTCACTGTAAACATCACATAAATATAACACAGAATTCAAATTCTTTCTTATAACAAAAGGAAAAAATGCTTATGGCACAAAACATGGCCCTGAGCAAGTCTATTCATGAAATATTCTCTGGAGGTTATGATGAAAAGGGATTTTGTCCCTAAAGTGGGCCCCAAGTATCCCATAAAGAGCTGTCAAGGTTTACCAGAAGACCTTGAGAAGAGCCACAGCATGCCCTGAAGGGTGAGAGCCCGGCCCAGCCTCCCGGTCATCCGAGCCCCTACAGCCTCTAGCCATCAGCCTCTGCCCAGTGCGTCAGGGGGTTCTCCCTCAACAAAACTCTCCCTCACCTGTGCTAGAACCCTGCTTCCTGGGACTCCCCCAGTGAAAAAGAACAAGGCCGACCTTTCTTCTACCTGGTGGACTTTCCAGTATCAGCCTGCAACAGCCAGAGCTGGGGAGGAGGCTACCCAGTGAGAAGGTCTCTGCATTCATTTGGGGGCCCCCAAGCCTACCATCTCTCCCCACCTTTGCTTCTTTGTCCTGGTGGGGGAATGGCTCCTTTACCAGCACCCTCTCAGAGTGACCTGATGACCAAGCCCTCGTGTGGCCACCCCACAGGGCTGAGCACAGCATCGTGACCTTATCTCGACCAGGCGCAGAGCCCCAGTATTACATTTGGGCTTCCAGTCCTGGCCCAGCCACGTTCCAGTTTATAATCAGTTGTGTACGGGCTCATACTCCTATTCAGTACGAAAGTAATGATTGTCCACTTCCATCAATGACTTGGGACCAACCCCGTCCTAGAGAATCTTAGAGTCTAAAAGTGGATAAAGACAGGTGGCGAGTCCTTATAGGATACTGCTGAAGTTGGCAAAAAGCGTCGGCTGAGTCAGGCTTCCCCTAGGCGGCGACGTTTGGTTTGGGTTTTGAAGAAAGAGTAGAGTGAACTCCTTCCGACCTATTTTATGAGGCCAGAATTGTCCCGACACCAAAATCAGAAAAGCAGCATACCAAAAACAAAACATAAACCAACATCCCTCATGAGGATAGATGCAAAAATCCTTGACAAAATATTAGTAAACACAATTCACGCACACACATATATATTTTTTTTAATGTATACACCATGGCAAAGTGGAGTTTAATGCAGGTTTCCAAGGATATTTGAAAAATCAGTTAATATAATCACCATATTAATAGGCTAATGAAGAAAAATCACAATATCATATCAATTGATGCAGAAAAAGCATTTGACAATGTCCAACATTGCTGATAAAAACTCAAAAAAAGAAACCCCACAGAACACAAAACTAGGAATAGAGGGAAATTTCCTAAACTTGATAAAAAGGATTTAGAAAAAACCTACAGCTAACATCACACTTCACAGTGAAATAATGAATACTTTTCCCCTAAGGTAGAAACCAAGTCAGCTGTCACCACCTGTACTCCACAAGGGCAATAGGGTGAGAATAGGAAGCAAAAGCATAGAAATTGGAAAGGAAGAAATAAAACTGTCCCTATTTGCAGATGACATGATTGTGTCTATGTAAAAAATCCCAAGGAATCTACAAAAAAAAAATACTAGGACTAATAAGTGAGTTAACAACGTCATAGGATACAAGATCAACATGCAAAGTCAATTGTATTTCTCTCTGCTAGCATTGAACACATGGAAGCAGAAATTAAAAATACAACACCATTTATAATTGCTCCAAAAATGAAGTACTTACATGTAAATGTAACAAAATGTGTCCAGAACTTGTATGTTGAAAACTACAAAATACTGATGAAAGAAATGATAAACGATCTAAGTAAATGGAGAGACATACAGTGTTTTGCATTGGAAAACCCAATATAGTAAAGATGTTATTCCTCCTCAAACTGATATATAGATTTACTGTAATTCTATCAAAATCCCAGCAAGACTTTTTATGGATATAGACAAGATTATTTTAAAATTTATATGGAAAGGCAAAATTACTAGAAAAGATCAAACAATTTTGATAAAGAAGAATAAAGCATGATGAATCACTCTACCTGATTTTAAGACTTATTGTACAGCTACAGGAATGAAGACTGTGGTTTTGGCAGAGAGATAGACCCAGAGATCAATGGACCAGAATAGAGAGCCCAGAAATAGACTCACTGAAGTACAGCCAAGTAATTTTTAAGAAAGATGTAAAAGCAATTCCATGGAGGGAGGAGAGTGTTCTCAGCAGATGCTGCTGGAGTGGTTGTGCATCCATGGGCAAAAAATGAACCTTGACTTCAGTCTCACACTTCACATCTTATAAAAATTAACTCAAAATAGGTCACAGGTTTAAACGTAAAATGTAAAATTATAAACTTTTAGAAGAAAACATAGTAAAAAAATCTTCAGGGTCTGGGGTTTGTTGCAGAGATCTTAGAGTTGACACCAAAAACACAACCCATAACAGAAAGAAATTGCTAAACCAAAGTTAATCAAAATTAAAAACCTTAGCTCTGCAAAAGACCACATTGAAAAGATTAGAAGACAAGTTACAAACTGGGAAAAAAATATTTGCAACCACATATCTGACAAAGACTAGCGTTTAGAATATATAAAGAACGCTCACAACTCAACAGTAAAAAAACAAATAATCCAATTAGAAAAAGGGCAAAAGATGAAGATCTATGAAATTATGGAAGAGGATATTCAAGGCCAAATAAGCACATAGGAAGATGTTCAATACCTGTAACCTTTAGAAGAAATGCAAATAAAACCACAAAGACATATCACTTCTCACCTATTATTGTAGCTAAAATTAAAAATGGTAACAATACCAAATGCTGGCAAGGATGCAGAGAAATTAGGTTTCTCATATTGCTGATGGGAATGTAAAATGGTACAGCCACTCAGAAAAATAATATGGGGGCCAGTGTGGTTAAGTTCGGTGTGCTCTGCTTTGGCTGCCAGGGTTCAGTTCCCAGGCGTGGACCTATACCACTCATCGACGGCCATGCTGTGGTGGCAACCCATATATAAAATAGAGGAAGATTGGCACAGATGTTAGCTCAGGGCAAATGTTTCTCAAGCAAAAAGAGGAAGATTGGCAACAGATGTTAGCTCAGGGCAAATGTTTCTCACGCAAAAAGAGGAAGATTGGCAACAGATGTTAGCTCAGGGCGAATCTTCCTCAGCAAAAAGAAAAAAAATTGTGTGGTAGTTTCTCAAAAAACTAAATATACACTGAGGCTACAACCCAACAATCTCACTCGTGAGTATTTATCCTAGAGAAATGAAAATTTATGTCCACACACAAACTTGTATATGAATATCAGCTTTATTTGTAATAACCAAAAATTGAAAACAACCAAAATATCCTTCACCAAATGACTACTAAGACAAACTATCCCCACCACGGACTGTTACTCAGTAATGAAAAGGAACGAGGTATTGACACAGACGAGAGCTTGACGAGGCCTCGAGGGCATTGTGCTGAGTGAGAAGAGGCAATCCCTTTCTGCTTTGTTCCATTTATATAATATATAATTATAATTCCTGAAGTGAGAAAACCACAGAGGTGGGGAAGAGACTGGTGGTTCGCAGGGGTCAGGGATGGTCGTGGGGGAGGAAGGCAGGTGCGAATAGAAAGAAACAGCACAGGAGATCCTTGTCATAATAGCATGGTTCTATAATTTGCTTGCAGTGGTGTTTACAGGCATCCACACGTGATAATGACAGAGAACAATAAACACACATACATTGTACCAAAGTCAACTTCCCAGGGCGGGTATTCTTCCACAGTTAGGCAGGCTGTAACCCGGGAAACCAGCTGCAGGGCCCGAGAGACCTCTCTGTGCTATTTTTGCAACTTCTTGTCAATCTACAATTATTTCAAAGTGAAAAGTTTTTTAAAAGCCAATGCTGCACATCTTTAGAAAAGATTAAACTCCTGTTACCTGCAACACGTGGATGAACCTCAGAAGGTTGTGAAGCTAGGTGCAGAGTGCCTGCTGTATGCTCTCATTTCTGTGAAGTTCAAGAATAATCACACTAATTGATGGTGACATAAATCAGACACTAGCTACCTCGGTTTTGGAGAGACGGACCTGGGAAGGAACACGAATGTATGAGGTGCTGAAAAATGTTCTATAGCTCTTCATTTGGGTGATATTACAGGAGTATCTAGGTTACAAAATCAGTAAGCTGTATGCTTAAGAACAGTGTGTGTGTTACCTTAAAAAGAAAGAAAAAATCTTGTCTTGTTTTACAAATTTCTGAACCACCTGGAGCAGGCCATACCTGAGGGCAGCCCATTCTTATGCCCACTCTGGGATCTCCCTCCATTTCCACTTTTCTCTGCTTTAGGTTCTTGACCTTAGGCCATGGATGGGCCAGAGGAATGACTTTCTTCTCTATTCTCTCCCAGAATGTTCCCTGCTCCAGACTGCATTTCTGTGCTAATCATGTTTATTGCTGTATTTGAATGGGAAGCTTTGTCATATTTTTCTAGAGCAGCGTATCTCAAATGTGGTCCCCAGGCCAGCAGCAACAGCATCACCAGGAAACTTACTAGAAATGCAAATTCCAGCCTGCTCAATCAGAAATTTGGGGGTGAGGCCCAGCAACAGGCGCTCTGGGTGGTCTGTGACACACTGTGACCTCTGAGGATCTGCGATCTAGAATCGCTGCTTCTCAGAGCTCGTGGAGAGCTAGGGAGGACCACTCAACCCAGAATAAACACTTGTTCTTTGCAACATCACCACCTGATGGCCGTGACCTCTCCCTGACTCCTCTCCACATGCCCAGCAGAGAACATCAGAGGGTACTTTTGTCAGATGGTCCTCTGCAGTCCAACCAACTGGGGCTGGGCCTGGGCTAAGGGAGAAGTCTCAGGGTGACCTTGGAGGGTGACAAGGCAGTTCTTAGAGAAAGGGCTGGGCAGACCACCTGACATTTACTGCAATATCCTGTAAAGACGTTTGCAAATATACCTTGAACATCCTATGGCTCTCAGGCGCAATGTTTTATCCTCATTAGAAATGATAGAATCAATTTTCTTCACTAGCTCTCTGGGATGCCTAATTTATTTTGAAAGGAGAAAGAAAATTATTTAATTTTCGGGGGTTTCAGTGTGAAGGGTAAATTAAATTAACGACATGGAGCATGTCAGCTGCAGTGTCTCCTTCACCCTGCTCCCAGAAACCATGTTCTCTTTTCCAGTCTTTAGAGATTACTTTAAATTACTTTGAAAAGAAAAATGCTGCTCTAACAACTATAAATGGCTTATATTGTAGCTCTCAACCTTTTAAAAGATGTTATATTTTGCAAAAATTAAATTGCATCTAACTCAGAGTCTCTGGAAACGAAGCCGGCAGACTCTCTCAATTAAGCCTTCCTCTAGCATCTGCTGCAATATTTTGCCAATAAGCCCTTCCAATCCAAATATAGTTCTGATGCTCGCAGCACTTTCTCGAGCAATTAAGTGTGTAGTTTTTAATGTCCCCTCGTTGCATTCGGCACTCTTCTCCTTGGGCCTCGGATCTGTGACAACCTGCAGTCTAATTCTGGCCTCTCCCAGCACACTTGGCTGTCTCCTGCCTCGCCTTTGTAAATCAAACCCACCATGAACAAAGGAAACTGGTGGCCATCTTCTTTGCAACCTGGGAGGGGAGGCGACCCCTGGTGCTCGCCTCTCAGTTAATAAGGAGAGGCTGTCTCACTCCTTGGCTGCACCCCAAATATCCACCTGCCTCCCCTCAAGCTCCACCTAGAAGATAACACCTCCTGGTTAGTTCCCACCTGCCAGGCGCTGTTCACACCACATCCCCAGAGGTGTTATTATTGCCCAGCCCTGCTGCAGGCCTGGTGGCCCCAGAAGTGGTCTCTGAGCAGGGGGCTGGTGTGCAGGCAGTTTGCTGGGTGTGCTTTCAGGGTGGGCACCTGCGGGAGGGGGAACAAGACTGAGCAGAGGACATGCAGAGCTCAGCCCCGCCACGAGGAGCTCTGACCTGCAGGGCCTCTCCCTGGGTGAGGGAGCAGGTCCTCACACATCCACGTCCACACAGCGAGGGGGCCACCACCGCCACCCATGGGAGATGGGGAAATGGGCCAGCGCAGTGAGTTACTTGTCTGAGGTCGTGCACCTGGTGGGTGGAGAAGCGTGGCTGGTACCCAGGGCTGACGCCAGCGTGTCCCCTCACACTGCTCTGAGCCTCCCCACGCCCTTCCTCCTTCATGGGACCACATTCCCCCACTGCTGACACGTCTCCACTTTCCTTTCTCCCATGCCCGACACACGTCCCTGCCAGTACTACTGGGTCAGAGTCCCAGACACCCGCCATCCGTCGCCCTCATTTCTTGCTCTCCTGTCGCTGCCCTACTCTGCACACTTAGCTCTTGTCGAGACGGAGAAAATCACCTCTGAACTCCTCGCCCTGTTTGGAGGCCCTCCTGTGCCTCCTGCTGCTAACACCCCAGTCACCATGTACTACAGTTCCACTAGGCTTCCTCTCAGAAATGTCCAGTGGCTTCCCACACCCAAACGAGTGAGCCAAACCCAACCTCCTCCTTGCTTTAAGGCTGTCAACACTCCAACTTCATCCTTCACCCAGGCGTTCCTGAGCCCTGAGCAGTGGACACGTGGAAATGTGGACACGTGGACTTAACTACTCCCTGCTGGGCACGGCAGAGCCCCCTCCCTGCTGGTGCCTAAGATCATCTTCTCTCACCTCTTCCGAGAATGTCACTCAGAGCCAACAAAACCGGGGTAAGAGGCCCACGGCAGGGGCAGTTCAGGCCTTGGAAAACATTGCAATACTTCCTGGAGTTAGTCACCAGAATAGGAAAAAGAAACATTGTTGAGGAAAAAAGAGTAGAGAAGTTATTCAGAAGGGAGAAGGGAGAAATACAATTGACACATAAATGCAAGAACCTATCTTTTATTACCTTACTAGCTCATTTTATTTGTAGCTAAATGGGCCATAAGAACAAATGTATAAGAAAAGATGCTGTATTGACTAATATTCCTCACCATGGAGCAGGATGGATAGTGCCCCCCTGAATTCAGGTCCACCCAGAACCTCAGAACATGACCGTATTTGGAGACAGGGTCTTTGCGCACATAATTAGTTAAAAATCTCTTAAAGATGAGAGCATCCTGATTTACGCTGGGCCCGAACTCCAAGGGCTGGTGTTCTTACAAGAAGAGGCGGGGACACGCAGAGACACACAGAGCAGAAGACCACGTGAAGATGGAGGCAGAGACAGGACTGATGGAGCCACAAGCCCAGGAGCACCTGGAGCCACCAGAAGCTGAAAGAAGGAAGGGGCCTCCCCTAGAGCCTCTGGAGGGAGAGTGGCCCTGCCCACACCTTGATTTCTGGCCTCCGGATCTATGAGACAATAAGTTTCTGTTGCTTTAAGTAACCAACTCTGTGGAAATTTGCTCTGGCAGCCCCCGGAAACTAACACCTCTGCATATCAACAATTGCCATGAAACAAATTACTCATGTCCATGTGGCGTGACCATTGACTCAAAATCAGTTGGTCCCAGGGCTGGATTTGACCAACTGTCTCGTAGGCACAATGCAGCCCCCAGGCTGGGCATCTTGGGAGTAAAAGAGGCTGGCAGGCCCGGAGGCCAGTGCTCAGACAAGCTGTGGGTGCGTAGTGAGAACCGGGAACACCCCGGGCCGGTGTCCAGCTGCTCCAGTGTTCAGGGCTCAGCCTGCACAAGACATGCAGACTGAAGGGAGTGTCAGTCACACCCTGTGCTCCTGTGGACCTTGATTCTGGCTTGCACCATGTTATGGGTTGAATGTTTGGGTCCCCTCAAAATTCGTGTGTTGAAACCCCAACCCTAATGTGATGGTATTAGGTGGTGGGGCCTTTGGGAGGGGATTAGGATTAGATGAGGTCATGAGGGTGGGGCACCTGTGATGGGATTAGTGTCCTTATAAGAAGAGAAAGAGAACAGAGCTCTCTCTTCACCATGGGGGGGTCACAGTGAGAAGATGCCGTGTGAGAGCCAGGAAGAGAGCCTTCACCAGGAACCCAATTGGCCAGCACCTTGATCTCAGACTTCCAGCCTCCAGAACTGTGAGAAACCAATGTCTGTTGTTTAAGCCCTCCAGTCTGTGGTGTCTTGTGATGGCCATCCAAACGGACTAAGACACACCACATTCCCCTGGAGATCCCAGCCAAGTGGTTGTGACCCATCAGTTGGGCTTTCATGAGGAGCAGCGTGAAGGGTAAGTCTGGTCAGTGTGATTCAGCACTGCACAGGGAGCATGCCACATTTACCTCAGCCCTCTGCATTATAGACGACAGAGCGGCAGGGAGCAGGGTTCCTACCAGCTGTTAGCCTTTCTTTGCGTGATATACCTAACCTCCCATAGTTATTTTTTTCTTTTGTGATTATTTTTGAAATGTTCCTCAATTGCATCTACCATAAAAATAGTTATAGAAATAACTTGAAATGATAGCCAGTATTGTTTATTGTTTACCTTTTGAAATATTAAGAATATGCATATTATAATATGCAGATTATGCAATTGTAGTAGTTTTTATGAAGGATTTTCAATTGCTTTCTCTATAGATTTTCATATATATTGTTCTTTTGGTTTCAAAATTTTTCTATAGGAAATGATACGTTTCTTGGAAAGTGCTCCATATGACTTCATAATAACAAATGGAATTTACTGAGCTTAAATACAAAGTTTATCACGATTTTTTAAAAAAATGTTTAAAGATCCTTACTACAGATATAACCACCACTCCTCTATCCCCATTCACATCTCATTTCTCCTTTCCTCCTCCTCCCCCTAAGAAAAAAAGTCACTTTGTCTTTTAAAGAGGAAGAATATTGGAATTGTGTTCCATTTACCTGTGCTCCATTTGAAATAAATAATACACAAATAGAATTAAATTTAATATCTATTCTTAATTTTTTTAATTTTATTGAACTATTAATAGAATAAAGGCATTGCTTAACATAACAAAGAACAATCCATTTCAAACGATCATCTAACATTTTACTTTATGGTGACACATTGGAGGCATTCCTATTAACATCTGGAATAAAACAAGAATATTTGCTATCACTGATAAATTTTGGGTTTTTCCTGGGCATTCTAACCAAAGCAATATGGAAAGAGGAAAAAAAAAGTACAAAGTACAACACTGTAAAGGGGAAATCAAAATTTATGCCAATGATCTAAATGTCGACTTAGAATATATTTTCTTTGGGCTTATTTTGCTCTTCTTTTTCTAGTTTTCTAATGTGAAAGCTCAGATTATTGATTCAAGACCTTTCTTTCTTTTTAACATGAGCATTTAACAGTATGAATTTCCCTCCAAGCACCGGGTGAGCTGCATTCTACAAATTCTGATATAGTTTTGTTTTTGTTCAGTCTAAAATATTTTCCTATTTCCCTTGAGACTTCCCCTTTGACTCACAGATGATTTAAAATTACGCTGCTTAATTTCCAAGTGTTTGGAGATTTTCCTCTTTCCTCTCTTTTTTGATTTCTACTTTAATTCCATTACAGAGAAAATCTTCTGTGTGTGATTTCAATTCTTTTACATTTGCTAAGGTTTAATTATTATGCAGGTTGATTGTGGTGAATGGTCCATGTTCACTTGAAAAGATTGCATATTCTGTTTGTGGTGGAGTGTTTTATAAAGGTCAATTAGATCCAGTTGGTTGATTGTGTTATTCAATTCTTCTACATTTTTGACAATTTTCTGTCTACTTGTTTTATAAACTACTGAGAGAGGAGTATTGAAATCTCCAACTATAGTCGTGGATCTATTTCGCCTTTCAGTTCTGTCAGCTTTTGCCTTCTATATATATATTGAACAGGGGAAGTTTAATATTAAGAATTGTTAGCTATAACAAGGAGTTCGAGTTTTGTTCCATGTATTTATAGTCTTTGTTTTTAGGTGTGTGCACCTTTAGGATTGCTATGTCTTCTTGGTAAATAGATCCTTTTTATCATTAGTAATGATACTTTTTGTCCCCAGTAATATTCTTTGCTCTGAAGTCTACTTTGTCTGAAAATGATATAGCTTCTCCATCTTTCCTAAGGAGTGCTTGCATACTATATCCTTTTCCAACCTTTCACTTTTAACCCAACTATATTATGATATTTGAAGTAATGATATTTCCAGATAGTGTAAAGTTGGGTCATATTTTCATCCATTCTGACATTCTCTGCCTTTTAGTTGGTGTGTGTAAGCCACTTATATGTAATGTAATTGTTGCTACATTTGGATTGAGGTCCACCATTTTATTACTTCTTTTCTGTTTGTTTCCTCTGCTTTTCCTTCCTCGGTTTCCCTTTTCTTCCTATGTTGATTATTTGAACATTTTTAATAATCTATCTTAATTTCTCTGCTGTGGTTTTGACTATATCTCTTTATATATTTTGTGTAGTGATTGCACTTGGGTTTACAATACACACACTTAACTTTTCCCAGCCCACTTAGCATCCATATTTTACCACTTCAAGTGGAATACAGAATCCTCACCACCATAGAAACTCCTTCGTCCTCTCCTCAATGCCATTGTCTATAAATTACATCCATATACCTTGACAACCCCATCAAGCAATGATATAATTTTTGCTCTCAATCATCACACATTTTGATGAATTCAGGAGAAGAATAGTAGGCTACTATGTTTGCCCAGATAATTTCCATTTCTGTTCCTCTCTGTTCATTCCTGATGTTCCATATCCCTCCAGTAACTTTCCCTTCTGACTGAGTAACTTTAGCAGTTCTTTTGGAAGGAGTTGGCTGACATTCAGGTCTCTTAGTTTCCTTTCATTTGAGGATGTCTTTTTTTCACTTTCCTTCCTGCAGGATACTCTCTCCATGGATATAGAATTATGGATTGACAGTTCTTTGCTTTCAAAACTGTTTTTCCACTTCTTTCGGGTCTCCACGGTTTTGATGAGAATCCACAATCATTTGAATCATCGCTCCTTTGTAGGTTCTGTATCATTTTTTAGTGACTGCTTTCAAAACTTTTTTCCCCTGCTTTAATGTCTTTATAATACGTCTTCATTGGGTTTCTGTGGCTTTATCCAGCTTGCAGTTTACTTTGCTTCTTAAATCTGTAGGTTCAGGTCTTTTGCCAAATTTGGGAAGTCTCCAGCCTTTATATATACACATATATTTTCTGCACCACCCTCTTCCTTCTCCCCTTCTGAGAATCCCAAGACACAAATATGACACCTTGCGGTGTTGCCCCACAAGTCACTAAGGCTCTGACACTGTTTTCTTCTTCAGTCTTCCTCTTTAGCGTTAGAGATTGAGTCCTTTATCGTCTCCATTCTGCTACCAGTGTATTTTCTTATTTTGATTATTGTATTTTTGAGGTTTACTCTTTCCATCTAGTTCTATTTCACATATTCTATTGCTTTTCGGAGACTTCTGATCTTTCTATTTGTTTCAAGATTATTTGCTGTTACTTCTTGGAGTACTTTTATAACAGCTATAAAGTCTTTGTCTGATAATTTCATCTTCTCTGTTGTCTTGGCACTAGCTTCTGTTGATTCTCTTTTCCTATGCAAGTTGACATGTTTCTGTTTCTTTGTGTGCTGGGTAATTTCGGGTTGTATCCTGAACATCTGGGACATGTGGGAACAGGTTCAGGCCTCAAGTTCAATCCACCTTCTGTGTGTTCTCAATGTCCATTCCATTTTCAAAGCCTCTGCAGCTTGATCCAGATCTGCTCACCTGTGTGCCTGTGTGCTACCCACAGCCTGCCTGGTGCATGGTGGTGGTGTATACCCTCACTCAGGTCTCAAATTCCTTGGTGCATTGTTTGGAGTCTGGGGTTCATAAAGTTCACAGACAGCCCTATGGCTTCCTCTCTCTTTCCCATGACCTGCTCAGTACTTTCTGATCTCTGTGGATCCCATTATCAGTCCTGGCACTATGGTCACTCTGCTCTGCCCTGCTCTTCCCGTGATGGCACCCACATCCTGGGCCAAGTGGTGGGAGGCCATGGAGAGAACAGACGCAGCAATAGCTTGCCCTGTCTTTCTGGGACAACAGCTCCTCTGATTTGGAGGAATTTTCCTTTCTCTAGAGTTTTGAGCACCTGGGGACCCTGCTGCTGCTGCTGTCCCTACCGCTGCCTCTGCTGCTGGAGAATTGCCTGGGGGCTGAAGCATGAGTAAAGAGGGGGCAAAAAGGAGAAAGGTTTCACCCCCTCTCTGTCTTTTCCTGCTCTCGGAGCCAGAGCAAGTGTGCGCCCCTGAAGCTCTCTGTCCATATCAGTGCCCACGCCTGGGTTTGGCACAGCCTGGGTCCAGGCTGGGGGACACCAAAGAGGAAAGAGACCAAGAACTTAACATTGGTTTAATGTACTTCAAATTTTTGTCTAACTCCCCTACCCATCTGCCATTATTTACTTTTCAGGGTCCCATGTCCCTGCTCCACATGCTCTGTCCATGTTCCGTAACTTCGTTCAGTAGGAAAGACACGCAGAGGGTTCTTACTCCTTCTTACCTAGAACTGGAACTCCACCCATTTTAGTTTTGTTTTAGTTTTTGCACTTGAATCTTTATCCTTATGAAATTTGTTCTGATATTATGAGAAGACGTGGATTCTAGCTTTCTAACGTGGCTAGCCAATGGTCCCAACATGTTCTATGGATATATTTCATTTGAAAGTTTAATGAATTTTCACAGAAATTTACAATGAGATACTTTTTTAAGTTGTCAGCAAGGTCTTCTGAAAGTTTATTTGAAGAAATAAGTAATCGAGATGACCAAAGATGTTTTTGAGAAAGAAGAGTAATGACACATGGAGTGGACTGATTTTCAGTATTACATAAAGGTATGATCATTTAACCAATAAATTGATGATTTGCTGATGTCACAATAGATCGATGAAGCAGAAGAGAAAATAGAAAAGAGCAGATGGAAACGTACACCCACTTCCTGAACACAGAGGGAAAGGTAGCTTGTGTGTGGGGTGGGGAATGGTGGAGGTGCTGGGAAGATTTTATTTATATTTTAGCAAAGAAATTCTGAGTATAACAAGAGAAGGAGCTTCAGTAGCCAAACATGCCTGCACACACTCAGGATTAAAACACGTAGATATGGAGACACATGATTAAACTGCAAGTCATAGAATCGGGCTAGAAAAGAAAGCAACTGGGGCCAGGCCTGGCCAGAAAAGGAAGATCACTGCTGGCCTGGTCATTCTCTGGTAAAGCCTCCATGTCGTCCTCCAGACCCAAAACCTCTGCCTGAGGTTGAGGGTAGATGAGCATGGCCTTGCTTTGGTGAAAGGAAATTGAAGATAAAGCTGATCACCCAGGGCAGGAGACTGGTTTTCCCATCAAGATGTCAAGGAGGCTTGGGCATGTTGAATACTAACATGTGAAGACATGGAAATGAACAAACCAGTTAATCACTAAACAAAAATCAAAACACAGAATCCTCATTGTTATCTGCTTTTTATGGAGACTCCTAGGTTTGACCCCAGTGAAAATTACCTCCAAGAAACTGCCAGCTGCATTCTGGCCCTTTAATCACATTAAAATGTGATCTCAAATATTCTTTCTTAGGGACTGTGAAAGGAGAAGAGGAAACCAGAGAACAAAGGGAACCTTTAAACGTGGAGTGTTGTGGATAAATCCTTCAGCGTTTAAGGAATTTAGGTAGTTTGTTGGATGTCAGGAAAATGAAAAAGCTAAAAATATGTATGATATGGAACCTTAAAAAAACTCAAGGATAAAATGAGATGACATGAGTAAATTGAAAACATGTGGAAATATAACATAACCTCAACATTACATGATCTCTGAGTGACGTGAGCCACTGTGAACCACGTCTCCCAGTCACTCAGAGCAGAGGGAGGTCTGTGAATTTCACGTCATAGGTCCTTAGATGAGAATGACCAAAATGAAGGCAGGACCCCTCCCTGCAGCCTGCTGACCAGACGGTCACTGAAATTCCCCTGAATTCTCTGTTCTGGGGTAACACGCCCTCCGTAGGGGCCATTCCTTCATATGGCAGCTGTATTTATTAGAAAGTGTTCCTATAGTTGGACCAAAATATGCTTCCCTATGGCTTCTGACCTCTGATGCTAGTTGTTCTCACTAGAGGCGGCAGGAATGTCTCTGCTCCCATGTCTGCTGCAGAACCTGATGTCTGAGGGTCCTCCAGGGGCAGCGTTCCTGGTTCCTCCGACAGTTCCTCACATCGTGGGGCTTCCCAACCACTCAGGATCTCAGTGTGTTGAGAGCAAACTGTGCTCTACACAGTTCACATTGTTGTTGCGTTCAAGCCGCATTCGTCCATGAGTGTATTAGTCTGCTAGGGCTGTGAAAAGGAAAAACTACTGTGCTCTCCTTCACTCACACACACTTCTGACACCAGATGTATGAGTTTTTCCCACACTGACCAATTCTCAGACACCAGCTGGGTGTCCTGCAATTCAACTCAATTCTGACACTAACCAGAGTTCACAAAGACCCCACAGGTTAAGGGCTCAGTCCTACAAGACTGCCTCCCACTTCAGACACCAATCACAAGTTGTAGATCCCTAGGTTACCCACAACTTCTGTCCAACTCAGCTACAACTCGACCCCTCCTCCGGTTCAATAATTTGCTAGAGCAGCTCACAGAACCCAGGAAAACAGTTGACTCACTATTGCTGATTTATTAGAAAGGATATTATAAAGGATATAAATAAACAGCCAGATGAAGAGGTACATAAGATAAGATCCGGATGGGTCCCGAGTGCAGGAGCTTCTGTTCCTGTGGAGTTGGAGTGTGCCACCCTCCTGGCACAAGGATGCTTCACCAACCCAGAATCTCTCTGAACCCAGTGATTCAGTGATTTTTATGGAGGCTTCCTCACGTAGGCATGATCAATCATTAACTCGGTCTCCAGCCCCTCTCCCATCTCTGGAAAATGGGGCGTGGGGATGAAAGTCCAAGCTTCCAAACTTAGCTTCCTCTTTCCAGTGACTGGCCCTCATCCAGGAGCCATCCAGAAGCCCACCCAGAGTTGCCTCTGTCATTGCAAATAATCAATAACCAGTCTACAGATAAGAAAGATAGAGTGATATTTGTTGATATTTAATGAGCTAACACTAAGGACTAGCCTGGAAGTGTTATCTCCCCCAGGGAAGAATGCACTCCGGAGAAGTGTGGTTTACAGGATGGTTATGTACCATTTCAGATTAAAGGACATACATCGAGTGTGACAGGAATACAATTTTTTTCCCAAAGTCATAAGGAGATATTTTCCTGCAGTTTAGCGCATACACAGCAGGTCAGTTTGACCTTGGTTCTCTGGGAAGAAAAGCTTATCTTCAAAGAAGTATTGGTATTGGCATCAAAGAAAAGGAGACATTCATCCCTATCTTTAAAGAGTGCATTCTTTGCTTTGGGAAAATGTTTGAAGCAGATGTACAATGCATGTTTGGTGAGCCATAAGTCAGGCTGCTCTGGAAAAAACAAGTTTTAGGCCGAATCAAGGTTAAACCAGAATGGCTTCCCCATATACCTCAGTATGTGAAAACTTATTATTCTTATTATTTTCATCACCTCGTTAGAACAAAAGACACTTCTATCACCGAGGAAAATTCCAAGAGATTTAGGAGTTCTGTGCCAGGAACCAGAGGCAGAGACTAGTATGTATATTTTCTTTTATTTCACAGCCTGTAGTAACGAACACCACAGACTGGGCAGCTTAAACAAAAGACTTTTGTCTTCTGTAGGGGAGGAAGAATTATTCTTCTGTCCTTCTAGGTCCTTCTGGCTGGTCTAAGAATTAAATTGACATGAGACAGAATAACAGGAGAAAATCAAACAAAGTTTAATATCATGTATACATGGGAGAAACCCAAGATAACTGAGGAACTTGCCAAAATGGCGGAAGCCACCACCTTAACTACCATCTTCAGCTAAAGACAAAGGAGGATGTTGGGGTAGTGGTTTGGGGCTTCAAAGGGGAGGAAGACAATTCACATGGAGACGGAAAAGCAAATGTCTGATAAACAAATGTTTGCTGGGCCATCTATAGACAATGTGACCTGAGAGAGAACTTTGATAAAAATGGGCTTGCTACTGCCTCCCTGTCTACCACACCTACTTCATATTACACTATAGTTATCTTATGGTATTAGCTCCTTCCTGGAAGAGGCCTTCTATCTTAAATTCTTTTAGGCAGTTAGGGGGAAGCTCAAAGTTTCTTTCAGAGTCTTTTGTTCTTAAAAATAATCAAGGGGCTGGCCCCGTGGCTTAGCGGTTAAGTGTGCGTGCTCCACTACTGGCAGCCTGGGTTTGGATCTGGGCGAGCACCAACGCACCGCTTGTCCGGCCACGCTGTGGCGGCATCCTACATACAGCAACTAGAAGGATGTGCAACTATGACATACAACTATCTACTGGGGCTTTGGGGAGAAAAAGGGGAAAAAAGGAGGAGGATTGGCAATAGATGTTAGCTCAGGGCCGGTCTTCCTCAGCAAAAAGAGGAGGATTGGCAGGGATGTTAGCTCAGGGCTGATCTTCCTCACACAAAAAAATAAAATAATAATCAAGCCAAAGAGACACATTTTAGGGTGGCCAATTCTGATCCCCCACACTTCTCACAGTCTGGAGGCTGGAAGTTCAGATCAAAGTGTCACAGAGCTAGTTCCTCTTTGGTGTGTAACTGCCGTCTTCTCCTTGTGTCCTCTCATGGTCTTTCCTCCATGCACATCTGTGTTTGAAACTCTCCTTCTTATAAGGACACAAGTCAGATCAGACTAATGACCCCATTTTACCTTAATCATCCAATCACCTTATTTACCTTCATCACCTCTCTAAAGTCCCCCTCTCCAACTATAGTCACACTCTGAGGTTCTGGGGGCTGGGACTCCAACACATGAATTTTGGGGGACAAGATTCAGCCAGTAACAGTGAGTAGGACTATCATTATTGCAGAGCAAGGTGGTGGGGCATCTCTCACTTTTCTAGAGGTTTCTCCTCTATTAAGGGAATTTAAATCCTCACAAACTATTTCATACCACGTTGAATTAAACTAGTGGCCCGCTAAAGCTTTTTGATAGGAATGGATGGCAGTTCACCTCTCCCACCTCTCGAACCCGGGACAGTTGATTTTTAAAAAGCAGCATAGAGAGAGGGAGGGAGAGAAAAGAATGGAAGGAAGGAGATAAGTTAGTGCATTCAATTCATTTGCACCTCGCCTCTTTCTCAAGCTGTGGTAAAATTAAAAACTACATCTGATCTTTGTCCCTAGTGCCCAGGCACAGAGGCTTCAGGAAGCCTTGGAATTTCCTGAGGGAGAGGACTGCGTTTGTTATGCTAATGAGGTGAGTAATGGGGCCCTCATCCCTCAGGATGGGCTGCTGTCCAGAAAGACCAATCCAGTGATGAGAGCGTGGGAACTTGCATCTCCAGGGCTTGAGATGGAGTCAAACAGCCAATGATCCAATCAATTATGGCTGGTAATGGAACTGTGACAAGAACCGAACAGGCTCTGGAACTTCCGGGTTGGTGAACACAAAGACATGCGAGGAGGGTGGTGCATCCCAGGCCCCCTGGGGACAGAGGCTCCTGCACTGGGGACCCTCCCAGACCTTGCTCTGCGGACCTCTTCCTCTGTATCCTTCATAAGAAATTGCTAATCTCAAGTACACTGCCTTCCCACGTTCTGTAAGTTGTTTTAGCAAATCATCCAACCTGAGGGGGGTTGTGGGACCCCCCAAATTTGTAGTTGGCCAGGCAGAAGTGGGGGCCCCACTGGTGGCTGGTATCTGAAGTGTGGTAGTCTCATTGGGGATCTTGCCCCTAACCTGTGGGGCCTGCACGAACTCCAGGGAGTGGGAGTCGGGTTTGAATTGAAGCATGGGCCTGGGCTAGGTTGGAGGATTCAGGTTGGAACACACAAACTTCACCCTCTCTTGAGCAGAGGTATTTTCGCGTTTGCTCAGGGGAGAGAAAGTCTGTCCTAACTGCTGTGAAAGAGAAGCAGAGCCAGACAGTAGTTAAAGCAGTAACAACAGACTTTACTCAGGAGCTGATGTGGTGGGGAAGAGAGAGCTCAGGACAGAGCTGGGCTCCACTCTGAATACAGCAGGGGCAGGAGGGGGCTTGTACCCAAGTGGTGGGGTGTGGTCAGTGGTGGGAAATTACTCAGAGGAGATATCAAGGGTAGGCGGGTTTCTGGCTAAACCGACCTGACAGGATTCTTGTAAGGGCAGGCCAGGGCATCAGACATCACCTGGGATGGTGGGGGATGAAGAACCCAATCAGACCTCAAGGTGGGGGGCCTCTCTCTACCCCCGCTTAGCAGGGATCTTGCTACAACTGGCTCTGCCAGGATGGACATGAAGCCCAAGGCGGAGGCCTGGTGGAGAAGAGGCTCAGAGGAGCCTGGCCAAGCTCGGTCAGGGAGAGGGTCTCTGCCCCAGCAAGCACTTCTTGGATGGACCCTGGTGTCGGGAACACTAAACGATGCAGGACCGTATTGCAAACACCTCTGTCTATGCGGGTCTGCAGATAATCTCTGCACCACTCAACAGACAATACATTTGCGAAAACATGTACTATCCACAGCCAGAGTGGGTGAGCATCTTGAGGTCCCTCTACGAAGGGTTTATCTAAATGAAGAAGAAGGCACCAGGCAGGACAGGGGTTGCCACAGCAGGTGGTGTCTTTGCAGGATGAGACTGACCCCCTGGCCCAGGCTTCCTGCTCCTGCCTGCTGGGTGCCTGCTTTCTCTTGGTGTACAGAGCAGAAGCAGCTGCCAGGGGTCCCTCCCCAAATAGAGGGGTCGGTTGCACAGATTAGAAGGAGTACTTGCAAGAGCATCTTGCTTAGACAGACCCCAGCTGGGTTTTACCACGATCACTCACCTTAGGAAAGAAAACTCTCTTAGAATAGTTCTCTTCTAGGACCCAAGAGACAGAAAAGCTTTTGGAGACAGGCTTCTGGGGATTCAGTGAAATCTCTGCTGGGCTCAACCCAATTTGACAACATGTTGCTAGGTCCCCCCTGCGAGCAGGGCACTCTGTGATGCCCCTGGAGGGAGGGAGGCCGCCAACCCCACAGAGCCCTTTCCTTAGGGAGGTCACAGGTGATGGTGGAGAGCAGAGGCATGGAAGGAGCTGGCTTCAGCCCCTCTCTGCTGGGGTGGTGGGCCATGGCTGTGGACATACTTCCTCCAGCACTGGCCTGTCATTTAGACAAACCTACTGGCTGACGGGTTTCCTGAAGGAGGGCAGTGGCTGAGCTCAGACCTCCTGCAGAGAAGGGGGGGCCTCTGTCTCTGTCAGCAGGACAGTCCCTCTCCCCTCCGGGCAGGCGCTTAACTACCCTTGCCTCTTGCAGATGCCTGACACACAGGTCTTTTCCACTTTTTTGCGTGTTTGTGTGAGGAAGATCAGCCCTCAGCTAACATCCACCAATCCTCCTTTTTTTGCTGAGGAAGACTGACCCTGGGCTAACATCCGTGCTGATCTTCCTCCACTTTATGTGGGATGCCGCCACAGCATGGCCTGACAAGCAGTGCGTCGGTGCGCGCCAGGGATCCGAACCCGGGCCGCCAGCAGCAGAGCGCGTGCACTTGACACCATGGGGCCGGCCCCTGTCTTTTCCACTTTGCTTAGACAGGGCGCATGGTCCTCCAAGCCTCTCTGGACTGAGATGGATGGGCCTGCCTCACTTTCCTGTAAGACTGCAGTGAGGCACAGGGAGTGAGCATTTCAAAGCCAAACTCCGCGGTCCTTGGAGGACCCGTTACCCGTTCTCACGGCACAACTTTCACGCGGGAGCAGCCACTCACCGCATCCGCCAATGCCTGCTCCTCACCTGACCCCACCATGTCTGCACCCAGCAAGATTCCACCCCTCACGCTACCCAGCAGATTTTACTTAAAAAATAAGGAGTGATGGTGTCTCTTCCCAGCTTACAAGCCCCTGACGGTTTCCTATTCCCCCTCCCATGAGACACCACAGTGTGGCCAACCCCAGTCCCTTCCCCTGACCTGTGCAGTGCCCGATGCGTCCTCTCTGGTGGGTTCTGGGTCTCTGGGCCCCAGCCCTGACCACTCAGAGCAGCATTTCTCAAGTGGGCCCAGGTGTATCAGAATACCGTAGGTTCCCATTATGTCCAGCCACGCCTTTCCCAGGTGCCAGAGCTGAAGTTGACCAGTCGGGTGCATGTCCTTTCATAGCCCTGCTCTTGTCCGAAGCCGCCTTTTTCCTGCGGCATTCTCTCTGTTAGTGGGGAAGCCCCGTGAGAGTGGGTCTGCACATTCAGAGCTGTGGGCCCGGCCCCGAGAGCACAGCGCTCTCTGCCCGTGGAAGGGCGGGGTGATCACTGTGTGTGCAGCCTGCTCTCGCACACCCAAGAGCGGAGTGCTGGCATGATTCTCTTCATTCTCATGTGAAAAGCTGGATTCTGATCGCTCCTGCAGGTCCTGACAAAGGGGGTCTGCGTCCTCATGGCAGCGACTCTCACTGGTCAGTGGGGCTCCCTGCTGGGACTGCTGCCTGGCTGGCCTATCTCTTTGTGGTCCGGCCCAGCCCTGAGTGCATCAAAGGTGAACCCCCAGGAAAAGGCAAACCATGTACATGACTTCTGCTCATTGACTTCATCCCCCGTGTTATCAGGGGAGGGAATGTTTGCTGAGATGGGGTGGAACACATTTTACCAACAGTATGCAAGTTTGAACAACACGTTTAAACAGCTAGCCCCAGGGATGAGGGCTCCTGTGCCTGGGGTGCAGCAGAGGGTGGGCCTGCCCCTGGGGTGTGTGCTCTGTCTCTGCCTCCTACCTGCCTAATCACACATCCTGCTGGGGCCGCAGCTATGAGACGGCCAGGAGCTCTGAGCAGATGCCGACATTGTGGAGATTTACCCCCAGGAGCTCACTAACATGTTATCTACACCAGCAAAATGCTCGAGTCAGCCTCACTGGTGCACGTTGGGAGGGGAACACGGAAGTACTGGTCCACAGGATAATAACCGAGCATGCCATCCATCCATCCATCCATTCATTCTCTCTTTCAAATGTCCCCTCCTTCCTTGTCCGGCCAGCACAGATAAGCGCTGGAGCTCAGTTCCTGGGGAAGAGGTGAGTTGATCTGAGCTCCAGGGTAGGGACACGTGGCTGCACCCGGGGGTTACCGGTCACCTGAACACACACAGCAATAGGAAATGCATGCACTTCCTGCTTCTTAAAACTGTGTCTTAAAGGTTGATAACATGGGTTTGCAGCTGGACGAGCTAGGGGAGAAAAGGATGAGGACAATGAGAAGGACAAGCGCCCTGGCCGTGGGCGCAGCAACTGCAGCAGCATCAACATGGCTGACACTGTGAGGCTAGGCCCCGGGATTTCGTCCCCTTGGGAGGTGAGGCTAGTCCCCACCTCCCAGAGGAGTCGGCAGAGGGCCAGGGAGCCCGGGACTCGGCTGGCTCACTGATAACCGGAAGGACCCAGCCAGCCTCTTCTCGCAGAGGCCGGGAGCCCCTAGCCCATCTCAAACCCCAGGACGCACAGGGGCGCCTGGCCTGCTCGGCTCCTCCCTGCACACGGAAGGAGCTGGGCAGCGCCCGGTGAGGCAGAGAGAAAGACGAGCACACGGATGTGCTGATCTTGGACGTTTCACAGGCTCTGCAGAAATCAACAAACGTACAGCCTCGGGGTCCAGCCGAGCCTGCTCCAGCCCTCGCCACAGTCTCGAGAGACCGCTCACCAGCCGGGAGGAGCCTGGTAGTCCCTCCACTGGGAAAAGTGGGTGCTCCAGCTGTCATGGTGGGGGGGCTGGAAAAACAAATATTCATTGTTTCTCATAGACCTTCTTTTATCTTTTGTCCCTGTTGTCATCTCAAAGTCTTAGCTTCTTATCCCATTTTTATCTCTCGTTGCCCTAATTTCCTTAGAAACACCAGGTGCGCACTGCTGTTTCCTTCCCACGGAGATGCTGCAGTTTTTATGTAGCTCTGTCTCTTATCAGCTACACTCAGTCCTTTATTTGAAAATCTCCTTTTCATAGACTCCGGGGCATGTTCTCAGCGGTACGGGCAGCCGTGTCCTCTCCCAAAGGTTGTTCAGCAGCATAGCCCCGTTCCTGTGGCCCAGCCCTCGCCTCCTGAGGACAGCTGCCGTGTGCTCGGCAGACCCCTCTTCTCGCTCCCTGGGACACAGGCCTGCCTGCCCTTGGTCTAGTCCCGTTGGTGGCACAGCTAGCAGAAATTCAGGGCAGGGATGGCACCCAGCCACTCGTCTCCAGGTTGGGGACTGCGAAGGTCTCCCTGCTTTTCCCTTCCCCAGGCCATTTGTATAGCTTCAGGGATGGGGATCCGGCGGCCGGTCTCCAGCCCCCTCTGGGGTGTCACCATGCTCCTTCCAAGCACTAGCCCCTGGCCCTGCTGTGTCCGATGCTGGAGGATCGGTAAGAAATCAGACGACAGAGCTTGAGTTCTGGGTCATAACCGGCAGCCTGCTGGGCTCTGGAAATCCGGTCCCTTGCTCATATTTCATGAGGACTAGAAGTTTGTTTGTGATTCAGTGAGCCCCAGAAATTGGGACTTTGCTTTAAATTTTGCCCAACCGACTAAGATTTCTAAATGTGCAAAATTGGCATTAAAATCTTCAGGGAGCAAAGTTGTCCTGTAAGATCAGCAATTCTTTCAGGTTCTTTAGAAAAGAACTCCAAAATATCCCTCCTCCTCACATTTTGTCACGTTGCCCCTTTCCAGACTGCCTGGGCACACAGAGCCTTACACCAGGGGAAAAACGGACAAGTAAGATGCTGTCCAGTGGTCCAGTCAGGCCCGGGCTGAGGGGCCCAGGGACACTCCGGTTCCTCAGACCCCTCCTGCGGGCTGAGGTCCACATAGTCAGAACCTCTCCTTCCATCGCTGTGGCACTCAGTCAGGCACCCCTCTCACCTGGTTCCTCTTTCTTTATCTCCACACCAGGGTGGAGGCGGGAACACAGGAGCACTGAGCATAGACTGAACTGGATTTTACACACAGTGGTTAATTCTCACAACAACCCGAGAGAACGCTGGCGTGCTCCTCATTTTGCTGACAAGGAATCTGATAATCAGGAGGCTTTGGTCGCCTGTGAATGCTCCCCCTTCGTGCTCAGCGCACACTGCTGCCATTGCCCACACAACACCAGCGCTTGTTGATGGGGAAATGTAATGGGTAACAAAAGCTTCCCTAATCCAGAGAACCTCTTCACAAAGGTAGTAAAGAAAACCGTTTTATTACCAAAGAAGCAATAAAACAGAATATGACTCTCATCCCAGGCAGCCTGCTAAGGAATTGCAGAGACAGAAAGAAACCTCATCTCTTAGATAGCCCAGGAGATACAGCCCATTCTACACGTGTTTTCAACATAAGTGATAACTGGTCCTCAGGGAAGAGACTTGACAGCACCATTTGTCACCCATAGTTCATCCTAGATTTGCCTGGTAATTAGGGTGACCACCTCTGCTAGCTAACTGGTTTTATACAAAAGAAAAATAAACGTCTCCTCTCTTTATGACAACTTGGAGCCAGGCGCCCCCTGAGGGTAAGCTGCTACCTTCCCACGGGCATGGGTGACGGGGCAGTGTCTCTCTTGGGTGTTTACATTTCAAAGAGATGGCTCCAGGTCCTGGAGAAGGACACTCCTGGGTTGTAAAGCTGGTGAGAGGCTTATTTTGCTTTTAAAGAGATTTCCATACATTTCCAAGGGGCAGAGAAAGAAATGGCAATTGCAAGTTTTCTAAAGTAGATGCTGTAAGGAAAGGGAGGGGCGTCTCCTGCTTATTTTTACCTAGAAGATTAAGCGTCTTCATTAAATCAATATTTGCCCTTGCAGTGCCCACCAGACAGTGCTCTCCAGGGCCAGGATGACACAGCTCTGTGCCCACAGTGCGGCCCTGTCCCAGGGCTTTCTGGGCACTGATCAGGTGCTGACCCTCTCCCTTTGCTTCCAATGGTTCGAGTGAGTGGACTGACGGACACGGCAGTCTAGGTGTGCACCGGCTTTCATGCAAGTGCTGAGGATTTACCCATTTCATTCTTTATACTTCTTCAAAAAACCTGAACAGGCTTGAAAGAATCAAAGATGCTTTAATTTGTACGTTAAGAAATCCCAATGGAGGGGCCTGCCTGGTGGCGTAGTGGTTAAGTTTGCACACTCTGCCTTGGCGGCCTGGGGTTCTCGGCTTCAGATCCTGGGTGCTGACCCATACACCGCTCATCAAGCCGTGCTGTGGCGGTGTCTCACATACAAAATAGAGGAAGATGGCACAGATGTTAGCAAAGGGACAACCTTCCTCTAGCGAAAAACAAAGGAAATCCTAGTGGAGTTGACCAACATATCAGATGATTGTGTACTATTTATATTTCTCTTTTAGCGAAAGATGAAGGAGAAAGAATTTAAATAGAAAGATAAATAGGGAAAGGATAATTTTTCTATTCAAATCCTTTTCCCATCTATCTATGGAGCTGTCGTTTTTCCTTATAAAAATGTTGTTGGGTGCTCTGTGTGTCATGGACACTGTGTGTGGTAGTAACAGTGAGAATTATCATTTTAGCATCCACATGCCAGAGGCTTTATATTCATTATCAGCATTCATTCCTCCACGATTCTAAAGAAGTAAGATTACTATTCCTCTGACATGAACAAGGAAGCTGAGCCCCGGAAAACTCCCAGGGCCGAGATTTTCACCCAGCCCTGCCTGACCTGTTCTCCCGGCTCTCGCTCCTGCGGGAAAGTCTACATGCTGCAGATATTTTCAACAATCGGCTTTTGTCCCTTTGACTTCAGATTTTTTTATGACATCATAATTTAACATTTTTATGTTTAAAAAATCTAACTTTTGCTCTGTGATTTCTCCCATTGCATCAAAGCTGAGGAAATTCATTGTCTTCCATGATAATATAATTTTACGTATTCTGCTACTTTTTAAAATCTCATTTTTCCCATGTAATTCTTTAATGTAGCTGAATTTAATTTTAGCACATGATAGAAGGTATGGATCCAATATGCTCCCTCAAGATTGCTGTCCATTTGTTCTAGGAACATCCTTTAACAAATCTTTCCTTCTCTCCCTTCCTCAGAAACTCTATCCCACAAGTTTTGGATGCTGGTGTGTTTTCATTCTTTCCCTTTGGTCCGCGTGTCTGTACTTTTTCATAGATACCTTCCTTTATGGATTTCAACTTGGCAGCACCATCTTAAAGAACTGGAATTCCTCATCATTTCAATTTTTTTTCCAAAAGCTCTGATAATCTTGCACATACATTTTTTCCTTTATCTTTAGGGTTTTTCCTCGAATGTTTCACTCAGTCCCAAACCCTTCTAAGACATTTAGAGAGCTGGATTTGCGGTAAACCCACAGATTAATTCAGAGAGAGAGATCACATTTTGCAATATTCTGCCTGTTTGTCCCTGAACACGTCATGCACCTCCCTCCACTCGGCTTTCTTTCCTTCTGACACATTCCGGGAGGCCGCTGTAGCTCCTGCAGCTCTCGTTAATCTCATTCTCACGCACGTTGTGTGTTTTTTATTTCTCTTTCCAAGTGAATGCCTGTTCTCATCACACTCTGACAGGTATTCCTGGGCAGGCGACGGCTTTTTATGTAGCATATTTGCCAGGAAGCTATTCTTTTCACTATACTCCTTTACAAAGTCTAATTGTCTTTGTAGTAACTATGGGGAACACCTGCCCATCACCCCCTGCCACAAAGCGTCCTCTGACAAGTGCCAGCGCTCCCAGGACACAGACAGGAATCCAGAGTTGCTCTGGTGGCCTTGGCCACGTCCACACCGGCCCAGGGGTGTGGCTGAGACCTGGTCGTGTGCAGCTGGGGAAAGGAGCCCCCAAGGTGGGCCTTGCAGCCTTGGTCCCCTTCCCTCCCCTTCAGCAGGTTCAGTGAATCCCCACCATCTAGTTGGCAACACCAAGCCATCCCATCATGTCTGACAAGAGGTCAAGGATCTGAAGCGGAGCCTGCCTCATTGCTAAACCTCACATTTATCTTAAAATAGTGAGAAAAAAAAAAATCTATGATCCACTTTCACTCCAGAGAATCCTAAATTAGGGTAGCGAGGCATCTCGTGTCTACATGACATATCCCGTATTTCATGGTTGTGCCTGCATCCTGTATTGCCTTTGTCAGGATACCCTAAATGTCCTGTATTCATCTTTTTTCAATAAATTACAAAATTCAGCAGTTAGAGCTAATTTGCCACCACAGTATTTGAGGCCTGACCCACATGGCACCATAAGCAGAAAGCCAGACCTCCACAGATGAAGGTCTCCTCAGGGTGAGACCGAGGAGGTGCTGAGAAATGAAAGCACTTATTTTTCATATTCCGGAAAGGAAGATAGCTGTTTAGCCAAAGTCCCACATCATGAACGGGTCACCACCGCTAAGGAGAGCTAACTTCAGACCAGTCTGCATCTCTGAAAGCCACCAGCCAGCATTGCCCTTCCAACGCCAGGCTTCTAAAGGACACAAGTCAGTGATGCCCAAGCCTCAGAGATGCAACCAAGGATGAGTCACAGCCTTGACAGTCCCCCCACCATCAGCAACAGCCCTGTCCTGAGACCGGTTCTGAGCACGGGGGCTTCTCAAGGCCACCAGTCAAGAGCGCCAGGCCCCCAGATCTTCAGACAGATCAGCTGGCCTTCGGTAGGAGGGCATGCAGCCTAGAAATACGGCTTTCCTGGCGGGCAAACAGGAAGTTCCACTTCTTTGCAGCTAATATCAAGTCTGATTTATTTCTAGTTCACAAGTTAGTAATCATTTCACGGGTTCAGCCCCCACTTATGGTCAGTTGTGAGTCTGGACTTGTGGGGGACAGATGTGCCCAGGCAGCTGTGAGATCATCTAACTCAGTCTTTTTGATCCTTGCCATGGTTCCTATTATTTATATTTTATTTGTGTATTTGAGACCCAAATGCCAAAATGCAAGTGCAATTTTTATGACGAGTTTTTTTTGAACAAGGGACGTTTACTAAGCAGAAAAAAGTTCTCTTGAAGCTCTTCGTTCAGGACACAATTGTCCATTCAATATGGAAAATGGGGGAAAGTCAGACATAAACCAGCATGTGCGGGCAGCTAAGCACAGAGATGTATAATTTCCTCAACCATACCAAAGAAAGTGATAAAATAACTTTTTTTTTTGCTTAATAGAAATTCATATGAACAAGATCAAATGATTGCAGTAGGAGTTGTGATGACTTCAACACCGTGTATCACCATCCATCTTTCAGCTCCAATGACTGCCTTAACCTACTGCTGCCAGAAGTATTTTCTGAGTTCAACATTGAAGCAAATTCTCAGGTGCCAGCACAGTACAGAGATTATCAAAGATCTCAGCACCTCACCTTTTTATGACATAGCCACAGATGCAAGTCGTCGCAATGAAGAAAAAACTCCCCTTTGCATGTGCAATATTTTTCTCTTGAAAAAGACTTGCTTATAAGGCGATTGTGAGTAAAAGTTCTTCCAGAGGAGACTTGAGTAACAATAGTGAATTTTTGCAGAGATTCTCATATTGAAGCAGGAGTTAATAAAAAACACTCTACTGTTTTTGGTGGAGACACAAATATACGTTTGGTGGATGTTTGCACAAAGGTGCAATGTTTATTCAAAGGTGAACAAGGCAGGAGGGACTCCATGGAGGGCGTCGCTGCCCTGCCCACATTCCACATCAGGCTGCCCAGACAGCGTCTCACGTTCATTCTACTGACATCAAAGTCATCATCATGAAATCAATCTCTAACTTCAGCATTTATACTATTAGAACTGAGCAATTAAAGGACTTTTGTGATTTTGTTGGCATTAAGTGTTCAGTTCTCTCACATTCAAAAATAGCTGTTCTCTTCAACAAGTGCCATTGAAAGAATCCTCAGTTTATTTGAAGCACTGAAATCATACTTGTATTCTGAAGACAAACCCCCAAATCTATGTTGATTTTATAAATAATTTATTGAGTGAAGACTGCTGATTTCTTGTTCAGAGTTTTCAATATCCCTTTAGCAATGGGTTTATATGAATTGACAGAAGAGCCAACAGTGCTATTGAAGCAGTCCATTGCTTGAAGGAAATTATTGACTCCATTAAGGAAATAATTGAAGAAATATTTATCCCTTCAAGTGTTAAGGCTGTTCTTCAAAGGGACAACATTAATTATGAGCAGAAAAGGAAATTCCAACTCAAAACGGATCATCATGGGCACTTGCCATGACGATGTTTGAAATGGATTTCACCCTTCGAGGATTCTCCTCTCTCACGTGGGCGTTACTGAACACACTACCCACACAGGGACAGGTAGAACATCACTGTAGTGCTGAAGAGGAAGGAATGAAAATGGACACCGATACTCTTTTGTGTGTGTCGGTGAACAACATTTGTCAAAGTCGCGGAGCAAGGCATGCAATGGGATCCGGCAGAATGGAAGAGCGAGCTACACCGGAGACGGCGGTTTATGCGCCTCCAGAAATCAAATCCAGCGGGCGGTTCTCAGAGTTGCCCACTCTCTGCCCGGATGTGGTCGGTAGACCAGCTCATGACGCTAATGCTGATCGTGTGTTCTCATCAACGCCTGGTCAGCGGGCACAGGGAAGAAACAGGGGCATGCGGCCACTGTTGAAGGTGCATCCCAAGGGAAACGGAAAATGGCCATAACTGCAAGGAAATTTATAATCATAAAAACAAGGAACAGCTAAGAAGAGCCAGGTCATTGAGGAAATAAATTAAAGAGGTATGTAACTGAGACACATATAATTTATTTCAGATAAGCAATGAATAATTTTAGTATGGGTATGTCCCATGCAACATTCTTCTTTGATTTCAGGGAGCATACGCATAGGACACTAGGAGTAACTTAAATGGGCATCAGTATTTTCATGTGATGGAAGGACAGAACTGCGGGTGGCCTCGCGCAGCCTCAGTGAGTGTGAAATGGGCCTGAGAACCCCATCTAGGGTCCTCCCAGGAGCTGCACAAGAGGCCACCATCCAGGCTGGATGAGGACCCGAGCGCAGGCACAGTGGCCAGAGCAGAGAGCAGAATGGAAGTCTCCAGGTCTTTAAACTTCCAGAGAGAGCCGAGCCTCCTGCACCTGTGCCCGTGGGTGCCCGTGGGGAACAGGGTAGAGCGGAGCACCATGGGCCTCAGAATCAGGCCTGGCTAGGTTTCTTATTCTTTCTTTCTTTTTAAATCTTAATTTTATCGTGGTAAGAGCACTTAACGTGAGATCTACCCACTTAACAAGCGTTTGTGTGTACAATCCAGCATTGTTGGCTGCAGGCACAGTGTGTCCAGCAGGAGCTCACTCATCTGGCTTAACTGAGACTTGGTGTCCCTTGATGAGTAATCCCCCGTCCCCCTCCCCAGCGCCTGGCGACCTCTGATCTACTTTCTGTCTCTATGAGTTTGACTCTGAGCACCTCATATGAGTGGATTCATGCAGTATTTGTCTTCTTCTGATGGGCTTATTTCACTTAGCATCATGTCCTCCAAGTTCACCCATGTTGGAGCACGTGTCAGAATGTCCTTCCTTTTAAAGGCTGAATAATATTCCACTGTATGGATAGACCACATTTTCTAGTTTGGAGGAGTGGCCTTGGGCACTTACCTAGCCTGTGTGAGCCGAGACTCCTGTCCTTACAGTGGCATCCTGATCCCGATCTGAAGGTGGCACAGCCACTCAACTGTAAAGCAGTTACTAAGTGAAATTTTCATCATCTATTACCACCCAGACTTTACTCAAAAAATGGTCATCTCTTTCCTGTGATTTATGTATATTTTCCAGGAAGCCCTGATTTCACTGAAGTCCTAAGGATGTGCGCAAGGAGGATCAGAACGTTCTGGGCCTTTCCTCCCAGGTTAGCGATTTTGTGTTAAAGGCCCTTGAGCTCGGGGCCTCTGGGTAGAGTTTGTTGTCGGCTCCCTCTCAAGTTCACCTCCCCAACACTTCATTTCCTAGAGATAAGGAAGGCCTTGATATGGAAAGAAATAGTAGCCCAAATCTGTTCCTAAGCATGACTGGTAATCAAATGAATTTTACCAACTTCCTAAAATATGAGCAGAAATTATTCTTAAAGTCTCTGATTTAGGAAAAATTAATAAAAATTTGACAGTCAGACTGTACCCCAAGATTTACATGCAGAGGTTTCTCCTTCTCCAATTTTTTCCTTTAGAGCATTTCAAAAGAATTTTGAAAATATTGTATATATTATATATATATATATAAATTTTTTCAAAACAATTGAAAGGTCAAATGGTTTAGCTACATTTTCCTAACCCCTTCCCATGAGGGCCAGTTGACAGCATCTGGAAAACACTGAGAGGTAAACAGAAGTCAGTCATGTGTTCCTGCCTGAAAGGTAATGTGATGGCTGGAGCCACAGTGTCCACCCCGTGGGTATGAGGAACCGGCCAGGATAATTGCCAGATAGTGAAAACCTTAAGGAGCTCGGCCAAATTCTGCAGGGAACCAGGATCCTGGAAAATGCACACCCTTTTTATTTTAAAAAGCATATTCAGTCTTAAAAGGAAATAGTTAACCATATTTTAAAATATACTTGACAACATATTGTGTTCAATTTTCAAAATTTGAAACTGACGTGACACTGAATTTAAAAATAAAGACTGAGTGAAAGCCGTGTGACTGTGTCTGGAAATGCAGACAGGGAGAATGTGCTCCAGGCGACACGTTGGAGCACAAATATTGTGATGTTTATAAACGCAGCCCGCGGGTCAATGTGTGTGTTTTCTCCTCAAAATTCACGGAATCTAATGGGCATATTTTGGCACATCAAGCAAAATAACAAACTTCCTAATTCTCTTTGTGAGAGCCATTCAGAGCGTTAACAAGGAAAATGCTGTTTTACAACCTATAATTAGGGGAACTGCTCCCAGCTTGCTCTGGGAGTACGGGGACTACAGTTGTCATAAGAAGAAAGAATACTCACGAAACCTCTAAACACGCTGCAAGCAGACATGGAGCCACCAGCAGAGGCATTGCTTCAGGACCCCGCAGGAGGGTGGGGGGCAGGCGGCTGATTGCACAGCTTCCTTACAAACGTAAAACACTGAGCCTGCGGGTTATTAGGGGGCAGTGTGAGCTGATGGACTTCAACATCGACATGTGAGGGTTTAACTGACAGAAACCCTGTTTCCTTTGGATTTCCTGTCCATCTAACCTGTCGTTCCCCAGGAGACACTGGAGTGACTCTCGCGTGACAAATGAGGCTCTATAATTCCGTTGGTTAGGACCCACCCTAGGTCCCGTCACTGGAAATTGTCCTCTCGTGCTGGCCGGGTGGTAAATCCTCCAGCCCTCAGGGAAATCTCACAGTTCTCTTGAGGCTGTGGGAAAATAGCTGTATTGAACTTGTGATGCAAAATTTGAAGGAACTTACATGTGTTTTCTTGTCCTCATGGGGTTGTTTTGAATTAGCTTATCAAGCTTGCAGACCCAATTAGCTGGATGGCATGGGAGGATGGGCGCCAGCTCTGGATCCAAAATGGCACCTCATAGTCAGGAACAAGGGATCATACCTGACTGGAATAAATGCAAAGTCTTGAGATTTGCTCAAAAAAAATTGCCCCACATGACATATCCTAGATGAGGAGAAAGGATGCCACAGCCAGTGGGCGTCAGGGCTCCCACAGACACAGGTTGGCACAATTAGAGCATCAGAAGGCATAATGACTGTAGTTGACTGAAACATGTTCAATCTATAAAACTCCATGAGTCCACAATAATCCTCAAAGAGAGCAAAAAACCTGCCTTAATTTGTGTCTCTTAGAACCAAGAGTTGCACCAATTCTTTCCTCGGAAAATCCACGAACGAAGCTCTCATCCCACCTTCCCTGTAGAATCCGTACTTGGCTCACTAAACAGCCCCAGCTGATGAGAAAAAAATTCTTCTTTTCAGAGTAAGACCAGCCAATAACCAGGGGTTATGATGAGAAAATCCTCTTCCGAGGCCCCTGATGAAATAACTCAGCTCTTCCAGAGTGCTGAGGTAGACAGGGGCACTGGATACTCTCGGGGCTCCATATGGGCACCCCACACATTGTCAGCTCCTAACCCCAGAGAGCTAGTTTAGCATCAACAAGAGCCAGGCAGCCCGTGGCACTCCTGTGTGGCCTTCCTGCTCAAATTGCTTGGCCAGAACCACCGCAGGGTTTTGGGACCTCCCTTCCAGTTTACAAGACACAGGACTCAGGGAGCCAGTTAGACACTGCAGGACAGTCAGCCCCGTGAGAGGGCGGACCTTCCACAGGACCCCTGACCTGGCCTACTCAACAAGTCAGTATAATGAGAAAGGGAGGCAGGGGGAGGATTCAATTTGCTTAAAAGCAATATAAGAAATAAAGAATCAAAAATTCTGTCCTTGATTTGCACCAACCATATTTTAAAGACATCTTAGAGACAATTGGAGACATTTGATTCTCAAAAGGGTGTCAGATAATATTAAAGAATGATTGTTAATTTTCTTAGGTGTGAAAAATGGGATTGGGAGCCAGCCCTGATGACCTAGTGGCTAAAGTTTGGTGCTGTCACTGCTTCATCAGCCTGGGTTCATTTCCCAGTCACAGAACCACATCACTCATCTGCCAGTTGCCATGCTGTGGGAGCGGCTCACATAGAAGAACTAGAAGGACTTACAGCTGGGATATACAACCATGCACTGGGGCTTTGGGAAGGGGAAAAGAAAGGAAGATTGGCAACAGATGTTAGTTCAGGGCGAATCTTTCTCTGTGGAAAAAAAAAGGGATTGGGATTATATAGAAAAATGTCTTCAATTTTTAGAGGAGAAAACTCGAGTAGTTAGAGTTAAATGCCGCAATGTCCATAATTTACTTTGAAATATTTCAGCTAAACACAGAGGTTGTAGCAACACAACAAAATGTTACTAGTGAAATCTAGGCCATGAGTACATGGATATCCATTTTAATATTCACTTGACTTTGCTGTATGTTTGAAAAATTTCATAATGAAAAGTGAAAAAAGAAAAAAAGAGAAAAAGATACATGGATTAACAGTAGCTCCTTAAGCAAAAAGATGTGGGTGGCTCTGCGTGTGGCAAGATGACGAGAGCCGGTGTGCCACCAGCCAGGCACTAGTGGCCCAGGGCACACCACTGGAAACAGGGTGTGCAGCTTTGGGACTGTGGTCACTGTGAGTGACTGTGCCATGGAGGACTGGGAGGAACATTTGGGGAAGGCACTTGAAACCATGCCCTGGAGCAGAGATGGCAAATAGATCTCCTGCCGTGGCTGCCACTCTGAGCATCTTCCCAGACTGTCCTTCAGGTCAGCAGGGAGCACTCTGAGCAATGGGTGAAAGGCGATCCCTTTTGCCTTTCTGAAATCCTGGCCTTTACTGACCCTCACATTCCCTGAGGGGAGAAGTTAGGGAGGCAAGATTAGAATCTATACCAAGTAAGTTTAACAAGACAGGAGAGAAAGTTTGGACCTGAGGTGCAAAATACTGTTAGTGACATGCAAGTGGCCCAAGAGAAGGTAGACGGGTTGTCCATGAGCCTTCTGCACATCAAGGGCCCAGCCTGGAGGACACAGACCGTCCATCCAGTTCCTGGAGGTTGGAGAATTCCACTGCTGTCCGTCCAAGCAGAACCTCTCCATGGTGGGAAGGGGAGAAGCCAGCCTATTCTTGGAGACGCAGAGAGCAAGACATTTAGAGGCGCGTGTGCATGTGTATGCATGTGCACATGTGTCTTCCTACTGCTTTTGTGTTCTTAATTTCACTGATTTCTGGCCGTATCTTTTTTATCCCCTTCCTTATGTTTTGGGTTTATTCTGCTCTTCCTTATCTAGGTTCTTGTGGGTGTAGCTTAGATTACTGATTTGAGACCTTTCTTCTCTTCTAATGCAAGTATGAAAAATTTCCCCTAAGCACTGTTTTCACTGCCTCCAACAAATTTTGATAATTTTCATTTTCTTTTGGTTCAAAATATTCTGAAATTTCTCTGGAGTCTCCTTTGATTCATGGGTTATTTAGAAGTATGTTCTTTACTCTCTGTATATTGGGGGATTTTTCACTTATCTTTCTGCTATTTGCTTATAGTTCAACTCCTTTGTTGTCTGAGAACATCCTTTGTGTGATTTGTTTTCTAAATTGGTGAAGGTGTGTTGTATGGCTCAGAATGTGCTCTGCTTTGTGAATGTCCCAGGTGAGCTTGAGAAGAATGAGCGTTCTGCTGTTAGATGGAGAAACCTATGAATGTCAATCAGCTCGAGCTGACTGATAGTGTTCTGTGGGTCATCAGTGTCTGAACGCACGTCCTGCCTGCTTAATCTATCAGGTACTGACAGAGAGGTGTTGTCTCCAGCTACAAATGGGGATGTGGACATTGTCCCTTTCAGTTCCATTCGTTTTTGCCTTATGTATGTTGACGCCTTTTGAAGGTATCGTTAGGCGCATCCACCCCGTCTCATTATGTTCCTCCTCACCCCTGATAGTCTTTCGTGTTCGGAAGTCTGTATTGTCTGAAATTAACACAGTTCCTCACCTCTTGTTTTGCTTACTGCCCTTTGGATTGGTCTTCTGATTAGCAGCATGCCGCTTCTGTCCCTGTTTCTTTCTTTAGGAAGATTTCCTATCTAAATATTTATATTTAAGGGGGGTTTCTTGTAGACAACACAGTTGGGTTTTGGTTGTTTTGTCCACTCTGCAAATCTTTGTCTTTTAACTGGTGTACTGAGACCACAAATATTTAAAGTGATTATTGATACAGTTGGATTGATTACTGTTATCTTTATAACTTTTATATTTATTTTATTTGCTCTTTTTTCCCCTTCATTTGATGCATTTTGTGGTTTTAATAGAGCATTTTATATGATTGGAGTTTTATATTTTCTTAGCATATCACTTATACTTCCTTTTAGAATGTTAGTTTTGTCCTAGAGATTGTACTGTACATTTTTGACTAATCTTAGCCCACCTTCACACTACTAGTCTGCAGCTCCACGGGCACGGCAGGTACTGCCTGTTCCCAATTCCCCTCCCGTCCTTTCAGTTGTTGTCATCATTCATGGTACTCAGCCACCCCATACATTGTTGTTATTATTGGTTTAAAAAAACAATTATTTTTAGATCAATTAAGAGCAAGAAAAATAAAATATTTTGTTTTCCCTTCCTCTATTCCTTCTCTGCAGTCTTCCTTTCTTTGTGCAGATGCAAATTTCCAATCTATGCAATTTCTCTTCTACCTGAAGAACTTTTGACAATCTTGTGTGGCATGTCTGCTAGCAATGAGTTCTTTCAGTTTTGTCTTAGAAATTATTTATTTCCCATTTTTTTAAAGAATAATTTCTCTAGGAATAGAATTCTAGTGGGTTTTTTTAGATGTTTTTAGACACTTTAGAGATGTCAGTCCACACTCTGCTTGCTAGCATGGTTCCCGACAGGAAGTTCTCTCTAGATCTAATGCTTGTTCCTCTCGAATGAAGGTGGTGTTTTCACCCTCTCTTCTGCTCAGAGTTCTCTGAGGTTCCTGGATCTGTGGTTTGGTGTCTGTCATTAATTTTGCAACATTCTCAGCCATTATTCCTTCAAATATCTCTTCTACCTCCTTCTCCCTTCCTTCTCCTTTTGGTATCCCAGTTACACACATGCTACACGTTTGATATTGTCCTATGGTTCTTGAATGGCCCATTCTGCTTTTCTTTTTCACTTTTTTTCTTTGTATTTCAGTTTGAGAAGTTTCTATTGATCTTCAAGTTCAGTAATTCTTTCCTTGATGTATTAGTTGGGGTTCTCCAGAGAAACAGAACTAATAGCATGAAGAGAGAGAGAGATTTTAGGGAATTGACACACATGATTATGGGGCAACTCTGAAATCTGCATTGTGGGATCTCAGTTGGGGTTTCTGTGTTGTAGTCTTGAAGCAGAGTTACTTCTTCTTTAGTAAACTTCAGGCTTTGCTTTACCTTCACCTGACAGGACAAGGCCCACCCACATTATGGAAAGTTAGTTGCTTTACGGAGTCTGAGTAAATGATTTAACTGTTAATCACACCTGGAAAATACCTTCATACAAACATTTAGACTAGTGTTTGACCGAAAGACTGGCCACCATAGCCTAGCCAAGTTGACATAAAATTAACTATCACAGTCCATCCCTTGTCAGCTTGGCACCCTTACACATCTTTTTGATCTCCAAATAAAGACAACAACAGTTATACTTCAGCCTCACCTGATACAACTATCTTGTGAACAACCAAAAACACATTAATTTGTGTCAACTTGCTGGACCACAGGGTGCCCAGACATTTGGTTAAACATTATTTTGGGGTGTGTCTGTGAGGATGTTTCTGGATGAGATTAACATTTGAATCCACAGATTGAGTTAAACACATCATTCTCCCCAATGTGGGGGGGCCTCATCCAGTCTGGTGCAGCCAAGGGTCAGGCTGCCAATATGGCAGCATCCAGTGTCTAGGGAAGAAGACTCAAGGTTCCCAAGGCCTGAGGAGGCAGAGGACTTGTCTCAAGAACCCCACCACTGCCCACCCCCCTCCCCACATATCTCCAAGCCTCTTGGGGAAGAAGCAGGGTGGGGAGCCGCTCTTCAGAGTCCTATCATGAAAAAGGAGTTTTGCCTCTTTTTCATTTTACGTGAGTAGAATCATATGCTCAATATTTTGTCTGTGATAGTCATCTGTTTTTGCCCATAACAGTGGTTTGTTCTTTTCCATTGTCCCTCAGTGTTCCACTGTGTGAATATACCATAATTTATTTATCCATTCTATATTGGTAGACGTCAGGGTATTCCCTATTTTGGATATTATGAATCAAATGTTATGGACATGCTCATACAAGTCTCTTGATGAGATAAGCACTCATTCTGTGGGGCTTACACCATAAGCATCAGTTTAAGCTGAGTTTTGTCAATGAGAGTTCCCTCTAAAAATGGAACATCTGAGCTGATCCCTGGGTGAAATGAAGGAGGTGGCCTTTGACAGGCTCGTGACAGAGCATCCAGATGAAGCATCGCCTGACCACCTGCAAAGGATTTAGGTTAGGAAGATGGGGAGGTGTGGCTGGGAGGGGATTGAGGGGTGTAGAGGAGAGCCAGGGCCCTGGATCTTGTCAGCCACGGTAAGGATTTTGGAATTTATTATATCTGCTGTGGGTAGCCTTTGGAGAATTTTCAGCAGAAAGAGATATGATCTAATATTTTTTTCTTGACAAATGCTTCATTTATGCTTTTCCTCTTTTTTTGGATATATTGAACATATAAATTACACACTATAAAACCCACCCTTTGTTAGGTGAATTTTGGCAAGCTTATACCAACATGTGACCACCATCACTGTTAAGGTATAGAATATTTCCATCACTCCAAAGAGTTTTCCCTTTTGTAGTCAAACCCACCCCTCCACCTCCAGCCCTAAGAACTATTGATGTGATTTCTGTCCTCATGTTTCTGCCTTCTCCAGCATGTCTATAAATGGAATCACAGAATTCTGGTTTCAATCCCAAGACGTTGAGATCTGGAAAGAGCATTTCTCCCACCCTTAGAAATAAAAGGAGCCAAGCTAACTTCAAATCACAACATTTTCTGTCCTTTTTTTCTAAGAGGAGAGCTACGGTCACAGAGAGATCAAGTGGCCCCAAATCTAGGGAGAGACAGTGCCTGCGGAAGGAGAGGAGGTGTGAACATATGGGGCAGACACAGTGGAGCTGTGGGACAATTACAGAGGGTATAATGCATGCAGAGTGAGAATATCAGAAAGAGAGAAAAGAAGAGAAAATATATTTGAATTAATAATGGCTGAGAATTTTCCAAAATTAATGACAGACACCAAACTATAGACCAAGAAGCTCAGAGAACACCAAACAGGATAAATATCAAAAAACCTACTGACTGAAATAGAGAAAAAAACATTTAGGGATAATAGCAGAGGGCAAAAAGTTAGGGCCAATATAGGCAGATTCCTGAATGTTCAGTTGAGAAGATTAACTTCTCCCTTCTTAGCAGGGAAAGGCCAATGAAAGTTTCTACGCAAGAAAGTGACCTAAGTTTTTTTAAGAGTATGATCAGTTGTGTACTAGTAAAAGTTTAACAATCACTTCTCAGAAAACCAACAACAACAAAAAGAAATACACATAGTGCACCATTATATAGTACTTCCACCATGCAGATACAATAGACACAAACATAGATTGGTCCCCAGGACCGAGATTTGTGGGGGTGGACCAGACCCCCAGTGAAATTGGGCATCACCTCCATGACCCTCTTCTGCCTGCTGGGGTGGGGCAGGGATGTGGTAGGATCGAGAGAAGAAGGAAGATGGATGTTGGCCAGGACAGCCAGCAGGAGATCCTCTCTCCTGAGATAGGAAATCCCAAAGCCCTCAGAGGCCAACATCCCCTTTTTCCAGATGGGACTACCAAGGCTTACGCTGAGAAGGGGCTTCCCTATGATCACACAGTGAGTCAGTGGGAGAGTCAAGACCAGAATTCATTCCTGAGCTTCGTCATGTTCTGATGCCCATTGTGGCGGATGCAGCAAGAATTTCCCATGACGAAGACAGACCAAATGTGCATGGCTTCGGGGAGCTGACGTGATGAGCTGAATAAGCCAAGATGCCACACTTCCCTGTAAGTTTTCTGGACATGTTCATTCAACCAACATTTGCTGATCACCGTCTATCTCAAGCATAGTCCCACCACTGAAGAGCTTTCAGTCCTGAGGATTTTAAAGGCCCTCTGATTGTAAAATTTCACAAGTGAATGACATCTTCTCCCACGATCACCAGCCTGCTGCTGTTTTAGGGGAGATGGGGGAATTCTGTTTCAAAACATACCATAGCTGCCATGATGATTAATCATCAACAAATATTCATGCGAAGCATTACATGAGGAAAATCCTGTCCCCAGACACCACAGGCATGGGTCGTCTGCAGTGAGTCAACCACGACAGCCAGTGTTGCTCTAGGGGATGTGTTGTACTAGCTCTTCAGAGAGGGACTTGGGTAATCTGTGTTTCTGACATCATCCCTTCTAGGGAGAGTTTCTAAATATTTGCAGACATCCAGTGTGCACGTACTGCACACAAAATCCTATTGGGCATTTATCCACATGTTATGGGCTGGACTGTGTCTTCTCGAAATTCATATTTTAGATTCCCAACCCTCAGGACCTCAGAATGGGACTGCATTTGGAGATAGGGTCTTTAAAGAGGTGACTAAGTTAAAATAAGGTCACTAGGATGGGCGCTAATCCAACGTTCCTGGTGTCCTTATAAGAAGATCATGTGAGGACACAGGGAGAAGATGGCCATCTACAGGCAAAGGAGAGAGGCCTCTGGAGAAACCAACCCTGCTGACACCTTGATCGCAGACATCCAGCCTCTAGGACTGTGAGAAGACAAACCTCTGTTGTTTAAGCCGCCTGGTCTGCGGTGCTTAGTTATGGCAGCTCGAGCAGACTAATGCAGAGGTTGCTTCATTGAATCCAGCCGGTGACTCTGGCAGGGAGAGAGTGCAAACCCCACCTGACAGACAGGACCTTGCAGCTCAGAGGTGGCCCCTTAGGGCAGAAAGCCAGGCCCTCATGATGTGGTGACCTCTTGAATATTTTAGACAGTTTAGCTTTCTGGGCATAATTCTATTTGCTTGTGGGGAACAATTGAAGGAGTTAGAACAGCTTTCAAAGCTCAATTTGGAACACAAATAGCTAATTTATGTAATTAATTATCCCATGTGCAACTACATGGAATGCCATCAAGTGGCTTTTTCATGGACCAGATTGGCACCACCTGATTCTTATAAACATAAATAGATCAAGTTGTTAAGTAACAAAAAATTACAGAGAGCACACAATATTCTCTCTGGGAAATTCAGACTGCCCACGTTTAATCTGGTGTCTGTCCTGCTCAGGGGACTCAGAAAGAGGTGGAATGAGGCTATCAGATGATGTGCTGAAGCAGTTTGGGTTGATTTCAAGGGGACATATGAACGTCTTTGTGATCCTAGCTAAATGCAAATACTGCAGTCAGTGGTAGGAACGCATTTTTCACCATGGGTTTACTCACCTTCAGAGGAATCCGTTTTTCTTAAAGTACCCTGTGAAAACCATTTGCAGTGAATATCATAACAGGGGTGAACAACCTTTTATACATAAAAAGCTCATGCAAATTAAGAAAAATATGAAGACCCAAATATTCAAATTTTCAAGGACATGAAGTGTCATGAAGAAGAGTCAGGAAGTGCAAATGACAGTGCACATGAGACAAAATTAAATTTCACTGGTAAGCAAAGAAATGTGGACTACAGCCATGCAGAGATGCCTGTCACCCACACTTTTAGCAATAATTTAAAAGTTGACATTGCATTTGCTTGCATCCCCCTGAAAACCCCATTGGGCAACCCTGTAGAAGCACAGAAAAGAGTGCACCCATGAGAGCAAGAAGGGAGGAGAGCAGTCCCGAGGCGTGTGGATGACTTGAGGCAGCCAAAGCACGTGGACCGCTGTGTGTGGACAAAGTCACCGCCAGGAACACCCTGGAAGTCTTCCCTGAGGCAGTGGGCCCAAGGTCAGCAGGAATAGTGGAGGCCAGGCTTGGGGGTGACAGAGACACCCAGCACTGAGTCGAGACCTGGGTGTGGAGCAGCTGCAGCTCAGGCCCCTGGGTGTTTCCCCGCCCTATGGAGACAGACACCTGTGCAAGCCACTCGCCCACAACAAAACCAGAGGGTTCTTCCCTGAAGAAAGCACGCTTTCTGGGACATTCCAAGGTTTCCAGAGTGGTGCTGGCACCCAGAATCAGCCCCAGCCCTTCTGGAAGGCGGGCCCAGGATAAGACCTGCCTGCTACCCCGCCCACCGACACAGAGTGGTCAGGGAGGCGCCTCGGCGCTCCAGGGCCCAGAAGGGGAACCCAGGAGGAAAGAACCTGGCAGGGAGATAACGAAGAAAGAAAGCAACAGGAAAACTGACGTGGAAGAGTCCATTATTCCCCAACAGAAGAGCTCCTTTAAAAAGTCCTTCAGGTGATATTTTCAGAGTTATTCAGGGAGATATAACAAACATATAAAAATAGGATGTTACGACAAAGGATCACTCGGAGAACAAGAAAGTCATTTTAGAAACGAAATCAACTGTTTTAATAAAACACTGAGCTGAAAGACAAGGCAGAAAATATGGGAGGAAAGGTTGAAGAGAGAAGGTCAGTGCAGGACGGCCATATGTGACTATAAGGGAGGGTCTGGTTGACCCATGAACTAACAAGAAGTCTTCAGTCTCCAAGCCCACCAAGAGTTCACCACAACGACTGAAAGAGACCCACAGTGAGCCTTAATAGGCTGTGAGAATATCAAGGATAAAGAGAAGATTCTAGGAGCTTCCACAGAGAAAAGCAGACCACCTGCAAGGGAGCCAGAGTCCAACAGGCATCAGAATGTTTATGAGCGATTCCAGACTCCAAGTGAGTTTCCACCTGGAACTCTGTACCCAAACCGTTAATCATGTGTGAGGGCCCACGGCAGGGTTTCCAGATGCACAGAAACTTCAAAAAGGCATTTGTTTCTGCACCCTTTCTTGGAAAGATACTTGAAACTGTGCTGCAATGGAGGAAGAGCCAGACTGCACTGGCTTGCTCGGGCTGCTGTAACAAGTACCACAGACCTGGGGACAAAAACAACACACATTTATTTCCTCACAGTTCTAGATGGCAGAAGTCCAAGACCAAGGTGTTGGCAGAGCTGCTTCCTTCTGATGCCTCTCTCCTGGGCGTGTAGACGGCCGTCTTCATGTTCCCGCGACATTTTCCCTCTATGAATACCTGTGTCTCAATTTCCCCTTTGTATAAGGACACAGGCACATTGGATTAGGACCACCCCAATGACCTCATTTTACCTTCATCACCTCTTTAAAGACCCTGCCTCCAAATACAGTCACACTCTGAGGTCCTGAGGGTTAGGACTCGAACATATGAATCTGGGGGGGATGCAGTGCAGCCTGTAGCATGTACTAAAATATTATACACTAGAAAGAATGGAATGTAAAAAGCAGATTGCAATGTGGCCTGATTTTGCACAACCAATGGAGTGTAAGAAGAGCCCACCTGGCCACGGAACACCCTCGACGTCTGTATTTTAAAGCATGTGCCTGTGCTTTGTGAGCCTCAGTCCCTTCACATAGTCTGGAGATGGGTTTGTGGGCTCAGCTGGAAAGGGCAGGTTTTCGTTTCTCTCTCCTGTGAGCACCTGCCCTCAGCCCCCTCCACCAGCCCCAGTTAGAATCTTACGAAACTGGCCGCCAGCTGGTCTCCCCACTGGCCCCCGGCCCACAATTTCTGGTAACTATGTGGCTCTCCAGCTGGCAGGTGGTGCTGCTGAGCCCCCTACCACAGCCCCTGGGAGCTTGTCGCAGCCCCTTCTTGCCCAGAGCATGACCAGAGGGAGGCCACCTCCAGCCAGCGCTGCTCCTGCCCCGCTGGAGCCCTGTGACCCTGGGACTCAGCAGCCACAAGAAATCGCACTGTTGTTTTCTTGTCAACTGAGATACACGCATCTCGTGCTTAAGGCTTGTTCTGTCTTACTGTCCCTCTTCCATCCTCTATTTTTTCTGTCATGGGAACAGAGAGAATTTTAAAGTGTGAACTTGCTTTGCTATGTCGATCTATAGGTACTTGTTTACTGGTTTTTAAATTTCATAATCAGAAACAATGCGCAGAGCACTCAACTCAATGACAGAAAACACTTCCATGTTACCAACTGGGACCCTGTACCAGTGACGATGACCAGAGATGGAGGGGAGGAAGGGAGGCAAACGAGATGCGGACACAAGTCAGTTATCAAGACCGGCTGACTAACCCTAGACTAAACCGGGCTATTGCTGTCAAGCACTAGGAGGAGCAAGGAGGGTGCAGCAGCAGGGTGCACTCTGAGAGGTCTCAGTCTTAGTCTTTTATATCAACGTCATTACTGTCAACAGTGATTGCCTAAGTGTCATAAACTGGGGAGAGAGGGGAGGCATATTTTTAGAGGTGGGATTGACCACAACACACAAAAGATGCAGTCGACAGTGGTCTCTGGAGAGCTAGGGTCATTCCTCTTCACAAGAAAATTTCTCTGCAATTCATTTTTTCCTACCATGTCCATTCTTTACTAAGATTAAACACACAGGCCCACTCACACGCTCATACACAAGTGTTAATGTTCAACATTGGTGATTGCAAAGAGATGAGTTCTCTCCATACCTATTTGGAGGAATAATTCAGCATATTCTTCACGGAAAGCAATGCAACAATATGTAAAAATAGCTTTAACATGATTATAAGCTTTGATCAATAATCCCGCTTTGGGAATCTATTTGAGGCAATATGAAGAGTATGGAAAAACGTTTTCATATGGAGAAGTTCTTACAAGTGTGAATTATAGGAATAAAAAGCCAAAACAATTTGAATGCCCAGTAGTAACTGAGTGGCAGGCACGTTATGGCAGATCCGCTGTGCATCCCACACAATGGTTAGAATTACGTTTTAGTGTGAGGTTTTAATATGTGAAAGTTCTGCACTGTTGCATTAAATTGTTAAAAGCAGGAAACATACAAAAATGGTAACTATGGTTATGTCTGGTAGTATTATTGACAATTTAAATTTTATTCGTTAGATTTCTTTCCTTTATTTTCTAATCTTAGAATCAGAAAAAATATGCATTTCATTTTTTAAAATGTACACTCTGCCTTGTGGCTTATCAAACCTAGCACAGAAAATGTTCTGGAAGCTGACAAGAATTACGTTTGGTCCCTTGAGGCTAAGATATTTTTCTTCACTCTTATGTTCTGTCATTTCCACGTGTTTCCACTGCATGTGAGATTGGACCCGTCCCCATCACCCTAACTCTGTATCCGTACACCAGTGTCCATTGTTGCCTTTAGGTTAAAACCTGCTATTTAATGGTCATCAAATAAGAAACCTGTAACATGACTGTTAATCTCTTGAGATCAGTATACCTTTGCAGCTCCCACTATTCCTCGCAAGTCATTTGGACACAAATGAAGCTCCATAAATTTTCATGTATTTTGACTTGATTTGAATAAGTTTAGAATTTATTATCAACCAAGAAAAAGCTGATCAAACATTCTCTGGGTTCTGCCTGGAGCAGGTTTCTGAGACGTTTATCACCTGCCCGTCAGAAACGCTGGCCTTAGAAGGGACATCACTCTCTATGCTGCTTGCAGGGGACACATCTCAAGCACAGGAACTGGGATCTGCCAAGATTTACTGTTGAGACATCAAGGAAGAGGGAGCAGGGGCGGGACGAGGCGTGGTGAAGGGCTTTGGCAGTTGAGCCTGCCCTGTACCTGGTTACAGTTCTAGGATTTATTGGAGGAAACGCCATGTGAAGGGAAACAGGAAGGGAGCAGGGACACAGGCTGCCTGCAGGGAGGAGAGAGTGGTAGAGGTTGGAAAGAAGCATCCTAGACTGTGGCCTAAGACAGGATACGCAAAGCCCAAAGCCATCGACGACAGAGAAACACAACTCTCAGGATGGTTTCCCTCGTGTCTGGCATCCAGTCATTCTGGGTGCAGAGTAACAAGGGCCCTCAGTCTATTCACTCCCAGTGGGAGGGGGTCCACGTGGCCCCACCAAGAACCTGGGCCATGTTCCTCGACTTCTAGTGTCTGTAACCTGGGAGAGGACACCTGCCGCGCGGAGCTGCGGTAAAGGTGGAAGGGACTGGTCTGCGAAGAGTGCTCCCCGACAGTGGCCGCTCCTGGTCATGACAGCAGAAGCAGCAGCAGCAGCTCTGGGCTGGGAGCCGTTCCCTCTGGTGTCTTGGGTGAGGGGGTGACGGAGCCAGGGCACAGCTCTCCAATCGGATACTTCAAGGAAATGCTAAAGCCGTGCCCATTGTGTCCTGGGGAGGCAGGTTGTGACACTCAAGAATTCCTCCAGCAGCTGAGTGGGTGGGTGAGGAATTTAACGAGGGACAACCTTAGGCTCTCGCTGCCTCGAGCAGCCAAGTTTTCCTACCACAGTGTGGCAAGAAGATTCTAGAACACAACGTCTTTGAGGGCAGAGCGTTTTGTTTGATTCATCAATATATGCCCATAGAGTGAGACAGTGCCCGGCACACAGAAAGCACTCAATAAACATTTATTGAATGAATTGATAAATAACCGTTGTAATGAAACAATCGTCAGCAGGTTCCTTTCGGTGATATGTAAATGAGTCTCATTTGCTTCTGGGCTCATTCATTCACTGCTTCAGCTCAGGGCCCTGGAGAGGTGGGAGGAGGAACCCCTGCCGCCCTGGAGCTCAGGGTCTCACGGCGGAGCGGGCACAGAGACACCCAACTGGAGGCAGGCGTCCTGCCCGGAGGACCAGGGTCAGCTCGCCAGGGCACATCGCTGTGTTCTGTGCTTCAGTGCTGTTTTCCGAGACATTGACGGGAAGTGGGAACCTTCTGCGCTTTAGATGTCAACTCCTGGTTTGGACCTATGAAGGATTTGAAGTGGAGTAGAGAGCCACGTCCTGCTTGAACTTTGCAGATGAAGCAACACCAGTATTAGGGGAGTGAGGAATGGGATGCAAAACTGAACTAATCCCAGCGTTTGGACTGAAACGTGGAAACGCGTTGACTTGGGTCCCATTGCACGTGTACAGAATGCAGAGTTCACTCTTGGATGCTGAACTGGTCAGTGGGTGGGTGAAACTGCTGCTGCTGCAGCAAAGACACCCCAGACATCCAACTTTGAGCAAGGTGAAGTTTATTCCTCGCTCCTGTAACAGGTGACCCAAGGTCACCCTGTCGACCTTCCACGAGGTAGACAGTGGCTCCCAGGACCGCCTGCCTTCACTTTGCAGCTCAGAGTCAGCAAACTGCAGCCCCTGGCCCAACTCCGCCCGCCACCTGTGTTTGTACAGCCTGTAAACAAAGAGTGTTTTTACGTTTTTGAATGATTGAAGAAAACCCAAAGAGAATACCGTTTTATGGCACATGAAAATTACATGAAATTTAAATTTCAGTGAACACGAACCAATTTCATTGGCACCCAGAGACACTCACGCTTTCCTGCACAGTAGAGTAGTTGTGACAGACACCATATGGCTCACAAAGCCTAAAATACTTACTCTCTGACACTTTACAGGAAAGTTTGCTGACCCCTGTTTATGGGAAGGGGAGATAGAGGAGGAGTACCCAGTCAGTTCTTTTAGCAGCGAGACCTGAAATGTGCACGTGTCATTGCCTCCCTCACCTCACCAGCAGGAACTTAGCCCTAAAAACTGGTTGCAAGGGCAGCCGGGAAATGCTGTCTCCATCTGGACAGCCGTCGACTGCGAGTGCTGATCCGGGGATTCCATTACTGCAAGGAAGCAGGAAATGATGGGCCATGCAGTGATCAACCGTCTCTGTCACACGAGCCTCACCCCTCTCTTAGGCTCTCCTTGGAGTCATGCATACAGCGCTCAAATAAATGCACGTGTAATTGGACTGATGAAAGATCTATGCAGACCAGGTGTTGAGGTGTGAAAGTCAAGAGGGAGGCCATCCAGAGGCCAAGATCGTACTGGAACCAAGCCGGGGGGGGACGAGGCTGGGAAGCAGGTCGTGGAAACCAAGAGGAGTTTCTCCAAAATGGTGAAGCCATGCAGGTTGATGTGGGAGGGAGGGGGAGGTCTGGAAGGGAGGGTCCTGGGGCAGGCTGGGCATAACTCTAGATTTGGGGAGGAATTAGCCACATCTGGCCTACATTTTAGCTGTGTGGGGGTGAAGGGTGTGTCCCAGGGGCTTAAGGTCCTGGCCAGGAATGGACCTGAGGCCAAATAGGTGAAATCTCCTCCTGGCATCCAAATAGGAGGAAGCAGATCCAACCAGGCTGGGGACGGGGGGCTCCACAGCTTCAGGGCACAGCCTGGGCATTCTGCACAGGGACCCAGGGCCCTTGGGTTCACTCCCAGCCTGGGCCTCAGTGGGCATGGTCCTGGGCGAGCCGCCTCTCCTCCCAGAGCCCACTGTCGACTCCTCGGTGAAATGCGGCTTCCCGTGATTCTGCGAGGTTCCATGTGAGGTGAGGATGGCTTGGTGGTTTGAAGTGCAGCTCATTTGTAACAGACAGGAGAAAATTTCTCTCTCTTTACCAGCAACCCCATCCCCAGCCTTCTCTGAGTTTGGACGTTTGCCCTGGGAAGTGCCTGGGGTCAAGAGTGAGCACCTGGCACCTGGAGAGCTCAAGTTTTCCCGGGAGGAAAGGTCTGAGCTACTCCACACGAGGTTGGCAAGGGAGTGTTCTCCTCTTGGATGGAGGGAGGCAACAGCAGGAGGAAGAAGACGAGGAAGGAGCCGCAGGCCTGGCCAGGAGGGTGAGGCCAGCTGGAGGCCTGACCTCTGGGCACCACAGAATGTGGGGGAGGGCCTTTCCCCTCCCCGGCCAGCTTCCCCGGGAAAGTTGTTTTATGTTTTCAGTGTCACAGGTGGTTTGAGTCAGTTCGTTGGTTTGGGAACTCAAAGACATGGTGAGTTTTATGTCCAGGTCAATATGATGGGCACAGGGCTGCTGTGGACAGGGGCCCAGGAGGAGGAGGAGGAGGCCCAGCCCTAGCTCCCTCTGGGGCTTCCCCTCTTTTTGTACGAGCAAAATTCCAGATAAAGCAGGTGCAGTGGTAGCTTTGGAGCCTGCCATTGCTGGGCGCACAGACAGCACCGTGGGCTCCTGCTGACGCTCCCTGATGGCTTGGATGTGCAACGCAAGCCTATCACCAGCCCCCCTGGAAAGACGCGACCTGGAGCTGGGGCCGGTCCTGCTGCTTCCCCGCTCATCACACTAAGTGCAACAGAGAGGCGGCCTGGGACCCTCAGAGGGCTGTGCAGACCTGGGCCCCCCTCAGAGGGACATGCAGACCTGGATCCCCTCAGAGGGCTGTGCCAACCCCCTCAGAGGGCCATGCCGACCCAGGCTCCCCCTATTCAGGCTCCCTGTCAGCTCACACTTGACAGACATTGAACTGTATGCCTCCATTTCCAAAATTTCACTCAGGTATATTTCCTTTTTGATCACAGGGAAAATTAATAATCTCATCCATATGTCATGAAAATACCAGATTCCATACATTTGTTTCCATCTCTCCTCATCCCCTCTCCAGGCCACTACTGTCAGAAATAGGATCCTTCATATGGACGTCCTCCTGATACAGGTCAGAGCCGGTGGCTGCCCGGTACGTCATGCCACAATGAGGTCCATGAGTACATTCCGTCTGTGAGGCGGTCTCCGTTAGCATCCTCACATTTGCCTTTGTCAGTCAGTTGGGAGCATGCCACAGAGGCCTCAGGAGTAAATGGAGGATCCTCAAAATTAAGAAATATTTATTGTCCAGTCTAGACCAGGCTCTGTACAGGGCAGCCAGAAGGCCCTGTGTCAATTCTCATCTTTTGGGGAGCTCTGGGTCCGCTCTGTCAAATGGGTGACTAGTTGATGTCTAGATGTTGCACAGGAGATTATGAAAGTCAAGTGTCTGTTAGTGCTGTGGTTCAAGCACTAAGGTTGGATCTGTGTATCACTGAATTACTTCAAAACTCCTAGAGTGATGAAGATGATATTTAGCGAGTCTGGATTTTCAAAATCTGATTTGCGTATTATTATCTTTCTTTTCTGTTTCCTTCAAGGATACGAAACAAATATTTGTTGACAATAAAATATTATGGTAAAACCCTGCTGTGTGCACAGTTTTGTTTTTGTCTGATTCTCTTCCATATCACGATGGTTATCGTCATTTATATTTTATCAACTAGATAACTAGGGCAACTTTCTTCTCATTTCTGTGATGAGATTGTTATTATTCAGAATTACGACATAGAATTTGGGATGTTTATTTTGAATGAGATGCAATTTCTTATTCCAGAATTTATTTAGAATGTTTCATAATGCATTTTAAATTCTAAATTAAAAAGTAATTTCTATGCCAGCAGCTACCCTGCAGAGACACCCAAATTGGCTATTGGCACAAAAAGAAAAAGCAGATATAACTTTATCAGTTAGAGAAAAGTGAATGATAAAATTGTCATTCTCTTTCAGAAAGCAGCACATGTACATTTTTTAAAAATAAAAGTAGTCATACTTATGCGATAAATCTTGAAACACATGAAAAAAAAAAGATGAAGGAAAATAGGTTAACTCTAATCCTGCCAGCCAGAGAGGACCATTCATAACGTATTGGTGTATTTCCTTCCAGTCTTTCTCCTATGAAATAAACCTATATTATTACTAGCTATGCGATATTGCTACACATGAACATGTCATACTTTAGTAACTTCTCCTCAGAGTTGAAAATCTATATTCTTTGAAATATTTTGCCATTAAAAAGTGGCACGCCTTCTGGTGAGGATGCAGGGGTATCACACTGTGATTTTAATTTGCATTTCCCAGATATCTAGTGAAGTGGGTGTATGTCACATGGGTTATTGGCCATTTTGAGGTCCTCGTTTGTAAAGTGCTCAACTCTTTTGCTATTTTTTCTACTGTGTCATTGTCTTCTTATTGAATAGTAGGAGTTCTTTATATATTCTGGATACGAGCCCTTTGTCAGGTACAGTCATATCTCATTATTCACGGTAGTTCCATTCTATAACGTCTCTGTGAACACTGAATTAGTAAATGCTGAACATGGCTCCTGGGGAAATCCAAGGTTAGGTTCCTGCGAGCCTCTGGTTACAACATGTTTATCAGCCAAAACGCTATTTGCCTTGTCTGGGTTCATTTGCCCACATCCTCGTAAAGCAGGCCAGTCTCCTCGCCTTTTAAAACCCTTTTTCTCTAGAACACGTAGCAGGTATTTTACACAATCCTGCACAGGCTCCTGGGCTCCAGAACCTGCCTCCTGTAAGTTTAGCATTTTTCCTGCCGTGTCGCCTTTCGCATCTCAAGAGCCACCCGCACCAGCGAGAAGGGTTTCCCACGTCCCTGACCCCGGGTGACCTGCCCGTGAACTTCCTCGGCTTTCATTCTCACATGCACACTGGCCCTGTGTGTTTCTGTTAATTGGTTGTCCTCATGAACCCACAAATTGAGCTGCTCTTCTGTCTTCCCCACGGCTTCCTCACACGCTGTAAATGGCACGTTAGCACTCTCTGAAGGCCTTGCCTCCAGGTCTGTGAATCTCCTCTTCCTTGCTCTGGATGTAGTGAATGGTACTGTTGATTCATTGACACTGAGCTCCAGCCACAGCACTGTGACTCAGGCCAGAACGGGCTCACCTCACACTTGTGTTTTCTCCTGAGCCACCTCCTGGCCTTCTTGCTCTGGAATACCCATTTTAAACAGTGAAATTACCAATAAAAAGCATAAAAATGCAAAAAACATGGTACTAACCAGACCACACAAAGGACACCTGTTTACAGTATGAGCTGAAATAAGAAGACAGAGGGTCGCCATGTTCGACCTCAGCGGGGAACTTGTCCGCTGGGTGACTCACACATCACACTCTGCACGTGTCCGCAAATGACCCTGAGAGGGCCATGAGTGTTGATATGGGGTTACCACCACTTTAGTAAGTAGGCAAATTCACAAATGTGAAATCTGCAAATCATGAGGATCCAAGTGTATTTGTATTGTATCTTCTCCTCTCTATGGGTTACATATTTTACTCTCTTAATGGTGGCTTTTACTAAGTGTTAAGTTCTTAATTTTAATATGGTTAAATTTATTACATTTGTTAATAGTCAGAGTTTTTCATTGCCTACTCCAAGGTCATGAAAGTGTTCTTTACTTTTCTTTAAATTTTTATTGTTTACCCTTCACATTTAAATCTGCTCTGCATCTGGAATCAATTTTTGCATATGATGTGAGGTGGATATCCATGTGGATATCTTATTGATCCAGCATAATTTATTGAAAATAATATCTTTTTCTCTTTATGACCCACTTTCATCATAGATCAAGTGACCCTACATGTATGTGCTAGTCTCTGTTTAGACTACTTATTTTTATTCTATTTATCCTTGTGTCAACACCAACTGCCTTAAGTAATACAATTTTTAACAGTTCTTGATATGTTAACATAAGTCCTCCGACTTTGTTTTGCTTCTTCTAGTGCATCTTGGTTATTTTTGACCCTTTGAATGTCCACATAATTTTAGAATCAGCTGTTCTCCATAAAAAATAACTGCTGTTGTTTTAACTGGGCTTGCATTGAATCGATAGATTCCTTGGGAGGGTATTGAAGTTTAAAAAATATCATTGACCTCCGATTCATGAACATGGAATATCTTTCTATTATTTATTTCTTCTTTAATCTATCTCAATAACGTGTGTCGTGTTTACATAGAGTTTTTGCACATCTCCTATTAGATTCATTCCCTCTTTGTCCTTAGTAATTTTCTTTGCTGTGATGTCTACTTTCTCTGATGTTAACATAGTCACCCTGCTGGGAAATTTGAGTGATGTTAGCATACTTCTTTTCCATCCTTTCACTTTAAATCTACCCATGATGTTGTGTTTGAAGGGAGTTTCTTGTGGACAGCACATAGCGGGGTCATGGTTTTCAATCCGCTCTGCCAATCTGTCTTTTCATTGGGGCATTTAGACCACGTAACTCTTGATATGTTAGGGCTTAACTCTGCCATTTTATTACATATTTTCTGTTTGTTTCCTCCATTTCTCCCTCCTCTTTTTCTCTTTCTTGTCATCCTGTGGGTTACTTGAACATTTTATGGAGTTCCATCATGTCTTCTTTGTAGTGTTTCTGAATATATTGCTTTGTATACTTTCCATGTTGGTTCCTCTGGATATTACAATGCACACACATAATTTATCACAACACACTATCATTGATGTCACACCAACTCCAGTGAAGTGTTGAAACTTTATTTCGATATAGGTCCCTTTTCCATCTCCATTTAAAAAATATAGTTGTCTTAAGCATTTCCTCTCCACACATTGAGTACCACAACAGATACTGTTATAATTTTGCTTCAACCATCACGTATTAAGGAACTCATGAGGAGAGTAGCTATTATATTCACCACAATTTTTCCTATCCAGTTGTTCTTCTTTCTTTTCTGAAGTTCCAAGCCTTCTTTTTTTTAAATTATGGTAAAAAACACATAACATAAAATATACCATCTTAACCACTTTTAAGCATACAATACAGTAGTGTTAACTATAACTGTTAATCATCACTGTGCAGCAGATTCCTTGAACTTTTCCATCTTGCAGAACTGAAACTCTGTACCCATTGAACAACAACTCCCTTTTTCCCCTCTCCCTCACTTCTGGCAACCACCATTCTACTCTCTGCTTCTGTGAGTTTGACTATTTTAGATTCAGCATGTAAGTGAGATGAGGCAGTATTTGTCTTTGTGTCTGACTCAGTTCACTTAGCATAATGTCCTCAAGGTTTGTTCATGTTGTAGCATGTGACAGAATTTCCTTCTTTCTTAAGGCTGATATATATATAACATATATATAACATATATCTCTCATATTTTTTAATCCATTCATCCATCAATGGACATTGATGTTGCTACCGCTTCTTGGCTATTGTGAATAACGCCCCAAAGGACATGAGTGTGCAAATATCTCTTCCAGATCCTGCTTTCAATTCTTTTAGTATATACCCAAAAGTGAAATTACTGGATCATATGGTAATTCTATTTTCAATTTTTTGAGGAATCGTCATACTATTTTCCACAGCAGCTGCACTTTACATTCCTGCCAATGGTGCACCAAAGTTTCAATTTATCTACATCCTCACCAATACTTATTATTTTCTGTTTTTTGTTTGATAGTATCCATCCTAACAGATGTGAGGTGATATCTCATTGTGGTTTGATTTGCATTTCTGCAATGGTTAGTGATAGTGAGCATCTTTTCCTGTGCTTATCGGCCATTTGTACATCTTCTTTGGAGAAATGTCTATTTAAGTCCTTTGCCCATTTCTTAATCAGGTCATTTGGGTTTTTACCACTGAGTTATAGCAGTTCCTTATACATTTAGATATTAACCTCTCATCAGATATGTGGTTTGCATATATTTTCTCCCATTTGATAGGTTGACTTTTCACTCTGTTGTTTCCCTTGCTGTGCTGAAGCTTTTTAGTTTGATGTAGTCCCATTTGTTTATTGTTGCTTTTGTTGCCTGTGCTTTGGTGTCATATCCAAGAAATCATTGCCAAATCCAATGTCATGAAGCTTTTCCCCTATGTTTTCTTCTAGGAGTTTTATAGTTTCAGGTCTTACATTTAGGTCTTTAATCCATTTCCAGATAATTTTTGTATATGCTGTTAGGTACATGTCCAACTTCATTCTTTGGCATGTGGATATTCAGTTTTCCCAACACCATTTATTGAAGAGACTGTCCTTTCTCCATTGAATGGACTTGGCAACCTTGTGAAAAATAATTTGACCATATATGTGAGGGTTTATTTCTGGGCTCTCTACTCTGTTCCATTGGTCTATGTGTCTCTCTTTATGCCAGTATCACACTGTTTTGATTGCTATAGCAATCAGAAAGTGTGAGGTCTCCAGCTATATTCTTCTTTCCCAAGACTATTTTGGCTTTTTGAGGTCCATTGAGATTCAAAATAAATTTTAGGATTTTTTTTATTTCTGCAAAAAATGCCATTGGTATTTTGATAAGGACTTAATTGAATCTGTAGATCACTTTGGGTAGTAGGACTATTTTAACAATTAAGTCTTCCACTCTAAGAACACAGGATGTCTTTATATTTATTTGTGTCTGCAGTTTGTTTTAGCAATGTTTTGCAGTTTTCAGTGTACAAGTCTTTCACCTCCTAGGGTAAGTTTATTGCCAAGTATTTTATTGTTTTTGATGCTATTACAAATGGGATTGTTTTCTTAATTTCATTTTCAAATTGTACATTGTTCGTGTATAGAAATGCAACTGATTTTTGTGTGTTAATTTTGTATCCTGCAACTTCGCTGCATTCATTTATTGGTTCTAATAGGAGTCTCTGTGTGTGTGGAATCTTTAGGATTTTCTAGCATATAAGACCATGCCATCCATGAACAGAGATAATTTTACTTTTTTCTTTTCAATTCGGATGTCTTTTGTTTCTTTTTCTTGCCTAGTTGCTCTGGCTAGGACTTCCAGTGCTATGTTGAATAGACATGGTGGGAGTAGGCACTCATGTTCCTGATCTTGGAAGAAAGCTTACAGTATTTCTGTGTTTTGTGATGTTTTCTGTGGGATTTTCATATGTAACCTTAATTATGTTGGGGTCATTTCCTTCTAGTCCTAGTTTGTGGAGTGTTTTTATCATGAAAGAAGGTTGAATCTTGTCAAATGCTTTGTCTGCATCAATTGAGATGATCATGTGATATTTATCCTTCATTCCATTAATGTAGTATATTATATTGATTGATTGTCATTTGAACCATCTTTCCACTCCAAGAATAAATCCCACCTGGTCATGGCATATAATCATTTTAGTTGGTTTTTGAATTTAGTTTGCTACAATTTTGTTGAGGATTTTTGCATCTATATTCATCAGGGATATTGGCCTGTAATTTTCTTTTTTTGTAGAGCCTCATCTAGCTTTGATATCAGGGTAATGCTGGCCTTGTAAAATGAGTTTGGGAGTATTCCCTGCTCTTCAATTTTTTGGAAGAGTTTGAGAAGAATTGACATTAATTCTTCTTTAAATGTTTGGTAGAATTTACCAGTGAAGCCCTCAAGTCTTGGGCTTTTCTTTATTAAGAGATTGTTTTGATTGCTGATTCAATCTCCTTGCTAGTTATAAATCTATTTATATTTTCTATTTCATCTTGATTCAGTCTTGGTAGGTTGTATGTTTCCAGAAAGTTATTAACCTATTCCTTCTAGGTTACCCAATTTGTAGGCATATAATTGTTCATTATTGTCACTTATGATCCTTTGTGTTTCTGTGGTATCAGTTGTAATGTTTCTTCTTTCACTTCTGATTTTATTTATTTGAGTCTTCTTTTTTTTTCTTAGTCTAGCTAAAGTTTTGTCAATTTTGTTTATCTTTCCAAGAAACTAACTCTTAGTTTTGTTGATTTTTTTCTAGTCACTATTATATTTATTTATGCTCTGATCTTTGTTATTTCCTTCCTTCTACTAACTTTGGGCTTACTTTGCTCTTCTTTTTCTAGTTCCTTGGAGTGTCAAGTTAGGTTATTTATTTAAGTTCTTTCTTTTTCCTTAATGTAGGCTTTATCACTATCACTATAAATTTCCCTCTTAGAACTACTTTTGCTGCATCCCATACAAAACTGCTTTTGTATATTGTGTTTCTATTTTCATTTTTCTCAAAATGTTATTTGATTTCCCTTTTGATTTCTTCTTTGACTCATTGGTTATTTAGGAGTGAGTTGTGAATTTTCCAGCTCTCCTTCTGTTATTGATACCTAGTTTCATACAGTTGTGGTCAGAATAGATACTTAAAATCTTTTTAAATTTGTTAAGACTTGTTTTGTGACCTAACACATGATCTATGCTGGAGAATGTTCCATGTGAACTGAAAAAAATGTGTGCACTGCTGCTGTTGGATGGAATGTTCTGTATATGGCTGTTAGATCCAGTCAATCTAAAGTGTAATTCAAGTCCAATAGTTCCTCATTGATTTTTCTGTCTGGATGATCTATAAATTGTTGAAAGTGGGATATTGAAGTCCCCCACTATTGTTATGTTGCTGTCTATTTCTGCCTTCATATCTATTAACATTTGCTTTATATGTTTAGGTGCTCTGAAGTTGGGTGTATATATATTTACAATTGTTATACCCTTTTAATGAATTTATCCCTTTATCATTGTATAACGACCTTTTTAGTCTCATTACAGTTTTTAATCTAAAATCTATTTTATCTAATATAAGTATAGCTATCCCTACTCTCTTTTGGTTTTCATTTGCATAGAAAAACTTTTTCCATCCCTTCTCTTTGAGCCTACGTGTGTCCTTAAAGCTGAAGTGAATCTCTTATAGGCAGCATATAGTTGCGTCTTATTTTTCAATCCATCCAGCCACTCTGTCTTTTGATTGGAGAATTTAATCCATTTACTTTTAAAGTAATTATTGATAGGTAAAGACTTACTAATGCCATCTTGTTAATTATTTTCCATCTGTTTTGTAATTCTTTTGTTTTTGTCTTCCTCTTTTGTCGTCTTCCTTTGTGTTTTGGTGATTTTCCCTGGTAATATGCTTGGATTCCTTTATCCTTATCTTTTGTGTATGTACTTTAAGTTTTTGCTTTGTAGTTACCCTGAGGCTTACATAAAACATCTTATAGTTATAACAGTCTATTTTAAGTTGATAACAACTTAACTCTCATTGCATACAAAAACTCTATCCTTTTACTTCCCCTCCCTCGCATTTTATGTTTTTGATGCCATGATTTACATCTTTTTATATTGTGTCTCCATTAACAAATTATTGTAGCTACAACTGTTTTTTAATGCTTTTGTTTTTTAACCTTTATATTAGATTTAAGTGATTTACACCTGACCACTACAGTATTAGCATATTCTGAATTTGACTATGTAGTTACCTTAAACAGTGAGTTTTATACTATCATATGTCTTCATGTTACTAATTAGCATCCTTTCATCTTGAAGAACTCCTTTCAGCATTTCTTGTAAGGCAGGTATAGTGGTGATGAACTCCCTGAGCTTTTGTTTGTCTGGAAAAGTCTTTATCTCTCCTTCATTTCTAAAGGACAGCTTTGCTGGGTAAAATATTTTGGGTTGGTAGTTTTTTTCTTTCAACACCTTGAATACAGTGCATTCTCTCCTGCACTGCAAGCTTTCTTTGGTGAAATCTACTGATAGACTTGTGGGGGTTCCCTTGTATGAGATGAGGTTTTTCCTCTTGCTACTTTCAAAATTCTCTCTTTGTCTTTGATTTTTGGTAGTTCTATTATAATGTGTCTCAGTTAAGTCCTCTTTGAGTTAAATCTATTTGGGGACCTATGAAGTTCATTATACTGGATGTCCATATCTCTCCCCAGATTTGGGGAGTTCTCAGCTATTATGTCTTTAAATAAGCCTTCTGCCCCTTTCTCTCTCTTCTTCTTCTTCTGGGACTCCCATAATGCAAATATTGTTTCACTGAATCATGTCACGTAATTCACATAGATTTTCTTCACTCTTTTTCATTCTTTTTTCTTTTTTCTCCTCTGACTGGATACAGTCATGCATCACTTAACAATGGGGATACATTCAGAGAAATGCATCATTAGACAATTTTGTCATTGTGTGAACATCATTGAGTGTACTTACACAAACCTAGATGGTATAGCCTACTACATACCTAGGCTATATGGTATAGCCTATTGCTCCTAGGCTACAAACATATACAGCATATTACTTTACTGAATATTGTAGGAAATTGTAACACAATGATAAATATCTGTGTATCTAAACATAGAAAAGGAGCAGTAAAAATATGGTATAAAAGATTTTAAAAAATGGTACACCTGCGTAGGCACTTAGTATGAAGAGAGCTTGCAGGACTGGAAGTTGCTCTGGGTGAGTCAGAGGGTCAGTGGTGAGTGGATGTGAAGGCCTAGGACGTTACTATACACTATTGTAGACTTTATAAATGCTGTACACTTAGGCTACACTAAATTCATAAAAAATATTTTTCTTTCTTCAATAATAAACTAATCTCAACTTATTGTAACTTTTTTACTTTATAAACTTCTTAATTTTTTTAACTTTTTGACTCTTTTGTTATAACACTTAGCTTAAAACACAAACACATTGTACAACTGTACAAAAATATTTTCTTTCTTTATACCCTTATTCTATGAACTTTTTTCTATTTTTAATTTTTGTTTTGTTTTGTTTTTTTACTTGTTAAACTTTTTTGTTAAAAACTAGGAAACAAACACACACATTAGCCTAGACCTACACAGGGTCAGGATCATCAATATCACTGTCTTCCACATCCACATCTCATCCCACCAGAATATCTTCAGTGGCAATAACGCACATGCAGCTGTAATCTCGTATGATAACAGTGCCTTCTTCTAGAAGACCTCCTGTAGGACCTGTCTGAGGCTCTTCTTGAGGAAGAGTCACTCTTTTCAGAAATATGTCCATGGTGGTTTGCTTGGTTTGTTTCTTTTTTTCACCATAGATTTGCTTGTAAGCAGATAATGTACCATGAACCTTCCTCTCTATTAATGAAAACCTTTTGGTGTTGGGGACTCGTGTTTCCAAACTTTTTAAGGAGCTTGTTGAGGTCTGCAAAAGCTTCTACTAAGCACTTCACTGTCAATTTTCTCAGGGATTCTTCTTTTTCTTCTCCTGCAGTTTCCTTTTCTCTCGTCTATTCTTCAGTTATGTGTTCCTGTTCCGGTTCCAACAACTCCTCTTTAGTCAATTCCTCAGGAACCACCTCTAGGAGCTCCTCAATGTCATCCTCATCCACACCCAGGTTAAAGTTGTTTGCCATCCCAACCACAGCCTTGTTGATTTTTGCAACCTCCTCATTCTAGGCAAATCCTTTGAAGTCACGGACAAACTTCTTGAGTGTCTTCTCCTGGATATCATTCATACACTCTTTGGTGACATCGCCCTAAATGGTAAGATTCTTGATGCAGTCATAGATGTTGTAATCCTTCCAGAACTGCATCAGTATCTTCTCAGTGTCTTCCTCAGTTGCAGCAATAGCCTGGGCAAAAGTCCTCCTCAAGTAGTAGGCCTCAAGTAGCAGGCCTTTCCACAACACAAACAAGTTTTTTACTTTGGCTGTGAAGGTCATGGTACTGAGAGCATTATGCTTCTATGTCTGGTCTTCAATCCACAGTATTAGAAGTTTCTTCATGTCCAATATAGACCTTTCTTGAATTTTTGTTAGTCTTGTTTGCCTTCAATGAAGCAGTTCCTTTAACACCTTCCATCACTTTGTTCTTGATCTTCAAGATTGTAGCTATGATTGAATGGGACATGCCTGACTGGCAAGCAATAACCATCACTGATTTTCCACCTTTGTAGTCCTTAATCACTTTTAATTTTGTTTCCAGGTCAATCACTCAACATGGCCTCTTACTGGCAACATTAACAGTGGATTTTGTACATTTAGAGGCCATGATGAGCAAAACAACACAAGAATTAAATCAAGCACAAGAGAAAATGATGCAATCAAGAGACGTGGTAAACACAAGGTGTATGAGGCTGATACTGGCTTAAAACGTCATACTGTTTTACAGTAAACTTTTTTTATAAGTAGGAAGAATATACTCTAAAATAATGATAAAGGTATAGTACAGTAAATACACAAACCAGTAACATAACAAATAATAAACCAGTCACTTATTATCATTATTATTATGTCTGTACATAACTGTATGCACTATTCTTTGATATGAGTGACAGCACAGTAGGTTTGTTTATACCAGCACCACCACAAACATGGGAGTAATGCATTGCACTATGACATTATAATGGCTACGACATCACTAGGTGATAGGAATCTTTCAGCTCCATTATAAATTTATGGGACCATTGTCATATGTGTGCTCTATCCTTGACTGAAAAGTCATTATGCAGCACATGACTGTAATTTCAAATGACCTATCTTCAAGTTCACAGATTCTTTCTTTCGCTTGATCGAGTTGGCTGTTGATGTTCTCTGTTGCATTTTTCATTTCATTCATTGTATTCTTCAGCTCCAGAATTTTTATCTCTCTGTTGAACTTCATTTTTTGTCTGTTTATTGTTTTCTTGATTTCATTGAGATGTCTATTTCCATTCTCTTGTAGCTCCCTGAGCTTCCTTATGCAATTCTTTTGAATTCTTTTTCCGGCAATTTGTAGATCTCCATTTCTTTGGTATTGCTTACTGGAAAATCATTGTACTCCTTTGTTGGTGTCATGCTTCCTTGATTTTTTATGTTTCTTGTAGACTTACATTGATGTCTGAGCATTTGATGAAGCAGTTACCTCTTCCAGACTTTATAGACTGGTTTTGGTGGGAAAAAAACCTTCACCTGGTGGTGGATGTGAAGGCACTGGCTGGATAGGGTATGGTGGTTCTGGCTCTAGGGAAGGTGTAGTCTCCATGTAGGCCCATCATCTGAGGTCAGTATTGATGAAGATTGCAAGGATCCTCAGTGGCCAAGGCTGTGGGTGTCTGCAGAGGCAGCAAGGGCTGTTAGGGCCCTTGATGGCAAAGGCAGCTGGGGACCACCTAATCTCTTCCCCCCACAGGGGATGTTGTAGCCATGGGTATCCCTCTTGGCATGGGATCCAGCTTGAGAGCACCCTAGTAGTGGTGGTGACACTGGTATCTGATGCCCAGGACCCTACAATGCAGCCTCAGAGCCTGGGACTGGAATGCAATCACTCATGGAGCAACAGTAGCTCTGGGGTCCAGGACATGCACAAGGTTGGGGGGGTGACCCCAATCCTAGGTGATACAATAGTAGCTCCTTTTGGGTGGGGGGATGCAGCAGTGTCTCTCTCCCCGGGGAATCCATGGCCACAATGGCTGTTGGCTACCTCATCAGCAAAGGCTGCCAGGCTCCTCTGCAGAGCAGGTCATTGGGGACCACAATGGCACCTGTTGTGTGGCTGACAATGGTAGCCCACCCCCCACCTTTATACTTTGTCCCTAGCCGTCTCCAGACTCTTCAGCCTCAGTCCCTCCAGTGATCCTTTCTGTGCAGTTATTCTTCATCTTTTGTTCCACTGTGTTGCTATAGGTTCTTAACTGGACCCCTGAGCCCTCCCAAGGCTGTTTTTATGCATGGCTAGCTGTCTAATTGTTGTTTTTTGTAGGGAAATGAAGGCTGGTATTTCCTACTCCACCATCATGCTGACATTACTCCTCTTGAATGGATTCTTGAAGTACTTTTTTGATGGCTTCTTTCAATCATTGTAGCTCATTTAAAAATTGATTTGTCCTAGTGTTGCCATCAGTTGATTATTTTTTCTCACTCAAGCTGTGATTTTCCTGGTTCTTGTTCTGATACATGATTTTGTTTTATTGTAACCTGGATACTTAGGATATTATGTTAAGAGACTCTTGGTCCTATATAAGTCTTCTATTTTTGTAGGTAGTCATCCAGTTTAGGTTTAGTATGTAGGTTCTGACCTACTTATGTGGGCTTTAGTTTTCTGAGTGCTTGCCGTCCTCTTCTGGACTTTTCTCTTCTTCTGCTTCTGCTTGAGTTTCTGCTGGTTCCCTGCTAATGCTGCCTGCTAGGGGTGGCGGTGTCTCTTTGCACCACCCATGTCCCTAGGTGTGAGTGGGATGCCGGACCTCTGGGGTGGACAGTTTCTACTGGTCTGTTCTCTGGTCACCCAGCACCGGTGGGCTGATGACTCTATCTCTGCCAGTGGCACTGGGTGAGGGAAGCATCTCCCTGTTCCACCTTCTTTCATAGGGAGAAGGCTCAGGGGCTGACACTGCTGTAGGCAGACCCAGCCACTGCTGTCAGCTGGTGGGAGGTGGGAATGGGCTGTATCTTCCACCTGCCAGTTCCGCTGGAGCTGCTGCTGTGGGAAGATCTGGCCACTACAGTCACCAGGTATGGGGGTTCCCATTACGACCCTGCTGGCCTCCTCCTTTCTCGGTTTGTTTTTGTTTTTGTTTTTGTTTTGGCCTGAGAGAACAGGCTTCTCTCTCTCTCCCTCCCTTTCTTCCCTCCACACCTGTTGACAGTTCTGGTTGCACGTCTGTCCAGCACTCAGTCCAGGATATCTGGGAGACAAAAAAAACAAACCAAGGAACTCACTGCAGGGTCATTCTCCAAGTCCTGATGTCCCTAGCCAGTCCATCTGAGCCCAATTTTCCAATTTTCTGAGCCCTTTTATGATTGTTGAATTATTCCCAGGGTATTTAGTTGTATTTAGAGAGGAGGAACAGGGAAAAATGAGTACATGCCATCTTGTCCCAGGACCAGATCCAAGAGTTTTATTTTAAAAAATACATAAATATTTATTCAAATGTTTATCAAAAGCTTTTTCACCATATACTAAGACAATCCTATGAGACATTTCTTTAATATATTAACTTGGTAAATTATAAGGATTGCTGTCAAATGTTAAATCAACCATGAGTTATGAGATAAACTCAATATTCTGTTTATCCTCTGCTTGCCGCCTCTCCCAGACTCATTCTCTTCCCTTCTCTGCCTCTTTCTGGGCTCTGAAAGGTGAACCTGTCTGCTTTGCATTGCCCAGGCTCTCTACACTCTGAGATAGGATCAATTATGTTGGGATAATGGGACGTGTGGCCAGAACCTTAAAAAATGGGAGTAGAGAGAGAGGTCAGAGTATTATCTGCTTCCTCTGCCTGCTTGCTGTGTGAAGACAGACACTGAAAAATAAGTGTAATAAGTGAGAAAAGTATATTGTACTGAGAAAGTGGTAACTGCTCTGCAAAAAGTTAAAGCCCACAGAGTATAGGAATGGAGAGGGGAACCTTACTAAGAAGGTGACATTTGAGCAAGGACTGGTGAGAGGTAAGGAAGCAACCATTTTAAGGGCTTTGGATTTTCCTCTGATTGAAATGGGGTGGCACTGAAGGGCTTCAGGCAGAAAAATAACATAATCTGACATATTTTACAAGAGCTTTATTGTAATAAAAATCTCTTGACAAATAGAAATGCATGAATACTTCCTTAACATATACAATATATACTTCAATCCTAAAACTATCATCTTAACTTGCAGAAATACTAGAGACGTTCCCACTGAGGTCAATGTCATTGCAAGGGTGACAAATTTCTCCATACCTTTTAACATTGTTCTGGAGGTATTAACCAATGCAATTGGAAAACAAGAAAAAAAAAGAAAAAACAATTAGAGGTATAAGAATTAGAAATGAAGAAATAAAACTATATTTGCAAATGTTATATTAGCTTAACTGGAAAATCCTATATAATCAATGATAATAAAAGAATTCAGCCAGGTAGCAGGATATAAAATGAAACTGAAAAAAAATCACCTAAACCTCATACCTTACACGAACTAGTTTAAATAGGTTAACCCAAAATAGATCATAGATTTAAAATGTAAAATGTAAAACTATAAAACTTTTACAAGAAAACACAGGAGAAACTTAGCGACCTATGGTAAGGTGAAGGTGAAAAGTTTTTATACGTGACATGAGAAGCATGATCCATAAAAGAAAAAAGAAACCAACAATCTGGACTTTGTCAAAATTAAAAATTTTTGCTCTGAAAAATACCCTGTTAAGAGGATTAAAAGGCAAGCTACAGATTTGGAGAAAATACCTGAGAACCACGTATCTGAAGAGGGACTCATATCTAGAATATATACATTTCGAAATGTAACAGTAAAAAAAATGGGCAAACATTTCACCAAAGGAGATATGCAGATGACGAAAATGCACGTGAAAATGTAATCAGTATTGTTAGCCACTAAGGCAATGCATATTAAAACCATGATGAGATATCACTATATACCTATTAGAACAGCTAAAGTAAAGAATAATAACAATACCAAATGCTGGTGAGGATTCAGAGAAACTAGATCTCTCACACATCAATGGTGGGAATGTAAATCTATGGCCACTCTGAAAATTCATCTATTTTTTTTTCTGATTGTTTTCATACTAAACATACAATTACCATACAAGCCAACAATCACAGTTCTGAGTATTTATCTGCTGTGGTCTGAGTGTGTGTGTTCCCCCCAAATTCATAGATTGACATCCTAACTCCCAATGTGATGGTAATAGGAGGTGGGGCCTCAAGGAGGTGATTAGGTCATGAGGGTAGAGCCCTCATGATGGGATTAGTGCCCTTATAAAGAGACCCCAGAGAGCTCCCTCACCTAGCCCACCATGTGAGGACACAAGAAGACAGTCATCTATGAACCAGGAAGCAGGTCCTCACCAGACACCAAATCTGCTGGCTCCTTGATCTTGGACTTCCAGCCTCCAGAACTGTGACAAATACATTTCTGTTGTTTATAAGCCACCCAATCTGTGGCATTTTGTTATAGCAGCCTGAATGGACCAAGATGTTATCCCAAAGAAGTGAAAACATGTCCACACAACAACCTGTGCACAGATGTTCAGATTCGCTCTGTTTGTAATACCCAGAATTGGAAACAACCCAAATGTCTTTCAAAGAATGAATGGATAAACAAACTATAGTACATCTGTACAACAGAATATTCCTTAGCAGTGTAGCCAGTGAACTATTGATTCTTGCAGCAGCCTGGATGGATCTCAAGGGGATTATGCTGAGTGGAAAAGCCAATCTCAAAAAGTCACATACTGTATGATTCCATTTATGGAACAGTCTCTAAAGGACAAATACATAGAGGTTAGTGATTTCCTAAACTCTGAATGCATAGAGCCATAAGGGGTGGGGAGTAGGGAGGTGAGTGTGACTATAAAGGGCAGAACAAGGGATCTTTGTGGTGATGGAGCAGTTCTACATCTTGGTTGTGATGGTGGTTACACAAATCTACACGTGACAAAATTGCATAGAGCTATACGTGCACACACACACACACACACATGCATGTGTGCGTGTAAAAATCTGAATAAGGTCTATGGATTGTACCAATGTCAGTTGCCTAGTTTTGATGTTGTGCAGTACTTAGGTAAGATGTGACCACTGGAGAAACCAGGTGAAGGGTATAAGGGGCCTCTATGCACTATTTTTGCAATTTCTTGAGAATCCATAATTATTTCAAAATTAATAATTAAAAAGAGGAAAAAGTCAATAGCATTTATACATTAGATATCATTAATTATAATAGCGGAAGATATATAACAGATGAAAAAACCCATTTATAAGAGCCATCAAAAAAATTAATTACTTAGGATAAAGTTAACATAAAATATTTGAAACCTATACAAAGAAAATGATAAAAACACTCCTGACACACACAAAAGTGGACCTGGAATATATTCTGGGTCAGAATATATTCAACCTCAGCAAGATCTCAGATTTTAGAGTGCTCTGGGAAATATCCAGAATTAAGAGCATGACATGGCACATGAATAGACAGATCAGTGGAACTGAAGTCCACAAACTGCTCCACCACAGATAGAAATCTAGCACAGGAGGAAAGTGGCCCCTCAAAGCACAGGGCTGAGATAATCTTTTTAATAAATAGCGTTTGGACAACAAGATAGACATAGAAAAAGATACAATTTGCTACATTCCTTTCTGTAATATTTTTGCAATTTCCTGTGAATCTGTAATATTTTCAAAATAAAAAATTTCAGGGGCCAGCCCCATGGCCTAGTAGTTAAGTTCAGTGTGCTCCACTTCGGCAGCCCACGTTCAGTTCCCAGGCACGGACATATCCCACTCGTCTGTCAGTGGCCATGCTGTGGCGGCAGCTCACATACAAAAAGAGGAAGATTGGCAGCAGGTGGCAGCTCAGGGCAAATCTTCCTCAGCAAAAACAAAAAAACAAGTTTTAAAAAATTTAAAAATCAATAACATTCATATATATTAGATGTATCTAAGAATAATGCATAATAATAATAGTATCCTCTTGGTAAGGCTGTGGGGAAATAGGTATTTCATACATTTCTGGTGAGCATTCAGAATGGCACAGCCCCCATGGAGAGGAATTAGGCCTTACCTAACAAAAGTGCTTATGCACCTGCCCTTCAAGCCAGCAATTCCCTTCTAGAACTTTACCCTGAAGATACACAATCAACAATGTGAACATACATATGCAAAGATCATTCACTGCAATATTATTTGTAATTGCAATGTGTTGGGAACCACCTAATGCCCACATATAGGAGATTAGTTGAATAAACTGTGGAATATATGCACAGTGGGGTGATACACAGCCGTAGAAAAGAATCAAGACGATCTCTATGGAAGAAAAAGGAGTCATTACTAAAAGATATAGTTAAACTAAAAAAAGGAAAAGTTTTAAAGAGCACATCATATGCTGCTTTTTATGTCAGAAAGAAAGCGCAATAGGCAAACATACACGTATCTGCTTATCTTTACAAAACAAACAAACAAATAACAGGAAGGCTAAACCAGAAACAGAAACCGAGGCAGAACTGGGGAGAAAAGGGATGGAGGCAGTGTTGAAGGTAGGGACACTCCTCTGAGTATGCCTGGTCACATAATTTTGTCTTTAGGAATCATGATAAGGTTCAATGCATTCAAAAAAATAAAACAAATAAACAAGGATGAGAAGGTGGGAGAAGCTAAAACTGAAAACACGCGGAGACTAATGAACCCTGCAGTGTTTCCAACAAGAGATAACAGCTAATCCTAGGAACTTCGGAAAGCAGGGTATGACTCTATGTCCACAATCTTGGGAGGGCCTGAGGGAGGGAGCCTGCAATCCAATGCTGGTCTCTTTTTAGCCGGTTTGCTTTTTCTAGTGATATGGGCAAAGCAGTTCCAAAAGTATTTTACATGTATAATAGGACTAAGCTGATGAGCCAGTGTGTTGAGGTTGTGGGGAGCGGGGTCTCACTGTAGAAGAAAGGAGATTACAAACATGGAATGAGAGAAGGCAACAATTGGAGTTGGAAGTGTCAGTGTAAACTCATGGTTTCTAAACTACATACATTTATGAATATATGCAAGTGTATGCGTAGACTGGTGTGCACATGAAAGTCTGTGTGGAGGTGTGTGTATCTCTATCTGTCCGTCTATCTATGTATCTATCTTTCTATGGATATACCCCCTGAGAGGGTACAGAGGCAAAACCACCCCAGTATCTTGGTCTCTATAACCATTGCCACAAATAATCAGGGGTCCTTGGAGAAATGGCTGACTCCAGGCTGTGGCAGGGTGGGTACAAGATGAACACTGAGCATCTTGTTATAATGAAATGTAAGGAAGTGCTCAAAAATAATAATAATAATAATGGGAGAATGTCACAAGGGCACAGGAGCCAGCTTTAAGGTGCTCCAACTGGCCAAATCTGGGATAATTTGAGCACCAAAATAATCAAGTAGAATGATGAATTGTAAATTGAAAAAAATAGAAATTCATGAATCCATACCATAACAGATAGATAAATGAATAAATCAGTGGGAGTGGAAAGAGGGCTCTTGTCACGGTAGAGTGCTGAGGACAGATGAGTAAAGGTGAGAGAGTGCTGGAACTGGAAAACATCACTGTGCAGCCATCACAGAAAACACCAGTCCACGCAATTCCATCTTCAATGGAAACTAGATAACTGAAGTACTATTCTAGCCATGAGTGATGCAAAACCTGAATCTTATCATGAGGAAACATCAGAAAAACCCTGCAAATAAGGAGCATTCTATTAAAGAGATAATGGATGAGAGGGAGATGGGGAGAGAGAGAGAGTAACAGAGAGAGATGGAGAGAGAGGGAGAGAGAAAATGCTCCAAAAATGTCAATGTCACGAAAGTAAAAAAAAAAAAAGAAAAAGTCCAAAGGAATGTTCTAGGTTAAAGACTAGAGAGACATGAAAACTAAACCCAATGCTGACCCCAGACTGGAATTGTATTGGAGAGGAAAGTCTACAAAGAACATTATTAAGGCTATTGATGAAATTGGCTAATGGGTAGTATGTTAAATTTAATGAAATTGACAACCATACCCTTGGCATTCTGCTGTAAAGAAGCTCCCTCCCTTCTCTCCCATTTGTTTGTCTAGTTATCTAGTTATCACCAGGATGGACTCATGACTGCTTATTCTCTCTTAGAACACAGGCTGATGGCTTTTTACATATTTACGTTTTTTCAGTCACTAGCATCATTCTCCTTTTGATCGTCAAATTGTCACAACTGTGGCTTATGAGAATTCCTTTTAGACTGGCTCTTGTGTTCCTTAATCTTTAATTATTTTTAATTTTTTATCTTTATTTTTTCCTTGCTTTCTGGCACAAAAACATATTCCAGGCAAAGCTGCCCCTTCCCACCTTCCCCTGGAGAAAGGTATTGGGGACCAGTTTCTGGACGCCCATTTCATGTAGGGGGCTGACCGGGCTGCAGGGCCGTTTCAACAGACAGAGCAGGACAAGATCACTTTGTTAAAAGCATAAACTTATATTGCTATTTCCTTCAGTCCTACCTAAAAATTATTTTATTCTAGAAATTGTTCTCTCTTTTTCATTGTACTAAAAAAACTCAATTCTTAAAAAAAGTAGTTAATTTATATGAAAAGTAAGGAAATAAAAATGATGCTAATGATACCAATATTATCATGAACAGAAAACTATCGGGCCGGCCCTGTGGCTTGGCGGTTAAGTGCGCGCGCTGCGATGCTGGCGGCCCGGGTTCGGATCCCGGGTGCGCATCGAGGCACCACTTCTCCGTTCATCCTGAGGCCGAGTCCCGCATACAGCAACTAGAAGGATGTGCAGCTACGACATACAACTATCCACTGGGGCTTTGGGGGGAAAAAATAAAATAAATAAAATCTTTAAAAAAAAAAAAAAAAAAAAAAAGAAAACTACCGAATGGAGCTTAACATTTTCTGTGGGGTTTCCTTTTTCTTTACAATGAATTCCTCTAAGACTGTTCAGTCACATCACTTTGTTCTAGTCATTTGACGTCTCCCATTCTGTGGGGCCATGTAAGGACTTCTCTGATGGGTAGTGTGATCGGATTATTTCAATTTGCTTTCAGTTTAAAGGCACTGATGTCCTATTAGCTGATAGGTGTGGGTTTGTGGAACATAGTGGCTGTCAGCTACAAGCCTGTTCTTGGTGATGATGTTCAGCAACTGGAGAAGATTTTGAGATAACAAGATTTGAGTATCTCAATAAATAGGGTTTCGTTTCACCACCATCTGGTCATCTAAAGGATTTAACGCATGATTTTTAGTGTGGATGTCCTATGTTCTTGTTGAACAAGTCAATTCAGTTTCCTACATTTAATAAAAATATTATTTAAAATCCACACACCTCGATACATTTAACAAAATTCTAAATCTACTGTCCCAATTGAAAGCTTTTAAATTTTTCTTGCTTTCTTTCCAAGCTACAAGCTCTTTTTTTTTTAAATAAAATACAACATTCCTTTAGCAATCTAATGATCAGACTCTGTGCTATGATAACAACGTCCCAGTACCTTCCTCTTCCCCCCTTCCCTCCACCTCAAATATTTACCATCTTGGTTACTAGCAAAATCTCTGGCATCAACTCTGATTCCTCTCTTTCCATCATAGCTCCTGTCTCATCTGTCAGCAAACACTATAGACAGAACTGGCCACAAAATTTATGGGGCCCAGTGCAAAATGAAACAGGGGGCCTTTGTTTGTAAATGACTTAGAATTTCAAGATGGTAACAGCTGGGACACCGAGGCACTACCTTCAAAACATGTTAAGAATCTGACTTCTTACCAATCTTACTGCCACTCCTTGGGGAGCAAGGAGTGTTTATCCATGGGCTTCCATCCCCCACTGGTCAAGTGTCGCCCCACGGGGTGTTTAGCCCCTGGCACAGGCATGAGCACTGGTGTTTTCCAGTCGGGGACTCCTGGATTGTCTGCTGCACCAATAGCCAGAGTAAATAGTTCGTTCAAAGGTGTGTGGCAGCCACAAGAGGTATTCGGTACAGCCCTAGAAAAACATGGCATCCAGCACTCTATATTTTCACTCTTTGTTTATTGTTTTCTTTTTTCCAGTGCAGTAAGCACAAGGCTGGAGACTTCTGTTGTTTTGTTTGCTGCCATATCTTTGGTGCCCAGAACAGTACTTGGCACATATTTAGTACTCAACAAATATTTGTTGAATGAATGATTGAATGAATTATCCCATCAGCCAACTACAGTGCGTTTGTCCCTGGGAACCACATTGTTTAAAGTGAATCTAGCGGGCTAAGATCCCTTCTTGATTCTTGAGCTGAAGAGAACCTATAGTTAACCAATCCAGCCTAGAGTTGGAACCTGAACACCTGGTTTTTGTGGGTCTCTAGGAAAGATACAAGAGGTGGGGCCTACACAGACAGAGAAACTCAGGTTATGATCCCAAACTAAAGTGACAGAGGCCTTCTGGACTGACCCTGTTCGGGGCCAGTAAGCATCCTCACGCAGCTGAGGGGAGGTGAGGAGGAGGAAAAGCAAGACAGCCAGCCCCCCACCCGCACAGAGGGCCTCTTCCCGATGCTTCCTGGAGTTGCTTTTCAGATCCGCTTGAGAATTGCTGTGGCTCAGAATTTAAAATGAGACTTGGTCATTTACTAAGGATCACATTTCAAGAGGAAAGACGGCTGTGCCATGCAAGTTCCTAAAAGTATTAAAATTACGAGCATGGTTTACGTAAAAGAACAGTATAAGACATGTTGCAAGGGTTGCCTTGGAGGAGAAGGCCTGCAACACTCAACATATGGGAAGAGGCTCATGTATCAGGAGGCAGGGAACAGCAGAATTTGCAGTCTGAAGTTGGAAAACCCTTTGAATGGGCTGCCGATAATATATATTTGAAAGAGGTCACATAGTGCTTATCGAACAAAATATTGGGTTTCTATCATTTTATTGAGATTTAAATTTTCTTTAACCACTGCCTAATTTTAGGGGACTGATTTTACCACCTCCACTTGTCTTGTCCACCAAAAGCCCAAACACCCACCTGTGACGTGGAGGCCATATATAGGAAGTATTTGTTACTACAAAAAGCAGAAATGATGAAAGAGAAGCGGACAGCTTCTTAATGATTGCTGCTCCAACAACAAAGTGGTGTTCTTTGTGTTTTGGTGGAAGGACCCTCCCTTCAGGGCACGAATTGGCCCGTGAGCATGCTGCTGTCAGGGGAGTAAAGTCACGTAGGAGCCTTGCTGGTTTCAAGGCCAGTGCTGCCTAGAACATGCGGGCTCACAGCCCGGCCTCTCATCAGAAATTCCTGATGTGTGCTGTCTTCCACGAAGAATACAACTAAAGTGGCTTTCATCGGCGAAAAATCCCTGATCCACGGTCTAAATCTTTCACTTGTTTAAGTTACAAATTTGCTTAACAACGTCTCATTTTAAACATTTTCTTTAAAAAGCTCCACTTAATATCTGGCAAAAAAATTTAAAATTCTTACATGCCCACATTCTTCAACTCAGTATTTCCTTGGGACCTATCCTAAGGAAATTGTTAGAAACGTAAGCAAATCTTTGTGCCTTATCGTGGTTGTTTTCTTGTCCTATGTATGTATCATATAACCATATAATTTATACGCCAACTCAAGAACCTTTAAGGATGAAGGGAGGGTGCTAAAATAATTGCAATTCCATAATTTCTTAAAATATTTATTTTTTGAATGACAAATTGGTTTTGACACGGTGGACTTATAAAAGAGTTCTAGTTGCAAAATACTATAAAAAAAATAAAATTATGTAGACATTCCAACTATATCTCTTTGTATCATGCTTTAGAGGTTACTCTACAGAATACAGTATGCATCCATAACTTATCGCCATACACCTTGAATTATTCATACACCACTTTGTATGTAACGTAACAACTTTACAACAATCTAATCCTACTGGAAACCCTCCTGTCCTTTCTGCTACTGTGGGCTTATATTTTACTTTAAAATGTTATAATCCCTAAACTCATTATTATTAGTTTTCCTTCAAATATTAAGTTGAGTTTAAAAGAATTTTTAAAAAGAAAGAAAAATAGTCTCATATTTATCAACATATTTACCATTTCCAGCGATTTCCTCCTGCTGATCTGAATTTCCATCTGGTATCTGCTCCTTTCAGCCTGAAATTCTTTTATCATTTCTTGTAGCTCAGAGCTGCTGATGGAACATTTTCTCAGCTTTGGCATACTGAAAGTGACTTTATTTTGTTTGCGTTTCTGAAAATCCCTGCATACAGAATTCTAGGTTGTCATTGTTTTTCTTTCAGCACTTTAAAGATGTTCCATTTTCTTCTCGCCTTTATATTTCTGATGAGAAGTGAGTTGTTTTTATTCTCCAGCACATGTCTCTTTTTTCTCTGGCTGCTTTTAAGATTTTTTTCTTTATCTTTACTTTTCAGGAATTCATATTTGGTGTGCCTTGGTATGATTTTGGAGGGGAGGTAGGGAAAGTATTTACACTACTTGGGGTTTGTAGTGATTCTTGAATTAGTGGGTTGATGAACTTGATCAAATTTGCAAAATTGTGTCACATACTTGCATTTTTATTGAATATATTTATACCCTATTTCCTCCCTCTTCTACCTGGGACACCATTTGTATGCATGGCTGACCACTTGACATTGTTCCTTGAGGCTCATTGTACTCATTGAAGCTCTGCTCATTTTTGCAGTTTTCTTGATCTCTGTGCTTCAGTTTGGATGGTTTCTACTGATTTTCTTAAAGATCGTTGACCCTTTCTTCTGCTGTATCCAATCTTCTGTTAAGCCTATCCGGTGAACTTTTGACTTGAGATATTGTATTTTTCGGTTCTAAGATTTCCATTGGGTTCTTTTCTAGTTTTCAAATCTCTCCTGAAACCCCTCTGTCTTTCCTCACTATATTCAGTTTGTCCTGTGGGCTTTGTGAGCATGGGTATTGCAGGCATTTCGAATCCTTGATGCTGATCCAAGCATCTGTGTCCTTTCTGAGTCTACGTCTAATGACTAAGTTTCCTTGACTGTGGGTCACATTTTCCTGTTTCTTCACATATCTAGTGAGTACATTCCTGTGCCATGGTTTTTTAACTTAGTGAGAACATTGGTTTTCTATGCCCTGTACTCCACTAAAGTTGGTGTTCATATTACCACCACAAAAAAATTTATTTTATCTTCAATATCAAGTTTTAACCTAAATTTACAATAACATGTACAATTATGTCAGATGTTTTATTCTCTATGAAATAAACTTTTAAAAGCTTTATGTTGATTCCATGAATTGGATTTAAAAAATTGAAATAATTTGTATTAACTAATTTTCTATTTAAATGACATAATGACTCTGACAAAAACTGACACTATTTAACTGATTTTGAAGTCTTTTGTCTGCAAATGGAGGTCACATATTAACAGATTTGGCTTTACTTTTCATACTTGCAGAAAATCCAGAAATAAAAGTGAAAAAATTAATTTAGAATGACAGCCATTAGGTCTAAGAAGTCATGCTTTTCAAAGTGATATCTAAATGCAGCTTCTGTCATTCTATGTCTTAATTTTTCACCTTTGAGCACTATGTTCTTAAAATAACTACTAACTTTTGAAGCAAAAGCTGATGCTTTCTCAGAAGACTTTTGACTTCTGGGGCCTGGTGGCCTAGCGCCGTTGTGTGTGTCAGAAGCCACGCCGTGCTGCTCGGCCTTCTATTTATGTTACAAGTTAGTCAGAACTCTGTTCACTACACATTCACCTCACACACCGTTGGACAAGCCCACAGCAGCCACGGGAGGTACAAAGTGGTGATCTACCAAGCTCATCCCAGCATATTTTAATGTGATTATTTAAAATAAAGCAATTAAAAATGAAAAAGCCAAGATAAATAATAAGCTCTATGGGACTCCAAGACAATAGGCCTGGCCTGGGAAAATTGGGACATACAGTCACTCTGTTGATTTGTACACTTTGTAGTTATTTTGGAGATGTGGCTAGTAAGCTTTTGCTCATCCTTCACAATTCCATCCTGTTCCATTTGTTGATCTGCCTTTGCATCCTCTCTTAAGGTCCAACCCTTGAGCAACTGATACACCAAGTCCCCAAAGTCGTGGATCTGGCCGTTGTTTTCTGTGGCACTAACTATACTGAGACAACAGCTTCTAGTGTTTTCCAGTTTTGTGGGGGTAGTTAACATGAGAGCAAAGTGGCCCATTCTGTGACTTTCAAGGTGCACTGCCATTTGCTTGCATCTCTCCCTTCTGTCAAAGCAGATTGCACCCACAGAACTCAGCTGTTCCATAACTGATTATGCACACTGCTGTTCATAATAGGCCACTGCAGCTTGTCGTTTGTCGTGAGTGCTCACAGGGGATGGTGGCCCATATATGTGAATCGTGTACCACACACACATGTGCACTCTGAGCAGAATGCATCCCTGTGGCAGCAGATGTCACCTTGCTCAGCAGGAACCTCCGTCTCCAAGAGGTTTTTACAAGTAGATGTACATCTTTAATGGGGACATGAATACTTCATGAGCTTGGAAGCTTTGCTTGAGAGCAGAGTTGTAGTTGCTCTCTAGTACCCATTAAAATTCATGTGCAAATTATTTGGGGAAGATTTTTAGTTCATCTTCCATTAGTAACTAGTGAAACAGCTTTTTCCCACGTGTGGTGGGGAAAGCGCTGCATAACCACCCAGACCTGATATAAATCATACCACTTTGTTCAAGTTTTGTAGGGTCGTGGTTAATTGTGGTTAATTATTATGAAGTTGGTAAAATTTGGAACAAACATGCTTCAGAAGTGCAAATATAACTAGTAAATGATTCTCTGGCTTTAGGAGGGCTCGGGCTGATGCTCGTGGGATCTGGTAAAGCCCCATTTTGACAACTGAGTGTTTTTGTAAGAGGCTGCTGTTGACACTTTCTTTAGGAGTTCACTTCCTCCTGACAGACTGCACAAACACCAGCCCTGCATAAATGTGCTTATCGGAATAGAAGTGTAAAAATTATTCATGCCTGTTACAGGGACAATAACTCGAATTCAAGTAAACTAAACAAATATTACTGAGCATTTACTGTGACAGACCCCGAGCTGGCCCTGGCGACTCATGTGGGTGAGGTATGGTCCTGGCCCTGAAGAAGTTCACAGTCTTGTAGGATCCAAGGAAGCAAAGAAATTACAGCACAGTGGTGTAGAGTGTGTGAGTAGAGCAGTGAGGCAGAGGTAGGGAGGGGATGAGCTGGAGAAGCTTCTAGAAAACAGGCAGGCTGCTCCACAAATGGAAGAATGAAGAGAAGCCTGCAGGTGCACGTGGTGAGGGGGCCTTCCAGACAGTGAGAACAATATTTGCGAACTCAGCTGTCGTATGCCTGTTTGTGAATTAGGGAGGTCCCAGACCGACAAGGGAAGGGAGAAGGACATAAAGAGAGCACGACCTGATCAAGGAAATATAAGATATGAGAAACTCTAAAAGCATTTTTATCAATGCTATTTTGAGGGTACATAAGCAAAACAGTTTGAAGACCATTGTTTTAATTACACACATGGTATTTCTGTCAGTCTGAAACTAGTGATATTTGTCAATGTAATGGTCCCACAGGGGCTCCTGGAGTACTAGGACCTGTGGAACCTGAGGTACCATCCCACGTCCACGCAGTATGGTAGAACACACCTGCCCCTGTCCGAATTCCTTCCCCCAGACCAGGTTCTGTCCTGAATGTGATGAAAGCAGAGTCTGCGTGTAGTTTGCCACCAATGGTGTAATAAGCATCGATTTTCCCATATCTCATAGGTGATGGAACACTGATGCCTATAGGGCAGGCACTGGGGATTTGTGCATGTACACATGTCTCGGTCTTGGTGTGATGAACATGGACACGCACTCACGATGGGTGAGTGTAAGCTCAGATCTTGTTCAGAAGGGTTGCCATCCCAGCAAGCACAGCAAGATGCCTTGCCTTCTGTCTCACTGTTATGTGTGGATCCATAATTGGAACCAGAGTCACTAGATGCAGCACCTTCTGTGTGTCCTTCCTCCCACCAGAATCTCCCACCAGGGACCAACAACCCAATGGCCCCCACCCCTTCTATTCCCACTTTCATGTAAAGAAAGAACTTGAGTAAAAAGTATGTCATTGCACAGATGAAAATTTGAGGGAGACATTTATTACCTATGTTTTATCAACAAGAGCATAGATGATTTCTAGTTGATCTGTGTATAAGTCTTAAGTCTACTTATTGGAAAATTATAAACCAAAATGACGTTGATACGATAATGCACCACTATATACTGTAAGGCTAACCAAACAAATGTAAATGAAGTAGCAATATTTTCAGTAATTTAAATGTAAAAAATAAGAATATCAGCAAGTGAAATTCATGCCAACGTAAACAACAGTTATCGTAAAGCATTCTTTCCTCACCTCTTAGTAATTTCAACCATGTGCATGCACCTCGAGGAGATTTACGTCTATTTAGGAGATTTCCAGTAAGTGGTGTCGGGGAAGAGGGAGACTCCCCCTCCACCCATTCCCTTAAGGTTCTTCTGGCTGGCCAAATAATTAAAAGACAGGTTAGCAGGAGAAAATAATACCAAGTTTAATAACATGTATACCTGGGAGAAACCAGGGAAACTGAGTTTCTCAACACAATGGCAGAGATTCTCTTCTTAAATACCATCTTCAGCTAAAGACAAAGGAGGATGTTGGGGGTGGGAAGGGAGACAGAAATCACAATAATCAAGGGTATGTAGATTTAAGGCCTTATCCTCCACACTGATAAGTTTCTAGAGAGGCCATCCCCACCTCCCCCCAGAGAGGGAGATACATTTACAAATGGAGATTTCCCTTATAAATGTAAATGTTTGTCTGGCAACTCCTTGCAGGACCACCTAGAGAATGTGGCCAGGAAGAGACAGAATTTTTGATAAGAGGGGCTTGTTGGTGCCTTTCCTATTGTAACATCTATTTTACATTATATTACAGCCATCATATGATAGTAACTCCTTCCTGGAACAGGTTTTTTATGTTAAATTCTTTAGGCAGTTAGTGGTGGAGGTCAAATGTCTGTCAGAGAAAACAATCAAGGTAAAGAGACATATTTCAGGGTGGCCAAATCTTGATCTACCACAGTCGCTACTAAGAGAAATACAAGTTTGTAGAATTTCATGTGATTTTTCTATCAAAACCAAAGAAAGGGCCTGAAAGTGGGGATTAAAGAGGAGTTTGAACTTCATTTCTGGTGGAATGGTGGATTAAGGACCCCAAATGACCTTCCTGATGATCAACTAAAATGCTGGATAAAATATAAAAATTAAAAATTAAAATTACAAACAACAATAGCTTGCACATTGGGAGGGAATGCTAAGTGATAAAGCATTCTAAAGTCCTTGAATTATTAGGGTGAAGATACAGGTATGGACTAATGTTGCACTGCAAAATTAAGTACACATTAATGTATCTAGAATAACCATGAAAAGAAGAGACAGAGCACATAACTTCCAAACAAGAGGTAAGAAAAAAAATGGAGTCAGAAAAAGACAAAAGAAAATCAATGAGTAAGATGGTAGGAAAGAGCAGCCAAAAAAAAAAAAAAAAAAACCATACCAATTATGATAATAAAATTATATACAAATATATGAGTAATCAGAATAAATGTAACTGGATAAGCTTTGCAGTTACAGGACAGAAATATCAGACTATGTCTTTATAAAATCAACCTAACACTGTTGATTTTAAGAAGAGACCCAAAAATCTTAGGGACACAGAGATGGTCCTTAAGCCTAAGGATGGAAAAATGTGCACCAGATAAACACCAAGCAGCAGAAAGCTTATAGAGCTATTTAACTAGCAGACAAATTAGTTTTTGATAAAAGGTTCAAGTTAGCAAAAAGATTTAAATCTGTAAGCTACAAGTGCCTGATAAAATAGCCTCAAATTTTGCCTACTAGGAACATCTGACAAACGCACTATCCCAATTGGGGGATTTAGACCACTTCTTTCATTAGTAGGTAGATCAAGCAGGCCAAAAAGTCAGTAGGAATGTCGGAGATTCGAACAACAAAATGAACAACTGGCTTTAATGAATATTTACAGAACATTGCACCCAACAATTAGACAATCCACATTCTTGTTAAGTGCTTGCTAGCATTGATGAATTTCAAATGGTAAACCCCATTCTCTGACCACACTCCAATTAAGTTCAATGAACAGCAAAAAGAAAATAAGAAAAACAACATACATTTTGAAATAAAACTTCACACACATCTAAGGACTTCATGGATTGGGGCCGGCCCCGTGGCTTAGCGGTTAAGTGCGCGCGCTCCACTACTGGTGGCCCGGGTTCTGATCCCGGGTGCCCACCGACGCACTGCTTCTCCGGCCATGCTGAGGCCGCGTCCCACATACAGCAACTAGAAGGATGTGCAACTATGACATACAACTATCTACTGGGGCTTTGGGGAAGAAAAAAGGAGGAGGATTGGCAATAGATGTTAGCTCACAGCTGGTCTTCCTCAGCAAAAAGAGGAGGATTAGCACGGATGTTAGCTCAGGGCTGATCTCCCTCACCAAAAAATAAAAATAAAAAAATAAAGACTTCACGGATAAATGTAGAAATCATAATGGAAGTGAAAAAATACTTAGCACCAAAGGACAATGAGCAAGCCACTTCTCATAATTTGTGGGCTGTGGTTGCAGTATAACTGAAGTGGAATTTATAGCCTCCAGTGCTGACTAAGCAGAGTTGAAAGTGCACATATCTCAAAACATAGTCAATCTCACCCTAGATCTGTCTAGATCCCAGAGAAATTCCCACATGACACCAGAAATTATAGGTAAGAAGGCTGCGGAGGCCAGGTGTCCCGCAGCAAAATGCATGGTAGGTAAATGTAGTATATGCAGCAATGGTAGGCAAAATATCTAACAACTTGCATGGTACAATTTATTAATACATAAATAAAAACAAGAGTTCACTCATACTCTTTAGATAAAACAATATTATAGTACTTAAGTGCTTGCTAAGCAATGTAAATTGGAAGTGTAAATTTTTTACCCACTCGAATAATTTCTAATTTTTAATTGTGGTAAAATACACACAAAATTTGCCATCTTGACCACATTTAAGTGCACAGTTCAGTAGCACTAGGTACATTCACATTGTTGTGCAACCATCACCATCATCCATCTCCAGAATTCTTCTCATCTCTCCAAACTGAAACTCTGCACCCATCAAACAACAACAACCTTCATCAGGAAGGTCATTTGGGGTCCTTAATCCATCCGCCTCCCCCAGCCCCTGACAACTAGCATTCTACTTTCTGTCTTTATGAATTTGACCTCTCTAGGCACCACATATAAGTGGAATCATACAATATTTGTCTTTTTGTAATGAACTTATTTCACTGAGCATCATGTCCTCAAAGTCCATCCATGTTGTAGTGTGGGTTAGAATTTCCTTCCTTTTTAAGGCTGATAGTATTCCACTGTATATATAGACCACATTTTGTCTATCCATTCATCCATCGATGGACATTTGGGTTGCTTCCATCTTTTGGCTGTTGTGAATAATGCTGCTATGAACATGAGTGTACAAATCTCTCTTCAAAACCCTGCTTTCAGTACTTTAGGGTAAAAACCCAGAAGTGGGATTGCTGGATCATAGGGTAGTTCTATTTTCAGCATTGTGAGGCACCACCAGACCATTTCCCACAGATGCCACATTGCTTCACATCCCCACCAATGAGCACTGGTTTTAGATATTAGCCATCTTAACAAGTGTGAGGCGGTATCTCATTGCGGTTTATAATTTTTTAAAGAAATTATTTGTTTGATATTTTGTTTCATGTAGCTGTTACAAGCTATAAGATGCCACAATTTGACCCTAGAACCTTTTATCACTAATTTCCCCATTAACCTGATATTCATTTGGTGACTTATAGTCACAAACAGGAGAAAATTTCACCTAACATCATGAAATTGTTCATGGTGCTGAATCATTTCTCCACTTCTGTTGCAGAATAGCTACTTTTAAAAACGTTCTGGTCCCAGAGGCTGGCCCGGTGGTGTAGCAGTTAAGCGCACGCGCTCTGCTTCGGCAGCCTGGGGTTCACAGTTTGTGATCCCAGGCGCACACCCACGCACTGCTTGTCACGCCGTGCTGTGGCGGCGGCCCATATAAAGTAGAAGAAGATGGGCGTGGATGTTAGCCCAAGCCCAATCTTCCTCAGCAAAAAGGAGGGGGATTGGCATCAGATGTTAGCTCAGGGCTGGTCTTCCTCACACACACAAAAAATGTTCTGGTCCCTATAAAACTGTCTATGATTTATGTATATCAATATATCTTTTATAGGCTAAGTCTTGAATATCATTATTGAAACATATTTAATTAGCTTACTTTTTTAGTTTTTATTAACTTTCAAACCCCTGGTTTTGGCAAACATCATTTAGACAAGTCTTGGAATATGTTCAATTTAAATGCCTTAAATATTTATTGAATTTTTTCCTTTTTTTCATCAAAAAAATGCATTTTTCTATAATTTATTAGATAATCATAAGTTGTTCTTTTGAATTTGACACTTGTTTGTTTCAGTTGTTCTTCTGTATGTAATCAGTCAGTTTAAGCTGGTTAGCATATGCAACAGTAGAAGTCCGTGGCCGACGACAAGGCTTGCCTCTTGCCCTGCCCGCCGTGTCCCCTGTGGGTTGGGTGTAGCTGGCTCCAGCACTCATTCTGGGACCAGTGGCCTGTCTTTCTGTCCTAGATATGGTCCTGCAGGGCAACCCAATGCACAGCTGCTACCGGCATCAGCTTGGAGGGTGCAAGAAGCACAAGGTGTGTGAGAGAAGCAAGTTGCATGATAACAAGAACAGCACAAGTCCGTTCATGGAAGGTCAGAAGCAGACACAACTGCACAAGATGCCACCCGTGGAATCAAATACAGGTGGTAAACTACGCAGCACAGAGAGGACAGATTAAGACAAAATCCAGGATGCTGGTGAGCTCTGTGGGGAGAGGTGATGTAACGGGCAGAGCCTGGAGGGGTGATGAGGGCATGTTGTACGTCATGAAATCAGAGACCTCACAGGTCACCAGCATGCGAGGTCCACACTCGAATGTTCACTGCCCTCTCCATTTCAGAGTTAGCCTCGAAGAGGACTCACTTCATTACCTAACTGGGAAATCTGTACTGCTCCTGATTATGTCTAACAAAAGGAGGGACTAAATAGGTTATTTGGGATTCTCTTAGGCAGTGTCACCAGCCTAGGGTAATTAAGGACCTACCGGGAATGATAAACAGAGAGAAATAAAAAAAATTCCTGAAGCCATGGCATGGCTTCACCAATTAGGTTGGATTATGATGTTTAATTTTTTGGAGCTGTTTTTGTTGCTATAGAAATAAATAAGGAAGCTAATGAGACACATGATTGTGGCCTTTTTAAAGCAGCCCAGCCCTCAGTCCCATTCTGCAGACGGTATCTCTGTGGGGTCTCCAGGGCACCAGCTCTTGGAGCCGCCCTGGGACGACCCAGGGCCAGGGGCAGTGCACCCTAAGGCACCCACACACCTGAGGCTGTGTGGTTTGTCTCTGTGCTCCTCGGCAGTGCCAGCTACCTGCCCGGTGGTCAGGGCCGGCAGCCCATGCCCGGTTTAGGAAGATGATCGGGGCTTAACTCACCTCTTCCTCTTCCTGGGATGCCTGGCAAGACCCCAGGTTCCTATCTCTGTGATGCAGCTGTAACGTCCTCCTCGCTTGGCGGTGAGGCCTGAATGAAGGACAGACGTGGAGTCTTCGTGAGCCTCCCTTAGCCTGTGTTAAGCCCCCACGTCCCATCCCCCCAAATGCACACCCCAGCCAGCCGTGTGTGCCATGCCCTGTCCAAGGTCCTGGGTGGGCTTCACACCCACACAACCTGCCTGCAACACTTGTGCCCCAACCCCACATCTTGTTTCAGTGACCAGAGCAAACGCTTGCCCTTCCACATCAAACGCTAACAGCCAACATCGACCGCAGAGAGCTGGAAGCATTTTGCATGTATTCATTCTTCTGCTGGGAGATATGGAAGGACTTGGGAAGAGTGGAGCAAGCTGTACTCGACCCCCAGGCCAGGCTCTGGGATTCCTCTCAGCTGCTGCCCTCCGCCTGGTCTCCGGGGACAGCAGCATCCCGGCCATCACCCACCTGCCTGCTGGCGACCCTTGGACCACACTTCAGTGAGTGGCCCCTGTCCCAGGATGCAGTGATGTGCACGGGGTCCGTGGAGCAGTGAGGCGGCAGGCACAGGAGCGCACACTTGTGCATGAAGGAGTGTGGAGAAGAGGCTTCAGGGGGTGAGGGCGGAGCACGCTTTCCGCACAAGGCTACAAGCCCCAGGGGTGTAGACATGGGATGACCCCAGCACAAGAGGCAGGAGCTGCAGCCCCGAGATGGAAGGGCCTCACACACCCCACTGAGAAGCTGGGGTGCCCTCTGCATCCAGGAGTCTCCTGTGAAGGTCATGACCCTGGTCTGTTCTCTAATGTCAGAATTTGTTTAAAACAGAATGTGAAACAAGTCAGCATAGTGATATGTTAACAGTGTGGTTTACAAAACCAACCCCTACCCCAGAGATCACAGGCGCAGCCCCTCAGCAGAGGATCACAGCACAGGGCCACTGGGAGGTGTGGAGTGTGTGTGCATGTGTGTGCATTGGTGTATATGTGTGCTCATGTGTGCATGCATGTGTGTGTCGTGTGTGTGCATGTACATGTGCGTGCCCACACGAGGACAGGGCACCAAGTTCCAATTCACAGCCTCATTAGCAGCTACTAACACACACCCAGGACGAGAGCTAGCTCACGATGGACGCTCCCTGCTCCCGCACCAGGGCCTAGTTCTCCTTTTTTGGTGGTTTCCGCGACCAGAAGTGAAAGGACACCTCATTTCTCTGTGGGAAGTTCTCTGAGGAGAGAAAGGAAGAGACTGAGCCGTTATTTTGAACATCAGAGACACACGCTGAGACGCCCCCATGCTCCTCGCACGCCTAGAAACGATGGCAGAGACGCCACAGAGGGCCTGCGATGGGAATTCATCCATCCCGCAAACAACCAAACCTCAATTAAATAGGCATTCCTAATTTGGTGAACTTCGTCAAAGTTTGAGAAAAAGGAGGTGACCCTAGGCCTTGTTTTCTTCTCTGTTTCACGGTGTCACTACGAGAGTCTGCTCCTGCACCCAGCAGGTGCCGGCAGGACGGCCGTTGTAAAACGAAGGTGTGTGGGCCAAGGCGGCGCTCTGCTCTGGCCTGGCCCATCTCTCTGGGTCACGGCTCCCACGTGTGTCCTTCTCAAGGATGCCTGCCTCTGGCCCAGCTTTCCTCATCCCCACGCCCGGTCCTCCTGGCGTGCCGCCTGACACGCCCCAGCGGGCTCGCTGACCCACCCGCACGGCTCTCAGACACTGGGTCCCGTTCCCAGCTATGGCTGCTGGCTCTGCCTGCTCCACATTCCCACTGGGCCCTCCTCTGCACCCCCAATCAGGCTCCACTTGTGGCCGTGGCCTTCCTGCCCGTGAGTTTGCCAGGGGAGGTCTCAATCCACTGCCCCTTGGCAGGGTGGCAGAGCTGCCGAGACTGTAGCAGCTGCGAGCTTCAGAACCTACCCTGACCGGCTGGAGCACAGAGAACAAGGATGGGCTCACAAGCTACAAGTCTCGGGCATGGGGGTCCCAGGGGCACCATCAGGAGCTGCCCCTGCCACTCTCACCACCACGGGCCCCAGGGTGGGCTCCCCTGATGTGGCTAGTGGCACAGCAGGGATTTCCCACTGCTCTTGTCCTGCAGGGGATGAAACCAGCAAACAGCCATTGAAGATTAAGCAGCTAGTAACTATGGGGGAGTGGAATTGGCCAACTCAAAATATGTCTCTGCCTGAATGACATTTTGACCCCCACCACCACTAACTGACCAAAGGAGTTTGGGATGGGAGGCCTGCCCCCAGAAAAGGCCGTTACTATAGACATCTCCGGGTACACAGGTGGGTCCGTGCTAAGCCCATTCTTAATTCTAGTTACCGTTTATGAGAGACATTTACATTTGTAAAGAAAATCTCCATTTGTAAAGGCATCTTCTTCCCTGTACCAGGAAGAAGTGGGGGATGACCTTACCTAGAAACTTATCAGAACAGAAGATGAGGACTTAAATCTGCATGATAAACTTACCCATTGTTAACTGTGCTGTTTGGACAATATGCTACCTGACTCCCACTAGGTTCCTGTAGATGACATCTCCCTGGAGCCTGGGTTACTATGGTAATGGGTGTTGGAGCTATTTTTTTTTCAGGAACTGAGCCCCTTGTCCACTTCAGGCCAGACTGAGACCACCAACCCATCAACTGGGCCCTTTTGATGGCAAGAGGTTGGAACTCCACCCTCAGGGCATGCTAACGCCGCCATTGTGTGAAGATGTGTCCTACCAAGAAACATGAAGCCTGACCACGCTTGGGCAGATTATCAATTACCTCACCTCTCCTCACCTCCAATCATTTCAGACCACCTTTCCCCCTTGCCCATAAATACTCCTGAGTCTCTATTTTGGGGGAGACGGATTTGAGACTTGTTCTCCCGTTTTCCTCACTTGGCTGCCTTGTGGTTAAACCCTCTCTCTCTGCAATCTCGTCATCACTGTGATTGGCTTTCTGGGCGGCGGGCAAAAACAGACCTGGTGCAGTAGCAGGGACACGTGTGCTATTCCTGCTGCTGTCCCTTAGGAACAAGGAAATGTCCTCACTTCTCCTCATGCTCTTTGGCCCCAGCCACGCCATGAGTTCATTGCTGACCAATCGCTGTTTCTGGGAGGTGGCGCACAGACCTGACCAGCTTAGGCCTGGGGTTCTCCAGCAGCCCCCACAGGCGTGGGGTGACCATGACAGACAGAGACCTTGGCTCACCCCCGGAGCTGAGGCAGCTCCCCTGAGCTGCACAAGCAGGGCAGCAGGGCGGGCCGATTGGGAAAAGAGAGACTCTGTGACCACAGGGGTGGCTCCTAGTAGCTGTTATCTCACTTGGTTCTCCTGAAAACCCTGGGGGGCGTACATGTGGGTTGTATCCCACTTTATATTCGTGTTAATTATTTAAGGCAGACTTATCTTTGGTATCCCCAGTGGGTCACAGCATCTGTCATGCCTTTGTGCGAGGCACTCCCAGGTTGAATCCAGGCTGGGCCATGTTTCTTAGTCAGCTCAGGCCACCATAGCAAGATATCATGGGCTAAGCAACTCAAACAATATTTATTCCTTCACAGTTCTGGAGTCTGGAAGTCTGAGATGAAGGTGTTGGCAGGGCTGATTTCTCCTGAGGCCTCTCTCTGTGGCATGTAGACAGCCGTCTTCTCCCTGTGTCCTCATATGGTCATCCCTCTGTGCGTGTCTGTGTCCTCATCTCCTCATCTTATAAGGACACAGTGATATTGGATCAGGGTCCACCCTAGTGACCTCATTTTACCCTAATCACCTCTTTAAAGATCCTATCTCTAAATACAGTCCCATTCTGAGGTTCTGGGGGTTAGAACTCCAACATATGAATTTGGGGGACACAATTTGACCCACAACATTCCCATTAGCCTATCTGACCCTCACAGGAAGCCTGGGCACATGTGGGGCAGGCATTATTTCTCCATTTTGCAGATGAAGAAATGGGGGTGAGAGACAGTGAGGTTGCTTGTCGCTAGGCACAGCGGCAGGAGGGTCGGGGAGGAGCCGTCGGCCCCTTCATTTCCTGTCCTGAGTGTTGCCAGAAGATCAGGACTGAGACCAGAGGCCTCAGCCACACACAGCTGGTCTCCGATGCACCCCTGAGGGCCCGGCGGGGGTGGGCAGGAGCCTGTGAGGGGCTGGGAAAGGTGTGGTTGGAAAGTTCTGGGAGAGAGTAGGCCTTGCCCTGTGACCCAGCTCTGCACACCCTCGGCCTCGGCCTGGACATTTCCGAAGACCTTCTCCCTTCTCCTCTCTCCTGTGCCCCTTCGTCCCACCTGCAGTCTTGCAGCACCTGACTCTCCTTTCACGATATCCCTGCCCCTTCTCAGGCCACCGTCCTCTGTGTCCATCAGAGACCTCCCTGCCTTGTCTGCGAAAATGGAGGCGCCAGGAGGAACCGTGGGCTGGCCTCTCCCACAGCCGGGATTCGGGCATCAGGAGACGTTTGACTAGGAGGCCGATAGGGCACATCCAGAAGTTCTGTTTGTTCTGCCTCCCTGGTACCTCTGCTTCCTGCCTTCCTCCCTGCCAGGACTTCACTCCTTTATCAACAGGTATTTATCGAGCTCCCACCATGTGTCACTTGTGCCCTCGGGGCGCTATCTTGCGAGCAGGGGAAACAGACAGCAGGCACCACACCTAACACCTAAGTCAGTCACAGAGTGCACCTGAGAGTCACGAGTGCGGAGGAGAAAGAACAAGGGGGCTGAGGAGGGCTTGGAGTGTGAGAGTGGGGTGCACCGGGCTTGGGTGCAATTTCAGAGGGTGGCCAGTGACACAGAGAAGGTGGTATTCGAGAAAAGACTTGAAGGGGTCAGATGCCTGTCATTCCTTCTGAGATCACTGTGGCAAATTCCCACAGGCCCCCAAACCTGCAGCTGTGCTCAGAGAGGCTGGGTCACCAGCTCAGTGCCATGTGGCCAGTATGGCCATATCGCAGATGATGCAGAGTAACCGAGCAGGAGACAGTAAGTAGGAACCTAGGGAAGGACAGATAATTCTGGAGCTCTCTCCCTCTCTCTCATTTCCACATGTCTAACATGCTAATTACAATTCAGCAAAGATCTGTAGCGCCCATTGTCACTGTCAAAGTGATCCTGCATGCCATCTCATTAGGTCTAGACTTTTGGAATTAACCCCAAATACACCCATTTCATGGATGAACTACAGATCACTCATTCAATATCACAACTCTCCAAAGCACTGTCCAAAAGACACAGAATGTGAGCCACAAACAATTCTAAATTTTCTCGTAGCTACACTTAGCAAATACAAAATAGTTAATAATATATTTAAACTCAATAGATCTAAAACACTGTCATTTCAACATGTAATCAACGTAAAATTATTCATAAGATACTTTACATTCTTCGTCATACTAAGGCTTTGAGACCCAGTGTATGTTTTACACAGGCAGCACATGTTGGCGCACCAGCCATGTTTCCAGTGCTCAGCAGTGGCCTTGGCCATGGCCACAGTGTTAGGCACAGCAGAATGAAGGATGACTCCCAGCACTGCATCTGGTTCATTGGCTGGCACTGCTTTCATTCAGCACAAGTTCTAGAGGTGAGGACTAGCCAGAACAAGGGCAGATCTGTGTGGACTCCCCACATGTGGTAATGGGAATGCTGAGATGCTGAAGAGCCCACTGGGATGTGAAGGAAAGAAGACAGAATACTTGAATGTGTGTCCTGGATTTGTCACTCAGTGGCTGGGTGATCTTGAGCAGCCATTTGTTTTCTGAATCTCATTTTCCTCCTGTAGAAATTGACATAAGCATCCCTCCCTCTGCCACCTCCCAGCTGTTGTGAAGATTAGGTGAGATCGTGGGCATTCTGGTAACAGGAAAGCATTCTGTTAGGGAAGGGCCAAATGGCACATTTAACTGTTTATCTTGTTGCACTAAAATCACGTGCACACACACACGTACTCATCCATTCACACACGTGCACACATACACGCTTGCCCATGCACACGGGCACCTGACCACACACACCCACACACACGTGCTTACAATACCAGGCCTACATACACACACTGCAGAAGATGACTGAGCATTTAAAGTAGTTATCTAGAATGAGAATCAATAAAGGAAATATGCTAAAATGTTAAATGAAAAGTGCAGACTCCCAAATTGTATCAAAAGTATGATCAACTTTTTGTAAACATACATGTTATGAGTGAACTGTCCCTTAAAAAGATACCCCAAAGTCCTAACCCTGCACCTGTGAATGCACCTTTTTAGAAATAGGGTCTTTGCAGACGTGATCAAGTTAAGATGAGGTCATGCTGGGTTAGGGTGGGCCCTAGCCAGTGACTGACGTCCTTATAAGGAGAGAGAGATTTGGAGACACACAGAAGCGTGAACACACACAGGCAGGAGGCCATGTGATGACGGAGGCAGAGATTTGGAGCAATGCATCTACAAGCCAAAGAATGCCGAGAGAGCTGGCAACCACCGGAAGCTGGAGGAGGCAGGAAGGATCCCCTCCTAGAGCCTTCAGAGGGAGCACGGCCCTGCCCACACCTTGACTTCAGACTTCTTGCCTCCAGAACAGGAAATAAATTTGTTTTAAGCCATCCAGTTTGTGGTAAATCATTACAGCAGCCACAGGAAACTCAAACAACATACAAAGAAAAAATAGTCTGGCACAGAATTTTCAAATAAGAAATAAGAGGAGAGTTTAACTAGGCGACACCTCATGTTCCTTCCATTTCTGCATTTCTATAACCATAATGATCTGAAACATCAATGATCTGCTTCTTCCACTACTTAAACGTTTTCCAAAATCAGCCAAATCACACTGCTGGGCATTCTCTGAAGGCTTCTACCTGCCCAGAGAGGTGCTGTGAGGCCATCAGATGTGCAGACCATAGTCTGAGTTTGCAAACAACTTAGCAAAGATCCTTACAAATAAAAATATGGACCTTCATGTATTTAATCAGTCCCATTTGGGAAGGCACAGGAGGTGGCTGAGTGTGGAGGAAAAACACTGTCAGAGAGTCTCAAAGGGGTGTTCTCAACCAGGCCCACACGGCCTGGCAGGTGCCCTGGCAACCACGAGCCTCTGTCTGGGCCTCTGGCTGCCCCTTCCTCAACCATGTGCCCCAGGTCCCTCCAGGGCTCCTGTGGGTCTGTAAGCGGTGGTCTGCCCACATTCATAAGCATCTGCCTGGCCTCTCCCTGTTTTCTGACCCTCTTGACAATTTTACCAAGTGAAGATGATGCCAAAGGAGATGAGAATCAATAAGATGGGATGGCCAAGTATAAACCCAAGCCACGGATCCTAAATCAAAAGCAAACTGAGAAACGTGAAGCTTAAAAGCTTTCTGTGGCAAGTTGAAGGTACAGTCCTTGATGCTCAGACCTCATGAGAATCCATTTGTGACACTGGAAAAATGTGCTGGTCTTTCTATGGGTGCTTCATATGGACCATGCTGTTCCTCGTCTCGTCTGGCGTGAGGCAGCGGCCCATCCTGCAGGCTTGTATTGAGCGACACACAGTGATGATCCTTTTAGAGCGTCTTACTTAAGAGTGAAATGGCTTTGCCTTTTCATTGTATTTTCAACTTATTTCTGCCTCTTCCCTGTATGGTTTCTTTTGTTCCAGAAACAGGACTCGATGCAGACCAGAAAGGTGCAAACACTGGCATTAAGTTCAAGTCCCAGGCTGTGTTCAGATTCTCTGAGCTTCTGTTATTTCACTATGAAAAGTGACAGGGAAAACGATGCCTATTTCGATAAATTGTAAGAATCACAGGAGGAAATGCACGCAGACCGGCATGCCCACACGTTTGTCTGCGGACCCCGCCCCTGTCTTCCCGTTTTATCTTTTATCATTTTTTTATGTGTGTGTGAGGAGGATCAGCCCTGAGCTAACATCTGCCAATCCTCCTCTTTTTGCTGAGGAAGACTGGCCCTGGGCTAACATACATGCCCTTCTTCCTCCACTTTATATGGGACACAGCATGGCTTGCCAAGTGGTGTGTCCTCGTGCACCCGGATCCCAACCAGTGAACCCCGGGCCGCCGCAGCGGAGCGCACGCACTTACCGCTTGCGCCACCTGGCCGGCCCCTATCTTTTATCATTTTTAAACAGTAGATGGCTACCCTCATCTCCTCTCACCCCAGACAAAAATGACGATGAGAGGAAATTAGGAGCAGAGTAAATGAAACAACAAGGACTGGGAGGCCGTGGTCGGCGCTGAGGGCCGGAAAGCCCCTCTGGCTGCAGGAAGAAGGGCCAGGAGATGGAGAAGTTAAGACATGTTGGTTTGCTGAGGGCAGAGACCAGGTGGGAAGAGAGGGCCGCCGAGGCAGGACGGCTCCGGCCTGCTGGCTGTGCGCACGACACTGCATCTCAGTGAGCTGGGACGGATGGAAGGTTTGGAGAAGAGGATGGAGGACGCCGAGCCCAACCACCAGCCATCTGGAGTAGCAGCTATTCTGGGCCCCGAGCTGCAGAACAGAGCAGGGTGTCCCCGCAGCCTTGGAAGAGAAGGTGCTGGAGGGAAGGAGAAGGGGGGCGGCAGGCGGAGGCTTCCCAGGGCTAGGAAACAGACGGATGCTAGGGAAGTTAACCAGCTTTGTTCGCTTCTGTGAGGTGTCCTGATGCAACCACCAGCCAAGTGGGTGGAGCCAAGTGGGACCCACAGCCGCTGAGCCCAGAGTCCCAGCATCCCCACTGAGACAGAGAAGAGTGCAGCCTCTTCCTGCATGTCCACTGCGGGAGGGGTGCCCACTCCACCTTCCACCCTCGGAAAAGGGAATTTTATTTTATTTTTTCTTTGTCTTTTTTCTCCCTAAAGCCCCAGTACACAGTTGTGTATCATAGTTGTCGGGTTGTAGCTCTTCTATGTAGGATGTCACCTCAGCATGGCTTAATGAGAGGTGAGTATGTCCGCGCCCAGGATCCGAACTGGCAAACCTTGGGCTGCAGAAGTGGAACGCGGGCACTTAACTGCTGCGCCACCAGGCCAACCCCAGAATTTTATTCTTTAGACCGAAGCTGGCCACGCTGCTCTGTCTTTTCATTCTACAGAAGTCACACCACACGCCCCTCGCCCCTTGAAGACACAGGTCGAGCCCAGGTCTGCATTTCTCCAACACCGGGGCTCCAGGTGCTCCTGCTCCACGAGCTGTTGACCTGCTTGGCGCCCAGCGCTGACCCTCAGCCGCACGATGACCAGTGAGGGGCAGGGCGGGGGAGCCCTGCGGAGCGGCAGCTACACCTCCTCTCCCAGATCCTGCCCTTGTGCATTTGGGGGTTCGGACCCCAGAGCAGAGCGTGTTAGCGTCCTTCCTACCCCATCTTGCTGTTTGCCTTCCAAACGCCACAAAACATAAAAGCGATTAAAATGGAATTGACACCTTTTAAGAAATGGCAGATTCGAAAATGCTTTTTTTTTAATGCCTAAAATAAAAGACAAAGGCAAGGGCAAGCTGAGCACTCATCATGAACAATGTGAGAGGTTTAAATTTCCTTTCTATTAAAAATAAACTACAGAGAATGTTGCTTCTCATGATGCAATGTCATAGGTTCTCACTGTCAAATCATCATTAAAGTCTCAAAGGCATCCCCCAAATACCTTGTCTAACACGGCCCTGGGTCATGCAGTTGTATTTCTGGATGAGAAAACTCCCAGAAAGATGCCCATTCCTTCTAAACCAATGCAGAGATTTAATACAATTTCATCCCAATGGCATTTATTTGAACTGAACAATAGATTCTAAAATTTATATGAAAAAGTAAACAATGAGATTGCTAAGAAGCTTTTTAAAATAAAACATAATGAGGAAGCTTCTCTTTTAAGATAACTTTAAATGATTAGGAAAAGAAGGAAAAAGTCATTTTAAAAAAAAGAAAAAAGTACTCGAAGGTTCTAAGTGATCTCCAGGGGCATCTCCTCCCACGAGGCCCTGCTAAGGATGCAGGAGTGCAGTCCAGCCATTGGCCCGGGTGACTGTTCTCGTTGAGGGAAGGGTCCTCTGGCCCCTGACCAGCACTTCGTCTGAGAGGCACAGATGCTGGAGGTCCAGATGTGCCTGAAAAGCACAACGCAGCTGCTCTTTCCCTGATTTGACTCAAACAGACCCACCTAGTGCCCACATGACCGGACTTGTTTTTAGGTGGGAAGTTCTGTTCTGTGGGCAGAATGGAGAGGCAGCAGCCTAACTCCCGTGACTGCAAATTCCTCCAGGTTTAGCTCTTCTGGACGCCTGTGGTTTGGAAACAAGACTCGCCCACTCCCCTACACCCCACCAAGTAGGCTGGTCCCTTCAGGACGTGAGCAGGGCTTAGGGAACGCTTTACTGAGCCATACTCCCACTGCAAGTCCAAGACGGGGTGAGGGATGTTAATGCTGTGCACACCACAGCGTCCAACGTTGCACTGGTCACTCTGTCATTGTCACAGGCACCCAGGTGCATTTACACACACACTCCGAGGAGCATCAGATGCCTGGGCTGCAGGCCTTGCAGGACTGTGCTGGAGGGGAGCATGGGCAGGGGTTGAGTTTGGGTTCAGACAGGCCTGAGTTTTGGTCCTGCCTCCACTCTGACCCTCCCTGAGACTCGGGTTCCTCCGCTGTAAGATGGAGATGATAACAGCATGTGCCGCAGACGGAGGGGACTAAGTGACGTGAGACTCTTGGAGGAGAGGCTCTTGTGTCGGCCCAGCGGGGAGTGCAGGGAAGGCCCTGAGGGGGCGCATGGGGTCTCAATAAGGGAAGAGTAGGCCGTGTCACCACCACCAGTACTTTTTATTAAGCACACGTGATCATTACATGGGCCAATTTTCTTTACTGAAGCAAAGAATATCCACATCCACTTAGAACACTTCTGAGCCCAAAGAGGGCTGAGGTGTCCAGGCAGCCAGGTCACCTGCACGCCACAGAGTGAGAGAACCCAACACCAAACTATTTCACCTGTGGCAGAGCACGGGAGCAAAGGTTGGCTGCCAAAAAACAGGCAAGAAGACAACAACTGAAATTTTCATGAGTCCTGAAGGCTGACTGTGGGAGGGAGGGTCAGAGTCCCTGAGGACCAGACACAGGGGCATCTACAACCACTTGCCACCCAATTCCAGGGGCACCACTGGGTGTTCCTGAGAAAGGCGGAGGGTGGGACAACACACAAAGAGCCTCCTCTGGGGCACAGGTGTGCAGAGGCAGCCTGGGCTTACAGGTGGAACAAGAACCTGGAGAGACCCGTCTATGCTCCAGGCCCTGCAGGAGTGCAAGCTGGTGGCAGCCAACTGCCCGGGGGAGGCACAGACTCTGGCCATGCCTGGGACCCTGCCCTGATGCCAGAAAAAGTTTGGCTGTCGCCTAGGGGAGAGGAAGGAAATCCACCTGTGTTCCTGCGTCTGTGGTGACACCAGGCAAAACCATCCGCCTCAGGCATACCAGGATCCTTCCCTGTACAAGGCAGTGTCTGGACACACTGGGACGATGCAGGAGCCTGCTGCAGAGGAGACAATGCTGCTTGCCGTGAGGAAAGCTAGAAGAGCCCCCCAGAGCCTCAGGATTCCAGAAACCCTCCCACTGTCCCCCACAACCAGCCAGCACTGAGTAAAATTGGAAGCAGTACACTGTGAGAAGGGAGATCACAGAGAAAGAGCCCCTCCCCGGTGCAGGCATGTGGACTGCTACAGCCGGGGTGGGGCAGGGACTGGGAAACCCTCAGACCCTCCAGGCTACGTGTAGAGCCTGGTGTGCACCAGGAATCTGAAGGCGGTGGTTTGCTGAAAACCACTTTAGAAAAGAGAAAACCCAAATCTAGCTCAACTACAGGCTAGAGTGACTTAACCCCCACACTAGCAGCATGATAGCAGAGGTGTGCTAATGCCCAACCACAAATAGTACTTATCTCGGTCTCTACTGTTCTTTTAAGCACAATAAAAATTTACAAGACACACAAAATCAAGAAATAAAAGATTCATTGTAAAGAGACAAAACAGTCAAGAGACTCAGACCCAGAGATGGGTTTGATGCTGGAAATATCAGACAGGGACTTTAAAATAACTATGATTCACATGCCAAAGGAGCTCCTGGAAAAGGTGAACAGCACACATCAACAGGTGAGGAATTTCATCAGAGTGACAGAAACTATAAAGAGAACCAAAAAGAAACACTAGAAATAAAAAATAAAACTACAGAATATTGAGGATAAAGACTTCCTTCAAGAGGCTTATCATTTACTAGAAGACTGTACACAGTGCAGGACAGAATCAGTGAACTTGAGGGCAGGTAAATAGAAATTATCCAAACTGAAACACAAAGAGAAAAGAAGAGTGAACCAAACAGAATGTTCAGATCAGTGGGACACAATCAAATGATCTATCTAACTTAACATACGATTTACTGGAGTCACAGAAGTAGAAGGCAGAGAGAATGGGGCAGCAGAAATATCTGAAAGATAGTGACTGAGTATTTTCCAGACTTAATGAAGGATAATAAACCACAGATCAGAGAACCCTTAGCTGGATAAACACATTAAGAGCACATCATAGCCAAAATCATAGAAAACCACCATAAAGAGAAAATCTTGAAGGTATTTAGAGATAAAAGAAACATCACATACAGAAGACCAACAGTAAGAATTATAGCAGACTTCTCATCAGAAACATTTGGTGCCAAATGACATGTTTAAATTGTTAACCCCCAAACTGTCTATCTAGAATTCTGTATTCAGTGAAAACATCATTCCAAAATGAAAGTTAAAAAAGACATTTTCAGGGGCCAGCCCAGTGGCATAGTGGTTAAGTTTGGAGTGCTCCACTTCAGCAGCCCAGGGTTCACGGGTTTGGATCCTGGGCGTGGACCTACACCACTTATCAGCCATGCTGTGGCAGCATCCCACATACAAAATAGAGGAAGACTGGCACAGATGTTGGCTCAGGGCCAATCTTCCTCAGCCAAAAAGAAAAAAAAGACATTTTGGAAAAAAAGACATTTTTAGATAGACAATAGTTGGAAAAATTAATCTCCAGCAAAACTGCGTTACTAAAAATGCTAAGAAGTCCTGTACACTTGAGGGAAATGCAATTATAGTCCTGGTTCTATAGGATGGAGTGAAGAACTCCAGGAATAATTAATAGGTCGTAAATGTAATGGATCTTTACATCTTTTATAATATACACATATACATATATATATCCTTAGAACTTTGACTATTTCAAAGAAAAATAATAACATATTATCCTAAATTTCCCTGTAAATGTGGAATGAAAATACATGGAAATCAGTACACAAAGACAAGGTAGTAATTAGAAATATATGGTCTTAAAGTCCCTAAATTGTTCATGCAATAACAGAAGATTTTTGGAACACGCTGAGATGAAGGAAAGATGTATATTGTAATATCTAAAGCAATCACTAAAAACTAACCCAGAAAAGGCACAACTAAAACATCATTAGAGGGGATAAGACAGAATACTACAAATATTTGATTCATCCCCTCCCCCAGTTAAAAACAGGTGGCTGTATCCTGTTAAAAAAAATAGAGGCCAGCCCGGTGGCATAGTGGTTAAGCACGTGCACTCCACTTCAGTGGCCCGGGGTTCGCAGGTTTGGATCCCGGGTGGGGACTGATGCATCACTTATCAAGCCGTGCTGTGGTGGCGTCCCACATCCAAAATAGAGGAAAATGGGCACAGATGTTAGCTCCGGGCCAGTCTTCCTCACCAAAAAAAAAAAAAAAAAACCTACTGGGCACATGAATTTCATATCCTAGGAGGCAGAAACATCCAGTCTGATTATAAAGTTTAACATAAAGGAGACTTGCAGCATCATATTGCTTTGGTCCAGAAGCCATGGTCCTGAAAAAGCTGGTCTGGATTTGTGGTCTTTAGAGCCAGGTCTATACAGACCTAAAGAGGAAACCACGTTTTCCTCAGTGTAGGAGTCAGTTTCAGAGGTGAGCCAGCTCAGCCTTGTATGTCATACACCATGTGGTTAATTCCTGGTTCAGCTCTGCTATTTGAATTGAGCAGAACCTACTGAAGAATATCTGGTAGTTACCCACATGGTCTGGGAGACAGCAAATCACCTACCTTCCTCTATCCCTCCCTCCTCCCTCCACTCCTTCCCCACTCCTCTCCCCTCCTCTATCCCTCCCTCCTCCCTCCACTCCTTTCCCCCCTCCTCTCCCCTCCTCCTCCCTCCACCCCCTTACTCCCTCCACCCCTCCCGCCTTTTGTCCTGGTCACCATCACACTGGGCTGTGACCTGTGCAGACTGCCCCCTCACACTCTTGTACCCCCCTCCATTACTTCCCATAGCCCTGCCTTATTAGACCATCATCTCTGATGGGGACCGAGGCTGTGGTTGTCTGTCTCCCTGTCTCTGGATGTGCTATCTTGTAATCCACCTTCCATGAGGTCCTCAATGATCTTCTGAAACATGTGGATTGCATCCCTCCTTGTTTCTTCCCCTCAGTTACGCCCCCTGCTCTTGGAACAAGGGCAGGCATGTGGATGCTCCACGGTCTAATGGGGGACCTGCAAACCCAGGCATCTTCCTAGACAGGCCAGCCCCTGCACCTGTGATGGGCCAGAGGGCTCTGACAATGGAGAATGCAGCCCCACCAAAGGGCACGGCTACTTCCCAGCTCCAACTCTGAGGACAGCTTTGTAAGGAGGGAGCCCCCTTCATCCTCCCAGTGTCTCCTTCCCTCTGCTCCCGGACCCCATGCCCTCTGCTGTGGCAGACTCCAGAAAGAGCAAGACAAGGGGCAGGGCTCTGAAGCACCCATGGCAGGCAGGCCAGGCTCAGCCTCTGTGCAAGTTCCCATGTCTGTTATCAGGGGTGGAGCCTTCTAATAAGGGTCAATGAAAAGACCCTCGGCTTTATAAGTGTCGATGAAGCAATCCTCATTCTTAGTTATCCACTTGGAAATGATTAGAAGGGAACGTTGCAAGGACCTGCCCGAATTTTCCATTTTGCACTCAGCAAAGTCACTTAATAAGCCACAGATCAGTGCTAACAGGGATGACGGTTTGCATTGCTACCAATGCATTTCATTGCTCACGTCCTGGAGATGTCCCTGGGGCTTAGGAGCCCATCTTCCTGACGAGGAAACTGAGGCTCGGGGAAGTTCACTGCCTGCCAGTCAGGAAGCAGGGAGGGCTAGGTGAGCCCCAAGACTGGTAGCCAGGCTGCCACTGGCCCTCCTGCTGGGGGTCGGCCCCGAAGCTCTCTGAGTTCCCATCCACATTAACATTCTGCTGTACTGATCGGAGTCACAGCCTTTGTGTTACTGTTTCTTCACCCGTTTTAGTAGCTTCTGCTTCCAAGAAGCCCCTGCCTGTCAGTCATTAAATTTGTCAAAGCTTAACATTGAGCCCCCTTGGCCAGCTCTTCTGGGGGGGTGTGAGGGGAGTTTGAGCTAAGCGGGCGTTCTGAAACCAGAATGGTGGCAGCGGACCGGGGGTCCCTGTCTGTGACATTTGGGCCAGGGCCTCGTCACCTTCCAGCCAATGAAGGGGACACGACATCCCCCACTGCCGATGCCTCCAGGCCAGCTCAGAGGCAGCTCCCCAGGGTGGCACCTCGACCTTCTCCCAGCCTTCCTGAGCCTCCCTGCGGGACATGAGAGCTGAGCCAGCTGCACACAACTCCATGAGGTTCCTGCTGTCTCTGCTATCACAAGTGCAGATGCAGGCCCAGGTCACCCAGGCAGGATAGGGGGCCAGGCGAGACTCCTGCTCCAGCCTGGAGGGACCTGGGTGTGCACTGGGGCGGCAGGCTCCGCGTGGGTGAAGTGGGGGGAGAGATCTGGGGATCTTAGCGCAAGGGCCTCATCTGTTAGTGTCTTCTGGCGCAGACAACCTTCTGTCTCTCATCACACACTCGTCCTTACGAAATGCATGTCTACATTTGTTTCCCTGACGAGGCTGTCTACCAAACCAATGTACCACAACGACTGCCTTTACATCGTAAATTGGTTCTAATTCAAATATTCATGTTTCTCATGCCATGAGTCATCACTTTAGTAACACTTAGAGTCTGGAGTGGCTGTGTGTGTGTGCACGTGTGTGCGTGTGCGAGGTGAGGGCCTTTAACTCCCATGTGGTTTTAGTTTAAAATCAGGCGACCTCGTTTGCATTTTCATCTTTCTTAGTGAAAAAAGGTCAGTTGAACCACTTAAGGAATAGGGGTGACGTCTGTGCTTGGAGCGGTCCCCCTTCTTTGGGTGTGGGAGGGGCCCTGGGTAAGCAGCCCCTGGACGCCAGGATGAAGCAGCGGCTCTCCCGGCCCTCAGCTCTGCCCAAGACGACCCAGGGATCCCAGGGATTTCAGCCCAGCTCGGGGTCCCAGAGCTCATCGACAGCGGCCGTCTCCTCCTGCAGCTGAGGGAACGAGACCAGGCGCTTGCGGAGCTGTCGCGCGGCACCCAGGGGAGCGGGGACGTCCCTCCAGCGACGCCATCCTGTAGCCATCACCCCGGCGAGTTTCTCCCAGGGCAGGGGACTCTCAGGGGTCCAGGACACCCCACTCTGGCCCAGGCTGAGGAGTAGGGGTGTTCTGTCGGAAATGTGAGGTCCACGGGGCAAAAGGAAGCATCGGGCACAGGGATCCACAGGAGCGCCTGCGAGGCCAAGCCTTTCCTGGGGTTCAGGGACAGGCAGCTTGTTGGCTGCATGGAAAGTGGAATGAGGAGAGACGCCCCAGGGCCATGGGCGGTTGGCAGGGCCAAGCGAGGCATCTTGGCGGCGCCCAGGCCGGGTGGCTAGGGGGCCCCCTGGTGGTAGTAGGCGGGGGCTGTGGTGATGTCCTCACTTTGGGTCACGTTGCTTTTAGTTGCTAGTTACTGCTGTCTGAAGCAGCTCTGCATGTAGCATCATGCCTGGCTCAATTCCAGGCAGGTCCTGCTCGGCGTAGCTGTGAGCAGAAGGGAATGGAGAGACACTAGCCACCTCGTGCCCCCAGGGAGTACTGACCCAGCCAGACCCAGCCCATGGCCCTCACTTCGAGGACCTGAAGGACCACATCTTCTTGTCCTGCCACTTCACCCGGTGTCCCCTCGCTTCACATTGGCCCGCCCTGGTGCAACTCCAAGGCTCCTCTCCTTTCTCCTGCCCACCCTTAAAGCAAAAGCCCCTCACGTCCTCAGAGCCCAGTGCGGCACTGCTGCCCCCAGCAGTGTTGGGTGCCACTGCATTCCCATTGTGTGCACACATTCGATCTCGCCAGTCACCCCCCACTGGCTGGGTGTCTGCCAGCCCCCTCCTGGCCCGAGTGGGCAGCACCTGGCACAGAGCTGTCCCCTCCCACCCGGATGCTGCTCAGCTCTGCCTGAGGTCTGCCCAGGGCCCAGCCGCCAGTCCTGAGGACCCCAGAGTCCTATTTTTGCTGTTGGAAAAATGGATCAAAAGGACATTCTCTGCCTACATGGCAGAAGTGCAGTCTTCCTCTGTTGCTTGGGTTTTTAAATGAAGATGGAAACCAATTTCTGGGATCCAGGAGAACCCAAGAGACTGTTCAGGGCATTCTCGAAGCCAAGAAGAAATTGAAATACTTTTCAATTAGGCCAGAATGTCCAGTCTGGAAATAATCTGTACTTTTAAAAGTAAAATGTATTCACCGCAGACCCCAACTGTGGAGACAACTTTTCTCAACAGACCCACTCTGTGCTGGGTGCTGGGGTTTCGTGCAGCTGCAGCAGGACTGGCCAGACCCTCTCACAGCTTTGGGCTTCGGGCCTCTCTGCCCACCCGGCTCTGCAGCTGCAGGTGGGTATGGGAGATCCCTCAGAGCATCTTTCAAAATGACAACAGTGACGGTAATAAGAGAGCTGCTGGTTACAAACATCATCTGGGCCATACGTGGCCTGCGGGCCCTACCCACTCTCTGCAGAGGCCTCAGGGAGCTCATGCTACTGTTTCCGTCCTCAAACCCCTCTGAGGAGCCCGCTCCACCTGCTTCTCTCCTCCCCTAAGAGGTGGGAGAGGAAGCTGGAAGCCCAGCTCCACGAGCCTCTGTTGGCCCATCTGCAAAATGGAAATTACGGTGCCTGTCCCGCCCCCAGGGGCAGCCTGGCCTCTGGTGTGGCCCAGAGCGGTGGGGCTACATTCTAGAAGCGCTTCAGCCAGCTGGAGGAGGCAGGACTGGCCCCAGGACAGAGACGACGGGGCCAGGAGGGCTCTGGTGGTCCTGTATTGGCCTGGCAGGTCCAGAGGGTCTTCTCGGTGTCAGAATGGAGCCTTCCAAGCAGCCCCCTCCCTCAGTCCCAAAAGAATGACAAATGGTGTGCTCCTTTTCCCTCACTAGCCTGTGAACTCAGGACGACAGCCAAGAACTTGTCCACGCCCTGAAAGGAGACAAAGTCACCTACCCTCACCTCCATCGTGACTGTGGGTCTCGAGGGGGTGGGCTTTCCACAGGACCCCAAGGAACCCGGGCCTCTGCTGCCAGCCTCTGTGACCCTGGCTGGCTCCTGGCTCCACGAATACCTGTGGGAATAGCAGGCATCCCATGCAGATGACCAGCATCAGGGGCCTGAGGCACCGTCAGACGTTCAGGTTCCAGCATGATTAGCCAAAAACAACTTGTTCTCACTGAAACGAAAGTGATCTGAAGAAATAACCCAAATAAAAAGTTAATGCATTCACTGGCCCATCCCGTCCATAGTCACTTTGGCAAAGTGACTGGCCTTCCCCTCGGGACCTTGGTCAGACCCTGGACCTCACAGCTAAACGCATCCTTCTCCCATCTCGGCTCTGTGTCCACTCCTCCCAGCCCACCTGTGGATCCGATGGAAGGTGAGGTGCTGCTCTGGGCTCCAACAACTGCCCTGACTCCTCAACACCCACATGTCCCATCCAAGCCCCTAAGATATTCGGGGACATCCCCAGAGCCACTTTGAGGTTGAGCACAGGCTGACCTCCTCCACACTCCAGCAGCAGGTGGACTTCTTGTTAGCCAGGCATGACGACCCAGCCTTTATAGGGATGGCTCCTTGTCCCTGCCAGTCGTTCCACCCCACAGCCTACAGCTAGCTCGCCGTCCTTCAAGGGCCAGCTCAGACCCCTTGGCCATGCTGATCCCACCTTCAACCTCATGTCCTCAATTCAACTCAACAAACACTGTTGGTGCACACTCTATGGCCAAGTGCATGATAAGCATTAGGACCTGATCTTCAGGGCTTGTTTCGATTATTTTTTCTCATGCTTTTTCTCCCCTACCAGACCAGGGGCCCCTCAGGGTGGGGACCTTGCGCAGGGCCATGAACACAGTAGGAATCAAGCCACAGTCAGGGTACAGTTGCAAAATACAATGCACAGCTGTTTCCTGTCATGTGTCATGAGGATAGACACCCTTCCTTGCAGGAAAAAAAGTGGGCTTTCCAAATCGAGTCTGTAAACAAACCCAAAATGAGTCGGGTTGAGCTTGATTCTAAGAGCAGCCTTGCAGGATGAGTTACTCTCTCTCCTTTGGGGAGACATAGCCAAAAAAGATGGATTACAAAAGCAGGAGAGATTTAGATTAGACATCGAGAAGATCTTTATATGGAAAACAGACAACACTCTTCCTGGGACACATAAAAGGCCAGAGGCGGGAGAAGCCAGGAGCCCATTCCGTAAATGACGCCTTCTGGCTGTAGGACTCCGGGATTCTGGAGGTGGAAGCAGCAGCGAGGGAGATACAGCCTGCCTGAGTCCTGGCGCCCGGCCCACGCCTGGCCCGTGGCACACACGCAGTAGAGCATCAGCATACTTTTTCTGTAAAAGGGCCTAAATGAATGAGGTGACTGGGTTCCAGTGAAACTTTATGGACACTAAAGTTCAAATTTCATATAATTTTCACATATCACGAAATAGTATTCTTCTTTTAATTCTTTTCAACTTGTTAAAACATGTAAAAACCATTCTTGCTCACAGAGCTTACAAACACAGGTGTGGGTGGATTTGGCCCATGGGGCCATAGTTCACAGACCCCTGTTTTGAGCTGATGCCTCTCATTTCTTTTTAAATTCACCCTCTCTTCACCCTGCATCATGGGCTGGTCAGTGCAGCCTCTTGCCCTCAGCGTTTCCCAGGAGATAAGCAGACTCTTAGGTCAAGTTTCCCCAAGAATTCTCTCTCCGTGGTCCATCTGCCCCCTGGAGAGTGAACGCTGGTCTCCCCCTCCCACAGGCACCCTGGCTCCTCTGAGTGTTCATCTTGAAGCCTCCTCAAGTGGCTTGGGCAAGCCCACCAGTCACGTCAGAGTTGTCTGCCTCCTTTTCCCCACGCTCCCAACATGGCAGGCAGAAAAGGAGACCCAGGAGCTGTGCGGGAAGCCACCCGAGGAACCCATGCCTCCTTCCCCCAAGTGGGTGGTGCGACAGGGTGAGGGCGGAGGTGAGGAGAGGAACTGGGGTTGGATACCAGGCTGGAGTTCTGATGTAGAATAGATCGGACTTGCAGTACCAGAGAGTGAGTCCTAACCGCCAGTGGAGATTCTTCGAGCCGTGGGATCTTCCCGAGATGCGTTTCGGGAACTGCCGAGGCGTGCAGACAATGTGTGGAGAAAAACAGAGCAGTCTAAGAAGGTCCAAACTGTTCAACACATTGGTTATACAAAGATTATTTTCTTTTAACAACTTTATGAAAGTATAATTTACAAACCATAAACTTCACCTGTTTTAAGTATAAACTTCAATGATTTTTAGTAAATTTACAGAGCTTTACAACCATCACCACAATCTAATTTTAGAACACTTCCATCAGCCGCAAAAGCTCTAATTGCAGTCAATTCCTGATTCCAGCTCAGCCCGAGGTAGCCACTAATGTACTTTCTGTCTCTATAGAGTTCCCTGTTATGGACATTTCATATGGATGGAATTATAAAATAGGTGGTCTTTTACTTCTGGCTACTTTCACTTAACATGTCGTTCTTGAGGGTCATCCATGTTGTAGCCTGTGTCAGTACTCCATTCCTTTTAGCAGCTGAACATAATTCCATGGTATGGATATACCACACTTTGTTTATCCATTCTCTAACTTATGGACATTTCAGTGGCTTCCACTTTTTGGCCATTATGACTAATGCAGGTATGACCATTGATTTTTTTTTTTCCCCTCTTGGGGAGATATTTAGGAGTGGAATTGCTGAGTCATATGACAAATTCACATTCAGCATTTTGACGAACTGCCAAAATGTTTTCCAAAGAGGGTCCACCATTTTACATTCCCAGCAGGAATGTATGAGCGTTCCAATTTCTCCACATCCTTGTCAACACTTGTTATTATCTGTTTTTTTTATTTTAGCCATCTTAGTGTTTGTGAAATTGGATCTTGTGGTCTAAATTTGCATTTGCCTAATGAGTAATGATGTCGAGCTTCTTTCTGTGTGCTTATTGGCCATTTATGTATCTTCTTCAGTGAAACGTCTGTTCAAATTTTTGCCCAGTTTTTAACTAGGTTATCTTATTTTTACTAAGTAGTAAGAGTTCTTTTAATATTCTGGATAGAAGTCCTTTATAAGATACATAATTTACAAATAATTTCTTTCAGTCTATGGCTTGTCTTTTCCAATGAAAAGTTTTTTAATCTTGATGAAGTCCAATTGATAAATTATATTTTTTTACAAATCATGCCTGTGTTTTGTTCCAAAAGTTTTACGGGCTTAGCTGTTAAATTTAAATCTATGATCTATTTGAGTTAATTTTTGTGTGTGATATGGAGTAAGAGTTTAAATTTATCTTTCTGTATGAAGATATCCAATTGTTCGAGTATTGTTTGTTGAAAATTCCTTTCTCCATTGAATTGCCTTGGCACTGTTGTTGAAAATTAGCCATAAATATAAGGTTTTACTATTTTATTCTATTCCATTGATTATCTGGATCACTTTATTCTGTTTTTTTGGTTTGTATGTCTATACTTATATCAGTATCATGGTCTTAATTACTTAGATTTATAGTGGGTTTTGAAATAGGGAAGTATAAGTCCTCCAACTTTGTTCTCCTTTATCAAGACTGTTTGGATATTCTGGGTACAGTCCTGTGCCGCATAACAACATTTTGGTCAATGACGGACCACATATATGATGGTGGTCCCATAAGATTAGTACCATATAGCCTAGGTGTATAGTAGGCTGTAGCATCTAGGTTTGTGTAAGTACACTCTATGATGTTCGCACAATGACAAAAATCACCTAACAACACATTTCTCAGAACATATCCCTGTCATTAAGCAACACATGGCTGCGTGTGCTTGTTCACTTCTACAAAAAAGCCTGATGGAATTTTTATAGGGTTTGTGTTGAATCTATAGGTCAACTTGGGAAGAATTGCCATCTTAATAATATTGTATCTTCTGCTTCAGAAACATGGAGCATCTCCCCATTTATTTTGATCTTCCTTGGTTTCTCTCAGCAATGTTTATAATTTTCAGTGTGTGTTTTTAGATTTTTCTTTCTTTTTAGATTTTATTTCTAAGTATTTATTGTGAATGGAATTTTTTCTTAATTTCATTTGATTGTTTATTGCTAGTATATAAAAATATAATTGAATTTTGTATATTGATCCTATATCCTATAACTTTGCTAAATTTGTTTATTGGTTCATGTAGGGGTTTGTGTGTGTGTGCACAAGTTGGATTACTTAGAATTTACACATCTGAGATCATGTCATCTGTGAATAAAGACAGTTTTACTTCTTCCTTTGCAATATAATGCCTTTTATTCCTTTTTCTTGCCTTAGTTCTCTAGCTAGAACTTCCTATGTTGAATAAAAGTAGTGTGATTGGATGTCCTTGCCTTTTCCTGATCTTAGGGAGAAAATATTTAGTCTTTCACTTATAAGTGTGATATTAGCTATGAGTTTTTCATAAATGTCCTTTACCAAGTTGAGGAAATTTCTTTCCATTCCTAGTTCTCATTCAATTCTTTACATTCCAAAGTTTGTATCATGGTTGTAAAAGGTTGTTGCATTTTGTCAAATGCTCTTTCTGTGTCTATATCATGGGTTTTTTCCTTTATTTTATTAATATTCTGTATTTACTTTCAGCTGTTAAACCAACTTTGAATTCCTGGAATAAATTCTGCTTCATCATATGTATAATCCTTTTCATATGTTTCTGGATTTGGTTTTCTAATATTTTGCTGAGGATTTTTGTATCAATATTCAAGAGAGATGTTGGTCTGAGTTTTCTTTCCTTGTGATGTCTCTGTCTGGCTTTGGTATCAAGGTAATACTGGCCTCATAGAATGAGTTGGGAACTATTCTCTCCTCTTCTATTTCTTGAAAGAGTTTGTAAAGAATTCATATTCTTTATCCTCTAAATGTTTGGTAGATTCAACAATGAAGCCGTCTGGGCCTAGACTTTTCCTTGTGGTAATATTTTTAATTATTAATTGAATGCCTTTACTGCTATACTACATTCCCCAGAATGCCCTTTCTGGTACCTTTCTGGCTAGGGTTGACTACAAGGGATAGTCCTTTGTGAGAGCTGGACGACATAAGGAGGAAGCAGCCATTTTGTAGCACATACACCCCTTCTCTCAGTCAGACCTTATTCTAGGTGCTGCTGTGAAGAGATCTTGCAGATATAATTAATGTCCCTAGGTAATTGACATTTAGTTGATCAAAAGGTAGATTATTATGGATGCATCTGATTTAAGTAGTAGGAGGCCCTTTAAAGGAGGATCTAGGTCTTCCCTGAGTTCAGAAACTTCAAGCAGTACAGTGGAAGGAAAATTGTAGAATCTTTCTACCTTTTGGGACCTCCACACTTGCTTTGCTGTTGCTCATCTGCTGATATATTGCACTGGTGTGAAGCAACAGCTGGTCCTGCAATTGCTCCCCAATTGTTTTATGGCCCAGACATGGTCTTTCCTGGAGTCCACATATGCTTGAAAAGAAAGTATGTTTTGCTATTGTTAGGTGAAGTGTTCTATAGATATCAGGTAGGTCAAGTTTGTTGATAGTGCTGTACAAATCTTCTATATCCTTGTCGATTTTCTGTCTAGTTGTTCTAGCCATTATTGAGAGTGGGGTATTGAAGTCTCTAAATACTGTTCTTGAATTGTTTGCTTTTTCCCTTGAATTTTGTTGGGTTTTACTTGTTATATTTTGCAGTTCTGTTGTTAAGTGCATATATGTTTATAATTATATGCCTTCCTGATGAATTTTCCCTTTTATGATTATAAAATGATCTTTTGTCTCTAGTAACATTTTTAATCTTAAGACCTATTTTTTCTGATATTGCTATAGCCATTCGAGCTGTCTTATCGTTACTGTTTGCATGGTATATCCTTTTTCCATACTTTTACTTTTAATTTGTGTCTTTGACTGTAAGTATGTCTCTTCTAGACAGCATATCACTGGATCTTATTTATTCATCTAGTATGATAATTTCTGCCTTTTGCATGGAGTGTTTATCCACATTTAACGTTATTATTGATATGGTTTGATTTACATATTCCATTTTACTATTTGTTTGTATATATCTCATGTCTTTTTTATTCCTCTGTTTCTCCTTCACTATCTTCTTTGTGTGAAATAGATTTTCACAGTGTGTATTTTAATTCCTTTATTGATGTTTTTACTATAACGTTTGAGTTCTTTTCTTAATGGCTGCTGGATGGATTTCATCATGCATCTTGATTTATCACAATCTACATCAAATTAATAGTGCCTTAATTCCAGTAAAATATAGAAAATTTGCCCCAATATTGCTTCATTCTCTTCCCCCACTTTATGCTATTATTGTCGTCTATATCATGTCTATATATGTTATAAATCTAATACAATGTCATTATTATTTTATATAAGCTTATTTTTTTTTACATTTTTAAGGAAGAGAGAGAAAATATATTTTAGAATCTCTTAGATTAACTTACATATTTACTGTTTCCACTACTCTTGATTTCTTCCTGTGGATCCATATTACCCTCTTGTTTCATTTCCTTGTTCCAATTTACCTCTATTTCTTGTCCTCTTTGTGCTATTATTGTCTTATATTTACATACTTATATAAGGCCAATAGCACAACTTTATAATTACTGTTTTATGCAATTGTCTTTTAAATCAGTTAAGAGAGTAAAAAAATCAAATATATATATTTGTACTGGCTTTTATAATTACCTACATAATTACCTTTATTGGTGCACTTTATTTTTCATGTGGATGGAGTTACTGCATGATGTTGCTTCCTCCCAGCCAGAACTTCTTTTAGTATTTTTTTAAGGCGTGTGTGCTAGCAAGGACTTTTCTCAACCTTTGTTTACGTGGGAATGCCCTTATTTATCCCTTATTTTGAAGGATAGTTTTGCAGGATGTGGAATTCTTGATTGACAGGGTCTTTTTCATTCAGCACTTTGAATATGTCATCTCACCACCTTCTCTCCTCCATTGTTTCTGATGAGAAGTCAGCTGTTTATCTTATTGGTTCCTTTTTAGGATAATTTTTCTCTTGCCGCTTGCAAGAGTTTCTCTTTGTCTTTCAACAGGTTCACTGTGATGTTTCTATGTTGCACCACTTTGTGTTTATCCTACTTAGAGTTTATTGATCATTTAAGATGTGTAAATTAATTATCTTCATTATTTGGGAAAATTTCTACCATTATTTCAATATTTTTTTGCCCCTTCTGGCTCACTTCTCCTTCAGGACTCCCATTAGGTGTATGTCAGTGGGTGTTATGTTGTCCCACAGATCTCTGAGGCTCTGTTCATTTTTCTTCATTTTTTTCTTTCTGTTCTACAAATTGGATAATCTCTATTTATCTATCTTCTGTTTCACTGAGTCTTTCTTCTGCTAGCTCAAACCTGCTGTTAAATCTCTCTAGTGAATTTTTTCACTTCAGTTATTATACTTTTCAACCCCAGAATTTCCATTTGGTTCTTTTATATTATTCCTAATTCCTTACTGTTGTTCTATATTTAGTAAGTCATTGTCATCATACTTTCCTTTACTTCTTTAATCTTGCTTTCTGTCTGGTTTTTTAAACATATTATAATAGCTGCTTTGAAGTCTTTGCTAAGTCCAAAATCTGAAACCCCACAAAGAAAATTTCTATTAATTTTTCCCTTGTGTATGAGCCTCACTTACATTTTTTCTCCCAAGATTTGACATTTTTTGTTGAAAACTGGACATTTTAGATAATATAGCATAGCAACTCTGGATTCTGATTTTTCCTTGGGGTTGTTGGGTTTTGATTTTTGGTTCGTTTGTTTAATTACTTGCCTGGACTATTTATGTGGAGTCTGTTTCCTCTGTAGTGTGCAATTGCTGATGTCTCTTATCAGTTTTGTTTGTTTGTTTATTACTGTTTTAATTTTTTAAGGCTGGCTTCTTATTAGTCACCTCCAGGTCAACATTCCTTCATGGTCAGTCAGCGATTGGTCAGAGGTTATACTCAAACACCTTCAGCCAGAAAAGCTTCTACCCTCTGCTGACGGTTCTGTGTGTGACTTGGGGAATACATTCAACATCCAGTCAACAGGTCTGCTCTGGTTTCCACTCTCTACATTCACAAAGCCTCACATTCAGCCAAGGGGGAGTACTGCATGTGCCCAGGAGCCTACCCCTCAGGACCCACCATGGCTTCCTCTTCCTGCTCCACACCTACCAATCCTGTGAGATGACCACTCTTCTAGATCTAACTGGAGACCAGTGAATGCTTCCTTAACAAAGGACACAGTCACCTCCTCAGTCCCCTCCTCTGAAGTATGTGCAGACATTTCCAGTTTCCCCCAGAACAACTGCAGCTCTTTCTTTAGCTTTAAGAGAGTTTAACTGAGGGGAAGTTGTGTGAGTTACACTTTTAAGTGTGTTGAAGTTCTAGTTATGAGCAGCAAAAACTGAGTGATTCAAACAGAAAAGGAATTCATCAAAATGGTGGTTGGTAGATTGGAAAATAAACAAGAGCAAAGTGGGAGCAGGAGCTTGTACCACAGGCAGAGGGCCCTCAGGAAGCACTGGCATGTGCTGATCTCTGGACAGTGCAAAAGGCACTGAGCCAGTGGCATGCTTGCCTGGGTCCTGACAGTGGCTGCCATTCCATTTCTCCATTTCATCCGTGACTGCCAAGGATGCATCTTTCCCAGCTCTTGGCTCCATTTTCAAACCATCTGACTGGCCAGGGTTAGGTTGTGTACCCACTCAACAGCTGCCACAGGCCTGGCTTTGGGGCTATGGGTGTGGGCAGCCTCTTAGAGCCCTTGGGCCAAACCTGAACTCAGCTATCTTTGCCAGGACAGGATATGTCTCACCCCTCCTGTTTCCCTGGATGCTTAGTACTGTGCCTGGCCCACAGCCCGTGCTCAGTGTGCATTTATTGAAATGAATTAAGAGACATTCATTCTCTGAAATAACAAGTCCACACACCAATGGATGTGCTACCTTTCAAAAAGGAAAGCAGATTCTTTTGTCCTTGTCCCATCCTAGGATACGTGCCAGTCTCAATCTTGGCTTCTGCATCTTTGTTACTGCCTCTGAGGCCCACTCTCTCCATTGTCAGCCCTTCATAGTTTTGTATTGTTCAACCACAAATTCAAGGAGAAGCATTTCTCTGGGACAGGGGCTCTTTCTCATCCCTGCAACAATCGGCACTGACGAGGAGGGACCTTGCCTTCTGTACTAGGTGTGGCAGCAGGGCAGAGCCCTTGGGGGACTCTGAGAGGGCAGAGGGGAAGGAGCTGGTCCTTGGCCACCCAGCGAGTTGTGCTGGAGCAGATGTTCAGACTCCTGAGGAAGGAAGAGTGCCTTCTATTACCCAGCACTTCTCTATTTGGGGCTTCAGAGCTTCTGTTGGTCAAGCAAGGACAGTGCACTGGCCAACATGTGGGAAGCACTCCTGCTATTCCTCTGTCCAATACTGGTCATGCCATCATGAGTACCTCAGCCCACCCACTTCTATCCCACAAGACAGAGTCCTCCTTGACTCCCCAGGAAAAGTCTCAAGAGTGAACAAGGAAATATACATCTAGATGAAGGGGTTTGCAGGAAGTCGGTGGAATAGGAAACTGTCTGTGTTGCTCAAAAGCAGCTACAGGAATGCTCTGTTCTCTTCCTGCTGAAAATAACCTTCAGATGAACACGTCCAGGGGGCCTGTGACTTCTGCTCTTCAGCGACTCAAACAATATCTTAGATTCCATTAAATAGAGCCCTTCTGTTGTCCCAGGAGCAAGACTCTGAGATTGCTGTGGGCAGGCAAGTTTCCTTGGCACTTTGAGGCTGCATATAACACTCATGCTCTCAGTCCCACATAAATCTGGTCGGGGCTTTGCCTTCCTGTGTATCTCCTTCTGAGACTGGAGTAGCCCACCAAGAACCAGGTGACGTGCATACATCATTGCTCATTCCTAAGGCACCTGGGAAGGCAGGGCTGTCATCCCTATTTAATGCATACAGATACCAGAGGGAGGATTACAGAGCAGGATCATGGACTTCCAATGCTTTCACAGCATTAGGCTTTTCTGGACAAAATAGACAGTGCCAATTCATCAACTCATAGTATTTCTTTTTCATTCATTCTTTCTCCATTTATACATTCAAGAGCATGGACAGAACACCAAGCCTTCTTGTGGAAGCAGGGAGGTAAATAAGACACCAAACTGGTCCCCATGTGGCTCAGCATATAGAGGCAGCATTCCCACCAACAAACACCTCATCGCAGAATGGAGTCTGGAGAGGGATGAAGCATGACCTTGCTAGGAGCACCAGGCTCTGCAGAAGAGCAAAATTTCACCAGGAGCAAGGTGAGTGAAATAGAAACCCCTGGTTGCAAGAACAGCAGAAACCGAGGCCAGGAGGACTTAAGGAACAGGAAATGGCAAGTTCCCATGTGGTCAGCATATATGGGGCTCAGTATGGGGGAGGGGAGGAGGGGCCGGCCAGCTCGCCTAACCACCCCAAAACAACCCTGACACTGAACTTGGCTTCTGGCCTTCTGCTAGAAGTGTATTTCCATGCCAGTCTTTAAGTTACTGAGGCCAGCACGCATGTTCCTGGAAACAGTTCCCAATTAGACAGAGCCACACAGAAGGTGGACACTGCTTGACCCAAAATGATTTTCTCCCCTGCCCTGTGGGACCTCAGAACAGAACGGTCCTTACTGCGAAACTCAAGCAGGGAAAAACGAAGCACTGCACTCAAAGGGGAGCAAACCATGCTTGACAGGGTATTTATTTTCATTAGGATAATTCCTTATCATTCTAACCAACTGTGATAGATACCATCTCAGCTTTAATAGATGTGATTTAAAGAATTAGCAGTGTGTTGTAAGGTGAAGGGAAAGATGTCTGCTGTCTGGAGACAAGATTAAAGCAAATGTCCCACCCTAAGAGTCTACATTAGCAGACTCAAAAACATAATTCTCATCTCCCGGACTCTGACCTCCCAGTGTCTGGTAGGGAGCCACTGCATTTTATTGCATGTACAGAGATGTGCCACATAACAATGTTTAGGTCAGTGACAGACACATATACAACAGTGCTCCCCTAAGATTAGTACCATAGAGCCTACGCATATAGTAGGCTATACCATCTAGGTTTGTGTAAGTACACTCTATGATGTTCACACAATGACGAATCACCTAATGACACATTTCTCAGAATGCATCCCAGCCGTTAAGCAAGGCATGACTGTATTTTAAAACCCATTCAAGTGTGGAATAAATTATGGTCAGAGAGCTAGGAGAAAATTTCATGTGTAACTCAGTTTGAAGGGCTTCTCACACGCTGTGGGGCATAATGAGAAAATAATAAAGTAGCTACAAGATGAAGAATCAGTTCAAGTCTCAATCGCACTCTAAGAACAATCGCAGTGTAGAAGTACAGTGACCATTGCCTAGAGCACCACCATCACCGTTTTGACATCTGTGCCGCCTGATCCACCATTATCGCCCTCTGCACCATCGTGATTCATGTCTCAGATTCTTCTTGACCTACTGACCTCTGAAACCAAAAGCCCCAGGGCTGTTGCCAGACCTCCCATTTATCTTCTATATCCACCTCGAGATGCGTTTGTGAAATCTGGTGGCTTTAAATACCAGCAGTTACAAGGCCCACTCCACACTTGCCACTCACCTGAGTGTTCTCTGCTTCAGACTCAACACCCTTTGCTACGTCTCCACTTCAAAGTCCAAGACGCACTGCAAATGTGAATGTTCACCATCTCTGGATTTCAGCCCCCCACACTGCTCCCCTCCAGCCATTCTCATCTTAGGAAATAGCAACTCGACATTGACCTCTATACCTGGCAGTGGAGACTAAACCTGGCACCATCTTTGTTTACATCCAACATGCAACATGCCAACAAACCTCATTGGCTTTACCTCTGAAACATGCCTGGAATTCACCGCACCTCTAGCTCTGCTGCTCCTGCCGAATCGCTCCATGCCTTCCAAGCTTCTCCTTCTACTCCGCTTCTCTCTCATTTCTACACAGTGGCCAGCGCCATTCTTCTAAATGTGCATGAGATCACATCATTCCTCTGCCCGAAATCCCCCAATGGCTCCCAACTCTTGAGAGTCCAGGCCACATCTGCACAATGGCCCAGCACGGTCCGTGCCCACCTCCCTTCTCTGCCCTCATGTTGCACTGTGCCTGCCCTCGCCCGACGTGCCCGGCTCCCCCAACCCCTCACCCTTCCCCCAACATGCCAGACTAGCTTCTCCTTCAGAGGCTGATTTTCTGTTTGCTCTGGAAGCCCAAGACCTCATTTCTCACTCTCCCTCACTTCTTTCACCCATGTTCAACGTTGCTCTATAAGAGAAGACAAAGGTAAAATAGTCTCCTGCCATGCTTTGTCACCTCATCCTGCTTTATTTTTCTTCAAACATGTTTAGCACCTGACACTATGTAGTGTTCTTTAGTCTGTTTGATGTCTCCCTATCCCCATCAGAATGTAAAACCCACAGAGCAGGGGTTTGCTGTGTCCTTATCCAGCCGCAACGCCATCATGGAATACGTGTTTATTGAGTGGATGAATGAATGAAGGAACAAATGTGAAAATATCTGCCATGTTCAGGAGTTGGAATGTTAGTGTTAGAAATTGTCTTCCTTGCAGGGCATCTAAGATAGAAGGGCAGACTTCTGGGCCAGCACCAGTGGATGCACCCCGGACACGAAGAGAAGCTCCAGTTCCCATCCTGGGGTCTGGGAGTCCCTGTGAAATGGTGGCCAGTGGGCATGTTCTCACTATGTGTGTCCCCACTTCTGGGGAGGGTTTCTGCCAGTGCTTGCTTTCAGGAAGTCATCCACAGAAAGATTCTGTGGGGAGGGGAAGGAACTAGCTACATCCGGCTGATTTGAGGAAAGAATTAAAAATTTAAAATGGGAATAATAAACAACATTTTCAGTAATAGACTTGAAAAGCATCAAAGGAGGTTGCTGTAGACCAGCCCCATGAGAACTGGATACAAGGTGAGTAACGCCACCTTCAAAACCAAACTGCAGAGTCAACCCACCGTGTCTCAGAGCTATGCCAAGTCATCTTCAAAAGACACAGCATTGTGCAGTCAACTTTATCCAAAATGCATATGGCTCTTGCTGTGTGCCTGGCACGTTTCTAAGCACATTGTCATCCTGATGACAACTATATGACCCATTTTGTAGAAGAAGACACTGAGATGCAAGGAAGGGAAGTAAATTGCTCAGTCACTCCACTGATAAGTGGCAGGATTGGTGCACAGCACGGGTGGTCGGACCCAGAGTCTGCACCTGAACCGCCAGCCCTGGCGACTCCTGGTCACAACCGTATTGTCTTGTCTGAGAGGGAAGGATGCGGTATGTGTGGGTGGCTGGGATGGGGTGTTCAGGTGGCCATGGAAGCTCAGAACAGAAGTCCCAGAGGGGGCACAGGCAGGGGGAAGACCTTTGCTTATATGACCCCACTGGGCAAAGGCTTCCCCCAACGACAGGGCAGCACCCTGGCCTGGCCCCATTAGATGGATGTAGGTTGTCTCACCTGATGGTCTGACAGTCAGGCCTCTGACAACCTCCCTTTGTCCTGGCGCCTCATGTGGGTCTGCCCTCTGAGAGGGAGGCACTGGGTCATGTGGGCGGGAATATTCCTTGTCTGCACAAACGACATACATTAACAAATTTCTTTATATTTCAGTCCTGTGAGTCAGCAGAGGTCATCACCTTCCCTGAGCCAGATCAGTGGTGGGTGTGGACAGGACCAAGCCCCTGGCCCTGCAAGGAGCATCAGCCGAGGTGGACTTGCCATGGTGATCGCCATGGATCATCGTCTTCTGAGGTCTTGATTGCCAGCCATTGGCTTCGTCCTGCACGCTGTCCGCTCGCCCATCCCGCTGCCTGTGGGATCCAGAGGAGGAGGTAGAGAAGCAGGACCTTTTGCTGGATCAGGGCTCAAATCTCCAATCACACTATGGGTGGATTACCACCCCAGTTTCCAACATTTCCTTTGGAATTGGGGTCTTAGTTGCTGACAGGATAACCTAGATGACTCCTTTCCCCAGACACATCCGCAAATTTATATGGGAGAGAGAATCCTCCTGGGAGGAAAGGGATTTGAATTCTGCCCTTACCCCAACCCACTCCTTGAATTCAAGATAAAAAACACTGCCTGTAGGAGAGACTCAGTGGCCCCAACCAGAGCTCAACTGCAGGTGCGGCGATTACGTGAGGTTGGGGAATTGGAAGGACTCACAGGACCATGTAGCATAATCAGGAAAGGTGTGGCTAAAGGAAAAGGATTCTGCGGGAGGAAGGAAGCACAGGCAACATAGAAAGGTCTGAAACTTCCAGATGCAGACTCCAGGGTCCTTTCTCAGTTGCACAAGACATGTTTCACTTTCGAAACATGAACCACAAAGATACGTACAAGGTATCTTGGTCTTGGAGCCAAGGAACAATTGGCCGGGAGTAGGGTGTGGCTGCAGACACAGGGTCATGCCTTGGGCAACAGAGCCGTGTGTCTAACAGGATGGAACCTTAGAATAAAGAGCTGTAACACCTGCCAACTGGGGGTTTTTACAGCGAGCTGCCGTGACTAAACTTGAGAGAGACAAAGAATGGCTCTCCTTGGAGAAGAACTAGCTATCTTTCCAGCTTTGCCTACACCTCAACTCTTGATCTGTCCCCTTCTCTCCGCACTCACTGTCCCCACCCTATTCCAAGCCACCATCATCTCTCACCTGGATCCCTGCATCGCCTCCACCTGGAGTCCCCGCTCCACGTTTATTACCTATGTGGAGATGGTGAACTGGCACACCACGTTCATTCCAACTTTCTGCAGGCCTGCCATCCTCTACTGCAGAGGATGGGGAGTGAAAGTTAAATTTCTCACATGTCTTTGCTCATGTTTCTTATGCAAATTATTTCCACCAATTAGATGCATTCAAGCAAGATACTGAAAGCAGAAGCCAGGCAGAGGTGCTCTTACTTCTGTTTCAGACACTTTTGTTGGCACAAATGGGAGATGTTTCTACAACCACAGTCCAGCATCCATTCACCAGCTCTGTGGGTATGTGGAGGCAGTGGGTAGTGTAGTGACAGCAGTGGGTTCCTAATAATGGATCACAGCTCAGGTGTATTTTTTAGGTGATGGAATACAAAATACTACGAAAGAGTCCAACTAGATTACAAATGTTTGAAACAACCTCACTCAAGGGAGTGGGGTAGGAGTGCTGACCTAAGTAACTCAGGTAATGAGTGGAGTCTGTAAGACTCAAGCAAAAAGAATTGCGCGTAACTAGGCAGTGCACTCTAGTTGGCAAAGCTGTTCCTCGTGGCGGTGTGGTGTAACAAGTCTGAAATCACTATGCATCTGCACTGGAAATGAACAATTCAGTAAATAGATGGAAGATGGTGAGAGCCAGGTTTCTCACTGTTGCAGTTAGAAGTTCCAGATAAGCTAGTGGAGAAGGTTAGCATGAACCTTGTGGTGTTGGAGACATAGTTATGAACTCACGTTATCCTAATATAGATACAAATGGATGTGTGTGTGTGTGTACACAGATTAGGATACGCACGTGTTTCCTAGCTCGATCCACTGAGAAGGCCTAGAAGCAATGATATCCCTGTAGCAACAAACACACCCAACAGCCGGATCTTGGTCTCTAATACCATTCTTCAGTAAAAGGAACCAGGGCTCCTTAAAGAATGGCTGATTCTAGGACTGGGGCAGGAAATATATACGAGACAATCCTGGAGTGTCCTGTATTGCAAAAAAAGATAAGAAAACACTCAAAAAACACAAAATGATGGCAGCATGCAATGTGACATAGGAGCCAACTGAAGGAGATCCCAGTGGCCAAAGCTGGAACAATTTGAGCAACAAAACAAATAATGTAGAACTGGATTACCACCCAAAGCATAGTGTAAATATCCCTGAGTCCTTACTGATGTAAATGATTGGACAGATGAGTAGACAGGGGGAATGGACAGGTTTCCTGTACGGGAGAGTTCCAAGGTGTTTATGCAGATGCCCTTCCTCAAGGCAGTGAAGCATCACTCCCCACCCCTGACGGTGGGGTACACACGGTGACTTCTTTCTGAAGAGCAGAGTGTGGGAAGGGGTGAGGCGAGAGTAACCTGGCAAGTAGCACCCCAGCCAGGTGATCAGGTCAGCATCATCAGTGACGAGTCCTGGTGACAGCAGGCACCTTTGATGTCAAATGATGACAATGGCACTTTCCCTGTGATCTGCCTCCCCCACCAAAAAACATCAAACAAACCCCAGTTGAAGGACATTCTGCAAAACACCTGACCATGCCCCTCAAAACCGTCAAGGCCATCAAAGACACGGAAGATCTGAGAAACTGTCTCAGCCCAGAGGAGCCTGAGGAGACATGAAAACTGAATGTCATGTGGTGTCCTGGATGCGAGCCTGGGACAGAAAAAAGGGTATTAGGAAAAATCTAAGGGTTAAAATAAGCTACGGACTTCAGCTGATAATGATGCATCAATGCTGGTCCATTGGTTGTGACAAAGGCACCATGGTAACATCAATAATGGAGGAGGCTGATCACGGGGTACAGGGGAACTCTTTGTAATCTTCTTGCAACTTCTCTATGAATCTAAAACTGTTACAAATTCACAGATTATTAAAAAAAATACTTACACTTAGCTTATAACTCACCAATCCCTCCTCTATGTATTTATACTATAGAAATGAAAACCAGTGTTCTCATTTTGGTTTTAATTTGTTTTTGTTTGTTTTTTGTGAGGAAGATCAGCCCTGAGCTAACATCTGATGCCAATTCTCCTCTTTTTGCTGAGGAAGATTGGCCCTGAGCTAACATCCATGCCCACCTTCCTCTACTTTATATGGGACGCCACTACAGCATGGCTTGACAAGCGGTGTGTTGGTGAGCGCCCAGGATCTGAACCTGCGAACCCCAGGCTGCCACAGTGGAGCGCACGCACTTACCCGCTTGGGCCACAGGGCCGGCCCCAATTTGTATTTCTTGAATGATTAGTGTTGTTGAGCATTGTCCATATGCCTAGTTGCCATCCATATATCTTCTTTGGTGAAGTATCTGTTCAAAATTTTTTTTGCCCACTTTTTATTGGGTTGTTTCTTTCCTTATTATTGAGTTTTGAGAGTTCCTTTTATATTTTGGATACAAGTTCTTTGTCAGATATATATTTTGGAAATATTTTCTCCTGTCTGTGGCTGGTCTTTTCATTCTGATAACAATGTCTTTCAGACATCAGAAGTTTTAAATTATGACAAAGTCCAATTTCTTAGTTTGTCCTTTCATGGATCATGCATCTGAGAAAGCTTTGCCTAACTAACGCCACAGCACTGGGTTCTAGGCTGGTTTCCATGATTGGTTCTCCCCCTCAGTATGGCTGTGTTTTCTGGCTTCTTTTCGTGCTGGTGATCTTGGATTGGATGTTGGCCTGGTGTGTCTTACTCTGTTGGGTAACATTTTTTATTCTTATAAATATTTTGGCCTTTGTTCTGGCGCGCAGTTAAATTAACTGGAAACAACTCAGTATTTTCTGACGCTACTTTTAAGATTTACTTGGTGAGACCAGGGTCACGTTTAGTCTCAGGCTCATTATAGCTTCAGCTGTCTCTGTAATGATTTATTGATTTAAAATTTTTAAAATCTAAAGCAAATAAGACCAAAAGTTACATTTATTAAATGTTGATGGTGGTATAGGACTATTTATTATATTATTCTCTATACTTTTCTGTATGTTGGAAATGTTTCACAGGAAGGGAGGGAGGAGAGAAAAAAATGCAGAGGAAGAACAGGAGGGAGGGAGTCCAAGAGGCGAAGTCTTTTAAGCAGGACATTCCAGAGAAAGCCCGAGTCGAAGAGGTGTGGGCATTGGGGGGGGGGGGGTCATTGTGATTTCCACTTGTGCATACACACGTATGGTGGCCTCGCTCTTCCTCTCCTCTGGGTTAGGGAGCAGCCTCCATTTCTCCAGGAGTACGCTGCCATTGGGCAGATGTTTCTGGAGTCCAGAGAGTGTCCTGCCCCCACCTCGGGCTGTGGCCCTCGTCTCTCTGACTCTGCCACACCAAGTTCCTGAAGGACTCAGAGAAGCCTCAAGCAGCTCTGGTCTCAGGGGCCCAGTGACCGAAGCAAGACCAGCTTTAGGGGGAAGGGGGAGACGGGGGCGGTCAGCCTCCATGCCTCTCTCAGCCCCTCACTCCTCACAGACCCCAGAACGAAGCGTTCCAGACATTCCAGGTCCTCCTTGGTCCCTCCCTCTCCCCACTCTTCACATGTTCTGTCCCCCCCACTTTGTACTTCCCCATTTTGCTGAACAGGGCACATCCCCTGTAGCAAAGATCACTGTTGGTTTCCCTTCTCTTGAGGCTTCTAAATTTTGCAGCCTGCCATCCCCAGCACCCCCAGCCCCATCGATCCAATGACCATTGAAAGAGTCTCCCCTGAACCCAGCTTGGTTGTCCCCTGTCCAGCTGAGAGGAGAGTCCTCCTTTGTCTCGGGGGACCGGGTCGGGGGGGCCTGGGAGATGGCAGGTAAGTGAAGGGCCAATGCAGGTGCTCTCTATTCTGGGCTATTGCTCGCTCTATTCTAAGATCTCTAAAAACAATATTTCCACCCTGAGAACAGCAGTTTCCTTCAAAGACCCGCATGCAATCTATGTGTGTCTCAAATCCCTCCTCTTCCTCCCATCGAGTCCACCTCTGTGCCTACACTAGGCTGATGGTGCAGCCGCCTTTCCTTACACAGGGGACACCAAAAAAGCTTTCCTGATGCTGCCCTAATGGGGTGGGGTGCAAGCCCCCCTCTTTCCCCTCTGGCGAGAGTGGACAGGTTCAAGGAGGAAGACGAAACTCAGTTCAGGGAAAGGACGTGCAGGGGTCACAATGCAGACAAAGGCAGGTCCACGCTCAGAGCCCACGGGCTGGCCTGGGATCAGAGCCCCCCTAGCCCAGAGCCCTAGCTCTGCCCCAGGCAGAGCCCCATGCTTTGGGAGAAAAGCATCTTGGGTTGGAGTCAGCCACCTGCTTATAAGCATCGGCTCCTTTCCTCATTAGCTGGATAAAAGGGCAAAGAGCTGGGAAGTGACCCAGCAGAGGGCAGAACACTGGCATCCAGGTGCCCTCTGAGGGCCACCCAGAAGGAGCAGGGTAGTGCCCCAGAGAACCCTGGAGAGGCCAGGGTGCAGCGGCTGACAACGGGGTGATCACTGACTGGATGGGCCCCCACTCCCTTCTGCACCCCTTGTCCTGGTTTTTCACCCCTCCACCCCTCGCCAGGAGAGAGAAGGTTTAGTCTCTGGGGAAACTGAGCCAGAAAGACCCATGTCCGGGGCCCCGGGCACAAGAGGCAGGACAGCAGGAGGGGGCCTGGAGACGAGCAGCACCGAAGGCGAGCATTGTCTGCAAGCCCTCAGAAGGGGCAGAGGTCCACGCCCCTAGCCTGCTCCCCGAACTCCAGCAAGGCGGGGCACCCTTGGCACAGAGCCTTTTGGAGAACTGACATCTTCAAAGATAAGGACTCTCGATGGTGACAGGAGGAAAAGCCTGCAGGGGCCAATCCGGCAAGTAAGTGAACCCCGCACTCCCACCAACATTAGAGCACCCCACGCTTACGTGGGAAGATAGCCCCCACAGGAAAGATGAGCAAGTGACTCGGGAATCGAGGAGTGGAGGCTCTGCGGGGGACAGGAGAACCGGGAAAACAGAGGCTTCGTTATTTTAGCTAGCTTTACTCTCCAAAGAAATGATGAGAAGGGCACCGCACACAAGGGGTAAGCAGGATCGGAGTACACTGGCAAGAAGCATAAAACTCTAAGATGCTACCCCCCCTTCGCTTTGGCGTTCCAACTGCTGGGAACTCGTTCTAAGAAAATTATACCAAACTATGAAAAACACTTGTGCTTCATGGCTCATAATCACCAGCACTAGGAATCAATTGAAGTGGTAACAGTCGAAGAATGGTAAAGCAAATCACAGCCCACCCACGTGACGAGTCATTACAAACCAAAGTGAAGACTTAATGACCAAGTAGTGGGTAACAAAGACACTTGTGATGCAATCACAGGAAATTGCACATGTGCTATGTGAACACGTATAAGACGTGTGCATACTCAGGGATCAAGGCTGGAAGAAGGATGAGAAACTAACACATGGCAAGATGGTACATGACGTTTGTTAAATGAGGTCAATTAATTGTCACGTTATTGATTATTCAATAAACTAACCTTTTGAAATCTGAAATAACCTACCTGACTTTTCTTTTTTTTTTGGTAGTTTAGTGATAGGGTCCCGTGATGGAAGTGGCTGCAACCTTCCATTGATTCCAGGAGGACAGGGGCACGCCCATCCCCAAGCTGTCTAGAGCGGGCCGCTCGTGGCGAAGGCCCTCAGCAGGCTGAAGCTCCAGCAGATGGTTTTCCACACTGTGTTACATTTATGAACATTTAGCCCAGACTTAATTGACAATACTATATGTTAGTTCTTTAAACATTCAGTTTCATTATTTGCAATGGTAATTTCTGTAAACAGTAGCTATTCCAAAGCTCTGTACTGTGAAATTAAATTTGTTGGTTAATTAATTGGAAGAGTGTAGCAACTTTATTCTGCTTAGAGATTGTGGTATTGAAATTAGTGATCTGTAAAATCACTCACAGGATAGCAAAGTCAGAACAATAGGATAAATATGCTCACTAACTTTTAGAAACCAGCAAGCACCAAGTTGCTTCCAACAATGTTATTAGAGCACTAACACACTGCCATATTCATTAGAGGGTGTTCTTATTTTAATAACAAATTCCTCGCCCACTTATTGCTTGGGATCACTATAGCACCCTAAGTGTCTGCCTGGACAATTTATGTTATTAGCTTTGCCTTTGACAGAATGCAGAGTTGGAGAGCCTCACCTGATGACAGTCCAAAGGAGGAGCACTGACTCAGAGGGCTGCCTTCTTGCTGAAGTTGGTTACCTTCCAACAGGATTTTCTATTAGCTCCTTATAAACCTTCCAGTTACAAATTATAACATGAAATACCCTAGAACAAGGACATTTTTAAATGGTTGACTTCAAGAGATAATCACCACCATATGTTTGACCTCCGTAAGTGGGCCCAAAACATTACCAATTATAATAATGAGATGCTATTTTTTTCACATATTAAATTGGCAAGGATTAAAAGCATGGATAATCCCAATGTTAACACAGTGGGTGAGAATGCATCTGACACACTCTTTGAGGAGTAGAAACTGATAAAATATTTATGAAAGCAATTTGGTATGAAAATTGTATCACATAAATATCAAAAGCCTTTGTACAGCACATCAGATATTCCGTGTTTGTAATGTATCCTTCAGGTGCAGTTGTGGATGTGTCTAAAAGCGTACATACAAGGATTTTAATCACAGGGCTATTTATGATAAAGAAATATTCCAAATGATGAATTTTGCATTGATTCTGGCCAACAATATGATATTGATTAAATAAATTATACAATGTTCATTCAATAGAATGATAATCAGAAATTGGAAACAATGTAGCAGGAGACAATATAATGATATAGAAACATGTTCATCATGTAGCATCAAGTTGTAAAACCTGCCTGTGTATTCTTTTTATTTATTTGTTTATTTATTTTTGTGAGGAAGATCAGCCCTGAGCTAACATCCATGCTAATCCTCCTCTTTTTGCTGAGGAAGACCGGCTCTGAGCTAACATCTATTGCCAATCCTCCTCCTTTTTTTCCCCAAAGCCCCAGTAGATAGTTGTATGTCATAGCTGCACATCCTTCTAGTTGCTGTATGTGGGATGCGGCCTCAGCGTGGCCGGAGAAGTGGTGCGTCTGTGCTCGCCCGGGATCCGAACCCGGGCCTCCAGTAGCGGAGCATGCGCACTTAACGGCTAAGCCACAGGGCCGGCCCCAGCCTGTGTATTCTGCACCATGGGGAATGAGCTCCTTTCCTGAGAGTCGTGTGTGTGGGTATTGAACATGACTTAGAGGTATACAGGGGTTCCTTCGAGATGTGAGCTAACGGGGACTTTAATTTATTATTTTTGTTTGTCCGTACATCTTCAGTGAATATGTAGTGATGTTGTAATTAGAAAAAAAGACCACAAAATTGTTTAAGACACAAGAATCACCTCCTCCCCCAGGGAGTGTGGAAATGGCTTTGGCAAGGGCAGGAGCGCACCCCACCTTGAGGCTCCAGGTGCAGGGTCAGGTTTAGGCCAAGTGCGGGGCCAGGTGCGGGGCCAACCCGGGCAACACGCAGAGGAGTTGTCAATGAGTGAGTGAGGCCAAGTTGCCCTCCCAGGAGGCTGTAACTGATTATTGCATCATGCCTGGAAGCCCGGAGGAAAGGAATTAGAAGAAGGAGGGTGCCGTCAGTTGCGCAGGACCCGGAACTGCCGGCAGTGGCTGCTACTGCCCCCTGGGGGGCAGAAAGGCCCCAGCGTGTCACAATACTTTCCAGACTTTTGTGAAACGTCACATAGAAACGACCTCTGTGAGAGCAGGTGAACTTGTCTCTTCTGGTCTTGGGACTTGTTCTGTGTTCTTTTACGTGATGGTCACACAGGTGCAGCCAAGAAAGGGGGCAGAAGAGAGGTTCAGAAAAATAAAGTTTATTATGCTGAGAGGCACAGCACACCCTGTAGGGCCACCGGGAAAGCACCCAGTGGTCAAGAGGCAGAAGACAGGAGGGAGGGGAGAGCTGAGGCCATGGTTTTTATTGGGGTTTCCATGGAAAAGGCAGGGCAGGGTGAACAGCTTAGGACTGGCTAGTTTGAATATTTCTGAGGGGCTTTGGGCAATAGGGGTGGTCCCTCAATGCCTGGTACCTGCCGTGGGCTGCTTAAGGCAAAGGAATATTGCCTCCTGGGTACATGGGCCAGAGAAAGGAGGTCTGGCTCTGGGTTGGTCAGTTTGCATATCACAGGTTTGCTGGCGCTGGGCCCTTTGCTGTCTCTAAGGACTGGCTAGCCCAGGAGGGGCAGTCTCTCCCCAGCCAGAAAGAGTTTAAGATGTCAAAACGTCATAATATACAGGAAATTTTTAAATGTAAACGTGGTATTTGAAAATATGCTGCTAAGACTGATATCGAAGAGCGTACTGCTTATGTTTTCTTCTAGAAGTTTTATGGTTTGAGGTCTTACATTCAAGTCTTTAGTCTATGTTGAGTTAATTTTTTTGTATGCTGTAAGATAATGGTTTACTTTCATTCTTTTGCATGTGGCTGTCCACTTTTCCCAACACCATTTGTTGAAGAGACTTTCCTTTCTCCATTGTGTGTTCTTGGCTCCCTTGTTGAAAATTAGCTGTCCACAGATGTGTGGGTTTATTTCTGCACTCTTGATTCTGTTCCATTGATCTGTGTGACTGTTTTTGTGCCAGTATCACACTGTTTTGATTACCATAGCTTTGTAGTACATCAAACTAAAAAGCTTCTGCACAGCAAAGGAAACCATCAACAAAACGAAAAGACAACCTAACAATTGGGAGAAGATATTTGCAAACCATATATCTGATAAGAGGTTAATACCCAAAATATATAAAGAACTCGTATGTCTCAACAACAAAGAAACAAAAAACCCAGTTAAAAAATGGGCAAAAGACCTGAACAGACATTTCTCCAAAGAAGATATACAGATGGCCAACAGACACATGAAAAGATGTTCAACATCAGTAATTACTAGGGAAATGCAAATCAAAACTACAGTGAGATATCGCTTCATCTCCATCAGAATGGCTATCATTAAGAAGACAAGAAATAACGAGTATTGGAGAAGATGTGGGGAAAAGGGAACTCTCATACACTGCTGGTGGGAATGTAAACTGGTGCAGCCACTAAGCGAAACAGTAGTGAGATTCCTCAAAAAATTAAGAATAGAACTACTATATGATCCAGCTCTTCCACCGCTGAGTATTCATCCAAAGAAGACAAAAACAGGAATGTGTATAGATACATGCACCCCTATGTTCATTGCAGCCTTATTCACAACAGCCAAGACTTGAAAACAACCTAAGTGCCCATAAAGGGATGAATGGATAAAGAAGATGTGGTATATATTCACAATGGAGTACTACTCAGCTATGAAAAAAGATGAAATCTTGCCACTTGCGACAACATGGATGGACCTTGAGGGTATTATGCTAAGTGAAATAGGTCAGACAGAGAAAGTCAAATATCATATGATCTCATTCATAAGTAGAAGATAAAAACAACAACAAACAAACACAGAGAGACAGAGATAAGATTGGTGGCTACCAGAGGGGAAAGGGGAGGGAGGAGGGCAAAAGAAGTGACAGGGCACATGTGTATGGTGATGGATGGTAATTAGTCTTTGGGTGGTGAATGTGATATAGTCTACACAGAAACTGAAATATCATGATGTACACCTGAAATTTATATAATGTTATAAACCAATGTTACCTCAATAAAAAATAAATAAATAATAAAAAAATACTGAAGTGTAAACAATACAGCACTAGAAAAAATGTCAAATACAATAGAAGTTCCTAAACATGGCGCTTTTCCAATATGTGCGAGGAGGCTCTTGATACTAGCACAGGAAGCCCTCACGTGTCCTCAGTGTTGACCTCAAGTCTCCTTATATGGATCCTATACATCATAGTAACTTCACAGGCTGCTGCAATTTTGACTTTCATAACCCAAAACAAAATTAAATGCAGGCTTTTAAATAACAAAGGTGAACACAGAAAACACTAATTCGAAAAGATATGTACAACCTTATGTTCATTGCAGCATTATTCACAATAGCCGAGATGTGGAAACAACCTAAGTGTCCATCAACAGATGGTTGGATAAAGATGTGGTATATATATACAATGGAATACTACTCAGCCATAAAAAAAGATGAAATCTTGCCATTTGCAGCAACATGGATGGACCTTGAGGGTATTATGCTAAGTGAAATAAGTCAGACAGAGAAAGCCAAACACCATATGATTTCATTCATATGTGGAAGATAAAAACAACAACAACATAGATATGGAGACCAGGCTGGTGGTTACCAAAGGGGAAGGGCGGGAGGGTGAAAGGAGTAAAGGGCTCATGTGTATGGTGGCGGATGGCAACTAGACTTTTGGTGGTTAATATGGTGTAGTCTATACAGAAGTCAAAATATAATGATGTACACCTGAGATTTATGTAACGTTATAAGTCAATGTGACCTCAAAAAAAGAAGAAGAAAAAGAAGAGAAACCATGGGTGTGCATGCACAGATGGACAACTACGTGAGGAGCCAGCAAAAGGGCACCTGTCCACAGCCCAGGAGAGATGCCTCGAGAAGCCAACCCTGCCAACACCTCGATCTTGGCCTTCCAGCCTCCAGAACAGTGAGAGAATAAATTTCTGTTGCTTAAATAAATAGCAAAGGTGAAGCACAGGAGAATTGTGTAAGGAATACTGCCACATTACAGAGGATGTTGGCAAAACATACGGCTGTGGACGCGGTGGAGGAGGATTTCCACATCCCAGAGTTTGTATATGTGAGCTGGACGCCGGCCTCATGCCAGAGAAAACTGGAGTAGGGCCGCTGTGGATCCTGCCCTGAGGGGCAGCCTGGAGGGGCAACAGTACCCCACTGCAATGAGCCTCTGGGTGCAGGGGCTGAGGAGGGAAGCACCCTGCAGTGGCAGAGGGGGTGCCTCCTCTGCTGAGGGCGGCAGGTTGCCCAGCCTCGAGCACACGCAGGGCAGGGGACTCCAGGGGACGGCTTTCCTACCCTCTTCCTCCTTCCCCTCATCTCCGCCCACCACAGAGGGGTCAGACCATCACAGGTTGGGGAGAGGAGGCAGAAGCCCAAGGAGAGAGAGCACAGAGGCTCAGGCAGGGAGGGTGAGGAGGAGGTGAATGAGGACCAGGCATTTTCATCACCAGGTTGACCCCATGGGTGGCGGGCACGGTCCCCAGGAGGACCAGCCCTGCCCAGCAATGCAGGCAAAGGAGATGGGATGCATCCTGCGAGAGCTGTGCAGGGTCCATGAACCAACCCTGCATCAGGGCAGACGCAGTCTCTTGGCATCTGACGCACAGCAGGGTGGGAGCCACCTAACAAAGGCACAGAAGCAGGCCCCACAGTTCAGCTCATTCTTTTTTACTTGAAGAAAATTGAAATAGTGCTTGTAGACTGAAGCTACTCGGCAAAATGCCTCAGTTTAAACTTCTGAGCGCTGATGGAACGGTGGATTTATACAAGAGACGAGCAGGGAAGAGCCCCTGGGAGAGCCTTCGACAGAGGGCCGGCAGCACCCTCACTGGCCCTCTCGCGCCCTGGCCTCCAGTGGGTCTCATGCCCAAGGTTTGCTGGCGTGAGGCCTGGGATTGATGCTTATCCCCACACTCCTGTCCCTTGGCTCCAGGCCCAGCAGAAGCTCATGGGTTGGTCACCATGGGCGAGGGGCTCCTGCCCTTGTCCCAGTTATACCCAGGAGACCATTTCCCCACAGCCCCTGACAGGTCCCCTGGGGTCCCTCAACTTTTCGGGGGCTGCACCTCAGCCCCTCAGCCCAGGAACCTCTGAAGGCCAAATGTGACCTTTCTATGCCCAGATGGACCAGAAGACAAATGATGAGATGTTACAACTGGAAGAGGCTCCGAGGCTGTGTATCTGTGGCACCCAGGGTAGAGAAAGGAGGCAGAGTAGGTCGCCAGCTCCTGACCCCGAGGGAAGTTGACAGAAGAGCTGGGACAAGAGAGAGAGCTTGGGTGTCCCTCTCTGTCTCACAGGTGTGATCCTGCCCCCTTCACCTGGAGTGCAGGTCCCCAGGCTGGAGGCCACGGGGAGCAGGGCTCAGAGCAGGGCCTTGACCAGGCAGACCCCGTGCCAAAGGGGGCCTCACTGATCTTCCTGTGGAGGTGGGAATGGGGGTACTCCTGTGGATCCTGGGGAAGGTCAGTGAGATTTGCTGGGGGCCAGGGCGAGTTTTGACAATATTAGAGGGTCTTAAAGCAGGGATCCAACCAGAATGCTTGGCTCCACCACTCATATCCCTGCTCTAAGCCTGGTCCCCAGCAGAAATCCACCCATCCCAGAACACAGCAGAACCAGAAGCACAGGCCAGGCAGTGCTCCAGGTAGAGGCCTTACTGGGAAAGATGGAGGGGGCACAGGGCCGCTTTACTCTGGACTTGAACCAGCTTAAGAAAAAGCAAACAAGAGTGAAAAAGTGACAGTGGGAAGTACTGGCTTTATACTCTCTTCCTTTGCCTCTCCCTCTCCTCTGCCCCCTCCCCCTCCTTCTTCCGCTCCCTGCTCTGGCCCTCACCCTCAAGATACTCTCTCCAGCTGCTGACAAAGACAGCTCCTGCAGTCTCTGGCTTCCTTGGTCCTCAGCTCCAGCCACCTCTGAAAGAGAGAGGAGCACTTTCTTCTGGTACTTTCAGCAGCAACCTGGGGTTGGCTGTGATGTGGCTGGTTTGGGTCGTGTGGCCCCTAAGCCAATCACTGTGGCCGAGGAATGCAGCACTGGCCAGGCCCAAGTCATGTGCCCGACCCAGGCCGGAGACAGGCAAATGGACCACGTACTGGGGATGGGGGAGGGACGGTCCCCCAAAGAGATGATGGACAGGCAAAAATAAAAGTAACTGGGCCAGAGGGTCTGCTGTCTCCCTCCGGAATCCAAGATGAAGGAGTATAAGATGCAGAAGAGATGGAGAGAGAGCTCACAAAAGCATCGGCTTTTACGCTTTGATGACATAGAAAGAATCAACCGTGACCTTATCAGGAGCTCAGATCTGGCCAGTTGGACAGTAACGCCTCTCTCTTGGGGTGGGTAAGGGGTTGGACCAAGAACAGGAAGGGCAGACGGGCTAGTGTGCACATAGAGAGGGCTCTTCCCCAACCAGATCCATCTTCCAGGCCCTGGGGCTTCCAGGGACAGTGAGTGAGGCATTAGGTGCATCAAACTCACCCACAGCCCAGCAAAGCCACCCCCTGTCATCCCAGACAGCCCTCTTCACCTTTGCCACACACCAAACAAGGGGCCCTGCCCATAGGCGACTCACTTCAGCTTCAAAGACACACATAGGCTCAACACGAAGGGATGGAAAAAGATATTCCACACAAATGGAAACCAAAAGAGAGCGGGGGTAGCTATACTTACATCACACAAAATAGACTTTTAGCCAAAAATGGTAAAAGAGACAAAGAAGGTCATTATATCATCATAAAGAGATCAATTTGTCAAGAGGAGACAACAATCGTAAATATATATGCACCCAACATCAGAGCACCTAAATAAATCGAGCACATACTAACAGATCTAAGGGGGAAATAGACAACAATACAATAGTAATAGGACTTCCATACCTACTTTCAACAATGGATAGATCACCCGGACAGAAAATCAATAAGAAAATGTTGGACTTAAACCATACCCTAGAATAAATGGACCCAACAGACACATACAGAACATTCATCCCACAGCAGCGGAATGCACGTTCTTCTCAAGCACAAATGGAACATTCTCCAGGACAGATCATATGTTAGGTCACAAAAGAAGTCTTAACAAATTTAAGATTTAAATCATACCAAGTATCTTTTCCAACCACATGTTATGAAACTAGAAATAAATAAAAGGAGGAAAACTAGAAAATTTACAGATACATGAGAATTAAATACACTCCTGAACAACAACAAAGATATGTGTGTGTGTGTGTGTGTGTGTGTATACACGCACAACCTATAGGTTTGTACATCATATATACATATGGAGAGAGAGAGAGAGATTTATTTTAAGGAATTGGCTCACGCTATTGTGGGGGCTGGCAAGTCTGAAATCTGCAGGGCAGGTGGCAGGCTGGAGACCCAGGGAAGACACGATGCTGCAGTCTCGAGTCTGGAGGCAGAATTCCCTCCTTCTTGAAGGACCTCAGTCTTCTCCCTTAAGGCCTCCAACTGATTGGATGAGGCCCACCTACATTAGGGCGGGTGATCTGCCTTACTCAAAGTCTACTGATTGAAGTGTTCATCTCATCTAAGCAATACCTTCAAGATGACATCTAGACTGGTGTTTGACCAGATGTCTGGGCACCACGGCCTAGCCAAGTTGCCACATAAAATTACCCATCACACAATCCTTCGGGGGAGAAAGAATAGGGTCTGAGTGGATGCAGGTGTGGTGAGGGTGCCTGTGAGCAAAAGCAGGTGCCAGAGTCAACAGGTACAGAGGAGGTCTGGGAGGCTCTAGCCTGGGTGATTAGCAGGACACAAGTGCCCAGGCCAGCTCAGCCGCTGACACTGCAGGGTGATAACTAGCTGCCACTCAAATATTTCCCCCGGACGGAAGAGCTATTTGTTTTCTCAGACTAATTAGGAGCACTGCCATCAGGAAGAGTTCCATGCCAGCATTTGAAAATAGAATCACTTTCCCAAGGAAGTGCTGTGCAGAAAGCTCCCCCGTGGCCGCAGGAGCAGCTGCTCCCCCTCCGAGGGCCAGGCTGCATCACGAGGCAGGGGCGCAGCGGGCAGGGGTCCTGCTCACCGCCGCCAGGGGCAGGGCCTGGCACGATGCACGATACACTCATCTCCAGGCATTTGTGGTCTAGGCTTTCTTTATCTGCATAAACATGGGGCGAATCGGCAGCTGAGGCAGCCCCACCAGGCAGCTCGACCCCACAGACAAATGAGAGAAGGCGCGGGCAGCACCAACCCTTGCCTCTAGCATGCTGAGGGACCTCAGAGAGAACAAGCTGAGCCCTGGTTTCTCAGCAAGAGCTTGAATAGATGCTCCAACATCTGAGAGTCGTGGTTTATAAACCCATCTGATGTACTGGCTCCACTTCAAAAACACCTATGAAGTTGTCCTGCTCTGTCCCATCCCCATTTTTATGTAACAAACACTTGGCTTTCTTTGGGGCTTGAGAAAGCACAGGCCATTCAGTCATTCATTCTTTCATCCAGCTTTGTTGAGATATAACTGACATACAACATTGTGTAAGTTTTAGGCATACAACCTGATGATTTGATACACGTATATACTGTGAAATGATCATCACAATAAGATTAGTTAACACAGCCATCACCTCACATCTTTTTAAAATTAGTTAAAAAGAATTTTTTGTGGTGAGAACTTTTAAGATCTGCTCTTAGCAATTTATAAGTATATAATGCATATTGTTAACCACAGTCACCACGCTGTATATTGCATCCCCAGAACTTATTCGTCTTATTCATCTTGAACCCTTTGACGAACATCTCCCTGTTTCCACCACCTCTAGGCCCCAGGTAACCGCGAGTCTACTCTCTGTTTCTACGAATTTGATGTTTTTTGATTCCACAAACAAATGAGATTATGCAGTATTTGTCTTTCTGTCTGACAGTTCACCATTCAGGCTTCCCAAATCCTGCCTAACCACTAAGCCAGTGCCACACATTACAGACTTTGTTAAAGCCCACTCACTTCCAGGCACAAATTCTGCACCTGCCTCTTTCACTGAGACCAACAGACAGCTCCCACGCTACACATGTCCGTACCTTCTCAGTTCTCACACAAGCCGGGACGGAGGTCATTGTGAATCCAGACCCCTCCTGACGTGTCCTCTGCCCACCTCCATCTGAATGATGAAAACGACTCCCCAACAGCCCACGGGGAGGGGTCAGAGGCAGTGAGGGACAGAAGGGAAGTGCCCTCATCACTTCTACTCACATCCTCTCAGATACAGCATAAATGAAAACTAACAAGGGACACTTCTCTAATTCTATTTGTTGTTTGGAAAGCCAAGCCTCACTCTTGATTTAAGCACCCCTCAATTTCAAGATGTGACTCACAGTCCAGGACATCGTGGTCCCAATGCACCTGGATGTGTGCACATGTGCCCACCATGTGCTGTTGTGTCCTCAGCTCCCCCTGTCTACACACCATCCCCATTGCCCCAGGAAAGGGAGGCCACAGACAGGCAGATGCACACCAGATACAGGATTTGTGTACAGGCTCCTGGGCTCACAGACACCATAGTTATGGGGCACGCTTGCCCTTACTGCTCACCCTTCCCAGAGCGGGCCTGAGCTCCCAGACACACCCGCACCCTAACGGTCCTCTCTGGGGTGGGAAGAGAGGTGGTCCAGAGAGAAGCAGAGACTTGGATGCTCCTGGTAGCTCCTGCGAGGGTCTCAGCTACACACCATCAGGTCTGGCCCTGGGAGCAGATAGAGAGAGGCCTCAGGCAGCTCTGGGATTCTGAGAGAAGATCAGGACCTGGGCTTCAGAAAGTGGACAGACAACAGATTCATCCCACAGAGACACACAGACCCTGAGGCAGAACAGGGAGCAGGAGCACAAACACAGCCACTGGGCACGTCTGCTCAGACAGAGCAGCACACAAGGCTGTCTCTGGGCTCTGAGTCCACGCGGAAGAAGCGGGAGTTTCCTGTGCCCTCCACAAGTGCTGGGGAGCTGGCTGAGGGAGGAGGAGCACTGATGAGTCTGAAGATGGTGACCACAAGGTGCCAGAGCAAGAACCACACCAACCCTGAACTGGGGTCAGGCATGAGGGGTGAGCAGGTACTTGTCAGGGGTCGGGTGCCCCCCACCACACTCGATGAAACACTGTGTGTGTGCCCCAGGCTGAGATGTAGACGAAGGAGGAATAGCAGGGTGGTGGAAGATAAACTCTGGGACTGACAGAAAGTAAACTTTCTCTGCAGTCAGTCATGAAATGAGAGGTGGAGATTCAGTCAAGATACAGAAAAACAGATTACGGTCAACACAAAGAACTAAGTGGACACAGGAAATCTTCCTACCTGTCTCAAACACATAGAAATGATAGATGAGACAGAAGCACACAAAATTACAGGAACTTGGCGAGTGAGACTAGAAAAGAAAGACGGAGACATCTTTTAATGTCATACTTTACGTTGCTTGCATGTACTAAAAACTAAAGAGGACACAAAATAAACAGAGTTAGAAAGTTAACTTCCAAACCAATGAGGGGGTGGCGGCAGATGAATGAAATAAATGTGATCAATGTGGGCATCAGGAGGGAAGAATAAAGAAATAAGCAGAGAGTGTGGCAAATACTACAAAAAAATAAACTGAGTCCAAACATGAGCAATCATGACTATGTAAACGCATTGAACTCGCCTATTAAAAAGCAGAGACTGTCCAATGGAATTATGCAAATAAAATTCAATGTTTCGCAACTTATGAAGACATATGTAAAGAAAAACAACACTGAAAAGGCCAAAACAAACACCAAGAAAAACCCAAGGCAGGCACTAACCAGAACAAATCTGCCAAGGTATTTTATGTCAGACATACGTGTGCCACAATCCATTGACGGGACCTGGATTAACTTCCCACCTCCCGTCAGCACTGACTGTGGCCTGGACGTCACTCCAGCTTCCCGTGGGAGCAATGCCAGGCCCGGGGCCCAGGGGAAGGAGGTCCTAGCAGAGCGTGGCAGCCTTGCTGGGGCGAGGAGGAAGGAGAAAAGAGGCAGTTGGCTGTTGAGGGAGTTTCAGAAAGAAAGGCAGTATGCAGAAAAAGAACCCCCAACCATCCCAGTGGGCCCCTTGAGTTTTTGCCAGGTACTAAGCTAGGCCTGTAACAGGCAGAACTCCCCAAGGCTGGGGAAAGAAGAGCCAGGTGATTTTAAACAAAATGACGCCCAGACTCCACACAGGGCAGGAGTGTTTGCGCCACGACCAGTCAGAGAAGAGAGTCTCTGGAGACGCACGGGGCTCTAAGAGCCTTCCAGAGGGGCCGGGAGGGGCCACAGTGAAGGGTGCTCTAGACTTGTCTGATATTCAGACTACACTCTGACCCACGAGGCAAACATGGCCCACCACCTGTTTTGTTCACCTCTGAGCTCAGAATGGTTCTTAAATTTTAAAATAGCTGAAAAAAGTCAAAAGTATAATAGTATTTCATGACCAAGGAAAATTGTATTAAATTCAAATTTCAGTGCCCATAAATAAAGCTTTATTGGAACACAGCCATGCCCAGTAGTTTGCATATTGCCCATGGCCATTTTGGCTATAAGGGCTGAGTTGAATAGCTATGACTGAGGCCTTATGACCGACAAAGTCTGAAATACTTACTACCCGGCTCATTAGAGAAAACCCCTGCTTTACGCTCCCCATAGCAAAGCTGACAACAGATACTAAAGAAAACATGAATGTAACAAGGAGGGGGAGGAAGATTTAAAAAGAACCGGATGGAGCTTCTGGAGATGAGAAAGACGGGGTCTGAAATAACTCACTGGGTGATCTTTTATTAGACTGGTCAATTTCTGTGAATGTTACGTGAGTATTTGAATAAAATATGTATCTTATGGGAGACAGTACAATCTTTGGTTTATGTAAATCCAATATGAATTACACAATCTTGAGTGTGATTTATACCCGTAATATCTACTCACGCTGATTGTACCATCTATATGACAAACTTTTTGTCCATATGACCTGTCATAGACTGAGAGTGATGTTAAATTCTCCTTTTCCCATCCTTTTAATTTTAATTTGCCCATGTCATTATGTTTAAAGTGAGATTCTTATGGACAGCGTATAGTTGGGTCCCACTTTTTATCTATTCTCACAATTTATGTCTTTTAATTGGTGTGTTTAGACCATTTACATTTAATGTAATTAATGATATGTTTGGTTTTAGGTAGGTCTACCATTTGATTATTTGTTTGCTTTTTGTTCTTTCTGACTTTTGTTCCTCTGTTTCTCCTTTCCTGCCTACTTTCACTTTGTTAAACAACATTTATATTCCATTTTAATTTACCTATTGTGATTTTTTTACTTACTTGTTTGTATAATATTTTTAGTGATTGCTATATTTAAAATCAATTTTTATCCTCTCAGTTGGAAAGTATAAACCTTACCACCATAGTTCCTTCTGCCCTCCCCTTTTTATGCTATATTTATCTTATAAATTATATCTACATTAATTGAAAACACCATTAGACAATGGTATTTTTTTTTTGTTTTAAACACTCGACTATGTTTTTAAAAACTCAAGAGTAGAAATATAGTCTATTACATTTATCTAGATATTTAACATTTCTGTTACACCCCTTCATTCCTGATGTACTAAGTTTCTTTATGGAATAATTTCCCTTCCGTCTGAAGAATTTCTTCCAATAATCCTTTTAGAGAAGATCTGCTGGCAATGAATTCTCTAAGTTTTACTTCTCCTGTGAAAAACTTTATTTCATTCTCATTCCTAAAGGATTTTTTTGACAGCTACAGAATTCTGTGTTGACAATTCTTTTCTTTCAGGAATTTAAAAGTGGTGTGCCCCTTTATTCTGACTTGGATGACTTTTGATGAGAAATCTGTCATTCTAATAGTTGTTTCACTGTAGGCAATGCACTGTTTTCCTCTGACTGCTTTCGAGATCCCTTCTTTATCTTTAGTTTTCAGTAGTTTGATTACAATATGTCTGAGCATGGTATTTGAGGGGTGGTGGGTATCTTATTTGGGGTTTGTTCAGATTCTTGAATCCGTAGGCTTATGTCTTTTGCCAAGAATGAGAAGTTATTGGCCATTATGTCATCAAATATTTTTCAGCATCACATTCTTCCTCTTCTTCTGGGACTCTCATGACATGAATGATAGACATTTCATTGTTGTTCCACAGGTCTCTGAGATTCTGTTTACATTCATTTCTCAACTTACTTTCTCTCTGTAGTTCAGATTGGGTAATTTCTATTGATATTCAAGATCACTGATTATTTCCTCCTTTATCTCCCTTTTGCTAATGAGCTGATCCAGTGAGGTTTTTATTTCTATTATTGTGATTTTTAGTTCTAAAAATTGCATATAGTGACAATTTTATTTTGCCATTGGTTTCAAGAATGGTTGCAATTGCTTTTTGAAATATTTGTATGATAGCTGCATTAAAGTCTTTGTCAGATACAGTAGGTATAATAATGGCCCTCCAAAGATGTCCATGTCCTAATCCCAGAACCTATGAATATGTTACCTTACAAGGCAAAAGAGTCTTTGCAGATGTGATTAAGAATCTTGAAATGAGGAGATTACTTTGGATTGTTTGAGTAAACCCAACATAATCACAAGGGTCTTTATAAGACAGAGACAGGAGTGTCCGAGTGAGAGAACAAGATGTGATGATGGAAGCAGAGGTTGTAGCAATGCAGAACCACAAGCCAAAGTATGCAAGCAGCCCACAGAAGCTGGAAAAGTCAAGGAAGTGGATTCGCCCTGAGCCTCCAGAATGAATGCAGCCCTGCCAATACCTTGATTTTAGCCCACTGAAGCTTATTTTGGACTTTGACACCACCGCTCCCCAAGAATTGCAAGATAATATATTTGCATTGTTTTAATCCACTAGGTTTGTGGTAATTTGTTGCAGCAGCAATAAGAAACCAGTACATCAGACAATTCGTACATTTCTATCACCTCAGCATCAGCTTCTGTTGATCAGTTTTTCCATGTAGTTGAGATTGTCTTGGTTCTTTGTATGTGAGTCATACTGGATTGTAAACTGTATGCTTTTGAATACTAAGTTATGTAACTCTAGGTCTTGTTTAAATTCTATGGAGAATGTTCATTTTTTGTTTTAGCGGACAGTAGGTTCGGGTGACAAGTTCCAGCCCTTCTGTTGGTTATGCTCCTGATCAAAATTCTGTTTTCACAGCCTCTGCAGTTCCCTTTGGATCTGCCCCCCTTGTGCATCACCCAGGGGCCAATCTGAGACATGGGCACCATCTGTCAGGGCAGTTATCAAAATCTTTGGTTTGCTGACTAGGACTAGATCCACACACGTGCAGCTTAGGGAATAGCTCAGAAGCTCATAAACAACATGTGGGGTCACTTTCCTGAGCTCCTCCTTCTGCAGGACCTTACCAGTACTTTCCATTTCCTTGAGGTCTCATGTGTTTCCTCTGGCCATAAATCGAGGACATTAGTGTCCTGTTCTGCAGTGTACTTCCATGACAGCATCCACATCTGAGCCCAAGAAATGGGATGGGAAAGAGGAAAAAACCAATGAGTGTTGGCCCCACCCTCTTAGAAGCATATCATTACAATTTTGAGAGGAAGAATCCCCTCCCTCAAATTAAAAACGCTAGCACAATGCTTATTTTTCTGTGGAGTAGACTTAGGGATATTGATGTAGGCAAAGGGCAAATAGGATGTCACCTTTCCAATGAGAGATGGTGCCCTGTACAGTGGGTGGAGAATGACAGGAACACAAATCAGTGGCTGACACGGACAAGGGTGGTGAGAATAGTATGATATGGTAGTGTTTTGGTGAAAGATCTGGTGTGCCACTATCACAAACAAAGGTGAACCATTTTTTATTACTAGGCATTTTATTCTTTTTGATGCAGTTGTAAATGAGATTATCTTAATTTCTCTTTCTGCTAGTTCATTATTAGTGTATAGAAATGCAACAGATTTCCGTATATTGATTTTGTATCCTGCAACTTTACTGAATTCATTTATTAGTCCTAACAGTTTTTTGGTAGAATTCTTAGGGTTTTCTATATGTAATGTCATGTTATCTGTGAAACTGTTAGAGACAGTTTTACTCCTTTCTTTCCAATTTGGATGCCTTTTCCTTCTTTTTCTTGCCTCACTGCTCTGGCTAGGGCTTCCAGCGCTGTGTTGGATAGGAGTGGTGAGCGAGCACATCCTTGCCTGGTCCTGACCTTTGAGGAAGAGCTTTCACCTTTTCACCATTGAGCATGATACTAGCTGTGGGCTTGTCACAAAGGGCTTTTATTATGTTACGTTCCCTCTCTACTCACTTTGTTGACAGTTTTCATCATGAATAGATGTTGAATTTTGTCAAATGCTTTTTCTGCATCTATTGAGATTATCATATGATTTTATCCTTCATTTTGTTAATGTGATGTGTCACGTTGACTGATTTGCAGATGTCGAACCAGCCTTGTGTCCCTGGAATAAATCCCACTTGGTCATGGTGTATGTATTTTAATGTATTGTAAAGGTGTATTTTTTTTAATATGTGATAGCTGTGAACATGTTTAACTTTCCAGTATCTATGTGTGGAGGAGGCAGATACACTATGATCAGCTTTTTAAAAAGTGTTATACATACGCAAGTGCAGAGACCTCTGTCTATGAGGGTCCCAACTGGGGTACCCATCTGCATCCATTTCCATGTCTCTAACATGGGATAAAAGCAGTGTCTAACCCAGGGTTGCTGTGAGGATGAGATGAGTTAATTCAGGCAGAGCACCTAGAACAGGAGAAGCACACATCAGTACTCAGTAAGCATTACCATAAAGATCTCAAAATACGTGGAGAAAATCCAAGTCAACCTATTTACATATTTGAAGACGTCATCTCTTGAAACCAGAGTGGCTACATAACCTGTTCCTGAAGATGCTCTTCTAGAATACAGTGGAGACAAAATGAAGATACAGTGGAGACAAAACGAAGAAGACCCTGACAAGTGATCTTCCATGAGGCATCAGCCAAGCCAAGAGCTCCTGAGGAAAATCCTCTCACTCTGAGGTTGAAGGAGAAGAAAACTCAGAGAGGAATCGAGGATTTAAAAAGACAAAATCTAGAGAGGGCAAAAGCAGATGATAAAGAAGAAAAAACAAGGAATCGAGCAAGTTAAAGAAAAGACAGTACAAGAGCTCTTTTTCCATGAATTAGAGAACCTCAGGGCATTTTCAGGAAACCATAGCGGAATGAGAAATAACCAGGAGAAAGATGACAGCTGTTTCTAAAAAGAGATTGTTGAGGTCTTCTTGTCACAGTGCAGCACGGCAGGCACTTATCTTCAAAGTGCTAAGCTTTTGTTTTGAGTTTTAATTTTCTAGTTAAGAAGCAAAAAAATACCACCATCATGCTTGGTATTTAAATTAGAAATAAAATGTGCATAAAATCAATATTTTAAAGAACCAATTTGCTCTTCAGCTTTGACTTTTTCATCTTTTATATTCATATTTATTTTTAAAACTCATTCATAAAACAAACAAAAGTCCTTTAGTTTTAAATACCCCCAATGTTTATCAAACAGAGTGGAGTAAATCTAGAATTGCTTAATATCTTAAAAGGAATCGAAGGAATTAAAAATCAACTGGCTAAATCACTTTGTGTGTTTTTTCTGATTTTGAACACAAAAAATGTAAAGAGACAGTACCCAAAGTTATTAAGTGGTATAGTATTAACATTCCCCAGAGATATCAGGATAAATATACTTTTATCCAGATGTTAAATTATACCCAAATGCCCTGGCTGAGTTTTTAACTGAGAGAACATTTCCTCACACACACAATACAAATAGGAGACTATAAATAATCACAAAGAGAAAGCTCTTATTAATTTACATCGCTTTTAAACCTTTTAAAATTGCTACTACCTTAATTCCCACCAATAAAAATAATCCTAAGGGACACATCATTTTCACTTATAAGGCAAGACTATAAAATTCCTCCATAATCGGGAAATCACTCGGTCTTTTGGAGTTTGCAAAAAGCAATTTGATTTCAATTTATTAAGTAAAAATAGTAAGTTAAAAGAGAAAATATGTAATAGGATTTTGGTTTCATAATCAAGTATGTATACTTCTTTCTGTCTAGTAAAACACGGAATATTAACATTGAATGATGAGTATTAATGATTTGATTAATTTAATGATCTTTGTAGTTTATGTTTTGGGGGACATTTATTACTAAAGGAATTTTTTTTTTTTTTTTTTGTGAGATCAGCCCGGTGCTAACATCTGCCAATCCTCCTCTTTTTTTGCTGAGGAAGACTGGCCCTCGGCTAACATCCGTGCCCATCTTTCTCCACTTTAAATGGGACGCGGCCACAGCATGGCTTGCCAAACGGTGCGTCGGTGCACGCCCGGGATCCGAACCGGCGTAGCCCGGGGCTGCCGCAGCGGAGCGCGCTCACTTAACCACTTGTGCCACCGGGCCGGCCCCAAAAGGAAATATTTTTAAAATAAACTTTTACTTTAGAATACTATTACATTTACAAAAAGTTGTGAAGATGGTACAGAGTTCTCATGTACCTTACACCCAGTTTCCACTACTATATTATGTTATTATACAGTCATGCACCTCATAACGATGTTTCAGTCAACCTCGGATCGCATATACATTGGTGGTCCCATAAGATGAGTACCATATAGCCTAGGTGTATACTAGGCTAGACCATCTAGGTTTGTATAAGCACACTCTATGATGTTCACACAACAACAAAATCACGTAACAATGCATTTCTTAGAACGTATCCCTGTCATTAAGCCACACATGGCTGTACTATACACAATGTTATATATAGTATGTATTATCTTCCACATCTTATCTTTGTATGGTTCAGCTAGTGAATCAATATCAACACATTATTATTAGCTAAAGCCCACATTTCATTTGGGCTTCCTTAGTCTTCCTCTGCTGTCCTTTCTCTGATCCATGTCTCACCCAGGACACTACATGACATTTAGTTGTCATGTGTCCTTAGACTCCTCTTGGCTGTAACAGCCTCTCAGACTTCTGCTTGTTTTGGATAACCTTTACAGTTTTGAGAAGTATTGGTCAGGCGTTTTGTACAATTTCCATAAATTGGGGTTGGTCTGATGTTTTTCATGATTACACCAGGGTTATGGGTTTGGGGGAGGAAAACCACAGAGTAGAGTGCCTCTCTCATCCCCTCATATCAAGGGCACGTACCACTTCATGACTTATTACTTATGGTGCTCACATTGGTGCCCTGGCTGAGATCACGTCTCTCAGGATCCTCCACTGGGAAGCCCCTCTTTTTCTCCTTCCAAGCTGGGCATTTGGGGAGGAAGTTGTTGTGCACAGGCCACATTTATGGGAGTTATGCTCCACCTCCTGGAGGGCAGAGAGTATCTGCATGAATTCATTGAATTCTTCTGCACAAGAGATTTGTCTATTCTCCCCATTTATTTATTTATTCAGTTATTTATGCATAACAGACTTGTGGATTTATTTTATTCTTTGGGTTGTAATCTAATACTACTTCATGAATTTTGTTGCTATAACTGCCCAGCTTTGGCCATCAGGAGCTCCTTCATGTGGTTCCCCTGTCCCTGCGGCATCATCACGTTTTTTCAGACACTTCCTTTTCTGGCACCACCAGGTACACCAGGCTCACCTTGTACAGCCTCTGCCCAGGCATGGAATCAGCCAACCCTCCAAGGAGCCCTGGTTCCTTTTATCAAAGAATGGGATTAGAAACCAAGAGGTGAGCACAGGTTGTGCTCATTGCTACTGCGGTGTCCTTGCTTCTAGGCCCTCTCAGCACACAAAGCAATGAAATATATGTATGTCTGCTAACCTGCGTGTATGCACATATCTATAATCATTTCTACATGTGCCATCTGTATCTGCATTAGCTAAACATGAGTTCACACTGATGTCTCAGACTTTCGTCTAATACCACTTAGTTCATTACAGCCTTACTTCCTTACTTCTCTGTAAGCTCCCTCTCCCATAGTGAGAAATCTGCTCCGCCATCCACCATCCATTTACTTAATTGTTCAGTGACAGCATACATGGAGTTGTTTCTGAGTTGTTACCTTATACCACCTTCAGGAGCAACTTTACCAACCAGAAGCCAGTGCTGTGGACAGGTCCTTCCACCTTTAGTCCTACAGTCTCTATTCATTTCCAAAGTTACTTAGGTCAGCACCTTATTCCCCTACCCCTTAGTGAGTTACTTCTTACATTTGTGAAAGTTATCTTTCTCAGTTTGGATCCCACTTGGGATCCTCCAAACTCCTATATGATTTTTTAAGTTTCATATATTAAGTTTCACTCTTTGTGCTGTAAAGTTCTATTAACAAGTGTCCAGTGTCATGTACCCACCGTTAAAGTGTACAGAATAGTTTCACTGCCCTAAAAATCCCTTGTGATTCACCCATTCAACCTCCCAGCACATGAGAATCTGGTTACTGCTGACACCTATCTGTTTATCATCTCTACACTTTTGCCTCCTTCAGACTGTCACGTAAATTGAATCATACAACATATAGCCTTTTAAGACTGGCTTCTTTGACTGATCAATATTCATCTAAGATTCATGCAGGCCTTTGCATGGCTCAATAGCTCATTCCTTTTATCACTGAATAATATTCCACCGTATAAATTACCAGTTGGTTTATCCATTCACCTGTTGAAGGACAGCTTGATTGCTTCCAGTTTTGGGCGATTATGAATAAGGCTGCTAGAGATATTTGTGGGCAGCTTTTTTTGTGAATGTAATTGTTCAAATCAGTTGAAAAATCCTCAGAAGCCTGATTGCTGGATCATATGACAAGACTATGTTTAGCATTACCAGAAACTGCCACGCCGTCTTCCAAAGTGGCTGCACCATTTTGCATCTCCACCAGCAACGAATGAGAGTTCCGATTGTTCTGCATCCTCATCAGAAACTGGTATAATCTTTTTTTTTTAATTTTAGTCATTCTAATAAGTTTTTGTCACATCTCATTGTTGTGGCATTTCTCTAATGACAAATGATGTTGATAATCCTCATACGCTTATTTACGATCTGTATATCCTTTTTGGAGAACTGACTGTTCAGAACTTTTGCCTATTTTTTAATTGAGTTGCTTGTTTTTGATTACTGAGTTTTAAGAGTTCTTTGTATATTCTGGACACAAGTCCCTTATCAGGAAAGTGATCTGCAAATATCTTCTCCCAGTCTGTGGCTCATCCTTTCATTCTCTTAACAGAGCGAAAGTTTTCAATTTTTAAAGAAGCCCAATTATTAATTTTTTCTTCCATGGATTGTGCTAATGGTATTGTATCTATAAAATCATCACCAAATCTAAAGTCACACAGATTTTCTTACGTTTTCTTCTAGAAGTTTCATGATTTTTTACTTTACATTTATATCTTTGATCTACTTTGAGTTCATTTTTGTGTGAGGTATGAGGTCTGTGTCCAGATTCTTTCTTTGTTTTTTGTTTTTTTGTGGGTTTTTTTTGCATGCGGATGACCAGTTGTTCCAGCACCATTTGTTGAAAAGGTTGTCTCTTCTCCATTGAATTGCCTTTGCTCCTTTGTCAAAGATCAGTTCGCTACATTTGTGTCAGATTGTTTGTAAGCTTTCTATTCTCTTCCACTGATCAATGTGTCAATTCCTCACCAATGTCACACTGTTTGATTATTGTTGCTTTATACTTTCTCATTCCTGATACTGGCAATTTGTGTCTTCTCTCTCTTTTCTTGGTAGGCTTGGCTAGAGGTTTGTCAATTTTACTGATGTTTTCAAAGCACCAGTTTTTGGTTTTGTTGATTTCATCTATTGTTTACCATTTTGTTGATTTCTGCTCTAATTGTTATGATTTTCTTTCTCCCGCTTGCTTTACCTGTAAATTGCTCCTGTCACTCTGGTTTTCTAAGGGGGAAATTTAGGGTGCTGGTTTTAGATCCTTTTTCTTTTCTAGTGTATGCATTTTCATGCTATAGATTTCCCTCCACCAACTGCTTTAACTGTATCCCACAAATTTCGATAAGTTAAATTTTCCTGAAATCTCTCCCCAAAAATAGAAACAGAAACATTTCCCAACTCATTTATGAGGCCAGCACTATACTACTATCCAATGCCAAAACCAGTAAGATATCACAAAAAATCTATTTTAATTTTCTTGAGACTTCTTTGATTCATGGGTTTTAAAAGTGTGTTGTTTAATTAGCAAATATTTGGAAATTTTTCAGCCATTTTTCTGTCATTTATTTCTAGTTTAATTTCATTGTGGTCTGAAAACGTACTTTGTATTTTATCTATTCCCTTAAATATGTTAAGGCACTTTTTATGGTCCAGAATGGGGTCCACCTTGGTGGATGTTCCATGTGAGCTTGAGATAAATACGTATTCTGCTGTTGTCGGTTGGAGTGGTCTGTAGCCATCAACTACATCCAGTTGATTGATGGTGCTGTTGAGTTCCTGAGGTTCTTAAAGACTTTCTGTGTTCCTGATCTATCAATTACTGACAGAAGAATGTTGAAGTCTCACCCATAATAGTGGATTCATCTATTTCTTCTTTTAGTTCTATCACCTTTGTCTGATGTAGTTTGATACTCTCTTGTTAGGTGCATAGACATTTAAGATCATTATGCCTCCTTGGAGAACTGTCCCTTTATTATTGTGTAATGTCACTCTTTATCCCTAATGATATCCCTTGTTCTGTAGTCTGCTTTGTCTGAAATTAATATAGGTAATCCAGCTCTCTACGGATTATTTTTAGCATGGTGTAGCTGTCTGAGTCCTAATATTTAAAGTGGCTTTCTTGGAGACAGTATACACTTTGTGTCTTATATTTTTATCCAATCTGACAAAATCTGTTTTTTAACTAATGTATTTATACCATTCATATTTCAAGTGATTATTGATGTAGTTGAACTAAAATCTACAATCCGTGTAATGGTATTTTATTTGTTTCATTTTTTCATTTACTTCTCTTTTCTTTCTTCTTTTTCTGCCTTTTCCTGTTTTAATTAAGCATTTTATAATATTCTTTTTTTTTTTTTTTTTTTTTTTTTTTTTTGGTGAGGGAGATTGGCCATGAGCTAACATCTGTGCCCATCTTCCTCTATTTTATATGTGGGATGCCACCACAGCATGGCTTGATGAGCAGTGCATGCCCAGGATCCGAACCTGCAAATCCCAGACCACCGAAGCAGAGTGCACAAACTTAACCATGACGTCACCAGGCCAGCCCCTATATTATTCCATTTTTATCTCCTCTCTTGGCATATCATTTAAACTTCCATTTTAAACTTTTCAGTGGTTGTTCTAGAGCTTACAATATGCATTTTTAGATAACATACGTCTACCTTTGAATAACATTATACTGCTTCAAACATAGTGTGCTGTTAAAATCAAATACAAAATGGAGACCAGACTTGATAATTCCCTGAGTCTCAAAACTGTTGAAGCCACACAAGCAAAACTAAATTCGGCTTATTTTATGAACATAAGCAAAACTTAACTTAGGTTATTTCTTATAAATGCATCTGATAATCATAAAAGAAACTTAAGTCATCCTCCTAAAAATGGTATAAGATAATCACTTTTAACCAATCCTCTGCCATTTGGAAACCTCCATTGTAATAACCAATCACTATAAAGGTTAAAATTCCTCATTTTCACTTTGTAAGCCACCCTGTAACATCATGCCCCTGAGCTTCCTCATATGCACAATAAACTCTTAAAAATACTATTTTATTGATCTGGTGGTTTTAATTTTGCTATTTCTGGGGTTTTGACAGCAGATGCCTTACAACAGAGTATCCCAGTATCTCCTTCTGTGGTTTACCTTATCCACGTGCTGTACTCACACAAAAGATTTTAATACTATTGATTTAAATAAAGTAATTGTGAGTCACTTAAAAGTAAGAAAACTAAAATATTTTATTTTACCTTCATTTATTTCTTCTCTATGGCTCTTCCTTTATTTATGTGGATCCAACTTTCTGACCATTCTCTTCAGCCTGAAGGAGTTCTTTTAACATTTTTGCAGAGCAAGTCTGCTGACAACGAATCCCTCCAGGACAATGAAGGATCTTTCTTGGATCTTCACAATGAGTACTTGGTGATGTTGCTGGACTAAAAGCCCACGTAAGTGTGGAAACCCCTCTCTGACTAAGACCCATAGGGTTTCTCCTCTCACACAGCTCTGCTCTCAGCCTCCATCATTCATCAAGATAACCACTTAAGTGTTCTACCAGATTACAGATCTCAGGGGCTTCTGTTCCAAGCAAGCAGCCTCTGATCTTTCATTTCTCTGCATGCACCTGTCTGTCCAGACTTTGAGGAGGTGGTTTGTCCAGCGACCTCCACCATCTGATAGGTTCAAGAAAAGTCATTGATTTCTGGATCGTCAAGCTTTCTCTTGTTGAATTGTGAGAATGATTACTTTCAAGCTCTGTACGTGTCAAAGCGGAAATTAGAAGTTGAGATTTTTTTTTAATTACTGTGAATTTCAATATTCTTCTTAGTCTGAGAACTTCTGGCACTTCTCTATGTTTAATTGTTTTAAAAACTGCAAAACTGTTTTCCAGAATGCCTCTTCCACTTTGCATTCTGACCAGAACTGTGTGTGAGTTCCAGTTGTTCCATGGACGTGTCAACACTTGGTATTGTCAGCATTTTTATTTTAACCCTTCCAATAGGTGTGTGATTGTATCTCATTGAGCTTTTAAATTGCACTTACCTGATAGCTAATGATGTTGAGCATATTCGTTGTGCCTATTGGCCATTGTATATCTTCTTTTGTAACTTCCCTGTTCATGCCATACCCTCATATTTTATTAGATTGTTAATATTTGCCTTATTGATTTATTGAAGTTCTTTATATTGTTTAAATTGTTTATACAATTTCTTTGTCAGATATATGCATTACAAATATTTTTCCCATTCTGTGACTTTTTTTTGTTTCCTTAATGGTGTCTTTTGAAAGGTAAAAGGTTTTAATTTTTATAAATCTACATTTATCCACCACAGAATTATCACCACATAGCTATTAGAATAGCTAAGATTAAAAAGACTGACCATACCAAGCGTCGACAAGGATGTGGAGGAACTACAATTCTCAGACATTGCTGGAGACAATGTGAATGGTACAACCACTTTGGGAAACAATTTTTCAGTTTATTAAGAAGTGAAACATAAACGTAACATATGATCTAACCATTCCACCTCTGGTATTTACCCAAAAGAAAAGAAAGCAAATGCCTTCTTAGAGTCATGCAAAAATACTTGCAAGCATTATTTGCAATAGCCAAAAACTGGAAACAATACAAATGTCCACTAACAAGTGAATAGATAAATACGTTGTGCTATATTGTCAACAGAATCATAATCAACAATAAAAAGGAGTGAATTTTTTATAAACATAACAATCTGTATTAAATCCCAAAATAATTATAACGAGTAAATGAAGTCAAACAAAAACAGAATACACACTGTATGATTTTATTTATATATGACTCTAGACAATGCAGACTAATCTATAGTGACAGAAGGTAGATTAATAATTGCCTGGCGATGGCAGGAGGGAGGTATTACATAGGGGCATGAGAACATTTCTGGGATGATGGGTATGTTCGCTATACTGATTGTGGTGATGGTTTCATGGTGCACACATCTGTCAAAACTTATCAAATTGTACATTTTAAAAATGTGCATTTTGTTGAATGTCAATTATCAGGGCCAGGACCAGGATGTGACAAGAGAGACACTCATGGTACAAAATTTTAGGAGGCCCTCAGATTCTGACAGTGGGTAACCCCTCAATTTTAAATTTGTGCCCTAGGAACATCTCTTGCCTCACCCTAATCATAGCCCTGTTGGTTATACCTTAATAATGCTGTTAAAAAAATCTGTACAAAAACTGGAAACAACCCCAAAGTCCCATCAACAGATTAATAGATAAACAGAATGTGTTATATTCATATAATGGAATACTCCTCAGTCATAAAAAGGAATGAACTACTACAACATGCAACAACATGGATTGATCTCAAAAGCAATATCCTTAGTGAAAGAAGCCAGACAAAAAAGAATCCATAGTGTGTTTCTATTTATATAAAATTTTAGAAAAATGTAAAGTAATCTGTAGTGACAAAAAGCAGATCAGTGGTTGCCTGGGGCCAGGGGCAAATCAAAAGATGTCTTATATCTTGACTATGGTGTGGTATTTTGGGTATGTACATCTGTGAAAACTCATCCAATTACCTAAAGTGGATAATTTATTTTACATAAATTATACTATAATAAAGTCGATAATTAAATCAAATGGTATAATTCACAAATTTAACAAAATAAAGGAGAAATATCATATGATCCTCTGAGGAAATACTCCCAAAAAAACCCCCAAAATATTTTATAGAATTTAATACCTGAATGCAGAGTCAATATATAAAAATCAATTATCTTTTTATATATCAGCAAAAACAATTAGAAAATGAAATTCACAAAAGCAAATCCATGTACTGTTGCATCAAATCACAAAAAATAACCACAGATAAATTTTATGAAATATGTGCAAGACCTCTAAACTAACAACTGGAAAATATGGCTGACAGAAATCAATGAAGACTAAATTAATTGAGATATATTTTGAGAAAGAAATAGATTGTGGAAGGCTTGTACCACTAAACTTCAAGATTTGCTATAAAACTCCAGTAATCAAGACCTTGTGGTATTGGCACATGCATAACCAGACTAAAAAACAGGAGTGTCCAGAAGGAGAGTCACACACAACTGGTCACACGATTTTCAACAAAGGCACCAAAGGAAAGGAAAGGAAAATCTTTGCGATAAATGATGCGCCAGTGTCTGGATATCCATATGAAAAGAGGAACCTTGACCCCTACCTCATGCCATGCAAATATTAGCTTAAAATGTATCATAGACCCAAATGTGAAAGCTAAAATTATGAAGCTTCTAGAAGAATACACAAGAATATCTTCATGACCTTCAGGTAGGCAAAGATTTCTTATATAGGATTCAAACTCACTAATCATAAAGAAAAGTGATACATTAGACTTCATCAAAATTAAAAACTTCTTTTCATCAAAAGACATCACGAAGAAAGTGGAAAGATTCTGGCTACCCATGCCTCCTCCTTTCAGATGAGACAATATGGTCGTGACCAGGAGTCACCAGGGCTGGCGGTTCAGGCACAGACTTGGCCTGACCACCTGTGCTGTGCACCAATCCTGCCACTTACCATCGGAGTGACTGAGCAGTTGACTTCCCTTCCCTGCATCTCAGTGTCCATCTACAAAATGGGTCACACGGTTGTCGTCGGGATGGCAATGTGCTTAGAAACGTGCCAGGCACACAGCAAGAGCCATATGCATTTTGGATAAAGTTGACTGCACAATGCTGTGTCTTTTGAAGATGACTTGGCATAGCTCTGAGACACGGTGGGTTGATTCTGCAGTTTGGTTTTGAAGGTGGCCTTACTCACCTTGTATCCAGTTCTCATGGGGCTGGTCTACAGCAACCTCCTTTGATGCTTTTCAAGTCTATTACTGAAAATGTTTATTATTCCCATTTTAAATTTTTAATTCTTTCCTCGAATCAGCCGGATGTAGCTAGTTCCTTCCCCTCCCCACAGAATCTTTCTGTGGATGACTTCCTGAAAGCAAGCACTGGCAGAAACCCTCCCTGGAAGTGGGGCACACGTAGTGAGGACACGCCCATTCACCACCATTTGACAGGGACTCCCAGACCCCAGGACGGAGCTGGGGCTTCTCTTCATATCTGGGGTGCACACAGTGGTGCTGGCCCAGGCGTCTCCCCTTCTGTCTTAGATGCCCCACAAGGAAGACAATTTCCAACACTATCATTCCAACTCCTTGAACACGGGAGATATTTTCACATTTGTTCATTCCTTCATTCATCCACTCAATAAAGCATATAAATCCTAGGAATAAAAACTCTATCATTACCCCACAGACATTTGAGTGTCCACTGTGTGTGGGAGGCGAGCCCAGTGCAGTGTGAGCCATGAGGATAGCACAGGGGTAGTCCCTTTTCTTGGGGGGATTATTGACGTTAAACACACGCACACTCAAACACACACACAATGTCATGAGACAAAGGATGCCATGAAAGAACATTGAGGGACTGGTTTGGGACTGGATGGCAGGGAAGGCTGGTCTGCAGACATGTTATTTAAGCTGAGACCTGAAGGTTGACAAGAAGCCAGAGCCAGAAAACATTTCATCCATTCCTTCATTTATTTATTCACAACCCCAAGGGCACACCAGGCCTTCTGGAATCTGGTTGTTGATAATCTTTAATCTGAGATTTTTAACCCACTGTATTTCCAAATAGACCAGTGAACCTATCAAGAATCTCTGAGAAACAATAGAGCTGGGGTAAAAGAGAATGGTGAATTTTCAAAAAACATAAAGCGAAGTAAGATACTGCGATTTTATAATAAGAAATATGTATCTGGTCTTCCTCCTTGTTTTGGGCACAAAGCTCCTAAAATCCTTGGAATTTCCTGTGATGAGAGAGATGAAGATGTCTTTTGTTATGTTAATTACTTTTCGACATCACCTAGGGATGGGGGCTTGTTGCCAGGGGAACCGACCATCAATCATGCTTAAGTAATGAAGCCTCCATACAAACCCAAGAGGATAGATTCCGAGAGCTTCTGGGTTTGTGAGCGATCAGAGATTTGGGGAGAGTGGCACATGGAGAGGGCATGGAAACCCCACACCCTTTCCCCATACCTTGCCCTATGCATCTCCACCATCTGGCTGTTCCTGAGTTATATCCTTTTAAAATAAATTGGTAATCTATAAGTAAAATGTCTCTCTGAGTCCTGTGAGCTGCTCTAGCAAATTAATCGAACACAAGGAGAAGGTCGTGGGAACCTCCAATCTGTAGCCTATTGGTGAGAAGCACAGATGACAACATGGACTTGCAGTAGATATCTGAAGGGGGGAGGGGGGCAGTCTTCTGGGACTGAGCCCTTAACCTATGGATCTGTCGCTATCTCCGGGTAGACAGTGTCAGAATTGAGTTGAATTGTAGGACACCCAGCTGGTGTCGTGGAGATTCCTTGGTGATGTGAGAGAAACCTCCCCCAACACACATACACTGGAATTGGTAGAATCCTTCTTAGTTAGTGATCAGACATGGGATTGATATCAGAATTACTATTAGATACCTTCTGCATACTACAGACCCTAGAGCTCTGTGCTACTCCCAGATAAGGCCGTAGGTGCAGGGGTACAAGCCAAGACCCAGGGCTTCCAGACAGGGAAGCAGTGATGTCTCCACTACCACAGAATCCCTAAGACCAGGTTGTAGGATTCCAAAAAGGAAATCCAACTCCAGTCTCGGGAAGGCGCGGACCCACAGACACAGGAGACCGAGCTTGATGCAAATGCACGAGGTTTTAATTAAGCGGAGCTCCGGGTCGACACGTATCTCTCGCAGGAGACAGAGGGGTCGACCCCGAACCTTAAGGGGCAAGCTCTTTTATAGGATTCGGAAGCATAAAGCGGGAAAAGGTTGGCGCGGTCTTACATGATTGGCTAATTTAAAACATTTAAACAGTTACATTTTATGGCGCGAATTGCTATGGCGCGAAGCAATTATCAGGTTACACACACGCGTCCCCATCTGGACCCCCTCCACCCCGACCCTCCCAAACTTATCCCTCTGGAGCACTCTCTTGTTCTCAATTTTCCCCGAACAGTTTAGGGCGAGTCTTCTATGAATAGAGTCAGTCAGGATCGATAAACGTTCCCCTTATACCAGGAATCCTTAGGGTGTGGAGGTGCCTGTCTCTAAGGTATTAACTTTTAAATTTTTAATATAATTTACTTCCTTCATTCCCCACTTCTTCTTTTGTCCCTAGTTCTAATCTTAGAACTTAGTTTTCGGTGTCTACTATCAGTGGCTCATTGTGTGGGAGAGCTTGGTAATGGCGTTGGAGCATCATAGCATGCACTGCATTGACTCTTTTTCTTATGAAAGCAGTAATTCTATTGAAAACACACGGTCCGAAGACCAAAAGTAGACAAAGAATCAGCAAGGGTCCTGCTAGGGAGGATAGTAAGGTCGTCATCCAGGGGACTTAGTGAACCAGGATTCAAACCAGCTCTGTTGCGCCTCCCTGCTTTGCTGCCTCATGTCTAATCTTTTCTTTAATCTTTGCATTGAATCTCGGACTACCCCTGTGTGATCTGCATAGAAACAGCAGTCTTCTTTAAGGGCTGCACAAAGTCCTCCCTCTCTTAAAAACAGCAGATCTAATCCTCTTCTATTCTGGAGCACTACTTCAGACAGGGAGGTGAGGGACTCTTCTAATTTAGAGATGGACTGTTCTAAAGTCCTGAGGTCTTCATCTATAGCATTGCTCAAGGCAGTTAATCCCCTTTCTCCTGTGACTAAGGCCGTAGTGCCAGTCCCTACGCCCGCGGCAACTCCCAGTCCCAGGAGTACAGCCAGGGTGAGGGATACTGGTTCTCTTTTCCATAATCTGGATCTCTGGTCAAATTCATCCTCGAAACTATTGGCAGTATGATAATAAATTCTAGGCACCAACTGCACAAGCACGCAAAAATCTTGTGACGAATTGAATACGCTAGTTGAGATGCAGGGGGTTAGGCCCGTGGTGCAGGCCCACCACCTATTGGGTCCTGGTACCAAAAAATGACCAGGAGTAGTCGGAAGGCTGACTTCAATCTTATTACATAGAGCTTGGTAGCCTGGGGGAATTTTTCCTAAGCATAGTCCTGAACCGGTCCCCGACACATCCGTTAGGGTTAGCCGCCCTTCTTTGCCCCAAAGACAAGTCGTGTGGTCTGGGGTGTTATTATAGACCCCATGGTGGCAATTCCTTCATAATAAGGGGGGCTGACCGCTAGGCATAGCCAGCATGATTCAGTCATTTCAGGGTTGGAATCATTCAAGGCGTAGTAAGCTCCCCATACTAAGTTAAACAGTCTGTGCCATCTTTGCTCAGTAGGTACTGCGGGAGGTGGCGTAGATGGTGGTCGCAGAGCAGATCTGGTGACCATATCTACGGCCCCATTTAGGGTTATGGATTTTACCTGGGGGGGTTTGGGGCTATTTAACCCTATCGGTCTGCTGGCGGGGGATTTTTGGGACAGAGGGGGCCTCTGATCGGCTAGGATCCCGTTTGGCCCTATTGGTCTGCTGGCGGGGGGTTCTATTTTTAATCTAATAGAGAAGGTCAGGCCATCATCGTACCGTTCTTTGTACAATCTTATTCCCCATGAATGACCATTCCCGATCCAGGTTTTAATTGTTTTTCCCTTCCCTGTGAACTGAATGGTTAAGGGGTGGCACCAGGTATTGCATTCTGAGCCCCGACTCATCTGGTGGCTATAATTTGCTCTAACCCTGATTAAATCCCAAGAAGAGGAGGGTTCCCAATAAGTAGTCCCACTGGTTTCACATCCCCAGTTTTTACAGTAGAAGTCTTCTTTGCCCCCGCACCAGGAGTCAATTGAACGAGGTCTGTGGTGACCGGGGCACACGTAAAAGGGGTATGCCTTTAGTTTACCCTTGCGATGGGGGGAGTGGCATCCTCCGGCTTGTTTTGCCCCCCTTCGTCGACCCATGAAATCCCAGTCGGGGGTTCCTATAGCCAGTTTACAAAGGTCAGGGTGTAAGTCTGGCCACCATGTCCAAGGGGAAGCAGTTTTTTGGATTGACCAGGTTATATCTCCTACCTGGGAGACGACTTGCCACGTGAGCAGTTGAGGAGCGTGGGGATTAGGATTGGACGACTTGCTCGCCGTTCCCATGACGCAAACGCAGCTTAAGAGGGTTATCAGTCTTTTCCACCTTCCAGAGATCTGCTGCATTCTGGGGTGCCTTCTTTACGTGTGTGGCGTGAACCCAAGAGGTTATACCGTCCACCTTGACTGCTGTGGGCGTAGTGAGGAGCACCACGTAGGGCCCCTTCCAACGTGGCTCTAATGACCCCGTCCGATGTCGTCTCACAAGGACAGAGTCCCCAACCTGGAATTGGTGCGGGATGAGCAGATCACCAGGCTGGTAGGCCTCTTTTAGCTGGTTCCAGATGTCGCGCCTGGCGGCCTCGAGTGCTTTCAAGCGGGCTGACAAAGGTATAGAAGGTATAATGTCAGGGTCATGTATCCCTATTTGTGCCAAAGGGGGAGGGGTTCCATAGAGGATTTCAAAGGGTGTAAGTTTTAAGGGTCCCTGTGGGGTGTTCGAGGCGCGGAACAGGGCAAAGGGCAGGAGGGCTGTCCAGTCACTATCGCCGGTCTCTATGGACAATTTAGTTAGGGTCTCTTTAATTGTTCTATTCATCCTTTCTACCTGGCCTGAGCTCTGGGGTCTATAAGCACAATGTAATTTCCAATTGATCCCCAGTTGACTGGCCAGTCCCTGACTTACCTGGGCAACGAATGCAGGACCGTTGTCAGATCCAATTACCTTTGGGATCCCGAATCTCGGGAGGATTTCTTCCAATATCTTCTTGGCTACTACAGAGGCAGTCTCTTTTCGGGTGGGGAAAGCCTCTACCCATCCCGAGAAGGTATCTACAAATACTAGAAGATATTTATTCCCATACCGGGCGGTTTGATTTCAGTAAAGTCTATCTCCCAAAAGGTTCCGGGCCTGTCTCCCCGGAGTCTATGTCCAGTGCGGTATTTGGTAACTGCAGCATTTGTGAGAGCGCAAGCTCTACAATCCTTATAAATTTCCTCAGCCGCCTTTCTCAAATCTGGTACCTGGTACAGGGAGGCCTCAATAATTTTAATTAGTTTCTGAGGGCTCAAGTGGGTTAGCCGGTGTAGATGTGATAGATATTCTCGCCCTTCTGCAACGGAAAGGACTTTCTCTTCTTTAGTTAGTTCCCCACCGGAGACAGTTTTGTTGACCTTAGCTCCCTGGAGAGTCAGGACCATAGGTCCTAGTGCCGCCCGCTTGGCTTCCAAATCTGCTAAGCGGTTCCCTTGAGCTATGGGGTCGGTGCCTTTCTGATGACCTGGGCAATGGATGATTGCCACCTTTTAGGCAAATGTATAGCCTCTAGGAGGCCCAGAATCTCTTTTTTATTTTTGATATCTTTTCCGGCCGAGGTAAGCAGCCCTCTTTGTTTATAAATAGCCCCATGAACATGGGCAGTAGCAAAGGCATACCTGCTGTCCGTGTATATATTCACAGCCTTATTTTCAGCTAACCTTAACGCCTGTGTCAGGGCGATAAGCTCAGCCTTTTGTGCAGAAGTCCCTTCCGGCAAGCTGCTTGCCCACAGAGTCTTTTTCCCGTCTACCACAGCAGCCCCAGCCATCCTCTTACCTTCTGCCATAAAGCTGCTGCCGTCGGTGTACCAATTAGGGGCCCCAGCCCATGGCTCATCCGGCAGATCGGGTCGGGTCTCCGTTTCTGATGCCAAGATGTCGCCGCATTGGTGAACAGGTATTTCATCATCTGCTTCGGGCAGTAGTGTGGCCGGGTTTAAGATGGCCGGTGGGGCGAAGGTAATTCTCTCAGTTAGGAGCAGACTTTGGTAGTGAGTCATCCGGGCGTTAGTCATCCATCGATCTGGAGGCTGTCTGATAATGCTTTCTAAGGCATGGGGGGCTACTACGGTTATCTGTTGGCCCAGAGTTAACTTATCTGCATCTTTTACCAGCTGGGCAGTGGCGGCGATTGCCCTTAAGCAGGAGGGCCATCCACTGGCTACCGGATCCAGTTTTTGATAGATATGCGACTGGGCGCTTCCAGGGCCCAAGGGCTTGAGTTAGGACTCCCCGGGCGATTCCCTTTCTTTCATCTACATACAAGGTGAAGGGCTTGGTCAAATCTGGTAGGGCCAACGCGGGTGCCTCTAATAATGCCCGTTTTAGAGTCTCAAAAGCCTTCTGGTGCTCTAGAGTCCAGACAAAGTTCCCACTTTCCTTAGTCAATGGGTACAGTGGAGCAGCCAGGGTAGCAAACCCAGGGATCCACAATCGGCAGAAGCCGGCTGTCCCCAGGAATTCCCTTACCTGGCGAGCGGAGGTTGGGGCCGGAATCTGGGTCACAGTCTTTTCCGTGCGTCGGTTAACCACCTTTGGCCGTCCTTTAGTGTGTACACTAGGTAGCCTCCTTTTTCTTGGCCCACCTGCGCCTTTTTTCCCAACGCCCGGTATCCCAACTCACCCAACTCGGCCAGGAGGCGCTTGGTCCCTTCTTCACAGTCTCCCGGGGTTTCCGCCGCCAACAGTAGATCATCTACATACTGTAAAAGAGTCACTTGAGGGTTTTTAACCCTATAATCAGTCAAGTCCCTGTGGAGGGCTTCATCAAACAGGGTAGGGGAGTTTTTAAAACCTTGAGGTAGTCTCGTCCAAGTCAGTTGTCCAACGATCCCCATATCAGGGTCGCGCCACTCGAAAGCAAAAAGTAATTGGCTTTTTGGGTGAAGCCGTAGACAGAAGAATGCATCTTTCAGGTCCAAGACAGTGTACCATTTTCGTGATGGGGGGAGGGAGCTGAGTAGGTTATATGGGTTTGGCACCGTAGGGTGTAAATCCTGCACTCTCTTATTTACTTCTCTCAAATCCTGGACCGGCCTATAATCATTAGTTCCAGGCTTTTTTACAGGCAGGAGGGGGGTGTTCCAAGGAGACTGGCAAGGAACCAGGATTCCTTGTTGGAGCAGCCTCTGGATATGGGGGCGGATTCCTTCTCTGGCCTCTTTGCTTATTGGGTATTGACGCACCCTTATCGGGAGGGCTCCGGCCTTAAGATCTATCACGACTGGGGAATTCTCGTAGCCGTCCCTAGTCCCCGGGTTTCAGCCCATGCCGTTGGAAATTCGATCAGCCACTTATCGGTATTGAGCCGAGCTCTAGGCTTAGGCTGCTGATGGAGCCGATATTCTTCCTCTAGCTCCAGGGCCAATATCATGGTGGTAGGTGCGGACCAGGATACTGTAGGCCGAGGGTGAGCAAAAGCTAGTTGAGCTTTTAGTTTGGTTAAAAGGTCTCGACCTAGCAACGGGTCGGGCCTTCAGGAATCACTAGGAAGGAATGGGACACCCTTCCTTTCCCCAAGTCCACTGTCCGGGAAGTAGTCCATGAGTATTGTTTCTGCCCAGTGGCTCCAACAACCAGAGTCTTTTTAGTTTTTAATTTCCCCAAAGGTTGCTTCAGTACTGAATATTCAGCCCCAGTATCAATCAGAAAACTCATAGGGTCCCTCAACAGTTAGGGTTACCCTAGGCTCGGGAGGGCCCGAGCCCCCCCCGCTATTCTTCGTCCTCTCCTAAAGACAACACCTTGGGTGTGGCCCTTTTCTTGGGGCATTCCCTTGCCCAGTGTCCTCTCTCCTTACAATAGGCACATTGGTCCTTGTCCAAGGGTTGCCGTCTGCGTGAGCCTGGTCGTGGGGCGTTGCCCAGGTTCCCTGACTGTCTGTGATCTGGCCCTGTCGCTTTTATCACTGCGGCCAGTATTTTAGTTAGTTTTTTTTCTCGTCTCCTGTCTCTCCTGTCTTCCCTCTCCTCAGCCTCCCTTCTCTCTCTCTCTCGCTTTTCCTCTTCACTCTCCCTTTTATGATACACCTTTTCAGCCTCCTTTATTACGTCCCGCAGGTCGTAGTCTTGCAGCCCCTCTAGCCTTTGTAATCTCTTTATATCTGGGGCTGACTGTCCAATAAAGGCCATAATGACAGAGGCCTTCTGCCCTTCCGAGGACGGATCAAAGGGCGTGTACCTGCGGTAAGCCTCCATCAATCGTTCTAGAAAAACGGAGGGGGTTCAGTGGGTCCTTGCTGAATCTCTCTTACCTTAGCCAAATTGGTGGGCCGCCTTGCGGCTCCCCGGAGACCCGCCACTAGAGCCCGGCGGTAAGCGGACAGCGACCCCCTACCTTCAGCCGTGTTATAGTCCCAGTTGGGTCGGTTGTGCGGAAACCCTTCTTCCGCCTCAGCTATCGTTGCCGGCTGCCCGTTGGTGCCTCGGATATTCTTTCTTGCTTCCTGTGTGATTCTTTCTCTCTCCTCCGTGGTGAAGAGTGCCTGTAAGAGCTGTTGACAGTCATCCCAAGTGGGCTGATGGGAAAACATTAGGGACTCTATCAGGGCGGTTAATCCGGCGGGGTTTTCTGAAAAGGGGGGATGGTTATTTTTCCAGTTATACAGGTCTGAGGAAGAGAAAGGCCAGTACTGGAGGGGTGACAGCTGGTTGGGCCCCGCAGGAGCTCCATACTCTCTTAGCGGGAGCGCCACCGTGGTATCAGGCCCGTCCGGAGTGGCTCCGCGGCGGCTTCGGGTTCCAGCGGAGGGACCCGAGCCAGTCGCCCTCCGTCCTGATTGCGATCCTGGAGCGGGGGAGGGGTAAGGGGGAGGCGAGAAAGGGGGCCATTCGGGAGGAGGCTCAATCTCAGGGTAGACCCCGGGGGGGGCCGAAGGGGTCTCCGACTCCACTGTTCGAGTTGATTTCGATTTTTGCCGTGTCTCCGCATCCTGCAGCGCCAGGACTCGGGGGCTTAGTTTTTCTGCTTTTACCCATGGCTTAACCCACGGGAGTGGGTTCTGCACCAGATCCTGCCACACTGTAATATATGGTCGTTGGTCAGGATGGGACCCCGGTTTCTCCTGGAAAACAATAGCCCTCACCGCGAGGATAACAGTTAGATTAAACGTCCCCTCAGGGGCCAACCCACATTGAGGGAGGGCCACTCAGAGGCGCAAAGTCTGCCAACGCCCTTTTTTATTTCTACCGACAAATCGTGCGCTCTCGCTCTCACTTCAGTCCAGTGGTCTAAGGTCAAAGAGAGGGGTCGTCATAGTCTGTCCCATCCCGTCAAATGAGGTCCACGTAACGAACAAAAACAGAACAATGAACATCAAAAACACAGCAAGACAAAAACAACTTTGCCCGGTTGGTGTCTGTACAAGCCAACCGAAGGCGGTTTCAGACGGAGGGGTTTTCGTGTCCTCCCTGGGAAAAAGAGTGCCGTTTCTTTTTCTACCTGAAAGGGTAGTCAGGCTTTCCTGACTCCCCTTGTCCCTTGGGGCGTCCCCAGGGTTGCAGCCTGCAGTTCCCAGCATCGTCTGCCACTGCAGCCGCTGGGCCCTCTCGGCCCGGCGGCGGCTGCCCAGATACCGAGACCAAAGCAATGCTTGGCGCCGCACACACTCGCACACCCAGTCACTCAGGCTTACCTCCAAGGGGTCTTGAGTCTGGGGTGACCGCGCAGATCCCGGACGAGCCCCAAATGTAGGATTCCAAAAGGAAATCCAACTCCAGTCTCGGGAAGGCGCGGACCCACAGACACAGGAGACCGAGCTTGATGCAAATGCACGAGGTTTTAATTAAGCGGAGCTCGGGTCGACACGTATCTCTCGCAGGAGACAGAGGGTCGACCCGAACCTTAAGGGGCAAGCTCTTTTATAGGATTCGGAAGCATAAAGCGGGAAAAGGTTGGCGCGGTCTTACATGATTGGCTAATTTAAAACATTTAAACAGTTACATTTTATGGCGCGAATTGCTATGGCGCGAAGCAATTATCAGGTTACACACACGCGTCCCCATCTGGACCCCCTCCACCCCGACCCTCCCAAACTTATCCCTCTGGAGCACTCTCTTGTTCTCAATTTTCCCCGAACAGTTTAGGGCGAGTCTTCTATGAATAGAGTCAGTCAGGATCGATAAACGTTCCCCCTTATACCAGGAATCCTTAGGGTGTGGAGGTGCCTGTCTCTAAGGTATTAACTTTTAAATTTTTAATATAATTTACTTCCTTCAGGTCTTAAAGAATGCTGCTTTTTCTATAAGGTTGGTCTGAGAAGCAGGTCCTGGTTATAAGGTCCTGGATATAGGGCACAGGCAAAGCATTTGAGAGGATCTCTCATGACATCTCTCTGGCCACAATGAAGAAAGAGGAGCAGATGACAGTGTAAGGTGAGCTATAAGAGCAGGGTGTATCACTAAAGAATTGAAGGAGAGCAAGACCCTATAAAGAATTTCATCTCAATTTGCTAAAGCACAGAGTACAGAATTGAGGATGAGAAACAAATAAAGGAAAGGACTTACTCTATACACCCATCAGAAAACAGATCATTAAACACAGTTTCAACAATGTCCCTAATGAAAAATCACAGTTGTTTCTCTCATCAGCTCATTCAATCTCGAGTAATTAATTCTTGCTCCATTGGATCTTGGGTTAGCATTCTGTTTTCATGAAGTCCTCTGCTTCTGGTCTGAAAAAAGTCCCACACATCTTTTTTGGCGTAGTTTTTTTTCAATTGTAGTAAATATACATAATGTTGTGGGGGATCAGAATTAGCCACTCCAAGATTTGTCTCTTTAGCATGAGGATTATTTTGAGCCAGTGAGGATTATTATTTTTAAAAACTGCAGACCTGGGAGAAGCTCTGAAAAGTAGAATTTACCCTTTGTAAGAGGCATTTACACTTGTAAGGGAAATCTCCATCTGTAAAGATATCTCCCTCTCCATACCAGGAAGAAAGGGGATGACCTCATCTCTAGAAACTCTTATCAATGCAGAAGGCAAGGACTTAAATCTGGATAATAACCTTACTCTTGTTTCCTGTGCTTTTGTGGTAATCTCCCATGAATCCCCCCACCCACAATATCCTCCTTTGTCTTTAGCTGAAGATGGTATCTAAGATGAGACCCTCTGCCATTTTGTTGAGTTACCCAGTTTTTCATGGTCTCTCCCATGTATACATGTTATAAAGCTGTGTTTGATTTTTCTCCTGTTATTCTGACTCATGTCACTAAATTCATAACCCAGCCAGAAGGACCCAGAGTGGGTAGAGGATATGTCTTCCTCCCCTATAGTGTAAAATTTATAATTTTAACCATTTTTTATTTTATTGTGGTAAGGACACTTAACATGAGAGCTACCCTCTTAACAGATGTTCAAGTGCACTAGACAGTATTGTTATCTATAGGCACAATATTGGACAACAGATCTCTAGACTTATTTACTTTCCATAACTGACACTCATGTCCATTGGTTAGCAACCCTTCCTTCCCCCTCCCACAGCCCCTGGCAACCACCATCTATTCCTTGTTTCTATGAGTTTGACTATTTTAGATACCTCATATAAATGGAAACATGTAGTATTTGTCCTTCTGTGACTGGTTTATTTCACTTAATATAATGTCCTCAAGGTTCATCCATGTTGTCACCTATGGCAGGATTTCCTTCCTTTTTAAGCCTGAACAATATTCCCTTGTATGTACAGATCACATTTTCTTTATCCATTCATCCACTGATGGACATTTAGATTGTTTCTACCTCTTGGTTATTGTGAATAGTGCCACAATGAACATGGGAATGCTAATATCTCTTCAAGTTCCTGATTTCAATTCTTTTGGGTACATGCCACAAAGTGGGATTGTTGGATCATACGGCAGGTCTATTTTTAATTTTTTGAGAACCTCCGTACTCTTTTCCATAGTGGCTGCACTATTCGAACAACAGTGCACAAGGGTTCCCTTTTCTCCACATCCTCACCAACACTTATTTCTCATCTTTTTGATAATAGCCATTCTAACAGGTATGAGGTGATAACTCTTTGTGCTTTTGATTTGCATTTCCCTGATGATTAGTGATATTGAGCATCTTTTCATGTACCTGTTGGCCACTTGTACGACTTCTTTGGAGAAATATCTATTCAAGTCCTTTGCCTATTTTTAGGTTGAGTTATTAGTTTTTTTGCTGTTAAGTTGCTTAGACCACTGGTACCGTCTGAAAGTTGTCTAAGCAAAGTCAGCTTAACCTCCAAAGTCCGTACTGATTTCCTGGCATCTGAGTAGTTTATAACTACCTAGTGCAGTCCTTACTGTACTAGATTCTGAATTAACCTTCTTTGCTAAAGACCTAATTTCTCAGCCTGTAACTTAGAACAGAGCTTTCAGGCAATCACAAGAGGAAAGCAGAAACTAGCAGTTGACGACAAGGCTGTGGTTATTTTATTACAGTAACCAACAGTGTGAAAACGGAGGGAAATCTAGTGCTATATTAGAGGACAGTGCATAATTACTCCACATGGATTTAATCTATGTAACTCTGGTATTTCTTCTGCAGTTAAGAACATACTACAGAAAGCAAGGGGGTTGACATGTCTCCAGAGCCTTCCTATAAGGTGTACAATATCTAAAACACAGTTATATTAATGATGTTTTACCTGCAACCTAAGGAAAGCTGAGCTTCTCTTTCTATTTGAGAGATCTTCCGACACAGTTTTTATAAGAGAGTTGAACTAAATAAGAAATATGAAGCACATCAAAAAAACCTCATTATTTATTTTTTTTGTCTCTATGTGTTTGTTGTTGTTATTATCTACTACTTAATGAAGGAAATCATACGGTATTTGAACTTCTCCCTCTGACTTATTTCACTTTGCATAATACCCTCAATGTCCATCCATGTTGTCACAAATGGCTGGATTTCATCGTTTCGTATGGCTGAGTAGTATTCCATTGTGTATATATACCACAGCTTCTTTATCCATTCGTCCCTTGATGGGCACTTAGGTTGCTTCCAAGTCTTGGCTATTGTGAATAACGCTGCAATGAACACAGGGGTGCATGTATCTGTACGCATTGGTGTTTTCAAGTTCTTTGGATAAATACCCAACAGTGGAATAGCTGGATCATATGGTAGTTCTATCCTTGATTTTTTGAGGAATCTCCATACTGTTTTCCATAGTGGCTGCACCAGTTTGCACTCCCACCAGCAGTGTGTGAGAGTTCCCTTCTCTCCACATCCTCTCCAACACATGTTGTTTCCTGTCTTGTTAATTATAGCCATTCTGACAGGTGTGAGGTGATATCTCATTATAGTTTTGATTTGCATTTCCCTGATAGTTAATGATTTTGAACATCTTTTCATGTGTCTGTGGCCATCTGTATATCTCCTTTGGAGAAATGTCTGTTCAGGTCTTTTGCCCAGTTTCTGATTGGGTTGTTAGTTTTTTTGTTGTTGAGATGCATCAGTTCTTTCTATATTTTGGAGATTAACCCCCTATCAGATGTATGGTTTGCAAATGTCTTCTCCCAATTGTTAGGTTGTCTTTTCGTTTTGTTGATGGTTTCCTTTGCTGTGCAGAAGCTTTTTGGTTTGATGTAGTCCCATTTGTTTATTTTTTCTATTGTTTCTCTTGCCCAGTCAGATATGGTGCTTGAAAATATGTTGCTAAGACCGATGTCCAAGAGTGTACTGCCTATGTTTTCTTCTAGAAGTTTCATAGTTTCAGGTCTTACATTCAAGTCTTTAATCGATTTGGAGTTAATTTTTGTGTATGGTGTAAGGTAAGGGTCTACTTTCATTTTTTTGCATATGGCTATCCAGTTTTCCCAACACCATTTGTTGAAGAGACTTTCTTTTCTCCATTGTATGTTCTTGGCTCCTTTGTCAAAGATTAGCTGTCCATAGATGTGTGGGTTTATTTCTGGGCTTTCGATTCTATTCCATTGATCTGTGTGTCTGTTTTTGTGCCAGTACCATGCTGTTTTGGTTACTATAGCTTTGTAGTATATTTTGAAATCAGGGAGTGTGATACCTCCAGCTTTGTTCTTTTTTCTCAGGATTCCTTTAGCTATTCGGGGTCTTTTGTTGTTCCATATAAATTTTAAGATTCTTTGTTCTATTTCTGTGAAAAATGTTGTTGGAACTTTGATAGGGATTGTACTGAATCTATAGATTGCTTTAGGAAGTATGGACATCTTAACTATGTTAATTCTTCCAATCCAAGAGCACGGAATATCTTTCCATTTCTTTGTGTCTTCTTCAATTTCTTTCAGGAATGTTTTATAGTTTTCCGTGTACAGATCTTTCACCTCTCTGGTTAAGTTTATTCCTAGGTATTTTATTCTTTTTGTTGCAATTGTAAGTGGGATTGTATTCTTAATTTCTCTTTCTGCTACTTCGTTGTTAGTGTATAGAAATGTAACTGATTTTTGTATGTTGATTTTGTATCCTGCAACTTTACCGTATTCGTTTATTACTTCTAAAAGTTTTCTGGTGGATTCTTTAGGGTTCTCTATATATAAAATCATGTCATCTGCAAACAGTGACAATTTCACTTCTTCCTTTCCAGTTTGGATTCCTTTTATTTCTTTTTCTTGCCTGATTGCTCTGGCTAGGACTTCCAGTACTATGTTAAATAGGAGTGGTGACAGTGGGCATCCTTGTCTGGTTCCTGTTCTTAGAGGGATAGCTTTCAGTTTTTCACCATTGAGGATGATATTAGCTGTGGGTTTGTCATATATGGCCTTTATTATGTTGAGGTACTTTCCTTCTATACCCATTTCATTCAGATTTTTTATCATAAATGGATGCTGTATCTTGTCAAATGCTTTCTCTGCATCTATTGAGATAATCATGTGATTTTTATTCTTCACTTTATTAATGTGGTTTATTACGTTGATTGATTTGCGAATGTTGAACCATCCCTGCATACCTGGAATAAATCCCACTTGATCATGGTGTATAATCTTTTTAATGTATTGTTGTATGTGATTTGCTAGTATTTTGTTGAGGATATTTGCATTGATGTTCATCAGTGATATCGGCCTGTAATTTTCTTTTTTTGTGTTGTCCTTGTCTGGTTTGGGTATCAGGGTAATGTCAGTTTCATAGAATGAGTTAGGAAGCTTCCCCCCTTCTCAATGTTTTGGAAGAGTTTGAGAAGGATAGGTATTAAGTCTTCTTTGAATATTTGGTAGAATTCACCAGGGAAGCCGTCTGGTCCTGGACTTTTATTTTTGGGGAGGTTTGTGATTACTGTTTCAATCTCCTTACTGGTGATTGGTCTATTCAAATTCTCTACTTCTTCTTGATCCAGTTTTGGAAGATTGTATGATTCTAAGAATTTATCCATTTCTTCCATATTGTCGAATTGGTTGGCATATAGCTTTTCATAGTATTCTCTTATAATCTTTTGTATTTCTGAGGTGTCTGTTGTAATTTCTCCTCTTTCATTTCTGATTTTACTTATTTGTGCCTTCTCTCTTTTTTTCTTGGTGAGTCTAGCTAAGGTTTGTCAATTTTGTTGATCTTTTCAAAGAACCAGCTCTTGGTTTGATTAATTTTTTCTATTTTTTTTTTAGTCTCTATTTCATTTATTTCTGCTCTGATTTTTATTATTTCCCTTCTTCTACTGATTTTGGGCTTGGTTTGTTCTTCTTTTTCCAGTTCCTTTAGGTGCATTGTTAGATTGTTTATTTGAGATTTTTCTTGTTTGTTGAGATAGGCCTGTATTGCTATAAACTTCCCTCTTGGAACCGCTTTTGCTGTATCCCATAAATTCTGGCATGTTTTATTTTCATTTTCATTTGTCTCCAGGTATTTTTTTATTTCTTCTTTGATTTCTTCATTGACCCAGTCGTTGTTCAGTAGCATTTTGTTTAATCTCCACATATTTGTGGCTTTTCTGATTTTCTTCCTATAGTTGATTTCCAGTTTCATACCGTTGTGGTCAGAAAAGATGCTTGGTATTATTTCAATCTTCTTAAATGTATAGAGACTTGTTGTGTGGCCTAATATGTGATCAATCCTGGAGAATGTTCCATGTGCATTTGAAAAGAACGTGTATTCTTCGGTTTTTGGATGGAATGCTCTGTATATATCTACTAGGTCCATCTGTTCTAGTGTGTCATTTAAGGCCAATGTTTCCTTATTGATCTTCTGTTTGGATGATCTATCCGTTGGTGTAAGTGGAGTGTTAAAGTCCCCTACTATTACTGTGCTACTGTCTATTTCTCTTTTTATGTCTGTTAATAATTGCTTTATATATTTAGGTGCACCTACATTAGGTGCGTAGATATTTACAAGTGTTATATCCTCTTGTTGGATTGTTCCCTTGATCATTACGTAATGCCCTTCTTTGTCTCTTTTTACAGTTTTTGTTTTAAAGTCTATTTTGTCTGATATGAGTACTGCTACCCCAGCTTTCTTTTCATTGCCATTTGCATGGGGTATCTTTTTCCATCCCTTCACTTTCAGTTTGTGAGTGTCTTTAGGTCTGAAGTGTGTCTCTTGTATGCAGCATATATATGGGTCTTGGTGTTTTATCCAGTCAGCCACCCTACGCCTTTTAATTGGGGCATTTAGTCCATTGATGTTTAAAGTAGCTATTGATAAGTATGTACTTACTGCCATTTTTTAACTTTTTTTCTCAGTGTTTTAGTAGTCCTTTTCTGTTCCTTTCTCCTTCTAAAAACCTCATTATTTAAGTGAGGAATTCCTTCCTGTGCTCTCGGGCTTTTTTTGTTTTTTTTGTTTTTTTTTTTTCTGTAAGGAAGACTGGCTCTGAGCTAATGTCCATTGCCAATCCTCCTCTTTTTGCTGAGGAAGATTTGCCCTGAGCTAACACCTGTGCCCATCTTCCTCTATTTTGTATGTGGGAAGCCACCACAGCATGGCTTAATGAGTGGTGTGTAGGTCCACACCCAGGATTCAAACCCGCAAACCCTGGGCTGCCGAAACGGAGCATGTGAACCCAACCACTACGCCACCAGGCCAGCCCCTCCTATCTTCTGTTGGTAATGAAGCAGTGAGCACACTCAGTGGCCTGATCTTGGTTTCTAATCCCATACTCCAAAAAAAGGAACCAGGGCTTCTTGGAGAAATGGGTGACTCCAGGGCTGGGCCATGAGTCTGAAGCATCTGATGGAGCTGGAAAGTAAGGGAATGCCAAAAATCAACAAATAAATGAAAACCAAACAATGGGGGTATGTCAAAGGGACACAGGAGCCAACTGAAAGAGTGCTCCAAATCCCAAGCTGGGATAATTTGAGCATGAAACTTAATAAAGTAATATTAAATTATAATGCAAAGTATAAAATGTGTGCATAAATCTGTACCTATTTAAATAAATGATTGATAAATAAAAAGAGAGAATAGACAAATCTCCTGTACCAAAAAAATCCCAAATAACGTATGCAGATACCCCACCCTTAAGGAAGTAGAGCATAGCTGCCATTCCTTAAGTGTTCACTGAGCACAGTGACTTCTTTCTGAAGAGCACACTTTGGGAAGAGGAAACAAAATGTAACCTGACGGTAGGGAACCTGGCAAACACCACCCAGCCAGGTGCTCGAATCAATGTCATCAGTGACGAGTCATGGTGCCAGCAGGCACTCTTGATGTCAAATTATGATGATGGCACTTTTCCTCTGTGATCTTGCTCCCCAAAACCTATAACTGTTGTCTAACCATGGGAAAAACATAAGACAAATCCTTCAAATGTCCCAACTGAAGGACATTCTGCAAAACACCTTGGCCATATCTTTCAACAATGATGCCGAGGTCATCAAAGACATGGAAGATCTGAGAAAATGCCTCAGCCCAGAAGAGACCCGATGAGTGAATGTCATGTGCTGCCCTGGATGTGAGCCTGGGACAGAAAAAGGGCATTAGCTAAAAACTAAGAATGTTCTAATCAAGTATAGATTTTAGTTAATAACAGTGTATCAAAAGTGGTCCATTAGTTGATACAAATGTGCCACAGTATCGTAAAATGTTAACAATAGGGACCTCTTTGTACTATCTCCATAACCTTTCTGAAAATCTAAAATTAAAAGTTTTTTTTAAAAATCATCTTATGAATATCCCACCAATACTGAATGAACTTTGCCAAAATTTTGGCATTTCCTTGCTTCTTTCAGACACGAAGACAAATCTCCCCTCTGTCACACACTCAGGTTTTGTTTTTCAATACACTCCTCCCTCTTCTGCAACAACTTGGCCCCACAGCCTGTCTATGTATATCTCCAACAGTCCAGGAAAGAAGGAGAAATTGTCATCTGGGAAAAGGGAATGACTCCTGTACTGATATCGAAATTTACTTGAGCAACATCTGTGTGTCAGGGCCTGTTCTATGCACCTCATATGTTAAAATTCATTTAACACCTCATATCAACCCTAGAAGACAGATATTAGTACCCTACACCATTGAGTAAATTGAGGAAAAGTTTCTCTAGTGAGGGAAAATCTTGAACGACAAGAGTGATGAAGATGAAAGGAGATAATCTGTGTAGAGCACTTAGCTCAGTGCCTGGGATATCTTGTGTGCTAAACAAACGTCAGCTCTTACTTAGCTTTTTGTTTTAGGAATCCTGGTTTTATTATAAGCACGCTGAGTTCCTGCAAATGTCTTTATGGATTTGAAGAAACTACTCATGTTTTGTCACTTATTTCCTTAAAGTGAATTTTTATGGAGATAATTTGTAGATTCAGATGCTGTTGTAAGAAATAATACAGACAAATCCCATGTGCCTCGTACCCAGTTTCTCCCGATGGAATTATCTTGCAAAACTACAGTAAAATACCACCGCCGGGATATTGACATCGATACAATCCACCAATCTTATTCAGAATTCTCCAGTTAGACTTGTACTCCTGTGCGTGTGTGTGTTCAGTTATGTACAACTTTGTTACAGGTGTGGGTTCATGTATTGACCAGCACATTCACAATACAGAACCTCCATCACCATGAGGATTCCTCCTGTTGCCCTTTCATAGCTGCACACACCTCCCTCCCAGCACCACCACCCACCCCTAACCATTGGCAACCAATAATCTATTCTCCATTTCTGAGATTTTGTCGTTTCGAGAACGTTAAATAAATGGAATCATACACTATGTAACGTTTTGACTGAGCACAACTCTTTGGAACTTCAACTGGTTGTATGTATCAATAATTTGTTTATTTTTATGGCTGAGTACAGTTCCATGGCATAGACATACTCAGTTTGTTTAAGCATTCACCCACTGAAGGACATCTGGGCTATTTCCAGTTTTTGGCTATTATAAATAAAACTGCTTTAGATGTTCAAGACAAGTTTTTGTGTAAACATCATTCTATTTCTCTGGGATAAATGCTCAGAAGTGCAATTATTGGGTCATATGGTAGCTGCATGTTTAATTTTTTTAAAAAGTACCAAACTGTTTTCCAGAGTGGCTGCTACGTTTTACATTCTCACCAGCCACACATGAGAGATCCAGTTTCTCCTCGCCACATTTGGTGGTATCACTATTTTGGGGGGGGCGGGTGAGGGAGATTGGCCCTGAGCCAACATCTGTGCCCATCTTCCTCTATTTTATGTATGGGATGCTGCCACAGCTTGGCTTGACGAGGGCCATGTAGGTCTGTGCCTGGGATCTGAACCTGTGAACCCCAGGCCACCAAAGTGGAGCACGCAAACTTAACCACTACGCAACCAGGCCTGCCCCAGTATCACTATTTTTTACCTTAACCATTCTGATACTCATGTAGTGATGTCTCATTGTGGTTTTAGTTTGCATTTCCCCAATGGCCAGTGATGTTGAACACTGTCTCCTGTGGTTATTTGCCATCTGTATGTCCTCTTCAGTACACTGTCTGTTCATATCATTTGCTCATTTTGTAATTGGATCATTTATTTCTTTACTGTTAAAGTTTGAGAGTTTATCTATTCTAGATACTAGTCTTTTTTTGAACATGTAGTTTACACATATTTTCTCCCAGCCTGTAGTTTATCTTTTTCATCTTCTTCCTGTGGTCTTTGGCAGAGCAAAAGTTTTTCATTCTGATAAAGTCCAATTTATCCATTTTCCTTTTTTTTTTTTTTCGTGAGCAAGATTGACCCTGAGCTAATGTCTGTTGCCAATCTTCCTCTTTTTGCTGGGGAAGATTGGCCCTGAGCTAGCATCTGTGTCCATCCTCCTCTATTTTGCATGTGGGATGCCACCACAACGTGGCTTGATGAGTGATACGTAGGTCCGTGCCCGGGATCCGAACCTGCAAACACCGGGCCACTAAAGCAGAGTGTACAAACTTAACCACTATGCCACCAGGCCGGCCCCTCCATTTTCCTTTTTATGAATCATGCTTTTGGTGTCAAGTCTAAGAACTCTTTGCCTGGCCCTATATCTGAATATTTTCTCTTTTTTTTTTCCTAAAACTTGTTGTTTTACATTTTACATCTAAGTCCATGACTCACTTAGAGTTAATTTTTGTATAAGATATGAAGTTTAAGTCAAGGTTCACTTTGTGTATGTGCCTATGGATGTCCAATGGCTCGGGCACCACTTGTTGCAAAGACTACCTTTCTCCATTGAATTGCTTTTGCACTTTTGTTAAAAATCAATTGGGATCATTTCTGCGGGTCTATTTCTAGGTTCCCTATTTTGTTCATTGATCCATGTGTCCATCACCCCCCAATAACACACTGTCTTGATTACCGTAGCTATGTACTGGAGGCTTATTAAGGCTTACTACATGCTACAGTCTATGCAGCTAGATGTACTCCCAGTGTCTCTCAGCAGCGGAAGGAGCCTCAGTCCTGCAGTGACTAACGGGCTTCCTAGGCCAGTGCCAGCCGGCTGCTCAGTGTTTCTCAGTGAGAAGGGAGTCTTGGGTCAAGAGGGAGGAAGAAGACTTCCCCTCTGTCCACTTCTCACTGACCGGGGTTCCCGATCAGTCCCTCTCGCAGGTGTCCCTCTCACCCACTTTGATGAGAAGGACTCCCTTTCAATCTGGGGGAGAAATGTGCTATCCTTGCTGCCTTTTGTTGCCACGTAGAGAGTCTGGGTCACCTTCCTCTACTGGATGGGGGATATAAGACCCCCACTGCTGAATTATTCTTCAGTCCTCAGGTCCCAAACTGGTCCACCTCCCTCCTTCTACCTTTCCAAGTTCTCCTCTGCCTGCCTCTTGCTTTATTTCCAGGGCAAGGAGTCTAGGCCATCTTGCCCAGGCTGGAGGTCTCACTCTTATTATTTTTATGTAGCAGAACTTTGATTCAAACTTAGGTCTTTTAATCTATTTCTCCCTCTGCATCTTTTGTACTATAATGAATTTTAAAGACAAACTTTAAAGCAAATGAACAGCGTGATAATTTAGATTGTTAAGGAATTCGAACACCATCAGCCCCTGGTGTTATTTCAGAGGTTCCAAACAGTGACACATAAATGAGCTCCATTCCTCACAACATACCAATTGTCCATGTGGGCTGGTCCACATTGTTATGAAATTCAAAAAACTCTGAAAATCTGTCTTCTTTCAAGAAAAGATGGAAGCCCATAGGGCTGGCCCCGTGGCTTAGCGGTTTAAGTGCACACGCTCCACTGCTGGCGGCCCGGGTTCGGATCCCGGGTGCGCACTGACGCACCGCTTCTCCGGCCATGCCGAGGCCGTGTCCCACATACAGCAACTAGAAGGATGTGCAGCTATGACATACAACCAGCTACTGGGGCTTTGGGGGAAAATAAATAAATAAATAAATAATTGTAAAAAAAAAAACGATATTAAAAAAAAAAAGATGGAAGCCTATAAAAGCTGTGATTCGAAATGCTTGATAACTGTTCATTACGTAAATCTATTGTCACACCAACTGTAGAAATAATAAAAAAAAAAACTCAAGTAAATCCCACATAGACTAGAATCATAACCATGACTCTAGTGCGCCAGGCTCCCCCAGAGAATACTATAATTAGTTTTTTCCTATTCCTACACCCCCACAACCAAATGTTCAATTTTTAACAGTGTTGTTAGTAGAGGCAACATTTTATGGATGGGGTGCAAGGTTTATGGAGCTGAGTCACAGCACATTATTAAGGCACTGATGGTGCATGAACACATCATCAAAACCTCAGTCCACAGGTCCCTCCTTCCAGACATGCTCCCTAGAGAGGCCGGTGGCATATTCTGCACCTCACTCTCCTTGAAGCCTCCTGGAACAGAGTTTCTGGTGAATTCCTCAACTTCTTTCATGCCTGGATACTTCAGTTTAGTGGATTTTAAGCCATGGATGGAATATTGAGCTGAGGACTAGAAGAGCAGGAAGCAGTGGCTTGCAGTTCATTCACTTATTTGTTCTTTCATTCATTCAACAAACCTTGAGTAGCTCTTCTGAGGCACACAGAATGTTGGGGGCTCTCAGGGAGTGTTAGAGTCCATAGAAAGACCCACATTTAACAAGTACTATTTTAAGATAATTAAACAATGGAAAACACTGGAAAGGATACCTGCCCAGTACAAGGGAAGCATACGAGGAAGGGTCCCAAATTGGTCTGGGGAGTTAGAGAAGCCCAACCTGGGGAGGTGAAAGAGGGAATGAAAGGCAGGATCTGAGAGTAAGACGCTGCCCCAGACACCTGTGTGTGCCCCTGCTCTAGGTCAGTGGGCCATCCCAGACAGCCTCTCCAGAGTCAGTCTTCCGAAAGTCCTCCGATGACTGTCCAGACCACTTCTCCTAAGACCCATCATCCCATGACCATCCACACCAGCCTTCCTAAAACCCATCCTCCCATGACCATCCAGACCAGCCTTCCTAAAACTCCTCTTTACAAAAGCATAAACCCACAGATTAAAGAGGCTCAAAGAACCCCAGTCACAAGAATCTTGATGAAAACTACATCAATTCATGTCACATCATATTGCTCAAAACCACTGAGAAGGAGAAAATCTTACAAGCAGCAGAGAAATAAGACGTGTTCAAAGAAAGGAAAGGAGATGAGAGTGGGAGCTGATTCTTGTGCAAGCCTGAAGATACTGAAGATACATCTTTAAAGTTTGAAGAAAAATAACTGTCAACCTAGAATTTTTTACTCAAAGAGAATATCTTTCAAAAATAAAGATAAAATAAAGACATTTTCAGCCACACAACAGCCAAAGAATTTTTCTCCAGCAGGTCTGCACTAAGAGAAATGCAAACAGAAGAAAAATTATGCCAGATGGAAATCTGGAGCTTCACAAAGAAATGGAGAGCAGCAGAAAAGATAACCACATGAGAAACTATAAAGACTTTTAAAAGTTAAGTAAGCCTTTCTAAAAGATAATTGAATATTTAGAGCAATAATAATAACGATATATTATGTACTGTGGAATTTATAACATATGTAGAACATTTGTGGAACGTCTTGTCTGGTTTTGGCATCAGAGTACTGCTGGCCTCTCATAATGACTCAGAAAGTATTCTCTCCTCTACAACTTTGGCAGGGTTTCTGTAGAATTGGTTTGATTTCTTCTTTAAATATTTGGTAGAAATCCCCAGTGGAGCTATCTCTGGGCCTGGAATTTTCTCTGTGGGTTGCTTTAACTACAAATTTAATTTTATTAATAGATATAGGGCTATTGGTCTATTTTTTCTTGAGTGAGCTTTGGTAGTGTGTGTCATCCATGGAATTTGTCCATTTGTCAAAGTTGTCAAAATTATTGGCATAAATTTGTTCATAATATTCCCTTGTATATTCTCTCTATATATATTAAGTTCTCTTAATATCTATATTACCTGAAGTGATGTCACCTCTCTAATTCCTGATATTAGTGACTTCTTTCTTCTCTCTTTTTTTTCTGGTCAATTGGGCTAAAGACTTATTAATTATACTGATTATCTCAAAGAACTAGTATTTGGTTTTGTTGATTTTCCCCATTGTTTTTGTTTTGTATTTCATTGATTTCCATTCTGAGCTGTATGATCTTTTTTCCTTGTACTTACTTTGGTTTTCATTTGCTCTTCTTTTTTCTAATTTCTCAAGGTGGAAATTGAAAATGTTGATTTGAGTCCATTCTTATTGACTTGACTTTAGTCAAGTCAATGCAGATGTTTAGTGCTGTAAATTTCCCTCTGAACACTGCTTTAGCTGCATCCCATAGCATTGATATGTTAAATTTTAATTTTCATTCAGTTCAAAATACTTTCTAATTTCTCTTCTTATTTCTTCTTTGATCAATGTGTTCTTTAGAAACATGTTAGCTACTAAAAGTTTGAGGACTTTCTAGATGTGTTTCTATTATTAATTTCCAATTTGCTTTCATTTTGTGGTCAGGGAACATATTTTTATGATTGGAATTCTTTTAAATTTATTAAGACTTGTTTCATGGCCCAGACTATGGTTCAGTTTGGTAAGTGTTCCATATGCCCTTGAAAAGAATGTACATTCTGCTGTTATTGAGTGCTGTGTTCTATATATGTCATTTAGGTCAAGTTGGTTGATAGTGTTATGTCCTCAATATCCTTACTGATTATCCGTCTACTACACACTCTATCAATTTATTAGGAGAGTGATATTGAAATCTGTGACTCTGTGGATTTGTTTATATCTCCTTGTCTATATTAATTTTTGCTTCATGTATTTTGAAGCTCTGTTATTAAGTACAGAAGCATTGAGAATTATTGTTATGTCCTCTTGATTAATTGACACCTGTATCATTATGACAAAATTCTCTTCATCCCTTGTAATAGTCTTTGTTCTAAAACCAACTTCGTCAGATGTAATATGCTGTTGTTTTCTTTTGATTAGTGTTAGCGTAGTACACCTTTTTCACCCTTTACATTTAACTTATTTGTGTCTTTATATTTAAAGTAGATTTCCAGTAGGCAGTATATACTTGGCCCTTAATTTTTCATTCAATCTAACAATCTTTAACTTTTAGATGGGTTTTGGACCATTTACATTAATATGATTATTGACATGGTTGGGTTTAAATCTATCATCCTGCTGTTTGTTTTCTATTTGTCCCATCTGTTCTTTGTTCCTTTTTTCTTGTTTTTCTTCATCCCCTTGGATTTATTGAATTTTTTATAATTCCATGTTATTTATTATGTTGTATTATTAGTAATTTTTTGTTGTGACATTTTAGAGGTTTCTTTTGATTTGGGGTGGGGCAAAGATTTCTTAGATACAACATAAGCATAATCTATAAAAGCAAAAATTGATAAACTCATCTTCATGAAAATTAAGAACTTCTGCTCTTACAAAGACGTTATTAATAAAAGAACAAGCCACAGATGAGATGAAAATATTTCTCAGCAAACCACCAAAAATAAGGGAATAAACCAAGAAAGAGAAAGATGTAAATTCCACGAATCAGGGAGCAAACACAGGAGAGAGGCTAAGAGATTTCCAAGATGCTGGAGAAGAGGAGTCTCAGGATGGCAGCTCTGAGAAAGCGTAGAGAGCCACCACTGCATGCTGAGCAGAAGGAGAGGGGACTCCAAGATCAATAGTATTTTCCATAAAACCTGCTGTGTTTTGAATGTATTGAGAAGATACTTTTCAATTGAGGATGAATTAATGAAAGTGTCGTGGTTAATTTTATGTGTCAACTTGGCTGGGCCATGGTGTCTAGATATTTAGTCAAACATTATTCTGGATGTTTCTGTGAAGGTGTTTTTCAATAAGGTTTACACTGAAATCAGCAGACCTTGAGTAAAGCATATTGCCTTCCATAATGTGGGTGGGCCTTAACTAGTCAGTTGAAAACCAGAATAGACCAAAAGACTGACCTGCCCTGAGCAAGAGAGAATTCTGCCAGCAGCCTACCTTTGGACTTGAACTGCAATACCAGCTCTTTCTGGGTCTCCAGCCTGATGGCCTTTGGGCTCAAATTGCTACTCTTTCCTGAGTCTCCAGACTGCCGGCCTTCCCCATCAGATTTTGGACCCACCAAACCTCTAGAATCACGTGAGCCAATTCTTTAAAATAAGTTTACACACGCACACTTACATACACTGTTGCTTCTGTTTCTCTGGAGAACCATGACTAACACAGATAGCTTTCTAGACTGCAATATGTTTGCTCACCACCAATCACTACACTGCTAAGCCAAAGTCACACATTAACCATTTTGGTTATGTCACTATCCTGCTTTAAGGAACTAAGTTCAGCTAAGGTAAGGCTAAGCTGCTGTAACAAAAGACCTCAAGATGCCATACCTTGAAGAACAGAGAGACACACTCCCCTCTCATATAACAATTCAAGGTGAGCAGTCCAGGTTGATGGGCTGAAAACAGCAATGACATAGCTTCCTTCTGATTGTGTTCTTCCGTCCCTATGAGTTTTATTATTGCCAAAACAGGGTCTTGGCCACATCAAGCTTGCTGTGGGTGGAAAGGGAGAAAAGACTCTAAAAGAGTTGTGCCCACTCCAAAGGCCTTGGTCTGGAAGTGTGCCTCATCACTTCTGCTCACATTCTGTTGGGAAGGAATTAGTCACATGGTCACACTTACCTGCAAAGAAGGCCAGGAAATGCGGTTCAGCCATGCACCCAGAAGAAAGGAGGACAGATCTCGCTGGTGGACGCACAACAGTCTCTGCCAGGGGTTCCCAGGAACCTATGTAAACACAGCAGCAAGATAATCATTAATTTCCAGAAATGAAAACTTACACAAAACTGGAAATGAAATTATAGTATTCCATGTTCTGGAGCTGCAAACAATATTTACCAATAGAAAATGTAATCACTAGCTATTGATGTAAATTCTGTGACAAAACCATATTGGCATTATAGGGTGGAGGACGTGTGAGTTTGTGCATGGGGAGGCATGCAAGATCTTCACCTTCCACAGCAGGAACAGTAGATGACATCCAAGCCTGGAAAACAAAGAACTTGCAATAGAAATTGATTCTTTAGAAAGAGGAAGACAAAGAACAGATGAGTACCTCAAAGAGTTGAGAGTAGTTGCCAATGGGGATTAAGAATTTGGAATGGATAGGGATAGAGCAGGTAACTGTTATTTTGTTAAAAGTCTAGAGTATTAGTCCTCTTAAATCATGTACACAGCACTTTGATGAAATATAAAATATAATTTAAAGGATTTCATTAATGAGGCAGAAATGAGAAGGAAAAGGATTGAGAGGAGGGCCTCCAGCTGTCAATTTGGGTAAAGGGCCCAGCTAGACTAATCCGCTGTGACCAGGGCAGAGAGGTCAAGAAGGGATATGGCGGCTTCCACAAGAACTACAAGGTCAGAAAAGCAGGAAGTGTGATGATTTCTGAGAGGGCCAGGCTAGTGTCAAAAGTAGGGGGAGTGTTCAGGCAGACAAAACCACAGGCACTCCCCACTGACCTGCCTTTGGATTGATTTCCACTGGATACAAATCAGTTCAGAAACACTGGGTTGAGCAACACACTGCCCAGTTCTAGTTCAGTTCCCCAAGTGAACTGAGACAACGATGGATCAGACAAAGGTTCTTTTTACTCTGTGGCAGGTTCCACTCATGTTTGCAGGTATTATCTCAACCTGCAAACAAAACTACCAGGTGAGTACTCTCATTAACTCCATTTTACAATGAAGAAGCTGAGAGCTGGCCCACTTTCCCAGGCTTTCCCCCAAATGAGGAAGCTGGAAAGCAGACCCCCAGCTAGGCCCTCAAGCACCCTCCATAGTGATGAGAATACATGTCTTTAATGGAGTATTTCCACGTGCCAGGCTCTGTGAAATGTACTCTGAGGGTATTCTATGACTAAACTCTCATGAAGGTCTATGAAGAGGGGATTGCTGTTATTTGCACTTTTCCTGTGATACTTGGAGAGAATTTTTGTCAGCCTTAACAGGTTATAAAAGAGGCATTCACAGATGACCTTCAGTAATGGGGGTGACATAGGTTGTTTGGGAATCTCGTCTACCCCAAGCACAATCCTTCTGGACCCCAACTTCCAATCCCAGACATGTCTCAGGCTCTGCACTCTGGGTTGTGGCTCGGCATTGAGGCACCCAGAACCACCCCTCTCCCCTCTCTGCACCAGGGTTTCTGTGGAGAAGGGTAAGAGTTCACCACCTACTGGTCAGGTGGTACTTTAAGGCACCCCAGAGGTGGCATCTCTCATTTTGTGCTTTTTTTCATTTGTCTCCTTCCTTTTGCACTGGCCTCCTGGAATACCCCAACTCAGGTTTCCAAGAGGCCCAGTCCTACCTTCTTCAGGCCTTTGCTCAAAGGCAGGTCCCACCCCCGCCCCCGCAAAGAGCCATCTCCCTGACAGACACCCTACCCCTTCCCTGTGTGTTTTCTCTACCACTTTTCACCAACTTGCACACTACACATTACCTTTGTCTGTCTGCCTCACGGCCTCAGAAAGTAAACCCCACGGGGAAGGATGTTGGTCTGTTTTGTTCACTGACTTATCTTTAGCACCTAACAGAATGCCACACACATCATAAGCACTCAATAAATAGTTGTAAAAGTGATGAATAGACGAAAGAACAAATAGATCTCTCCCAACTTCTTCTTCTCAAGTATTTCCCCAGATGTCCTTCCTGAGAGGTAAATTTCCTAAGTTCTCACATTCCCAAAAGTATCTTTATTTCGCTATCAAATATAAATGAAAACTCATTGGATATAAGATTATAGGTCAAAGTGCATTCCCATCAACATCTTGAAGAACCCGCTCTTCTAGCTTTATTGTTGAGAAGAATAATCTAAATCATACCTTGTTCTTCTAAAAGTGGTGGATTGTTTCCCACTGGAAGTTTCTAAAGCCTTTTCCTTGTCTCCCATGGACTCCTGTTTCAACGAGATGTGTCTGGGTGTAGGATATTTTCTCATGTATCTTCCTTGACATTTTATGATTCTTGGAGGATGAGGTTTTATATCTTTCTACAATTTTAGAGCAATTTTATTAGTGATTATTTCTTCAAGTACTGTTCTCCTCTTAGCCTCTCTGACCTGGATAGATGTTGGCATTTTATAGCTGCATTTATCATTTCTCTTGAACTCCTGTGGTGAGTTTGGAGTGTTTAGTTTAACACCAGCCTATTCCTGCTCTCACACCCAGTTTTAGCACCACAGAGTGCCTCCCTTCTCCAAGCACGGCCTCTATGGCCAGCCACTTCCTACACAGCCACCTGACTCACACACGTGCTGCCCATGTGTACCTGCCCCACATCCTGACATTATACTACACTGCAAACTTCAAAAGGCCCAGGGTCAGTTTTAGGGTCTAACTAAGTAAACAACAAGCTGCAGTGCTACGCACCATGACCCTTAGGAGCAAATGTGCCCTGGACACGTGAGGGGAATGACCCCAGGAGCATATTGCCCTGGACACGTGAGGGGAATGACCCCAGGAGCATATTGCCCTGGACACGTGAGGGGAATGACCCCAGGAGCATATTGCCCTGGACACGTGAGGGGAATGACCCCAGGAGCATATGTTCCCTGGACACGTGAGGGGAATGACCCCAGGAGCATATTGCCCTGGACACGTGAGGGGAATGACCCCAGGAGCATATGTTCCCTGGACACGTGAGGGGAATGACCCCAGGAGCATATGTTCCCTGGACACATGAGGGGAATGACCACAGGGGCATATTGCCCTGGACACGTGAGGGGAATGACCACAGGGGCAAATGTGCCCTGGACATGTGAGGGGAATGACCACAGGAGCATATGTTCCCTGGACACATGAGGGGAATGACCACAGGAGCATATTGCCCTGGACACGTGAGGAGAATGACCACAGGGGCAAATGTGCCCTGGACATGTGAGGGGAATGACCATAGGAGCATATGTGCACTGGACACATGAGGAGAATGACCACAGGGGCATACGTGCCCTGGACATGTGAGGGGAATGACCACAGGAGCATATGTTCCCTGGACACATGAGGGGAATGACCACAGGAGCATATGTTCCCTGGACATGTGAGGGGAATGACCCCAGGAGCATATGTGCACTGGACATGTGAGGGGAATGACCACAGGGGCATACGTGCCCTGGACATGTGAGGGGAATGACCACAGGGGCAAATGTGCCCTGGACATGTGAGGAGAATGACCACAGGAGCAAATGTGCCCTGGACACGTGAGGGGAATGACCACAGGGGCATACGTGCCCTGGACATGTGAGGGAAATGACCACAGGGGCATACGTGCCCTGGACATGTGAGGGGAATGACCACAGGGGCAAATGTGCCCTGGACATGTGAGGGGAATGACCACAGGGGCATACGTGCCCTGGACACATGAGGGGAATGACCCCAGGAGCATATTGCCCTGGACATGTGGGTGGAATGACCCCAGAGCATATTTCCATGGACACGTGAGGGGAATGACCCCAGGAGCATATTGCCCTGGATGTGTGAGGAAATGACCCCAGGAGACTATGTATCCTGGATATGTGAGGAAATAATCTCAGGAGTAAACATGCTCTGGACATGTGAAGGACAGAGCAATTCCTTTGGTTGGGAATATTCTGAGCTGGGAAGCCTTGCCTGTCCTTTCCAGGAGACATTTCTGAGGAGAATCTTTGATCAGCCCCACTCCAGATGAGTGACAGAGACAGCAAGGGAAGGACCAGACACTGCATCCTGTCAGTGATAGTAATAGCACTGGACCTGTGACCCTAGAGAAAAAGACCTTGGGGAGGACATGACAGATAGCAGTAGAAGACTCTAGAATGCATGTATGGCTATTCTCTTCCTCATGAGTTTTTAAAATTATGTTTCATGATTGAAGCAAAACTTATAACATCATCATATGTGGTGCTCAATGTATGTAGAGGAAATGCTTAAGATAAGTGGGCAGGGTAAAGAGACTTAAATGAAATTAAGTTTTCTACACTTCACTCAAAGTGGTAAAACGTCAACACCAGTAGACTGTGATATATTACACATGTACAGTATAATACCTAGAGAAATGACTAAGAAAACAATACAAAGAGATATATTCAAAAACATTTAAGTTAAATCAAATTTTAAGTCTACACAATGGTTAAGTAATTCACATGAATGCAAGAGGTAAACAGAGGAATAAGAAACAGAATGAACAAAGAGAAAATAAACAATAAAATACAGACTTAAGCCCTAACATCACAATAATTGCTTTAAATGTACATGGTCTAAATTTAACACCAATCAAAAGATATTGGCATAGTGGATTTAAAAAAAGTATGACCTACCTATGTGCTATTTGCAAGAAAATATCTACAAGAATAACTGTATTGGTAGGTTGAAAGTAAAAGGAAAGAAAAATATATGCATTAAACATTAATCAAAAAAAGAGTAAGAGTGGCTATATTAATATCAGATCAAGAATACATTAGAACAAAGAAAATTACTATAGACAGAGAGAGACATTACATAATGATAGTAGAGTCAACCCACCAATAAAACATAGCAATCCTAAATGTGTATGAACCGAACAACATAACTGCAAAATACATAAAGGAGAAACTGATAGGAATGAAAGGAGAAAAAGACAAATCCACACTTACAGGTAAAGACTTCAACACCCCTCTCTTAGCAATTGATAGAACTACTAAACAAAAAATCAGCAAAGATTTAGAGGAACTCAACATCATCAATCTACAGGATTTAATCAACATTTATAGAACACTTCCTGCAACAATAGCATCCATGGAAAATTCACCATATACTGGGCCATAAAACAAATCTCAACAAATTCAAAATCATTAAAATCATATAGAATATGTTCTCTGACTATAATGGACTAGAACATCTCAAAGAAATAAAAATAATTACTAGAACTGAATGAAAATGATAGTAAGGAAATAATATGAACAACTCTGTACAAATAAATTTGACAACTTAGATGAAATGGACGAATTTCACAAAAACACAAACTATCAAAACAGATATTATGAAATAAATATTCTGAATAGTGCTATAACTATTACAGAAATTATATAAATAATTTGAGATTTTCCAAAATAGATAAATCTCCAAACCTGATAGTTTCACTGGAGAATTTTATAAAATATATAAAGATGAATTAGCCTCAATTCCACAGAATCTCTTCTACAAAATGGAAGTGGAAGGTAATACTTTCAACTGATTTTATGAGACCAGTCTTGCCCTAATACCAAAAACCAGAAAAATACAGTCCAAAAAGAAAACTAGGGACCAATATCTCTCATGAACTTAGGCACAAGAATTCTCAACAAAATAGTATGAAACTGAATCTAGCAATATAATATAAAAAGAGTTATACACCATGATTAAGTGGGGTTTACACCAGGAAAGTATGTCTGGTTCAATAGTCAGAAATCAGTCAGTGCTGGGCCAGCCCAGTGACGTAGTGGTTAAGTTCGCACGCTCCACTTCAGCAACCCAGGGTTCACAGGTTCGGATCTCAGGTGCAGACCTACACATTGCTCATCAAGCTATGAGGTGGAAGCATCCCACATACAAAATAGAGGAAGATTGGCATGGATATTAGCTCAGCGACAATCTTTCTCAAGCAAAAAGAGGAAGATTGGCAAAAGATGTTAGCTCAGGGCCAATCTTCCTCACCAAAAATAGTCAGCGTAACTCACCATATCAACAGGCAAAAGCAGAAAAATCATATGATCATATAAAATTGATGCAGAAAAAGTACTTGAAAAATGTAACATACATTTATGATTTTTTTAAAAACTCGGATAACTAGGAATAGCAGGGAACTTCTTCAACTTAATAAAAAGCATCTATGAAAAACCTAATAATATCAAATTAAATGAGGAAAACCTGAATGCTTTTCCTCTAAGACTAGTAACAAGGCAAGGATGTTTGTTCTCACCACTCTTATTCAACACAGTGCTGAAACTCCAGCCAGTGCAATAAGACAAGATAAGGAAATAAAAGGCATACAGAGTACAAAGAAAGGAAAAAAACTGCCCTTATTTACATATGACATAATTGTCTATGCAGAAAACCACAAGGAATATACACAAAACTCGTAAAACTAATAAAAAGTTCAGCAAGGTTTCAGGATACATGATCAAAACACAAAATTTAATTGTATTTCTATGAACTAGTAACAAACGTGGAAATTAACATTTAAAACACAATACTATTTACAGTTGCTCTAAGAAATACTGAAATACCTAGGTACAAATCTAATAAACACACAAAGGATCTCTACTCTGAAAATTATAGAACACTGACAAAAGAAATCAAAGATTAAAAAAAATTGGAGAAATATACCATGCTCATGAATTGGAAACTCAATAAAATGGTAAAAATACCAAGTCTCTCCAAATTTATCTATAGGTTTACCCCAAATCCTACCAAAATTACAAGAATATTTTTTGTAGATATAGACAAGTTTTTCTACAATTTTCATGAAAAGGCAAAGAAACTAAAGTAGCTAAAACAATTTTGAACAGGAAGACTCAAGTGGGAGAAATCACTTTACCTGATGTTAAGACTTACTATATAGCTAGACTAATTGAGGCAGTGTGGCATTAGCAGAGGAATAGACAGAGAGATCAATGAGACAGGACAGATAACTCAAACATACACCAACACAGATATGCTGAACTAATCTTTGACAAAGAGGCAAAAGTAACTCAATGGAGAAAGGATAATTTTTTCAACAAATTGTGCTGAAACAACAGGACAAACATAAGCCAAAAAAAAAAAAAAGGAACCTATATCTAAACCTCACACCTTTATAAAAATTAATTCAAAATGGATCATGAATTTAAATGCAGAATATAAAACTATTAAAGTTTTAGAAAAAATCTTGAGACCTAGCATTAGGCAAAGAGTTCTTAGACTTGACACCAACACGTGATTCATAAAAGAGAAACTTAATAAATTGGATTTAATCAAACTTTAAACTTTTGCTCTGTGAAAATCCATTAAGCTGAAAAAAAGACAAACTACAAACTGGAAGAAAATATTTGCCAGCCACATATCCAACAAAGGACTCGTATCTAGAATATATAAAGAACCCTCAAAACTCAGAAGCATAACAAACAATTCAACTAGAAAACAGGCAAAAGATATATCACCAAATAGCTGGTACAGAGGACAAATAAACACATATAAATGTCATTAGCCTTTAGAGAAATGCAAATTAAGACCACAATGAGATATCACTATACATCTATTAGAACAATTTAAATAAAAATTAGTGGTAATGCCAAATACTGGCAAGAATGTGGAGAAGCTGGACTTCACATGCGTTGTTGCGGGAATGTCAAATCATACAGCCTCTCTGGAAACGATTTGGTAGTTTCTTACAACACTCAATATGCACTTACCATGTGACCCAGCAATCACGCTCTTATGCATTATCCCAGAGAAATGAAAACATATGTTCACGTAAGAATCTGTACACAAATATTCACAGCAGCTCTAGTTGTAAAACAAAAATACCGTAATCAACCCAGATGCCGTTCAACAGGTGAATAGCTGAACACATTCTGGTATAGCCATACAATGGAATACTATTCAGCAATAAAAAACAATGAATGCTTCCAGTTTCTGGCTCCACATGTAAAGAGCTTGGAAGTTGCCACTCTGTCCTAACAACAAGTAAAAAGCTGAACAAACTGAAAAACCAACAACTCTATAAGAGAAATAATGTCAGATGCCGAACTGCCACTCCAAAATTAGAGAGACAGATAGGCAGATACAGAAAATCACAACATACTGGAGCAGAAACCTCCCCGGAAACCAGCGCTGGGGCAGGAAAACCAGACCTGTAACTGACAGTTGCTAGAGGCTAGGTGTAAAGAGGTCTGAGAGTTAAAAACTCCAGGAGGACACAGTTTTGTGAGTTTTAACTCCACGAGCTCAATCAAGTCCTCACAGTAAATATCACATAAAAATCCCTTTGTACTTCCAGCAGGAAAAGGGGAAAAGAAACCATTTTGAAATATGTTAGAGCACTCTGCTCTTCTTAACAAGGTCTGCTTTCAGGAGAAACTAGTTAACAAGAGCCTAACCTTCTGGAGTTTTAATGTGTATGTGCCTAACAACAGAGCACCAAAACGCATGAGGCAAAAACTTATAGAATTGCAAGGAGAAATAGATGAATCCACTATTATAGCTGGAGACTTCAACACCCCTCTATCAGAAATGGACAGATACAGCAGGCAGAATATCAGTAAGGACATAGTTGAATTCAACAACACTATCAAGCAACTGGATGTAATTGACATCTATAGACTATTTCACCCAACAACAGTGGAATACATATTTTTCTCATGCTCACATGGAGCACTCACCAAGACAGACCAAATTCTGGGCCAAAAAACAAACCTTAACAAATTTAAAATAATAGAAATCATATAATGTCTGCTCTCAGACCACAATGTAATTAAAATAGAAATCAATAACAGAAATTTAACTGGAAAATCCCAAAATACATGGAGATTAAACAAAACACTTCTAAATAAAACATGGATCAAAGAAATCACACGAGAAATTTTTAAATATTTTTAAGTAAAAAATGAAACCACAACTTATGAAAATTTGTGCGATGCAGCAAAAGCAGTACTTAGAGGGAAATTTATAGTATTCAATGCATATATTAGAAAAGAAAAAAGATCAAAACTCAATCATCTAAACTTCCACCTTAAGAATCTAGAAACAGAAAAGCAAATTAATTCCAAAGTAATCACAAGAAAAGAAATAATAAAAATTTGGGCAAAAATCAATGAAATTGAAAACACGAAATCAAAAGATAAAATCAATGAAACCGAAAGCTGTTTCTTTAAAAAGAAAAATAAAGCCAAAAAGCCTCTAGCCAGGCTAACTAAGGAAAAAAGAGAGAGAACACAAATTACTAACATCAGAAATGAAAGAGGGGTCATCACTACAGATCCCATGGACATTAAAAGGATAATAAAGAAATACTATGAACAACTCTATGCCCACAAATTTGATAACTTAGATGAAATGGACCAATTTCTTAAAAGACATAATCTGCCAAAACTCTGTGTAGGCCTATATCTATTAAAGAAATTGAATCAATAATTAATAATCTTCCAAAACAGAAAGCACCAGGCTCAGATGGCTTCACTGGTGAATTCTACCAAGCATTTAAGGAAGAAATTATATTAATTCTCTACAATCTCTTTCAGAAGATAGAAGCAGAGATAATACTTCTTAACTCATTCTATAAGGCCTGCATCACCGTTTTGGCTAATGCCAAAACCAGACAAAGATATTACAAAAAAAGAAAACTACAGACCAATATCTCATAAACACTGATGCAAAAATCCTCAACAAAATATTAGCAAATCAAATCCAACAATGTATAAAAAGAATTATATAATACCTTCAAGTGAGATACATCCCAGGTATACAAGGCTGGTTCAACACTCAAAAATCAATTAATGTAATCCATCACATCAATAGGCTAAGGAAGAAAAATCATATGACCATATCAATAGATGTATAAAAAGAATTTGACAAAAGCCAACACCTATTCATGATAAAAACTCTCAGTAAACTAGGAATAGAAGGGAACTTCTTCAACCTGATAAAGAATATCTACAAAAAAACCTACAGCTAAAATCATATTTAATGGTGATAAACTAGAAGTTTTCCCACTAAGATTAGGAACAAGACAAGGATGTCTTCTCTCACCACTTCTTTTCAATATCATACTGGAAGTCCTAGCTAATTCAATAAGACAAGAAAAGGAAATAAAATGTATACTGATTGAGAAGGAAGAAATAAGACAGCCTTTGTTCACAGATGACATAATCCTCTATGTAAAAAAACCAAAAGAATCAACAACAACAAAAAAATCCTGAAACTAATAAGCAATTATAACAAGGTTGCAGTATACAAAGTTAATATACAAAAGTTAACAGCTCTCCTATATACCAGCAATAAGCAAGTGGAATTTGAAATTAAAAATACAATACCACTTACTTTAGCACCCCAAAAAATGAAACACTTAGGTATAAATCTAAAAAAATACATACAAGATCTATATGAGGAAAACTACAAAACTGTGGTGAACGAAAGCAAAGAAGTGGAGAGATATCCCATGTTCACAAATAGGAAGATTCAATATTGTCAAGACATCAGTTCTTCCCAACTTGATTTGTAGATTCAATGTCATCCCAATCAAAACCCCAGCAAGTTATTTTGTAGATAACAACAAACTGACTCTAAAGTTTATATGGAGACGCAAAAGATCTAGAACAGCCAACATAATATTGAAAGAGAAGAATAAAGTTGGAGGAGTGACACTAACTGACTTCAAGACTTCCTATGAAGCTACAGTAATCAAGACAGTGTGGTATTGGGGAAAGAACAGACGAATAGATCAATGGAACAGAAGAGAGAGCCCAGAAACAGGCTCACATAAATACAGTCAACTGATCTTTGACAAAGGAGCAAATGTAATTCAATGGACTAAAGAGTTCTTCAACAAACGGTGCTGGAATAGCTGGACATTCACATGCAAAAAATCACACACACAAAAAAAAATTAATCTATACACAGACTTTACATCCTTCACAAAAATTAACTCAAAGTGTATCACAGACCTAAACGTAAAACACAAAACTGTAAAACTCCTGGAAGATAACATAGGAGAAAATCTAGATGACCTCAGGTTTGGTGATAACCTTTTAGATACAGCACCGTGATCCATAAAAGAAAGAATTGATAAGCTAGACTTTATTAAAGTAAAAAAATTCTGCTCTGCAAAAGACACTGTCAAGAGAATAAAAAGACAAGCCACAGACTGGAAGAAAATATTTGCAAAAGACACATCTGATAAAGAACTGTTATTCAATAGTAAGAAAACAAATAACCTGGTTTTGATTTCAGCCAAAGACCTTAACAGACACCTCACCAAAGAAGATATACAGATGGTAAATAAGCATATGAAATGATGCTCCTCAATATATCATCAGAGACATGCAAATTAAGACAACAATGAGATACCAATACACGCCTATCAGAATGGCTAAAATCCAGAACACTGACAACACCAAATGCTGGCAAGGATGGGAGCAACAGGAATTCTCATTCACGACTGGTGGGAATGCAAAATGGTGAAACCACTTTGGAAAACATTTTGGTGGTTTCTTACAGAACTAAACATTCTCTTACCATACAATCCAGAAGTCACACTCCTTAGTATTTTCCCAAAGGAGTTGAAAACTTATGTCCACACAAAAACCTGCACATGGATGTTCATATCAGCTTTATTTATAATTGCTGAAACTTGGAAGCAACCAAGATGTCCTTCGTCGGGTAAGTGGATAAATAAACTGTGGTACATCCGAACAATGGAATATTATTCAGTGCTAAAAAGAGATGAGCTATCAAGCCATGAAGAGCCATGAAGGAACCTCAAGTGCATATTACTAAGTGAAAGAAACCGATCTGAAAAGGCTACATATTATATGGTTCCACCTCTGTGACATTCTGGAAAAGGCAGAACTATGGAGATGGTAAAAAGATGAGGGACTAGGGAGTGGAAGGGAGGGATAAATAGGCATAGGACAGAGGATTTTTAGTGAAAATACTCTATCTGATACTATAATGGTGGGTATATGTCATTATACATTTGTCCAAACCTATAAAATGTATAACACCAAGAGTGAACTCTAATGTAAACCACAGACTTTGGATGATAATGACATGTCAATGCAGGTTCATTGATTATAACAAATGTACCTTTCTGGTAGGGGATGTTGATAATGAGGGAAACTATACATGTTTGAGGGCAGGGAGTATATGGGAGATCTCTGCATATTTCTCTCAATTTTGCTGCGAATCTAAAACTGCTCTAAAAAAAGAAGTCTTTAAGAAAAGCAAGGAACTATTGATATATGCAACAACTTGGATGGAACTCAAGGGCATTATGCTTAGTGGAAAAAAATCAATCTCAAAAGATTGCATATTGTATTATTCCACACAAATCACTTGAAATTTAAAAAGAATGAGGTATCACTTCATATCAATCAAACTAGAAAAAGATGCAAAAACCTGTAACATCAGTCAAGTGACAATGCAAGGAAAATGGTGCCCTCATATATTGCTGGTGGGAATGTGAAAAATACAGCCTTTTTGGAAAGCACTATGGCAACATATTTTAAATGTTTAAATGCACATTTTAACATATACCACAGGAATTTACTCCAAAGAAGTAATGGCACCAATAGATGAAGGCACATATATGTATGTGACACTTAATACAACTTCTTTCTTAATGCGAAGACACTGGAAATAAAGTGAACACCGTATAGTGGGGGCAGCTGGATAAACCAAGGAAGCGCATTCCCACCAGGGACTGTTGCTCAGCCACTAATGAGAATGGATCAGCTGTGCCAGCTTAGCCTAAGGATTTCCACTCGGTGCGGCTGAATGGGGAGGACACCGGAAAGTGATTTATAAGCAAGTAGACAAATAGAAAAGGACCCACCGTGTTCTTGACCTGAGTTACCCTGGGAGCAAAAAGAGGAGAGGAGAAGGGTAGAAGGTGAGCAAAGAGAAAAGAAAAGAAATGATTATCTTTAAAAAATGTACATGTATCTAAGTGGGTATGCGCACATATAAATTAAAATAAAAATAATTTTAAAACTTGAACACTTGAAAGTCCCACAGCCTCTTCTGCTGACCAAGCCCACGTGACCTGGCTCCTCGTCCACGGCTCTCTCTCCTGGCCTCCCATCTCTCCCAGCAGCAGGGACCCCGCTCTTGGCAGATCTGTTTAGCCATTCTTGGGTCTCTCCTCCCAGCCTGTGCCCTCTGACCTTTGCTTTCTACCCCCTTAGTTACCTCCTAACACAGCAGTTCCTTCTCTAAGAGAAATTCTACTACCAGAAGAGATTAGTAACAGCTCTGCTTTGCTTCTGGGAGCATTAGGGGGTGCAGGTCATGGCACACGGAGGTACTCACCAACCATGGCTTCCTCCCCACCTCCCTGAGCTAGATCCACTGTTGGGGTGCCTGTCCTAATGAAGTCCCCCACCAACAGACCCTCCTGCTGGCACGAATGTCGACAGGGAGCTGAGTCCTACTGGACCTGGGCCTGGGCCTGTCTACCCTTCGCATCCTCCTCTCTTTGGGACTGTCATCTCCCACAGTTTAACCACGTAGAAAAAAAGAAGGAATTGCCTGTTAAGAGCAAACTGGATTTTTCTTCCGGATCCCCTTAAGTTTGTTTCCCCGAACACATTTGCGCGCCCCTCCCCCCGAGGGTCTTGGTGAAACTGCTTATAGGGACCACAGCTGGATGAAGCTGACCCCGACTTCCAGATACAGGTCCTCCCTGAGGGCCTGGACCCCTCTCAGTACCTGTCCACCCAAGGGGTGAAGAGTCCAGTTCACACCGGCACCAGCAGAATCTTCCACTCCTGAAATGTGCAAGTCAGCGCTTCCAGGACAACAATCAATATCAGCAACCTCTCCCCAGTGTCTTCCGATCTGGTTAGCATATCATTTTGAAAATTGCTTTTAAAAATTTCTGCTATCACTATTAATATTTGATGTCTTGCCTTCCTGGGGCATTTGCATTTTAAAAAGCGGCACTGCCCTTGGCCTAAAGAACTACATCAGGCTGGTCTAGTCACTTTCCAGATGTGGAGTGAGGGGTTCCAGGCCCCTGGGCATAGTGGTGGCAGAGCCAGGACCCAAGCCTAGCAAAACAGTGAAGTGGCCTCAGGAACGTAGTCACACTCACTGGCCACAAAGGCCCAGAGCCACGCAGGCCCACCTTTTCCCACCCTGGGCTCCTCCCTAGGCCTCCCAGAGAAGAACTAGACCCTCCCCGGGTTTCTGAGGACACGCGGGGTATTGGGGGACCCTGAGTTAAAAGTCAGGAGAGGCGAGTCCCTTGCCTGGCCTTGCCCTAACTGTCTGAAGGTGCACTTTTTGCTCTGGCCTCGCCCTTCGCATCTGTCAAGGCTATGAGGGGAGGGCCTTGGGCTCACACATCCCTGAGGCCCCTCCAGCTCTGGTCCCTGTAAGCAGTTCCACCAAGACCCTCAGTGGGGAGGGGCGCTCAAATGTGTTCGGGGGAAACAAACTTAAGGGGATCTGGAAGAGAAATCCAGTTTGCTCTTAACAGGCGAGTCTCCCTTTTTTTCTACGTGGTTAAAGAAGGCAGCCCATCTGTCATTGAGAAAAGTCTGCACTTTGAGGTTTGAAGAGCAGCAGGCAAAGGGCTTGCATCCTGGGCCAACCGGCGAGAAAAGAGCTTGGTGCCCGCAGGGCGGTGCACCACCGCCAGGGGGCAGCAGAGGCCAGCCCACAGTGCAGGGCCCTGGTGCCCCAGGCTGCGTCTGGGATGCTCCCTCCGGGATGCTGGGTCCAGGATGCTGCATTGAGGGTTCTGGATCCAGGCTACATCCGGAATTCTGGGTCCAGGACGCTGGGTCCAAGATGCTGGGGCAGGGATGCTAGATCCAGGTGTGCCCAGGAGGCTCGGTCCAGGACACTGCATCCAGGATGCTGGGTCCAGAATGCTTGAAGCAAAGCTGCATCCTCTGCAGGCCCTCTCTCCCAGCCTGGTCTGACTGCATGAGTGTGCACGCTCCCACCAGTGTCCCTCTGCTCTCCACACCCTGCACAGCCACGACCAGTGCCTGGAAGGCAGGGGGGACTGTGCCTCATTTATTGAATGAATGAATGAACGAATGAACGCAAAGGAATGGGGTGGAGATCAGGACACAGTTTGGTGTAAAGGCAGTTGGTATGACAGAAGGAGTTCAGATTGAGGGGTTTTTCCTGCTCAAATCAGAACAATGCTGCAATTCAGAGGGCACTTATTTAAGGCTACTTTATGTCACTGAGTTCGTTCTGAGTGTGTCTTCCCTACACTAAATGCCTTGGGGCCATAGCCCTTTCCCTCACCTCTGTCACAGCCCAGTCCTGTGACTTTGTGGGCAGCCACAGTGCTTGTAGCAGAATGCTCACAAGACACTGTTGTTCAACAGTCTGTTGTAAGATGTACGTGCAACATGAGCCCAGCTCCCTTGGGACACGGGATCACTGGTCTTGGAAAGATTCTCACCCCTCCTGACAGCAAACTGATGGCAGCGGTCAGCCTGTCCCTTTGTCCCGGGTTCTCGTGGGTGGTAGTCAGATGTGGAGGCCCAATCATACCCAGGGCTGTGTCAGTGTGTCAGAGACCTGATATCCAGCTGACGATGTTATTTGCAAAATGATGATGTTCTTAGTCTACTATGAGCTGGAAATTTCCAGAAAAAGGAAGTTTGCGTATGAAGCCCTTTGTCCTGACCCTGGCAGTTGTTGGTGGCACCCTACCTTTCAGGTGAGATGGGACGTCCCTGGCTCATCCCACATTTGTCCTTTTCCAGCACAGGATCGGCCATCTCTCCCTGGAGTCCTTGTTCCTTGTACCAGGAAGTGATTTTGAAAGACCACAGTCTGAGAGACAGGAGGCACAAAGGCTGCTGAGGGACCCAGATTCGGTTTCTAGGTCTTCGTGGTGAACAGAGTGAGGAAATATGTATATTTTTAAAGGCTGTTCTGTGTTCTTTTATGAGATGGTCAGTCAGTCAGGTGTGGCCACAAGAGAAGACACAAGAGAGGCTCAGGAAAACAAAGGCTATTACACTCCCAGGTCCTAGAGACAGGAGGCTCGGCACACAGGGCCACAGGGGGAGCACCGGGGGGTCAGGAGGCAGAAGCAGGGGTGCAGGGAGAGCCGAGGACACAGCCTTGATTGGAGTTTCCATGGAAAAGGCAGGGCAGGGTGAACATCTTAGGACTGGCTAGTTTGAATAAATCCCAAGGGCTTTGGGCAATAGGGGTGGTCCCTCAATGCCTGGTACCTGCCATGGGGTGCTTAAGGCAGAGGAATATTGCCTCCTGGGGTGCAGGGGCCAGAGAGAGGAGATCTGGCTCTGGGCTTGTCAGTTTACATATCACAGGTGTGCTCCCACTGGGCCCTTTGCTGTCTCTAAGGACTGGCTAGCCAGGAGGGGCAGTCTCTCACCAGCCAGAAAGGGTTTTTAAGATGCCGAAATAATATACAGAAAAAACTAAAAATATGTACAATAAAAAGGCAAAATACATTGTGAGCTCATACTGATATTTAGAAATCAAATGCAGACCTCCAGAGATTTGGTAAATCTTCATAAGTCTGACACTTGCATCTCCTTTGTCTGTTGTTTAAAAAGTACCAGTGCCTTTTTACCTTATCCAGCATTCCATGTACTGGGTCAAATTCAGACTCCAGTGTATACAGAACACACAAATATATAAACAAATGTGTACATCAGTTAAAATGTAAAATAGAATATATAACTAATGAATACTGTTTAGCATATCCTATGTAATATTTAGCCTTTAATAAATAAACATAATGCGTAAAATATAGTATATAAACACTTGAGGAAAACACAGCAAACTACGAAGAAGGATTATCTCTGGATGGTGATGTATAGAAAATTTTTATTTTCTCTTTTACACTTTTCTGTAATTCCCAACAAAACAATATTTAATATGTAAAGTTTAACAAGCCTAATCAATGCCCTCTCAAATTGTAATTTGCATGCATGAAATAATACCGCAAAAGAAATCAACCCATTATGAATGATTTTATGATCTTGTGAATGTTGAGACATGTTTTATTCTGTTTTTAGTTAAATGCGTCATGTATGTGAGTGGAGCTCTAACGTGCAGGATGTCACAATGGGTGTCTCTAACTGTGTGACATCCTGCCTAGAAGCAGCTCCCCCCACTCCCTGCCTCGAAAATGCGGTAAGAGTCCCAGGGCTCTAGTTCTTTCCCCCGGGGCTGAGCCTGACCCTGCATCATTGCCCTTCCCTTCCAACCCACAGGGAGAGCCCCAGGATTTCGGGGATGAGAGGGCCCAGAGTCCACGCACCGCTTAAGCCCATTAACAGGCCATGCCCTCCTGGAACACTTTGTGGCCCATCCTAGTAATTGAAAGGTCATCATCGCAATAGACAGTTCTGCTGACCACAGACCTTCGCTCTCCTTGTCTCTTTGGCTCCTCCTCCCAGACTGCCCCTCCCTACCTCTCCATGTCTAACTCCTGGGCATTCTGCAAGATCCAGCTCAAATGCCAGGCTCTCCGTAGCCAGCACACAATGTTCTCCACTGTCTTCCATTTGTCTGACCTCCTACCTCGTGGTCCAGCCATTAGTTCTGTGCCTGGGTATCTGCGAGCCCCTCCAAGTCAGGCTGGGGCTCATTCATCTCTGCGTCTCTCAGCACTAATACACCATGGCACTAAACATAGCTACTAAAGAAATGGGAAACGTCCTTCAGAAAAGACACAGAGCTCTCCGATGCTGACACGGGTACCGTGGGGGCAGAAAGCTCACTGTGCATGGAGGTATCCAATTGAGTCTGAGGATGACAAGGCTGAAAAGTGACAGAATCAAGAACAGACGAGGCCAGGTTGGGGAATCTTTGGTAATCTTGAATCCTTGAGTAAAAGTTTACATTGTTGTGATTATTTTAATCAATGATAATGTAAGTATAAAAATAAGCAATGACTCCATGACCTTTACAGAGTCAAGAGCTGAGAACCACTAAAAGGAAACAGCAGTTGCACAGAACATTTCACAAGTTATTAATAAATATGTAAGTGGCCCAATGCTTTGAGAAATTCTAGGTTTAGCATCTTTAAGCAGGCTTCTTTACTGTAAGATTTACTGGAAAAATTCTCAGACCCCACCCAGCATAGCTTGCCCCACGCACTGAATCTCTGAGGAGGGGCTAACCTGCAGCAGGTCCAAGCCTGATGGAGGGAGTGACCCTGTGCACGGTCCCTGTGTTAGCCCCTCACCACGGAGGAGGAAAGCAGGTCAAAGAAAACAGGATTCCTCCCCCAGGCCGTTCATAGTCTACTCGAAGTTGGAAACACACAAGACACATTCATCCTGGTGACTAACGTGTGTGACTAGGAGGCCAGACCTACTCCCACCCCTGCTCAGGCCAGCAGCACAAGGGCACCTCATCTAGGGGCTTAGCCAGAGAGGTCACTCCAGACCTTGGCCAACTGGGTCTTAGAGTGGAGCAAAGGGACCAGCCCTGAGGACAGAAGGCTCAGCAGTCCCTCAACCACAGGCAGCCCAAGAGAGGACAGGAGAGGGTGAGAGAGATCATGCACTCCACGGATGTCAGGAAGCATCCACTCTTCCAGGCAAGGGGTGTAAAACAGTGCACAACAGTGTGTCCAGGACCCACCCAAGAAGGCCCTCAGCTGGCTAGAGCACTTTCCAGGCACTGCCCCACCTCGGGGGAGGCCAGCCCCCAGACAGACCTCTGATAGGTCTCGATTAGGCTGCTGCTTTTGGAACCGGTGTAATGGAATCATATGAGACGTGCTCTTTGTTACTTCAATGCCTGTGCCCACTCATCACGGGGATATTGTCTCTGGTCTTGTCTTCCTTCTAGGGCCTTGTCAGTTCTCTCTTCCTCTGGGGAGGGAATCTAGAGTTTTGGTTTTGAAACCAAATTTGGATTCTTGACTCCAGAACCCCTGTTTATTTAGCAAGTCATGGTCTAGAACCAACGCAGGGTAAGGATTGTTCCTGAATGCTGGTACGACACCATCTGGCTCCTCGACCTTCGTTCTTCACTTCAGGTGGTCTTGTCCATGGTCCTGGCTTAATTCTAATGGCTTTCCTTTTCTGGAATGGATGCCTGGTTCTTCAATTCCGAAACCAAATCTGGATTCTAGACTCTTCGATATTGCAACCTAGACCGAGTTTTCATTGAGTCGTCTAACCCAGTGAGTGCACCTCTAAGGATTTTGACTGATTCTCTGTGAACTTAGCATGATTGCCTCTGTCACTTGTAGTACAATCTTGTTTGGAGAGTCATCCTACAGCATTTTGGAAGAGAGTCCTAACATCCAAGGATGCAACCAGAGGTAGAATAATGTTTTTAAATGCATAAATAAAATCTTTATTATTTTAGAGACAATAGAGTTGGCATACTGTGATACGTGTGCTTCTTTATTAATGCATTCAATAAAGCAAGATCCACCCGAGTGAGCCACAAGTGCCATAATTCTAATGAAATTTCATGATGACAATAAACCATTTTCAGGCTATTCGCTGCAACCATAATGGGATATGGAACTATTTGTGATTTCTCTTGGTGACAAAGTCACAGGTGCCACTAATAGTACTGTAGCCACCACTAGTCAGATGTTAAAGGCAACAGTCACATCTTTTCTGCCACCTCTCAGCCTGCAGGCAACTGAAAACACCCGAAGTCAAAGTGACAGAAAATGTGTGTGTGAGAGTATGCGTGTGTGCCTGTATGATACACATACACGTCCACTTTACCACTCACAAGGGGCTTTGGGAACTTGAGAGCTTGGCCTGCAGCTGCGGCTGGACTCCGCACCCTGACACCTCGCCTGTCACACGCTCCGCGGCAGCTTTGAGTATGTGGAGCAGACACACGTACCCTGAGGGACCCTCAGGTTCGAAGAGGAAAGGAGGGAGACAGGCTTCCTGACCTCCTTCTAGAAGGAAGGGCTGGTGGATCCTGATCTCCAGGGCACTGCCTGCCCTGGGCACATCTGGCAGGGACAGGGTCTGGGGCTTGTGGCCATCCCTGCTCCTCACATCACCAGCCAGAGTGGGTGGTGGGGGGAGGCCTCCCTCCCAATTCTGTCACTCCACAAAGAGCCAGCTCCCGGTTCACAGGCCCAGGCAAGGAGGAGGAGCCCAAGAAGATGCTTTCCCACACCCTCCACTGGCCTTCCCCCTGAAGTTCAGTCTGCAGGGCCCTGAAGCAGTCCTGACCCTGCCTCCAGGAGCCTCCTCCGGAAGCCAGCTGCTGCTTCTCCATGACTCTCTGGAACCCCTGTCCTCAGAAGGCTCCAGAGTGGACGAGAAGAGGGCATTGCTGAGACTCCAAGGCCTCCCATCCCCTAAACAAAAACTTTTATTTCAATCTCAGATTATGCCTGTGATGGTTCATTTTTTGTGTCAAGTTGGCCAGACCATGGTACTCAGCTTTTGATCAAACACCAGTCTAGATGTTGCTGTGAAGGTATTTTTAAGATGTGATTAACATTTAATTCAGTGGACTTTGATTAAAGCAGATTACCTTCCATAATGTGGGTGGGTCTCATCCAATCAATTGAAGGACTTAAGAGAAAAGACAGGCTTCCCAATGAAGAGGGAATTCTGCCTCCAGACAGCCTTCAGACTCCAGACTGCAACATCAACTCTTCCCTGGGTCTCTAGCCTGCCGCCTGTCCTGCAGGTTTTGGACTCTCCAGCCCCATGATTGCATGAACCAATTCCATAGATAGAGAGAGAGAGAGAGACATGGAGTGACAGAGAGAAAGACTGAGAGAGAGAAAGAGGAAAGGGAAAGAGAGATTGAGAGATTAAGAGACAGAGAGATTGAGAGAGAGACAGAGAGAGACTGGGAGAGACAGAGAGAGGGAGAGAAATGCAGCGGGCGGAGCCCTTCCTGGAGGTCAGGGAAGCAAGATGCAGAGGAAAGGTCAGCAGCAGGGCGGTGAGGTCCCCCAGGGCCAAGCCTGCTTTTGTGTCCTTCGTGCACTGAAGGCAAATAGAGAGCCATGGGGCTGGACGTGCAGAACAGCTCCCGGGAACCTGGGCCCCACCGCGGTGGGCAGGAGGAGCAGGGAGGACCCCACTGCGGTTCCACCTGCTGTTCAGGGCAACGACTTCTCCCTGAAGGAGGGCAGAGAGTCAGCCCCTCTGCTCCCCTGAGGAGCAGGACGGAATTGACAGGTGGTGACATGGGAGGAGACAATCAAGCTCTGAGTGTGTGTGTGTGTGTGTGTGTGTGTGTGTGTGTGTGTCACACACACAGAGTTTAAGGTAACTGCTTCATCGTTTGGAGCTCGCCATCTGGAGCCGGCTAAGGGTCCGATTCTGGGCACAGGCACCAGGCATTCAGCACCGCAGCTCTCTCTGAACCTGGAGGCTGCCCCTGGCTGACCTCCTGGTGCGGGCTCCTGCTTCAGCAAGTGACGAGGCTGCCAGGTCCCACACGCTGTACTGCGGGGCACACACCCCCCCCTGAGCTGTGGACACAGGTCTCCACACGTGATCCCCGCAGCTCCCAAAGGAATGGAAACAGCACTGAACAGTCCATCTCAAACGTGCCCCTTCTTAACCCTGTAGCCTTGGCCAAGTCCCTTCACTTCCCAGGAGCAGTTTGTCCAGGGCAATTGGAACAAGTCATGACAGAACCTACCCAGACTTCCCACTGGAGTTTATGAGGGTCACTGATGTAAAGGAAATGAATTCGCTTTTGCAAATGCTAGGAATGGTAAGAATCCAAAACGATTATGTGATGAATGAATGAACTGAAGGAATAAAACACGGCATGATTTTCTGTAATGATTGTGTCATTTCCCCCAGCAAATGCAAGGTGCACGTTTAGGCTCATAGAAAGCCTGGGGCTAAAATAAACCTTCAGCCTGGAGGATTTCCAGTTTCTTCTGTCATACTGCTGATTTACTGGGACTAAATTGAGTATTGCTTTAAAATAAGTGCTCCACTGGCTAAAACTTGGAAATTCATATCTTTTTCTCCTTATAGTGATCAGGGGGTTATAGTGGGACATGATCATACCCTAGCTTTCCTTTCAGACACTGATGTAATAAAGCAGTGGTTCATAATACATAACATTTTTGAACATTTAATACATACCGGGAACTATTCAATGTTTTGTGTGTGTGATCTCAGTTACTAAGACCACACCACGTGTTCTTATGAGGAATCACAGTTATCACGTGGAGAGCTTGCCTCTACCCACCATCCGCAAACAACACCCCAATCCTGTGGACTTGATGACCCCAGGCTCAGAAAACCACGCCCCAAAGTCAGAAAGTCGGAAAGGGCTGAGCTGAGAGGGGATGCAGACTCGCCACCTTCAAAGACTTACTCTCTCTACTGCCCATTGCACCATCACGTTAGCTTTCCTTCTCTCCCCAAAACCTTCTGATTTTCAATTACCTTTGAATAGTTTTTACTATTCAAATATTTTTTTCTCAACCTGTTGCGTCTCTTCTTATTTTCTTCATAATTTCTTTGAAAACAGAAAAGTTTTGAATTTTGATGAAGCCTAATTTATCAGGTTTTTTTCCTTTATAGACTGTGCTTTTGGTATCATGTGTAAGAAATCTTTGCCTAACCCAAGTTCTCAAAGATTTTCTCCTAAGTTTTCTTTTATGATTTTTATTTTTTAGCCCTTACATTGAAGTCTATAAACATTTGAGTTCTTTTTGGTATATAATTTGATGACAGAATCTAAGTTCATCTTCACTGGCATTTCCAGCAGTGTTTTCTAATTTCTCATACTTCTTTTGATAAACTTATTCCTAAGTTTTATTCCTTTCCATGTTGTGATGAGAAATAGTTTATTCTTAATTTCACTTTTTGATAGTTCATTGTCCATAATTAGAAACACAATTCATTTTTGTAAATTGATCTTGTATCTTATAACCTTGCTGTACTTCTTCACTAGTTCTGATGGTGTGTGTGTGTGTGTATATTTTTCAAGATTTTTTGCATGAAAGATCATGTCTTCTGCAAATAAAGTCAGTTTTACTTCTTGCTTTCCAATCTGGATGCCTTTTATTTCCTTTTATTACCTGATACACAGGCTAGAACCTCCTGCAAATTTTGAAAAGAAGTGGCATCTTTACGTTGTTCCACATCTTGGGGGAAGGTCTTAAGTCTTTCACCATCGACTATGATGATCGCTGTAGGTTTTATGAAGGTGACTTTACTCAGGCTAAGGAAGTTCTCTTCTTTTCCAATTTTATTGAAAGTTCTCAGCATGAATGGGTGTTGGATTTTATAAAACACTTTTTCTGCATCTATGAGATGATTTGTGGGTTTTGTTCTTTCTTCTATTAATATTAATTGATTTTTTGGATGTTAAATCAACCTTGTACTCCTAGGATAAATACAATTTGGTTATAGTGTAAAATCATTTTTAGATGTTGCTAGATTTGGTTTGCTAGTATTTCGTTGAGAATTTTTTCATCTATATTAATAAGAGACATAGGGGGTTTTTTGTGTGTGGTATCTTTGGTTTTTGTATCAAGGCCCCACAGAATGAGTTGGGAAATGTTCCCTCCTGTTCTATTCTCTAGAATAGTTTGTGGGGCCAGCCCCAGTGGCCTAGTGGTTAAGTTCAGTGCACTCCGCTTTGGTGGCGAGAGTTAGGCTCCCAGGCACAGACCTACACCACTCGTCTGTCAGTGGCCATGCTGTGGTGGCAGCTCACATACAAAAAGAGGAAGATTGGCAGCAGATGTTAGCTCAGGGTGAATCGTCCACAGCAAAAAAAATAAATAGAAATATAATAGTTTGTGAAGGATTTCTGTTACTTCTTCTTTAAATATTTGATAGAATTTATCAGTGAAGCCATCTGGGCTTGGGCTTTTCTTTGTGGGAAGTTTAGAAATTGCTAATTCAATATCTTGATTTGTCATATGTCTGTTCAGATTTTCTACTTCTTCTTGAGTCAGTTCAGTTGTTTGTGTCTTTCTAGGAATTTGTTCATTTTATCTAAGTTGTTGAATTTGTTGACATAAAGATATTTTTAGTATTCCCTTATAATCCTCTAAACTCTGAAGGATAAATGGTAATGCCCCCTTTTTTATTACTAATTCTGGTGATCTGTGTCTTCTCTCCCTTTTCTTGATTAATATAGTTAAAGGTTTGTCAATTTTGTTGATCTTTTCAAAGAACCAATTTTTGGTTTCATATATTTTCTCCATTGTTTCCCTATTTCTATTTCATTGATTTCTTCTCTAATCTTTATGATTCAGTTTGCTCTTCTTTTTCAAGATTCTTAGGGTGAATTTTAGAGTATTGATTTGAGATCCTTCTTCTTTTCTAATAGGCATTCAAACTATAAACTTACCCCTAAATATTGCCTTAGCTAAATCCCATAAATTTTTATTTGTGCCTTCATCTCCATTCACATCAAAATACTTTCTAATTGCTCTCATACTTTTTTCTTTGACCCATTGGTTATTTAGATTGTGTGATTTAATTTACAAATACTGGAGGAGTTCCCAAATTTCCTTCTATTGTTGATTTCCAACTTAATTCCATTGTGATTGGAGAACATACTCTGTATGAGGTCAGTCGTTTTAAATTTATTAAGAGTTTTGTGGTCTAGTACATGGTCTATCCTGGAACACGTTCTATGTTTATTTGAAAAGAACGTGTGTCCTGCTATTGTTGGGTGGAGTTTTCTATATTCATTAGACTGAGTTGGTTGATAGTGTTGTTCAAGTTATCCATATCCTTATTGATCTTCTGTCTAGCTGTTCTACACATTATTTTAAGTAGGGTATTGAAATCCCAAACTATTATTTTTGACTTGTCTATTTCTCTCTCTGCCAGTTTTTATAATGTATTTTGAGGCTCTGTTGTTAAGTGCATGTGTGTTTAAAACTGTAATATCTTCCTAACAGATTGATCATTTCATCATTATAGCTCCTCTCTCTTCATCTCTAGTAACAATTTTTGTCTTAAGGTTTATTTGTCGGATGTGGCTACTCCAACTCTCTCTTGGTTTATCTTTACATGGTATATCTATCTCCATCCCTTTTCTTTCAAGCTGTTTGTGTCTTTGAATCTAAAATGTGTCCCTTGCAGACAGCACATTATTGGACCCTTGATTTTTTAAATCCCCTCTGACAACCTTTGCCTTTTGATTGGTGTTCAATGTAATTATTTATATGATAGGATTTACTTTTGCCATTTTGCTATTTGTTTCTATATATCTTATTTTTTTGTTCCTCGGTTCCTCCATTACTGCCTTCTTTTGTGTTAAATATCTATTTTCTACTCTTCCATTTAAGTTCCATTGTTTGTTATTTTTACTAAATTTTTATGTCATTTTCTTGGTGGTTGCTCTGAGAATTACATTATGCATCTTAATTTAAAACAATCTTACCTTTATTCCAATAGTATCTAGAAACTCTACTCCAATATAGCTAGCTTTCTCCCCTCTCTTTTGTGATTTGTCACACAAATTGCAACTTTATACACTGTAAGCCTATTAACACCATTTGTAATTATTGTTTAACACAGTTGTCATTTAAATTCAGTTAGAAGAAGAAAAGAGTTTAAAAATATATGCTTGTGCTGTCTTTTATATTTACCTCTGTAATAACCTTTCCTGGTGCTCTTCGTTTCTTTGTGTGGACTTGGGTTACAATCTAATGTCCTTCTCTTCAGCCTGAAGGGCTCTCTTTAGTATTTCTTGTAAGACAGGCCTGCTGGCAATGAATCCTCTCGGTCTTTGTTTATCTGAACGTGTCTTTATTTTTCCTTCATTTTGAAAGACAGTTTGGCTGGATATAGAATTCTGAGTTGACAGTCTTTCTTCCAACACTTTGAATATGTCATCTCACTGTCTTCTTGCATCTCTGGTATCTGATGAGAAGTAACTTCTAGTCTTATTGACAAGTTATTTTTCTCTTGCTGCTTTCAGGATTTTCTCTTTGACTTTGACTTTCTTCAGTTTGACTATGAGGTGTCTAGATGTGGGTCTCTATGTGTGTATTCTACATGGAGTTTGTTGGACTTTTGGGAAGAGTAAATATATATTTTTCATCAATTCAGGGAAGTTTTCAGCCATTATTTCTTCAAATAATTTTTTTTCCTCTTTCTCTTTCTCCTCTCCTCTGGGACTCCCATAAAGCATATACTGATACACTTGAAGGTGTCCTGTAGGCCTCCGAGTCTGTTCGTTTTCCTTTATTCTTTTTATTTGATTTTATTATGGTAAGAACACTTAACATGAGATCTGCCTTTTAATAAATATTTAAGTGTACAATAAATTATAAATAAATCTTATACACAATAGGCACAAGACTGTACAGCAGATCTCTAGAGATTATTCATCTTTCTCAACTGAAACTTTATGCCCATTGATTAATAATTCTCCATTTTCCCTTCCACCCAAACCCTAGAAACCACCATTCCACACTTTGAATCTGTTAATTTGACTATATTAGATAACTCCATTAAATGGAATCATGTATTATTTATCTTACTGTGACAAGCTTATTTCATATAGCATAATTTTCTCAAGGTTCATTCATGTTGTAACATATTGCAGAATTTTGTTCTTTTTTCAGACTGAATAGTATTCCATTGTACGTATACTCCACATTTTCTTTATCCATTCATCTGTCAATGAGCATTTAGGTTGTTTCCACATTGTGGCTACTGTGAATAGTGCTACAATGAACACAAGGCTGCTAATATCTCTTCAAAATCCTGATTTCAATTATTTTTGATAAATACCCAGAAGTGATATTGCTGGATCATATGGTAGTTCTATTTTTAATTTTTTGTGGAAACTCTATTCTGTATTTCACAGCCACTGAACCATTTTCCCTTCCACCAACAGTGTGCAAGGATTCCAATTTCTCCACATCCTCGCGAACACTTGTTATTTTGTTTTTGTTTTGTTTTATAATAACCATCCTGAGAAGAGTAAGGTGATATCTCATTGTGGTTTTGATTTACATTTACCTTATTAGTAACATTAAGATTTTTTCATATACAGTAAGATTTTTTCATATACCTCTGGGCCATTTGTATGTCTTCTTTGTAAAATGTCTATACAAATTCTTTGCCTATTTTTTAATTCAGTTATTAGTTTTTCTTATTGTTGTGTTGTAGATGTTCCTTATATATTTTGGAGATTAACCCTTTATTAGATATATCATTTACAAAATATTTTCTCCCATTCTGTAAGTTGCCTTTTAACTTTGTTGATTGTTTCTTTTTCTGGGTAGGGAAGCTTTTTAATTTGATGCAGTCCTTCTTGTATATTTTTATTTTTGTTTTCTTCTTTAAATGTTTTGTAGACTTCACCAGTGAAGCCATCTAGTCCTGGGCTTGTCTTTTGGGGGAGGTTTTAGATTACTGATTTAATCTACGTACTAATTATGTCTGTTCAGACTTTCTATTTCTTCATGATTTATTCTGGATATGTTGCATGTTTCTAAGAATTTATCCATTTCTTCTAGCTTATCCAATTTGTTGGCATACAATTTTTATGGTAGTCTCTTATGATCCTTTTTATTTCTGTGGCATCAGTTATAATGTCTCTTCTTTCATTTCTGATTTTATTTATTTGAGTCTTCTACTTTTTTCTTTGTTAGTCTAAGTAAGAGATTGTCAATTTTGTTGATCCTTTTAAAAACCAACTCTTAGTTTTGCTGATTTTTTTCTGTTGTTTTATATTTTCTATTTCATTTATTTCTGCTCTAATCTTTATTATTTGCTTCCTTCTTCTAACTTTGGGCTTATTTGTTCTTCTGTTTCTAACTCCTTGATGTATTGGAGTTAGACTTATTTGTATGTTGTTGTTGGTTTTGTTTTAATGTAGGCATTTATTGCCAGGGACTTCCCTCCTACTACTGTGTTTACTGCATTCCATAAGTTTTGATAAGTTGTGTTTTCATTTTCATTTTGTCACAAGATATTTTCTGATTTCCATTTTGATTTCTTCTTTGACCCAATGGTTGCTCAAGAGTGTTTGATATTATTTCCTCATATTCATGAGATTTCCAGTTCTCCTTCTGCTATTGATTTCTAGTTTCACTTCATTTTTGTTAAAAAAGGTATTTGGTATGATTGCAATCTTCTTAAATTTATTAAGACTTGTTTAGTGACCTAACATGTGATCTATCCTGGAGAAAAATCTGTGTGCACTTGAAAAAACTGTGTATTCTGCTGCTGTTGGGTGGAATGTCCTGTATATGTCTGTTAGGTCCATGTGGTCTATATATATAGTGTTATTCAAGTTCTCTGTTTCGTTATTGATCTTCTGTCTGCATATTCTATCCATTATTGGAAATGGGGTGCTGGAATCTCCTATTATTGTATTGCTGTCTATTTCTTCCTTTTACATAAAATATCTCATAGTTTTAATGGTTTATTTTAAGCTAATAATGACTTAATTCAATCACATACAAAAACTCCACACTTTAATTTCTTACCCCATCAAATACTTTGTTATTGTTTTCACAGTTTACATCCATTCATATTATCTAATTTTAACATATTTTTAGTTATAGTTATTTTTAATACTTTTGTCTTTCAAATCTTATACTAGAATTAAAAATGATTTACCAGGGCCTGCCCAGTGGCATAGTGGTTAAGTTCATGTGCTCCACTTTGGCGGCACGGGGTTAGCAGCTTTGGATCCCAAGCGTGGACCTATGCACTGCTTATCAAGCCATGCCATGGCAGGTGTCCCACATAAAAAAGAGGAAGATGGCCACAGATGTTAGCTCAGTGCCAATCTTCCTCAGCAAAAAGAGGAGGATTGGCAACAGATGTTACTCAGGGCTAATCTTCCTCACCAAAAAAAAAAAAAAGTGATTTACCCACAAACACAGTATTCTGTATTTGTCTATATATTTACTTTTACCAGTGTGTTTCATACTTTCTTATGCTATTTTGTTGCTGTTTAGCATCATTTCATTTCTACTTGAAGAATTCCTCTCAACATTTTTTATAAGGCAAGTCTAGTGGTGATGAACTCATTCAGGCTTTGTCTGGGAAAGCATTTCTCATTCATTTTTGAAGGACAGTTTTGCCAGATATTGTCTTGGTTGGAAATTTTTTTTCTTTCAGCACTTTGAACACATCATCCCACTCCATTCTGGCCTGCAAAGTTTCTGATGAAAAATCTGCTGATAGTTTTACAGGGTGTTCCCTTGTATGTGATAAATCTCTTTTCTCTTGCCACTTTAAAAATTCTTTGACTTTTGACAACTTAATTATAATGTGTCTCAGTGTCAATTTCTTTGGGTTCTCTTATCTGGTATCCTTTGAGCTTCTTAGATCTGGATGTCCATTTCCTTTTTCAGATTTGGGAATTTTTCAGACATTATTTCTTTGAATAAGTTTTCTGATGTTTCTCTCTCTTCTCCTTCTGGGACTCCTATAATATATACAATGGTTTTCTTGATCTTGTCCTGTGAATCTCTGAGCTTTCTTTATTCTTTTTCATTCTTTTTCTTTTTGCTCCTCAGACTGACTAATTTCCAATAACCTGTCTTTGAATTCGCTGATCCTTTAATTCTGCTTGTTCTAGTTTGCTGTCGAATCCCTTTAGCGAATTTTTCAGTTCAATTATTGTTTTATTCAGCTCCCTGATTTCTGTGTGATACTTTTTAATATTTTTCTTTCTCTGTGTTGGAATTCTACTTTGTTCATGCGTTGTTCTCTTGACCTTGATGAGCATCTTTATGACAGACATTTGGAATTCTTTTAGATAAATCATACTACTCCATTTCACAGGGTTGATTTCTGTATATTTATCTTGTTCCTTTGTTTAGAACATCTTTGCTTGATTATTCCTTTTCTTCAACTGTCTGTGTTGGTGTCTGCACATTAGACAAAGCAGGTACCTCACACTGTCCTCACAGATTGTGCTCATACAGAAGACCCTCACCAATCAACCCAGTCAGAGATCCTGGGGTGTCTCTACAAATACTTTCCCTCCCCAGGGAGAATCAAGCAGCTGTGGTTTTTGGCTGCTTACTCTTTGCTGAGCTGGGGCGGGGGTGGCTGTGGCTATGGCATTTACCAGTTCAAACAACTATCTCTGTTTTCTCCCAGGCAGCTAGACTGTGCCCAACTCTTCAGAGCTCCAAGACTGAAGAGACAGATGTTAGTTCTTTGAGCATCCCCAGAGAAGCTGGGGCATTGGATGCATGGATCAGTTCTCCCCTGGGCCCCCTCCACCACCACCACCACCACCACCACCACCCCCTCCGGCCAGCAGGGAGATGAGAGCTGGGACTTTTCATCTGTTCCCATTGTGCTGAGCAGGGGAATGGACACGTGGTGTATACAAGCCCAAGCTATTGCCTCTGGTCTCTCCAGGAAGCTAAACTGTACCAGACCTATCAGAGCTCCAAGTTCGGCAAGACAGAAGTCATTCCTCTGGGGAGCCCACTCTGAAAAGTTGGGGTGCTGGACACATGAAACAACCCCTTCTTCCCGTGGGTGAAGCTGGAAGCTAGAGAGTCTTTTCCTGATGGTATGGCACTGCACCACGGCAAGGGACTCCAAGGAGAGGGTGCCCCAAATCTCCCTTCCAGCTTCAGCAAGTCTGATTCCATGTTATCCCAGGGTACTGGAGGCTTTCAATTCATTTCTGAGTTTCTCACAAGGGAAATTTTCTGTTAATTGTTTCTGAATCAGTGTGTTTGTTGGGGGAAGAATGTTCCAGGGCTTCCTACTCCACCATCTTTCTGACATCACTCTCTCCTTTGTTTTCTCTTTCTATTCCTCAGACTGGATAATCTCTATTGATCTGTCTTCAAATTCACTAATTCTTTCTTCTGCCAGCTCTAATTTCTTCTTAAGTCCCTCTAGCAAATTTCTCATTTAAGTTATTATACTTTACAACTCCAGAATTTCTATTTACTTCGTTTTATTATTTCCCTATATTTATTTATATTCTATATTTGGTGAGATGTAGTTGTCATGCTTTCCTTTAATTCTTTAAACATAGTTTCCTTTAGTTCTTTGAAAATACTTATAATTGCTGATTCAAAGTCATTATGTACAAAGTCCAACATCCAGGCCCATCAGGGACATTTTTTATTGGTTCCTTTCCTGTTTTCCTGTGTATGATCCACACTTTCCAGTTTTTAGGGTTTTTTGAGGTTTTTTTGTATGTCTAGTATCTTAATTGTTGAAAACTTGACATTTTAGATAATATATTATAAAACTCTGGTTAGATCACATACACACACACACACATACACACACACACACACAGAATTTGTTGTTTCTACTGTTTCACTGTTGTTCTTGTTCTTGTTGATGCTTATTTGTTTTGTAATTTTCCTGGATTAATTCTGTAGATTCTGTATTCCCTGCAATGTGTGGACATTGAGTTCTCTACTAGCTTTTTTTTAGTTCTCATTTTTATTTTTAAGCCTGGCTTCCTATGAGTCACCCCTGGGTCACCATAATTTAGTGGTCAGACAATTATCAATCGGAAGATGTTCTTCAATGCCTTGAACTACCCTTTGCTAAGTGGACCTGTTCGTAAAGGCATATCTTGAAACTTTAGGCAGTTTATAAAACAGCCTTAGCTGTCATTTCCTGCTTGCACAGGGTCTTGAGGTCAACCAGGCCTCTCATTTCCCAGGTGCTTTCTGGGCACACACACAGCCCTATGCATGCCCAGGAACATGGCAGAGTTTTTGAAGTTTCCTGTGGTCATCTAGTTCTCCAGGTCTTCCTTTTAAATTTTTGGCCAGGCTTTTTTCACTCCAACTGAAATTATAGCCTTGCGTAGCTACAATATTACCAGCAAATTGCTATTGTTTTCTGTAATGGGATACAGCTTTTTTTCAGAGCCAAACTCTGAGTAGAATCAAGTAGAGACTATATCATGGGAATTTTCCAGGTTGCTTCTAGTTTGGTCAAACTATTGACTCTGCTCTGATTATGGAGCTTTTAATGGAGCTCCAAAAATGGTCCTTCCTCTCTATTGGCTCTGAGGCTGCCACTGAGCTGGGAAGGACAGATGGAATAGCCTCAGGTTACACCACCACATACCCAGCTGTTCTTATGAAGATTCAGTCAATTTTGTTTCTTGAATTAACACATTTTAGTTTGTTCTATGCCTTTGGTTAATTTCCAGGGTTCTAAAATAATTGGTTCTTATTGTTTTGTCATTATTTGTGTTGCTTTTGTGGGAAAGTAGGTTCCTAAGATCTACCATTCCAAAAGTCAATCCTTCTCAACAGCCTTTATTTTTAAGCTGCCTCGAAGCTCCTTAAGAATCAGGTGAGGTATAAAGCATGAAAATATTATTAGTCATCCTATTTTAAGATTTTACAAAATCATCCTTTAAAAAAATAAGTCACTATTGGGATATTTGAGAGAATTTCCAAAGCATTAAGGGTAGAGCTTTACAAGCTACATCTTTAGCCTGCACTATTCCATTTTAAGTGGTTCTAGTTTTTTAAAAAGAACTTGACAGGGCATTCAAGATAAAATGCACTTCCAGACAAGTAGGAGACTTTTGTCTTTGAACCTGACTCAAAGGACCAAGAGGCTATTATCTTAAGATTTCCTCAGTGTGACAGAAGCAAATGCTTATAAACAAAAACCCTGCCAACTGATGCACCAGTGAATGCAAACCACTGATAAATCATGTCTGATGAAAGCAACAGGACAGAAAATCTTAGCACACTTGTGTCTAGGAAGCCACTTTTACCAAGATGCTTAATGAACGCCCTGGTGGAACAAAATCTGCATTTCCTTTTAGAAGCTATTCAAAATAGAAATCAAAGTGTGGAAACAGCTGATAAACTGCTCCCACTGCTCTCATGGCTTTTATAATTCACTATGATCGGTGATTCTGAATATTTCTGAGATCATGGATGCACGTGGTGCTCACAAAGCTTGCTTATTGCTTTTGAGAATTTATAAGTGGTAACAGCCCAAGTCAAGGAATTCACACATTTCTGGGACCAATATTCATCAGCCATTGACCCTCTGTTGCAGTAGAGCAATGACTTGAAGGGCTATTAGTCTCTTGATATTGCTCACAGAGAGAAAAAGCAGGGCTCACCAAAGATGAAAGAGAAATGCAACCGAAAATTTATCCAGCCAACAGGAAATTAGAGTCAGACCCAACCAACATTTACTGGACATGCTCTCATCTGTGTAACCTCATTAAGTCCAAGGCTTAGGGCGGGTAGGCACAGGACGTGATCCCCTCTCAGCCTGGGCTAGCCTTTTCCCATGGTAGCTTCTGACACCGCGTTTCCAGTCATGTGTTTTCACTGACCTTGAAGAGAGGCACTAAGCCCTGAGTGTCCTCTGCTCCTCGTGCTCCTGCTTCCTGACTGCTTTCTTTGGCTCCTGTGTTACTGGACTTTAGCTCTGATCTCTGTTCCTAGATCCCTATTCACTCATCTATTCATACACTTACCGCGCACCTGTGTGTACCACACACTGAGGATACAAAAGTAAGAATGTAGCAGGGGCAGTGCATCAGGTAAACCAGAAAAAGCAAATTGGGGGTTTTGTTCAAAAACTATGAATGGTTTCTCCCTTGACTAAATTCCTGAGTTGTAAAAACTCTACTCGGCCAACATCCCTTCACACCTGCCCATCGCCAGCACTACTCAGCCCTGACATTCAGACCAAGACCCAGTCCAGAGAGGGAGCTACCACAGAGTTACTACTGCAGCGACCAGAGAGCCTGGACAAGAAAAGCAAATACCTGGAAAGTAACGCACCCAAAAATTGTGTCCCCATATCTAGAGCAGAGCAGGGCACCACCCCCTGGGCCCTCCAGTCTAGGGGCAAGGGCCCTTACCCTGTACGCACAGGCCTGTGCATTCTGGGCCTTGTCCCCATCTCAGGCCTCATCCAGGTCCAGACCTCCAGAGTTCCAGAGGCCTGAGCTTGCCTGACCGGCCAGCACCTCAGGGTCTGTTCTGGGCTGCGCCCCTCCTGCATGCCCTTCACCTTCTCAGATTTAGGTCTTGCCATCACTATCACCCCTCAGGATAGAATCCTGGACGTTGTGACTATTATGTCGTGTAGGCTCCGGGTCCCCCTAGAAAATGCTCATTTTTATTTTTTTATTTTGCAAGCAGTCAATCCAGGCGGCTTCAGGCCGTCGGCTCTGCCTCACCTCCTAATCTCAGCTCAGTTGGCAAAGCCTTTGCTCTGTCCCACACACGCACAGCTCAGGGGTGAACCCTGGACTTGGTGGGCCCTATGCAGAATTAGGGGACCCTCTCAACCGGGCTCCCCCAGGCCCTGTGGCCTGCAGTGACTCCTTTTCCTGGCCTCACTGAGCAGAAAGGTAGAGTTTCTCTCAGATTCACACCCACCTGCCACAAAGCTCCGCAACCTGGGCACACAGGGTGAGAAAAAGGAGGAAAACGGACCCTCCACACTCGCGTGGGTCAGGGGCCCCTTTCCTGATTCCTCTGCCCAGAAAGATGGCATTTCTATTCAGGTTTGGGCCTTCCCAGCTGCCACCTCACATTTCTGCAACTGGAGCATGGTTTGGGGTTAAAACTACAAAAGAAAAGAGAAAAACATGGAACTAAGTCCCCCCACCCAGGGTTGCTTCTCCGAGTTTCAATTCCTCCACAATTCACTGGCTTCGTTTACTCCTCCTGTATTGTGTTTTGCCCAGTGATGTCTGTTGCAACCAGCAGAAGAGAGAGGCTGCGGTGGGCTCTCGCTAGCTTGGTCAGAACCACGGGATCTGGGGAGTGTTCATTCAGTCTCTGTGGTGACTTGAGGCCATTTGATGGACAAGAAGGCTTCCAGATCTTTCCACCATCCCTGTTCACCCCCAGTGTCTCCCTCAGCTATGTTGACCCCAGTTTTCAGGGAATAGGGTGCTCCACCTCCCCTCTGTGCCAGGGTCCCATGCACCGCCAGGCACCTCGGGGTCTTTCATCCCCTGCTGATTTTTCTGAAGACATCAAATTCCTTCCCCACTCCCTCCTGTCTTAGAGAAGTTTCTTTGGTTCTTCCAAAGGCTTGGCCCATTGGTCACCGTTACCAGAGGTCACCAGGATCCACTTGTAACCCAAGCTGGCCCTCACAACCATCTCCCCAGCAATAACCAAGAGCAAAATCCTTTCCATGTCACTGGAATACAACCAAAGTCAAAAAACGATGCTCCCTCAACATGGTGACAGCAGCCAGGTGCTACAGAGAATGCACAGGGGCTAAGGCAGCCTTTGGAGAAGAAGTGGTGCTGGGGCTGGGCCAGCTTTGGGAAGCAGAGGGAAGGAGTGTGTGTCTGGGGATGAAGGGCCAAGGAAACCACACAGGAAAAAAGTGCAGAGCAGTGCCAGCTGTATCCTGGTCTGAAGCCCATGGTTCATGGGCAGACGGGAAAACCTGAGGACAGAGTGTGAAGGGCTTTGCATGACCACCAGGCAGTTTGATCTCCATCCACCCACGAGCAGGTGCCCCGGAAGGGGGCTGAGTTGGAAACCCCAGTGAGGAGGGTGAGGTAGAAATGAGAGATCACTTCTCAAGTTCTGTTGTGTTGGAGGAAGAGTCTCCAGGACCAGACCTCTAAATCAATATTTGCAAATGATAAAGGCAATTAATTCTATCAAATATGCTTCATGCGTAGTGTAAACTTCATTCTGTTATGCAAGTCTTACGTTTTTTTTGTGGTGAGGCATACTCAGAGCTAAGGATGTAGCTTATCAATGTCTTCTAAGCATGGAAAAATACAAGCCACACACATCTTCTCGCAACTGAACGTAGGCGTGTTTGTTCTGGGCAAAGAGTTGGCAGCACAAGTGACCTTGATCTAAATCCCTACCTTGTCTTGTCTATTTATGAACTGCAGTTCTAGGAACCACATTCTTAGAAGAAATAGAGTTGATATTACAGTGTCCTAGATACACACTGTTCACCTTTCTTGCCAAAAGTTTTTAGAAATCTCAGAGAATACTTCATATTCCTCTTGGAGGGGCTGGCGAGAACTCGCTGTCTTCCAAACAGATGAAAGGATTCATCCACAATGCCACAGGGAAAGAAACGCAGAACCTAACACGGAAGCCAGGTTACTCTCACTATCTAAAGCTTACTTGTACCCAGAACGTATAAAAACTCCTACAAATCAATGATAAAAAGACAAACAACCTAATAAAAAATAAGCAAAGACTTGGAAAGTCACTTACCAAAGAAGAGACTCAGATGGCCAATAAGCACATGAAAAGACGTTCAATGTCATTAGTCATCAGAGAAACGCAAATTAAAACCACAGTGAGATACCACTACACACACAGGAAAACGCCTAAAGTTACAAATATTGACAACAGCAAATGTCGACGAGGAAGTGGAACAGCTGGAGCTCTCACACCCTGGTGGTAGGACTGCAAAACGCCACAGCCACTCCGGGAAACACTACGGTAGGTTTTTACAAAGTTAAATGTACATCTATCTTGCAATTTAACGACCTCACTCTTTGATATTTACTGAAGAGAGATGAAAACAGATTCTGCAAAAAGTCTTGTATGCAAATGTTCTCAGCAGCTTTATTCATGATTGCCCAAAATGGAAACAGTTCAAACATTCATCAGTGGGCCAATGGATAAACAAGTTCTGTTATATTCATAAAACAGGCTGCTACTTAGAAATTAAAAAGAATAAACTAGTGATTTGTACGACAATATGGATGAATCTCAAACACATTTTTGCTGAGTGGAAGAAACCAGACAGAAAAGAGTACATACTGTATGACTCCACTTCTATGAAGTTCAAGGACAGGAAAATTTAGTCCATGGAGCTAGAAATCAGATCAGTTGCCTATGGTGGGAGGTTATCTGTGAGAGGGCATGAGAGAACTTTCTGGGGTGCTGGAAATGTTCTACATCTTGTTTAAAGTCATATGGTTATTTGTGAAAAACTCATTGAACTGTACATTAAATGTATGTTTTTTATTGTATGTGAGTTATATCTCAATAATAAAGACAGATAGATGATGATGATAGATAGATAGATAGATAGATAGATAGATAAACAGACAGATAGATAGATAGATAGAGATGATAGAGGTTATGGGATGTTTCCAGCTACTGAGAGTGACTAAGCTAATTTTCTAGTCTTCTACACTATAAAGAGTACCCAGGCTAGGTGCCACCCAGACAAGGGCCACACTCGTGATCTTTGCCCTATTGCCTTTGTGTGTCCAGACGCTCTGTAACCTGGGCCCTGTGCTGGCCATCCCTGCTCTGGCAATCATCCCCAAATGGACCGTTTTTATAGATACCTCCAAAGGAAGAAGAAGCCCCTTGCCTTATATGAAGTAGACCCAGAAATGACAGGAAGCCAGAGAAGGTGTTTTCTAACTGCCTCATTCTTAGATCCTTCTGGAAGAATTCTTACCTGGAATTCTTCACTGCAGTCCTCACCAGTGGCCACTAATCTGCCATCTGAGCATGGATGCAGCAGGGGATGAGCCAGTAGCCAACCCTTTGTTTCCTGTCAACACTCCTGCAGACAGAATAAGGCTCCTCCAGAGATGCCCATCCCTAATCCCCAGAACCTGTGAATATGTCACGTTAGATGCAAAGGGAAAGTAAAGTTTCTGGTGGAATTAAGATTGCCAATCAGCTGAACTTAAAATAGGGATTATGCAGCCGAGCCCAATGTAATCACAAGAATCCTTAAAAGTGGGAGAGGGACGCCAAACAGGGAGTCAGAGGGAACTGCGTCAACAGAAGGAGGTCAGAGAGATGCAACTTTGCTGGCTTTAAAGATGGAGGAAGGGCCCAGAGCGAGGAATATGGGCAGCCCCTTGAAGCAGGAAAAGGCAAGGAGATAGGTTCTCTGGAGTCTCCATAAGTGAACATAGCCCTAACAACACCTTGATTTAACCCAGTGAGATTCAAGTCAGACTTCGGACCTGCAGAACCGAAAAATAATAAATGAGCATTGTATAAGCCACTCGGTTATTGGTGATTTGTTACAGCAGCCACAGGAAACCAATACAAGCGCCTTTCTCAGAGCCCCTGGTATCCTGATGTCCTGGTGCACTCTACTCAGTGTCTTCCAATGGCGCTGACTGTGGACAGCAGGTCCTGGGCCACAGCTCTTCTTTCCTCCAGGATGACATGTGCTGCCTACACCAGAGAAGGCTGGGGAACAATGCCATGCGTCCTGGCCAGCCTTTCCGCACAATGCTATGTCCACCAGGGAGAAAGGCCACTGGCTGGTTGACCCCTGTGACTATACAAGACAATTTTGACTGTTCCACTTGGGACAGTCTTCTCATGGGGACAAATGGCTCTCCCATGTCTGCCTTGGGTAAGCACACAAGGACCCTTGGGGTAGTCACCCAGACACTCCAGGTTTCTGGGTCTCCCTTCCAGGGCCTGACAACTATCCCTGGCCTGGATCTGAAGAGTAATTAATTAGTGCAGACTCCTTGCCCAGGGAGAATTGTTAATGCTGTATAAAGTTCAATGGAAGGTTCAACACCTAGGCAAAGTAGAACAATCACTTAATACACGGTGAAGAATGAATGAATGAAACAGTAAGTGAATGAATGAATGAATGCTCTCCCACAGCAAGGCATCTTTTTGACTTCTTATTTTGGAATAATGATTGATTCACAGGCAATTACAAAGATAGTACAGAGAGGTCCCATGGATGCTTCACTCAGTTTCCCCAATGGTGGTATCTTACATAACCATTGTCCAATATCAGACCCAGGAGATGGACATTGGTATCATCTGTGGTCACCACAAAGATCTTCCTATGCTACCCCTTTATGGTCCAACTCACCCTTCTGCCATCCCTAACCTGGGACAACCACGAATGTGTTCGTCATCACTATAAATTTGTCATTTCAAAACTATTGTAAAAATGGAATCATATTGTATAGCATCTTTTGAGATTGGCTTTTCTTCTTCATCATAATACACTTGAGACCTCTCCAAATTGTGTGTATCAATAGACCATCCATTTAGATTGCTGATGTCTCTTCCATACTAGGGATATACCACAGTTTGTTTTTGTAGGACATCGTGGTTATTTCCTCTTTGGGGCTATTATCAATAAAGCTACTGTGAATGATTGTGTGCAGATTTTTGTGTTAACATCAGCGTCATTCCTCTGGGATAAACGTCCAGGTGTGCATGGCTGGGCTGTATGTCAAGAGTGCGCATCCTCACCAGCAGTGAGCCGTGTCACTATTTTTTACCTTAGCTCTTCTAATAGGTGTGTAATGATATCTCATTCCGATCTTAATTTGAATTTCCCTAATGGTCAGGGGATGAACATCTTTTCATGTGCTTATTTGCTATCCGTATATCCACTTCATTTAAATATCTCTTCATATCTTTTGCCCACTTTCTAATTGCACTGTTTTTAAAAACTCTTGAGTTTTGAGAGTTCTTTGTATATTCTAAATATGAATACTTTGTCAAATATGTGGCTTATAAATATTTTCTCCAAGTCTGTAACTTTCCTTTCCATCATCTAAAAAGGGAACTACACAGAGAAAAGGTTTTCACATTTGACAAAGTCTAAGTTATCATTTTTTCCATGTATGAATAGTGAGTTTGGCATCACATTTAAGAAGTGCTCACCAAGCTCTAGTTTCTAAAGACTATCTCCTATGCTTTCTTCTGAAAGTTTATAGTTTTATGTTTTACATTTAAATCCATGACATATTTTAAATTAATTATTGTATAAGGTGTGAGCTTTATATCAAGAATCACATTTTTGTCTATGGATATCCAATTATTCCAGCGCTGTTTGTTGAAAAGGCTATCTTTCTTCCACTGAATTGCTTTTACATCTTTTCCAAAAATCAGTTTGGCATATTTACATGGGGCTATTTCTGGGTTCTCTACTCTGTTGCATTGATCTCTGTGTCTACCCCTCCACCAATGCCCCACTGTCTTGATCACTGTAGCTATATAACAAGTCTTGAAATCAGGTATGTGATTCCTCCCACTTTATACAACTTTTTAAAAATTGTCTTAGCTATTCTAGTCATCTTTCCATATAAGATTTATTATAAGGTTGTCTATATCTACCAAAATCTTGTTGAGATTTTGATAAGAAGCATGTTAAACTTGTAAATTAATTTGGGGAGAATTGACATCTTTACTCTATTGAGTCTTCCAATCCATGAACATGGTATGTCTTTCCATTTATTTAGATCTTCTTTGACTTCTTCCACTTGCAATTTGTACTTTTAAACATAAAAGTCCTATAAACGTTTTGTTAGATTGACACCTAAGATTTTGTTTTTTGAGATTTTAAGTGGTATTGTATTTTTAATTTCAGTTTCCAGTTCATTGATAGAACATAAAAATACAATTGATTTTTGTATGTTGATCTTGTGTCCTGTGACCTTGCTTAACTCACTTATTAGTTCCAGGAGGTTTTTTTTTTTTTTTTTTTTGGTAGATTCCTTGGGATTCTCGGCATAGAAAATCATGTCATCGGCAAATAGGAACAGTTTTGGGTCTTCCTTGCTCATCTGTCTGCTGTTAGTTTCCTTTTCTTGTTTTATTGAAGAGACTAGAAATTCCAGCATATGTTGACAGTGGGGAGAGCAGACATCCTTGCTTTGTTCCCAGTCCTATGGAGAGAGCATTCAGTCTTTCACCATTCAGTACTATGTCAGCTGTGTGTTTGTTTTGTTTGTTTTTTTGGTGGATGTTATTTATCAAGTTGAGGAAGATCTTCTCCATTCCTAGTTTCTTGAGGGTTTTTATCATTAATAGGTATAAAATTTTGTTGAATGCTTTTTATGCATCAACTGATATAATCGTGTGGTTTTTTTCTTTAGTCTGTAAATATGGTGGGTTATATTGATTGATTTTCAAATACTGAACCAGCCTTGAATCCCTGGAATAAACCTCACTTAGTTGTGGTGTATAATACTTTTTATATATTGCTGAATTCTATTTACTATTATTTTATTAAGGATTTTTGTGTCTAAAATAATGAGATATTGGTCTTTAGTTTTCTCTTTTTAAACTGTTGTGAACAAAACTTTGGGACCACTCTCCCTGGTCTAACAGGCGAATCTAGCAAGCAAGTTGCACAAGCTTGAAGTCAGTACAATAAAAATCCATGCTGTCCTGTGAAGCAGATACGCCGGCCGTCTTAGGCCTGTGTTAGAATGACTGTGTTAGAAATACATTTTCCTTGCACTAGTTTCTTGAGAATGTTATTAATGTATGTCACACTAAGGGTGAAGTCCAGATTCTTAAAGGTGACTCTCCTCGCTCCTGATGCCCTGGGCTCCTGCTTGCCTCTCCCCTCAAGCACCCTCTCTGCAACACTCTCTCTTCTCTGCTGCCCCTGCCCCATCTGCCCAGTCTGGTCTCTCCACTCAGTTCTCTGCTCCAGCCTCCTTTGAGACACTCCCTCACCCTGCCCTACCCAACCCAGGCCACACATCTGGATCCCCACTCAGCAATCTGTTTGGAATCTTCCGGGACACTCCCTCCTCCATGCCCACTCCCTCTGTTGTACACACTGACTGTCTTCTCCTTGACTATATTCTCTGATCTCGCCTCTCCCAACCAGTCTACATGGCTTGCCCTCTCTGTTCATTTCTCATTTCAAGAATCCCCCCCTAAGCACTCTCCCCTCTCCCTCTCCCCTTAATCCTGTCAGCAGGGCTGCTCTCTCTGACCGATCAGCCTCTGGGAGGCCCCTGTCTCTCCACCTTCCAGCCCTCTAAGCAGAGATGGTCCCTCCTGTCAATTCTGCCAAGCCTCCCTGTGACATTCCCTGCCCCGCCTGGTCCCCAGGGCCTGGTGTCCACCCTCAGCCCTCAGCTCAAGCCTCCTCTGTGACATCGTTTCCCCTATCCACCCCCTAAGCTGTCCATGTGCCTGGTCTCTCCCCTCGCTTCTCTGCTCCAGCCCCTCTGGGACGCCCCTCTCCCCTGTGCATCCCACCTGGGCACAGCAAGACTCTCCACAGATTGAGGAGAGGCAGCCAAGGACAAGCCCTGTCCTCTCCAGGCCACCTCCCAGCCACGCACTGGAGCTGCTGTGAGCGCCACTGCAATCAAGAGCCTCGCCGGTTCAGGTGGTGTGACTCAGATTTACATCCTGAATTTTTAAGGCTGCCATTGCATAACTGTTATTCTATTATATGCCTTAAGGTACAAAGAAGAGGTACAAAGAAGGTAGAGGTACAAAGAAGAAGCCAACAAGCTTAAAGTCAAGCATATTAATTTTTCATCAAAACGAGACCTGGGAGGAGTTATCAAGCACTGCCTTCCTGTTACCACGGTGACTCATGCTGTGTCTCTTCTCACAGGCGGCTTGCTGCTCCCTCCATGCTTCCCTTCATCGCTTAGGGACATTCTCATTTAATTATTTTTACTCTGATGCTTTGCGTATTCCTAGAAAACTGCAGCTGAAATAATGAGATAAACAAATGAATGTCATTGAGGTGGGACCTAGAAATTTCTCTCTAATTCTTGAGTCAAGTAGGAGAGACTTCCTTTTCAAACTCAGAAACTTGTAAGTGGAATTTTTTATATATTTTAGCAAAATTTTTTTTTAAAACAAGGTATTAGAAAACTGAAGAAGTTTTGCTTTTAATTAAATATGGCTTTAGAGCAAGTAACTAAATCAACTGAGCAACTGCTGAGGACGCTGCTCCTAGGACGAGACAGAAGTAGACGGAGGGACGGCCTGGAGCTCCAGGAGCCACTGCCCAGGTGTCGTGCCCAAACAGTGGAGGAGTTGTTAAGAAATAATTTTGTACTAATTTTGAAACAATGTTGGCTAACACTCAACTAGACTTACTCCTGCATAAATTATTATATTTCATTAAATAGCTGACAAGCGTATATGAGAACGTAAACTTTTCAACATTTTGAAATTCACTCCTTAAAAAATAGAAATAAGAAAAACATCTTGACTTCTAAAAAGATATGAGTAAAAGAACTATTGACTTAAGAGTTTTTGTGTGTAAAAGGAAATTTTCTTGTCAACATAAAAGAAATTAAGTATCTTTCCAGCAGTGCATAGAATATATCTTCTTAAGCAAAGAAAATGGAGTTAAGGGGCGAGGTGGACAAACTTGAGAAAGAGGGATTTGAACTCCGCATACACACAAAGATTGTCCAGTTCATTTTACCCACTAGAAATAGAATGGGGTGGAAGTCTTACTGTGTTCTTCCCCCTCCGGCATGCTCGGTACCTGTATCTGGGGGCTGGCCTCCATCCCCCCTCAGCGGGTGTGCCCACCATGGACTCCCTCTCCTAGGCACAGTGATGGGTTCGGGGATAAGTGTGTAGCCCCATCCATGGCAAGATACACAACCCAGGCTTCTGGTGAAGCTCTTGGGAAAGAGAAATCCATTCCAGGGAGGTTGCTTAAAGGACAGACTGCAAGCCTGGAGCTACTGGAGACAGCTCGCCTCCAGGAGAGGAGAGTCAGCTCCGTCGCCACCAGGATGAGACGAGAGACGAGGACTCACCATGCTTTCAGCTCAAGATGCAGCGGGCCTGAAGTGCACATGACAGCAAAAGACACTGTTCTGACACCTGAGGACTGACACCTCCCAAGACCCTGTTTGTCAAGGACCCTCAAAGACAGATAGAGAGAAAAGGGAGAAAGAGATGTAAACAATGAGGGGATAAAATCCAAAGAACAAATTTAAAACCACAATTGTTCAACGTCTATTACAAATCTAAATTCAATGTTTTTTAAACTGGCCTCATGCAAAATGAAAGCATTGTTGGAAAGACCAGAGCTCCTTAGTAAAACTGTATGGAAAGTATAAGACTGTAACCCATGACAGTGAGGGCAGATGCTGGGAATGGGCCTCTGGGGCCCTAAGTAGACACCTTACTGATGCTCTGGCCCTTTCAGGGACATGCACGTCCACTGCAGGAGGGCATACATTCTCCTCAGTGCTCTTGGAAAGACTCTGCTTGTCTCCAACCTCCCCCTCCACCCCCACTCTCCCACCCCAACAGCCTAAAGTGTGCTGACTCCTGGCATGAATGCACCAGTCCTGAGTCAAGGGCTCATGACCCAGGAAGCCCCATCCTAGGCTCTGTCCCATCAGGGGAATGGCAGCCTCACAGGGCAGCAGTGATGGTCCAAACTCCCAGGGCTGAGCACAGGGCGGCAGAAAAATCAGGGTGAGAAAGAAGTAGCTCTGTGTCTGTTATATGAACTGCTGTTACGTTGAGTCTGATGGAGAACTGGTCTACCTGAAAGGAGAATAACTGTCTCTAAAGAAAGAGACCCCCAGGTTAAGCAGAGGGAGACCTGAGGTGGAATGGGACACAGTTGAAGCCAACTCTATAATTTCCTGAAGAGTTCAGAGAGGAGGCACACCACTCGAATGCGTGATGGGAGGTATTTTTGCCTGCCAAATCTTACCCTCCAAGGCACACAATCCTCAGAAATATCTGAAAAAATGGAATGTGTGAACAAGGACATGCTGAGTGCAGCCAGTTCCCAAAAGGGGACATTTCCAAGACAGGCTGAAGGCCTTCGAGGCCACTCTGGCCTCTGAAAAGCCAGGAGCTGAGTCACAGTGATCTCCTTGGTCACGCGATGCCAGCAGAAAGGGAACTGATCCGCACATCTCTACGAGGCCGTGATTTCTGGGTCCCTGCAGCCACCCGGAGTAGCAGTAACCGGGGGCAGGTTACTCTCCCTTCTATCACAACAGTCACTTCAGGGCAGCAACGCTGTACTTACTTCTTCCCAAATTCAGAAGCAAATTGATTTTTGCTGTGTGGGATGGCCTTGAACTTTGTTATTGAGTTCGTAAACACAAAAATAGCAAATGATTGAGTGTTACGGTGAAATGCACACCCTTTTATTACATAGAAAAAAGAGAGAAGATGAAAAATAAAGACCCGAGTTTGGACTCAGACACTCATGGCTACGACACCAGAGCCCCTCTGAGCCTGAATTTTCCTGCCCGCCTGGGGTTGATTGGAGAGTCGTTTATCTGAGGAAAGCACAGGTGTGTTGTTCAAAAGAAACCCATAGAGATGATGCTGGTTATCCTTACTTTTAGTACAATCTGTAACATCAGCTATACTTTTTTAGAATAATGACTTTTGTTTGTATAAGATGTAAATTATTTATTACAAAGTCTTCAAGAAATGTGGAAAAGCACAAAGAGGGAGAATAATTTTTCTATCCAATGTGTTATGGACTGAATGTTTTGATCCCTCCAAAATTCAATGTGACTATATTTGGAGATAGGGTCTTTATGGAGGTAATTAAGGTTAAAAGGTGTCATAAGGGTGGGGCCCTGATCCAATATGATTAGTGCCCTTATAGGTGCCCTTGTGAGAACACCAGAGAGCTCTCTCTCTCCCCCATGTGTGGATGCAGCGAGAAGGCAGCCATCTGTGAGCCAGGAAGAGAGCCCTCACCAGGAACCCAATCAGCCAGCACCTTGATCTTGGACATCCCAGCCTCCAAACTGTGAGAAAAAAAAATCTGTTGTTAAATCCACACAGTCTGTGGTATTTTGTTATGGCAGCCCCAGCTGACTAATACACGATAGTTACCATGATTTCAACATCTGTCACTGCATACATACATAGGCACAGAGGAAGGCTAGATAGATACAGTGTTACAAAATGGAAATACTACATACACACGGCTAGAAAGTAGATAGATATATGATAGATGGGTACATAGATAGACAGATAGATAGATAGATACAGATAGATAGGATAGATGATAGATGGACAGGTAGATTATAGTCAGAGAAAGAAATAGAATTTTATTCAGGTGGACTCATCCTACACATACTAACTTTAATTTCATTTTTTAATTTAAGCTACTTGAAATGTATAAAAAGAGAAACTGGGATGAAACAATTAAATGCTGAACCTCAGATAAATGTTTATTCACCAGAAAAGATAATTTAGATTCCTGAAAGGTTTTTTAAAATACTCAAAGCATCAGGAGTTAGGAGCCACGAGAAAATTGGCACTTACTCGACCTTTTATCTCCACCTCCCACCTCTACAAATTTCTGAATGTTTTATGTTTTCTCCAGGTTTATAGCATTCACCTTCAATTCAGTCATCAAAATCCCTGCATATAGAACTATATTTCTATGGATTCAATGTACCCCTCCAGTTCTTTTGTCCATTTCTACACTCTCCATTTTTATTCATCCACTGGTTGGCTGGATTTCACTGTTGTCACATTTTTTCAGGAAAGATTCACAGGTGATTTCTTCTCTGCAGTGTGCTCTCTTGAAAATGTCTGCCTGTGGCTTTAGTATTTGAAATAAAGATCGGCTGGGTATAAAACTTCTGGGTCACACTCTCCTTCCCTCAGAACTTTCTGGGTGTCACTCCACTGATTAGTGACCTCTGACCATGAGCATAGCCTCTTCACTCACCTTTGGGTCAACTGAATCGCCTCACTGGACTATTTTTTTTTCAGTGAAGTGTTCATTGGCTCTGTATTTCTGGAGATTTTAAAGAATGTCTCCTATTGCCTTTATACTTAATAACAATTTTACTGGTTTAACATTTAAGGGTAACAGTTTAATCTCCCCAGATAATTGCTCAATTGTCTTTTCACGTTGAATATTGCTACGAAGTATGTTGTCAGCCTGATTTTTTTCTCCTTGTATATGAATTCCCTTTTCTTCCTCAAAACCTAAATAATTTTTATTTTCTCTTAAAGTTCATTAATTCAATCAAAATACGCCCACTTAATAATATGTCTGTTTAATAATGAATTTTTTCTGGACTACTTCTTAGTTGTGCATCTTCAAGCTATAAGTTCAGATTTCCTTAACTTCAGGAATTTTTTTATTACATTTTTGAAAACTCTTTCTGTTCATTGATGAGTTTTCTAATTAAGGTTCATAAATTTTATTTATATTGGATCATCTACGTCTACCCATCAAATCTGTTATGTTCTTTCTAATTGCTTTAATTTCTGTGTACAGCTCCTATGTGTTCACAATGATTATTTCACACCTTTCCTCTAGAAGAGTTGATTAAATTTTAGCTGTGTATATTCTGTTTCTAGTTTATTTTTTAGTTCTATAAAGGGGCTGTTTTTTGTACTCGCTTGATATTATGTGCTCTAAAATTTCCCTTTCTTCTTGCTCTCTGAGGCTTTATTGGATCTCCTCAGTTCTGCTGTCTTTTCTGAGATTCACTAAATGTCACCCCACTACTCAGGGGAGTGTCAGCCTGCTTGGCAGGTTACTGGTTTGGGCATTTCCTTAACTCAGCATGGAGTCCTAGAAAATGTCCAACCTGGTAATTTTCTTGCCTCTGCTGAGATCTTGAGATTGCACCCTGGTTGGTAAGAGCCCCCAAACTTGAGGATTTCTTGAAACTTCTCTCCAGGCTGCACATCCACTCTCTGTCCACCTCTCCCAAGATTAGGGAATTCACATGAGAACTATTAGGACTTTGTTGACTCTTCTTTTCCAATATAGTCTCTGGGGAATTGTGAAGGAGTTAGATGCTGCATGAGAATCTTCCATTGCTTTCCTTGGCTGCCATTCTCAAATGCTGTAGCTGAATTTATACCTCTGTCTTTGATAGTGGAAAATTTTTTCTACTGTTTATTAACCTCTTCAGGAATTGGAGAAGGGAAATTCTAAGATCTGGGTCCATTACACCATCTTTACCAGTAAGTCTCTTTAATTTATTATTTTTTAATAAGCAATAGATTTATTCTCAGAGGAGATTCTCAGAATATGGGAGCAGCAAATGTCAACCCACTGAATCCTAGGCACCTTTTCTTCCTCTCCATGCTGGTGAGAGAACCAAGAAAATAAGGAGTAGGTGATGCTTACAAAAGTAACTTAACAATATGACTAAAGGAAAAAGAAAGAGGTAAAATTCTCACTACACAGGTCCTCAGTGTGAACCGTCAGGTCGTGTTTCCAGATGGGACCTCAGGCACCGTAACTGCGTATTGATTTGGGGCGTCCCGTGAAGGTGCCTCTTCACAAGCCAGTCAATGAGCACCAGCGGTGTTAGACTGAGAACCAAAAGTGAATTATTGGAAACATACAGGACACACAAGTTTCAAAAGTGTATATTCGGTGCACCGTTTTACTCTCACATACACCTTACACCTAAGGACTGTGTGGGTCCAGAGCAGCCCTGCTGAGAGTCTATGGCATCACAGCATTCCAGCCCCTACATGCTTTCAACTGAGTAGCCGTGGTCACAGACCGGGCAAGAACACCCTCCCCAAGGGGTGCATGCAGACGCCCTCACCCTAGGCCAGGACTCACTCGTGTCGTGACCCAGCCCTCAAAGTCCAAGTAAAAGGCCATGAGCTGCAGAATCCATTTCCAAATGCACCTATTGAGATGACCACGCCCTTTATGTGCTTCTGGAACCGGTACCTGCACCTCCCAGAAGCAAAGGACAGCCAGGCCAGGGGCAGGAGGAGAAAGAGGGTCCAGGAGAAGGTCTTTGCCAGAAGATTAGGTGATTGCAAGTGAGAGGTAGGCTAGAGGGACAGGCTACAGGGTGGATGCTGACCCTGAGTGACCAGCTGCAGCACCCTGAGTTCAGACATTCAAACAAGAGCCTTCACTCTGAACCAAGTTTAATTCACTTTAAGGAAGGCTATAGCTGAGGACACGACACGACAACACAGCAAGAGAGAGCAGGCTTGCAACTCCCAGGCACAGCTTCCAACGTCCCAAGGCTCCACACTTGAGATGTGCCTGGTCCCAGGAGTGAGGCCGGGTGAGTGCTGACTGTCTCAGCCATGGGAAGCCAGTAGCCTTTTAACTTTTCTGGGATCCCAGCGGCTAGCTCCCATTCTCAAGTCCAGCAGCACCTCATGGATGCCTGTTATTCACCACAAGATTCGGAGGCGTGGTCCAGGAAAGCTGGCTGCACTCTCATTCGTCTTGGACTCAGGTTAGTGTTAGTGAGTTAGTGTTAGTGAGTTAGTGTTGCAGGGAGGATTCCAGGATGGATCAAAGCCCCAGGCATCCATGTAATGCATTCCATCAAGGGAACGTGAAGGCACTGGACATGGAGTCCCTCGCCCGGGGTTCCAACTAGAACATTGAGGTGACAGGTTTAAGGGCTGTGGCCACTTCAAAGTTCAGCCCTAGAGAGGAAGTCAAAATGGCGGCGTAGGCAGACTCTGAACTCACCTCCTCCCCCGGACACAGCCAATTTACAACTACTCGTGGAAAAATTACCCCTGAGACAGAACTGAAAACTGGATAAGAGGAACTCCTGCAACAAAGGAAAATCCTAACTGAGGTAGAAGAGGCAGAAACTCCCTTCTGGAGAGGAAAAACACCGCCTTCACAAGCCGCAGCGCCTCACGGCTGCCGGGGAGCCACCCACAGGTACGCACCCTCCCTAGAGGAGCAGGGCCCTGAGCCGGGGAGCGCCCCCGCTGTGGGCATTTTGTGGACCCAGCAGAATCGAGACGAGTGGCATAATATCTGACTTTGCCTGCTACTAAAACATTAGGGAGTACCCCCAGAAAAGCTGGTTCACAAAGAAATTAAAACCGGTTCTTAAAGGGCCCACGAGCAAACTCACCCATTTCAGAAAGCAACCTAAAATCACCAGAAAGAAAGGTGCACTGTGCTCTGGTGAAAAGAGACTCACCTAATAGGCCCTGTGTGCATCTCGGTGAGACCTCTCCAGGGACTGGGACAATGGCGGCGGCCATTGTTGTGGCCCGGTGTGGGCGTGCTGACACAGACGCCATTGGAGTTCTCCCTGAGGCCTGCTAGCCCAGGGTCTGCCCCACCCACTAGAGCACCGATTTAATCCAGCTCAGCCAGGGCAGGCAGCCCACCCTAGAGACTGGCCCCACCCAACAACAAGCCCTCAGGCAACTTGTGGGCCTGCATAGATTTGTGACTGGATTCTCTGCAGCCTGGCAACTGAGCCGACTTCAGTGGGGTAGGGCATGCACAAGGAGCGGGTGGAGAGTGTGGGGCGGTGGTGGAGTGTGTGGGGCTCCTACCGTGGAGAGACTCGGTCTGCTTCGGGAGGTCAGAGCATGCACACGGGGCAGGACTGTGTTGACTGTGTGTGTGGACCTGTGGGCGGCAGGGCTTGTCAGCTGCAGAAGACTTGTGCTTCTCAAAGACCCACATAGGGGGTTTGCCCCACCTTCCAAAGCCTGAAACAATTGGGTGCTCCTGTGCCTGAGGCCAGCCCCACCCAGCTGCAATCCTCAGAGAGCTGACAAGAGACCTAAAGGCTGGAGGCTTATAACAACAACCTCAGACTATAGGCTGAGCCTAACAACCTGCCACGCTGGGGGCCTACTCACTTAAAAGAAATACTGCAACACAAATGTGGTATTAGAACTTGCAGCCAACTGTGCTGGGGCTCCGCACACCTGATAAAGAGACTGAAGGGCCCACAACAACTACAAGCAGTTGAGCATTACAACAGCTGGCCAGGGGCATAACTCGGCCAACCTGGGCACCCACAGGGAGAGCAAACAGGCCACAACAGAAGGACACACGTAGCCCACATAGGGGTCACCCCTGGAACATTGAGAACTGACGGAAGCACACTGCAGGCCTCCTAAGCCATCACTTACATACGGTCACCTATCCAAGAGCAGGAGACTCAGCAGACCTACCTAATACGTAGACACAAGCACAGGGAAAGAGGCAAAATGAGGAGGCAAAGGAATACATTCCAAGTAAGGGAACAGGAAAAAACCCCAGAAAAGGAACTGAGTGAAACAGAAATGAGCAACATACCTGACAGAGAGATCAAACAAAGAGTGTTAAGGATGCTCACTGATGTGGGGAGAAGAATAGATGAACTCAGTGCAAATGTCAACAAAGAAATGGAAGATATAAAAAAGAACCAATCAGAAATGAAGAATACAATACTGGAAATGAAAAATTCACTAGAGGGACTCAAAAGCAGAGTAGAGGATACAGAACAATGGATCTGTGAGCTGGACGAAAGACTAGAAGAAATTACTCAAGCTGAACAGGTAAAAGAGAAAAGAATTAAAAAGAGTGAGGACAGTCTAAGGGACCTCTGGGACAACATCAAGCGCACTAACATCCGTGTTATAGGTGTCCCGGAAGGAGAAGAGCGAGACAAAGGGGCAGAGAATCTATTTCAAGAAATAATAGTTGAAAACTTCCCTAACCTAAGGAAGGAAACAGACATCCAGGTACAGGAAGCAGAGAGAGCCCCAAACAAGATAAACCCAAAGAGGACCACACCAAGAGACATCATAATAAAAATGTCCAGAATTAAAGATAAAGAGAATCCTAAAAGCTGCAAGAGAAAGTCAAGTTACATACAAAGGAAACCACATAAGTCTATCAGCTGACTTCTCAGCAGAAACCTTACAGGCTAGAAGAGAATGGCATGATATATTTAAAGTGCTAAAAGGAAAAAAACTTACAGCCAAGAATACTCTACCCAGCAAGGTTATCATTCAAAATGGAAGGAGAGATCAAAAATTTCCCAGACAAGCAAAAATTAAAGGAGTTTATCACCAAGAAACCAGTGCTACAAGAAATGTTAAAGGGACTGATTTAATGGGGAAAGAGAAGACCACAAATAGGAAAAATTATCTATTCCCATGATAAGAGGGTAATGGATACAAATGCACAAAAAAGAGATTAGATATGACATCAAAAACATAAAATGAGGGAGGAGGGGAGTTAAAGAGTAGAGCTTTCAGACAGAGGTCAAACTAAAGAGACCATCAATTCTGCATAGAAGAAGAAAGGAACAGAGAAGGACTACTAAAACACTGAGAAAAACAAAAGTTAAAAAATGGCAGTAAGTACATACTTATCAATAGCTACTTTAAACGTCAATGGACTAAATGCTCCAATTAAAAGGCATAGGGTGGCTGATTGGATTAAAAAAACAAGACCCATATATATGCTGCATACAAGAGACACACTTCAGACCTAAAGACACTCACAAACTGAAAGTGAAGGGATGGAAAAAAGATACTCCACGCAAATGGCAATGAAAAGAAAGCTGGGGTAGCAGTACTCATATCAGACAAAATAGACTTTAAAACAAAAACTGTAAAAAGATACAAAGAAGGGCATTACATAATGATCAAGGGAACAATCCAACAAGAGGATATAACACTTGTAAATATCTACGCACCCAATGTAGGTGCACCTAAATATATAAAGCAATTATTAACAGACATAAAAACAGAAATAGACAGTAATACAATAATAGTAGGGGACTTTAACACTCCACTTACATCAACGGATAGATCATCCAAACAGAAGATTAATAAGGAAACATCGGCCTTAAATGATACACTAGAACAGATGGACCTAGTAGATGTATACAGAGCATTCCATCCAAAAACCAAAGAATACATGTTCTTTTCAAATGCACATGGAACATTCTCCAGGATTGATCACATATTAGGCCACAAAATGAGTCTCCATGAATTTAAGAAGATTGAAATAATACCAAGCATCTTCAGTGACCACAACGGTATGAAACTGGAAATCAACTATAGGAAGAAAATCAGAAAAGCCACAAATACGTGGAGATTAAACAAAATGCTACTGAACAACGACTGGGTCAACGAAGAAATCAAACAAGAAATCAAAAAATACCTGGAGACAAGTGAAAATGAAAATACGACATGCCAGAATTTATGGGATACAGCAAAAGCGGTTCTAAGAGGGAAGTTTATAGCGATACAGGCCTATCTCAACAAACAAGAAAAATCTAAAATAAACAATCTAACAATGCACCTAAAGGAACTGGAAAAAGAAGAACAAACCAAGCCCAAAATAAGTAGAAGAAGGGAAATAATAAAAATCAGAGCAGAAATAAATGAAATAGAGACCAAAAAAAATAGAAAAAATTAATCAAACCAAGAGCTGGTTCTTTGAAAAGATCAACAAAATTGACAAGCCTTTAGCTAGACTCACCAAGAAAAAAAGAGAGAAGGAACAAATAAGTAAAATCAGAAATGAAAGAGGAGACATTACAACAGACACCTCAGAAATACAAAAGATTATAAGAGAGTACTATGAAAAGCTATATGCCAACCAATTAGACAATCGGGCAGAAGTGGATAAATTCTTAGAATCATACAATCTTCCAAAACTGGATCAAGAAGAAGTAGAGAATTTGAATAGACAAATCACCAGTAAGGAGATTGAAACAGTAATCAAAAACCTCCCCAAAAATAAAAGTCCAGGACCAGACGGCTTCCCTGGTGAATTCTACCAAACATTCAAAGAAGACTTAATACCTATCCTTCTCAAACTCTTCCAAAAAATTGAGGAGGGGAGAAGCTCCCTAACTCATTCTATGAAGCCGACATTACACTGATACCAAAACCAGACAAGGACTACACAATAAAAGAAAATTACAGGCCAATATCACTGATGAACATCAATGCAAAAATCCTCAACAAAATACTAGCAAATCGCGTACAACAATATGTTAAAATGATTATACACCACGATCAAGTGGGATTTATTCCAGGTATGCAGGGATGGTTTAACATTCGCAAATCAATCAACGTAATACACCACATTAATAAAATGAAGAATAAAAATCACATGATCATCTCAATAGATGCAGAGAAAGCATTTGACAAGATACAGCATCCATTTATGATAAAAACTCTGAATAAAATGGGTATAGAAGGAAAGTACCTCAACATAATAAAGACCATATATGAGAAACCCACAGCTAATATCATCCTCAATGGTGAAAAACTGAAAGCTATCCCTCTAAGAACAGGAACCAGACAAGGATGCCCACTGTCACCACTCCTATTTAACATAGTACTGGAAGTCCTAGCCAGAGCAATCAGGCAAGAGAAAGAAATAAAAGGGATCCAAATTGGAAAGGAAGAAGTGAAACTGTCACTATTTGCAGATGACATGATTTTACATATAGAAAACCCTAAAGAATCCACCAGAAAACTTTTAGAAGTAGTAAACGAATATGGTAAATTTGCAGCACACAAAATCAACATGCAAAAATCAGTTGCATTTCTATACACTAACAACGAAGTAGCAGAAAGAGAAATTAAGAATACCACCCCATTTACAATTGCAACAAAAAGAATAAAATACCTAGGAATGAACTTAACCAAAGAGGTGAAAGATCTGTACACCGAAAACTATAAAACATTGCTGAAAGAAATTGAAAAAGACACAAAGAAATGGAAAGATATTCCGTGCTCTTGGATTGGAAGAATTAACATAGTTAAGATGTCCATACTTCCTAAAGCCATCTATAGATTCAATGCGATCCCTATCAAAGTTCCAACAACATTTTTCACAGAAATAGAACAAAGAATCCTAAAATTTATATGGAACAACAAAAGACCCCGAATAAGTAAAGGAATCCTGAGAAAAAAGAACAAAGCTGGAGGTATCACACTCCCTGATTTCAAAATCTACTACAAAGCTATAGTAACCAAAACAGCATGGTACTGGCACAAAAACAGACACACAGATCAATGGAATAGAATCGAAAGCCCAGAAATAAACCCACACATCTATGGACAGCTAATCTTTGACAAAGGAGCCAAGAACATACAATGGAGAAAAGAAAGTCTCTTCAACAAATGGTGTTGGGAAAACTGGACAGCCACATGCAAAAAAATGAAAGTAAACCCTTACCTTACACCATACACAAAAATTAACTCCAAATGGATTAAAGACTTGAATGTAAGACCTGAAACTATGAAACTTCTAGAAGAAAACATAGGCAGTACACTCTAAGACATTGGTCTTAGCAACATATTTTCAAGCACCATGTCTGACCGGGAAAGAGAAACAATAGAAAAAATAAACAAATGGGACTACATCAAACTAAAAAGCTTCTGCACAGCAAAGGAAACCATCAACAAAACGAAAAGACAACCTAACAATTGGGAGAAGATATTTGCAAACCATACATCTGATAAGGGGTTAATCTCCAAAATATAGAAAGAACTGATGCATCTCAACAACAAAAAAACTAACAACCCAATCAGAAACTGGGCAAAAGACCTGAACAGACATTTCTCCAAAGAAGATATACAGATGGCCAATAGACACATGAAAAGATGTTCAAAATCATTAACTATCAGGGAAATGCAAATCAAAACTACAATGAGATATCATCTCACGCCCGTGAGAATAGCTATAATTAGCAAGACAGGAAACAACATGTGTTGGAGAGGATGTGGAGAGAAGGGAACTCTCACACACTGCTGGTGGGAGTGCAAACTGGTGCAGCCACTATGGAAAACAGTATGGAGATTCCTCAAAAAATCAAGGATAGAACTACCATATGATCCAGCTATTCCACTGTTGGGTATTTATCCAAAGAACTTGAAAACACCAATGCGTACAGATACATGCACCCCTGTGTTCATTGCAGCGTTATTCACAATAGCCAAGACTTGGAAGCAACCTAAGTGCCCATCAAGGGACGAATGGATAAAGAAGCTGTGGTATATATACACAATGGAATACTACTCAGCCATACGAAACGATGAAATCCAGCCATTTGTGACAACATGGATGGACATTGAGGGTATTATGCAAAGTGAAATAAAGTCAGAGGGAGAAGGTCCAATACCGTATGATTTCCTTCTTTAAGTAGTAGATAAGAACAACAATAAACAAACACATAGAGACAGAGATTGGATTGGTGGTTAACAGAGGGGAAGGGGGAAGGGAGGAGGGCAAAAGGGATAATTCGGCACATGTGTGTAGTGATGGGTTGTTATTAGTATTTGTGTGGTGAACATGATGTAATCTATGCAGAAATAGAAGTATAATGATGTACACCTGAAATTTATACAATGTTATAAACCAATGTTACTGCAATAAACAAAAAATTTTAAAAATAAATAAATAAACAAAGTTCAGCCCTAGATGGAGGGACTGGCAGGATTTTTTTTGACCACAGCTCTCAAAGTGGACAGAGGCTTCCCTTTTATAGGAAAGAAAAGGATTCCGCTTGCTATGTATAGTTGGTTGCTCTGTGCAAAATATGATTGGCTCCAGAAATTTTTCTCTGAAAAAGGTAAAACTGTAATGGTCAGTTTGCCTCTAGGGAGGGGTCCTTCAGGGACTTCACCAATGGCAGACACTGGGAGGTGAGAAGGAAAGAGGGGCCCTGAACAGAATACACTCAATCACTCCTGTGAACCGGGATTGGGGAGATTTGGGCATTGGGGGTTTGGTTCACGTCCAAAGCAAACATTGTCTCCCGGGCTGAGGATCTCGTCCCGGGAGTGTGGGCTCCATAAGGCGCTGAGTTTTCTTCTCTCCAGTCCCTGCTGCACCCCCTCCTGCCTCAGATGGTGCAGTCTTACGAGGCATGGCAGGCCTGGGCAGGCTCAGGACCAGAAGCCTGAGCCCCAGCCACGGTCCTGCCCCAACACGCTGTAGACCTGGCGCTGGCGCCTTGGTCCCAGGCTCCAGGCTGCCAGGTGACGGATGTGGGGGTGCTCTGAGGCCCTCCAGCTGGGAGCAAGGAGAGACTTTGAGGGTCTGTAGCCTTAGGACAGCTCACTCGCTCTAGTTTTAGCTTTCTGTGTGTCTGTCTCTCTGTTTCTCTTTCTTCCCTTTTGTCACAGGAAAGAGAATAAAATAAAGTCAATTGAAACAAAATAATAACAAACATTATAAAGACTATATTGTGCTTTTTCTCCAGGCAAATATCTAGCTTAATTCACCAGAATGATCACAAAATGATCATTTTCATCTTCTTTTTTTTTGTATCTTCATGCCATAGGGGTTCAATAAACTCTAACTGAATTTAATGAATTTAGATGTAGTGTCCTATAAAGCAAAGGTTCAAAACAGTGCACGAGGCTCCCTTTTCTCCACGTCCTCACCAACACTTGTCTCGTGTCTTTTTGATGATGGCCAGTCTGGCAGGTGTGAGGTGATAGCTCATCGCGGTCCTTACTTGCAGTTTCCTGATGGTCGTGATGCCGAGCACCATTTCCTGTACCTGTTGGCCATCTGTGTGTCTTCTTTGGAGAAATATTTATTCAGATTTTCTGACCGTTTTTTAATTGTGGTGAGAATTTTACATTTTAAATTTTAAAATGTCCGGACAATTCTGATGCACAGCCGTACTGGGGGTAAAATTGCTGGGGACTGAGGTTTCCTGGGAAACAGTGTGTTTCACTAAATTAAAACTGAGCTATTAACTTTAAAGAATGATTCCTCTTGGATTCAGGGAACGAATTTCAGGGAAATTTCTCCCCACAACGGCCTTTGGAAGCAGGACCGTTTGGGCCTCGCCCTGTGCTCCTGACTCAAGGACTCGTTCCAACACAAGGCGGGTCCTGCAGGCTGCTCTGTGTCAGAAGAAGGTCCATGGCTCAGTTTATGCTGCGCCTGGCCAGCTCCAAAAGTGCACCCTGAGGTGCATCTTGCCGAACTCCCCTGAAGCTGCGCCACCTCCACCAGACCTGTGGTCGCCAGCCACACGCCAGGCACCCCTGATGCCTGTCCTCTGTCAATTCAGAGTTGGGACATGGATGTAAAGGCTCACACGTCCACCTGCCTTCCCTGGAGCTGGTCCGACAACAGCTTCCAAGGTGAGAGACTGAATACACTCAATCACTCCTGTGAGCCAGGATTGGGGAGATTTGGGCATTTGGGGTTTGATTCATGTTAGACTTGCAGGAGGTCAGCTTGCTGTCTCTAGCGACAATCCAGGAAGCTACAGAATAACCCCATAACAACAGGCCCCTAATGACCAGGACTTGGGCAATAGCTGACAGCTTCCCTAATTCTTGCCCCTGTTTCCAACTCAGAACCCACCAGAGACAGCCAAATATGCTCCCCTAAGCAATCACAAGGACACCCCACTTCTGGTTAGCCCACTCCAGCTTCCCTAAGCCCACAGTCCCCATCAGGGCACCCCTGAGCCCCCCTTTCTCCACCATGAAGTTACCCCCCTCCTCTGCCTGCCTTTGGGTCTCTGCCAAACCAAGTGATGGGGTGACTCCCTCACTATAGCAAGCTCTCAACACACCTTTGCTTTCCTCATCTGGTTGGTCTTCATTTATTTCCACAGATGTGACACTGAGCAGGGTGTTGCCATCCTGTTACCAGTGCCATCACCATCTTTATCATCATGAGAAATAAGAACACTGGGGCTCAGAGAGATGAGGAGACCAGTCATATGGCTACAAACTGGCAAATTTAGGACTCAAATAAGGGCCTGGATCTCGCTGTCTTTAGTAGTAAAGGCTCAACTTAAACAGGTAACTTTGCGGTGCCCGTTGATATAAAGGAGGATCACAAGATGGTTCTCGCTAAACTGACCCTGCAATCACATTACCTGCACCCACAGTGTCCTCTCTCCAGGTCATGTCAGTGTCTCTGCACCCACAGCGTCCTCTCTCCAGGTAATGTCAGAGTCTCTGCACCCACAGTGTCCTCTCTCCAGGTCATGTCAGTGTCTCTGCACCCACAGTGTCCTCTCTCCAGGTCATGTCAGTGTCTCTGCAGCCACAGCGTCCTCTCTCCAGGTAATGTCAGAGTCTCTGCACCCACAGTGTCCTCTCTCCAGGTCATGTCAGTGTCTCTGCACCCACAGTGTCCTCTCTCCAGGTCATGTCAGTGTCTCTGCACCCACAGTGTCCTCTCTCCAGGTCATGTCAGTGTCTCTGCACCCACAGTGTCCTCTCTCCAGGTAATGTCAGAGTGTCTCTGCAGCCACAGCGTCCTCTCTCCAGGTAATGTCAGAGTCTCTGCACCCACAGTGTCCTCTCTCCAGGTCATGTCAGTGTCTCTGCACCCACAGTGTCCTCTCTCCAGGTCATGTCAGTGTCTCTGCACCCACAGTGTCCTCTCTCCAGGTAATGTCAGAGTGTCTCTGCACCCACAGTGTCCTCTCTCCAGGTAATGTCAGAGTCTCTGCACCCACAGTGTCCTCTCTCCAGGTCATGTCAGTGTCTCTGCACCCACAGTGTCCTCTCTCCAGGTCATGTCAGTGTCTCTGCACCCACAGTGTCCTCTCTCCAGGTCATGTCAGTGTCTCTGCAGCCACAGCGTCCTCTCTCCAGGTAATGTCAGAGTCTCTGCACCCACAGTGTCCTCTCTCCAGGTCATGTCAGTGTCTCTGCACCCACAGTGTCCTCTCTCCAGGTCATGTCAGAGTGTCTCTGCAGCCACAGCGTCCTCTCTCCAGGTAATGTCAGAGTCTCTGCACCCACAGTGTCCTCTCTCCAGGTCATGTCAGTGTCTCTGCACCCACAGTGTCTCCAGTAGCCCCGACCCCTTCAGATAATCAAACAGAGGCTCTTCTTCTCTTCGCCAATCCCCAAAGGACGAGAGTGAGATGAATTATCTCAGAATGCAGCAACAATCAAAAGAAAACCATTCCCACATATAAATATGTCATTGAGATCACTCAAAAACCATTTAGCAACATTAATAAGGCAAACAAACCTCTTTTTAGTGAATAGTGATCCTCAAGTTAATGCAGAGAAGCAAGAAATAGCTTTGCGATATCTGCACGCCCATAAGGAAAGCGCTGGTGACCATGGATTTTCAGAGGAGAACAGAAATCAAAGATGCGACCGACTGCTGTCTGCCTGGGATCAAACCAGGGAGTTCCAAGGGCCTTGAGCTTGCATCCCTGTTCCATCTAAAGGGCCTGAAGACTCGAAAGTCACTCGAAAGCTGTATGTGTCATCATTAGTTGATGAGAATGTCTGTTTTATGTATTCTGGTTGTATCTCATTCAGAGACTCAGCCATTCTCCTTGCTTTTGGGGTCACGCTGCTGGAATGCAGCATTGCAGACTGAGGGTGTGAAGTGCAGAGTGGGCTCCCCAAAACATTGCTGAAAGCTGAGGCTGTGTGGGTTGGGTGAGGAAACTTCTGAAAAGCAGAGGGGGCTGTTTCCCAGCTCCGGGATGCCTGGGAGATGGACCTGGGAGGACACTGCGAACAAGGGGCAGGTGTCACAAGCCGAGAGGAGGTGCTGGAGTGATGCTGCAGCCAATCCCCGAGGAAACACAGCAATGTGGGCACCATCACAGGCTGAGAGTTGTGGGGGCACTGACCATGGCAGAGAAAGCCTAGTGGCCAGGGGAGGAGGGGGGTAGACACCAAAGAGGGTGACAGTCATCTGTCTTGTACAGGCCTCCAGAGCAGCCACAGGCCCAGATGGCTAGGGGAACTAGGGTCTAACATTCCTAAACACCCCCACCTAGATGCTCCACCTGGGGACCCCACTCCTCCCTGTCGGACCCTACCCTGGTGGAGGAGACTGTAAATTCATGCTTCCCTGACATTCTGCCTCTGGCTAGTGTGTCTGGTCCTGGTCTGCTCTCTGTACCTTAGCTTGGTAACTGCTGCCGTGTTCTATCGTTTCCCCTTTGTTGCATCAACAGTGCCTCTAAACACCATCTAGTTCCACAGCCCGGCTAGAGTGACCATTTCCCTTGGATCTCCCAAATGCCAGGGGCATTGCCCAAGCTACTGCACCCCCTGGCCTTGGTGCTCCATCCCAATTCACTGACGGCGGCAGTCCGGAGCTGCAATGCCTCAGCAGGCAAGGTGGGGTCAGCCCTCCACCTGCCTCCTGGGAGGGCCCTTGTCACCACCTGGCCGACTGAGAATCACATCCTTAGCCTCTGGGTTCCCGGACCACAGCCACCCCAGGATTCAGGCACAGACCCTGAGATGGCCATCCCTGTGTGCATGATAAGGACCTGCTCCCAGGGAGTGAGGAAACAGAACTGGGAAGGGGACAGCCAGGAAGATTCCTTGGGGACTCTGGAGGGTGGAGACTTCCCTGGAGCTGTCTTGGCTTCCTGCCCAGTCACTGCCTACAGGCGTCCCCCCCTCAAAGTGTTTTCAGCCCTCTGCACCTGCAGGCAGGGGACAGTTCTCCAACAAAGCGTGGGAGGTGTAGGGCATAGAAGCCCCAGGAAACTGGGAGGGCACATGGAACAGGTAAGGGATTGGGGGGGGCGCCCACACAGCCTCTCCTACGGCCACGAGGGGCTGGAAGGGAACAGCAGGAGGAGTGGCAAGGGTGAGGCAGCTCCAGGCACGTGGAGCAACAGAACTCGCTAAGGCAGTAGTTGGGGCCTCCTCTGTTCAGAAAGAGCTGCCCGTCTCACGTGAATGCTCATCTTTAAGGGCAGGGTCCCTGGGGGCGGGGGCTGGTGTCCGGTGGTACTGCCAGCCTGCTGCCACAATTCCTGCGGAGCCCAGAGGGTCTCAACGGGGTGGGCCGAATTGGGACTGGACCGCCAGCTGTGGCGGGCATGGGCCAGGGTTGGGGGTCGAACAGGTCCGGAGAGCAGTTAGGAGGGTCTGAACCGCCAGTGCCAGGAAACAGTGGAGCATGTCACTGGGGAATGCACTGCTGGCTGTCACCCAGACACTTTTGGGGTGAGGAGGGTGAAACAGTCAGTCTCTCCTTGACATTGTGTACAGCTGTCACCAGCCAGGTCCACTGAGGAACCAGCAGGTGTGAGCCGAGGGCTCTGGTCACCGCGCTGCTGACCGAGGCCCACCCCCACACATGCTGCTCTTGGGGTTTCACTTCATGCTTCAGAGACCGCCTGAAGCTGTAGGATCCCAAAAAGGGAACCCCAACTCCAGCCTCGGGAAGGCGCGGAACCACAGACACAGAAGACCGAGCTTGATGCAAACGCAAGAGGTTTTATTAAGCGGAGCTCCGGGTTGACACGTATCTCTCGCAGGAGACAGAGGGGTCGACCCCGAACCTTAAGGGGCAAGCTCTTTTATAGGATTCGGAAGCATAAAGCGGGAAAAGGTTGGCGCGGTCTTACATGATTGGCTAATTTAAAACATTTAAACAGTTACATTTTATGGCGCGAATTGCTATGGCGCGAAGCAATTATCAGGTTACACACACGCGTCCCCATCTGGACCCCCTCCACCCCGACCCTCCCAAACTTATCCCTCTGGAGCACTCTCTTGTTCTCAATTTTCCCCGAACAGTTTAGGGCGAGTCTTCTATGAATAGAGTCAGTCAGGATCGATAAACGTTCCCCCTTATACCAGGAATCCTTAGGGTGTGGAGGTGCCTGTCTCTAAGGTATTAACTTTTAAATTTTTAATATAATTCACTTCCTTCAAAGCCAGGGTGGAAAAGAACCGCATCCCGATCCTGACCTGGACTGTGGCCTGTGGAAAGTTCCCGAGTCTCGGTGCAGGTGACACTCGGTGCGCAAGGCTAACGGGGCAGGAGCCGGGCGGTGCACGCATCAGCTACTTTTGACAGCATTGCTTCCTGTTTCCACAGATCCAACACATACAAAGCTCTCCACCCTTGTTATCCTTCCACCGTCTGAGAGCACCAGGACAACCACGTGCATGCATCAGTGGCCTGTCTCCCAAATTCCAGCCCAACACCAGGAAGAGCGCAGACATTTCCTATCTGTCTGGACATATGTTTATCTGCCACAACCAGGCCAGACAGAGCTCCTCACCCTGCCCCTGACAGATAAGGATGCCAGGCTCAGAGGTATGAAGTAAGTGCCAAGGTCACACAACCCCCGTCCATGCCTGCACGCCCCCGGGCCCTGCAAATCTGAAGCCCCAAGGGGCCAAGCTGTGCAAAAAGGGGGAGCCAGGGTGGAAACAGCCACGGCATCCCCTTCTAAACCTTGAGAGGACGTCCACTCTGAGAAGGCCATCTACAGAAATGATGATGTATGCCCAATTCGAGCCTTTTCTGAAGGACCGCACTTTAAACTTACTGTTCCTAGGAGTAGTAGAAAAGAAAATTGCAAATACTAATAATAAAATAACAAGAAGCTGTAATAAATGTCCAAAAGAAAGTGGGTCATTTAGAGTTACGTCTCTAAGCAGCGGCGCTCGCGAAGGTGACTTCGGCATCACTGAACTGCATAGCCCTCTCCAGCCCTCCTTGCCCACTGCAGGGCAGAACTGGACGCCGCTGCACCCACAGCTGGAGTCGCTCGGGGTCTCACAGTGCCGTACTCCCCGGGTCTCCTCCACCTGCAGCTCCTCTCCCTGACGTTTAAGTTCAAGAATCCCACAAGACTTGGTCCCTGCCTGGCCCAGCTCTCTCGCGTCCAGGCCACACCTCTGCTGCTCTCTGAAAGGCGACTACCCCAGTGGGTCAGCCTCTGAGCTGCAGACTGCATCCCTGCACGGCCACTGGAGATTCAGCACCAGCCGTGGGGTGGGTGGGCCTGGACCCCACCTTCTGAGCCCCGGGGCCACTAGCTCTGTTCCATTTTCAGTCCTTCTGCTTGGAATTGACTAGGCCTCCTGAGTCTGTGAACAAGCATCTTTCACTCATTCTAGAGAATTCGCAGTGACTGTCTCCTCAGACATTGCCTCTACCCCAGTTTTCTTTCTTCTTCTTCTTCTTCTGGGGCAGATTTGGGGGTGTTTCGGAAATTCAACAGGCTCGACTTACTAAGGGGCATTCCTGTTCCCACTGAGACGACACACAGGTTTCTAAGGGGACACAAAGTGTCTTTGTGTCGAGACCCGAGCACCTCGGCTCCAGGCAGGTGGACACGTCTGCTGGCCAGCTAAAGGGCCCAGTGTCCAGCAAGTGCCAGTGTGGCTTGGGGACAGAAGTGGCCAGAGGGTGAAGCCAACTTGGCTCTGGGCATGGAAATACTAGGACAGTTCACTGAGCCTCCAGGAGAAAGGGCTAGAAAGGGCCAATGGGGGCTTGAGGCCACGCACAAGTGGCTGCTCGGTGAGGATGGGAGCACTGGGCTCCAGAACAAGGGGCAAGGCTGTGCGCTGGGCGTGAGCTGTGCACATCTGAGGCCGCAAGACTGATCCAGCCCTGCAGCCCGCCCAGGGCAGCCTGGCCCAGGGGACAATTCCGGGCAGGTCAGGACGTCCCCAGAATGCATCAGGGCCTGGCCAACCCACTGTCCTTGCCCCTCGCTCCAAAAAACAACTCAGACAGGAAAGCAGTATTGTCTCAGAAAATTCGTCTCTTGTTCATCCAACCTTAAAGAGGAAACCCAAGCAAGAAGCACCGCATTGCAGTGGAATCTTCAGAGAAGAAAGGACCCTGGGCAGTAAACCAGCTTCCATCCCCAGAGAGTGACATGCACTGAGAGTGTCTCTGTGCCTTCACAAGAGACATAGAACTTAAAGTTCAAAGCTCAGCTCAGAGAAAGGTTTGGGTCATCTTTCTCGAGCTCATGGAAACATGGCAGATATGTTTTGAGTGTGTGTGTGTGTATGTGAGGACGATTAGCCCTGAGCTAACATCCGATGCCAATCCTCCTCTTTTTGCTGAGGAAGATCAGCCCTGGGCTAACATCTGTGCCCATCTTCCTCTACTTTATATGGGACGCCGCCACAGCATGGCTTGACAGCAGCGCGTTGGTGCGCACCCGGGATCCGAACCGGCGAACCCCGGCCACCGCAGCGGAGCGCGCACACTTAACTGCTACACCACCGGCCGGCCTCCAGATGTGTTTTTTAATATTCTTACGGCCCACAAGTCTGAGTGGCTCTGTCTGGGGTGGACTTGCAGACAGTGAGTGGGGCCAGGATCTGAGACACTTCTCAAAAGGAATGGAAAAGCCCCAGTGTTTTTCCCTTTGGGTTCCTAATAGGCTAGATAGGCTTTGGAAGTCCCCTCGCCTGCAACATAAATCAACACGCTACTTCCTCTGCCAAGAAAGACTTTACCACGCCTCCTCACTCTGCGGTTGGCTTTCCCGGGAAAGGAGCCCTGACCAACCCCACCTCGGTGCAGGCCAACCTGGCTCTCACATCTCCTCTCCATGCCCAAACCGTCCACTGAGGTAGGACAGTCCATGTCCGGACAGCTAAGACCAGTAAGAAGTTCTTTTAACCCGGAGTTGTTCTTATTATGCCAATATTTCCATTTTTAGGTTTTGGAATCTGTATTAGTGGCAAATAGCATGAAAATTACTTATGGGGTTTTCCATAAACTCAACATCTTGAAATAAGCCAGAATCTGGCATGCATATAAATGCATAAATACAATACACTCTTTTGCTATATTAATTGATGTATTTCTATTTCTGATCATTCCTGTTACCCTATGGCCTGTCCTCCCAGACAGCCAATAAGGATTTCCACCTTCACTGACCCGGAAAAGCACAGATATCTAGAGTGATCGCAAGTGCAAAGGCACTGGGGTTGGAGCCATCCTGGCCCATTCAAGGACAGTGGGAAGCTGTGGCCAGAATGAAGGGAACCAGGGGACAACAGATGAAGTCGGAGGGAGAGCAGAGGAAGTTGGGGAGAGAATGTGGGACCAGACAGCGGTTTTACTCTGATGAGTTGGGTGGTGCTGAAGGCTGAAGCAGGGAGACCCTGCAGGAGGTGAATACAGTACCCAGGGCAGGGAGGAGGCTGTAGAGGTGGTGAGCTGTGGCTGGGTCTGGATGTGCTTTGAAGGTGGAGCCAACTGCATTTGCTGGAAAATACGGAGTGCGAGAAAGACAGACAAATTAAGATGACACCAGGGTTTGTGCCAGAGCAACTGTGAGAACCTGTGCCGCCTGGCCTGAGCAAGCTGGCGATTCCGGGTGGGGGACACGAGGTGCTTGGTTTGGTACATGAGATCTCAATGCAGAAACAAGGGGGCTGACGGATGACTGGATCTCGCTGGAGTCATAAGCATGGCAGTAACCAGCGTGCAGAATCCTGATCAGATGTGCAAGAACACTTGGGAGAGACTACATGACTTTGGCAGCACGCTAGAGCACCTTTCTGATTGCCAACCTGAGCCACATCTCCCGTTGTTGGAAGATGTAAACTATTGTCACAGCCTGTTTGTAGTGCTCCTCGCTGACAAGGTAGCCAGCTCTGCACAGCCTGGAAGTCTCAGCAAGGAAGGCACCCCAAAGGTGTAGTTTTATTGTCCAATGCACAAAGGCATTCGGAGTGCATGGTCTGTTGTTGGTTAGTGAGTTAAATACAGTGTTGACAGTACGACAACTACTCACCGTATAATCATTTGGAGATCACAGTGGGGGCAGCCCTGGCCTCTGGCTGCGTGACGCACCCCGCAGGCCCAGGCTGGACAGGTGGGAGCCATTCACTCCCGCAGGGAGGATGAACGCCCCACTTAAATGAATGGGGCAGCCGGTCACCCAGCCCAGGAGTCTGTGTGCCTGCAAGGGCTCGTTCCTACATTTTTCCTCTGCAGATGCTTTTTGTGGAGTCTCCGTATGTGTCGTGATTTCTCTGGCAGATCTGTGTGTCTGGAAATGAGCAATCGTTTCCTTTCCAGAATCACCACAGTGGGTTGGAAATTGCGGCCCTTGGATCGTGCCCTCAGCCAGTCACCAGTCCTGGAGACACAGGAGAAGATCCAACTCAGAAGGACAGGTGCCCTGCCCGAGGGAAACAACAACCTCACATTTTAAAGGCAAATCTGTCTGTATTGGTTAATGGATCCAGGAGGCACTTCTGTAGGAAACTAAGATGGAAATTAGAGCCTTCTCGTGCTGTGAATTTAAAGGTGCCCACTCAGTAAGAAAAATTTTGGTGCTGTGGAGGGGGCTCCATCTCAGAGAGGGACAAAACGGAGCTGGGGCACCACCAACCTGTAACGTAGAGGCTGTTGCTAAGCAACAGGCTCAGGAGCAAAGAAAGGTGATTTCATGCAGTTAGCAGTAAAAAGGAAAAGGCTCCCAAAAAGCCTAAAATATTAAGACCTTTGAACAAGATTTAAGGAATGTTAGTGTGCTCTGAAAACACAGGAAAATTATGCAAGGATTACCAAAAAATAACTCATTTAATATTACATGTCACACAGGAAACAACATATGTTGGAGAGGATGTGGAGAGAAGGGAACTCTCACACACTGCTGGTGGGAGTGCAAACTGGTGCAGCCACTATGGAAAACAGTATGGAGATTCCTCAAAAAATCAAGGATAGAACTACCATATGATCCAGCTATTCCACTGTTGGGTATTTATCCAAAGAACTTGAAAACACCAATTTGTAAAGGTACATGCACCCCTGTGTTCATTGCAGTGTTATTCACAATAGCCAAGACTTGGAAGCAACCTAAGTGCCCATCAAGGGACGAATGGATAAAGAAGCTGTGGTATATATACACAATGGAATACTACTCAGCCATACGAAACGATGAAATCCAGCCATTTGTGACAACATGGATGGACATTGAGGGTATTATGCAAAGTGAAATAAAGTCAGAGGGAGAAGGTCAAATACCGTATGATTTCCTTCATTAAGTAGTAGATAAGAACAACAATAAACAAACACATAGAGACAGAGATTGGATTGGTGGTTACCAGAGGGGAAGGGGGGAGGGAGGAGGGCAAAAGGGATAATTCAGCACATGTGTGCGGTGATGGGTTGTTATTAGTATTTGTGTGGTGAACATGATGTAATCTATGCAGAAATAGAAGTATAATGATGTACACCTGAAATTTATACAATGTTATAAACCAATGTTACTGCAATAAACAAAAAATTAAAAAAAAAATATTACATGTCACAGCTCATCCTTAGACAAATTTAACCAGTCTGATAATTTTGGTATAAAAATTGTTGTTTATCCCTCCTGTATTGTGAGCACAACGTGAAATATAGCACAGGCAAAGCAAGCTTGTGTTTATTTTCTCTTAATTAATCTAACAAATTTGACCTTCTTAAATTTCCTATTCTGCTTTCATGGGTCACTCTCATTTCCACGAAGTGTTCGGGGCTCTGAGAATGTAATCAGGAGCTCATCCGAATTGAATTATAATAACTAGTGTCTCTCGTTTTCAAAAAAATCCATTCTTGTACATGTCCAACTAGGCTGCAAACCCTGTGGGTTCCGGTCACTTCTCCCACAGATCTGTGATGTCCGCGGTGAGCCTGTGGCCATGAAGGTCCGCTAAAATATCATTTCCGAGATGCCTGATTGATAGGCTCTAAGTCCTTGATTAGTGAATGTTCTTTGAGTATCTAGAAATTTTCAAAGAAATTAAAAAGTTGCAAAGACAGAAAAAGGAAAAATACTAAGAACCACGTTATTATTTACACATGCTTGTCTATATAAAAACAGATGTGCTCTTTTTCGAGTTTCCGTTGGGTTGGTAACTTACACATAGGAATTGTCTTGTCATGTGCTGATGAGGTTAAGACTATTTATAAGCTCAGGTTGGATGCTGTATGAGTTTGCTCAGGCTGCTGTAACAAAGCACTACAGAGCAGGCAGCTTAAACAGCAGAGATTTATTCTTTCACAGTCTGGAGGCCAGACATCCGAGATCAAGGTGTCATTGGCAGGGCTGGTTCCTTCTGAGGCTGAGGGAGACTCTCTCCCAGGCCTTTCTCCCAGCTTCTGGGGGTTTGCCCACAATCTTGGCATTCCTTGGCTTATTAGAAGCAATGATCTCTGCCTTCATCTTCACATGGCGTTCTCCCCGTGTGCATTTCTGGGTCCAAATTTCCCTCTTCTTATAAGGACACCAGTCATTGGATTAGGGGCCCAGCCTACTCCAGTATGCCCTCATCTTAACTAATTACACCTGCAACGAACCCCCTCTCCAAATAAGGTTACATTCTGAGGTATCGGGCATTAAGGCTTCAACATACAAATTTGAGGGGACACAATCCAGCCCATTACACCCTCCATTCAGGAGCCAAATAAGATGAGCGTTTACGAGACTGTTTGGAAATCTTCCTTAAAGGAGAAGTCCTCCTGCTTTCACTAGATGGAAAACCCAAGTCCCAGAAGTGGTGCTCGCTTTGGCAGCTGACCTGAGCACCAACTCTGGCTATGCCCTGTACTTGCTGTGTGTCCTTGGGCAACTCCCTTGGCCTCTCTGAGCTTCTCTTTCCCCATCTATACAACGGACAAAATAGTTTCGACCTCAGGAGTTGTTTTCCAGGCTGAGCAAAATAACAAATGGAAACGCTCCACATCCAGTAAATGTTCAATGTATGGGGTTTCTCTCTTCCTACCCACCTCCCAGGCTGTGTCCCCGACACTAGACTGAACAGTGGGGTGAGTTCGTGGAATAGTGACTGTACTGATAACAATATCAGCTCACCTTTCCTGAGCACTTGCTCTGTGCCACACACACACAGGCCCTCTGCCTCACCAAATCCCAGCTACACAAAGAGGAAAGTGTCCCAGGGGCAGAGCTGGCTGTCAGGGACCACAGGCTGTAAAATTGGGTGTGCTCCATACACCCCAGGACCTGCAGGCAGGTGCCCACTCTCACATCTGCACTCAGCTGCCTCACATGAGGCAGGGGTCTCGCTGCAGCCCAAGCCCCATGAAGCCAGAAGGAAGGTCAGCAATGCGTGGCCAGAAGGACACTGGTTTGGGGTCCAGAGGTCTGGGTGGTGAGCAAAGCCCCTCCCAGAAGCAACGTCAGGCGAGCCCGTCTGAATAAATCTGGGCCCTCCAACTGGAATGCCCTGGGAATAGGGAAGGAGGGCTCCCAGGACCTGCTCCCTGGACCCCTCACTGGAGGGAAGGAGCAGGGGCTCTTCGGGGAGCCCCAGGACCCCTGAGCACTGCCCGGAAGGCGAGTTCGGGACAGTCGGAGGGATGACTTGGACTTGGCCGGCAGGGGCTCAGGAGGAACAAGCACAGGACATCTCGGAGGACCTGCCCCAGTCCTGGTTGGCCACTCTGGCAATCAGGGAGTCTTTCTGGGGCTTGATTTCCCATCTGTGATGTAGAGGTGACCCAGACTGAAATCCAGCCAGCACACACCAGCACATCTAAACCAGCTGTTAACATTTCACAAAGATGCTCTGGGCCCCACCCCCCAGGGGTCACAGCTGCGCCTGCTCTCCTCCAGGCTCAGCCCCACTGCTCAGCAAGCAGCCCATGCCTCCTGCTTCCTGGCCTGGCCACTGAGGGCTCTCTGCCTGGCAGACAACTGACGAGCTCTCTCAGGCGTCTCCTACAGCTCCTTCCCCTACAGATGTCGGCTCCCGGGTCACATCCTCCAGTCAGAGCCCACCACCTACCCCAAGAGGGCAGGATTTGCCTGCATTCTACCACTTTTGGCAGACCCTGTAGATCCCCCTCCCTCTATTAAAGGAACCCCAACTTTATTGGGGTGCCCATGTGTCTAGATGCAGCTAGGAGTGCCCATGAAGCTAAGTCTGGACACTGAGATGCAGGTGGACGTCTGCTGGGCCAGGTCTCTGGGAAAACCACTGTTCTCCTGAGAAAAGAGGCAGATCCAGGGTATATGTGCACAGGCCGCCTCCCCCGCTCTCCTGGGATGTCCATAAGTGTAAGGGCCCCGCTGCGGCCAGAGCCTGGAGCTCATGCTGAGGAGGACCTCGACACGGATGGCAGGGCACGAGCCATGAGCTGGTCTGACTGCCTCCCCAAGACTTCTGACACCGACAGAGGCCAAGTCATGTCCACTCCCCATAGTGACGGTGTCCAGCGCGCGTGTGCAGGTATTTGCTGTTGAATGAATGCGTGGGGGGTGGTTAGAAGAGGAGAGAAGAGGAGGCAAGCAAACATAGGGGGACCACTCATCCCAAAATCCAAAGCCGGCTGTGAGTTCACAGGAGAAAGCCCACAGATGTGTTCCCAGTTAGCGTCTGACGGGTCACTGGCACACTCCTCGTCCTGGTTGCCCATTCCATCAGTCGACAGGTTAACTTGGTGGTGCAGACCCAAAGAGACTGGTCAGGGTTCCCGTCTGAACTGACCTTGTCATCTGTCTTATTTCCTGACACTCGGCCGAGAGCTGGGACAGAGAAGTTGAGGAGTTGGAGCTGAGAGACTCAGGTGGTTAGAATGTTCAGGACAGAGTACCAGAGAGCATACAAACTGCACAGAGAGAGAGCTCTGAAGGTCTGCAGAGGTCCCCCTTGAGTCTACAGTTATGATCAGTGCATGCATGAAGAAACAAGCTGAGGCCGAGGAAAGGATCATCTCAAGGATCAGAGAAAATAGATAACTGCATCCAAGAACAAAGCTCAAGAATATTTATATGAATACAAAAACACCCAGCACCAACAAGATAAAATTCACAATACCTGGCATTTCAACAAAACTTACTAGACAGGCAAAGAAACAGGATAATACAGGTCATACTGAGGATTAAAACCAATCAGTCAACCAGATTGACCCAGAACTGACACAGATATTAGAATTAGCAGACAATGACACCAAAACATATAAACAATCATTATAACTATGTTCAAAAGCTAGAGGAAAAATTGAACATGTTAAGTAGAAACATGGAAGTATTAAGAAGACCCAACTCAAACTTCTAGAGATGAAATGCTCTTCCCCAGGCCCCACCGGAGGTCTGAGTGGAGGGCAGGCCAGAGCCTCAGGACAGGTGGCCCAGAGGGACCCAGTGCCTGCCCAGCCTCCCTGGGGGGCCTGGGGTGTGTCCGCATCTACAGTGCACACTTGGAGGGGCTGCCCCAGGGTGGGGGGTCAGTGTACCCAGACAGTGCTGGACAAATGCCAGCTCTACCCCCTCACCTGAAGCAGCCACGTCAGCCATGCCCCTTCCTCATCCTTCCCTGAGTCCCCACCAGGACTCCCCAGGTCCCCACTGGAACCTGCCTGGTTTGGGAAAGATCCATCCTTGGGCCTCCAGACGAGCTCAGGGGATGGTGGTGGGTGTTGGGGGAGTGAGGCCAGGAGAAGAGGTGCGTGCCGCCCAGAGCGACTGGGGCCTTGGTGTCCAGTGGTGCCTGTTCTGCAGCCCAGGGGCCTTCCCAAGGCTGAAGAGAGGGAGGGCAGTGCGAGAACACAGGGATTTTCCCGGGAACCACATTTCCTGGCAGTGTGGAAACAGCCCCCCACCCACGTTCCTCCTGCAAACCCAGAGAGAGGCCAGAGCTGTGACCCCAACCTGTGTGTCCCTAACTGGTTCTGCACACTAGGAACAGTAGCAGAGAGATAGAGAAAGATGACAAGTAGAGACAGGTAGAGATACTACAGGCAGAGACACTACAGGTAGAGACACTACAGGCAGAGATATTACAGGTATAGACGCTACAGGTGGAGACAGGTAGAGACACTACAGATAGAGGCACTACAGGTAGAGACAGGTAGAGATACTACAGGCAGAGACACTACAGATAGAGACACTACAGGTAGGGACGACAGGGAGAGACAGTCCGGTGCACAGGCCCTGGCGAGAGCGGTGACAAGGGAGAGCTTTCTCTCTCGACCCTTCCAATGGATGCTTTGTTTTTACGTCTCTGGTCTCTCTCTTCCTTCCGAACTGGCCTCCTAAGGCGTCCTGTGATGAGGACACAAGGTCTTCTGTCTGGCTGAGGACAGTAATTCTAGCTCAGCCTTGTGGGCTTAGTCTGTGTTCTCTTCTGCCCTCCCTGCAGTCTCAGGGTCCCCCCAGTCCCTCTGTCTGCTTTGCTTGCTCAGTCTCTGCCTCTTCGGTTAGACCCTGGGCCATATGAGAATATTTGAGAGGAAAACATTAAAACACTGGCTGGAGGCTCTGGCAAGAGAGCAGGGTCTGGCTGTGGACATGCCTCATGTAGGGCGACCAAACACAGCCCACAGCCTCAGTGGGGGAGCCCCAGGAGTCAGTGTCCACGGCTCTGGCCTCCTAGTCAGGCAGCTTCCTCGGGCGGAACATTCCAGGAGTGGAGCAGAGGAAGGGCCAGGTCTCACCTTCCCACATGGGCTCTCGCACCTCACCTCCCACCCTCAGCCTCTCCAGAGTCACACCCGTCTGTGTGGGAGAGGGCAGAGGAAGGGCCCAGAGGTCTCATTGCTCACAGTACAGACATGGCCAGCCCACAGCCCATGCCACTGGAGCCCTTGCTCCCTCCAGGGCCTGGGGCCTTGGTGCCAGGGGTCTCATGGCTTATCTCCCTTAGCCGGGCCCACCAATGTGCTTAGGCCTCACTTTCCTCTGCTTTGAGAAATCCAGCCACTATAATTCGGTACATGTGTGTGGTGATGGGTTGTAATTAGTATTTTGGTGGTGAACATGATGTAGTCCATGCAGAAATAGAAGTACAATGATGTACACCTGAAATTTTTGCAATGTTATAAACCAATGTTACTGCAATAAAAAAAAAAAAAAAAAAAAAGAAATCCAGCCACTGCCCATCTCCAGAATGTTGCTGATGACTCTCCTGGGCTGCTGTTTCCTCTGTTGCTCTCCGCCCTCTCGCCCCTTCTCTCTTGGCTTAGTGAGGTTTAGGCAAATGACTGGGTTACTCTACCACATTTAACCAAAAGTCCTGCCCACGAGTTTCCACCGCCACCCAGGGGTCTCTCCCAACTGGGGAAGAAACAGGAGAAGGACCAGGCTCAGGCGGGACTCTGCCTGTCTCCAAGCCTGCAATCACCGACCCCCGCCCCCAAAGCTGTGGGCGTCCCTCCTCTACCATGCCTTGTGTCCTCAGAACCCGGCGCTTTGTGTGAAAGGGGAGGTGTGGCGTTCAGACACCTTGTTCTGCCACAATAAAGCCTGGTTTTCTAGACTGTTGCCTCACTGGAGATTCAAGTCAGTCTTGAGACTCAGAGCCAAGCAGTGCCCGTTTGATCACATCCATTATCTGAGTGGAATTAAATCAGGAGGAGGGAGCCCCCCAGGACTGCCTGATTTATTGGGAAATAGAAATGCATTGGTCTGATGTTGAACAGCCATCATCCTCCACGGTACAATGGGCGCAAGTAACAGGTTGTCTGGAGAAGTGAGGGACTCAGAACTGAAGGATGGGGGAGTGTTCATTTAGCCCAGGAGGGAGGGAAGAGTGTCCAGAACAGAGGGAACAGGATGTGCAAATGGCCTGGGACACATCACTTCTCAGAATCCCCAGTGTACCAGCCCTTTCATCACCCATCTTCAATTCTGATGTTTCAGATTCAGGGCTTCTACTCACTCAGAGGGTAGAAACTATGGCTATTGGGTGAGGCGACACTAGGCTTCCAGGACAAACCTGCAAATTTTCCATTTGAAGTTCACACTCAGAGTGGCTCCACCCTGACTTGTAAGCAACACCCTCTGGTCAATCTGACCCTCAGCAGTGCCAGGCTTTCTCCCCACGTTCAGGCTGGGGGATGTCAGGACTTTGCCACACTGAGTGAAAGTGCCCAGGTCAGATCCGTCCCCTGACCTTTTCCTCCAGGCCAGTACTGCTGACCTCAGAGGGCATCGTGCAGCAGTTTCGTTGTGAATGGACCTGCTTCTCAAGCGGAATCTCTCATGGACGTCCCAGGAGACAATGGAGGGAAACATGCCTCTGTCTGCCAAGTCCTGCACAAGGCTGGGCATGGGAGGACCTCGCTGGATGACATCTGACCATGGGGAAAACACGTGCCATGTAGTTCATGGGCAGGCAGAGGAAATCCTGCTAGATGCAGTTCTCTGCGCTTGTATAGCTCCTGCACCTATTCAGAAGTCCAACATCAAACTCAAGGCCTGGGAGAAGCTACAACTGACAACCCGATTCCATTCCAGGAACAGCAGGTCCCAATCCTCAGTCCTAGACAAAAGTCCTCTCATTTCTGGTAGCCATCAGTCAACTCAAGTACCCAGGAATACAGCCACAGATGCCCCTAATGACTCCCAAATCTGCACCTTTGTCTAAATCTCTCTCCTGAGCTCTAGATGCAGACACATGCCCCAGGCACCCCAAACCTAACGTGTCTAGAACTGAACTCACACCAGTGCAAGGGGATGAAGGAGACTTCAAGGATGAGGAGGCCTTCAAATTGGGCCTTGCAGGAGAGTAGAAGGCCTAAATGGGAAAGAAGATGAAGGGAAATGGGAAAATATTTGAAGAAATTTTAGGTAGAAAATCAATAGGACTGGGGATTGGGTGGATGTGGCAGTGGGGGAGGGGTGATAGAGGATTCAGCAAAACTCAGCAACACATTTTTAATAATTATCTTTGAAATAGATAATACATGTACATGTTCAACACTCAAAGACCACAAAAAGGTATATAATGAAAAGTCAGCCTCTATTCCATGACCATCCCCCAAGTACCAGTGGCCTTCCCAGCACTGGGTTCATGATGGGCCATGAAACACACAAAGCTCTTTTCACCTGACAACACACCATGGAGATCACCCCCGCTCAACACGCACGGAAGGCACCACATTGCATTTAACTAGTATTCTGCTCCTGGACATTCAGGTTTCTCCCAAAGTCCTGCTGCAGTGAATGTCCTTGTGGACATATTTGTGCAAGTATGTCAGTAAGACGAATTTGTTGAGGTGAAATTGTGGGTCAAAGGTATATGCATTTCCAGTATTGGTTGAGAGATATTGCCAAAGTGCCCTCCACGACTGTACCAATTTACACTTCTACCAGGAACATAGGAGAGTACCTTTTCCTCACATCCTCCCCTGCACAGTGTATTATCACATTTGGATTTTTTCCAATCTGAGCAGTGAAGAATGATGACATCTTCATATATTTTAAATGGTATATTTCTTATTATGATGAGGTTGAATATCTTTTCATATACGTAAAAGTCATTTGAACAAAACATCTCTATTGGGCACCTACAATGTGCTAGATATTGGGCTTGCTCCATATAAACAGGTAGAATGGCTCCTGTTTCTGCCTTAGTCAACTTGGTGGATGAATATACCACTCACTGAATACAAGAAGAGGAATTTTGGTAGGGATGTGAAGGGGTTGAGAAGAAAGAAAAGGAAAATTTAATAATCCAGAAAAGGGACTGTGCTGGCCTAAACTAGCCTAGTGGGGAAGGAAAGTAGGAGACAGAGAGAGGAAGGTTAAAGATGTAGAAAGGATAGACTCTGAGGACTGAATGGAAGCAGACTGTGGGAGAGGGTGGAGTCTTAGATGATTCTCAGGTTCTGGGTTAAAGAGTTGACTGAAAGATGGATCCATTTTCTGAGAAGAGAGAGACAACAAGAAATTCAAGAAGAAAAGATTGTGAGATCAAGATGTATGCTTCTGGTAAAGACGGAGTAACAGGAACTGTAGGCACCTTCCTGCCTGAAAAAAAAGTCTAGAAAGAGAAAAAAAAGACAAAATACATAAAATAACAGTTTTCAAAATATTGGACATCTGACAATGAAGGCCACTGATCCCTGAGAGCTGGGAAACAAACAACACGAGCCCTGTGATGGCCCCAGCTTACTGCCTTAGGATAATTTCCGGGTGTGGCACAGGGAGGGAAAGCTGAGCAGTTGGAGCTGAGAGACTCAGGTGGTTAGAATGTTCAGGACAGAGTAGCAGAGAGGATACAAGCTGCACAGAGAGAGAGCTCTGAAGGTCTGCAGAGGTCCCCCTTGAGTCTTCAGTTAAGAATGATCAGTGCATGCATGAAGAAACAAGCTGAGGCCGAGGAAAGAATCATCTCAAAGGATCAGAGAAAATAGTACCCAGCATTTGTACAGAGCTGATAATAGCGCCTGTTCCCACCAGCCATATGGGAAAGCCTTATAATTCACAGTTCACTGAGTGAAGTATTCAGAAGAGCCTGACTTCAATTGTGGGGAATAATTAGCCCCAGACAACACACTGCTCTGTCCAGCCTAACAAACTTTTGAAATAGGACCTGAAAAAATCAGTTTCTGTGAAGATAACTGCATCCAAGAACAAAGCTCAAGAATATTTATATGAATGCAAAAATGCCCAGCACCAACAAGATAAAATTCACAATATCTGGCATTTAAACAAAACTTACCAGGCAGGCAAAGAAGCAGGATAACACAGCTCATAATGAGGATTAAAATCAATCAATCAACCAGATTGACCCAGAACTGACACAGATACTAGAATTAGCAGACAATGACACCAAAACATATAAACAATTATTATAGTTATGTTCAAAAGCTAGAGGAAAAGTTGAACGTGTTAAGTAGAAACATGGAAGTATTAAAAAGACCCAACTCAAATTTCTAGAGATGAAAACTACAATGTCTGAAATGAAAAACACACTGGATGGGATTAAAGCAGGTTATATATCAAAGTAGGAAAGAGTAGTGAACTGGAAGACATAGCAATAGAAACTACTCAAAATGAAACACAGAGAAAAACACTCAAAAAAATTAACAAAGCATGAGTGATCTGGGGAACAACTTCAGGTGGGCTAATTGATGTGGAATTGGAGTCCTCCAAACAAGAGGATGTAGAGGGGAGAACAAAAAAAATTTTGAAGGGGCCAGCCTGATAGCAAGGTGGTTAAGTTCTCCCACTCCGTTTCAGCAGCCCAGGGTTCATGAGTTCGGATCCCGGGCGTGGACCTATGCACCGCTCATCAAGCCATGCTTTGGCAGCATCCCACATACAAAATAGAGGAAGATGGGTACAGATGTTAGCTCAGGGCCAATCTTCCTCACAAAAAAAAATTTTTTGAAGAAATAATGGTCAGATCTTTTCCAAAGTTAATGAAAATGATAAACCCACAGATCCAAGAAACTCAACACACCCCAAGCACAAGAAACATGAAGAAAAGTATACAAAGGCATATTATAACCAAAGTATTCACAACTAAAAATTGTTAAAGTAGCCATAGAAACATGACATGAAACATAGAAAGGAAGAAAGGCAAAGATGACAGCAAGATATAAGGCAAGCAAGAAGATAGAAAAGCAAAATCTTCAGCATACCAAAAAAAAGCTGTAAGCTTACCAAAAAAGCGCTGTAAACTTTGACTTCTATACTCAATGAAAATATCTTTCAAAAACAAAGGCAAGCACTTCTGGAATGAAGGGCATGAGGAACTCCACAGACTCTCACCTCAGCAAAACAATAACTGGTGAAAATTAATTTTTCAAAGACAATCATTTAAAGTCTCTGGAAATTGTCCTAAGAACATAGAGCAAATGGAGAAACATTTATTCAAGAAAATCTACTAAATCTCAGCGAAAACAGTGAGCTACTATGGAATTTGAGTATTGATCCCCTCTTTCACCACCCAGAGCTCACCCCTCCCCAGAGCTCAATGTGATGGAACCTATGTTCTGGGCAGATGCAGTCAAGAAGATGGGGCTCCCTCTCCCCTCACCTCCCAGTTGAGGGCTACACTTATTCCCCAGGAGGGGCAGGCCACCAGGATTTCTCACTTCCCCCACCTCTGTGTTGCAGAAGCTCTAATCCAGGCAAATGTGGCTGAGAGCTCTGGGGATCCCTTTTTCCACTCAACCCCTAGAAGCTCTACCCAGGTGCAGCAGGCTGAGAATACTGAACCGAATCATCCTCAACCCAGATTGCTCATAGGGCAGGGGTTCAATGCCAGGAGAGGCAAACCAAGAAGACTAGAGGCTAATGCATATGCCTACCACACCAAGTGTAGAATAGGGGTATCACTCCAAAAGAAACAGGCCACTGTCCTGACCCTCAACCCAAAACAGTGGCACAGAAGTTCTCAGAGAGGGCCGGCCCTGTGGCTTAGAGGTTAAGTGCGTGCACTCCGGTGCTAGCGGCCCAGGTTCGGATCCCGGGCGCCCACCGACGCACTGCTTCTCCGGCCACGCTGAGGCTGTGTCCCACATACAGCAACTAGAAGGATGTGCAGCTATGACATACAACTATCTACTGGGCTTTGGGGGAAAAAATAAATAAATAAGATTATAAAAAAAAAAAGAAAAAAGAAAAAAAAAAAAAAGAAGTTCTCAGAGAGACAGAGAGACAAGCAAAGAGAACAGACTGCTCTATGGTTCTCCCTGAGGGAACTGACTACACGTAGAACAGAAAATGGGAAAGTTTAAGCCTAAGGGCACTGCCAAGGACAATGGAGATTTTGGTGGTCAGCAATTAAGAAGCTTGCAGCTCCAGGAGAGCAACAACTGAAATGGAACCAGCTAGAAATTTAACATAGAGAATCAGACAGCTGAGAGGAGCCCTCCTAGGGTTGGAACAAACTTCCAAGACTGGCTAAGCAGCAGGACATTAATTGGATCAGACTGTGGAGCAATGTATGCTTCGGGGCTTGTCAATAAAGACAGAACAATCAGTTAGCAATTAGTGGAGGATACCAGCTGGGCATGATACCAATAGAGTTCAACAGGGATATCAGGGAAACAGTCAGCCCAGTTAAAATCCTTGTCAGCCCTAGAGGAGGAGAGATTGGGGTGATGCCCAAGGCTGTGCCTTCTGAGGTGTGAAATCAGAGGATGCACACTTTAGGGGATACGGACTTCACCAAAATAGTCCATGCAAGTCACTAAACAAATGAGCAAGCAGACAAGAAAACAGCAACAAAAATTCCTGAAAAGAGGAGATCACTATCCAGAGTTGCTGCAATATATTATCTAAAATGTCCAATTTTTCATAAAAGAAATATGAGTCATGTAAAGAAACAGGAAAGTACGACATATACTCAGTGTTGTATTTTTTTAAGCAAGCAACAGAAACTGCCTTTACCTTTGAGGAGTCCCAGATATTGGGGTTAACAGACTAAGACTTCAAAGCAATGATTATAAATATATTCAAAATCCAAAAGGAATTATATTTAAAGAATTAAAAGAAGGTATGATAACAATGACTCATCAAATAGAGAATGTTAATGAAGAGATAGAAATTATTTAAAAGAGCCAATTGGAAACTCTGGAGTTGTAAAGTATAATAACTGAAATGAAAAATTCAACAGAGAGACTCAACAGTATATTTGAGCCACAGAGAAAAACTCAGTGAATTTGAAAACAGATCAGTACAGTTTATGCAATCTGAGGAAGAGAAAGAAAAAGAATGAAGGGAAATGAAGAGGGCCTCAGAGACGTGTGGGACGTCATTAAGCACATCAACATACATGAAATTGGAACTCCAGAAGGAGAGGTAAATTTGCATAAAAATTATTGGAAGAAATAATGGCTGAAAACTTCCAAAATTTGATGAAAAATATTCATCTACACATGTAAGAAGTTCTGTGGACTCCACGTAGGATAAAAGCTAAGAAACCCACACTTAGACAAATCATAGGCAAATATTGAAAGACAAAGTGAAAATTTTGAAAACAGCAAGAGAAAACTGACTTGTCACATACAAGGGAGCCAAATAATGTCAACGGCTAACTTCTCATCAGAAACAATGGAGGCCAGAAGGCAGTGGGATGATACGTTCAAAGTACTGGGGGGAAAACACTGTTAACCAAGAATCTTATAACAAGCAAAGTCATCTTTCAAAAATGAAGGTGAAATAAAGACATTCCAAGATAGGGGCCAGCCTGCTGGTGTAGCTAGCGGTTACATTTGCATGTTATGCTTTGGTGGCCTGGGGTACACCAGTTCAGATCCTGGGCGTGGACCTACTCACCACTCATCAAGCCATGCTGAGGCAGCATCCCATATAGAAGAGCTACAGCTCTACAACTGTGATACACAACTATGTTCTGGGGCTTTGGGGAGAAAAAAGAAAGAAAAAATAGACATTCCAAGATAAACAAAGCTGAGGAAATTTGTTGCTAGCAGACCAGCCTTACTTGTAATCCTTCAAGAAATATGAAAGAAAGTTCCTCAGCAATATTAAATATTTTTTATTTCTTCTCTTAGCTAATGTAAAAAGAAATTGCATAAAACAAAATCTATAAAATTGTATTGTTGGGCCTGCAGCAAAAGAAATGTAATATATTTGATAAGAACACAAAGGAAGGGGTGGGGATGAAGCTACAATGGTGTACGGGAAATGAGCACTGATAGCTTGAATCCACAGGAGGAAATGAAAAAAGCCACAAATGGTAAACAATAATGTTACTATTAAAAAAAACTCTATGAATACATTTGTTTTCTCCTTTTGTCCCTTAGCTTCTTTAAAAGACATGGGATTATATAAAGCAATAATTACGCCAATGTGATATTGGGTTTGTAACATCTCTTGATGTGATATCAATAAGAATAATAGCACAAAAATGAGGGGGAGTGAGAGGAGACGGCTATATAGGAGCAAATTTCTATATCTGGCTGGAATTAGGCTAGTATAAATGTGAACTGGATCTGATATGTTAAGGGGTATATATGAGCCCTAGACAAACCACTAAGAAAATAGCTCAAAAATATACTTTAAAACACCATTAAAGGAATTAACATGTTATACTAGAAAAGATCCATTTAAGACAGAAGGATGTAGCAAAGGAGGAACAGAGGAAGTAGTTGTGAGACAGAAAACGTAGAGCATAAATGCAGACGTGAGTCCAATCATGGCAATAGCAACATGCGGAAGGAAGAACGGGGAGCCCCGGGTCAGATATGGTCTATTTTAAGCTCCCTGAGCCCCGAGGAGCTTGGCACCACACCAGGCTGGCCCTGAAGCTTCCTGACATTCAGGCCTGGATCAGTCTCCATGTGGATGTCTCGCCTTCATTATACTGTGTAGTATGCTGCTCTCGGTCTTTATTGCTCTTGGGCAGAAGCCCACAGAGCATTGAGTCTTTAGTTTCCTCACGTTGTTCCTGCCTTCAAGTACACTCAGCCTGAGCTGGAAGGTCTGCCAGTGCAACCCCTGAAGTCTTATCCTCAGTCAGGAAAGACCCACGGCTTGGAGATTCATTTCCATTCTTTGTGAGTACCACTGTTTCCAAGCTTCCTCCTCTCTCAAGCCCAATGTTGGATGCAGATTCCTAGCAACAGCTGTGACCACTCAACAGCACCCATGGAGTTCTCACCCGTGTGTAGACCCAGGCCTGGACAAGAGCTGGGACCCATAGGGACAGGATGCACTGATGTTCTCCTCTGCCTCTTTGGGGAAGGCCCTCAGGCTAGGGCCCCTGGCCAAGGCTTACAGCTCCTCCTGGGCCTGTACCAACCTCTGATCCATGAGTGGACTGCTGCTCCCTGGACAGAGGATTTGGGAGCACTTTGGGTGCAGGCACATGGCCCTACATGTGCAGACCACCCAGACCCTGGTGGTGATGGCAGCCAAGCCTGAGAGGCACAGACTGGCCAGCAATCATTCCGGATCAAGCTTATGAGTCCCATTCAGTAAAGCATGGGGAGATGTTGACCTTGCCCACCCAGTCTGGCACCAGAATCTTGCCTGCAGCCATCAGATAGGCCCACTCGGCTTGACCAAGCTTCTGGCCTCTTCCTGGAAGAGCTCTTTAGCTTTGCTTGTTATGAAAACAAAGATGTCCCCAGTATGAATTGACACTGTGAACTGAGCTCTGTGCAGTTTACCACGCAGTTAACATAAACAAGATTATTTTCAAAAACCATAGGATACGAGGAATGAGATTCCTTCCCTATCAGAGCTACTGAAACTGGGCTAGTGCGTCCCATTCCATCTGAACTCCTCCTCTGGCCTCTCTTGTTCTTGAACATTCTTTCCCCTGCTTGTCTGTGCTGTGTTGGTTCTCTCTCAACCAGATAATGCTGTCTGCAGGCAACTCGGAGTGTTTACATCTGCAGCTGCCCCAAGTTCTCTCTCAGGGAGCTCCTGATCCATAGACATCTAAGAAGCTGCTTTCTGCTGAGGCCCTCTGCTGGTTACTCAGCCCCCAGGGGTGGCCTATGGTGACGGAAAGGGCAAAATTTCTACTCTGTTTAAGGGAGGAAAACAACTTCCTTTTCATTTTCCATGGCTCTATATTGCTTTATAATTTTAAAAAACTATTTTAAAAGAGGAAGAGATAGGAGCAGACAGGGACTCTTCCACTGCCCTCTGAAAATCGTTTTCATTTTCTCCTTAGCTGCTCATTGAAGGCCTGTGTGCCAGGGCATTGAGGGCCCTTCAGGAGTTCAGAGACAAATTGGATAAAGTCCCCACCTGTGTTCCTTGCAGCTCTGGCATGGAGCTGACACCTGAAAGAGCCATGACAGATGTGGGCGGGTGTCCTCGCCCAGCTGGAGCTTGGGGGGGCTCAGGGAAGGGGGTCCACATGGTGGTGGGAGGTTCACTGGAAGGTGTGCCCAGAGGTGGCAAGGAGGAAATGGAAGGAGAGGGAAGTGCCTCAGCAAAGGCCCAGAGGGGGAAGAGAGCCAAGAGCCGGCAGAGCCTGGTCAACCAGAAGCCCCAGGCAGAAGGAATAGAGGGAGGACTAAGGGCTGGACAGAGCTTGGTGAGAAGGCGGAGTGGTCTTCACTTCGTCCAGTTGGCAGAAGAAACCCGGGACACCCAGGCTCAGCAACATCCTAGCTACCCCATGACATGGTAGATGAGCACAGGGCAGGCAAGGAGCCCAGCCTCCATCCTGCGGGGATGGAGGACTCCTTACACCACCGCTGTCACATCCTTCTTTAGGAAAGCTGTTTGCTGTTTCTGCCCACTGGGTGACCACAGCCTGAGCACTGCCCCCTGCACCCCGTGACACCACAAGCTCACAGCACCTCCTTGGATGTTGGCATCTAAGGCGTTACAATGTCCCATGAACCAGGGACAGACCTTACCTCTCGCAGAGGAGGAAGCGTGGGCACCGGCTCGTCCAGCAGAGCCTGGAGCCCACACACCCAGCTCCTCTGAGCCACCTGGAAGCCAATGTCCTAAGAGGCAAATGTTCTACAATGGCTTTTCCTTGAGAGCTAATTCAGACCGTGATTTTCCCACCCCACAGGCAGGACTGTTTTTAAAAATATGATGGCTATAAAGAGTGGCATTGGCAAATCTCTGGCCTTGCCTGGACCCCAGTTTCCGTCTCCCCATCTGCGGTTTGTGAGGTGGAGTTGAAGCAACCAGTAATCACCAAAATGCCTATCCAGCCCTGACAATTTTGGGTTCTGTGATTGACCTTGGAAAAGCAGCAGGCTGCATTTTCAGGTGGATCCCAGCTGGTCTTGTCTTCTTAGACAACCTAGGAGATCTGGTTGGAGATTAAAGGATAAGAAGCAGTGGGCCCTAGATGAGCTGGGGGAACCAAGGGCAGCTGGTGAGGCCCTGGGGCCTCTGTCCTCAGGGTGTAGTTGCACCATCCCTCTGGGAGACAGAGGGGCCCTCCTCACACAGGGCCAGCCTCCCCAGGCAGCAGCAATGAGGGGGCAGCAGCCACAGCAGAAGCGCAGACGTCCACCCTTGAACTGGCAACAGGCATGAATATTCTGCTCTGACCTAAACACCAGAAGTGCAGATGTGGGGAATAGCTATCCCAGAAGACCTTAAACAAGATGATTTGTCTCTTTCTGGAAAGACTCCTGCCTGGGAGATAGGGCACCAGGAGCAAAACTCAAATCCGTCCAGGTCTCAGTCTTCTTATCTCTGAAGTGGAGAGAACCCTGTCAGGGATAAGGAAATCACAAACAGGAAAACTCATCCAGCATTCTGCCAACAAACGTGGACACAGCGTTTGTTGACCACTCTGTGTCATATCCTAGTTCCTGGAAATCAAAAGTGAATCCCTTCCTTCCAGAAGCCCATAACCTAGTGTGTTCTGGCTTTGCCCTTAATAGTTGCATGACCTTGGGCAAGTTACATCTGTGCCTCATCTATAAGTGGATGTAAGGTACAAACCCATCTTGTAAGGTTTTTTATGAGGATTTAATGAGTTGAAATACACAACACACCCAAAGCAGTACCTGAGGCCCACAAGGGCGTTTCCGTGGAGGGAGCAGGGAGACTTTGGGGACGGGTCACTGGGACTGGATCTGAAGGGACGAGAGAGAGAAGACAGAGAGGGCAGTGGAGACCACGTGCAGAGGGAAGACTGGAAACCACGCCTGAGAGAACACGTGGTGCGGGAAGTGAGAAGCGCCTCAAGGCTGCAGTCGGGCACCAGTGGTATGGAGAGGAAGGTGGCCCAGTTCTGGAGGACTCCGGATGCCACATCCAGGGTATGGACCCTGTTTTGTAGGCAGTGGGGCACCAGAGGGATTCTCTTAGCAGAGAGTGTGGCATCATGGGACTTGTGTTTTAGGAAGACGGCTTCAGCTGTGAGCAGAGGATACATGGGAGATGCGGCAGACGTTGGGGCAAGGATCATCAAGTTACCCTCCACCATCACCCATCACCCATCACCCATCACCCATCACCAAGTTACATCAGCCAGGCGCACCCTACGAAGCTCCCAGACACTGTGATTGGTTGTGGGGCGTTCCTGAAAAGTCAGTCAGCTTGTTTCTGACTGCGGTTAGGTGGGTTTGTAGAATATTCACTGATATCACTCGACAATTTTATCATCATAATCCTAAAGAATTGTATTTCCAAAAATAAAGGCATATAAATTGTTGATAGAAAAAGTTCTCAATTACACAATGCTCAATTACTCAGCACTCAGTACTCAATTACACAGCAAACGTGCTGATAAAAGAAAGTCAAGTGCCAGAGGAAGCCAGCTTCCTCTTTGCTTTACAGGTAAGTATGTCCTTATGAGGAACAAACAAAGACAAAAACAAAAGCAATCCTTGATACTCAACACCACCAGCCCGACTCCTGGAGAACCTCAAACTCCCCATGGAGCCTGCGCATCATCATCTGTCGTCAGTAATTGAGACCTCCAAGGGGAGTTTTGCTGTTGCCAACTGGGTCACCTCATCTGCTCAGAAAAGATTCAGGGCATCCAGGGTACACGTTGTCAAGGAAAAGCCAGGCTGGCCTCAATGGAGGGAAAGGCCAGCTGGTGAGGGAGCAGGGCCTCGGAGGGGTCCCCAGACCTGGAACCTTCTGTCCAGAGGCTGTGGCTGTTAGGTCATGCCAGCCAGCCCACAGTGGCAGGTGGCCTGAAAGCCAGTGGGTTTATTCACAATGAGAAAGGAAGTGAAGGACTGCTCAACAACGCAGATTTTCCTATCTGAAGGTCCGCACATTCCATCCCCAGGGGAAGGTCTAGGTAGAAAGTCAGCACTGTGCTCTTCAAGTTGATGGGGAAGGGCCATGGTCAAGGCCGGTGTCCGTGAGCAGCTGGCCCAGGGACAGGCCTGCTCAGCGGACAGTGTCTTCGAGTGCACTCTCAGACCTCTCGCCCTGTGAACCTGTGGAGACCACTCCATTTGCTTTGCACCATGAGGAAGTTCCCTCCTCTTTCTAGTTTGCCAAGAGTTTTTATCATGAATGGCTGTTGAATTTTATTTTCCAATCTAGGTGAATTCTCTCCTTTGTTCTGTGAATGTGGTGATTTACATTTATTTTTTAATGTAAAACCAACCCTGCATTCCTGGGATCAAACCCGCTTGGTTAAGGTGCATTATCCTTGCTCTATAAAGCTGGATTCAACTTGCTAACATTTTGTTAAAGACTTTTGCATCTATATTTATGAGAGATATTGGTCTGTAATTTTCCTTTCTTGTAATTTCCTTGCCATGTATCAAAGTTATGCTAGACCCATAAAATGAGCTAGAAAGCATTCTTTCCTCTTCTATTCTATTAGTTTAAGACTGGTGTTGTTTCTTCCTTAAATGTTTAACAAAATTTACCAATGAAGCCATCTGGCTCTGGAGTTTTCTTTCTAGGAAGGTTTTTTATTAAGAATTCAATTTCTTTAATAGCTACAGGGCTATTCAGATCTGCTATTACATCTTGTCTCTGTTTTGATAAACTATTTTTCAAAGAATTTTTTCACTGCATCTAAGTTGCCAAACTTATTGGCATAAATGTGCTCATAATATTTCTTTATTATCCTTCTAATGTCTGTAGGATCTATTATGATGGTCCCTCTCTCCTTTTTGATATCAATAATTTTGGATTTTTTTTCCTTTTTCATCAGTCTTGCTAGGTTTTTGTTAATTTTATTAATCTCTTCCAAGAGTTTAACTTTTGGTTTTATTGATTCTTCTATTGGATATCTGCTTTCCATTTCACTGATTTCTACTCTTATCTTTAATATTTCTTTCTTTCTAGTTATTTTGGGTTTAATTTGCTGTTTTTCCCTAGCTTCTTAAGGAATCATATCATTAATTTAAAATTGTGCTTCTTTTCTGCTATAAGCACTCAAAGCTATAAATTTCCACTAAACACTTCTTTGGTGCATTGCACAAACTCTGATATGTCGTGTTTTCATTTTCATTAAGGTTAAGACATCTTCTAAGAATTACTCTGTGATTTTTCTTTGACCCGCGGATTCTTTAAAAGAGCTTTGCTTAATTTCCAAATATCATGGGGATTTTTTAGATATCTCATTGTTATTGATTTCTAATTTAATTTCATTGTGGGCAAAGAATACACTATGGATGATTCTAAACTTTTGAAATTTATTGAGATTTGTTTTTTAAGCTTAGGTGGATAGTCTATCTTTATGAAGATGCCATATGTCCTTGCAAAAATTATGTTTCTGCAATTGCTGGGTGTAGTGTTCTATAAGTATCAATTAGGTCATGTTGATTGATGGTACTGTTCGAATCTTCTATAGTATTACTGATTTGTTGGCGTAATTGTTTTGTCCATAAATGAAAGCAGGGTGTTAAAATCTCCAACCACAGAACTCAAAAATCTCCTCCTCAAATGATACAAATAACTGAACTATGAAATTTCTATGCAAAACCATACCCTCAACATTACTTGAAAAAAAAGAATGTCAAGACTGCAAAATAACTGTCAATTAAAAGAGAAAAAGCAACAAACTCCCGCTCCAGGTCCCACCCACTGCACCCCAGCCCTACACAGGCTGCCACAGAAAGACCACAGAGGAGGGGGCTGCAGGGGCCAGGAGAAGTGACCCCCAGGAAGATGAGACCCACCCAGCCCTGAAAAACATTCCTCAGATTCCAAAGCACAATTTCAGGGCCAGGCAGTGCATTAAGGGGCAGTCACGATTTAAAGGAACTGTCCTCCTAAAAAAGCTGAACCGTAAGAAAGAGGGTCCTTTGGAAATTGGTAAGGAGAGGGAAGCCAAGAAGAAGGAACAGGTGTAGCATCGTGCATGACAGAAACCAACAAAATCAGAGGATTCAAACCTCCTCCCCCAAAGCAAACCTCTAGTGCCAAGGACCACAGTTACCAGACTGACAGGAAAGGGCAACATTAACTAGGAATCCTGTTCATAAAATAAACAAGGGGAAATAAAATCCATAGAGAACTGCTGCCAACATCAGGAAATAAATTTACACACAAATCAAGGGAGAAAAATCTACTCTTCCTCCAGAGACAACATGAAGAACAAGAAGAAAACTGTTAAGTGTACACTCCAAATAGAATTAGATATAGTCAAACAAGCATTTGAGGATATGAGAAACCACCTTGAATCAGAAATGCAATCTCAGGAACAGAAATGGACCACAACAGAGAGAAAAGAAAAAAAGAGTCAATTGAACTCAGAAAAGAAATGGAAGAAAAAGACAAAATTCTCTTGGAATTGAAGAATAAGTCACAAGGTGCCCAAGAAAGAATAGACTCAAATGCAAATTGAATACAAAGAAACGTAACCAGAAAAGGCAGCAAAACAACCGTGAGAATAAAAATGACACAAATAAAGAAGTAAAACAGGCCAGAGAGAAGGGAGCGGAAATGAAGACAGGAGATAGACAAAGAAGAAACCATGTTCGTGTTCCTGAAGTCCCTGCGGGAGAAAACCAAAACAATGGAGTACAACCAATATTCAAAAGTGTAATCCAAGAAAACATTCCAGAAATAGGGAAAGACTTGAATCTGTACGTCATAAAGGGCCCAGCGGGAACCTGAGAAAATTAACCCAGAGTGTCAAGACGTGTTTTGGTAAAACTATTAGACATCAAAGATGACGATAAAATCCTCAAGGCCACTGGGCACAAAGAACAAATAACTTAAAAAGACGAAAGAATTAGATTAACCGCAGACCTTTCAAAACACACAAACAAAGCAAGAAGACAGTGGAACAGCATTTTTCGAAAACCCAATACACGAAAGTGTAAACGAGGATCTAAATCCAGCCAAGCTGTCCTTCAGGTATCAAGGCTGTAGAAAAACACATTTCAACACACAAGAATGTAGGGAATCCTTCACCCATCAGCCCTTCCTGGGCCACCTCAGTTAGTTCCTCCTTCTCTCGAGTTGAAAGCAAACACTTAAAATCAGCGACTCGCGAAAGCACGTGCTTCCCAGCCACTAGTGCCATCACCTTCCCAACTTGACACCAGATTTGGAGGTGACCCTCTAGCATCCCATAGACTCCCCTCATCCTGCCCCTAGTGACGTGTAGGATGGACAAGAGATGCGAGTGAAGTGGGAGAACGATGTTTGTAAAAGAGAAATGAAGAAACCCATTAACCCTTAACGAAACTGCCCAGGCAATGGGTTTTAGGAGAGTCCCTATGGAGGTTAAGGATGTAGAAACTGACGTGTTTAATCTCTCTGTGCATATCAAGGAGCCCTGTCCAGGCCAAGCCTGTCTTCCAGCCACCGTGGGATGTGGGTGGTGCTGCTCCATGAGAGCCCTGGCCCTCCTCATGCAGAGACACCTGCAGACAGATTGATGCCCAAGGACTTACCCCATGGGCCTGTCCGACGGGGGGAGGGGAATGTGCCTAAGTAAAGACAGCATCAGGCACAGAGCCCCACTGCTGTCCCTGTGCAGCATGGACGGGTCTTCTCTCTGTGCCTCAGTTTCCCTGCTGATAAATGGTGGGAGGGAGACTCTGGATGGGACCATCCCCTGAGTCTCCCACTTTAATCCTCGATGACCAGGTTAGAAGGAGTGGAAGAGCCTACACTCCAAGGAGCCTCTGGCAACCCCAGGACACTCCCCAGCTAAAGATGTCACCGCACTCCCCGGGGTCCTGTGGGGAGGGGAGGCAAGCGGAGAGCGCCTGAGGCCCAGTGGAGCAGAGGGGAGCTCTGCTTGTCTGCGTTAAGAGTCACTGGCGATTCTCTCGCCCCCAAGTCCATGTAGGGGTTGTTAGACGTGCAGGCACTTGGGATCAGATAGAACCAGGGTTCAATGTTTTCTCGCCGTTAACCAGCTGCGTGGCCTGAGGAACGTTACCTAACCATGCTGAGGCCCCAGTTTCCTCATAAGCAAAACAGCAATAAAAATAGAATCTGCCTTGAGGGGCTTGGTGGGATCACAGGATACAGGGCACTTATGCATGGTTCCCAGAACACAGCGAACATACAGGAAGGATGTGCTATTGTTGTTCCAGGAAGCCCAGGCCCCATGTTCCTCCTCTCCTGGCTTTTTGTCCAGAAATCTTTTAATTTCTGACTAAAGGAGCTTCCAAAACAGTTGCCTCCCCCAGCCCTTTCCAAGTCCCTCTCTCCCTTCCCGCAGGCCAGGGGACCAGATTGCTTCTGTCCCTGGGTCACCTCACTCTCTCCCTCTCATTGGAACAGAAAGCCATCTCCCCAACTCGCACTTCTGTTGTCCCCCAAACACATCCTATAACTAGAAGAATTCACTTTTAAGAAACAAGTAAGGAAGAGAGAAATGCAGAGTTCGGCATCCTTCAGACCCCCTTCATCTTTGTCATCTTTGTCCTGCTTCCTGAGCCCCTTTCTGAGGTCGTCCTGAACCAGGTGGGGTTCTCCCGGCTGCCCCTGAGGCTGGTCCTGAGTGATGAGTGACTGGGATTAGGGAGCCTCCCACCCCTCTCTGACTGGGTTCTTCATCTCTGCTGCAGGTGCTTGGGTCTCAGAAACAATCCACTTCTGTTCACTTTGGCCTGCAGTAACACTTGGTGTTTTATTCATTTTCTCTTTCTTTCAAAAAAGCATTATTGGGCGCCTTCCTTCACGAAGCTTCCACCGTTGATCTCCATCTATTCATGTGCAGTTCCTTACATCTTCCATGAAGTTGCAGGCCACAGAAGGGCGGGGACCATCTTGTGAAGGGGTCTCTGAATGGGACCCCACTTCTCTTGTGGAGAAGAGCTGCGGTCCTGCCGTAGAGCATATGCGTCCCGTTGTGTTGTTGAAGAAGTAAAATCGGGGACCCTACAAGTTAGGGGTGAGGAGGACCAGAACCCAGGTGGGCCCTACTCTGCCCTAAGCCAGCCCCACTGCCCCGGTCTGCTCGGGCTGCCAAAAGAAAGTACCACAGACCGGGCAGCTCAAACAACAGAAATTTATTTTCTCCGTCCTGGAGGCTGAAAGTCCAAGATCGAGGTGTCAGCAGGGTTAGTTCCTCCTGAGGCCTCTCTCCTTGGCGATAGATGGCCGTCTTCTCCGTGTGTCCTCACATGGTCTTTCCTCTGGGTGTGTCTGTGTCCTCATCTCCTCTTCTCATAAGGACACCACACATATTGGATCAGGGCCCACCCTAGTGATCTCATTTAACCTTAATCACCTCTTTAAAGATTCTGTCTCCAAATACAGTCATATTCAGAGGTCCTGGGGGTTAGGACTTCAACATGCGGATTTAAGGGGACACGATTCAGCCCATAGCACCCACCACCCCGGGTTCCCATTGGCAGTGTACATTTTGAGTTTCCCACCAGACCAGGAGCCTGGCCTGGGTAGGCAGTGGCTGGCCAATACCTCAGAGCCCCCTAGGCCTGTGGCCTGAGGCTTCACAGCACAGGTGGATGGAAGTCCACCAGCTGACAGCCCTAAAAACATCAGAGAACGTGAAGCAGGTACACACGGGACTCCTCAGAAGTCAGTGTCGATAACCGAAGAAACGTCCTGCTGGTGCACTAATGACTTAAACACAACTCGACTGACAGAAAATCGCAAATAAATGAAGGCACACTCGTATGATGGAATGTCATGTCACCATTAAAGATGATGTCATAAGGTTGATTTACCATGTGGAAAGATGTTCACAGTATGGCACATTTACCTACATATCTGAGATACAAAAGAGCAGAAGTTCATGGAGCGAAACATTAACAGGGCCATCTGGCACCAGCTGGCGTGTGATAGACTGCCACCTTGACCTTCATGTCGTGGTGCAGCATTTGGAGCAATTTACAAAGCATCTTTGTTCCGGGGAAGCACTTTCCCAGCAAAACCCCACAAATGCTGCATGATCTCACCAAGTTCAGTGTGGCCCGAGAGTTAGAAACAGTTGTAAGCCCCTGTCTGGCCATGCTCACCCAGCAGCCAAGAAGATGTCTTCCTTCTGATTTCAGAGAATAACCTTGGACAACCTCCTTTTTTCAAGACTTTGTGCCTCTTATTTACTTGAGCAATTCTTGCAAGAAATAGTACCTTAAGTCCATGGCTACTGTTGTGTAGAACGTGCTGGAACGTGATTCCTAAACTAAGTTCTGCCCCGGGAAAAATTATTTCTGAAAGAGTTCAATGTAATAAAACCCATTGCGAAAATTCTCAAGAGCCTATAACACATAAATGACTCTTGGAGGCTTCAAGACGAAGCCCTTAGGACTTTAATTATGGTTCCAAAAATGGTACAGAACTTCCCCCATAGCAGATAGTTTTAATTAACCCTGGAACAGCATCCAAGCATGTTCCCCTAAATAGCACTAAATAGCACCAGCCAGAGGACCCATATTCATTTTAGAGATACAGGTAAATGTCCAAAATACCGATGCTTGATGTGGGGTCTGTCTTGGCATCTCATTTTTATTGTTGCAGAGTTAGAGTGGTGTGAGCCACAAGCCCAGGCGGCCTCAGGACTCGGGTCAAGCCCAGGTCCCACAGCGACACTGCTATGTGCTCCTCCCCACTACACCTCGGGGTCCCAGTGTCCTCGTCTGCCTTCCAGCAGGGGGTGCCCTGTAATTCTGCAGGTCCTGGCAGAAGGATGGCATGCCCCTGCCTGTCTACAGTCCCCAGCTAGAGGTCATCAGCTCCTGGCCCCTGTGACCCCATGGTGGGTCTCCCACCTTTTCTCAAGAGCAGAGTCGACGTGAGGGGAGGCTGGTGGAGGCTGGTGGGTGCTCTGTGGACACAGAGCAAGGGCCCCATGGGGCTGCCTCTGGCCCCTGCAGCTAAGCATTCAGTGCAAAATGGCAGCCCACTGAAGGACTCCAGCAAGAATCAACCTCTGAGAAATTGTATGGCCTGTTTTCCCCCTAAGCTGAACCCCTGCATTCATCCCACCTCCTGCCCCGCCAGCCACACCTCCTCCCCTCCTCTCCAGATGAGCTCTGCTGCCCACAGCTTTAAATGCCCATCTCCAGCCCTGATCATGCCTCCCCACGGCCTCGACCCCTGCCTGTGTGGTCCCCTAAAAGAGCAGATCACACCGTGCCCCCCACCAGAGGCTGAAAACTTTCAAATGTTCCCCTCACGTGGGAAAGGAGCCCCGCCTGGCACCACTCCCCCCATTGTGGGGATGTTCAGGCAGGGGTGAGAGCTGCAGGTTAGAGAGCAGCGGTTCTCAGACTTTACAATCACGGGGAGCTTGTAAAACACCAACTTCTGGGCTCCGCCTGTTTCCTATCAAGTGGACACCTGGCGAGTGGAACCTAGACATCCAGCTGGGCCTGACGCCCCAGTGTAACCCCTGCTCCGAGAGTCCTCGGCCCTGGTTGGGCATTGAAGTCACCTGCTCATGCCCCAGCGCCATCTCTGAGATCATGACTCTGTTGGTTGGGGGTGGGGTCCCAAACTGGAATTTTGCAGACTTCCAGGGGACCCTAACATGCCGCCAGGCTGAGAACCCACTGCCCTGGGCCAGCGGTTCTCAAACTCGAACTGCAGAGCCCCCAGGGGGTTGGCCCATCCACAATTTTTGGTGAGGAGATCTGAATGGGCCAATAATCTGCATTGCTAACAAGCCCCCCAGTGATGTTGGTCCTTGGACTGTACTTTGGGGACCGCTGCCCAGACTTCGCACTGAGGCGTCAGCTCTAACTTGACCTTCTCAGACAGACCCGGCCACCTCGGCTAGAGCAGCCCCCACACCCCATCTTCCCTCTATCACCTGTTCTATTTCAATGATCCTATTTTCAGCAATTTCAAGGGCACAGGAGGAGGCAGAGTCTAGAGCAGGAGGGCCATGGGGAGGAGGGGTGAGGGGGTGCAGGTTCCTACCGCCCTACCCAGCACAAGTGAGACCACGTGAAACAGGTGAGACCAGGAAGGCACCAGCCAGGACAGGATTACTTCTGGAGTAGGGAGGAGTGTGCAGGGAGGGACACACAGATTCCCAGGAGCTGGTAACTCGATTTCTTAACCCAGTGCACCTGGCTTTGTGTCTTATCATTCCTCTTCCGTGTAGACATACATTTTATGTGCTGTTAAAGCCTTTTTCGGAGGCTATGCACCAAGGGTCTGGTGCAGGCAGAGCTCACAGTGGTGGGGTGGGGGTGGGGGAGGGGCAAGCAGGAGCTGGCCTGCAGTGTGGTTCTCAGGTGCCGTGAGAGAGTGACCCCAACCCACGCACCCTTTTTAAAGGGCTCCTGTGAACTCAGCCTTACAGATGAAGGTTCAGCATCTGTGCCACCCTGCACTGCCCATCCTGGGGGATGGGACACCACCAGGGGGTCTGTTGCCCACAAATGAGCCATCACTGAACAGACATGAAAATCAGGAGGGCTTCCAGTCACTCTCTCAGGAGTATCTGCCAGCACCACACCCCCACCCTGGCCACAGGGGAGCCCGTGTGCCCTCAGAGGCCCACCCAGGACCCCCAGCCCACCTCCCTCATCCCGTCTCAGCCACGTACAACGTCTTAATTGGGATCAGACTGCCTCTGCCTTGCTCCAGGACCGTTGTACATGCAGACCCTCCGCTCAAACGCCCTTCCTGGCTCCGCCTACTGTGTCCACATAGTAAACCAGAACGCCTTCATACCTGGCTTGGGCATCCCTCCTCTGCTTCAGCCCCAGGAGATGGCAGGCCCCCCACGGCGCTCTGGGAGCCTCTACCGTATTGTCATGGTTTTCGAGCTCTGTGTCCTCCCCTGCACCAGACCCCCTGGGCCTGATTTCCCAGCACCAGCTCTGAGGCCCCCTGTTACCCTGCTGTGCCCTAATTGACAGAAACAAAACCCAGCTGTTGCCCTGACTCCAAGGCGCAGAGTCATGCCCGGGGGCCCCAGAGCCCCTGTGCCTCCATCTTCCTGCCATCCACCCTCTCCCCAGAGAGCCCACTGACCTCTCAGACCTCACCTCTCCCACCGCTCCACATCGATGCCAGTAAGATTCCTGCTCCAAGACTGCAGCCCAGGGATACAGACAAGCCTCGATCTCTGAGAAACGTTCCTGCCCCTGAATGGAGCTCAAGAGCTTGCACTTTCTCTGAGCAGGTAGAGGGGGTGGTCACCTGAGGCCACGGAGACAACTGCAGGAACTCAGACCCTGAGCAGCTTTGATACCCTCCCCCAAATCCTGCTCTGGGGCAGGGCTGCCCGAAGCTCACAGTGGGTCCCCCCGGGCGGACAGAGCCAAGCAGTCAGCTTTCTGCTCACTGCCCCAGGGGCCACCTGTCCAGGGAGCTGGTCAGGTAGCAGCCGTGAGCACAGGTGCAAACCTGTGACCAGGCAGGGTTGTTTCTTCCTTTCTACAATACACCTCGTGCAGAGTTTAACAAGAAATCTGGACGTGACAAAGAGCAGGGATGAATGCCATTCAACTGCATTGGCAGTGGGCCTTCCAGAAGGTTTAGATTTTCGGATCAGCAGGATCTAGTATTTGAGACATTTCACAAATGTGTCATTTTAAATCCACGTCATTGGCTCCCACTGCAGCCAGCTTTTCCCCAAATGATGGGAACTTGCCAACAAATGTGGTTTTTCCCAGAAATCTTTTTATAGATTTGACTCTAAAACAAGGCCCCCTCTGGACTTCGGGCCCAGGTGTGCCAAAACTGTGGTGTGCCAAAACTGGGGTGTGCCCAGGTAGAAGGCAGGGAGGGCAGGTGCCTGGCCCTCCATCCATCATCCCCTCCAGGCCTGGCCAGGCACCCTCAAGGCTCCACCAAGGACACAGCCCTGGCCCAACCACCCGTGGGGCAAAACTGCGGGTTTTCTCCAGACAGCTCCTGGGCAGCTGCGGCCTGGAGCTCAGCCTGTCCCTGTGGGGCAGGTATAACAGGCATGGTGACCGTCAGGACAACACTGACAACCATCCCCTGGCCGCCCCAGCAGGGGTCTCAGGCCAGGCACCTCACAAGCCTCATCTACTCACCATCACAGAAGTCCAGCACGAACACACGGCCTTTCCCCTCAGTTTTGTTATAGCAAAGGTATACACGCCCCAGTTTCAACCTCATAATGAGGTTTATGCATAAAACAACAACCTTACCCACACCCCCATGTCCTCCTCCTCAGTGGTAACCACTTTGATCTCTTGCAGCCAGTTATTTTGGTATTTTTTTCCAGCCTTATTGAGATATAATTGACAGATAACACTGTGAAAGTTGAAGGTGCACAACATGATGATTTGATATATGTATATGTTGCACAATGACCCATTACCTCATGTAGTTACGAGTTTTTGTGTATGGCAAGACCAACTCTCTTAGCAACTTTCAAGTATACAATAGATATTGTTAACTATAGTCACCATGCTATACACTAGAGCCTCAGAACTTACTCATCTTACAACCGGAAGTTTGTGCCCTTTGACCTACGTCTCCCCATTTCCCCACCTCCCAGCCCCTGGTAACCTCCACTCGACTCTCTGTTTCCATGAGTTCAGGTTTTTAGATTCCACACATAAGTGAGATCACACAGTATTTGTCTTTCTCTGTCTGACATCACTTTGCATGATGCCCTCCAGGTCCACCCACATTATCACAAATGTCCTCCTTTCTTGCGGCTGACCTCACCTCCCTCTCACTGACAACCATGCCGAGCAGCGGGCTGCTTCTCTTGCAGCATGTGCACACTTGTCCCTGTGAAGGAGGAGCATTTGGCTCTGTACCACTGCCTCCCCAGCCGTCCCAACACCCCATCCCCCCCCAGATCTCACTCTCCTTTGGGTCTCATCATATTTGGGTGAGACTGGAAGCCAGGCCTCCACGATGATAACCATGTACCCAGCATCAGAGTGGAGCCAGGCACACACTGGGGCAGCCCCTCTTTCTTCCTCCACCTTTTTACACTCCCGCCTCTCATTTCTCCACAACGCTCGTGCTAGCGCAGTTCCCCGATGACCTCCACCCACCTGCTCTGAAGATGAGCACCTTCCTAGAGCCGCAGCTTCCCAAGGCCACGTCTGGACAAGGACAGCCAGGGCTCCCTCTGCCCATGGAGGGTCTCCTGGGCCCTGGCCATGGTCCTGCTTCCTGATTTACTCCCTCATGCCTGCAAGCTGGATGCTGCCATGTTGCTGCCAGATGATGGAACTGGGCACACAGCTTTGCTGGAAGCGGGTTGGTGGATTTTAAGTCTTGTCCTTGCTGCCATCTGGCTTCTGCAGAGCAGCCTAGAAGTCGACCCAAGAAGCCCCTGCTCGCCTCTCACTAGTCTCCTTCCCCCAGGTGGGGCCTGCTGCGGCCCCTCTCCCCACTGCTCAGGGCCACATGCCTTCAGCTGGGCTGTGCCCTCTGCCTAGAGTAACCTTCCCGTCTCCACCTGGCAAACTCCTCAGCAAGCATCAAGACCAGATTAGCATCTGCTGTGAAGCCTCGCTCATCTCAAAGATTCATTTCTGCTGACGGCACTGCCTCCAACTCCAGTTGGCTCCAGCTCTTACCAGAGTTTCCCGTTCCATGGGTGGACCAGTCTGTCAATTGTGTCCTTTGATGCGCAGAGTTTTAAATTTGACGTAGTCCACTTTATCTGTTTTTCTTTTTTTGTTGCCTGTGCTTTTGGTGCCATATCCAAGAAATCATCACCAAGTGTCACATCATGAAGCTTTTCCCTTCATGTTTTCTTCTAAGAGTTTCCTAGTTTTAGCTCTTACGTTTAGGTCTTTGATCCATTTTGAGTTAATGTTTGTATATGGTGTGAGGTAAGGACCCAACTTCATTCTTTGCATGTGGAGATCCAGTTTTCCCAGCACCATTTATTGAATTCGTGCTATATTACAGTCCCACACAACTGAAATGACCTTTTGGACAAAGTGGGAAGAGAAACAAAGAAAAGATAACAGGGACCCCCATAATCTTAGAACAAAACGGGCCCCTTTTCTCCATTCCTCTGACCAGAAGGATGGTGTGGGAGCCAGCCTCCAAGATGGCCACTAACTATCCCACATCCCTCGTGTCCGCCCATCCCACATTGTACCAGGGTCAGCCTCAGTAACCAATAGAACATGGCAGAATTCTCTTTTGTCACTTCCATCTGGGGTTTGTTCTTATGCCCTCTTTCCCTTGGATTGCTAACTCCAGGAGAGGCCAGCTGCCATGGACAGGCCCACATGGCGAGGAATCATAGTGCCACATGTGCGATACCCCAGGCAAGACTTCAGATGACGCAGACCCAGCTGACAGCTTGACTGTGACCTCAGAGAGACAGGGAGCCAGAACCACCCAGCTGAGCCACTCCCGGGTTCCCGACTTTCACAACCCTGTGAGAGAATAGAGGTTTGTTGTTTCACTCTGCTAAGTTGCTGGCACAAACTGTTCTGCAACAATAGGTGACAAATGCAGATTTGTCTTTTTTAGGGGTTGAGGTGTGCCACACAGCACTGCTCTGCAAATGAGGCTGGCCTTGGGGCAGGGCTGGAAATCAAAGTCTAGGCAAAATAAAGAATAGGGACCCCACACACTGTCTCACGTGGGGGCGGGGGCGCTTTGTCTGATCTTCTGTCAAGAAAGGAGGAGTTTCTCCTGGAGATTTGGCAGAGTTCCAGGATTCAGCTAGACCTCAGGTCAAAGCCAGAGGTGAAGGATGAAAACAAAACCACAGACCTCACTCCTGTTACAGGTAGTTTTCACTTCAGTCCCCTGGTGGCCTGCATTGTCTTCTCAGAGCCCTCAGGTCACCACTTTTTGGAGCTGTCCAGAGTTTGTTGTAATCAGTGGGAGAGATCAGCTTTAGTCTCTCACTGCATCTTCCATCTTACCTCTTCCAAATTCAGCAGAGATGCCACGGTATGAATGCAATCCATTCCATTACTTAGTCATTCCTAGTTGAAGGACATTCATATCGCTCCCCATCTGTGGCTGCTGCAAACAGTGCTGCAGGACATCCTCATTGGTGCCTCTTACACTTGAGGGTAGAAGAATTTCTCCGGGACTGCTGCTGGATTGGAAGGAATGCCTCTATTTTTCCATGGAGACTACTAAATTGTCCACCAAGAAAGACACATTTATGTATAGTCCATCTAGGACCCTTTCAACACAGCCTACCAACGCTTGATATTAACACTGTCATTTTCACACTGAAAATTAATATCTCAGTTTTAATTTGATTCCCCTGAGACTTATCTCCTTTTCAGCTCCTTACAGGCTATTTATATATCTGTTTGTAGTTCCGTTACTATCATTTTCCCATTTAAAAATTGGGTTGTTGGTCTTTTTTAAATTAATGTATAGAAACTCTTTGTATACCTATATAGACTAGATCTTAATAGCTGTCCTATTTGGTTTATTCTTAGGTATCTTACAGTTTTGTGGCTATTGTGAATAGGCTATTTCCCACAATAATTTACATTTGAATATTGCTCTTATATAGATTATTAATTTTGTATGCAGATTTTGCTTCAAGCCACCAGTAAAATCTCATTGGTTCTAATTATTTTTATGGTTTTCCTGGATTTTCTAAATAGAGCATCATATATCTGCAAATAATGACAGTTTTGACAATACATGTCATTTATTTTCTGGTTCTCACTACACTGACTAGGGTCCATTCCATAAGACTGATGACAGCTGTGAGCGTGAGCATCTTTGTCTTATTCCTGACTTTAAGATGGATGCTTGTTATGTTTTGTTATGTTTCTTCACATGTGTTATGACTCCTGGAGGCTGCTCGATTTTGAGTTAAGGAAGTGTGCATCTGTGCTCACCCAGTCTTGCTCTGTTTAGTGTGGCAAACGTGGGCTGCCTCATCCCAACTTATTCCCACTCTTTTATCTCAGACTTCTCCTCTGGAAGCTGAGACGTGGAAGACTTTATTCCCAGCCTCTCTTGCAGCTAAAGGTGGTCATGTGACACAAGTAGGGCCAAGAGTAGAAGGGAGAAGGTGGTGGGAAAGGCTAGATTTCCTGAATAAGAGAAGGAATTTCAACAAGAAAATGCCTTTGCCCTTCGCCATCCCCTTTTCTACATTACTGGATGCAGATGGAATGCTTTGAGGTGCAGCAGCTGGGCAAGATGGAAAAGGGAGGTAGAGTCAGCTGAGTTCCTTCGTGACATCCTTGGATCGCTGCTCCAGCGTTCTTGTCTCATGAAAAAATAAACCACTGTCTGTGTTCTTTTATGAGATGATTAGTCGAGTGTGGCCACAAGGGGAGACATGAGAGAGGCTCAAGAAAACAAAGGCTATTATACTCCCAGGTCCTGGAGACAGGAGGCATGGCATGCCATGCAGGGCCGCAAGGGGAGCACCAGGGTGATCAGAAGGCAGAAGCAGGAGTGAAGGGAGAGCCAAGGCCACAGCATTTATTCGGGTTTCCATGGAAAAGGCAGGGCAGTGTGAAGAGCTTAGGATTGGCTAGTTGTAATATTTCTGGAGGGGTCTAAGGTATAGGGATGGTCCCTCAATGCGTGGTACCTGCCCTGGGGTGACTAAGGCTGAGGAATATTGCCTCCTGGGGGCACAGACCAGAGAGAGGAGGTCTGGCTCTGGGTTGGTCAGTTTGCACTTCACAGGTGTGCTCCCATTGGGCCCCTTGCTGTCTCTAAGGACTAGCTAGCCCAGGAGGGGCAGTCTCTCCCCAGACAGAAAGGATTAGATGGACAGAAAGGATGCCAGATCATAATATACAGAAAATTAAAAATATACACAGCACAACTGCAAACTTGTTTAAACCACTTCTTGGTCACTATCAGGCTGGCTGTTACCTTCAGCAGAATGAGTCCTAATGAGTCAAGGTGATATCAGCCTTGTAGAATTATTTGGGGAACTTTCCATCTTTGTCTATAATCTGGAACAGTTTATCTACGATATAGGAATAGATGATGGAACCTACTCACAAACCCACAGGGTCTGTTGTCATATTTTAGAAGTTAATATCTGAGTAACTTTCCAATTTCTTCTGTGGATATTATTCTGTTCAGGTTTTCTACATCATTTTTGATCTCCAAAGTAAACTTATCATTGTATTGATCAAATCTTCTCTGGCTTTTCTCTTTCATTACTCTGCTTTTATCATTATTTATTTCTTCCTTCTATTCTTCTTGGGTTTTCTTTGCTATTTTTCATTAATGTATTGAGTTGAATGCTTAGTTAATTTTATTTTGATCTTTCATATTTTCTGAAAAATACATCTAAGGTTACACTGCGATGGCCATGCAGGGATTTTGGCCCCATCAACATTCCCAGCCCTTTCTTCACTTAAGGCAGTGTGCTTGGCAGTTGGCCACTGGTAGGAGGGGTGTCTATCTCCTCATGCTGACTGGTCAATGCCCTTCCTTGTTCAGGTCGTGCTGGGTGCCAGGCACTTTGCATACCCTCCCTCACTGATGTGCATAAACACATGTCATGTATTTTGGTGTACGGATGGTGCTTTTATTATTATTAATTTTTTAATAGTTTGTGATTTCCATTTTTATTTCCTCTTGAATCCAAAATTATATAGAAAGTTTTTTTTGTATTTTCCAAGTGAAAAGCTTTTTTTCTTTTGCCTTTTAGTCCTTTTAGTCCAATAATATGGTGAATATCACTTCAATTTTTCTCCATTTCCCATGGGTATTCAAAAAAGAATGACTACTTCTATTTATGGAAGATATATAGATATTTTGACAAATATTAGATATACATTATATCAAGCTCATTAATTATTATTCAAAACCTATACATCCCTACCTTTTTGTGTGTGTTTATTTGACCTCTTGATTTCTGAAAGAGATCTGTTCAAATCTCCCATAACAATTATGAACTCCTCAGTCTCGCCTTGCACCTCTAACAATTCTTGCTCTGTATCCTCTGAAGCTTCGATGCTGTATGCTGCTGCTTCTCTGCATATCCCTGTCTTATCCATCATTCAGAGCCTGGCTTAAACACCACTCTTCTGTGAGCTCCTCAGGTACACAGAGCTGAGCCTGACCTAGCCCTCCCTGGACATCCCTTTCCACCCATCTCTCTGGCAAACTGACCTCATTCTGCCCCCTAGGAGAGTTCTCTGTAGCCATGCCTCCCCTCCAAGACTCTGAGACAGGGAGCCCTTGAGAGCAAAAGTGGTGTCTTTATGGACCCCACCCCCCTCACAATGTCAAGCTCCTATTTAATCAATGCTAGGTGACTGGAAGAGTGTCTGTTCTTCCCAGATATCTTACTGCTCGTAACTAATACCTATTTGATGCTGATCTCTTGATTGAGAACTCAATCCTCCAATTGTAAAATTAAAATAGTGCTCTGATAGCAAAGCAAAGCCATGTAACAAAGAGACTTCCACAAATGCCTCGTATTGTGAGCACAGCAACTGACTGCACTGCCAGAGCGATGACATTACTATTGTGTCTTGTCTTGATTACCGCCTGCCATGAATTGGTGCCCCTGTGGAACAGAGTCCCTTCCACATCTCATATGGTCTGAATGTGTGTGTCCTCCCAAAATTTGTATGTTGAAATCCTAATGCCCTATGTGATGGTATTCGTAGATGGGGCCTTTGGAGGTGATTAGGTCATGAGGGTGGAACTCTCATACATGGGATCAGTGCTCCTAGAAAAGAGACCCCAGAGAAATCCTCAGCCCCTTCCGCCATGTGAGGACACAGCAAGAACATGCCATCTGTGAACCAGGAAGCGAGTCCTCACCAGACACCTCACAGAATCTGCCAGCCCCACGATCTTGGACCTCCCAGCCTCCAGAACCGTGAGAAATAAATTTCTGTTGTTTATAAGCCACCCGGTCTGTGGCATTTTGTTATAGCAGCCCAAACAGACTAAGACAACGTCCTTCTAAACAACCAAAATGCTTAGAAACAAAACATGTGAAGCATAGAAGCTTAAGCAGAAGGAACCGTCTTCTGCAGCCATAGTCTATCCCTTTCTCCAGTTGCATCCATTCAACATGTACTAACGTCTGATGTGACAGAACCCCATGGCGGGCAGGGAGAGCAGGGCTGAGAGAGGCTGAGCCTGGGAGTGGATGCAGAGCACAACCCAATACAGTCCCAGGTTGCAAGTAGCTTGATGTGAATGTCAGTTTACAAACAGGTAAGATGCCTGGAAGTGCCTGGCTCTTAGTGGGGCTTGGTAGATGTTAGTAGAAATAAACTGGAATGGGGACATGTGACATTAGCTAAGGAAACCCAAAGGAATATTCTGGGCCACCTGAGTTGGCAGTACCAAAAGCAAGACACACAATTGCGTCAGTATGCAAGAGGAAGCCTCAGTCCTCGGAGGAAGGACGTGCAGCCATCATGGTCATGCCCCTCCTCAGTCATCTGTGCGGCCTTGACAAATCACCTTGTCTCCACGCCTCAGCTCCCATCCAGGAGCTGGCAGGAGAGATGGTGCTCTCCTGCCATCACATTCTGTGGATAGGGGGTTATGAGAATTCTGCTGACTGCTCGGTGACCTGTTGCCCTCACACGGCTGAATGGAGGATACTCGTATCACACCTCCAGCCAGAAAGATGATTTTCAGAGCAGAGGGGAACAAACAGATGAGAGCCCGCCAAAGGGGCAGATCCAGGCATGGAGACTCAGCCCTGGGAAGTTGGACAGAGTCTGGACGGCCCGGAAGTAAAGGTGTGCAGACAGGCTCTCGTCGGCCAGATCACTGCGGAGATCCTTCTGGCAGTGATCAGAGCATCTCAGAAAAGGACCCACGGGAACTGACACTGTTGCCGGCCCCATTCTGGTCAGACTCCTATAAGCAGACACTGTGCACAGTGCTTGACTGCAGAGAGCTCCCTCCCTGGCTTGTCCAGCGCTCCTAACGGTCACCAACGTGAAAAGGGACAGGTCAGGTGCCACCACAAAGTGCCACAGACTGGGCGGCTTACATAATACAAATGTATTCCCTCACAGCTCTGGAGGCTGGAAGTCTAAGACCAAGGTATGGGCAGGGCTGGTTTCTCCGGAGGCCTCTCTCCTTGGCTGTACACGGCCATCACCTCCCTATGTCCTCACATGGTCTTCCCTCTGTGCGTGTCTGTGTCCTCATCTCCCCTTACAAAGACATCAGTCATGCGGGATTAGGGTCCAGCCATACAACCTCGTTTAACCTTATTCACCTCTTTAAAGGTCAATCTGCAAAGAGAGACACATTTTGAGGTCCTGGGGGTTAGGGCTTCAACAGGTGAATTTGCGGGACACACTCAGCTCAGAATAACAACCATCCTAAAATCACATGCATATTTCCTGACTTCACACACACATACACAATCACACACTCACACACTCTCACCTTGGCTCACATACACTCGCAGATACTCACACACACAGTTATTCCCAAAAATGACAAGGCCTACTGACAACTGACTCCCAGGCAGAGAAGACCTGCACACCAGGTGTGGGAGAGGAGAGGGCCGTGTAGGGCCCTATGTGGATGCCCTGCGAGCGGGGAAAGGGGTCTCGCCCCGATCCAGGGCTCAGGCAGCCCCCAGAGGAAGCAGTGTCTTGGCTGAGACCTGAAGGTGTGTCGTCAGTGTCCAGGCAGAGCTTGGAGAGGGCAGGGGTTCCCGGTATCAGGAACGGCTGGTGCGTGTAGGCCTGGAATTGGAGGAGCTGGTGCTGTCACTAATCCATGGCCCCTGTGTAGCTGGGACGTGTTGGGGTAAGTGGGCGAGGGGTGGGCCGGGGAGGGTCTGCATGACCGGGGAGGGTCAAGGTGAGAGTGTGCGCGTGTGTGCATGTGTGAAGTCAGAGCTGAGGGCTCAGTCATTCTGCTGAGAGCCAAGAGCACTGCAGCAGGGCAGCAACCTGACCTGATCTGTGCTTTAGAAAGACACTGACTAAGCGTGGGGAGCAGAAGGGAGGGGAGGAAGGAGTGGGGGGTGAGAAAGGCAGACAGGACCAGGCATTGGTAGTGAGGACGCCGAGTCTGGGGAGAGGCAGGGATGGCAAACTGTGCGGTCTCCACCCCTGGGGTCAGGACAACATGGGGAAAGAATAGCTTCTTGTGACACTCAGGCATCTCAGCCCTTTCCTCCCTTGCCCCTGGGGGAGTGACCCAACATACCGCGGGTGAAGGAGAGGAGCCCCGTCCTCCCCTTCTATGGGATTGCTGCCCGCTGCAGCCACAAGCCCATCAGCCACCTCTGCCACTGTGGGGCTACTGCGGAAAGGGGCAAGCTCCTTTCAGGGGGACTCATTTGGGCTGGGAGCAGAACCAGATGATGTGGACCCCTGCACATGGGTTCCCGGCAGCATCCATCACTTGTGACATGCAGAATCGAGTCCTGCTTGTACTGGGCCCCAAGGTTGGGCAGCCTGGACCTTTGACCTTATCAGTGGGCAGTGACTGCCACGTGGGGCAGCTCTGTCCACACCAGGTGGGTTTTTCTCCAGGCGTGCTGCTCTGGGACAGCCCACACCTGTGGGCAGATGGGCAGCCTGAGCCCACCGCAGGCACCCTGGGAGGCAGGCTGCCCCGAACCGTCCAGGTGCACCGCCTGGCCCTGGCACTATGAGTGAGGCTGACTCAGGAGGGCATCTCTCCTAGGCACTGGGGAGGGGGATGATATTTCTGGCTTTAACTGAGTCAGATCAGTTAGACAGATGGAGAACTTCAAGGCAGCAGCGTCCGCTTGGGCCGCAGAGCCCTGTGAGCTCTGGCTGGGCAGGTGGACAAGATCAGCTGCCTCAGTGCCTTCTGGGCTCAGGGCCAAGGAGGGAAGCACAGGCAGCCGACCTTGCATTCCTGTGGCTTAGCCTCAGGCTCCTCTCCCCACCTCTCCTATGGTCTCCAGTCGGCTCTGAATTGGCTTTCTTTAGGAACTCAGATGGAATTACACTGTATCTTTTATTATTATTATTATTATTGAAATATACTTGACATACAATATTATATTAGTTTCAGGTGTACAACGTAGTGATTTGACATTTATATATATACGGAAAAGATCACCAGGACAAGTCTGGTAACCATGCATCACCATACAAGGTTATTACAATATTATTGATGACCTTCCATGCTATATATTACACTGTATCTTGAGCATTGCAGAGAGCCACAGGCCTCAGAAACAACAAAGCCTCCCCATTTCCTGCTCTGCTGAAGGAGAATCTGCACCAGAAAAGCATGGGTGGGGGGGACCTCATGCAGGAGCAGGGTCTCACAGGCCTCAGCAATTTCACAGAAAAAGGCAGCACCAGACCCCAAGCCGCCCCCAAGGTGGCATCAGGTCCCTGCATCAGGAGCTTCTGGCCAACATCTGAGGGAAAATAACGTGAATAAGCAGAAGGGGGAACAGAGATGTCCCATGTAACTCCAGGAGGCAGAACTAAGGTGGGAAGGGGGGAGTCCCAGGGAGAAAAATTCCAGGTCAATAAGCACAAAGGAATGTTCTAGCAGCCAGAGGTGTCCAAGGGAAGGGGCATCACTTCTGAAGGTGGCCAGGAGGGGGTGTCCAGGTGAGGCAGGATCTCGGAGGCAGGATGGGCACCACCCACGGGCCAACAGAGCCACCCAGATGGTCCATCTGACAGTTGCACACTGGGGGTCAGGAACCGTGCAGGTGCACCAGTCCCAAATAGCAAAGTTCCCATGCCACCCGGCGTCCCACAGGGAAACAGCTCACACTATGTGGCTCCAACAAAGAGACTTTACCCAAGGGACACTACAGTGGGGGGCAGTGAGGACACTACCAGGAGGGGGTGGGCGAGGACACTATGGGGAGGGGGTGGGTGAGGACACTACCGCGGGGAGCAGTGAGGACACTACAGTGGGGGGCAGTGAGGACACTACAGTGGGACGTAGGTGAGGACACTACAGCGGGGGGCAGGTGAGGACACTACCGGGAGTGGGTGGGCGAGGATATCCTCGGGGGGAGAACATCTGAGAGCTGGATGGACAGGTCCCCCTCCCACCCGCCCACATTCTCCTGGCGTGAAGCTCTCTGAGCCACTCGGAGCTCTGACATTCTGGGATTCTGGGGCCTCAGTCACTCCCTATCTATAAAATGGGTATGAGGGACTTGCCAGTCCCAAGAGACTGCAGTCTCTCTGAACACCCTGAAATAAAACAGGAAACTGCAGAAGCTGCATTACTCTTTACTCTGAGAAAGCACAGACGGTGTAGACAGAGCTCAGCCAGCATGTGAGCACACAGGACCCCACTGGAAGGGCACCTTGCTCACAGGGAGGCTGGTTAGGAAGGAGGCCTGTACCCACCGCACAGCCGGCCTCATGCTGGGCACCCCGCGCCCCCAGAGGAGCTCTGGCCCACCCTCACTCCAGCCCCTGGTTGTAGACACAGATAGCAGATCTGCAGGCTGTGCACAGCCCAACCCTCAGTATCCCAGCTTCTCTCATCCAGGGATGTGCATGGAGGACTCGGTCGGCCAGGAGGTCTCAGGGACTGCACAGCAGGGACCCACAAATGCCCTCAGCCCTGTCTTCCCCCACCCCCAGCTCAGGTGGGAGTGGGCTGACCAGGCCAGAAGTGGGGCTAGGGTGGGCGGTAGGATCAGGTTGGGAGGTGGGGTCAGGGCCTGGGGTGGGGTCAGGGCAAAAGGTGGGGTCAGGGCCAGGCCTGGGCTGGGGCCAGGAGGGACTCTCTGCTAAAGAATGGCCTAGAAACCCCCACAGCCTCAGCCCAGCCTGGCAGCACAGGCCCAGCAGCAGCGACTTGTGCCCAGCACGTAAGCTCCAGCCTCGGGACATTTTCTTCCACCAGCCCAAGGAAGAGCGAAGAGCTTGGGTGAGCAGCACGGGTCGGTGGCATCTGCTCAGAACTGATGGCTGAGTGGCGGTGGCCAAAGCTGTGTCCACAGGCTCTCCCGGCCCCCAGGACCTGTCTTCTCTCTCCGCCTAGCCAGGCCCTCACAGCAGCTGGTCAGTGCGTTTGCTGCGCCACACCACCAGGCCAGCCATGGCGACAGTCAACAGGACGGGCACAGCGATGAGTGGGATGAGAACCTCGTCCGGGGGATCCTGCCAGTGGGGCCTGTCCACCGTGCAGTTGGAGAAGAACTGCCTGTGGATGCCAGTGATGAGGCCCTGGGCCAGCGGGTTGGGCCAGTAGCAGCCCACCTTTGTGCTCTCCTCCTCGGTGCAGTTGGTGAAGCTGTCATAGTACCTGCAAAGGCAGAGCCGTGACTGCCCAGCCCCCTGAGGGAAGGGGGACGGGGCCCAGTCCTGCTTGGCCACCTGCTCTCTCCCATGTGGGAAGAGTGCACCCTCCTGCCGTGACCCCCATGGGGCCTGCTGGGCAGGGGTCCATCCTCTGGCCTCCTTGCCCTGAGGGTCTCCGGGTGTGATGACCCTGTCCCCTGTACCCTAGCACTTCCTACCTCTGGGTCTCAGCCCCACTGTCACCTGCACCTGAGCCACCTCCCCAACGCACACAACCATGTTCTACCCCACTTTGCAGGACCCCTCATCACGAATCCTCAATTCCTCCCGTGCCCCTGCCCCAGCAGACAATGACCTCTGCACAGATCCTGGTATCATCGAGCCCAACCCCTGGCACTCCCATCTTAAGGAAGAGGAAACTGAGCCCAGCAAGGAAACTCTAAGACCACGAGCTCCCCATCTATACCTCATGCCCACACCTGGGTCATCCACACCCGTGACAGGCTTCCTGTGAGGCCGTGAGCCCCCAGCGCCCAGGTCTGGGCCCAGCCCCCAGGCTCTCAGCACTTGTGCCTGGAGGACACATCAGGCCTGGCTTCTCCAAGGCCAAGGGGGGTGTGGGGTCACGGCCGCTGGGACCTGCAAGACCCTTGTCATCTAGGGCCCCTCTCTGGGCCCCAGGGGAGGAGGTCTCTCTGAGGCCAAGGGCCAGCTGCCTCCCAGTCAAGTCAGCCTACCCTCACTGACCAAGTGGTGGAGGGGTCCCCTGTGAGCCCAGCCCCGGCCCCCGCTGGACAGGACACTTGCAAGCGCCCCTCCTCCAGGGTCTCTCTGTCCGTGTCAGTCAAACCTGGGAAGGGCACTCAGAAAACCACCCCAGAGGTACTACGTCTGTCCAGCAGGAGGGCTCTGGACGCTCCTCAAAACTGACCAACAGACAGCTACCAGGACCCAAGTTCAGCCCAACAGCAGGCAGGCCCAGGATGCGATGAGCGGTCTCTGGAGGGGGTGGCTTAGGCTGGCAGTCACTTTCCAAGATGCTCTGAGGGGAGGACTGGACGACACCTGCCAAGGTGCACCAGGCCCGTCCACTGCCCGTGCTTCCCCACACCCGGCCGAGTGCTGCATGAAGGACAGGTGCAGGAAGGGGAGGGGCTCCTGCCTCCGCTCCCCCTGGGAACAGGGGCCTGGGGTGAGGCCGGCCGGTGGCTCTGCAGCCCACCTCCTCCCTCCAGTGCTGTCCCTGGAAGAGCAGCCTGGCCTGAGCCATCAACAGGAAGGAACTGCTTCCTGCAAGGAGCTTCCTGCACAGAATGCCATCTATGCCAGGACACCAGCTGGGAAACAGGGCCGCTCATCCACTCAGTCTACCTGGGATGGCCCTCTTGTGGCCCACCCCTCCTGGCAGTGCCAAGCAGCTTCCCAGTCCAGATGCTGGGATGCAGGTCAGGCACACACCTGTTCCTCCCTGCCCCTGTCAGGTAACGTGGCAAGGAAGAGCCCACACAAAGCAGAAGAGAGCCGGAAGCAAAGGGAACAGCCTGGTACCTGAGTCCAGAGCTGTGATGCGGCCCCTGGGACATGTCACATCCCAGGGCACCTCACCAGCCAGGTCCATAGGCAAACCCATCACCTCCTCAGACCCACCCCTCCCACAGGGCCCTGGACTCAATGACCTGCTACCCAGGAACCGTCTAACCTGACACCCCGCCAAAGCCTTCACCCCAGGGAGCTCCCATCCTGGGAGTTTGATGAGAGCCCGGTGCTCCCACTCCATATCTCCCGAGGCCTCCCAGCGTTCCCAAGAATGCCACCGTGACGCACACCAGGGCTCCTGGGGCTGAGGCCAGGCAGAGGGGGCCGGGGAAGCCCTGCTGCAGACAGCAAGCCCTCGGGGGCCAGCGAGTGGCATGTGACCCATGTGACCCACACACACAAAAGGCAGCACGGCATAGCTTAGGGCTGACCTGAAAGGCTTCCTCCAACCCCAGCTTGGCACTGACCATCTTCCTGACTTTAGCCACGTTACTTAGCCTCCCTGAGCCTCAGTTTCTCCACCTGTAAATGGGGTTCATAATACTCATCCAATAAGGTGGCTAAGAGGATGAAGTGAGGTGGTGTGTGTGCACCCCTGGCAAGTGCCTAGCACATGGTAGGCGCTCAGTGAGGTCTCAGGGCGAGCCTCCCGACTGCTAGGAGTGGGCAGAGCTGAGCACAGCACCCGCCTATGTGGATGGACTCATGGGGGCGACACGCAAAATGCCCACGCCTGGTGCTTCTCAAGAATGCTGGGAACTGGCTCCGTATTATAATAACAAATGTTTTCAGGATGAAAGTCATCGAAGGTTGGGCACCTGACAGGAGCTGCAGGCTGACTCGCACATCTGGCATCCTGCCATTCCCGGGGCTAGGAGGTAGACAAGGCAGGAATGCACATGTTTCCACACACAGCCCCCACCTGTTAACTCCCCAGCACTGACTCAGGCTGGAGACAAAACCAAGGTGTTCTTCACAAGGAAGCTGCTGTCTGCATGGCATCACAGAACCAGGGTCACAGCAGGGTCTGTTCTTCCCAAACATCCCTGGTCGCCCAGGCCTCCCCACGCCGCCACTTCGATCTGGCTCCAAGACCACTCTCCCTGCAGCTCTTGGGTTGCTGCACACAGGCTTAAAGATGCAGCCGCAGCCCAGATGGGAGAGGGAGGCACAGAGCCTGGAAGACATCCAAATCTCCCCCATCGGACTCCCTCTCCCACCAGGAAAAAGCTTTTCCAACTCGACGGGGGTGGTCATGGGCCCCTCACCTTCCTTCTAGTCCCTCCACTTGCAATTGCTCCCAGGTGATGCAGCGCTGCATTTGGAAATCCCGCTGGCAGCCAGCCCTTAACCCCAGCTGGCCGCAAGGCGGGGACAAGAGCTACAACCTCAGAAAGCATCAGGCGCCCAGAACATCGATTGCCGCTCCCCAACTGCTTTGGGGACAGGCTGCCTTCCACCCCTGGTGCTCGCTGCCCCAGGGACGCCTTCCCCCTCCCGCTTTGGCTGTGTGTCTCATGTTGTCCTTTTCCGTGGTTTTCTCCCTCGCCTTGGAGCACAGCCAGCACTGCTCCCTAAGAAAGGGTGCCCAGGAAACAAAAGGTGGAGATGGCAGGAAAGAGCAATCTAGGATTCTGAAGTCCTCCCCATGTCCTGGTTTCCAGGGCTGCTGTGGGGACACCCGAGGCCCCAATTCCTCATCTCCTGTGTAGAGCCCACTTTTGTTTCTCTGGACATGTAGACACATTTCGCTTTCACAGCTCGGCTACTTCCCAGCCCATGCCAGGCACCAGGTGAGCCCTCTCAGTCTGCAAATTCTCACCCCCACCCACGAAATGTCCCTGAATTTCCCCCTCCACCTCCCTGGTCCCACTAGAACTCCTGCCACCTGGGTGTCAGACCTGTTGTCTGGCTCTGCCCTCCTCCTGCTCCCAGCTCTCTGTCTTTCTGCTTCCTGGGAGATCTCCTCAGCATTCATCTCCCGACTCCTGTTTCGCGTCTCATTGCCTCACTTCTGAGGGTTCTTCCTTGGTTCTGGAGCTTCATCTCCTCCTCCACAGGCGAGCACCTGCCTCTCTAAAGTACTGATGGTGACGTTCGGGGTTTCCCTCCTGCTACACGGTCTCAGGTTGCCTGACTCTGTCTTGGCCCTCGTGTCAGAGCCCTTACTCAGATGTCCCTTCTTGGATGTTCATGGCTGGGAGGGAATCACGGCTGGTGGACGCTCAGGGCCTGGGGGAAAGGCCTGTCCCAGAGCTTCCCGGGCATCTGCTGGGCCCTCTGCAGGGAGCCCATAGCCACACCTCATTTCCTTAGGAAGGACGGCTCAGGCCCCCACCCTGAAGACCACCCTCCTGGAGCCAGTGGAAGGAGCAAGCAGGCACCAACTGCTTTCTCCACGTCTCCACTCTGGGGTACGGGGCCCACACTCACGTGGGTGGTGAGGCCCCAACCCTCAGTCTCAGCAGCAAACCTCAGTGTCGGGCTGGGCTTCAAAGGGGCCCCAGACCCCAGCTGCTTCTCAGACGGCTCCCCAGGTGCCCGTTCTTCCAGCCCAGGTCTTGGAGGCCTGTGTGGTATAAATCGGCTGCTCCTGGCTGCCCTTTCCCCAGGTGTGTGAGGTCAGTGCCCATCTGCTCTCCGACTCCCAGACGCCCCTCCTGGCCTCCCACTCCTGTCCTCCGGCCCTGGGGCCGCGTGTCTGTTCAATCTCCTCTCCAAGACTTTAGCGGATGACAGAGGACAGGAAGCTCCCACCTCATCCTCCCTGGCCCCCACACCTGTGTGTCCACTCTGGGCATGGGGTCGGGCCCCCTTCTCCAGAAGCTTCCTCACAGCTCACTGAGGACAAGAAGGAGCCTAGTCAAGCCTGAGCCCCCAGCACCCATTCCTAGCAGACGCAGGAATTATGCTCCATTTGGTTCAGCAAATGGTTCCCCCACACCGACTACATGCCAGGTACACACAGGGGCTGTGGACATGGACTCTGCCCCCAAGGAGCCACTGTCCACTGGGGAAATGGGCATACAAAGCTCTAGGACGGCCACTGGGGACAGAGAGCACAGGGACTCAGAGGGGAAAGGGCTGAAGTGGCTGAGCAGGCCCAGGGCTTCCTGGGAGGATGGGGACTCCAGGCAGGCACGGTGCATGGGACCCACCAGCAGAGCACCAGGGTGAGACAGGAGGTGGGGGGAAGGTGGTGCAGCCCATCAGTGATTTCCAAGGAGGCAAAAGGACATGTCGAGGCTTGATGCAAAGTGTGATCACAGGAGATAAAAACCTTAGAAGCTTCTAGAACATGGAGCCCTCTACAGTGAGGCATTGCCAGCACCAGGTAGAAACCAGTGGAATTCACTTTCTCTGGGGTCCACTGGCCCTGACCACAGACCCAGTCTTTGATGGTGCTGTAAGAAAGACCCCAAAATGACAATTTCCACCCAGCATGGGACCGTGAAGAAAGACAGGCACCCCAGGGCAGGGCACCAACCCCATTCAATAAGGGGAGTGGGTATCAGGGGTTTCCCAGAGAAACAACCACACTCAGAGGAGGGCAGACAGCCTGGGGCATTCAGTACGGAATTGCTAGACTATTCAGTGAGGGGGATGGGGGGATATAGGCTAGAAGGCAGCTTCAGAGCATGGGGAGCACAGACACTGAGGGAAGGGTGTGGGCAGGGGGTGGGCAAGGTGTGGGCAGGGCACGAGCAGGGCGTGGGCAGGTTGTGGGCAGGCTGTGGGCAGGGCATAGGTGGGCAGGCCCAGTGCCTGAGCAGTGACACTCACACAATGAACTCTGACAGGTTGCACCACTTCCAGGCGTCCACCTTGTGCATCATGTCTGCGAAGGCCTTCTCGCACCGGGGCAGCATCTCCAGCATGCGAGTCTCGTTGCAGCTGTCCACTGGGGCACACCCCCCTGGAGAGGGGACAGCCATGAGCACTCCACTGCTGGGAAGGCTTGGTTTACAGGCGTGACCCTTGAAGGCCCTCCTGCTGACGTTCCCCTACATGCAGCTGGGGTCTTCCTCCCTCATCCTGGCCTCCGTGTGACCTGGGAGGTTGACGCCAACGCAGAAAGGGAGACCCACATGGGAGTGTCCCACTGAGACAGGACCCAGAGGGGCCATGGCCTCCCCGTGGGATGTACAAGGAAGAAGGCAAGGGGAGGGCAGTGGGCAGGGAGACACGTGTCCCTGGGGGTGGGGGGGGGGCGAGGGCAGACAGGCTGCAATGTGGGTGGGGGAGGCAGAGGGGTCCTGGGCAATCAGGGCAGAGGCTCCACTGCTACTCAAGGGCTGAGGGTGCCTGCAGTGTGTCCCAAGAAGTTTCTGAGTCTGGTGACAGTCCAAGGCCTCAGGGGCAGCAGCAGAGGCCCTGTGGTGGTGAGGACCACCTGCCCTGTCAAAGCTGCCCCTCAGACTCCAGGAAGTCTGAGGCTGAGGTACTGTAGGGACCCGTGTTCCAGCAATGGGGGCCAGTCCTTTGGACGCTCTTGGGGTCTGGTGGGGCCCCTTCCCCAGGATTTCCCATCACCCCTCCTGACCTCTGCCACCAACAACCTGTCTGCTCCACCACCAGGAACGCCCACCTGTCTGTCCCTCAGGACCTGTCCACCCACCCTCCCTGGACACCTGATTTCCGGTCATGACCACCGGCTGGTAAACCCCTCCCTTGACCCTTGGCTTTGGCTCCCGTCATATAATCAAGAGAAAGCCCTGCTGTGACTGTCCTGCTATGTGTCCTGGTGTATGTGTATGTGTATATGCACGTCTATGTGTATGTGTGCATGTGTGTGTTATGTGAGTATGTACATCTATGTGTGTGGATGTGTCTGTTTGTGACGTGCATGTGTGTATCTGCCCTGCCATGTATATCGTGGTGTATGTGTGTATGTATGAGTGTATGCATAGCTATGTTTGTGTATGTGTGTACTGCCCTGCTGTGTCTGTCCTGATGTGTGTATGTGTGTGTTATACGTGATATGTATGTGTGCATCAATGTCTATGTGTGTGCATGTGCACCCTGCCCTGCTGTGTCTGTCCTGATGTGTGTATGTGTGCATTATACATGATATGTATGTGTGCATCAATGTCTATGTGTGTGCATGTGTACGCTACCCTGTAGTGTCTGTCTTGATGTGTGTATGTGTGCATTATACATGATATGTATGTGTACATCAATGTCTATGTGTGTGCATGTGTACAGTGCCCTATCGTGTCTGTCCTCATGTGTGTATGTGTGCATTATACATGATATGTATGTGTGCATCAATGTCTATGTGTGTGTATGTGTACCCTGCCCTGCTGTGTCTGTCCTGATGTGTGTATGTGTGCATTATACATGATATGTATGTGTACATCAATGTCCATGTGTGTGTATGTGTACACTGTCCTGCTGTATCTGTCCCAATGTGTGTATGTGTGCGTTATACATGATATGTATGTGTGCATCAATGTCTATGTGTGTGTATGTGTACCCTGCTCTGCCATGTGTGTCCTGGCAGATGGTGCTGGGATATAAAAGAAACCACAGGGACGCAAACAGGAGCAAGGCCCAAGCCCCAGAACTGGGCACACCTGGGCTCATACCCAAGCTTCATTGTTCACCGGCTGGACCTCAGTTTCCAGCTTGATCTGAAAAATAGGGGAAACAGACCAGGCCTCACAAGGGGGTTGTGCTGACTAGAATTAGTCATGTGCCCACAGAGGCTCCCATAATCATGGTGTTGTTACTGTAGGTCAAGGCCAGCGTCCTGTCTCTCCCAGAACAGCCACTTTCCAGCCTCCGATCGCCCTCCATGGTTTCTTGCACTTGGAATGCCCCTCACCCTCATGTTCACCTGTTCCATCAGCACACCTGCAGGCTGGCTTGTCTGAAAGCCCACAAAGCCTGATTCCACCCTGGAGACAGGCTCTGTCCCACTCTGGGCCACAGCCCCTCTGTCTGAGCCCTGGGGGCACTTGCCTCTCTCCACAGAACAACCAGGTGCTCATTTCTGTGGCTGCAGCATGGGCCTCCCTGAAGGTCTCCACATGACACCACCATTGCAGCCCTCAGGAAACTGCCATAATCAACTTTCCAAGGAAGAAGAGCAGCTCACAGCCAAAAACCAACTAAGTATAACCTCAACAGAAAGACCTTCTGGAATGGCAGTGAGAGGAGCTCGTCCCAAAGGGAACATCAAATAGACACCATTATTCAAGAAAATCTACTCCATCTCATAAGAACAGTGAGAGTCTGTGACATTTGAGCCACGACCTGCTGCCATCCCCCCACCTCCAGTCATGGAGCGCTACTCCAGGTGGATGCAACCTCAAGAGGGGGTGGTCCTCTCTGCCCCAGCTCCCAGTCTAGGGCCACATTTCACCTGGAGGGACAGGCCTCCAGCATTTCTCATTCCCCAAGCTCTGGGTTGCAGGAGCTCTACAACTGGGGAGGCAGGAGAAGTGGGGCTCCTTTCCCTACCCAGCCCCACTTCCAGGTGGATCCTCTACCTCAGACCAAGAATTCTGGGGCCCCGATCACCCCACCCCAGCTCACTGATAGGGCAGAGGCTCCACGCTGGGAGAAGCAAGCCAAGAACACCAGGAATTACAATCCGACAGAGCCCACTCATAGGGTGGGGGGGTCACTCTGCTGGAAGTAGGCCACTGTCCCACCCCCAGGTCCACTACAGCGGCACAGGGTTCCTGCCGGTGGAGAGGTGGGCCATCAGGACAAACAAATATCTCCACAGCTCTGGCAGAGGAGACTGGCTTTACTTGGAACAGAGCAGGATAGACCAAGCAGAGGTTGAACAGAGAGAGCCAGGAAAAGAGACAACCAAGAAGATCCCTCTTGGGGTCACATTTGTCCCTGGAGGTCCTGAGGGCTGTGTGCAGACACCAGCCTGCATTCACTCAGAAGCACTCAGAGCAGGGCATGAGGAAGAGGCGAAAGCACTCCCCATGCCAAACTCAGCTCCACCAGCAAAGGGGGGAAGGCTGCCTAGCTCTGGGCGCTTCAGCACAACTTGTGCATGAGCACTGACTGAGCCAGGTCTACTCTGATCCAGGGCAGAATCCTAGGAAGCCTGGCACAAAAATAAAGTGACAATTATCCCAGGCCTGTGAGACTGTGCATATGCCCAAGGCTGTGCCCCTCGAGTGGCTGAAGAGGGAACTTCCAAGCTACCAGTCCCTGGCAAAACTTGGAGCAAAATGGTAAACTCCCTGAACTATGAAATCAGTCTCCAAACTATACATATAACTAACTATAACAGGTGACATCTAACTGGCCAAGGGGAGAGTGGAGCACAACCTTTAACCACGAAGTGGTGTGTGCCAACCTAGGAGTCAAACTAAAAGACTTTTTTTTAAGGGAAAAAAATCTGAGCCAGGATCTCATAAACTTCACATTGTGGGAGAAACAGACTTACAGATTTAGACACTTAACAAACAAACAAACAAACAAAACAATGACAAGTACCACAGAGAACCAGTGCCCAGGGTTTCTACAATATCTTATCTAAAATGTCCAGTTTCAACAAAAAAAAATTATGAGACATGGAAAGAAACAGGAAAGTGTGACCCATATAAGGGGACAAAAGCTGCCTTTGAGGAGGTCCAAATGATGGCCTTCACAGTAAACAACTTCAGAGTACTTAATATAAATATGTTCAAAAACCAAGAGAAACCACATCTAAAGAGGTAAAGGAAGGTATGATGACAATGTCTAATCAAATAAAGAACATCAATAAACAGATACAAATTATTAAAAAAAGAACCAAATGGAAATTCTGGAATTGAAAGTACAATAATTGAAATTAAAAATTCACTAGAGGAACCCAAGAGTAGATTTGAGTTGGCAGAAGAAAAAATCAGCAAGCTTGAAGATATATCAATAGAGATTATGTGATAGGAAGAACAGAAAGAAAAAAAGAATAAAGAAAAATTAACAACAGAACCTCAGAAATGTGTAGGACATCATTAAATGTGCCAACGTACATGTAATGAGAGTACCAGAAAGAGAGGAGAGAGAAAAAGGAGCAGAAAAAATAACCAAAAAATAATAATAATGGCTGAAAACACCCCTAATTTGATGAAAAACTTTAATCTACACCTCCAAGAAGCTCTATAAACCCAAGAAGGATAAACAGAAAGAGACCCACACCGACATGCACCATCCTAAAAATGTTGAAAGACCAAAAAAACCTTGAAAACAGCAAGAGAAAAAAGATTCATATGAGGAGACCCCAATGTGATTGAGAGCTGACTTCTCATAAGAAACAATGGAGGCCAGAAGGAGTGGGATGATATACTCAAAGTGCTGGAAAAAACTATCGTCAATCAACAATCTTCTATCCAGCAAAATTATCTTTCAAAAATGAAGGTGAAATAAATATATTCCCAGATAAACAAAGCAATACCATTGCTAGCAGACCAACCTTATAAGAAATAGTAAAGGGAGTTCTTTGGGTTGATAGGAAGTGACACCAGACAGTAATTTGAATGCACGTGAAAAAAACAGAGTGCCAGTCAGGGTACTTATGCAATTATGAAACACAGATTAAAGACAAACTTCTTCTCATTTCTTTTCTTTTTGTTTTTTTCTGTGAGGAAGATCAGCCCTGAAGTAACATCCATGCTAATCCTCCTCTTTTTGCTGAGGAAGACCGGCTCTAAGATAACATCTATTGCCAATCCTCCTCCTTTTTTTTGTCCCCCAAAGCCCCAGTAGATAGTTGTATGTCATAGTTGCACATCCTTCTAGTTGCTGTATGTGGGACGTGGCCTCAGCATGGCCGGAGAAGTGGTGCGTCGGTGCACACCCAGGATCCGAACCCGGGCCACCAGTAGCGGAGCACACGCACTTAACTGCTAAGCCACGGGGCCGGCCCCTTCATTTCTTTTCTCAACTGATTTTAAAAGTATTTTATAAAACAATATGTAAATGATAGCATGGTTGGTACTACACCAACACATGTAAATGTAATACTTTCTTTACAATAACAGCACAAAAGAGATGGGTGGGAGGGAAGATGTACTGAAGTGAGGTTATAACTTCAATACACAAGATGAGTGAAGACAACCAGAAACAGAAAATAAGAAGGTTACTCTAACAAACACTATAAATATATACTTGCTCTCCTTTCTTTTGTCAGCTTATTTTAAAAACATAAAATGGTATAAAGTAATAATTTTAACAATGTGTTGTTGGGTTTGTGACATGTACAAACATATAGATGTAATATGTATAACAATGATGGCACAAAAAGACGAGGGAGGAATAGAGAGACACAGGAATAACATGTCTGTATCTCACAGCAGTTACGTTAGCATAAACCTGAAGAAGATTCTGATAGGTAAATGTATACAGAAAGCTGTAGAGCAACCGCTAATAAAAGAAATCAGAAAACACAGTGAAAAAAAAATCATTAAAGGAATTAAAATGTTCCACTACAAGATACTCACTTAAGGAAAAAGCAGCAAAAGAGGAACAAAAAAAACAAAAAGGACATGAGACTTTTTTTTTAAAGTCTTAGTGGATTTAAAAGGATTTAAATCCTTTAAGCATGTCCTCCGGCCACAAGAGAATAAAATAAGAAATCAAAAACAGACAGAACTTTGGGAAATTCACAGGTATGTAAAAACAAACAATACATTCCTAAATAACCAATGGGCCAAAGAAGATTTCACAAGGGCAATTAGATAATACTTTGAGATGAAGGAAAACGAAGACACAACATACCAAAACCTAAGTGACGCAGCTAAAGCAGTGCTTAGAGAAAAATTTATAGTGTGAACACCTATATCAAAAAAGAAGATCTCAAATCAGTTACCTCATCTTCCACCTGAAGACACTGGAAAAAGAAGAGCAAACTAAGCCTAAATAGAACAGAAGGAAGTAAAAAATAAAGATTGGAGGAGAAATTAATGAAATAGAGAGTAGAAAAATAATAGCGAAAGTCAACAAATCCAAAGGTTGGATCTTTTAAAAGATAAACAAGAATTGACAAACACTTAGCTAACCTGACTAGGAAAAAAAAAGAGAAGATTCACATTACTAAATCAGGAATGAAAGAGGGGACATCACCACTGACCTTACAGAAATAAAAAAGCAAGATTATAAGTGAGTACTACGAACAACTTTATGCCAACCAATTAGGTCATGTAGATGAAATGGACAAATTCCTAGTAAGACACTTATTAAGGGTTGAATTGTGTCCCCCGAAAAGTGTGTACTCCAGAGTGTAACCTCATTTGGAGATAGTTTCTTTACAGAGGTAATCAAGTTACAATGAGGTCATTAGGATGGGCCCTAATCCAATATGACTTGTGTCCTTATACAAGAGGAAATTTGGACACATACAGACACACACAGAGGGAAGACAATTGAATACACACAGGGAGAATATGACCATGTGAAGATGGAGGCAGAGGCTAGAATTACAGTGCCATAGTCAAAGAATGCCTGGGACCACCAGAAACTAGGAAGAGGTCAGAAAAGGTACACAGCACTGCAAACACTTTGATTTTGGACTTCATTCCAGAACAGTGACAGAATAAATTTCTGTCATTTTAAGCTTCCCAGTTTGTGGTTCTTTGTTATGACAGCCCTAGGAAACTATTAAAGATACAAACTACTAAAACTGACTCACGAAGAAACAGAAAATCTAAATAGACATATAATAAGTAAAGATATTGAATTAGCAATTTTAAAACTTCCCACAAAGAGAGTCCCAGGCCCAGATGGTTTCACTGGTGAATCCTACAAACATTTAAAGAAGAATTAATAGAAATAACTCACAAACTCTTCCAGAAAATAGAAGAGTAGGCAACACTTCCCACTTTCCAATTCATTCTATGAGGCCATTATCACACTGGTACGAAACCCTGATACCAAAACCAGACAAAGAAATCACAGGGAAAGAAAACTACACAGCGATATCTCTAATGAACAGAGATGCAAAAATCTTGAATAAATACTAGCAAACTGAATTCAGCAACAAATAAAAAGGATTATACACCATAACCAAGTGGGATTTGTCCAAGTGGTTCAACATACAAAAATCAATCAATGCAATACACTACATCAATAGAATAAAGAGGGGAAACCAGAATATCATCTCAGTTGATGCAGAAAAAGCATCTGACAAAATCCAATGCCCTTTCATGATTAAAAAACACTCAATAAAATAGAAAAAGAATGAAATTTCCTAAGCATGATAAGGACTTTTATGATAAACCCACAGCTAACAATATACTCAATAGTGAAAGACTGAAAGATTTTTGCCTAAGATCAGGAAAAAGACAATGATGCCTGCTTTTACCACTTCTATTCAGCTTAGTACTAGAAGTTCGATCCAGAGAAATCAGGCAAGAAAAAGAAATAAAAGGTATCCAAATTGGAAAGGAAGAAGTAAACTATCTCTATTTACAGATAACATTATCTTATACGTAGAAAACCCTAAGGAATCTACCAAAAAAACTATTAGAGCTAATAAACAAATTTAGAAAAGTTTCAGATACAAAATCAACACAAAAAAATAAGTTGCATTTTTATATACCAGCAATGAGTAATGTAAAAATATTACGAAGACAATTCCAATTATAATACAATCAAAAAGAATAAAATTCTCAGTAATAAATTTGACCCAACAGTGTAAAACTTGTACTCTAAAAACTAAAAGAAAATTATATAAGGAAATTAAAGAGGATCTAAATAAATGGAAAGACATCCCATGTTCATGCATGGGAACATTTAATATTGTTAAGATGTCAATGCTACCTAAAGTGATCTACAGATTCAGCTTGATCCCTACCAAAATCACAGTTGGCCCCTTGCAGTAACTGATATGCTGGCCCTAAAATTTATATAGAAATGCTCCAAAATAGCCAAAACAATCTGAAAAAAAAGAACAAATTTGTGGGACTCACACACTATAATTTCACAACTTACAATAAAGCTGCAGCAATTAAGACAGTGTGGCACTGTTAAAAAGGTAGACACGTAGATCAATGGAATAAAGTTGAGAGTTCAAGAATAAACCTTTTTATTTAGAATAAAATTATTTTCTACAAGTGCACCAAGATAATTCACTAGGAAAAGAACACTGTTTTCAACAGATGGTAATGGAACAACTGGATATACACACACAAGAGAATAGTTAGACCCCTTCCTCACACTATAAACAAAAATTAACTCAAAATGTATAGTAGATCTAAATGTAGGAGCTGAACTATCAAACTCTTAGAAAAAAATACTAGCAACAAAAGAAAAAATACACAAATTGGACTGCATCAAATTTTCTAAACTTTTGTGCTTCAAAAGATACCATCAAGAGAGTGAAAAGACAATCCCCAGAATTGGAGAAAATGTACAAAAATCATACTTCTGATAAAAGACTTGCATCTAGATTAAAAAGAACTTTTACAACTCCATAAAAAGAGAGAAATAACCCATTTAAAAATAGGCAAAGGATCTGAATAGATATTTATCCAAAGATATACACAAATGGCCAATAAGCACATGAGAAGTAATTAACATCATTAGCCATCAGGGAAATGCAAGTCAAAACCACAATTAGACATCACTTCACGTCCACCAGAATGGCTATCATCAAATACTAGAAGTGTTGGTGAGGATGTGGAGAAACTGGAACCCTCATACATTGCTGGTGAGAATGTAAAATGATGCAGTCACGTTGGAAAATAGCTTTGCAGTTTCTCAAAATGTTAAACAGAATTACCAAATGACCCCACAATTCCACTCCTAGATATAGACCACATATGTTCAGACAAAAACTTGTACAACGATATTCATAGCAGCGTTATCCATAATAGCCAAAGATGGAAGCAACTCAAATGTCCATCAAGTGGTAAATGAATAAACAAAATGTAGTATATCCTTATAATAGAATATTGTTTTTCAGTAAAAAAAGAAGTACTGATACATGCTACAGTAAACAACATGTTAAGTGAAAGATACCAGTCACAAAATAACACATATTGTATGATTCCATTTACATGAAATCTACAGAATAGGCAAAACTTATAGGCAGAGCACAGACTAGTGGTTGCTTAAGGCGAAGGAGGCTGGGGGAATGGGGCATGACTGCTAATGGGTAGGGAATTTATTTTGGGGTGATGAAAATGTTCTCAAATTGATTGTGGTGATGGTTGTGTGGGAGATCAAGATTTGGCCACCCTGAAATATATCTCTTTACCTTGATTGCTTTCTCTGACAGACATTTGACCTCCCCCACTAACTGCCTCAGGAATTTGACATAGTAACTCCTTCCTGGAACAGATCTTCTATCTGATGGCTGTAATATAATGTAAAATAGATGTTACAATAGGAAAGGCACCAACAAGCTCATCTTATCAGAAGTTCCGTCTCTCTGGCCACATTCTCTGGATGGCCCTGTGAGGAGTTGCCAGACAAACATTTACATTTATAAAGGAAATCTCCATTTGTAAAGGTATCTCCCCCTCTGTATTGGGAAGAGGGGAGATGACCTCATTTCTAGAAACTTATCAATGTGGAAGGTGAGGCCTTAAATCTGCATAATAACCTTACTGTTGTTTACAGTGCTTTAGCGGTAGTCTCCTGTGACTGACTCCCCCCACCCCCAACATCCTCCTTTGTCGTTAGCTGAACATGGTATTTAAGACAAGAATTTCTGCTATTGTGTTGAGAAACGCAGTGTCCCTGGTTTCTCCCATGTATACATGTTATTAAACTTGGTATTATTTTCTCCTGCTAACCTGTCTTGTTAATTATTTGGCCAGCCATAAGAACCTTAAGGGAAGGGGCAGAGGGGGATTCTCCCTCTTCCCCAACAGTTTCAAAACTCTGTGAATATACTAAAGAACACTGAACTGTGTACTTTAACTGAGTGAATGTGTGGTATGCGAATTTTATCTCAAAAAGCTTTATTAAAAAATAAAAACTTTTCAAACATTCAAAAGTTGAAAGAAAGTATCACTAGTACGCTCAAACTTCAAGTAATATTTAAGGGTGTCCTTCTGGGAGAAGGAAAATAATATCAGAAGTAAATACAGATCTTCACAAAGGAATGAAGAGCACTAGAAATTGTAACTATGTGAGTAAATACATAAAATTTGTTTCTCAATATCTAAATATCTTTAAAAGATAACCAACTGTGAAAACAAAAATAATAATGTATTTATAACAAAAATAATAATGTATTTATAACTTAAGTTTAAGTAAAATGTATGACAGAAATAGCATAAATGTCAGAAATGGAAGGTTCTTATGCTACACATGAATTGTTATAATATCACTTAAAGATACACTGTGATAAGTTAAAGATATATACCACAAACCCTAAATCAACCACTAAAGTAGCCAAAAAAAAGAGGAATTACAGCCAATTAGCTCAAAAAAAAAGACACAGCTAAAATGGAACAATAAGAAAAAAATACTAAGTCCAAAAGAAGGCAGAAAACGAGAGGAAAGGGGAAAAAAAGTGATGGTATGATGACAGATTTAAACCTAACCATATCAATTAATAATCAGATTGAAAGTAAATGGTCTAAGAACCCCAATTAAGAAGCAAAGATTGTTAGATGAGATCGAAAAGCAAGACCCAATCAGAGGCTGCTTAGAAGAATCCTACTTTAAAAAGACTCAAATAGATTCAAAGTAAAAGGGAAAAGATATACCATGCTACCACTAATCAAAAGAAAGGTGTCCCGTATATTAATACTGGACAAAGTATATTTCAGAGCAAAGAATATTACCAGAAATAAAGAGGGTCTTTTCATAACAATAAAGGGCTCAATTCATCAAGAGGACATAGCAACACTAAACATGTATGCAGCTGATAACAGAGCATCATAATACACAAAGCAAAAATGGATAGCACTGCAGGGAGAAAATGACAGATGCAAAATTATAGTTGGAGAAGCCAATACTCCTCTGTCAATAATTTACAGAACAATAGACAAAAAATCAATAAGATTATAGAAAACTTGAACAGTGGAGGTGTACAGGGTACAGACAGGAGACCAGTGGAGCCAGGGTGGACATGTATAGTTGGGGGAAAATGGGAAAAATTGATGTTGGAAGGTGGACCCAGAGCCAGACTGGTGCAGGTGCACAGGCCTTCTGAGTTTATTTAAAGGCTAATAGCAGGCAGAGGTGAGTTTTCAACCTCAGCACTCCCTGGGCCTAAACTAGGCCTCAGAGATTTCAAATCATGGGATCCCAGGCAAGCAGCAGCCAAGACAGAAGCCGACACCCTTTCAAGAGAAGCCTTGCTATCTCTGCAGGAAGGAAGGGCAACATCATTCCAAAGTTGAACCACATCAGCCACCAGATGCCTGGCCCAGCTCCCTGATTTGCTGTGTGGCTCTGGGCAGGCCCCTTCACCTTTCTGGGCCTTTGTCTCTCCGTTAATAAAGAGGAATGATTCTGATTCTGGGTGTTTTCACTAGTAGTCATGCACCTGTGAAATCTCTTTCAACTTGTCACCATGTGGCCCCAACCACCTAATCGAGCCACTGCTGCCCACAGCCGGCTGTTGCCCCACCCACACACTGCTCTGCCAGGACCCTCTGGCTGCCCACCCTCCTCCACAGATCAGACTGTCCCTCGTCACCACAGCCCTCTTTCCAGGCTGCAGCAGCTCCAGCTTCTGCGCTCCCCAGGCTGTTGATTCAGTTCTATTTTAATATAGCTCTCAACTCTGAAGTCTTTGAAGGAAACAATAATTGTAATAAAAGCCTTTTGAAGGCAGAACAAAGCCATTCCTCTCTGAGGCTGGTGCGGAGCACCGTGAATGAGCCTACCCCTCCGTCTCACCCAGCCAGGGAGCTCTGGAGCTAGAAGGCTCCATTCCAGCCCCGACTCAGCCCAACCACGTGAGGTAGAATGACGGGCCGACTGGGCTGCACACCACACTTGCCCAGCCCATTGCACGGGAGTCTCCGGGGTGGGGACCCAGAATTCATATTTGTTTAACACGTCCCCCTCTCCCCACCCCCGGGTGATTCCATGTGATGCAGAGACTGAGAGAAAGTGCTGGAAAGCAACGCTTGTCCACATGATGTGCACACAAGTCACTTGGAAATCTTGTTCAATGCAGGCCTGGGGCACCAAGACGCTACTCCCTGACAAGCTCCAGGTGGTGAAGGCCCAGTGACCACACTCGGAGGAGGAAAGAGCCGAAACCAGGAGTCAGCCTCCCTTTCCCTATTGGAAATGGAACCCTGACCCCTGCCTGGCAGCTCCTTGCCCCACTTCCTTCCCCTTCAGTCCTGACCAACGTCCACTGAGTGCCCTGTCCTGTGTGAGACCGAGCCCCAGGGCAGCCTGACAGGACAGGGACTTAAAAGACAGGACCACTGTGGCCAGGGAGGGGCATCCACCTGCTCAGTAACGCGGTAGGGGACCACACCCAGGCCACATGACCCCAGAGCTGCTCCCAGTTACACATCACCCCACTCCCATCTCAGTTTGCATGCAGATCACTCAGCCTTGTGCAGGCCTACCTCCCTGCAGTGGGCCCTCCCAGCAAGAGCCCCCCCACCCCCATTCCCTTCTTTCTCTCCCAGCAGGCATTTCTGAGCAAATCGGAGGCTGGGCTCTGCACCGTGTCTGGGGTACAGATCGGCACCTATCCTGGGGAGCCCTGGAAAAGTATCATGCCTTCTGCCCTCATCCTCAGTTTAAAGTGTAAAGGCCCAAAGGAAAAACAACTTTCCCACAGCCAAACATGGAGTCAGCATGAGCAGGGGTGTGCCCCGGGCAGGTGATCCTCCCTCCACCACCCTGCCCAGCTGCATCTGCCCAGCCTGCTGGCAGAAAGGTAGCCCTGCATCCAAGGCCATGCAGGCCTGGCATCAATGACTCTGGGAGCACAGGCTCTCGGGGGTGCAGGGAGACAGATGATGAGGAAGGCAGCCGATGCTCCTTTCTCCCATTGCTACCCTGTTCCAAAGGCATCTTTCCCTGCAGCTCACCAAGGGGCTCTGAAAGTCCACCTAGCACTCTCCATGTCCATCCCTTTGTGTCCCTCCCTGGGCCTGGCCTTGTCATTCCTTGACAGGACGGTCTTAGCATCCTATGCGGGTCTCCTGAGCAGCACCACCACCCACACGAGCATGAGCCAGGCAAGTCCCACACTGTCACCCCCTGCTAGCTGCTGCCATGAATCCCAGCCATGGTCATCTGGACCTGGCCTATCTAGACCACCTGGACCCCTGGACCTGGACCTCCTGGACCTGAACGCCCTAGACTTGAATCCCCTGGACCCCTTCAGCCTGCCCAGTCACCACCTGTCAGATCACTCAGACCCAGTCAAGTGCTTCCTCCTCTTCTCCCTCCCCGTGAACCCCCTTTTCCCTCTCCCTTCCTCCTCGTTCCTCCTGGACCAGAATCTCCATGTGCCCCAGAATCTCCACCTTCCCAGTGCAGCAGGGGTTTTTCCAGGGCTGGCTGAGGATGTGCCATCAAGGACCACGGGATGCTGTAAGGATGCCCAGAGACAGTGCCAACCCTGGGCCTGCACTAGGCAGGCACCATGGCACACCTGTCGGACCAACCACAAGTGCCCTGGAGTGGGGGGCCCGTTCCAGCACCTTTTCCAATGCACACTCAGCTTAAGGGGCTCCCAGCAAAACCCAACAACCTACCCAGCATTATAACAGTGGGGTAAAGACACAGATTTCTGACAACACCAAGAAAGTGCATTACTGCCACTCAAGCTAAGGCTGTATTAGTAAGGTCTCAGGAATTAAATCAAAATAGAAAACTATTTTACTTGGTTCCATCAGGGAAACAAAGAAAATGCAGGACTGAGTTTCTTTTGTCTCGGGGACTTCCAGACTCCGGGAGATGATAAACAGTCAAACAGATGCATTTCCGAGAGAAAGGCCTTTTATGGCCAGTCATTTGGAAATGAAATACAGCAGCTCTCACCTTCCTTAGACGGAAATGAGCAGCAACCAGACCGCAGAGTCACCAGGCTCTGCAGCAGTGGGCCATGGCCAGTCTAGCCTCTGGAGGTTGTGGTTTCTAGAAGGTTCTGCCCCAGTCCCTGTGGTCTGGGCAGTTCCCTCCCCACTCTGGACCTCAGTTTCCATATCTATAAAATGAGGAGTGGGGTCAGAGGACCTCCAAGCCACCTCTTGGCCAGCCACTTCCTTGCAGTCACTGTGCCGCTGGGGTATTTGACATCCAGCCACACCTGGGCCCACCTGAGTCCATAGAATCCAATGTGACAGGAGGTGGCTCAGCATCAGGACAGCAATATTACTCTTACTACTGATAAAAACAGTGGCAGTGCCACGTTCACATACACACACACACACGGGCACTCTATCTGGGGGTGCTGTAAGTAAGCCCCAGGAGCCCAGTTGCTGGCAGATTCACATGCCCACAGGACGTGTGTTAGGCACTGGAGGGTGCTTTCCCATACACCCCTTTGTTTAAGTGTGCAGCCTTTCATGCCACACTCCCACGCCCAGCATAGGGTTACGGAGACTGAACTGATAAAATCAAACTGACGGTTACAACAGTTCTTTACGTGTTGCTATTCCTGCATCCACACTGCAATTGGGGAAACTGAGGCTAGGGGCCAGTAAGTGCCTCCAACCTTGAGGTTAAGAACTTGCAAAGGGAGGCGCCTACGGTTCGTGCCCAGACCTGAGGGTCCAGTCGAGAGCTGGGCACAGAGGTGGAGCCCGGCTGAGTGGACTTCTGCTGGACCTCACTACCCCAGGGCCCTGCATAGTGGCAACTGCTTCTGAATTAGGGTTTGGAATTTTCAAAGAAGCCCTCGAGGCCAGCACCTTCCCTGCTGGGGAGCCAGTCCTTGATGGGCCTCTGTGGTCAATAGTAACCAGTCCCCCTGCTAGCCCTGCTCCTTGGGTGGCCAGGCCCCCCTCTCTGCACAGCCCAGAGGCAGCTCAGGGTTGGCAGGGTGTCAGCATCCAGAACACAGACAGTCAGCAGCCCTGAGACCCTCCTTCTAGATGCAGCAGCCTCCAAGGCTGATGCGGCCCCAGTTCCACCTCTGACAAATCAGCCTGTGACCATGAGGAGGTTTTGCCTCTCCCTGCATCTCCCTCACTCAGTCGGCAGCCAATTCCTGAGGCCTTCACTCTGAACGGGCCAGCACTGGCCTGGTTCTGCTGAGAGGCCGACCTGGCCTCACCCTGGCCGGGGAGCCTGAGCCTATGCTCTGTGGGAGGGGGCAATGGGACCAACAAGACAGGACGAGGTGGCCCTGCGGAACTGCAATGTGAGCCCAGGATTATTAATGCAAAAGATTTCTGCACAGCGTCTGCCTTTGGTCCTTCTCAATTCCACGTTGGAGGTAGGTGAGGAAAGCCTCAGCCTCCCTCGGGACAAATTAAAGGCTTCTCCTTCCATTACAGGACCAAAATCTCCAACCCAGGGACCCTGCATTTGAAGCTTGCTGAAATCCCACATCAGCGCGCTCCTGACTTCTGGACGCCACACAAACATCCACTCTGGACCAAGAAATAAAGCCCCGCTTTCTCCACCTAGACATCTCCACAGAAGGGGAACCCAGAGCTCGGGATAGCAATGGGCTGATCCAGCCTTTTCCCATCTCCATAACCAAATTCCAAGTCATCAAAGCTGACAAAGATATTGCCCACATGCCCAACTTCGCATCTTACAGCCAGGGAAACTGGGGCCAGCAAGGGCAAGAGAGCATCCCAGAGGACCCAGGGATGGTAGCCCCCAAGCACAGCCCTGAGCGCCCTGACCCCCAGGCCAGCTTTCCCTCCCAGAGCCAGCCAGGCTCAACTCCCAGCCTCAGCAAGTCTCCCACGGAGCCCTCCCCAAACACGCACACCCACTTACTTGTTCTTGGATGTTCTCTTTAGTAAGATTTTTCAAAACAAGCTTTTAATTCAATCCATTCCCAATTTGTGAGCAATGTGTCTTCCCTGGAGTTGTCTTTTCTTGCTCGAGAAGAGGTCTAGGAGGAGAAGTCTCAGAGAGCTGCTCCCTGCCTCCTCCTGCCAGCCACCCCAGACACATGCACACACGCATGTGCATACAACTCACACACACTCACACACCTGTGCGCACACACACTCACATACACACACTGCAGGGCTGTCCTCGGGAGGACAAGCACAGCAGGGAAGGTCCAGCCCTACCCGGTTCTGGATTCCTCTCATCTACACCTCAGCGCGTGGTGCGCACGCACGAGCCCTGGGACCCGGGACTGGGAGCTCACTACCTCACGGGGAGGAGAGAGCCAGACCTGCCCCACCTCCGCCCGCTCGGAGTGTCGCGCTGGCAGGGTGTCCCCAGCCCGGGGGCAGGGAAGCCGGGGACATCGCAGCTGGGAGAGGCAGGCGCGGCCCGAGCCCGCTGGCCAGGCAGCGCCCGCAAGAGACCCCGCTCCTCCCTTCCCGTCGCCGTCAGCTCCTCCGGGGAGAGAGCAGGTCGAAGACCCTCCCGCGGAGCCTGGGGTCGGCACCCGGGTCACCCCTCGCCCCTCCGGAGCGAGGCGCACCGGGCTCGCCGGGGTCAGTGCAGGGCAGGAGGTGCAGCCAGGAGCGGGTGCGGGAAGGCGAGGGCCGCGTGGGTCCCCGTGGCCCCTGACGAGGTTGGGCGCCCCGGTGCAGGACCCCGCGTCCCCTTACCCCAGAGCAGCACCAGCAGCAGCGAGAGAAGTTGCAGGCGCCAAAGCACTCGCGTCTCCATAGCTGGCCGCCTGGGGCGCGCTGTTCGGCGGGATCCCGGCTGGGTGCGCTGGGGGCGCCCGGGGACGGAGCCCAGGCGGGGGTGGGGCCACGGAGAATCCGCCCTCAGGACGCGTCCCCTTCATGCCCCCTCCCCCAGGACAGGCTCCCCCAGAGGACGTCCCGCACTCACTCCTCCCCAGGACGCGCCCTCCCTGGCAGGACGCCCTTCCCCACCCAGACAAGCTACTTCAGGCCAAGCCCCATTCCTCCTGCTCCAGGGTGTGCCCCGCAGCGAGTGCGGCTGGGCAGGCGAGGTGCGGGCTTGGGGGCAGATGGGGTGAGGATGGGGGGCGGCCTGGCAGGGAGTGGATGAGTTCCGGAGGCGAGGGGCCCTTTGAGCAGAGGCGCTTAGGGAGCGGACCACCGAGGGACGGGAAAGTGTCTGGAGGGGGAAAGCTGTGCGCGGCTCCGTGCGTGAGTGAGAGACTGGGGAGGGGAGAGGGCGGGCGTGCAGAGGAGGACAGCCTTCCTGAAGAGAGGGCTGGCCGTGTCGGGGTGGGGGATGGGGGAGGGTCTCTGTGTGCAGTGCAGGGAGGGGCTACCAGGGTGAACCAGGATACCTTCCTGGGGGCTTCTTTGTGCGTGGACCCTTTGCACCCCTCTGGACCAGAATAGATACTGGGTAGGTAGTTCTGAGCACGCGCACACACAAACACACACAGCACTGCCCATGACTGGAAGCCCAGGTCCTCGCACCCTGGTCCCTGCCCTGTGCCCTCTAGGAGGCCTCAAGGGACAAAATGAGGGCCAGGAGAATGACTGGGTACCCCAAGGGGGTTAGCGAGTGACTCAGGTTTCTCCAGCCATGGGTCACTGGGCCAGTTTGGTCATCTCTATCGCTCTCGGGCCCCTAGCACAGACGCTGGCCCACCCCACTGCTCCCACCCTTCTGCCTCCGCCTTACTCTGTCCTGGCACCACTGGGCACCCCAGGTCCCCTGTGTAAAGCTGTCTCCCCCGCCCATGGCTCCCCCCAGGCACTCTGCAGAAAACCCAGATGCCAGCCAGACCTGGCAGTCCCCTGAGGGGGCTCATCAGAGCTCTGCCCAGGGGGCCAGGAGCCCTTCAGAGCAGAGCCTGCTGGACCGTGCTGAGTGCCGGAGAAGGGGGGCCCACTCGTGACCAGCCTTCCCAGACCCTGACCAAGGGACAAATCAGAACCAGCACTGCCTTTGCCCTGTCTACAGGGAGCCGCCACGGCGTCACAGGGCCAGGGGCAGGGCCAGGACTGGGGGCTGTCACACATGGCTGGGAGTGACATTCAGACTGGGGAGACAGAGCAGGCATCAGGGAGAAGCCAGCTTGAGGGGAGCCAGCCTAGAGGGAGCAGGGCAGGTCAAGGGTCATCAGAGACTCATGGCTGCCCCTGCCCTTGGATCTGGGCTATTAGTGGTCACTGTGGCCTCTGGATCACGGCAGAAGGGTCGTTCTGGGAACTCCAAGGCTGGGACTTAAGAGATTGGCAGCTCTTGCTCCATGCTGGTTTGGGTGCTTCTTCCTACGTGAGGAGCAGCCACGTGGGCAACCCTGAGATGGGAGCTCACCTCAAGGTCCTGGCAGCTCCGAGGTCCCAGCTGAGTTGGCACCTGGGCACCTGGGCCCGCCCTGACTAGGACAGCCTCCCAGCGGAAACAGTCAACCCCAGGATAGTGAGAAAGGACTCCAAGCATGGAATCCAACAGTAAACCCTCGGGTCCCGGAACCCATCCATCCATCTCCCAGCCAGCCTTCCTCTGCTCCCTGACGCCCACCGCCCCACCCAGGAGTCTAACCCCCAAATGCAGCCCAGCCGCCAAGGAGGAGAATGTCATGCTTGGGTGAGTTTTTGCCTCCCCACCTGCCCTCCTTTCAGCCCACAAACCCTTGAGAATAGCTCCAATGAGCTTTTACTGGAACCCACCCCAAGCTCCCAACACTACCTCTGGAAATAGCATGTCCACTCCTCCCCCAGGAGTCTCATGCAAATCTGGTCCACATCCTGGTGTCTGCTCCTCCATTAGACCCACCCCACAGGCCTGGCTCCCTCTCCACACGGCAGACCTGGATCAGCAGCTTTGATCTGGGTTTCAGAATAGAGGAGTGTAGAAGACACAGAGACTTAGGTCCAGCCAAGCTCCATTATCTTCTAAGCACAAAACCCTCAAGGTGCCTCACATTTTCCATTTGATGCTGGAGAGAATAACTGTCCTGCCTCATTCCCAGGTCAGAGGTGAGGTTTGAGGCCTAGGGAGCCGCTCCTTGCTGAGATCCCCAGGCACAGGAGGAGGATGGAAGCAGAGGTGGGGTGGGGTGATAGAGGTGATGGGGGTGGGGGTGGGGGTGGGGGTGATGGAGGTGGAGATGATGGAGATGGAGGTAGAGATGATGGAGGTGGAGGTGACGGAGGTGGGGGTGGGGGAAGGGGTGATGGAGGTAGAGATGATGGAATTGGGGGTGGAGGTGATGGAAGTGGAGATGATGGAGATGGAGGTAGAGGTGATGGAGGTGGAGATGATGGAGGTGGTGGAGCGTGGGGTGGAGGTGGTGGAGCATGGGGTAGAGGTGATGGAGGAGGGATGGAGGTGATGGAGGTGAGGGTGGGGGTGGAGGTGATGGAGGTGGGATGGAGGTGATGGAGGTGGGGGTGGGGGTGGGGGTGATGGAGGTGGAGATGATGGAGATGAAGGTAGAGATGATGGAGGTGGGGGTAGGGAAGGGGTGATGGAGGTAGAGATGATGCAATTGGGGGTGGAGGTGATGGAAGTGGAGATGATGGAGATGGAGGTAGAGGTGGTGGAGGTGGAGATGATGGAGGTGAGGGTGGGGGTGGAGGTGGTGGAGCGTGGGGTAGAGGTGATGGAGGAAGGATGGAGGTGATGGAGGTGGGGGTGGGGGTGGGGGTGATGGAGGTGGGGGTGATGGAGGTGGAGATGATGGAGATGGAGGTAGAGATGATGGAGGTGGAGGTGATGGAGGTGGGGGTAGGGGAAGGGGTGATGGAGGTAGAGATGATGGAATTGGGGGTAGAGGTGATGGAAGTGGAGATGATGGAGATGGAGGTAGAGGTGGTGGAGGTGGAGATGATGGAGGTGAGGGTGGGGGTGGAGGTGGTGGAGCATGGGGTGGAGGTGATGGAGGTGAGGGTGGGGGTGGAGGTGATGGAGGTGGGATGGAGGTGATGGAGGTGAGGGTGGGGGTGGAGGTGATGGAGGTGGCAGTGGAGATGATGGAGATGGAGGTGGAGATGATGGAGGTGGGGATGGGGGTGGAGATGATAGAGGTGGAGATGTATGTATGAGGTAGAGATGTATGATATGGTGGAGGTGGAGGAGATGGTGGAGGTGGAGACAGAGAGGACCCAGACAGCCAGCAGGGCCAGAGCAGCCGTCATGCCCAGCCGCCTTTCGGGCTCTTCCTTGCAGCCCCACCACCCTGAGCAGGTGGCTACCATGTCAGGAAAGCGAGGTCAGAGCCTACCTTCACCAGTGGGCCTGCTGGCAGCTCCCTGAAAGTCCTCTCTGGCCCCTCCTCACCCCTGCCTGGGCCACAGTGTGCCAAATGGGAGAATGTACAGATGTGCTCATTGAGGAGGGGCCTCATCGGGCTCCTGTAACCCTGTGCCGGGTCCTCCAGGAAACACGGGCGCTGGGTGAGCACGAGACCCTTGGGTAAGGCCAGCGCCTTCTGGGTTGGCCTGGGCCCCATGGAGTAAGCCAAGCCCTCGAGAGTGAGCCCAAGTGGTCTTGCTCCCCTGTGAGTGGCCTGGCAGCCAGGTGCTACCTGGAGACCAGCTCAGAGGGCGTCACAGGAGGGAGGAGGGGGAGAGACCCCAAGCCCTGAGGGGAGGGAGCAGGGACCACTGCCGGTGCCCACAGGGGCTGCTCTGCACCCTCTGTGCTGCCAGACCCCAGGGTCTGAGACCCCAGAGAGGGCTACCCCTGCACATGCGTCATCTCACCTGTGACTCGGGGATGCTCAGTTCCCACCCCCACGTGGCTGTGGTGCTAGTTGATGCTGCTATTAGCACCTGGCCCCAGGGAGCTCCTCCAGTAGGGGTCTGCTGCCCAGGCGCCCCTGCAGCTGCAGTCTGCCCCTTCCTAGGCCAGCCTGTCTCAGTGCCCGGTTCTCTATACCAAACTTGTGACCCAGCCCTGGCTGACACACTGTTATCATGATGTTTATTCAGTAATTTTTCTTACTTTTAAATAGTTTTAAGACAAAGTTTTCTCAACACTAAAGGAGTCTCTCCTCTAAGGGGCGGGCTTGTGAGCACAGCACATTGTCCACCAGCCACATCTCCATGTCCGTGGGCTCAGAGAAATGGGGTCGGAGAAACACCAGCAGCGTCTGGGCCTCTGCAGGTGTCACAGTGGGGAGCCAGCATGGGAGGGGCTGAGGTCAGGCAGCCGACTTGTTCTAGGAGGTTTCCCTGCAAAGCCTTAGGAGGCACAGGAGGGGGCAGGTGCCTGGGAGCTTGGCGCCCCCTGCCAACAGACTGTAAACCATTGTGTCTCCATCCTCCTGGGAAGTGCAGACCTGTGACACCTGCATGTGACATGGCGGTCTGTCTCTGAAGGGGGACAGGGAGATCCCCCAGGGCCTGGGAGAGGGGCTCTGACCCTCAGCTGTTTCACAGCTGCCCCAGGGCTCAGGACTCAACTCTCTGTGTCCTTTTTATTATTGTTGTTGTTATTATTATTATTAATATTATTATTGTTGTTGTAAAATACACATAACCTAAAATTTATCATCTTGACCACTTTTCAGCGTCCAATTCAGTGGCATTAAGCACATTTACATTGGTTTGCAACCATTACCACCATCTGTCTCCAGAACTTTCTCATCTTCCCAAACTGAAGCTCTGTCCCCATTACACACTAACTGTCCCTCCCTCCCCCGGCCCCTGGCACCCACCATTCTACTTTCTGTCTCTATGAATCTGACTGCTCTAGGGACCTCTTATAAGTGGAGTCATACAGTATTTGTCCTTTTGTGACGGGCTTATTTCACTGAGCATCACGTCCTCAAGGTTCCTCCATGTTGTAGCATGTGTCAGAACTTTCTTCCTTTTTCAGGCTGAATAACATTCCTCTGCGTATATAGACCACATTTTGTTTATCTATTCATCATCATCCACTTTCTTTTTAAGTGATCAAAGCAAGTTTACTTTCATTTGCTTTCATTTTTGTAAAATCTATTAGAAAATGTTTTGGGGAAAATACACCAAAATGTTATCCATGATCATTTCTGGATCTGGAGGGATTTGGGTGATTTTTAATTTGTGTTCCTTTCTGCTTGTCTCTGTTTTCTCGTTTTCCTTTAGTGCTGTATGTGGCATCTGGTGGATTTTATGTAATACGTGTGTTGTGAGAGTTTGTGTGTGCACTCGTGTGTGTGTGTGTGTTATGTGCCTGCATCTGTGTGTGTGCATGTGTGGAATGGTCTTGTGGATGTCTATGCGAGTGAGCGTGTGCAGCGTGTGTGTGTCCGTGCAGTGTGTGAACTTGTGTGATATGCATGTGCTGTGAGTATACCTGTGAGTGTGGTGTGTGGAGTGTGAGCATGCATGTGTGTGTTCAGGCAGAACTCTGTGCGCCCCAGGTGGACACAGTGAACGCAGTCATTTCCCGGAGCTTGACCTTCCCTCCTTCCACGCAACTGACCCTAAGCCAGCTGACCCAGCTCCCACCTCTGCCCTGCTCCTGCAGGTGACGTGTGCGAAGAGTGGGAGCTGGTCTCGGGGGCCAGTTTGGGGCACAGCTCTTTGCTCCTTCCATCCTCATGAGCTCAAAGGGAAGTGGGACAATGAAAGCGGCTGCCCTGTCTCTCCCGGAGCTGGAGGAACACAGGCGTTTTAGAACCTGGGGGGCACAGTGCGAGCGGAAGGGATGTTTTTGGGGGACACACTTTCCATCACCTGAAAGAGGATGTGGCACTCAGCAGACAGACCAGTGGGGACAGAGGGGAGAGGCAGGAAACCCCCTCCCTCACGACCCTGCAAAGAAAGAACCAGTTCTTTGGAGACCACAGAGCCCCCACGTGCCCAGCTCTGCTCCAGGATGGCCACCTTAGGGAGGAGGGCTACGGAGACACTTGCCCGGGAGCCTGCAGCACCACACGCTCCCTGCTGGTTGGTTTTTATGTGATGAATCCCTGAGAAGACGAACCTGGGATGAGAGAGAGAAAGAGGAAAACCAGTGTGGTTAGCAGGTAGTGGCCCCCAAAGATGTCGTCGCCCTGATCCCCAGAACCTAGGAATATGTCACCTTACATGGCAGAAGGGACTTTGCGGATGTGACTAAGGTCCAGACCTTGAGATGGGGAGATCATCCAGGATTGTCTGGTGGGGGACCAACTATCACATGAGTCCCTCAAATCAGAGAACACTTCCCACTGGGTCAGAGAGATGAGACAGAAGGAGGAGGAGACCCGAGAAGGCACGAGAGAGACTCAACTGCCATGGCCAACTTTGAAGATGGAGGACGAGGCCTCGAGCCAGGGAAGGTAGGGGGCCTCAGAAGCTGACAGCCAGCGAGGAAAGGGGGACCTCCGTCCTACAACCTCAAGGAAGTGGGTTCTGCCAAAAACCCAAACGAGCAAGGAAACAAACACCTGATTTTAGCCCCAGGAGCCGAGTGGGCCTTCCAGCCGAGTGGGACTGTACAACGATAAGTCTGTGGTTTTTAAGCTGCTGCATTTGTGGTGAAATGTTATGGCAGCCCAAGAAAACTAACATACCCTAGAACCAACCCAACTCGTACAGCCCAGTCCCTGGAGCAGACCCTGACACCAGGAATAGGTGTGGAATCCTCATAAGTAGTTTGTGGGGAGGCGCAGGAAAGGGGGGTGAGCTTCAGGAAGGAGTGAGGTGGGAAAGGGGGGTGCAGGCGAGGGGGAGAGAGGTCACACGATAGAAAGAGTAGCGAGGAAGACCATGGCAGAATGCAGCAAGCCCGAGAGGGGTGTGGGCCAGGCCCAAGAGGATGAAGCCCCGAGGGCCGGCGCAGGGAATGTCGGTTTTGTGCCATGGGAAGTAGGCCTGCTCTGCAGAGCTGATGAGGGCGGGCACTTTCTGAGGGTCCCTCTGGCTGCAGGAGGGCACAGTGGGCAGATGCCAACAGGACTCGAGAAAGGACTGGACGGAGCATGAGAGAGAGGAGTCCAGGATGGCTGCCCACCAAACACCTGGGTGGGTGCTGGTGGCATTCACTGAGCGGGGAGAGGAAAGGTGTGGCCTGCAGGAAGGGTTCTGCTTGAAGCGGGTTGCACTGGGGGCGCGTGAGCCCTCCGAGGGGGATGTCCCCAGCAGGTCCAAGCTGGGCCTGGAGCCCCAGAGGCAGGATGGGTGGAGAAACAGGCCTGCAGGTCTTTGGCAGCCAGAAGGTATTTGAAGCCAAAGGAAAACGGGGGATTCCCAGGAAAAGTGGAGTGAAAAGAAATGACCCAGACAGAGGCCTGGACGCTCCAACACTGAGGGCCACGTGGCTGACTTGTTCCTGGATCGCCACTTCTGAAGCGCCCAGACCCCTGTCCGTGACCTCTCCCCTCACTCATGTTGCTGAGAAAGCATCGTCTTTGGGGCCGGCAGTCTCAGCTTGACTCCTCGGGCTGAGGGTCCGTGAGGTGAGCAAGTCGCTGAAACTCTGAACTTCAGGACTTGACCTAGAAGACGGAGGGAAGGGAGCCTGTGCAGCGCTACAGAGATGCCTCCATGAGACAGCCTCCACCTCTTCCTTCACACCCCACACAGCAGAGATACCAGAGCGTGAGAGGAGGAAGGCAGAGGGGATGGAGCAGAGGAACAGGGCCATAAACAGGCAGCCTTTCACATCAGAGGGGAAAGAGTGGGGTTGGGCAGTTTGTTACCTTTGGGGGAAAATAATGAAGTTTCTCCTGACCTCACATCAGTCACGTATGAATTTCAGACGGGCCAAAAGAACTGAATGTAGAAAATCCATGAGTGTATTACCATAAATATAGAAGAGTGTGTTTATGATTCTGGGGTAGGTTAGTCCAGGTTACAGCAAGAAGCCATAAAGTAGCAGACATTTTGACCACATAAAATTTTACATCTTTCACAGGCCAAAAAAATACCATAGAGAGGAAAGAAAAGCCACCTGATGAGAGAAAGTATTGGTGACACACAGGTTTGAAATCCAACGGTAAGAGAAATGCCCACGATCAGTATCAACCTGACAGAAAAGTGGACTCGAGACTATGAAGCAGCAAGTCACAGATGAGGCATTGAAATGGGCAGTAAACCCAAAATGTGGTCACCTTGCCAGTGCTCAGAGAGACGTGGAGGTAAACAGCACTATCATGGGTCAGATAGTAAGACTTTTCAATTCTGGTGATACTGATGTGCCTGATGTCACAGAAGGAATCGTGTGTCCACCTGGTTCTGGAGGGGACACCCCTTGGAGCGTAATCGCACAGATACAACTGTCCTTGAACACCCCCTTCCCAGCCCTTCTGTCACAGTCCTGTGATGAGTCCGGTTCTTCCCACGTTCCTGACTTCCCAGCCCAGCTGTCAGCCACCGCCCACGGGTCATGCAGACCTGCACTTCCGGCCATCTCTTGGGACAGGCAAAACGGACAACCAAATGCACTGCTTGAAGTTCTGCTGGTCGCAAGAATGCCCGCACCCTCTGCATGGGAACTTGAGGGTGGGGGTGGTGTGCAGCTGTCAAGCTCCAGACGGTGCCACTTGTATACCAGGTCGTCAGTCAGCTGACAATCAGGAGCCCGCCATGAGGCCACAAGCGTGCAGTGAGGGAGCGGAGGCAACGCAGCAGGGGCAGGAAGCAGAGTCTGGGCCATCTGCACGTGCCACGTGCCTGTGCCTTTCAGGTGTGCTGGAGCCTGAATGTGTGTGTGTGCGTGTATGTCCATATGTGGCTATTTCTACATGTATGTGTGTATATATGTGTATTGTCTGAATGTGTGTATGTACATGTGCATATATGTGTGAATGTACATGTGTATATACACATACACATATTAATTTGATGACAGACCACTACTGCATGCACACAATCTCACTGAGTTGGTGAGTCAGATAAAATGCACTTCATGATGAGAAACTTGGGTCACTTGGTCATTTCTCGTGCCTTGATCAGGCAGTCTCTACCAGGTCCCAGTAGCAGGCTAGGCAATGCTTCCCACAGGAAGAATAGTTACTGCAGAAGAGAACAAGAGTTTATTCCAAAACTTGAGAGGTCTGGGCTGTGATTCTCCCACCGATGCTTGCGAGAGGCCCTATACAGCATCCCTGTGGCTGCAGGCACATCGAGCACCGTTGGACCTGCAGGGTCAGGCCGAGGTAGACGCTCAGCTTGCACCACAGCCCAGACAGGCCGCAGAGCTCCTTCACTCTGGCTCCATTGAAAACTGTGGCACAGATTCAGGAGGAAGTCTGCTTCTGCGGAAGGGGGGCGGCCGTCAGAACCGGGAGCCTGAGGGGTTCTGAGGAGGGCCGCATCCCATGGCGTTGGCACTTTGGAGGTCTGCAGAGGAGCCCCCCGGCCAAGCAAGCACTCAGGCCTCTGAAGAGGAGTCCGCTGGAGAGGTGACGCCGCTGCTGGGACCTCTGAGCACCAACCCACAAAGCCAGCTCCAAGGTCCCAGAAGATGGATGTGGGAGCCAGCTGCCCCTGCAGGAGCGATGCTACCGGGAGCAGGACAAGACAGAAGCGCGTGTCTTTTCCTCTCCTTCCACCTCGAGTCTCCCGCTGAGGACCCCTGCTGCAGAGTCTAACAGGAAGCCAGCTGGCGACGTAGTCTGGGAAATGTGGCTCTCAGACCCCTACCTGTATGTGGCTTTTTAAATTAAATTAATCCAGTTAAATAAAATTACAAATTCAGTTCCTCAGTTGCACTAGCCACATGTGGCCACACACTGGATGGCACACTTCACTGCAGAAGTTCCAGGGGACAGTGCTGCTGAATCACAAGGGCGGCAATCCATGAGAAGCCGGAAGTGACACATCTGGGACAAGGCAAAAGCAAGCCACAAGCTCCCCTTTTTCCATGGCCCTCTTGTTCCCCTGATGTTTCCTGGGGGGCGGGGAGGGGACAGTCTCCCCAAACCTTCTTTCTCAGGCTTGAGGAAGGAGTGTGTGCGTTCCTGGACCCAAGGCATCAGTGGCCACATCCTTGGCCCAAACCCACCCTGCAGGAGTGCCCTGGACCACTCCCTCCCTTGGTCTCCCTCGTCCCCATATCAGAACATCCTGGTGCCTCCTGTGGCTGTCTGTCCTCAGAGGCTGCAGCTCTGGCAGCCCCTGAGACTCTGTGCTGCCCCAGCCCCGGGAACCAGCAGAAAGGACGCCGCGCTCACCGCCTGTCCCGGCCTTCCCCGACTGCTCCACCCCTACAATCACCTCTTTCAGGGCCAGCCATTCCCACTGTAAAAGAGACATTCTGAAACCATTGATTCGCTTATTAGAACAGCAGAGATACCCTCTGGTATCTCTGGTATCACTGGTCTCAACATCTGATCGCTTCAAACACTCACGTTTTCCTCCTGAATCTCAAACGTTCTGATTAAAGGTGCATCCAAAGAACTTGAAAACACCAATTTGCAAAGGTACATGCACCCCTGTGTTCATTGCAGCCTTATTCACGATAGCCAAGACTTGGAAGCAACCTAAGTGCCCATCAAGGGACGAATGGATAAAAAAGCTGTGGTATATATACACAATGGAATACTACTCAGCCATAAGAAACGATGAAATCCAGCCATTTGTGACAACATGGATGGACATTGAGGGCATGATGCAAAGTGAAATAAGTCAGAGGGAGAAGGTCAAATACCGTATGATTTCCTTCATTAAGTAGTAGATAATAACAACAATAAACAAACACATAGGGACAGAGATTGGATTGGTGGTTACCAGAGGGGAAGGGGGGAGGGAGGAGGGTGAAAGGGATAATTGGGTACATGTGTGTGGTGATGGGTTGTAATTAGTATTTTGGTGGTGAACATGATGTAATCTATGCAGAAATAGAAGTACAATGATGTACACCTGAAATTTTTACAATGTTATAAACCAATGTTACTGCAATAAACAAAAAATGTAAAATAAATAAATAAATAAATAAATAAATAAATAAAAAAATAAAAAAAGGTGCACACTATAGCTTCATCTAGTGAACGATGGAATTGGATTAGAATATATCTCAAAAGAGCACATCGACATTCAAAAATAGAAACAGAGTTGGAACTGTTGCCTGGACTCCCCACTGTGTTCTGAACCTTGTAACCCATCCGTTAGGCCCAGGTCTTCCCACCTGGAGCAGGTAAAGAAACAGGCTGAGAGAGAGGAGGGCCGCCCGCGAGCACTCAGTGCGGTAGTGCTGGGTCCGCACGTCCTCACATGCGTATCTTCACTATTTACATCTCACTCACACCTGAGCCCCCAACAACAGCCATCCTTCAGGGTCCTTCCCGAAGAACACTCGGCAGCATGCTTTTCCCACAAAGAGCCTGAGTCCCCCCAAACTGCGTGGAAGCCTCGGTGATGGGAAGGCAGTAAGATAGTGGTGCTGGCCAGAGTTGGGGCTCGCACTCTGTGATTACCAAATCCCAAAAGCTTGTGCAGCTCAGACTTTCAGTGAAAAAACTTTCAAACCAAAGAGAGGCTATAAGCCCTCTGGCTGCAAGGGAGTCACACAACGAAACCCCAAGTCAAAACCCCCACAAGAAAAAGGAGCTGTCACTCTGTCCAAATGGGATCCTGGCCGGTCAAACAACATCAGTCATTTCCCCTTCGGAGCGCTCTCCCGGGGAGTCTTCCTCCTCTGCCCCAATGCCACAGTGTGGGTGCCGTTAGCTCCTTCTCTCGGTTAGCTAGGACCAAGGGGAAATGGGGCTTCAGTTTCTGCCACCCCCAGGTGCACATCGCGTCCCCAGGTGCCACACGCCATGGGGGACAGGAGGATGAGGGCTGGGGGTGTCCACAGAGGTCACCAGAACCTTGGCAGGAGCAGATTTGAAGGCAGCCCAGGCCTGCCCTCCCTGTGCTGAGCCTGGAGGGGAGAGCCCAGCATTCCCTGCTCCTCTGTCCGGGCATCTTCCTGCCCGCTCTGTGCACTTAGCGCTACCGACTTCTTCTTCTTAGAATCCACAACCTCCTCCGCACTTAGCCCCTGGGGCCCTCCTCCTCCAGGTCTGCTCCCCTGGCCGCTGCTCCTTCTGTCTCCACCCGACTCTGCCCCTGACTTCAGTCACCAAGATCCAGCTCTTCCTCGACTCCTCCATTCCTGGCTCGGGCCCTCCCTAGGTCCAGGCTCTCTGCTCTCACGTCTGGTGGCCCCGACCCCCAACTCCCCAGCTCGGGAACTGGAACATTGAGTGCCTGGAAGAGAACTGTCTTTGCTGAAATTAATGAAACTGCCAGGTGGCGTGAGCAGCGGAGAACACCCGCCTGCATGGAGACGGAGCCCAAATGCCAGTCCTCCCTCTGGTCCGGCTGCATGCTGCCCGACCTCTGTGTGACACACCGTTTCTCTTTTTGCTGCACAAACTGCTTTTGAATTTTTTAATTAAAAAAATTAAATTGATGTGAAATAATATAATCGGGAAGATGTTGAAATATTTTCCTTAATTTGTTATGATTATTCTACCACTTGGTAAATGTAAAACCCTTTTTGAAGTTAAAATAATGCTTGGTGATTGCAACAAAGAAGACGGAGTCATTGTACGGGGTGAACACCCTCTGCAACGCGGTGAAGGAGGAAGAGCGCCTTCTTTTCTGCTCTCCTTTTCAGTCAGTCCCACTTCTCAAAGGTGTGCATTTTCTTTTTTTTTTTTTATGTGGTACTATTTCTCCCACAACAAAGATATGATCTCTGATGGCTGAACAGCATTTCTCTGTGTGGGGCTGGCTTTCATCAGTACCCCCGTTAGAGTTTCCCCGTAGTAAACAACAAGGCGTTACTGTCATCGCAGTGAGGTCTTTGCACAGTCCTGTGTATTGTACACATTCCTAGAATAAAGTGCAGTAACGTTAATTAATAAGCGTCGTGTACGTTCCCAGCGTAAGATGGCTGCAGGCACGGAGGCAGCCGCACACGTGGTTCGGTTGGCGGGCTTCCTGTGGAAGCTGCGCTCAGTGAGGCCCTGCGTTCGCACGCTCCTGCTACCGCCGGCCACACAGCCCACGTGGCCACACAGGCGTTGAGTCCAGATGAGTGGACTCTGCCCAGGCCCTTTTCCTACCACACACAGCCTTTCCCACACTCCCCCGATCATGTGTTCCCCATGACCACAGCGGCTCCTCAGATGGCTCAGGAGTCATCTGTGTAGCAGTCAGGTGAGATACAGATGGGAGAGCAGTCACAGTCGGGGAAATGGAGGACAGGTGACAAGCCAGCCTGGGAGGTCTGAGGGCATGCCTTCTCACCTATGGTTCCAGGTGCGTGGGCCTTCCAGGACATGGACGTGTCCTCAGAGCAGGAGGGGGAGTCAGGAGGGTGGAGAGGCTGTCCAGCTGTGATGGTGGCCACCTTGAGACCCTGTCTTTCGGGCGAGACTGGTCGAGGGGGCTTTGGGGAACACTCAGGTAGAATCAGTACTCGATGTTTTGTTTTATTGCTTGTTTTCCAATCACGTCACTGCCTCTTTTCAGGGTGTTTCTGTTTCAGTTACCTTCAAAAAGCAACTCTTTGGTACTTGCTGAACAGTGCTTTGCTGCACCAGGTTCTCCGCTTCCCCTTTAGTCCCATAGGAATGTGTTTCAGTGCTAGGGCCAGAGCCCAGTGTCCCCAGTGTCCCCAGTGTCCCCACACACACGCGCATGGCCAGCGCTCCTGCCAGCCTCCTGTGCTTGTCTCTGTCTCCTCGGCACCCACTCCAAGCGGGGTCACTGTCCAGAGCAGGGCTGTTCAGTAGACCTATAGTGTGGGCAACACAGGTCATGGTAAATCTTGTGGCCAACTAAAAAAACGTAAGATGAATAGGTGAAATTTTGTTTTTAACAAGACATCTTATTTAACCCATTGCACTTGAAGTATTATTTCAACATGTAATCAATATTAAAAATTATTAATGAGATATCTTCCATTTTCTTTTGTACTGAGTCTTCAAAATTTGGTGTGTATTTTACACTTATGGCACACCTCAGTTCAGATGGAAATCCTTGATCTCACAATCAATTTTACAAAATTTACAACTGAAAAGCAAAGTCACATATCCAGGTCACTACAAACATACTTAAAAGTCTTCCAATAACTGAATTATCCACTTTTTAATTTAAATCACTTGAACGCAATACAATGAAAAGCCGGTTCCTCAGCCCCGCTATCACCTTGCAGGTGCTGCACTGCCACGTGCACTGGTGACAACAGTGTTGAGCTGGGCAGCTCCAGAGAGATGCAGATGGTGAAACAGGGCAAATGCCAAGGGGCCCCACCCAGCCCCAGTTCCTCACCATGCATGAAGCCAGAGCCGTGGCTCACACCCACACAGATGACAGGTGGGCAGAGTCCAGAGCACAACCTGATGAAGGCGCATCATCTGAAGAAAGGAAGGAAAAGAACGGGTTTATCAAGGGGAAAGTGATCAACCAGGGAGCCAGAAGAAGAGGAGCAGGAGGAGGAGGAAGGAGAAGAAGGAAGAAGGAGGAGGAGAAGGAAGAAGGAGGAGGAAGAGGAGGAGGGGGAAGAGGAGGAGCATAAAAAGAAGGAGGAGGAGGGAGAGGAAGAAGACGACGATGTGCTCCCAGGAGCGTTGGCAACATCTGTGCGAGTCTGCTGAGAGAGGGGGCTTGGAGCCCATAGCCCCTTGGGTAAGTGGGTTCCTGTCCCGTGCCCAGATCCAAACGTGCCGGCCTGAGGCCATTACACCTTGGATTAACTCTCCTTTCCCACTCCAAGCACAGTTCTGATTGCCATTTGGTTTCTCACAGGGCTCCGTCTAGGGGGAACCATGCTGACCCTTCTGGTGTTGTATCTGTTCCCATGACCGTTACTCTCATGGGACGTTGGTCTGCTGCATTTATTACACCTCTTGGCTGGTGCACCTCCTTCCCTGAGAAATGAAGTCACTGCTTTCTGCTCACAAAATAACATTTCTGGGCCGTGAGATTGGGGTCTAAACCTACTGCTGTGGCAATTCTAAAGTATCTGTATGGTATTACCACTTGTGGCGCCACTTAGAGGACAACCTTGATCTTCTAGTGCACTCAGCCCTACTGGCCTTCTTCCTTTTTGCTCAAAGTTTTTACAAAGACTCTTGGTAACCATTGTGCCCAACATTTGTATAGCATGCCACAGCCACCATGCTTCTGATGAGCGTGGTTTACACACGTGAGCAAGCAGAAGGCAATGAGAGGCCAGGCATAATAAAGCACAAACTTGGTGGTATGAGATGCAGATGAGGAAGAGAAACTACAGGAAAGGGGGCTTCAGGAAGATAGAGAGCTTGGTCACAGTGAATGAACCCAGAAGCTCGGCTGGGGATCAGCATTTGCTGAGCACTGTAGGGAGGGAGAGATGCGAGGTGAGCAATCCTTCAGAGTAGAGCCGTCCCACTAGTGGGAGATTCAGCTCCAGTCATAACACCGGTCTTCACAGTAACCAGTAATCAGTCACATGGGAAGTCCTATAGATATGCACGTTTTCTACAGAATTAAGTCACCTTCAAACCTCAAACCCCAAAAATGTATGTAGGAAGGAGATTCTGAAAACAAGTTGAGCTGTTGTGTGAAGGGCTGCTGCATCCTGCTGTCCCTGCCTTGCAGTGATAAACTCCCCCATCACTGATGTGGGCTTATGAAGGGTCTGCTAGTGCAACCTAAAGCATGAATCCAACATGACAGGCAGTGAGGAGCCATCCCAATCTCTGATAAGATGTGTCCAGCTGAAAGCCATGTTGAGGAACATGCCCCTTTTTGAAAGTTTACTTGAACATTAGAAACAGGAGGCAGGAATATTAATCCCACATTAAAGAATACAGGCAGGTGACGTTGGAAATGTGGCCAAACAAGACGTCCCTCACTCATATCCCCACCTTGACAACAACAAGCTGACATCCATCCACAGACAACAGTGCCTCCGTGGGAGCTGTGGGATCCACGTGGGAGATTGTGAAACTCCAGTGCAATTCAAGGGCGAGAACAGTCGTTTTAAGAAGGCAGGCTCACACCCAGACTTCTGACCCACTGAGTGTGGTCCCAGCTGCAGACCCCAAAACAGCTCTGCAGGCTGAAGACTTGCCTACAGCCCTGTTTGGCTTTTTTACAGCACCATCACCAAACACCAAGAGAGTCTGGAGGAATCACGCCCACCTATGTGGTGGGGCCTAGGCAGACAGACCTTGGTCCCTGCTGCAGACCCTGCAGTGGCCGGTAAACCAGCTCCAGCCCCTCTCAATTGTGGTCCAGAGGTCCCTGGAGAATACTGTCTTAGACAATCACCACAGATGAGAGAGACTTTGTGAAGTCCAGGAGTCCAGCGGAGAAGTTCCAGACACCACTGGAGCAAAAAAGTCAAAAGTTGGATGCACTGGAGAGGGTAAGAGGAACAGTTTGACTTTACTGGTGTCACCTCCCCAAGACGGCAAGCTCAGTGCAAGACAGACCCACTTGACCTGCGACTTCTCCCGTAGGGGGAAGCAAGAGCATGTAAGTGAGCACCCAGGTTCCCCAGCTATGCAGGATGCTGCCAAAAGGGTGCATTTCTCTCTCACCCCACCCAGAGTGCTGAGTCGTGAGCTGCAGGGGGGTGGGAGCAGCTGGGAGGTGGGAGCAGCTGGGAGAACAGCAGCTCAGAAGGACACAGATCCTACTAACCATGTCATGGACTCCAGCGGGAGGCCCACCCGCAAGCTGCTGGGGATGCCTTGCATGTGGATCCCCCCAACTGACCCCTAGGCACCACCCAGCACTCCACATGCCTCACCCAAACACACACCACACACCCCATGGCTGGCTCCCTGTGCACACTCTCAACAGCAGAGAGAGTGAGTTTTTACAGATTTCTGGTGAGTGCATGCAGAAAACAGGCCTGGATCTGTGGGCCTGGGAGAGACCACCAATTTGAGATTTAGCTCTGCCCTCTGGAAAGCAAAAGGCTGTCAGCACTTCACCTGGTGCTTTGCAGGATTGGGAGAAGTCATGCTAGAATTCTACCACAAGAGGGAGCAAGAAACATGGAGTAGGTGTATCAACAGAAGGTCCGAGAAAGGCTCAGAATCCCAGGCAGGGCTGACAGGGTTGGGGATATTTCTTTCCCAAAGCCAGCTGGTAAAGACTAAAGGAGGTAACTTCTCCTACAAATGCAAAGACAGCAATGCAAGACATCAAGGAACATGAAAAATCAAGGAAACCTGACACCACCAAAGGATCACAGCAATCTTCCAGTAACAGACTCCAAAGACATGGAGATCTGCAATTTACCTGAAAAGAATTCAAAGTAGCAATTTTAAGGAAGCTCATAGAGCTACAAGAAAACACAGAAAGACAATCCAATGAAATCAGGAAAACAACATATGAACAAAATGAGAAGTTTAACAAAGCGATAGAAATCATAAAAAGAACTGAACGGATTCTGGAGCTAAAGAATACAATGAATGAAGTGAAAAATGTGATAGAGAGCATCAACAGCAGAAAGGCATCAAGCAGATGAAAGAATCTGTGAAGTAGAAGGTAGGACTTTTTAAATTATCCAGTCAGAGGAGAACAAAGGAAAAACAATGAAAAAGAGTGAAGAAAGCTTGTGTGATCTATGGAATACCATCAAAAGAAACAATCGGTGAATTATTGGAGTTCCAGAAGAGAGGTAGAAGGGGACAGAAAGCTTATCTAAAGAAACAATGGCTGAGAGCTCCCCAAATCTGGAGAGAGATTTAGATACCCAAGTTCATGAAGTTGATAGGTCCCCAAACAAATTCACCTCAAAGAGATCTTCCCCAAGACACGGTATAATAAGACTGTCAAAGATCAAAGACAGAAAGAGAATCTTAAAAGCAACAAGAGGAGGCCGACCGGTGGCATAGCAGTTAAGTGCGCATGCGCCACTGTGGCAACCCAGGGTTCACCGGTTCAGATCCAGGGCACACACCAACACACTGCTTGTCAAGCCATGCTGTGGGGGTGTCCCAGACAAAATAGAGGAAGATGGGCACGGATGTTAGCCCAGGGCCAATCTTCCTTGGCAAAAAGAGGAAGATTGGCATTGGATGTTAGCTCAGGGCTGATCTTCCTCACAAAAAATTTAAATTAAATTAAAAAATAAAAGCAACAAGAGAAAAGAAACTTCTCACTTACAAAGGAACCCGTATAAGGCCCTTAGTGGATTTCTCAGCAGAAACATTACTGGCCAGGAAAGAGTGGGATGACATAGTCAAAGTGCTGAAGGAAAAAAACTGCCAACCAAGAATACTTTATCTAGCAAAGTTGTCCCTCAGAAATGAAGGCAAGATAAAGACGTTCCCAGACAAATGAAAGCTCAGGGAGTTCACCACCACTAGACTTGCCTTAAAAGAAATACTGAAAGGAGTTCTTCAAGCTGAAATGAAAAGATGCTAATTAGTAACATGAAAACATCTGAAAATATACAAGACATTGGTAAGAGTAAGTATATAGTCAAATTCAAAACACACTAATACTGTAATATAGTGGTATGCTAACCACTTAACCTCTAGTATAAAGGTTTAAGGACAAAAGTATTAAAAATAACTATAGCTACAATAATTTGTTAAAGAATACACAATATAAAAAGAGGTAAATTGTGACATCAAAACCATAAACAGGGGGCAGGAGGGCAGTAAAAGGCTAGAGTTTTTGTATGCAATCAAAAACTCAAGTTGTTATCAGCATAAAATAGACTGTTATGTCTAGAAGATGTTTTATATAAACCTCATGATAATCTCAAAGCAAAAACCCACAGTCAATACACAAAAGTTAAAAAGAAGGGAATCCAAACATACCACTACAGAAAACCATCAAATCACAAAGGAAGAGAGGAAAAATGGAACAAGGGACTACAAAACAGCCAGAAAACAATTTTCAAGATGGCATTAGTAAGTCTTTACCTATCAATAATTACTCAAAGTGTAAATGGATTAAATTCTCCAATCAAAAGGCACAGAGTGGCTGTATGGATTAAAAAAAAAAAAAAAAAAAAAAAAAAAAAACAAGACCCAAATACATGCTGCCTATAAGAGACTCACTTCAGCTTTAAGGACACACATAGGTCCAAGGTGAAGGGATAGAAAAAGATTTTCCATGCAAATGGAAACCAAAAGAGAATAAGAGTAGCTGTACTTACATCAGATAAAATAAACTTTAACTCAAAACCTCTAACAAGTGACAAACAAGGTCATTATATAATGAAAAAGGGGTCATTTCATCAAGGGGACATAACAATCATAAATACATATGCACCTGACATGGGATCAACTAAATATAGTAAGCACATACTAACAGATCTAAAAGGAGAAGTAGATGACAATACAATAACAGAGGGACCTCAATACCCAACTGTCAGCAATGGATAATCATCCAGACAGGAAATAAATAAGGAAATATTGGACTAGAACTATACTTTAGACCAAATGGACCTAACAGACATACACAAAACATTCCATCCAACAGCAGCAGAATACCCATTCTTCTCAAGTGCACACAGAACATTCTCCAGCATAGATCATGTGTTAGGTCACAAAAGAAATCTTAGCAAATTTAAGAAGATTGAAATTATACCAAGTATCTTTTCTGATCACAATAGTATGAAATGAGAAATCAATATCAGGAGGAAAACTAAAAAATTCATAAATATGAGCATATTAAAAAACACATTCCTGAACAACCAACAGGTTAGAGAAGAAATCAAAAGGGAAATAAAAAAGATCTTGAAACAAACAAAAGTGGAAACACAACACACCAAAACTTATGGGATGCAGCAAAAGCAGTTGTAAGAGAGACGTTTATAGCAATAAATACATCGAGAAAAAAGAAAGATCTCAAATAAACAACATAACTTTATACTTCCAGAAACTATATAAAGAAGAATAAACTAAGCCCAAGGTTAGCAGAAGACATGAAATAACAAAGATCAGAGGAGAAATAAGTGAAATACAGACTAGAAAAAAAATAGAAAAGATCAACAAAACTAAGACCTGGTTTTTTGAAAAGATAAACAAAATTGACACACCTTTAACTTGACTGACTATGAAAAAAAGTGAGAAGACTTAGATAAAATCAGAAAGAGGAAACATTAAAACTGATACCACAGAAATACAAAGGATCATAAGAGACTACTGTGGACAGTTAGATGCCAACAAATCAGATAACATAGAAGAAATGGATAAATTCCTAGAAACCTATAACCTACCAGACTGAACAAAGGAGAAACAGAAAATCTGAAAAGACCAATAAAGACTAAGGAGATTGAATCAGTAATCAAAAACCTCCCAACAAAGAAAATCCCAGAACCACAGAATTCACTGGTGAATTCTACCAAACATTTAAAGAAGAATTAACACCAATCCTTCTCACACTCGTCCAGAATATTGAAAAGGAGGGAATAATCCCAAACATATTTTATGAGGCCAGAATTGCCATGACACCAAAGCCAGATAAGGGTACTATAAGAAACTACAGACCAATATCCCTGATGAATATAGATGCAAAAATTCTCAGCAAAATATTAACAAACTGAATTCAACAGCACATTAAAAGTATTGTACACCATGATTGAGTGAGATTTATCCTTGGGATGCAAGGATAGTTCAACATATGCAAATCAATAAATGTGATACACTACATTAATAGATCAAAAGATAAAAATCTTATGATTATCTCAATAGATGCAGAAAAAATATTTGATAAAATACAACATCCTTTCATGATAAAAATGCTCCACAAAAATGGATATAGAAGGGACACACTTCAACCTAATAAGGCTATACATGACAAGCCAAAAACTAACATCATACTCAACAGTGAAAGATTGAAAGCTTTTCCTCTAAGATCAGGAACAAGACAAAGATGCCCACTCTCGCTACTACTATCTAATATAATACTGGAATTCTCAGCCAGAGTAATTAGGCAAGAAAAAGAAATAAAAGGCATTCAAATCAGAAAGCAAGAAGTAAAATTGTCTCTGTTTGCAGATGATATGATCTTATATATAGGAAAGTCTAAAGACTCCCCAAAAACCTGTTAGAACTAATCAATGAATTCAGTAAAGTTGCAGGATACACAATCAACATACAGAAATCAGTTGCATTTCTATTCATGAACAATCAAATATCTGAAAAAGAAATAAAATAATCATATTTACAATAGCATCAAAAACAATAAAATACTTAGGAATAAATTTAACCAAGGAGGTTAAAGACCTATATGCTGAAAACTATAAAACATTGAAAGAAATTGAAAAAGATAGAAATAATTGGAAAGATAGCCCATGTTCATGGATTTGAAGAATTAATATTGTTAAAATATCCATACTACCCAAAGCCATCTATAAATTCAGTGCGATCTCTATCAAAATCCCAATGACATTTTTCAAAGAAATAGAAAAAATCCTAAAATTCGTATGAAATCACAATAGACCCCAAATAGCATCATATTTCCTGATATCAAACTATACTACAAAGCTATAGTAATCTAAAAGATACGGTACTGGTATAAAAATAGATACATAGATCAATGGAGCAAAACTGAGAGCCCAGAAACAAACCCATACATACATGGTCAGCTAATATTTGACAAAGGAGCCAAGAATACTCAACGGGAAAGGACAGTCTCTTCAATAAATGGTGCTGGGAAAACTGGATATCCACATGCAGAAAATGAAATTGGACCCTTGTCTTACACCACTCACAAAAATTGACTCAAAATGGATTCAAGACTTAAACATAAGACCTGAAACCATAGGGAAGAAGTTTGCTGACATCAGTCTGGGCAATGCTTTTTTGGATTTGACACCAAAAGCACAAAAGCAAAAATACGTGTCAGACTATATCAAAGTAAAAACTTCTGCACAGCAAAGGAAACCATCAGCAAAATGAAAAGCCAACCTATGGAATGGGAGAAAATATTTGCAAATCACATATCTCATAAGGGGTTAATATCCAAAATATATAAGGAACTCATACAACTCAAGAGAAAAATAACCAAACAATTGGATTAAAAAAATGGGCAGAAGAATTGAATAGACATTTTTCCCCGAGAAGACATACAGATGGCCAACAGATACGTGAAAAGATGCTCAACATCACTAACCATCAGGGAAATACCAATCAAAACCACAATGAGACATCACCCCACACCTGTTAGGATGGCCGTCATCAAGAAGACAAGAGATAAGTGATGGCGAGCATGTGGAGAAAAGGGAATCCTTGTGCACTATTGGTGGGAATGTAAATTTCAACAGCCACTATGGAAAACAGAATCACAGTTCCTCAAAAAATTAAAAATAAAACTACTATATGATCCAGCAATCGCACTTCTGGTTATTTATCCTGAGGAAATGAAATCAGGATCTCGAAGAGTTATCTGCACTCCCATGTTTATTGCAGCATTATTCACAATAGCCAAGATATGGAAACAATATAAATGTCATCAATGAGTGAATAGATTAAGAAAATGTGAGAGATATATATATATATCATATATATATTATATATATATAATCTGTGTGTGTGTGTGTGTGTGTGTGTGTGTGTACAATCATGTGCCACATAACGATGGGGATACATTCTGAGAAGTGCATCGTTAGTCAATTTTGACACTGATCAAACATCATAGAGTGTACTTACACAAACCGAGGTGGTATAGCCTACTACACACCGATATGGTACCAATTTTATGGGACCACCATCATGTATTTAGTCCACTGTTGACTGAAACATCATTATGCGGTGCATGACTGTATACAGGATGGAATATTGTTCAGCCACGAGAAAGAAGGGCATCCTGCCATTTGCAACAATGTGGATGGAACTCAAGGGCATTATGCTAAGTGAAATGAGTCAGACAGAAAAAGACAAATGCTGTATATCACTTTTATGTGGAATCAAAAAAAGCTGAACTCACGGAATAGTGGTTGCCAGCGTCTAGAGGGTGAGGGAAATGAGGAGATATTAGTGAAAGGGTACAAGCCTCCAGTTTAAAGACGAATATGTCCTGAGGATGTAATGTACAGCATGGTGACTATAGTTAACAACACTGTATTGTATACTTGAAAGTTGCTAAGAGAGTGCATCTTAAATGTTCTCACCACAAAAAAGAAATGGTAATTATGTGAAGTGATGAAGGTGTTAACTAAAAGACAAAGGAATAGCAACAACGTATTAGGTGTAAAATTTTGTCAATGATGTATTATTACAAGACAGTTGATTGAAATACTTATTCAATGAATTAATCCAATTGCTTTTAATTAATCCAATTGCATTTTAAAATTGTCTTAATTAGGGGCCGGCCCAGTGGCACAAGTGGTTAAGTGCGCGCTGCAGCGGCCCGGGGTTCACAGGTTCGGATCCCCGGCACGAACCGACGCACCGCTTGTCAAGCCATGCTGTGGCGGCGTCCCATATAAAGTAGAGGAAGATGGTCACGAATGTTAGCCAGGGCCAGTCTTCCTCAGCAAAAAGAGGAAGATTGGCAGATGTTAGCTTGGGGTCGATCTTCCTCACAAAAAAAAAAAATTGTCTCAATTAAACTGTCTTGATGACTTTATTTCATTCATGGTTTTTCAGAATGCTTTGAAGTTTTTAATGTCTCCCTCATTCAGTTTTGAATTTAAGTACACTGAAGAGAAAATATATTTCATTTTCAGTACCACTGTGTGCACAACAATTAAAATATTAGATGACAATTTTTAAAAAGAATAAAGGCAAGAAGGTGGCGATGTGACTGGAAGAGGGGAGTGGGGAAGACCCAGCATAAGGATCAGAGGTTGAGAGGATGAAGGACTGCATAGGGTGAGGGGAGGACAATCAGATAGCTTCTAGGGCAGAGGAAAAGCAGGCTGCTAAGATCCCAAAGGTATTGATGATCTACTGTAAGCCAACCCAGACCATCAGGTCTTTGAAGAGAGTGGGGTAAGTGCAGACCCAAGCAGGCAGCAAGTGGATAGGGAGCAGCAGAAGCCAGATCCATGCAGGGGTGCTGGGTGCCACCCTGTGGGCGTCCACTCCCCTTCATAGGTTCTAAGGCCCTCAATGTCAAGTTACTGTGTGCTAGACTCTGTGTATCAGAGACACAGTTAAAGAAGACACATCCCTCGCTCTCATAGTTGGGGAAACAAGCATTAATTGTGACACAGTGTGACAAATGCAGGATGCTGGATGGGGCATGCCCAAATGGGCGTGAAGGGGTCAGAGAGAACCAGGCCGGGCAGTGGCAGGAGGGTGAGCTGAGGGGAACAGGATGAGCTGAGGCAGGAAGAGGGCTGCTAGCCAGGAAGCCGGAAAGGTGAGGCCCTTCCGGACATCTGCGCCCACACCCTGTCCCACTGGGAATCAAGGGAAGTTTGCAGCCATGGTTGCTCTCAGACCGAGTTCCAGGACATGAAACTGTTGCTGAATGGACTCTGTATGCAGAAACTACCATTTCTAAGCCAGATTTGATATCCCAGAATGAACAGGAGCTTGGGAGATAAGAAGGACTTGGAGAAAGCAGAAAGCGGCCTTGGAACCAGTGAATGACTCAAAGTAGCACTTATGAGGTGAGAAGGAAGACATGAGGACCGTGAGGTTACCTCTTAGTTTGTTTTTCCATAGGTTTGGAACTTGAGTCTCCCTTGTTTCTCTCAAAGCCCCTGGAACCTCTGGTGTGACCCATCCTGCTTCCAGCCAAGGTCAGGTCTGTCAATGGCCCCAGCTGCGGGGGACACATGTCAGAGGAGTGTCTTAGTCTGCTCGGGCCGCCATAACAGAACACCACAGAGTGGGTGGCTCAAACAACTGATGTTTATTCCTCACAGTTCTGGAGGCTGGACATCCAAGATCAGGGTGCCAGCAAAGTCAGGTTCTGTTACTGAACCAAACGTTGAGTTTCCTTCTTGGCAAGTTAATCAAACTACACCAGAAGTAGTTGTCACACAAAGCAGAAATTTTATTTGCGGCATGCAGCAAAGAAAATGGAGACCACAGGGAATAATTTCACAAAGGTTTGGCTCCCCAAGCACAGGGACTTGGGTACCTTTATGTGAGGTAGGGAATGAATATTCAAAGGAGAAGTTTCATCATCACATGTAGAGATGGGCATAAGCTTTCACATGCATGGTTTGAAATCATGCTTTTACATACATTGCATGATCTAAAAATGGCTGCTTTGCCCCTCCCAGAGGAGAATTGGTGGTGTTAATGAAGGCAGGTTACTTTAGTACAACACTCTGCCTGTCTGTGCTGGTGTCCTTCTTGTGGTTTTGGCCTGGACCCGTCTGGTCCGATTCAGAGTGGTTGGGTCCAAGGCAGTTGTCGCTTAGAGCTTCTTCCTGGAACATAACTGAAACCTCATAAGCTCAAGACCCCAAAGTCTTTAGAGAAAGGAACATCTTCGCCTTTCAACAAGACAAGAGAATTAGGTCAAACAAGACAAGAAAAAAAAGGTTAGAGTTTAGGCAAGACAAGAGAAGTGGGTTAGGGTCCATAGCTGGTAGCAAAATCCCTCGTTTAGTTTTTCCTGCTCTTCATTCTTGAGGGGCATGGGGTGAAGGTCTCTCTTCTGTAATTACTTCCTGCTAAGCATGGGCCTTGTCATAGGGGCAGTAGAGTAGAATTTTTCCCCTGCTAGTCTAAGGTAAGTCTGTGGGTTAGCAGGCATGGCTCCAAGTTGTTCATGTTCTTGATTAATAGGCAGGTGGTAGCTACAGCTCTCAAGTATGGGAGCATCTTTTTGCCACGGTGTCTAGCTGCTTTGAGAAATAAGCTACCACTCTTTTTTAAGGGCCCTTTTTTAAGCTACCACTCTTTTTTAACTTTGGGGTTAATACTCCTAGAGCTATTCCTTGTCTTTCATGAATGTATAGGTCAAATAGTTTTCTCAGGTCTGGTAAAGCCAGTGCACTTGCTTCCATTAGTAAGTTTTTAAGCTTATTGAAAGCTTAGTCACATAGCTTATCCCATTCAAAGGAGTCTGTTTCTGGCCCCTGTAATTTGTCACAGAGAGGCGTAGCAATCAACCCAAAATTAGTGAGTCACATGTGGCAGAAGCCAGCCATCCCCAAGAGTCATTGTAGCTGACTACATATTATTGGAGGAGCAAGTTGATATATTATCATTTTTCTCTCTTGAGGAAGGTTGTGCAGCCCTTTTGAAATAATAAACCCCAAAGAGAATCGGGTTAAAGTCCATGGCTGGTGATAGTTCTGGTGAGGGGTCTCTTCCTGGCTCGCAGATGGCGGCCTTCTCCTGTGTTCTCACATGGTAGAAAGAGAGCTAGCTCTGGGGTCTCTTCCTCTTCTTACAAGGGCATCAGTCCTATTGAATCAGGGCCTCACTTTATGACCTCATCTAAACTTAATTATGTCTTTAAAGGCTCCACCTCCAAATACCATTGCATTCGGGCTTCATATATGAATTTGAGGGGCACAGAAACTCTCAGGGCGCAGCAAGGAGGTTCCTTGGCTCCGGTAATCACAGCAGGGGAGCCACACAGGCTTGTTGCCCAGAATACCTTCTTCCAGTTGCCTGAAAGACAGGACAAAAGTATGAAAGCTGTTATCACCATGAGAAGAGCTTGAGCCCAGATGTCATTCCACACCTGATTCATTCAGATCCTTTGTTAACTACCAGAGTCAGAAACCCAAACTGGACAAGATTCAGCACAAGGTGGGCAGGAGGGTCCAGCAGCCTCGGGGGCTGGTCCTGCCCGAGATCCCTGCCAGTGCTTCCCTGACTCCTTCTGAGTTAGCCTTCCTCCCCTGCTGCAGAGGGAAATGGGCATGGGTGTCCATTCTTGGGGCCCACCACAAAGATGGAAATCTCCAGGTCAAAAAGGCATGCCCAGCTGGCCTGACCATCTCCACTCAGCATGCCAGGAGCAAGACCCACTACCAGAGGAAGCAGGGAAGTGCTGCCCCGGCAAACACCCTTCCTGGGGCAGCCCAGTCATGCCCAGCGGGAGGGAGCAGGGACGTGAACCTGTGGCTGAGATCTGCAGGACAAGCCAAGCACAGAAAGCTCTCCTGCTTCACACGACATTCACCACGTGTCTCTTCTCGGGGTTTTACTCCAGAAACGACATCAGCCAGTCCCATGTCTGCATAGTGCTGAACTTCCTGAAAACTCACCAGAGCGCTCCGTGCTGCACATCTTTTGTTTGAATGTCTGAAAAATGTGAGACATATTTTCTACTGCATTCTAGGCCACAGTTTGAGACGGTTTTCCTTGCCATCCTCTGTGGGGTGGGAGAGTTTTATTTCTAGATCTTTGAGTCCTTAGACTCCCCATCTTGGGCACATCTTGGATTTTGTCCCCTGCCCTCTGTGTTCAAGGTCAAGTTCACCTGGCCTGGCAAAAGCCCACTCTCGGCTTGCTGACCTTTCCCACGGTTCTTCTTTCACTTGTTTCAGCGTCTGACCCTTGCTTGCTACCCGGCCAGGTGTGCTTTCTGTACTTCATTCAGGAATTTTTCCATCGTCTTCAGAGGAGGGTCAGCTGGGACCCTCGGGGGGAAGTCCTCTCCCTCCTGGAAGGTGCTGCTCTCCGGGTCTCCATTCCACCTGCTTTCCAACCCCCACTTCTGCCTCTGGTTCTGCATCTTCCCTCTAACCCATCCCAAAATGTGGCGTCTTGGGGCTCAGTCCAGATCCCCTTGTCTGCTAATCCCATCTGCTTCCCACAAGCTGGAAGCTCCTTCCTTGCGCTTCCTAGAGCTCTAACGCACACGTCCCATGGTCCGCAGATGTCTTTTCCTGGATGCTTGCTTTCCATCCCTCTCCCCAAAACAAAGCCCCTCCTCCTCTCGTCTCAGCAAGTGTTGCCACCATCCACATCCATCCATTGGCCCACACGGGAAACCGGGGGTGGCTGCACACGCCCAGCCCTGACTTACTGTAGGTCAGGATCCCAGCGGGTCTGCCTCCAGAGTCAAGGGGTCCCTCCACCACACAGCCCCCAACCTCACCCCTGCTGCTGGAGAAGCCTCTGGTCTCCCCCTCTCACTCTGCCCACCCTCTCTCTGTTCACACAGCAGCCTAAGCAGTCTTTCTAAACACACATGGAACACATCCCTCCTCTGCTCAGACCCTTCATTTATTCCCGTCACACTTGGACTAAAGCAAAAGCCCCTTTTGCTGGACATGAGGGCTCTGGCTCTGCCACTCGTCAGTCCCCGTGCTCCACCACACGACCCTCTGAACACCCCCTACTCTTGGCCCCAGGCCCCTTCACCCAGCTGCACAGCCAGAATTTGCCCTGGCCTGCCCCAGCGCCTGTATTCTCACTGGTGCACTGCTCGGGCTCGTGAACAAGCTAGTGGTGGAGCTCAGGTCCCCAGTGGCTTTCGACATGGCCCCCTTCTCAGATCAGCTCTGACCTCCCCCACAGATTCAGAATGGTCTGTGCCCGTGTGTCTAACTTAACACCAGATTCCAGCAGTTTGATTATATTGAGGGAAAGGCACACAGCGGCGAGTGACCACTCCTCCACGTGTGTTCAGATAGACCACCCGGCCAGTTGTTGGGCTGCTCTGACTCTCATCCATAAAACTATGAAAAACGTATCCTTTAGTCATCACTTGGAGCCGCCTCTCCTCCATAAGTGCCCAGGAAATGCTATTTTATTTACTGCTCAGTAGCAAAGTACCCTCGAGTGGCGGTGTGAGCGTCCCCAAAGATCAGTCCCGAAGGGAAATGGCGTTAAACATACAGTATTAGCACTTGCAAGCACCTGCTGAGCCACTTCTGTGTGCCTGCACCACGATGGCATTTTATCTCCTAATCTTGTTCGACTTCGAGACACCCTGAGAGGGGTGCCCATCATCTCTGGTTTCCTGAGGAGGAGACTGAGGACAGAGGCACAGGATGGCAGGCTTCAAAGTCATGTGAGCAAAGCAGCAGAGTCAGGAATCACCCGGGCAGGTAGAAGTGAGCACAGGTGTGCAGTCCCACCTAAATCCCGAGGTGAGTCAGAATGGAATTGAGTCACTGGATCTGGGGATCGGGGGGTAGTCTCCAAGGCCTCTGGAGAAGGGAGGCTGGGATCTGCAGGCTTGGGAGTTCAGGTGAAGAGCACCCATCAGTAGATCCCAAGAGGAGCCAGAGCCCACCCGAGCTGGGGGGTGGGTGCTTGCTTACAATTACAGTTCCTGTGACCCTGAATTTCTCAGAACAGGAACGGGAGCCCCTCAAGGCATGTGACGAGACTTGGAGCTGCTTGTCTCCTTGAGTGTAGATTACTGTCTTTAACAGCTTTACGGAGGTTTCTTTTATATACCATAAAATTCACCCATTTCAGGTACACAATTCAATTATTTTTATTAACTTTCCTAGGTGGTACGACCATCACCACAAATCAGTTTTAGAACATTCCATCCACCCACTAAGATCCCTCGTGCCCATTTACAGTTAACCCCCCTGCACCTCAGCCCCAGGCAACCACTCATCCTACAGATGTGCCAACCCTGACATTTCACATAAAAGGAAACCCACCAGATGTGAGCTCTTGTGTCTGGCGTCTTTCACTTGTCAGAACGTTTTCCATGCTGCATCCATGTAGCATGTGTCAGGACTTCTTTCCTTTTTAAGACTCAATAATATTCCATTACATGGAAATACCATATTTTTTTATTCTATTCATCCACGGATAGATTCATCCATCTATTCATCTAACATCCACCAGTTGTTTCCATTTTGGGGTTATCATGAGTTATGCTGCTGTGAACAGGCACATGCAAGTCTGTGTGTGGACATAGTAGTTACATTTCTCTTGGGTAGGTAACTGAGAGTGGGAGGGTATGTGTTCAGCTTTAATGTATTTATTAGACAATGGGGTTCTTCATTTACTTTGTCCACTGAATGCCCACTGCTGCTGGGAACCTGGCGTGTGGTAGGTGCTGGGGAATCAGCAGGACTGAACACAGCCCCTACTCTTCATGAGTCCGCTCTCTGGACTGAGACAAGAGATGTTGACAACCAGAATGTAATAAGGATCATATGTTAGGAGGAAAGCATTGCTTCTGCCTGCAGGAGGACGGGGTGGCGCTTGGTGCCCTCTCCCGGGCTTCCTGACTCCTGTGTGAGCACGTGCACGTGCTTGGCCAGCAGCCTGCGGCACTGAGGCTACATGGGGGCTAGCTTGGAACCAGCGACTGCCTGGTGTGCCAGACTGAGGAATTTGGGCTCTGTCCTGTCGGCAGGGGCCCCATATGCTGCTCTGCTGGTGGAGCATTGTCAGAGCTGGCAGGAAGCTCAGACACCAGAGCCACTCACGGCTCCCCCTTCCTGCCTCTGCAGCCCTTCATGTTCATAACAGCGGTGCCTATCCAGAGGACAGAGGCTGCTCGGCCTCACTAAATATGCCAAATGAGTTCCTGCACTAACCGACAATGATCCTCAGCTGCCAGGGCAAAGGGAGAAGACTTCTGTATTCCTGAGTGGAACTAGACTAACTGGTTAGTGTGGGTCTCTCTTGCCAGTATAAAACCTTACAAATGGGCCGAGACCCTAAAGGACCCGGGGACCCCAGACTTATGGGAGTCTTAAGATCAGAAAACCTCCATAGAGCCTCATCCGTCTTCTCACATACGGGATGTGTAAAGAAAACTCAAACGGAGATTCCTGACAGACTCAACATGCAAGTGTCTCTACTGAAAGAGGCCGTGAGAGGAATTGTTTAAACCCGTAATGTAGTAACAGCAAAAGAAAAAAAATCCTGTGATTCTGCAAACCAGAATTGTGCTACATCTGAGTGGTTTTTTTGCTATCAGACTTCCATGTGACAACAATTATATTCATGCTATCATGAGATGGTTTCTTAGTATCGCGATATGCATGATGTTGCCTCATACTTTAAACAACGTTATGGCAAAAAATATGCACTTTATGCTTCAAGTGGTCCCACTCCGATTGTGGGCTCCGTGGGTCTCTGGAGGGGCTTGGGAGGAAACTGTGGCTGCTGTGGATCTGGCCCTTAGGTGGGGACCTGACCAGGGTAGGTGATGGAGATGCTCAGTCTGTGCACAGGAGGGCTCAGCGTAGAGCTGGTGCTCCCCGTGAGGGCCTGGCCTGGACAGGACTCGAGCTGTCAACTGGTGTGTCCCCTGCACCTACACCACAGGGACTTTGTAAAAGATTCTTGACGTCTGAGGTGGCAAGCTCCCAGGTGGGGGTGATCCTTTAAGAATGTCTGAACTCTTCTCTCCCCTGTCTCAGAATTAACCTCAGGATTTTGATTGGGATTTCATGGACTTTGTAAATCAATTTGGGAGCAATTAATACCTATAGTAATTGAATCTTTTGATCCATGAACATAACATACTTCCATTTATTTAGGTCTTTAATGTCTTTCAATAAAGTTTTATTTTGTTGGGTTTTTAATTATATTTTTCAACTTTTTATTTTGAAATACTTATAGAATCATAGGAAGTTGCAGTGACGGTACAGAGATCCCATGTACCCTTCAGTCATTTCCCCAATTCTTACATCTTACCCAACTGTGGAACAACATCAAAACCAGTAAATTGACAGTGGGACAATGTGTGTGTGGTTCTGTCATTTTATCCCATGCATAGATTTGTGTAACCACCACTGCAATCCAGATGCAGACATCTCCATCACCATAAAGAACCCCCCTTGGCTACTATTGTATAGTCACACACACACACACACACACACACACACACACACACCCAGCTCTAACCCCCGGCAACCACTAATTTGTTCTCCCTCTCTATAATTCTGTCACTGGAGAATGTTATATGAATAGAACCACACAGTATGTGACCTTTTGAAATTGGTTTTTGTTCACTCAGTATAATGCCCTTGGAATTCATCTGAGCTGTTGCATGTTGGATAATTCCTTCTTTTTATTGCTGAGTAGTATTCCATGGCACGGAAGGAACACAGCGTATTTAACCATTCACCTGTGACAGACATCTGGGCTGTTTCTAATTTCAGGTTATTACAAAGAAAGCTGCTATGAACAATCATGTACAGGTTTTGCTGTGGACATAAGTTTCTATTTCTCTGGGATAAATAGCCAGGAGTGCAATTGCTGGGCGATATGGTAAGTATGTGTTTAGTTTTTAAAGAAACTGCAAAACTGGTTTCCAGAGTAGCTATACCATTTTACACTCCGCCAGCAGTGTCTGAGAGATCACGTTTCTCCACATCTTCGCCAGCATTTGGTGTGGTTGATATGTTTTATTTAGCTGATCTAATAGGTATGTGCATGGTAATATCTCACCATGCCTTAATTTGCATTTGCCTGACGGCTAATGATGTTGAACATCTTTTCATTAGCTTGTTTGCCATCTCTACATCCTTTTCCGTGAGATGTCTCTTTGTGTCTCTTGCCCATTTTTTAATTGGATTGTTCAATTTTACTGTTGAGTTTTGAGAGTTCTTTATATATTCTAGATGTGAGTCCTTTGTCAGATATGATGTTTGCAAATATTTTCTCCCAGTCTGCGGCTTCTTTTCATCCTCTTAACAGAGTCTTTCACAGAGCAAAAGTTTTTAATTTTAAAGAAGTCCAATTTATCAATTTTTTCTTCTATGGGTCATGTTTTTGGAGAACTCTTTGCCTAGCCTCACAAACGGAATATTTTCTCCGGTATTTTTCCTAAATGTTTTATAGTTTTACATTTTACATTTGAATATATGATCCATTTGGGGTTAATTTATGTATAAAGTATGAGTTTAGGTCAAGGTTTATTTTTTTGCCTATGTATATCCAATTGTTTCAGTACCATTGGTTGAAAGATTATCCTTCCTTCTGTTGAATTGATTGTGCACTTTTGTCGGATACCCAGTTGGCTGTACTTGTGTGGGGCTACTTTTGGATGCTCTATTCTGTTCCACCGCTCCATATGTCTGCCCTTCTGCCCACACCACACTGTCTTGATTATTACAGATACATAAGTTTCTAATCAGGTAGAGGGATTCTTCCCTCTCTATTCTTCTCAAAATTGTTTTAGCTACTCTTGTTCCTTTGCTTTTTCATACAAATTTTAGAACAACCTCCTCTATATCTACCAAAAATCTTGCTGGGATTTTGATAGGAGTTATGTTGTAGATGTTCTTTATCAAGTCAAGGCAATTCCCGTCTATTCCTACATTTCTGAGAGTTTTTATCATAAGTGAATATTGAATTTTGTCATATGCTTTTAATGTATCAATTGATATAAGCATATGACTTTTCTTCTTTATCTTGTTAATATGGTAGATTACATTGATTGATTTTCAAATATTGGATCCAGCCTTGGATCCTTGGAACAAACCCTACTTGATTGCAATATATAATTCTTTTTATATATCACTAAATTCTACTTGCTAAGTGTCTGTATTCGTCACAGATATTAACCTGTAGTGTGTGTGTGTTTTTTGTACTGTCTTTGTCAAGTTTTAGTATCAGAGTAATACTGCTTTTATAAAATGAAATGGGAAATGTTCCCTCCAGTTCTATTTTCTGAAAGTGATTGTATAGACTTGGTGTTAATTCTTCTTTAAATGTTTGGTAAAAGTCTCCAGTGAAACCATCTGGGCCTGGAGATTTATTTTTCAGGAATTTTAATTTACAAATTGAATTCCCTTCATTGTTATAGGGTTGTTCACGTTATCTATTTCATATCGGGAGAGTTGTAGTATTGGGTTAGCTTTTCAAGAAATTGGTCCATTTCGTCTAAGTTGTAAAATAGATGTGTACAAATGCAGAGTTGTTCACAGTGTCACCTTATCATCCTTTCAGCATCTACAGGATCTGTAGTGATAGCCTCCTTTTCATTCCTGATGTGTTGGTCCTTTGTCTTCTCTCTTTTTTTCTTTGTGAATCTTGCTAGACTTTTGTCAATTTTATTAATCTTTTCAAAGAACCAGAGTTTTTCTGCTTCATTGATTTTTCTCTATTTTCTGTTCTCAATTTATGGATTTTTGTCTCTATTATTTCCTTCCTTTTGCTTGCTCTCAATTTATTTTGCTCTTCTTTTTTTAGTTCCTTCAGATGGGAGCTTAATGTATTGATTTGAGACTTTCTTTGTTCCTAATGTAAGCATTTAATGCTATGAATTTCCCTCTCAGCACTGCTTTAGCTGCATCCTGCAAATTCTAACATGCTGTATTTTCATTGTCATTCAGTTCATTTTTTATTTCCCTTGAGACTTCTTTTTGACTCATGGATTATTTTTCTGCTATTAATTTCTAGTTTAATTCCCTTGTGGTCAGAGAACACACTCTGTGTGACTCCAATTGTTTTAAATTTGTTGATGCTTGTTTTGTAGCCCAGGATATAATCTATCTTGGTCTGTGTTCTGTGGGCACTTGAAAAGAATGTGCATTTCACTGTTGGTGGATGGAGTGCCCTGTAAATGTCACATAGATCCTTATGGATGATGGTGGTGTTGAGTTTTTCTATACCCTTGCTGGTTTTCTGTGTAGTCATTCTATCAATTGCTGAGAGAGGTGTGTTGAAGTCTTCAACTTTAGTGTAGATTTGTCTATTCACCCTAGAACCAGAAGGAGAAATAGACAAATCCACAACTATAATAACGCAGGGGGCCTCCTAGAGGCTGTGGCAGCCTGGGAAACCGGGGTAAACCAAAGCCCTCTGTGCAGCTCAGAGGCCAAGTTTTCTCCTCCCACCAACTAGGAAAGACCTCCATGCATCCCTTCTCCATGGCCCAGGCCTAAACCTTGAAGGAGGAGCAGGCCCTGTCGTGTCCAAGGCTGGCTGTCTCTCTTCACTTCATGTCCTCGCTTGCCCCTTCCGGGTGACTCACACAAGAACATCCTGCCCTGGGACACAGCCGGGGGAGCCCCGCATTCTGCCCTCCGTACATTCCTGAGGCCAGGAGAACACTTACTAAGAGGAACGATCCTGTGGTGCTGGTCACTCTTTCTCCAGCATCTGGTCCCAGGATCTATGCCCTGAGATCACACTTCTTGCAGGAGAATTTACTTCTAGGTTCATAAGAACAAGCAGAGAATGCACACTGTGGATTCATATTTAGAAAATAAATATTTCTATAAAGGAAACATCTGTGGAAGTACAGCTCTGCTCATGACGAGAACCAGAGGTTTCTAAACCTGGCTCTACATGAGAGACCCTAGGATTGTAAAAGCCCTGACCCAGATGTCCTAAAGGAGAGTCACAGGGAATGGGCCATGATCTGTATTTTTAAGTTCCCACAGGTGGTCCTGCATTTGGAAACAATGGATACAGAGAACAGTATGTACTTTTAACACTAAATATCATGTATCAGTATCTTACTATACAGCTGCTCTATCATCTGTGCTTTTTAACTCATCAATATTTTATAAATGTCCTTCACTGTCAACCAGAGAGTCTCATTCCCAGTAACAAAGAGAGGAGTGGGATGGGGGGCCAGGCTTAGCAGAGCAGACACAGTGGTCTCACGCCTGACCCTTCAGAGGGTTGGGACGAGGGCTCAGCCCTCCTCAGCGAGACTGAGCGCCAGCTCACACAGCCCCTTCACAAGTTAATTTACTGACCCCCCTATTTCTGCATAACACAAGTGCAATCATAAATTTCCATTTGCAGACACCGTGCAGGCCTGGGGGCCAGGTGAAGCTGGCTGCACACAGCTGGATGAATTTCCTGGGCCCAGACATCCAAGGAGTGGTCTACAGATGGTGGAGGTGACCCCACTGTGGCCCTGGGCTGACAACACCTCACATCACTATCCCGTTATGATTCCTTGTCCCCAGTGCAGTCCCGTAGACTCCATTACCCTGGTGTAAATTCCAGGAGTCACCTTTATGCACAGTGAAACCCCTAAGAGTGCCTTCTCAAGAGCAGGCCATGAGCCCAGGCTGCCAGCAGTGCACCTCAGGGGCCGCCGGGGCCTAGAGCCTGGTCAGGCCTTGACAGGGACCTCTGGTGGTCCTGAACCCAGCGACTGAGTCCAGGCCCCTCCTGGGGGGCCTCTGGGGAGGAAAAGAACTCACCTAGTTGTTCTGGAGACTGGACTGGACACTGCAAGGTTAATGGTAAAAGGAAATGTATATAAATGTAGACAGCATATTTCCCCTGAGGGTACAGGTTAGCGATCTGAAACTACCTTAGGAGTACACCAGAACAGAACAAATGAGTGAAAATATTAGAACAGTGGGAGCTGGGTTTCTCACTGTTGGAGAAAGAAGTTACAAATAAGGAAAGCTAAAATGAGCCCTGAGGTGCTGGACTACAGTCAGAGGTATCAGTGCAAATATGCAGACAGAGAAACACGGAAATACACGTGTGTCAACCCGTGGGTTAGCAGACGTGTGTGTGGTTCCTAGCCTGTCTGCTGAGAGAGCATTGAGCCAGGCTCATCCCGGGTGCAGCAAGCACGCCAGCATCCCAGTCCTGGCCTCCGGGCACCATTCTCCAACAAAAGGAACCAAGGCTTCCTGGAGAAATGATTCGTTCCAGGGATGATGCAGGGAAAATACAAGATGAGCCTGGAGCATCTTGTGATGCCAAAAAGTAAAGATGTGCTCAAAAAAGGATGTGCTTGTCAAAAGAACACAGGAACCAATCTAAAGGAACTCCTAATGACCAGAGCTGGAGCAATTTGACTATTAATCTAATAAATATGAGGAAGGCACAGTTCTTCCTTGCAGAAGAATTCCAGCTAATAAATGCAGAAGAAAAGAGGAAACAGAAACCCACTTTTATGCAAACAACACAGTAACAAATGATGCAGATGAAATCCACCAATGGATCCAAAATTTGTGGGCAAAAGTTTGAGAACAAGGATATTTGTATAATCTCAGATACGTCCTTGAGATATTTATTAACTACAAAGGGAAAGATGTAGTCACTCTACAGTGTTGAGATCCTCCAGGCAAAGACCACCAGGACACGTGTGTGGTTTCACACACTGGGGAGCCTTGAGGTCTCAGTGATGGGGTAGAGGCCCCATAGGGTCTGGGCTCGTATTGGGTGATTTGGGAGGCCTTAATAAAACAAGGCTTTGCTCCGGATTGGAGGCCATCAGGAAGCAGCAGTAATTCTATGATTAGGACTCTTAAATCTCATGTAGAAAGAGGGCAGACTGGAGCGGGGCCAACACTGTAATTGGTAAAGAAGGAGCAATCACTCCGGTGAGTCAAGAATCAGGAGATTTGGGCATTTGGGTTTGGTTCCTGTTTTCCTGAGTTCAGTCATGATTCTGGAGTGATCTGGTTTCTGCCTTGGTCTGTCTTGGTTACAGAGGGGTCCTGTCAGGTGCTGATGTCCTGTGAAGTTATTTATGTCTAACACGGGAACCCCAGACTAAGCTGTGGGCGCCAGGCCAGCTTCTGGAGTCTCCTCCACACTGTGGAGGTTGATGGAGGTCCAAATCACCAGTGATAAGAAACACTGACCAAAAGGAAGCTGGTGTGGCCACGTTAACCATCTGGTGAGCTTGGGCTTCTTGTCACCGAACTAAGTGGGCTCGCCTCCTGGTGAGTTAAATAAGACTCTACACCAGTGGAAGTTGTCTCAAAAAGTAAAGCGTATTTGCAGCAAATAGGAGACCATGAGGAATCATTTCTACGGTCATGGTGTCCCCAAACAAAGGGAAGCAAGGATCTTTTATTTTGATGGGGGAATGAATATTCAAAAGGGAGAGGTGGGTATTCGCTTGCACAGACTCAGTTGGAAAACATGCTTCCACATACGCTGCAGGTTATGGTGATGAGACCTAAGCTCCTCCTGGAGAGATCTTAGCATTAAAAAGAAGGCAAAGGTCATGAGCACAGCTCTTGTGGTGAGGCTTGGTCTGGTTCAGGGTGGGTGGTGGTTGCATCTCCGTAACATAACAAAAGGGGAAAAAACAACTTGGAAAAACAGTTAACCGCTTCCAAACCCACCCTTGAGTTTCTCGGAGCACCTAGTTGGTGATATTCTTTCCCCGCCAGGATGCTGCCAGAAGCAAACTCATGCTCATGGCTAGCTCCCTAAAGCAGGAAAGCCGGCAGGCAAAGGCAGATTTGCAGGTCCAGGCTTACCTCTGGGTTCTCGTCCGGTCCTGTGAATTTTAATGCTTTCAGTGGGACATTTTTGGCCATTATTGCTCAGCTTCTCGACTTGTCCTGGGGGAAATGGATCTGAATTGCTTCACTGCCATTACCAGAAGTGAAAGCCTGGCTTCTGAGTTATTAAGAAAACCCAATGAGACTGATATACAAATGAACAATGGCTAGACCCTATATAAAAATAGATAGATAGATACATAGATAGATAGATAGATAGATAGATAGATAGATAGATAGATAGATAGATAGATAGATAGATAGACAGACAGATAGACAGACAGACAGACAGACAGATAGAACCCACATCCTCATCTACAGCAGCCAGCCCGGGAGGGTGGCTGCTGTCCATGTGGGGAATCAGAAATGGTCGCCTCAAAATATGTCTCTTTACCTTGATTATTTTCAAGAACAAAAGACTCGGAAAGAAACTTTGACCTCCCCCACACTAATCGCCTAAAAGAATTTAAGATAGAAGGCCTGTCTCCAGGACAGGCCATCACTATAGATAACTCTGGGTATGGTTAGACTGGGAGGGTCCCTGCTAAGCCCATTCTTATGAAAGCTCTGAAAACCAAGTAAAAGTAGAAGTTATCCTTTGTAAGAGACTTTTACATTTATAAGGGAAATCTCCATTTGTAAAGGTATCTCCCTGTCTGTACCAGGAAAAAGTGGGGATAATCTTATCTCTAGAAACTCTTATCAGTACAGAAGACAAGGACTCAAGTCTTCATGTTAACCTTACTCTTGTTTACTGCGCTTTTCTGGTAATCTCCCATAGCTGACTGCCCACCCCCACCCACCCCCCGCCAACATCCTCCTTTGTCTTCAGCTGAAGATAGTATTTAAGATGAAAACCTCTGCCATTTTGTCAAGTTACCCAGTTTTTCCTGGGTCTTTCCCATGTATACAGGTTATAAAGCTTTGTTTGATTTTCTCCTGTTATTCTGTCTCATGTCAATTTAAGTGGTAGCCCAGCCAGAAAGGACCCAGAGTGGGTAGAAGATTGGTCTTCCTCCCCTACAGTTTGGCGAGTTGGATGGGATAAAAATTTCAGTGGCTGGATGCTCTTTGCTCCTGGACTACTGCAGCTGAGACATCTAAGACCCCTGACAAGAGCCAACAGGAGGTAAGAGTTCTTACCATATCAGTCTCCCAGATGTCTGCTGCAGGGTCCAGGGGAAGCAAAAGTGGTGAGTTTTTTTCTTTTCTAAATTTAGATTAGCGGCAGAAAATATTGGTGAAGCTAGCTTCTTCTATTTCTTCAAAATATTGGTGAACTCAGCTACTCTAGGATTTAGTTGAGTACTCATTGGTTAAGTAGATTCTTTTCCTCCCAGAGATAGTATTTTTCCTTGTCTCTGTATTTGTGTCATTTGTCATAAAAGGAAAAACCATAGGGCAAGATGCAGGCATCTCTATAAGCCTGCTGTCTGGGCTGGTCCTGCAGTCTATGGGTTATGAGGTTTTCTTCTTTTGTCTTGTTCTATGTCTTGAGAGCTTGCTTTTGTGAACTTTCTGGTCTCCACCATCCAGAGGATGCATGTGCCAGCACACATCTTGGCAGCCAATCGAGTAGACTGGGGTTCCGGGAGATGCTTTCTTTGTCTGGCTGTGCTTGCTCTCAGGGGAGTTCATCATAAGAGGTCCCAACTGCTTCCATAAGGAGCCTTTGTCATCTCAACCTTCATTGCTTATTGTGCAATGATGGCCTTTGCTGTCTTAGGCTACTTTTGGGAGTGAATTCTCTGGATTTCTTTTGTGGATGCCACTTGCAACATGGTTAAGCTTGTTGGTATGAGTCGCTGTTAAGATCCTACTCATCAATGTGGCCAGAAGATGATCGTTTAAATTGGGAAAACTTCTATATTGAGGGAAAAAATTGTGAGAGCTCTCATCATAATTGTTTTATTGGTGCCTATGAAAAGGCCAAATTAAAAAGGAAATACAGGGGCCGGCCCCGTGGCTTAGCGGTTAAGTGCACGCGCTCCACTGCTGGCGGCCCGGGTTCGGATCCCGGATGTGTACGGACACACCGCTTCTCCGGCCATGCTGAGGCCGCGTCCCACATACAGCAACTAGAAGGATGTGCAGCTATGACACACAACTATCTACTGGGGCTTTGGGGGAAAAAAATAAATAAATAAAATTATAAAAAAAAAAAAAAGGAAATACAAAAGAAAAATAATGACTAGCCTTAAGACCCTAACCCAGGTTACAACTAAATTTAGAAAATATAAAAGTGTGTGTGTTGATAAGATTATAAAGGTTGGAATATTTCAGCTAATTTATGTGAAAAGGTGACATCAGGTCATTTATCTGGACACTGACCAGTGCAGTGTGAAAAGGTAACATCCGTGTCACTTAGCCTGGCACTGTCCATTGCGGTGTGTAAAGGTGACGTCCGAGCCTTTTAGCAGGGCACTGAAGAACAGTGCTCTGTGAAAAAGTTCATTGGGTCAATTACCTGGACACTATCCATTGCAGTGAGAAAAGGTGATGTCAGGGTCATTTAGCTGGGCACTGTCCAGTGCAGTGTGAAAAGGTGACATCCAGTTCATTTAGCTGGGCACTGTCCAAAGAATTGAGAAAGGGTGTCATCCGGGTCATTTCATTGGGCACTGTCCAGAGAGGTGTGAAAAGGTGACACTGGGTCACTTATATGGGAACTGACCAGTGCCTTGTGAAAAGGTGACATTCAGCTGACTTAGCTGAGCTCTGTCCAGTGCAATGTGAAAAAGTGATGTCCAGGTCATTTAGCCTGGCGCTGTCCACTGCGATGTGAAAAGGTGACATCCAAGTCATTTAGCCAGGCCCTGTCCAATGTGGTGTGAAAAGGTGACATCGGGTCACTTGTCTGGGCACAGTCCAGTGCTCTGTGAAAAGGTGACATCTGGGTCATTTAGATGGGCACTGTCCAGTACAGTGTGAAAAGTTGACATCCGGGTCATTTAGCAGGGCATTGTCCAGTGTGGTGTAAAAAAGTGACCTCAGATCATTTAGCTGGGCGCTGGCCATTGTGGTGAGAAAAGTTGACATTAGGATCATTTAGCTTTGCACTGTCTAGTGTGGTGTGAAAAGGTGACATCGGTTCATTTAGGTGGGCGCTATCCCATGCACTGTTAAATGGTGTTGTCCAGGACATTTAGCTGGGCACAATCCAGTGCTGTGTTAAAAGATGACAGCAGGTCACTTATCTGGGCACTGTCCAGTGCAGTGTGAAAAGCAGACATCTGGGTCATATAGTTGGACACCATCCAGTACACAGTGAAAAGGTGATGTCCAGGTCATTTAGCTAGCCACTGTCCAAGGAAATGAGAAAGGGTGACGTCCAGGTCATTTAGCCGGGCACTGTCCAGTGACGTATGAAATGGTGAAATCCAGGTCACTTAGGTGGGCACTGTCCAGTGCAGTGTGTAAAGGGGACATCCTGGTCATTCAGCCTAGCATTCTCCAGTGCAGAGTGAAAAGGTGACATCAGGTCATTTATCTTGGCACTGTCCCTTGCAGTGTGACAAGGTGACATCTAGGTCATTTAGCTGGGCACTGTCCAGTGCAGTGTGAAAAGGTGATATCCAGGTCAATTACTGGGCACATTCCAGTGCTTAGAAAAACAATGACATTGGGTCATTTAGCACTGTCCGGTGTATTGTGAAAAGGTGACATCTGGGTCATATAATTGGACACAGCCCAGTGCAGTGTGAAAAGGTGAGATCAGGTCAATTAGCTGGGCACTGTCCTGGGCAGCATGAAAAGGTGACATCCAGGTCATTTAGCTGTGCACTGTCCAGTGCACTGTGAAAAGGTGACTTCCAGGTAATACAGCTGGGGACTGCCTGGTATGGAATGAAAAGGTAACATCCAGTTCATTTAGCTGGGCACTGTCCAACGAAGTGAGAAATGGTGACATCATGTCATTTAGCGGGGCACTGTCTGGTGCATTTTGAAAAGGTGACATGAGGGTCACTTAGCTGGGCTCTGTCCACTGCAGTGTGAAAAGATGACTTCCACATCATTTAGCCTGATACTGTCCAGTGCAGTGTGAAAAGGTGACATCCAGGTCATTTATCTTGGCACTGTCCAATGCAGTGTGAAAAGGTGACCTTTGTGTTATTTAGCCTGGCACTGTCCAGTGTGGTATGAAAAGGTGGCATCCGAGTCATTTAGCCGGGCACCATCCAATGCGGTGTGAAAAGGTGACTTTGGGTCACTTAGCTGGGCACTGTCCAGTGTGGAGTGAACAGGTGACATCCAGGTCTTTACTGGGCACTGTCCTGTGCAGTGTGAAAAGGTGACCTTGGGTCATTTAGCTAGGCATTGTCAAGTGCAATGTGAAAACTTGACATCCGAGTCATTTAGCAGAAAACTGTACAGTGGGGCGTGAAAAAGTGACCTCCTGGTCATTTAGCCAGGCATTGTCCCATGCAACGTTAAAAGGTGACATCGGGTTCATTTAGCCAGGCACTGTGAAGTGTGGTGTGAAAAAGTGTCCTCTGGTTATGTAGCTTGGTACTATCCAGGGCAGTGTGAAAAGGTGACGTCCAGGTCATTTAGCTGGGCACTGCCCAGAGCAGAGTGAAAAGGTAACGTCAGGGTCATTTAGCTGGGAACTGTCCAGTGTTGTGTGAAAAGATGATGTCCTGGTCATCTAGCTATGCATTGTCCACTGTGCTGTGAAAAGGTGACCACGGGTCATTTAGCTGGGTACTGTCCCGTGCTGTGTGAAAAGGTGATATCCAGGACATTTAGCTTGGCTCTGTCCTGTGCAGTGTGAAAAGGTAAAATGGGACCATTTATCTGGGCATTGTCCAGTGAGGTGTGAAAATGTGACATAGGGGTATCTTAGCTGTACACTGTCCAGTATGGTGTGAAAAGGTGACATCCGGGTCATTTATCTGGGCACTGTCCAGTGCGGTGTGAAAATGTGATGTCCAGGTCATTTTGCTGGTCGCTGTCCAGTGAGATATGAAAAGGTTACATCAGGGTCACTTTGCTGATCACTGTCCAGTGCAACAGGAAAAGGGGACGTCTAGGTCATTTAGCTGGGCACTGTCCAGTGCAGTGTGAAAAGGTGATATCCAGGTCATTTGTCTTGGCACTGTGCAGTGCAGTGTGAAGAAGTGACATCAGATTACTTAGGTGGGCACTGTCCAGTGCTGCATGAAAAGTTGACATCCAGGTCATTCAGCTGGGCACTGTCCAGTGTGGTGTGACAACATAACATCGGGTCACTCTGCTGGGCACTGTCCAGTGCAGTGTGAAAAGGTGACATCTGTGTCATTTACCTGGGCACTGTCTGGTGTGGTGTGAATGGTGACAAGTGGTCATTGAGTTGGGCACTGTCCAGTGCAGTGTGAAAAGGAGACCTCGGGCCATTAGCAGGCCATTGTCCAGTGTGAAGCAAAAAGGTGACATCCATGTCATTTAGCTGGGCAATGTCCAGTGCTGTGTGAAAATGTGACCTCAGGTCAATTTGCTCGGCAATGTACAGTGTGATGTGAAAAGGTGACATCAGGGTCATTAAGCTGGGCACTGTCCTGTGCAGTGTGAAAAGTTGACATCTGGGTCATTTAGCCAGGCATGGTCCCTCAGTGTGGTGTGAAAAAGGGACGTCCAAGTCATTTAGCCAGGCATGGTCCCTCAGTGTGGTGTGAAAAATGGACATCCGGGTCATTTAGCTAGGCACTGTCCAGTGCGGTGTCAAAAGGTGACGTCAATCTGTTTATCCAGGCACTGTCCAGTGCAGTTTGATAATGTGACATATGGGTCATTTAGCTGAGCGCTGTCCCGTGTGGTATGAAAAGATGACGTCAGGGTCTTTTAGCTGGGTGCTGTCTGAATGCGGTATGAAAAGGTAACGTCCAGGTCATTTAGCTGGGCACTGCCAGTGCGGTGTGAAAAGGTAATGCCCGGGTCGTTTAGCTGGGCACCATCCGGTGCGGTGTGAAAATGTGACATCCAGGTCATTTAGCTAGGCACACTCCAGTGCGATGCGAAAAGGTGACCTCAGGTCAGTTAGCTGGGATCTGTACAGTGTGGTGTGAAGAGGTGACATCAGGATCATTAAGATTGGAAATGTCCAGTGTGGGATGAAAAGGTGACATCTGGGTCACTTAGCTCATCGCTATCCAGTGCAGTGTGAAACGATGTCATCCGGGTCATTTTGCTGGGCACTGTCCAGTATGGTGTAAGAAGGTGACATCCAGGTGGTTAAGCTGGCCATTGTCCAGTGTGGTGTGAATGGGTGATATGCAAGTCATTGAGTTGGGCCCTGTCCAGTACAGTGTGAAAAGCAGACCTCCAGTCATTAGCTGGGCATTGTCCTGTGTGATGCAAAAAGGTGACGTCCATGTCATTTAGCTGGGCAATGTCCAGTGCAGTGTGAAAATGTGACCTCGGGTCATTTTGCTGGGCCATGTATAGTGTGTGAAAAGGTGACATCAGGGTTATTTAGCTGGGCACTGTCCAGTGCAGGGTGAAAAGGGGACATCCAGTTCACTTTGCTGGGCATTCTCCAGTACAGAGTGAAAAAGTGAGTTCTGGGTCGTTTAGCCAGGCACTGTCCAGTGCAATGTGAAAAGGGGACATCCAAGTCATTTAGCGTGGCACTGTCCAGTTTGGTGTGAAAAGGTGACATCCAGGTAATTTATCTGGGCACTGCCCAGTGTGATGTGAAAAGGCTACCTTGGGCCATTTATTTGGGCACTGTACAGTGCGGTGTGAAAAGGTAACATCGAGGTCATTTACCTGGACACTGTCCAATGTGGTATGAAAAGGTGACCTTGGGTTATTTAGCTGGGATCTGTACAGTGTGGTGTGAAAAGGTGATGTCCAGGTCATTTAGATTGGCACAGCCAAGTGCATTGTGAAAAGGTGACAACAGGTCATTTATCTGGGCACTGTCCAGTGTGGTGTGAAAAGGTGACATCAGAGTCATCAAGTTAGGCACTGTCCTGTTCGGTGTGAAACAGTGACATCCAGGTCATTTAGCCAGACAGTGTCCAGTGCGGTGTGAAAAGGTGACGTCTGGGTCTTTTAGCTGTGCACTGTCCAATGGAGTGCGAAAGGGTGACTTCCAGGCCAGCCTTGGGCTTGTCCCAGATCCACTGCTCAGTCCCTCCTGGCTCCCAGGGCTTGTTGAAAAGCCACTCCCCTGGTGAGCCTACTATGTGCTAATTCTCTGCCCAAGGTGTGATCTGATCCAGGATGAGCCCCCAAGGCCAGATTTCTGAAGGATGAGGGTGGTAGCTTGGAATCAAGGGTTTATGGAGACACCAGAGGCCGTCCCCCCTCCACCCTGCCCTCCCTTCAAACCTGGCCTTGGCCGCTCTGATTATGGAGCTGGACGTTTCTTCCTCAGCTCCAGCAGACTCAGGCGCCTGGTCGAATCCCTTCTTCCCAGCCTTCTCCCTTCTCACTAGGACGGGCAGTGGGCTCTCCCAGGGTCTCCCTGCCTCTCGCCACCCCACCTCCCCGTCAGCCAGCAGAGGGTCGGCTCCATGGCTGCCTGCCATCCTGACCCTGCGGCCTCCCTAGCCCCCTCCCACTTGAGTGACGTGGGAATCAGTCTTCCCCAGAAGACCCTGTTTCTCTGTACCTGCCAGCACCACTTTTTGAGGCCCCTGCACTATTCATACCTTCCGTATGGTCTCAGCCTCGCAGGCCCTCAGCGAGATGCCTGCATCTGCACACACCCCAGGCTAGAGGGCCTGCGTCTCATTCACCCGTGTCCTGGCCGGATAGCCAGGCCAAAATGAACAGATGACCAGTGAGGACTCGGAACAGGGTGATGCCCTCAAGCCTTCCTCACCACCAGAACCACCCAGGAGCTCAGACAGCCCCTCAACCTGGACTTCCAACCAACACTGTGGACCACCCGGGAGGCTGAGGGGGCCGTGGTGCTGCTGGCATGGAAGGGGAGGCACAGGGCTCCCCGACCACCCCACATCCAGGAGCCCTGAGCAGGAGGGGCTGACAGAGCTTTGAGAGACTTTGGGGAAGAAAGAACCTTCTAGAGAGGGACAAGAGAGAGGAGGTGCGGCCACTGTGTACAAGGACATGACTCGGTGAGATTGGAGTGTGGGAAGGTCCACGGGCTGTGATAGACACAAGGAGAAGGGCTGAGGACAAGACTCCTACCCAAGGGCCATGATGGTCCCCACAGAGAAGGGTGAGCATATGGAGTGGCGTGGCCTCCCCTGACTCAGCCGGCCCCTTAGGACCAGTGGGGACCCTATGCCCTCAGCCCACGAAGTCCTTGATGCTCTGGGTGATCACAGCTGGGCCTCGGTTTCCCCACCCGTCCTGGAGCACGGAGATGTGGGGAGCAGGAAGGCCTGTACATCTTGGAAGAAGATGGGCTGAGGCCAGGCCCTAGGGGCCAGCAAACACCCCCAGGCACGAGAGTCCCACGTCCCTCCCCCAGGGCTAGTGAGCCCAGGGGAACATCATTCCTGGAAACTTCTCGTTTCTCATCTAGCCCACAGGGCTGTGAGGGTGGCCTGTGTCTGCCCGCAAGCCTTGTCCTACCAACACCCCTTGCTCCTCCTCCTACCTCCCCAGCCCCACGGGCAGCCCCAGGCAGTTAGAGAGGCCTCCACTCCCCTCCAGGAGAGAAGCGTGGTTCCGGTCCCAGCTGAAGTATAAAAGGTTCCCTTAGAAGCTGAGAAAATGGTTAAAATGGTGGTGGCCTGCAGGTGAAGTGACGTGTTACGCCACCACTGACCAGGGTGCTTTCTGGAAGTCTTGAGGGCACAGGGTGTGCTCACAGTACAAAGTGACTGTAACCACACCTGAAGCACGGCCCCAGTGACACGAGATTGTCAGGGCATGGGGGCGTGTGTACATATGTACAGGGGATATGATAGATAGACAAACAGACAGGTAGATGGATGGATGGATAGATAGATAGATAGATAGATAGATAGATAGATAGATAGATAGATAGAGATATTATATTGAACCTGAAGTAAGTTCGCTCACCCAGCATGTAGCAAGCCAATCTCTGACACCGGGTGTAGCGGAAGAAAGTAGCAATTTTGTAGCAAAGCGCTGAGCAAGGAGAATGGGCAGCTCACTCTGTAATCCCCAACTCCCCAAAAAGTTACAAGCAAGGGTTTTTAAATGGGAAATCAAAGGAGACAAGCCGTGGCAGTCATGACCATAGGCATCCGGGAGAGTGAATGTGCAAGGGTCAGAGCAGGTATTCTGGCCTCAAGTCAGTTGTTATCATTATCTGTTCCTTATCAGTACCTTGGGACCAGATGTCTTGGGTTCTGCAAAACCAGTTTTCTGTGTCACCTTGGACCCTGTGAGCGATTATATGATGGGAGCTGTGGCTTTGGAGGTCAGCATCTTCCTACCACCCTGCATTTGGCCTTGTGAGGCTGCTTGCAGGGAGGAGAATGGTGAGATAGGGAAAACCGCAGGTGAGTGTCCTTGGTTGTCTGTCTCCATGATGAATGGTGGATTTCGGGGCCAGGAAGCCAAGGAGTTGGGGTCTGGGAAGCCTCATCTTCTTGATATTTTGGATATCAGTTTCCCTGTAACAAAACTTCAAAGGACAGATAACTAGCCAAACTTCAGTGTGAGCCCAGTGTGAGGCCACCTGGGCTTTAATAATTTGTAACTTCCATTTGCCTTGTGAAATTCAGGGATACAGAGGTTAAAAACACTGATACATGTGAATGTAATGTAGAGAAGCAGGGAAAGAGATGAGTGCTTTTGGTTTTAACCCCATAGGTGCTGGGTTTAACATAGGGGAACTGATACCAGGACTGGCATCAGATAGATAGATAGACAGGTGGGTAGATAGGTAGATAGATATAGATAGGTAGGTAGATAGATAGATAGATAGATAGATAGATAGATAGATAGATAGGTAGATAGATAGATGATAGGTAGATGACAGATAGATGACAGATGATTGATAGATAGATAGATAGATAGATAGATAGATAGATAGATAGATAGGTGATAGACAGATAGGTGATAGATAGATAGATAGATAGATAGATAGATAGATAGATAGATAGATAATAGATAGATAGACGAGTGATAGATGTATAGATGTGCTTGCATAGGAAATAACTAGATGAAAGTGAACTGAGATGTTAACAAGGTGTCTCCGGGATATGGATCATGTGTGATTTTTGTTTTCTTTTTTATGGTTTTCTGAATTGTCTTAGTTTTCTACAATGTGTATGTGTTATTTTTCTAATTAGAAAAGTTAGAAGTTATCTTCTAAATAATCTAAATTGCAATGCAGAAACTTTCCAGATTTGGAGGCACCTTCCGTGTTGCTCACCTCGTGCAATGCTCACACCTACCCGGAAAGAGAGGTGCTGTTTTGCCTCCATTTTACAGATGAGAGAACTGAGGGGAAGGAAGTGACCTGTCCGAGATCACTCAACAAATGAAGGCAGAACCTGATTCCCAAAGACGAGCTCCTTCCATGATGATGTTTACCCAGGGGCCGTAACCCTGAGCCTTCAACTCTTGGGCAGGGCTACAATGGTAGCCAATGCACATGTATTGATCAAAAAATGCAGGAGATGGGGTGTGCTAACAGCCCTCACGCCCCCAAAGTCCCAACCCAGACCACAATGACAAGATACCATCAATGACAGGAGCCACTGCTAACCCCTGTGCACCAGGCACCAACGCCACCACAGCTCCCGGTCCACAGCCATCATCAGCACCCATCGCACAGACAGGGAAGCAGTAAACTGCTCAAGGCCACTCAACTGGCAGAGCCAAGGTTGGACCCCCACAGGCAGGGACTCAAATGATCCCTCTCAGCCGCTTCATAGGATGGGCATTCATGCCACACCCAGTGTTCAGACTTCACCTGCAGGCCATAACGGGTTGGGGAGTGATAGATTCCTGCTAACATGTGAAAGGTCAGCTGGCCAGAGCGTGGGTAACTCACTGGAAAGGGAGGCCTGACGCAGTCCGCCCTACCTGTCCACCGAGTGCCCGTAGAATGCAGGGTGATGTCTAGACGCTGGGACGCACTGATCAGCACAATGGACCAGAGCCCTGACCCAGGGGCTTACATTCTGGAGGAGCGGACAACAGGCAGGACAACCAATGAATAACCAGGATCATCTATAGTCAGACAAGTATGTCAAGGCAGCCGTCAGGGGCCTGGGTGCCATGAGAGCCTCCCCAGGGCAGCAGCCCAGCAGAGCAGCAGGAGCAAGTGTGAGGTTTTCACAGGACCGATGGGAGGAGAGACATGAGAGGGAGGAGGCCTCCAGGTTCCTGGCTCTGAGGGACCATTCCAGAGAGGAGATTAGGGTGCCCAGAAGATCTGAGAAGCTTCTCTCCCAGGAGAGGCTGCCTTGCTTGGGATGGGGAGAGGCCAGGGAGCAGGGCTGAGGGGACAAGTGCAGATATGACCCCTAAGAGGGCAGAGCAGTGGGGGGAGGGGCACAGGGCGAGGCTGAAGGACTCAGGACTAAGCAAGGTCGGGAAGGGGGGTGTTTTCACAAGGGGCCAGACATGGTGGAGAGGGAGAGGCCAAGGCAGCCAGAGGCAAAGGAGACAGAAAGAGGCCTTCAGACCCTCAAAGCTCACTCATCGCACCCAAAAAGTAGATGGTGGCAGATCCCCATTTAGGAGAATTTCATGTGTACGCAAGTGTCCCCAAGCGTCTAACTCCATACCCAAGTATCCGGGATGAAATGACATTGTGTTTGAGATTTAAAGAACTTCAACAACAAGAAATGGTGACACAAATACGGCAAAACATTCACAACCGCTAATCCAGGAATTGGCATGTGGGTGCTCATTGAGCGGTCCCTTTCACTGCACCGCGTGTGTAAAATCGTCCTCATGAAAGGTACAGATGAAAGCCCCCACCAGGGACCACCAAGCTGCCCACCGGTGGGCAGGATGAAGTGTTGAGTAGGCCATGGTGCTTGTGCGGCAATGGCCGACACGAGGTGGGACCTTCTGGGAACGGCCCTTGGGCTGAATCTGTCAAGTGGAGGCCACATGGACCATTTACCCAGCAATTCCACTTGTAGGCAAGTTATCCTGCAGAGACTCACACGTGCACACAAAGCCTGTGTCCGGGGTGGTCTGTGGTGGACAGAATCAGAAACACCCTAAATGCCCCTCAATAAGAGACCAGCAGTATACTGAAATATCCGTGCCATGCGGCCGATCGGTCCCTGAAAATCAGATCAGTGTGCAATCAAGTGCATGATCCCAGAGACATCATTAAGTGGAAAAAAGAGAGAAGGAAGGAAACCGTGTATACATATGCTGTATTTTTAAAGACAGCAGATACCACATCCGTAACTTGAACACTCTTTGATCATCTCTGAAAAGAGTAGGAAGAGACTTGCAGCGCCCTCCCTCCAGGAGTGAGAACAGGGAGACACTCCCCCTGCAGACGGAGGGCATCTCCTCCATAGGGGGCTTTTTTCCCAGAACTAACAGAGATGAAGGAAACCCTGAGGAGGAAGAGGGAGGTGGAGCCTGAACTTGCAGGGGTGTTGGAAGCTGACTGACCAGGAGAGAGGCCCACCCGGCCTGGAACCCGGAGGACCAGGTAAGGGTAGGCGTCCCTCTTCTCTGAAGTAGGAGCAGGCCATTTGCTGACTGCGGGGTAAGGTTGGGGGGGTCCTGAGAGAAACGGGGAGAGAGGAGCTGGCAGGACGTGTGAGGGTTGCTCAGCACACCACGGCGGGGAGTGTCTGACCACTGCAGCCCACGCGGGAAAATGGCGTGGGGCCAGCAGCAGGGCTGCCAGCAAGCATGGGGCTGGCCTCGCAGGGAGGGGTGAACATGCGAGGGGCGGACTGGGAGCCAGAGGAGGGCGAGGGCCTGGACCTCCCCCCCGGGAGGGACAGAGCCCAGCCAGAGGGGGCACGGATGCTGTGGGAACAGGAGACTTCAGTGGTGCAGCAGTTGGGGGCACAGAGCCGGGAAGGAGGGAACAGGGGTGAGTGTGAGCCAGGACCACGGAGGCGACTGTAGCAGGAGGAGGGGGACCACAGATGCTGGGAGGGCACAGGGCTGAGAGCTGCGACGGAGGGTGCTGGGGCATCACATGGGGCCTGCTCCTGCACTACTGTCGCTGTCTTGAACTTCTTAAGAATTTCACCTCTGAACGTATGCTTCGTAAATGAAGTCTGGGGGATGATGAAGCCTGCATGAGAGCAGGGAGATGCACATGACAAGCGTGCCCATCGTTCCTGGCCGCCCCACGTGCATACAGCACTTTTGTAATGGGAGAATAGCAGAGACCCTGGCTCCTGGAGAGAGCTCAGACACAGAGAAGGCAGTGGCCTTCTAAGAAACATGAAGGACCAAGGAACCCACCTTACCCTTTCTAACTAGGGTTCTTTCCTGTAGGGGCCAGCCAGTTGTGCAGAAAATGATGACAGAGAAGGAAAGAAGACACGGCGCCCACAGCTCCTTCTCCCTTCAGCCTTCCTGACTCACGCCCAGCCAGGGTGGAGTGTGGGTAGTTGGTGCGGGTACGAAGTGGAATAACGAATGCTCACAGAAGCATCGCTCAAGTTAGCCAAAAAGTAGAAACAACCCAAATATCCATCAGTGGATGAATGGAAACAAAACACTCTATATACGCCCAGTGGAATATTATTCAGCCATAAAAAGGCACGAAGTACTGACTCACACTACAGTGTGGATGAACCTTGAAAACATGATGCTCATTGAAAGAAGCCAGATACAAATGGCTATGTATTGTATAATTCCATTTATATGAAATGCCAAAAATAGGCAAATCCGTAGAGACAGAAAGTAGATGTGGTTGCCAGGTGCTGGGGAAGGAGAATAAGAAATAACTGCTCCCGGGTACAGGGTTTCTTTTTGGGGTGAGGAAAATGTTCTAGAATCAAACAGTTGCTTTCACAACTCTGTGAATATACTAGAAACCACTGAAAAGTACACTTTAAAAGGGTGAATTTTATGGCATGTGAATTACTTCTCAGTAAAAAATAAAAATAAGATAAAAATAAAGAATGCAACTCTTATCCTCATTAACATAAAATACACCTAGAAACAAGTGGCCATAGAAGCAAACCAGAACTCCCTGTGGTGTCTGGCCTCAAGCCTTCCGGCACCGTCAGGACCATCGTGGGTTCAAGTGGCTTTGCCGCTGGGAGAGTCCAGTCTGACAAAAGCAGTCAGCCAGTTCATTGTGTCAGGAAAAATAAAAGTGCTTATGAGGAAGCTGATTCCTCAGAACAAGAAATTAATCTAAAAATAAAAGAAAAAAAAGTGAAGGGAAAGCAGTTTTGTGCAGAATGAAATACACATACCTGTCCCAGGCAGGAATGTGCAGTGTGTGATTTTGATGATTCTGCATAAGAGCTAAATGCTCTCGTGTTGGCATCTAAAGTGGCAAAGCACAACATAAAGACGAATGGTGATATTCAAGCTGATGAGATAAACACTTAATTTATGTTTAGTTAGACTGACGCATTTTTAAAAACACCGTGACGAGTCAAGAGAGACCTGCAATGAGAGGAACACTTTATATTTAGTATCTTTACTGACACCTTTTCCCCACTTGCTGAACAAGTTGCCCCACAAAATGTGTAGCAGGCCCAAGGGCCCCCTCTGGAGACACTGGGAAGGAGAGACTCTGAGGGGTGGGGTAGCGGGGGACTAGGTGGGGTGGACCCCCGCTGGGCCCTGTGACCCTGTAACTGCAGGCCTCACAGCCCAAGGGCCGCGTCCTGGGGAGCTAGAGGACGGCGACTCAGCGTGAGTTCTGGCGGCCTGGTGGTCTGAGTTCTTGGCATAGTCAGCCTGGCCTGGGACCCAGCATCTGAGCAAGGAGGACCCTGAGTCCTCCCAGCGTGGTGTAGGGGAGGCACAGGGAGAGAAAGGCCAGCAGGGCCTGCCAGTGGGTGACCGTGGCCTCACCACCCTCACTTCTCGGAGCCATGGTGTCCCCCTTTGGGCTGTGTGCTGCCTCCTTCCCAGGCTGTGGGAGGGGAAACAGCTGAAGGGGAAATGTTTTGTGAACTGCCAGCATGGAGAGGCACCAAGAGGTGGCGAATGCCATTGGCCAGGATCTCCAGACCCCACTCCCCAAGAGCTGGCACTGGACCAGAACCCTGCCAAGGGGTGTGGGGGCCAAGACGTGCTACACGGGACCCAGGACAGGGAGAGCCGGGGCACCTGAGCCGCCTGTCAAAGTGTAAGAGTGTTCTGGGCTGGAATATCCGGAAATTCGTGTCGCAGGCTGAGGGCCGCAGGGGAGTGCTGAGGTGCTCTGTGTCCAAGGCCAAGATGCCATAGGCCAGGCAGAGGAGTGTGGCCTGGCCCAGGGGTGGCGCTGACCACCTGCACACATAGTCACCCCAGGACCACCTTCCCTGTCCAGGCACTCAGGGCAGAAGGGTCAAGGAAGATCCCCCAGAAATGGAAGGGCACATCACCTGGCCATGTGTCCCATGCCCACCCCATGGCCCACCCACTTGGCACAGGCAAGGCCCTTCTGGGAAGAGGCCTTCGAGTGTCCACCCTGCGCAGAAGCAGCCCTGACCCTGCACCTCCTCCTCTCTTTCTCAGACACTCGACATTCTCTGCATGGAGCATGCAGCTCAAAACACAAGACGCCCGTTCTTGCTGTAGAAAGTTCGGGAAAAGACAGAAAGTCACCGCAAGAGGAATAAAATGCCCTCCAAGATCACCCCCCAGCCCTTGGGACCCTCCTCCTTCTTCGTGTCCTGTGGACTATGTGCAGAATTGGGGCAGGTCATTCCCACCCCTGAGGGGCGCCTCCCCGACCGTGGAAAACAACGAGGTGTTAGTTCTGTTGTGGATCCTTCATTTTCTTCACTCCCAGAATAAATGTTCATTACTTTCAAAATGGGACAAAATGGCCCACTTAATCAGGAGCCTTTTTAAATTTAAAAACGTGACCCCAAGGCAGCAGCTGTCCAGCCCGGGACCTGTCCAAGGCGGAAGCCCCTTGGCCCAGCACGGGCAGAGCCAGCCCCACTGCCTGCCACGTTCCTCCCCCCACCGCCTCCTTTAAAGGTGCCCTGGGGCCTCAGGCCTGCCACCTGCAACCATGCACTGTCTTGCCAGCCTTGCCCTGGCCCTCCTCGCCCTGGAGGCTGCCCTCACACTGGCCCTAGCCCTCTCTTTGCCAGGAAGGCCCAGGCTGCCCTCCTCCTCTGGGATCACACCCAGGAGGTTCTTCCCCACCTCCTTCTGCTCTGGGTGCACCCCTGGAATGCCACCAGCCTTGCTGCTTCACTGACGGGGACAGGAAGAGCAGAGTGAGCAGAGGAGGCACACCCCAGGGGGGTCAGGGATGGCAGAGAAGCAGGGCATTGCCCAGAGACCCCACATGCTGGGGCCGCGAGCTGCAGGGCCGAGGCCACCGTCCTGGGATGAGAAGAGACCAGGAAGCTAACTGGGCATGCGGTACCTGTCCTCAGCCCCTCAGGACTTACCTCCACCTCCTGCAGGGGGCCCGCTCTTGCTTCCTAACGTTCACAGCTGACTCACGCTTCTGTCAGCCATGTTGCATTTCTGGCAGATTTTTTTCCCCTTCCAAGAAACAGTGTTGGGGTGCTAGGGATCGGACCCCCCGTGGTTCCTGCCTGGCCCCCCCTTGCTGGTCAGGTGGAGTCTGGCCGGCCTCCCACCCACCAGCCCGTCCTGTGTGCAGGGCAGGCCACCGTGTGCCCGGAGCTCAGCTCCTCCCCCAAGGAGTCCTGCGTGATCTCCTGCTTCACCCACAACAGCTGCCCCTCAGGGTCCAGGTGCTGCACCCAGAACCCTGCAGCCACTCCTGCCTGGTCCCCCTCACTAGTGACACCTCCGGCCCTGCCCCAGCTGAGCCCTGTCCAGGAGGAGGGAGGAAACAGCTTTGTCAAGGGTCCACTCCCCTCCCTTAGTGAAGCCCCAGCAGTCCCATAAACTAGGCCAGGCCATGAGCCCGGTTCCCTCCTGGACCCGCCCGAGGCCCAGTGGAGGCTGGCGGCCTCTTCCCAGCATCACCAAGGCCCCGCTCACCATTCACAGGCTGCAGTCTCCCTCTCAGCCGGGTCCCTGAGGGCTCCAGGTTACCAGGGTGCGGTGGGGACCCCGTGGCGAGACAAGCAGGGGGACAGCCCCAGCAGGTCCAGTGAGCCATGAAGGGCTGGCCCGAAGGCGGGCCGCTGCCCCGGGTGCAGGCCCCCTGGTCCCAGAGCCCTGCTGGGAGAGCAGCGAGTGCTCCAGGGACGACCAGAGTGAGAACAACCAGAAGTGTTGCTTCAGCACGTGTGCCATGAGGCATCTGGATCCTAACACAGGCGAGCGTCCCGGAGACCCCTCCCCCAGCACACCTTCCCCTAGCAGCTTCTCCTTTTGCCTCTCCTGATCTAGGCAGCCTCCGCAGGGCCCTGAGGGCAGTGCATGCAGGGGAAGGTGGGGAGCTCAGGAGGAGGCAGGATCAGGCCTTTGCTGGTACTTGATGTGGCCGCTGCAGTAGAGCGTAGATGTCAGGCCAGCAAAGGGGACTCAGAGGAGCCCCGAGCTTGCCTGGTAGGACTCAATGCAGCCGGGCCACCTGCAAGGCCTGTGCCTTTGCCACTTAACCTTGGGGAGCAGCTGGGCTCCCAAATGTGGGAGGAGCTCTGGGTTAGGAGCCCAGAGATGCGGTTCCCTGCTAATAGACCTCTCCCGCCTGCCCACGAAGACTGTGAGGGCTGGCGAGCGGTGGGTGTGGAGGGCCCGCTGACCCATCTGCATGCAGTGCCCCTCCCGCCCCTGCCCCCATCGTGGTCAGGCACCACAGCCTCCGAGGCCTCCGCGTCCCCTGCAGAGGAACCCATTCAGTGACAGACTTCCCCAGGAACCCCTGGCTGCCAGGGGTGACCTGCCTGAGTCTGCTCAGCAAAAGCCTTCTCGGATCCAGAGATGCCTCCTACCTGCTGCCAATAAAAACCCACTTAGCCTCACGTCTCTCCATCCATCAGTCTGTCTGTCCTGGGTACCTGCCAGGAGGGACTAAGCACACAGGCCTTGCCTCTGAGAGCTCCCCGGCAGGCCAGGGCGGCTCCAGGGAAACAGGTGATTCTGCCTGGTGACGAGTGTGTGGGTGGTGCAGAAGCAGAGCCAGACTCGCAGAGCTGGGGCCACGGTGGCATCTCTGGGCAGGGAGAGGCTTGTCCACCCAGCTCTCAGGCGCTAGCCCTACAGGGTCTGACCCCGTTCAGAGGCGTTGCTGGGCATGCGGTGGGGACAGAAGGGGAGCCTGCAGGGAGGGCTTAGGCTCAGAGGTCGCTGTGGCCTCTCTCCATACCTCATTGGCCTTGACCAGTTTGGGGGGCATGCAGAGGGCAAAGGCAGTTATGGAGAGTTTAAATATTGACACTGCTCTAGGCAGCCTTGTTCAGGACCTCCAGTAAAACATGCAGTCCCACCCCGACACCCAGTGGGTGTCCTACAATTCATTTCAGCTCTGACATTAACACCTGGAGTTCGTGTCAGCCCCAGAGGTCAAGGGCTCAGTCCCACAAGACTGCCCCTACTGCAGAGGCCAGCCTCAAGCCCTAGGGGCCACCTGCACTTCTGACTCACTTGGCTACAAATTTGGGGGCTCCCACGGCCCCCACAGAGTCAATAATTCACTAGAACAACCCATAGTACTCTGAAAGCACTATACTTAGGATTATAGTTCTGGTTATAAAGGATACAGACCAGGAACAGCCAAATGAGGAGATACACAGGGTGAGGGCGGGGAGGGGGATGCAGGAGACTCTGTCCCCACTGGGCCAGGGTGCGCCACCCTCCCAGCATATCGACTGTCGCCAACCAGGAAGCCCCCCTGAGGTTCCAAGTCCAGAGGTTTTCTCGAGGCTCATTAATAGGCATTGTGACGAAATCTTCATCCGTTGGTGATTAACTCAATCCCCAACCCTCTAGTGACATAGTTGGCTCCTCTGGCCAGTTGGGTGGGGCCTGCACTAGGTCCTCACCAGCTCTTCAGCAAATCAAGAACCACTGGGCGAGGCTGCAGGGCTTCCAGATTTCAAGGGAATCTCCGGGAATTCTGGGAGATTCTTAATCTCCGGGAATCTTGTTAAAATGCAGATTCTGATTCAGGAGGTCTGGAATTCTGCATTTCCAGCCAAGGGAGGTCTGGGAGGCCCCAGCACAGGGAGACATGGGAGCCTGGAGCTGGGCAGGGCAGTCCCTGGGCCACGTCCCCAAGGTCCCTGAGCACAGCTGACTGCTGCCTTGTCCCGCAGCAGGGCTGGGGCTGGCTGTGCCCATTAGGGACACAGTGCCAGAAGTTGGGTTGCCAAGGTTAGAACTTGCCGGACCTGGAGAAACCCTCACCCACAGGTCACCCAGTCTGTGAGGCAGCTGCTGCAGAGGACCAGCTTCAGTTCCACACCATGTCCCACACCATGACGCTGTCCCGCCACCGTCAGTGGTCACTGCTCCCTGGCAGGCATCTGGAGGTTGACAGGTTTGGGTAGACTCACTTGGCAAGCTGTTTGTCCACAGGAGCAAAGAGTGGACATCTGCAATGCCATGCAGCCTCTAGAAGGCATCCCCCTCTGCCATCTGTTCTCCATTATGTTCCTTCTGCCTCATGGTTGATAAACTGACACCCAGTGAGAAATGACAGAAATGGGCAGGGCTCTGGGAGTCACTTCACTTCCAGGAAGCCCCTACAAGTCCAGCCCAGGGGGCCCTGGAAGGTCCACCTCCAGAAGAACTGTGTGCCAGCAGAACTCTCGTTTTGTGGATGCCTCAAGGCCCCTTGAGGAGCAGGTAGGGCCCACCAGGCTAGCACAGCTGCCCACAGAATTCCTGCCAGGCAGCAGCCAGGACTTTGGTGAAATATAATTAAAAACAAAATCTCCCAACCCAGAAAATCTCTCCAGAAAGGCAGACAAGAAAGGAAACAGATGTATTATTGAATAAGCACTAAACCAGAATTCGGTGCTCAGTGCTCATCTCGGCTGCTAAGAGATGGCAAAGACGGGAAGAGGCTCACCCTTTTTACAGCCAGGTCAACCCATCCATACATGTTCTCAAGAGAGACGGAAACCAGTCCTGCAGTGAGAGCGCCTGACAGCATCGTCTGTCACACAGCTCACCCTCCACTCACCTGGCAGCTTTCAGGGGCGCGACCTTGAAGAGATGCTCCCAGGTCCTTGAGAGACGTTCCTGGGTCAAAGCTGACAGAAGGCCTACTGTCTTCCAAAGAATGTGCATGCATTTCAAAGAGAGGAGGAAGTGCATGTGATTACAAGTTGTCTATGGTAAATTCTCTGAGAAAAAGGAGAGGAGGGAAGTCTTCCCCTGTTCTAGGGAGAGGTAATGTTACGGGGTTCTCTTGCTCAATGCACATTTAAAAAGCCAATTATTACAGCATCAGCTTTTGGGGAAAAAAATCAGCTTTATTTTGTGAGATTGATCTGCAAGGAAACAGGGCATATGCTCTCTGATCTGTCTCCCCAGTCCAGGGCTTGGGGCACAATTTATGGGATGAAGCACAGGGCAATCTGAAGTGTGGAGATAGATGACTGGAGGTAAGGAGAAGTGAGATAATTGATGATCTGCACAAGCGTAGTCAAGGTTCATGTTTCTTCATAGGATGCACGTTCACAAAATGACAGTGTTACCATGATCTGAGGATGGAGTTTTTAGCTCCTTGATGTCAAAAAGGCCATGTATCACAGAGTGACATCAGCGTCATGGCGGAGAGAGTTGTTCCCTTTGTCTCTTCCCTCTAAGTTACAACTAAACGGACATTCGTCAACCAAGAGAGGATTCCCTACATGACACAATAGGACACCTGATAGATTCATGCAGCTATACATCTGAAAGCAGGTGGACTGGACCCCCGGAAAGCAGTGGAACTAGGGGAGCAGCCCCCTCTGCCTCCCCCGCAGCACTGATCCAGGTCCTGGACCCTCACACAGCGGCCAGTGCAACTGTGAGTGGAGGTGGGGGCAGCCCAGCCCACACACCAATACTTGCAGAGTGGCAGTAGCCCAGCCCACAGGAGCACCTACCATGCTGCAGCAGCCTCACCCACATGAATGCAGAGTGGCCAACTGGCACAACTACGAGCAGACAGGGTAGGAACAGAAAAACAGCCTCTGCCCCCCTCCAATGGTGGCAGGTGGAATCTATGACCAGAAGCAACAGGAACCACAGCAGACCCACTGACCCAGCCCCCAGTGGTGGCAACCCTAACACCAGCTCCCCCAGCAGCAGGGGCTGTATACAAGTCCCTGTGTCTCCAGGACCCCACCAGCAACAGTGACACCCATGAACCCAGCATCCCTGGCAGTGGTGCAACCAACAACTCCAGACAACCTAGGAACAGCAGCACAAGTGGTGCATGGGACAGCAGCATCCAAGCCCGCGGACAGCCAGTGGAGGAACACAAGACCCAGGTGACCAGAACCAAAGTAACCAAAGCTGTACCCAAATAAGAAAAGGTGATTACTACTACAAATGCACTGGCAGAGGATCAATTCATCAAACACCATGAAGAACTACAATAACAATGCAGAATAGAAGGAAAATGACAACTCTCTAGAAACCAAACCTGAAGTCACAGAAGACTACAGTCTAACTGACAGAGAATTCAAAATAACTACCATAAAGAAACTCAATGTGTTACAAGAAAACTCAGAAAGACAGTTCAAAGAGCTCAGGAATACAATTAGTGAACAGAAGGAATACTTCACCAAAGAGATTAAAGCTCTGGGGAAAAAAAAAAAACCCAAACAGAAATTCTGGATATGAAGAACAGAATTAATGAGATAAAAAATAATGTAGAAAGCATAAAAATGGAGTAGAACTTACGGAGGAGAGAATTACTGACCTCGAAGACAGAAACCTAGAAACGCTTCAGGTGGAGGAGGAGAGAGAACTAAGATTTTTTAAAAATGAAGAAATTCTTAGAGAAATATCTGACTCAATTAGGAAAAGTAACATTAAAGAATATAGATATATATCCCAGAGGGAGAAGAGAGGGAGAAAGGATCAGAGAGCTTGTTCAAAGAAATAATAGCTGTTATCTTCCCAAACCTGGAGAAGAAACTGGATTTACAAGTACATGATGCCAATAGAACTCTTAATTACATCAATGCAAAAAGACCTTCTCCAAAGCAGATAATATTAAGTGTCAAAAATCAATGACAGAGAAAAATATTAAGGGTGGCAAGAGAGAAGAAAATAACCTACAAAGGAACTCCCATCAGGTTCTCAGTGAATTTCTCAGCAGAAACCTTACAGGCTAGGAGAGAATGGAATGATATATTCAAAATACTGAAAGACAAAAACTATCAGCCAAGAATACTCTATCCAGTGAAATTATCCTTCAGATATGACAGAGAAATAAAAGTTTTCCCAGATAAACAAAAGCTGAGGGAGTTCATTGACACTACAAGAAATGATGAAGGGAGACCTCCTACCTAAAACAAAAACGCAAAGGTTTACAAAGCTTTGAGCAAGGAGATAAACACACACACAAAATCAGAAAATTGCAGCTCTCTATCAGAATAAATCAGCAAACAATTATAACATAAAAGGGAAAGGGAAAGAAAGCACCAAAAGTAACTGTAAACACTTCAATTCAGTCACAAACTCACACCAGAGAGAAGAATAATTTGTGACAACAAAAACATAGAAGGGGAAGAGGAGATAGATGGAATCTGCTTAGGCTAATGGAGATAAGAGGCTATCAGAAAATGGACTATCTCATCTATGAGATATTTTATACAAACCTCATAGTAACCACAATACAAAAAATCACAGCAGAGTCACAAATCATAAATAAAGAGAAAATTGAGAAAACTACCAAACTGAAATGGTGGTCAGAAATACAAGGGAAAAGAAATAATGGAAACGTAGAACAACTGTGATAAAATGGCACACAAAATCAGAGTATTAAGCCCTCATACGTCAATAATCACTCTAAATGTAAATGGATTGAACTCACCAATCAAAAGACAGAGTGGCTGGATGAATTTAAAAACAAGACCGAAAAATATGCCACCTCCAGGAAACACATCTCAGCTCTAAAGACAAACATAGGTTCACAGTGAAGGGATGGAAGACAATACTCCAAGCAAATGGCAAGCAAATGAAAGTGGGTGTAGCCATACTTATAGCAGACAAACTTGACTTCAAGATAAAAAAGATAGTGAGAGACAAAGATGAGCACTATATAATGATAAAAGGGACATTCCACCAAGAAGACATAACACTTATTAAAATATATGCACCTAATACAGGAGCACCAGAGTATATAAAGCTACTATTAACAGACCTAAAGGGAGAAATTGACAGCAACACAATAACAGTAGAAGACCTCAACACCCCACTTATGTCAATGGATAGATCATCCAGATAGAAAGTCTACAAGTAAACTGTGGTCTTAAATGAAACACTAGACCAGATGGACTTAATAGATATATATAGAACATTCCATCCAAAAACAGCAAAATATACATTCTTCTCAAGTGCACATGAAACATTCTCAAAGATAGACCATATGTTGGGAAACAAGGCATGACTCAATAAATTTAAGAAGATTGAAATCATATCAAGCATCTTTTCTGACCACAATGCTATGAAACTAGAAATCAACTACAAGAAAAAATCTGGGAAAGTCACAAATATGTAGAGACTAAACAACATGCTTCTGAACAACCATTGGATCAATGGAGAAGTCAAAAAATGCCTGGAAAAATCAAAAAATTAAAATGAAAACACAATATACCAACTCTTATGAGATGTGGCAAAAGAGGTACTAAGAGGGAAATTTATAGCAATACAGGCCTACCTCAACAAACAAGAAAAATCTCAAATGAGTAATCTTAAACTACACCTAAAAGAACTAGAAAAAGAAGAACAAGCAAGCCCAAAGTCAGCAGAAGGAGGGAAATAATAAAAATCCAAGCAGAAATAAATGAAATAAAGACTAAAAAAAAGTAGAAAAGAACAATGAAACTAAGAATTGGTTCTTTGAAAAGATAAACAAAATTGACAAACCCTTAGCCAGACTCACTAAGAAAAAAAGAGAGAAGACTCTAATAAATAACATCACAAATGACAGAGGAGAAATTACAATGGATACCACAGAAATTCAAAGGAGTATAAGAGAATACTTTGAAAAGCTATATGCCAACAAATTGGATAACCTAGAAGAAATGGATAAATTCTTAGAATCATACAATCTCCCAAAACTGAATCAAGAAGAAATAGAGAGGGCCGGCCCTGTGGCTTGGTGGTTAAGTGCGCGCGCTGCGATGCTGGTGGCCCGGGTTCGGATCCCGGGTGCGCATCGAGGCACCACTTCTCCGTTCATCCTGAGGCCGAGTCCCACATACAGCAACTAGAAGGATGTGCAGCTACGACACACAACTATCCACTGGGGCTTTGGGGGGAAAAATAAAATAAAATAAAATCTTTAAAAAAAAAAAAAAAAGAAGAAGAAATAGAGAATCTGAATAAACCAATCACCACAAGTAAAGAGATTGAAACAGTAATCAAAAACCTCCCAAAAAACAAAAGTCTAGGACCAGATGGCTTCTCTGGTGAATTCTACCAAACTTTCAAAGAAGATTTAATACATATCCTTCTCAAACTATTTCAAAATATTTAAGAAGACAGGACACTTCCTAACTCATTCTATGAGGCCAACATTACCATGATACCAAAACCAGACAAGGGCAAAACAAAAAAGGAAAATTACAAGCCAATATCGCTGATGAACACAGATGCAAAAATCCTCAACAAAATATTAGCAAATTGAATACAATACGTTAAAAGGATCATACACCGTGATCAAGTGGGATTTATTCCAAGGCTGCAGGGATGGTTCAACATCCACAAATCAATCAATGTGATACAGCACATAAACAAAATGAGGAATAAAAATCACATGATCATCTTAATAGATGCAAAGAAAGCATTTGACAAGATCCAACATCCATTTATGATAAAAACTCTCAATAAAATGGGCATAGAAGGAAAGTACCTCAACATAATAAAGGCCACTATATGACAAAACCACAGCCAACATCATACTCAATGGGGAAAAAGTGAAAGACATCCCTCTGAGAACAGGAACAAGACAAGGGTGCCCACTCTCTCCACTCTTATTCAACATAGCACTGGAAGTTTTGGCCAGAGCAATTAGGCAATAAAAAGAAATAAAAGGCATCCAAATTGGAAAGGAAGAATTAAAACTCTCAGCGTTTGAGGATGACATGATTCTATATATAGAAACCCCTAAAGAATCCACCAGAAAACTATTAGAAATAATAAACCGCTACTTTGCTACAGCTAAGTTGCAGGGTTCAAAATCAACATGTAAATATCAGTTGCATTTCTATACACTAATAACGAACCAGCAGAAAGAGAACTCAAGAATACAACCCCATTTACAATTGCAACAAAAAGAACAAAGTACCTAGGAATAAATTTAACCAAGGAAATGAAAGATCTATACACTGAAAACTATAAGACATTATTGAAAAAAATCGGAGAAGACATAAAGAAATGGAAAGATATTCCATGCTCACGGATTGGAAGAACAAACATAGTCAAAATGTCCATATTACCTAAAGCAATCTACAGATTCAATGCAATCCCTTCAAGAATCCCAATGACATTCTTTACGGAAATAGAAAAAAGAATCCTAAAATGTATGTGGAACAACAGAAGACCCAGAATAGCCAAAGCAATTCTGAGAAAAAAGAACAAAGCTGGAGGTATCACAATCCCTGACTTCAAAATATATTACAAAGCTATAGTAATCAAAACAACATGATACTGGCAGAAAAACAGACACAAAGATTGATGGAACACAATTGAGACCCCAGAAATAAAATCACACATCTATGGACAGCTAATCTTCAATAAAGGAGCCAAGAACATACAATGGAGAAAGGAAATCCTCTTCAATAAATGGTGTTGGGAAAACTGGACAACCACAGGCAAAAGAATTAAGTCGTGTAAGACCACTGTCTTACACCATACACAAAAATTACTTCAAAATGGATTAAAGACTTGAATGTAAGACCTGAAACCATAAAACTCTTAGAAGAAAATAGAAGAAGCACACCCTTTGATGCCGGTCTTAGCAGTATCTTTTTGAATACTCAGGCAATGGAAACAAAAGAAAAAATAAGCAAGTGGGACTACATCAGACTAAAAGGATTCTGCAAGGCAAAGGAAACCAAGAACAAAACGAAATGACAAGCCACCAACTGGAAGAAAATATTTGCAAATCATGTATCTGACAAGGGGTTAATTTATATAAATATATAAATTATATTTAAAATATATAAATTTATATATATATAAATTATATTTATATATAATTTATATATATTAAGTATATAAAGAACTCATACAATTCAACAACAAAAAAACAAACAACTCCATCCAAAATGGGCAGAGGATGTGAACAGACATTTTTCCAAAGAAGATATACAGATGGCCAACAGGCATGTGAAAATGTTCAACATCACTAATTACTAGGGAAATGCAAATCAAAACTACAATGAGATAACTACCTTATGCTCGTCAGAATGGCTATAATCAACAAGACAAGAAATAACAAATGCTGGGGAGGTTGTGGGAACCCTCATACACTGCTGATGGGAATGCAAACTGAAACAGCCACTATGGAAAACAGTATGGAGAGTCCTCAAAAAATTTAAAATAGAAATACCATATGATCCAGCTATCCCACTACTGGGTATTTATCCAAAGAACATGAAGTCAACAATTCAAAGAGATTTATGCACCCCTATGTTCATTGCAGCATTATTCACAACAGCCAAGATGTGGAAGCAACCCAAGTGCCCATCAGTGGAGGAATGGATAAAGAAGACGTGATATCTATATACGATGGAATACTACTCAGCCATAAAAAAGACAAAATCGTGCCATTTGCAACAACATGGATGGACCCTGAGGTATTATGCTAAGCAAAATAAGCCAGACAGAGAACGACAAACACCTTATGATTTCACTCATATGTGGAAGATAAACAAACACGTGGATAAAGGGAACAGATTGGTGGTTACCAGAGGAGAAGGGGGTGGAGGGGTGGGCAAAAGAGGTAAAGGGGCACATATGTACGGTGACAGATAAAAACTAGACTATTAGTTGTGAACACGATGCAGTCTCAACAGAAACTCATATGTTATAATGTACACCTGAAATTTACACAATGTTATAAGCCAATATGACCTCAATAAAATAATTTTTTTTAAAGTCACTTATCGAGCATTTCTGCAGGCCCAGTTGATGGGTTCGTGGTCTCAACCAACCTGAGCTTGGACAAGGGGTCTCAGTTCCTGAAAAACCACTCTTAATTACTCTGTTGATAAGATGGGGTCAGTTAAACGGGTCCTGGAGGGCCCATGGTTACAGTAAGGCCCTAAGTTCTATTTGCCTTACAGCCCTAACTGGGGGTGCTGCTGCCCTGTACCTCGAGTCTCCCAGTCTTGAGGAAGGACCATAGTTCCCAAACAGGGTGGTGGGGTACTAATGGGGTGGAGGGTTATGCCCTTGTCTTGGGCCTCAGTCTCCCAGTCAGATCAGCGGGGCTACAGATGGATTTGCCAGTCCCCATACGGCACTCAGAGTTTACAAAGGGAAATGTGCGCCTTGGGCGTCAGGAGCAGCGATGGATTTGATCTGTTTAGTAGAATTTGCTGAGGGCAGCGATTGGGCTCCCTTGGCCGTGTGTGCGAGGTTTTGGTGCTGGGCAAGCTGTGCCAGCTCCGACAGTCTCTGGGACGAGGCTTCTGGGACCCACCTACTGCGTGGGTCCAGTAGCACATCCCTGAGAGACAGTGACCGCCCCAGGGGCGCTGAGCTCTGCGTCCACACATGGCTGGCAGCACGTGGCAGGTGATGCGGCTCTGGTGGTCATCAAGGACTACATTGCTGCCAGCTCCAGGATGTTGGCCATCGAGAGCTCCAGGAGGACAGCAGGGAAGACAGGAGTCCAGGAACTGGGCATGAAGGGAATGCAGCTGGCCATGTGCAACAAGACCCGGCAGGACATAGGAAGACAGGGGGATCCTGGGAAAGCCAGAGGAAGGGGTCCACTACCTCTTCTGTTCCAGGTTCTGGGGGAGCTCCGGGGCCCCAAGCTCAGGCTTGACCTGGGGTCAGCCCCGTCTGGCTCACCAACCAGCACATCAGGTCAAGGGAATGACATGCCATCAGACTGGCTGAGACGAATGGGACACAGGGATATGGCTCACCTCCTCCATCCCTGCCATGGGGAGAAGGTCCCCTCAGAGCTTGGAAGGGAGGATTATGAGACTAGACACGGGGAGCCCACACCACAGTACATGAGCTTGTGAGGTCGCTCCTCCCAGGCTTCAGTGCCCACGAAGTCCTGTCCGTCGTCACACTGTGTCCGTGACGAGGAAGGACAGAGTCTTGACTGAACTTCAACCCATAGCACCAGGCCCTTTGCAGGTTGCTGGCCTCAGGGTGCAGTCTCCCACAAGAGAGGGGCCTTCCTGAATCACAGCAGCCCTGGAACTGCTGGTGTGGGAAGCGGGGGTGTGGAGCACAGGGCACTGGGGGCTGTCTCAGAAGGCGCTGGTGTCCAGGCACCAGGAGTGTGAAGGCCGTGTGAGACCTGGGCCCTTGCACTGCCTTCAGTTTGACTCTCTCCATCACTGCCTCTCTGGGTTCGCTCAATATGTCACCACATGTTGGAGTTTCTGCCACGTGCCAGCTGACGTATCAGGAGTAGGGAGACAGGAGGAATTGCCCCGAATGAAAAGGGCTTCAATTGGTGGCTAAATTTTGCTTCTGAACCATTCTCCACTTAAAGGAGTCAGGGTTCCTCGGAGAAATCCTGAGTGCAGAGAGAAGAAGGGAGCATGGGACGTCTCGTGTCAGAAAGCAGGGATCCAGCTTCGAGTCCTCGCCAGCCAAACTCGAGCACCAGCAGGGGACCAACAGTAACATGTTTCAGTGGAGAAAAAGGGACAGCTCTTCTCCACAGGAAGTGCTAGTCACTACACAGAGAAGAGGCAGCGGGGTTAGAAAAACCACCATTTTGCAACACCCAAAGTAATAATTAATCCAGGCAAGGATAGTCAGATGACGGGAAAACCACTGGGAGAAAGGCTCTTGGGGAGCAAGACATTCACAGTCTCAAAGTATCCCCTGTAGATTGCTTATTATTCACAGAGGGGAAAGCTTCTTCCACAACAGAGAGCTGGTCCCCATCTGAACCAAGCAATCAAACCTGGTGCCACACACCCTGGGACCCACCACACAACACTCACATGTGGTGGTCTTGCGAGAGATGTCCACCAACAGGCATCACTAAGACTCCGTCAGATGAGTGCAGAATTCCATGAGACCAGCGAGCTGGGCTCTTCCAACACAATGTTACAGAAGATGGGGGCAGGAGGAAGGGGAGGAGGAGGAGGGGGAAGAGATGGGAGGAGGAGGAGGAGGAGGAGGGAGAGAGGGCAGAGGAGGAGGAGGACGAGGAGCAGGAGGAGAAGAAACAGATACTAAGGAGACAAGAGACAGCTGCAGAAATTCAAGTGTGGACCAGACATTAGTTGATCTGATTGAATCAATGTTAATTTTCTTAGTGCAATAAAGATATTGGGGTCATGTAGAGAATGTGCACTGCTGAATTATTTAGAGAAGTTCGTGATGCCTGCAACTCACTTTCAAAGGATTTAGCAAAGAAACAAAATATATATACATATATACACACATATACATATGCTTATACACATATGCACACGCACAAACACATATTACACTTATGCACAGATATACACATGCGTGTGGTGGGAACAAGAGAGGGAGAGGCAGGAGAGGGAGAGAAAGAAGATTCACTGGCTGAATCTAGGTGATGGGTATGCAGATGGGCACCATCCTGTGCTCCTAGCTCTTCAGAAAATTTGTAAATTTTCAAAGCAAGAAGGGAAAGGCCCATGGGCTGGCCTTCCAGGCCTGGAGCATGTTGGGGACTGGCTGGTGGGAGGGCCTTCAAAGGCCCTGGGTTGGGTAATGCACAGCCTGGAAGGCAGCATAGGAGAGGAGAGGAGAACCCCTGTCTGAGGAGGGGCCCCTTAAGGACACACGAGAGGGAGGCTGGGATGCTAGGCAGGTAAAGGGGCCACCCCAGGATGTGGGAAAGATGGGTCTGCAGGTCCTCAGGGAGCTGCACCCGCCATGCAAAGGGACTCTGGACCCTCATCAGGGACACACGGTTCAGTGCTGCTGCACCAGTCCGGCCTCTCCCCGTCCTCAGGAGGCCCTGCAAGCTGGAGGACAATGGGCATACCCTCCCCCACCCCCTGCCTGCCCCTGCCCACCACGTCCACTAGCAGCCAGTGCTGGGCAGCTGCTGAAAGAGCTCCTGGGGAGAGAGGTGAATGCGAGATGGAGCTGTACCCCTGTAGACAGGGCTGTAGCTCACGCTGAGGCACAGACCCAGGGAAGATCCCTGGGCACCATGAGCCCAGCCTGGGCACCTGGACCCACCCAGCCCACCCTGCCTCCAGCTCAGAGTGAACCGGGCGGGAGACACTACAGGCCCCCACCCCCATGCTGAGGGACTCCTCCCCTGCAGAGAACACCCATCCCGCCCCTGGCCCTGCATTAACCATGAGTCTAGCTTCTATACACTTGATGCTCTTACATCTGCCCTACATGCATACACTGGCCCCCCTGATAATATGTCTGAATCATCTCGCCGGGCCTCCTGTCTTTCCCACCCCCTCCTTGGGAGAAGTCTTCCTCTTGCGGTGGGGGGGGTGCACTTTTCTAATGCAAATCAACCAATCCAGAGTCCACACCCCCTCCACCTCCTCTACAGGGGTCTTACATTCCAGGCAATTCTCCCCTGCCCTAATCACCCCAGGGCAGGGACCAGACAACTAAGAACAGCCCCTATACCCCAGAGCCCACTGACATTATTCACACTAGCCAATCCTCAGCCTGCGTCTTCCCGCAGAAACCACAGTAAAGGCTCCCTCTGTCTCCTGATAGACCTAGTGCCTCCCCATGTGGCCTTGCGTGGAGTGGCATGCCTCCTTTTCTTGGGGATTGTGAGTAGTAAACTATATTCAGTGGCAGGCATCTCCTGATGTGTTGTCCTTACTACACCTCACATTTTCTATTAATACACTATATTTTAAAACAGTCACTTTCAGGGGCTGGATGCCCATCCCAGAAAGATCCACAGAGGCTGTGAGGGGATTCTCTTCCCACTCCACCATCTCCCACTGCATGTTCACAGCAGCCCACCGCAGGGCTCCCAGGGCCCTACTCGGCTGATCCCCTGGCCCTGCTCCAGCTCTATCACCCCCTGCACTGCCCCGAAAGGCCTCCCCACCCACATATGCTTCACCCTGCAACATAGGTCCTCAGTGCCAGTGGCCCCCAGAGCAGGAACACAGGGGGGCTGGAAGCCAGAAGAGGCTGTAAAGAGGGCCCCATTGGCGCAGCTCAGTGCCAGGCCCACAGGCTGCCACCATCAGGCCCCACTCCATACACTGTACTGTGCACCTCATCGCACTGCAACAAGAGGGCTCTGCAGGACTTCCTGGTGGACAGGGTGGAAGGACAGACGAGAGGGAAAGATGAACATGATGGAAGGATAGAAGAGGGGAAAGGACAGGAAAGGTAGAAGGATGAACACAATGGAAGGATGGACGAGGGGGAAGGATGGGCAAGGTGGAAAGGTGGACACAGTGGAAGGAAGAGCAAGGGAGAAGATTGGATGAGTCATTACCTGGGGTTTGAGGGGCCTGGCAGCTGGCAGGATTCAGGATTCAGGAGGGCCCATCACCCTACCCCAGCTGGAAGGGAGCCTCTGGTGAGGATGAAGAGGTATCAGGAGGTTTGGATGGTAGTAAGCGACCTGGGCACTCCCTCTCCACGTGCCCTTAGGCAGTCCTGCCCTCCCTGGACATCAGTTTTCCATACCTAGAGGACGGTGGATGGGACAGGTTCATTGTGCCCAGCCAGAGCTGGGGCCAGGCTGACTCTGGAACAAGCCTCCAGGTCTGATCCCTCCTCTAATTTGGGTTCTGGAGAGGTGTTCATGCAGCAAGGCCCTGAAGGAGGGTCTTTCCCTGAGAGAGGAAAGCCCCTGACCAGGTTTTTGGGGGTCCCCAAGATCACCCCCAGGTTTTGTGATTCTCCAGAAGGACTCAGTATAGAGTGGCTAAGATTTATTGTAACAAAGGAGACCAAGCACAATCTGCAAAGAGAAAAGGCACATGAGGTGAAGTCTGGAGGAGACCAGGCATGAGCTTCCAGACCTCTCCCGGTGGAGTCACCCAGGAAGCACCCAGCAGCACAGAGCTGGGACAACACGCATGAAGCGCCGTCTGCCAAAGAAGCTCACCAGAGACTCAGGGCCCAGGGTTTTTATTGGGCGCTGGTCTTTTAGGCACCCTCTGCCCAGCGTGTACAAACTCCCGACTTGGAGGGAAAGCAGGAATCAGCATAGCACCTTGCTTGTCCAAACAGTTTAGGCACAGGGAGCCCTTCTTATCCTTGAGGGAAAGTTGTTATCAGTGTAGAGAACTGTTTAGCATCCACATTCCCAGATGCCAGCCGGAGGCCAAGCTCCCAGCAGGCCCCTGTAGGACAGGCAGCCGCGGGTGAGCTGTGTTGATGCTCTTCTGCACACCCAGGCCCCAGTGGGTTGTGGTTGGACTCCACCTGAGGGAGATGAATGGGCAGGTTGGGGACAGAGTGATTGACCATCTCAGTTTGCATGGAACTGGGGGGTTTCCCGGGACGTGGGACTTTCTGTGCTAAAACCAGGACAGTGCTAGGCACACCAGGATGACTCGTCACTCCAGTTGAGACAGAGTTTCAGAGGAGGAGACACCATTAGCAGAGGGCAGAAAGCAACAGTGGGAGGCCCAGCCTGGCAGAAGGCAGAGCAAAGAAGGGAGAATAACTGGGTGGGGACTTATCCTAAAAGCTCTGGACAGAGGCCTGTCTCCCTTCCTCTGACCACTCAGCCTGGAGTAGCACATTTACAGACCTGGAGACCAAGCCAGGCAGGTTCAGTACCTGGCCCGAGTTACAGGGTCGGCAGGTGCCAGAGCCCAGTTGGAAGCCTACACGCCCTCACTGCCAGCTCATCTGGCCCTGGTTCCGATTGGAACGTGAACAGTCCTTGGAAGTCTGTGCTGCTCTGGGCTTCAGTTTCTCCATCTGTCAGCAAGCTTGTCAGATGAGATGGGCTCTGAGGTCTCCCACCTCTTGTTCCCACCCTCCCTCTGGAGGGGAGACAAACGCAACTCATCCAGCTCTCTTGTCAGCCTGATGACCTTTGCCGTGAGGTCCCACCAACTGAACCCACAGCATCATCCGTTGCCAGGCACCTTACCATGTGAGGACAACACTCAGCTGGGATCCCCGCCCCACCACTCCATGCCCTCAAGTCACCAACAGGCCAGGGTTAAGGAGGAAGGCAGAAGCAGTGAGGCCAACGCTGGCGACTCTAGGAGGGGTAAAGGAGACAGGCAGCAGTGGAGGAGGGGGCAGGGACACAGGAGGCTGGTGGAGTAAGGTCAGGAAGGAAATAAGCATAAACACCACAGCCGATTCTTCCCCACATCAGATCCCATTCCACTGCCTCTGATGACCACAGCCATTCTACTCTCAATACTCAGGAACATAGTTTGAAAATCTCTTTAAAAGTCAGATCCTCTCCCCCAACCCACAAAACTGACTCACTATCTTTTCCAACCCCCCAAAAAGGCCATAAGTTTCTCTGGAGAGGGTAGCAGAGGGCATCTGGAATGAATTGCCTCAGCCCTCTCAGAGAGTGGGGTTACCCTGCTGAAATCTGAGTGACCGTGGCAGCCCTAAATAGAGCTTCAAATCCCTGGATGCTCCTCCTCTCAAGAGCGAGGTTGGAGACCCGCTGTGGAGTCTGGGCTGCATGACCACTTCCACCGATGGAGAATGCAGGCCCTGTGTGCCTCCCAAGGCTGGTCATAAAAGGCGACAGGGCCTCCCTTGTTTGCTGGAGTGCTGGAACCGCTGAGCTAAGTAAAAGAGGCTGCCATGCTGTGAGGATGCCGAGCCGGAGAGGGGTCACACGCAGGCTCTCCATCGCTCAGCTCTCTCTGGTGTTTAGCCATTCCAGTTGAAGCCCCAGACATTGTGCCGCAGAAGCAAGCCATCCTCACGACATCCACAAGCATGATAAAACAATTGGGGCCATTTGTTCCACAGCAACAGTGACAGTGATGAAGGAAACATGTGTATGTTCCAACCTGAGACCACCCACTTCCCCCACCCAGTTGTCCTCCCCAACCAGGTTTCCAAAATGTTGGCAGCTCTGGAAACGCCTCTGCAAAGTCTCGCCAGCCCAAAAGACCTAAAATGATGACAGCAGTAGTTACCCCACAAAAGGGCCTGATGGCGAGGTTCACTGCCAACAAGTTTACTTGTGTGCTAGAGTTCTCCCCATTAGCCAACCATTCTTCTTTTTAATAGAACAGCTTTATTGATGTATAACTCATATAACATAAAATTCACCCTTTAATGTGTAGAACTCAGTGGCTTTTCCTATATTCACAGTTAATTGTGCAACTATCTAATTCCAGAAGATTTCATCACTCCAAAAAGAAATCTCACACCCCTTAGTCACTCCCCATCCCCCCTCCACATCCCCACAGCCCCTGGAAACCACTAATCTACTTCTGAGTCTACGGATTTCCCTCTTCAGGAGATTGCATATCAAGAAATCATACAATATGTAGTCTCATCTGTCTGGCTTCTTTCACATAGCATAATGTTTTCAAGGTTCATCTATATTAATTTTGGCTGACTAATATTCCATTTTATGGATACACTACATTTTGTTTGCTCATTCATTCATTCATTATCATTTGGGTTGTTTCTACTTTTTGGCTTTTATGAAAATGCTTCTGTGAACATTTGCATACAAGTTTTTGTGTTGACATATATTTTCCATGTTCTTGGCTATTTACCTAGGAGTCACATAGTAAATCTGTGTTTTGAGAAACTGCCAAACTGTTTTCCAAAGCAGCTGCACCATTTTACATGCCCACCAACAAGGTATGAGTGTTCCAACTTCTCCACATCCTCACCAACGCTTGTTATATTCTGGGGTTTTTTTGTTTTGTTTTGCTTTAATTTCAGCCATCCTAAGTGATGTGAAGTGGCACCTCATTGTGGTTTTGATTTTTATCTCCCTAATGACTAATGATGTCATGCATCTTTTCATGTGCTCATTGGACATTTGTATATGTTCCTTGGAGAAATGTCTATTCAAATTCTTCGACCATTTTTTAACTGAGTATTGCCTTTTATCGTTAAGTTGTAAGAGTTCTTTCACTCAACATCATTTTGAGATTCATCTGTGTCCTTGTGTGTATCAGTTGTTCATTTCTTTTAATTAATATTGTTTCTTAGAGCAGTTTTAGGTTCACAGCAAAGTTGAGTGAAAAGTATAGAAATGTCCCATATACCCCTTGTCCTCCCCACACACACAGTCTCCTCCACTGTCAACATCCCCCTCCAGAGTGGTACATTTGTTATGGTCAATGAACCTACACTGACACATTGGGTGACACCCAAAGTCCATAGTTTACATTAGGGTTGACTCTTGTTATTGCACACTCCATGGGTCTGGACAAATGTAAAAGTACATATATCCCCCATTATAGTATCATGCAGAATAGTTTCACTGCCCTAAAAATTCTCTGTGCCCTGCCTATTCATCTCCCCACTTCCCCCTAACCTGTGGCAACCACTAATCTTTTTACTGTCTCTATAGTTTTACCTTTTCCAGAACAACATATAGTTGGATTCATAGAGTATGTAAACTTTTCTGATTGGCTTTTCACATAGTAGTATGCATTTACATTTCCTCCATATCTTTTCATAACTTGATAGCTCATTTATTTTTAGCACTGAATATTCTATTGTCTGGATGTACCACAGTTTATTTACACACTCACCTACTGAAGGACATCTTGGATTCTTCCAACTTCTGGCAATTAGGAATACAGATGCTATAAACATTTGTGTGCAGGTTTCTGTGTGGCTATAAGTTTTCAACCCCATTGGGTAAATACCAAGGAGCATGACTGCTGGATCATATGGTACCTTAGTCTGTTCAGGCTTATATAACAAAAATACCAAAAACTCAGTGACTTATAAACAACAGAAATTTATTTCTCACAGTTCTAGAAGCTGGAAGTCCAAGATCAGGGTGCCAGCACAGTCAAGTGAGGGCTCTCTTCTCTATCGCAGAATTCTCACTGCGTCTTCATATGGGAGAAGGAGCAAGGGAGCTCTCTGGGTTCTCTTTTATAAGGGCACTAATCCCATCATGAGGACTCCACTCTTGTGACCTAAGCACTTCCCAAAGACTCCAACTCCTAATATCACCTTAGGCACTAGGTTTCAACAAATGAATTTGGGGGGGACATAAACATGTAGCCCATTGCATATGGTAACAGTACGTTTAGTTTTGTAAAAAACCACCAAACTGTCTTAGAAAGTGGCTGTACCATTTTGCATTCCCACCAGCAATGGATGAGAGTTTCTTCTCCATCATTCTTAAATATTAACAGATATCTGAGGATAGAAACCAACACAATATGAACAACAACAAGAGAAAAAAATAACAGCAACACTACAGGGAGAAAAAAGACTTGGAAAAAAATCCCTATCATCAAAATCCTCACAGAGATAAGAGAAAATATTGCAATCATGAAAAAAAAAAAAAAAACATTCAAAACCAAAAAGGAACTCTTGGTAAATAAAAGTATGATAGCAGAAATCAAATCTGCAGGAGAAGAGTTGAAAGCTAAAGTTGAGGAAATCTCCCAGAAAGTACAGCAAAAAAAAAAAGAGATGAAGGGTAGGAGAGACAAGACAGGACAACCAGAAAAAATCAGAAATAGTCCAGAAGAGCCAATATTCAAATCTGGGTTTTTCAGAAAGAGAGAACAGAGAAAATAGAGGAAAGGAAATAGTCAACAAAATAAACAACAGCAAATTCCCAGACTGAGAACATGACTTTTTAGACTGAGGGCCTGTCATGTCTCAGGCAATAGATGCAGACTCACACCAAAGAACATCACCATGACATATCAGAACCCTGGACATAATGAAAAGACACAAGCTTTTAGAAACTTAAAAAGAAAAAAAAAGGGAAGGAAGGAGCAGCAAAGAAAAGGAAGAAAGGAAGGAAAGATGGTAGGAAGGAAGGGAGGGAGGGAATAAGGGCATGTCACACACAGATTTGTACTCTTCATCAGAAAAATGAGAAGCTAGAAAGCTGGGGGTTCATGGAGCAAGCCTTCAAAATCAGGAAATGATTTCTAAATATACCCAGCCAAACTATCAATCAAGTGGGAGAATATAATAAAGGCACGTTAGACCTGCAAGGTCTTTACAATTTACCTCCCTTGCATTATTTCTCAAAGAGCGACTGGAGGATGTGCTCCACCCAAACCAGGGCGTAAACTAAGAAATAAGATACAGAGACAGGAAATAGGGCCAGCATAGAAGAGATGCAAAAGGAACACACAAGACGAGGGTAACGGAGATGCCAGCATGACACGCTCAGAGCAGGGCAATGATAATCCACACTGGAGGTCCCAAGGCTCAGTGAAAGACTTCTTCAGTAAAATTAAACTGGTCACTTATCCGATGTGTAGGAACATCTTGAGAGATTTAGACAACCGATGAAGGATTGTGGGTAGAATTTTTTATAAACACATAGAATCCTAAGTAATCAAACAAAACACAAGGCAATTATTAATTCCATGGAAAATAACTTGTGTAGGAAGGAAAATCCATCAGGTCCATATATAGACCTCAGATGCATTTGCTTGGCTTACCCCAAACAAATTATTTTATAATTAAACATCAATACTTAAAAATCAGAAGATTGCACATAAAATTCCAGACTTCTAGATTTGGCTTTTAAAAAAAAAATTACAAGATCTAGGCAAATTGTGCCTGCATTTTCGCAAGAAGACTTTCCGCCGAGGCCGCAAACCCAGGTCACAGCCCGCCCGCCCTGGCGCCGTCTACACCCCAGTTCCTTTACAGGCTGGGAGAGGCCGGCGGGGCTGGGACGCACCGACTGACAACCAAGTGTCGCCTCCCATACTCCGTATGAGGACCGAGCACTAACTGGGGGACGCCCAAGCCTCCCGCTTTCACTCCTGGGCTCTTTGTTCTTCGCCCCCCCCATTTTTCCTAAATTGCCCTTCACTTGTCTCTCATTCCACTTCCCATCACGTAGTTCGCGCCCTCAGCAAAGATGGCACCCAACCGAAACAGGGCAGCTGGGCTAACTTCCGGCGGGAAGCTCGCGGCGAGGCTCGCTTCCGGCGGCGCTCCCAGTGACGTAGGCGAGTGCGCCGTGCGGCGTGGGCCGAGGACGGTGCAGGGGCGCATGGAGGTCAGCGTCCGCGCTCGCGGCGGCGGCGGCGGCGGCGGTGGCGGCGTAGGTCTCGTGGCGGGGGCAGGGGCTGCTGAGCGTGGGTCCTGAGGGCATGAGGGCGTGGCCGGGAGAGGAGACCCGGCGGGAGGCCTGGGGTGGGGCCGGGCCGAGGTGGCGGGGAAGCGGGTGGCAGGGGGCTTGGGCCGACCCCGGGACCGGGACGCGGAGGGGCATGAGGGCGGCTTCCGGGACGCGGGCGGGCAGGGCAGGCGCCAGAGGCCGGGCCCGTTCGGAGCCGCACGAGCCAGTCTCCCGGGACCCCGCGTGGCGGCTGCGTGGCCTGCGAGCTGCCCGCACTGACCCTCCCGGTCTCCGCGAGCTGGCTGTCGTGGCTTGGTGCAGGTGGTTCTGTCTCTGCATCTGAGGGCTGAACTTCCGTGTTGGTGTCAGCCTAAACCCAGTTGGCCTCTGGACCTCAGTTTCCTCCCTAGCTCATAGGGTTGCCATCAACCGGGAGTGTTCCCAGTGCTCCCCCGCTGCCGTCCCCCGCTGCCGGGGCTCAGTGAATAGGGGATGTTGCCCTTGAGCCAGTATTCCTCCTCTCTGAGCGTATGCTTGTGTGTAGAGCTGGACTAAGCTTTTTACAGCTGCAATAATCCGGTCACGTAAAAATAAAATGTGCCGGCGATATACCAAGTTTCAGGAAATCGAAGATCAAACACGTTCTCTGCTTTGGCGGGAGGGGGGTCCGGGTTAACATTTTATGGTGCCCTGGTCACGTGCCGTACCTAGGTCTTTTAATCACCCTGGTGAGCAAGTCTGACATAGAGTTGTTAAAAGCAACATCGTTGGGATATGTAACAAATTCTTGGAGGAGGTAACATTTTGTCTGGGCGTGGAAAGATGAAGGGTGATTTCCTGGGCGCTGTGGTAGGGATAAAAAAACCAGGCAGCAGGCCCTGCCCTGCCCAGTTGTAATGAAAGTGCAGGGCCTGTTTAGAATGAGGTAGTGTGTTGCCGGGAGGAAGAAGAGGTAAAACTGGAGAGAGAATTCCAGGCCATGTTGTGAAGTGCTTCTTGTGATCGATCCAGGACTTTTGCTCTTAGAGGGTTTTGTGTGTGTGTTTTTAAGTAGGATGGTTTGGAGAAGCTCACTCTCCTGTTATAAGTGTTATAATATATCCACAGAAGCTATGGGGTATGGATTATACGTCCAGGGTTTTCCAGGAGCAGTCTGATTTGAAAATATCCTGTCCCATTGTCTCTGTAAGCTAATAGTTCTTAATCCTGGGTACTCTTCAAATAAGATGAATGCTGCCCAAGCCTGCTTGCAGAGACTCCCCATCAAAAGGTCTTGGGCCCAGCCTCGAATCTGAATTGTTGAATCACTCCCTGGGTGGTTTTGAAGCACAACCAGGACTAAAATCCTGCCCACCCAAGCTGTAGTGCTCCTGAGTTTTGATATTTGGTTACATTCTATGCTGAAACAGAAACCCTTCGAGATTTTTGCTTCAGAAAATGCTATTGTATGTATGTGGGCAGTCAGAAAGGAGAGGTTTGGACTGGTTTGTGGAGAGCATGGCTGTGACTCCATTTCATGTGTCGTGTTCTTCTCTTGTGTTTGTGAATCTGGAATTGGCCCTGCACCACTCCCTTCTCTCTCCTTCTCTTCAGGGCTTTGGAATCACTTGCTAGGAGTCTTACCTCCCTGCCACCCAGGCCATCATGGCAGCTCGCCTGGTGAAGCGATGCACATGTCTCCTGCGAGAGGCTGCTCTTCTAGTCCCTGCCGTGTCTCCAGCTGGCCGACTGAGACTTGCCGGCGTAGCCCATAAGACTCTGACTTCCTCAGCTACCTCACCCAGTTCACACTTCCCAGGTTCCTTGTCAGAGCTTGTGGAGAGGGAACAAGTGTTTACTCCCTACCCAGAGCGCCAAGAGGTGGACCTGCTCATCGAGAAGGCTACCGGGCCAGAGGAGCTCCTGGAGCTTCTTGGTGGTGGTCACTGCCTGCACCAGAACCATGCAGCCCTCATCCTCATCCGCCTCTCTCGTCTGCTGTCTGAGAAGCCAGGAGACAAAGCCTCACTCATACAGGATGCTCGCTTTCAGCAACTTCTCCATCTCCTCAACAGTCAGGTGGGTTCTGCAGTGTTCTCTGAGGGTTCCACAAGCAGAGAACAGCACAGGCACTGGAGTCCAAGGCAGTTAGTCACTTTTCGGGTATAGACAGGAGTTCTGCTTAGTGCTTCAGCATCCCGTGATATTTTTTCCTTTTGTAGATTCCAGAGTACTTTTGTGTGCTTTCTCTGTCAGTCCTCACAGCAGCCCTGGTAGGTGAATATTGCTGTCCTCATCTCAGACAGCCGACCAGGACAGGGTAATGGAAGTACAAGAAGTCAGCCTGGTTCTTCTTGGTTCGTTGGGTGCTTCCTCCTCACCACACGGTCTTGATTTGTGTACCTCCCCCTCCACTGTCTGGCTGATGCTGGGCGTGCTTTTGAAGCAAGAGGAGATGCAAGGGTGACTGGTGGAGGATCCCAGAAACTTGAGCTGAGCTTAGGCGTTATCCAGCCAGTCAGAACCTTAAAGGATGAGTGCAGAGAGAAGGGACCTGTTTGTGTGGCACTGGGGGTCAGAACTTAAGCCGGTTTCTGTTCGGTTGAGGAAGGACTCCCTTCATGCAGGCTCTTCCCCAGGTGTCATGGGGTTTGCTGGACTGCCAGAGGGGTCCATGGCACAGAAAGGAGGTACAAACCCCCACTCTGGCCATGTTGGCCCTCACTCACTCCCCTGATCTGCGCTGGAAGGGAGAGGCTGCTCTTCTGTCATTCAGCATTGAAACCCTATGTCCGGTTGTTGAGGAGGAGGAGATTCCTGGTTCAAGGAAGGGGTCACACTAAATGAGTGTCTTTTAAACTGCAGGTTATGAAAGCAGTGTAGTGGACATGGCCAGCCATTTTTTAATGAGATCAAGTAATGTAGAAGATGCCTACCCACCTTACACATAGTGAGGAAGTACTGTTTCGTGGAACTTTGTGTTGTAGTTAAATATGTAAATGTGCATGCATGTGTGTACTGGGGTCACAGTACAAATTTATTTCTTGCTGAGAATAAAGCTCATAAAATTACCTTAATTAGGTCCCTTGTTCTAAGACTATAATTCTAATTGTTATTTAGTAAATATTTTATGCAAGCTGTTAAAGCACGTCTCACAAAACAAGACTGAACCTTATAACAAGAGTGTAAGCCAGTAACAAACTGGTAACAAAATATTGACAACGTAAATGGTGACCATGGTTTCTTTTAAAGTCTTAGTACTGTCCAGGAAACCTACAGAAAGATGCAGGCACCCAGGTGTCATATGATAATGAGATCAAATTCAGTACTTTTCTCCTTGCTCCCCAGCCCTTCAAACAACAGCTTTTCTGTTTCCCATTCACCTTGTGTGTGTGATTTCAGTTCCCTCTCTCAGCAGTGTTGTCCCCTTTCACAGATGGAGAGACTGAGCCGGAGGGGCCAGGAGACTTGCACCACCAGTAGAGGCAGAATTGAGAGGCTAAGCACAGCCAGCAACCAAGCCATGCTTGAACTCAAGTGTTCCAACTCCAGCCCATGTGTCTGTGACCACATACTGTCCTCCTTGTGGGTGGGGTCTGGCCCAGAGGGTCCTGGAATAGCCCCCGTATTTCTCTAAGGCCTGGGAACAACTTACAGAGAACAGCGGGGTCACCCTTGTTCGGAAACCGAGCAGGAGCCCAAGGAGGAGGGAGGCGCCCTCAGGCAGAGGACAAGACTGGTTTCAGACAGCCCAGGTGCAGGTTGTGGTTCTGCCATTCCTGCTAAGACTTTGGGGAAAGGATGTGTGAAGTGGGGTGACGATGCTTCCCAGGCTGTTGGCACCTGACACACAAGAGTGTAGAAGAATGCCTGTGTTCCGTAAGAGCTGATGCTGGTGGCAGCAGGCAGCCAGTCCCTGCACATGCCTCGATGCCTGGGGGCTTGGGGGTGGGCAGGACTCATTGATACCAGGGCATCTTTCTACCCATATATCAAAGGGCTTTCCTGCACAGCTTCACACACCAGGGACAGTGGGCTGGCTAGCTTTGGTCACCCTACTTGACGTGGTGGTGCACTGGCACCTAGGCCTGCTCTGCAGGTGTGCCATCTTGGCTTTAATGCAGCAGTTGCGGTCCTGGGGAACTCCACATTCCCAGAAACCGTGTTATGACTGCTTCATTGGAGGGGAGGGCTTTAGGGTTTGGGGCCTCTCGGACTCAACATAACCACTGTTTTCTTGTAGAAAAGTCAGTGTGTTTTTAATAGCTAAAAATTGTAATTGTCGTTGCAAGCAGAAGAATGAGTTGGTTGACCAAACTGACCTTCCAAAGCCTGACGGTCCCTTCCTGACCCCGAGTTACACTCCCACAGGCTTCACTCTACCTTCTGGACTTCAGAGGTTTGCTTGCCCGTCAGGTCTGTGCATGTGAGAAGAGCAGAAGCCAGGCGCGCCCACCGCAGGTTGCTGAGCCAGGTGTCTGTTTAGTCAGCCACAGTTGAATTTGTGTTAGGGAAACTCTAGGAGGATTTCTCTTATCACGCTGAGTTCTTGCTTGCAGGTGATAGCAAACGACTGGCTGACTGGAGTGGAAGTAGTATTTATGGGAGGCTGGAGAACAGGCTCAGAAAACAGGCCCAGGCAGAGGCTGTGAGGAGCAGCCTGGTGCAGCCCATTAGGAGTGCCTGCCTTACGATAATAGCTGGGGAGTCGAGTCTGGGGAGTCAGCTTCAGGCTCAGACCCTTGGCCAGCTCTGTAACAACACGGGATCTACGGGGTCCCAAGTGTGACCTTGCCTGTGTCCTCCCCACCCAGATAACCACAGTCTGGCACGGCACCCTCGTGAAGCTGCTCCGGAGCCTCTATGCACTGGCGCTCCCCGCGGCCTCCAAGGAGCTGCAGTCGGTGGAGCAGGAGGTCCGCTGGCGAATGCGCAGACTCAAGTACAAGCACCTGGCCTACCTGGCCGAGTCCAGCACCACCTACATGCAGGAGCGGGAATCCCAGGAGCTGCTGGCTGAGCTGCTGGTGCACCTGGAGCGGCGCTGGGCGGAGATCGAAGACGGCCGCATGGTGGTGGCCATGATGATGAAGGTGGGGCACCTCTCGAAGTCACTGATGAACCGCCTGGAGGACAAGGTACTGGGGCTGAGAGCAGGTCTCCCTGGGACCTCGGGTTTGTTTCCTTGGGTGATGGCCTCTGGGGAAGGAGTGTGGGACGGAAGCCCTGGGAGCTTCTCTCCACAGAGTCTGGGGCATGGCACTGGAGGAACCAGAGCTCTGGGCAGTGGCCGTGTTAATGAGCACTCTATGCCCACCCACTGATCTAGGTCCTGGGGGGAGAGTGCAGAGCCCGAACCCCTTTATCTTTCTCCAGAATTACCTCATGTCCGTAACCTGGAGAGGGCATGGCCAGCAGCTTCTAAAGTGTGGCCTGTCCAGTGGGCTCAGCTTCTGGCTGGCACTCCCTAGAGACATCGTGCCCCCGCCTCCCTCCAGCCTCAGCCCTGCAGTCAAGTCAAATTCAGCCCCTGTTCCCATCGTAGCAGGGGCTGGCCCAGATGGCTGCCACAGCAAGCTCCACAGCTCATGGGCCCTGGGTCCCCTTCCCTGGGACCTGGGGATAAGTTTGGCTGCGGACAGAGCACTGCAGGCCTGGTGGTTCCCTGGGGTGGGAGCGGAGGCAGGCCCTGCACAGATGGGGCCTGTGTTTAGTAAGCTCAGGCCCAGTTGCTGTCTCGCAGGGGCTGCACTGCATGGGACTCCTGGCCCTCGGGCCATCGAGCTGACCCCTGCCGGCTGTGGTTGACAGTGCCTGGAGCTGGTGGAGCAGTTTGGCCCCGACGAGCTGCGGAAGGTGCTGGTGACGCTGGCAGCTCAGAACCGGAGGTCGGTGCCCTTGCTGCGAGCCGTCTCTTATCACCTGGTCCAGAAGCCCTTCCCCCTAACGAAAGGCATCCTCCTGGACCTGGCCTATGCCTATGGTGAGCCCTCTGCACAGGGAGTAACAGGGAGGGACGGAGGGAGCTCTGGCCGCAGCTGTGTCAAATTCGGTGCCTGCCCCACCCATGGCAGGTACTGGCCCAAAAGGCTGCCATAGAAAACACTGTGACTCATGGGCCCTGATCCTCTCTGCTGGGCCTCAGGGATAAATTTGGTTACAGACACCAAGCTCCTGGACCTTGAGGCCAGGGTAGAGTGGTGGGGTGGGCCCGAGGGCAGCCTGCCGAACCTCACCAGGTAAACCCCGGGTCTGCTCTGTCCCGAAGGCAAACTTGGCTTCCACCAGACCCAGGTGTTCCAGCGCCTGGCCGCTGACCTGCTGCCTCACACGCCCAGCCTGACGTCTGGTGAGGTGGCCCGCTGCACCAAGTCCTTCGCCTTCCTCAAGTGGCTCAACCTGCCCCTGTTTGAGGCCTTTGCCCAGGTGAGCCATGGTGCACACCTGAGGCCTCGGCTTGAGGGCCCTCCACGCCTGACCCTCACTTTGAGGAGCCGGTTCTCGGGTCATTTCCTCGGGGAAGCACAGCCAGCCTGGAAATGCTCTCCCTGGTGGCAAATATGGAATTCTTACTTTCTGGCTTATTTGGAAAGAAATGGTAGAGCTCGATAGTGCAAGGAAAAGTAGTTGAGAACAATCTCGTCTTCTCCGTTCTTTCACCAAACTGTGTAGGTGTTTCCGTTTGTCTTTGGGTGGCTGTAGCAAGGAGAATGCAGATGAGAATCCATTCAGAACTCTCCTTAAACTTCCAACTGCCCCAAAATGGAGTTGTAAAAAAAGACGTTGCTGGTGCTCATATTTAGCGGATAAACGTGGTTCCAACCAGTTTCGCATAAAGAGTTTTTAGAGCCGTTGTCAGGGAGCAGTTTCCAGGGGTCCTAGTCCTTTGTGAGTAATTGCTGTTGGGATGATAGAATCTGGTCCTCAAGCTGTAACACTGTGTAAATTACCCTGTGTGGCCATGGGTTCGTGGGCCCTGGGGGAGGTCCAGGTCAGCCTGGGGCCCCTCTCATCCTGCCTTTCTGCCTCACCTGGCTGGCCTAGCACATCCTGAACAGAGCCCAGAGCGCCACTGTGCCGCACCTGTGCAACATGCTCCTGGCTTTTGCCCGTCTGAACTTCCGTCCAGAACGAGAGGATCAGTTCTTCAGCCTGGTACAGTCTTCATGCTCCCATTCCCCTATCCCCCACCCTCTCCCCGCCGGCTGATGCTCGGCCCTCTGGGGAACAGCTTGGGGATGGGCAGGAGGGAGGGAAGAGGCCGGATTTTTGCACAGGAGCCCTGGGTGCAGAGACAGCATGGGAGAAGGCCTGGCCAGGGGCACCCGGGGAGGCGTTGCAGGGAGCCATCTGGAACCAGATGTCCCAGGGATTGTCTGGGAACAAAACTCACGAAATCCCAGCATGCCAGCTGTGTGGCCAAGAGCAGCCATGGGTCAGGAAGACATCGGCTGGCGGGCTTACCATGCAGGCAGGGCTGGGGGACCGCTGGTCTCACTTTCTAGCACACCGTTAACGCCCTGCTAAGGTTCAGAGACCTTAGTGGTCCACTTCAGAGACCTGCTGGCAGGGCCAAGGGGTGTGCGGGCTGCCAGGCCAAGTGTGCCCACACAGTAATGAGAGCATCCTGTGTGCGGAATGGGTTTGACCTTAGGCCCCGGCAGAGTGCACTACCCGGGCCAACCAGCTGCTTCCCTTTACGTACCCTCCAATACCTCTCGGGGCTAGAAGTACCTCCTCCCGTGTCCTAGAGGTCCACTCAAGATGTTACTGGATTCATAACTTTGTGCCTTAAGCCCCTGCCAGTGGGAGGGGTGGTGGGAGAGCCCAGCTGAATGTTCCTGCTGTCAAGATTCCCTAGGGAATGAGGAGGGTTTCTGGTATCTTCCATCAGGGGTACCCCAGCTGCTGCCCACCCAGGGGTTCTGCAGCTGCTGAGCAGAACCTGCTTTCTCCACCACCACCCCCACCCCACCCCACCCCGTCCTTGCCCAGGTGCGGGAGAAGCTGGTGTCGGAGCTGGCAGGCCTGGACCCAGCCCTGCAGGTGGACGTGGTATGGGCCCTTTGTGTGCTGCAGCAGGTGCAGGAGGCGGAGCTGCGGGCCGTGCTCCGCCCTGAATTTCACACCCAGTTTCTAGGTAAGCAGTGGTGGGCATCCCTCCTTCTGAGTGATGGCAAGCCCATCACCACCACCCCCAGGACTGCTGCAGCTGGGGCAGCTGCCCAGTTCTGTCTGCCTCGAACCAGGAAGGAGATTGTGGGCCCCCAGGCTCTGCTGATTGTCAGAGAGGAGGGGAGGTGGACAGGCCAGGGCTTACCCAGCATTTGCTCTTTCTCTGTCCACTTCTGTGGGTGACCAGCAGACCCTCTTTCTGCTGCTCTTGACCCAGAGTCCAGGGTGGGGCTTGGGTGTGGGGGTGCCACTGCCTATCCCACCTGTCCCCCCGTGTCCCTCCATCCTGGTCCTCCTGGCCCTCGGCCCACCCCTCCCTCTTACTCCATCCTCTCCCCTTAGGTGGCGAGTCCCCAAAGAATCAGAGCACCTTCCAGAAGCTGCTCCACATCAATGCCACTGCCCAGCTGGAGCACCCCGAGTACACCAGCCCCCTTTTGCCGGCCTCGGCCTTGGTCCCCAGACTCTCAGCCCTTGACAGGAAGGTGACCCCCTTGCAGAAGGAGCTGCAGGAGACACTGAAGGGACTGCTGGGGAGTGCCGACAGGGGCAGCTTCATGGTGGCCACGCAGTATGGCTGGGTTCTGGGTGAGGGCTTCCCCCTGCTCTCTCCCACATGGTTGGCTTGGGGGCTGATTCAGCCTGAGACCTACCAGGACCCCCGCAGTCTCATCTGAGGGCTGTTCTAACCTGCCCCCTCCACAGCAAGGGCTGGCCCAGAGAGCTGCAGAGACTCCAGCTCTCCTCTCTCCAGGGTCTCTGCCCATCAATTGCTGGGGGCTTTCAGCCCAGTTGGTCTCCAGGGAACCGTCCCCAATGTGTTTTCATCCCGTGCCCCTTCCTTAGATGCTGAGGTGCTGTTGGACAGCGACAGCCAGTTCCTGCCCCTAAGGAACTTCGTGGCCCCTCATCTTGCCCCGCCCTCTGGCAGCCAGCCACTTCCTCCTGGGGCCAAGAGGTAGGTGGTCCCGTAGCTCTAATGGTGTGCGCATTTGGCTCTTCTCTGGCATTCCCTCTTCCGGCCAAGAGCCTGGCAGAGCTGTCAGCACCCACTGCGCCCCTCTCCCCCTACCAGGCTGGCCTTTCTGCGCTGGGAGTTCCCTAACTTCAACAGCCGAAGCAAAGACTTGCTGGGACGCTTCATGCTGGCCCGGCGCCACGTCCTGGCTGCTGGCTTCCTGGTGGTAGATGTGAGTACATGGTGGGTGGTACCTATGCGGGGCCAGGAGCTGGGTAGGGAGCAAGTTCAGGCCTCAAGCCAGAGGGCACACAGATGCCCAGCCCCCAGCTGAAGGTCGGCGGTGGTAGGGTTCCCTATTCACACATGAGAAAAGGGGAGCTTGGAAAGTGTTGTATTTTTCTCAAGATCACACAACTTTGAAGTATCAGAGCAAGGCCTCAGGTATGGCTCCCATCTCCATAGCCAGGGCCTCTTGGAGAAGGTAAGGCTGGCAGGATGTGTGAGCCACATGCGTGTGCCTGGCACAGAGCTCTGCTCTGTGGTCTGGCCCTGGGGCCTTCCCTCCAGGTTCACCAGGGAAACCTCTGCCACCTCTTCCTGCTCCCTTCCAGAGAGCAGACTGTCCTGTAAGGGCCAGGCAGTACATAAGTGGCTTTATGGACTACACAAGGGTTCTGTCACATTTTTTACTTTGGGTGGTGGGAGTGTTTTTTGTTGACAACTCTTTAAAAGCCATCCTTAGGTTCCATGTAGTTGCCGCTGGCCGTTGGCTTGGGCCCTGCAGCTCTGAGCACTGACGAAGCCAGGGGATGTGGTGCAGAGCAGTAGGCCTGCCCTGACCCGGCTCCTCCCTCTCCCAGGTCCCGTACTACGAGTGGCTGGAACTCAAGTCTGAATGGCAGAAAGGTGCCTACCTCAAGGACAAGATTCGAAAAGCGGTGGCAGAGGAGCTGGCCAAGTGACCTGTCCCATAGCCTGGACGGCGTGCCCAGGGGGCTGGACTCACCTAGCTGTGGGCGCTGGGTGGGCAGGAGGGGGCACACTCGAGGACAGACCTTAGTGCAGGACCTTGGCCAGAAGTGGGGTGCTGGCCAGCAGCTCCAAGTGGCAGGTTGCCTTCTCATGGGAAATAAATCTTTAATTTTGGTTTTCAACACCACAGGCGTCCCAGGCTTTCTCATGACTCTCCACCATCCACCCTGCTTTCTCACCCATCTGTCTCTGCTTTGGCAGGCAGGGAATGGCTATCCGAGGCTCTGCCCCGGCCCTGTGCACTCTCTACCCCCATCAACAGAACCTGCTTGCCCGAGAGGCAAGGAACCTGCCAAGGGGGGCTGACTCTTCAGACTTTCCCGGGCACTCCAGCTGCTTGTCTGTCCCAGCTTCTCTCTGCCACCCGTGGAGACCCTTCTCCTGTACATTCATACATGGCTGGCCTGTTGCTTAGGGCCTGTAGTCAGCCCAGCACAGACTGAGTCCTAGGATTCTGAATCTCGGCATGAGGACCTTCCCAGGGGAGGCCAATTGGGTTTTCAGTGCTTGGCTTGGGGTTCTATTCATGGTGTGGTTACTGATCACAGTTATCCTGGGAGGTCCCCTCCCATCCATGGTCTCATGTGAGTGGGGGGACCCCAATGGGCTGTACTGATGGGTAGCATGAGGGCTGGATGCTCAGGAGGCACTGGCTCTGGAGTACAAGAGGAGCACACTGGGCTGACGCTGCCTGGCCAGGAGAGATTCCTCACTGTCATCAGACCAAAGTGTCGTGTCTGAGCAGCCATGGGCTCCTTCACCCCAGCAGCAGTGCCGCCAGATGCTGGAAAAAAGCAGGCTTTCTTCCTGCCTTCCTCCTTCCAGCCTCTTGCTAGAGACTTCCCCTGGCAGAACACCACCAGAGGGGAGACTGGGTGCTGGCGTTTGCCCCCAGCAGGACAGAATGGAGGGAGAATGGTGGGAGTGGAGCTGAGCAGAGAAGGGCCGTCATGCCACCCCAGGCCCCCAATTGCAGCCGTTCCCCTCCCACTCCAAAGAGGTCCCTCAGAAAGAGCAAGTCCAGTCCCTCCTGCTTAAAGCCTCACCGCCCACACGGCCGTCAGGGTAGGTGGGGAGCCATCAGACACGAGGGCACAGAACGCGGGTCCTTGTCATTTGCATTGGCCGGCAGGGTATGGCTGGTGGTGGTCCCTCCCCGATGGGAGGGAGCAGCCAGGGATGGCTTTCTAAAGCTGGTGACAAAACCCAGGCAAGATGAAGGAGCAGGGAGAGCATTCTAAAGTGAAGGACTGATGTGGACAAGCACCCGGGGTGCAGAGCCAGTTCAGGAGGGCCTCTGGGAGAACCCACTAAGGAAATGAGAGCGCGTCCGGCCCACCACTCGGGACCACTGACTTCTGTTTGAGATACTCACGGGTTCCCATGTGCAGTGGCCCCTGTGCCCTCTACAGGTTTCCTCAGTGGTAACATCCTGAAGAACTGCATACGTGTCACACCAGGACACTGACGGAAACAAAAGTCTGCATGCAGGACGTCTGCATCACCACGAGGACCCCTCCTGTTGCCCTTAATACGTATGCCTCCCCCTTGTCCTCGGCCACTCGCAACCACCAACCTGTTCTCCGGTTATGCTTTGTTACTTCAAGAACGTTGTATAGAGGAACCATACAGTACCTACCCTTTAGGAACTGGATCTCCTCACTGGCACAGTTCTCTGGAGGCTCATGCACTAGTAGTTCTTGTTACTGCTGTTGGACTGCTTCAGCCCCATGTGCGGGTGTTGGTGCGAACCTAAGGTTTGTTTCTCTGGGATAAGTGCCCGGGAGTACAACTGCCAGGTCATATGGAATTTGTGCTTAGTTTAAGAAACTGCCAAACTCTTCCAGAGTCGCTGTCCCTTCCTACATCCCCACAAGCAGTGTGAGGAGCAGCATGTGGCCTCACTGAGCACAACAGCGTCTCAGATCCATGTGGACTGAGAGCTCTTGGCTTTCATTTGCATTTCCTTAATGGCCAGTGAGGTTGACCACTTAACCTGACTTAGTTATTCTAGTCATCTTAGCAGGTATGAAGTGGTATCTCATGGTTTTTATATTCATTTCCATGATGACTAATATCTTTTCATGTGCTTGCTGCCCATTTATATAATCTTGGGAGAAATACCTATTCAGATCCTTTGTCCAATTTTTGATTAGGTTGTCATTATTGCGTTGTAAGAGTTCTTTATATGTTCTAGAAACAAGTCTCTAATCAGATAGATGATTTACAGATATTTTCTCCCATTTTGTGAGTTGTATTTTCACTTTCTTGATGGTGTCCTTTGAAGCACAAAAGTTTTAAATTCTGGTGAAGTCCAATATATCTTTTTTCTTTTTTTTTTTTTTAATTATAATTTCATTTATTTTTCCCCCAAAGCCCCAGTAGATAGTTGTATGTCATAGTTGCACATCCTTCTAGTTGCTGTATGTGGGACGCGGCCTTGGCATGGCCGGAGAAGCGGTGCGTCAGTGCGCACCCGGGATCCGAACCCAGGCCACCAGCAGCGGAGCACGCACACTTAACCGCTAAGCCACGGGGCCGGCCCCCAATATATCTTTTTTCTTTCGCTTGTCCTTTTGTTGTCACATCGAAGAATCTTTTGGTGAATCCAAGGTCGTGAAGATTTACCCCTATGTTTTCTTCTAAGAATTCTATAATTTTTGCTCTTACATTTTTACCTTTATCTGTTTTGAGTTAATTTTGCATTTGGTGTGAAGTGTCAACTTCATTCTTTTGCATGTGACTGTCCAGTTGTCCCAGCACTATTATTGAAAAGACTACTCTTTCCCCGTTGTATGGTCTTGGCACTCTTGTCAAAAATCAGTTGTCCATAGACGTTTGGGTTTATTTCTGGGCTCTCAATAGCACACTGTTTCTTGATTGCTGCTTGGCAGTAAGTTTTGAAATTGGAAAATGTGAGTCCTCCTACTTTATTCTTCCTTTTCAAGATTGTTTTGGCTCTTCGGGGTCTCATGCAATTCCACGTAAATTTTAGAATTAGTTTGCCGATGCCTGCAAAGAAGTTAGTTGGGATTCAGATAGGGACTGCAGTGAAGCTTTAGATCAGTTTGGGGAGTGCTGCCGTCTTAACGAAGTTAACTCTTCTGATCCATGAACATGGGATGTTTTCCTATTTATTGAGATATTCCTTAATTTCTTTCAATGGTGCTTTGTAGCTTTCAGAGTATAAATTTTAAGCTCCTTTTGTTAAATTTATTCCTAAGTATTTTATTCTTTTTGGTGCCATTGTGAATAGAATTTTTTTATTTCAATTTTGGATTGTTCATTGCAACATTGTAGAAATACAATTGATTTTTATAAATTGATCTTGAATCCTCCAACCTTGCTGAACTAATTTATCAGTCCTAATTACTTTTGCTGCTTTTAAGATTTTGTGTTTGACTTTCAGCATTTTTATATTATATGTCTGTTTGTGGGTCTATTTGCATATATCCTACTTGGAATCCATTGAGCTTCCTGATTGTATAGGTTATTATTTTCAATAAACTTGGGAAATTTTCAGCCATGACTTCTTTGAATATTCTCTTTTCTCTCTCTCCTCTCCTTCTGGTATTCCCATTATGTGTATGTTGGTGCACCTAATGGTGTTTGTTCCACATTTCTCTGAGGCTCCGTTCATTTTTCTATTTTCTCTCTCTTCTTCAGCTTGTCTAATCTCCTGTGATCTATGTTCAAGTTCACTAATTTTCCTGCCAGTTCAGATCTTCTTTTCAGCCCCTCTAGTGAATTTATAATTTCTGTTCTCTATTGATATTCTCTGTTTGATGTGACATTGTCATCAAACTTTCTCTTACTTCTTTAATCATGCTTTCCTTCAGTTCTATAAAGATGTTTATAATGGCTGCCTTGGAAGTCTTTTCTGTTAACTGTGGCATCTGCTCCCTCTCGCAGGCAGTTTCTGTCACCTTTTTTACCAGTGGTGTGTGGGTCATATTTTCCTGTTTGTGTGTGTGCCTGGTAACTTTTTGTTGGAAAGTGGACATTTTAGATAAAATATTTAACAACTCTGGGTCTTGGATCAACCCCTCTCCTCGCTGGGGCTTGTTATTGCTGCTTGCTTGCTTGTTTAGTGACTGGCTGGATTATCTTGGTGAAGTCTATTTCTCTTCCCCTATAGTACTCAGCCTCTGATGTTTTTGCTCAGGGAGGTGCATGGATATGCCTACAGTCATCCTGGCCTATAGTCATTGGATCCATGTATCTCCTCCCAATTGCCTCTAACCACAACCTCCACTGTTCTTGAGAACACCTCTAGGTTTAAACTTTCCATGCTCTGTTGCAAGTGAAGTCAGTTCCTATGGGAAGAGATCAGGAACTTCTCCCCCAGGCAAAATCTCTGAGCCAGGGCTCAATGGCAAGCTTCTGAGAGACACCCCCATCTAGGAGCCGAGCCCTCAGTGGATGGGGAGCAGCAGCCTCTCCTGGCATGGAATCACTGCCTCATGAGCTGAGAGAGGGGTGCCAGTATTCTCAGCATGCCATGCCCAAGGTAGAGTCTCCCTCCCACAAGTGGGGGCTGAACAGAAGAAAGGAGCCCCACCTCTCAGCCACGCTTGGCCCAGGACTCAGCCTCAGCAAGAGGTATCTGGGGGCAGGATGAGAAATGCTGAAGTTCTTCTCCCGGGAAGAAAGCCCTGTGACTGGGGGCAGGAGCAGGGGGTGAGAGGGCCTTGTGTTCTTATGTTGGAAAGAATGGTGAGAGTAGACGTCCTTGCCTTGTTCTCCATCTGAGGGAGAAGCTTTCAGTCTTTCACCAAGTATGATGTTAGCTGTGGGCTTTTGTATATGATCTTGGTCAAGTTTATTTTCACTTGCTGAGAAGTTTTTTTTAAAAATCTAAATGGCTGTTGGATTATGTCAAATGCTTTTTCTGTTATCAGTTGATATCATATAATTTTTCTTTAGCCTGTTGGTATGGTGGATTACATTGATTTTCAAGTGTTGAACCATCGTTGCATACCTGGAATAAATCACACACAGTCGTGATGTATAATTATTTTTATACATTGTTGGATTTGATTTGCCAACATTTTGTCGATAATTTTTGTTCCTAAGTTTATGGGAGATATTGATCTGTAGTGTTTGTTTTTCATACTATCTTTGCCTGGTTTTAGTATCAGAGTATTTCTTGTCTCATAAAATAAGTTAGGAAATTTTCCCTCCTCTTCTAGTCTCTGGAAGAGTTTGTTTAAAATTGATGTTAATTCTACTTTAAATACTTGGTAGAATTCTCCAGTGAAACCATCTGGACCTGAAGATTTCTTTTGAGAAGTTTTTAAATTACAAATTCAATTTTTTTCGTGGTTATAGGACTATTCAGATTGTCTATTTCATTTCACCTGAATTTTGGTAGATTTTAATTTTCGAGTAATCGGTCCATTTCTTCAAAGTTGTTGAATTTATGAACATTCAGTTTTTGTAGCATTCTCTTAGTATCCTCGCAATGTCGTCACGCTCTGTTGTTAGTCAGCATTCTCCAGAGAAACAGAACTAACAGGATATATACAGATGGATGTAAGAGTAGATTTATTATAAGAATTGGCTCACCCAGTTATGGAGGCCAAGAAGTCTCACAATCTGCTGCTCGAGAGCCGTAGCCAGTGGTAGAATTCCATCCAAGTGCAAAGGCCTGAGAACCAGCTCCACTGGTGTCAGTCTTGGAGTCCAAAGGCCCAGGATCCAGGAGCTGCAATGTCCGAGAGCAGGAGAAAACGGACGTCCCAACTCAAGAAGAGGGAGAGAGAATTTGCCCTTCCTTTACCTTTTTGTTCCTCTTGGGCTCCCAACAGATTGGACAATGTCCACCCACATTGGTGAGGGTGGATCTCTTCACTCAGCCCAGTGAGTCAGATGCCAATCTCACCAGAGACGTCCTCCTGGATGCACTCAGAAATAATGTGTTACCAGCCAGCTGGGCACCTCTTAGCCCAGTCAAGCTGACACATAAAATTAACCATCACATGGGCCGGGCCAGTGGCATAGTGGTTGGGTTCGCATGCTCCGCTTCAGCGGCCTGGGGTTTGCAGGTTCAGATCCCAGACACGGACCTACACACCGCTCACCAAGCCATGCTGTGGCAGCATCCCACATACAAAATAGAGGAAGGTGGGCACAGATGTTAGCTCGGGGCCAATCTTCCTCAGCAAAAAGAGGAAGATTAGCAATGGATGTTAGCTCATGGCCAATCTTCCTCACCAAAAAAAAAAATTAATCACAGCCCCCATTGCATTCCTGATGCTGGTCATTTGTGTCTTCTCACTTTTTATTTTTGTCAATCTTGCTAGAGGTTTATCAATTTTATTGATTTTTCAGAGAACCAGTTTTTGTTTCATTGATTTCCTCTATTGTTTTCCTGTTTTCAATTTCACTGATATCTGTTTTTGACTTTATTATTTCCTTCTCTCTGTTTGTTTTGGTTTATTTTGCTCTTTTCCTAGTTTCATTAGGTAGGGAACTGAGATGATTGATTTGAGACCTTTCCTCTTCTGATGGCTGTAAATATCCCTCTCAGTCCTGCTTTAGCTGCAGAACACATACTTGGATGTTTTGTTTTGTGTTTTCATTCAGTTCTGTGTTTTTAAAAAACTCCCTCAGGTACTTCCTCTTTGACCCAGGGGTTATTTAGAAGTATTTTTATTTACTTCCCAGTGTTTCAGGATTTTCCTCTTGTCTTTCTGTTATTGATTTGTAGTTTGAGTCCATTGTGGTCTGAGTACATATTCTAATTTCACTTATTTTAAATGTGTTGTTGTTCATTTTATGATCTATGTTGGGGAATGTACCCCACTTTAAAAAGAGATGTATTCTGCTGCTGTTGGGTGAAGAGTGCTATGTCGACTGGATGCTGTTGGGTGGTGGTGTGGTCTAGATCTTCTGCGTCCGTGCTGTTTCTGTCTAGTAGTCCTATCTGGTGTTGAGAGGAGTGAGGTAAAGTCTTCAACTGTAACTGTGGATTTGTCTCTTTCTCCTTTCAGCACTATCAGTTTTTGCTTCATGTATTTTGAGGCTCTGGTGGTTGTTGCTTACACAGTTAGGATTGTTAGGTCTTCCTGGAGGATTGATCTATTATATAATGTGTCATTACATAATGTCCCTCTTTGTCTCTAGTCATTTTCTTTGTTCTGACATCAGTTTCCTCAGATATTAACATAGCCACCCTGGTTGTTTGTGTTTGGTTAATATTTGTATGGTGTATCCTTTTCTGTTATTTTTACTTCCAGCATACCTATGTCAATGAATTTGAAGTGAGTTTCTTATAAACAGCATAGAGTTCAGTCTTGCTTTTTTATCCACTCTGCCAAAATTTGTGTATTTACATTTTAATGTATTTAATGTAATTTGTGTGTTTAGCTATTTATATTTACATATGTTAAGGTTAAAGTCTGCCATATTGTTATTTGTCTTCTGATTCACCTCTGTTTCTTGTTCCTTTGCTTTCCTGTAGATTATTTGAACGTTTTAATGGACTCCATCTTGATTTATTTAGAGTGGTTTTGGGTGTCTCGCTTTGTATGGTTCTCTTAGTGGTTATTCTGGGTATTGAAATATCCACGTGTGGTTTGTCACAGGCTGCTGGTAGCAGTGTTACCACTTTGAGTGACGTGTAGAAACTCTGCTCCCACTTCAGTCCCGACTTTTCAGTGGTGGCTTGAATATCAGATGGTGTTATAATTTGTTTGTTTCAGTCATCACATATGCTTTAGAAAACTCAGGAGGAGGAGGAGGACTGCCTATCACATTTACCCATATTTCTGCTCTTTCCACACTCTTCCTTCCTTCCTGATGCTGCAAGATCCCTTCTGTCATTTCCTTTCTTTTGGAAGAAGTTCCTTTAGCTAGTCTTAAGGGTAGGTCTGCTGGTGATAAATCACTTCAGTTTTCCTTCATCTAAGACTGTATTTCTCCTTCATTCTTGGATGATACTTTCTTTTCTTTCAACACTTGAAAAATGTGCTGCTTCCTTCTGACCTCTGTGGTTTCAGACAAGAAGTCCGCTGTTGTTCTAATCGATGTCCCTATAGGTATTGTGTCATCTTCCTCGGGCAGCTTTCATGATTTTGTCTTTGTCCTTAGTGTTCAGAAGTTAAATTGTGATGTGTCTTGACGTGGGTTTCTTTGGGTTTATCCTATTTGAGGTTTGCTCATCTACTTGAATCTGTAAGTTTCCATCTTTTGCCTAATTTGGGAAGTTCCAGCTACCATTTTTTTTTTTAATACTTTTTTCAACCCTGCTTTCTTTCCCTCTTTTTGGCACTCCAGTAATGTGAACAATGGATCTTCTGTTATTATCCCACAGGTTCTTGAGCCTCTGTTCAATTCTTTTTCAATGTGTTTTCTTTTTGTTATTCAGTTGAGTAATTTCTATTGACCTGTCCTCAATCTCACTAATACATCCTCTGTCATTTCTATCTACTAATAAGCCCATTCAGCAAGTTTTTCACTTCAGCACTTGTTCTGTATTGTTCTATGATTTCCATTTGCTTCTTTTTTATGTTTATTTCTTTGCTGAGATTTTCCATTTGTTTCACAATAACTTGTTATTACTTGTTGAACCACTTTTATTATGGCTAATTTTACAATCCTTGTCAGATAATCCAGCATCTTCCTTACCTTGGTGCTGGCGTCAACTGATTACTTTTTCTTATTCTAGTTGTGATTTTCCTGGTTCTTGGGTTCCTCCCTGACTTTCCTGGTATGACAGGTGATTTTTTTATTGTATCCTCAACAGTTAGGCTATCACATTCAGATTTTTTATTTTAGCAGGTGGTCATGTGTGGGTTCAGCATGCAGGTCCGGGGCTACCATCCTGGCCTGTGGTTCCAATGACAATGCAATATTCAGAGGCTCTGTGGCAGTGTTGTTCTCGTGCTGCTGGTGACTGCTGGTGCTCTGGAAGGGGTGGAAGGTGCTTTCTGGCAGGGAAGCTATCTTGTGCCTATGGGTGAGGCGGGGAGTGCTTCTTGGGCTGAAAGCCTGTTGTGGTGGGATCTCCCTTGCCAGTGCCCCCACCCCCATCCAGGCCTCAGGGTTGGGGGGCCTTGGGCCCTGTGGGGAGGGAGTGTGCATCCCTTGGCCCCGTGTCAGGAGGGCCTCTCTTATCCTCCTGCCAGTGCTGCCAGGCTTCCCTGGAATTGTCAGTGGGATCCAGTTCCACATGGGGATGAACCCGCCCACCTGGTCCTCCTCCTGGTAGTAGGCTGGGGGTCATAAAATGCCAGGCCATGGTCCCCTTCTGTTGGGTGGGCTACTCTGCTGTTCCTCCAGTCCTGGGGACCCTCACCAGCTCACCTTCCTCTTTTCATCTTTAAGAGTTCTGTTTTGGTTGTCTCTTATTTCCTGCTTTTATCGTTGGATTAGTCAGGAGGAACAGAGAGACAAGCCTGGAAGCCCCTCAGGCCCTGATGAAGGGCTTTTGATTTCTGAAAAGTCGGTGGTGTTGGCCGGATTCTACGTGGCTGGCAGAGCAGTGGGAGTTATGAAGGACTCAGCTAAAGCAGGCCAAGGGAGGAGGCAAATTAGGAATGCTTGGGAGGTGAGGATGAAGGGAGGTGTGGAGGAAAGGAAGGAAGAAGAGGAGGAGTCCCCCTCTAGCCAGGGGCATAGATGGACAGATTTCCAGCTACCGAGAGGGATGCAGGATGCAGGGCTTAGGTTGGGGCGAGGTGGGCCTGGTGCCCCGTGAGGTGGAGAGATGCCCAGCAGGCAGCCCCTGGCTCCGTGGCCTCCGGGATAGAGCCAGCAGAAGGTCGAGGATGGAGAAGACTCCCCCACAACAATGGCTGCCTTATTCCCTTCCCCACCCCCGCCCCCGTCTAGCTCTAGGGTAGTGACAATGTTCATCTGTCTCCCGGAGCCTGGCACAGGGTGGGTGCTCGGCGAATCTGAGCGCAGGAGGGCCTGTGTGGAAGCAAGGGCGCATCTCAGGAAGGCTCGGGAGGGTTTGCATCCTGAGGGGTGTGGCAGAGGCGGCCGCCGAGAATGGAGGAAAGCCTGTTTCTCCCTCTCCTTCCACGGCCCGAGAGCTGAGGGTGCGGCAGCCCCGAGCTGCGGGGAGCCCCAGGGAGCCGTCTGCCCGGAGCCCCGCTGGGGCCGCCTCGCTGCTGTGCTGCCGCGGGCCGGCTCCGGTTGCCATGGAGCAGGGAGGCGGTTGCCACAGAGACCGACGTGCGAGGACCAGCCAATGAGTGCGGAGCTGCGGTTTCGGCTCACTTCTTGGATAGAGGCGCCGAGCTGGGCGGGGACCCTCCGCCCAGACAGCCGGAGGCCGGGAGGCTGGGCAGGAGGACTGCGCTGCCGCCTCCCCCAAGGCGCCCCGGCCCTCCAGAACCTCCAACCACCCCCTAGACCCCGCACCCCAAGTTCTGGCGACCCCCCGCCTCTTCCCGACCCAGCTAAGGGGTGATGCCACCCTGAGGTCTGCCCAGCCTCCGACTGGCCCTGAACCCCTCTCCCGTTAAGGAGGGGATGCTGCGGGCAAGGCGGGGCCGCGCACCGTGGGAGGAGCGCGCAGCCTGGTTAGGGGGAGGCCCGCGCCCCCCGCGCTCCGCAGTGCCTGGCGCGCCCGCGCACGCTCACTCGGGGCGCCCTGCGGGCGGGGCGGCGCTGACGTCATCCACTGACCCCCACCCTTACCCCCTGGCCGAGGGGCGGTGGCTGCTCAGGCTCCGCGGGACGGACTCAGAGACGGACCGGCGACGGAGGGACGGGCGCACGGCCAGGCCATGCCCGGGGAGGCTGCCCGCACCGAGCTGCTGCTGCCTGAGGCGGGCGGGCCCGGGCCCCGCACAGGTGAGGCCGCGGCGGTCTCCCGCCTGCGTGCGTCTCTGCTGCCCTTCTCGCTTTGCATGCTTGTCCCCTCTCCATGCCTGTTCTCTCTCTGTCCCCTCCCGGATCCTTTCGGCACCCTGCCCTTCCCGTGCACCTGAATCCCGACCGCCCTTCCCCGGCCCGGCTCGCACTCAGGACTGCGGGGAAGGGCGGGGTGGAGCAGGGATGTCCTCCAGGAGCCAGGAGCGACGCGAGGGCTCCGTGCGCTCCCTGTCCGGGTCCCGCCCGCTCGGCCGCCGCGCCCCATTGTTAGAGCGGAGCTTCGGGCCTGGCGGGCCCGGGCCGCTCTGGACCGGAGGCGGCGGGTTCTGAACTGCACCTCAACCTCTGGGACACGCGGAGCGCGGGGCGCCTGCCCCGGAGATGCGTGAGGGCTGCCTCAGGGTGAGCGACTAGCCCCAGCTCAGGAGGGAGGAGCAGGACGGGCGTTGGAGCCTGAGGAAGCCACAGGGGGAGGCTGTGGGTCTGGGAGGTCAGAGGCACTGGGGGAGCATGGCCTGGGAGCAGTGGTCCCCGAGTGCAGGCCCGCGTCCTTGGAGAGGCTAGGTCAGCAACTTTCAGTGGAGGCTGAGGGATCTGGAAGAGCAGTCAGGACGCCCTGGCAGGAGGTCAGCCATGTGTGGCCAAGGGCACCTTGCTGTGGGTAAGTCACCTGGAGATGGTACCAGTGCTGGGTCCAAGGGGCTGGCCTCCCTCTGGGGTCCAGTAAAGGAGATGGGGGCTGGGACTCCCCAGACTCAGGCTGGGTCTGCTGGGACTGCTTGGTGACCTTGAATGAGTCATTAAACCTTTGACCTTTGGCTTCCCTTCCACTGCCCCCTTGGCCCATCTCCCCCCTTCCCCTGCCCCAGGGCTCTGGAATCCGATGCGGTAGGCAGGGGTACCACGCCAGATTCAGTGCCAAGAGCCCAGTCTACAGCACCAGCCCTGCCTGCCACACCCACCTCCAGGCGTTGGGTGCCCTTTAGGGGAACCAAAGGACCCCCTTCTCAGGACCTCCTGGCCACCACACTCCCAGCGGTGTGGCCCAAGGGCCTGGGGCTCTGCTGCTGCTGCCTGGGGAGAGGCCGCCCCTTCATAAGCTTCACCTCTAATCCCAGCAGATGTTCCACTTTGCGGACAGAATGCGGAGGCGCAGGAGGTGTTGTGCTTGTGGGTGGTCGTGGGTGAGCATGGTAGAGCAGGAACCCCCAGAGAATGCGGCCGGGACTGGACAGCCCCTTTGCACAGCCGTGGGACCCGCTCACATGTTCCTGACAGAGGGAACAACCCTGCCAGCACTGTGGGGTGGCTACCACCATGGAGAGACCCGGCCAGATGCTCCTGCAGCCCCCAGAGCCGACGGGCCCCCCACAGCTGAATACAGGGCAGGGCAGGGCCCCCTCTGTGCTCCATGGGACGGCCATCAACACTGCCAGCACCGCCCCATGGCCTAATGCTCCAGCTCAGCCTCAGTGGGACACCTCACCTGAGGACACGCACGGGGTGGCCCCTGCTTCCCCTCCTCCTTGTGCCAGCTCTAGGAGCAGGAGTGGGGCAGAGCCTGGTGAGACCCTGACAGGTTGGCCTCAGGTGGAGGCAGCAAGGAGAGGAGAGAGATGAGGCAGAGAGGCGAGACCCCCACTTCGCAGCAGGCATGAGACCTGGAATGTTCCAGAGCTGAGCAATGCAGGCACCTGCTCCTGCCCCCTGGGGGCCTTTGGACCTGGGAGGTCATGAGAGGGCCTCCCCTGCCAAGCACAGCGGAGGCGGCACAGATTAAGTGCAGGGAGGCGGCAAGCCGGTGTCCGAGGAGACAGGTGCTAGTTTCATCTTTACAAGCGTCCAGGAGAAAAGCCGGAGTGCCCCTTTGTGCCCACGGCCACACCCCACGCCTTGTGACTGCACGCTGCTAACTGTGGTCACAGTGCTTGGAAATTCTCTCCCAGACAGAACAATCCCCTTTCCCTCTCCTGCCCTCCCTTTTCAGCCAAACCCCCGTGGGCCCCAGCCCTGTGCTCAGCTCTGGGCTACGGCCTGGGAGCCACTTCTCAGGGAGGATGCCTGCCCTCCCTTTTCAGCCAAACCCCAGGGGGCCCCAGCCCTGTGCTCAGCTCTGGGCTACTGCCTGGGAGCCGCTTCTCAGGGAAGATGCTTGCCCTCCTCACGCCCTCCTCTCTCCACAGATCCGTCCTGTGATGCGGCTGCAGCCACCACCCCGAGAGGGAACCAGCTGGAGCACTGTACCCTGACCCCCGGGCCCAGCGCCCTGGCCCTCACATTCCTGCCCAGCAAGCCGGGTGCCCGGCCCCCACCAGAGGGAGCCAGCTGGGATGCAGGGCCTGGCACTCCTTCGGCCTGGGCAGTCCCCGCGGAAGGTGGCGGCCCCAGCCCCAGGCCCCCCGAGGTTCGGCCTGCCGAGGGTCCTCTCCTAGCCACCCTGGAGCCCCGGATTGTGATGGGCGAGGAGACACGCTGGGCGCCCCAGCCTCCCAGGGCTGCCTTGCCAGAGCTCAGGGACCGGGAGAGTGGGCACACCAGCCTGAACCCACCCCCGGAGTTGTGTTCTCAGGGTGACCCTCCTGTGCCTTTCCCTGCTCTGGACCCTGATTCCTACTTCACGCCTCCCTCTACCCCCACCGAGACCGCCTCTGCCCTGCTCTCCGGCCCCGGGCCCTGCAGGGACGCCCAGGACACCCAGCCTGAGCCAGGGGACTCACCACCTGCCTCGCCCTCAGGCTCCTACATCACAGCGGATGGGGACAGCTGGGCCTCGTCCCCATCCTGCTCCCTGAGCCTGCTGTCCCCAGCTGAAGGGCTGGACGTTCCCTCCGGCTGGGGCTTCTCCCCACTGGGGTCCGTAGTGGACGAGCAGGAGCTGCCCCCTCCCGGGCCCCCAGGCTCCCTGTCCTCAGAGTCCAGCCTCTCGGCAGACAGCAGCTCTTCCTGGGGCCAGGAGGGCCACTTCTTCGAGCTGGACTTCCTGGCCAATGACCCGATGATCCCTGCCGCCCTCCTGCCCTTCCAGGGCAGCCTAATCTTCGAGGTGGAGGCAGTGGAGGTGATGCCGCTGCCCCCCGAGAAAGAGGAGGAGGAACAGGAGGAGGAACAGGAGGGAGAGCAGGAGGAGGAGGCCCCCGCCCCCGAAGGGGACCTGGCCGGGGATGGGGAGGACGACAGCACCTTTGCCTCCTCCCTGCAGTCGCTGTCTGACCTGTCCATCACCGAGGGCATGGACGAGGCCTTCGCCTTCCGGGACGACACCTCGGCAGCCTCCTCTGAGCCCGACTCGGCCTCCTACGCGGGGGCCGATGACGAGAAGCTGTACAGCGGAGAGCCCCACGCCCAGCCCACCACCCTGCTCCAGGACAGCCCTGGTGAGCCCCCGTCCTGGGGCCCGGAGCCCGCTCCTGGGGTCTCAGAGGGAGAGGCCAGCCACGCCACCGAGAGCCAGGAACCGGTGGCTGAAATAACTGGGGTGGACCCCGCCTCAGGCCAGGCGTCCACTGCAGCCATGGCCCCTCAGTCTCTGAAGGAAGTCCCAGGTCTCACCGGGCTGACCCCTCAGGCCCTGGGGGAAGAGGCAGACTCCACTGTGGGACCAGTGCCTGTTGCCACAGCCACACCTCAGCCCCTGCAGGAGGGAGACAGCGCTGCCTTAGGCCTGGAGCCTGGGATTGCGCAGGAAGAGGCGGGTTTCACGCCAAGCCCAGACTCTCTGCAGGATCTGAAGGAGGAAGCGGGCCAGGGACCTGCCTCTGCGGCCAGTCCTGAACCTCAGCCTGGAGAAGTGGACCTGGCCACACCCCTGCTCCTGCAGGATGCATGCCTCTCCTCAGGCCAGGGGTCTGCCGCTGTGGCCAGCCATCAGGCCCTGCTGACAGATGCAGGCTGCCCCCCAGGGACTGAGCCTGTGGCCACCTCGGCCTTGCAGGAAGGAGACAAGACTTTGGGACTGCAGCCAGTGCCTGAAGATAGGAACACAGGCCACACTGGAGGTCCAGAGCCTCTGGCCTTGGACCAGGCCCATCAGGGTGGCCCAGAGCCAGCTGCAGATGATGAGACACTCTGGGCCTCACAGGAAGATGCGAGCCCCCCCAAGCCTGCCACAGAGGCCCCAGACCCCACTGAGCCTGCCACGGAAGCTCCGGACCGCCGCAAGCCTGACACGGAGACCCTGGATGCCCCCGAGCCTGCCACGAAGGGCCTGGACAGCCCCGCGTCTGCCACGGAGGCCCTGGACGCCCCCGCGTCTGCCACGGAGGGCCTGGACGCCCCCGAGCCAGACATGGGGGCCCTGGACACCCCAGAGCATGCCATGGAGGGCCTAGACAGCCCCGAGGCTGACATGGAGGCCCTAGACAGCCCCGAGCCAGACATGGAGGCCCTAGACAGCCCCGAGCCGGACATGGAAGCCCTGGACAACCGCAAGACTGACACGGAAGCCCTGGACCCCCTTGAGCTTGCCTCAGAGGGCCCAGACACCTCCGAGTCTGAGACGGAGGCCCTGGACACCCTTGAGCCTGACACGGAGGACCTGGACACTCCTGAGCCTGCCAAAGAGGGCCCGAACACCCCCGAGGCTGACAGGGAGGCACTGGACACCCCTGAGCCTGACACAGAGGCCATGGACACACCCAATCCTGACACAGAGAGCCTGGACAACCCCGAGGCTGATACAGAGGCCCTAGACACCCTTGAGCCTGACACAGAGAACCTGGACACCCCTGAGCCTGACACAGAGGGCCCGGACATCCCCAAGCCTGACACCGAGGCCCTGGACACCCCCGAGGCTGACACTGAGGCCCTGGACACCCCTGAACCTGCCACAGAGAGCCTGGACACTCTTGATGCTGACACAGAGGCCCTGGACACCTCTGAGCTGGACGCGGAGGCCGTGGACACCCTTGAGCCTGCCATGGAGGGCCCAGACATCCCTGAGCCTGACACAGAGGCCCTGGACACCCCCAAGCCTGCCACCAAGGGCCCAGACATACCCGAGCCTCACACGGAGGCCTTAGACGCCCCCCAGCCTGCCATGGAGGGCCCAGACACTCCTGAGACTGACACAGAGGCCCTGGACACCCCTGAGCCTGCCAAAGAGGGCCTGGACACCCCCGAGCGTGCCACGGGGGCCCTGAACACCCCTGAGCGTGCCACAGAGGACCTGGATGCCCCCAAGGCTGACACGGAGCCCTTGGACACCCCTCAGCCTGCCACAGAGAGCCCGGATACCCCAAAGCCTGCCAGGGAGGGCCCGGACTCCCCTGAGCCTGACACGGAAGGCATGGACACCCTTGAGCCTACCATGGAGGGCCCAGACATCCCCGAGCCTCACACGAAGGCCCTGGACCACCCCCAGCCTGCCACAGAGGGCCCAGACACCCCTGAGACTGACACAGAGGCCCTGCCTGAGCCTGCCAAAGAGGGCCTGAACACCCCCAAGGCTGACACGGAGCCCTTGGACACCCCTCAGCCTGCCTCAGAGAGCCCGGAGACCCCCAAGCCTGCCATGGAGGGCCTGGACTCCCCCGAGCCTGACACGGAGGAGCTGGACACCCCCGAGCCTGCCACGGAGGCCCTGGACACCCCCGAGCCTGCCACGGAGGCCCGGGACACCCCCGAGCCTTCCACAGAGGGCCCGGAGACCCCCGAGCCAGCCACGGAGAGCCCAGACACCCCCGAGCCTGACACGGAGGCCCTAGACACCCGCAAGGCTGACACGGAGGGCCCGGACACCCCTCAGCCTGCCATGGAGGCTCTGGACACCCTCGAGCCTGCCACAGAGGGCCCTGACACACTCGAGCCTGCCACAGAGGGCCCTGAGACCCTTGAGCCTTCCACGGAGGGCCTGGACTCCTCCAAGCCTGACACAGAGGCACTAGACACCCCCGAGCCTGCCACAGAGGACCTGGACACCCCTGAGCCTGCCACGAAGGGCCCAAACACCCCTGAGCCTGCCATAGAGGGTCCGGACTCCTCCAAGCCTGACACAGAGGCACTAGACACCCCCGAGCCTGCCATGGAGGGCCCGGACACCCCTGAGCCTGCCATAGAGGGTCCGGACTCCCCCAAGCCTGACACAGAGGCACTGGACACCCCCAAGCCTGCCACAGAGGACCCGGACACCCCCGAGCCTGCCACAGAGGGCCCGGACACCCCTGAGCCTGCCACAGAGGGCCCGGACACCCCTGAGCCTGCCATAGAGGGTCCAGACTCCCCCGAGCCTGACACAGAGGCCCTAGACACCCGCAAGGCTGACACGAAGGGCCCGGACATCCCCCAGCCTGCCACAGAGGCCCTGAACACCCGCAAGCCTGCCATGGAGGGCCCTGACACCCCCGAGCCTTCCACGGAGGGCCCGGACACCCCTGAGCCTGCCACGGAGGGCCTGGACTCCCCTGAGCCTGACACAGAGGCACTAGATACCCCTGAGCCTGCCACGGAGGGCCCGGACACCCCTGAGCCTTCCACGGAGGGCCCGGACACCCCTGAGCCTGCCACGGAGGGCCTGGACTCCCCTGAGCCTGACACAGAGGCACTAGACACCCCTGAGCCTGCCACAGAGAGCCCCGACACCCCCGAGCCTGCCATAGAGGGCCCAGACTCCCCCAAGCCTGACACAGAGGTCCTGGACACCCCCAAGCCTGCCATAGAGGGCCCAGACTCCCCCAAGTCTGACACAGAGGCCCTGGACACCCTCAAGCCTGCCATAGAGGGCCTGGACACCCCCACGCCTGACACGGAGGCACTGGCCACCCCTGAGCCTGACATGGAGGCCCTGGACACCCAGGAGCTTGCCACGGAGGGCCCAGACATCCCCGAGCCTGACACAGAGGCGCTGGATACCCCTGAGCATGACACGGATACCCTGGGCCCCCCCGAGCCTGCCACAGAGGGCCCGGACACCCTCGAGCCTGACACAGAGGCCCTGGCTCCCCCCGAGCCTGCCTCCAGTGAGAAGGAAATAGCTGAGGGCCTGGTGGTGCCTGAGTGGGGAGCCTGTCCTGATGCCGGCGTGCATGCTGGTGGTGGAGCTGAGCCCTATTTGCTGCCAAAGAAGGCCCAGGGGGCCGAGAACCAGGAGGGTGGAAGCCTTGAGCTAACGCCCCGGGGTGCCGGGAAGGCTCCCAGGAGCAGCAGCCCAGAGGCGTGTCCTGCTGCCTGCCCCGAGGTCAGCCAGGCACGGTCCCCAAGCCCAGTGGAGGAGGGAAGGGCCACCCCGGGGCCCCAACTTCCAGGGGCTGTGGCCTCAGAGGCCAGGCTGGCCTCCTGCACAGAGTCTCCACTGAGGGCTGTGCCCAAGCTGGGTGGGGGCTGCCCCAAAGAGCCTGCCCCCACATCCCCACCGCCCTCTTGGCAGCTGGAGACTGTGCTGAGCCTGGACAGTGGTGAGCAGGCCCTGGCAACACCCGGAATCCCTGGCCCCTCCACACCACAACCCCCAGAAAGCCGTTCCAGAGGCCTGCCCAGGGCACCCCAGGATAGTATCCTGAGCCCTGAGCCCTCTGCTGCTGGTGTCCTCATGGAGGCAGCCCTGCCTCCTATGGCGCCCCCTGGCTCCTGCCCTTGCCAGGGCCCCCAGGAAGACTCACTGGAGGGCGAGGAGCCCCCGGGCTCTCCAGGCCTCCCATCGCCCCAGGCAGGAGCCCAGCGGGCGGTGGCTGCCTTCTCAGGAACCACGAATCCCCCTGGGGCTGGTCAGCGGGTCACCCTCCCACCCCACTCCCCCGTCCTCAGTCCCAAGGCAGCCCCCAAGGGGGGCACCCATGCCAAAGACCCAGCCTCACAGATCTCACCCCCCTGCCAAGTGCCTCCTGGCTCTGGGCCCTGGAGCCCAGCCGGCCCTCGAGGGCTCCCAGCCTCCGAGCAGCAGGATGACCAGGACAGCCTGGAGGAAGGTGAGGAGGGCCCTGGGCTGGAGCACTGTCCTGAGCAGAGGGACCAGAGGTGGTGGAGTGGGTGGGCAGGGTCCCTGCTCCAAGGTGCAGAGCTGTCCTCACACCTCGCCTGTCCCCAGACTCCCCACGGGCACCGGGCTCCGGCCAACATTCAGACAGCCACGGGGAGTCATCAGCAGAGCTGGAGGAGCAGAACTTCTCAGGACCACAGAGCGCACAGTGCCCGGCCCAGGTGCCTGGCCCAGGGGGGAGGTGCGCCCCTGGGAAGGCTCCACACCCACCCTCAGATGCTCAGACCCTGCCCTTCCCCAGGCTGCGGCAGGCAGTGGCAGCGAGGAGACCGTCGCCAAAGCCAAGCAGAGTCGCAGTGAGAAGAAGGCCCGAAAGGTGGCATGGGGCCTGGCTGCATAAGGGGACCCCTCTCACCCCATGGCTAATGAATCCCATCAGCGGGGGCCCTTGGGGAATGCCGTACCCGACACCTTCTCAAGAAACAGTGGGGCCTGAATGTCAGTTGAGATGGCCCTCTCAGCCTGGGTCCAACGCCCTATTGTACACAAGGGGGCTGCCCGGGGTCCCACAGAGTCTGTAGGGGTCCCATGAGGAGTCCCACGGAGGGCTGCCCAAGGTCCATGGGGGGGGGTCCCACTGAGGGTCCCATGGAGGGCTACCCAAGTCTGCAGAGGGTCCCACACGGTCTGCCTACAGTCCAGAGATGGTCCCCAGGAGTTGGCAGAGCCTTTGTCCCCTGGCAGTGTGCTGCCTCTCCCTTGGCCTGCTCCTTCCCCCCAACCCCCGACTGGGACCTCGGGGGCTGACACCCAGGGCTGAGCCCCCTGTGCCCCCAGGCAATGTCCAAGCTGGGCTTGAGGCAGATCCAGGGGGTCACCAGGATCACCATCCAGAAGTCCAAGAACATCCTTTTTGTCATCGCCAAGCCTGACGTCTTCAAGAGCCCGGCCTCAGACACCTACGTGGTCTTTGGAGAAGCCAAGGTTTGACTGGCTGTGGGCGCGGGGAGGCCCGGCATGAGGGCTCGGCTGACAGCTGTGCCCTGTGCTACAGATCGAGGACCTGTCCCAGCAAGTGCACAGAGCCGCCGCTGAAAAGTTCAAGGTGCCCGCAGAGCCCTCTGCCCTGGTCCCTGAGTCTGCGCCTGGGCCGCATGTGAGGCCATGCGAGGAGGAAGAGCGGGACGAGGAGGAGGAGGAGGTAAAGCACACGATGCCGGGCCCTGCCTTAAGAGTGAAGGTGGCGAGGCTCTGCCTGGGGGAAGCTCTGCCTGCAGGGGGCTCTGCCTGGGGGGATCTGGGGAGAGCTCTGCCTGCGGGAGGGTCTGGGGGGTTCTACTGGGGGGGCCTCAGAGGCTCTGCCTGGGATGGGGAGCAGCTCCAGCACGTCCCTGCTTGGCCCCCTGCAGGTGGACGAGGCGGGGCTGGAGCTGCGGGACATTGAGCTGGTGATGGCCCAGGCCAACGTGTCGAGGGCCAAGGCTGTGCGGGCCCTGAGGGACAACCAGAGCGATATTGTTAACGCCATCATGGTGAGTGACTAGGCCCCTTTGCAGACACCCTGCGCTGGCTCTGCTGGGGCCTCTCCCACATGACACTCTCTTTCTGCATTTCCTGCAGGAGCTGACAATGTAGCAGCTGACCAGTGAGCCAGCTCCATCTCTGCTCCCCAGCTCTGCTGCTCAATAAATGGGTGTCCCCTCACTGTCTCTCTGTTCCTGCTCCAACTGCTCCCCAAGAACAGGCTCTGACTGAATGGGATTTGATGAGGCGTGAAGACACTTCCTGGGGCTACACAGGACCCAAAGAGGGTGGCAGTCCAACCCTCACATCTTCAGAGGGTGGTGGTCCTTCCCACATGTCCCCAGAGGGTGCTGGTACTCCCCTCATGTCCCAGAGTGGTGGTCGTCCCCCCTAACCCCAGAGGGTGGTGGTCCTCGCCCCGTGTCCCCATAAAGTGGTGCTCCTCCCCCAGCCCCAGAGGGTCCCAGAGGGTGGTGGTCCTTCCCCCATGTCCCCAGAAGGGTGGTGGTCCTCCCCCCGTATCCCCAGAGGGTGCTGGTCCCCCTCCCTGTGTCCCCAAGGATGATAGTCCTTCCCCCATGTCCCCAGAGGGTGGTCGTCCTCCTCTCACATCCCAAGGGGGGGTGGTCCTGGCCCCATGTACCCAGAGAGTGGTGGTCCTCCTACATCCCCAGAAGATGGTGATTCTCCCCCCATGTCCCAGAAGGTGGTGGTCCTCTACTGAGTCCCCAGAGATTGCAAGCAGTCTGGTCACCTCTCTGTGATTCAAGGCATGGGCCCTGGGACTGGAGTTTCCAGACGGATGTCCCCAGATGTAGGAGACTCTGGAAGTTTCCATAGAGGCACCTGGACTGGAGAAGCTGTGGGAAAGCTGCGTTTGCTCAGGGGGCCAGTGGTTAATCCCCAAAGTTCCTGGCCCCTCACTCTGGCCCATGTCCTCTCCTCTCTTCTCCAAAGTCCAGGGACCCGCAGAGTGGGGGCCATGTCCCAGGACAGGGTGGGGGACTGTAGTGGGGGACCACGTGTGGGTGGAGACCCCTGGAGGGGCAAGAGCAGTCCTGACCATCCACACAGAAGGCTCATGTGATCCCAATACACCGGGTGGGCTCTGGGGGGCCAGGCCCTGGACCTGGGGCTGTCTTTAACCATTCCAAATGCTCTAGGGCAGGTCAATTTGCACAGGTCTGGAGACGGTATCTACCAAGAGTCTCCCTTAGCTTTGCCTGGCCTGGACTGCTCACGAACAGCTCTCGAACATCCTAGCCAGAGCGGTCTGAGATTCCTCCTGCTGTCCTGCCCTTCCCCTTGGCAGGAGGGAGGGACTGAGGGACTGCAGATCCCTGCCTGGCCCTACACGTGAGCCCAGGGCTCTGCTCTCCCTCCCTGGGGTCAGGTGCCCACCCTGCTCAGCCAGGGCTTGTACAGGAAGCCGTCGCGGGTCTGCAGGACGAAGGCGCCTTCTGAGGAATGAGTTCCAGAGCAGGGCCTGCCCACGCCTGCACACTGCAGTCTCCAGGCCCGGCCCCCAAACTGATGGCCCCGCCCTGGGGAGATCAAGGCCAAGGGGCTTGGGGAGCAGGGCCCCCTGGAGACTGGGACCCAGGCTCTGAGATAACACACTTTCAGGATGTGGACGGCACTTGTGGGGTGGGGGCGTGTACAGGGTTTGCTCTGGAGACCACCACAATGGTGGGTCAGACCGGGGAACTGGGGACTTGGGTGAGGGGCCAGAACACAGCCAGTGCCCCTCAGAGAGCCCGGTGTCTGGGTCCTGATAACCAAGACCTGCCACTCACACCTGCACGTGCCCAAGACACCTGCTCACCACCCCATGTCCACAAAGCAAAAGCCCAAATCAGGTCCTCCTCGTGGCCTCCACTGCTGCCGAGCCCAGCCCAGCTCCCTGCAGTGGCAAGAGCTGAAGGGCAGCCCAGCCCCAGACCACTGCACCCAGCCCTGGACGTGTGGGCCTGGGACAGAGGCCAGAGCAGACACCCTGGCTCTCACTCCACTGGATCAGAAACACACTGGCAACCAGAGATAAGTTATTCACATTGCAGTAAACTTCTTTTAAGGTCTCTGGGAGTTTCAATAGGAACGTCATGTGCAAAATCGACAGCTGTCCGAGGTCTGGCCAACAGGACCCCCTCCCGAAGCGGGGCCGCATGCAGGCAGCAGGGTGCAGCCTTCTGCCCCCGCACCGGGGTGTGTCCTTCACAGTAGAGGGCCACCTGCACCTGGGGCTCCTCGGCCAGCCCCAGCCCCGGCACAGGAAGGGCGGACTCGCAGGGTCCCTCCCTGCACCATCAGGCCGAGTCCTGGTCCATGCTGCAGCCTAGTGCCTCAATGTCGTTGCTGATGTCCGAGATCATGCGGTCCCACTCGTCCCCCTCTGAGGGCACGGACTGGTCATCAGAGCTGCCCGCGGCCCTGTTCCCGTTGGAGGTGGAGGTGGAGCTCATGGCCCGCCGGTACCTGCCAAAGCTGTCCGTGATGATACCACGGCCATCCTTCACTCCAATGGTCTCCAGGAAGTTCTCAAAGTGCTGGCTGTCCTTCTCAGGGATGAAGGGCCGCAGACCTGCAGACACACCGTTCACCTGACCCCATACCTCCCATAGGAAGCACGAGCGTGCCCATCCCTGGGAGCCCACAACTCGGAAGACCCCACCCCACGTCTAGCCCAACTCTGACATGCCTCAGACCCTCCACTCACTCCCATCAGTCCTCGCAGAAGCCCCACTTCACAGGTTTCCAAATGGAGGAGAAAGGAGGGAGCAGAGGGGAGGCTGATGTGGGGCTCCAAGCAACAAGCCCCCACCGCCCAGCTGCGCTCCCACCTCTAGGGGGGACCACCCATTTCCTGACAGAAGGCCCTCCTATGTGAGAACACGACTGAAAGGAACACACTGAGCTGGGGGTCAAGGGCCTTGGACCTGAGCCCTGGCTGGGCGACTAACCCCAGGGAGGCCATGAGGTCATCAAGAGCTCACTGGAGGGCCGGCCTGGTGGTGTAGTGGTTAAGTTCGCACGCTCTGCTTTGGCAGCCCAGGGCTCGCACGTTCTGATCCTGGGCGTGGACCTACGCACCACTCATCAAACCATGCTGTGGCAGGTGTCCCACATACAAAATGGAGGAAGATGGGTCCAGATGTTAGCTCAGAGCCAATCTTCCTCACACAAAAAAAAAGAGCTCACTAGACACAGCGGGTCCAGCCTTTAGCCCTTTATCCCTCCATGAGCAGAGAGTCCTCAGGTGGCAGCCAGTGCGGGTAGCACACACCCTCTTTGGATTATTGGGGGCAGAGCCCAGGACCCAGGAGCCTCCACCGCCCACCTTCAACCAGACGTGTTCTCTAGGGTCAGCACAGGGAAGCCACAGCCCTGCCACTGTCCTCGTGGTGTGGGCAGACATCCAGGGCCACATCCCAGCCATTGGTGGCGGGCCCTGACCACCCCGCCTGCCGTGCTGACCTAACATGCTGAGCTCTTGGGGCCTCAGCGCCTTTAGCAAAAGCTGGTCCTTCCACTGAGAAATGGCATCTTCTCCTCTCCACCCCGAACTCCTACTCGTCCACCAAAACCAGCTGGAGCGCCACCTCCTTGGAAGAGGCTCCCTTAGCACTCACGCCGGCAGCACGCAGCTCCTGGCTTACTCTCAGTCTAGCTTCTGCAGGGCCCTCTCCTGCTTCCCAGAGGGCAAGCCCCTGCTAGTCACTGGGAAGAGCCCTCTGGCCAGAATCACTTGGGCTGTACTGGTTGGAACCTCCTTTCCTACCAGAGCCCCGGCCCGCACCTGAGGCCCTGTCCATCCCAGGGCTCACCCAGCAGCAGGAACTTGCGGCTGTCCCCGTAGAGCTGCCGCAGGTTGATGCAGAACTCGTGCACCGAGGCCCCGTCACGGTACTCGTGCAGCAGCGCTGCAAACTGCTGGATCTCCTGCGAGGACAGCTTGGTGCGCAGCTACAGAGGGAGAGCGGGACACCAGGCAGGGCGCGGTGACGGGAGGGAGGGGTCGCCGCAGGCTGAGGCCCCCACGCCCGTGCAGAGGGCCGCAGAGGCCTGACAACAGCCCACGCCATCTGCCCTAACCTCACCAGGAGCAGGGCAGAGGTAGCATCGCCGTGCCGCTGCCAGGGAGCCATTTACTGGTGTCCTGGGGCCCAGAGCAATGCCCACACCCTCTGGGGGACACTTGTGTAGGCCAGGACACCGAGTTTTCAACGGCAAGACCACATGAGGTCAGGGGGCAGAGGAAAAGTCAGCTGAACAATGAGACGGCCTATCCAGCCCTTCTAGGGAGCATCCAATCCCTCTGCCACCGTTCACCTAAGACCCAGGGACAGACCTGTGGTCCAGCCCCAGCAGCCAGAGCAGCCCCCACACCAACTCACATGCTCCCTAATGACTGTCCGAGTGAGAAAGGCAGCGATGCCCGGCGGAGAGGGTGGAGGCATAAGTGAGGTACCCCCACTCAACCCCCATGCCTCCTTCTCCTCCCCTCCCCCTCCTCCTCCAGGAGCTTCTACCACTAAGATGCCCGGCAGTAGGCAGTGTACCGTGAGCATGTAGTCTTGCAGCAGCTCGGCGGCTGTGGCGCTCAGCTCACTCTCACTGACCGTCTTGGTGTGGGGCGCCGTTGGCACACAGAAGGACAAGGGCGAGACGCCGCCTGCATGCCCACACTCAGGGAAGGAGCTGCAAGGACATGACCCGTGGGCAGGCAGCTCCTCGGCCCCTGCCCCGTACGTGCACCCACGACACTCTGCAGGAACCCAGTTAGTGCCAGGGGTGCCAGCAGCAGGACTCAGGGCAGGTGACAGGAAGGGGAGGTCAGCTTGCCTGGACATGGGGCCAGGGTCTGAGAGAAGGTGGAGGGAGGGGCACCGGGGGGTGGGACAGAGGAGGACACGAGGGGACCAGAAGGTGACAAGGAGCCTAGCAGGGTCTCGGCAGAGCAACAAGGTCACCCGTAGCATAACCTTGGGGAGCCTGCACGCTGGAGAGCCTATGAAGGCTGGACTGGGGGGGGTCATGGGGCAGATGATGGGGAGGGGTCCCAGTGAGGGGAAGGGGCCCAACAGGGGAAGTGGACGGTGGCCAGCGAAGGAGAATGCATGGAGCCTGACCGGGGGAGGGAGGCCAGGCTGAAGTGTTGGCACCGCTGAAAGCCCGGGCCCGGTACTCACAAAGTGCTGGCTTCCGTCTCATAGGGCTCCTTCATGTCCACCTTGGTGGAGGAGTCGTCTGTACACAAAGTGCAGAAAACAGACACTTCCAGTTATGTGAGGAAGAGAGCACTGAGTCCAGTGGCCAAGTTCTAAACAGGAGATGCAGAACCCTGGCAGTAGCGCATCCGCGAGCCTTCATGGGCAGAGCTAGCTGGGCCTCTGGGGGGTGCACCTCGGACCACACCTGCACCCGCTCCTCCTGGGCTCTTGTGAGATGCACCACCTGCTGCAGTTCTGGGCTGGAGGGGTGATGCTCTGGTCCTCAGACGACCTGCCAACTGGCAGAGCTGGAGGAAGCTCCCCAATGGCCAAGAAAAAGAAAAGTGCCATTTGTGTGTGTCAGCTCTGCACCTGGCAGCATCCCAGGAGCTGTGTTACTCTGTCTTCTCTGACCCCAGCAGGTGTCATCACTGCCCTGCTTTTAGATGAGGAACTGAATCAGAGAAGTTGTGCCCCACGTAACAGCTGTGAGGACAGAACCACCATCAGAGCTGGCAGGTCTGACCCCCAGCCTAGATCCAGCCAAGTTCCACACATGGACAGCTGCTCCCCAAAGACAGAGACGAGGCCTCAGGATGCCCGAGACCCTCAGCCCAGCAAAGGGCATGGTACACAGCAGCTACTCAGGAAACCCTGGACAGATGACCTAAGGTCTGTATGACACAGATGGTGAGGGACATCGAAGCACTGTTCTAGGCAGCAAGCGAAGCTGTGAGTGGTGAGTGAGAAGGTATACAAGTGTGGGAGAGGCTGAAGAGCAAAAAGGGACGTTTCTGGCAATGGGAACAAGTAAGTGTGGTGGGCAAGGACAACGTTCCACATCCAAATTGCAGAACCTGTGAATGTGTGGGTGGCATGGCGATGGGGATGGAGGCTGCTCCATAGCTGATCTAACACAGGGAGAATGTCCTGGGCTATGTGGGGGACTTGATGTGACCACAGAGCCCTTCAAGGCAGAGCAGGGGCAGAGGGGCAGACAGAGCTGTGACCACAGAAAGTCAGAGATGCTACCGTGCCGGCTGTGAAGATGGAGGAAGGGCTCCAGAAGCTGGAAAAGGCAGGAACTGGCTTCTCCCCAGAGCCTAAGAAGGAACGCAGCCTGGCTGGCACCCTGATTTTAGCCAGTGACACCCTCATTGGACTCCAGCCCACAGAATGTGAGAGACTAGATCTGTGTTGTTTAAGCTACTAAGCTACTAGGTTTTGGTGATCTGTCACAGCAGCAGGAGCAGACAGACTCAACAAGAAAGGCCCTGAGGCAGAAACCAGCAGAAGATGCGTGTGCATGCACATGGGTGTGAGTGTGAGCGTGCAGGACTCGTGTGATGGGTATGTGTGTGTTGTGTACATATGAGCGTGTGTGTGTGACACAGGCATACCTCATTTTATTGCACTTTGCAGATACTGCATTTTTTACAAGACCCTCCACCAGCAAAAAGACTAAGACTCGCTGAGGGTTCAGATGACAGCATTTTTTAGCAATGAAGTATTCTTTAATTAAGGTATGTACATTATTTTTTAGACATAATGCTATTGCACACTTAGACTACAGTATAGTGTAAACATAACTTTTATATGCACTGGGAAACTGAAAAATTCACATGACTCACTTTATTGCAATACTCGCTTTATTGTGGTGGTCTGAAATGGAACCCGTGCTATCTCCGAGGTGTGCCTGTTCGTGTGTGTACATGATGTGTGTGCATGTGCAATGTGTGCGTGTGTGACAGGTACATGTGTACAAACGCAGATCCCACGGGGAGATTTGAGGAGAGAGGCACAATGACATCCACGTGGAGAGGAGGCTGGCAGGGAGGAAGCCCACTCAAGAAGCCCTGATCACGTACATCGTGTGTTTAAACTCACGACAGTTTTCATGAAGACTCATCCAACTGTACACTTATGATTTGTGCACATTTTAGCAAAAAATTTTACTGAAAAAAAGAAAGACCCTTTGGGAATTTTAATGCACAAGAGCCAACCAATCACACTGAAATTGGATGTTTACATACGGCTTGATAAACCACCTGGTACTGAGAGAAGCCGCCGGCCTCTGGGCCTCAACCCCCCGCCCTGCGCGTGAGGACAGACTGCCTGCCTCGCTGGGCCGTCACGTGTGGCTTCAGCACAAGCAGCAGGAAAGAGAGGCAGCAGAGAACCACCCTGGGATGGGCCCTTCCTCAAAGAGCCCCCCAGCTTCATAAACACACCAAGGAGGGTTCTCCTGGCTTTGCTACTCTTTGCTGAGACGTGTGAATCACTGGGGAGGGGCACAGGGCTGGGACTTATCTCCACAGACAGATGACACTGGAAGCTACAGCTGCACTGTCTCCAATATCTTTCTACTTACAGAAGCCATGAATCCTCAATGAACTATATATTTAAAACAGATAGGGCCAGCGCCGTGGCTTAGCGGTTAGGTTCGCACGCTCCGCTGCTGGTGGCCCGGGTTCGGATCCTGGGCGCACACCAAAGCACTGCTTCTCCGGCCATGCTGAGGCCGGGTCCCACATACAGCGACTAGAAGGAGGTGCAGCTATGACATACAACTATCTACTGGGGCTTTGGGGGAAAAAATAAATAAATAAAATTATTAAAAAAATAAAAAATAAAACAGATACTCGGTGTGGAGAATATTCAGCTGAAGTGGGCTGTGTATAAATGAAGTGTGCACTAACGGATTCCTGAAAACACTCCACAGATATCCACACGGAGGTGGTGGCTCCTGAGTGCTGGTCCCACTATGCAGCCTTGGGGCTCCCTCACTTCCTCCCACCCACCACCCCATTCTTGGGCAGCCTTCGTCCGTCCTGGAAGGAGTCCTCACACCCACCGAGAGCAGCGAGGTCTAGGCGTTTTGGAAGGGAGGCTCCTCACACCCTCTCAGCCCCAGCACTGGAAGCCCCTCTTGACCTTCTGTTCTGAGTTAGGTGAAGTGACTTTAGCCACATGTGGTTCCAGAAAAAGTGTTCTGAGCTCCCAAAGTTATGCAGGAAGCCACCAGGCTGGCCTAAGGGGATGGCCTTGACTAAACCTGCAGATTAACACGAAGTCTGGAAACCAAGGGCATTGGCTTGAACCCCCAGGACAGGGCAACAATGGCACTGCACACCAATGCTGCCCGGGGGGCGTTTCTGGGAGGATGGGGGAAGGGGAGGTGGGGCCCCTGCCACCCGCCCTCTTGCCCACGTACCACTGTGAAGGGACAGGTGGTGGGTGGGTGTCGAGGCCCCATCAAATATGGCTCTGTCCAGAAAGTCAATGGTGGACTCCGTGTACACAATCTGGAAGACTTGGCCCAGCAGGGAACACAGCTCTTCAGCGGCGACCTGCCGTGGAGGGACAAAGCTGCGCCTTCCTGGGTGGCTTCCAGGCGCCCACCACCTCAGATGCAGAACGAACACCAGGACTGAGTACTCTCTGCCTCCTGCGGCCCAGTGGGGCCACAAGGACACCGGCCCATGCCCAGGATGCTCTCCAGACCCGGGGTGGCCAGGTGTGGCCTGCAGGTGTGTCAGCTGCCAGCCCTCCTCTTTGCACTGCCCTGGCCAGCCAACACCCTCTCACCGCTCCTGTCCCAGCGTCAGGAAAGAGAGGGCAGGGAGGGAACTAGCATCTGCGGCAGCTCACATGGACAGCATTCCCCACACTGCAAAACGGCTTCACGCGTGTGCTGTTAAAGCAGGGTCCCTCCTGGGGTGGTTCTGCCCCCAGGACAGGAGGCAATGTCTGGAGGAGCTTCCAGTGGGTACAAGCCAGGGAGGTGGCCCCATGAGGAAGAACTGCCCCACTGTAAGGCGGACAGAGCTGAGGAGAAGGGATGCTGATCACAGGCTACCTAAGGAGGAGTGTCGCCTCCACTGTCTTTCAGATGTGGAAACTAAACAGAAGGATGTCTAAGGGCTCCCCAAGGCTGGCAGCCCTTGGGTGCCTGAGGGGAACCCAAACCCTAACTTGCCACTCCTAAGAATCTTCCGACAGGACACAGCTTGGGGTGGAGGAGACCACTGTCCCCATCAGCATGGGGGAGAGAGGGGCAAGGCCCACCAAGAGAATGAACCAACCAACACAGCAAAGGGGGAGGCACCAGATGGAGTGGGACTAGGGGCGGAGCCTGGGTCAGGATATAGGTGGAGCTGGGCCTAGTGTGGGCAGGGCCGGGTCAGGATGTGAGATGGGCCTGGACGGGCTGTAGGTAGGGCACGGGTTAGGTGTGGGTGCGCTGGGCCAGGATATGGAAGGAGCCTGGCCAGATTGTGGGTGGTGCCTGGGAAGGCTGTGGGCAGGGCCTGGGTCCGGTGTGGGCAGAGCTGGACAGGTTGTAGACAAGGCCTGGGCTAGGTGATGGAGGGGGCCTGGGCCAGGTGTGGGTGGGGCCTGGGTCCTAGTTCCCAACTCTGCTCACCTTGCTCTCTGCAGCCAGGATCACCAGGCAGCACGCTTCCACAGGTCCCACTCCACTCTCCGACAGGGAGCCTGCGGTGAGGCCTCTGGAACTTTCTGCACACAGACTCTGGCTGGGGGAGATGCCGGGGTCCTGGGCTGAGAAGACAACACCACAGCAGGTTAGGGCAAGCATGGGAACTCAACAGTGGTCTCTAGCCAGCCCCTACCTGGTTCAGGAGGGGACAGGCCTACAAGGGGCATGCCCCCTCCCCTAACTTCTCTAAACAAGGGGTGGGAACAAGTGAGCCAACCACCCTCATCCTCACACTGCCTGCTGAGAATTATCACCCTACGTGACCTTCTAGCATCCTTGCCAAAGACGGTGCCAATATCTTAGGCTGAGACATGAAACTGCCGATATTCAGCTGCTTTTGATCTACACAAAGGAGGGTACTCACAGGGTTCCATTCATAGGGTTAATATACGACGGACCACGAACACAATCCTGACAGATGCGGAAACTGAGGCATGGGGGACAAAGGATGGGGCTCAAGAGCATGTGAGGGGCAGAGCCCACATGGGGATCTGGACTGTGAGAGCCACAGCTGTGGTCCTAAACTCTACGCACTGCTTCCTCCAACAAACGGCCTCGTGGGATGCAGAGACAACTCCAGGCCTGCCCGAGGCAGGGAAGGAGGCCCACGTCCTGGGGAAGCTTCTGCAGGAGCAGGGCTCCAAGCACATCAGCTCGGACAGACCTGGGCGCAGGAACTGCAAGTGAAGCCTTGATCTCCCGCGGGTGCCCGTGTGTCTCACGGCAGGCCCAGCTCAGGAGGGAGAACACCTGAAGCTCACACACGGCGGGGAGACAGGAACTGGGCCAGGAACAGCTGGACTCAGGGCAAATTGGGTTGCAGAGACCAGGGCTCTCTGGGGCTGGCAACACCCTGCAGCCTGGCACCCCATGTGGAGGCTGAGCCCCACAAACCCTGGGGGGACCCCGGACTGCACTGTCCCACAGCAGCCACAGGCAATGAGCACGTGAAATGTGACAAGTCCAAACTGAGCCGAGGTCTAATTGTAAACTACACAGGGTCTCAGAGTTATACAAAGAAGAAAGTATGATTTCTCATTAATAACTGTTATATTGATGATATGCTGACAATATGTTAGAGACAGAGGACTAAATGAAAAATATTAACATTGATTTCACTTGTTCCTTTTTAGTGTGTGTGTGTGTGTGTGTGTGTGTGTGTGTGTGTGTGTGTGTGTGAGTGAGAGAGGAAGATCAGCCCTGAGCTAACATCCATGCCAATCCTCCTCTCTTCTTTTTGCTGAGGAAGACCGGCCCTGGGCTAACATCTGTGCTCTTCTTCTTCCACTTTATGTGGGACGCTGCCACAGCATGGCCTGACAGGCAGTGCGTAGGTGCACACCCGGGATCTGAACCCCAGGCCACCAGCAGCGGAGCGCGAGCACTTAACCGCTACACCATGGGGCCAGCCCCTCTTTTTACTTTTTTTTTTTTTTCTTCAAATATTTCACATGTTTAATTTTTGTTTTCAAAAGAAAATGTAAAATATAGATCTTTTTTTTTTCAGTTGACCAGTCCTATCATCTTTTGGAATCTTTTTTTTTAATTGATGTTTTAATAGTTTTTAACATTGTGAAATTTGGGGTTGTACATTTTTATTTGTCCATCACCATATATATGACTCCCTTCACCCCTTGTGCCCACCCCCCACCCCCATTGCCCCTGGTAACCACAATACAGTTTTCTCTGTCCATGTGTTGGTTTATATTCCACATATGAGTGAGATCATACAGTGTTTGTCTTTCTCCTTCTGGCTTACTTCACGTAACATAATACCCTCCAGGCCCATTCATGTTGTTGCAAATGGGACTCTTTTTACTTTTTTTAACGTGGCTACTAGAACATTTTAAGTAGCTCCATGGCTTGCACCTATGGCTGTTCACCAGGAAGCACACTTGTGCTGTCTCTAAAGAGCCCACTTCCAACCCCTCAGGAGCACCTGGCCATGAGCACTTCCAGCCGCAGTCACACAGGCTGTCCCCACAGGTCCTAAGCAACAGCTACACAAAGCCGAGGGGTTGGAACTCCGGCAGCCGCCTTCACACGACTACAGTTGCCTGTGTGGGTGGGCCCGCAGCACCCCAGCAGATTCATGAGCCAGTAGCTTCCTGACCAGTGCTAGAGCTCATCCAAGCTCAAGGGGTCAGTGCTGAGAAAGCTCTCCAGGGCCCTGGCTCTTAAGAAAAGCCTTTGGATCCTCCATGAACTACTGAGCTCCAGCAGAAAAACAACCTTCTCTCTGAGCTGCCTGAAGTGTGCTCCAGGCAGATCCATCTGGCCAGCCTCACACCCCGCCACTGGCCCTTTGGAAAAGAATGGCTTCGGGGCTCAACCCAGCCGACATCAGTGCCCGAAGGAGCCCAGAACAGAATCAGTGCTGCAGCGTCAACCTCAGATCCCCACCAGGAAGGGCACAGCACGAGCGAAACCATGACTTCTCTGCTCATTTCTCAGTAACTTGATGCCAAGGCAGAGGCTGCGGAACCTGAGAGGTGGCTTGTCCAGAAGTGCCCAGTAAGGTGGCACTGCTCTCTCACCACCAGGTGAGGGAAACGGGCTGAGTGAAGGGGGCACGTCTGGTTTAAGGTTCTTTCTGATTCTGCTACAAGGATATGCTCAGAATGTCTCACAGACCACAAGCTCCAAGACGGTCTCATCTGCACCCTCAGCTTTGGGAAGACTGCATGGCCAAAGGCAGGGCCCAGTCACTGGCTGGGCTGAGCTGAGGTCCCACCCACAGCCTTCGGTACCACCTGCTCTCAGGGCTCTCCCATGCCTGCATGCCAGAGGATACTCCAGCATCCTGGAAGGGGGCACTGCCGGGTAGAGTGGCAGACCCGTGAGGCTCCAAGTGAGAGTGGCCAGGCTCAGCACCTATTCCTCACGACCTCCTGGGTCACTGCCCTCCTCTGGCCAAGGCTGATCTCGGAGTAGGAGGGCCAGTTCTCAGGCACAGTGGGCAGCAGCAGCTGACTCAGCACTGTAGAAACTGTCTCCAGAGGTCCATTAAACCCACAGACTCACTCCTCAGGACAAAGACGTGAGCCATGTCTGCCAAGGACCCTTCTGAGCCCACCCCCCAGGTCCGTACCTGTCTTTAGGACCACCAGGTGTGAGGCATCATCCCGCACATAGGACACGGCAGCAATGTCATGGATGGGGACCCTGAGAATGGTGTCCTCCCCGTCCCGCCAGGCCAGCTTGACGTTGTAGGCAGACAGGCTGATCACAGCATCATGCTCCTGGGTCAAGTGTCCGGGGAGCTGGTGGGCTCTCTAGAAGGAACCACAGGGCGTCAGAAACACAGGGCCCTGGCTGCGGGCTCCCCTAGGAACCCTTCACCGTGTGCTGGCGGATGGAGCCCACACGGCCAGTGCTAATGAAGCAAGTGCCGCTCCCTTCAGCGTAGCCATGCTTGCTCCAGGGGCGCTGCCACATTCAAATCATGTGGGGGGTTCTTCCGGAACTGCCTTTAGATTCAGACCTATGGTGTGTGGTTGGGATATCTTGAAAACGTGAACTTTGAAAACAGCTCAAAACCTCAAGAAGCAAGTCTAGAGAATAAAGTTAATGTTCAGACTGAGGAACAGTCTTTGTTGGCCAAGAGCCAAATGCATCCATAACATGGTGGAACTGGGTCATCCTTCATAGCCATGAAGGCCCAGGTTCAGAGGACCAAGAGCTGGTGCCAGAGTACAAGGGTCAGAGGTCAGGGTGGGGAGGTGGAGTAGACCAAGGGTCAGAGGTCAGGGTTGGGAGGTGGAACAGGCCAAGGGTCACAGGTTGGGGTTGGGAGGTGGAGCAGACCAAGGGTCAGAGGTTGGGGTTAGGAGCTGGTGCAGGCTGAGGTTGGAGGTCAGGGTTGGAGGTGCTGCCGGCCAAGGGTTGGAGGTCGCGGTTGGAGGTGCTGCAGGCCAAGAGTCAGAGGTCGAGGTTGGAGGCAGTACAGGCTAAGGGTCAGAGGTCAGGGTTGGAGGTGGTACAGCCTGAGGGTCGGACATCAGGGTTGGAGGTGGTGCAGGCCAAGGCCTGGAGGTCGGGGTTGGGAGGTAGAACAGGCTGAGGGTCAGAGGTGGGGTTGGGAGGTGGAGCGGACCGAGTGTCAGAGGTTGGGGTTAGGAGCTGGTGCAGCCTGAAGGTCAGAGGCCACGGCTGGGAGGTAGAGCAGGCCAAGGGTCAGAGGTTGGAGTTAGAAGTTGATGCAGACCGAGGGTCAGAGGTCAGAGTTGGGAAGTGGAACAGGCTGAGAGTCAGAGGTAGGGGTTGGGAGGTGGAGCAGGCTGAGGGTCAGAGGTCGGGGTTGGGAAGTGGAGCAGGCCAAGGGTCAGAGGATGGGGTCAGGAGGATGGGGTTACCTTTGCATTGTCTATGAAATGCAGGATTTCGGTCCTACTGGAGGGATTCAGGTATCCTGGTATGGACGTTAACTGACCTAAGTACTGAAAGAAAGTGAAGAGAGAAAGTGCCATGAGAAAAGGAAGATCAGCCAACACCATCACGGACCCCACAGAGAGTGCAGCGAGAGCCTCATGCATTCCTGCCACCAGGCCCACTGGCCTCAGTTCTGGCTCAAAGCAGAGGCCCTCCTCTAGGAAGTGTACTCCAAGAATGCTCTGAATTCTGAGAGAAATCTCTACAGGCTAAGGAGAACGCTCCCACGCTTCCAACTATACCGCATCAGTGTTGTCATCAGGAGTCCTGCAAAGGAAATCTGAAAACTCATTTGGTGGAATCTGGATTCTAAAAGAACAGACAAGGATGGCTTGTGTTTCCAGGTCACTGTTGGGAACTGAAAACAATGGTGCTGCACAACCCTACTAAAGATAAACTTAATAAATCACAAAGGGCCAGCAGAGGAATGAGTACAAATAGAGAAATGAAGTGACACGTGGCCATGAAGGACTTGGTTAACAAAGCTCAACAACAAGGGCCTAACGAGTACAGGAGGTTGTGAATACAGACACAGCGCCATGTAGGCTGTATTCACGTCATATCTCTACCAACTAACACAGTTTTTTAATGTTCTTTTAATGGGTTACTGATTTCTTCCCAAGAACAGATCTCTTGTATTCGACATTCCTCAGTCTTCACTAACTTGCATATTTAAGGTCTCTGTTAAAAAGGGGTAATGCTGGACTCCCGTCTCTGGTTCAACATGTAAAGAGCTTGGAAGCCGTCACTCCCATCTTCATAAGAAAAATGCTGAACAAACTCAAAATCAACAACTCTTCTTAGATCCATCAGAGAACGGAGTCACAGGGCAAACCGCTGCCCCCAAAACTGGAGAGAGTGACAGGGGACAGAGAATTGCAGCTCCCTGGGAGCAGAAGCCATGGGAGCCAGCACAGCAGGAGCACCAGGAGGAAACTGACAATGTGCTGGACACGGGTGTGGACAGGCTTGAGACAAAAATTCCAGGGCCAGTTATATGGGGCCCACATTTGTGTGAATTCTGCCTCCAGAAGCCCCACCAGGTTCTCAGGGTGAAGACTGGAGAAAAATCCCCTCGTGCTTCTGGCAGGGAGAGGGGAAAAGAAACGATTTTAAACTATGACCAGAGCACCCTGTTATCCTTAACAAGTGCCTATTCTCAAGGAAAACTATTTTTCCAGCACCTGACCCACCTGGGGGAAGGGAAATACCCAACTCCAGCCCCCCTAGCCGTTCTATCTCGCCTAAGGAGGAAAAACAAAACCAAGCGAGAAGCACACATGGTGGTCACAGCCGAGGTGCACAGGCTCACTGGAGGACTGAGACCTACTACTCACAGGACTAGAGAGTGCTCCCCTCACACCCACCCACCACCCACCGCGGTCAGCAGGCTCCTATACAACAGGAGACCCTCAGATCCTATCTAGCCCCGACACCACAGCTGCAACAAACGGTAAATACAGCCCAATCCCTGGCCAGATAAACACAGCCTCACACGAAGGGCCTATTTATCATAGTTCCTTTTACGTCACGTCCAGCTTTCAACAAAAAAATTACAAGGCATGCTAAAAGGCAAAAAACAGCGTTTGAATAAACAAGGTAAGCATCTGAATCAGCTTCAGATACAGCAGGGATGTTGGAATTATCAGACCAGGAATTTATTTATTTATTTATTTATTTATTTATTTATTTATTTATTTATTTTGTGAGGGAGATCAGCCCTGAGCTAACATCCGTGCTAATCCTCCTCTTTTTGCTGAGGAAGACCAGCTCTGAGCTAACATCTCTTGCCAATCCTCCTCCTTTTTTTCTTCCCCAAAGCCCTAGTAGATAGTTGTATGTCATAGTTGCACATCCTTCTAGTTGCTGTATGTGGGACGCGGCCTCAGCATGGCCGGAGAAGTGGTGCGTCGGTGCGCGCCCGGGATCCGAACCCGGGCCACCAGTAGCGGAGAGGGCACACTTAACCACTAAGCCACTGGGCCAGCCCAGACCAGGAATTTAAAACAACTACGATTAACATGCTGAGGGCTCTAACAGAAAAAGTGGACATCATGCAAGAACAGATGCAAAATGTGTGTAAAGAGATGGAAACTCTAAAAAAGAATCAAGGGGAAATGCTAAAAATCAAAACCACTGTAACAGAAATGAAGAAAGAAGGAGGCCTTTGATGGGCTCATTGGTCAACCAGACAGAGCCAAGGGAAGAGTCAGTGAGCTTGCAGGTATGTCAATAAAACTATTAAAACTGAAAAGAAAAAAGAAAAAGACATTAAAAAAAAAATGGACCAGAATATCCAAAAACAGTGAGAAAACTACAAAAAGTGTAACATATGAGTAGTGGGACTACCAGGAGAAGGAGAAGAGAAAGAAACCCAAGAAATATTTGAAACAATAATGACCGAGAATTTCCCCAAATTAACGTCAGACACCAAACCACAGATCCAGGAAGCTCAGAGGACATCAAGCAGAATAAATAGCAAAAAAAACTACACCTCCACACATCATCCAAACTGCAGAAAATCAAAGACAGAGCAAATCTTGAAGCAAGCCACAGGAAAAAAGCACCTTACCTACAGAGGAGCAAGGATAAGAATGATATTGGACTTCTCTTCAGAAACCATGCAAGCAGGAAGAGTGGAGTAAAATACGCAAAGTGTTGAAAGAAAAACCTGCCAACCCACAATTCTGAATCCAGTCAAACTGTCCTTGAAAAGAGAAGGAAAAATAAAGATTTTCTCAGACAAACAAAAATTGAGGGCTTTCACAGTTACCTGGCAGGAAATGTTAAAAAATCTTATTGAGAGAGAAAGAAAATGATTTGGTCAGAAATTGATTTATATAAAGAAAGGGAAAAACATGAATGTAGAAATAAATAAAGGTAAAATAATATCTTTTATTATTTTAATTGATCTAACAGAAAACAGCTTTTCAAAACAAAACTAGCAGCAATGTATTAGGTGATTACAGCTTAGGGCTAAGTGAAATGCATGACTGCCAATGGTGAGGGGGCAGAGGGAGGACGGAGTGGGGGGGTACTTGGTTGCACAGTACCTGCACTACTCGTGAAGAGTTAAGTGCTATTTGAAAATGGGTTTAGATTAGTTGTAATTGTAGACTGCAAACCCTAGGGCAACCACTAAAAATATTTTTTGAAGAAGTATAACTGATATGCTAAGAAAGGAGAAACAATGGAATCATAAAATGCTCAAATAAAACCAGAGAATGCAGAAAGAGAGTCAAAAACCAAAAAAAAGAAAAGAGGGCCGGCCTTGTGGCTTGGTGGTTAAGTGCGCGCGCTGCGATGCTGGCGGCCCGGGTTCGGATCCCGGGTGCGCATTGAGGCACCACTTCTCTGTCCATCCTGAGGCCGAGTCCCACATACAGCAACTAGAAGGGTGTGCAGCTATGGCATACAACTATCTACTGGGGCTTTGGGGGCAAAAAAAAAAAGAAAAGAAAAAAGAAACAGAACAAGAGCAATGAAAACAGTTACAAATACGGTAGATATCAAATACAGTAGATATTAATCCAACTATATGAATAATCACTTTAAATGTGAATAGTCTGAACACACAAATTAAAAAGACAAAGACTGTCAGACTGGATAAAAAATTCAAGACCCAAATAAATATGTGTTGTCTACAAGAAACCCACGTTAAAGAGGAGCATTACGTAATGAAAACGGGGTTGTTTCTCTAAGAAGACATAACAATCCTTAACCTGTATATGCCTAAGCACAGAACTTCAAAATACATGAGGCAAAAACTGATAGAACTGCAAGGAGAAATATACAAATCCACTACTCTAGTTGGAGACTTCAGCTCTCCTCTCTCAGAAATGGACAGCCCCAGCAGGCAAAAAAATCAGTAAAGACATAGCTGACCTCAACAACTCCATCAATCAATCAGATATAATTGACATCTATAGACGACTTCATCCAACAACAGTAGAACACACTTTCTTCTCAAGCTCACATGGAACATTCCTGAAAACAGAGTATATTCTGGGCCATAAAACACACCTCCACAATTTAAAAGAATAGAAACTATACCATGCACCACATAATGATGATTTGGTCAAGGACGGACTGCATATATGATGGTGGTCCCATAAGATTAGTACCATACAGCCTACGTGTGTAGTAGGCTACACCATCTAGGTTTGTGTGTAAGTACACTCTATGATGTTCGCACATGTTCCCACAATGACAAAATCACCTAACAACGTATTTCTCAGAACATATCCCCATCATTAAGCCATGCATGACTGCATGTTCTCAGATCACAATGGAATTCCTTGAAAGACACAACCTACCAAAATTCACATAAGGAGAAATGGATAATCTGTTAATCCATATGAATCTGTTAAAGAAATTGAATCAATAGTAACATCTCCAAAACAGAAAGCATCAGGCCCACACAGGGTCACTGGTGAATTCTACTAAACATTTAAGGAAGAAATTAAACCAATTCTCTATAATTTCTTCCAAAAAATAAAAACAGAGAAAACACTTTCTAACGCTTTCTATGAGGCCAGCATTACTCTAGCATCAAAACCAAAGACACTACAAGAAAGGAAAAACTACGGACCAGTATCTCTCATAAACACAGAAGCAACAAAATATTAGCAAATTGAATCCAACAACATATAATAGGAATTATACACCACAACTAAGTGGTATTTGTCCCAGATACGCCAGGATGGTTCAACATTCGGAAATCAATTAATGTAACCTTTCGCATCAACACGTTAAAGAAGAAAAATCATACGACCATATCAACAGATGCCGAAAAATCACCTGACAATATCCAGCACCCATTCATGACAATAACTCTTAGCAAACTAGGAATAGAAGGGAACTTCCTCAACTTGATAAAGAGCACCTGCAAGAAACCTACAACTAACATCATACTTAATGATGAGAAGCTCAAAGACTGCCTAAGATCAGAAACAAGGCAACGATGTCCCCTCTCACCACTGCTTTTCAACATCATACTGGAAGTCCTAGCTAATGCAATGAGACAAGAAAAGGAAACGAAAGGTATAGACCGGGAAGGAAGAAGTCAAAAACTGCCTTTGTTTGCAGATGCCCTCTCCGACTGGGGAACCAAGCAGGCAGGCCACTCTGGGGATTACTGAATCCAAGCAAGGTAAACACAGCGGCCTGAGTCAGTCCACCTACTGCTCTGCCAGGCAACCCTCTGCCCACATGGAGGAGGAAACTGGCCCAGAGAGGAGAGGAACCGCCTGAAGCACACACACAGCACAGTGGCAGATACGAGCCGAGCATAGTCAGATGAGCATCCTCAACTTCAGAAACGCTGCCTTCAAAAAACTGTCAGTGTGTGCTGGGCAGCTCCACAGGGAAATGCATAATCATTCCCAAAAGGTTTAGGTTTCATCTTCTCTAAGGTGGAGCAGAGGAGAGGGAATAAAACTAAACTGTGTATTGGTTTCCCCACTCTACAGGGCTGGGAATCCTCCTCTGACAGAGCAGTTTAAGAACAAATAAGCACCATGTCTAACTACTGGCTCAACTTAGCTTGTCACCAATGAACATTCCAGAATGCTTCCACAGACCTGCGGTTAGCCGAGACCTTTCCATCCTCTTACCTGCTCGTGTACACCTAATGCAGATGCTTGCTTACATTTATCAGTATTAAATTTCATCATTTGTTACAATTTCTGATTTCAAAACTTACTACAAAGTTACAATAACCAAAACAGTGTGGGACTGGCATAAAGACATACAGACTAATGGAATAGACAGCCCAGAAATAAACACTGGCATACATGTTGGTTTATTTTTGACAAGGGTGCCAAGACCATTCAATAGGGAAGGCATAGTCTTTTCAACAAATGGTGCTGGAAAAACTGGATCTCCAAACACAAATGAAGCTGTAGCCTTACCTTACACCATGTATAAAAATTAACTCTAAAAATAGATGGAACACTTAAATCTAAGACCTAAAACTGTAAAAGCCTTAGAAGAAAACGTAGGGGAAAATCTTCATGACATTAGATTTGGCAATGACTTCTTGGATATAAAACCAAAAGCACAGATGGTAAAAGAAAAAATAGGTAAAGTAGACTTCATCAAAATTAAAAACTTTTGTACATCAACGAACACAATCAATACAGTGCAAAGACAACCCACAGAATGGGAGAAAACATCTGGAATCATATATTTAATAAGGAGCTAATATCCAGAATATATAAAGAACTCCTACAACCGAACAACAAAAAAACAAACAACTCAATTAAAAAACAGGCAAAAGACTTAAATAGACGTTTCTCCAAAGAAAATATACAAATGGCCAATAAGCACATGAAAAGATTCTCAATATTGCTAGTAATTAGGGAAATGTAAATCAAAACCACCATGAGACTTCATTTTACACCTCTCTGGATGTCTACTATCAAAACAGAAAATAACTGTGTTGGCGAGAACACAAAGAAATTGGAACCCTTGTGTGCTGCTGGTGGGAATGTAAAATGGTGTAGCCACTATGGAAAACAGTATGGCCAGTCTTCAAAAAAATAAATATAGAATTAGCATATGATCCAGTAATTCTTCTTCTGGGTATATACACAAAAGACTTGAAAGCAGACTATAAAAATCTTAGAAGAAAACATAGGAAAAAAGCTTCAAGATATTGGATATGGCAATAATTTATTGGATATGACACCAAAGGCACAGGTAACAAAAGAAAAAAGAGATAAATTGGACTTCACGAAAATTTTAAAATTCTGTACATCAAGAGACACTATCTACAGAGTAAAAAGGCGACCCACAGAATGGGAGAAAATATTTGCAAATCATGTATCTGATAAGGGATTAATATCCAGAATACAGAGAGAACTCCTAAAACTCAACAACAAAAAAACCAACAACCCAATTCAAAAATGGGCAAAGGACTTGAATAGACTTTTCTCCAAAGAATATACACCTATGTCCAATAAACACATGAAAAGATGCTCAATATCACTAATCATTAGGGGAATGCAAATCAAAACTACAACGAGCAGGGCCGGCCCCATGGCTTAGTGGTTAAGTGCTCGTGCTCCACTACTGGCAGCCCAGGTTCGGATCCCAGGCATGCACCGACCCACTGCTTGTCCGGCCACGTGAGGCAGCGTCCCACATACAGCAACTAGAAGAATGTGCAACTATGACATACTACTATCTACTGGGGCTTTGGGGAGAAAAAGGGAAAAAAAAGGAGGAGGATTGGCAATAGATTTTAGCTCAGGGCCGGTCTTCCTCAGCAAAAAGAGGAGGATTGGATGTTAGCTCAGGGCTGATCTTCCTCACAAAAAAAAAAAAAACACAAAACGAAATACCACCTCACACTCATTAGGATGGCTATCAAAAAAAACAGAAAACAAGTGTTGGCGAGGATGTGGAGAGATTGGAGCCCTTGTGCACTGTTGGTGGAAATGTAAAATCCTGCAGCCACTGTGGAAAACAGCATGGAAGGTTCCTCAAAATATTAAAAATAGAACTCCTATATGATCTAGCAATTCCACTTCTAAACAAACACCCAAAAGAATTGAACGCAAGGTCTCGAAGAGATATATGTACATCCATGTTCATAGCAGCATTATCCACAACAGTCAAAACATGGAAGCAACCCAAGCGTCCACTGACCAATAAAATGGATAAACAAAATGTGATATATTCATACAATGGAATATTATTCAGCCTTAAAAAGGAAGGAAATTCTGCAGTGTGCTACAACACGGATAAACCTTGAGAACACTATGCTAAGTAAAATAAGCCCGTCACAAAAGGACAAATACTGTATGATTCCACTTATATGAGGGACCTAGAGTACTCAAATTCATAGAGAGAGAGAGTAGAATGGTGGTAGCCAGGGGCTGGAGGAAGAGTGAATGGGCATTTAGTGTTTAACGGGGACAGAGTTTCAGTTTGGCAAGATGAAAAAGTTCTGGAGATGGATGGTAGTGATGGTTGCACAACTATGTGAATATACTTAATGCCACTGAACTGTACACTTAAAAATTAATATGATAAATTTTATGTTATGTATATTTTACCACAATAAAAAAATTTTCCTATTGACTTCACTCAATAATTTCATTTGCTAAAAACTCTCAATCATAATCAATATTATACTGTATAATGGCTATCACTTCTAGCTTTATATCATCCAAAATTAGTAATTTAGTGTTTTCATTCAAATGGCAGTAAAAAATATTGACTAAGATGGGGTCATACGCCCAGTGCTTTGCTGAAATAAAAGTGCCCTGGTATTATGTCTGCAGGACCGTACAGCACTGCCCCACTTCCACATGGCATGGGCACACAATGTCACCACTGCAGTCTCGCCTCTCTCATAATGGCACCACCCTTCAAACTCAGGCTCACAGATCTCCTAAAAGGATTCTGCTTTCTCATAGAGACAGGTGAGTCCTTACTCACTTGAGATATTTTTTGCTATAAAATATTTATTAGTGGGGCCGGCCCAGTGGCGTAGCGGTTAAGTGCACACGCTCCACTGTGACGGCCCAGGGTTCGTAGGTTCGGATCCCGGGCGTGCACTGACGCACTGCTTGTCAAGCCATGCTGTGGCGGCGGCCCATATAAAGTAGAGGAAGATGGGCATGGATGTCAGCCCAGGGCCGATCTTCCTCAGCAAAAGGAGGAGAATTGGCATCGGATGTTAGCTCAGGGCTGATGTTCCTCACAAAAAAAAAAAAAAAATTATTAGTAAAACAACTTTTATCAATAAAGGAAAACTGCAGCTCTCACCCTTGTTACAACTCCAGATGGGACAAAGTGTGCCTCCTGGACAGTTCTTACAATGGCCTTTCCCCTCTTGTGCTGGGTGGTCCCCTGCCCAGTCCTAACCAATGCCCAGTGCCTCCAATAGCAATATCAGGATATTGGGGGCTGGCCTGGTGGTGTAGTGGTTAAGCCCACAAGCTCCACTTCAGCGGCCCAGGGTTCACGGGTCTGGATCCCAGGCGTGGACCTATACACTGCTCATCGAGCCATGCTCTGGTGGTGTCCCACATACAAAATAGAGAAAAACCGGCACAGATGTTAGCTCAGTGACAATCTTCCTCAAGCAAAACAAGGAAGACCAGCAACAGATGTTAGCTCAGGGCCAATCTTCCTCACCAAAAAAAAAAGCAAAAAGCAATGTCAGGGATGAGCCCACATCCACCATGAAGAGAAATGGCACAGGATGCTGTGCTGACTCACTAATCATAGCGCACTGAGGGCACAGCTACAGAGGGATGAATGTGATGGAATGTGAGAGACCAAGGGGACATTCGACTGGCAGTCACATCAGCTCAATCAGCCCTGGTATCAATGAGATATAAGATGACACAGCCAGATGGTCTCGGGCACCTACTAACCCCACTGCTGTTCCTTACAGGGACTGCAGCCAACACAGGTGTGTGCTGGTGAGCTCAGTGTTTCAGCTCTAAACAACAGAAAGTCCTTCCAAAGGTAACTGCTGACAAGATACCACAGAAGTCCATTTTTACACCGAGCCCAAGTCAGCCTCCCTATAACGTCCACCTATTGGCCTTGATCAACAAGTTTCCCACAGCACAGCATGGGCCCTGACAGGAAGGGCGGGACTCTGAGACTTGGGGTAGGGACACCTGGGTGGATGCACTTGAGAACCTCAATCCTCCAATTCCTCTCAACACTCTGGGCCTGCAGAAGTGGCCCGTCCGTGCTTGTTGGAAGAGAGATACACACGCAGACACAGATACACACACACACACCTCTTGCTTGTAAACACACAGACCTCAAATAGGATAGGCACCTTTCCCAACACTGCTGGATCCATACCTGGGGTAAAATCTCAACGTAGCATGATTGGAGACTGCTGGTCCTAGTGAAGGACAAGGGACTGAATGCCACTGAACGGCAGGTGCTGGGTCAAGGGGGATGGAATGCTAGCTGGATGAGCGTGTCTACAGGGGCGCTCCCCATGGTACGGCACTTAACCCTGATAAGGGGCCCGAGACGGCTCTAATACGCTGCTTGTACGGCTCTTAGAAGCTCAGCAAAAGTAAGGGCCCGTGTTAAACACAGTGGAGATTGCAGAACTGCCATGGCAAACTGTGGATAAAGGTTTCGAAAGGCTCAGAGGTGGGCATGCTGGACGAGATCTACCATGTAAGACAGGGAATCCCACAGCAGCCTCTGCTCCTTGGGAGGGCCAGGAAGACACCCCTCTCAACGATAAGCTGGAACAAATGGGCTGGAAGGGGCACCCACACCACTGAGCAGCTCTGTGGTGGCCATTCTCTGAAGGTGGAGCTAACTGTGCGAGATGCTCCGGCAACCAGGCTCCCTGGAGCAAGAGGGACAACAGGACCCTGGGAGAGCACTTAGCCGCTAGGAGCAGGGGCACGTGTGGTCACTGTAGTAGGCAGCGGGCGCCTGGCATGCAGGGACCTATGGAGATGGCTCCTAGAGTGGAGGAGATCCCAAGGGCGAGAGCTGGGAGCCACCCAGGGTACTGCCTCACGCATACAAACAAGGACATGAACACTGAGGGTGCCACTCCAATGGAAAGTGTCAATCCTCGACCTGGTTTCCAGACCCAGAAACATGACTGCAGGAGAGACGAAGCCCCACAAGAACAAATCTGTCACACAGCAAGTGTACACTGCAGTGCTGCCCCCGTTCTCTCCACAGGGACTTACAGTCCTTTACCAGGGAAAGGAAAGTCTCCTAGAGGTTTTGGAATAGAGGGTCTGAGACGATGCTGATATTCAGAGGCCCAGACAGCCAACAAGGTCCTCTGCTAGCATGGGGGCAAATACGGGTCAGCCAATAATTGGACTCCAGGCCAAGGTACACCTCAGAGTGTGTCCACTGGGACCAGATCCACTTCTTAAATGTGTAATAGGGACAGACATGCTTAGCAGCCTGCAGAACCCTCACACTGGTTCTATGTCCCACAGAATACGAGCTACTGAAGTATAAAAGGTCATGTGGAAGCCCCTGAAACTGATCCCAGCCCCCTGCCCCTGACCATGGTCCTAAAGCAAGAACAGTATCATTTCCAGAGAGAAAAGCAGAGATGCACGCTGCCCTCCAAGAATTAAATGACACGGGGTCAGCTGTCTCCATCTCATCCCACCTGGCTCCTGCATAAGAGGGTGGATCGTGGTGTGTGACAATGGACCTCCACACACTGAACTAGATGGGACCTTAAGACAAGCACAGTCTTGGGTACAGGGTTTGCAGCTATCAAAGTGGGCAATGCAATCTCTTCCAAACCCATCGGGAACCATTCACATCCACATGGGACGGACGAAAGCACACAGTCATGGTCTTACCCCAGGACTATGTTAAACACATCAGCTGCAGGAACAGGAGGCCTAGAGCCAATGGCCTCAGCAGAGATGCACTGAGGCCTCTCCCTTAGCTTCCCCCTATGGCAACACAAAGGGTTCCCAGTACACAGCAGAGGGCAGAAAGCCTAAGCTTGGTTCACGTATTTGGGAACAAGTGAATGCACTACAGCCCCTCATGGTGGCAGACTCAGCAGCCCTGATAAGGCATAGTCCCTCGAGGAGACCAAACAGGCTCCGGGTGGCGAGTGGACTCTGCAACGGGAAGTGGTCTTCCCTGGTAGGACTGACATGGACTCCAGGTATGGGTTTGCCTTTCCTGCCTGCAGTGTCCCAGCCAGCCCCACTCTCACTCCCCAAGGGCTCACAGAGCATCTGAGCTCTAACATGGACACACATAACATCACCTTGGACCAAGGACAGTACCAGGCACATGTCCACGGGCTTCAACGGTCCTACAGAATCTCACACCATCCAGGAGCTGCCAGCCTAGAGAGGATACCCTGAAAGGATGCCACACCTCTTCAGAATGCATGGCATGTCTTAAACCAACAGTCATGCCACCACACTGTGTCTCCAGTCTCCAGCGGGCAGAATGCACGGGTCTGGGGTCCGATGGAAGAAACAGGAATAGCTCTGATCACCATCAATCCCACAGACCCTGGGGAACGTGGGCTCCCTGTCTCTGCAACTCTCAGCTCTGTGGGTTTTGAGAGCCTGGCTCTAGAGGTAAAATGCTCTGTCAGGGGACACAATAAGGATCTAAACTTAAAACTACAGTTGCTAGCTGGTCACTTTGGGCTCCTCATGGCAGCAGACAAGCAAGCACAGAAAGGAGTTACTGTTCTGCAAGAGCAAATGGCCTTGACCATGATGAGGAGGTGGGGATGCTGCCACATAATGGGGACAGAAAGGCACCTGTGTAGTCTTCAGCTGCCCCCACATGTCCCCTGACACTCCTGCCCATAGTGGGCAGGTACAGTTCCCGAAGACCTTCTTCCTCTGCCCTATCCTGCTTCCTTCACTTTCCTTCTGCAGAGAGCACGCCCTGAATAAGTCGTGGAACACCATCTCCAGTTTCAAGCTTTGCTTCTAAAGAACCAATGCAAGACACCTATGAACAAAGACAAGTGACAAACAAGGAACCTCACAACTAACTTCGCAGCAAAGGGCGAGCTCACCTGCCACACTGAGAGCTACGGAAAATGTGTAAGAAAACCACCAACCACTCAACAGAAAAATGGCTATAGAAAGATATTTAAGAGCTCTGACTCTTGATCGGTTGAAAAGATGCTCAACCTCACTCATAAATACAAACTGTAATGGTGAAACATCTTATGACCATCAGAGTGGCAAAGATCAAAAACTCTATGCGTCACTGTGTTGCTTCTCAGAGCGTGGAGAAACAGGTATTCTCATAGACCTAGACTGCCGATGGTATACACTGGCTTAAATCCTCCATGAAGGGCAATCTGGAAATGTCTGTCAAATTAAAAAGTAACCTAGCCTGAATTCTACATTCTACATCTGCAATTTATCCTATAGGAATAGTAAAATGTGTGTGTAACAGTTGGAGACAAATTAAATATGCAAGAATAGGTCACTGGTTAAATAAAATATGGTACAGCCATATAATGGAATACTATACAGTCAGTAAAATGGAGGAGGCAACTTTATGAGTCCTAATGTGGACACTTTCCGAGATATATGGTTGTATATAACCAGCAAGGTACAAAGTGCGCACTCTGTAATCACTCAGGAACAAATGCACGTGTGCTTATGTGTGGACAGACTATCCATGCAGGGACACACAAGAGGGAACTGGTGACCTCTTTTCACCAAGATCTCCTTGTACCATTTGAATTTTGTACCACACACATAACTTACATATTCAATTTTAAGAATACAATAAATAAGAAATAATAAACCTCATTAAGAAGCGTCTTGGGTTTGGTATCACAGAAGTGATTAATTACCCACTGCCGCCCCCAGAATTAAAAACCAGGAGCATCCATTCATAGGGCCTGAGCCTGCACTGCACTGGGCCCCGCTGGAGTAGATGACAGCCTGAGACAGAGAATATGGGAAGGATGCTTCTGCTTTATAAAGGCTGGGTGAAAATTAAATGAGAAAACGTATTTGAAATGTCAAAGTGTTGCTGTATACAGTAAGCATTCAGAAAATAGAAGCTACTATTAAGTTCTTCTCAACTTCATGTTATTAATGTTTATTATAAATACAAAATACTTGCCATAAAGAATCACACCAGAGTATGTGGGAGTAAATGTTTCTTCATCACCAGCAGACTTTGTTATTGTCACTATTTTTATTTTATCAAAGTAAAACATGTATGCAGTTTAAAAAGGCAAATAGTCCCAAAAACCATATATTAAAAACCAACAATCTCTGGTCCCAACCCAGACAACCCTATAACTCACTTTCCAGAGGCAGCCCCTCTGGGGTCTTCTAACGGATCCAGGCCAGCTTTCTACATAATGGTTTTACATTGTTGCTGCTTGAATCGTCAAGACATGATCTGCTGATTTCCAGTTATGGTAGAGAAAGGTTTAACTCACTTATATCACCACTCCCACTTCTCTTTCCTTTCTTCTTACAAGTCAGATAACTTATTACTTAATCATTACTTCGTGCTTATATCATATTTTGTTATGTATATTCTATTTCACTGCTATGCCAAGAAGTAGTGAATTCACAATTTTGTTCCTGCATCATCTTTTATTTCTTTTTAAACTTTTTTTTTTTTTCCCCCAAAGCCCCAGTAGATAGTTGTATGTCATAGCTGCATTTCCTTCTAGTTGCTGTATGTGGGACACGGCCCCAGCATGGCTGGAGAAGCGGTGCGTCGGTGCGCACCTGGGATCCGAACCCGGGCCGCCAGCATCGGAGCGCACGCACTTAACCGCTAAGCCACGGGGCCGGCCCTAAACTTTTTAAGACAATTGTAAATTCACATGCAGTTTTAAGAAATAATAGAGATCCATTGCATCCCTCATCCTGCTACACCCAAAGTGTAACATCTTGTGACAGCACACCATCACAACCAGGATAGTGAATGCACGGTCAAGTCACAGAACATTCCATCACAGCCAGGACACCAACTACACAGTCAAGTCACAGAACATTCCATCACGGTCAGGATGCTGACTACACAGTCAAGTCACAGAACATTCCATCACAGCCAGGACACCAACTACACAGTCAAGTCACAGAACATTCCATCACAGCCAGGACACCAACTACACAGTCAAGTCACAGAACATTCCATCACAGCCAGGACACCAACTATACAGTCAAGTCACAGAACATTCCATCACAGCCAGGACACCAACTACATGGTCAAGTCATAGAGCATTCCAGCACAACCAGGACACCGACTACACAGTCAAGTCACAGAACATTCCATCAGGGCCAGGACACCGACTACACAGTCAAGCCACAGAACATTCCAGCACAACCAGGACGCCGACTACACGGTCAAGTCACAGAACATTCCACCACGGCCAGGACACAGACTACACGGTCAAAGACTACATGGTCAAGTCACAGAACATTCCATCACGGCCAGGACGCCAACTACACAGTCAAGTCACAGAACATTCCATCACAGCCAGGACGCCAACTACACAGTCAAGTCACAGAACATTCCATCACAGCCAGGACACCAACTACACGGTCAAGTCACAGAACATTCCATCACAGCCAGGACACCAACTACACGGTCAAGTCACAGAGCATTCCATCACAACCAGGACACCGACTACACGGTCAAGTCACAGAACATTCCAGCACAGCCAGGACACCGACTACACGGTCAAGTCACAGAACATTCCATCACGGCCAGGACACCGACTACACGGTCAAGTCACAGAACATTCCATCACGGCCAGGACACCGACTACACGGTCAAGTCACAGAACATTCCATCACGGCCAGGACACCGACTACACGGTCAAGTCACAGAACATTCCATCAGGGCCAGGACGCCGACTACACAGTCAAGTCACAGAACATTCCATCAGGGCCAGGACGCCGACTACACAGTCAAGTCACAGAACATTCCAGCACAACCAGGACGCCGACTACACGGTCAAGTCATAGAACATTCCACCACGGCCAGGACACAGACTACACGGTCAAAGACTACATGGTCAAGTCACAGAACATTCCATCACGGCCAGGACGCCAACTACACAGTCAAGTCACTGAGCATTCCAGCACAACCAGGACGCTGACTAGACGGTCAAGTCATAGAACATTCCAGCACCAGAGGGACCCATTTCTCTTATAGGCACACCCACTTCCTGCCCACCTGGTCTCCTCCTTAACCCCAAGCAAGCCTAATCTATTCTCCATTTCAACAATTTTGTCATTTTCAGAATGTTATACAAAGGGAATCAAACCGTATGTAACCTTTTGGGAGCGGCATTTTGCACTCAGCGTACGTCTCTGGAGAGTCCCGCAGGTTGCTGAATGTATCAGTAATTCATTCCTTTTTACGCCTGAGTAGGGTTCCGTGCTATGGACAGACCTCCTTTGTTTAACCATTTACTCAGTGAAGGACATCTGGGCTGTTTCCAGTTTGTGGCTATTATGAATAAAACTGCTCTGAATATTCACGTATAGGTTCTTCTGTCAACGTAAATTTTCATTTCTATGGATAAATACCCTGAGAGCAAATGCCAGGTCATCTGGCAGCTGCATGTTTAGTTTTTTAAGAAACTGCCAAATTGTTTTCCAGAGTGGCTGTACATTTTACATTCCCATCAGCCACACACGAGTGATCCGTCGCATCCTCGCCAGCATTCCGCGTTCTCACTAATTTCTTTACTTTAGTCATTCTGAGAGGCGTGTAGTGACATCTCATCGTGGTTTTAATTTGCATTTCCCTAATAGCTAGTGTGTGGAACATCTTTTCATGGGCTTATGTGCCATCTGTAGATCTTCTTCAGTGAAATGTCTCTTCGTGTCTTTTGCTCACGTTGTAACTGGACTTTTTGTGGTTTTTTTACTATTTAGTTTTGAAAGTTCTTTATTTATTCTAGATAAAAGACCTCTGGCAGATCTGTAGTTTGCAAATTTCTTCTTCCAGTCTGTAGCATGTCTTTTAATCCTCTTAACAGGGTCTTCTGCAGAGCAAAAGTTTTTAAATTTTATGAAGTCCAGTTTATCAGTTTTTCCTTTTTTTTTTTTTTTTTTTTGTGTCAATTCTAAGAACTCTGCCTAGCCCTAGGTCCTGAACACTTTCCTTATGTTTTTTTCTGAAAGTTTTATAGTTTTATATTTTACCTTTAAGTCCACGGTCCACTTTGAGTTACTTTTTGTATGAGGTTTAGGACGATGTTCACTTTTTCTCTCTGGGTGTCCAATGGCCCCAGCACCATTTGCTGAGAAGACCATCCTTCCTCCCATAAATTGCTTTTGCACCTTTGTCAAAAATCAGTTGGGGGCTGGCCCCGTGGCTTAGCGGTTAAGTGCGCGCGCTCCGCTGCTGGCGGCCCGGGTTCGGATCCGGGCGCGCACCGACGCACCGCTTCTCCGGCCATGCTGAGGCTGTGTCCCACATACAGCAACTAGAAGGATGTGCAGCTATGACATACAACTATCTACTGGGGCTTTGGGGGCAAAAAATAAATAAATAAAATCTTTTAAAAAAAAAATCAGTTGGGTATGTTTGTGTGGGTCTGTTTCTGGGTTCATGATTCTGTTTCACTGATCTCTGTGTCAATCTCTGCTGATACCTCACAGTCTTCATGGCTGTAGCCATAAAACATATCTTGAAATCAGGTAATTGTCTTCTCATTTATTCTTCTTTTTCAAAATTATTTCATCTATTCTACTTCTTTTGCCTTTCCACATAAATTTTAGAGTAATCTTGTCTATATCTACCAAAAAATATTGCTGGAATTTTGATAGGAATTGTGTGAAGCCTGTATATCAATTTGGGGAGAACTGACATATTAACTAGTTGACTCTTCTAATCCACGAACATGGCATGTCTCTCCACTTACTCAGATCTTTGATTTCTTTCGTCAGTACTGTGTAGTTTTCAGCACACAAATCCCATCCACGTTTTGTTAGATTTATACCTAAGTGTCTATATTCACGCCTGTAATTTACTTTCGTCTTGTACTGTCTTGGTCTGGTTTTGACACCAGGGTAATACTACCCTTACAAAATGAGTTAGAAAGTGTTCCCACCGCTTCTATTTTTCTGGAAGAGATTGTATAGAACTGGTGTTAATTCTTTAGACATTTGATAGAATTCTCCAGAAACCATCTGGGCCTGGAGACTTTCTTACGGGAATTTTCAAATTAGATACTGGATTTCTTTAATAGCTATAGGGCTAGTCAAATTATCTATTTCATATTGGTGACTTGTGGGAGTTCATGCCTTTCCAGGAATTGGACCATTTGTTGGTCCTTTGAGCATGCAGAGGCACTTGTGAATTCTCTCACTATCCCTTAACTCTTAAGGAGCTCTTAGCACTTGAAGAATGTCACATCACTTCTTCTGGTCCCGTCGTTCCTGGCGAGAAATCGGCTGTCATTCTGACCGTTTTCCCCTACGGGTAAAGTGTTCTTTCTCAAAGACTTTTCTGTCTTTCTTTTCAGCAGTCTCACTATGTGTCTTGGTGTGGGCTGCTTCGGGTCTGTCCTGTTTGTGGTGTGCTCAGCTTCTTCAATCTCTAAGTTTTTCTTTTGCCAAATCAGAGAGGTTTCCATCATGATTCCTTTGAACAGTTTTTCAGCCCCTCTCTCCAGGACTCCAACGACACTCTAGTCCCACAGTGGGAAGGGAGCACAACACCCCACTGCTGCCAGGTGGAGACAGAGGATCCAATTCCCCACCGGCCTCGGCTGCCACCTGAGTAGGGGGCATGGTGGCCATTCCGGCTCCCCACACAGGCCCCAGTGACACAAGAGAGTGTGTGCCTCATCACTGCTGTCTGAGGGCATAAGTCCAGGCTTCTCTTGTGGCCCCCAATGACACCCCAGTTCCACCCAGGGTTCACTGGGGTGAAAGTCCCTGCTCCTTACTCGGCCTTCTCTGGGTGGGCCCAGGCCCCTACTTGGCCTTTCCTGGCAAGGGTAGATGTGGGGCCACGGTTTTTCTGTCACGTTTAGTTGGAGCTGAGCAGGTATTGTTAAACATGTTCTGTTCTGCTAGGCTGTCCCTTTCCTGTCCCTTTGGCCAGAGGGAGCAGCTTTCATCGGGGTTCTGTCTGCACCTGCTGGCATTGCTGGGCTGTGGCTTCTTCAGCTCCAAGTCTGGGACACATGAGGAAAAGAGAACTCCGGGAACTCAGCACCAGCTCACTCCGTGGGTCCCAAAGTCCCGGCTGGTCTGCCTTCTCTCTACCTTTCAGTCTTCTTATGGTTGTGCATATATAACATCCAGGATCTTTAGCTGTACTTAATGGGAGGAATAGGGAAAGTACATTTATTCCCCCTTCCTGGAAGCAGAAGTCCCCAACCTTTCATGTTCATGGTTTAATATGGACCCGCCCTCCCTCCACTTGCTTTCTTCTCTATACACTGTTCTAATTCTTCCCCATTCTTCAGCAGCCTCTACCTAAACATATAAAACCATCTGTGTCCCCTCTCCCAGAGCTGCTCAGGCCTATTCCTCACATTCTCGTCCTGGACCTTGGCTTTGGAATTCCCTCCGCTCTGCTGAGCCCTAGTTCTGGATCCACATCTTCCACCTCCGTGGTGTGTCCCTGTGCAAAGACGCAGCACATCCTCCAGTCACGTCCTCAGAATGGGCTCTGCGGGCTCACATTTTAGAGACCCGACTTTCTAGTCATTATGACAGGATCCTTTCAGTCTAAGAGTCGTATCCATTGGTGAATTCTGCAAAACGTTCTTGCGTCACTGTCTTAATAACTTCCTCCCACTCTTTTCTCCATCCTTTCTTCTCGTGAGTCAGATGTAGAACCTCCTGGATTGATCCTGTAATTTCCTTTTTGTCTCTTTCTCATCTTTTGTTTACTAATTTTCTCTCTCTGTGTCTTTTGGTTATTCTTTCTGGGTGATTTTCTTGATTTTATCTTTCAACTCCTCTAATGAATTTTTAAGATACACAATTAAGATACTTTTAATTCCAAAAGCTCTTGTGGCTACCTTTTCTTTATTTAAAAGTTGATCCTGTTATTTCATAGTTAACAATATTTCCTCTTATCTTCCTGACAATATTATATTGTTCCCTCTATTTTCTGCATTGTTGCTGTTTCATTCAGGTTTATGTCTCTGACTCTATCTTTGGGTTAAACATTTTCCTCAAAAGTACACTTCTCCTTGGCTGCCCATGACAGAAGCCGTGTGCACAGGCGAAGCTGCCAACCGTTGGCTGTTCCCAGGCTAGCTGGTGGTAGCCCCAGGGTCAGTAACCAGGCAGCACTTCTGCGGGCTGCCCAGCTTCCCAATAGAAGCCCCCTCCACAGATGCTCTTGTGGGAGAGGCCTGGTTGCAGGCATTCTGAAAGCCTGGCAGAGAAAGGGAGATTCTCACCTTTCTGTACAGAGGCTTTGATTTAATTTCCTGTCTTCACTCTGGGTCTCCCCCAATCTCCTCCATGCCAGGTGTCCCCACACCCAAAGTTTCCCTAACTTTGGGAGGGGAGACCTCCCACCTCCCCTCTCATCTGACTCCCAAGGTCACAAACTGCCCCACACCCCTCTCCAATCCCCAAGGTTCAGCTGACAGCTCTGTGTCCTCTGAAGGGACTCAGGCCCAATTCCGTTGGCTCTGCTAATTCCACTGTCCCACCTTCATGGGTTCCCTCTCTAAGCTTATGGGCCTCACTCATCACTGTTGTCTCCTTTCCCATTCTCTCTGACCTCGTAGCTTTATACTTTTTCATTCATTTATTCCCACTGTAGTGTGTTTGGGGGAGGGACCAAAAATACACTGGTGCACGTCATGTTTATCCACAAGGGTTTGGGCACAGGCTCTGACAGGATTCAGGAGACCCACATCCTGAGCTGTGACAATGACACATGGAACAGCTTTAAGCCTTGACCAAAGAACCAAAACACATGGCCAGCCTTCAAGAAAAAGGAGGTAGCTTGCTACTGCAGAAAGAACCAGAAATGGGGCCAGAAGACAGAAGTCTGGGGTTGGGTACCCAGTCATCAGACACAACACCACAGGCACGACCACAGGTGTGCGTGGGGACGAGTTTCTTGAGCCGCAGCATTTGGTGGATCAGAGCGGCCTTTGCTGGCGATGGGCAGGCGCATCCTGCGGCTGTGGACTTACCTTCACCTCCTTCTCGATATAGTCGCTCAGCAGTCTGTCGGGCTCGACGCGCTCAGGCAGGGACAGCACCACAGTGTGCAGAGGGCGCCTCTCTGTCACCTTCTCATGGGCTTTCTTATCTCTACTCTTTTCACCTTTTAGGAATACTCGTTTAAATGGCGACACAATTCCAGGCTGCAGGCAGAAACGGCAATGATTGGAGTTCATTATTTACAAAGGCTTTGCGTCGTACCTATGGCTAAAAAGCAGAAGTAGGCAAAACCACTACCACGGTCCCCATGCAAACAGGGGCTGGCCAGGCTGGTTTAGGGAGAAAAGCACCAAAGATGCACAGGCCGGAGGTCTAGGTTCCACGGACCAGCAGGCACCAGCCAGGGTGAGGCTGGGCCCAGTGCTGCCTCGGCACCAAAGGGCCTGTCCTTCACCTGTTCATGGACCGTGAGAAGGTCAAGGGCAAATAAATTCTCAAGGCTAGCAACCTCACCAGGTGAGAAGAGGGCAGAAAAGGGGAGAATGCCCCCAAAGACACATACATAGCATCATCGAACCCTCCCAGCTCTACTGGGTCACTTCACTCCAGGACCTCTGAGAGGACAGGGGAGGTGGGGCCAGGGTTCTGGCATCAACAGCCTACGGCCGCCAGTCCCACCTCTTTCCCTCTTCTTTAGGAGCGCAGCCTGTGCTCTCTGCACTCCCTGCCCTCCACCAGGACCTCGGTGGCTCAGGGAAAGGATCAGTACCTGGGCGACCTCACACCCTAGTCAAGGCCTAGAAGGTCCTGGAGGTTAATCCTTTAGTCAAAGCAAATCTGCAGAGTGAGACAAGGGGCAGGAGAAGAAAGTTGGCCTCGCCTGTGCATCCAGGAAAAGGCCTGTTCTCTGTCTCCGTTACGTGGCAGGAGCGCCCTCCGAGGGTACAGACGTTCCAACAGTCACGCCGCGGCCACCAAGCACACCCAGACACGAGGGTCATTGCTCCCAGTCACCCAAAGGAACATAAAACCAGAGAAAACGAGACACCAACACGCAGCCTCAGCAGGGAAACGTCACCACACACAGCAGGCAAAATCCAAAGGTGGTGGCCCGCACCAGACCGAGGTCACTTTCCCATCTTCTCTGTGATCTACAGCTACCTGCCTCGCCAGGGACCCAGCTCCCATGGCAGCCAGGACCCAAAGCAGGGCTAGCCCCAACCAACACTTACATAAAATATGTAAGTCGCCAAACATTTATTAGAAGCTCTCATTTCTGTTCCTCCTCTGCATGGGGGAAATTCAGCCATATACCGAATCCCACACCAAGCAGCATCACAGAACCTACGATCCTGTGAGGCACCTCGTCAGCCCATCAATCTAGCAGATGTCGAGGTGCAGCAACTCCCCCACTCACTAGAGGCAGATGAGGCCTCGGGGTCTCCCAGCGGACCCTGCAGGGCCCGGCCCACACCCACCAGCACACTCAGCTCTGCAACTTCAGGTCAACCAACAAGCAAAGGCCACCCCAAATAAAACAAACGTTCCACAAAGTGAACTCCAACATTCTTCCTGACCACAGTGCCTTCTTCTAGCCAGAGGCTACATTTCCTCCTCTGCTCCTCGGCTCGCACTCCTTACCTCAAAATACTCAGCCCTTGGATATCTGGCTTTTATTCCACTGATCTACTAAAACTGATACTAGAGTACCCCCTTCCTTATCCTGAAGCACCCCCCTCCTTACTCTAGAGCAGTCCCCTCTTTACCCAAGAGTACTCCCTCCTTGACTTGGAGCACCCCCCTCCTTACCCTAGAGGACATCCCCTCCTTGCCCTGGAGTACTCCCTCTTTGACCTGGAGCACCTCCTTCCTTACCCTGGAGCACCCCCTCCTTGCCCTAGAGCACCCCCTCCTCAACCTGGAGCACCTCCCTCCTTACCCTAGAGCACATCCTCTCCTTGCCCTGGAGCATGCCCCCTCCTTGCCCTGGAGCACATCCTCTCCTTGCCCTGGAGCATGCCCCCTCCTTGCCCTGGAGCACATCCTCTCCTTGCCCTGGAGCATCCCCCTCCTTGCCCTGGAGTACTCCCTCTTTGACCTGGAGCACCTCCTTCCTTACCCTGGAGCACCCCCCACCTTTCCTGAGCACCCCCCTCCTTGCCCTGGAGCACCCCCTCCTCAACCAGGAGCACCCCCTCCTTACCCTGGAGCACCCCTCCTCAACCTGGAGCACCCTCCTTACCCTGGAGCACCCTCCTCAACCTGGAGCACCCCTTCCTTACCCTGGAGCATCCCCTCCTTACCCTGGAGCACCCCTCCTCAACCTGGAGCACCCTCCTTACCCTGGAGCACCCCCTCAACCTGGAGCACCCCCCTCCTCACCCTCGAGCACCCTCCTTGCCCTAGAGCACCCCCTCCTCAACCTGGAGCACCCCCCTCCTTACCCTGGAGCACCCCCTCATTCCCACCCCACCCTATCCCAACACAGCCCCTCAGCATTCTGGCCAGGGGTGGAGGAACACTGACATGAGACCTGCAGGGCTGCTAACGATCAAAGCTGTATGTTGTGCACACGGAGCTTCATTTACTTCTCTCGGCTTTTGTTTATATTTGAAATTGTCCATAACATTAAGTTTTATTTTAAAGATGAGTATAGTTCCTGCCTATGGCTGCTTACACTTAAGCTGAGACAAGATAAAAGTGTGAAAAGCTAAGCAAGACAAGACAAGCAACATCATCATAAGATGACTATATCATCTCCACAGCCTCACAGACGAGCTGCAGAACGGACGGCAAGGGCTCCTCTGAGGCACCTGCGCTGCCTGACCCCAGCTCTGAGACAGACTGCCCCTGGGGTCCGCTCAGGCTTCCTTCTTCTCAATCCCACAGGAACTTTCAGCCCCAGGATGATTTAGGTGAGTGGTAGAGGATGGGGGCACTTCAGGTGATAGCCTGGGGGTGGTGTCTGCACCAGGTGGTCTCTGTGTGGAGTTCACATGGGGGCTGGTGAGAAATGGTCACCCACGATTTGCCAGACAAGCACCAATGGTTAACTTTAAGTTGAAAATGACCCTGGAAATGTAGTAATGCAAACATCACGTTTCACCAGCCCTACAGCAGGCAGGCCATAGTGGACTGTGACTGCCTCTCTGGCTGGCCCCCCGACGGATCAGATGGCAAACAGATGACTCTTCAGCCAGGTTCTGCTTGATCCTTCGTTTGTCTGCAGATAGCCTCCCAGTTCCTATGATGTGTGCAGCACTGCCCCAGGGCTATGGAAATACCAAGGCTCATAACACAAGCCTTGAACCTCTTAAAACTTACAATCTCCAGAGGTATATATAAGTGGAAATTGGCCAGAGGTAAACATCTGTCCCTAGACCATTTCTACCCAGCAACCCCACAAAGCTAACCCTCCTGAATCATAACTAGCTGCAGCACAGACCGTGGTTGATTCTGAACCTGAGGGCACACGCAAACAGCTCAGCTCAACCCGTGTGCTGTTTCACCCCTTTCTCCTCTACACCTGAGAGCAAGAGGAAATCAACTCTGAGACAAGGCACTGCCAAAGCCAGCCTCTCACCAAGAAGCCCGTGCCAAATCACCAGGTCCACAGACTGCATGCAACCCATGCTGTTATTTTAATGCTGAGGTGCAGGTCACACATTACAGTCTGCACACAGAAGTAGTCTGTGCTGGCAAGGACCCCAGGGCCCAAGTCCTGCAACCCACCCTAAAGAGAGACCCTCTGCGGGCAGATAAGCGGCTTCTGTCTGGTCCCCTGCAGGCCAAGGAAACCAGGACAACTCCCTGCAGATGCCTCCTACCGTCTGACAGTTTTCCCTATGTCAAACCGAACTCCCTCTCCCTCCTTCACCTCTTGGGACCCAGCACCTCTTGGGGGAGTGACAAAAGCTGGCTACTGAACATGTTTCTGGTGCCTATGCCGGCCAGGCATCAGGAAGGCCCTGAGGGTGAATGATACCTAATTCCTACCCTCAAGGAGGTCAGTCAAGCAGGGGAAATCAGGCCAAAGCAGAAGAACATGAAAACAACGAGCCAGATGCCTCAAAGGTGTGCTTTGTGCCAAACTGGCCTGTTTTTAAAGGTGCTACTCTGGCAACAAGGCACAGACCATGACAAATAGTGGTGCCAATCCTCCAGCTGCTCACAGGCTGGCAGAGGCGAAGGGAACCACCAAAGTGCTTCCCAGGGGAGGCGCCCCTCCAACCTGGGCCCCACACATGACCACATGGCTGAGCATGAACTCAGCATGACCGATTTGGGAGCAGGCACAGCTTCCCAGCCTCGCCCTTAGCCTTGAAGACACCAGGCACCATACGATTTTCAAAAAAATGGCCCAAATAACTTTAACTGGTGGAGAAGCCTTCCTAGAAAGTAGAATGTCGAAACCATTAGGTAAAGAAACGCATCACAGCAAACCCAGCAGCTTTCCTCTGCCACCTCACCGTTTCAGCACAGAACGGGGGGTGGCTGCTCTACCCGAGGACAGTGGGCGTGTTGCACTGATGCACACCCCACTCCTGCTGTAGGGAGCTGGAAAGTACACACACTGGGAGCTGGGGGGCAGCAGGCATGGTGGGGGGCCTCTCCGCTTTTCCAGAAACACAATGAACAGGAGGGCACTCAGGGTTTTGGAACTGATGTTGCTTTTGAACATGAAAATGTAAAGGGAAATTCTGGTTGAAAAAATAAACTAAGAAATAATTTTGATACACAGAATCAGGATTCCAGTAAACGATCATGGATTCTTCAATTCACTGGAATATTCTCCAGATCAACACAGAGTCTGAACAGTGGTTTTAGCCCGTGCAATCACTCATTTTTCATTCAACAAGTGTTTTTATTAAGTGCTCATGTTCATCATCACCAAAATGATCTTATAATCTTTGACCCCAAAAGACAAAAGGACCAACTTAGCCCCAAGAAGGAGCACAAAACTAGATGCCATTTCACTTCATGAATGGAGCCCCGGCACTGGGGTGCAACTGGGGTCCATGTGTGCCTAAGTCTCTCATGAGGAAATGGGAGCCCTGAGGGTTGAAGGAATCAGCCGAAGGTCCAAGGCAGGGAGACAGGGAGGGAAGGCAGGGCTTCTGAGGCACCACCCAGCATTGTGCAGACTTCTCACGTGGAACATATGCCACTTCTTATAACTGTGCAGAACCTTCTGGACTGGCTTGGAAATGATCCCTAGATCCTTACAATATTCTTGCAATATTTTCCATCTTATGCTTGAAACAACTTTTGAAGTTGGAAACCTAAAATGTAGCTCTTAGTTAGACAAACATGCACACGCTAACTCTGGTCCACTCAACATTTTCCTGGAAGAGGGCCCAGGTGCCAACAGCTGGCCCTGAGTTTTATTCAACTGAAGCTCAATTTATCAACTCACTTGGGGTGACCAGGCTCTGAGTTACTGCATCTCCTAAACAAATTCTTAGAGGCTATCTTCTCTGTCAGAGCATCTGTTTATTAATCTACAATGAGAAATGCATTTCATGGGTGGGACAGTGGCCTCTACTTGGGGACGAAAGTTAATAATAAGGTGACACATACCAACTGGCTCCACGTGCACAACACCAAGCGCAGCATTTTCTGGAGAAAGTGCATGAAGTCTAGGAGGGAAGGAAACACACTAGGTACCCAGGGCGCCTCGGGGACAGTGTTCAGGCATTCTCTCGTATGTATCTTATTTAGTCCTGTAATTTAACAACACAAAGCTGCCCCTGAACAAGGACTTTCCAAGTGCAAGGCCCGGGGGTCCTTCAGTTCAGCATTCAGCAAATGTCTAATGAGTGCTTGGTATGCCTGGCACTGGGGGTGTAATGCGAAGGAACCCCCGTCCCTGCTCCAGGGGCCCCAGTCTAGTAGGGGAGAGAGGTCTACCACACTGCAGTGATCAGGCCTAGGCAGGGGTGCGGACCACGACTGGAGGAGGCATCAAAGCCAAGTGTGGGTTGGGCAGACCGCTCCAAGAGGCCAGCTTCAGCAGAAAACTGAAGCTACAATTCTGTCCAGCTGGGCAGGTCAGTGGCTACACCCTACAGAGTCATACCTGCCCGAGGTGTACAAGGCACTGTGACAAAGCCCCTCCTGTAAACTCCATGACAAGGAGCACCTTCTGTTTTCACCTGCATTGCCACATTGCCTATCTTAATTTCAACTAACTTCCAGTATTACTCCATGACAAGGAGCACCTTCCGTTTTCACCTGCATTGCCACATTGCCTATCTTAATTTCAACTAACTTCCAGTATTTACCACAAGACAAGTCAACAGATTAGCTATCTCATTAAAAAAAGTTAAGTACTCAGGTGCCTACCAACAGAAAAAGAACCTTTCTTAGGTGCTACAGAGGCCTAAAGATGAGCACAACACAGCCAGTGCCCTCAACCCTTCTATAGACCGTGAGTTCCCCATCTCAGGACTCCGTGTGAACCGGACCTCCTGCACTGCTGCCAATTTGCTCTGTTGACAACCACACAGCGCCCCCGGTTCTCCCATGGGCGTCAAGGACGAAAGTCCAGGCTCGAGTTGGCGCCAACACCTCAAGTTGGTGTGGGCGTGCTCTTTTCCTTGACCTTTTCCCTAAATCATTTCCAACTCAGATCTTGGGTCCTAAATTGACTAAAAATCCACATGAAGATTGCTCTTGCTCGGCAGCCATGACACTCTGGCCTCTTATTCTTTGGCTTAAGATGGATGAACCCGACAACCTACAAATGGCTCCTCATCTTGCTCACTGTCCACCCGCAGCCGCTGGTTCTCAGACCCAGAAGCCAGCAGGAACTCTCCACCCAACCTTCCCAGAGCAGGGGTCACAGGATCAGGTCCTCCTGGCTCACAAATGCACCCGTGAGGGACCCAAGCAATCATTCTAGACGGTTCTTTCCTGGCTGGACTTGCACCTACCTCGTTCTCCATGGAACACCCCGTTGGAAAATCGGTTTGAAGAGGAATTTCTTTGGAGGAATTCTGGTTCCTCCCTCTCTGCCGACAGTTACTGTGCATTCTCCTGTGTTCACTTCTGATCTTGTTGAAAAATATGGTCAGATGTTAGCCCTTCCTCTAAAAAAAACATGTGAATGAACAGGAAGACCAGAAACCACAGCTTCCTTCTGCAAACCCCACTGATGCTGTTTACAGTTTTTTAAAAAGTTTAAGAGGCAGGCAGCACCCTGAAAGTGCTGGCAAAAACCAGACAAGCTGTGTACACAAAAAGACGCAAAGTAAACCAGTGCATCTTCCTTAGTAAACCGGTGCATCTTCCTTACTACCTCCAGCACACAGAGCCTATGCGTGGCCTTCCCCACATTTCTACCCACTGCTGTGTAGTCAGTTGAGGGACGTTATTTTGGAGGTCCAACTATTCTGCAAACCCAAATGCCAAAGAGTAAAAAAAAAAAGCAAACCAAGAACACTGCTGGGGCTCCCCCTCCCAGCCATAAGTCACCCTGCTGAGTGGGAGGCGAGACCTGCTAACCAGGCTGTTCTCGGAATTTGCTCCAAGGGCATAGTGGTCCGGGGACTTAGGCAGAGCACACCTTCTTCTAAGACCCTCAGCCCACAAGAGCCTCTACCTGCCTCCAGGACTCTTGAGTTGGAGCCACAACTTTGAAACCAGAGTGTCTTTCTGAGCAAGCTCGCTTTAACTTCTTCAGGGTCAAATCTCCTAATCTAGAAAAGGACAAGTTAAGTTTGTCAGTGGTAAAGACCTGTATACCCTCTCAATGTTCCAGAATATCTTGCAAATAGGAGAGGCTACAAGAGCCCAACCTGGGATGCAAGAACTGTCGGGTGGGGTAAGCAGGGGACCCCACATGTTTCTGTGTTGACTTGAACACTGGTTGTGGTTTTGCATTTGAGTTGTGCTCGCTATTTTCATTGGCCATGTAACTGGGAAAGACACTGCAGGAGGCCGGTGCAGCTGACGCTGTGCACAGCTAAGAGTAGGACACGGAAGACACTTCGTCCACACCTGAATTTTATATAACTTCCTCTCCAGTGTGGCCAAATGTGAGCATGTACCTCTACAGAAGGACATCCAGGTGGCAGTGAAGCTCCTCAGGGCTCCTGTGACCAGTCCCATGGATGCAGGGAGCTCTGGAAGAGGTCTGGTCTGGAGCTTAGGACTCCCCTAGAATCTATGTGCTTCCAACCTTCTGACCAGAGAACTTCTTCTGTGGCTGGGCAGGAAGTGCTGCCTGAACCTGGGCCGAAGGAGCCAGAGCACCCACAGGGGGAATGAGATGAAGGAGAGGAGCTCCCATGAGGGAATGAGATGAAGGAGAGGAGCTCCCATGAGGGAATGAGATGAAGGAGAGGAGCTCCCATGAGGGAATGAGATGAAGAGTAGGAGCTCCCACGAGGGAATGAGATGAAGAGTAGGAGCTCCCATGAGGGAATGAGATGAAGCAGAGGAGCTCCCACGAGGGAATGAGATGAAGGAGAGGAGCTCCCACAAGGGAATGAGATGAAGAGTAGGAGCTCCCACGAGGGAATGAGATGAAGGGAGGAGCTCCCATGAGGGAATGAGATGAAGAGTAGGAGCTCCCACGAGGGAATGAGATGAAGAGTAGGAGCTCCCATGAGGGAATGAGATGAAGGGAGGAGCTCCCATGAGGGAATGAGATGAAGAGTAGGAGCTCCCACGAGGGAATGAGATGAAGAGTAGGAGCTCCCATGAGGGAATGAGATGAAGGGAGGAGCTCCCATGAGGGAATGAGATGAAGGGAGGAGCTCCCATGAGGGAATGAGATGAAGAGTAGGAGCTCCCATGAGGGAATGAGATGAAGGGAGGAGCTCCCATGAGGGAATGAGATGAAGAGTAGGAGCTCCCACGAGGGAATGAGATGAAGAGTAGGAGCTCCCATGAGGGAATGAGATGAAGGGAGGAGCTCCCATGAGGGAATGAGATGAAGGGAGGAGCTCCCATGAGGGAATGAGATGAAGAGTAGGAGCTCCCATGAGGGAATGAGATGAAGGGAGGAGCTCCCATGAGGGAATGAGATGAAGAGTAGGAGCTCCCACGAGGGAATGAGATGAAGAGTAGGAGCTCCCATGAGGGAATGAGATGAAGGGAGGAGCTCCCATGAGGGAATGAGATGAAGAGTAGGAGCTCCCACGAGGGAATGAGATGAAGCAGAGGAGCTCCCATGAGGGAATGAGATGAAGCAGAGGAGCTCCCACGAGGGAACGAGATGAAGAGTAGGAGCTCCCATGAGGGAATGAGATGAAGGGAGGAGCTCCCATGAGGGAATGAGATGAAGGGAGGAGCTCCCATGAGGGAATGAGATGAAGCAGAGGAGCTCCCATGAGGGAATGAGATGAAGAGTAGGAGCTCCCACGAGGGAATGAGATGAAGGGAGGAGCTCCCACGAGGGAATGAGATGAAGAGTAGGAGCTCCCACGAGGGAATGAGATGAAGAGTAGGAGCTCCCACGAGGGAATGAGATGAAGGGAGGAGCTCCCATGAGGGAATGAGATGAAGAGTAGGAGCTCCCATGAGGGAATGAGATGAAGAGTAGGAGCTCCCATGAGGGAATGAGATGAAGGGAGGAGCTCCCATGAGGGAATGAGATGAAGGGAGGAGCTCCCATGAGGGAATGAGATGAAGAGTAGGAGCTCCCATGAGGGAATGAGATGAAGGGAGGAGCTCCCATGAGGGAATGAGATGAAGAGTAGGAGCTCCCACGAGGGAATGAGATGAAGAGTAGGAGCTCCCACGAGGGAATGAGATAAAGGGAGGAGCTCCCACAAGGGAATGAGATGAAGGAGAGGAGCTTCCATAATTTGTTAATATCTACTAAAATTACAAAAGTACATAAGCTTTCCAGGCAAGTGCACTTTCAGGACTTAATCCTACAGATGCATCTGCACACATGTGAAAGGTTAGTGAAAGGCTCATCACTGCATTTTTTTGTTAGAGCAAAATGACAACCTAACAGTCCATAGACAGGCTACTGTTGAAATCAATCACATGAATCCACAGGAGAAAATGCCATTCAGCCCTAAAGAAGAATAATGAAACTATATATGCATAAATGAAAGCTCTCCAAAAAATATTGTCAATAAAAAATAACCCAAAAGAGGTTCCTATTCCCATAACAGTATAGACTGTCTCAGAATAACCCTCTCACAGATCAAGATCATGAACTCTTGGACCTAAAAGTAACAATACCCCAGTAGCGATGAGCACATCTACCAACCAGATCTTGGTTTCTAAATACCATTTTCACTGAAAGCAACCAGGGCGCCCTAGACAACGTCCGGTTCAAGGTTGGGACCGGAAGCATCAGATGATCCTGGACCATCTTGCAGCAAATGGAAGCAAGAGCTCAAAGAACAACAGAGATTTGTCAAAAGACACCAGACACACAACAATGTGAATGTACTTAACAACACTGAACTGCACAGTCTAAAATGATTAGGATGGTAAACTGCATGTTATGGAACTTTTACCACAATTAAAAATAAAAAGACACCAGAGCCAGTTTTAAGTGGCTCCTACTGGCTGAGTTTGGGACAATTTGAGCTTCAAAAGAAATAATGATAGTAAAGCACTATAGTCTTATGAGTGAAATAAGATTAAATAAAAACTTTAAAATGGAGAAACCTGGCAAGTGACCATAGCCAGCATCACCAGGAATGCGGCAAACCAACATCAATCAGCAAGCGTGGGTGGGGTCCCTGAATGGATGGCAATACTGGATTCATGTTAATTTCCTGATTGCGATGGTCTTGGTAAGATGAGGCTGGAGTGCCAATGTACTGAGGAAATATATACCGAAGGATAAAGGGTCACGGGCATGCTTTCTGCAATTTATTGTTAAACGGTTTAGAAATGTTAATGATCGGAATCTGGGTGGAGGTATATGGCTGCTCGGTGTACTATTTCTGCCAACTTTTATGTAAATTTAAAATCATTTCAATAGAAAAAGGCAAAAAATCAGTTGTTTAAAGCAAAAATAATATGTTACACATATGGAAATAAAATGTATGTCAAAATTCTGCAAACGACAGGAGGAAGCATAAATGGAATGCTACTGCCGAGAAGTTGTTCTTATGTTAGACCGGAAACGGCATGACATTAATTTACAGCAGTCTGTGACAAATCTGGGAGGCGTGTTGTAATCCCTAGAGGAGATCCTGCTAAAGAGCACTTAGCAAGAGAATGGAATACAAAAATACTCAACCCAAAAGAAGACAGAAAAGGAGGACCACAGGAAGAAAGTGCAAAGAGGAGAAATGGAAAACAAGAGCACTGTTGTCAACAGACAGAGCCATGTCAACAGTCCATTAAATGTGAAGGGCAGGGTCAAGAGGCAAAGTTGTCAGACCAGATAAAAAAAGAAGATATAACAAGTGTATAAACAATATGCTGTTTATAAAAGATACAGTTAAATACAACGCTATAGACTTGGTGAAAGACACACCATGCAAGCGTGCAGCACAAGACAGCTGGCGTGGCTATACTAATACCAGACAAAGGAAATTTCAAGACAAGGACTATTACCAGAAATAAAGATGGTCATTTCACAATGAAAAAGAGCTATTTCAACAAGACATAATGATCCTAAATCTGTATGTACTTAAGAACAGAGGTTCAAAAATACATGAAACCAAAACTAACAAAACTACAAGGAGAAACAAACAAATCCAAAACAGTAACTGGAGATTTTAACACCATCTCTCTCAATAACATAGAATTAGTAGACAAAAGTTCAGGAGGGAACAGTTTGGTGGTGTCTTATAAAGTTTAACATATGGTTACCGTGTAATTTGGCAATTCTGTTATTAGGTATTTACCCAAGAGAAATGACATGTGTCCATGCAACAGCTTGTGAACAACTGTTCATAGAAGCTTTTCATAATAATTCAAAAACTAGAAAGAACCCAAATGTCCAACAACAGGTGAATGGATAAACAAATTGTGGTATATACATACAAAAGAATACTACTCAGCAATAATTGATACACACAACATTGGATACATGGATGAATCTCAAAAACCTTATGCTGAGTAAAGGAATCTTTGCACAAAAGAATATATACTGTATGAATCCATTTGGATGAAGTTCTAGAGCAGATAAAACTAATATAGACAGAACTAATTTACAGTGGGAAAAAAATCAGAACAGTGGTTGCCTTGGGAAGGGACTTCCTAAGAGGCATAAGGGAACTTTCTGAGTGATGGCAATGTTCTATTTCTTGGCAGGGGTTTACGTTACATAGCTGTATGCATTTGTCAAAATTTAGCAGATGTACATTTAAGATGTGTATATTTCATTGCATGTGAATTTTACAGCAAAAGAAATTGTAAACAAATCTTGAACCCTAGTTAATGAAATATATACTGAAGTGTTTAGATCACAGTGAACTGATGTCTGCAGTTTACTCTGAAATGCATCAGAAAAATAAGATGGGTTGATGAATGGGTAGAGGGATGAACAGATGGCTAGATATGGGATCAAACAAGTATAGCAAACATTAATGGTAGAATCTAGGTGGCAAGTGTTCAGATATTTGCTGTGAAGCTCTTTCAACTCTGGCGTATCCAAAAATTTTCACACTAAAATGCTGGGTGCAGAGGCTGGAAAAGCAAACAGTGGCTGTATACACCTCTTCCAAACAGTGGGGCTGAAGATGCACAATATCAGGGGCAAAGAGCCTTAGAACAGAGCCTGAGATGGGTCTGACACAGGATGTACGATGGGTAGGTCTGCTGTGGCTGCCACGTGTACCACAGAACATAAAATGTAAGAACTGTTGAGAGTAACATGTCTACACAGTAATAAAACAGTTAGACACAGTCAAACCTGGAACATTTCCTGACATGGGCCATGTAGGGTAACATACCTGACACGTAGGTCTGTCCAAGGCGTTAAATTAATAACCTGTATCCCCACCGTGTAAACAGCAAGGGAAAAAAGGAATATTCTAAACCACAGCTGACTGCATGTTCATGGTAACAACATGCAGGAAGCATATTAGATTTCTGGAAAAAGCTAGCATGGAATTTTAAACTATAGAATGGATAATAAAGATTCAAAGAATATAAGTTTCTCTCTTTTTCTTCTCAGAGTCACAAGTAACAACACAGGTGAAACAGCATCTCCCACCTGAAACAGGTGACTCGCACACCGGGTTTTCCTTATGAACAGCAACACAACAGGGTCAGGCTCACCACTGTTCTCGTATGTTCAGAATTCAACTAAGCTTTCCACCTCCTGGGTTACAAGACACACGGCAGTTCACTATCCTAAGCCTCAAACAAAAGCCCAAATTCCAACCTCCTACTGTACTTACTGAAGAGGATTATTTTCACTGCACGCCTGCGATCAAATGCCCTAATTTTTAACACGATCCAGCAAAAACTGCTACTGTTCAGGCACACTTAGGAGGAAAAACTGTAACATTTTTGGCACTGGCACAGAGCTAAAGAAATTTCCTTTTTATTTCTACTAAATTGACAAATACAAAGCTAAATTCCCTTACAACTGCATAATCATTAAAACTGAGCGCATTTCAAGAGCCATTGCTCTTGGATTGAGGAATAAGAAAGAGCAAGCCGAGCAGCAAACAGTGCCAAAGCAGAGCAATGACGTAGAAGCCACGCAAAGATGACACAAGGCTCAGCGCACTCCCCCCTGCAGACCTTAGGCAGAAAGCCCATCATGGACCACAGGGCACAGTGAGTGTGCGGTCTGCGGCCCACACAGAGCACAGGGTAGGTCATCCTGCTGCTCTGAGTAGCTCATCTGTGTCTGGTGCAAGAATGGAGACCAGGTCCTCAGAACCATTGGGCTAGGTTGAGACTGATTCCCACCACGCAGTCCTAGCAATGGGCCACTGAACTAGACAGACATCAGGCTGACAACTAGGATTTGCTTCAGAATAACCTGCTTAGTCTGCCTTAACAAACACCACAGACGGGGCAGCTCAAACAACAGACATTTATTCCTCACAGTCCCGTAGGGTGGAAGGTGGAGATGAAGGTGTCAGCAGGGCTGGTTCCTCCCGAGACCCCTCTCCGTGGCATGCAGACAGCTGTCTTCTCCCTGTGTCCTCATATGGTCTTCCCTCTGTGTGTGTCTGTGTCCCGATTTCCCCTTCTTATAAGGACACCAGCCAGATTGGATCAGGGCCCACCCTAGTGACGTCATTTAACCTAAATCATCTCTTTAAAGGCCATATCTCAGACCCTTTCTCCGTTGCTGGGGACTAGGGCTTCCACATATGAATTTGAGGAGTACATGGTTCAGCCCATAACACCTGGGGAGCAGGGGTGGATGAGGAAAAACTGAACCTGAAACAAGCTGCCCATGCACCGACCATGTTTGAAGTTGGGGCACGGGGATGTCATTACAACATTTTCTCTATGCTTCTACTTGATGTCTTCATAACAACAAGGTTTTCTTATTCACTCTTAGCAAAGCACGCTTCCTAAAGTTCCACCCTCACCTGTCCTCTGAGCTCCACTTCAAGCTCTGCGGCCACAGAGCACATCCAACTCACCCGTCTCCCCAGTATCTGCGCCTGGCTCACAGTCCATGCCACTGAACGGTTCTTAAAAGAATAAATAAAAACCTCCAGTGGCTTCAGCTGCACACATGACTAAACCCAAACTCCCCCACCACGCCCCCCAGCCCTCCCAGCACTGCGGGGCCTCGGTCTCCACCTCTCCTGCTTCTGAATGTCACATACATGGTCCCCCACGTGGAATTAGCGGACACCCACCCATGTCTCTCCTGACACGATGGCACTGGCCCTCTCTCATTTTCTAACGTTGTATGAGCAGCTTACTCTTCAAAAAGAATGCAGTGTCCTCAGCCCTTCTTGTCACTATAGTAAGCATGTAATAGACACTCAAATAAATAAATAGGATGATTTCATGCTGATCAGCTAAATCTACGGTACTTAGCCGTGGCTGTTAACTAACACGAGAGTGGTGATGAGGATGGAGGAGTTGGGTTATTATTGCTGACAGAAATGAAGAAATGTTAAGACCAACAGTAACTGCAGTGACCAAACTCACTGGGTACAGGAGGCACTTGTCCCCAAACTCATGGGGCAGAATGCTGAACGCCCTTCTCATTTCAGAGCAGCCCCCCACTGCAGTACCACTGCTAAGAGAAAGGTTTCCCTCTACACTATCTTCCCCTCGATGACACTCAGAGCAGTAACTGAGAAGCACTACAAGATTCTGATGTGCTTTCTCAATCTAAATCGTCACAGTCAGTGGGTAACAGAATCTGGGCCCAGGGACTATATAGATCCTTACGTGGAAAATTAATAAATACATGATACTATATAAATAGTAACTCTCCAAACCAGAGAGGAATGAGCCTCATGTTTGCCGGTCATTCCAGACTCGTCTAACCTATGGTCTCCACCAGGCACCTTCGGCCCTGGTCTTCCGGCCTCCTCACCCTGGGGCGCCACGTTGCCCCGCAAGAATCACTGTGACAACTATCTAAGAGGAAAGATATAACAAGGTATAGAGGCCCATATTCACTTTGCTAACCCATGTTACGGCTATGACAGCTATAGAATCAATTCAGTTATAAAAGCAATTTAGTAGGTCATGACCAGCAGTATTTTTAATGAGAGGAAAAAAAAAAAAGAATGGAATAAAAAAATCAGAGAGCATTGCTTGTAGTAAGCACCATTTCTTTAAACTTTCATTTCAGCTATAAACATTTACACACAAGTGCACACATCAGTGGAGAAGGTATGGCTGTCTGATGGCTGGAGTTACAAAAGTTTTAAAGGCAATGGTCCAGCCCAAGCTCCCAGTTCTTCACAGACACTGGCTGAAGGAGGATTCTGCAGGTGCATGAGCTGATAATCCGGGGCCCATAACCTAGGGGATCTTTTTCTCCCCTTTTATATGGAAACTCTCAAAATTTCACAGAAGTAGACAATATAATGAACACCCATTGCCAAAGAATTCAGCTATCTCTCCTTTTTTTTTCTAGTTTGAGTAAAGCAAATCTCAGAAATCATAGTATTTCACTTATAAATACCTCAGTATCGATGTCTATCAGATCAGAACTTGACAAAACATATTACAACTATTATACCCAACAAAATCAATAATAATTCCTAATTATCATTTAATATCCAGTCCCACATTTCTAGTGTACCTTATAACCTTTTTTTTATTTAAAGAATGCAAATAAAGTAGATCAATTTAAAAATATTTAACTTTGTTCAGGTTGAAATCATGGCCACCAGTAGTGCGACCCATGACCTAACAGCAGGAGAAGCAGCAGAAGCCATGACCCAAACAGGGTTGAGGCCCAATGGTGACCTCCCACAGCTGTGGCTTCTCATGGGCTGTGACACTCATGTGAGTCAACTGTTTTTCTAAAAATGCACACAATCCAACTCAAGTGTACACCTAAGTTTCTTATAAAAAGAAATTACATCCTAACAGAATAGTGTCGAAACACATGGAACTTGGGTGCGTTTTGTAAGGAGGCAGCCTTATTCTCCAAACCCCAAATCAAGACTTGTGGTCTGAAAGGTACCAGTCACTCTGGGGACATCCAGGCAGGAGAGTGACCCCCGTGGTCGTTCCTACTCCCCGGACCCCACATCTCTAGCAGCCAGTGGACTTCTCTGTCCACACACTCATCCCGCAGACGTACCAGGACCTAGCCATCTCCCCACTGGCTCCACCTGCATCCCCATCACCCAGCGCCTTCCACGGGACATTAATAGGGGCTCAAGTCACCCTCACCATATGTGCCAGGGTAGCCTGAGAAAGAACATGGCTGTACCTGGGGCCACTTTATATGAAATCCACTCTGGTCTACTGGGTCTCTGGCAGCTTGCTGATTCCTGCCCTGAGGAAACAGGCCACGTTAGAACAAGCCTGAATAACTGCTCAACAAAACACTAAGACAAGTGTCTGAAGACCAGAAAAAAAGCTCACCAATCCACATTTTTAAAGGTTTAAATGTGCGTTTTTTGAGGGAGCTAACTTGGAAAGAGAATTTAAATGTCTAAACTGTACTTCCATAAAACTATTGTCATTACTTCTGCTGTTTGAGCTTGAATTTGTGTATAAGTTTTAAAATAGGTATCTCTAGTTCATTTACCATAATGAGAACAACTTAAGTACCAAATTTCATGAGTTGGAAGTGACTTCACATCGACTAGGGGAGCAGGGCAGGAAGGTTCTGCCAGCTTGCGACTGGCAGAGAGCAACGGGCACAGTGTGCTAAGTTATGGCCTGGATAAGAATCCGTGCCCCAGAGCTCTCCGTCTGGCCTGCCCGTGGGAAAATGAGCTGGGGCAGTGGCAGCATAGACAACACAAAACTCCAGGCTCAGGCAACTAGCTGACAACTGATTATCTCCTCTAACAGAGACAATGAAATTCATCATTAACCTTCTCTATGCCTAATCTTTCCATTGCCCCCAACTCCAAAATTCTTGAGTTTTACTGGTTTTTTCACTTCTACTCCAAAACCTCAGAAATGTCTTACTGCTTCTGTCACTCTCAACATTACTGAATGTTTTAATGTTTCTACCAAAGCTCGTAGAAGGCTCTAGAAGAAATTCAGTCAATCCGATCCAGGTTAGCACCCACTTGAAAGGAGTGACTCTCCTTACCAGGCACTGTCTGGCCTGATTGTGGAAGATGCTGTGTGGCAAGGACTGGTGTTTGCGGGGAGTGAGCTAACTATTCTGTAGAATGCTGGCAGCCAAGAGCACTGGGGACAGGCCATCTCCTATAAGGGCCCTGGCCCACCTGCCTGTCTGTGACAGAGAAGGATGGGATTGACTGAATTTCTTCTGGAGACTTCTACCAGCTTTGGTTGAAACATTCAACTCAGCTTTCCTCCTTTGTGGTGGGCAGCATCCCTCTGCAGTCCAATGCTTGTAGGCTGAATTACTTTCTTAGGCTGTTTTCCAGACTTAAACCATCTTTGTAGGTAACCACAACAGATATGGCATTTAAATTAGACATGCGTGTTCATAACGTAACAAAACAATGAGTAAAGAAAGGGAGGGAAGCAGCACCACACAATCCCCCGAAGACCACCTGGCTATACTCGATTTCAAATACGACCTTTTTAAAATGAGGCACCTTGTAAAACGAGGTGATGAGCAATCGTCAACTGAAGGACACAGCTGGCTCTGAAGAGTGGACGGTGGTAAGATCATAGGATTTAGCAAGGTCTGTTTTAAACTTGTGCATAAAAGTGCACACACACATTTATTAAAACGAAAATGGTAAGACATTTAAGCAGATTATAAAGCCTGTATTTGAAAAATATGCATTTAATTGAAACTCACTTTCCATTTTAATGGTAGCTTATCTCACGTGGTTATTTCAGTCTCCTTACAATGTTGAGTTTCTTTACCAACTGCTCTAGCCTGTAATTAAAGCCACATTTTTAAAACTACATAAACTAAGAAGCGTCTGAACTATGTCCGAAATCCAACTGCCAAACGTAATGTCACTAACATCACTCAGCTGGTATTAGGTAGGGCAAAACTAAACCCGTGAACGGGCTGTATCGCGAAGCACAGCTTTTGCTTCTACTTGATATCAAAAACTGACGCCAACTAAGCGGTAAACGTTTCTACATTAAGCTTACACCCCATTGTCTCTAAGATACCAACCGTGGAAAACTTTCCGGGCCCTAACCGGGGCCAGCTCTTCTGCAGCCACTGGTCACTGACCCGAGGGAAAGGCCATGTGGAGAGCCTAGGTCTGGGGAGAGTCACTGACCGGAAGGGGCGGAAAGGCGTGGCTCTTTCCTCCCCCGCCCGCCGGGCCGGCGGGACCACCTAAGCCCATTGTCCAGGGGCTCGCCTCCTACCCCATCCGCGGAGACCGCCTCCCGAGGCCCCGTCCCGGGCCTGACCGGGCGCTGTCCGCCGGGGGGCCTCAGCCTTCCCGCCACGGTCACTACCAACTGTGTGCGCCCCCGGACCTCCGCACGCCGGGCCTCCCCGTCCCGGGCCTCTCCACGCCGGGCCTCCTCAAATCAGACTCCCTTCCCTGGACCTCCCCAAGCCGGACCTCCGCGCACCCCACACCAGCAGACCGAAGGGCGGCCCCGAGGGACCCTCCCCTGTCCCCCCGAGCCCTGGCCCCTCCGCCCGCCTCGCCCTGGGGTCCAGCCCGCCCCCGCCCATGAGGACGCGCCCACGCACGCTCACCTTCTTGCCCTTCTTGCCTTCCTCCTCCATGTCGCCGCGAGCGGCCCCCGCGGCCCGGCCCGCCCCGCCCCGGGAGCCCCACGTAGCCCGCAGCCGCTACATGCTCGCCGGGCCCCCACGGCCGCCGCCACTGCCGCCGCTCCTGCACCGCCCGCTCGGCCGCAATCTCCACCCGCGGCCGCCAGGGGCCGTCGCTGCCCCGCGCCCCGCACCCCGCACTTCCGGGCCGAGGGCGCGGCCACGCCCCCGCCACGCCCCGCGATCACGCCACGCCCCCCAGCCCACACGCCACGCCCCCAACCCCTCGGGGCAGCCGAGAACACGCCTGCCCTGCCCCGCCCCTTCAGGGACGCGGGAGCGCGCCTCTTGCGCCTCTTTCCCGCCCCACGCGCTTCAGGGAGGGCGAGAGCGGGTCTGCCCCGCCCTCAGCTGCCTCCCGGCCCCTCGTGGCCGTGAGAGCGACTATAGCTTTTTAATTCTGCCGCCATCCTTAGGGCAAGCCACTTCCCAACCTGCCTCGCGTTCAGGGAGGCCAAGCTCAAGCCGATGGGAAACGGAGGGCTTGGCCGGCGGGCGGAGGCGGGCGGGGATCGTGGCAGGCGGAGGGAGGAGCGAGTGGGAAGGGGCGGGGCCTGTGGAAGGTGAAGGCGGGGTCTGCAGGAGGGTGGGGCCTGTGGCAAGGGGAGGGCGCGGCTTGCAGGGGTCCACTCCCTTTCTTTTTCTCATTTTGCCCTTTCATTCCCACTGCCACAGTGTCAACTTTAAAATAAAATAGCCAATTATTTTACTAGCAAAATGAGTTTATTTGGGAATGGCAAAGGAATTGCAATTTGGGACATGCAAACTACAGCGAACCACAAGCAAGTCCAGAGAATGAAAAAGGGGAGCTGGAAGGGGCTATTCTAAACAAAAGTTCACTGGAGGACAGTAAGAGTTCAAGGTGGTGGCTGCTCCTCATTGGCTGAGTTGGGGTGTTTTCCACTGGCTGAGCTTGTTGCCAGGAGAGAAGAAAATCTTCCTTCCTCCTGCTGGGGTACTAACGTAGTAGCCAAGTTCCTGCTGGAAACACAAGGTACGTTTATTTCCATTTGGGGTAATTGATGATGAATGGTAGGTCGTGTAGAGCTCCCTCTACAGGCCTTCCCAACTCCAATTTTAGTTGAGATTTCCTTTATTAATTTTCACAACCATGAAGACCTTTTCTAAGACTTCTTCTGTTTTTTTGTGTGTGAGGAAGATCAGCCCTGAGCTAACATCCATGCCAATCCTCCTCTTTTTTTTTTTTTTTTTTGCTGAGGAAGACTGGCCCTGGGCTAACATCCGTGCCCATCTTCTTCTACTTTATATGGGACGCCGCCACAGCATGGCCTGACAAGCGGTGCATCAGTGTGCACCTGGGATCCGAACCCGGGCCGCCAGCAGCAGAGCACGCGCACTTAACTGCTACGCCACGGGGCTGGCCTCAGACTTCTTCTGTTTCAATGCCTGCGTTCCTTAGACAAACACATCAGGAAAGTGGAAATTCAATAGCAAGCATGTCTGGACCCTATCAGAATAAAATGTAGAACCTCAACAGTCACCTGGAATAACTGCCACCCTTTTACAGATGAGGTCCAGAGAATCAGGTGGTTTGCCCAAAGCACACTGCAAATTGGAGCCAGCAGCAGCAGGCCTACTATTTTGCCACTAAACCAAACTGCCAGTAGGAACCATGCAGCACAGTTAGAATGTAAACTGATGCCAAACAAACCAATATTTGTCTCAACTGATATAATTAAAGTATTGGATCCTGTGCCAGTGTCAATGTATTATCTCTCAGCTCCATATTCACTCTCATTCTCTGCTCTGTGGGATGGCACTGGGCCCTTTGAGCATTCCTCCTTTTCCGCGTGGTCCAGTGTAAAGCTTTGCCAGTAGAAGCTGCTGGGAGGCAGTGTAGGAGGAAGGGGCTTTGCTGCCTGGCTCCAGTGAGCTTTCTTGGCAGGCACCTGCAGAACAAGAGGCCTCTGCAGCACCCACCTCCCAACATCAAGGGAGCTCCTCCAGTACAGGTGCTCCGCAGCATCTGGCTCTGCAGTGCACAGCTGCCAGCAGATTCCCCCAGCATGCACCTTGGGAAGTTTTATATCCAAGTGCTTCAGCAAGACACCTCCCCACGAACAGCTTTCCCTGCCTTCTAGAGGGTGGACTGCAGGTTCTGCCAGCACTTCTCTGCCATTCGGCGAGCTGTAGCTATGCGCTCTCCAAAAGTCTGGATCTCAGCCCTGGGGGTGTAGGGGGGTTTCTTCCCTGGGAGCCTTATCTCAGCCCTCAGAATAGTAGCTGCTCCTTATGTTTACTATTCTTGCATTCTTCAGTTCTCTTCACTTTTACTAGCCAATCTCTTGTTACCCTAATCCCATTATACTTAATAATCCTTTATATTAAATCTTTCCTGTACCATGTTTCTGTCTCCTGACTGGGCGCTATTTGGTACAGATACCAAAGAAATAGTTGGTGTCTAGCACTCCCCGAAGGCATTAGGTATTCCAGTCCCTTTGGCACATAAAGCAGAGCTGCAGGAAATGACCTTTCAATCTACCTTCTGCGATAATTTAGCTTACTACATTCACAGACACACATATTGCAGGGCATTTGGTACTTATTCTCCCACCATTCTCAGAACAGAGGCCTGATATTTAAGGTCTTCCACTAAGACCTTTCCATGCTTGTCACTCTGTAATGCAGTAAATAACACTGCTAAAATTTTCCTTAACCTGTGTTTTAGGAAAAACTCAATCTACTCCTGTATTTCTCCTTTACTCTCACTACTACCACACTCACAACAGTTCTGACACCAGATGTGTGGGAGTTTTTCCCATATCATGCAATTCTGTGACACCAGCTGAAAGTCCTACACTTTAACTCCATTCTGACACTGTCTATCTGGAGATCGCATCAGATCCCACAGGTTAAGGACTCAGTCCCACAAGACTGCCCTGCCCCCCACTTCAGATGCCAATCTCAAGTTCAGGTTGTCACATGTGCTTCTGACCAATCAGCTATAAATGAGAGGTTCCCACAACCCCCTCTCTGGGTTTGATTAATTTGCTAGAGTGGCTCACAGAACTCAGGGAAGCAGTTTACTTACTCTTTACCACTTTATTATTAAAGGATATGATAAAGGATATAGATAAACATCCAGATGGAAGAGATGCCTAGGACAAAGTATGTGGGAAGGAGCACAGAGCTTCCATGCCCTCTCCTGAGCAGACCACCCTCCCAGCACCTCCACGTATTCACCAACCCAGAAGTTCTTCGCACCCCAGAATATTGGGGTTTTTATGGAGGCTTCCTCACATAGACATGATTAATTATTAACTCCATTTCCAACACCTCTCCCCTCTCTGGAGGATGGAGATGGTGCTGAAAGTTTTAAATTTCTAATCATGGTCTTTCTGATGACGAGCTCCCATCCAGGAACCATCCAGGAGCCCACCCAGAGTCGCCTCATTAGAAAAAAAGACACTCCTTCCACCCAGGAAATTCCAAGGGATGTAGGAGCTCTGTGCCAGGAACTGGGGGAGAGACCAATATGTGTATTTTCTCTTATCTCACAACCTGACCCTAGGCTGACTCTCCTCAGGCTTCTTCAAATCCACATACACAAGACCAGGCTTCAAGTAAAATTCTGCCTACTAATAATCAGATGGTGATGATTTTGGAAATAAACAAGGACCAACCAAATGAGATCAAGCAAAGGCTACGTGTTCAGAGTTGGCTATAGTGAGAGAGTCGCCCTCGTCACTTGGTTTGCAAGAGACCCAAAGGCAGGCAGGGGATGGGGAGAGCTTCATGGTGGAGAAAGGGGGGCTCAGGGGTGCCCTGGCATTGTGTGCCTGGGGAAGCTGGAGGTGGGCTAACTAGAAGTGGGGTGTCCTCATGATTGGTTAGGGGAATGTGTTTGGCTATCTCTGGTTGGTCCTAACTGGGAAGTGGGAACAAAAATTAGGGAAGTTGTCAGTTATTCACCAAGTCCTGGTCATTTGGCTCATTTGGATTGTTACAGGAGTTATTGTGTGGCTTCCCAGGTTGTCACTAGAGAAAGCAGCCTGACTTCCACCAAGTCTGACTTACAGCAGCTGGCTTCCTGTGCTGGTTGCTGCAGGTTGTGGGTCAGAGTTCTATTTTATAATTGGTCCACTCATCATCCATTTGTATACTCAGTCTCTCATAACAGACCCTGAAGAGGTCAGCTGCAGTGTTAACATGAAACAATATTTCTCCCACGGTCACACCTCAGCTGTAAAGTGTCCTAACAGCCTCCTTCTTTTTCATGGTCACTGCTTTCTTACCAATAACCTCCCTAGCCTTCTCTGTGGCCCCAACCCATGAACAAAAATAACTGAGAGCCAATTACTAAATTGTCTGCACTTCATGGAAGCAACAATCTAGAGCTGAGCCTCACTTCCCCTCTCCCCTCCTCGGAATTATTCATTGCAATCCCAAATCTTACAGAACCCCCTTTCTACTCTCATAATGAGAGGCAGCCCAGAATCCTCTGGGTTTCTCCCTTGTTGCAGCAAGTTAATTAACCGAGGTTTGTTGGACGCCTGGTTTGTCCCTGGTGGACTTGGCTGTTGGGCTTTATCACCCAGCTCAAGTATCACCTCTTCCACTAGACGTTTGGATGCAATTTTTCCCTCCTCCAGCCCCCAGAGCACTTTATTCCTATGCCTCTGATGCTGGAGTTAACCATGTTAGGACATTTCCTCTACTAGACTGTAAGTTCCTTTAAAGATAGGGACTGTATGAGATTCCTTTTTGTATCTGAGAAGTTCTGAGAGAAATGGCACACACCTGGCCAGACTAAGATGAAAGGGCACTGATGTTACCTGAACACAGCTTCATACACATGCTTCCTAGCTAGACTAGTTTTCAAGAAACCCCTGAACAACTGAAAATTACCCTCGATTGGCCTACTCAAAGACAGTTTTCCTGGACTCACATTTTTGCTAGTTTCCAGGTAATTTTTTTTAAGTGAATCTTTTCACTGTTCCCAAGGCTGACTTCAGTTTTTTCCTATTTGTCCCTCTCACCCATCAACTGTCTCCCTCATATAAGAAATAAACAGCTAGCAGATAACTAACTAGATGCCCCTGAGTTGTTCTTTGACATATGTCATGCAACACCTCATACTGTGCTGTGCATGTGATAAATCCAACGTTGACTTAATTAGCAAAGAAGAGAATTTCTTTAGAGTTGATGAAACCAGCAAACAGTTAGCCATTGATGATTAAGTAGCTAGGAACTCAAGTTTTTTTTCCTTTTTGCAATTACTGGTTATAGCTTATAGCTGTTTACCCACCCATCATCAACTGTGCTGTTTAGGCAATATGCTAGCCGACTCACACTAGGTTCCTATAGATAACATCTCCCTGGAGCTTCGATCACCATGGTAATGGGTGTTTGAGCTGTTTTTCAGGAATTAGAACCCCTTGTCCACTTCAGGCCAGTTAAGACCACCAACCCATCAACTGGGCCCATGAAGATGTCTGATAAGCAACCTTTTGATGTCAAGAGGCTAAAACTCCACCCTCAGGTCACAGTGACGCTGCCACTTTGTGAACATGTGTCCTATGAAGAGGCATGAAGTCTGACTACACTTGCGCAGGTCATCAATTACCTCACCTCCCCTCACCTCCAATCATCTATCTCCACATTTCAGACCACCTTGCCCCTACTCCATAAATATCCCTGAGTCCCCATTATCGAGGAGGTGGATTTAAGACTTGTTCTCCCGTTTTCCTCACTTGGCTGCCTTGTGATTAAACCCTCTCTCTAGTGCAATCTCGTTGTCTCGGTGTTTGGCTTTCTGGGCGACAGGCAAAAACAAACGTGGTTTGGTAACATTGATTCAAGTGAATTCTCAATGAATTTATATATCCGGTTTCTGAGCCTGTAAATGACAACAGACCAATCTGATAGATAAATGGCAAGCAATAGGATATATTGAGGAATATAGACTATAATGAGGAAGCCACTTGGTGTAAAACTAATTCAGCCTGACTTTGTTTTTCCAGAAGGGCCTGATGTGGCCTTTGAACATGCACTGTATATCTGCTTTAAGGATTTACCATGTCCCAAAGACAAGAACAAATGCCCTTAAGATAAGGATGCAATTTCCCCCACATTGGCATTTCCTCAAGGATAAGCATTCCTCCCTAGGCTAGGATTTGATTGCTGTGCTCATCCTGTGACCATCTAACTTGAGACAACAGACCTTCTACCTGCTGTGCCTATCAAGACAGCAGGCCTGATACCAGCTGCGTCCATCAATCACTGGGCCGACAGGGCCATCTCGTGACTTTTGTGAAAAGGACATTGCAATCACATGTGATACATGCTCTTTGACGGTATATAACCACTCTGTACACCCCCAATTCTTTGGAGTGCTCCATTCCTTTATGAAAGGACTCTCCCGGGCTATATGTTCCTCAAATTTGGCTCATGATAAACTCACCCCAATTTTGATTTATAGATTGGTTATGGATTATTTGCAGTGACAAGACCAACTCTAGATCATAATGACCCCTCAGAAGTACAGCCACCCCGTGTGGCCCCAGTGGAAGAAACCTTGCATGCCCTACTTTGATATCTCCTTGGCTATGACTCTCCACATTCTTCCAGAGCCAAATTGCTAATTTTCTTTTCAGGCATACATTCCAACTGGCTTCGAAGAATAATGGAGTTACTCTTTCCAGATGTGGTTTTGGAAAAAGTTCTCAAAATCCTCGTCAGCAGATAAGATACTTAACTAGTGACAGTCCTATCTCTGTGCCAGTCTCATGCGGCCTCCTATAGTATAATGCACTTGAACTTTGATTATGTAGTTTTTAATGTTTGGGCATCCTTTCTTATTACTTGGATAAAAGTTTTGATGGAGCATCTTCCCCTCTCTAGTGAATTTTGTTGGTTATCATCTTAGGAAAAAAAGCTCTTCTCTTTCAGTCGTGGGAGAGCTCACCATTTTTGATCACACATATACACGCACACCCTCACACCCATACTCTGGCCCTCCATAACCATTTACCTTCCTGGTTCTCTTTGATTATCTCATGGCAGAGTGACAGAATGGAAAGAGCAGTGAACTCTGAGCTAGAACAACCTGCATCAAACTCTAGCCTTCTATGAGATCTTGGGTGAATATTAGTTTCCACGTTAGCAATCTGGAAGTGATACTCCTGCTCTCTCTCATCAAATTTAACGAAATAATGGGATTTGTATGCTGTAAACTGCTTGAATGTATATACTAGGTGCTACACATAAAATATGAGTTTCAAGTACTGCTCTGCTTTTCCTTTACTTACAGAACCAAGTTCTCACCTTCCTAGCCTGATAGTCAAGACCCTTGACTGTGTAGTCCTTATCCAACTCCCCTTAGACTTAACTGGATCCCTAACAAGCCATGCTCTTTCCAGTCTCAGAACCTTGCGGTGTGCTTTCTTCAGCGGGGGGTGGGGGGGGTGCGGATAACTAAAAACAAAATCTCCTCCCAACTCAGAAAACCTCTTCACAAAAGGAGAAGAGAAAGAATTTTATTGAACAAGCATTAAACCAGAATGTGATGCGCATCACAGGCAATCCACTCAAGGGATACAAGGACAGACAGAAAGTTCACTCTCCTATACAGCTAAGTGGACAGAGCCCATTACACTAGATAACTTGTGCAATTTGGAGTCAGGTGACAAGTGGGCCCTTAACATTCCAGGACACCGGAGATCGCGCTTTGTCCCCCTTGACAATTACATTTCAAAGTCAGAGCTCCCGGGTCCTTGGGAAATATTCCTGACTTGTGAGACTAGCCTGGGCTTACCTAGCCATTAGGTGTTTATCTCCATTTGAAAAGTGCAGAAAATGAAATTCTGAAAGCAAAGAGGCTGTCTTCCCCCTTTTCATCGGGGACGATCCCGCGTCCCGCTCCTCATTTCTGGGGCCTTCCGCCCGCCCCGCTCCCCTCCCGGTCTCCGGTTCCTTTACAAGGCCCACCCCCGCTCCTTCCACCCCTGTCCCCACCCAGCTTCCGCCGGTACCACACTTCTGCCAGCCGTCCTCAGAGAAGACCGCGCCCCGGCCCCTACGTGACGTCATCTCCCTGGGCCGCGCCGGGCCCCCGGGTCACGTGACGACACGTGCGGCCTCCGGCGGGCCGCGTGATGACGCAGGCTCGGGCTTGCCGGTTAGCAGCTATGGCTGGTGGTTGAAGCGTGTTCCTGCGGCCGCGGGCTGCTCCTGGCCATCGTCGTCATCCGAGGCCATCGAGGGTCCCAGGCCGTGCCTGCCCTCTGCTGAGGCCGGGTAAAGATTGTGGGGCCTCGGGGCCCGGTGGGAGGGCGCGCTGGCCCCTCAGTTGTCGCGGGCTGGGCTGCGTCGGGCGGGTGGGGAGGGATCCGGAGGTACCTAGCCCGGCCCGGTCGGCCCTGCGGCGGGCGGGGGTCTCCAACCGAGCTTGTGAGGGTCCCATTCGGAGGACACATGCGGCCTTAGAGGCAGCGCTGGGGGAATGGGGTTGTGGGTACGGCCTGCCCCGAGGAGGAGGACTCGGGCGCGGTAGGAGGCCGGCTTGAGCTGGCGGCCTGCCTTCCAGGGGTGGGCCCTCGACTCGGTCGCAGTAGTTCGTCGCGGGGACGCGCTGCTGAGTGACGCTGCGCGGGTCCCGCGTCCACCCCCCCCCCCCCCGAACCATGAGCGCATGGGCCTCCTGTTCTCTCCACCGTTATTTCACCGGGAGAACCGAGCCTACTTCTGTGTCTTGGCCTACAGTTCCGAAGTGTTTGCTGAACGTAAAATACATACCGAGAAGAACGTGGAAGAAAAGGCCATTTTGTGTAATGATGTGATGATAGGAATGTTTCTGCGGTCGCATAAGTGTAGGAACCTCAGCTCTAGAATTACACGGTCATAGGGAGTACACTTAGCTCCCATCGACTTATCTGCTTGATAAGGCTGTCTCTCCCGAGCCTCCTTCCCTCGCTCCCTCAGCCAGAAAGGATCTGTGTCTGGGGTCCATCGCTTCCTACCATCGGCCCGAGTTACTTGTGCTCGTGCGCTCGTGGAAGAAACGCACGTAGGCCCAATTCAACCCTATGGTCTCTTCCCTCGGCTTTCGGTCGGGGCTGGGGCTCAGCGCATTACTGCTGCGTGCCCCGGGCTTGAGCTCAGGGTTTGAGTGAGTGGGCCGCAAGCCTCCAGCGTGCTTGGGTCTGGGGTGACCCTGTGCATTCCTACAGTGCTTGCGAGAACATTTTGAAACGGTTTGAGGCCTTGCCCTGCTCCATCCAGAGCAAGGTTATAGAAATTTCAGACAACTGCTTGCTCCCTTCCCTGTCTGGTGTGCAGAGTGTTGTATAGATCTGTACTGTCTGATGTAACCGCTTGCCACATATGGTTAAGTTGAACTTAAATAAATTTTAAAATTGTTTTTCATCCGCACTACCTACATTTCAGATGCTTAATAGCCATATTTGGCAAATGGCTACTGTACTGGACTGTGCAAAATAGAGAACATTCACATCTCTGCAGAAGTTGTTTTGGACTTTGGGTGTTTGCTGTGTTCCAGGCTCATTGCAAATGTTATTATACTCTTAAAACAAAAGCCTTAGAAAAGTTGAAAATAAAGCTCCGAGGGAGTGGTGAAGGTGGAGTTGGACCAGCAGCAGGGAGTAATGAGTAGAAAGGAGCAACAGGGATGAGCCCTGCCTTGAGGGCCTGATGGTTCAGGATATTGACAATTAAGAGGCAAACCAAAGGCTAAATTCTGCCCCAGGAGTTGACTGAGGGTGAGGTGAGTGTGCACTGATCTTAAAGGAAGACCTCATGGGAGAGGAAGGCACTAATGTTGGTTGGAGTCTTGTTTTGTGCCAAACCTCTTAATTCTTAACCCAGTTTAAATTTTTGAAGACCACTGTGAGGTGGTCTTAGGTCCAATACAAATGAGGGGCCCCTGGTCAGAATTACATGTCCAGGGTTGCCCAGCTGGAAACTAGCAGTTCGGGATTATAGGCCAGGCCTCTCCAGCCCTATATAGTCTGTGCTCTTTTCCAGGATGCCAGACCGAGAGAGAAGAATCTAGAAGCAGGTGGGAAGTTTGGGTTGGAGGGAAATGGGTTGTGTCCCTGCCTTGGTGTGAGGGCTGTAGGGTGCAGTCAGGGATGGGCCATGATGGAAAGAGTGGCCAGCGTGGTCATGGCAGGGCAGCACAGCTCCTGTGCTCATCTCAGTGGCAGGGTCACACCACACCTCTTCCCTTGAAGGTCCAGGCTTCCAGTCGACTCGGATCTCTTCGGTCCAAGTGCAGATGCTGAGCACACCAGCCTCCACAGGGCTGTGGTCCAGAGACACTGTTTGTGAGGCTCGAGTTTCTGCAGTCCTAAGAGCGAGGTGCTGGCTGCCCTTTTGCCCAGATTGTCTTTTCAAGGATGTTCGAGTAGCAGACAGGCTTGGGATGTATGAGGTGGTGCCTCCCTTCAGAGCAGAGAGCAGGTATGCCCACTGTCCACCGTAAAAGATTTGGCTTTGGTGCACCCTGGGTGCCTTTTCTGTAACGCTGCCTACTGCGTGTGCGGGTGCCTTCTAGCTCCCCTTGCATCACCCTGTAGGAATCGGGGCTGGTGGAAAACGCTGATGTTCTGGCTACTGCTGTTTTGAATAATCAACTGGCTTTGTTTCTAATTGAGGAATCTTGTGTCTCCTACCAGCATCTGTGAAACTGGGGCTTGTCTGCTCTTGGGGGTGGGGGGTAGATAAGACCCTTCACCTCCCCCCAGCAGGCTCTGCTGTGCCCCTACCCCAGCACATAACACGCAGTGTCTGCCATCCCCCAGTGTTTCAGCTGCAGAAAGCACAGGATGCCAGAACTAGAAGAGATCTGAGAGATGATCCGTTCGGTGGCTGTCAGGCTGTCCATGGAATCTGCAGGGGTATGTATGCAGGAAGGGTCTGGCCTAGCAAGTCACGTCACTTCTGTTTATTTTCCATGAATCCTCTGGCCAAGAAGTTTAAAATCATCAACTTATTCTGACCTTCCCATATTGTAAGTCAGGTGATCGAGTCCCAGAAAGGTTAATTTCCTTCAAGCCCACGAGACTGCTTTGTGGACAAACAATTTTCTAGTGTCTGGATTCATGGGGCCCTGATTCTTTGGCATTTGGTTGCCTTTGTGGTTTTGGATTCAACCCACCACATTTTCCCCAGGAATCTCATCAGTGGTGTGCTGGCCTGGAAAAGACAAGCTGCCACTCAGTCTCGTCACAGAGGCCTTCTCAGCTCAAGGTGGAGTCAGGAATGGGAACCCAAGTCCAGTTCTGTTATTGCTACTTGGTGGCAAGAGGCATTTGTAACAATCCCTGGCTATATGTTTACGTCACTTATTTTTCATAGCCGGCGTCCGAGGTGTTTTGAATTTCCTCATTTTTACAGATGAGGAAGTGGGTACTGGGGGGTTGTGGCCTGCCTACATTGACACACCTAATGAGGGTGCAGCAGAATTTGAACCAGGCCTTTGCACCTCAGTTCTCTGAGCAGCTTCGAAGCCTCACTAACTCCCCTGCTAGGAGGAGTCAGGAGTTTCTGGTTCTGCCCAGGCTGGCGTGTGGGTGGCTCAGGGCCTGGTGTGCGTATCTGACTGACATTCTCTGACCCCAGGTGTGGGCGCTGTGTTATCTGCCTCCAGAAGAAGGATCCTGGCTGTGCATCAGGACCCAGCCCCCTCTGACATTTCCTGAATGAGGAACAAGGCATATATAATAAACAGAGTTTTAAATGTGATTCAGCCTGTTTTTTTCTCCTTTTCATGTGCTAGATACAAAGAGGAGGAAGATCTTGCCCTTCCTGAAGGAGTTTCATCCCAGTCCAAGGGACCCCCAGGGTGTTTCCCATTCTCCTTGCTCGTGCTTTTGTAAACTGCAGGGGGGTTGATGGGGCAGAAAGACCCATGATCAGGGCTTTACCTTGAGATCCTGGAGTGAGTTCCGTTGGCTTGATGGGGTTCTCTGCCTCGTCATCCTCTTCACCAGCGTGGGTCAGACTTGGGAGTGTGGATCGAGATCCAAGTGTGTGAATTGATACCCTTAGTATGAGTGATGCACTCACATAATATCCTATTTCATTGGAAAAATAATCAGTCCACCAATGGGTTGCACCCACAAATTTAGCCCATTTAGCTTGATGATGGAGACATTGTGTTGTCAAGGAATGTCAGCAGGCCAGGCTTAGTTAGCTGGCCAACTAAACCAGAAAAGGTGCAAGGAACTACTTTAACTACTTTGTTACTGACGTAATGAGTGGGAAAGTCCCCAGAGGTACCTGCACCCCAAGTCATGCAGCTACACCCTGAGAGGCCCGGGCAGAAAGCCTCACGTCTCACAACCGGAAGCTAGAGGAAACCCTCCTGACCACCTCCTGGGCAGATGGGGAAGAGAGTGGGAGGTGGCCTCAGAGCAGCTCCTCACAAGCACCTTCAGAGGATGAGCTGTGTGGCCCAGGTCAGTATGCGTAGCTCCAGGGCTGCTTGGGGCCCTTCCATGCAACTAACCAACAGTATGTCTGCCCTGAGTTGTGACAATAAATTTTAAGTGCAAATCCTAAGTGGGTATAGTTGTGTAGGGAAGCTGAGAAACTGAATGAGAAACTGAAAGGGACTAGGGATCTGCTGCACGGGTCGATGGCATCAGCAAGGGGGGCCTCGGGTGGGGGCCACAAAGGGACTAGGCAGACGGAGGCATCTTGAAACTGATCTAGATCAGATCATGAGAGTGAAACTGCTGCCCTCAGCTCCCAGCGGCCCCTCCCTGCTGTCCTTCCATCCTCACTCATCCACCTGTTTGTTCCACGGTGGTCACTGCCCCAACTTCTCAGACCCTGCAAGGAGTACACCCTGGGGAAGCTGCAAATAGAGCCACCACTTGTCCTGCCTGAGACAAGGCCGAGACAGACCTGCAGGCCCAGGGGTCCAGCCACACCCAGGAAGAGAAAGGACTTTCAGTGTGATGATGTCTTTGCCTTGTGAGATATGAGGCAGTGGGCGGCAAATCTTTTGTGCAAGCTGCAAGCTGTCAGGGTGGAGAGAGCCCAGGCATGATTGCAGTTAGACTAAAGGTCACACAGCAGCAGTGTCTAAAGCCAGGACTGGCAAGCTTTGCCCATGGGCCAAATCCCCAACCTAAGAATGGTCTTGACATTTTTACGTGGAAAAAACCCAAAGAAAACTTTTTGTGACGCGTGAAAATTCTATCAAGTTCAGGTTTCACTGAAACAACCAAGTTGTTCCTTTCAAATGTTAATACAAACCCTGGGATGACTGATCCCAGAGATTGGGAGGTTGGGGAAGTGAAACCTTGCTACTCAGCTCTGAGAACTCCCCAGATTCTCCCGAGCTTTGGTTTGGAAAGCCCTTCAAAAGCACCAGCCCAAGAGGTGGGCGTTGGGAGGGTGTGCTAGAGCTTGGAAGGATGACCTGAATTTGCCCAAGAGAAACCACGGGCCTGGCGCAGGGTGGAGCCAAAGCCCTGTCCTGATGCGAGGGTCTTTCAGGCCAGGGTCCCCTGGTAGCCCATGGTGCACGGCCTGGTTTTGTCAGGAACTTGAATAAGCATGTATAAGTATGTATCCATTTTAAGCTATTTGAGGGGAAAAAAACCCTGTAACTTGCATATTGAACAATTTCAGAGTTTAAAAAATGAATTAGGGCCGGCCCCGTGGCTTGGCGGTTAAGTGCGTGCGCTCTGCTGCTGGCGGCCCGGGTTCGGATCCCGGGCGTGCACTGACGCACCGCTTGTCCGGCCATGCTGAGGCTGCGTCCCACATACAGCAACTGGAAGGATGTGCAACTATGACGTACAACTATCTACTGGGGCTTTGGGGGAAAAAATAAATAAATAAAATTATTTAAAAAAATAAATAAAAAAATAAAAAATGAATTAACTGAAAGGCAATTATTAAGTAAAGTAGCTTTTTGAGTACCGAGTCCCAAAGGTGGCTGGGATGACCCAAGTTTGGGAAATACTCTGGCCTCCCTGTGGGAGGGGAGGGATGAGAGCACTGTGTGGTCAAGGAATGCTGTTTGGAGACAAACCTTAGCCACCCAGTCTGGCCATTCCTAAAGGTGCTATGACCTCTACCGAGCCAGGTGACAGTCCACACCTCTAAGCTAAGGACACAGGTGGGACAGCAGGGCTCCTGGTGCTGTTCCTGGTCCTTACTACTGGAGGGACAGGCGGGTGGACCCCAAAGACATGTGGGAACCTGGGAAACATCCAGAGGTTCCAAATCGCAGCAGATGATTTCAGACCACCAGCCCGTGGCAGAGTCTGATGTGAAGCTGGTCTTGTCCTTTACATCCTGGCATGGTCTCCCACACTTTTTTTTTTTTTTTTAATAATTTTATTTATTTATTTTTCCCCCAAAGCCCCGGTAGATAGTTGTATGTCATAGTTGCACATCCTTCTAGTTGCTGTATGTGGGACACAGCCTCAGCATGGCCAGAGAAGCGGTGCGTTGGTGCGCGCCCGGGATCCGAACTCGGGCCGCCAGCAGCGGAGCACGCGCACTTAACCGCTAAGCCACGGGGCCGGCCCTAGTCTCCCACACTTTAAAGAATGTTATTTCCTAGGCCCCTGCCCCAAAGGCCTGGGCATGGGCATTTTTTCACTTTTTATCAAGGTACAATGTACCTACCCTAAAATCCACCTACCATTGAGGTCTGAGAATTGACAGCCACATAGGGTTGGGTAGCCACAACCACATCAAGAAATTGTTCCTTACAGTCCCACAGGTGACTCCAGTGAGGCAAGGCTGGGGACTGGGGGGTCTCCGCTGCTTGGGGTGAGGGGTGGACTGAGATCACAGATGGTTGGAGCTTCCTAAGGAGGCCAACAGGAACCCTCCAGCCTGCACCAGACCAACCGTTAGGCACGCCCGCCCTCTGGGCGTGGGGAACAGGAAGCAGGGGTCAGAGCCCCTAAGGAGGGAGCCGCAAGTGGGGAGAGCAGTCCCTCCCTGGGGCCAGAACCCACTTCCTACTTTGCTGCGCAGCCGCTGGGGAGGCGGGCAGGGAGGGCTGGGCTTGCTGGAGAGCACCCCTCCCCTCCGCCCCTCTGTACAGGAAGGTCGGGGCAACCTGGCCGGGGTGCTTCCCGCTGGCAGGATGGAGGACGAGGAAGGCCCCGAGTGCGGGAAAGCCGACTTTGTGCTTTTGGACCAAGTGACCATGGAAGACTTCATGGAGAACCTGAAGCTCAGGTAGACCCAGGACACTGGCTCCCCTTCTCGTACCCAGCCCCACTGGCCTCCATCAGTCCAGGGAAAGGGGGGGTGCATACACACCCACATGGACCACTGTCTGGGTGACTGTAGGGGGACGTGGTGGGGCAGGAACAACTGTCCCCTCAGGGCCAGGGTGGCCACCCAGCGCTGGAACCGGATCCTCGGATCCTTGCCTTGCACACAACCCCGGGTGCCTTCCAGCCCCTCTTGCTGGGCAGGGACAGGCAGGTGCCAGGCACTCGGACCAGGGGGACTCTCTATCTCCCATGTGGGGCTGTGCTGAGCCCTGGGGGCTCTGAGGGAAGCGGGTAGGTCCTGCCCTGGGGTGCAGGTGAACAAGTTGAGATGACACTCTCAGGGGAACACGTGGGGGTGCTGCAGGGTGTGGCTGGTAGAAGTGACATGGGGCCTGATTTGCCGAGGAGGAGGGCAGAGGGCAGGGAAAAGCCAGGGGTCGGGCGGTGAGATGGGGTGGCCATCCCTGAACAGCCTGGGGGAGTAGAAGGCAGCCTGCTGTGTAGAGCTTGGGCACGGCTCCACTGAGCACAGATTGTTGAAGCCAGAGGACAGGAAATGAGCTATTTTGTATGGGACACAGAGCTAAGCTTGATGTCACTTCATTCTTATAAACTAGCTTATAAACTGGGTATTATGATCTCCATTTAACAATGGAACACTGAGCCCCAGGCCACACAGCTTGCAGATGGGAAAGCATGTCTCTGAGCAGGTCCCCGGTGGGCGGCAGTTGAGGTGTGGAGGGAGCGGAGCGGGGAACCCCCGAGCCAGAGGCAGTGAGGAAGAGGAACCCAGGACAGCCGCCAGGGAAAGGGCGGTCCCGGACACCACGGAGAGCAGGCTGCCAGTGCTCCTCCCCAGGGAGGAAGGTCAAGAGAGGGATGACACAGGCACCCCGCCAGCGACGGGGTTCCTGATGGGAAGAATTGAGGAGTCTGAGGATGTGCCGGGAGGACACTGCAGCCCCAGCAGCCCTGTGCCCCTCCTGGCCCCTGCCATCTGGGTGGGGCTGGGCGGGGTCCCCTCTGCCTTTGTGTCCCCGCCCAGGCCTTGAGCCGGAAACGGGCCCCTCCCTGTCCCCAACCCCAGCTCCCAACCTGCCGCTCTGCCTCACCCAGTGTGGCTTTGGGCAAGTTGGTCCCTTCATAGAATGGGTGGTCATGATTCCTGTGACGTCAGGACCCCAGGGAGAACAATGTGGACCCCAACACTACACTGCAGTTGGGTGGGCACCGGGAAGACTCAGGTCAACCCGCCCCCCTCCTCCGCTCTCAGCCCCAGGGGCGGGCCAGGGCCTCGAGGCTCCAGGACTTGGGTGTCTGTCCCTGTGGCCCTGAGCACCGAGGAATGGCCTTGCCCGTGCCAGGTTCGAGAAGGGCCGTATCTACACCTACATCGGCGAGGTGCTGGTGTCCGTGAACCCCTACCAGGAGCTGCCCCTGTACGGGCCCGAGGCCATCGCCAGGTACCAGGGCCGTGAGCTCTACGAGCGGCCGCCCCACCTGTACGCTGTGGCCAATGCCGCCTACAGGGCAATGAAGCGCCGGTCCAGGGACACCTGCATCGTTATCTCAGGTACTCGTCCCAAGGCCAGGTCCCAGTGCTGGCTCGCAGCCTCCCTGGGCCCCAGTGTCTGCATTTGTCAGTGATGGGGAGGTGACTGGAGCACTGGGGTGGGGGTGGGCACAGGGAGCTGGTCAGGGGGAGCGGCCACTAATTCTGTCTGACTGTCCATCTGTCCGGCAGGGGAGAGTGGGGCAGGGAAGACAGAAGCCAGCAAGCACATCATGCAGTACATCGCTGCTGTCACCAACCCTAGCCAGAGGGCCGAGGTGGAGAGGTGAGGGCAGGGAGGGCTGGGGCAGGGGCGGCCCTGGGCCTCATGCCTAATGGGGAGCAAGAGACATGACTGAGCCCAGCTCAGCTCAGGCCAGGTTCAGTGGGCTTGCCTGTCAGGAGGCTCTAGGTGACCCACGCCCAGGCCCTCTAAACCGAGGAGGGGCGAGGCCCTGTGCAGGACGCCTTCTCACTAGGGACAGGAAGGAGGTGAGGGAAGAGGGCCGACAGACAGGGGACCCCACAGAAGTGGAAAATTTGGCCAGCCAGTCAGGGAGGCCCAGGATGCCAGAGGGGGTGTGAGGGTTTGAGCCAGGAACCCGGAAATCAGGGCCTGTCTGCCTGCCTGCCCACCTGCTGCTCACCAGCTGCTAACCAGCCGGGCCTTGTGGGAGCAGCTTCCTGTGTGGGAGCCCCAGCTCTTCCTGTCGAGATGGGGTGAGGTGGAGTTGGGTGGGGGGCAGCGATGTAAGTTCCTGAGCACATGTGGCCAGCAGCTGCCCACCCCTGCAGCTGGAAGTTGATGACAAGCATCCAGACCCATCTCCTCCCTGCAGCCTGCAGCTGCTGTCTGGGAAGGTAGGGAGGTGACCATATGCAACTGCTGAGGCCTTTCAGGCCCAGAGCTTTATAGCACACCCAGCACAAGCACCTGGCAGGTGCGTTTCTCAGCACCTCAGAGCAAAGGGCCATTCCACGGCCTGCAAGGGGCAGCACAGGGGGAGGCCGGGCCCTCGGGCTCCCTCTCCTCCTGCAATGAGGAGGCCTTAGGCAGGGACCCTGGACTGGGGTACAGTCCCCAGTACAAGGTCTTTGCTTTATAGCCGTGGCCCCTCACCCCACGCAGGGTCAAAGACGTGCTGCTCAAGTCCACCTGCGTGCTGGAGGCCTTCGGCAACGCGCGCACCAACCGCAACCACAACTCCAGCCGCTTCGGCAAGTACATGGACATCAACTTTGACTTCAAAGGAGACCCCGTGGGGGGACACATCCACAGCTACCTGCTGGAGAAGGTGGGCCCTGCTGCTACACACCCTGGGCAGGTGGGCTGCGCAGGCCTCCCTGGGGGGACTAGACAAACCTGCCCAACCATGCTGACCCTCCCAGGTCTGGGGCCCTGGGGGCAGGAACATACCTCTCTGAAGTCCTAGGTTCACAGGCAGGGCTCCCTCTGTGTCCAGGCCCACCATCCCCTGCCTGCACGGCCCTGAGGGCTCTGGGGCGGGTCCCCTGGGGTGAGGCCACTACACGGGCACGGGCCCAGCCACACTTCTCTCCTCAGTCTCGGGTCCTCAAGCAGCACGTGGGCGAAAGAAACTTCCATGCCTTCTACCAGGTGAGTGGGCAGGTGGGTTGGCAGGCGGGTGGGCGAGGAAGCCCTCCCATGGCTCTGTCCACAGTCCATTCGCCTCTCCACCCACACTGGGGTGGGGTCTCCCTGACACAGGCGGTGTGTGCACCGCATCTGATCCTGAGGTGGGGTCTGTCTGGACACCAGTAGAGTCTACACCGAGTCAGACCCACTGAGGTGGGGTCTTCTTGTACTCCGGCTGTATTTACACCATGTCTGACCAATGAGGTGGTTCTGCCTGGACACAGGCAGTGTCTACATTGTGGCTGACCACTGAAGTAGGATCTCCCAGGACACGGGCATATCTACATGATGTCTGACGACTGAAGTGGGTTCTCCCAGAACACGGGCATATCTACACCATGTCTGACCCACTGAGGTGGGAACTCTCTGGATGTTGGTGGTCAACACCATGTCTGACCCATTGATATTGGATCTCCCTCACTCTGGTGCTGTCTACAACATATATAACCCACTGAGGTGGGTTCTGCCTGGACTAGGGCAGTGTCTACATCATTCAGATCCACTGAAGTGGGATGTCCCCCGACTCAGTCAGTGTCTACACCATGTCTGACCCACTGAGGTAGGATCTCCCTGGACTTGGGTGCTGTCTACATTGTATCTGACCCATTGAAGTGGATTCTCTCAGGATATGGACATATCTACACCGTGTCTGACCCACTGAAGTGGGAACTCTTTGTACACTAGTGATCACACCATGTCTGACCCATTGATGTTGGATCTCCCTGACTCTGGTGGTGCCTATACTATGAATGATCCTCTGAGGTGGGTTCTGCCAGGACTCGGGCAGTGACCACACCATATCTGACCCATTGATATTGGATCTCCCGGACTCTGGCGGTGTCTACCCCGTGTCTGACCACTGAGATGGGTTCTGCCTGGAAGTTGGCAGTGTCTACACTGTGTCCTACCCACCGAAGCGGGATGTCCCTGGACTTGGTCAGTGTCTACAACACGTCTGACCCACCGAGTTAAGTTCATACTGGAAATGAGTGGTGTCTTTACCGTGTCTGACCCACTGAAGTGAGATCTCCGTGGACACTCACAGTGTACACACCTGTCTGACTCAATGAGGTAGGTTCTGCTGAAACTCAGGCAGTGTCTACACATCTGACCCACTGAGGTGGGATCTCCCTCAACTCCGTCAATGTCCACACCGTGTCTGACTCACTGAGGTAGGTTCTGCCTGGACTTGGGCAGTGTCTACATCATGTTGACCACTGAGGTGGGAACTCCCTGGACATTGGTGGTCTACACCAGTTCTGACCCATTGAGGCTGGATCTTCCCAACTCGGGCAGTGTCAACACCATGTCTGACCCACTGAGGTAAGTTCACCCTGGACACAGGTGGTGTCTACACCATTCTAACCCACTGAATTGGGTGGCCCTGGGACACGTGCAGTATCTACATAGTGTCTGACACACTGAAGTGGGATCCCTGGATTCTCGTGGTATACAACTGTGTCTGACCCACTGAGGTGGGAACTCTCTGGACATTGGTGGTCTACACTGTGTCTGATCCATTGATGTTGGATTTCCCTGACTCTTGCGGTGTCTACACTGTGTCTGACTCACTCAGATGTGTTTGATCTCCCTGACTGTGGCAGTGCCTACACCATATATAACCCACTGAGGTGGGTTCTACTTGAACACTGGCAGTGTCTACACCGACTCTGACACACTGGGGTGTGATCTCCCTTAACTCAGGTGGTGTCTACACCGTGTCTGACCCACTGAAGTGAGTTCTCCTGGGACATGGGTGGTGTCTACAATGTGTCTGACCCACTGAAGTGGGTTCTGCCTGGATTCAAGTGGTGTCTACATCGTGTAGACTACTGAGGTGGGAACTCCCTGGACATTGGTGGTCTACAGCAGTTCTGACCAATTTAGGCTGGATCTCCCTCACTCTGGTGGGGTCAATACCATGTCTGACCCTCTGAGGTAAGTTCACCCTGGACACAAGTGGTGTCTACACAGTTCTGACCCACTGAGTTGGGTTGCCCCAGACATGTGATGTGTCTACACGATGTCTGACACACGCAAGTGGGATCTTTGGATTCTCGCAGTGTACAACCATGTCTGACCCACTGAGGTGGGTCTGCCTGAACTCGAGTGGTGTCTACACCATGTCTGACCCACTGAAGTGGGTTCTGCCTGAACTTGAGCAGTGTCTGCACTGTGTCTGATCCACTAAAGTGGGTTCTCCCAGGACACGGGTAGTCTACAAAGTGTCTGACCCACTGAGGTGGGTTCTGCCTAGACTTGAGCAGTGTCTGCACTGTGTCTGATCCGCTAAAGTGGGTTCTACCTGTATTTGGATAGTGTCTATACTGTATTAGACCCACTGAGGTGGGATCTCACTGGTCTCAGGCAGTGTCTACACCATGTCTGACTCACTGACGTGGGATCTCCCTTGACTTTGGCAGTGTCTACACCCTGTCTGACACTTAGATGGGTATCCCAGGACACAGGCAGTATCTACAAAGTGTCAGACCTAATGAAGTGGGTTCTGCCTGGACTCGGGCGGTGTCTACACTGTGTCTGACCACTGAAGTGGGATCACTCTGGACTCATTTAGTGTCTACACCTATCTAACCCGCTGAAGTGGGATTTCCCTGGATGGGTAGTGTCTATACTGTGTCGGACCCACTGAAGTAAGATCTCCCTGGACTTAGGCAGTGTCTACACCATTATGACCCATTGAACTGGGTTCTCTCTGGACACAGGCATGACTACACTGTATCTGACCCACTAAGGTGGGAACTCCCTGGACTCAAGTGTCTACACTGGTCTTACACACTAGGTGGATACTGCCTGTACATGGGCAGTGTCTACACTGTGTCTGACCCACTGAAATTGGATCTCCCTGGACTTGGGCAGTGTCTACATCGTGTCTGATCCACTGAGATAAGTTCACATTTGACACAGGCCATGTCTATACTGTGTCTGAACCACTGAAGTGAGAACTCCCTGGATATTGGTGATGTCTACACCGTGTCTGACCCACTGAGGTTGGATGTCCCTCAACTCAAACAATGTTTGCACTGTGTCTGACTGACTGAGGTGGGATCTTTCTGGACTTAGGCAGTGTCTACAGTGATCTCACCCATTGAGGTGGGCTCTCCCTGGACGTCGGTGGTGTCTACACTGTTTCAGACCCAGTGAGATTTGATTTCCCTGGACATTGGTGGTGTCTACACCATTCTGACTCATGGAAGTGGGTTCTCCCTGGACATGGCAGTGTCTACACTGTGTCTGACCACTGGTGGGAGTTCAGCCTGGACACAGGTAGTGTCTACACCCTTTCATACCCACTGGGTAGGATCTCCCTGGACACTGGCAGTGATAACACCTTGTCTGCCCCACTGAAGTGGGTGCTCCCTAGACTCAGGCAGTGTCCACACTGAGTCTGACCCACTGTAGTGGGATATCCCTGGAAAATGGTGGTGTCTACACCATATTTAACCCAATGAGGTGGGTTCTATTGGGACAGGGTGGTATCTCCACCATGTCTGATCCACTGAGGTGGGATCTTCCTTCTACAGTTCTGTACTGTGTCTGACCCACTGATGTAAGTTCTCCCTGGACTTGGGTGGCATCTACACTGTTTTGACCCACTAAACTGGGTTCTCCCCAGACACGAGCATGACTACATCAAGTATGACCCACTAAGGTGGCTTCTCCCTGGACTTGGGCAGTGTGTACACTGTCTGACCCACCGAGGTAGGAACTCTCTGGACATTGGTGGTCTACACCAGCTCTAACCCATTAAGGCTGAATCTCCCTGAATCGGGCGGTGTCAACACCTTGTCTGACCCATTGAGGTAAGTTCACTCTGGACACGGGTGGTGTCCATTCTGACCCACTGAATTTGGTTCTCCTGGGACATGTGGTATCTGACACGCTGAAGTGGGATCCCAGGACACTTGCACTGAACAACCGTGTCTGGCCAACTGAGGTGGGTTCTCCCTGGACTCTTGTGATGTACAACCATGTCTGACCCACTGAAGTAGGATCTCCCTGAACTATGGTGGTGTCTACACCATTTCAGACACACTGAGGTGGGATCTCCATGGACTTGGGCAGTGTCTACACCAAGTTTAACCACTGAGGGGTTCTGCCTGGACACTGGCATATCTACACAATGTCTGAGCACTGAAGTGGGATCTCCTGGGACACAGGCAGTGTCTATACCTTGTATGACCCCCTGAGGTGGGATCTCCCTGGATTCAAGTGGTGTCTACACTGATCTTACCTACTAGGTGGTTTCTGCCTGGACATGGGTGGTATCTACACCATGTATGACCCACTGAGGTGGGATCTCCCTGGACTCATGCAGTGTCTACACCAATCTAACCCACTTAGGTGGGTACCTGGCACAGGCAGTGTCCACTGTGTCTGACCACCGAGGGGGGAATCTCCCTATACTCTGGCTGTGTGTACACTGTTTCTGACCCCCTGAAAGAGGATCTTCCTGGACTTGGGCAGTTTCTATACCATGTTTGACCACTGAGGTGAGTCTGTCTGGACTGGCAGTATCTACACTATGTCTGACCACTGAAGTGGGATAGACTGGGACACAGGCAATATCTACACCATATCTGACCACTGAGGTGGGATCTCCCCGGACTTGGTCTTTGTTTACACCAATCTTACCACCGAGGTAAGTTCTCCCTGGACTGGGCTGATGTCTACACTGTGTCTGACCCACTGAGGCAGGATCTCCCTGGCATTGGTCAGTGTCTACATCATGTCTAATCCACTGAGATAAGTTCACCCTGGACATGGGCGTTGTCTACAACATTCTCACGCATGAAGTGCGTTCTCCCGGGACACGTATGGTGTCTACACTGTTTCTGACTCACTGAAGTGGATTATCCATGGACACATGCTCCACGTCTGACCCACTGAGGCTGTTCTGCTGGAACTCAGGCAGTGTCTACACCATTCTGACCCACTGAGGTGGGATCTCCATGGACTTGGGTGATACCTACATTCTTTCTGACTCACTGAAGTTGGTTCTCCTGGGATATGGGCAGTGTCTACAATGTGTCTGGCCTCTGAAGTGGGTTCTCCCTGAACTCCTGTGGTTTCTACACCATGTCTGACCACCGAAGCAGGTTCTCTTTGGACTCATTCACTGTCTATACCATGTCTGACTACTGAGTAGTTCTTCCCTGGACTTGGGTGGTAGCTACACCATGTCTGACCACTGGTGCAGCGTCTACACCATGTCTGACCTAGAAATGGATTCTCCCTGGACTCTGGCAGTATCTACACCATCTCTGAGCTTCCATGTCATTTGGGTCAACAATGGTTGAAGGACGCGTCTGTTTGTCATCTTGCATGTGTGGGTGGGGTCTTTGGAGTTCAGAGGGCCTAACCAAGGGGTGTCTCTGTCTTCCAGATGCTGCGGGGCTGTGAGGACGAGGAGCTGCGAGAACTGCACCTGCAGAGAAACGCTGCCCTGTATAATTTCACCCGCCAGGGAGCAGGGCTCAATGTGAGTGGGGGGCAGGGCTCAGCGTGGGGACGGGGTGCAGGGGGTGAGCACACGCACTGGGATGGAGGCATCAAGGCTCAGCCTGGCACTGGGGTGCTGGGCCCTTTCTCCCTCAGCCCTTGGACAGCGACGAGAGGAGCCACCACCAGGCGGTGACAGAGGCCATGCGGGTGATTGGCTTCAGTCCTGAGGAGGTGGGCTCCATGCACCGGATCCTGGCCGCCATACTACACCTGGTGAGCCTGAATGCCAGGGCTGGGGGGCCACCTCCCGACATGGTGTCCTGGCTGGGAGCCACCCCTAGAGGAGGAGACTGGCCTCTGACAACCCAGTCAGGTAGCTGGCCCACTCCTCCCTCTGCTGAAGCCAAGTTGCTTTGGCTGTGGGTTCCCTCGAGGCTGGGCCTTGAGCTGTGGGCTCTACGTGGGCCAGAAGTGGCAGGTCAGGGCTGCGACGTGCCTGGTCCAGGTCTAGTCGATGAGCCCGCACTTAGCGTGCAAGGGCAGCCCAGGCTCAGTAGTGCCGAGCGCCATGCAGACCTGCCTCTTGCTTCTGTCATCTAAGAGCTGTGTGGCTTTGGGAGTAGGTAGCATATCCCCGGCTTTGGGAGGATGCAGTGAGATCACTCACATGATGTTCTGGGCGAGAGGCCTTGGGAAGGCTCTGGTGTGCTCCGGGGCCACTCTCACATCTCTGGCTGCATGTGTGGCAGAAGCTGGGCTCCACTGGCTTCCCTTCCTCTCGCCAGGGCAGAGGTGTGCAGGCTCCTTCAGAACATGGAGCCTGACTCTTCATGGTTCCTCCATCACCAGGGAAACATCGAGTTTGTGGAGACCGAGGAGGGTACCCTGGAGCAGGGGCGCCTGGCAGTGACCGAGGAAATGCTCGTGGACCACGTGGCTGAGCTGACAGCCACACCTCGGGAGCTGCTGCTGCGTTGCCTGCTGGCTCGCACTGTAGCCTCAGGAGGCAGGGAACTCATTGAGAAGGGCCACACTGCAGCTGAGGCCAGCTATGCCCGGGACGCCTGTGCCAAGGTACACTGGGGGCAGGCGGGGGGGGGGGTTGGAGCACCCAGGAGGCCTTCCTGGAGGAGGCAAGGCCAGAGGCAGCCAAAAGCAGCTGGCTCCTGGCCTTTCCCCAGGCAGTATACCAGCGGCTATTTGAGTGGGTGGTGGACCGGATCAATGGTGTCATGGAAGCCCGGGGCCGAGACCCCCGGCGTGACGGCAAGGACACGGTCATCGGCGTGCTGGACATCTATGGCTTCGAGGTGTTCCCTGTCAACAGGTGGGTGTCCGAGCCACCACATCCCACGCTCTGACCCCCCAACCTCTAGGACCACCTTAGTCCCAGGAAGCTCTTCTGGGCTGCCGAGTGGGATGTCTGGCATCTGTCCCAGCTGGTCCCTGGCCCCAGGCTCATGCTCCCAAGCCCGCCTCAGCTGTGCCACCCACCCAGTGGTGCTCAGGAAGGCAAAACCTCAGGCTCACTTCCCCCCGCCAGACTCCCCACTCCAGAGCATGCGTGCCGGAGGTGGGGGCAGTGGGGAAAAGGAGAGGCCCAGAGCGGGAGATGCACCCCTACTCTGGTACATGGCACCAGACCCCTCGGGCAAACTTCAGGGAAGAGACCTGCCATCGTTGCATTCGCTCCGCACGGAGCAAAAGCCCCGAGGTGTGTGGGCAAGGCATGACTCTGAACGAGCCCCTCCGCCCCAGCTTCGAGCAGTTCTGCATCAACTACTGCAACGAGAAGCTGCAGCAGCTCTTCATCCAGCTCATCCTGAAGCAGGAGCAGGAGGAGTATGAGCGGGAGGGCATCGCCTGGCAGAGTGTGAGTGCCCGGGCCCTCCCTGTGTGCTGTGGGCCCTGAGGGAGCAGGCAGGCAAGCCGGTGTGCGGAGGAGAGCCGGGCAGAGCGCGCACTGAGCAGGGCTGGTGCGGGAGAGGCTGGCTGGCCGGGCTCTGGAGCCGCCCTGCTCATTCTGCCCCAGGTTGAATACTTTAACAACGCCACCATCGTGGACCTGGTGGAACGGCCCCACCGGGGCATCCTGGCCGTGCTGGACGAGGCCTGCAGCACCGCGGGCACCATCACCGACCGGATCTTCCTGCAGACCCTGGACACGCACCACCGCCACCACCCACACTACACCAGCCGCCAGGTGCCCCCTCCGCCCCCTGCAGTCGCCCCCACCCCGCATACCCCCAGCTTGTCCCAGTGCTGGCACACGCCCCACAGGCACCATGCTGCCTGTCTTGGCAGGGCCTTGGTGGTGGCCCAGCCTCCTCTGCAGTACTGTCCCCCGACCTCCCGCAGACCCCTCTCACCTTCTGTGCCTTGACCCTGGCCTGTCCCTGCACAGCTCTGCCCCACAGACAAGACCATGGAGTTTGGCCGAGACTTCCGGATCAAGCACTATGCAGGGGACGTCACGTGAGGCCCCCTCCCCACGCCCCGCCCCCCTTCTGCCCTTTCTCTTTTTAAGACACTGAAAATGTGCTCTTAACCAGATTCACAAGTGAAAAGCATGAAATGGGGCTTTTAAGATAGTGGTTCTCAGCCCTGGCTGCACCATAGAATCCTCTGGGGCTTTAAAAAAAGGCCCATGTCTGGGCTCCACCCCACACCAGTGTCGGGGGAGGGGCAGCAGAGTCCCTGCAGCCAGGGAGGGGCCCCTGCTCCAGTCCAGGGCCAGTTCTTGTCACACTCTGAGCAAGGCGTCCTCCCTCCAGCTGCAGGTCAGTGCAGAGGGGCAAAGGGCCAGAGTCTGCATTTCTAACAAGTGCCAAGGCCCCGAGTGTCCTCTGGCATCCCCACGATTGTTGTCATTAACTTACTTGTCACTCACCTCATCCTGAAGTGGATTTGAGGGACTCTCAGAGAGAAGCATGAGTGTCTAATGTGTCCTTCCCAAGGAGAAGAAACACAGTAGAGAAGACGAAGCAGCCAGGTGTCAGATCCCACGCCTTTTGCAGGAGCTTTTGCAGGAGCTGCGGTGGAGCCAAGATTTTGGTCCTGAGCTTTCTAGCAGTCAAAGGATGAGACAATGAATCTGTGGTTGTCAGTGCCACAGGATCAAAATAGACCAATGACTCAGGAGTTCCTGGTTGTAATTGCAATTGATGATATTTATGGAAACTCGGTAGGCACCATTCTGAGCATATGATGTATAGTGAGGACAGAGAGGTTAAGTAACTCATCCCAGGTCATACAGCATGTACGCGTTAGAACCAGGATTCACTGCTGCGACATTTGGCTCTAGAGCCATGGGCGGAACCCACTGGACTCATCTAGGAGAGAAACTTCGGAGGGAAGGACTCTTATGCAATGAGAGAGAAAGCAGGCGGGAGGGGGGAAAGGAGGGCAGTACCTGAGGGGGAAGGAGAGAGCTGACCTGTGAGAGCAGAGGCAGGCAAAAGGAGGCTGAGGGGCTTCCTGGGGCTGTCAGAGGCCCCTCACCCCTCACCGGCCCTGGCCCTGCAGGTACTCGGTGGAGGGCTTCATTGACAAGAACAGAGACTCCCTCTTCCAGGACTTCAAGCGGCTGCTGTACAACAGGTGAGCTGGCTCTCTGGGCACATGTGTGGGCGCTGGAGGGCGGGGGCCCAGGGGCTCGGGCTGGAAGGGCCTTCAGACACTCGGGTCTGACCCTGCCTGACAGGCAGACAGCCTGAGGTGCAACACTAAGGCCACAAGGCTTTTGAATGGCCGAGCTGGGCGGGCGCTGCCCTCCTGGAGGGTGAGGGCGGCTGGGCATGTGGCCTGTCTCCACAGCACGGACCCCACCCTGCGGGCCATGTGGCCAGATGGGCAGCAGGACATCACAGAGGTGACCAAGCGCCCCCTGACGGCCGGTACCCTCTTCAAGAACTCCATGGTGGCCCTGGTGGAAAACCTGGCCTCCAAGGTAACACCTCCACTCCTGCCCCCACCCTGGATCCTTCCAGATCTTTCTTTCTGTGCCTGGGTGTCAAGTCGGGCCCCCACTGCCTCTGCACATCATGTGGAGGAGGGTGTTCATTTCCTGTCTGCTGTGAGTCACCACCTCCCAAGGGGAGGGACCCCCCACTGCACAGGTTAAGATGTCCGGGACCAGGCTGAGGCTTCAGTAAATACGGGATTTCTGAGCAAAGATGGGATTCCAACTGGCCTTCCCCTGGCCCTTCCCTGCCCAAGGGGCAATAGGGCCAGGGGAGACCTGCTCAGAGGTTCAGAGGTTGGCTTGGCCCAGCCCAGGGCCTGCCGGGAGCCAGGATTAGCGTCTGGAAGCTGGGGCCAGAGGGACAGGTAACCGACACTAGCTTCTTTTGGAGCTTGGGGCCCAAAGTCAGAGGGGGCAGCGGGAGGACACCAGGGGCAGCTCAACAAGAACATCGAGAGACTCAGCCGGGCCTCAGGCAAGGCAAAAGGAAGGGCCGATGGGGCTCACTGCTGCCCCGCCGGAACCTGGCTCTGGGCCCAGCCTCTTGCCCTGCACCCCACCTCCAGTGCTGGGCTTCCAGATCCTGTTCTGCCCACCATCCCCTCGTCCCCTTTCTCCTCCTGGCCCTGCCCTTCTGCCTGCCCTTGGCCCCTTGGCCCCCGCTTCCCACCGCAAGAGCCACTTCCCCACACAGACAGCAGCGTGGGAGGGACACAAGGTGGCACACCTGTGCTCACCTGCCGCCCCTGCCCGGTGACCATGGGACTGTGACATTGGCCTCCCAAGTGCCCTCTGTCCCTGCAGGAGCCCTTCTACGTCCGCTGCATCAAGCCCAACGAGGACAAGGTGGCCGCGAGGCTGGACGAGGGCCACTGTCGCCACCAGGTCGCATATCTGGGGCTGCTGGAGAACGTGAGGGTCCGCAGGGCTGGCTTCGCTTCCCGCCAGCCCTACCCTCGATTCCTGCTCAGGTACAGCCCCCCGCAGCCCAGGAGCCCTGTCACCCCCATCTCCATGGGCCATGTCCCCATGTGGAGTCCAAGGGGTGAGCAGGGGGTCCCAAAAGCAGCGAGCACTTCTCAGACATTGACACACGTGGGAGCTGGCATGCTGCTGACCTCGGGACACCGACGGTCAGTGAGGACCATCATGTGACACAGGGGTGGGGCATGGGTGGGCAGGGGCTGGGGCATGAGTGGCATGTGCAGGGGTTGGGGGGTGAGGGGGCACAGGCTGGGCATGGCAGATGGGGTGGGGTGGCTCTATACCCTTCCCCAGGGCCTGGCGCCCACTGCCCTGTCCTTTGGTGACAGGTACAAGATGACCTGTGAGTACACATGGCCCAACCACCTGCTGGGCTCCGACAGGGCGGCCGTGAGCGCCCTCCTAGAGCAGCATGGGCTGCAGGAGGACGTGGCATTTGGCCACAGCAAGCTCTTCATCCGCTCACCCCGGACACTGGTCACACTGGAGCAGAGCCGCGCACGCCTCATCCCCATCATCGTGCTGCTGCTGCAGAAGGTGTGGCTTCTGCAGGAAGGGATGCCCACCACAGAGGGTGTCGGGGGGGAATAGGTGTGCACTGTCTTGGGGGGAGGGAAGGGGAGAGATGGGTGTGCGTCATGGGGGGGATGGCTGTGCACCACCTGGAGTGGAAGGGATGTGCGTGCACCAGCAGGGCCCACAGGCACAGCTCCAAGTACCGCAGGAGTCCCCACTCGCAGGAGAAAGACCGTGGTTGAAACTGACTTAAGCAAAAAGTGTGGCTGCGGTTCAGGTCACCTCAGTCCTGTGGCTACCGGCTTCAGGCCCAGGTGGATCCAGGTGCTCAAAACAAGATTTTCAGGAATCTGCCTTCCTTCCTTCTTTCGTTTTTTCCTTCTTTTCTTCTATTTATTCCAAAAGATTTCAGACCTAGAGAAAAGTACGCAGAATGGTGTACTAAATTCCCACACTCCTACGCCCAGTGTCAGTGCATCACCTCATGACCAGTATGGTTTCATATAGATGCCTGCACCTCTATCCCAGTTATTTTGAAGCGAATCACTTCCTTTTTAATCATTTCAGTATGTATTTCCAAAGGATAAGGATTCTTCCACCTCTCCCCACAACTTTTTATTTTTAACATTTCAAACCTACAGAAAAATTGAAAGATTCGTACGATTACTCACCTGGATTGCCACAACTGTGGGCTCCTCCACCCTGTCTGTCTCTCTGTCCTTCTGTCTCTCTCCTCACCCACATACAGATACTCATATATGTACGTGCTTGCATTTTGTCCTGAAGCATATAAAGTAGCGACACCCCTAAATACTTCAGCAGGCATATCCTAAGAACAAAGAGGTTCACCTTTGTATCCACACTGACATCAGCACATTCAAGAAATCTCACACCGATAAAATATAATCTATGATCTGAGTATCTCATATGATCTGAGTATCTCATATGTAGGCCATATTCAAATTTCCACAAGTGTCCCACTATTACCCATTCTATCATTTATAAACCCAGACTCCAATCAATGCTGACACATTGCATTTAGTTGTCACCTCCAACACTAGGGGTTGTTTTTAAGAACACGACACAATGCTACTATCACAGAAACGGGACTTAGAACATTCACACTGCTTTGTTGCTGCCATGCCAGCTCCAGCGGCATCCACACCTCCCCAGTCTTCTGCTCAGTCTGTTCAGTCAGGGTCCACGCATTGCAGTCGAGTGCAACGCTGCTTAAGTCTGTTTTAACCTGCGGGTCCGCGGGCTGCCTGCCTTGTAGGGTTTTTGGTCTGGGTTTTTTTTTGTTTTTTTTTTTTTAAGTTTTATTTATTTTTTTTCTTTTTTTTTCTTTTGTGAGGAAGATCAGCCCTGAGCTAACAACCATGCTAATCCTCCTCTTTTTGCTGAGGAAGACCGGCTCTGAGCTAACATCTATTGCCAATCTTCCTCCTTTTTTTCTTCCCCAAAGCCCCAGTAGATAGCTGTATGTCATAGTGGCACATCCTTCTAGTTGCTGTATGTGGGACGCGGCCTCAGCATGGCCGGAGAAGCAGTGCGTCGGTGCATGCCCGGGATCCGAACCTGGGTCACCAGCAGCGGAGCGCGCGCACTTAACCGCTAAGCCACGGGGCTGGCCCTGGTCTGGGTTTTGATTGTTGCATTCTTGGGGTGCCCCTCCATCTCGGGGTCTCCTGGGAGTTGGAGATTAGATCTAGACCAGGTCAGACTCCAGGTGGGCAGTTGGCAGTTGCACCTGGTAGATGGGAAAGCACCGCCATCTGCCCCCCAGCTCTCTTCTCACATGCTTTCCCCCTGGGGGCACCTGAGAGGCCCCAGTGGTGCTGGGTCTCAGCGTAAAAGGCATGCAGCCGGAGAGCAGCTCTTTCCCGAAAGCAGCTCTTTCTCCAGCCAGATGTAGATGGCTCCCAGGAGCCAGGGGGCAGGTCAGCCTGGCCCAGCACCCACGGGCTGTGGGTTCCCTGGAGAAAAGAAGGGTGTTTTCAGGAATGATGGGAGAGCAGGCAGCCCTGGGGGTGGAGGGAGGGAGGCGGGCCTGGCTGTGCCTAACAAGTATCCACCTCCGGCCGGCCCCCCAGGCATGGCGGGGCACACTGGCAAGGTGGCGCTGCCGGCGACTTCGGGCCGTCTACACCATCATGCGCTGGTTCCGGAGGCACAAGGTGCGTGCTCACCTGGCAGAGCTGCAGCGGCGATTCCAGGCTGCGAGGCAGCCCCCACTCTACGGCCGCGACCTCATCTGGCCACCACCCCCTGCCGTGCTACAGCCTTTCCAGGACACCTGCCATGCACTCTTTTGCAGGTACATACCCTCGGCTGCCACCCCCTTGCTCTTTCCCATTCAGCTAGCACCCACTGAACACCTGGACCTGGTCATCTGGACCCCACGCACAGTGCCTGCTAGGAGACACAACAGCCCCATTTGATAAGTGGGAAAATAGGGGGGCTGTGTGCATTAGCTGGCTGCCCACACCCCACTTTCAATGGCAGAGCCCTGACATCCGTGGCACCAGCATAGTGCTGGGCATTCAGAGGGGACGCAGGCCTCGGTCTTCTCAATAGAGGCCTGCAAGGAGGTGGGGTGGGGGGTGGGGCCCAGGCTAGGGAGTGGAGGAAACTCTGCATCTGAGTGGGGCTTTGAAGGCTGAGTAGGAGTTCTCCAGATGAAGGAGTGCAGAGCAACCAGCATGCTCAGAGTGGGAGGGGCCACCTTCCACTGAGAGCGGGGAGGCTGGGACATGCAGGGTGGTCAGGCTGAGAGGCTTGGCCTTCTCCTGTGGGGGAAGGGGCATGAGAGGGCATTACCGTGTGTTCTAGAGAGCAGGACCAGGGGTGGGGAAGGGTGAGGCCTGCACCAGCCCCCATCTGACCACTTGTCCCTCTCCAGGTGGCGGGCCCGGCAGCTGGTGAAGAACATCCCCCCTTCAGACATGGCCCAGATCAAGGCCAAAGTGGCCGCCATGGGGGCCCTGCAGGAGCTACGGCAGGACTGGGGCTGCCGGCGGGCCTGGGCCCGAGACTACTTGTCCTCTGTAAGTGCGGGGCTACCTGGGCTGTGTGCCAAGGAGGGGCTCAAGGCTGAGACCTGCCCTGGCCTGGCTGTCCGTCTGTCCTGCGGGCGGTACCCCTCTGCCCCTGTCCCTTCCCTTTGAAGTGTGTTTCTACCCAGAACCAGCTGGCCTGGCCTTTACTGAGCTCCTCCTCTTCCGCCCTGTTCTCCCTTCCCCACTCCTGTTCTCAGGCACAGCCCCCTGTTCTTAGGCACAGCCCCCTGTTCTCAGGCACAGCCCCCAACCCTGTTCTCAGGCACAGCCCTCAACCCTGTTCTCAGGCACAGCCCCCTGGTCTCAGGCACAGCCCCCTGGTCTCAGGCACAGCCCTCAACCCTGTTCTCAGGCACAGCCCCCTGGTCTCAGGCACAGCCCAGGCCATGTGTGCCCTCGGCCTTCATACCGGCACTGTGAGCTGTGCCCCTGACCCCATTCTACAGAGGATGACCCTCAGGGGGTGTGGGGCTGGCCCAGGTGGGCTGCTTCCCTTGGAGGAGCCAGGTCCCGCCCTGGGCCCCACCTTCTCTGCATCTGTCCAGGCCTGGCCTGAGGAGCAGGGCCGGCGGGTGGGTATGTAGGGCACGGACATGCGTGTCTAGGACCTCAGGGTTGCAGGGGTCTGTGCGCTGAGCCCTCAGGAAACCCAGCGTGGGGATGGACCCAGCGGGAGGCTGGCGTACGGCTGACTCCTTTTCCCAAGGCGAAGGACAGCTGTGCCGGTAACAGGACAGCTATTAATCGAGCGTAGTCCCAAGACCTCGTCCCAAGCAGCCCCCTATCTGTCCTCAGGCAACTGACAATCCCACAGCCTCGGGCCTGTTCGCACAGCGACTGAAGATGCTTCGGGACAAAGACGGCTTCGGGGCTGTGCTCTTCTCCAGCCATGTCCGCAAGGTGAGAAGTGGGGCGAGGTCGCGAGGGGGTAGGTGCGCGTAGCCGCGCGGCGGGAGGTGGGGCGCGGCCGCCAGGTGAGAAGTGGCGCGGGGGCGTGGGGAACGCAGCTGCCCCAGCCTGGGCCAGCTCAGAGGTTTCGCAGCTGTTCCTGGAATTTTGGAAACGGTCAGCTCCAACCTAGTCAGGGAGAAAACGAGCCCGGGGAGAGCAGCCCCTAGGCCGGGCAAGTGACCCCGCCAGCGTCTGTCCCGCAGGTGAATCGCTTCAACAAGAGCCGGGACCGGGCGCTCCTGCTCACAGACCGGCATCTCTACAAGCTGGAGCCGGGCCGGCAGTACCGGGTGATGCGGGCGGTGCCCCTGGACGCGGTGAGCCCCGTGGGCGGGGGGCGCTGCCGGGCCTCCCCTCATGCCTACTTGGGATGGCTGGAGCTTTCTAGAACTCACATCAGCTCAGGATGGCAGCACCCCTGCTGAACAGCTTGCAGTGGCTTCCCGTTGCCCCCGGTGCAGGGTCCGAACCGCGCCGGCACAGCCCCTCACCCCCTCCCGCTGGACTCTCTGGCCAAGCCAAATGGCCCCTCTGCCCCACTCGTGTGCCGCCTCGGGGCCTTCCGGCTCGGACCGCGTGGACCCGGCTGCGGTGTGCGGTTGCCACCCGTGGGACCCCAGCCCCGTCGCCCCTCTGCCCAGCTCTGTAGCCCACTCACTCACTGGAAGCAGAGCTCCTGTTCCCCCGGGGGGCAGAGATCGAGGCCGGGGTCCTTGTAACTGTCAGGGTGGGGGGCCGTCTGGTACGGTGGCCGTGACTAGTGTGGCTATTTAAATGTAAGGAAACGAAAGAAAACGAAAAGTTCAGCTTCTCAGTGGCACCAGCATATTCAGGTGCTCGAGAGCCACAGGTGAGCAGTGGCCGCGGTGTTAGGTGGCGCGGATTTAGAACATTTCTCCTGTGCGGCGCCTCGCCCAACCCTCCCCTTTGTGGGCGTGGCCAGAGGAGAAAGCGGACTTGCAGGGGACAGCTGGAAGGTCGAGCCGCGGGCGGGGGGTAGCTGAGAGGGCTGAGGGCAGAGAGACTGGGTCCTGCGAGGGAGGGGGAGATGTGCGCGAGGGCAGAGTGCGCGGAGGGGGCCACGTGCTCCTGGGGTGCGGGTCCCGCTGGTGTAGGATCTCGGAGGAGGACCCGCCGCACCCCTGACCCTGAGTCCCCCGCCCCCCTCAGGTGACCGGGCTGAGCGTGACCAGCGGGCGGGACCAGCTGGTGGTGCTGCACGCGCGGGGCCAGGACGACCTGGTGGTGTGTCTGCACCGCTCCCGGCCGCCGCTGGACAACCGCGTCGGGGAGCTCGTGGGCGTGCTTGCCGCGCACTGCCAGGGGTGAGTCCCAGGATGCGGGCGGCTGAGGTCCTGCGGAGCTCGCCCACCCTAACCCTGACCTTTCTCCCTCCGGCCCCCGCTTCAGGGAGGGACGCGCCCTGGAGGTCCGCGTTTCGGACTGCATCCCCCTGAGCCAGCGCGGGGCCCGGCGCCTGGTGTTGGTGGAGCCCAGACCCGAGCAGCCAGAGCCGGATTTCCGCTGCAGCCGCGGCGCCTTCACTCTCCTGTGGCCGAGCAGCTGAGCCGGTCTGTCCAGCCTGTCCACCCGCACTTGGGCCTCCGGCCTCCCCGAAGGCTGAGGGCTCGTGCACCCCCGCCCACCCGCGCGCGGGACCACAGGCGCCTTGCGCAATAAAGGATGCTGTGTCTCTGCCCGGCTGGGCCTGCGTCTCTGCGTGGACATCCGCGTGGCGGCCACCAACTTGGCAAATATCACCCCAGCGTCCTCTGCTGACCCCTGCCGGGTCACCCAAACTGGAGGGGGTTCAGTCTGGTGGAGCAGCAAGACCCTGTCCCCCACAGGGCCCCAGCCTAGGGACAGGCTGGAGTGGAGCCCATGGTCTAAGAGGAAACGATGCCCTTTATGCCCCAGGCTGCCCCTTGTGGGTTTCAGACTGTCCCCACTGTCTCTCTCCCTTTCCCCCTTCCCATAGGGCTCAGGCCCTTGTTCCCACTGGGGCATTGGGGAAGCTGGGGGTCCCAGGGCCATGTCTGGGCGGGGCTCAGACTGGCACATGCTGGGGGCGGAGAGCAGTCCTGCCACCCAACTGGGGGCGCCCGCAGTCCCAGCTGTCTGTGTCGATGCTAGGTGTGGGCATCCCAGGCCCTGGGAAAGCCACCTCTGGAACAGGTGCAGCCAGCACTCCCGAGTCTGGCAGCAGCGCCTTGTGTCTGGGGCTTCTTTGGAAGCCAACCAAAGGAAGGCCAGAGTGGATGTATTTCCACCCCCTCTGGCTAGCAGAGCTCCTCCCCAGCCCCTTGACCCATCCTCAACCCCTCAGCCCCTCTCCAGCCCCTGCCTCTCCCCAGCCTCCTGGCCCTCTCCTCCCCTCCCTCCATAGGCGGCCCCTCTGCTCCCTTCCTCTTCCTGGGGCACCTTAAATTTGGGGGGCACCCTTGCTTGGTTGTGCCCTGTTGGTGTGGAGGGAGGTCGGCATTTGTCTGTCGTGGCCTTTGGGTGTTTCATGGAAGGGCTCAGAACTTACTGAGGCTTCTCCTCGTCACTACCACCTCACCTGTCCAAGGAGTGGATGGGGTTACACACACACACACACCCTGACATACAGGTCTGTGGCTGCTCCTGCCCAGGGAGAACAGCTTGTCTCCAAGCCCAGCCCGGAGGCCCCCAGAAGCCCCCACAAGACCCAGTCCAGCGTCTGTGCCAAATTCTCATAGTTTTGGGACAAGCCAGCACCTCCCTTGCAGAGCAATCAGATGCGAACGGTACTCGGGTCCTCTTGGATCAAGCAATCCTGAGCGGCACTTGACAGTAGGTGGTCCCAGCCCTTTGCAGGTTACCCACGGGTTGCTGTGAGTGTGGCTTGTCAGAGATCCCTAACATCGCCTGCTTCCTTTCTAAATTCCCTCACATCTCTAGGAAGCCCAGCTGCCTGGCTAACAGGAGGGCTTAGTGAGAGAGTGAAAACTTCACAGAGCCCAGAGCAGGATACCTCACACACCACCTGGCAACATTTGGGGTCCAGCCCTGCTGAGGTCCACTCTCTGCCCGGGGCCCAGAGCCAAGTACGGTTCACCCAGCCTCATGGGAGAAAGGTCATGGCTGGGTTCCTGGGGCTGTGGGATCCTGAGATCCGGTCTGAGGGGTGGGGTGACATGCTAGGAAAAGGAAGGCGATAGAACCCCATTATTGAACTCTGACCTCATATCAGGCAATTCACATACATTATACATCACTTTACAAACCCTTATATTTGTCATATATTGCTTACTAGGTGCCACCGTTCTAAGCACTCTGCAAGTATCACCTCACCCCAAACCTGCAAGGTCAGTGTTACCTTTATCTTCCCACTGTTACAAGTGGAGAAACTGAGGTTCCATGATTGCCTCCATGAGGCTACCCAGATGCTGAACAGAGCAGATCCAGGCACACATCCCCCACATCACAACAATGCGGAGCCACTCTGCCAGACAGGGGCACTCACTTTGCCGACAAGAACTGCCGTCCTGAGCGTTGACATGGGTCAGCTGGCTCTTGAGGGGTAGGGCCTCGATCAGAGTCCAGCTCCATTCATGTGTCCCCACTGGCCTCCCTTGGACATCCATGCCTGTTCAGGCTTCGCCCCAAGTCTAGGCTGGCTCTGCAAGTGGCTTTAACCAGAAGGTGGGAGTAGTTCTGGGCCCAAGCCTTAAGGAGCCAGAGACTGCGTGGAGAGACCATGTGAAGAGGCCACGTGGAGGAGGAGAGACCCTGAGAGAGAGAGCTAGACAGAGAGACAGAGAAAGACAGAGAGACAGAGACAGAGACGGGGCAGGGGGAACCCACCAGCAAGACCAGAAGATTTTGAGTAGAATCTTAAATAAACAAAATGGTCATTGTCTTAAGCCACTAAATTTAGGGGGGATTTCTTAACACAGGGATAGATCATTGAAAAAAGGGTTGAGCATTCTGACCCGTGGTGTGTCTATCTCTCCACATATCGAAGTCTAACCAATGAGCTCTTAAGTTTTATAATCTCTATAACGGTCTTGCACATCTTTATCAGATTAATTCATAGGACCATCATATTTTGATCCTACTGTCAATAGTATCTCTTTTTTTCCTTTATTTTTTTTATTGAGGTAACATTGATTTATAATATTATATAAATTTCAGGTGTACATCATTATATTTCAATTTCTGTGTAGACTACATCATGTTCACCACCCAAAGACTAATTACCATCCGTCACCACACACATGTGCCCTATCACCCCTTTGCTTCAATTTTTCCTGAAATGTTTTCAGGTTAATTATAAATATCATGCCATTTCATCCCTAAATATCTCAAAATGCACCTCTAAAAATTAAACATATTTTCTTGCATAATCAAATGCCATGATCAAAACTAACAAAAGGAATAATAATTTCCTTTATGTCATCTAATACCTGGTCAATATTCAGTTTTCCCCAAATGTCTTTTTATATTTAGTTGTTTGAAACATTATCCAATCAAAATCCACATATTCTATTTGTCTGAATCTGTATCCAAACAAGGGTCATGCATGTATTAAGTTTCCTTGTCCCGTTAGATTCCCAGAATAAGCTTGTGTGGTCAGCGTTATGGATGCCAAGTTTAAAGACAGGGAACTTGGCCAGAGCACTCTGCACGGAGCCTCGGCTCAGGGCTCTCGGCACCGCCCCAGGCTCTTCTGAGTCCTGGATGCGGGGGTTGGCCTCCTCTGCCCTTGGATGTTAACCAGGCAGTTAGACTCAGTCCAAACCTGGACTCGTGATCTTTGGCACAAACATGGAAGAGACTCCAGGGTTCTTGTCTTAGGGCCAGCACCTGGCTCACACCAGAAGCCCTCTGCCTCCCTTCCCTCTTCCCTCCACCTCCATCCACCATGTGGGGCCCCCACTAGGCAAGCTGGCTCCGCCCCTAAGTAATTTAGGGATGTCAGCTGCCTGTCACCATGGACTCCACCTTCCCTCAAACACTAATTCCCCTCAAACTCTAATTCCCCGCGGCTACCAGTCCTCTGTGGAGAATGCCCCCAGCTTAAACAGCCCCTACTCACTGCACTTAGGAGGATGTCAACATCCTAATCACATGGCCCCGGCAGCCCTTGCACAATTACATCCCCCAAGCTGAGAGCGCTTTCAGGTGGCAGGACCCTAGACCCTTCCTTCCTCAGGCCCCGGCACATGCTGTTCCCTCTGGAAGGGATGTTCTTGCTGCCCCTCTTCACCAGCTCGAGCCTTCTCCTCCGGCGGGTCCTCTCCTACGTGCTCTTTATTCCTTGGAAACCCCTCCCCTCAACCGCACACCTGCGGACCACCTTGTCACGAGCTAGGAAAGCATGCAGTACTTCTCTCTTGCAGCATGTGGGTCACCTGCAAACATCTCATCACTTCGTCGTAGTTTGCTTATGTTGGTCCTCACTGCTAGTCTTGGTGGCCTCGATGGATGCTGCTCTGATCACCACTGTAGCTGCTGGCTCCAGTGCAGGGCTGGCCCTGGTGGGCACTCGGGAACCACTCACTAACCAACGACAGGAGGTAACTGCTGAGTGGGCCCTCAGCAGGGAAAGCCCCCATCAGTGAGAAAGTGAAACAAACAGGCTCAGGTCTGGAGAAGGGCCAGTTCCACATGGAGAGGGGCCGTCAAGAGGGGGCTCAGTCCCCAGGAGCCCAGGAGCTGGGCTGGAAGACCCCACTGTCTGGCACCGTGGGCCCCTCCTCTCTCAGCAGAGCCTCCTTCTGCAAAAGGGGCTAGTTTTGCAGTCTTGTGTTTTGAGCCACTGAGGTTTCCCTTTGAGGGTGAGAAGTGGTCACATAAAAAGAGTTTTTATGGGGTCAGCCCAGTGGGGTAGTGGTTAAGTTCACACATCTCCGCTTTGGTGGCCTGGGGTTTGCAGGTTCGGATCCCAGGCACAGACTTACGCACCACTCATCAAGCCGTGCTGTGGCAGGCATCCCACATATAAAGTAGAGGAAGATGGGCACGGATGTTAGCCCGGGGTCAACCTTCCTCAGCAAAAAGAGGAGGACTGGCAACGGATGGTAGCTTAGGGCTAATCTTCCTCACCAAAAAAAAAAAAAAAAAAAAGACTTGATGCCTAAAGTGTAACTCCCCCGAGAAGTGCCCTGTACCCACAAAACAAACCTGCTAGCTCCGGGCACATGAGACCGGGCCATTCCCTGTGAGGAGGCTGTGGTGAGGCCTGGAGCACCCACCTGGAAGCTCCCCAGACCAGGGTTCAAATCTCGGCTCTTCTTGTTAGAATCATGGAGCCCAGGCATGGGCCCTCCTCTCATCTCCCTGTCGACAGAACAAGTCTGCTAGAACCTTCCTCTAAAGTTGTTTCAAGGACAGAAGGCCGTGGAGAACATGTCCAGCACACGGGGGCAGTCCTTCCCTGGATGCAGGGACAGGACAATCGCATACATAGCTCGGGCAGTGGATTCTGTCACTGTGTCTAGTCCCCCTACAACCCCAGGAGCAGGAAAGGCCATCTCCATTTAGCAGATGAGGAAACAGAACCATAAAGGTGGCCTTTTTTCTTTTCCTTTTTTAAAATTTGAAGTTAAACTGGTCTCCCCTCAAAAAAGGCTGAGACAGTTCTTTGACTCATCCTTGCATATACCCTGCCACTTCTTTATTGAGGGATAGTTCACACACCACAAAATTCACCATTTTAACATGGGCAATTCAGTGGTTTTTGATATATTCACAAGGCTGTGCAACCACCCAACACCATTGTCTAATATTAGAACATTTCATCACCCCAAAAAGAAGCTTGTACCCATTAGCATTCACTCCCATTCCCCTCTACCCCAGCCCGTGGCAACCACTAATCTACATTCTGTCCAGCCCAGTCAAGTTGACACATACAATTAACCATCACATATGGTAACATTATGGTTGGCTTTGTAAGAAACCACCAAACTCTTCCAAAGTAGCAGTAACCAATTTTCATCCCCACCAGCAATGAATGAGAGTTTCTGCTGCTCCACATCCTCACCAGCGTTTGGTGTTGTCAGCGTTTTGGATTTTGGCTATTCTAATAGGTGTGTAGTGGTACCTCATTGTTTTAATTTGTATTCCCTGATGACAAATGATGTTGAGCATCTTTTCACATGTTTATTTGCCGGCTGTATATCTTCATGGTGAGGTCTTTGGCCCATTTTTAATTGGGTTGTTTGTTTTCTTAATGTTGAGCTTTAAGAGACTTTTGCATATTCTGGTTACAAGTCCTCTATCTGATATGTGATTTGCGAATATTTTCTCCTAGTCTGTGTCTTCTCTTTTCTTTTTCTTAACAGTGTCTTTTGCAGGGGAGAAGTTTTTAATTTTATTGAAGTCCAACTTATCAGTTGTCTCTTTCATAGATCATGATATCGGTGTTGTATCTAAAAATCATCACAAAACCCAAGGCCGCCTAGATTTTCTATGTTATCTTCTAGAAATTTTATAGTTTTGCATTTTACATTAGGTCTATGATCTATTTTGAGTTAATTTTTGTGAAGGATGTAAGGTCTGTGTCTTGATTCATTTTTTTTTTTTTTTTGCATCTGGATGTCCAGTTGTTCCAGCACCATTTGTTGAAAAGACTATCCTTTCTCTATTGAATAACCTTTCTGCTTTGTCAAAGATCAGTTGGCTATATTTTTATGGATCTATTTCTGGGCTCTCTGTTCTGTTCCATTGATCTATTCATCTATTCTTTCACCAATACCACATTGTCTTGGTTACATTAGCTTTATAGTAAGTCAGACCTCCAACTTTGTTCTTCTTCAATATTGTGTTAGCTATTCTGGGTCTTTCGCCTCTCAATACGTTTAGAATCGGTTGCTATCCACAAAATAACTTGGTGGGATTTTGATTGGGATTTCATAAATCTGTAGCTCAAGTTGGGATATTGACAATATCGATATTGATAATATTGAGTCTTCCTATCCATGAACATGGACTATCCATTTATTTACTTCTTCTTTGATTTCTTTCATCAGAGTTTTGTAGTTTTTCTCACATAGATCTTGTAGGTAGTTTGTTAGATTTATACATTAGTATTTCTTTCTTCTTTTTTTGGTGCTAATGTAAGTGATGTTGTGTTTTAAATTCAAATTCCATTTATTCATTGTTGGTATGTAGGAAAATAATTGACTTTTGTACATTAACCTGGTACCCTGCAACCTTGCTATAATCACTTATTAGTTCCAGGAGACTTTTGTTGATTCTTTCAGATTTTCTTTTTTTTTTTTTATAATTTTATTTATTTATTTATTTTCCCCCAAAGCCCCAGTAGATAGTTGTATGTCATAGCTGCACATCCTTCTAGCTGCTGTATGTGGGACGCAGCCTCAGCATGGCCGGAGAAGTGGTGTGACGGTGCGCGCCCGGGATCCAAACCTGGGCCGCCAGCAACAGAGCGCATGCACTTAACTGATAAGCCACGGGGTTGGTCCTCTTTCAGATTTTCTGCATTGACAATCATGTCATTTGCCAACAAAGATAGTTTTATTCCCAATCTGTATACTTTTTATTTCATTTTCTTGTCTCATTAGCTAGGACTTTCAGTACAGTGTTGAAAAGGAGTGGTGAGAGGGGACATCCTCGCCTTGTTCCCTGTCTTAGGGGGAAAGCTTCAAGTTTCCCATCATTAAGTATGATGTTAGCTATAGGTTCCTTGTAGATGTTTTTTATCAAGTTGAGGAAGGGCCCCTCTATTCCTGGTTTACTGAGAGTTTTTATCATGAATGGGTGTTGGATTTTGTTAAATGCTTTTTATGCATCTATTGATATAATCATGTGACATTTCCTTAGCCTGTTGATGTGATGGGTTACATTAAATGACTTTTGAATGTTGAACCAGCCTTGCATACCTGGGATAAATCCCACCTGGTCATGGCATATGATTCTTTTTATACGTTGTTGGATTTGATTTGCTAATATTTTGTCGAGGATATTTTCATCTATGTTCATGAGAAATATTGGTCTGTAGTTTTCCTTTTTGGTAATGTCTTTGTCTTGTTTTAGCAATTGGTAATGCTGGCCTTATAAGATGAGTCAGGAAGTGTTCCCTCTACTAGGACTATGTGTCTGTGGAGGGGTGGGAATGTTCTCTCATCCCGTCTATCTTTCTCCCAATGCCTTATCCCATCGCAGGGTCTCTCATCCACACAGCCCAGCAGTGGTGTGGCTAAAGGGAGGGTGGATTCTGATTATTGCTTGGTGGTCCCCTCTCTGTCATGGGTGCTCTTGGAGGATGGGGGATGCCTGTGTCTCATTCTGGGGGGCCTAAGGCGGCAGCCTCAGTAATGAGGGCTTGCTGTATGGCTGTGCATAGTTGGGGGGCTGACCTTTCTCGGGCAGGGACCCCTTCACCACAAGGCACCAGCCACGGCCACTGGCTCCTCAGAGTCCTCTGCGCCTCCAGCTCTTTCTCCGGGTTTTGTGCCCTTCTCTCAGTGTGGAGGCCATATGTAGAATGGCAAGCTTCTATCTCATCTGCTACACCCCATGTGCCATCATTTAGGCCATAGGGGCACTGGGGCCACTTCTGTGCCCTGCGAGGGACACAGGACTCAAACTCGAGGGGGGCCCACCCTTCCATCTAGGGAGTACTTCTTCTTGTCTCTTTGCACTCGGCTGCAATTCCCTGGTCTTACCTTCAGAAGTCTCCCGATGGTAAATGACCAGAGTCTTGGCCTCCCAACTTTAGGGATATGCGTGTGGACACTCCTCCTGCCCCAGAGAGGGCTGGGGAGATGACATCATCCTCAAGCTTCTAGAAAGCTCTTCTACTGACTGTACTCTCTCATTTATCCCCCCTAAGGAATGTAGTTTTAACTCTCAGATCAACTTCAGTTTCTAGAACATGGAGAGAGCCTGGATTATCAACACAGCATCCATGAACCAGGCCAGATCAAGCTCCCAGGGGGGCTACCAGGCATTGGCCTTCAGAATTCCAACCATTTTGTCACATATAATTTTGCAGTAAGATCATAAAGTTTTCTTGGTTATTCAAAGACTCAATCCAGTAAATTATTTTTTGTCTTTTTTTATTGTGAAATTTTTATTGTACGTTATTGTTTGTCAGTCACCATATAAATGCATCCCTTCACCCGTTGTGCCCACCTCCCACTCCCCTTGCCCCTAGTAACCACCAAACAGTTCTATCTGTCCATGTGTTGGTTTATCTTCCACAAAGGAGTGAAATCATGCAGTGTTTGTCTTTCTCTTTCTGGCTTATTTCGCTTAACATAATACCCTCCAGGTCCATCCATATTGTTGCAAATGGGACGATTTTGTCTTTTTTTACGCTGAGTAGTATTCCATTATGTATATATATTATGGTAATTTATTTTTAATTGCAAGGGTAGTTGTCTGCCAAGAGATGATGTTCATACAACTTTTAAACTATGACATATTTCAGTAAAATCACTAAACTCAGTAAAATTTAGTAAAATCAATGAGTACGTCACTGTAATAAGACATTAGACTATACTATGTAATAGAACTGACTGCTCCCAAAAAGCTGCTCTCTGATGGTGGGCGAGGCGTCCAGGACGTGACTTTGGAGCTAATAAATGCTGCAGGGCCTGCAGCCTGCTCTTGCCCAGCAGGGAGCTGAGCTGAAACCAGAGGCTGCCTGCGTTTTCTGGTGGCTCCCCACAATTCCCGGAATCAATGTCAGGCCCTGGTCCAGCCCCAATAGTGCCACAATGCTCAGTCCATGAGGGTGCATAGGGGACACCAGACCTGCCAGCCCCAAGGACAGGTGACTGAGGGGCCTGAGCTATCTCTGCAAGGGCTCCTGCACCAACATCAATCAAGCCTGCCAGGCACAGATGCTGACGGCAAAATAGAACTGATTTCCCAAAATGGTTCCCCCAAATTAACAGGGAAGTCAATCCACCAAAAGCATCCATTTCTAAAGACTCACCTGGGGAGAAGGTGTCACCAAGCAGTTATCTCCGTTCTGTACTTCATCGCCGTTCCCACATCACAGACATTAGTCATTGCCGTTTGGCCAAAGAAGCATGATACCCTTCATAATGATTTCAATAATATTTACTGGGCCCAGAAGGAAACAGGGAGATGTTCTTCTGCGTGTACCTGTGACCACCTCCATCAGGGGCGTGCCACCTTCTGACGGGCAGCAGGCTCCTGGCGTCGTGAATGAATGTCTCCACTGATCCTGTTGGTTTTCACACATGTTTGTCATTAAAACTGAGAGGGTCTCACACTGCCCTTCCTCCTGCCTGTCAGGCCCCCTGTGGGAGGGGTCTGAGGTCGGGGGTCCTCTTGCCTCCCTTCCCTGCCTGCTCCCCTTAGGGGACGAGCACAGTGGGACCACTGCCGGGAATTGATTCCAGCTGCCTGAACACCCGCTCTGCTCTGCACAGTGGGGATAGCACCTGCCTCACGGCGTGGCTCTGAGGATTACACGACATCCACAGGCCAAGGGCCCGCCGGCCTCTGCCCTCTCACCCTTCCCAGGGCCACAGCTCCTCAAAGGGCACCTGCAGGCATCAGGGTGCAGCCTGTGTGGACAGCGAAAAGGAGGGGCCAAGAATGTGTGTGCCTTCACAAGAGGAGCTCCTCAGACAGCTCGCCCTGCACTCTGGGCCTGACGAAGTGCTCACTGATCAGTGAAAACATGAACTGAAGTGCAGTGGATGGGTCTTCATCAGCCTCTATATTCTGACCACGGCTCCTGCCTCTCTGGTGTCAGAATGCCCCTCCTCACTAGAGAGGCAGAGGTAGTGCTTTAAAACACCATTACTTTGCAAAGGAGAAAGGCGGCACTTGAACTTGGGGGGCTTTTGCTTGTCCTCGAAAGCCCAGAGCCCGGGCACTGATGGTCTAGAACAGCACTGTCCAACAGAAGTAGGGGTCAACCCATGTGGAGTTGTAAGCTTTCTAGCAGCCACATTGGAAAAGTGAAAAGAAACTGATGAAGTGGATTTTAACCATATTTTACTCAACATGATTTATCAAATATATTATAATTTCAACATGTAACCTATATAAAAATTATTAACGTCACATTTCACACTTTTTTGTACTGCGTGACACCCAGTATGTGTTTTCCGTGTACTGCACAGCTCAGTTTGGACTCACGACCTTGCAAGTGCTCAGGGCCACGTGGCTGGTAGTGGACAGCACGGCTCTAGAGGCCACAGGCACTCAGCAGGCAGTTCAGGAAGGAATGAGTCAATGAATGAGTGGCAGAAGAGCGAGACTGCGCCTCCACAGGTCTCGTGGGGGAGGACAAGCGCTGCAGTGGGCCAGCCACCAGGGGGCAAGCGGGGACGCCCTGCCAGCTGCATCTGGTACTCTGCTTTCTGCTCAACCGGCACATGCTGCTGGACCCACCTCTGTACCGCGCAGCTCTGGCTGGGGGGTGCGGGTGCTCTTGTGCAAACACCTCTGGTGGTATCCCCACCCGGATAAAACCCAGGCATCTGGAGGTGGTCTGCCCCCCTGAACTCCTGTACTAAAGGCCATGGACCTTTCCATAACACCATACTTGGCGGGTTGTCAGTAAATATTCATGACCTAACAGAAGGCCACGCTCAGAGAGAGGCCAAAGGCATTGGTGGAAGGAATGATTCTCATCAAAGGCGCTGGTGGGGTGAATGAATGATTCTTGTGGCTGTTCTTCCACACCTGCCATGTTAGGCCCAAACTGAGTATTTGACTCCAAGTACAGAACTGACCCAAAGGCAGACTCAGAGGTTATATCAGACATTTTCCAAGCACTTTGACACACACCTCATTTGGTCTTCACAACTAAGCTCAAGGTGAATACCTTCATTTCTCAACTGAGGGAAACCGGGCTCTTTCTACCCTGAGATCCTGGAGAGACAGGAAGGGAGATGAGCCGCTCCTCAGAAACACCCTCAGACCACTCGCCCACCTCAATCCACCTGCTCCACAACCAGGTGCTCTCTGCGGATCTGAAGGCAGGGTGTGACATAGAAAAATAAACATTTGGTGTTTGCCCCGTCCTGACTCAATGCTCCTAAAACCCTCGGAATTGCCTGAGTGATGGGAGCATCTGTTGTTATTCATGACAAGCCCATTCAACCCACCTGTGTTTATGCTACTAAGGTGACTCTGAGGGGGTGCCGGGACAGCCTCAGGATGGGCGCTGGTCACCAGAAAGACCTAGAACTATCAGGTCCCACCTCGACCTCTGGGGGAAAGAGGGCTGTGCATGGCCAATGATTGCATCATTCATGCCTACGTAATGAAACGTCCATTTCATTTGCGGGGAGCTTCTGGGTTGGTAAACACGTAGTTGTGTCCCAGAGGGACAGAGGCTCCGAACCTCACCCTAAGTCCCTCTTCATCTGGCTGTTCGTTTGTTTCCTTTACAACTGTAAGTACTATACAGAGCTGTCCTAGTTCTGAAAGTCACTCTAGCAAAGTGTCAAACATGAAAGGGGGAGCTGTGGAACCCCTGAAATTGTAGTCGGCCCGGCGGCAGTGTGAGCAAACAGAGGCGGCAGCCCCTGTTTGCGGCCAGCGTCTGCAGTGGGTGGGGGCAGTCTCATGGAACTGAGCCCTCAACCTGTGGGGTCTGCGCTCACTCCAGATGTGTCAGAACTGAACTGAATCCTTTGACACCCAGCTGGTGTCAGAGAATCAGTTGATGTCAGAAAAAAACAAACACAGGGCCTCGGTGAAAACGACTGCTTGGCTGTAGTTCACCCTCTGGAGGTGCCAAGGCCCTGCGATCACTGAGAGAATACTAGCACTGCTGATGACAAGTGCCATTCAGGGACCGAGGTGTTTCTCATCCGGGAGAGAGGTGTTTGTGGTTGGGGGGCTGCACTATGGTGGGGTGGGCCTTGCAGCTGGTCACCCAGTCCTATTCGGACCATGTTGGGAGGCTCACTGTGCCACAAAGCAACTCTCTCATGGTTCAGAGCTCAAATTTATGGGAATTTTTTCTTCCTACTGAGCTGAAATCAGCCTTTTTTGGGCTAAGACCCACACCTCACCAGACACAGAAGCCCCTTTCCACATGATTATCCTTCATGTCTGGGACAACCTGTCATCCTCTCCCACCCTTGGACCCCTACCCAGCCCCAAATTCAGGCAAAAACTCCCAAAAACTACTTCCTTCAAAGATCTAGACCCTACGCCAGCCTCATCAAGCTCCCTCAAGGGTTCATCCATCACTAAATAGTATCAAAGGTGGCCTCGGGGCTCTGCCCAACCAGCACGTCCCAGTGGTCTCACCAGCACCGCACATGGGCTCTTATCTTTCTTTCTTTTTCCTCTTTTTATAAAATATCTTTTAATTGTGGTAAAATACACATAACATAAAATTTACCCTTTTAACCAGTAAGCGTACAGTTCAGTACATTCACATTGTTGTGCAATCATCACCACCATCCATTTCCAGAACTTTCTCATCTTCCCAAACTGAAACTTTGTCCCCATTAAACAATAACAACCCATTCCCCCCTCTTCCTCCAGCCCCTGGCACCCACCATTCTACTTTCTGTTTCTATCATACAGTATTTGTCCTTTTGTGACTGGCTTATTTCACTTAGCATAATGTCCTCAAATTTCATCCATGTTGTAGCATACTGCTGCAGAATTTACTTCCTTTTTAAGGCTGAATCATATTCCATTGTGTGGACATATCACATCATGTTTATCCATTCATCTGTCAATGGACACTTGGTTTATTTCTACTTTGGGGCTATTGTGAATAATGCTACTATGAACATGGGTGTACATATATCTCTTCAAGCCCTTTCTTTCAACTCTTTTGAGTATATACCCAGAAGTGGAATTGCTAGGTCATATGATAATTCTATGTTTAATTTTTTGAAGAACTACCAGACTGTTTTCCATAGTGGCTGCACCATTTTACATTCCCACCAACAATGCACAAGGGTTCCAATTTCTCCACATCCTTGACAACACTTGTTCTCTTCTGTTTTTTTGATAGTAGCCATTCTAATGGGCGTGAGGTGGTATCTCATTGTAGTTTTGATTTGATTACCCCAATGATTAGTGATGTTGAGCATCTTTTCATGTGCTTATTGGTCATTTGTGTATCTTCTTTGGAGAAATGTCTATTCAAGTCCTTCGCCCATTTTTGAATTGGGTTAGCTGTTTTTCTTGTTGTTGAATTTTAATTCTTTACATATTCTGGATATTAATCCCTTATCTGATATATGATTTGCAAATATTTTCTCCCATTCTGTGGGTTGCATATTTACTCTATGGATAGTGTCTCTTGATGTACAGAATTTTTTAATTTTAATGAAGTCCTACTGATCTATTTCTTCTTTTGTATACAGGCTCCTATCTTTCTCAATCTGCTCTGCACACTCTGCCCCCAGGGATGGAGCCCGAGGCCCAGCATGCTTCTTTATCAGCCACACGGCTGGATTGGGCACAGGCCCCTCCAAACCTCCCTCTCCTGTCAGGCTAGCTTCTCCAGTCTTGTCCTTTGTAAAGGATCCTTTTATTATTAGTATTTGCAGAGTGGCTATAGTGGGAAATACTTATGGAAATTTTAAATAAAAGGAAAAATCCCCCACAACTCTACCATGCCTGAATTAAATGAAATAAAATTTTTCATTTTCTGTGCTGCCTTTGAGTTTCATTGACATTCATAGATGAACTCTGACAACCATCATAGGGGTATAGCTGAACCATTGAGGGGCTCTGCCCAAACACAGAGGTCTTTTCAAATCCTGATTTTCTTTTCTCTCTTATTAGCTGTTCCTACTGGGTTCAGTTCACGTGCACATTTTATAATAGTGTTTCATTCAAGTCTTGGCTAGAGGCGCTAAATGGGACTAAACAGGTAGAGAGTGCCGAGGAGTCGGATGGCGCACTGCAGCAGGCCACCCGCAGCTCGGACGGTGGGCCCCAGGCCTGTGACTGTCGTCTTCCTACCACGAAAAGATGACCCTGGCAACTTGTCCTTTTCTCCCTCTCAACAACTCTGTGCACTCTGAAGGCTACTTGGCTACTAACTTCTCTCATTCAATCATTCCTTCAGCAAACATCTTTTAAGAACCTGCTCTGTGTCAAACGTGCTTTGTGGCAGGAACGTCAAGATGAAAGGCAGACCTCTGCTGCAGGAGGTCAGTGGTGCGGGGAGGGAAGAGGCTGGTGGTGGGGTATAAACTCAATTACAGTGGTTCCAGGACAGAGGTGGGGGCCAGCGGGGCTCTCGTTGAGGCATCTATGCTCCACCGAGATTGCTCCCCACCCTGCCAAGACCCCCTGTGGGGAGAAGAGGAAGCCAACCCCTCCTCCCACTGGAGCATCTCAGAGGTCACTGCTGTGAGCCCCACCACAGTCACACTCCAGGCTACCAGGGGCCTGGCTCCAAGACTCCCGGGGATGCAGCCCTGGCTTTTCCCAGGAATGGGGTTGAAAACCTCTTCGGTGAGGCTCATGTCCCACCCCTGAAGAGGACCCCGTAGCAGGGTCTCACCCATGACAGTTCTCAGGTGGAGGAAGGAGGAGTCACCCCTCATGGAGTTTGGGGGGCTGCAGGCTGGTCGAAGCAGAGGTGAGTTAGGAGCTGTGTAGGCAGGGGAGCCCCTATCCACCACCCCTACCCATGAAAACCAATGTCAGAAGCTCCAGGCCAGTGGGAGGCCACAAAGTGGGTTTTGCAGATAGTGGAGCCCCTGCCCCAGGGGGTGTGGGCTCAGAACTGCACTGAGTTCCCAGAGATACAGCCAGTGACGGGCTGAACTGTGTCCCCCAAATTCACACATTGAAGCCCTAAACCCCAGGACCTCAGAATGTGACTATATTTGGAAATGGGATCTTTCAAGAGGTGATGAGGGTAAAATGAGGTCACTAGGTTGGGCTCTAATCCAGTGTGACTGGTGTCCTTATAAGAAGAGATTAGGATGCAGACATGCACAGAGGGAAGACCATGTGAGGACACAGGGAGGCAACAGCCATCTACATGCCAAGGAAAGAGGCCTCAGGAGAAACCAGCCTTGCCGATACCGTGATCTTGGACTTCCAGACTCCAGAACTGGGAGGAATAAATATCTGTTGTTTGAGCCACCTGGTCTCTGGGTTTGGCAGCCCAAGCCAACTAAGACACAGCCTCCCCTCTGGGCCCTGCAGCCTCCGCCTTCCCCAGGAATATCCATAGATGCGCCTCTTCCTTTGCCTCTTTCCAGCATGCGATGGAGGTGGTACATCAGCCCATTTGGACCGGAGTTGGGTTCTACAGATACACTTCTAGCACCCCCAGCCTCCATCCAAATTGCCAGACACCCCTGTGGGAGGCAGCCCCTTCCTTCTGACTGTTGTCCAGCCCCAGCCAATATCCCCGTGTCCCAGAGCCACTCAGCTCTTCCCCTGGAGTTTCTGGGAGCCCTGGCTGGTCCCAAATCACCAATGACAGGGGTAACTGAACCTGGCATGTGTACCCCCAAGATGGGGGAGGAGGTGACTGGAGCTCCATCCGGGAGAATAAGAGGAGTGGGCTGAAACAAGGGAGGGGAGGGTGCTCACGGAGTGTGTGGAACAGGGGGCATTCCAGAGCCAATAGCACCGACTCTTCCTCCCACACGCATTTCCATCTTCTCTTCAAATTTTCCCGTAAAAGTTATTTCAGAGGTTTCAACCTCTGAAAATCCATATTTAGAGGAAAACGATAAATCTAAAGTTGTGGGGAAACAGACTTAGAGATCTACAATGTGCGCCACAGACATACAGGGAACCAGTTTGGAAATGCACAGGCGTTGAGGGCCACCTCTGCCCCCGTGACCCAGGCCCGCAGATGTACCGAGGAAAACAGCTGCTCACAGGAGCACGCATATAACAAACACAGACCTGGAAACAACCTAAATTTCCAACCACAAACACTTAAATCAATTATATCAGTTCATGGAAATTGGTAATCACCAAGATAACATAAGAACATGGTAACACGTTTCTGCAGTAATGTAAAGCAAGTGAGAAAAGGAGAAAATGGTTTTGTTTTCAATATACTATATATAACTACACACTATAATTATAACATAAAAATATATGAGCATGTTGATAGAAACTGGAAGGGAACCAGAAAAACAAAAACAGGTAGATCGGTATATCGGGGCAGTAAGATTATGCACAAAATGTTTTTCATTTTAAATTTCCCTTAATATTTCAGTGAGGTTTTAATAAATGATACTTCAAAAATATTATAAACATGCATTAAACAAAGAAGCAACTCAACTTGAGGAGGACAAGGAGGGGACAAGGATGGTGACGTCTCTTTGCTTATCCCCCCAGAGTAGGAAAATGCTACTTGATGGGAAAGAGAGAAAGCACAACCCTGCCCTGGACCTGGAGTTCACCCTTTTGTGCCTTGAGATGGAAGGGCAACCAGGCTTTGGAAATGAAGGCATATTCAAGGCTCTGACCCACAGTGTCAGCTCCATTTTGGGTAAATTCACTTTGGGCCAGTGGCTCGGGAGCAGATGGTGTGGCTGAGCTTCCAATGGTGGGGCCAGCCGGGGCCAGGCTGGAGGGAGCCAAGGGCTGGTCTCAGCCACATGGCGTAGAGCTGCCCGCAGGCATAGCGAGTGAGGAATCCAACAGTGACAGACAGACCAGGGCTGGCAATGAGGGAATGGCCTGTTGCCAAGCAGTTAGAGCTCGAGAGCCCATCTACACTCAAGGGCAAGGTGTGAGGGGCCACTGGGACCCCAAGGGGGTGGCAGTGGGAGATGACGGGGGCAGAAGCACAAATAATTGTGCTAAGAACATATATAGAACCCCTAGCCCAATAGAAACATGGACAAAAGCCATGAATAGGCATTTCACCAACAAGGAGACACCTACAGCCAACAGACACGCAGAGAGATGCTTGGCCTACTGGGTAATCAGGGAAATGTAAACCAAGGCAGCAAAGAGAAGGTTCTTTTCATCCACTCCATGGCAAAAATTAAGAACTGACAATGCAAAGGCCTGGAGAGGCTGTAGACCAGAGGTCTCATGAACACGGCTCAGGGAAGTGAAACCGGGGTAACAACTTGGGAACACCCTTAGCTTTTCCTTATAAACTCGCACATTCATGTGCCCAACAGCTCAGGACACCACTCCTGTGCACATAGTACCTAAGACAAAGCCCCACACATCTACCCCAGGAAACAAGTTTCAGAGAGTCCCCCAGCCTGTTTGTGACAGCAGCCAAGACCGTGATACCCACAGGCAGAAGATGGAACATAGTGATGGCATTTTTCTGCAATGAAATATTACACAGCAGTGAACACGAATTAACTTAGCTAAACAAAAGAACATGCATGAATCTTCATAACATAATGTGGAGTGAAAAAAATCAAGTCCAGGACAACTTACGTGATGGCTAATTTTATGTGTCAGCTTAGCCAGGCCATGGTACCCAGATACTTGGTCAAACACCAGTCTAGGCATCATTATGAAGGTTTTGTTTAGATGAGATTAACATTTAAATCAGTGGACTCTGAGCAAAGCAGATTATCCTCCATAATGTGGGTGGGCTTCATCCAATCCGTTGAAGGCTTAAGAAAAAAGACTGGGAGGAACATATATAGGAATATATATAGATTGAAATTATTGTTAGTGTTTTAGTTCTTGAGTTAGCTGGTAATTCAAGAGGTTGTATTAAAATGTATTATTGGGGGCTGGCCTGGTGGCACAAGCGGTTAGGTGCGTGTGCTCCGCTGCAGTGGTCCGGGGTTCGCTGGTTCGGATCCCGGGTGCACACCGACACACTGCTTGGCGGGCCATGCTGTGGCGGCGTCCCATATAAAGTGCAGGAAGATGGGCGAGGATGTTAGCCCAGGGCCAGTTTCCTCAGCAAAAAAAGAGAGAAAAAATAAAATAAAATAAAATATATTATTGAATGAATGAATGATAAAAAGAAAGCCATGTGGGCTGGCCCAGTGGCATAGTCATTAAATTCTCTCATTCCACTTTGGCAGCCTGGGGTTTGCCAGTTTGGATCCCAGGCATGGACCTAGTTACCGCTCATTAAACCATGCTGAGGCAGCGTCCCATATAGAAGAACTAGAAGGACCTACAACTAGGATATACAACTATGTACTTTGAGGAGAAAAAAGAAAAAGAGGAAGATTGGCAACAGATGTTAGCTCAGGGCCAATCTTCCTCAAAAAAACATATATAAAAATATATATTATATATAAATATATAAAAATATATTTTTTTAAAAAAAAGGAGAGAGAGAGCCATGATGCATGAACTAATGAGAAAATCTGATAAACCAAATATTTTGATCAATCTAAGTCTGTGCATAAAATAAAAACTTAATGTTACACATCAGTATGCATAGAATGACCTTAGTTTTCTAATATGACTGTATATATATACACATGTGTGTAAATTTGCACTTAAAATTTTGCATAGGAAAAACTCAGAAGGTCAAACATTGAGATCTCTGGGTGGTGGGTGCCACTCTGAGTCATTTACATTTTCTTACTTTTGCTTTTCTGTATTTTCTTTTTTTTTTTAATTTTATTTATTTATTTATTTTTTCCCCAAAGCCCCAGTAGATAGTTGTATGTCATAGCTGCACATCCTTCCAGTTGCTGCATGTGGGATGCGGCCTCAGCATGGCCGGAGAAGCGGTGCATCGGTGCGCACCCGGGATCCGAACCCGGGCCGCCAGCAGTGGAGTGCGCACGCTTAACCGCTACGCCACGGGGCCAGCCCCTCCAAATTTTCTACAGTGAAAACACATATTTTTTAAAAGAACACATTTTTTAACAGGAGAAAAAACACAGTGACCTCACCAAGATGCCCAGCTGTAACTCAACTGTGATTATTTGAAGTGTGCTGTTGTCATGATTTACCGAATGGCTCAAAAATACAGGAGAAGTTGAAGATCACACACTTCTTTTCAACTGAATTCTGTTAGATATGCTCACTGAAAAGGAGACACAAAGATGAGATGCAGTCCTTGCTCCTAAGGAGTTTGCAGGCCAGCAGGAAAATAAGCCTTGGGAAGTGACTGACATCAGGGCAGAGCACGTAGGAGCCCTGAGAGCATGCCGGCGGGGGCTGTGTGTTTCATCCGAGCGAGGACTCCCTGCTGCTCAGAGGCTTGGAAATCTTCACAGAGCTTCTAAAAGGGCAAGTGGCCGGTCCCAGGGAGCTGCATGCTGAACTGGGCGGTGAAAATGAGAAGGGTAGGATGAGACAAGGAGGGCTAACAAAATTTATTTTGAATCATTTTTAAAACATTTTGGCAACTTGAAGATTTTTTTACTTTTTATTTTGACATAATTTCAGGCTCATAGAAAAGTTGCAAGGCTAGCACGAAGCATTCCCATTTACCCTTCACCCATTCTCCAACTGCTAATATCCTCCGCGTTTGCTTGTCACTCTCTGTGCACGTGCACGTTGTTTTTCTGAATCATTTAAGTGCAAACTCCAGCCATAATGCCTTTTTTACTTCCAAATACTTCAATGTGCATTTCCTAAAAACAAGGATATTCTCTTACATAACCACAAGTTTCCATGATCTAAATCAGGAAATTAACATTAACACAATATTACTATCCAATCTACAGACCTCATTCAGATCTCATCAATAACATTCTTTATGGCAAAGAAATGCCCAGATCGCACATTGTTGTCACGTCTCTAAACTCTCCTTTAATCTGAAGCAGTTCTGCAGTCTTTGTCTTTGATAACACTGACATTTTTAAAGTTAGGTTGTAGCCCATGATTTTGTGAATATTCCTTCAGTGAGGACTTGTCTGCTGTTTCCTCGAGACTAGATGCAGGTTCTGCATTTTTGGTAGGAATACTACAGGGGTGACGTTTGTCCTCAGTGATTATGTCTGGGGAGCCCTGAGGTCCATTTGTCCCATTCCTGGTGGCATTAACCATGATCATGTGGTTAAGGCAGAGGCTACCAGGTTTCTCACTGCAGAATTACTATTTTTCCTTTTGTAATTAATAAGTACTTATGCAGAGATTCTTTTAGACTAGGTAAATATTCACTTTACTCAGCAAACTTTCACCCACTGGTTGTAATATCCACTGATGATTTTTGCCTTAATCAATTATTACTAGGATAATTGCTAAATGATGTTTTTCAAATTCCATCATTTCTTCTGTATTTATCACTTGGCTTTCTACTGTAAAGAAGAGCTTTCCTTTCTCCTATTTATTGATTTATATCCTCATGTATACATGGATTCTTATTTTATTCAGTGGCTTATAATCTGTTACTATCATCATTTGATGCCTAAATTGTCCCAGATTTAGCCAGCAGGAGTGTCCTTTTGACATGTCCCCCTCATTTTTTGAGCACACGCTTACTTTCTGACACAAGATAGTCTAGGCTCAGCTTATGCTTTCTCTCCTCCAGCTCTGAAGTCAGCCGTTTCTCCAAGGAGCTCTGGTTCCTTTCAGTAGAGAATGGGATTAAGAAACCAAGATCTGGGTGCTGGGTGTGCTCATCGCTCCTGGGGTGTCATTGTTTCTAGGAAATGGATGTATATAAATACATACACTCATATCTATATGTCTATGTGTTCACGTGTGTCTGTGTGTTTCTATATCTGTCTGCGTGTGTGTGTGTATTTCTATATTTATCTGTGTGTGTGTATTACCTGTGTGTGTGTATTTCTGTATTTATCTGTGTGTGTTTCTACATTTATCTGTGTGTGTGTATTTCCGTATTTATCTGTGTGTGTGTCTGTATTTTTGTATCTCTCTGTGTGTATGTATGTGTGTATATTTCTGTATTTATCTGTGTGTATGTATGTGTGTGTATATTTCTGTACTTATCTGTGTGTCTATTTCTGCATCTATCTGCATCTGTGTGTGTGTGTTTCTGTATTTATGTGTGCACACACGCGTGTGTAACGAAACCATGAGCTCGTGCTGATACCTCCGATTCTAATGCAGTCCCATAGGGTTTGTGCTAATCTGCCCCTGTCCATGTTCATAACTTCCTTCAGGTGCATATTTCTTTTTTTTTTTTTATTTTATTTTTCCCCCCAAAGCCCCAGTGGATAGTGTGTGTCGTAGCTGCACATCCTTCTAGTTGCTGTATGTGGACTCGGCCTCAGGATGAACGGAGAAGTGGTGCCTCGATGCGCACCCGGGATCCGAACCCGGGCCACCAGCATCGCAGCGCGCGCACTTAACCACCAAGCCACAGGGCCGGCCCCAGGTGCATATTTCTTTAAAGGCTGTGGCTGTAGTTCAGCTGTCGTCGTCGCCGCTGGCACTGGAGGCCTCCATCTCTTGGCCGTGTGGCCTTGTTTTGTGCTCAGGGTAGACCTGGGCATCGCCAGCCTGTGGGCAAAGGCAAAGCACAGGCAGAGTAACCAGGCCGGGGCCTGGTTCTGAGCCAGACAGCCTTCTGGAAGGTACAGGGAAGGCAGAAGAAGAATCCCCAGAAAGTGGGGGCGAGGGGCGCAACATTGGGATTTTCTGGATGAAATGAGACGCCAGAACAGATGGCTATTGTCCGGCTCCACGGAAAGACCACAAGTGATCTAAGGGGCGCTTGGAAAGGGCAAACCTGTTCCACACAGCAGCTGGACGCAGAGCCCTGACTAGAGGCTTTGTGGGCACAGCTGGCTCCGCTGAGCCACAAGGGCAGCTGGGAGAGGCTCCTGCCCCACTGTCACTGAGGAGAGCCCACAGGGAGAGAGGCCAGCCCCCTGCTGCTTAGGGCATAAGTGAGCAGGTTCACACACTAGTGATCTGAGTTATGGCCTCCTCAGACCTGTTTATTCATAACCAGCTGATATACTTTCCTACTGTTCTATTTCTAGGGATCCCATTCCTTTTTAAGATTGTTGCCTTTGGGGCTTTCAACTCTCTTGTCCAACAAACATACTTCCCAAAGACAGACAAAAGTACTTCTGGATTTTATGTGCATGTTCTCTCAACTCAACACTGGGTCTTTACAGTGGATCCTGTGAGAGACGCCTGCAGGAAGCTCGGCCATTTCCTTGAAGAACACCGACAAGGGCGAGGCCATGTGCGGCTTGTGTGCCAGCTGCACCCACTGAGCAGTCTGTACCCATCGACTCCCTGACTGCCCAGGGCAGTGCATTTCACAGCCAGGAAGCAGGAGTGAAGCAACTTGCCCCATATCACTGGGCGGTGGAGGCCCAGAATGTTCCAAGGAACATGTACCTCTTCCAGGGGCTCAGGAGGCCGTGTGGGAGTTGGTGAGTATTGGAAAACAGGGCTTGACAGGTGTGCTTAAAGCAGACTCCTAGCCTCTGGGAATGCCTAGAGAGTCTTATTTTTAAGGCCAAGAGGAGCTACAAATCATGGAGGGCTACTGATTGATTGATAAGTTGATTGATAAGTCCCAGGCCTGAGAAACTGTGCCCCCTGGAACCCAATACCAATGCAAGGAACTGATGTTCTACCTCTCAGAAGACAAAAATCCCCAGAATAAACAGCAGGTGCAGGGCTTTTGCCCAGCCCAAATGAGGCAATCTCTTTAGATTGTGCAAGAACACACTTGCTTCCAGCCACACAAATCCACGGAAATGTCACTGGCAGCTTCAATGCATGCCAGCTGGATACTGGGCCCAGAGTGTCAAACTGAGATGTATCTGCAGCACCTGGTGCCCAGCCCAGGAATCTCGGTGCCAGTGTCCACGGGGATGGCACCCCTCAACACCCATTTCTCCTAAGCCACCGTCCTGCCTTCCTCCCTTCAGTACAGTTTCCTCCCAGATGGGAAAGGGGCAGAACAGGCAAGGAGGTCACGCAGCTTCCGAGCAGCGCACAGCAGGAGAGTGCGCAGGCAGTTTCCACTAGTGATTTGGTCACAAACACATTTTGACACCCCCCTGGGCTCTCCTGCCACCCCTGTCCTGCTGACTCCAGAACATTCTACCACCTCATCTTCCTCCCTGCTCCAGCACCAGGGCTGATCTGGGCAGTGGGCAGCATTTCCCTCACAGTGGGGAGTCCAGCCAGCCAGGGTGGGAGGGGTTTTCAGACTAAGGTCAAGAAGTGCCTCCAGGGCCGGCCCCGTGGCTTAGCGGTTAAGTGCGCGCGCTCCACTGCTGGCGGCCCGGGGTTCAGATCCCGGGCACGCACCGACTCACCGCTTCTCAGGCCATGCTGAGGCCGCGTCCCCCATACAGCAACTAGAGGGATGTGCAGCTATGACATACAACTATCTACTGGGGCTTTGGGGGGAAAAATAAATAAATAAATAAAATTATAAAAAAAAAAAAAAAAAAGAAGTGCCTCCAAACCCAAAGTCAGGGACAGTCTACAAAATTACCGGCCTTCACCCTTCAGCTATGTCAATGACGGGAAAGACAGATGGACTGAGGGAGGAATGGTTGCAGACTAGAGAGAGGAAGGACGTGGCCCACTGAATGTAACGAGATCTTCTGTTACTATAAATGACATAATTGGGACACTAGGCAAAATCTGAGTCTGTTGATTAGATAATAGTATCGGATCCAGGTTAATTTCTTCATTTTGATCACTGTGCTCTGGTTAGGCAAGAGAACACCCTTGTTTCAAAACAGAGACGCTGAAGTGTTTAAGGGTAAAGGAGCATCATGTCTGCAACTTATTCTCAAATGGCTCAAGAGGAAGAAAAAATATATACAGTCACGCAACACATGACGTTTCTGTCAAAAACAGACCACATATACAACAGTGGTCCCATTGGTAAGATTAGCACCATACAGCCTAGGTTTGTAGTAGGCTATACCATCTAGCTTTGTGTAACTACACTCTATGATGTTCACACGACGACAAAATTGCCTAACGACGCATTTCTCAGAACGTGTCCCCATTGTTAAGTGACCCATGACTGCATATACAAAGAAAAAGATGATGAAGCAAATATGGTAAATATTAACATTTGGGGGATCGGGGTGAAGAGCACTATTCTTGTACTGTTCTGTGAGTTTTAATTTTAAGCTTAATAGGAAAAGTAACAGGAAAAAAAGGCGTGCCCTGCAATGTCTGAACCCTTCCTCCCGCTCCTGGCCTGGATCCAGGAGAAGAGGCTGGCCATCTGAGGTCACTGTCCCAGTCCCCACTCCCTTACAGGTCTCCCCCGCCCTGGCAAGGCCTGCTCTCATCTGCCACCTCCTGCCCAGCCTCCAAGCTGCTCACAGTGGCTGAAGAAAGTACTGTGCTTCTGCCCCAGCATTGGCCAGACTGGGTTGCTCAGGGGGATTCTAGTCCCACCCAAGCCCCACAGGTCTTTGCAGCCTCCCACTCAGCACGTGGAACAGATACAGCCTTTCAGCAGGAACGGCTCCAACTTCTCTCCTCTCCACCAGAACCTCCTGTCTCTCTCCTCCACTCTCCCTGGTCTCACGAGAAAAAGGATGCCTTCTCGCCTCCCAGGGCCCAGCCCTTCTCCCTAGGTGCCCCTCTCCTGGCCCACTCCAGGCTCTCACTCAACAGTGCCTTGGAGCCACCTCAGGTCTCTCTGAGCAAGGCAGCCGCATGCTTCCCTTCGCCAGCTATTATCCTTCTCCGCCCTGTCACCCGGGTAGTTCCTCAACCCATACTCCCGCCCAGGTGTTCATTCGTTAGCACTGTGACATCTGGCTCCCATGCTCCCCCCAAAGTGGCAATGTCAAAGACAGAACTTAGAATTGAAGCCTTGACCTGCAGCCTCTGCTCTACCTCTTCCGAGCCGTGTGGCTCTCTGCACATTTCCAGGACACGTGGGGAGTGCACATGCAGGCTCAGTATGAACTGTAACAGCCAACCCTCGCCTGGCCCCTTTTTCTTCAACTGTCCCTGACTTCTCTACGCAGCCTCCTGGGAGCTGACGTCAAATACACCCTGTCTGCTGGCGGCTCCCAAACCTGCATCTCTGTTGCTGCCCCTCTTCTCAACTCTGCTTGTCTGGGTCCCACAGCTGCCTGGACATCTACCCTCCGGCATCCAGCTAGCTCCTCAAATTTAACATGCCGACCCTTGGACCCAATCTCATTTGTGCTAGATTCACCAAAAGGCAGTCACAGCAGGTGCTTAAGGCCACCAAGAAGCAAGAAACTTCTGGGGAAGAATTTGATATTCAAAAAATGCATCAAAGCAGCTTGTCCTGTTGTGTACCATGTATTGTGAGTTATGTAGGGGGAAGAGCACCAAAAACATTTGCAGTATCAGGGCCTCTGACGTCTCAATATAGCTCTCACTATCATCTCCAACAAGAGTTCGTCCTTCCTGAACATGCTTGGGCGCTGGTCACTCAGAGCCCACTCTAAAATCATCCTTTACTCTTCTCACATCTGCAATACAGTTATTGCCTCCTACCCAAGCCCACCCATGCTGTCCTCTGCCATGGGTCACCTCCTCGAAGCACAGAAGGGAAGCATCACACAGTTCTGGGGGCTCCCCCTTGACTCAAGTCCAAGCTCCTGCCTATAAGTGAAGGCCTCCCCCATGGGCCCACGTCTAGCTGCCTCCAACTCGGTTGTTCACCACCCCCTCCTCACAGACTCTGCGCTTCAGCCAAACCAGACTTCTCGCCATCTGGGAACACATGTTCTCTCTGCCCAAAATAACCTACATCCATCTCCACCTGTCGAGATCTGTCCTTGAAGGGTTATTCAATAAATAGTACTGGGACAATTGGCCATTTGAAGGAAATTTTTTAGATTCTTCACTTCATACTATACACCAAAATATATTCCAGATAAACTAGAGTTAAATATAAAATATACATATAAAAATATGATATAATCACATACATTAAAAAATAAAACTGTAGGGGCCTGCCTGGTGGCGTAGTGGTTAAGTTTGCACGCTCCACTTCAGAGGCCCGGGGTTCACCCATTCGGATCCCGGGCGCACACCGTCACATCACTTCTCAAGCCATGCTGTGGCGGCATCCCATATAAAGTAGAGGAAGATGGGCACGGATGTTAGCCCAGGGCCAGTCTTCCTCAGCAAAAAGAGGAGGATTGGCATTGGATGTTAGCTCAGGGCTGATCTTCCTCACAAATAAATAAATAAATAAATAATAAAACTGTAAAAAGTCTGAAAAAATATGTGATTACCAAATATACGAAAGAGTGGAAGACCTAAACGTAAAAGCAAAGAATGAAATTTCAAAGGAAACAAAGCTATAGAACTAACTCATTAAATAGAACTTGACTCATTAAAACCAAACTGATAAGAAATGGACAGAGGGGTAGAGAGTCCTTCCCATGAACTGAATGTTGGGGTCCCTTGTGCAGGGAAGTGGTTTGGTTAGCAAGAAATTAGAGAAGGAGCAGCATAGGTATCTTTCATGAAGGCCAAGTGATGCCTGACATCACATTCCTTCCCTAGTGATGTGAAATGTCCAAATCCTCTCCAAGACTGATGTGTTCAAGGCCTAAACTTTGACGTCTTTCCCTGGACTCTCCTGTGTTCAGTTGATAGCTAGTATTCTAATTTTGTTTGAGTGGGTCTTTTTTATGAAACAAAAGAGGTGACTAATACTTAGGGAGTGCTTCCTCTGTGCCAGGTTATGTGTTTTATATGCATTATCTCATTTAATTCTTATAATATCCCCACAAGATAGGTACTATTATTCCCATTTAACAAGTGGGGAAATTGAGACTTAAGAGATTAACTGAACTGCCCAAGATCACACAGCTGGTATGGATTCAGACCCAGGCAGAGCGACTCTCAGCACAAATCTCTTCCCATAGAAAGCCATACTTTTTACTTCTTTAATCCATTCCTGTTTCTCCACACAGTAGGCACATGAAACATGTATCTTTCTGAGTTAACCTGTAAAATGGTTGTCAGTGCCTGTACATACGTGTTCCATAAAAGTTAACTCCTTCCCTAAGCTCTGCGTCCCCATTAGGACTGTTGGTTCAGGCCTTCATCACATTTTTCTTATGTTGTTGTGATGATGGTGATGTTATCGCGTGTTCCCGGCATTATGTAAAGTATTCCACCAACTAAAGCTGAGTCCACATTTATTGAGCACTTACTATAACTTAGGTATTATGCTAAACATTTTTTATGGATTAATACCCAACAATCCTATAAGGTCAGTTCTGTTTTGTTTTGAGTGCAGATGACCCCACCATCCTCCCTACTTTAATTCTTCTCTTTAATAATACTACTAACTGTATTGAAGTATAATTTCCCTACAGTAAACTGCACTTATTTAAAGCATACGTTTCAATGAGTTTTGGCACTTGTATGAAACCACCACCACGAGACTGTTTTCGTCCCCCCTCCATTCCCCTGCGCCTCCGGCGCCTCCCCCTGCCCAGCCCCGGTCCCGGACCCCAGGCCGCCCCCACCACCCCGCAGCTCGCCCACAGGCCGCCCCGCGCCGGTGTCGTCACTGCTCCGCGCCCCGCCGCCGCGGCGCGCAGCACTTCCAGCCGCGAGGCACTTCCAGCCGCGAGGACGTGGTGGGCGGGGTAGGATGGCGTCACGGGGGCGCGCGCCGGAAGCGGCCGCGGACTGGGCGGAAGTGGCGGGGCGGGGCGCGGAGGCGATGGGGGGCGGCGGCGGAGGCTGGCGATGAGCGGCGGGAGCGCGTGAGCGGGCCGGCAAGCGAGGCTGGGGGGCCCCGGAGAGCGAGCCGCAAGGCGGAGGGCGGGGGCGCTAGCGCTCCGGGCGGCGGGCGGCGGCCAGGACGCGACGGCGGCGGCCAGGGCGCGGCGGCCGAGAAGATGGCGGACGGCGACAGCGGCAGCGAGCGCGGCGGCGGCGGGCTCGGCGGCTTCCAGCCCGCGTCCCGTGGCGGCGGCGAGCAGGAGACGCAGGAGTTGGCCTCGAAGCGGCTGGACATCCAGAACAAGCGCTTTTACCTGGACGTGAAGCAGAACGCCAAGGGCCGCTTCCTCAAGATCGCCGAGGTGGGCGCCGGCGGCTCCAAGAGCCGCCTCACGCTGTCCATGGCGGTGGCCGCCGAGTTCCGCGACTACCTGGGCGACTTCATTGAGCACTACGCGCAGCTGGGCCCCAGCAGCCCGGAGCAGGTGGCGGCGGCGGCAGGTGCTGAGGAGGGCGGTGGGCCGCGGCGCGCGCTCAAGAGCGAGTTCCTGGTGCGCGAGAACCGCAAGTACTACCTGGACCTTAAGGAGAACCAGCGCGGCCGCTTCCTGCGTATCCGCCAGACAGTCAACCGCGGCGGCGGCCCCGGGCCCGGCGGCCTGCAGAGCGGCCAGACCATCGCCCTGCCCGCCCAGGGCCTCATCGAGTTCCGCGACGCGCTGGCCAAGCTCATCGACGACTACGGCGGCGAGGACGACGAGCTGGCGGGGGGGCCCGGCGGCGGCGGGGGGCCCGGCGGCGGCCTGTACGGGGAGCTCCCAGAAGGCACCTCCATCACGGTGGACTCGAAGCGCTTTTTCTTCGACGTGGGCTGCAACAAGTACGGGGTGTTCCTGCGCGTGAGCGAGGTGAAGCCGTCCTACCGCAACGCCATCACCGTCCCCTTCAAGGCCTGGGGCAAGTTCGGGGGCGCCTTTTGCCGGTATGCGGATGAGATGAAGGAGATCCAGGAGCGGCAGAGGGATAAACTTTATGAGCGACGCGGCGGCGACGAGTCCGAGGGCGAGGAGGTGGATGAGGATTGAAACTCGCAGTTTCTCCTATGGGCCTTCCCACCCCACCATCGTCCACTTGGCTAGAGAGCTCCCCTTCCTGCTCATCCACAGTGAGTTAATGGAGTGGGAGCAAGGGAGGCCCAGAGGGAGAAAACGAAATTTAAAATTATATAGTTAATTAAGACAAATAACCATAAGAGAACAGTCACGGACAATTAGAGAAAAGCAGTAAAGTTCCAAGGAACTGACAGCAACCTGCAAAGAGAGGACGACAGCTTCTCCTCACCTGAGCAAAATAAGTCTCAGCTTCTGCTGTTTCCCAACTGAGGTTCCTAAACTCCTCAGGATAACCCTGGAAGGGATAGATTCTCGCACATCTTGTGCCCAGGAACACTTGAGTTACCTGGACCCCACTGATAACAGCTGAATTTGTTCTACCTGGGTAACCTGGACTAAAGATCTCTCCAGACCTTGCTGTTGCAGTGTCTGCCCCTTCACCTCCATTGAAATCAGCATTTTGGATCCAAGTCTTCATAGGAATCTTGAGAAGAGAGAGGCCTTTGCAGTTACCCAGTTCTGAGGGTATAGGTTTCATGAAGAGGGATGCAACTCTAAATAATCATAGAGCTAAATAAGAATTTAAGAAGCCACCGGGGAATGCAGAAACAAATTGGATCCATTTTGTTTAAAATGGTTTTGCATGGAACCTGGACCAAGGCCTGTGTCTTTTCTTTGCAGAATTGTTTTCTGGGATGCAAATGGATTCAGATGTCACTCCTTGAATTAGAATCCGTTACTGAAATATTTTAAAAGTTGGCAAAAATTATTCAAAGATAAAAGAGCATTTTTACATTGGGGGTTGCTGAGGTAGGCACAAGAAGAAATCAGGCATAAAGCACAAGGAAAACTGTTTGAGTGGATTGGTTGCTGCTCACTAAAGTTCTTCCCCTGATCTCCAAATATGGAGGTCATTACCAAGAAATGGCTTCGGTATGAATGAGAGCCAGATCCCTGTGGCTCCACCGTGTGAGCCAGTGAATTATGGCTAATTTGGCTGTTTCAGCCACTGGATGGCTGGATTTTAAACCGTAAAACTTGAAGATAACTACAAAAGGAACAGTGTGGCTACAAGCCTGAGCTTTAATGGAATGTACGTCCTCACAGAAGTTGGAAATAACCAAAACTGAAGTCATCTACCTTCAGTTTAATCTGTGGATTTGTTCAAATACTAAAGATCCTCAGGTCCAGAATTCCAGCATCATTTATTCTTTTAAAATAAATTTTTAAGAACTTGATCCATTGTTTCAGTACCTCACAATCAGAGTTGGCAAATGATGGATGAGTGATTCATGCAGCATGACCTTTGGAAGCTGAAATCCATCTGAATAGAGCTGAAGTGAAAGTGAATATGCTGACTATATTCTGGAAGCATTTTTATACCATCTTGAAATTTCAACAAACTGGCTTTTGCCAGTTTATCCAGCTGTCTTACAAGAATAAAAGTTGGGGTTTTCAAGGATCGCCTCTTCTATATTTTAAATGGATTTTCCGTAAAAATGATTTTACTAATCAAGTCAATCCCGCCCCATCAAAAGGTATTCCTAGAAATGTCATAGATCTAGGTAACTTTGAATTGAATGGGAGCTAATGTTCTTTCCAAAGTTTTCAGGTATTCTTTGTGCGACACCTTCTCAACCAGGAGGCAAGTAACCCCACCTCCACAATCTTAGTATTTTTTTTTTTAACTGCATGCCTGCCCTTTATTTGAGCTGCCTTTTAATTTATTGCATACCCTTTTTATTATCTTATTTTGGTATTATTCAACCTCTACAGTCTTTTTGTATTTATTGGGAATAAATAATATACATAAAGGTCATTTTCATGCATTGTGGCTGAGAGAGAGGGAAATATTGTATATATAAAATTAGGCTTTTTTAAAAATTAGACTATGATTCAGAATATTGTTGATCTTAGATTTTTAAAAAAAAGTGGAAGAGCCACAGACATTGGTGCCCTTTTCAGACTATTTCTCTACTCTCATCATCCACAGTAGACTTTTTAAACATTTTTTTTTAGAGCTTTTCTTTTTTTTTAAATTTTTCTCCGTTGCAAAGAATGTTTCCTAAATTGTATGGGAGCAATAGTATTTTTGATGTTTTAATGACATCTGTATACTTGTACTGTATTTTGTACTACAAGGCAGCTGTTTTCAATAATGTCCTGCTGTATTTACCTATGTGTTTTGAGTGTTTATTTCTTTGCTGCGGAGAACAAATCCCTAAGTAGTTTTAGTAAAGGAGCTGAGAAACTAGCATTAGGTTTGCAGAAACTGTTTAAGTTTCAAACTCTGAGGCAGCAATGAAAATTAAGTTTGCAGCTATTAGTTGATTGCTGTAACTTTTTCATTTTCGAACCATGTACAATTCCTGTAAAGACCAACTTGTTTTCTTGCTTCAGTGGTGATTCTATTGCTCAGCTGCAGTGAGCCAGTTCAATTTTGCAAAGGTGCAGTACCTCTCCTTTTTAAGGAGTTGGTTTATTCTGTTTCTGTTCATTTGGCTGAATTGCAGTAACTAGCCCTGCCTTTCTATCCTGTAGAAATGACAGGGTCTTCACAATCCTTCACCAGTGGCTACTAAGCTATAATTAGCTAAATAGAATGTGGAAGTGGTCTGAGGCATATAAAGTATATGCCAAGAACACTACCATATATGGCATCAGCTTTGGTTACCAGAGAAATTTTCTTAGTCATTAGACCATATAACAGTAATATATCATATGTAAATCTTTAGATATCAATTTGAGAATCCTCCAAAAAAAGGAGCAAAGAATGCATAAGCTATGTGTTGGAAAAAGTAATTTATATTAAAATTTTGACCTGCCTATGTAAGATTAAGGGGTAAAGGTCATAGTGGTGGGTTTTTAAGTCTTAACCAATCTCAAAGGTTTGTTCTCCTGCAGGGGGTGGTTCATGGCTTCTCTTCCCACTGCAGGAAGATTACAGAAGGATGTGGATTAATTGTAGCATTTCACTGATCCGCATTCCAGTCCCTTGGGACAATAGAAATCTGTAAAGCACAGAGACTGCAGTTTTGATATGTAGTTTGTTCAACAAGGCAATATTAATGGGCCTTCTTTCAGAACTCATTCATAAATATTGCTTATTAAAGCAAATGTTTTTTGATAAACCCAGTCAGAAAATGGCATTATATAGACTATGGGAAACAACCAATTTTTTTTGTTTTGTATTTCAACCACTACCATGAACAGTGATTTAGGGCTTGTTTTTTAACTTTTGCAAACATCCCAGCTAATCACATGTTCAAAATAGTCATATTCCTGAGAAGTAGGTAACTAAAATTCCTTTTCAGATAATTGGTAGAATGTTTGTTTCTCAAACTACTGCAGTTACAGACGTGAGAAGTCAAATTTTAGGAACAGAATCAAAAAAGCAAAAATCTGATGAGATCCTACTATTCCCTTCTGGTTTCTATTGTCCCTACCTATCATTCAAGTAGAACAGCAGTTCTAGTCAGCAAAGAAAGTTTTCAGTGCATATGCTGCACAGAACAAAATGTAAATCTGTATAGCACCAAAAATCAAAGTGAGAACCAAACCAAAAACCCAGACACCCTATGTTACTATGGGAGGCATGTAGGTGGTATAAATGACTGTAGCTGTGATACACACATGGCTACTCGTCAAGTCACTTTTCCATAATTATTTACTGCAAAATGATTGAGAGGCTTTAGGTGCAGGCAGCCGTTAACCTCCTGCTTCCATTGTTACCTCTCCATCACTTTGCAATAAATTGCAGGTCTTCTAAGTCAAGCTTCAGTTTTCTCAAAACAAAACAATTATCCTGTCTTATCTGAAAATGCAGGGTTGTGGGCTAAAGAGGCTGGTTATAATAATGCCCTCATATTGAGTGGTCTGTAAATGGCTGCACACTTCAGGCACTATAGTTGCTGAGGATGCTTTGTTAAATGTGACCTTGACTGGCTTTACAGGGGGGTAGAATTAACTACACAAGGTATTGAAAGGTGACTATTCATTTGTGTCTACCTTGCTCTTGAGGTGGATGAAATTAAGGAGAAGCTTGAGTGTGTAAGCCATGCACATAAGTATTCTTCACTGTAAATTTTGTTTTCATTTTTAACCCACTTTATGGTACTTTGTCCAATGCACAAATGATCTCTCAGTAGATATTCATTTGAAAATAGTGTGGCCTTGATCAGTGAGAAGGGGGAGGAGAGAAATGACTTTTTGCTTGTGTAAAAATGACTCATTTGCTGAGAGTCGTTCTGCAGCACTCTTAGTATCTAATGCATTTGTGACCTGTCTCCTTTTTGATTGGGGAAAGGTAATGTTTTTGACCCTGGGGTTATTAATTCAATTGAGTTGTCTTCTATTTTTAGGAAGTATCAGAATTGCTCTGATAAGTAACAAAGTTGACTGCTTTGATGTCCAATCTCAGGTTTTAGAATATATATAGTGGTGTAAAATCCCACCGTTAAAACAGTTTTGATTTAGTACACCCTAAAAGTCACACGCATAAGGCCTGTTCAGAGAGCAGAGCCTCCATCTTTTTGCTCCTTTTCCACTTTGTACGTCACTTGAGAAAATGTCGAGTGATTTTACATTGTATATTTCCATTTTACCCTGACATATATCTCAAAGATAAAGCACTTTTTGATCGTGAAATACATGGAATCTTTGTGTGTTGTGGATCATGATTTCTCAGGCTCCCATAATCTGCTTATGAATATTGTTCTAACTGTGTAACAAGAGTAGAAATCTTTGCTAACGTTAGAAAGTTTGTATTATTGATCCAGAATGCATTTTGCTAGCTTCCAATGGATGGGAGAGTAAACAATGCTGCATTCACAATTTAATAAGTTACTTTCCCTTGAGCCTTAAGGTAACTTTTTTTTCTGTCAACAACAGCACTGAAGTGACAGTAAATGAATGAGATTATCAGTTTTCAGGGTTGGTTTTAGAGTACTGTAAATCAATTAGCTGTCTTCCTTAACAGTTACTATTCCCATTGAATAAACTGGATAATGGGTGTGTGGGTAGGGCTGGGGAGGGAGGGAGATGGTTTGTAGAAAAGAAAAAAGAAAAAAAGAACCACATTTACCTTAAGAAAAATAGACAGAAAAAAACTGCATGTCAATGCCCTGTTTGAAATTCTACACATAAGGTGGAAATGGCATATTATAACTTCATTTCCCGTTTTTAATCTAGAAAGCAAAATCATTAATTTTCAAATATTAGCCCCCAGAAGTTTCAAGAGATAGCGGCCTTTTTTTTTTAATAGCAGGCTCTTGAATGGTGAGTTCTCTTAATATATCTAACTTTTTATTTAAAGTCTCTGTTCCCGGCCCTCAGTCTTAAAACTTAGTTTCATTACTGATATACTTAACAGACTGTTTTTTCAACAAATGTGGTCCAATTGTCAGTACCAAAAATTAAATTTGGAAAAGGAAAAATAATAAAATTAGATCACAAAGACTTATTACTCTATCAATTTCTGATTGATATCTGTACCCCTGATCCAAGTAAGAGCTTTGTGAAATGTATTTTATATTTCCTAATGAAATAGGAAATATGCCATCAATATAATCACCTTTATTCACAATCTTTTACTTTTCATTTGAAAATCCAACTCATGCCTCTTGAATTAGACATTCCAATTTGGATAGGTAAGCCATGTTAAAACAATAGCAAATGCCATATTGGTAGTTTCACTGTTCAGTAGGACTTCTAATAAAGGGAGGGCAGAGCTTTATTTGATGCTAAAATGTTATTTTTTTCCATAGGTGATTCTAACAAATGGTTTGATAAGTGTATGACTACTTTTAATTAACAAGAGATTTTAAGTCTAGGAGCAAATTTCATTTTCTTTATGTTATATGTAAAGTATCCCTTGACATGGATGAGAGGGCTGATTATATCTTTAATATGAAATGGGGGCCCAGAGTATTAGAGAAAAAGCAGTAGACCTAATCAAGTTCATTGTGCACTAGCATATTGCAGGAGACATGAGTTTGTCCCCCCCCCCCCGTTCAATAACTTCAACGGCTAACTCTTCTAAGAAAGTTGATTTAGACCACCTCTTATTTCTTAAAGGCAAACTTTCATTCCCAGACTTACCCTGTGTTGCAAGATCAGGATGGTTCAACAAATCTTTATATTTGGAAATAGAATGGCAAGTAGTATATTCCTTCCCTTTTGAAATTCCTTTTTCAGGAACGTATAACTGCAGGTAGAGTCCCAAGAAAATTGAAAAACAGCTTAGCGATTGTATCCCTAAGCACATTTGTGTTGTAGGAATTTGGGAGTTTCATTTTAAACTGTTCAGATATGAAGCATAAACTTTTCTCCCAGCCCACATGTCACTTCTGTGTACAAAAGTACTCTGGATTCCTAGAAGTTAACTTGGGCAAAAGTCCAGAAACTGATTTTAAGTCGGTATAGGGAATACTTACAGAGAGTCTATAGTTCTGCATGTTCTGGTAGCAGGCAACTATATTTGAGTTTTTTTCAATGATTATCAGTATTTGGATAATAACTAAGATTATCAATGTATTTGGACTTATTTTTTCCTAAAGTTCTACAACAATTAGTAGGGATTTATTCTTCCTTTTGCACCTTCATGCAGATGTTTTTCCAAGATGGTTTTTAAAAGTCCATCCATCTAATATATTTTCAGATAACACACTTGGCATTCTATAGTAACTTTCACTGCCAATCATATCTACTAGGGGCTTCCTTACACTAGTTTCCTCACTCCCAAGTTGGGACTGATGTCCTGGCAGTAGAAAATCTACAGAAGTAATTTGAATGAATTAAAACCAAATCTTGATAGCAGGAGACAGAGCTTCCTGATCTAGATGTACAACTAGAGTTTAGGTTGGAAGTTACTTTAAAAGGGATTTGGGGGGTGTCTTCAGTCTCTGTAAATACCCACATGCTTGTGCATTGTAAACCAAGTGTGTATTCCTATGTATGAATTTGTAGAACTGATTTCTGCTTCAAGAGAAGCCGCACCTTTATAAGGTCCCTTCCACCTGTAACCCTATAAATATTTGTAAATAGAACACTAAAATTTGTAGTGATAGAATCAATTTGGGAATATCTGCTGAGAGACCAAAAAGTTCATTTTTTTAAGTACCTTGGCTAAAGAGTAAAGATTATTCCTCTTATTTTTTAAAAGAAGAATGCACTTTAACAAACACAGCTGCATGGGCAATTCAAACAAATCCATGAAGTGCAGTACCCATTCAGAAATCACACTTCCTGGAAACCGTTCAAAAGCAGAGTCTAGACGGGCTGTTGATCTCACTGCCTGGAGGTTGAAGCTCAGATTCCAGTCAATTTCAAGACTAAGCAGGGCTGCTTCGAAAGAGCAATGTGAATACAGCCAGAAGCTTCAGACAGGTCTGTAAAATGGCGGGTCCCATATTTACCACTAACTAGCAAAACTGACAAAAACTCGTAGAGAAAAACGTTTAAGAATCCTTACTGCTGGTGTGTACTCCTTACAATAGCAGACTTTTGCAAATGGAGTTTTACAGTCTATATTTAAAAAATTGTATGTTTGTAACAAATAAAGTATGCAGAAAAGTGAATGACAGTGTTGTGCTGGTGTCTCTAATTTAAGGAATTACGTGGTGCTGGGGAGGGAAATACTGCACACCATCTGCTGGGGTTCATAATATGGTGGGTCTGGGATTGGGTGAGTTCCTACTTGCAATGACTTAAAAGCCATTACACATTTCATCTGAAGTAGAGCCTGTTAGTTCGAGAGCCTCGGGACTCCCATAACCTTTTCTAGTTAGTAAGCAGTGTATGGAGAAAATCAAAGTTGCAAATTAGTTTCACACTTTGGTTCCTGTCTGTATACTCGTTGCTTCCCCTGATTTCTTGATTTTCTGCTGGCTCCGAGGCCCTATCATTTCCAGTGGATGTAAAGAAGCTGTTTCCTCATCTTTTGTCACCATAACTGACTGCTTAGGAAGTAGATTAGGCCAGGTCATCTCTTACCCCAATGTTCAAGGAAAAAATGGTTATGTCCATAGATCCCGGCCATGGTTCCCAAACTTTTTCATCTCAGGAAACTGTTTACACTCTTAAAGACCCCCAAGGAGCTTTTATCTTTCAGGGCTTTATCAACTGATAACCTATCAGTAGAAACTGAACCATTTTTAAGGCAAAAATAAGTACACATTTCCATCCACTATCAGAGCAATGATATCACATCATTTAGCCTCTGGAAAACACTAAACTTGTGAGAAAATGAAAGTGAACAAGGCAAATACCAATGTTATGAAAGTAGTTTGACTTCTGCACTCCCTGAAAGTCTTGGGGACTTCGGGGAGTTTCTGGATCACCCTTAGAACCTCCGAACTAGACTGGTGTGTAAATTAGGCCTTTCTGAAGATGAGGGATGGGGTTGGAGGAGACTAAGATAACTTAATCCTATAGTTCTCCCCGTGCTTGCTTTATATTAGAGGATCTTGCTATAAAATAATTACTCCCACCACCACCACTACCCGCACTGTACACACAGTTAATTTTCCTGTGACTGTCGACTCTACAGTCTGGCAGTAGTTCTCAATGCTGACTGCAGAACCACTTGGAGAGCCTCAAATACTGATGCCCAGGCACCACAGACCAACTGTATCAGAATCTTTGGGACATAGACATAGAGTGTTGTATGTGTTTTGTTTACATTTTTAAGCTCCCCCAAGTGATTCTAGTCAGGGATGATAGCCAGTGGCCTGTGGGATCTTAGGGTATAAAGAAGGGGAAGAGCTGGGAATCTGCTGGAGGAAAACAAAACTCAGGATTGCAGAGCATCCTTGAGCGAATGGCTTCCACCTTGTGGCTGCTGTGCATAAATTACCCACACCACCGCTTAAACCCCAAAATAACTCATCTTAAGAAAAGTTTGCAAATGGAATCATCGATCATTGTGTCAGTAGCGCCCTTCCTGGAGAGACCTGGGAGTTTTACTGGCACAGAAAACGCTTTAGCGTGTGTTGGAGTCGCTGGGAGGGCTGATTACTGAGCCCTCTCTCCACCGCCAGAGTTTCTGATTCAGCAGGTCTGAGTGGAGCCTGAGAAGCTGCATTTCTAATAAGTTCCCAGGGGTTGCTGATGCTGCTGGTGGGGACCACACTTTGAGACTCGCTGCAGAAATCACAAAAGTTCAGGAAAAATTAGCTCAGTTACTGCCAACTGACAGAGGTTTCAGTAAGCATTTACCCTGATGCTTTGGTTCAGCCGTAGCCCTGCTGAAATTTTTAGCTTGATGTGAAGTTGTTGCTGCACGAGTTTGACGACTACATGTAGCCAGGCTGTAGCCCAAAGAGCTCTATTGGAGCCAGCGCCTCAAGGAATAGGGGTATTACTTCACAGTTTGGGTATTTTGGATGTTATGAGCTAGGTTCTATCCCTGACTCTGTGGTAAACTAATAGTGTGACTCCAGGCAAGCACTTTAACATGTGAAAATCCTTAAGGTCCTACAACAGTGTCTCGTTTCCTGGAGAAGCCATTAGGACTTAGGGAAATGAGAGCCACCTGCTGGTCAGTACTGAAATCATTTTAATAACCATTGTGAGGTCAGATCATTTGTAAATTCATCCATTCATTATTGGGTAGCTACCATATGCCAGGTGTTGCAGTAGGTGTAGAAGATATGGTCCCTGGTCCAAATGAAACTTACAGTTTAGTGGGTTGGGAGAAGGGACAGTAGAAAGCTTTTAGGAAGAACTAGGAGGAACTAAGGTACATTGGACTAAGGTATATTCAGGGCTCAAATGTTCTGGTTTACATGACCCCGGGTCTCCAGAAGGTTAGGATGGGTGCAGCTCAGATTTGCTAGACATATCTCCCTCCTCAGTAAAATGCCTCTATGCAATCTCAAATCCTGAGAAGCCACTTCCCCAGACCCCGGGGAGGAAGTGGGCCCAGCATAGATGGACGGAGGGAGGAAGGAATGGGAGAATTAGCTCAGAGCCCTGGTCTGTGTTCTTTCCGTTTTTCCTCTGGCATCATTCACCATACAGTTAGAATCTGGGAGGGGTGAGGCCCCATTGCCTGGGCATGTGCCCCAAGCTCTCACAGCTAGAGAGCAGTAACGCTGGGCTTTGGCCAGGTCCAGTAAGTACTCCTTCTCCGTGCCCATGCTTCCCTCACGTGGGGTGACAGATTCCTAATGAGATCTGAGTAGACCAGTCTCCCTAGCTAATAACTAGACCTCAATCCAAGCAATAGAGAATTTTGTTTGCAACATGATTCCTGACCCAGTCCTTTACTCCTTACAAGAGACAGCACCATTGAAACTATAAAAGAAAATATTCCCCACGCAAGATGTAACTTTTCTTCGACTTCCATGGTACTTTATGTAGGCCTCTCAGTGAGCCCAATTAAGGTCCCCAAACTAGTTAGTGGCAAAAATGAACACACACCTAACCCAGTTCTCTTATCTGCTACACCATGCTGCCGCAGAAAGGACAAAACTCCTATGCTAGGAGCCTGAGATGACACATGATGGATCCACAGGTACTCCATAAAGCTCTGCAAAACCTTATATGGTTTCTGCAGAAAGGCAATCAGATGTAGAAACTGCGGGTCACACTCACTGATGTTTTCAGGGTGTGGTATCTGAGAAGAAAATTTAAATAATTCCCCAAAGTTAAAAAAAAAAGAAGAAGAAAGAAAAACATGCTGTTTTGGCTCATTTGTATCAATGCCCAAGAAATAAAATGCTATAGTCTTCTATCTGGGTGAACAGCTTATACCCAACTCGATTATAAGTACCAACAGCACCCTCTGTATGTTACAATCATGTTTTCCCTCTCAGAACACAACTGGTTCCAAAGTCGCGTTGCAGGAGTGGACTAGAACCGGAAAGCTACTCAATACAAAATCAGTGATGTGGAGCAATGTGGAAATAGCCACTTATATACTATACAATATTTTCCCCATCCTAGGTGTCAAACCAAGAAATAGCCAAATTAATAAAAAAGAATGAGCAGTGGTCCATTTATTCAACTATTGATCAGGATTCCCAGGGGGAGTTTACAGAACAGAGATTGGGGGGGATGGACTGAGGCTCTTGAGCCTATGGATGTGGGGCTGGCCCAAACACAACCACCACACAGGCTTCCCATCTTCTCACTTTCAGGACTCGACCAGGAAGCCCTCCAAGACCCCTGGACTGTCCCACCCTCAAAATTGTCCTATCCTCTGCCTCATTTATTCAGTACCCGTCATGATTGGTGGGCATCTTTTTTGGCAGTTATAATCTCCAAACTTTCTGTGAACAGTAGAGAATCACTGTAAAGAAACAAAATGAATGTGCTCTCCTTCTCCAAACCCACTCGTTAAAGGTAACTACTGTTAAACAATTCAGCATGCATCCCTTTGAAAACTTTTGATAATTTCAAAAATCTCAACAGTGTTAAATGGCCATCAGATTTATGTATGTATTGATATACGTTGACAAAATGCTGTATTAGCTCAATAGTTAACCTTATAAGGAATTCATGTTAGGTACACTGATGGCTATTTCCTGTGGTATTTTCTAATGTATATATCTTATTATTAACTGTGGCACAAAGCCAACAACTCATGCAGAAATTTAATTAAAAAGTAATGTAATTCTTCATTATTTTAGGTTCTATTCAATCAGGCACAGGCAAATACATCTTCTCTAGTGGTAAAACAAAAACTCTCGGGCTTCCAGAGTTTAGAGAAAAACGTCTTTATTTCATGAGTTCTGATGAATGGAGCATTTGCTGGTTGCATTTCATAGATCTGTTCCACTCTGTATTTCCCTTTCAGGTAAACAACCTGCATTTAAAATTAATAAGTCACCGGGCCGGCCCTATGGCTTAGCGGTTAAGTGCGCGCGCTCCGCTGCTGGAGGCCCAGGTTCGGATCCCAGGCGGGCACCAACACACCGCTTCTCCAGCCATGCTGAGGCCTCGTCCCACATACAGCAACTAGAAGGATGTGCAGCTATGACATACAACTATCTACTGGGGCTTTGGGGGGAAAATAAATAAATAAAATCTTTAAAAAATAATAAAAATTAATAAGTCACAAAATGAAGTGATTCTCTGCTGCGAATTCATTCAACTGGGTACAAGGATCCAGTTGCCCTTAGCTTTTGTGTTATGAGACTATGGTTCAGTTTAGGAATAAGAAAAGTTGTTGGGTTTTTTTGATTTGTTATATGACCTACAGTGAGTTGTTTCTCTCTGTTTAAAAAAAATTCCTGACCCTACCTACATCTAGCTGCTTCTGATCTTGAAGCTTCAGCTTAGAATTCAGAAAGGGCCTCTATGAATATATTTTGTGTCCCCTGTAACGCATAGTTCAGCACATAAAGGCAGGTTCCCCACCCTCTGGTATAAATAATATAAAAAGAGAAAGCATGTTAGGTTCTCAGGAAGAATGGCAGAAAACAGTCTTCCAAGAGAAGGAGGCTGTTGTCAGCGATGTGGAATGTTCTAGTCCAGCAGCTGGAAAACCAGCTGGTGACATCACTCATCAGAAGTGACTCATCAGGGCAGTATGATCCTGCTTCTTTGCTCCTCATCTGACACCGCACCTTTTCTGGTGGGGACTGCAAGCTCTCTTTTGGATACAACTGCTGAACTCTCCCAAACCTTTGTCAGCTCAGGGTTTTCTCTTTTGTGGACAAGATTTAGGATAGGAACAAGTTTGTAGGAAATTCTTGGGGTTTTCGTTGCCATATTTCTACACTATACCTAACATTTAGCCTTCAAAGACCACATTTTGAGGGAGCCAGCTCTCTCATCCACCCTCTGAGGACCAGGCCTGACGTCATTGCAAGGGTTTGTTCTAGAGCAGAGCTGGAGGCAGGGGCCATTCTTTGGGTCATTAAGCCTAACAGTGGGCCTTTCCAAACACCCATCAAGCCCATAGACCTGGTCTTCCCAGGATTCAGGAACCAGGAAATGGGATGTTTTCACTGCACTTACTTTGAAACAAGGACGCACATTTAATCCATGCTCAGGAGAAGGTACGCTACCGTTGTTAAATTTCAATAAATATTAATAGATTACTGACAAACGGAATGTTCCAATTACAACTCTTCAGACTGATCCAGGCTCCCAGAAAAAGAGCTAACCTACTCTCCATAACTGGCAATGATTCAGTGCCCTGTGCTAGAACCACTTTGTGGCGTTATTGACACTTATGGCCGAAGAGCAGCAACAGTTAAGAATATGAATATTCTGCCATGGCAGTTTCTGGATACTTTATGTGGATCCTGGGGATTCTGAATACTTAAAGGTAAAAGCAAATCACAAATGTATAAGAAATAGGTACAGACGATTCATAGAAAAAAGTCATACAAATGGTCCATAATTATGTGAAAACATGTTCAATCTCATAATAAGAGAAAGGCAAATTAAAACTACAAGGACCGGCCGATGGCATAGCGGTTAAGTTCGAGAGCTCTGCTTCAGAGGCCCGAGGTTCACAGGTTCGGATCCTGGGCATGGACCGACGCGCCACTTGTCAAGCCATACTGTGGCAGTGTCCCATATAAAGTAGAGGAAGATGGGCACCGATGTTAGCCCAGGGCCAATCTTCCTCAACAAACAGAGGAGGATTGGCAACGGATATTAGCTCAGGGCTAGACTTTCTCACCAAAAAAAAAAAAAAAAAACACTACATTGAGATACTACTTCTTACCTACCAGATCAGCAAAGAAAAAAAAAACAGTCTGACAACAAACTCCACTGGCAATTCTGTGAGTAAATAGGCACTTTCATATATTGCTATGGGAATGCACTATCCCCTGTGAAAGGATTTGGCAATATTTAGCAAAATTACCTACGTTACCCTTTGATCCAGTAATCCCACTTCTAGGAATCTACCCAAAAGACATACTGGCAACAGTGTGAAAAATGCACAGCAGCTGGGCCCCTTGGTCACGTTGCTCCCTTAGTGAAAGTCTCAACGTGAATTCTTATGGCCATAACGTTTATATTTGTTATTCATTTTTGGCCAAATGTTTGTTTTGAACTATTATAAATATACTGTAATCCTAATGTTTTCATTTACGGCAAGCTGAGAAATTTTTTAGTTGTAATAACAAAAGAATTTCCTTATTTTTTTTTCTTTTCACTGACTACAAGTCAAATTTGAGGATCCTCAAAATATTGTTTAAAAAGAAATTATCGGCAGGTGGAGTTTTTTTTTAATAAACAGAAGTTAGTGTTCTTTACACTTTTACATCTTGCTTTTTTCTTTTTTTAGTCTAATTTTTAAAATAGATAATAAGTTTACATGTTTCAAAATCAAAGCAATGTAAAAAGGAAATTGAGAAGTTTTGTTCCTGTCTCCATCAATCCCTATTCTTCCCATGGATAGAATTTTCTCTGCACAGTTCCATTTTGTCTGTTGTCTCAGTGTCCCATCCAGTTTAGCACTAGTCCAAGATTTTTCATTTTTTACAAGGTAATATTTCTACTTTTATTAAAATAAGCAGATATGAGTTTAGTGGACTCCTAGCTTGTCATGATTTAGTATTGTGTGTGAAAATTAATAAACAGAAACCTCATTTAAAATTGAGTCGGAAGGCCAGAACAGGAAGCTCTCATGCCTTACCACTCCATGTCAATTGCAGACCCAACAGGAAGAAGACTGTTTTGCTACCCCAGCAGAAGGAAAGAAGATTTTCTCCTTGCCAGGCAACAGCCCAGCCAATGAGAGACTGTCACAACTCACCCAATGAAAAGCCACTACACTTCAAATTCCAAGTTTCCTCCAATGGACTCCTTGTTTATAACAGCCCCTCCCAACTCCCCCTTCTCCTCTATAAAAGAATGTTCCTCTCCTTAGTTCTCCAGACTTGTCTGTGGTCTGCCATTGATTCCATGTTTGGAATTGCAATTCTTTATTGTTCCCAAATAAAACCATTTTTGCTGGTAAAATAACTGACTTTGTTTTTTTCCGAGGAAGAGTTGCCCTGAGCTAACATCTGTTGCCAATCTTCCTCTTTTGGCTTGAGGAAGATGTGCCCTGACCTAACATCTGTGCCAATATTCCTCTATTTTGTGTGTGGGTTGCCACCACAGCATGGCTGCTGACAAGTAGTGTAGGTCCATGCCCGGGAACCGAACCCAGTCCACCAAAGCAGAGCACGCTGAACTTAACCACTAGGCCACAGGGCCAGCCCCTTGACTATTTTTTTAAGGTCAATATGTGCAATGAACAGAGCTCTCACTTGAACACCTGGTTAAATTTGAAAAAAAGACCAGCAGTAACCTCTCTGTGCCTGACCCTTTCCAAACTCAACATAACACTTGCCTCTCAAGTCAGCATGTGCCCTGGGAGTGGCTGGGAACAGCTAACTCCTTTTGTCAGCTGATGGTTGAAGAAGTTTTTGAGGTTGCTGTCCAGGATCAGTGGTAAATCATAGGTGAGGGGTATGTGAACTATGTACAGAGAGAAGGCTAAATGTTCTTGCTAAGTGATTTTATCATTTATTGTGTAGTAGAAATGTATAACTATTCATTATTTGATAATGCTTTTCTATTTCACAATACACTCTTTCAGCAAGTGAGCTTTAAAAAGCTTGTATCTCATAAAAACTGAATGAATACTGAATTTTCATTTCTATATGTAACTTGCACAAAATTTTTGTTGACATTTGTAATCAGTGCCATGGCAAGATCAATAACTGGAAAACCAGTAGACACGAATCTGCTGTACATGTATCAGCATCTACTTCAAAATTTAGTAATTATTTTAAATAAACTTTGCCCAGAGACAATGACTTAATTCATGCAGAAGATGAATTTACAAATCATTCTGTGAAGCAAGAATTTTCACTTAAACCAACTATTTTTTATTTCACTCGTTTTCAATTTCAAGTTTTCTTATGCCCATACAAAAAGTGAAGAGATAGCTAGTAATATGTAAACTACTTTAGCAAAAGAATTTCCAGTTATGTGACGCCAGTTTTGTCAGTGCCATCAGCTGATTCAAACAGAAAAAAAATCTTCATTAATTCTAGTAAGTTTCAAAATTTTCACTCAATTCTTATAATCAATGTTAAAGGTGAAACAATCTGATATCATTGGAATGTTACTGTGAAATTACTTTAAAAGTTCAACAATTAAGATAAAAAATAGTTTTTATGGTAATACAAATTCAAAACTCAGTGGAACATAGTAGTGCAAAAATGTGCTTAATAAATTAAGAAAACTATGGAGGATAAATGTACTTGGAATTGGATGCAGTATACACGTAATTCATAATGGTATCCAAGCAAGGTGTGATATCCTACCACCTAAAATAGGTGTAGTTTTCAAATTTTAACAGGGTTTAGAGCAGCTAAACCACAAAATTGTTGTAATAAAGTAAATGTTGACTCGAAATAGCACTTCAGCACATCAGTTTGGGTTTACTCTTTTTGTCGCCCAATATCTTATTTTAGAAATGTTTGAGCCTTTATAAATCAACCTACACTGCATTGAAATTTTTTGTAAAAGAAGCCTCTAAATTTTGGTGGTATTTAGTTCAAAATCGGTTGGAAATCTTTCATCCAAGCATTCAATGCATGGGATGGTAAGAAACTTCACCTTTGGAGGCTTTTAGTGAGTTGCAATTATTGGAAGCAACACTTGCAAACAAGAAAATATTGAACTTGATCCTACAAAAGGAAGGGAAAGATTGAACAAATTAAATAATGAGAGAGCACTGTGGACTATCTCAGCTTGTGGAAAGACTTTTTTAATGGAATTCCTTTGTTTGTTGTTTTGTTTTGTTTTGTTTGTTACCCAAAACCTTCTCTCTTTTTTTTTTGCAGGGGAAGATTCACCTGAGCTAACATCTGTTGCCAATCTTCCTTTTTTTTTTTCCTCCCCAAAGCCCCAGTGCATGGTTGTATATCCTAGTTGTAAGTCCTTCTAGTTCTTCTGTGTAAGCTGCCACCACAGAATGCCAACTGACGGGTGGCGTGGTTCCATGACCAGGAAACGAACCTGGGCCACCGAAGCGGTGAGAGTGCCGAACTTTAACCACTAGGCCATCAGGGCTGGCTCTGGAATTCCTATTTTTAATTGAATAAATTTATATTCTGTACTGGAATGGAATGAAATTGAGAGGGCTTACCATTTTGTGGCATCTAAATTTGGTGAAACAGTCAAAAGAATCATAGAGACAATTTACTTGATGTTTTGTCTTATAAACATATTTGTCAAACAAAGGTACTCTGAATAAAAGCCAAAAGATTGTGACTGTGAAAAGATTTGAGCTGAAATGTTTATACATTTCAATATGAAAATAATTAGAATTCAGAATTGAAAATATCTTTCATGTAGCAGAACTTTCTCTAAGATGCCTCTCTATAGAAAGTATTTTCTCAATCAAAAATATTACAGTCTACAATAAGAGTCAATGAAAGGTGTCAACAACTTCAAATGTATTAACCATAGAACGCAACTTTAAAGAAGATTGCAGGCTGATGGTTACCAGAGGGGAAGCAGGAAGAGAGGAGGGCGAAAGGGGTGACTGGGCACATGTGTATGGTGATGGATGGTAATTAGTCTTTGGATGGTGAACACGCTGTAATCTACACAGAAATTGAAATACAATGATCTACACTTGAAATTTATACAATGTATAACCAACGTTATCTCAATTAAAAAAAAAAAAAAGAAGAAAGAAGAAGGGGCCAGCCTGGTGGTGTAGTGGTGAAGTTTGCGCACGCTGCTTCCGCGGACCAGGCATCACAGGTTCAGATCCCAGGGCGGACCTACACACTGTTTATCAAGCCATGCTTTGGCAGGCATCCCACATGTAAAGGGGAGGAAGATGGACACGGATATTAGCCTGGGGCCAATCTTCCTCAGCAAAAGGGGAGGATTGGCAAGGATGGTAGCTCAGGGCAATCTTTCCTCACCAAAAAAACAAAAAAGAAGAAGATGATTGCAAGCAATTTTATGAAAAACATAAAAATAATAAGACCACATAAAAGTTACATTTCGTCAGGAAAAAATACCAGCTTCATGATATTAGAGACACAGATGGCTAAGAAACTAACTAAAATATATCAATAAGTACCAAAAATAATTATTCAGATAATTAAATGTTTTTTACATTTTTGTTTGAATGTACATAGGTATGTTATAGAGTCCTCAAAATTATCAACAAATACTTCAAAAAGTTATATAATTTTATTTATATTTATCTCCTCCTTTGACTTTCACAAGTGTCCCAGTTTAAATGATAAATTATATGGTCACACTATTCACAGTAAACCATTTTTATTAGTTTCTTGTTTTTCTTTCTTTATGCAAATTTAAGAAAAATAAGTATACATTTTTATTTCTTCCCTTTCTTACACAAAATGTAACCGTGCATAATGTTCAGCACTTTTTTTTCCACTTACTATATCCTGAAGATCTTTTTATATTGGCATATAGCTATTTTTCTTATTTCTCTTTATAGCTGAATGATATTCCATTGAGTACATACACTGGATTATTGAACCATTGATGGACACTTGGGTTGTTTTCCAGTTTTGTTATTAATAGCAAAGCCCCAATAAATAACCTTGTACACGTATCATTTCATATGGATGAAGGTGTAGCTGTAGGATAGATCTGCAGAAGTAGGGACTTGGGAGTCAAAAGCTAAGTGTATATATAACTTTTGATATGTTGCTAGATTCCCTATGGATAGTTTTTTGTTCTATATTCAATAACAAAAATGGTCAGACTGGATTAGAAACCACATTTTTAGTCTCTTGCATTTTAAAGATTTTATTTTATTTATTTTTCCCCCCAAAGCCCCAGTAGATAGTTGTATGTCATAGCCGCACCTCATTCTAGCTGCTGTATGTGGGACGCGGCCTCAGCATGGCCAGAGAAGCGGTGCGTCGGTGCACGCCTGGGATCTGAACCCAGGCCACCAGCAGCGGAGCGTGCGCACTTAACCGCTAAGCCACCGGGCCGGCCCAGTCTCTTGCATTTTAAAATACAAATATTACATAAATACATTCTTATTGTAAACTATTCAGACAAGAACATAGAGAAGAATGTGAACATCCTCTTTATCCTCTCGTCCTTACTCCTCTTCTTGGAGGTAGTTACTGTCAGCAGCCTAATGTAAACCTTTAAGTCCTTTTTCTATGCATTCACAGAGGTACATTCATACCTATGATCTGGAGTTTATCTATTTAAATATAAATTGAATTATACTATATGCATTATTATGCAACTTTTTTTTCACTGAACAGTTTATCTTGGAGACCTCAGTGTATTTAAGGCAAGCTCATTTACTTTAGCAAGTTGCATAATGTTCCATAATATGAATATACCAAAATTTATTTAATCTCCCAGAACTCCCAGACTCCCAATCACCCAGAACTCATATTTTATTGTGAATAAATTGGAAGCGTATGAAAATGGTATGAAGGATAACTAGATGTTTAGAAGCATTACAGTACAAAAGACATCACATTTGGAAGCTCAAGTGTACAAAAGCATGTCTACATCTGTGTGTAGCTTTCAAAGCAGGATATGGGAAGATCATGGGCCTTATACCCAGACAGAACTGCAATTCAATCCCAGTTGTGTCACCTGCTAGCCATTTGACTTGAAATAATTCACATAACCTTTCCGAATCTGTTTTCTCATCTATAAAAAGGATAATAGAGGGCCGGGCCCTGGCTTAGCAGTTGAGTGTGCGCGCTCCGCTGCTGGCGGCCAGGGTTCAGATCCCAGGAGCGCACCGATGCACCGCTTCTCCGGCCATGCTGAGGCCGCGTCCCACATACAGCAACTAGAAGGATGTGCAACTATGACATACTACTATCTACTTTGGGGGAAAAAAAAGGAGGAGAATTGGCAATAGATGTTAGCTCGGAGCCGGTCTTCCTCAGCAAAAAGAGGAGGATTAGCACGGATGTTAGCTCAGGGCTGATCTTCCTCACAAAAAAAAAAGAAAAAAAAAAAAGGATAATAGAGTCTAGTTTGCATTCTGTTATAAGGATTAAAAAGTATGGATGGAAAGTACTTAATAGTTAACACAATGTCTAGCATATTGTAGGCCCTCAAATTTTAAGGATGAATGAGCTTAAACTGTTGAAAAATGTAGTCATCTATTCTATTACCACATTCTATATTTTATTTCTCCCACTTGCAAAGTTGAAATATTTTCTTTTTTTTTTTAACATTTATTTATTTTTCCCCCAAAGCCCCAGTAGATAGTTGTATGTCACAGTTGCACATCCTTCTAGTTGCTGTATGTGGGACGCAGCCTCAGCATGGCTGGAGAAGCGGTGCGTCAGTGTACGCCCGAGATCCGAACCCCGGGCCGCCAGCAGTTGAGCGCCAGCACTTAACCGCTAAGCCACGGGGCCGGCCCATGAAATATTTTCAAATACCATTTTTATAAAGGTATTTGTAAAGCTGACAGACAGCCAAAGAAGACAATTTAGAAAATATCAAAAAGTATTAAAAAATGAAAATGTACAAATAACCTCATCATCCTAAATATTTCATTGCTAAATGTTGATGCATTTCCTGGCAATCCATTTTCTTTCTTTTTTTTCTTTTTTTTTGTGAGGAAGATTAGCCCTGAACTAACATCCACTGCCAATCTTCCTCTTTTTGCTGAGGAAGATTGACCCTGGGCTAACATCCGTGCCCATCTTCCTCTACTTTATATGGGACGCCGCCACAGCATGGCTTGACAAGCGGTGCCTCGGTGCACGCCTGGGATCCAAACCTGCGAACCCTAGGGAAGCAGAGCGCATGCACTTAACCACTACGCCACCGGGCCGGCCCCTGGCAATCCATTTTCTACGTGAATGAATGAATGAAAAAAAAGAAAGCAAATTGTCTTTAAGTAGAGATTCCAGCACCATGTGTTCAAAAGACTATGCTTTGCCCACTGAATTGTCTTGACACCTTTGTCAAATATCAACTGACCATAGATGGACTCGCACTATTCCATTGATCTATGTCTATCCTTATGTCAGTACCACATCATCTTGATTACCGTAGCTTTGTAGCAAGTTTTGAAATGGAGATGTGTGAGTCCTCCAACTTCATTCTTTTTCAAGATTATTTTGGCTATTCTGCTCTCTTACACTTCCTTATGAATTTTAGGATGGTCTTGTCAATTTCTACAAAGACGTAAGCTGCGATTCTGATTAGATCTTTAATTTTTTTCACCAGTGTTTTGTAGTTTCCAGAGTGTAAGTCTTGTGCTTCTTCTGTGAAATTTATTCCCAAGTATTTTATTCTTTTAGATGCTATTGTAAATGGAAGTGCTTTCTTAATTTCATTTTCAGTTTTTTCATTGCTAGTGTATAGAATACAATTGATTTTGGTATGTTGATCTTGTATCCTGCAATCTTGCTGCACTTATTGAATAGTTTTTTAGTGGCTTCCTTACGATTTCTCATATACAGGATCAAGTCATCTGTGAATAAAGATAGTTTTACTTTTTCCTTTCTAATTTGGATGCCTTTTCTTTTTATTGCCTAATTGTCCTTACTAGAAGCTCCAGTACAATGCTGAATAAAAGTGGCAATAGACATCCTCATCTTGTTCCTGATCAGGGGAGAAAATATTCAGTCTTTTACCATTAAGTATGATATTAGCTGTGAGTTTTTCATAGACGGCCTTTATCAGGTTGAAGTTCCCTTCTAATCCTAGTTGAGTATTTTTATGATAAAAGCATGTTAGATTTTGTTAATTTTTCTGCATCGAGATGACTGTGTAATTTTTCTCCCTTATTCTATTAATATGGTGTATTACATTGATTTTCCTATACTGAACCAATTTTGCATTCCTGGGATAAATCCCACTTGGTTATGGTGTATAATCCTTTTCATATGTTGCTGAATTTGTTTTTGTTGGTTTTTGTTGAGGATTTTTGTTTCCATATTTATAAGGGAGACTGGTCTGTGGGGTTTTTTTTCTGGTAATGCCTTTGATTTTGGTATCAGGGCAATATTGGGATCATATAATGAATAGAGAAGTGTTCCTTCCTCTTCTATTTTTTGGAAGTGTGTGTGATGGATTGGTATTAATTCTTCTTTAAACATTTGATAGAATTCAACAATGAAAACTGGGCTTTCCTTGTAGGAAGATTTTTAATTGCTAATTCAATTTCTTTACTTGTCACAGGTCTATTCAGATTTTCTATTTTTTTCTTGAGTCAGTTTCGATAGTTATATCTTTCTAAAAATTTGCCCACTTTGTATAGGTTATTTAAATTGCTGGCATGCAGTTGTTCAAAACTATTCCCTGGCTAAGCGAAATAAGTCAGAGGTAGAAAGTCAAATACCGTATGATCTCACTCATAAGTAGAAGATAAAAACAACAACAATCACATAGAGACAGAAATTGGATTGGTGGTTACCAGATGGGAAGGGGAGAGAGGAGGGCAAAAGGGGTGATTAGGCACATGTGTGTGGTGATGGATTGTAATTAGTCTTTGGTGATGAACACGATGTAATCTACACAGAAATAGAAATATAATGATGTACACCTGAAATTTATGTTATAAACCAATGTTACCGCAACAAATAAAAAAGAAAAGAAAAAAAACAGTATTCCCTGATAGTCCTTTTTGTTTCTGTAAGGTCAGTAGTGATCTCTCCTCTTTCACTTATGATTTTAGTAATCTGAATCTTCTTTTCTTACTGAGTCTGGCTAAAGGTTTGTCAATTTTGTTGATCTTTATAAAGAATCAACTTTTGGTGTCGTTGATTTTTTCCTATTATTTTTCTTTTTCTCTATTTCATTTATTTCCTCTCTAATCTTTATTATTTTCTTCTGCTTGCTTTTAGTTTGCTCTTCTTTTTGTTTTATTATTTAAATAGGTAAGTTCACATTGCACAAATTCAAAATGACCCAGGGTTTTATGAAGAAACTGTTTTCCTGTAAAAACATTTGTTGTCCCTTTCTTTTACTTTAGATTTGCTTCAATGTAATCTAGTTAGGAGTGGGGCAGATGTAAATGTGAATATAAAATAAAACAAAGTGGCCATGAGTTGATGATCATTGTAGTTGCGGGAGGGGTACATCAGGTTCACTGTACTACTCTCTTTAGTTTTGTATATGTTTAAAACTTTCCATAATAAAAAGTTAGAAACATATATTATATGCTTATCAGTGAAGGTCCATTCAGGTTTCAGAAAACACACTACTTATCTAAACAGAGAGAACTACTATAAAGCATTGTTAACTGGATATAAAATTAACTGCTAAAGGATAAAAAGAGAACTCTAATGTGTCACGGATGTTAACAACTAGCAGCTACCCTGAAGAAACAAAGGGAAATTCTTAGAAACCTAGAGGAAGGGCCCTGTGGAGCTAGAAACTCAAACCTCTGAGGAAGGAGCTGGCTGGTGCTGCTGAGGGGGGAAGGAGCAATGAGGCTAGTTTTGCAAGCGTTGGAAAAACTGATTCAGCTGCTGCTACTAAAGGACCTGCTGCTGCCCGAGTAAAGACGCATTGCTCAGAGAAACCGAAAGCAGACATAAAGGATTAAGTCCCTTCTCTCTCCTTCAGTCTTGCAGTTTCCCTCTAGTGCCCCTTATTGGCAAAGCCCAGCAAGGAAGCAGAAGGCAAAGCAGAATGTTTGCTGAGTTCCATCCTCCGCATCACAAAGCTGAGTGTACGTAGCTGGATACTGCATCCTGATTGACCTCATTAGAACCAGGCAGGTTCTGGCTCACAGAAGTAGCTGCCCTTCCACTGGGATCTGGACTGAACCTCCAGGGATGTTTTTAAAAAAAAGGACAATTTGGCTGTCCTTTACACGCGTGGCCAAAAGAAAATTTCTGTCTCTCAAAGGCTTTATAATATATTGGAGAGTACTGTAGTGTTAAAAGGGAATTTAAAACTGAACACAGGAATAAAAACTCCTGCAATCTATGTACAGTAATCATTAAGGCTGTCCTCCCTATTTTTTTTCTGGTGAGGAAGATCAGCCCTGAGCTAACATTTATGCCAATCCTCCTCCTTTTTTTGCTGAAGAAGACTGGCCCTAAGCTAGCATCTTCCTCCACTTTATGTAGGACGCCGCTACAGCACAGCATGACAAGCCGTGCGTGGGTGCGCGCCTGGGATCCGAACCCGGGCTGCCAGCAGCAAAGCGCTCACGCTTAACCCCTACGCCAGGGGCCGGCCCCTAAGGCTGTCCTCTCGAAAAGGCTAAATCACTTTCACTATACTGGCAACACCGGTTGCCTGTGCAGAGATAAAATGGATAGCCGGAGCAGGGATGGGAAGAGTCTTTTCACTGTATACCCTTTGTACCTTTAAAATTTTGTACATGTGAATATATTGCCCATTCAAAACCTGACTAAATTTTTGTGGAGGAAAGCCACTGTCTTAGGTCAGGTTTCCCAGGAAACAGACTTTAACATGGGGATTTGCCTTCAGGAAGTTTACTGTGGAATGCTCTTTGCAATATTACTATGAGAAAATGAAGGAAGCAGGATTGAATGGAGGTAGAAGGTAGTTCGAGCAAATCAGTGTCAATCACACAGGAAACTCTGGAGCTGGACTGGCCCTTCAGAGTTGTCCCAAACTAAGGCAAAAGAGCTGGGCACTGTCATCCCACATCCATGTCATTGGAGGTAGGACAATGGACATGGCCAAAAAGAAAAAAAAAGCCAGATTTGAGATATTCAGGAAGTAGGTGTGGTAAGAAGGATCTGGTCAGAATTACAGCAGCCACACTAGCCTTCTTTCAGTCCCTTCACAGCGACAAGTCTTTCTCGTTTCAGGGACCTTTGTACTTGCTCTTTCTTCTTCCTAGAACACTGCCCACCCCGTCTAAACTAAGTTCCCTCTGCTTCTCTCTCTCTCAAAGCACCCTGTTCCTTTCCTTCCGTGCACTTGTACTTATTATTAATAACTCACCCATTCGCGTGTTAACATCTGCCCCCTGCTGTAGAGGATAGTTAGCGCAAGGAGAGGTCTATTTTGCTAATCCCTGAATCGCCAGTACCTAAGACAGTCCCTGCAAACAGGAGGCACTCGGGGATTTGTTGAAGGAAAAGTTCACAGGTAGATGCCTTGGTAGGTCTCTTAAGACTTCATTCACTAAGGCCAGAAACACAAAGGGAGCAGCAGAAATTAACAACGGCTACTGCTTCCTGAATTAACTCCTAACTTTTCTCCCTAGTTTTCAGGTCTTCCGTTAATCTGGGCACATTGCTCCATGCCTCCAATCTCACTGCCCCTCCTCCTTCACACTCGCCTATACCTTCACTCGTATTTTTCCAAACCCTTATTTAGAAGCTCGCCCCCTTCCTCTCCTCGAACTCACGTCCCCCACGTTGCTTCCTCGGTGTCAGAAGAAAACTAACTCACACTTTGGGACAGGATCTGCCCACCTGGTGCCACACTTCTGAAATGCCAGCATGGGAAAATCCCGCTAGAACGCAATCCCCGTGTGGACGGCTGGCTGCCCACACCTGGAGCGCGGCCTGGCGCGGACAGTGCAGGAAACTCTGAAAGGAAAGGTTTAAAGCTGCAACGGGTGAGAACAGGCCCCAGGAACCTGGGCCTGGGCCCCGGCGACCGCTGGTTGTGCGGTCCGGGAGCGGAGGGGGCTGTCCCCAGCGGTGGGCTGGGCGCCGCGCGGACCCGCCTCCGGAAGCTGCCGTGGGCGGACATGGCCCCCGAGCGCCTGCCGCGCCCGCCTTCGCGCAGTCCCTCAGCTTCGCAGCGGCCGCGGGGACACCGACCCCATTTCCGAGCTTCTCTCCCTTGTCGCTGCGCGTCGTCACGGCTAACCTGACGCCGGCGGAATGGCGCTGAGGAGAAGGGCCGCTGCCCCGGGAAGAGTGCCCGACACATACGAGTTCCCGCTAGCACGAAAGACTCCTCAGAGTCTGTGGCAAGACGCCGCGAGAAGCGACCCCACAGCCCTTTCCTTCTAAACAGTTCTCAGAACCTGGAAAGCCAACGCCGACAACCGGCGGGAAAGCTATCGCCGCCTCCACTCGTCTCTCCATTGGCTAATCCCGCTGTCGTTCCCAGAGGCCCGCCTCACTGGCTCGCGGGCGATGATCTCATTGGCTGATTTCCACCAGCCGTCTACCCTCATTGGCCGGTCCCTCCGTTCATCAGGCCCTGGCCTTGAAGACAGGCGGAATGCGGAGCGTGGCCCCGCCCCCGCTCGCGCACAGGCGCGTCCGTGTTGGGGCTGGAGGCCCCGCCTCCGAGTGCCGTGTGCAAAAACAAACAGCCGTTAGGGAGGTGGGGCCGGGGAGGCGGGGTCTGGCTAGAAGGAGGCGCGCGATTGGGCGGCCTCCGGGGTTCAAACGAGCAAGGCGAACAGGCATTGGTCGGGACGGTGCGAGGCGGGCCCCGGTTATTGTCCCGGCTCCGGCGGCGGCTGTCGGTGCTGCGGAGCGGCGGCAGCGGCTCGGCGGGAGCGAGGGCGGGAGCGGCCGAGACCATGGTGAGGACGGCTAGGTGGCGGAGGCAGGAGGGCAGCAATGGCCAGGCGGCGCTGCTACCTGTTGAGGCGGCGGGTGTGAGGAGGGGCGGGCGTGAGACGGCGACGGTGACGGCGGCGGTGACGGCGGGGCCACTGCGGTCCCGGCCTCGCCTGCTGTGGCACCCGGGCGAAGCGAGGGGAGCAGGCCGAGACCGGCGCGGCCCCGGCGACACGGGAGCTCCTCCGCGGCCCCTGCGACCGACTTTGAGTCCTGAATTGTGCGGGGTTTGGTCCCGAGACGCAGAGCTCGGGAAGAAAAGTGCGGCGTTTCGGAAACGTGAGAGCAAGAGCTCGGCCCCTTGGAAAGTTGAGAGGAGGAGAGGGGGCCCAAGTGGGAGGTGGCGACGCGCGGTGCCCAGCCCGAGCGCCCTCCTGCCGCGGGCGGGCGGTGTGGACGAGAAGCCCGGCGCTTGAACCACACCGAGATGGTGGAGATGTGACAGTCTCACGTCTCAGACCTGGGCCAGCGCTTACGGACGAGCGCGCCGGTCTCTGTAACCTGTAGTGCGATTACTGTGCGGTGCCTGTACCAGTGACATCGACTCTGTAGCCTGGTTTGCTCGAGCTGATGATTTGCATGATCCTTGCTGGTTTTTAAGGTGTCGCTCACTTATTGTCTAGCGATACGTTATATACGGGGTCTCCTTTTACCAGTGGCGAAAAATACGTACGCGTCCGAGTAAGCTAAAAATGCAAGAGGCATCGAGATTTCGTTCTTGTTTTTAAGATTTTCAACGTGAGGGGAAGTGAGCATGTGTCTATTAAACTAGTATGAAAGTATCTTGGTATCCAGTTTTCAAGTTCTTCTGTATGAAAAGTACCCCAATTCTCTCCATAGGTATATTTTCTACCAAGATACTCAACCCAGGTTAATACTAATTCAGTTCTTAGAATTAAAAATTTTATAGTACTTGTATTTAGTTTCTGAGTCAGTCATCGAATATGTTAAAGTGAATCTGCAAAGTGGGGAGAGTATGCACAGTTTTGAGGGAGTTATGAAAAGAAAATAATTATTCATTTACTGTACAGTTTCATATTCACACAGGCTTGATACCATAAAAGTTTGTTTTTATTAAGTATAAGTAATGTACCTGGAGTCTCCTTGGAAATAGTCATTTGATATATTGAGGTTTTTAGAAACTGATTTCATGTCTCCTTACTTAAAAAGCAAATAGATAAAACAACAAATGCAATGGATTTGAAACAGTAGGGATAAAATTGCCTAAGAAGAGTAAATTGGGAAGCCTGGTGAGTTTTGCGGTTGGTGGCTTTTAATTGATAACTAGTTCTTATTTTATAATGCAGTCATAGAGACACAAGGATTATAATTTAAGACTCATGCACCAATTGAGAGGTTTTTTTTAATGTTTTATACCAGAGCAAATACAGCTGAAAAGATTTCTTTATTTGAGGAATAAGTGAGAATATATTGTTACTTGAGCTGACCTCAGATACGAGAAAATTATGCAATATCTTTTTCTTGTATAGCAATATGGTCAGAAATTCTTAAAATATATGAGGCATCCTAGTGGAAATCTAGAGATTCTCAGTTCTCTCTGTTAAACTGAAATCAGTCTCTCTTGCTAAATTGTTAAAGATATGAGGGGCCGGCCCGGTGGCTTAGCGGTTAAGTGCGGGCGCTCTGCTACTGGCGGCCCGGGTTCCGATCCCGTGTGCGCACTGATGCACCGCTTCTCTGGCCATGCTGAGGCTGCGTCCCACATAACAGCAACTAGAAGGATGTGTGGCTATGACATACAACTATCTACTGCGGCTTTGGGGAAAACAATTAGCAATAGATGTTAGCTCAGGGCCAGTCTTCCTCAGCAAAAAGAGGAGGATTGGCATGGATGTTAGTTCAGGGCTGATCTTCCTCACAAAAAAAAAAAAGAGAGAGATATGAATTAGTTCTTAGATTTTTTTCCTGCTCCTAATGCCTGCCAAGGCCTTTAGGTTTTTTTAATATGGTTTTGGGAGATAAACGTTAAGTCAACTGAGACATGCAATTAGGAGACTATATACCTTGTAACTTAAAAAAAGTGGTTTTTTTTTTTTTAGGAAGATTGGCCCTGAGCTAAGATCTGTTGCCAATCTTCCTCTTTTTCTTTTTTTTCCTCCCCAAAGCCCCAGTACATAGTTGTAAATCCTAGTTGTAGGTCTTTCTGGTTCTTCTATGTAGAATGCCGCCTTAGCATGGCTTGATGAGTGGTGAGTAGCTCCACACCCAGGATCTGAACCAGCGAACTCCGGGCCGCCAAAGGGGAGTGTGCGAACTTAACTGATACGCCACCTGCCAACCCCCTAAAAAAATTTTTAAGGAAAGCATTATAGAGGGGATTGCCATTTCACATTTTATTCTCTACTTCAAAAATATAGATCTTCAAACAGCTAGCCAATCTTGGAAACTGATTTCTTTGTTTAATTAGGTTTTTCTTTTGTTTACAGTGAAAAAATAATAGATTTAAATGGTAAAAGAAACTGTCCAAAAGAGAACATTGGTTTCCCTCTCAGTTCAGATCCTCAGTGTTCTCTCCCTAGAGACAAATAACTTTTTTACCTTATTGTGTCACCTTCTAGAAATGTATGTGTACACACACTCTATAATACCCCATTTTTACATAAACAAAAGTTCATTCCTCTTGCATATACTTTGCCGTTTTCACAAAGAAATATGTTTTGTGGATTGTTCTTTATCGGCACATATCTGTACTTGATTTGCTGAAATGGCTGCATAATATTCCATTGCATTTATATACCTGTTAGTAAACATTAAGATTATGTGAGAAGTATTTATTTTCTGTCACTTGAAGTAGTATTTGTTTAACCCCTTTAGCATAAGTTTGAAGGTCTTTTTTTTTTTTTAATTGTAAAGTATACATAAAATTGACCATTTTGGCTGTTTTTAAGTGTACAATTCAGTGGCATTAAGTACATTAACATTGTTGTGAAACCATTACTGCCAATCATCTCCAGAACTTGTTCATCTTCCCATACTGAAACTCTGTACCCATTAAACAATGATTCTCCATTCCACCCCTGTCCTCAGCCTCTGGCAGCCGCCATTCTACTTTCTGTCTCGATAATTTTGACTACGTACCTCATATAAATGGAATCATACAATGTTTGTTCTTTTGTGACAGGCTTATTTCACTTAGCATAATGTCTTCAAGGTTTATTCATACTGTAGCAAGAATCAAGAATTTCCTTCTTTTTTATGGCTGAATACTATTCCATTGTATGTATACACAGCATTTTGTTTATCCATTTATACATCAATGGACACTTGAGCTATTTCCATCTTTTGGCTATTGTGACTAATGCTGTTATGAACATGGGTGTACAAATATCTGTTCGAGTCCCTGCTTTCAGTTCTTTGGGTATATACCTAGAGGTGGAATTGCTGGATCATAGGATAATTCTGTTTATTTATTTTTTTTAAGGTGCTTTTTTTTTCTCCCAGAGAGCTAAGTTGTGAATTTTTCTGTGGAAGTGATATATGTTGACATTTAAAAAAGTTATTTCAGGGGCCGGCCTGGTGGCACAGCGGTTAAGTGCGCGCACTCCGCTGCAGCAGCCCAGGGTTCGCCGGTTCAGATCCCGGGTGTGTACCAACACACCGCTTGTCAAGCCATGCTGTGGTGGCGTCCCATATAAAGTGGAGGAAGATGGGCATGGATGTTAGCCCAGGGCTAGTCTTCCTCAGCAAAAAGAGGAGGATTGGCAGATATTAGCTCAGGGCCAATCTTCCTCACCAAAAAAAATATATATATATATATTTCAGGGGCCAGCCCCGTGGCTTAGCGCTTAAGTGCGTGCGCTCTGCTACTGGTGGCCCAGGTTCAGATCCAGGGCACTCACCAATGCACCGCTTATCAGGTCGTGCTGAGGCCACGTCCCACGTACAGCAACTAGAAGGATATGCAGCTGTGACATACAACTACCTACTGGGGCTTCGGGGAGAAAAAGGGGGGAAAAAATGGAGGAGGATTGGCAATAGATGTTAGCCCAGGGCCAGTCTTCCTCAGCAAAAAGAGGAGGATTGGCATGGATGTTAGCTCAGGGCTGATCTTCCTCATAAAAAATAAATAAATAAATAATTTCATTATGAAATATTTCCAGCATAAAAGTTATATTGACTTGATGAAGATTCTTCAGTCTGAAATTTGAGAAATGTTCAAGTTTTTTTAGAAACCTCATTTTAAATAAATATTTAAGTTTTGACCTCATTTTTATATAAATTAACAAATGGTGATATAACACATGTATATTTAAAATTGAGGAAGGAAATCACCCAGATTTTAACTACCTAAAGTAAAACTAGGAGAAATTTTGTTTTCTGAATATTTTTGAAATACCATTTTCAACTCTTCATCTGGAGCTTTTTTTCCCTTAGGCTGGAGGCAAAGCTGGAAAGGACAGTGGGAAGGCCAAAGCTAAGGCAGTGTCTCGCTCACAGAGAGCTGGGCTACAGGTAATGTATTCATGCTGTCGTAATTCATTATTTTATTTTCTTTACTCTTGTAATTCGTGATCCATAGATGTTTCGTAAATTACAAAAATGTACTTGGTCTATTGATCTTTAATAATGAGATTACTTGGTCAAAATTTAAATCGTAAAGCAACTTTTAATTTGGATTCTCTTCTTCCAAATGAGAACAAATTGTGGAAAGATCTTAAATGAATTTGGTGATTTTTCTCTCTTAAAATCTATTATTTCTAGATTATAATTATGTTTCTGGTTCTTATATAAATTGTATCATATGGAAGTGAGTATGCTGTGGTTTTTCTTTTGAAGAAGGTGTTTGTGGTGGTACGTTAACTTTCAGAATGAGGTAGTATTTTGAGTAGAATAATGAACTAACCATTGGTTCTCTGAATATTTCCCCAGTAGCTTCAGTTTTAGACTGAGTGATATGCTCGAAACGCTAAATATTTTCAAATTTCATATATTTACAAATTTAAACCACAAACTCAAAATTTTCTGGGTAAGAATTATTCCCTATGTGTAAGAGACACTTTTTAAACGGGAAAGTTTAAAGGCCAGGCTGTAAGGTTTGGATTTTATCCTCTTGGCAGTGGTGAGCCATTGAAAGTTTTTGAGCAAGCAGATGACGTGATCCAGGTGGTACTGAAGGAAGGGGAACAGGCACTTAGATTTGATGGGTACATTCTATATTTTAGAACATCGTGTAAATCTCAATTAGAATTTATTTGAAATGTCCTTAATTAGAAGTGGGAGATGGAAGACGGATGGAGGCTGTTGCAGTAGTTTAGGAATAAGGTAATACATGCTTGAACTAGGGTGAGATGAAAGGAATAGAAGGCATGTATGCGCTCCCAAAAAGTGGGAGGAGAGATATAGGGTTGAGAGGAAAGTCAAAGAAAGGTTTCTCTAAGGCTTAGAACCTAAGGGACAGAGGAGTTTGTAGTAGGGGCAAGTTATGAGATGATAAATTTCAGTGGAGTCATTTTGAAGTTTCACCAAAACATCCATGTGAAGATGTCCAGAAGTTATAGATTTGAGTCCAGCTTTCCTAGAGAGGTGATTGAAAGAATTACAAATTTAACATCATTTATGTACAATTGGTAGTTCATGCTATGGATGAGTTTCCTAACTAGAGCATGAGAAAGAAACGAAAGGACATTGGTGGACCCCTCAGAAACACGTGGTATTTGAGTCAGGGAAAGAGAAGACTGAAGAGTAATCAGAGTTGGTATTAGAACTCTTTGTAATCTCTGCAGCCTAAAAAGAAATGGTTTTTGAGGTCCTTCTGTGTGTCAGACAGCATGCCAGTCACTGAGGATGCAGAGGGGGAGTAAGGCGTGGATCCTGCTCTTAGGGAGCTTAGAATTACTTAGAGAAGGAATATAGGGCCGGCCCCGTGGCTTAGCGGTTAAGTGCGCGCGCTCTGCTGCTGGCGGGCCGGGTTCGGATCCCGGGCGTGCACCGGCGCACCGCTTCTCCGGCCGTGCTAAGGCCGCGTCCCACATACAGCAACTAGAAGGATGTGCACCTATGACATACAACTATCTACTGGGGCTTTGGGGGGAAAATAAATAAATAAAATCTTTAAAAAAAAAAAAGGAATATAAACAACAACAACAAAAGTCATGCCTTTTCTCCTTAAGGATGCGATCTAGAAGTGGCTAATAGATTCATAATTAAAATGTCACTGCTCCGGGCCTGCCCGGTGGTGCAAGCAGTTAAGTGCGCACCCTCTGCTGTGGCGGCCCGGGGTTCGCAGGATTGGATCCCAGGCACACACTGACACACTGCTTGTCAAGCCATGCTGTGGCGGCGTCCCATATAAAGTGGAGGAAGATGGGCATGGATGTTAGCCCAGGGCCAGTCTTCCTCAGCAAAAAAAGAGGAGGATTGGCAGATGTTAGCACAGGGCTGATCTCCTCACCAAAAAAAAAAAAAAAGTCACCGCTGGCCTTTAAGAATGGTGTTTGACAGAAGCCAAGTTTGAGGCCAGCCCCATGGCCTAATGGTTAGGTTCAGTATGCTCTGCTTCCATAACCCAGGTTCAGTTCCCAGGTGCGTACCTACATCACTCATCGGTGGCCATGCTGTGGCAGTGACTCACATACAAAATAGAGGAAGACTGGCACAGATGTTAGCTCAGAGCAAATCTTCCTCAGCAAAAAAAAAAAAAGACAGAAACCAAGTTTGGATTGGGTGAAAATAAAGGAAGAGTTTTAAGTTTTGCCTTTGGAAAAGATATATCCAGACTGTAACTGGAAGCAGTTGCCATAGAGATGTGAAGAAGTTTTAAGTGAAGGGTGCAGAAGGAAGAGAGCCAGTGGAAAGGAAGTTATTGGAGCTGTTGAAATGGTGGAGCAGTAACAGGGTGAGGAAGGTCTGTAAGAAAGTTGGTGGGGGAGAGTCAAAGGCACAGACAAGTGGGATTAGGATACCTTGGAAATGAGAAAGTACCTATTCTCAGAAAGTAGAAAGAGTCATAATGAGGGGCCGGCCCCGTGGCTTAGCGGTTAAGTGCGCGTGCTCTGCTGCTGGTGGCCCAGCTTCGGATCCCGGGTGCGCACTGACGCACCGCTTCTCCGGCCATGCTGAGGCCGCATCCCACATACAGCAACTAGAAGGATGTGCGGCTATGACATATAACTATCTACTGCGGCTCTGGGGGAAAAAATAAATAAATAAAATTAAAAAAAAAAAAAAGAGTCATAAGGAGAGAATAGTGTTGGTTTTCCTTCTTTTTTTTTTTTGGTGAGGAATATCAGCCCTGTGCTAACATCTGCCAATCCTCCTCTTTTTTTTTTTTTTTTTTTTTTTTTTTTTTTTTTTGCTGAGGAAGACTGGCCCAGGGCTAACATCCATGCCCATCTTCCTCCACTTTATATGAGACGCTGCCACAGCATGGCCTGACAAGCGGTGCATTGCTGCACGCCCAGGATCCGAACCCGGGCCGCCAGCAGTGGAGCTCACGCACTTAACCACTATGCCGCAGGGCCAGACCCGTGTTGGTTTTTCTTAGCTATCAGATCACCTCTTGAAACTGAGGAAAGAAGAATGGAGTTGGGGTCCAAGGAAGGTGGTGGAGGTTCAAAGTCGCATAAGGCTATTATGTGAAGGAATTCAATACGAGTACAATTATTAGGCCATGTGGGATATGCAGTTGATGCCTGCACAGCATAGTTTCTCTTCATTTTATAATGATCCTCCACATTATGGAGAAACTATTTCATAAAACCCTGTGGTGGTTCTTGTTTTTTTAACTTTTAGTCTCTCTCGGGAGGGTAAAAGCAGGCATGAAGATTTTGGGCTGATTACTAGGATGTAACACACAGGCCCTAGGAACTCTTAATTGCCAAATAGGTTTAGTTTCTAATATGTGTAACCAAATTTTTTATTTCATGCTTTACTCGTATTATTCAGCCTTTGATTACACTCATTAATGTGATGTTAAGACTCTAAATGCTTCCCATTTGGACGGTCTCTCTTTCAGTTTCCTGTGGGCCGCATCCACAGACATTTGAAGACTCGTACCACGAGCCACGGAAGGGTCGGTGCCACTGCTGCAGTGTATAGTGCTGCAATTCTGGAGTATCTCACTGCTGAGGTTTGTGGGGAAAATATCTGTTATATACGGGAATCTAAAAGGTGTGCTAGGCCGGCCCTGTGGCTTGGTGGTTAAGTGCGCGCGCTGCGATGCTGGTGGCCCGGGTTCGGATCCCGGGTGCGCATCGAGGCACCACTTCTCCGTTCATCCTGAGGCCGAGTCCCACATACAGCGACTGGAACGATGTGCAGCTACGACACACAACTATCCACTGGGGGTTTGGGGGGAAAAATAAAATAAATAAAAAAAAAAAAATCTAAAAGAGAAAATATTAAGGTTTTAAAAAAATTTAAAAAAAATAAAAAAAAAATAAAAGGTGTGCTAGACCGTTAATGGCTGAAACCCATGAAATATGGGTTTGAAACAAAAAAGATACATAGGCTCATTGATTTCTTTAATAGCAGTTTTAGATGTGTCTTATCAGCCTATTACCCAGTACCAGTGTCAAAAAGAACCTTGGCGTACCGATTTTTAAAGTTAAGCAAGTGTCAACAATCCAGGTTTTTAAGTGACATGACAAAGGAGCGTAAAATAATTTAAATACTGTACTACTAATTAAGTGAACTCTGAGTATGTGTATAATCAATAGGTGATATTTGTGAAGTTACAGGATAACCTCTTAGTGAATGAAGATTTGGGATGGGATAAGGTTTTGCCAGTGTGATGATACATTAAAAAAAAATCGCAAATATGATGATATGAAATTTGTTAGAAGACTTAATCAGTCCTTCTGGTTGTCTGCATTATTTTATGCATAAAATGTTGTATCTTGCTCAGTTTGACGTTTCAGGAAGAGAAGTTAATTAGGCAGGAGTTTGTAATTCTTGGATCATGGACCATCACTTCCTCCATCCCTGCCCCTCTTAAGGAAATCAAATGGGAAGCCATGCAACTCCTTCAACTACATTCCAAGCCAGAGAAGTAGTTTGAGTAGTAAACAAGTCAAGTGGAACGCCGGCCCCGTGACTTAGTGGTTAACTGCGCACCCTCCGCTGCTGGCGGCCCGGGGTTGGATCCCAGGCGCGCACTGACGCGCTGCTTCTCCGGCCATGCTGAGGCCGCGTCCCACATACAGCAACTAGCAGGATGTGCAACTACGACATACAACTATCTACTGGGGCTTTGGGGAAAAAAAGGAGGAGGATTGGCAGTAGATGTTAGCTCAGAGCCGGTCTTCCTCAGCAAAAAGAGGAGGATTAGCATGGATGTTAGCTCATGGCTGATCTTCCTCAGGAAAAAAAAAAAAAACAAGTCAAGTGGAAGAGATAGCCAACCTAATAGAAACAAAGGGAAGGTTCCACTCAGGAAAGATATGATTGAGAGCTAGGCTAAAAGATTTAGATTTAACCTGCATGTTAATTATCATTGCTGTCATTTCATTAATCTCACCAAGTCATTTGTGTGCCATTGGAGATTTAACATTGAATTATGGACAGTTTCAGCTTTGTTATGTCATGAGCCAGGGATTTTGTGTTGGCAACATGGTACTCATTGAGAACGTCTTTTCCCTTTCTTCCTTATCAGTCTTACACCAGTTTTTATTTTTAGCTGTAGACTCTTCAGAAAGGTACTCGTTTTGTTCACTTGTATGGAGGCATAGTCTTCTGGCTCACAAAGTTCGTCTCATCTAAACTCCTGTTTTCTTTATTCTTGGGAACTTTCATTATAATTTTTTAGGTTAAGATTAGATAATAAACATATATATATATATATATATATATATATATATATATATATATAAGCAGTCAACATATTTTCAGATATTTAAGTTGGGGGTTTTAGTCATTAGCAGAGGTAAAGAAAATACTGAAATCTAAGGTCAGGGTAATCACTTTTCAGCCTTGGCTTCACACTGGGATCATTTGGGGAGCTTTCAGAAAATAATGGTGCCAGGCTTCACCCCAGACCAGAGGCCCAGGGGAGAATAAAGCAGGGTACTGGTGGTTTTTAAAGCAGGCCAGTTGCCTCAGATGTACACTGAGGCTTCCCACTGCTCTAAGTGAGGAGGCTCTGTGGAGTTATTTTTGTATTACTTCCATCAAAGGTTTTATAATGCCAGTATAGTCTGTGGAGGCAAAAAACAAATTAAAAATGCAGTTTTATGGCCAGCTGGGACCTTGAAATTCATCTAACTGAAAATTCCCATTAGGACTTTTGGCTTATTGCCTACAGATTATAGGGCCCAATGACGTTAAAAACTCTGCATAAGAAATTATTTTAATTATATTTTTAAACTTTTCTACCAGTACTAAAATAAATTCCAGCCATCAAGGGCTTGCAAAAATAGACTACATGTATATATTGAAATACATGATTTTTCTAGATGTTCACATTTAGAATCTTGGCTAGGGGATAGTATTATCCCTTGTCTGTCTTTCTGTGGAGGTAGATTTTTAGGTTTAAACTCAAGTTTCTAGCTTTCTTGCAGAGAATGAATATGAAAGGGTCAAATGAAGTAATGAGAGCTTATAAAAGCTTTATAGAAATACTAAAAAGAAACATGTTACTGGTTTATGTATTTTGTGGTTTTTGTGTACAGATGCTATAGTGATCTTTTTACCTATAATTATAAGTCTACACCAAATCCTTAAACACTTCACCCTTTGTTTGATGTGCTCTCATGGATGCCTTGTAGGTGCTGGAGCTGGCAGGTAATGCTTCCAAGGATCTTAAAGTAAAGCGGATCACTCCGCGTCACTTGCAGCTTGCGATCCGTGGTGATGAAGAGTTGGATTCTCTTATCAAGGCTACCATAGCTGGGGGTGGTATGTATTTTACCTCTTCAACCTAGATTGCTATTGGCCTTTCTAATTAATATATAATTCAGATCAGTGATCCAGTGCATTTGAATAGCCAACTATAAAACATATAAACTTAAATTCCGTAAGTGTTAAAACTATTACAATTCTAGGCTTCTTTTCATTATGATCTGAATAAATATTTCTTTTCCTTGTAGCCATATACAATACTATTTTATTTTAGCAAGTTTTTTATTTAAATTTCATATATGATATTTATTTATTTATTTATTTATTTATTTATTTATTTATTTATTTATTTATTTATTTATTTAAAAGATTTTATTTATTTGTTTTTTTCCCCCCAAAGCCCCAGTAGATAGTTGTATGTCATAGCTGCACATCCTTCTAGTTGCTGCACGTGGGACGCGGCCTCAGCATGGCCGGAGAAGCAGTGCGTCGGGGATCCGAACCCGGGCCACCAGCAGCGGAGCGCGCTCACTCAACCGCCGAGCCACGGGGCCAGCCCTATATATATATATATGATATTTAAAACTTGGTGTTTAAAATATTTCCCATACCCTTTAAACTATATTTAAAAAATGAGAGGCCGGCTCAGTGGTGCAGTGGTTAAGTTCGCGCGTTCTTGGCGGCCCACAATTCACCAGTTCAGATCCTGAGCGAAGACCTACTCACTGCTCATCAAGCCACACTGAGGCGGCATCCCACGTAGAAGAACTAGAAGGACCTACAACTAAGATATACAACTATATACTGGGGGCTTTGGGGAGAAAAAAGAAAAAAAAAAGAGGAAGATTGGCAACAGATGTTAGCTGAGGGCCAATCTTCCTCAATATATATTTGAAAAATCTTGAGAAATTGCTTAATATGATGCCTTTGTAAGTCAGAGCTGAGATCATCAAATGAGTCAGGATCAGTGAAGGTAAGATATAAGTTGGTGGTTCTTAATCCTTTTTGGATCACCTTTGGAGAACCTCTTGAAAGCTATGGTTACTCTTCTCCAAAACTCATTAAATCACACCATTTTGCAGACAGTGTTAGAGGGGATCTCAAACCCTGAGAAGGGGGAGCCCTTGGCGTAGATACTTTAACAGGATGGGAATGTGAAAGGGGACTTAAGTAAATTTCATTCTTTGTATGATTGCTCCTTTTGGTCGAGGCACTGAAGTATAAGATATAGCCAGCTTAAAGTTTTTTTTAATAATACTGTTTCTTTTCATTTCACTCTAGGTGTGATCCCTCACATCCACAAGTCTCTAATTGGAAAGAAGGGACAGCAGAAAACTGCTTAGAGAGGTGTTTTAACCAACCCTCTTCCTCCCCGTCATTGTACTGTAACTGAGACAAGAAATAATGGGGATATGTGGAATTTTTAAAACAGTTAAATGGAAAAGCATAGACAATTACTGTAGACATCATAAAAGAAACATTTGTACGTTCTTAGACTCGAAGTTTGATAAAAGTACCTTTTCGTGCGGCAACAGTTGTGTGTTGATTGGCTAGATTTCTCCCATGTGTTTTATACAAAAATGGAGTTGATAAACCATTTTTTACAAAAATAATTTGTCTCAAAACTGTTCTGTTTGTGATGTGTTGGAAATATTTTGCTCATACTTTGAAATTTTTAAGTTTCAAATCACTTATATATTCAGAATAATCTTAAAACAGAAATTGGAAATATAGCTTTACCATGATTGATACCATATTGTATTGAATCTTAGATGCTATCTATTTATAGTATGCATCAGTATTTTACATGCCACTAAAGAATGAAAAACTCTGCCAATTAAATTATGATATACCATCAGTTATGAGATATATCCTGATTTCAGAGATGTTAGAATATGAAAACGTGCATTTAGAATTCATGAAATAGTATAGTGGAATTATTCTAATTATTTACTGAGGACTTGCTATGTGGCAAGCCCTGTGCTAACTGCTTTACTGATCAAGAAATTTTATTACCCCCACTTTAAAGATGTGGAATCTGAGGCTCAGAGAAGTTATTTGCCAGAAAACATTTATCTAGTAGATAGAAAATGGCAGATCTAGGATACAAACCTAGATTTGGCTCACTCCAGAGGCCATACTTTTACCTAGAATTGAAGTTAAATTTATCAAAGTTGTCTGCTTTTGGCTTAAAATTACAACTTTTCTTGGTATTTTATTGATACAGTAACATTCAGTAATTTGTACAGTATTTTAAAAATTATTTTTCTTTGTCAGTTTCTAAGTAACTGTTGTAAGATTTAAGTTAATGTACCAGTTAATGGTCCATCAGAAAACTCTATTTTTCTGCCAGGAAGTCTTCATTAAAAAAGGAAAATTTTTAATGTTTTATAATACAACACTATCAAAACAAAACTCTCATTTTAAAAACATATTTTATTATGGAAATTTTCAAAAATACAGAAAAATAAAGAGAACAGTGTAATGAACCCCCGTGTACTCATCCTCCAACTTCAGCAGCTATCCTGTGGTCAGTTTTGTTTTACCTGTATCCCCACCTGAGCCCTCCTCCCAGGGGATTGGTTTGATTCCTGTTCCGGCATGACTTATGTTCGTGTCTACTTACTTCAGAGTGTGTCTCTAAAGATGGGACACTTTTTAGACCGTAACTACAATACCATTGTCCTAAGATAGTTGACACGTTTTATAAATATCAAATACCCAGTCAGTATTGAAGTTTCCCTGATTGTCTCAGTTTTTTACAGTTGCTTTGTTTGAATTAGGATCTAGATAAGATCTGTATCTTAAATTTTATTGATAGCACATAAGTTTCTTTTTAATCTATAGGTTTCTCTTCCTTCCTTTTTTGTTTTTCTTGTAATTTAATTTTTGAAGAAACTGAGTTGTTTGTCCTATAGAATTGTTTCCAAGTATGGGTTTTACTGAATGCATCCTAATGGTTTTTAACAGCTTTTCTCTGTCCCCTATATTTCCTATGAGCTGACAAGTGTAGAGGGGTTGTTTTTGTTCTGTTTTGCTTTTTCACAAAAATAATTCATAGGTGGTATTGTAAACTTCCTATTGTGTCACGTCAGGGAGCACCTAATGCCTGCCTGTCTCTAATCTTGTAATGTTAAGACTGATGGTAGGTTTGGATGCTGCCAGCCCACTCCATCCATTATCAAATTCTCTCAGCTTTTCCCCTAAGTGTTTTAGCTACCATTAATGATCATTGCCCAGATCCGAGAGTCCATTGGGGGTTGCCAATAGGTGATATCCTATCATTCCTCTCCATCTGGAATTATATAAAGAACTGTTGCTCTTTGATTTACAAAACAGGACGAGAAGAAAATTTCAAATTTTGATTGAATTATCTTGGCACATATTTTGAACAAGTTTCATATTGAGAAGACCCACAGTTATCCTTGTGTGATGTTTTAGTAGTTTTCAGAAACCAAAGTAGCAATAGAAAAGGCAAAATAATCAACAGAGAATAGGGTCTTTTACTAGAATTTTCTAGATAATTGCTTTTGTTTTTTTTTTGGTGAGGAAGATTGGCCCTGAGCTAACATCTGTGCCCATCTTTTTTTGTTTTGTTTTGGTTTTTTTCCCCCCAAAGCCCCAGTAGATAGTTGTATGTCATAGTTGCACAGCCTTCTAGTTGCTGTATGTGGGACGCGGCCTCAGCATGGCCGGAGAAGCAGTGCGTCGGTGCATGCCCGGGATCCGAACCTGGGCTGCCAGCAGCGGAGCTCGCGCACTCAACCACTAAGCCACGAGGCCGGCCCTGTGCCCATCTTCTGTTTTGCATAGGGGATGCTGCCACACTATGGCTTGATGAGTGGTGCATAGGTCTGTGCCCGGGATCCAAATCTGTGAACCCTGGGCCACTGAAGCAGAGGGTGTGAACTTAACCACTATGCCACCAGGCCAGCCCGTAGATAGTTGTTTTAAATATCTATTTCCTTTAGGTAGTATAGTTATTTGACTACATGCTGTGTTTCCAGGATTGTATTTTTCTTTTGTTGTCTAATGGATTAAAAAGTCGAGCAACTTGGCCCTGTGCTCTGGGGCTCACCCCACAGATGGTACATCTTGGTTCATCTGTATGCCACCCCTTCCTCCCACTGGCTTGCTTTAAAGCATGGCCCAGCCATCATATCATCTATAGTACCTTAATAGGTATCTCTCAAAGTTTTTCTTTAAAAAGAGGGTTTTTTATATTAAAAAAGAAAAAGATCCACCATAACTACTTTAACACCTAAAATTTTTAAAAATAATTCCAGACCAGTATTTTAAATAGCACAGCACAGAGGTGTGCAGTAGCATTTCAAAGGAGAGGATTTTTTTTAAGAAATAGAGGGTAGAACTGGGCCTGGAAGAATGGGTTGCATTAAGAAAAGTTGGGTGTAGAGAAGCAACATGAATAGTGTCTTAAGAATGAAAAATGACGTTTACCTGGGGAGTTAAAAGACAAATGGCCTGGAGAGTATCTGATTTGAAGTGGGAATGAGCAATGCTATACTATTGGCTTTGGTGCCTATGGTTGAATTTATTGTAATATTTTGTTATTATTACTAAGGTATAATTGACATACAACATTATATTAGTTTCAGGTATACAACATAATGATTTGATATTTGTATGTATTGCAAAATATCACCATAGTGAGCCTAGTTATCTGTCACCATATGTAATTACAGAATTTTCTTTCTTGTGATGAGAACATTTAAGATCTACTTTCTTAGCAACTTTCAAATATGCAATACAGTATTATTAACTGTAGTCACCATGGTGTACATTACATCCCAATGACTTATTTATTTTATAGCTGGAAGTTTGTACTTTTTGACTCCCTTCACCACTTTTGTCAACCCCCCTATCCCCAGCCTCTGGTAACCACCAATCTGTTCTCTGTATCTATGAGCTTGGTTTTTGGGGTTTTTTTAGATTCCCACATATAAGTGAGACCGTACAGTATTTGTCTTTGTCTGCCTTATTTCACTTAGCATAATGCCCTCAAGGTCCATTCACATTGTGGCGAATGGCAAGATTTCATTCTTTTTTATGGCTGGAATAGTATTACCTTATATATATCTATCACATTTTCTTTTTTTTGTGAAGAAGAGCAGCCCTGAGCTAATGTCCGACGCTAATCCTCTTCTTTTTTTGCTGAAGAAGACTGGCTCTGAGCTAACATCTGTGCCCATCTTTCTCTACTTTTTTTTTTTTTTTAAAGATTTTATTTATTTATTTTTTCCCCCCAAAGCCCCAGTAGATAGTTGTGTCATAGCTGCACAACCTTCCAGTTGCTGTATGTGGGACGCGGCCTCAGCATGGCCGGAGAAGCGGTGCGGCGGTGCGCGCCCGGGATCCGAACCCAGGCCGCCAGCAGCGGAGCGCGCGCACTTAACCGCTAAGCCACGGGGCCGGCCCCATCTTTCTCTACTTTATATGGGATGCCACCACAGCGTGCATGGCCTGACAAGCAGTGCGTCAGTGCATGCCCAGGATCCGAACCTTCGAACTCCGGGCTGCCGCAGCAGAATGTGCACACTTAACCCCTTGCACCACCAGGCTGGTCCCTGGATCACATTTTCTTTGTCCATTCATCTGTCAATGCACATTTAGGTTGTTTCCATATCATGGCTGTTGTAAATAATGCTTCAGTATGGGGGGGAAATATCTTTTGTTTTCTTAGGATAAATACCCAGAAGTGGAATTGCTGGATCACATGGTAGCTCTATTTTTAACTTTTTGAGGAACCTCCATACTTTTTTCCATAGCGGCTGCACCAATTTACATTCCCACCAACAGTACACAGGGTTCCCTTTCCTCCACATCCTTGCCAAAACTTATCTCTTGTCTTTTTTGATGACAGCCGTTCTAACGGGTGCGAGGTGATATCTCATTGTGGGGTTTTTTTTGGAGGGGGGTTGGTGAGGAAGATTAGCCCTGAGCTAACATGTGTTGCCGATCCTCTTTTTGCTGAGGAAGATTGGCCCTGGGCTAACATCTGTGCCCATCTTCCTCTACTTTGTATGTGGGACACCTGCCACAGCATGGTTTGATAAGTGGTGCGTAGGTCTGCACCCCTGATCCGAACCTGTGAACCCTGGGCCACCAAAGCAGAGCACGTGAACTTAACCACTACACCACTGGGCCTGCCTCCTCTCATTGTGGTTTGATTGGCATTTCCCTGATGGTTAGTGATGTTGAGCCAAAAAAATGTCTATTCAGATCTTCTGCCCCCCCTTTTTTTTTTTTTTTTAATGAAGAGGATTGGCCCTGAGCTGACATCTGTGCCCATCTTCCTCTATTTTCTATTTTGTATGTGGGATACCACCACAGCATGGCCCCGGATTCGAACCTGCAAACCCTGGGCCATTGAAGTGGAGCGTGTGAACTTAACCACTATGTCACCAGGCCGGACCCTCCTGCCCATTTTTTAATCAGATTTTTTTTTTTTTGCTATTGAGTTGTGTGAGTTCTTTATATATTTTGGACATTAACCCCTTGTTGGATATATGGTTTACAAATATTTTCTCCCATTCAGTAGGTTGCCTTTTCATTTTGCTGATGGTGCAATAGTACTTTTTTGACGTTTTATTATGAAAATTTTTAACATGCAAAAAAGTTAAAATAATTATACAGTGAATAGTTCTTATACATACCACCTAGATTCTACAAGTAATATTTTTACTGTATTTGTTTTATCACATATTATTCATCTATGGGATGGCTCTTATTTGCCTGCTGTTTTTTTCTCTATTTGTCCTATTGTTTCTTTTTTTTTTTTTTTTTTTTTCATTTTTTCCCCCCAAAGCCCCAGTAGACAGTTGTATGTCGTAGGTTCACATCCTTCTAGTTGCTGTACGCGGGACTCGGCCTCGGGTTGGACGGAGATGTGGTGCCTCGGGGCGCACCCGGGATCCGAACCCGGGCCGCCAGCATCAGAGCGCGCGCACTCAACCGCCAAGCCACGGAGCCGGCCCTGTCCTATTGTTTCTTGTTAGAGAAAGTGTTGCTAGTCCAGATCATGTCATTATATTAGGTGATTGAGAGGTTTGGTGATCTAGTGAAACACGATTCCACTGGGATCTCTGCTAACTTGAATGAAGGGCTGAATGTTCTGAATAAGGATATTTGCTTCTCAGAGGCATGAATCAGATTTTAAGCAAGATTCTTGATCTGCTTAGAAAGAGCTTTGATTAAAAGTAATTTCAGAGTATTTTTTGTGCATGTTCTATTTGTCTGTCTTTTTGGGTAAGCCACATTGCTGCGGTATCAGTCCACACCACCACCCTGAGTGAAGATGTCATCAGTCTGGGGACTTCCAGACACTGGAAGGGTGGGAACATTGAGGTGGAGGGGGTATAATTAGCATCCACATCACGGTTTTTGTTTTGTAAGGGAATCCCAAGTGAGGGGGTCAACTTGAAATGTGTCAAAGTTGAAGACCATGCACCCCCAGTAAAAATCAGCTTTTCCACAACCTTCCAGTTAGTTAGCTAGCATTTCTTAATGTACAAATATGGAGTTAATTCATGTTGAACACCTGACAGAGTACCTGAAGCGTTTTTGAAGGGAGGGGTGTTTTGTTTCGGGGTCTGTAATACACGAGGTTCTGAGAGACAGAATTTTGGTCCCCCCAACCTTCCAACCTGTCTCCTGCTGTTCTGCCTGCGAATAGGTTATGTTACCTGGCAAAAGGGACTTTGTAGATGTAATTAAGGTTTCTAAAATAGGAATAGTATCTGGGAGTAATCTCATGAGCAGAAGAGGAAGGTGGAGGCAGATTCCAAGGACTCAAGGTGCCATTGCTGGCTTGAAGGTAGAGAGGGCTGCATGGAAAACAAGAGACAGAAATGAATTCTGCAAACAACCAGCAGTCCCAGAAGAAGGCGCTGAAGCACAGATGAGAACGGCAGCCCTGGCGGGCACCTTGATTTTAGCCACTGACACCCTGTGTGTAGGATCTGCCATGCCACGGCAGACCTCTGACCTGCAGGAACTGTTGTTTAAAGCCACTAAGTTTGTGGTAATTTGTTACAGCAGCAATTAAAAACAAATAGAGGGGGGCCAGCCCAGTGGTGTAGGGGTTAAGTTCGCATGCTCCGCTTCAGCGGCCCAGGATTCAAAGGTTCAGATCCCGGGCACAGACCTATGCACCACTTATCAAGCCATGCTGTGGCAGGCGTCCCACATATAAAAGTAGAGGGAGATAGGCACGAATGTTAGCCCAGGGCCAATCTTCCTCAGCAAAAAGAGGAGGATTGGCAACAGATGTTAGTTCAGGGCAAATCTTCCTCACCAAAAAAAACCCAAAACAAAAACAAACTAAACAAATAGAGGAATACATATAAGTTTTGCAGGCCTCAGGCCCCTGACAGGTAGAGATTTATGACTTGTTAGAAGCAGAGACCAGGAAAGACTGGGCGTTGGCAATTCTTTCAAAGGTGATCTATGCCTAACAACTCTGGAGTCAGGCACACCTGGGTTCAAATCTTTGTTGGCTGGTCCCAGGCTGTGTGGCCTCTCTCGCTCCCCAGAATGGAGGTGATAACAGTGCCTCCCTCACTTCCACACATACTGACCTGCGGGAGAGAACAACGCAAGGTGCTTAGCGCAAGCCTGCTGCCAGACAGCTCTGAGAGTCCCTAAAGCGCTGGTGCCTCCCTTTTCCGGTCAGAGCAGGTTTAAGCAGAGCCTTTTTTTTACCAGAGACTCAACAAGAACAGGGGCAGATTAAACTCAATTCAGAATGTTCAACTAGGATTCCCAGGCCGGTCACTTAGAGGACTACTGCAGAGAGTACCAGTTACCATCAACAAAACGAAAAGACAACCTAACAATTGAAAGAAGTTATTTGCAAACCATATATCTGATAAGGGGTTAATCTCCAAAATATATAAAGAACTCATACATCTCAACAACAAAAAAACTAACAACCCAATTTAAAAATGGGCAAAAGACCTGAACAGACATTTCTCCAAAGAAGATATACACATGGCCAAGAGGCACATGAAAAGATGTTCAACATCATTTTTTTTTAATAATTTTTATTTATTTTTTTAATTTTTTCTTTTGTGAGGAAGATCGGCACTCGGCTAACATCTACCAATCCTCTTTTTTTTTTTTTTTTTTTGCTGAGGAAGACTGGCCCTGGGCTAACATCCGTGCCCATCTTCCTCCACTTTGTATGGGACACCGCCACAGCATGGCTTGACAAGTGGTGCATCGGTGCGCGCCCGGGATCCGAACTGGCGAACCCCGGGCCGCTGCACTGGAGCGCGTGCACTTAACCTCTTTCGCCACCGGGCTGGCCCAATATTTATTTTTTTTTTCCCCCAAAGCCCCAGTAGATAGTTGTATGTCATAGTTGCACAGCCTTCTAGTTGCTGTATGGGGGACGAGGCCTCAGCATGGCCGGAGAAGCGGTGCGTCTGTGCGCGCCCGGGATCTGAACCCAGGCCGCCGGCAGCGGAGCGCGTGCACTTAACCACTAAGCCACAGGGCCAGCCCTCAACATCATTAACTATCAGGAAAATGCAAATCAAAACTACAATGAGATACCACCTCACACCTGTCAAAATAGCTATAATTAACAAGACAGGAAACAAGTGTTGGAGAGGATGTGGAGAGAAGGGAACTCTTGTACACTGCTGATGGGTGTGCAAACTGGTGCAGCCACTATGGAAAGCAGTATGGAGATTCCTCAAAAAATTAAAGATAGAGCTACCATATGATCCAACTATTCCACTGCTGGGTATTTATCCAAAGAACATGAAAACATGAATGCATAAAGATACATGCACCCCTATATTCATTGCAGCGTTATTCACAATAGCCAAGGCTTGGAAGCAACCTAGGTGCCCATCAAGGGAAAAATGTGAAGAAGATGTGGTATATATACACAATGGAATACTACTCAGCCATAAGAAACAGTGAAATCCAGCCATTTGTGACAACATGGATGGACATCGAGGGTATTATGCTAAGCTAAATAAGTCAGAGGGAGAAGGTCAAATACCGTATGATCTCACTCATAAATAGAAGATAAAAGCAACAACAAACAAACACATAGAGACAGAGATTGCATTGATGGTTACCGGAGGGGAAGGAGGGGGGAAGAAGGAGAGCAAAAGGGATGATTAGGCACAGGTGTGTGGTGATGGGTTGTAATTAGTATTTGGGTGGTGAACATGATGTAATCTATGCAGAAATAGAAGTATAATGATGTACACCTGAAATTTATACAATGTTATAAACCAATGTTACAAAAATAAAAAAAAAGTACCAAGGTCAACATTAAGAATCAATGCTGATAAAGAAATGTGTGAATTATTAGGGTATTGATAAGTAAACCCTTGACATTCTGGAGAGATGTATCTGAATACCTTCTGTATCCCCGAATTGGCAATGCCATCACAGTGTATAGTTTCCTGAAACTTTCAAAGAGCGTCCCAGTCACTGGTAATGTGTGACCTAAGAAAATAGCTACATTAAAATAGGAGTGCCCAGCAGTTGACTCTGTTCATCTTGTCTCCTAGCTGCGAGCACCCAAGATTGAAACACTGCCCCTTGAAAATTGTAAATTACTATGTGTGTCACGGATCTTTGAATGGATACATGAAAATTAGCGAAACCAAGACCAGGAAATCTTTGCATGCCAAAGATCTGGTGTACTTTATATGTGACACTAGGCCCCAGGAGTTCCATGGCTACCTCTGTACAGAACCAGCACTCCCTGGCTGTATGGCGCTATTTCCTGCAGACATGGTCACATTAGTTGGAGAGTCAAATTTTTATCAGAATTTGCGAATGTCATCTCTGGTTAATAATTACACAAAAGCCTCCTCTAGATGTTTTTAAAAATCGTTCTAGAGCCAACACTGATGGCCTAGTAACGGTTAAAGTTCGGCACTCTCACTGCTTCAGTGGCCCAGGTTCGCTTCCCAGTTATGGAACCACACCATCTATATGTCAGTTGTCAGTGGTGGCGACTCACATAGAAGAACCAGAACAGCTTACAACTAGGATATACAACCACGTACTGGGGCTTTGGGGAGGGAAAAAAAATCATTCTAATTCTGTAAGTAAACTCTGAAATTGTATAGCCACTGTACAGCTAAAATCTCAGCACCCAAGGTTGGGCTCGTGTGATAGTGTGATTTATAATAAATATGTATTTTGGTCTTCGTCCATAGTTCCTGGCTCAGTTCCCAAAACCCTTGGGATTTCCTGAGTGCAAAGAGCAGTGGGAGCATCTTTTGTCATAATGTTTGGTCTCTTGTCCTCAGTTCCTGAAGATGTTTCAGAGTCATAAAGGTGAAATGGGTGTCTTGTTATTCATAACAAGTTCCTTTCTACCACAACTGGGTTTATGTTAATGAGGTGACTTTTGGAAACACCTACGGATGGGGGCTGTTTGCCAGGGGAACCAACCATGTAATTAGAGGATTGGAACTTTTAGTCCCACCCCTGACCTCCAGGGAGGGGAGAGGGGCTGAAGGTTGAATCAATAGCCAATGGCCAATGATTTAATCAATCATGCCTCTGTAATGAGGCCTCCATAAAACCACAAAAGGATGAGGGTTCATACAGCTTCCAGGTTGGTGAACCAGAAAGCATCCATGTACTATCCCCAAACTCCACGGGGACAGAAGCTCCTTTGTTCGGGAACTCGCCCTGTATAACTCTTCATCTCACTGTTGTTTTGTATCCTTTAATATCCTTCTTAATAATTGGGTAATCTAGTGAGTAAACTGGTTTCTTGAGTTCTGTGAGCTGCTAACAAATTAATTGAACCCAAGGAGGGGGCAGTGGGAGCCTCTGGTGTAGAGCCAGTCAGTCAGAAGTACAGGTGACAACCTGGACTTGCAATTGGCATCTGCAGTGGAGGGGGCAGTCTCGTGGGATTGAGCCCTTACCCTGTAGGATCTGACGCTATCTCCAGATAGAGTGTCAGAATTGAGTTGAATTGCAGGACACCCAGCTGGTGTCAGAGTTGCTTGGTGGTGTGAGCAAAACCCCACACATTGGAGTTGACTACAGAATTGGAGCTAGTTTCTTCCAGTTTGGCCCAGATTTTTCAGGCAAGCCCAGTTTGGCCAAAAAGCTCCTTACCCAATCCCTTCTTCACTAAGAGGACGCAAGCCCCCTCCTTGCTCCCACCTGCTCTTCATCGTGAGCCCTGTGCTCCTGGATGTTTCCTGTTCTTTGGGACCTTTAGGAGCTGCCTCTGCAGTGTGGCTTGTTTGGAGAGTTAGGAACACTAGGCTACGAGTTATTCAAAAGATTCGCCTCGTCTGGGCTTAGGATGTACTTTTGAAAATAAGACTGCCTCTTTTTAAACTCTGTGTAGTTAAGACCTCTTGCTATTTGAATTGTATTCCTTTCTAACTTCGAATGTCTGCATTTGAGTATAATAGAAATAATTCTTTATGAACAGATGAGATTAGGGTTGGCCACTGATGGTGGTTCCCAAATATTTGTTCATGGATGTTTCATTACCTGGATGAGTGTATTACATAATAAAATTGAGCAAAGGTAGTCCTTTTCCAATTGACAGAAAAAACAAGCCAGTTGATTGTCTTGTCAATTTTGTTTTTCTTAAATTTTTCCTGTATCGCTTATCTGCAAAAAGTGAAAGAGTAACATACCGATATTAATGGAAGTGCTGAGCAAATTGATGTAATTGGTGTGGTTTTTCTAGGGATATATGTGCTTGATTTTTTTGTGTGTGTGTGAGGAAGATCAGCCCTGAGCTAACATCCATGCTAATCCTCCCTTTTTTTCCTGAGGAAGACCGGCTCTGAGCTAACATCTATTGCCAATCCTCCTCTTTTATTTTCCCCCCAAAGCCCCGGTAGATAGCTGTATGTCATAGTTGCACAGCCTTCTAGTTGCTGTATGTGGGATGCGGCCTCAGCATGGCCGGAGAAGCGGTGCGTTGGTGCACGCCCGGGATCCGAACCCGGGCCGCCAGTAGCAGAGCGCGCACACTTAACCGCTAAGCCACAGGGCCGGCCCATATGTGCTTGATTTGATCTTTTATTGTGTTTACCTCACGGTCACATTTCCTGTTGGTAAAGTTGTTCCTAGTTCATATGATGGAATTAAATATATTCTGTGTAAAAGAGTTGGGCTGGACTGAATAATCTCTGGAAGATCTCTTTCCGCTTTAAAAACTATGAGAAGTGAGTTCCCATCACTGAAGGTATTCAAGCATGGCTGACTCAGCCATCAGCAGAGGAGCCTGTCAGGCCCCTTCCTGATGTCCCACATCCACAGCAACCCCATGAGGAAGCTGATGAAATGCAGGCGCAGGAAGATGATTCAACATCCCAAGGTCATATATCTGAAAGGGGACAGAGCTGAGAATCTGGTCTGTTTAGCCCCAAGACTTAGAATTTTTTTTCTATAGATAGGGAAGGTCACTAAACATTTTCTTTGAAAACCTACTACATGCCTAATGTGGATTTATCTCATTTAATCCCTTGAATGTATCTGGGAAATAAATACCAGCCTTAGCAGGCAAAGGGGCTAATTTCTTAACAGGCAAAGAAATTCAGGTTCAGAGATGTTAGCTGGCTCCAGCTGGCGTCATAGCTGGAATCTGAACCCAGATCAGCCTCCCTGCCGGTTCCAGGCTCTGTCAGTGCAGAGGGCACCACGGTATGCAAAGGGGTCTGCCACCACCCGTGGATGTGCCGTGGCACTTTCACACGTTGTTCTGATTTGCTTGAAGCTTTATACAGAAAATGTGGTTAACACAGGTCTGGAAGTAACTATGAAGTTCTCATTCTAACGTCTCACACGTAGAGCCAGGTGGCCTCGTGAGCTCAGTTTATTTTGTGCCTATCAGGGCTGGCCCCGTGGCTTAGCGGTTAAGTGTGGGCGCTCTGCTGCTGGCAGCCCGGGTTCGGATCCTGGGCGCACATCAACGCACAGCTTCTCCAGCCACACTGAGGCCGCGTCCCACATACAGCAACTAGAAGGATGTGCAGCTATGACGTACAACTGTCTACTGGGGCTTTGGGGGAAAAAATAAAAAGTAAAATTTATTTTGTGCCTATTTATCTTGTGGGTTGCCAGAGTTCTCTAATACATACATATGAGACACACACATACCTCCGGGTGGACAAAAGCAGTGGCTCCCTTTGACAATGAAGCCGGAAAGCAGTGCACTTCAGTTGACTGTGCTCTACAGAAAGTGCCATCAGCTGAGGCTCACTGCACACAGGCTCGCTCGGCTAATCTCCAGCCAGCCCCACGTATCCCTCACATTCCCCAGAATGGTCAGCAGGGAACCCACTAGCTGAGAATCACCCACAGGCCTGTGACTCTACAGGTTCCCTCCCTCAGTGGGTGAGTGTGGTGCCCGGGGACACTGGGTGAGGAACTCAGCCCTATGGCTTTCTTGGTGGAAGTTAGCAGCATAATCCGATGTGACAGTCGTTAACCTGGCAAAAGCCTTGTTCCTTGTCTCCCACATATGCCCCTAAGCGAGCTCCTTTTTTCTCCTCATTATCTGTCGGTGGTATCAATGCCTCAATTCTCATTCCACTTTTTCTCCCTCTGCCCACTTCCTTCCTGTCCTCTTCCTCAACTGTGCGCACAGCCACCACACTTCCTGAATTTTTCATTAGTCCAGTTTCAAATACACTTCCTAGGGTATATTCTTACTGTATTCCTACTTTCCAGAGCACACATTCTGATCTTCAGTTCTGACAATTGTTCCTCAGAATTACTCAAATCCTCCCCTTTCCCACTCCCTGCCTCAGCCCTGATGGTCACCTCCTCACCAGTCTCCCGTTTTAACCCACTCTACACACCACAGACAGATTAATGTCCTTAAAATGTGTCCCATTTAGTGTGGCAAATCCTGCTCATGGGCTGAGTCAGTGAACATCTTCAAGCTTCTTCCTTTACTGAGTCCTCTGCCACCAAGTTTGGCCTTTCCTCATCATCGAGTGTGATTTCTTTTCCATCTCTCGTTCTTTGATGTATTGAAAGTCTGCCACACACGCCGTGGCAGCGGGTTTATTAGTGATGCAAACACTGCTTCTTTCGGGCTGCCACACTCAAGAAGCTCATAACTAAGTGGAGGGATGAGAGATGGGCACACGGAAGGTTCCAAGAAATGAGGCTGTATGCTGAGGATGACAGGGCGCCCAAGGAGTGGGCAGTCCCTTTCCACTGTCCACAGATTATTTTTTTCAAGTAACACCTATCAAGATTTTTAAAAAGTGTTCAAAAGAAAAAAAAGTGTTTTGAAGTGTTTAAAGTGTCCAAATATAAATACATCTCAGCGTTCAGAGGAGGGGAGCTCCACTGAGGGGCTGGAGTATTCCAGGAAACTTTCACCAAGTGAGAGAGAGCCTTGGAGGAGGAGGAGGACAAGGAGGGTGAGAGGCAGGCAGGCAGGCGCTCCAGAAAAGGGTGAGTGCAGAGGCATGCTAAGGGGCTGAGAGGAAAATTCCCTGTGCAGAGTGATAGATAGTAAAGACTGACTGGAAGGGAGCGCTAAGCTAAAGGGATTGAATTTTGTAAATTTTGCTCCTCAGCCTTCTGCCTCCACAGTGTTTCCACATCCACACAGTGACCCTACCTTTATGGGGAGGGTGTGGTCTGAGAGTATAAAACGAGCCTGATGACCGCACTGAGGACGAGATGAGGGAGGAGAGAGTTTAGGATAGATAATCCGAAAATGAAGATACTGGATCTTGATTAGATATGGGTACGTCTATATAGACACTGGATAGATACTCTCTGGAGTAGGATACTCCAGAGAAACCTGACAGCCTGCGCCAGCACACCAAGGTGAATGGGCCCTGCAGAAGAACCTCTTGAAGGCAACAGCGTTAGAACCATTTCCCCAAACCAGGGAACGCTGCAACCAGAGGGTCCAAGGCTTTGAGAGGACCCTGGACCCTGAGCCTTGGCCCAGGGGGAGGTCAGTGGAGTCACGACCCAGTCTAAAATGCCCTCTGCCAGAGGGCAGAGGGAGTTGTTTTAAATTCACAAGTTGTTCTTAAATAAATTTTTTTATTATTTATTTTCCCCCAAAGCACCAGTAGATAGTTGTACGTCATAGTTGCACAGCCTTCTAGTTGCTGTATGTGGGACGCGGCCTCAGCATGGCCAGAGAAGCGGTGCGTCGGTGCGTGCCCGGGATCCGAACCCGGGCCGCCAGCAGCGGAGCGCGTGCACTTAACTGCTAAGCCATGGGGCCGGCCCCACAAGTTGTTCTTGAGATAAACCCCAGTCAGTTCCTGTCTTCTGATACCTTCATCCTTCCCTTGGCATGAAGAAAACTTCCTGTTTCTTCAGCACAGCCTGAGATGGGCACTCACATTGGTCCACCTTTCTGCAAGGTCACTGATCTGTCCTCCTACAAGGTCACTGATCCACAACAGGTGGCAACCCTGGACATTAGCTGAGGTTCCGGACTGGGTCTCCCTTGTGGCCTGCGTGCTTCCACCACCAGCAACACTACTGCTGCACCCAGCTAGTGTATGATTTCAGGGGCCCAAGTGGAAAACCTCACAGCCCAAAACACTGTCTCAAATGTTTCATCAGAGGCAAGTATTATGTGTCGGAGCACTTGGCCTGTCGGGAACAGGAATTTGGATGGTATCTTGTACGCACAGCCCCGTGGCGGGAGAAAGAAGGGAGCTCTCCCTGTGTTTCCCTTTCCTCTTCCTGTCACAGTGCCTCTGCCTTTCCCCAGAGTTGTGTTCCTCTCTTGCTGCATACTTATTCCTCACCAATACACCCTCCCTCCCTCCCTCCTTCCCTTCCTTCCATAGAAAAAGTATGAGGTCCACCAAGGACCCAGCACTCTGGTAGGTACCGGGGATATAAAGAGTCAAATTCCTGCCATCACTGGCCTCGTGCAAACAAGTAACTGTAAACCATGTGCAGATGCTTCAATAGCGCAGATTGTAACACACGCTATGGTAGCACAGAGGTGGGAGCAGCTCATTTCGCCTCCATCAAGAAAGTCCAGAAAGACATCGCCCATACGTGAAGACTTCTTTCCTGAGAGTCAAACTGCTTAATAGCTCCAGACAAAAACCTTAGAGGAGGAAAGAAAAACATTTGTCTTATATGGAAAGGAAAAAACTAGATTGTCAAATAGCCAGTGTACTTTACACACAGAAACAATGACTGAAAACAGGCAGTGCCGGAGGAAGTAGGTACTATAATTACACCCCATCTACAGATGAGGAAACAGAGCTCAACGTAAATTACTGTCCCAAGGTCCCCAGGCGATCCTGGTGGAAGTGGACTCAAATCCAGTGTCGCGGAGCTCCTGGCAGAGTGGAGAAGGCCCTGAAGCTGGCCATGAAACGACGGTGCCCCTGAAGCCAGGCCCCCGAGTGTCCGATGGGGCAGGTGCTCTCAAACGTCTGTCTCTTCCCCCTGCAGACTCAGTCAGTGCTGGGGGTGACGGCTATGGTTAGGGTTAGACGGCCAACCTTAGGATAAACAATAAAAAGATGAATCAACCTGAAAATCTTGTGTCATCATTAGGAATTTTGAGAAACCCCAAATAAATGTCCACAACTTTTGGGATGTCCAATGGCTACCATTTGCCTAAGTATTTCCTGAAAAATACTGAAACTCAGGACATTGAGTGTGCAGCTGAACAACAGTCACGTTTTTCATGGTAAATTACAAGTTGTAGGATTTCAGGCAGATTGGAAAATTACAGTCACAGCTTCCCGTTCCCACTGTAACACACACCTGCTGATGGCCTGGCCGCTAGCCTCTGGGGTGATCGGTCTTGCTCCAGCATTGAGGTTCCTAGCTGCAGGTCCTGACCTGCATTGTAAAATCAACTACTGGGTTGCCACCCATATTTTTTTTAATTAATACAATAGGAAATATCACAGTGCAGTGCCTTTGGTAAGAGTAGTGCTCCACGATATGTTTCAGTTATATGTATAGGGGTACCAGGCCACAATGTAAAATACACTTCTTTCTGGGGATTACAATTACAAAACGATTGCCTAGTTCATAAGCACCATTCTGCTCCCTCGTGTGTTTACCAAGAATCAATTCTATTTCTTCCGAGATCTGTTTATGTTAGTCTTAACTATTTTAAGTATGTAATTCAGTTAACAATTATGTAGCGGCCAGCCCCGTAGCGTAGTGGTTAAGTTCAGTGTGCTCCACTTTAGCGTCCCAGGTTCGCGGGTTCGGATCCTGGACGCAGACCTACACCATTCGTCAGCCATGCTGTGGCAGCAACTCACGTTAAAAAAAAATAAATAGAGAAATATTGGCACAGATGTCAGCTCAGGGCTAATCTTCCTCAAACTAAAAAAGAGGAGGATTGGCAACAGACGTTAGCTCAGGGCTAATCTTCCTCAAACTAAAAAAGAGGAGGATTGGCAACAGACGTTAGCTCAGGGCTAATCTTCCTCAGCAAAAACATGTAAATCTATTACGAAATAAGTGTGAACAAAGAGTTATTTCTATGAAAAGGTAGGTTTGGAAAGAATAGACGAACACAAATTTCAAAGAAATGAATTCCTGTGGCAGCTGGAAAAGATCTGGGGGAAGGTGCTAGAAGTTTACAAGGATTCTGCATCATGAAAGACACCCTAAACATCAAGGAACTGCAGCCTGACATAAAAACAGTAGCCAGATCTGAGTCTTTTAACAGTCTAAATAATACGTTAAGATATATATATGTCAGGGCTTTTTTAACCAATAATTTTCAATTTGCCACCTTGAAGCCTGACAACCCAGAGAGACTTCTGCTGTATAAACGAGCCGACAGCTGCCCCTCTACAGACAAGACAACTTAATGTCTGATTGAAAGGTTGACCAACATGAACACGGAGGTATGTGAATAACGAAAATGTCTTATTTGTAGTATATAATCAGGAATGACTTCTAGCTTTTGTTTTGGAAAATTGCCTAATAATTAATGAAAGTAATAATGAAGAAAAAAGTCTAATTTTTGGAGCAATATCTTTGTTTACATTAAACATTTTGAAGTGAACCAAATACTTCTGATTTTAGAATGTATATTTTTGATTTTTTTTTTTTCTGTGGAAGAGTCCCCCTGAGCTAACACCTGTTGCCAATCTTCCTCTTTTTCTATGTGAGCCGCTGCCACAGCCTGGCCACTGACACACAAGTGGTGTAGGTCCGCACCCAGGAACCGAACCTGAGCCACCAAAGCAGAGTGTGCTGAACTTAACCACTAGGCCACTGGAGCTGGCCTGTGACATTTTTAATATGTAATACAGGTAAAAAGAGTATGCGGTGAAAACGAGTCTCCTCCTCCCTCCCCTGATGCACCTTGGGAAACATTTCTCTGTTTCCTCCCAAGTGTATTCTGGGCACATACAGGCAAACAAATAATTATTCTGCTTTTTACAAAAATTGTAGCATATAGTATATTGTGTCCTACTGCTCTTTGATTCTTCTCATCTAAAAGTCTATCTGAAACTATTTGGGAGATGTACCACTTTGTTCTTTTATTTATTTATTTTTTCCCCCCAAAGCCCCAGTAGATAGTTGTATGTCATAGTTGCACATCCTTCTAGTTGCTGTATGTGGGACGCAGCCTCAGCGTGGCCGGAGAAGCGGTGCGTCGGTGCGCACCTGGGATCCGAACCCGGGCTGCCAGCAGCGGAGCACGCGCACTTAACCGCTAGGCCACAGGGCCTGCCCCCCCACCTTGTTCTTTTAACAGCTACATCTTCTCTCATTATGTCAGTGATTTTCAGCCAGGAAGCACTTTGGAAATTTGTGGGCCTCTAACAGTGGATGGGGGTGATGCTGGACATCTTGTAAAGCATGAGACTGCCTCACTGACTTTCAAACATCCGGCCAGATGTTCATGTACATGAAAAACTCATTTATAACTATCTAAGTCTAGAACTCCATTTTACATACAAACACAAAGGGTTTGGTTTTGGTTGTTGAAAATTTTAACATCTCTGGCATTTCCCACTGCCGTGTCATTGGAAGGAAGCATGAACTTTCTTGTTTTAAACTTTGTTGAGAGTTGTTCATCATTTCTGAAAGTCATGTGATATTGCCCATGATATCGAAGACACCCAAAGTACACTTGTTTGCTTGTGCACAGTTAACAGGGTGCACCCTGACCCCCTCATGGTGCCCTCATGAGTGGTTGTACAGACCCCAACATTTAGAGTAAAACGTTATTTCATTATCAGTGATTGCCCTTTCTTTTCTCCTCATTGTTCAATTAGGAGATTACCAATTTTTTAAAATTATGTTTGTAAGAATGTTCTATCTATAATATGAGCTAAGGATAGTAAAGGGATATTGTCATAAAAGGGGGCATTGGATCTGAAAGGCTACTATAAATTAATTAAGTTACTGTAATTTACTTAACTAGTCCCCTATGATGGACATTTGCACTATTTCCAGTTTTTCAACGCTATTTATTTGCTTTATTTCCGAAAATTGCATTCATACAGAGCCATCAATTCAGACAAAGCAAGGAAAACTTAAACACGGACTAGAAATAGGTAATATTTCAGAATTCAAAGTTATAAAGATAACCAATCTCATTTCCTCATGCATTTAAAAAGTAATCTGCCATTAAAGAAAACGTACTTAATTTTCACCACCAATGTTACGGCACTGATCCAGGCCCCATCCCTCACACCTGGATGATGCAGCAGCCTCCAGAGTCCACTCTGCTCCACAGTCTACTCAGTACAGCAGTCAAAGTGATCCTTTTAAAATGTCAGGCAAATGCTGTCACTCCTCTGCTCACAGTTCTGTAGATATGTGGATCTTATTTGGATCCAAATTCAGATAAACCAACTGGAGGGAAAAAAACCATTTATGAGACAGCTGAAAAAATTTCAAAGTGACTGGATAGTTAATGATATTAAGGAATCATTATTTTAGATGCAAATAGTGGTATTTTGGTTATGTTAAAAATGTGAATACATATATTTTATTTTGTTTTATTGGTGAGGAAGATTAGCCCTGAGCTAACATCCGTTGCCAATCCTTCTCTTTTTCCTGAGGAAGATTGGCCCTGAACTAACAGCTTTGCCCATCTCCCTCCATTTTGTATGTGGGACACCTGCCACAGCATGGCTTGATAAGCATGCCCATCTCCCTCCATTTTGTATGTGGGACACCTGCCACAGCATGGCTTGATAAGCATGCCCATCTCCCTCCATTTTGTATGTGGGACACCTGCCACAGCATGGCTTGATAAGCATGCCCACCTCCCTCCATTTTGTATGTGGGACACCTGCCACGGCATGGCTTGATAAACAGCACACATGTCTGCGTCTGGGATCTGAACCTGCAAACCTGGGCCACCAAAGCGGAGCGTGTGAACTTAACCACTACGCCACCATGCCAGGCCCATATCTTTTAGAGACAAACTATATACTAAAATATTTGTGGATATATCTGGAATTGGCTTCAAAATAGTCCAGTTGGAGAAAAGAGGACTGGTTGGGGAGGGAAATAGATGAAACAAGATTTTGTGCAAGACAGCAAAAATACAAAAGCAGATCAGTTCTTCAAGTATCTCTGTTTTACATGAACCAAGCTGAACAGTTGAAGAGGTGAATACAAACTGGGAAATTACAAATGAAGAACTACGAAGCTGTGAAAAAGAATATATACATCTGGGTTAAGATGGTGAATTGAATGCATGCACCTTTTTCTTTTTCCCAAAACCCAGTTAAAACTGCAATAATGAAACAAGGAAGGGCTCAAAGCTACTGGAATCATGTCAAAAACACACAGAAGTCAGTGTAGACGGGCTTACAAGCCCCCTAAATTTGGCATGATTTGAGCATCAAAAATAATGAGTGCAATTGTTTGTAACATGTTGACTAAGAATCCATGAATCCACAGTGATAGGAGCAGGGAGGGAGGGAGGGAGGGAGGGAGCGAGAGATTAGAAGATGACTCTATTTTTGCAACTACAGAATAATAATTGATTCATGCAAAGATCATTCATTCATGCTAAAACAAAACAATTAGGTGGAAAGTCTGGGAACAGGATCTTCACACAGAGGCAAAGTATCATCCCACAGACTACCTGCTCTCTAGAAAGAGTGTAAAGTCCCTTTCCAGTGGAGCAGGCTGGCAGGCACCACTGCCTCACTGCTGAGTCCATCTGAGATCATGTACCACCTGACGAGAGATGGGATTAAGTGCACACGGCACGACCTATGAAGTCTGCCTGCTAACGATGTTGAAACTGAGTCCAATCAAGCTTCTTGGCCCAATGTCCAGTTTACAGAAAATACAAAAGCTAGAACAAGCAAGTCATGAAGAGGAGACATCGGACAGCTCCAGAATTGAGGACTTTCCAAGAAGTCAACATCCTGGACTGTTTAAGGAGTCAATGTCATAAAAAAACAGTGGAGGCCAAAGATCACATAGTGGAGGATTCAGCTTACATGAAATGTCCAGAAAAGGCAAATCTAGAGATGGAAAGCAGACTTGTAGTTGCTGGGGGCTAGGAGTAGCAGCAGGAGTGACTGCAAATGGGCACAAGGATGGGGTCTTCCTGGAGTGATGGATTATGGCGATGGTTGCACAACTCAGTAAATTCACTAAAAATTATTGCACTTATTATAATTATTGTACATCCATAATTGTACCCCAAAATTATTGTATACCCATAAAAGGGTGAATTTTATGATGTATAAATTATCTCATTAAAGATTTTTTAAAGTTAAATAGAAATTACAGTATGTTAAAAAAAAAAAAAAAAGTGGGAGGACTGTTCTAGATTAACAGAAGACTCAAGACACCTAACCATCAAATACAATGTGTGAACCTAGGTTGGATTCCAGGCGTATGGCAAAGGAGAGGGAGGTGTTACAGAAGACATTCTAATTGTGTGTAAATTATACCTTAAAGCTAATTTTAAAAACAACTTCTAGGATCAATGGGAGAAATCTGAATATGAACCAGATCCTACAGATTTTATGGATTTTGCTTCTCAGGCATGATAAAGGCATTGGGTGAGCCCTACCTTCGGGGAAGCACACCTGGACAACTTTCCTGGAAGCAACTCTTAGGCTTTCCGGGACACTGAGGCCACACTGTAACCCAGATTTTGCTCATCTTGACTTCTCCTGGGGGCCTTCATCATATAGCAGCAATTTACCCTTTCTTTGTAGAACTAGATTGAGAGCTTTCTTCTTACTTTTTCAAAACTAAACAATATGTTTTTAGGGACACACGTAGGTACTAGAGATTAATGAACACAAAAGTCAGAACCATGGTTCCGGGGCTGGCCCCGTGGCTTAGTGGTTAAGCGCTTGTGCTCCGCTACTGGCGGCCTGCGTTCAGATCCTGGGCGCGCACCGACGCACCACTTCTCTGGCCATGCTGAGGCCGTGTCCCACATGCAGGAACTAGAAGGCTGTGCAACTATGACATACAACTATCTACTGGGGCTTTGGGGAGAAAAAGGGAAAAAAAAGGAGGATGATTGGCAATAGATCTTAGCTCAGGGCCGGTCTTCCTCAGCAAACAGGAGGATTGGCATGATGTTAGCTCAGGGCTGATCTTCCTCACACACACACAAAAGAGAACGATGGTACCCCCTGGGAGGGAAAAAAAGAGTATCCAACTGGGGAGAACTCCCAAAGGGGCTTCTGGGTTGCTGGAAATACAGGAGATGCTGGTATTCTTTTTATTTCTGGCCTTTAAACCATACAATGTTATGTATATTCTTGGGCAATGTTTAGACATGGCCCCCGATGATCCTTACTCCCTGATATACATGCCCTTGTGTCATCACCTCTCGGGTGTGGGCTGAACCCAGCAAAATGCTTCTAACAACACACAGCAAAGGAGACGGGATGTAAGACTATGACTTCCATCTTGCTGGACCCTATGCCTCAAGATTGCATGCTTTCACGAAGCAAGCTGCTGAGTTGGCGAGGCCTTCATAGCAAGGAACGGAAATTCTGCTGACCGGTTGTGAGTACGCTAGGAAGCAGATCCTTCCCCACTGGAGTCTGAGGTGACGATGGCCCTGGCTTGCACCTCAACTGCCGAGGACCAAGTCAAGCTGTGCTCCAATTCCTGACCCACAGGAACTGAGGTGTTCTTTAAAGTCATTAAGTTTTGGGATAATCTGAAACACAGCAATAGACATCCAATACAATATGCTTCTGTATATGATTCACAATAAAATCTTCAATTCATAATTCCAGGACAACGTTAAGAATGGGGTCTATACTCAAGTTTCACACAGTTCATTCCACTATTTGTGAGCCTCCTCTCAGTCAAGCACTAGCCTAGGCACTAGGAGTCACTGAACAAGCTGGACACAGCTCCAGGGGTTCACAAACTCAACAGAAACTTGTCAAACTGTGTGCTAGGTACTCATATGAGCACTTCATTTATTTAATCCTCACAATTCTACGAAGCAGAGTACTCACTGTGTAAGAACTGGTTATATTGTAAGCTTAGTTCTGCAGAAATGGGGTACGCAAACTCGAACTCTTGGCTTGGGAATTCTTGTCTGTGGGTATCCATGAGAGCCTAGCAACAGCCTCTAATCAGACAAAATGGCTGAAGAGAGCATGTTCTGAACACCAGGCCTTTGCATACGTAGGTCCTTAGCTTGAAGCTTCTCCTCTTCAGGAAAGCTATTTGGGACCTTTCTCATTAGATCTTACTTCATATGCTAACACTGTATGTAAGAAGAGTTATCAACTACCGGCACCTGGTGTCTTCCTCTTGCAAAGCTCTGTAAGGCAGGAACCTCTCTACTTTGGTTACCCATCGTTTTTTCCAATACCCAGCATAGTGCATCAACATCAGTCTGAAAAATACTTGGATGAAAAAAAATGACTAGGTGTGAATGGTCAATGATGGCTAGTCTATTCACTAAGGGAATAAGAGGACACCCATCTCTACCTGTGTACCTGGTCATCCATGGACTTCATAAAGTCACCCAGAGAACACAAGGCAATATAGAAGACTGAAATCCACAACCAAAGAGGCACCAGCATTTAGTGCAGAAGGAACCAACCAGGAGTCTGACTGACCTGTAGAACATCAAGCACATCCCACACCATGCCAGATACAAGTGGTTTTTAGGTCAATTAAGAGCCCCAAAACCAGGGTCAGGAGGGGCAGATGTACGACCCAAGGGAGTATTCTTAGTTTGCACCTGAGATTGTCCTCTAACAGGTTTCCTTCAGCCTATACAGCTAATTCTTATCACTGCACATTTGCACATTTGATTTCAAAAGAAATCAAGTTTATGGGCGGGCAAGGGCCTCATTCAACTGGATCTTATGGCTCAGGCTGGTCAGGTCTACACTACAGAGGAACTGCAAGACCTCAAAAAACCATCAGCAGGTCTCTACACCCAAGACTGGGGAGAGACTCCTTAATCTGGAGGCAGTAACTGGTCACTATAGCTGGCTTGGGGTTTCGGGGGTAAAGCACAACCAGACACCTTCTGCAAGGAGCCAGAGCACCAGGAACCCGGCTTGCACCACCTTTATCAGACATCAAGCATTTCATACATAATTAAGCTTTATTATAAACCTTCTAACCTTGTCTACATTTTCCAAGTAAAACAGGTCCAGATATTCCAGGAATATGGTCTGAAAACCCTTCCCCAAAGTCTATAAAGTCTGACATTTTCCTCAAGTGCCATCATAGAACGTGTTCAAATTAAGCTTTGTTAAAATGAGCCATGATTTTCAATGTTATTAACTCCAGTGGATACCTCTAAATGTGCCAAGTGGGAATTTCCCACTGCCACCCTTACAACAGCACTGGTCCAACCCAGCCAAGAAGTTCCAACTCGTTTTTTCCTTGCTCTAGCCTACATCTTCAGTATTCCACTCACAGCTTACCTTGAGGAGACTTATTCAGCAACATTTAATTCTTGGGTCAGGGAACCAAAAAACAAAAGCACTCTGGAATTAAAGCAAACATAGCAAGTGTTGTCTTTGAGGTAACCTACTGCTTAAAATGAAACCTACATCAATACCCTAACCCAAACAAGGACAGACAGCTGTTGTTTAGTTTTTATTTCATAATCATAAACTTAACTCTGCAAGCCAGCTAGACTTGGAGGGGGAAAAGGAAAATATGGAACCCAAAGAACTGTAGCAAGAGCACCAAGATTATAGGATATTTCAAGCAGACGGGGGTAAAGGGGTGCTCTCCTGAGCTACAGAAGGAATGGTCTGGTAGTTAAGATAAAACACAAGTTAAATTTATTAGATTTGTCCACAGTCAGCAATGGTGATCTTCTTGCTGGTCTTGCCATTCCTGGACCCAAAGCGCTCCATGGCTTCCACGATATTCATGCCCTCTTTCACCTTGCCAAAGACCACATGCTTGCCATCCAACCTGGAAACAGAAGAACCATCACTACCACCAGTGACCAAAGATAAATAAGCAGCCTGCATTGTGCATTAAGAGAACAGCGCCCCCACAAGTCAACACAGCACACTCAAGAAAACACCAGAAAAGTGGCTCATCCAGCCTTAGTACTAGTTAATGCTGACTAGTTAAAATACTGGAAATATTTTATCCTTCTACCTAAAAGAAACGGCAACACCACATATTATTAACAAGCCAGTCTCAAAAGGGTGGCCTAAGATTCTCCAATTGCTGTTAAGAATCTTAAGTTTAGAATGGACCCCCAAAAAAGGGGCAACAAATCACATGCTAATTAGAAGTATCACAAGTAACTGAACTACACAGCTAAGTGCCCTGTTTCGCTATCACAGTATCTTGCTTTCTTATAAACACACTATCAAAATCTATAGCTATTCATGCCCTTCTACAACCTTAGAGATGGAAAACAGCAGGGAAAGGTTAAAGCAAGTAATTAGTGTTTCTTGGTTGCCTTTGCTGTGCTCTGCCCTTACCACTCTGTTTTGGCAGTGCAGATGAAGAACTGGGAACCATTTGTGTTGGGTCCAGCATTTGCCATGGACAAGATGCCGGGACCTGTATGCTTCAGGATGAAATTCTCATCATCAAATTTCTCCCCGTAGATGGACTTGCCACCAGTGCCGTTATGGCGTGTGAAGTCACCACCCTGTGAACATGAGAGGAACCTGTCACTTTTGGCAACATAATGGCAAAACATGCCAAGTCTGCAAGGTTCAAACTTTAAAACTGACTATAAGGATTAAGTGGAACCAAAATGTTACAACAGCAGCCCATACGTGCACATCAATCCCCATGTTCTGGCTCAATCCCAAATTGAGAACCCGATTAGATTCAGTCAATTTCATACCTGGCACATAAATCCTGGAATAATTCTGTGAAAGCAGGAACCTTTATAACCAAATCCTTTCTCACCAGTGCTCAGAGCACGAAAGTTTTCTGTTAAAGAAATTATATACGTAAACATAACACACACAACAGGTGAAACCGGAATACCTTTATTAAACTTAAAAAAATAAAGAGAACTAACCTGCTGTCTTTGGAACTTTGTCTGCAAACAGCTGTAAAACAAAATGACAGTTCATTAACATCTGCTTACATATTTTGTTGCTTAGTACCCATGTCTTTAGGGGCTTCTGAATCACAAATTCATTTTCTCACTACAAGAGAATGCTTCTTCAGTAATTACTCTGGATACCAAATAACAACTGCTCCTGACAGCCTTAAGGTCCTGTGGGGTTGGACTAAGCAACCTGAAACCCAAAAACATGCCAAGAATCCAGAACCAGTAGTGACTTAAATAGTGTGAGGCTTCTAAAAAGTGACTCAGAACTTTTAAGTGTCATCACACCTACTTCTAAAGAAATATATGGCTTCTCAAATGTACATCACCTCCCCCAACCTCAGCTGGAACCTAAGAACAAAATTTTCAGGAACAGCCAAGTACTTCTGCAGGATCAGGGGAGTAAAGAGCTGTTATTTTAATCACTGGTAATGAAAATGCTACTACCTCCAATCTGTTAACATAGCTTTATGGATTAGATGAGCAGTCACTTCTTGGTTTCCAGGTCCCTTACCTAATAGTGGGGTAAAAAATAAAGATTGGTATCTAGTGCATCTGCTTTGAACCTCTCCTGCATGTATAAAACATTTTGGGTAGAAAACCAGCTTAAATACCATAGAAAACATTTTACAAGGCTTTTCATAAAAACAGCTTGTTCAAAAGCATTTCATGAACTCTTTCAGAGATCTGTGACTAGATCATCTATCAAAACACCTGCATATTTCCCTTAGGAAGATCTTGTTATTTAGCTTTTTAAGTATTTGTACCTAAAATATACTCTCTTTGTATTAACATTTCTCAGAGCTTTGTACTCCTTAAGTTACAATTTCCCATTTAGACCCTTACTAAAGCTAAAGCCCTTACTAGCAGTTCCACCAGCATTCTCACCAAGAGCTATGCAGCAGCTCCTATTTCCATTAAGCCCTCTGACTAACCTGAGACTAACAAGCTACAAAACTGCAGGCTAAAGCCAAGTTTCCACGTGGTCCCTAGTCAGTTATCAGCTCACTACAGGTAAAAGCAGGGTGTAGATCCAAAAGAATGTAATATTTCCCCAACGAGCTTTCAGGGCCAGGCCAAGTTTCCACGTGGGCCCCCGTCAATTATTAGCTCTGACTACAGATAAAAGATGGGTGTAGATTGCTTAGGATGCAGTGTTTCTCTAACAAAGGTTTAGACGCCTCCTATGTACCAGGGGCTGAGGAGGGCGTAAACAAAAAGGTAGCAACCCCGCCCTGCCCTCACTAACCTCATGAGGGGGAAATCTGTTCTTGGAATGAGATCTTAAAACCTAATCATTGCTGGTTTTTGGAGAAGCGGTCGAAGAGAATCACACCCCTTAGGGCCACACACAACCCAAGCCCTACCCTGTCGGGTGAACTGGAACGGAACCGCATGCACCGTTTTAACAGCACACCCAGCCGGTTACCTACTTTGCTGTAACTGCAAACTGATCGGTAAGCTCTCCCGACATCTCGGAACTAACTGGGAAAGCATCTTTAACCCACCCCGTTGGAAGATGCTGGCCGCACTGCCAGTCTCGACACGCCATTCTGCGCGGGGACGACCAGGAGGAGCCGGGCGCCCTCCCCGGTGTCGTCAACGCGGCGGCCTTCCGCCGGCACGTTTCCGCTCTGGCGGGGGCGGGGAGGTGCGCCGGGGGCCGATTTCTCACCGTCTCCACATTTTGGACCAGACGGAGAAGCCGGCGAGCGAAGCCACAGTCGGCCCGCGCCCTCCTCACAGCCCGGACTGGCAGGCGGCCTCCCGGAGCCAAGGGAGGCTGCGCTACGGCCGTCGGCGAGAGCCGCGTCGGGGGCGAGGCCAGGCTTCCGCGCCCTGGAGGGCGGCCCGGGGAGGGTCGCTGCTGGGGCCGGCGCCAGCCTTCCGTTTGGGGTGTCACCGACCCGCAGAGGCCGGCGGCCCCGCGCGGCGACCAACGGCCCGCAGTCCGAGCACGTGCGCGGGCGGAAGGGCGCGGCCGCCCCTCCCCCGCCCGCCCGCCCCGCCTTTGTCTGCCCGCCGCCCCCGGCCTCCCAAAATGGCCCCTCATCAGGAAATGGCGCCGCGCCGCCCGCGTTCCTCAGGCAGGGCGCCCGCCCCGGGCCCCTCGGCCGACCCCGCTGCCCGCTGCCCGTTCGAGCCCACCCGCGCCGCCATCCGCCCCGACCTCGAAGGAGACGCGGCCCAAAGGCTCGCCGTCCACGGCGATGTCGAAGAACACGGTTGGGTTAACCATGGCTAAGCGGCACGGACGGCTCCTCAGCGACAGCGTCTGCAAAGCGGCACGAGCCTGGCCGCCGGCCTCTTTTATAGCCGGCTCGGGCCCCGCCCACGGCAGGTCGTGCGCCTCAGCCCTGGCCAATCGCGACCGCGAGCCGGTCGGAGTGATGGTGCTGCTGGCCTATATGCGGAGACGGCACCAGAGGGGCGGGACGGGAGGCGCGCGTGCGCGCTGGCGGAGGCAGGAGGTTCCCGCCCGCGGGCTCCGTCGCGGCACTGCAGCGTGGGGTCGGCAGGCGGCTGGGGAGCGCCGACGGGGACGAGGACAGGGCAGGGCGAGGGGGACGACCCCAGTGAGCCGGGTGGGCCAGTGGGAGCGCCAGGGGGGGCGCGTGGGGGCGCCTCCACCGCCCGCGCTGGTAGGGCGTCTCCCCATTGCGCAGAGGGGGCAACTGAGGCGAACGCAGGCCTCAAGGTCGCGGCGCCCGCCAAGGTCGCTTGGGGTTCCCGCCCCGCGCCGCTCGCGGAGGCCAGGTGGCCTTGGGCATCACCATTTTGTCAAACTGCAGATGAGGCGTAGCCGCCCCCGTCTGAGAAGTTATGAAATCCTTACAAAATGCCCTACTTACCGAAAATATCTTGCGCACTGCTTGCATTTTCTCCAGGAGGAAGGCATTAAAACAAGAGCATGGCAGGCTCTTTACCTGTGAAGACACACTGCACGTTTTTGCCCTTTTTAAAAAATCTTTTAAAAATCTCTGCTCCCCGCCCCCCACTTTCAGAGGCAGAGTTGTGCTCTGACTTCTGGGTGAAACAAAGCAACAATCTAAAAGTGAGTTCCTTCAGGCAAGGACATTAATCATACTTTGAATACTAGTACTAAGTGCACTTCTGTGACTAGTCTTTCGTTCAGAAAACCTTGAAAAGGGAATTTACATATCCTCTTCTGTCATTTAGTTGCAATATTCAGAATGTTATTTAATATCTCTAAAACTCAATTTCTTCATTTGCAAAACCAGGATAGAGTTATGAGAATTCTTTTGATAGATGAAGTCCCAGGCCTGGCATCTTGCCATCGTTATTAATAAAGGCATAATGGCATCATGAGCCTACGTGTGCTAGTATTTAGAGAGTGGTTTTCTTTTCACGACCACCTCATTATCCCCATTTACAGATGTGGAAAGGAAGGATCCTCGATGTTAAATATCTTGCTCAGAGTAACCCGCTTATGAGTGTTAGCAAAGCCAGAACTGGAAACTACTTTTTTTGCTCATTTGACATCACCTGGTGCTTTGTGACCTTGAGGAAGCTACTTGTCCTCATCTGACACTGAAAAAAAATGACCCTCAGGCGTAATCTCCTTCAGCTTTCTCTCCTCCACTCTGAACCTTATGGCAGCTAGGAACCCCTCCTAAATATAAATAAATGAGAGCATGAGTGAATAATAGAATCATCCTTTATGACTTCCCTACCATTTAAAGCCCTGCCTTCTCTTCACCATCAACCTTGTGACAGCAAGGTCCTAGGTCTTCTTATTTGGTCCACACAGGCATGCAGTATGTATACTCAGGAAAATAAATGTACATGTGCTTTGTTTGTTAAGGGAGGCATCAGTGTTGTAGGGAATCCTTTACTAGCATTATCTGTTGAACTGGACTACCTAACTGAGTAAAATATCAGCAGGCACAGAACCTCAGGAATGTGGGGCCATCTGTGCCTTATTTGGATGATTCAGACCAAAAGCAAATCCATCCGAATTCAACAATGCCCTGATCTGGCTAGTTGGAGGTGTTCTATACCGGCAAGCAGAACTCTAATTTTGGTCATGTAGCATATTATAAATAAACGCTTACCTCAAAAATGTCTCTGCACAAGAGAGAATGTAACAGGAAAAAAAAAATCAGGTTACTCAAAATTATAAAAACAGACTACTTTGGAGGCTGGCCCAGTGGCGTAGTGGTTAAGTTCACGAGCTCCGCTTCAGCCACCCGGGGTTCACAGGTTTGGATCCCGGGCACAGACCTACACACTACTTGTCAAGCCATGCTGTGGCGGTGTCCCATATAAAGTAGAGGAAGACAGGCACAGATGTTAGCCCAGGGCCAGTCTTCCTCACACAAACACACACAAAAAACAGACCACTTTGGAAGAGGGTAACTTGTCTCGTGTGTGCCTCTTGCCCAGGGCCTCACTTGGTACTTCTGCCATCCTGCTTCTGCTGTCAACGCTGGGTGGAAGCTGCCCCAGCTGGGACCACCGGTGACTTCACAATCCACAATTCCAGGGCTTTTTCCAGGCCACATCTGCCCTGACACTACCCTCCATCAAGCACGTTCACCTCTTCCTGCTTCTACAACTTCCTGGATGGCCTGCACTGTTCTCTCCCATTCCTCCAACTCTGACCTTTCCCCCTTGAACTCTTTCATAGATCTCTCCTGTCAGAGTTACACATTTGGTCTTGTTTTGTTCCTTAAACACCTGCCGTAGTCAACCTCATCCATTCTGTGGCTCACATTCACAGGTGACTTCAAACCAAGCTCCAGCCCCAAGCTCACTCCAGAGCTCCAGATGGATTCTCTCTGTCCGCTGGATCTCCCCTCATGGATGAACCCCTCAGACAGAACTCTGCCCCCCACCTCCCCATCTCGAGGCCTCTCCCCTCCCCAGACCTTCTCCCCACCCCAGACCCCTCCTCCATCTCCTCTGCTGCAGCTTTTGCTTGGCCTTGAGCATCAGTCTCCTAAGTGGTTACTTTGCCTCCATTCTTCCTGGTGCTTCCAGAATGGTCATTCTCAAAATCAGCTGATTTTGTAAGTCCCATGCTCTAAAACCTCCTCTGAGGCCCCTGGTCACCCACAGGACAGAATGTGACCAGCCCCTTCACATACTGTCCCCAACTGGCTTGCTTTCTAGTCTCATAGCTGACATTTCTCCTACCACACTGAACTCATTACCATGCCCACCCTGCATTTCCAGGCCTGTGCAGTGCCTCCCTCCTCTCCACCAGCAGAGCTCAGCCCTGTGGTCCCCATGGGAAGTCTTCCTTAGCACTCCTGGAGCCGTCACTCATCTGCAGACCACACCCTGCACCATCAAAACTCAGCAAAAGTGTGTTGGATGAATATGCATAAATTAGGTCAATAGCCTCATGGGCACATGGTGAAATGCCCAACAAAACCTGGCCCTGGAGTGTGTCTCCCGTGGGGTTGTTATAATTCGCACACGCTGCCCAGACCATGTGACTCTGCACTCCGCTTGGGTGGCAGCAGGCACCCCTGCCTCTTGACAATCAGCCGGGCATGAATAGTCCAGGTGATCAGGCAGCTTCACTTCAGCCTCTGCCCCCACAGCTACATGGTTGCTAATGGCTGCTGGCACCCTCACTTCCTTCCCTGGTCCATCCTCTCTCCTGTCCACAGTCTATCTAGGCCCTGAGTGCATGCCTGCAGCCTGGCCCCACTGCTGTTCTTCCTTCCCCTCATTTCAGCATCTCCTCTCCTTGCGCTGACCAGATCCTCTCCATCCACCAACCCCCGAAGCAGCCCCATTGCCACCTTCTCTTCACTGCTTTTTTTTTTTTTTTGCTGAGAAAGATTCGCTCTGAGCTAACATCTGTACCAGTCTTCCTCTATTTTGTATGTGGGTCTCCACCACAGCATGGCTGACGAGTGGTGTAGGTCTGCACCTAGGATCCAAACCCGTGAACCCTGGGCTGCCAAAGCGGAGTGCAGTGAACTTAACCACTACGCCACAGGGCTGGCCCCTTCTCTTCACTCTTAACTCACTGGTGAGAATAGTCTACACTGCTGTCCTGACCGCTCACTCCCCCCTCTAGGGACCTCTGATTTACAAACCCAATGGACTCCTTTGCTTTATGGCCACTGGCATTTGACCCCATTGATGATTCAAAGTTCTCAGCTCTAAGCTGCAGCAACCCACTCTCCAGTTCAGAATGCGTTCATCAGCGAGCAGGAGAAATCTCCATCAGCAGTGGCTTGGACAGGAATTTGTTTATACACTAAAAATGCAGGGCGGGGCGCAGCTCAAAGCTGCTTTCAGTAGAATGAGCCTACTGAGCAGTGGTCAGAAGTCAGAAAACCTGTGTGGAATAACGAAAATTCCAATAGGATCATTTTCCCACCCCGAAGAGCTGTGTGAGCCTGGGCAGTATGTGAAGGAGTTCAGAATGCCTGTCAAGTGCAGAGATGGTCAGATGTGGACAGAAAAGACATTTATGTGACTGAGGATTCCATCAAATTTAAAGGTGTTTGAAGGAATAAGCAAAAGATACGTGCTGTGAAGCCAGAGGTACACACTCCACCAGCGAGGGCTGGAGGCAGGGAGAGGAGCACAGACAGCGTCCTGCGCAGGCTGAGAAGAGGCTCTCTATGCGGCCACGGCGGGGTGGCCGAAAAGCTCGGGTCCACAGCCTGGCCAGTCTGACTGTTACTTACCTCAGTTAGGTGTTAAAATATACAGCAGTTTTTTTTCCTCTCTTTGACTTACATATGCATTTTCTTTTTAACAAGTTTCTTAAGATATAGTTACAAACCATGAAGTTCACTTGTTTTAAGCGTACAATTCAATGATTTTCAGTATATTCAGAGCTGTGCAAATATCTCCACAATATAATTTTGGAACATTTCCCACACCCCGAAAAGAACCACATGCCTATTTTTAGTAACTCCCTGTTCCCGCCCAATAACTGCTTTCAAAATTGTGTAGTTAAAAATTGATTTAGACTTGTGGTTTCAAATTGAAATATTACGAAGTTTATGTGTTGTATTTTAACATTTAGGAGAACTTTAGGCTCAACATATTAAAAGTTTATCAGAATTATTTAATGCTCAGGGAGGTTTTCTTTGTTAATTTGGACAATTAAATACTTTAAAAGGAAACCAAATGTATTATATTTATAAATGCAGTTTAAATGTTTGAAGATGTATTAAAAGAGTTCTCATCTGCTATTCTTATAAAGAGACAAATATGATTTGTGAGCTGAAGAACTAGGTTTTAAAATGGTAGCTTTAATAAATTAAATATCAGTTGTTAAAATATAGCAAAATAACCCCTGAGTAGTCTTTCTACATAAAAAAGCCACAGGGCCCAAATCCCCGCCACAGGGGCCCCGGGGACTTTGCTGTTCCCATCCTCAGGCTGGTCACTTCGTGGCTTCTGATGGTGCAGCCACCTGTCCTCCCCTTTGCATCCCCCAGTTTCCTGTTCCAGTTCGTCTGGCTCCACAAAGACTAAGGAAGGGGAGAGAAGGAAGAGGGCAGAAGGCGCGGGAGTGATGCCACCACAGTGGCGCCACTGTTCTTAAAGCTCTCCCAGGAGTCCCGCCCGGCAGTCTCCACCCTCGGCGGTAGGAATCCAGAAAGATGAATATCTTGATCTGAGCACATCGCCGCCCAAGCCACCCGAGTTCTGTTAGTGAGGAGGAAGGCAAGAGGGTGCTTTGGGGGGACAACCAGCAGCATCCAATGCACCAAGTACAGCTGACTAGGAGAAAAGGGGTGAACGGGGGGGGACCTGGAGCGCACAGGTGGAACCCCACCACAGCCTGGACTGGGGGAGGACCACCCCGCTGCTGTCAGAGCCTCAGCCTCCAGACACCATGCATTTGAAGGTGGGAAGGGGGCTGGGGCATCTGCTTAGTCGAGCCCAGATCACACCGGATCACAGGAGGCTGGGAGGGTGGTGTCTGGTGTTTTCACACATTGCCTCTCACTTGGACTCATAAGGTGGGGAATTTCCCTAACACAGAGAGGGGCACAGTAACCAAAAAAGGGGAAATGAGACCTAAGTTAGTTAATTCAGAATTCTAGAAGGTATCAGGTGCCATCATGAAGATATTTATTTATTTATTTATTTTTATTTTTTTTTTTAATTTTTGTGAGGAAGATCGGCCCTGAGCTAACATCCATGCTAATCCTCCTTTTTTTGCTGAGGAAGACCGGCTCTGAGCTAACATCTATTGCCAATCCTCCTCCTTTTTTTTTTCCCCCAAAGCCCCAGTAGATAGTGGTATATCATAGTTGCACACCCTTCTAGTTGCTGTATGTGGGATGTGGCCTCAGCATGGCCGGAGAAGCGGTGCGTCGGTGCGCGCCTGGGATCCAAACCTGGGCCGCCAGTAGCGGAGCGTGCGCACTTAACCACTAAGCCACGGGGCGGCCCAAAGATCATTATTTAATTCTCACAGCAGTCCTTTGACGTAGATACTGTTATTGTTCCTATTTTTCCACAAGAGGAGACAGAAAATCAGCAAGGTTGAGTAACTTACTCCAAGTCACACAGCTGCTGAGAAGTAGAGCCAGGGTTTATGCCCATTCTACCTGGCTCTGGATCCTGTGTGCATCACCACCATGCTGTATCCTGAAATTTTTAAAAATTGTAGTAAAATATACATAACACAAAGTTTACCATTTTAACCATGAAGTGTACAATTTAATGGCATTAAGTACATTCATATTGTTGTGCAACCATCACCACCATCCATCTCCAGAACTTTCTCATCTTCCCAAACTGAAACTCTGTCCCCATTAAACACTAACTCCCCATCCACCTCCCCCAGCTCCTGGCAACCACCATTCTGCCTTCAGTCTCCATGCATCTGACTACTCTAGGGACCTCATATAAGTGGAGTCATATAGTACTTGCCCTTTTGTGACGGGCTGATTTCACTGAGCATCACGTCCTCAAGGTTCCTCCATGTTGTAGCATACTGCAGAATTTCCTTCCTTTTTAAGGCTGAATAATATTCCATTGTATGGATAGACTACATTTTGTTTATCCATTCTTTATCCAGGGACACTTGGGTTGCTTCCACCTCTTGGCTATTCTGAATAATGCTGCTGTGAACATTGGTGAGTCCTTGCTTTCAATAATTTTGGATATATACCCTGAAGAGGAATTGCTGGATCAAACAGTAATAGTGTTTAATTTTTTGAGGAACTGCCATACTGTTTTCCACAGTGGCTGCACCATTTTACTTTCACACCACCCATACACAAGGGTTCCAATTTCTCCACATCCTCACCAACACCTGTTATTTTCTGTTTGTTTTGATAGTAGCCATCCTAATGGATGTGAGGCGATATCTCATTGTGGTTTTGATTTGCATTCCCAAAATTATTAGTGATGTTGAGCCTCTTTTCATGTGCTTTTGGCCATTTGTATGCCTTCTTTGGAGAAACATCTGTTCAAATCTTTTATCCATTTTTTAATTGGGTTGTTTGGTTTTTTGTTGTTGAGTTTTAGGAATTCTTTACATATTCTAGATATTAATCCTTTATCAGATATATGATTTGCAAATATGTTCTCCCATTCTGTGTTGCCTTTTCAATTTATTGATAGTGTCCTGATTTTTTTAAGAGTGCCCAGGTTGTGTCCGTTGGCTGGGTCTCATGTTTGGCTGCATAATAGCTCACACTTAGCTTTGGTGTGTGTGTGGGTCCTACCACCAAGGAAAGGTCAACATTACCCACGAAGCCCAGCTCTCCAAGCTCCTGGGGTGATTTTGGCAAAGTCCCCGTGGTGACCATCTTTGTCTCTTCCTCTGATACTAAGGGAGAACTGCAGCAGCTAAGGAGAGGACCAGGAGGGGAAACTGAGGTGGGGCGACTCAGTCTTGTGCCCAGGAGCACCTGCCTCATGTGCGGAGCCCAGAGCAAAATGAAATGTGGGGCCCCCTTGTTCAAAAATTGTCAAGGATTTCAAGACAGAGACAGCAGAGCATAAAACCAAATGTGAGGCCCTTCTGAAGACAAGGCCCTATGTGGCTGCATGGGTCACACACCCCTGATGCCAGCCCTGCTACTGCTTTTGGTGATAAACCATCAATCCCTGGGAGCCCTGGACACAAGAGCCATCACCTAGTGCTCATGAGGAAGAATTGGAGGCCGGTCCAAGGGACCGAGGAGCCTACCTGAGGCCCAGGTGCTCAGGGCCTGCTAGACTCTGAAGGAGGAGCAGGAGTACTCAGAGACCCTCCAATGGCAGGGGGCCTTACAGGAAGAACCCAGTAGTGACTGTGTGCCCTTGGGGGAGCCATGAGTAAGAACCTGCCTGAAGGCCCAGGCACCTGGGGCTACCAGAGTCTGAGGGTGGAGCATTGAAGACTGATAGGAACCCACTGACATGCCAGGCCTTACACTGTGTACCACTGGGGGATGTGACAGGAGAACCGAGACCTCCCAAAGGCATGGGCACATGGGGCTTGCTATGTTCTGAGAGCAAGGGGAATCGAGAGAAACATTGCAGGTGTTCCCAGGGGCTACACTGACTGCCAGGCAGTGGATGTCTGTCACTTAGGAAGGTGAAGGAGAGAAGAGCAAGACCATCCCACCAATGCACAGAGGCACAAGGCCAGCTGCAACAGACCCTCCCACACTCAGATGCCAACCCCACTAAAGGAAGGTACAATCTTGCCATCGGTGGTGAGCTGCACCTAACGCATGGGCAAAGTCCACTCTCAGCTCACCGACAGGCCAGATTGGCTGAGCCTGGTACCAACCGCGACACAGGGAGAGGTGCACCATTTCCTGGGCATTGAGACTGTTTACTTCAGCCTCTGCTTTTCCTTAACACTCAGTGCCTGGCATTCAATAATGAACCCTCCTGCCTGAACTGGGGCACTGGCTTTATCCTGCCTGGACCTCACACCATCGGTTCTCCTAGGTCTCCACCTTGCTGACTCACCCTACAGATCTTGGGACTTGTCAGCTTTCATAATCATGTGAGTTAATTTCTTATAATAAGCCATATATATATGTATGTATATATATATATGTGTGTATATATATATATATATATCCTATTGGTTCTGTTTCTCTGGAGAACTCTGACTAATACAGACATCCAAAAAAGCAAGATAATGTGACCCATCATCCAGAGAAGCAACAGTCAATAGAACCAGACCCAGAGATGGCCTGCGTTATAAGACTGAGACTTTAACCATGGTCAATATGTAACAGGATGTAGGGCAAAGGGTGGATGACTTGCTTGAACAGGTGGGGATTTCAGAAGAGAGATAGAAACAATAAAGACGAGCCAAATGGGGCCAGCTCAGTGGCGTAGTGGTTAAGTTTGCACGCTCCTCTTCGGCAGCCTGGGGTTCGCGGGTCTGCTCCTCAAACTATGCTGTGGCAGCGTCCCACATACAAAATAGAGGAAAATGGGCACAGATGTTAGCTCAGGGCCAATCTTCATCACACACACACACAAAAATAGAAGAGCCAAATGGAAATGCTGCAAAAGAAAATGAAATTAGAAGAAAAATATAACATTAGAGATGAAGGTTTCCTTTATGGACTTAGAGCAGACTGGACCCAGCAGAGGAAAGAATCAGCGAATTTGAAGACAGGTGTTATGTACTGAATGTTTGTGTTCCCCTCCCCAAATTCATATGTTGAAGCCTGAACCACCAATGTGACTCTATTTGGAGATGGAGCCTCTAAGGAAGTAATTAAGGTTAAATGAGGTCATAGGGTAGGGCCCTGATCCAATAGGATGAGTGTCCTTATAAGAAGAGACACCAGGGCCGGCCCCGTGGCTTGGTGGTTAAGTGAGCGCGCTCCACTGCTGGCGACCCGAGTTCGGATCCCGGGCTCCCACCGGCGCGCTGCTTCTCCGGCCATGCTGAGGCCGCGTCCCACATACAGCAACTAGAAGGATGTGCAGCTACGACACACAACTATCTACTGGGGCTTTGGGGGGAAAAAATAAATAAATAAAATCTTTAAAAAAAAAAAAAAAAGAAGAGACACCAGAGAGCTAACAGTCTCCCTCTCTCCATGTGCATACCCCAAGGAAAGGCCGTGCAAGTGAGAAAGTGGCCATCTGCAAGCCTGGAAGAGAGCTCTCACTAGAAACCGAATCAGTCAGAACCTTGATCTTGGAGTTTTAGCCTCCAGAACCATGAGAAAATAAATGTTTGTTGTTTAAGCCACCTAACCTGTGGTATTTTGTTATGGCAGCCTGAGCAGACTGAGACAACATGTCAATATAAATGATCTGAACTGAATTACAAAGAGGAAAAAGAATGGGGGGAAATAATGACAGACAGAGCATTTGAGATCTGTGAGACAATATAGAACAGTCTGACATACGTGTAATTGGAGTCCCAGAGGGACAAGAGGGAGAGAATGGGGCAGAAGAGAAATGTAAATAGATAACAGTCAAGAATTTTCTAAAATTAATGAAAATTAGCAGCTGATCCAAGAAGCTCAGCAATCCCAGAACAGGATTAAAAACGAACAAACAAAAAACAAAATAAAAAAACTATACCTGGCCACATTGTGGTGAAACTGCTAGATGCCAAAGACAAAGAGAAAATCTTGAAAGTACTGTAATAAGAGAGTGAAAGAAAGGAGGAGAAGAAACAGATAGGAAACTGCTGACTTCTCGTCAGAAACAACAGGGGCCGGAGACGGTGGAAGGACATTCTTAAAGTTTAAAGCTGAAGGAAAAAGCAGACAAACAGGGGAGGAGAATGGATTGCTCAGCTAACGGTATTTAAACAAGTAAATAGTTAAAATTTTGTTGGGCTTTATTTCCCTCCTTTTTCCATCAATTACTGAAAGAAGTATGTAAAAGTATCCTATTATGACTATTAGTTTATTTTTCTGTTTAGATCCGTCAACTTGTGTTTTATGTATTTTGAGGCCATGTTCTTAGGTGCATACCAATTGTAAATGAATATAGAGTATTCTGCTGTCAAATTGATCTGAATTTCAGCTACATATTTTTCAATTCTTGAAGTTCTATTAGGTTCTTTTTCAAACCTGTGGTGTCACTTTTTATAATGTCCTGCTTTCTACAGATATTTTTCAAGCTTGATTCTCATTCTTGAAACATAATAAACATGGTTGTTTTATAATATGTCTCTGATCATTTCAATATTTTATCTCTACTTCTGTTGATTACTTTGGTTAGTTGTGTGCCTGGTTATCTTTGCATGAGTGCTAAAATTGTATTTAAAATTTTATCTGTAGAAATTGAGGCCTAGGATAAAGGTACTTTCCTCCACAGAGGATTTTGGTTGTGGTCTTCCAGGCGCTAGGAGCAGCATTGATGTGGGACTGCTTTAACTCACCAGACGCGCAATGGGAAAGCCTCCAGGCTGTCCGTCCTTGCAGAGCTGGTTCACTTCTGGTTTTCCTTCCTCTGGAGGTGTGGCCATTTAGGGTCCTAGCTTTACGTTCTCGGGGCCGGGGCATGTCACACTCCCTACCTTGGGTGGGCGTTGAGCCTTGGCTTGTTCCGCCAAAGGCAAGCAAACATCCACTCAGTTTTGCAACTTTTATAGAAACTGGCAGATGCCTCAGGGAGAAAACAGCTGTAATTCTAGATTGACCTCTCTGGGTTCTTGCCTTCTCCTCAATTTTGGTAACTCCACACCGTCTTTTAGCTCATAGATGTTTTTAAGAATTTTTTTTTATTGATGTCTTAATAGTTTATAACATTGTGAAATTTTGGTTGTACATTATTGTTTGTCAGTCACCATATAAATGCCTCCCTTCACCCCTTGTGCCCACCCTCCAACCCCTTTGCCCTTGGTGGCCGCCATACAGTTCTCTCTGCCTGTGCGTTGGTCTATATTCCACATATGAGTGAGATCATACAGTGTTTGTCTTTCTCTTTCTGGCTTATTTCACTTAACATAATACCCTCCAGGTCCATCCATGTTGTTGCAAATGGGACGATTTTGTCTTTTTTTATGGCTGACTATTAAGAATATTTTTAAATACTTTATTCAATTTTTTCTTGACTTTAGCAAGAAGGTTGCTCCAAATTCCATAGTCCACCACTGCTGGAAGTGGGCACGCTTCCTGAAGCTAAAGGTCTACCTCACACAACCCTAAAATATGGAGTTCAAATTTTTTTAATTAAGTTAAAAAAGAAGTGGAAATAAAGTATGAGGTACTATTTTTATGATCTTGAGGAAGAGAAGGACTTTATAGGCGTGACATGAAGGCCAGAAGCCATGAAGGACAAGATCAACAGATTAACAATAACAAAATTAAAAACTACTTTAGCAAAAGACTGTAAACAAAGTTAAGTGATCTACATACACAACAGACAGAAAGTTAATATCTTTAACATTTGAAGTGTTCTTTCAATTAGAAAAAAATTAACACTACAAAAGAAAACTAAAAGAAATGAACAGGGCCGGCTCCGTGGCTTAGCGGTTAAGTGCGCGCGCTCTGATGCTGGCGGCCCGGGTTCGGATCCCGGGAGCGCCCCGAGGCACCACTTCTCCGTCCAACGTGAGGCCGAGTCCCACGTACAGCAACTAGAAGGATGTGAACCTATGACATACAACTATCTACTGGGGCTTTGGGGGGAAAAAACTGAATAAATAAAATCTTTAAAAAAAAAAAGAAATGAACAAGCAATTCACAATAAATATAAAAAAGAGGATTTATCCTTCTAATAATCAAAGAAATGCAAATCATAACAAGAAGATCATCTACAGTGTCCATTCTGGCAAAGATTAAAATAAGAAATAATGCCCATACTGATCTCTAGGCTTATCAAATTGAATACATTAAATGTGCACAGTTTTTTGTATGTCAATCATACCTCAATAAAGCAGTTTAAAAAAAGAAAGAAAGAAAAGAAATAATGCCCAGATCTTGCTGGGAAGTGACAATCAGGTCTTCTAAACAGGTGGCAATTTGGAAAAGAGATCATTGTTTAGACATACATGGCCTTTCATCAAACAATGCCTTCTAGAAATTATCCTGATAAAATAGTGGAACAGCTTTATAAATATCTATTTGCATATAGATATGAACGTTTGCATATATTCATTGTACTCTTGTTTATAAGAACAAAAAGCTAGAAATACCCTAAATGTCTGTTAACATGAGGTTGGTTAATGAGCCATGGGCCACATGCACAATGGAATATTATGCCACTGTCAAAAAATAAGGAAGATCTTAGGGGCCAGCCCTGTGGTGTAGTGGTTAAGTTCAGCGTGCTCTGCTTCGATGGCCCAGGTTCAGATCCTGGGCATGGGCCTACACCACCCACCAGCCATGCTGTGGTGGCAACACACATACAAAATAGAGGAAGATTGGCACAGATGTTAGCTCAGGGCTAATCTTCCTCAAGCAGGAAAAAAAAAGAAGATGATTGGCAACAAATGTTAGCTCAGGGTGACTCTTCCTCAGCAAGATAAATAAAAAAGGAAGATCTTTATGATAGGAAAGCTACCCATGATCTATTTTTAAGAGAGAGAAAGAGGATTATGTGGAAGCAAATATAGCATAATCTTATTTATGTAAAATATGCTTATTTATATAGAATCTAAAAGAATGTAAATCAACCTTTTAACAGGGGTTATCTCAGGGCAGGAGTTGGGGAGGAAACCTGAGTTAAGAAGGGACTTTTATTTTCTCAGTATTTTTAGAATTTTTACGCCAATTCAGTTCGGTCAGTTTAACAAATACTTATTTACTGCCTATTATATGCCAGACACTGCTTATATATGATAAAAAACAGAAGTAGCTTTCCACTAAAAATGGAAGTTCTCAAAGAGTGAAGTGACTGATGAGCGAGAACTGCACCAAGCAAATAATTTCCGAGGGGTCAGAGAAGTGAAATTTGAGCAGCATCTCGAAGGAAAAGGAGGAAATAAAGTGGCAGTTGGATTGGACAGGGGTGGCTCTGGTGGTACAGGTGAGGATGGGGAGGGGCCAGGCCTGCTGGCTCCCAGGAAGAGGTGGCCCCTATTGATATGTCTCAGGTGGAGGCCTCCTCCTGCCCCTCAAAACCATCACTCGACTTCAGTGAGGGGGAAAAGAGCAGGAAACGTGAGGTCCTTCCTGGAACCCTCAGGATGCTGCCTCTGCCCCTCCTCCCTCCTCTGAAGAAGTCCAGCCTGCTTGGTCCCCCCGCCTCCCTGCGTGGGCCTCCTCCCTATCCTCCCGCCTCTTGGCCCTGTAAGCAGAGACTCGACTCAGGGGTTGAATAGCCCAGAACCCCCGACCTGCACCCCTCCTGTGGGGTGTCTGAGATCCCCCATCTGTCCAGAGACCAGCTCCCCAAGGCCTCAGGCCCTCCCTCACTATGACCAAGCAGCACCCTCCCACACACACACACAATTTGGAGAGTCTTCTTTAAAAAAAGGATAAAAAGTTACAAAGTCAGCTTTAGGGAAAAAATTATTTAGAATAGGATGATAAATCACGTTGCAAATTCAGAAAATCTAACAGAGCAGAAATATCACAAATTCAGAAAAATAACATAATATTTTTATTAACCACCTGTCACACCTCTATAATGTGTTTTTTTGTGCATTTTTGGGGTAAAAATTCTCTGTTTACTTCTTCACTTGACTGATTTTAAAGATTTTATTTATTTATTTATTTCCGCCCCCAAAGCCCCAGTAGATAGCTGTATGTCACAGCTGCACATCCTTCTAGTTGCTGTATGTGGGACGCGGCCTCAGCATGGCCGGAGAATCGGTGCGACGGTGCGTGCCTGGGATCCAAACCCGGGCTGCCAGCAGCGGAGCACGCACACTTAACCGCTAAGCCACGGGGCCGGCCCATCACTTGACTGATTTTATAATATCGCTTTCTACAGAAAGAATAGAAACATAATTTTGTCTTTCTTTTAGCATGGTTGATGGAAACTTGTTTTTTCAATATTCATAATTGGGATGTATAACATCCAACTCACACACAGATTACTCCTGGTTTGTGTCCTAAACGGAGGAATCCTGATAAATTCTATTTCACAAGATTCTCGTAAAAAAAAAAAACTCTAAACATATATGTATTGCACTTACAATTGCATGTGCTGTTTGATAGAGTATATTTCTAACAAGATAAAAATAAAAACTGAGTCTTCTACTTACAGTTCTACACTTGGGATAATTGGTAGAATCTCGCTCGGACGGGCTTTGGGCTCCATCCATTTCTTCCCCACTGTGCAAACTTCTGGTACAGGCATCTAGGGCACATTCCTAGACTTGACTTTTGGGCAGGGGGAGTCCTCCTGGATGTCACTCCTACACCAGCATGGCATGTAGAAGTGACTAAACCCCACACTAAATGGATCCTTAACTCGGTTTCCCCTGAGCTGGATCCCATAAATGTCTGTGGCAACTCCAGCGCCACTCGACATGATGAGAAGTGAGACGACGGGCAAGTCAGAGTGGAAAGAGTTAGTGATGTTAACTGACTGTGATCTGGCTCCACTGGTGCAGCCCTGCCCTCTGGGGGCCCTGGAGCTCATGGGGAGTCAGCTTCTGTCCTGTGCTGAGCCCCAGAGGCGCAGTGGGCTGGGACGTTCGAGCCAGACTTCTCCCAGGCCCACACCACGTACAAATGGGACCTGAATTCACACCACTAGTTTTTCTCTCCGATGACAAACAACATGCCAGCAGAACTGTCAGTACTCTAAAAGAACACACTTCTTTTAGAACTTTCCACTACCATCTTGCCAGCCCAGACTGTTCTGTATATTGATGGCCCTTCCTAGGTCTTGACCTTCTCCCTTCTTTCTCTTCTACTTCCTTTTAAGTCTGGATACAGTCTTATTGCCTCATTTTTCAACTGATTTTTCTTCTATCATGATCACTGAGTTTGGTTGCAGTTTCCCTGATGCACTTTTTGCACTATTGGGTGATGTTCCATGGTGTGGAGCTTCCTGTATTGCTTAGCTCCTATATTGCTGAGCATTTCTCTCTCCTGAGTTTTTTTACCTTTATAAATAGATATGTGGTTTTCTCATGAAGGAAATCAGGGATCCTTGGGAAGATGCCTGACCCAAGGTCAGAGGCTGGGAAAGGTCAAGGTGAGCCCAGAACAGCTCATGTCAGAGAGCAAGAGAGCGTTCCAACCCTAATGGGTCAGTCACACTTGGGTCAATTTAAGTATCAAGAAGAATAATGACAAAAGTAGTAAGTATAACACATTGAACAGAAACAAATTCAACTTCATGGTGATCCTAAATAATAAAAGTGTGTGTTTGGGGTGGGGGGCTCTTCTTCGCAGAATTGCAGGCAACAGATGTAGAAGGAAAGATGGATGGAGGAAAATCACTGTTTGTGGTGTAACAATGGATATCATCAAGGACGCTCAATGGAGGCTAAAGCTACATTAAGCTGATGCTGGATGTGCTCACTCCGAGGCCCGTTTACAAATACAAAGGGAGAGGGGCCTCTTCCCCACAGAGGGTGACTGATTACCACCGAGCCAAGTGGTCTAGCTGACCACGGCCAATGATGGGACCAGCTGATGTTACAATGCAATGAGAAGTACACACATCTCCTGGGCAGAGTCTTGACAAAAATGTTTGATCTGTCACCAGGAGGACACAGTCAGACAAATCCAGAGTCTGGGACATTCTACCAGACGCCTGGTCTGACCTCTTCAAAAATGTTTAAGGGAAGCAAAAGAAAAAAAAAGTCAGGGAATATTCTAGATTTAAGGAGACGTCAGTCAAATGCAACTAGTGATGCTTGCTCTGGTTTTAGATGTTAAAAACCAGTTGAAAAGGACATTAAAGACATTTGAATATAGACTACATATCAGATAATGTAACTGCATAGACATTAGTGTTTGTGGGTAAGTAAACCTATTGTGGTTGTAGGAGTAGATCTGTGTTCTTGAGAGATACATGCCACAGTGTTTAGTAGTAACACAACATAATATTACTTTTCAAATGGCTCAGAAAAAAATACATAGGGAGAAAGATAAAGCAAATGATGCAAAACGTTCTAACCGGTGAATCTAGGTGAAGGGTCTGGGTGATCACTGAACCACTCTCCCACTTTTTTGTAGGTGTGAAACTAAAATAAAAAGAGGGGGTAGATTTTGTCCCAATTAAAATTATAAGTATGTGAGGGCCGGCCCTGTGGCTTGGTGGTTAAGTGCGCGCGCTGCGATGCTGGCAGCCCGGGTTCGGATCCCGGGTGCGCATCGAGGCACCACTTCTCCGTTCATCCTGAGGCCGAGTCCCACATACAGCAACTAGAAGGATGTGCAGCTACGACACACAACTATCCACTGGGGCTTTGGGGGGAAAAAATAAAATAAATAAAATCTTTAAAAAAAAAAAAATTATAAGTATGTGATGAGATTTCTGTGCATATAATTTTTATCCTATTTTGGATAAATTTACAGAATTTAAATTCGTGAGTAGAATACCAAAGCATTTTCTGTCTTTATTTTTTTTTGTAAGAAAGATCAGCCCTGAGCTAACATCCATGCCAATCCTCCTCTTTTTGCCGAGGAAGACGGCCTCAGCATGGCCGGAGAAGCGGTGCGTCGGTGCGCACCCGGGATCCGAACCCAGGCCGCCAGCAGCCGAGCGCACGCACTTAACCGCTAAGCCACGGGGCCGGCCCATCATGTCTGTTTGAAAATCAAAACAGTTGTTGGGGACCCCCCCCCCACCACCACTAACCATGAAGCTTCGCTCTGGGCAGAGAGCATGGGTGCCCTAGCCAAGCTGGGAAGAAGGGCGTCAGGCAGAGGGAAGGGTCGTCCTCTTGGTAGATTTGTCCCCACATTTCCAAGCATCTATCCAAAGAGATCCACGAGCCGCACACCTTCCTTCTTCCTCCAAAGCGTCAGGCAAGTGGGCTGAGACAGAGGGAGCCCAGCGCCCTACAATGCTCAGAAGGTGTGAGACACAAGGGTGGAAATTAGGACACAAGAGATCTAGTCCCTGCCCCCTTGAGCTCCCCGTCTTGTAGGGAAAACAGATAAAAAAATAACGCTCTCCTCTGACCAAGAATGTCTAATCCAGCTCCAGAGCATGCTCGGAGGTGACAGGACACATAGAGAATAAAGGGGAAAGGCAACGATGCCAGGAGGGACGGTCTAAGTGAATGTGGGACATTCTATAAGGCCACTCGCCTGAACTGTTCAAAAGTAACATCAGGGAAAAAAGAAGGCAAAGAACTGTTCTAGATTAAAGAGACTAAAGAGACACAACAACCAGATGCAAAAGGTAAACATTGATTGAATCCCAGATTGAAAAAAAAGGTGATAAAAGGCATTTTAGGACAATTGGGACATTTGAATACAATAGATGATGCTATGGAATTCCTGTTCATTTCCTTAGGTGTGATAATGGTATTGTGCTTATATAAGGAAACTTTCTTGTCTTTCCAGGATGCGTGCTGAAGTATTTACAGATGAAGTGTTTGTCTGCAACTTACTTGCCAAAGTTGACAACAACAAAAAAGTGAGCTTGTGCATACAAAAATATGGATACATCGGAAGAGAGAGAGAGCAGTGAAGCAATGTGGCAGTGTTGATAACTGGGACCCAAAGGCTGTGGGGGCGTTCACTGTGCTATTTTTTTAACTTTACAAAGGTGGAACTATTTTTTTTTTTTTTTTTTTGTGAGGAAGATCAGCCCGGAGCTAACATCCATGCTAATCCTCCTCTTTTTGCTGAGGAAGACTGGCCCTGGGCTAACATCCGTGCCCATCTTCCTCCACTTTGTATGAGACGCTGCCACAGCATGGCTTGCCAAGTGGTGCGTCGGTGCGCGCCTGGGATCCAAATCAGCGAACCCCGGGCCGCTGCAGCGGAGCCCACACACTTAACCACTTGCGCCACCGGGCCGGCCCCAGCTTGAACATTTTTTAAATAAAAAATTGGGGAAAAAAATCACACCACTATGTAATTGTCTGTAATTGTTCAGCTATGGTGTGGACCACCAAGGCAGCTCACAGGGAGAATGGAGACCATGGCAGGAGGTCCCAACTTACTCTGGAAGCAGAGGGCTCCCCAGGGAAGGGGCAGGTTTTGGCTGAATTAGGGTAAATGTTGAGAAACCTGGAAATCTCCACATGAGGCCAGCCCGTGTGGCAGGAACAGGGCAGGCTGGGCCAGGTTGGCCTTCTGCTGGGTAAGGAATGTGGACTTTTATCCTAGGCCCCCTAGGGTCCCCCTGAATCCTCCTTCTGATAACTGTTCCTTCTCTTGGGAAGTGCGCCTGAACCCACTCTAGTAGTGGGGAGCCCCCAGCTGAGCCAACCAGAGCCCATCCCGGGGATTTTAACTCGGGATGGAAAGCATGCAGATAGTCGGTGCCTTTCTGGGTGAGTCAACAAGAGCCAGGCTTGAAGCTCAGGCCTCCGTTCTCTCAAAGAAGCTGGTCTGCACGATGAAGCTCTCAGAAAGAGGGGCAAGTTCATTCTGGGGGTGTGCCTGCCCGCTTCCAGCTGTCCCCAAGGCCCTTGGTGGCTCTTTCAGGATGGTTGTTTTGAGCCCTTCCTACCCAAGCTGGTTCTCAGCGGGTCGTTGTCATTTATAACCTGAGTTGTGGGTAACGCACCATGAAAAGGGTTTGAGCAGAGAAGCTCCAGGATCAGAAGAGTTGGCAGAGAAGGGGCTGTCAGGTACACACACCCCTCCCCCATAAAGAATGAATAAACAGGGCCGGCCCATGGCTTAGCGGTTAAGTGCCCGTGCTCCACTGCTGGCGGCCCGGGTTCGGATCCTGGGTGCGCACCGACCCACCGCTTCTCCGGCCATGCTGAGGCCGCGTCCCACATACAGCAACTAGAAGGATGTGCAACTATGACATACAAGTATCTACTGGGGCTTTGGGGAAAAAATAAATAAATAAAATTAAAAAAAAAGAATGAATGAACATGAAAAACTTACAGTTAAATGAAAATAAAAACGAGCTTTAAATAAGGGTCAGTTAACAAAGGGGTGCAGGTCTATGATTCCACTTATCTAAGGTTCAAGATCACACTAAACTAATCTGTGCAGGTAGGGGCCAGAACAGTGACGGCTGCAGGGGCAGGTGAGAGCAATGGAAATGTCTGTCTTCACTGGGATGGTGGTTCCACAGGCGCATGACCTTGCAGAACTCATCGCACTTAACGTCTGCTCATTTCACTGTACCTCAACTCTAAAATGTGGGTCAGGCAAGTGGCCAAGACTCTAGATGCAAGAGGTAAGCTGGAAACAAAGAAAAAACAAAGAAAGAAAAAAGGCATCAACAGTCCCTGGGCTAATTACACGCTTCCTTGATCCTGTCTAGAGACTTCTCCCTCCAGTGGTCACCCTGACATCCCTGGCTTCTCTCATTGAAGCTACCAGGGGCACAGGCCCATTCTGACCAGTCCCCGTGGCAGGCAGGATGGGCTGTCTCAATGGCCACCCAAGCTTGGAGGGGTGGTGAGGAGGAGAGGGCTGCAGTTGGTAGAGTTAGGGGGCAGAGGTGGGAGCCCCTCCCTGCAGGCAGAGGGCCACAGGCAGAGCCCAGAGGGAGGAGCAGACTGGGAATGTGGCAGAGGGAGCTCCCCTCCCCAAGGGCGGGGAGCTGCCTTGAAAATGAGTCAGGAAGCGTTCACTCCTCTTCAGGGTTTGGAAGAGTGAGGATTGGTGTAATTCCTTAAATGTTTGGTAGAATTCACCCGTGAAGCCATCTGGTCCCGGGCTTTTCCGTGTTGGGGGGTTTTTGATTACAGATTCAATCTCCTTACGTGTCTCAGGTCTGTTCAGATTTTCTCTTTCTTCTTGGGTCAGTTTTTGTAATTTGTGTTTCTAGGAATTTGTTCATTTCATTTAGGTTATCTGACTCCTTGGCACACACTTGTTCACAGTATTCTCTTACCAACCGTTTTAGTTCTATAAGATCAGTAGTAATTTCCCCAGGTTCATTTCTGATTTTGGTCATTTGTGTTTTCTCTTTCTTTCCTTAGTCAATTTAACTAAAGCTTTGTTCACTCTGTTGCTCTAATCTTATTTCCTTCCTTCTGCTGGCTTTGGGTTTCATTTGTTCTTTTTCTAGTTCCTTCAGGTGTAGGCTTAGGTTAATTTGAGATCTCGCCTCTTTTTAAAGATTTTATTTATTTTATTTTTTCCCTCCAAAGCCCCAGTAGATAGTTGTATGTCATAGCTGCACATCCTTCTAGTTGCTGTATGTGGGACTCGGCCTCAGGATGGAGGGAGAAGTGGTGCCTCGATGCGCACCCGGGATCCGAACCCGGGCCACCAGCATTGCAGCGCGCGCACTTAACCACCAAGCCACAGGGCCGGCCCAACTGTCTCGCCTCTTTTTAAATGTAGACGTTTACAGCTATAAATTTCCCTCTTACCACTGCTTTCACTGCATCTCGTAGGTTTTGGTATGCTGTTTTTGTTTTCATTGGTCTCAAAGTATCTTGTAATTTCTTCTTTGACCCTGTGGCTGTTAAAGAGTGTTGTTTAATTTCCACATATTTGTGAATTTTTCAGTTTTTCTTCTGTTATTGACATCTAGCTTCATTCCACTGTGGTCAGAAGATACTTTGTATGATTACAATATTTAAAAATTTTTTTTTTTTTTTGGTGAGGAAGATTGGCCCTGAGCTACCATCTGTGTCGATCTTCCTCTATTTTATACGCGGAACGCCACCACAGCATGGCTTGATGAGCAGTATTTAGGTCCATGCCCAAGATCTGAACCCACAAACCCAGCGCCGCCAAAGTAGAGTGTGCAAACTTAACCACTATGCCACCAGGCCAGCCCCATCAATCTTTTTAATTTATTGAGACTTGTTTTGTGGCCTAACATGTGATTTCTCCTGGAGAATGTCCCATGTACACTTCAGAAGAATGTGTATTTTGCTGCTGTCAGGTGTAGTGTTGTGTGTTTAGTTGGCTTTTTGGTTTTTAAATTGTGTAATATTTGGCACAGACATAATATACAACATACAAAGCATCATAAAGCGAAAACCCATGAAGCCACCACTTTCCTTGAGGATGGGAACATCACCAACACCTTCCCTCTTCCCCAGGCACGCCCTGTGCCAGCCCCACAGGGAAGCATTTTGGCTACTTTTACTCCCTTTTTTCCTTATTTTAGCACATACACAAATCCCATAAATTTGGTGTTGTTTCATAAAAACGGCATCATACTGCCTGAACCTCCATACCTTGCTCTTTTATCCCACAGTGTTTGAGGGGAGTCCATGGTGAGGTCAGGGCTGTAGTCCCTGCTCCACTGCCCTGACCCCGTGGCACAGCCACCCCTCAGTCCTTTATCCATCCCTCTGCCCGTGGACTTGCAGCCTTTTGCTTATCTCCATCTCGATTTCTCCATTCCACCCAGGTGCCCCCAGACTTGTAAGAGGCTGAGGTGCACTGAGGCCCAGGAGATCACACTACTGGGTGGCACCCTCAGTCATGATTCCCACCCCCCCCACCCAAAAAGGAGGGCCCACCCTGGGTGGGCTGTGGATCGGGGAGAGCACTCTGCTGGGCTTGCGCGAAGGCTCAGCCAGCCACTCATCCCCGGGCTAGGCTTCTGGGCAAACCCTGGGGGCCTGCACCCCGGGCCTCCTTGCCCCCCGCAGCGCAAGGCACAAGGCTGCTCCTTGTTTTTCTCTGCTTCTGCTCTGTTGGCCAGAAAAGCTGGGAACAGGCTGCAGAGGGTCCTGAAATGTCAACGGGCAACTCAGAGCTGCCCAGAGCCTGACCACCATCCTTGCTTCTGGCATCGCGTGGGGCAGGGGACAGGCCTCAGGCCTCGGGGGCAACCGCCCACACCACGGGGCTCATAAGCCTCTCCTGCTGGATGAGCAGGCCCTCAGGGTAAGGAAGAGGGGCCTCCCCCACCCAGCACACAAACTGTTGGTGGCAGGAGCCACAGCCTAGGGCTACGCCCCACGGGCTTCCCAGGAGGGTCCAAAGCCTGCCAGGCCTTCATACCAGCCCCTCGGGAGGCCCCTGGCCTGACAGCTGGCTCCCCACCCCACGCATGCCCACACAAGGTGACACGGTGGCAGATGTGCCTCCCGGCCCTGGTGACACCAAACAGCACTCCAGCCTAAGCCAACTTGGAAAATTCCAGGGACAAGGAAATTCACAGCAGGGCGGGAGTAGCTGGCCTTTGGCTAGGACCAGGGAGCCCCGCCCAAGGGAGGGAGGGGACGGGGACTCAGGGGAGCAGGAAGGAGGGACTCGCTAGGCCTGTCTCAGGGAAGTCCTTTAATAGATGGGCAGAGAGGGGACACAACTCGCCGGGGTCGATGAGTGCGGTCACCCAGGGTGGACACAGGAGAGGTGGTTTAAAAAACACGGCAGGAGTAATTCTTCACTTTCACCGACAAGGGCCTCGAGGGAACGGCCCGCTGGAGGACTTGCACATGGAGCTGGCTCTGAGCCTCTGGTGGGTGGAGTCTGCTGCCCCCACGGCCTTCCCCGGAGCTGCCTGCGCAGGACGGGGGCCTCGCTGCACGGGGGACTGCTGCCCACAGCCTTAGTGTTTCTACACTATGTACATCATTGTGCTTTGGAGACCCCACCCCGCAGCGGAGGCCTGTGCCCCAGGTGGAAGGAGACCCCACTCGGTAGGCTGGGGGACTCAGGCCCAGGACAGAGCAGCCCCACTCCTCACCGGCCCACAGGCCGAGGGGTTGTGGAAACAGGAGGGTCCACGGGACACAAGATGCAGGCGGGTGGGAACAGGCAGGGGTGGGAGCCCAGTGGCAAGGCCACCAGGTGTGCGTGGACTGGCCAGGGCAGAGCGAAGCTGGGCTCAGATTGGGGTGGGGCTAGGCATCTCATCAAAAACCGTTCTGCAGCAGCCAGCAGGTGGGGCCGCTGCCTGGGGCCCCTCCTCCCACACCCAGCTTCAGGAGCCAGGGGGCTGGGCAGGCTCTGACTCCAGGTATGTGGGTGGGGAGGGGCAGAGGAGGGCCACTGGTGCCAGGTGGAGCTGGGCTGGAGGAGCAGGGCGTGGTGACATCTGTGGGCATGTCCCCGCCAGCAGGCCGAGACAACAGGATCAGTTGTTCTCAAACAGAGAGAGCAGGTCGTCATTGCTGTTTGTGGGTAGGTCAGGCGGGCCCAGGTAGGACAGCAGCTCATCGGGGTTGGTCAGTTCTGGCAGCAGCTGAGGACAAAGCAAACACGTCGGCAGCTCTCACCTGGGACCTGCCACACCCTTGCATGGCTGCTCAGCCACCGCATCCCAGCCAGGTCCCCAAGCCCAGCAGGGATGTAGAGTGCCCCCTCCCCGACACAGGCCCAGCACCAGAGCCCTTCAGTCTGCACAGGGGCTCTCATTGCAGAAGTCTGCTCTGTGACCAGGAATCACTCATGACAAGGTGTCCAAGCATAACACAGGACACGCAGCGCCTGCCCCAAGTGGCTGAGTTGCTCACGGCACACACAGAACCATGAGAGGACCCCCCATGTGAACAGGGTGAACGCAGGAGCTGGAATTCCTCTCCCTAGGATTTTCTGCTTTGAGATGCTCTAATTTTTTTCATGTTGAACTTTGTATGTCGTTTATTACAGTTGAGGGACCGTCACCCGTCTTTTACACACTGATTTTGGCTCACACACCACCTGTTAGTCAGACAGGTCAAATCAGACCCTAAGGCCAGTGTTGTCAGCTGCAAGCTCAATCTTCTTGGGGACTCTGCACACGCCATGGCGCCCAGGTCCCCAGAGTCAGGCGCCCGGACACAATTACCCCACGGCTACTCCAGGTACCTGACACTCGTCAACAGAAGAGCTGACATCTGACCAGCCCTCCCTTCGTCTGGAAGTCACTGAAGTGTCAGTGCCCTCTCCTCTATGAAACCTGCGGACTCTGGGGATGACGGACAAGCTGCCCCCAGCCCTGGCTCCCATGCACTTCTTAGCGTGGGGCCTGGTACTCACGTCTAGGGCTGGTTCCGGGGCCTCGCCCGCGCCAGACATGGGGGGGCCCATCACGCCTGTGGCAGTGTTGAAGGCCAGGTCGCCTACAGGACCCGAGCTCAGTGGGCCCAGGGGCTGCCGGGACGCTGGAGGAGGGTTTGGATGGTGCAGCTGGGGCCCTGGGGGACCTCCAAGGTTGGGGGCATGCAGCCCCGGAGGCCCGGAATTGTGGGCCGGGTCCAAGTGACCCGCTGGTGCCATCTGAGGAAGGAGAGAAGAACCTGGTAAAACAGCTCAGGGGCTCCCTGAGGGACTGCCCCTCAACCCCTCAGCTTGGCACTGACCTGGCCGGGGAGGCAGGGGGCAGACTTTTCTGGCGTCAGGAGGCTGCTGGGAATGTCGGACTGGTAGGAGATGGGAGGTGGCCCTGGGGTGAACTCAGGAAGGGTCGGGGTGCTAGGTGTGGTGGGTGGGAAGGAGTCAGGGAAGGTCCCGGGTCCCAGGAAGCTGGAACCTGAGAGAGGAGAGCCAGGTCTTGGGTGAGGGCCGGGGGTGCTCATGCTGGCAGAGCAGCCAGGAGGGCAGGCTTCTGTGGCACGGGAAGGACATGCAGCGCTCACCCACAGATAACATCGGAATTTATGGAAGTCGCTATTCTGAAAAGAGCATTTCTTCTCATCGCTGCCGGGGAAAGTGGCCTCATGACATTGCTAGGAGGCCATGAGGGAACAGGAATGGGACCCGCCACACCCAGACACACTACATGTGGGGTCAGATGGGGCCAGTCCACAGAAGTGTGCCAACAGACAGCCCCTTGTTCCAAACCACTGGGGAAGATGGGTGCAGCTACAGCTGGAGGCCCTGCTGCCCAACCCCACTGGCATGGCTGAGGCTGTGCCTACACAGCCATGTCCCCAACCAGCCCCCCAGGTGTGTGGCCCATGCAGTGACACCTTCACAGGTACCAGACTGATCTGGAGAGGGCGGATCATCTGCCCAGGGCCATCCGAGTTTTCAGGCCAGGTCCGCTGTACTCACCCTGGCTGGGGTAGTCGCCGGGGGCCGGGGCCGAGGGGGGCTGCAGGGGGGCGAAGGGGACGGCACCAGGGCCCAGGGCAGCTATCATCTCCATCACGCTGGGCATGAGCACATGGGCGGGGCTCACGGTGCGACAGCGTTTCAGCACCGGCCCGTCCGGCTCCTCTTTGACATGAACATCGGGCTTCACTGGCACCGGCTTCCAGCTGCACGTGGGGTCGATGGTGATCTCCTCATAGTCGGAGCTGGGCGGGGACACACAGAGGCTGGTCACCACTCGTCCTGCTGCCTCTCCTGGCCCTGGGGCAGTTTCTAGGCAGACCTTCCACTCAAATGCATGTGGCCACCTAGCATGTTCCATGTGCCCCATGGTCAGATGCCGGGCCCAGGTCAGACATGGATTCCACCCATGGCCTGGAACTGAGTCCACTCCATGGTGGATCAGCAGGGGGCATCTCCCCACCTGTCCTGGGGCTGCTCTCTGTTGACCACAGACACTGGGGTGGCAGGAAGAGGAGACTTACTTCTGAATGTAAATGAGGATGCCCAACATGTACTGGTCCACCTCCAGGCCCTCCAGCAATGCTGTCTTGCTGTAGAAAACAAAGGGGACATGGCTCAGAGGCCTGGCCCATCTCATCCTGGGCACAGACTCTGTCACTTCTCAGCTGTCATCCTGCACAAGGCTGCCCAGTGTAAGATGACCCCGGGGGAATTACCTCTGTGTGAGGTGATGGTGTGAGGTGACCCTGCGTGAGGTAGCCCTGTGTGAAGTGACCATATGAGGTGACTCTGTGTGAGGTGGCCCTGTGTAAAGTGACTATATGAGGTGACCCTGCGTGAGGTGGTCCTGTGTGAAGTGACTATACAAGGTGACTCTGTGTGAGGTGATCCTGTGAGGTGGCCTTGTGTGAAGTGACTATACAAGGTGACCCTGTGCGAGGTGGCCCTGTGTGAAGTCACTGTACAAGGTGACTCTGTGTGAGGTGATCCTGTGAGGTGGCCCTGTGTGAAGTAACTATGTGATGTGATTCTGCGTGAGGTGGCCCTGTGTGAAGTGACTATATGAGGTGACTGTGTGAGGTGACCCTGTGAGGTGGCCCTGTATGAAGTGACTATATGAAGTGACCCTGCGTGAGGTGGCCCTGTGTGAAGTGACTATACAAAGTGACTGTGTGAGGTGACCCTGTGAGGTGGCCTTGTCTGAAGTGACTATACGAGGTGACCCTGTGTGAGGTGGCCCCGTGTGAAGTGACTATACGAGGTGACCCTGTGTGAGGTGGCCCTGTGTGAAGAGACTATATGAGATGACTCTGCATGAGGTGGCCCTGTGTGAAGTAACTATGTGAGGTGATCCTGTGTGAGGTGGCCTTGTGTGAAGTGACTATACGAGGCAACTCTGCGTGAGGTCTCTGCCCTGAGCACCATCCTAGTCTGTGCTGTGACCCCAGCACCCGGCTTGGGTATTTCTTGACGCTGTTGGAAAGAAATGCCCATGGCAGCCTCCGAGGGAGTGCCGCCATGCCCCCAGCACATGCGGTGAGGACCGTCTCTAGGACACTCACTTGCACACAGGGCACCTCCAGGTCCCCCGCTCACAGTTGAGCTGTAGGTACGACTCCAGGTCGAAGCACTGCGGAGATGGGGAGAGAGAGAGTTTCTCACACTGGGCCTGGGGCAATCTGGCCACACCCTGTGATCCAGCCAGGCGGCTTCAGGAACGCAGGACTTATTGACTTGCGTGTTTGAGAAGCCACATGTACCAGGGTTTCACTGTGGCATTGTTCTAATAGAGCGAGACTAGAGACAGCTCATGCAGCCCTCACTGGGACTGGAATGCCACATGGGCAAAGCAAGAATCGGGCAGCTGCGCTGATGAGGAGCTACCTCTGGGATATGGTGTTGAAAGAAAAAATACAGTGCAGAGCAGTGCGTGCCACTTAGGAAACCACAAAGGTGGAGAGGTGTGCATGTACTTGTCCACATGCATATTGTTTCTGCAGAGACAGAAACTGAGGTGATGCTCCTGGGGGTGGGCAGGAAGAAGACTGCATTTAAGATCGGAAGCCCATGAATGCAGTAAAATGGTTACCATACTTAGAAGAAACAAAAGCCAGTCTGAGGACAGCAGGGGAGCCAGGCCACCTGCCCAGTGGCCAGCCTGTCCTGTCACCTGCCGGCCAAGGTGATCAGAGTCCACACCTGCTAAAGATCGTTAAACAGTGGAAGTTCAGGCAAGGCAAGGTGACCACCCACCTGTATGTGGCGACAGTCATGACCTCTGGCGGGGAGCTGGATCCTGCGGAAGGTGATGGGGCACTTGAGAGACACCTTGATGGCCGTCTGCTCCACCCCATCCTCTCCATTGGGCCCAGGGGTGCCGGGGATGGTGCCACTGCTGAAGTTCCGCTTTACTGACATCAACAGAGGAAAAGACTTGAGTAAGAGGCCACCAAGCGGGACCCATCACTGCTAGCTTAACAGCTCCAAGGCGCCATCTAGAGCTGATTGCTGTCCCCCTGTGCAGAGTTCCCGCCCCAGAGGAGACAGACTTGTCTGACACGGGACGTGCCACGTGGAGCAGGGCCCCAGCAGAGGCGCAGGCTGGCTGCCCAGTAGCCAGAGAATGTAAGGGCCGCTTACTCTTGGTGATGCAGTGCTCGGCAGGCAGGAGGCGCTTCTTGAGGAGACCCTGCAGCACTGAGCGGACAGAGGGCCGGTGCACCAGCTGCAGCACGAAGAGGTGGGACTGCAACAGGAAGACACAAGTCAGCATGCCAGGGAAATGCAGGTCAGGCCGGCTGCGCTCCTCAGGCAGCCTGTCCCCTTCTCCCCCAGGGAGCCCAGGTGACCCTGGCAGGCCAGCCCTGGCCCAAGCCTAGCCCTATCTGTAGAGCTCACTGTGCCTCCTGCACCAGTTGTTCAACCATAGCCTCTCTGTTAATACAATCATTCAAGAGCCCCTGCCTGCAGCCTCCACCGTCACCCATGCTGGGTGTGAGCCAAGACGCCCAAGCCCGCAGAACTGTGTCAGGGTGACCCTGTCTCGGCTCCCTCACACCCAGGCTGATCAGCGCTGCCCGGCTAAGCGCTCTGTCTCTTCTAGTCCCAGATCTGCCTGGGCCCTGCGGCCTGCTGAGATCCAGTGACTCCTTAACAAGGATTCAGGGCCAGCCGGGGACTCAGGACTCCATGAGCTTCCTCCCAGAAAGATGCGGGCTCGGCTCGGTTTCTCTTACATGATTAACGAGAGCGTCAAATCTAGTTCCTGGAACCTAACTGGGAAGCAGCGAGGGTGTATTTAACTGGGTCCCTTCTCTTAAAGGGCCAGGAGAACAGACTGAACAGGAAACCACTGGTGGGAATGAGCAGAACCAATGCCTTTTTCTCCAGCAATGACGCCCAGGGCACTCACGCAGCAACAGGCCGTGACGGTGATCTGGATGGTGTTGCGGCCCGGCTGGCACACGTGCTTCAGGTACAGGGGTTTGTGAGAGGTCTTGTTGTCGCCGCGCTCGATGGTGAGTGGGGTGGCGTTGACGCTGACCTGCACCGAGGCCGGCCAGTTGGTGTTCATCTGCCGGTCCTCATGGTGGTAGCACTTGAACTGCAGCTCCAGGTCAGGCCTGTGCAGGGAGGATGGACGCTGAGAGCGAGGCGGTGGTGCAAGGGGCCACACAACAGGGCAGGCGCCTGCTTACCTCAGCATCAGGGTCTTGTAGACGGAGTCTCGGAGCTGGAAGGCGTGGTTGCTCACAGCCAGGTTGTGCTGCAGGCGGAAGGGCTCCAAGACCACCCCGTCCCGCACGGGGAAGGTCAGCCGCAGCTCATCACAGGGGCCACTGCCTGGGAGCAGGCCACGCCAGTGTAAGCAGGCCACCTGCACCCCAGCAGCTCACAGAGGGCCACCAGGCTGAGGCCTGCCCTCATCGCCATCACAGGGATGGCAGTGAGGGGAGTGCGGCCCATCCTCCCCTTCCACAGGGCTGGGATTTGGGCAGCATCTCTCCTGGGACCCTGGGCTCGGTTGTCCCCTCCAACGGTAATAGGATCTTGGTATCTGCCCTTCAGTTCTGCCTCAATTTCCTGGCCCAGTGTCTTCTAACTTATGACCAGACAACATGACCCCCAACCCAGAAAGAAGATGCTTCTGGTGCTTTCAGAGGGGGTGGAAGGCCAAGGAGGTGTGAATGGCCACCTGCCTCACCCTAGCCCTGGAACTAGGGTTTCAGGACTCCAACTTCTACTGCAATCGTCTCCCCAAAAGCAGGGATTTGAACCAGGAGTAGGCTTCAGGGGGCTCATAAATCCCCTGAAATTACACACAAAATTTTGTGTGCATGGGTATTTTTCTAGAGAGATCTACACCTCGAACAGATTTGCAAAGAAGTACATGAATAGAAGATAAAGCTGAAGGCTCCTTGCTCCCCATGTTCCCCACAGGACTCTGGAGTCCTGGGACTGCCGCCCACCCGTCCTGAGAACAAATGACACTCACCCAGGGGTGATGAGTGCAAGGAGCTCACGCTGGGCTTGAGGTCAGGCAGGAAGGGAGACTTGACCTCCTGGCTGGTGGATATGTAGGGGACGCCGCTGCTGGGAGTCATGGGTGGCGTGGGGCTCCCCGGCAGTGGGGAGCTGGGGTAGCCAGGGATGGAACGGGTCGGCTGTGGATCGAGCAAACAATCAGGGCAGAACAGTGGACAGGTGGAGTTTGTTCCTGGAGCCCTGGCTGGGAACGGTCACAGAAAGGGGCAGGGGGAGCCCCAGGGGTGCCTGGCTGGGTGCCCACACTTCTTCCTGTCTGGGCACCCTCTCTCTACACGCCTACCTAGTGAGCCTCCCGCCCATCTGCCCTGCCGCCCATACCCCACTCAGGCCGGGCTGGCTGTAGCTGACGCTCCCCCCGTTGAAGCTGGCGCCCTGCCCGTTGAACTGCTCTGTGGGCTGCAGGAGAGAAAACCACGTGTACCTGGGGCTCCAGCCGGCCCCCCAGCCAGGCCCCTGGACTGCACCCTAGGAGAGGGCTGGGGGCAGGGAGCCCACCACACACACAGGTCCTGGCCTTTATTTTCTTCTTTATATACTTTTTATGTTTTCCAAATAATCTACAGGGAGCACTTACTGATTTCATAATTTTAAAAAATTACCACTACACAAAAAGAGGTGACCACACACATCAGAGGGGTTTACAGGAAAGCCACAGAGGCTGAAAGGACACAAAAGCACACATCTCCTCCTCTCCCCACTCCAGCGGCACTGCCACCACCCAGGCTCCTCCCCCCATGCACTCCCGAGGGGCCTGTCCCCTCACTGGGCTTCTTTGCAGCAAGCAGAGGGAATGGGGATACTTTTCCATAAAGGACATTCAAGTGGCTTAGGTACCTGCCTGCTGCTCCCTACACCAAATTTCTACTGAGATATATGAATCTCATAGAGGGTCCTTTCAGAGTTAGACCCCTCCCGCGAGTTGCCCTGCACTGGTCAGGACCCCTGTGAAGCTCTTGGCTGCTTGGTCACCCTAAGCACACGCAGGCCCACTCCCCAGCCAGCCTAGAATGCTCGAGGTCCGTCTGTGTCCTGCAGCGCCTGGCACAGGGCCCACCAAGAGTGGCAGCAGGCCTGGGAGGAGCCAGCCCTACCTTGTAGTGCAGTCCTGAGGGACCCGAGGTGGACAGGGACTGGCTTACTCCCTGCTGCAGGGGCAGCCGGTGCCCGGGGAAGGAGGAAGGGGCAGGGGGCTGCCCGGGCCCAGGTGTATACTGGCCTCCTGGCAGGTACTGCTGCCCTGGATATACCTGAAAGAGGAAGGATGCAAAATGCCCAGGGGAAGAACAGGTATCAGGGAAGCCAGTTCCCCAGGAGGGACAGCAGTGCCCCCCATCAGGCAGGGCCACTTCTCTCTCACATACGGATGCCCGACCTCACCATGGCTCGGATGGCGCTCAGGGTTAGGGAGGCCCAGACACTCACCTCACTGGAGTAGGCTCTCTTGACCCCCTGCCGGGGCAGTGGCTGGGCCTGGGGAGGCCCAGGGTACCCGTGGGGCAGGCGCTGCCCTGCGTACAGGGACGCCATGCCTGCTGCCCGGGGTGGGTTCATGCCCATGGGGCTCATGCTGGAGGGGCCCATCAGCCCTCCCACGCTGGCAGGGTTCATGCTGCTGGGGACGCTGGGACCCCGGGGACCTCCGTGCTGTAGGAACTGGCTGTTAAAAGACTGTCCGGCCCCCATCTGGGAAGAGAAGAAAGGACCCATCCAGGCCCCACCCACCACTGTGGGTGCTGGCCCTGTGCCCACCCTTTGCAGGCCACCCCCCAGGTCCTCTCCTCTCAGCAACTCACTCTTTTCCCACCCATCTCCCTCTCACTGGCTTCATCTTCACCAGCCCAGCACATTACATGCAGGTCCCCGACCCCAGCTGCCTGACTGGTCCCCGCCTTTCAGACCAGCACATGCGGGCCCACGTGGGAGGAGACGCTGGGCCTCACCGCTCCGTACTGGCTCAGCTCCTGGCTCTGCTTCTCCTGCAGGGCGGCCACGGTGGCCGTGGCCGTGGCGGTGGCGGTGGCAGCAGCAGCAGCCACGGCAGCAGCAGCTGCTGCTTGAGTGAAATCAGTGGAGGGTCGTGTGGGATGTGAGGGGAGGCCCAGGCCCCCTGGTCCCCCCGGGCCACCTGCATACCTGCAAGAGACACAGATTGCTCAGCTTAGAAGCGCTTCTTTGCCTGTCACCTGGGGGGCACACAGCACCTACAGGGAGCCCCATTCTTTTCCAGACACTCCCTCTTTAGCCATGGGAACCAGCGGGAGAAGTACAGAGATGCAACATTCAACAAATCGGTATCACGTGATTCCTAGGTGCCCACCAAGTTGGAAGCATCACCCCCAGAGGGGTCCTAGCACATCTACCAGGTGAGGGGGGTCTTGCTTACCCAGTGGTGAAGCTCGGGCCCCCAGGGTAACCCCCGCGGCCATACATCCCTGGCTGCACGTAGCCCTTGCTGGCGCCAGCCTCACCAAATGCCTGCTGTCCGAGGCACTGCGGGGAGTTCAGGGCAGAGCTGCCGCCTGCTATGCCAGGCATCATGGAGCTGCCAGGGGGGCTCCCTGCAGGGCCCATGGGGTTCCCCAAAACCTAGGAGGATGCAAGAATCACCAAAGGGAATCATCCAAACAACTTGCCTCATGTAGTGGCTCTAAAATGCTGGAAAGGACAGGCCTGGCAGGTGGGGGGGGGGGCAGAGGCGAGGGGGCGGGGGGAGGAGAGGAGAGGAAAGCAAGCAGGGGTACGGCGGCAGGAGCGGCTGCTCACAGGTAGGTGTGTGGAGGCCAGGTGAAGATAGGAGGAGAAAACCCCACGCCACGTGTGGAAGGAGAACTAGCCTCCAAGGACACGGGAGGGCCAGGAAGCCCTGGCTCCATTTCTCCCTGATCTGAGGTGGGCTCTGGCAGCTCTTGAGTGGGGCCCAGGTGAGGGCTCACCTGGCTCTGGGCCGCGTTGCCAACTCCCCACACGGTCGTGACCACAGACAGCGATCCTGCTGGCTGAGTGGCACTTTGTTGCCAAGGCACCGCCTCATAAACAAATGGACCATCACTGCAAGGAGCAAGGCGGGTGGGGAGGCTAGGGGTCAGGGGCCACAGGTGCCAACATTTTCCCACCTGGGAAGAACTGAAGGCTGGGAGCAGAGGGAACCCACTCCACCACCCCATCTAAGACCCTTGGGCCTGAGAGGGGAGGGCAGCAGGAGCCCCCACTCACCCATGTGGTGCGGGGGGCAGGGCAGGTTTCATGGGGTTCGTGGGGTTCATTGGCTTCCGAGCAGCCTAAAGGCCAGGTATGCAGGTGGCAGGAAGCAGCTCTCACTGGTGCTTACGTGGGACTCAGCTGCTCTGGCTGCTGGGACACGAGGGAAGGATGTCAGTGAAGATGCAGCTGGCAGACCCTGTCAGCAACGCGCAGGGCGGAGGGAGCCCTGAACACCAGGCCCCATCCTTCTTCTGCTCCGACTGATGGAGCGCAGGGCAAGGCAGGGTGAGACTGGGATCCCAGGGCCCACTCGGGCGGGTCAGGGCAGCCTGGCATCAGCCTCACCTTGCACTGCCCACCCTGGCAAACCTCTGCCCTCCCCAACCCTCAAACCTAGCCTGGAAGCCAGCATTAACCCTTTCTGGCCAGGCCCTGCCCCTAGAATGGCTCTGGAAGCAGACTTTCTTTTTTTTTTTTTTTTAAAGATTTTATTTATTCATTTTTTCCCCCCAAAGCCCCAGTAGATAGTTGTATGTCATAGGTTCACATCCTTCTAGTTGCTGCACGTGGGACTCGGCCTCGCGTTGGACGGAGAAGTGGCGCCTTGGGGCTTGCCCGGGATCCGAACCCGGGCCGCCAGCATCAGAGCGCACGCACTTAACCGCTAAGCCACGGAGCCGGCCCAAGGAAGCAGACTTTCTGATTCCAAATACTTTCTACACTCTCCCTCCTACACAAAGGGAACATCCATAAAAGCCAGGGAACATCCAGGACCCAACTGCCAGAACTCCCCACAAGGTCCTGGGTGGAGGCTGAGGCCAGAGCCAGTGGAGGACAGAGGACCAGCCCAGGGGCGCCGTCTGCTCAGGGTCTGGGGCTTGCTCACCCTGTGGATGGGGGCTCTGGAGGCCAGGGGCCAACAAGGTGAGCCATCCCCCAGCTTGGCCTGGGGGAGGGGCGTGCAGGACGCCTGCTGGAGCATCGTGTGGGGCCAGCAGCCCATCCCTAGCTGGCAGCTCCCCAGAGAGCACCTCCTCCAGGCACCAAAAGGGCGGCGTGCGCTCACTCCCATGCTCCAAAGCCAAAGGGGCTGCCTGGGGCTGATGTGGGTACAGGGGCCAGGCAGGGAGACTTGACCCCACAGGCTGCAATGACACCCACAGGGAGTTCCCAACAGGGCAGGGAACCCACCCTCCAGCGGGTGGAGGGTTGGCGGGCGCCCACAGACAAGGCAAGGGGCCAACAGGGACATGCAGTGGTGGCTGGTGAATGCTCGTGGCACCCAAGTGCCAATGCGGGGGGCTTCCTCCTACTATGTATCTTGGAAAACAAGTGAGACAGGGCCGGCTGATGCCAACACCCTGACACCCCCACGAGCAAGCCCTACACCGACAGGGCCTAGGGCTCTTGCTGGCACCCCAGGGCCACCTTCCACATCCCCCTTTGCCTGGTCTAATCAGAGGCATGCCCACTACGGTTCTCAGGGGGTACCCAGGGAGGCTCCGCCCTCTAGGTGTTGCGTTCTGCTCCTCGGACTGCAAGGCCTCACACACACAGACACGCCCCTGGGGCAGGCTAACCTCTCGTGGTCCAATCCCGCCACTCCAGCAAGGCTCACATTCCTCAGTGCTGACCAGGGACCTCACGGCCAGTGCAACCCGAGGGAGGCAGGATTACCACTGCATCCACTGCAAATACAGCCCTGGAGACGCAGCGGGGTGAGCCCCTCTGCAGGTGAGGGTTACAGTGGGGGCTGCAACTCGGGCCCACTGGCCCGCCACAGGCGCCTCTGCCTTGGGAGCTTGGGGACCTCACCTGGCCTTCCCCTCACAGAGCACTGAGGTAAGGGGCTCAGGAGTCACAGCAGAGCCAGGGCTGGGAGGGAAGGTGGCCCATCAGGTGAGAGGGAGGCAGTCGGCACGCCTGCCCACCTCCCATCTGGTGAGGCCCCTCCCAGAGGGATCGGGCCCCACCCAGGAGGCAGAGGCAAGTGCCCAGGCAAGGGAAAGCTAGCGTCCCCGGTCCCCACTGCCCGACTCTGGGATGGTGACACTGGGGGAGGACCTGCCAACAGCCAGAAACTCCTCCCCAGTCCTGCCTGGTGGGGCCTGGAGCAACATGCAGGGTTTTCAGGACTCAGAATATAGGTGGGCTAATCCAGACTGTGGTGTTGGCAGAGGGACAGACTCATAGGTCATTGGAACAGACTAGAGAACCTGAAACAGACCCACACAAATACGCCCAACTGATTTTTGACAAAGGTGCAAAAACCACGCATTGGAGGAAGAACAACCTTTTCAACAAACGGTGCTGGAACAGCCAGACATCCACAAGCAAGGGAAAATAAGGATCCAAACCTCACATCTCATACGGAAACCAACCGGAAATGGGTCACAGATTCAAACACAAAACCATAAACCTTTAGGAAAATACATAGGAGAAAATCTTCAGGATCTGGGGCTATGCAAAGAGTTCTTAGATATGACTCCAAAAGCACGATCCATAAAAGGAAAAACTGAAAACTTTTGCTCTGAGGAAGACTCTGCTAAGAGGATGAAAAGACAAGCTACAGGCAGCAAGAGATATTTGTAAGCCACATATCTGAGAAAGGACTAATATCTGGAATACATAAAGAATTATCAAACTCAAAAGTAAAAAAAAAACCCAATTAGAACATGAGCAAAAGACATGAAGAGACATCTCACTGAAGAGGACGTACAGATGGCTAATAAGCCCACGAAAAGATGTTCAACATCATTGGCCATCAGGAAAATGCAAATTAAAACCACACTGAGACATCACTACACACCTACCAGAATGGCTAAAATAAAAAATAGTGACACTACCAAACGCTGGCGAGGACAAACAATCTCTCACACACTGCTGGTAGGAACGTAAAATGGTGCGGCCACTCTGGAAAACGCTTTAGCAGTCTCGTAAAACTCAGTATGCAACTACCATACGACCCAGCAACTGCACTCCTGAACATTTCTCTCAGAGGAACATAAGCTTACGTTGACATAAAAATCTGTATGTGAACGTTTATAGCAGCTTTGCTCCTAATAGCCAAAGAATGGAAACCCAGATGTCCTTCAGGGGTGAAGAGTTAACCAACTGTGGTATGTCCACAGCCTGCAGGCATAAAAAGGGTGAGCTCCTGATACAGGCACCAACCTGCAGGAACCTCCAGAGAAATCATGCTGCGTGGAAAATGCCAGTCCCTGAAGGTTACACACCGTATGACTCCTTTATATAACATTCTTGAAATGATGAAATTGTAGAAATGGAGAGCAGGGGCCAGCCCCGTGGCTTAGTGGTTAGGTGCGCGCGCTCGGCTACTGGCGGCCCAGGTTCGGATCCCGGGCGCACACCGATGCACCACTTCTCCGGCCATACTGAGGCTGCGTCCCACATACAGCAACTAGAAGGATGTGCAACTATGACATACAACTATCTACTGGGGCTCTGGGGAGAAAAATGGAAAAAAAAAAAAAAAGAAATGGAGAGCAGACTAGTGGTTGTCAGGGGTTAAACGGGGGGAGGAGGGAAGCGGGTGTGAACATAAAAAAGCGAGGATGGAAATATCTGTATCTCAACTGTATGGATGTAGTACCTTGGTGGGATCCTCTACCACAGTTTTGCACGATGTTACCATGGGGGAAACCAGGTAAAGGATACAAGGGCTCTCCGTGTTATTTCTTACAACTGCATATGAATCTATAATTCTCTCTCCAAAAAAACTTAGTTAGAAAACCACCACCAGCAGCCCTCTCTCTCCACAGAGATGCCATGGCAATCCTTTCCCACCCCAAAGCTGGTTGGGTTGGCCCAGCCCACTTTGCTGTCCCAGAAGCAAGGGGCAGGGAAGATCAGGAAGAAGACAAGTCCCAAGGCAGATGGTGTTCCATTCAGAACTGCCGGCGCCAGCTCCTCTCCAGCGCCAGCACACCAGAATCACCTGGAGTGCTGGAGACAAGACTGCTCAGCCCCACCCCTAAATCAGGAGGATGGGGTGGGGCCTAAGACTTGCAATTCTAACACGTTTGCAGGTGATGCTGCTGCCTGGTCCACAGTTTGAGAGCCTTGGGGAGCCGGGGAGGAGGGGGGACAAGGTAAGGGCCTCTCTGGAGGCTGCTGGTCTGGAGCCCGAGGCAGGCTCCTACATCACATGGGTCTGGGGAATTCCACCCCTGCAACTTCTCTGCTGTGGACGAGACCACAGACATTTCCAGTTCCCGGTGAGCTTACTGCGAGGGCGGTGACTTCCTGGCTTCCTGCTGAGCTCCTGAACTAAGTCTGATCTCCTCCCTGAGAACACCCTGCACTCTCCAGACCGGGTATGACCCTCTGCTCCTGACGAAGGGAGGGGCATGCTGTGAATGCGGACCCTCCACCCACCTCCTGGCCTCAGAGGCAGAGCTGGGAAGGAGCCCAAGAATGTGCAGGGCCAGTGCGGCCTCTGGTGGCTTCCTGCTGGCCGGAGGCTCTCCCTGTACACCAACTCCAGCTGGAAGCCAGGACCCCTCAGCATAACTGCCCTGGCACAAGGTTAGTCTAGAAGCCACATGGCTTTCTAGGAATCAGGTCACATCCTCCTCCAGAAAAAGAGCTACAGACACCTCACTACCCAGACCCCTCTTCCCTGGGACCTTGGAGTAGCTGCACCTGTCTCCTGTCTGCCAACCAAAGGCAGATGTTAATGTGGGTCAACCTTCTTCCACCGCCACTCTGTCCCCCCTGCCTGGTCATGCAGGAGCAGCACATCCCACAACAAGCCACCCGACCCCAGGAAGACAGCCCCCCTCCACGGTCACAGAGCAGCAAGGAGCCCACGGTTCCAGGGACAGGCCCAAACCAGAGGAACACTGGAGTCAAATGGGCTCAGAGAAGAGAGAAATGACAGCTCGAAGCAGGAGGACACAACTGTGGGGGTTCGCATGCTCAGGTGGCTGGAAGTCCTACCCTTCTACCTACAAGACCACAACACTGACGGGCTTAAGTGCTGGAGTTCATCCAAAATACCCAGAAATGAGCATTTACGAATGGCCCAGGTGCGGGACATTTCAAAGAACCACGAAAGGCTTTCACTACTTGAGGCCTCACTTTACAATGCATAAAATGGGTACATGGTGGCCATCCCAGGACCGAGGAGAGGGGAGGACACATGACCACCTTATGTCATCAGCCTTGGCTTCCATCCTGGACACAGGTGCTAGTGGACACTCCACGGGGAGGCCTGGCTGTCCTTGGAAAGCAATCCAATGATCAGGAGTCCTCCCTAGGCATATCCTGCTCTCCTTCAGGAGTCGCTCTGAACCTGTCATTCATTATCTCACCTTCCTCTTTCCTGATTTCTATTTCAAGTTTGTAACTACTCCTTGGGCATGACAAGTCCCCAAGGCCAGTACCCCCTGGGTGAGGTTACGAGTCCCTCATTTATACTGCTATCTCTCAAGCTTCTTCAAGGGAGGCCCTCTGGTTCTAGCATGCCAGGATTTGGTGGGTAAGTCTGTGTTCACCCTATCCGTATCCATCACTGTCTTATAGCTCGAGTCACATGTTTTGTGTATGTCCCCATGAAATCTTCTGGGATAATACAAATGACTTAAACACATAACCATGGGTGTTCTGCAACTATGGGCAAGAAAGCACGGGGAAGCGGGGCAGGGCGGAGGAGCGGCGGAGGAGGAGAGTGGGGAGAGAGCGAGATGGGGGCGCAGGTCAGAGGGGGAGCAAGATGCAAGAGCAGGATGGGGGAGCTGGATGGGGGAGGTCAGAGGTGGGGCAGATCAGGGGGGCGTAGGTAGGGGGGCAGGACGCGGGGACTAGGGCAGACACCTTCCCGCCTGGGCTTCAGTATATCCCGTTTGGAAACGGGTATCGCCACCGAAACCACGGCGGGGCTGAAGGGTCAGCGTCGCCGGCCGCGGAGCGGATCTCTGCGGTACACTCATCACCGTACCGGCGGGCGCGCACGGCCCGGAAAGTGAGCCCACTGGCCACAGCGCGAAGTGGAGGCAGCGTGACCAGGTCCGGTGAGGGCCCGGGTCAGCCCCTCGCCCAGGAGGACGCCGGGGCCGCGCACACCCCTCGGGCCCCTGGCTGGCTTCCGGCCGGCCCAACAAAGGCGCAGGTGAGGGCTCGGCCGGCGCACACGGGGCCGCTCGGCCCAGCACCACGACACACGCTGGGCAGGTGCGGCAGGTGGGCAGCAGGGCCGACTCCAGCCCCCCGGGGCCCCGCCGGAGAGCCGCAGCGCCGGGCCGGGGGCGCGCACCTGCCCGCCGCCCGCACCTGCCGCACCTGCCGCCCCCGCGGCCCCCGGCCCGCTCACCTCCGCCCGGCCCGGTCCGGCCCTCGCCGCCGCGGCCCCCGGCCCCCGCCGCTCCATGCGCTCAGCTCGCCCTCCGCGCCGCGCGCCGCCCCAGGGCCGCCGCCACCCGCGCCATCGCGCTGCCGCCCGCTCCGAGGGCACAATGGAGCCGCGCGCCGCTCATGCATATGCATGACGCCGCGCGTCGGCCCCGCCCCTAGGCCAGAGCAGTGGAGCCCCGAGCCAGCGTTCGGGCGGGGGCGGCCGCAGACCTGCGCGGGCCAGGGCGTCGGGCCGGGCCGGGCCGAAGCCGGAGGATAGAGAGGGAGGGAGGGAGAGCGGGCGAGCAGGCCGGGGGTGGCCTGCGTCCCCCGCCCTCTCCACACCTTTCCGAACGCTGCATCCGCGGAGCCACCCGCTCTTCCTGCTCGCTCTCCACCGGGGCGGGGCGTATGGGGCGGGGCCACGACTGGGGCGTGGCCACGGCGGGAGGGCGGGGCCTGTCGGGGCGGAGGAGGCGGAGCCGGGGAGAGGGTGAGGCCAGGGCTAAGGAGGCGGGGCCAGAGCATAGGAGGAGGGGCCGGGGCGGAGGGGCGGGGCCTCGGAGCTGGGCGGGGCGGGCGGGGTAGGCGGAGGTGATCAGCTGTCAGCGGATTGCTTTTGCGAGGGGTCTTGTAAGGAAAACTTCGCTGAACCAAACAAGTCACTTCCCTGGCTGCTGTTCCTTCTTTCCACACCCGCCCCGTGGAAACGTCCTTCAAGTCGCTCTTGAGTTCTAGCCAGATGAAGCAGCCTCTTTTTGATCACTGGTACCTTTCAATGTTATTATCACCGTTTAAGTTATTCTCGACTTTTTCCTACCCTCCCTTTTGGAAGACCACATTCTCCCGATTACCCACAATTAATTTGTGTGTGTGTGTGTGTGTGTGTGTCCTAAAATACACATAAAATTTACCATATTAACCATTATTAAATGTCCAGTTCAGTGGAATTAAGCACATTCACATTGTTGTGCGAACATCACCACCATCCATTCCCAAAACTCTTCATCATCCCAAATTGAAACTCTGTCTCCATTACACACTAACTCCCAGCCCCTCCCCCAGCCCCTGGCACCCACCGTTCTACTTTCTGTCTCTATGAATCTGACTACTCCAGGGACCTCACATAAGTGGAATCATGCAGTATTTGTCCTTTTGTGATGAGCTTGTTACACTGAGCATCATGTCCTCAAGGTTCATCCACATTGCAGCGTATGTCAGAATTTCTTCCTTTTTAGGGCTGAATAATATTCCATTTTATGTGTAGACCACATTTGTTTATCCATTCCTCCATTGATGGACACACCACAATTAATTTTTAATATTGTTGAAATTTCTTCCCTCAAGACTGTCTGAATCCTGTGCTCTGCTTCTTTTGAGAACCATTAGTTCATTGAACAAATACAGTGGACCTGCTGCCAGCCAGGCAGTGGTCTGGGCTCTGAACACTGGTCTGTCTCTAGTGACCATGACAGTAATGCCTCTCCACCCCCAGCAGAAGGACAGAGGGAAGGAAGTGACTCACCAGGTAACAATGTGTCCATCAGGAGGAAGGTTAGGAAGAAAAATAAAGCAAGACCAGAGGATGGGGATTGATGGGGAATGGGGGAGGATTCTCTGGAGAGCCAGCCCGAGAAGAGACTCACATGAAGGGGGAGGTGGGGACCATGGGACCCTGACCCTCTTCTGCCTCCAGGAGGCTCTGAGTGTGGGGGAGTTGCAGGCATGTTCCTGGAGGAGGCCAGAAGTTGCTGCACCAGGGTCTGAGTCTGAGCCTTGCAGGCAGCTCTGTCACCTCCCCAGTCCAACGCCTGCCCCAGTGCCCCTGGGAGATGCCGTTTGGTGCATCCTTTCCATCCCTTCTAGATAGTGTTTTCATCTTTGACTATATGGATTGTTAGAAAGGTCTTCCTTATTTACTGGAGAAAATCTGCCTCCCTAAAACCTTCCTTCTATAATTGCATAAAATGAGAAGCCTCACTTGCGTATTTGACAGCTCTTCAAGTATTAGAAGAAACTTCTCATTCCTCTGTAATCTTCTGGTAGAGGACAAATGCGTCCAATTCCTTAAGTGTTAATGGCCACATGATTTCCAGACCCCATACTGACTGGCCACCCTCCTTCAGATGCATGACAGTTAGACAATATCCTTTTTAAAATCTGACACAGGGCCGGCCCTGTGGCTTAGCGGTTAAGTGCGCGCGCTCCGCTACTGGCGGCCCAGGTTCGGATCCCGGGCGAGCACTGATGCACGGCTTCTCCGGCCATGCTGAGCCCGCGTGCCACATACAGCAACTAGAAGGATGTGCAACTATGACATACAACTATCTATTGAGGCTTTGGGGGAAAAAAAAGGAGGAGGATTGGCAATAGATGTTAGCTCAGAGCCGGTCTTCCTCAGCAAAAAGAGGAGGATTAGCATGGATGTTAGCTCAGGGCTGATCTTCCTCACACACACACACACACAAAAAAGTGACACAAAGAAGGGAACACAATATTCCAAAGGAGGCCTGCCTAGCACAGCATTATGGGGCTTCTCTGAGTCTACTCTCTCCTGCAGTTAACTTGGCATAAACCTGAATTTGATTTTTACCCAGGACCCTCAGTTATTATGAACGGCTGCTAAGCATGCAAGTTTTACCTATTGTCAACTTAAAAAACTAACTTTAAATAGAAAAAAACTGCCTCTTCTTTGCATACAAGTAATATATTCTAATTGCAGAAAACACAGAGAAATTTTCATAATAAATCGAAACCTTCCACCATCCAAATGTTCAGAGATAATACCTGTTAATTTTTTGGCCTATTTTCTCCCAGATGGTTCTCTTTGCATATCTTTATGGTTTGGAGATTATGGCATATATGTGATTTTGTATCCTTATTTTTTCACTCTACTAACAAATATTTCCCTTCTTATAAACATTATCTGTGATGCTCATAAAATAAACGCTGTGAAGATTTATATACAAGGACGTTTGCTGTGGCATCATCTATGATATTGAAAAACGAGACACCAGTTGCATCATTCACTCACACGTTGTTGTTGAGCTTCTATTATTTGCCAGACACTGTTCTCAGTACTGGAAATACGGCAGTGAGCAAAACAGACACGAATCCCCGTTGTGAAGCTTCCATTGGTAAGTTCAATTCTTGTAGGTAATAGTTAAGTAGAACACACCCATAGGTTGGAATTTATGCAGCACCTCAAATCACATTTTTGAAGAATGTTTTATTGTGTGATAAGATATTCACAATTTGCTAAGTGAAAAACAGGATACAAAGTTGTATGATGCCAACATAGTTTCTAAAAAAACACTTATGGAGCAGGTGGTCTTCCCACAGGCCACTAATTCATTACGAGTGGACAAAGGTACTTTTACAGTAAACACATCGGTCAGACACCAGCTTAACCAAATAACCAAGTCAGCAGCACCAAGTGTGGGACCAGCCAACACTCTGTGCCTTCCGTCAGATGCTGAGAGAAAGGACACAGAAACCCCCAGGTGGAAGTTCCAGCCTGAAATGTGCAGCCCGAATCTAACCATAAGAAAACCGCCAGACAAATCAACACGGGAGTCGGCCTCTGGAACTGGCCTAGACGCTTAGAGAATGTCAGGCCTGCGGAGATGGTCTAGACCAGGGGAGAGCAGAATGACGGAGAAGCAGAGCCAATGCCAGGATCCTCTATTGGGCTCTGGATGGGGGAAGACACATTGTTGGGACACTGGTGGAAATCTGGATATGGCCTAGAGATGAGATAATAGCAGTGGATGGCTGTGACCTTCCCTCGTGTAGTGGCCGCATTGTGGGCTTGGGAGAATGCCCTTGTCTTAGGAGACTGTCAAGGAGACGTATTCAAGGGTGAAAGGTCACGAGATCAGCAACTAAGGCCCCACAGTAAACCAAAACAACAGAGTGTGTGTAGAGAGAAAGAAATGTGGCAAAGCAGTAGTAGGGGAATCTAAGAAATGACAGGAAGGAAATGCACCAAAACATGAATAGGGTGCATTATTTTTAGATTTGGTAAAACCGATTTAAAGTTCTTTAAAATACTCTGATGACAGCCTACTTTATCTTCCACTGTAACATGATTACAGCTGTAGGCGGTAGGAAGGTTCACCTCGGCTTTCGGGAGTACTGACCCACCGGAGTGAGGGGACCGCAGCCCGGAGCCGCTGTCAGACGCGCAGGGTGACATGACGCTGCCTAGGTAGGCTGTAGGAGGATGCATATGTCTCCCAGGAACACTGAGACATGGCGACTGGCAGGCTGGTGGCGGACAGAGGATAGAGCTGGCCTGGTCCCCAGGGGCTACGTTTTCACCAGCGTCTACTTGGCCATCAGGGAGGTGGGGGCGGGCAGGGGCTGGGCTGGCCGGTCCTGGCACCTTCGCAGCAGGGTCATTGTGATGGGGCAGGTTGGGAGGATGGGATTGGGTCTCCTGGACATAGTTTTGTTTTCTTTGTTGCAAGGATCCCGGAGATGTTCTCCAAGTTGTTTATGAAAGAGCTCCACCCCTACCACAGGCCCCACCATCAAGCACCACCCGCAGCTGCACGCCAGGCCCCACCCCCAGTCTCCACCCCAGGCCCCACCCCTAAGATCCACCTCAGGCATCACCCCCAGACCCCAACTTCAGGCCCTGCCCCCAAGCCCCACCCCAGGCCCCACCCCTAAGACCCACCCCCAGGCCCCACCCAGGCCCCACCCTAAGACCCACCCCTAAGTCCCACCCCAGGCCCCACCCCCAGGCCCCACCCCAGGCCCCACTCTAGGCCACCCCCAGGCCCCACCCCTAAGTCCCACCCCAGGCCCCACTCCAGGCCCCACCCCGGCATCACCCCCAGGCCCCACCCATAAGTCCCACCCCCAGGCCCCACCCCAGGCCCCACCCCTAAGTCTCATCTCAGGCCCCACCCCAGGCCCCACCCCTAAGTCTCATCTCAGGCTCTACCCCCCAGGCCCCATTCCAGGCCCCCACCTCAGGCTTAGCAAATTGTATTAGTTTAAAAATAACATTGTTTTTTCTTTGTCACAAAAGTAATATATATTCATTGTAAAAAGTAAAAATAGGCAAGTAGAATAAAATAAAATTTGCTGCGATCTCCCCGACTAGAAAAAACTGTTTTTGATGTATGTCCTTTCCGTATTACGTGTGTAATTCTCCCTCCAACAGCAACAGACCTCACCACATGTGTTTATGTAAATGGGGCTGGGGGGCCGGCCCTGTGGCTTAGCGGTTAAGTGCTCGTGCGCCACTGCTGGCGGCCTGGGTTCGGATCCCGGGGGCGCACTGACGCACCGCTTCTCCGGCCATGCTGGGGCCACGTCCCACATGCAGCAACTAGAAGAATGTGCGAATATGACATACAACTGTGTGCTGGGGCTTTGGGGGAAAAAATAAAAAAATAAAAATTATAAAAATAAAAAAAAATAAATAAATGGAGCTGGGTCAACACCATCCAGACGCCTGCCACCACCCGGGGTCACTTGCCTCCTCCTCCACCAAGGGTCATTGACTCCCACCTCCACCTGGGGTCATCTGGGGCCACCCAGAGTCACCCACCTCCCCTCCACTCAGGGTCATCCAGGGTCACCAGCTCCCACCTCCACCTGGGGTCACTTAGGGTCTCCCAGGGTCACTTACCCCCACCTCCACCAACCCCCCAGCTTTCTCAGAGGCTCCACAAGGCTGCTCCTTCTGCCTGAGAGGTGCAGTCTCCTGGAGGACCCTCCACCTCTTCACCCACTGGCCCATGACCAGCAGGACTCTCATATTGCCCAGATCTCCAGATGCTTCCAAAGCCCCCAGCCCCTGGGGTCAGGCAAGGAGCTGACATCTGGAAGGAGAGGACGAAAGTCAGCTGCATCCCAGACCCCTGCTGGTGGTCACGGAAGGACCATCCTCTGCTGGCCCCTGGGCTTCCACGCCACAGGGTGGCACTCTTCAGCCGGGTCCTCCCTGAGCACTACTAGCTCAGCAGGTGCGGGTGGGCTGTGGGAGAGAGAAGGGGCAGTGTCCACACTTGCTCAGTCCCCAAAATGCCTGTAACACATGACACACTCCCACCAAGGTAGGGCCACCAGTAGAAACCTGTTGCCTGTTTCCATGTGACGTTTGCATCATTCCTAAGTATCTGCTCCCAGGCCCTCTAAACCCCCTCCATATGCAGACACTTGCTGCCTGGTCTCAGTTTACCTTTCTAACCACTTGCCTCAGGTGGCCCTGGGCACTGTCCACAGTGCCACCATCTTGGGCAACTCACCTTGCTCTTCTAGACGTTGACCACTGTCCCCACCTCTTCCTAACTCTCTACAGTGATCTTGCTCTTGTTTTGGAGGTAACAGGAGAGAAACTTCCACACGTGCCCACAACCCACATCCCCTGCCAAGCTGCACCTGCACCCAGGCACTCAGACTGCCCTGCTCTTGTCTGGGGCCTGATATCCCCTTCCTGCCTCCAGACATTGCTCCATGCAGCGGACTGAATGGTGGTCCCCAAAGGCATGTTCTCGTCCTAATCTCCAGAGCCTGTGAATATCACCTCATATGGCAAAATGTGTGACTAAGTTAAGGACTGTGAGAGGAGGAGTTTATCCTAGGTTATCTGGGTGGACCCTGAAAGCATCAGAGAGAGGCAGGGGGAGTTTAGAGACAGACACATAGACAGCCATGTGGAGCAGAGACTGGAGTGATGCTGCCACCAGCCCAGGAAGCTGGAAGTGCAAGGAAAGATCCTGCCGTAGAGCCTCCAGAGGCAGCATGGTCCTGCAGACACCTTGGTTTTGGACTTTGGCCTGCAGACTGTGAGAGAATGAATTTCTGTGGTTTTAAGCAGCCCAGGTTGTGGTCATTTGTTTCAGCAGCTGCAGGAAACTGACACACTCCTACACGTGCTCCCTGTGGTTCTCAGGGCCTTAAATATCTCCTCTCCTGCATCAGGTCCATTAGCGCCTCCCATGTAAAACTGGTGACTAGACCACCCTTCCAGGACAGCCTGTCTCCCTGAAGCCACCTCCCCTTTCTCTGGACTCACCGCCCCTCCCCCCTCCTCACTGGACACCTCCACTCAGCCTGCGCTTGCCCAGGGCAGCCGTGAGTGACCATCATCTCAGTGGTGCTTTCTCTGAGTGGAGATGGTGGCCAGCCCCAGGCTCAGTCCTCAGAGCCATCCTCTTCCCCACACGCACTCCACAGTGGCTCATGTGGCCCTGTAGCTTTGTCTATGTGAAAAGGACTCTCTCATGCATGTTGCCAGCCATCCTCACCTCCCTGAACCCCGGGCTTACCTGACATGTCCACTTCTCTTTCTGATACCAATCTCAACATGTCCACAATGGAACTCTGTATTCTCCACCCTGAACCTGTTCCTCCTGTGGTCCTCCTCTGCAGCGATCAGCACCTCTGTCCTGGCAGCTCTGGAATGCCACTCTCCACGTTGCATCCGCCACAATCCAAATCCAAACTCTTCTCACCATTTGACTGCTGCTACGCTGGCCCCAGCCCTGCCAGCTCTCTTTTTGTTCTTAAAAACATCTTGAGATCAATTCAGTTTCCTTACAGTTCACCCATATAAAGTGTAAAATTCAATGGTGTAACGTTTATTCAGAGTTATGCAACCATCACCACAATCAATTTGAGAACATTTTTATCACCCACAAGACAAATACCATACCCATTAGCAATCACTACCCATTCCCTTCCCCAGCCCCTGGCAACCAATAATAATCTACTTTTCTGTCCCTGTGGATTTGCCTATTCTGGATATTTCATATATATGAAATCATACAATATGTGTTTTTTTGTATCTAGCTGCCTTCACTTTATGTTTTCAAGGTTCATCCATGTTGTAGCATGTGTCAGTGCTTCATTCCTTTTTTAACGACTGAATAATATTCCATTATGTGGATGGACCTCATTCTGTTTATCCATTCATCAGCTGATGGACACTTTGGGTTGTTTCCACCTTTTGGCTATTATGAATAATGCTGCTATGAATGTTCATGAATGAATTTCTGTGTGGACATTACGTTCTAATTTCTCTGGGTATGTACCTAAATGTGGAATTGCTGGGTCATATGATAATTCTATGTTTAACATTTGAGGAACTGCCAGACTGTTTTCCACAGCAGCTGCACTATTTTACATTTCTACCAACTGTGCACAGGGTTTCAATTTTTTCCACATCCTGTGTCTTTTTTATTATAGTCATGCTAGTGAATGTGAAATGGTATCTCATTGTGGTTTTGAGTTGCATTTCCCTGATGACTAATGATGTTGAGCATCTTTTCATGTGCCTATTAGTCATTTGTATATTATAATTGGGTTGCCTTTTTATTATTGAGTTGTAGGAATTCTTTATATATTCTAGACACAAGTCCCCTATCAGATATATGATTTGGAAATATTTTCTCTCATTCTGTGGGTTGTCTTTTCACTGTTTTGGTGGTGTCTTTTGACTCAAAAAGTTTTAAATGTTTATGAAGTCTAATTTATCTATATTTCGATTTGTTACATATGCTTTTGGTGTCATATATAAGAAACTATTGCCTAATTCAGGGTTACAATTTTTTTTAAAGTTTTTTTAAAATTAATGTCATAATAGTTTATAACATTGTGAAATTTTAGTTGTACATTATTGTTTGTCAGTCACTGTATACATGCATCCCTTCCCCTCTTGTGCCCACCTCCCCAACCCCCTTGCCCCTGGTAACCACCAAACAGTTCTCTCTGTCCATGTGTTAGTTTATCCTCCACTTTTTGAGGCAGGTTGTCCCTGAGCTAACATCTGTTGCCAATCGTCCTCCTTTTTTCCTTGTTTCTCCCCAAAGCCCCAGTAGATAGTTGTATGTCTTACTTGTACATCCTTCCAGTTGCTCTATGTGGGACGCAGCCTCATCATGGCTTGATGAGCGGTGCGTAGGTCTGAGCCCAGGACGGGAACCGGCAAACCCTGGGCCACAGAAGCAGAGCACGCGAACTTAACCGCTACGCCACCAGGCTGGCCCCACAAATTTTTATACCTGTTTTACTCTAACAGTTGTATAATTTTAGCTCTTACATTTAGGTCTTTAATCCAATATGTTTATTTTTGTATATACAGTGTAAGCTATGGGCCCAACTTTGTTCTTTTTCATATGGATATCCAGCTGTCCCAGCACCATTTGTTAAGGAGACTATCCTTTCCCCATTGAATGGTTTTGACACCCTTGTCGGAAATCACTTGACCATAAAGTGTAGGTTTATTTGTGGACTCTTAGTTCTATTCCATTGATCTGTGTCTATTCTTACATCAGTACCACACTGTCTTGATTACTGTACCTTTGTAGTATGTTTTGAAATTGGGAAATGCGAGTCCTCCAACTTTGTTCTCCTTTTTCAAGATTGTTTTGGATATTCTGGGTCCCTTGAATTTCCTTATGAATTTTAGGATCAGCTTGTCAATTTCTACAAAAAAATCTGAGATTTTGATAGGGATTATGTTGAATCTGTAGATCAGTTTCAAAACTGACAAGACTGAAAGGAGAAACAGATAAATCCACAATTACAGTTGGAGTCTTCAACACCTCTCTCTCAAATATGTATATATATATATATATATATTTTTTTTTTTTTTTTTTTTAGAAAGGAAGCTTTAAAGATTTTTTATTTACTTATTTATTTTTCCCCCAAAGCCCCAGTAGATAGTTGTATGTCGTAGTTGCACATCCATTCTAGTTGTTGTATGTGGGATGCGGCCTCAGCATGGCCGGAGAAGCGGTGCGTCGGTGCTCGCCCGGGATCCGAACCCGGGCCGCCAGCAGCGGAGCGCGAGCACTTAACCGCTAAGCCACGGGGCCGGCCCCCTCAAATATGTATATATATTTACACACACATATATGTTCACGAATTGGAAGACTCAACATAATAATGACGTCAGTTCTCCAAACTGATAGACAGGTTTAATGCAATTTCTATCAAATCCTAGAAAGGGTTTTTGTAGACATAGATAAGATTATTCTAAAATTTATATGGAAAGGCAAAGGAACTAGAACAGCTAAAACATTTTTTAAAGTAATAGGCTTTATTTTTTCTAGAATAGTTTTAGGTTTACAGAGAAATTGAGCAGAAAGTACAGAGTTCCCATGCATCCCCCTCCTCTGTAGTTTCCTTTATTATTAACATCTTGCATTAGTGTGACACTTATTACAACTGATGAACCAATACTGATACAACTCTTGGTTTGCTGGGGCTGCCACAGCAAGGTACACAGACTGGATGGCTTAAAGAACAGAAACTTATTTTCTCACATTTTTGGAGGCTAGAAGCTCAAGATCAAGATACCCTCAGTTTTGGTCTCTGGTGAGACTCTCTCTTCAGCTTGTAGATGGCTGCCTTCTCACTGTGTCCTCACGTGGTCTTTCCTCCGTGCAAGTGAAGAGAGTGAACTCAAGCACTGGTGTTTCGTCCTCTTCTTATAAGGACACCAGTCCCATCAGCTCAGAGCCCCACGCTTACAACCTCATTTACCTTTCCTTACCTTCCTAAAGGCCGTCCCCAATTAGTCACATTGGGGTTTAGGGCTTCAATATACGAATTTGGGGGGGCAGGCGCAGATGTCAAAACGGGTTTTACATCCAGAAAGGCCCAGGGAGCCATGTTCCAGGCTTGTGCACACTCATGTGCACACTTGGGCGCACACATTCATAGGCACACACTTGCACACACACATATCCATGCGATGCACTCACACATACACTCATTCACACACTCATAGGCACACTCACTCGTGCACACACATGCATGCTCAAACTCAAACGCACTCATCCACGTGCACAACGCACACACTGGGCTGGTCCATTGAGGTCCATCTAAGCAAGCAGGATGCCCTCCTAGACTGTGGAGCTTCCTCCTTCTCATAATCACTCTTTGCCAATTTTAGGAAAAGGACAACTGAACACTGAAGTAGAACAGAGCTAAGAGAGAAGCGTTTGTTTGTATTGCATGCGGCCTAGTGTGGTCTGATCGTCTCTCATCTTTCCAGAGCCTTCTGAGGCTGCTCTCCCTGGATGCGGGCAGGACTGTCAACTCACGTCAAGCTGTGGGAGTGGGAAAAGCGTTCCGAGACCCCGTCTTGTCCCTGTGGCCCAAACCCCGACAGAAGGGCCCGTGGCGGCTACTCCTCTGTGCCCTCGACTCTCTCAGGTATCCCTCCAGAAGTGCCCAGAGCCCCTCGGACTCGCCTGGCCCTACTCTCCAGAGCACGTTGTTCTGACTCATGCTGTCGCCTGACCAGACTGGAAGCAGCAAGAAGACCCTAGCTTCCATCTCACATCTCACCCTACAAAGGCTCCGGATAGGGGTGAAAGCGGAACCCTAACTCACTGCAGAGTGCAGGACGTGGACAGCCATCTGGTAGGCAGCCAGGAGTCTCTCCAGAGAAGGAAGGGGGTCCTGTCTCATTTCTTGCCTTTCAGCTCTAATCCACCTGGCTGACCACATCAGATGCAGGGAAGGTATGTGGTTGTGGAGCACACAGGAGTGCTGGGACAGGTGGCAGCTGTTCCCCCAACCCCCACACTCACGCTGCTGTCACACCAGGACTGGAAGACCCTCAGGCAAGCTGCAGGGAGCATGCAGGATAAAATAAAGAGATTCTGAAGAGGCTCCAAGGACACGGTACCTGAGTGTGGCCTAGAGGATGGGGTAACCATCATGGCCTTGCCCTGCTGCTGGAGGGTACCCCCACGTCCACACCCAGGCCTCTCTCTGAGCTCTCCCTCAGTGCTGGGACCCACTGACCCCCCAGGAGGCCAAGGGTGGTGTGTTGTGGGCTCAAGACGGTGGGCCAGTAGGCCAGAGGGGACACTGGGCCTCAGGGCCCTGCTTGTGTGGCTGGCTCCCCTCCAGAGGTCCAATGAGCTGCTTGGATTCTTGGGGCACTAACCCAACTAACAAAGGCCGTCCTAGGGCCAACCCACCAGGCAAGCAGACTCAATCCAGAAGCACAGAGCTTGGAGTACTTTTTTAGGTGGAGTGGGGAGGGGGACCCAGGAGCAGGGGAGCCTCAGAAAGCAGGGTGCGCCAGACACAATCTGCACCTGCACAGACCACAGGGAGGCTGGGGTGGAAGGAAGCTTGGCCACCTCATGCTCGTGCTCTGGGTGGTGGGGAGGGGCTCTTTCCAAGCAGAGGGGAGAAGCCGGGGCCAGCCTCTTCTGGGGGCAGGCGGAGCAGAAAGAATGACACACAGACAGCCCGTGGATAACTTAGTTTATGGGTCAAGCCAAATGCAACGCAAAGTTGTTTTTGTTGTTTTTTTTTAACCAAAATAAATAAATCAGATCTGTCCCTGTGACGGTGAGGGGAGCTGGCCCCTCGGCCTCGCGCTGCCCCTCAATGGCGCCCCCCCTCTCCCTCTTCTGATCAGCTTTGGCACAGCAGAGAGAAGAATGCTTCAGTCTCTATCGTGTTCACGAGAAACAGGAGAGAGAAGTGGGCTGAGCGGGGAGGCAGAGGTGGAGGCGACAGAGAGCAGGTCCCAGATCCCGAGCTGCGCTTCCTGGCCACACACACCCTGTGGGCTCCAGGTGCTGGCAGGTGGAGCATGCTCGGCCCCCAAGCACAGCCCGGGACCCTCTTGAGGGGCGGAAGTGGACACTGCAGAAAGTGGACCTGCCCTCTCTCTGCCAACTCAGGCTCAGGTCGTCTCCCACCAGCCGCCCCTCAGCAGTGCCCTCAGGTCACCCTGCCATGAGGGTCCCACCAGAGCCCCGACCACCCTATAAGCCTCTGACAGCAATGGCTCCTCCAAAGGGTTTGGGAAGACGAAGCCACCTAGCCCAGGTGCAGGAGCCCCTTTGCTGGGTGACAAAGACTGCCAGCATGTGGGAAAGCCACAGAGGCCGGTCCTGCGGAGTGAATCTGGGGGTGGAGGCAGAGCTGACCCTCCCAGGCTCCCTCTCCTCCTCCCACTTCCCACTGCCTCCATGAAGCCTGCTCAGCCGGAGAGAAGTCACAGAGCCTGGGGAGCATCTGGCTTGGGGCGCAGCCAAGCACGTGAGGGGGACGGCAGCCTAATTCCTAAGCGAGCGATGGGGGGAGTGTGCGGTGCAGTGGATGGGCAAAAGTGTGGGCAGCGCTGAGGCACTATTCTTTAGTTGAAAAGCGAGGGGCAGTCGTGGATGTGGAGGGCAGTGGCCCAGGCAGCATCTACGAGAATTTCTTGAAGGCGTCCAGGTCGAAGGCCGTGTCCAGGAGGCGCTGCAGCTCCGTGAGGTGAGTTTTCTTATTGCCGGTGGCTGGAGCTGCTGCTGGGTCCCGGCCAGCATACCTGAGGGGAGTGACAGTGAGTGGTGATAGCAAAGGCCACCGAGGGTCCTGGACCTTATTGCTCTCCCCAGTCTCTAGCTAAGCATCCACAGCCTTACCACACGGGCTTGGCGCGGTTCATGGTGGTCCGCAGCCGGGGCTTCACGTAGTCATAGTAACCCTGGTTCTTGTGCTCCTCCTGGCACCAGGCCAGCTCAGCACTGGGATACTTCTGCACCTCTTGCAGCAGGAGGTCGAAGGGGAATGGCGACAGCTGGGGAGAGAGCGAGGGGCTCCTGTCAGAGTGGCAGGCCAGGCTGGCACCAGAGGGAACAGTGTCTCAGGCAGGAAGCTCAGTGACTCATACAGGATGTCCCGGAAGCTCTGGGAAGGCTCCGGGGCCCCGACACCCCAAGGAGGGACACCAGCACCGGCTGTAGCATCTCACCTGCTCAATCCTCGTGATGGCCACCTGCTCCACCATGCTTCGCGCTTTGCGCTCTCGGGTGAGGTCATAGTACACCTTGCCAGTACAGAGGAGAAGTCGCTTGACGTCTTCTGGGTTCTGGGCTGCAGGGCCGTCCTCTGGGATCACTCGCTGGAAGTGGGTTCCTATGAGAGAATGTCCATGGCTGGGGCTCTCTCAGGACTCAGCTGAGGACGCCCAGAGCCCTCCCACTGCTGCAGTGCACAAGCGAGGGCAGTGCTGTGCCACAGGCTAATGCCAGAACATGCAGTTTCTGAGGGTCACAGATGCTCCCCCTCCGCCAGCTTCTGATGCCCTTGAATTTATTCTGACTGACAGAGCTTTGAGAAGCACATCGTAATTAACAGGACCAGCAGGCGAGGCCAGCCTCGGACACTAAGTGACACCGTGGGTGCACCCTTCAGAACAGCCTGTCTCAGACTTCAGGGCAACTATGTCTAGTAAAGCACCCCATGACCACTCTGCTCAGACTCCTCATGAGTTTACAAACACTAAAACTTCCTACACAACCAGAGCAAATATTCAGGCGCTCAGGGCTCAGACTGTGCCAGTGGAACCAGCCACCTTGAGGAAGCCGCATCCCAGATGAGCATCAAAAAGATGCTCATGTTAATACTACATGTTAGGGGCCGGCCCCGTGGCTTAGCGGTTAAGTGTGCGTGCTCTGCTGCTGGCAGCCCGGGTTTGGATCCCGGGAGCGCACCGACGCACTGCTTGTCCGGCCATGCTGAGGCCACGTCCCACATACAGCAACTAGAAGGATGTGCAACTATGACATACAACTATCTACTGGGGCTTTGGGGGAAAATAAATAAATAAATAAATAAAATTATAAAAAAAATGCTACATGTTAGGATTAAAATGTAACTACTTGCACATGATAAAGGCCAGATATGAAAATCCCACAGCGAACATCACACTCAATGATGAAGGACTGAGAGCTTTTCCTCTAAGATTAGGAACAAGACAAGGGTGCCCACTTTCGCCACTTTTATTCAACATAGTACTGAAATCCTAATCAGAGCAATTAGGCAAGAAAAATAAAGGGCATCCAAATTGGAAAGGAAGAAATAAAATTATCTTTGTTTGCAGACAATATGATCTTATATGTAGAAAATCCTAAAGATGCACAAAAAACCTGTTAGAACTAGTAAACAAATTCAGCAAAGTCACAGGATAGAAAGTCAACACTCAGAACTCAGTTGCATTTCTATATACACTAACAATCCAAAAATGAAATTAAGAAAACAATTCCATGTACAATAGCATCAAAAATAATAAAATACTTAGGGATATACTTAACCAAGGAGGTGAAAGACTTATGTATACTGAAAACTACAAAACATTGTTAAAAGAAATTAAAGAAGACATAAATAAATGGAAAGGCATCTAGATTGAAAGACTTAATATTATGATGTCAATAGCACTCAAAGCAATATACAGATTCAATGCAATCCCTATCAAAATCCCAATGATATTTTTTGCAGAAATAGAAAAACCCATCATAAAATTCATGGAATCTCAAAAGACCCCAAATAGAAAAAACAATCTAGAAAAAGAACAAAACTGTAGGACTCACATTTCCTGATTTCAAAACTTACCACAAAGCTACAGTAATCCAAACAGTGTGGTACCGGCATAAAGACAGAGATATAGGTCAATGGAATAGAATAGAGAGCCCAGAAATAAACCCTCACATATATGGTGAAATGGTCTTTGACAAGGGTGCCAAGTCCATTCAATGGGAAAGGACAGTCTCCTCAACAAATGGTGCTGGGAAAACTGGATCTCCATGTGCAAATGAAGCTGTACTCTTACACGATATACAAAAATTAACCCTAGATGGACCAAAGACCTAAACCTAAGAGCTGATACTATAAAATTCTTAGAAGAAAACAGGAGAAAAGCTTCATGACATTGGATTTGGCGATGATTCCTTGGATATGACACCAAAGGCAGAGGTGACAAAAGAAAAAGTAGAAAAATTAGACTTCATGAAAATTAAAAACATTTGTGCATCAAAGGACAAGCCACAAAATGTGAGAAAATAGTTGCAAGTCATTTATCTGATACAGGATTATTATCCAGCACACAGAAAGAACTCTTAAACCTCAAGTACAAAACAAACAACCCGATTCAAAAATGGGCAAAGGACTTGAATAGACATTTCTCCAAAGAAGATATACACCAATGGACAATAAGCACGTGAAAAGCTCAACATCACTAATCATTTGGGAAATGCAGATCAAACCCCAAAGGGATACCACCTCACACTCATTAGCCAGGAGGTGGCTACTATAAACAAAACAAAACAAGTGTTGGTGAGGATGCGAAGAAACTGGAGCCCTTCTGCACTGTTGATGGGAATGTAAAATGGTGCAGCTGTTGCAGAAAACAGTCTGGTGGTTTCTCAAACATTTAAACACAGAATTACTATATGACTGAGTGATTCTGCTTCTTGGTATATATGCAAAAGAACTGAAAGCAGGATCTCAAAGAGAGATGTGTACACCCATGTTCATAGCAGCATTATCCACAACAACTAAAATGTGGAAGCAACCCAAATGTCCACGGATAGATTAATGCCCAAATGTCCACGAGGATGAACGGATAAAAAAAATGTGGTCTATCTATTCTAAGTGGAAATCTCCACTCAGTGGGCCTCACCTCACAACAGTGAGCTGTCACGCTACTCGGCAGCCCCCACCACCTGGTGCCTTTCCTCTGTCCCTAGCAGTGAGTTGCCATCAGCCTCCCAGCACAGTCCCCAGGCAGCAGGGTGCACTCCAAGCTCACTCTCATTTCATCGCCTCTAAAGTAGTCCTGGGCATCCACGTGAAAGCTGCAGACCCGGACAGGATGTGAGACCTGTCCTTGACCAACTTGCACGCAAGCTCCGACTTCCAGGCTGCCGTGTTTGGTGGTCTTCACCAAATGACCAAAAACGTGGCAAGGGCCACAGTGAGACTCACAAGTATAAGCCCCCAAACCCCACAGAGCAGCAGCCAAAATCCTCTGAAATGCCTGTTTTCCTCACACACACCTGGAAGCATCTCGTCGAAGCTGGTTCTGGCCTCGGGGTGCCGCAGCAGGGATTTGGGGGTGAAGATGATTAACTGAAACACAGAACCATAGGCTCATGATGGACCAGGTTTCTAAGGATTCCAGAAGGAGGGTCAACAGCAAGGGGCTGAGACCAGGCCCTGTCCTCAGGACGGGGCACCTGGTGCTGCCCTCCCAGCTCTGCGGTCAGGAGGAGCCACAGGTCAGAGAAGGAAAGAGGAGGAAACGGGACGATGCTGTTCCCCTTTGTCCACCTCTCCTCTGCCTGGACAGGTTGGGCCCCACTCAGCTGAGTGTCCACTACTCCTGAGCCCGTCCCTCCTGCTCTGAGCCCCAGGCACCCCCTGCCCTGCACCTGGGAAAGAGCCCAGAGCCTCTCCTTGGTGTTTCTGCTCGTGGCCAGGGCTGTCCCATCCCGTGGGCCTGCAGGCTGCTGCTGAGCCCCAGCCCTGCACCTTGACCTGCAGCAGGGAGGCGTTCCACCCCTGGACCCTTTACACACACTCCCACTCACCCTTCAACACCTCGCAGAGGAGCCTGCTTCCTAGGGGCCCAGCACTCCCTTGGACCCTGCTGGGGCTCATCTCTCTTCCAAGCTAAGTGCACCACCTATGACCACCCGCTCACATGTCCACCCTCTCACTGGGCTCGGGCCCTGCACTCCTCAGGCCGGGCCTCTTCGAGCAGGGACACCCCCAACTGACCGGCTTCCGGAAGGGCAGGAGAATCTGGCGACGCAGCACGTGGAAGAAGTTGCCAGGGGTGGAGCAGTTGACAACGACCCAGTTGCAATCATAAAGCTGGTTTATGTCAAAATTGGCTTCCTCAAGGTTCTGCAGCAAGGAGGGAAATGGGTAGAGGCCAGGTGGCGCTGAGCAGCCTGCCACCGGAGACACTGGGGCAGAGGGCCTCAGCAGGCGCCCAGGCTACAGCCTCGGGGTGCCAAGCTCCCCCGGAGATGCACATAAGAGTGGACACTGACAAGAGCTAATCCAGCTGGCCTCAAGCGTTGAACGGGATTCTAGGTCCTACTTAATCCCTCCCACTTCTCTGAAAACTACTGCCTGGCCTGGGACAGACACAGGTTTTAGATAGAATTCAGATAGAATTTAGGTTTTCTACCTAAAACCAATTCTGATTTTCCTTCGCAACTGATTCCCAATAATTTCCTTTCAGGTCTTGAAGTTTCACTAAAATCACCCCGAGTTCCTTCCTCTAAAATGTTTGCCTGAATCAAAATACAGCCAGTATGACTCCTGAAAGCTTCTGTCGCAGCTTTCACACAGTTTCTCTGCTCTCAGCAGCAGCAGGAGGCGACAGAGGCAGGCGGCACTCTCTCTGTTCTCTGCTCTGAGGAAGTCTCTCATCTTGGGGAGACAGCAAGCCCACCTGTCACCCTCCCCTGGTGCCTCCTGAGAGGGACAGAGCAGCGGTGCCTTCAGAGTGCTCGTAGATGCCCGGGTGGCAGCTCCACTCACCGGCAGGACGTCTGGGTCATCATTGCACATCTGCAGGAACCGCTCAGGCCTGGCGGAGGAATGTTCTGGGCCCTGGAATCAGACACACAAGTTACAGTTCAGGAGCTTCACATATGCTGACAGGGGCAGTCACCACTTCTCTTCCTTAACCAACTTGCTCATTTCTGGTCTGAAAAACGCCAAATTATCTGTTTTTATGCTGGCAGTTCAATTCCTTCCCCTCTCACCCACAAACGTGGAGGGGGCATTTCCATGTCAGGACAGGGCCCAGCATTTCTGGCTCCTCATGGTTTTCAAACTTGAGTCTTAAGACTGTTACCACCTGGGGGCCTCTGTGGTGGGACAGCCCGCAATAGGGCCTGGGGTGGAGGGGCAGGAGGCGGGCAGGGACTGCCCGAGCCTGGGTGGTCCACACCAGCACCCACTACCCTCTTCTCATTAAAGATGGAACAAGACCTCCTGCCTTCCAAGGGTGGGTGGCTACCAGCAGAGCCTACACTGTACCCATCTCTGGGGTCAGGGTCCTGGCCAGGCCCTTCCCATGTCCTAGGCCTGGTGGGGAAGGTGGGCGGGGGCTCACCATGCCCTCCATGCCGTGGGGCAGCAGCAGGACAATGCCGTTCTGCCGCACCCACTTGGCTTGTCCTGGGCAGATGAACTGGTCGATGATGCACTGGGCTGTGTTGTGGAAGTCACCAAACTGAGCCTCCCAGAGCACCAGGGCGTTAGGACTGGCCATGGCAAAACCCAGCTCAAAGCCTACAGAGCAGGATGGAGGGAGAAAACCACCACCAGGTGTCGGCTGGTAGGCAGGGAAGGGGCTTTGAGAAAGGAGGTAAGGAGTGGGGAGGGCATGGGGGGAGGGGTGGGAGGGGTGAGGAGGCAGCAGGGAAGGGGAGCTGGGGAAGAGGGTGGTGGGGGAGAAGGGGTGGCAGGGAGGGGGGAGGGCCTTGCTGATGGGCAGGCGGGCAGGCAGGTGGTGGGCGCTCACCCAGAACCCCATACTCAGACAGCGAGCTGTTGCACACGGTGTAGGGGGCCTGGTTGGGCCAGAGGTGGTTCATGGGGATGCAGGTTCTCTTGTCCACGTTCTGGTCGTGGAGCACGTGGTGGCGATGGCTGAGGCAGAACAGCACAGGTGAGTAGGCAGGAGCCCAACAAGCAGACCCCACACGGGTGGCCGCAAAGCCCAGTTCTTAACGGAAGCGTCCAAATCAGAGCAGGGACAGGGTGATCGGGCCTGAGGCTGGGACCTAACAACTGGTTCCTGCAGTGACTCTGCTGGAAGAGAAACCTCAGAGCCCTCCCTCGAGTCGCCTCACTTTGAAGGGCCCAGAAGAACACTGAGAGCATCACCTGAAAGTGCCCCGCTCCACATCCTGGCCGCTCAGCCGGATATGGATGCCCTCCTTCAGGAGGGAGCCGAAGGCCATGTATTCTGCCAGAGCCCAGTCCACGGTCCTGTTCTTCACCAGCTCCCCGCGGGTTTTTAAGATCCGGCTCAGCCCTGCAGAGATGGGGTGCTCACCTGTTGCCCTGCATGCCCTCTTGTGACAAGAAGAGAGCCTTCTTCAGGCCCAGCTTCTGGGTGAGTGGGTAAGGCAGCCGGGTGCAGACCACGGGTGAGGTGGGAGAGGGCTTCCCTCACACAACCACTTGGCCTTGAACAAGGCAGGTGGGGCCCACATACGTGGTGGGAGAGAAGTCGTCAGAACTCAGTGTGGCCTCGTTACCTCCATGAATGGTGAAGTTCTCCACGGGCACAGAGCTGGCCACGTTCCCAATGTGCGTCAGAACATCCTCCGTCAGGCCCGTGGAGGGGCAGGACATGCTCCTGGGCTGCCCATCCAGGGTGAAGAAACCTAGGAGAGGAGGGATAAGCTGACGCATGGTCACCACTTTTCCAGGAACCGAACGGTGGCCACACGAAACACTGTGGAGAGGCCAGCGAGACTCAATGTGGCGTGGACCATGTTCCCTGTGAGACCTGTAGTTGGGGGCTGATTCCACAGCATACAGGGGTGTCGTGGGGCCACAAGGATTCATCGGTGACGTCCCTCACTCACCAGGCCAGGGGGAGTCCAGCCAGTGCTTGATGTGCAAGATCTTCTCATCCTTGGATCTGGCAAAGGCCTCCTCACAGATCCTGTCATACTTGGAGATCTCCTCCTGCAGGGTGGGCATAGCGCAGCTCAGGGGTGCTCTGCACAGGGCACCCTGGCCCCACAGCCAGCTGCATGCCCACACTTCCCGAGTGCATCTGCACTGCCCGGAGCACCTCAGACTCCGCTAGCCTCCAGGCCTTCTCCTCCTCCAGCTTCTTCTCTGAGCTTTGTGATAAGCCTACAACACTTCACTGTTTTCATTCCCAGGAGTTTCTTCTTCACATTTGCTGGCTGCCTCCCCCATATTCTTCTTATGAACTGGTCCAGTTCTCAGGGCTCCTGGCACAGCCCCAGGACGACTGAACCCCAAAGCATCACCTCCACGCTTGCTCTGATCTCAGCATTGCCCCCACTCCCAGACTTCCGACTCGGCATGCTGGTAAGCAGCCCTTCTTCCCCTTGTCCAATCCTGAGCACCCTGCACGGGCCTTCCCGCTTGTCACCAAGCAGATCACACCAGGTCTTTACCGAGCTGGATACTTCATCTGTCTCTCAGCCCGTAGGCTGGACTCTGTCAGTGGAGAAGGCCTGCGGGGTGGCCACTGTCTCATGCCAAAGTGCTCTCAGGTCCCACTTCCTTCACAGAACCCCTCAGTGGCCCGGACCCTCCAAGAACTTATGCACTGAAATGCTGTAGTTGTAATATTTCGCATGTTCTCATTCAGATTCTAATAACTCTCCAAAAGCAAGAAATGGCTCTGCAGTCAGCCTTCTCAGTCCCTCCCCAGCTCTGGAAAGGCCTGCCAAGATCAGAGCCGGGGGACTCACCTCGTACTCGGGCTGGTTGACCACGCCCTGTGATACCAGCAGCTCTGCGTACTTCTGCAGCACAGGCTTCTGCTTGCGGATCTGCTTGTACATGAGTGGCTGCGTGAACATGGGCTCGTCCATCTCATTGTGGCCATTGCGCCGGTAACACACCTGGGTGTGGCCGGGAGATGCCAGCATCAGAGACCATGTCGGCCGGGGCTTGGGACCCAGGAGGACTTGCCCCTTCTCTCCTATGTGATGCCTCAGTTTACCTCAACTAGAATTAAGAGTCCTATCTATCTCTCTTTCACACACTAGAGTTGCTTTGACTGTCACATGAGATAAAACCACAGTGACCTGGGACTATCCTGGGACAGGACCCCAAAAGACCTTCTTTCCTAGCATGGCTCACCCAGGCTGGAGGCTCGGGAGCCCTTGGGAGGGGCAGTGTGGTGAGCCTGCACCAAGGAGCCCTGAGCCCTCTTCTCCAGGACACGGGCGAGGTCACTCACCAGGTCCACCACCACGTCCTTGTGGAAGGTGCTCCTCCACTCGGCTGCCACCTTGCACACGTACATGACGGCCTCTGGGTCATCCGAATTCACATGGAAAATAGGGGCATTCACGACTCGGGCCACATCGGTGGGGTAGGGTGAGGAGCGCGCCATGCGTGGGTCTGTAGTGAAGCCGATCTGCAAGGGATACCAGTCTGGCCAGGGGGGCACAGGGGCTGCTGGGCTGGGGCGGGGCTGAGGACGGAGCCAAGGGCGTGGGCACAGCTGAGGGTGTGGCTAACAGCAGGCAGGGTGGGGCTGGGGGCCATCTGCGGGAGTGGGGGGCGCGGTGTCACTTGGCTGCAGCCTACTCTGAGTAGGCCCCTAAATGGCTATTTAGGTATTTTTTAAAAAATTATTTTGTGTTTTCCTATTCAGATAAAATTCATACACATTCAACACGAAGAATTTGGAAGATAGACACTATAAAAATGTTATCTATAATTCCACCAGCTACAGTGTAAATATTTTGACGTTTTCCTTTCCAGACAATTTTCTTTGCATGCACATGCATGCAAAATATATTTAAAATTTCAGACCCTATTATTTCTACAATTTTGCACTTTGTTCATTTAACATTACGAGCATTTTTTCTTTGAAAAGAAAATTTAAAGCCTTCAAAATACTCACCATTTAGATGTACTAAAACTTAATTATATATCCATAACTTAAAAATTTGCATTTAAAATTTATTTTTATGAAATACTTCCAACACATACAAAGTATAATAATACTACAATGATCACCCATGAACTCATAACCCAACATGAACAAATCTTAACAGTTTCAGGACCTTTGTAACCTTAGAATAAAATAACACATTTCTGCTATAGCTGGCCCTCACATCATTTCCACATGGTGCTATATGTATTTCATATGTCCATAAACAATACATAGTATCTTCTTAGGCTTGTTGGTAACTAAAATTTTGATATAATTTCAAACTTACGAAAAAGTTGAAAGAATAATACAAAGAATGCCCAGTTTTTACTCAGATTCATCACTTGTTTCTCCATTTTGCCCCTTTATTATTCATGTTCTTTCCATTACATACACATTCACACAACTTTTCCTGAACTATTTTGGGGTAAGTTGCAGGCCGTCCCTATTTCCTGAAATGGGGACAGCCTCTTACTGAGCAGAGTGCAGGTCCCAGCCCACGCAACTGAATATTACAGAATACTGTTATCTAACCCATAGTCTCTACACTCATTCCATCAACTGCCCTAAGATGTCCAGTCTTTCTTCCCTCAGTCCACTACCCAACCCAGCACATCATCTGCATTAGCTGTCACCTCTCTAGTCTCCTTCAGCTGGAAGGCTTCCCTGCCTTTCTTGGTCTTTCATGGCACTGACATTTTTGAAGAGTATTTTTGGGTCTTTAAACCACAGAGATATACACTCTATGTACCTTGTATATGGCATCATACTCTATATGTTGTGAAAATCCTTTGCAACTTGCTTTCTGTTCAATATTTGTTTTTATGGTTCATCCAGGTTGAAGCAGGTACCTCTGCCTCATGCAGCAGAGCTTTGGAGTGTAATCTATGTACTGAGCAGTAGAAACCACAGTGCATTTATCCACTCTCCTGTTGGTGGGCATTTAGTGGTCTCCAACTTGTTGTCAATACATTGTTACTCTACACATTCTTACACAGGTTTTCTCCAGCAAACACTGGGTTTATCTGCAGAATACCCCCAGGAAGGGAAAACCAAGCCGCAGGGTACAGCATTGTAGACTTTCTAAATACCATCAAACTGCTCTCCCAAGTGGTTGTGCACTTACCCTCCTACTAGCAGCATACTAGTACCCCGCATTTCCACTCATCATATTGTGACTATTTCCCCAGAATATTAAATATTTTATAATACTGTTGCCTATGGCTTTGCCAAAATTTATGCAAAGACTCTTCTACTGTTGAACATATAGCTTATTTCTTAATTCTGTAGTAGTACAAATATGGTTTTGACAAACATTCTTAAACAAAAATATTTAGCATCTGATGGTTTCCTTAGGAGAGAATTTTAGAATGGGAAATCCCAGGTATGTTCTTAGAGAAACAAGAGCCTCGGCAAAGCAGCCACTTCCTCTCCTGCCACAGATCTTACCAACCTCACACCAGGTCATGATCAATGGTGTCAAAAGCAGTAGAGAGACTAAAGAAAACATTAGCAAAACTGTAGTTCTTACAGAGGTCTGAGAATTCTTTATTCATTTATGATAAACCGCTTTTACATAATTTCCTTTATCACACTGACTAAAGAAAAGATTAGAAATAGTCAGAAACTGATGAGAACATTAAAAAGTGATGTACCAGGAAGAATTCTGATAAACACTTATAGAGACCTTGAACAATCTCGTCACCCACCTGGGTGCCCCACTGAGGAAAATGAAGGCAGAGAACAGGTCAGTTAGTGATCATAATATGCACATTACACCTAGAAACTCCCAGAAAGTAAGCTGCTTTGAAATGTTGAGACCTCAGTCCCGCAGCTGCCCTCTGCAACACTCACCACTGGTAACTGGCTTCTGTGTTTTCACGCACATATGGGTGGCTGCCCGCACATGCACGCACACACACACATGCATGCACAGAAGTGTGCACACATGGAGACGCAGGTGTACTCCATGTACTGCTCTATACTTTTTTTTCCCACCTAATGTATCATGTGGATCATTTCAACAGTATATATAGATCCCAGTCTTTCAAATGGTTTTATGAATTGCATTAATGACCACAGTTATCTTACATAGTGCTTATTTATAGGCCAGGCACTATTCTGTGCATTTTATGTACATTAATTTACATGTATTAATTCATTTAAGCTTTGTAACACATGTATGGATACATCATAAATTATTTAACCAGCTCCCTACTGATTTAGTGACGGGGAAATTCTGACTTCTGGTCTTGCTGCAGCAGTGATATCTTTAAAGACATCTCTTAGTAGACATATGGGTGTGAGTGTACTAGCAGGAAAATCCCACTAAGTAGAACTGCTGACTTGAGAGCCAGAAGGGACCTTAGAACCAATGGTTTATCACCTCATCCCTGGTTGGAGCCCTCTCTATGTCAACCCTACGGCTGGACCCTGGCTGGAACAGGTCTGACTGTTGGAAGTTCTTCCTCTGATTCAACCAAAACTTGCTTTCTGGTAATTGCTACTCACTGGTGCTGACTCTGCCTGTCACAGCCTGTGCTATGTGAATCATTCATTTCGTTGAAAGGAGCTCTCATGCCTCCAGGAGTTTTCTGTCTTCCGGGCCACATGGGCCCAGCTTCCTGGGTCATTCCTTGTAGGGTATTTTCCAGACACTGTGCCATCCCTAAGACACTCTCCTCTGGACATGGTCTCATTTATGTTCAATTAGAATGCTTGACTTTCTGTCATAAGATGTTTGACAAACCCAAGGCTTACCTGTGCTGTGTCTGTGTAATGTGATTCTTAAATTGAAATGCTATTAAATGTTTATATTGCAAAGAAGGAGGCTTCAAATCAATGATCTAAGAAACTAGAAAAAGAAGACTAAATTAACCCCAAAGCAAGGAGAAGGAAAGAAATAAAGAGCAGAAATCAGTGAAACAGAAAGCAGGAAAACAACAGAGAAAATGCAGTGACATCACAGCTGTTCCTGTGAAGACAACAACAACAAATCTACAGCCAGACTAACCAAGAAAAAAGGAGACAAGACACAAATCACCAATATCAGGAACCAGAGAGGAGACCCCACTGCAGATCCTAATGAGAGAACATTACAAACTTCATGCCCATAAATTCCACAACTTAAATGAAATGGACAAACTCCATCAAAGACAGAAATTACCAGAGCTCACTTAAGAAGAAACAGATAAGCTGAACAGTCTTATATTTACTAAAGAAATTGAATTTATACTTAAAAAAAAGAAACAAAAATGTTCTTAGAGGGACTTCCAGTTTTGGAAGATGGAGTAGACGTACCGTTCTTTATTCCTCCTGCTAATAAGTACAGCTAAGAACTCAGGACACTACATACAGAACAAACATAAAACTCGGAAGGTAGACAGAAGGGAGCAGACCAGCCAGGGACCTTGGATCCTGAGGAACGACTTGGTGATAGTGCCCAGGGCTGTCTTAGTCCTTCCTATATTCCAGACTGAGTGTCAGAGAAGCAGGCAATCCTGAAATGCCAATAGGTATAGACAAAAAGAAGTTCGAAGGAAAGCTGGCGCTCTCTGGCCAGAGGACCAGGTATGGGCTGTCTAGCAGGACAGAACATTTTTAGATGCCCTGCTTCAGCCAACCCCAGAGAAAACACGGTGGTTCCACCCTCACCCACCCCAGCGAAGGCCCAGTGGGGAGCTTAGACTGATGGTAATTAGACGCCCCCTACCCCTGGTGTCAGTGGAGGCCACATGAGGAGCAGTAACAAAGCACCCCTGTCCCACCCTGCCTGCCCTCCCCTCCGTGGGTATCAACAGACGTGGATGGGGAACCTGGACTCCCACCCACGACTGGGCAGTAACAAATGACCCAACCCCAACCCGAGGGGTCCAGAGGAGGCCTGTTATAACAGAAGATTTAAATAACATTCTGAGTCTCATAATATAATGCCCAAAATGTCCTGGTTTCACTTGAAAATCACTTGTCATACTAACAACCAGAAAAATCTCAGCTTGAATGAGAAAAAGCAATCATTAGAAGCCAACTTGGAGATGACACAGATGTCAGAATTATCTGACAAAGACTTTAAAGCAGCCATCGTAAGAATGCTTCAATGAAAATTATGAACACGTCTGAAACATAAACAGAAACTCTCAGCAAAGACAAAGATCTAAAAAGAACCAAATGGAAATTTTAGAACTGAAAAATAAAATAACTGGGGGAAAAAACTGAATGGAGGTGCTCTACAGCAGAACGGAGGGGAGAAAGGAAAGAATCAGTGAACTTAAAGATAAAACAGAAATTACCCAATCTAAACAAATGGAGAGACTGAAAAAACAAACATGAACAAAGCCTCGGGGACCTGTGGGACTATAAAAAAAGGTCTAATATTTGTGTCATCGAAGACCCAGAAAGAGAGAGGGTGGGTCTGAAATAAGAAATAATGTCAGTAGGACTAAATTTAACCAAAGAGATGAAAGACTTGTACACTGAAAACAACAAGACATTGATGAAAGAAACTGAAGAAGACACAAATAAATGAAAAGACATACCATGCTCATGGATTGGAAGAATTAATATTGTTAAAATGTCCATAATACCCAAAGCAATCCAAAGATTCAATGCAGTCCCTATCAAAATTCAAATGGCATTTTTCACAGAAATAGAATAAATAGTCCTAAAATTTATATGGAATCACAAAGACCCTGAACAGCAAAAGCAATCTTGAGAAAGAAGGATGAAGCTGGAGGCACCACACTCCCTGATTCCAAACTACATTAAAAAGCTACACTAGGGCCGGCCCCGTGGCTTAGCGGTTAAGTGCGCGCGCTCCGCTGCTGGCGGCCCAGGTTCAGATCCCGGGCGCGCACCGCCGCACCGCTTCTCTGGCCATGCTGAGGCTGTGACCCATATACAGCAACCAGAAGGATGTGCATCTATGACATACAACTATCTACCGGGGCTTTGGGGGAAAAATAAATAAATAAATAAAATCTTAAAAAAAAAAAAAAAGCTACAGTAATCAAAACAGTATGGTGTAGGCATAAAAACAGACACACAGATCAATGGAACAGAAGAGAGACCCCAGAAATAAACCCATCCATGTATGGTCAATTACTTTATGACAAAGCAGCCAAGAATATACAATGGGGAAAGGATAGTGTTTTCAATAAATGGTGCTGGGAAAACTGGACAGCCACATGCAAAGAATGAAATAGGACCACTATCTTACACCATACACAAAAATTAACTCAAAATGGAATAAAGACTTGAATGTAAGACCTGAAACCATAAAATGCCTAGAAGAAAACACAGGTGGTAAAGCTCCTTGACTTGGTCTTGGCAATGAATTTTTGGATTTGACACCAAAAGCAAAGGCAACAAAAGCAAAAATAAACAAGTGAGATTACATCAAACTAAAAAGCTTCTGCACAGCAAAGGAAATCATCAACAAAATGAAAAGGCAACCTACAGGACAAAATGAAAAGGCAACCTACAGGACAGGAGAAAATATCTGCAAATTATGTATCTGATAAGAGGTTAATATGTAAAATATATAAAGAACTTACACAACTCAATAGCAAAAAAACAAACAATCCAATTAAAAAATGGGCAGAGGATCTGAATAGACATTTTTCTGAAAAAGACATACAAATGGCCAAAAGGTACATGAAAAGATGCTCAACATCACTAATCAACAGGGAAATGCAAATCAAAACCACAATGAGATATCACCTCACACCTGTTAGAATGGCTATCATCAAAAAGACAAGAGATAACAAGTGGTGGTGAGGATGTGGAGAAAAGGGAACTCTTGTGCACTGTTGGTGGGAATGTAAACTGGTGCAGCCACTATGGGAAACAGTATGGAGATTCCTCAAAAAATTAAAAATAGAACCACCATATGATCCAGCAATTCCATTTCTGAGTATTTATCTGAAGAAAATGATATCTCAAAAAGATATATGCACCCCCTGTTAGCTGCAGCATTATTTACAATAGCCTAGACAAGACTTAGGAAACAACCTAAGTGTCCATCAATGGACCAATGGATAAAGAAAATGTGGCATATGTATACAACAGAATAGTATTCAGCCATAAAAAAGAAGGAAATCCTGCCATTTCCAACAACATGGATGAACTTTGAGGGCATTATGCTAAGTGAAATAAGTCAGAGACATACAAATACTGTATGATCTCACTTATTTGTGGAGTTTAAAACAACAGGGGCTGGCCCGGTGGTGCAAGCAGTTAAGTCCACATGCTCCACTTCAGTGGCCCGGGGTTCGGGGGTTTGGATCCTGGGTGTGCACCGACGCACTGCTTGTCACGCCATGCTGTGGTGGTGTCCCGTATAAAAAAGTAGAGGAAGATGGGCACAGATGTTAGCTCAGGGCCAATCTTCCTCGGAAAAAAAAGAGGAGGATTGGCAGTGGATGTTAGCTCAGGGCTGATCTCCCTCACAAAAAAAATAAAAATAAAACAACAGTAACAACAAAAACTTGAACTCATAGATACACAGAACAGATTGGTGGCTGCCAGAGGTGGGGGGTGGGCAAAAGGGGTAAAGATGGTTAAAAAAAATAAAAAAAGAAAGAAAATTGCCCAAATTTGTCAAAAGATACAAATCTATGGATTCACAGAAGCTGAATGATGCCAAGTCACTTCAGTGGGGAAAGACAGTCTTTCCCATAAATGATGTAGGGATGACAAGTATCCACGTGCAAAAGAATGAACTGGGCCCCTCCCTTGCACCATACACAAAAGTTAACTCAAAATGGATCACAGATGTAAGAACTAAAACTATAAAACTCTTAGAGGAAAACACAGCAGTAAAAACAAAACAAAACAAAACAAAAACTTTTGTACTTCGAAACACAACATCAAGAAAGAGAAAAACCAAAGAACGGGAGAAAATAGTTGCAAATCATTTATCTGATAAAGGGCTTGTATCCAGAACATATATATAAAGAATTCTTCAAATAAAAAGACAATCCAATTTAAAAATGGGCAAAGGATCCGAACAGACATTTCTCCAAAGAAGATATACAAATGGTCAATAAACACAGGAAAAGATTCTCAACATCATTAGCCATTAGGGAAATGTAAATCAAAACTATAATGAGATACCACTTCATACCCACTATGATGGCTAGAATAAAAAAGACAATAACAAGTGTTAGTGAAGAGGTGAAAAAATTAAAAGTATCATCCACCGCTGCTGGGAATGTAAAATGGTGCAGCCACTTAGGAACAGTCTGGCAGTTCCTCAAAAGGTTAAACACAGAGTTACCATGTGACTCAGCAATTCTACTTTTAGGTATAGATCCAAGAGAAATGAAAATGTGTCCACACAAAAACTTGTACACGAAAGTTCACAGCAGCATTATTTATAATAGCCAAAAAACAGAAACAATCCAAATGTCCCTCAACTGATAAATGGGTAAATAAAATGTGATATAGCCATATAACAGAATCCTGAATAGAAGACCTGACATGCTACAATATGGATGAACCCTGAAAACATTACACTAAGTGGAAGAGGCCAGTCACAAAGGACCATGTATTATATGATTCAATTAACACGAATGCAGAATAGGTAAACCTATAGAGACAGAAAGTAGGTTAGTGGTTGCTTAGGGCTGGGGAGAATAGGGACATAGGGCTATGATAGCTAAAGGATACAGAATTTCTTGAGATGATGAAAATGTTCTAAAACTGACTGTGGTGATAGTAGCACTGTGTGAATACACTAAAAACCACTGAATTGTAGACTTTAAATGGGTAAATTGTATGGTATGTGAATTATATCTCAATAAAGCTGTTAAAAAAAAAAGACACATCATAGTCGAACTTCAAAAACAGAAGACAAAGGGAAAAAAAAAAACCTTCCCATGAAGAAAACTCTAGGCCCAGAAGTGTTTTACTGGCAAATGCTACTAAACACTTACAGAGCAAATATAACAATTCTACACAAACTATTCCAGAAAATAGGAGAGAACACTTCTCAACTTATCTTATGAGGCCAGCATTCCCCTGATACCCAAACCAGACAGACATTACAAGAAAACCACAGACCAACATCCTTCACGAACAGACAAAAGAATTTCACATTGAAAAATCAATTAATGGGGCCCAGCCCCATGGCTGAACTGGTTAAAGTTCCGTGCACTCTACTTTGGTGGCCTGCGTTCTCGGGTTTGGATCCCAGGCGCAGACCTACTCCATTCACCAGCCATGCTGTGGTGGTGTCCAACGTACAAAAAATAGAGGACAGACTGGTACAGATGTTAGCTCAGGGCTAATCTTCTCAGCAAAAAAAGCAAAAAAAAGAAGAGGACTGGCAACAGATGTTAGCTCAGGGCAAATCTTTCTCAGGAAACAAAAGAAAAGAAAACAAAAATCAATTAATGGAATTCACCATTAGCAAACCATATGATCATCTTAATACATGCAGAAAACATCTGACAAAAATCAACATCCATTCATGACAAATACTGTCCACAAATTAGGAACAGAGGGAACTTCCTTAGCTTGATAAAGGACATCTACAAAAACCTATAGATAGCATCATATTTAATAATCAAAGACTGAATGCTTTCCTTCTAAAATTGGGAACAAGGAAAGGATGTCCCCTCTCACCATTTCAACATTGTGTTGAGGTCCTAGCCAGTGCAACAAGGTAAGAAAAAGAAATACAAGGCTTGGAAAGGAAGAAATAAAACTGTCTCTATTTGAGATCACATGATTGTCTACAACGAAAACTCCTAAGAATCCTCAAAAAAACTACTAAAAGTGAGTTTAGTAAGCTTGTGGGACACAAAAAACAAAGTGTACAACATACAAAAATAAATTGTATTTCTATATCCTAGTGACAAATAATTGGAAATTAAAATGAGAAAAAGTACCATTTACAATAGCTCCAAAATAATGAAATATTTAGGTATAAATCTAACAAACATGCAGGATCTGTATGCTGAGAACTGCAAAATACCTATGAAGGAAATAAAAGAAAATCTAAATAAACGGAGAGATTTACTGTCCTCTCAGATTAAGACTCAATATTGTCAAGGTTGTGATTCTTCACAAACTGATCTATTGATTCAACACATTCCTAATCAAAATACTACCTTTTTCTGGAAATCAACAAGCTGATTCTAAAATTTATATGAAAAAGCAAACAACTTAGAATAGCTAAACCAATTTTGAAAAGTCACAAAGTTGGAAGACTCATACAACCTGATTTTAAGACTGACAATAAATCTCCAGTATGAAGACAGTGTGGTGTTGGCAAAAGGACAGACACACAGATCAATGGAAAATAACAAAAAATCAGAATAGACCCAAATAAACATGGACAATTCATTTTCAACAAAGAATAATTCCTTCTACAAACTGTATTGGAACAACTGGACATCTTTAAGCAAGAAAAAAACTTCAGGGCCGGCTCCGTGGCTTAGCGGTTAAGTGCGCGCGCTCTGATGCTGGCGGCCCGGGTTCGGATCCCGGGAGCGCCCCGAGGCACCACTTCTCCGTCCAACGTGAGGCCGGGTCCCACGTACAGCAACTAGAAGGATGTGAACCTATGACATACAACTATCTACTGGGGCTTTGGGGGGAAAAAACTGAATAAATAAAATCTTAAAAAAAAAAAAAAAAAAAAAAAAAAACTTCAAAACTCAAAATATGTCACAGATTTAAATATAAAACATAAAATTATAAAACTTCTAGAAGATAGGGGGAAAATCTTTGTGACTTTGGTAAGACAAAGTTTTCTTAGATTCAAAACCAAAAACATGATCCATAAAAGAGAAAATTCATAAACTGGACTTCATGAAAATAAAAAACTTTTGTTCCATGAAAGATACTGGTAGGAGAATGAAGATAAGCCATAGAGTGGAGGAAAATCTTTGTATAACACATCTGTGATATGGGACTTGTATCCAGAATCTATAAGAACTCTCAAATTTTAATAAAGCAAATAGCCTCCCTTGCTAATGGGAAAACACCGAAAGATTCCTTTACCAAAGAAGATACATAGACGGCTGGTTTGTGTAGGAAAAGGTGTTCAACATCTTTCGTCTTGAGGGAAGTACAGAGTAAGCCACACAAGATACTACACACTTATCAGAATGGCTGAAATACAAAAATATCGACAATACCTTGAGCTAGCAAGGATGTGGAGCAAGTGGAACTCATTCACTGCAAAATAGTACGGACGTTTTGGAAAATAGTTTGGCAGTTTCTTATAAAGTATAACATATAGTTAACATATGATCCACAGTAATTCCACTTCTAGGTATTTACAAAGAAAAAGAAAAACTGATGTTCACACCAAAAACTGTATGTGAATGTTTACAGCGGCTTTAATCGTAATTGCCAAAAGCTGAAACAATCCCAATTCCCTTCAACGCGTGAATGGATAAACAAACCGTGCTACAACCATGCAACCAAGTGCCATGCAGCAACTGAAGGAACAAGCCATGGACACACCCGAGAACACAGATGAATGTCAAATGGGTTATGTTGAAGGAGAGCAGCCTGACTCAAAAGGCCACGGACTGTAGGTCAACGTTTATTAGACACTCTGGAAAAGGCAAAATCACAGTGCCTGCCAGAGGGTGGGCTGTGAAGAAGAGCGTTTTCTGGAGTGATTAAACTCTCATATCTTGATGATGGTTACATGACTATACGCATTTGTCAAAACTCGGAGAACTACATGGCAAAATGGGTGAATTCTACCATACCATGGCAAAATGGGTGAATTCTACCATTAAATTATAATAATAAAAAAACTAATAAAACATTTAATGTTTGATTTAACACTCGTCTCTAGACCTAATCTTGTTGATTGTGCCTCCACATTCTGAACTTTAAGAGTTCTGAATCCTGATTCCAATACGCAACAGCGCTTCTCCTAGGCTCTGGGTCAGCTTTCTCTGTGCTCCACCTGTCACTGATAAAGTGCTGAGCCGGCCAGGGCCACAGGGAAAACTGTGTGCTGCTGCCACCAACCCATTAAGCAGAGCTTTCCAGTAGGTGTGATGAAATCAGGTAAGAAGACATGGCTACACCACTGTCCATATCATATTTCTCAACCGTGTGCACAACGACGTAACGAAACACTTGACCAAGGGCCTGGGTGGCATTCCATGACAGGGATATGGCCCTCGTAGGCTGAGAATCTATTCAGATCCTCTTCCAGGGACTAGAATCTATCCTTTTTATTCCTTAAAAAAATTTAGAAGTCTTGGGCACCTTTCCTACTTGCCAAGATTCATAAGAGATTACCAAGTAGGTTCTGCCATCTGAGTAAATTATCATTTTAAATCTCCTGGGATGGAATTCACGTGAGTCTGGAGAGTACTCATGGAAAAGCATTTTTCTTTTTAAAAAAACTATCCTGTGTTATCTTGGGCTTCCAGTCTCTGTGAATGATCTTTGCTGTACTTGCTGCAGATTGAAGACCATTCTCCTTTTATTATTTCAGCCCATACTCACAAGCAGTGAGTCCACTGTTCTTTTTTGTTTGTTTTTTAGACCTTTCTCTTTCCTTGGCAGTTTTTCAAAACTCTTCCTAATATTGTTCCTTGAAAGAAAGCAGATCAAATACTGGCTCTCAAGCCAGTTATTCAGTCTGTTTGCTCAGTTTTCTCTTCTGTACAACGAGATGACACCACCCTCTGCAGGGTAACAACAGTATGGACTAAGTATGTATGTGAAGTGCCTAATTCAGTGCCTGGCACATAGCAGGCACTTAATAAATGGTAGCTGTTATCATTTTGTGTGTTATATTCATACTCGGTAACATTCCTTGCCTCTTTTTGTGTCTGACCTTTTACATTTTGAGCTCCTCAGCCTTTACTACATAACGACCACATTTACCTTAATGTTTACATTTTCCCCTCTTCCTCTCAACTCCTTGCTGGGACAGCTGCAACTGTTTCTCTGTCCTCCTCTAACCCATTCTGCATGTAGCAACAAATCACGTTTATGAATCAGACTGTATCTTATAGTCATGTCCTTGCTTCAGTCCCGCCGGTGGCCTCAGTGCATCTGGAGTAAGAGCCCTTTCCTTGGGGGCCTTGTGGAAGTTGGCCACTGGCTGCTCTCTCTTGCATTAACCAAACTTCAGCTGTGATGGCCTCATCCCCTCCCTTGGACACACGGACCCCTTCCTTGCCTCAATCTGCTGCTCCCCAACATTTGCCTACCTCACTGTTCATCTCCACTTAAAGATCAACCCTCAGAGAAACACCTGCTGACTAAGCCCACACCTGGTAGGTCCCCTGTCCCCACACTGAACTAGAAGCTCCTCGAGGGCCAGGAGCTTGCCCTTTCTCTGCCTGGTAACTAGCACAGTGCCTGTACTGAAAGGCACTTGAATATCTGATCTATGAAAGTTCACATGAGTTGGGGAGACACACCCTCGGATATGGCTGGTGGAGGAAGTGACAGCTATAACAGCGATATGTATCGGAGTTGGGCAGAAATTGTCACCTACAAGAATGTTCATCACAGCGTTATTTAAAACAGCGAAAAATGAGAATCCTAGCAGTCTAGGATTAGACTAACACGGCAATGTCTATTTTATGAAACAACTTATAATGGATGTTTTCATTAAAATTAATATTTTAAGAGTATATAATAACATGAGAAAACAATGTGGTAAAAAAATGGATATAAAACTGTGTATATAGAACCTTAGTTTCTTAAAAAAGAAAAGCCATTTGTATGTTTGTGGGTCTAGAAGAAAATATTCTAAAATAATATCATTAACTTAGTGTAATTAAAATCCCTCAACTTAAAAAAAAAGTTTTCTGTTGTCCAAGTTTTTTATAATAGACATATTTTTCTAATCAGAAACAACAAATGTTCTAAATAACTAAGAGATGTCATTCTAAGTAAGAATGATGTGAGATAGAACCCTCAGGAGATAGTCTGATCAGAAACCCGATGCTGTGAAGTCTGCGGCCTCCTCCGCCACAAAGACCCCGGAGCCCACCCAGAGCTCGGAGCCCAGCCCAGGTTACCTGGTTGTTGACGACCACGTGGACGGTGCCGTGAGTTGTGTAGGAAGGCAGGTCGCTCAGGTGGAAGGTCTCGTACACGATGCCCTGGCCAGCAAATGCAGCATCCCCGTGCAGAAGGATGGACATGACCTGTAGACATACAAAGGAGACCCCAAATCCAACACACTCCTGACCGCTGTGTCCACAAGGTGCTCTGGAGATTAAGTCACAATCTGCTTTTCAAAAAATAATGTGCTTTGAGATCATTTCAAACTTAGAAAGAAAGTGGCAGGAGAGCATAAAGACCCCCCAGCTTCCCCAACCTGCTAGCAGCTGGGTGGCTCTGCTCCACATCTGCACACCCACCACCCTGTCGTCTGCTGCAGAGTCGATGCCCACCACCTTTGAACATGCCACACAGGACCCTCGTACCAGGAAGGCAAGGTTGGCTCAGCACCCCATCTACCCCTCTTGCTGTGTGTCCTGGGCCTCCTCAGCTCCCACCACCACCCAGAATCTCAGTACACTGAGCCCTCCATGCCAGGAAAAGAAGGTCCACAACGTGCTTCCCAGGGACAAAACCTAGATTTTAACAGAACTCCATGTGTCCTGCTTTGGTGGATGCAGGGACACTCAAGAGCTCAAGTGGACAGTGGACACAAGTGTCGGGTTTGCACACGGGCCTCCTCTGAGGGGTGCAGCTTTGCCAGGTCCCAGGTGGGCCCCCTGTTGGGCAGGAAAGTCACCAGGAGACTTTCTTCTTGATGGCCTTTGTGTGTGTTTCTTCTCTGCACAATCTTGACCTTCTCCGTCAACACACTTCACGCCTAGTCTCCCCTCTCGTTGAGCTACTTCTCTTGATCTTCTGGTGAAGCCATACTCGCCCAGCATCAGGCTGCATGGCTGTCCCGGTGGTTCCCTCAGCATGGTGCTGGCTGCTGAAATCACCACCCTGCACTCCTTGTGTCTGACGGCGCCCCAGTGGCCCCATCTGGACCCTGGGAGGAGCAGCTGTTTGTGGCAGGTCGTCCTGCTGCACCGGGGAGCTGCTTTCCCACACAGATACCCCAAAGGCCACATCAGCCTTAAGCCAAATTGGGTCGGGTTCAATCTTGCACCAGGTTATAGAACAACCTCAGCCACAGTTATAGAAATTACTATAGTAGTTTTTCTTAAATGCCGAAAATTATGTAACACATACTCCAGCTCCCTGAATTCTGGATTTAACAGAAATCAGATAATTGCCTGGGGGTTTCAGAAGAGTGGCAAGGAGAGCAGCTGTGAAGGACTGGTGGAGTCTGGACCCGCTACTGAGGATGGGCGCGGGTCGGGCGGCTCAGAGAGAGCGGTGGGCTGGGGGTCTTGAGGGACGGACTGTCCACACTGGGCAAAGGCACACGCCCTAGGACAAGTGTCTGGCCACCATCCAGGGCTAACCAGCCTCCCTCGGCCTCGCAACCCACAACTGGACCGATCGGTGCGATCATTTGAAGCATTTAAATATCTTCCACCACTTCTCTCTAGTGATTTCATTCCTTCTCGGGACATTGCCAGCATTCCCAGTGAGTACTGCTTGAGTGGCCTTTTGTCTGTAATTTACGAATGTGGATGTCACACACAGTTTTCTGCAATCTCGTTCCCCTATGCGACTGCAAATGTTCTACAAGGACAGTGGAGATGCTGGAGGCACTAGTCAGCGACGTTGGTCCCCTCCCCACCCCTCCCCAGCCACTGTGTCATTGGTGGTCTTGGGGGCTGCGTGGGAGGCCCCTTTCCATCTACTTGGAGCTTCTGTGGCACTGTGCAGGCCCCCAAACCCATGGGAGTAACGTCCACGTCCCGACATCCTCCCACGGGCCACAATCTCTCTCTGTGGCGGGTGTCCATCGATGCAGGAACCACTTCCTGTTCCCAATGTCACCCCCCGCCCGGACCCCTTCACCTCTGATGGCAGTTTCCCTTCTTCTCATTCTCCAAGCCTAGTAATAGTATCCTTATAGTATTTGAAGTTACAGAACTCAGTAAACTTATACTTGGTTCCACCTTTAAAAAGTCTGACCCTCTCCAGGGCATCCCTGGGTGCCCCCTACCCCGGCCTCTTCCCCACTCTGCCCACAGTGCCTCCCAACCCACCTCCATCTTTGCCCCATCTCTCACTCATCTCCAGAGAACATTCTTTCTGTTCTGCCTACCTCAATCTTGCTGTTTCTTCAATTAAATGTAACAACTGCCTGCTCTGTCGATGAGGTTTGACTGTCTTTTACTCCACTTCCGACTCTAGTGCACACCGACATATCCCTCTTCTGAAGTTCTTTACCAGTTCACTTGCAGCTCTGTGTCCCACTGTGCAGGTTCTATTAGCTTCCTTACCTATGACCTTATTTCCAGGAAGAACAAGAGGTGCTTGGGAGCAGGCGGTGATGCTGACTGTATACTCTCCAGAACAGAGACGCACACATTCACAAACACTTGATTTTCTGATTGCTTGGCTTTGAGGTCATCATTAAGTACTAAGAACGATACAATTTGTTACAGACCGACTTCTATCTTGAGATTAAACAGGACAAACAGAATCCATCGAAGATTTCTATACACAAGCAGGCTGGCCAACAAACTTTCAGCATTCACTGTCACACACCTGGAAAATGCCGCCACCAAGGCCACCCAGACCTTGAGCTGTGCTCCATCTGTAAACGGTGCCACCCTGATATCAACGCCACCCTCTCTCCTCACATCTGTCAATTTTACGATTCCTCCTTCAGGCTTACTCACATCTTTTTCTTAAGACTCTCTCCTCCTGTTCAGTGAAAACGCCTCTTTGTCCATTATGCTATTTTGCAAGCCTGGCTTCTCGGCAGATGCGGTGATGATGAAGGCAAACCACTCCCCACCCAGCTCTAGCAGTCACAACGTGGGAGACAGCCTATCTGTAAGCAGGACTACTATACTACCGCTACTCTTTCAAACTCCATTCACAATATTTTGTTAACTTCCAGAAACGTGAGGTCTGAGATGTGCCCAGGGCTGCGAGCCTGCCATGGACTGTCTGGCCCCTGTGGCCTTACCTTCTTCCCTTCTGTGTCCCCACAGTAAAACTGCTCGGCTTTGGTCTTGCCCATCACCACGGGGTCGGCAGCCTCGAGGTGGGAAGGGTTTGCCACCAGCGACAAGGTGATGTTCCTGTCAGTCACACGGTTGATCCGCCGGTGATACATGCCCAGGTGGTATTTCACGTCCCCAGAACCCTGACAGCACAAACACTGAGTCTTTATTCCGGGCAGGACACAACAGCCCTGTACTGTGTTATTTCTACTCCCAGAACCGCCATTTCTGGAAGGGTGGGAAGGCTTTGTCCCAGGATGGCTCCCACCCAGGGCACAGAGAGAAGGTCCCTTGGCCAGAGGGGCAGGTCCTCGCCTCCAGCAGGGAGGACTGTGGGGGCTACTGGGCCGCCAACCTGGTGGCCGTCCTTTTCTCTGAGAGGACGGCAATTGGCTGCCTCCTTTGTGAAGGTATGGAGGTATGAAAGATCTCATCCTCCGGTAAATCTTTCCCAAGAAACAAGTGGAGGAGTCTTGTGTGGGCTGGAGCTATGCTGGAAGTTTCTAAAAGAAACGAGTGCCTCACCTCATCAGCTGCCTCCAGCTTTGAATCGAACTGACAGAATATCTGCTCCAGCTCCTTCCTGATGACATTCGCAAGCACGTTCAGCCGCCCCCTGGGACACACAGGAGGTGAGCAGGGCCCAAGTGCAGCGCCCCAGGCAACAGGTGACGCTGTTCCACCCGTTCCTTCCCCCGAAGGATACAGCAGGGCCTCAGTTTGCAGCCCGAGAAGAGCTGAGACCTCAGCTGCTGTGGGACACCCAGCCTCTGCTCGTCCTTGGCCTCCGCTGCCTCCCCCAAGCTGTGGTCTCCACTCCCCATCACCGAGCAGCCTTCCCTCCAGGTTAACCTCCCTCTGCTGTGACCCTTGCAAGGGCATTCGGGTTTAATTTTTATAAGATGCAGCACAATGTCAAGACGTCTGTCTGAAACCACTTGTGGCCTTTGGCGTGACAGTGACTGCAGAGTAAGGGGGATGCTGTGGTGACGGTCATCCTAGTGCAGGGATGCAACTGTGTGCCAGGCGAGCTCCACCCACTGCTTGCTCGGCGCCCTGCCCTGTGCTTTGTTTGTGTGCAGGGCTGCCAAGTGGGGCCAGGCAGTTACCTGTGGGGCATTCCCATGATCACATAGTCCACTCCGTTCTCACTGGACTTGTCGATGATGGTCTTCAGGGCAGGGATCAGCACCTCGCAGCCTTCCAGTCCAAAGCGCTTCTCGGACGACCACTTCCGCTGTAGAAACTCCTCAAACCTGGATGGGAACCAAGCCGTTCTGAAGAGCCATGTCCCCAGGGCCAATGCCACTCACGTGAGGCTGCAGCCACACCCCAAACCTACCCACCCTGGTTGACAGGCCGAGCCACACCGACAGGACCAGCGTGTTCCACGCCCCACCCTGAGCGCAGCCCCACACCTGGTGGACCGCACAAGCCTGGCCAGCAGGGTCCGCTTCTCCTCATTGGTGAACTGCATGATTCCGGGCGTCTCAAATTTCTGCCGGATCCACTGGCACTGCTCCAGGTCGTTGATGAACATGAACTCCACTCCAATGTGCTGACAGTAGGCCATCTGTTTCACACAAACACACGCACAACCAAGAGGATGTTCACAGAGAAGGCGGAGAGGGACAGGTGGCCTTCCTTTCAAGTGTACCCAGGGCAGAGATGCAGCGCAGTGCCAGGCCTGGGCCAGCAACCTCCTTGTATTCCCAACACGGCCACGAAATGCTTCCTCCAGGGACTCAGGGTGCACAGCCCAATGAGCAGGGAGGGACAGTGAGAACCGCTAGATCAAGGCACGGTCCCTTTGTGGTGGGAGGATGGATGCGCCAGCTGGGGGACAAGGCCAGACTCTGCCCAGTGCCGTAAGAAAGAAAGGCCCCGTGCTGCCAGTGGATAACACGGCTCAATGGCTAGAGTCATGGGCTTTTGATTTTAAATTCTACTTTTAGTACTGACTCCTCTTGGGAACGTCAGGTCCTACAGAAGCACGATTGCACATATCACAAAACAAAGGGTCCTGAACAGAGCAGGCACTTCCCACACCACCACTCTCACATCGCAGCTGGGAAGGAAGCTGTGCATCCTGTGGAAAACCTAGGGTGACCTGGGCAATGTGCAGAACAGCTCTGCACAGGCAGGAGCTCAGACATGAGCGGGGCTCAGTGGGAAAGGAAATGAAAGTGACAGACAGAACAGGACGGCCAGAGGAGAGCTCAGCGTCAGGGTGGCCAGCTCTCTGGAAACCTCTCCCTGGGACCGTGCCGGGCAGCCTTCTGCAGGCACCCACGGCTCTCCTGAGCCAAGTGACTAACATTCCTCTCCCCCCTCCACCTGCCAGCTGTCTTGGGGTCAGAACAAGGGGCCAATAGCAAACCCTGAATCAGCTCTGGAGTTAAGGAAATGCCCCAGTGTGGCAAGAGATTTTAGAGACCCTGAAAAATGCCTTTAAAGGTCTTTGCAGCAGCCACACTGACAAGCGCCGGGTTTTGCTTGGTGGTTCCCTCCATAGCCCCTTCGGTTTTCACACCAGGCATGGAAGCTGGCTGGCACAGTGCAGGGGGAGGATGTGCCTGGGATTCCAGTGGCAGGCACGGACCTGACACCAGGTCCTTCTCGGCTGAATCCCCAGAAGAAATAGGCAGCAAGTTTTAGGGGCTGATTCTTAGCTTCTCCCTCTAGCGGGATAAATGTTAGGAAGACGAGATGTCACACTTGCTCTAACTTTTCAAAGAGCTGCAAGCTGATCATTATGTCATGGGACCAACAAAACACCTTAAGCTCTAGATCCCAGCAGTGATCTAGTGCATGCCCATATCATATGTAAACATAAGTAATGCACTATCAGCAGGCAAGTGTACCCAAGTGCCTGTAAACCGTGAGAATGGGGTGTTCTAAGCTGGGTTGACCAGAATGGGAAGCTCTCTCGGAAAAGCCCTGGACCTGGGGCGCTCTGGGGACAGGAGGTGTTATGGCTGGGACCCCTGGAGTTCAGGTCCAACTGTCACATACAGTAAGAGCCCAACTCCTGGGCCCTGATACCGGCACAGCAAAAGTGAGAGCCACGGGGCTCTATGCCCCCTTCAAATGCCGGGATCAGAGCACCCTGGGACTCGAGATTTAGAGCAAGTTAACCACAGGGGGCACTCCAGGAAGGAAACATGCTGAAGGGTGAACCTAAGAGGATGAGGGACAACTGCAGCTTGCTGTCGGGATGGTATCCCTCCAGAAGTCTTTCCAATTAGGCAGGAAGGCTTAACTACAAGGGCTGAGCTCCCCGCTGGAGACTATCTGTGTGAAGGAGGTGCTGGTGCCCAGACTCATCTCTTAGTGCAGACTGGTTTAATTACACCGCTTTCCAGACAAACAGATAAATCTCAAATAACCAAGGGAATGGGATGGGACACACAAGCCTAGGGCTGTAAGTCTGACAAATGACATCTACATGGGGTGCCGTTTCTGGGGTCTAGACAATAGGAGAACTCTTACATCAGCAATGTCCAACAGAAATACAGTGTCAGCCACACATGTAATTGAAAGTTCTCTAGTAGAAAGAGAGCAATTAATTCTCAGTCTTTGATCCAATATGTCAAGATATTATCTTTTCAATATTTAAAAAGTTATTCAGATATTTTGTACATTTCCAGGGCTCAATAGTCACATGTGGCCAATGACTACTATTTGGACAGAGCAGGTCTAGATATTACAGTCAAAGTGGTGAGACTGGCTACAAATCAGGGAAAACGGACAGGTCCAAAGGTCAATCCCCTCAGCTGACCCTGCCCACACCTCCTTGTTGCCCACTCCTTCTTGATGTTGGCACTAGGTCACCAGGTTTCCACACTTCTCTTTCCCCACAAACCTAGAAGTGATGAAGGCAAGGGAGCTCCAAGCTGAGATGCTGACACACAGCTGCCGTGTGTGCGGAGGAGGGCCCCGGCAGACTAGTGCTGACCAAGTCCAGAAAGGAGAAGGAGAAGAAAGAAAATGCGAGAAGGACGAGGAGAATGGAGGCGCAGGGAGGATGAGCAAGTAAACAGACCTGTGTCTGGGCCTGGGGCACCACCGGGCATCCTGCTGGCTAGTCCAAGCTGGGGACCCCACACATCTGAAACAAACTCCCACCGGGATTGGAAATTTTTTCTCTTTTCTATGGCTGATTGTAAAAACATGGATTTCTATCTACAAAATAGCAAAAAAGCTCTCCTTCCCTTATATTTGTTAAAAATACAGGACCAAGAAAAAAACAACCTAGTTTGGTGGCCTCCTGCCAACACATGCTTTCACCAAGTCCACTAGACTTTTCTGGAAACTGAGCTTGTGTTTCTTTACCTCCAGCCGCCGGATGATCTCCCGCAGAGGAAGCGCCGACTCCTGGCCCCCGATGAACGTGGTGGTGGGCAGGTGGAAGACCTTGTCCAGGTCAGACTCGTCCAGGCCGTAGAACCCTACGGGGCGAGGAGACACGGGCACAGCCACACGGGGGCCACAGTTTATGGAAAGGGGAAGGGACTCCCCAGGGGAGAGAAAAGAGAAGAGAAAAATCATAAAAACCTCTGATATATATGAAAATAAATAATATTTTACAGCCAGAAACACAAACTTTAGCAACAAACGAAAGCTGAGAATATTACTGGGCATTATAGGTACGTGAGAATAAAATTCATAATTAGTCCAGTGCATCAATTATTCATAATTTAGAGAAAAATGTATTTCAAGGTCCCAAAGACACAAAGCAATTTGGGTTTGAAAAGGCACTGGGTAAGTCAATCAGAAAGTAAATGAAAAATAGTTAAGGAGGGAATTCAAGTAGAAAATGAGGAGCTGTGCAGAATAGGTCATATACGTATTAGATGGTGGTAACATTCGTATGCGGCGAGTGACAGGAAGCTAGGAGACTGAGGAGTGAGGGACAGTCACTGAGAAGCTGAGTGGTCTGTGGGGGAGCAGGGCTGAGGGTCACACAGCTGACCTCTGAAGAAGGACAGCACCCTTCTGGAAGTACTTCGAATCGCACATTCTAGACCAATTCCCCGGACAGTACTTGGCAGTGACAGATCTAATTCTTACTCTTCCCAATCTAGTACTAACAGATATTTACTGACTAATCACTAACCAACTGACTAATCATTATCTAACTAACTAACCACTCACTAGTTAACTGACTACTCACTAATATTTCCTGGAGCACTGACTATGTGCAAGGCACCTCCTCATCTGAAAGCCTATTTCAAACTGATAAAAACGTGATGGAAGGGCTCTCAGGGATTATACGTTTGTTTCATGTCACAATACAGTCATGCGCCACATAACGACGGACCGCATACATGATGGTGGTCCCATAAGATTAGTACCACACAGCCTAGGTGTGTGGTAGGCTATACCATCTAGGTTCGTATAAGTACACTCTATGATGTTCACACAATGATATCACCTAACGACACATTTCTCAGAACATGTCCCTGTCGATAAGTGACGCATGCCTGTAACTATCAAAGGGGAAAAGAGACTTGGAGGAAAACGGTTAGGTGACACTGTAGGTTAGGCTCCCACATACCCTGAAACAAAATACCTGCTGGAGGCAGGCAAAGGTGCAGTTCAGAATCACTTCACACCAACATCCCAGACGCCAGGACGAAAAGTGAAACTCAACGAGCACTCCAATCTCCAACACCTGGCTGTGCAAGATCAGATCCTTTCCTTGTTTCCTGGTCTAATTAAGTGTAAATAAGACATAAGGGCCCTGTACAGGACTCAAGCAGTCGCTTGCAAACACAACTGCATTCAGTGTATCTGAATCTATGGGAGATTTGTAAAAATGCACGTCCAGGCTCCCACCCAAGAACTGACTCAAGTGGTCATGGTGGGCCAGGAATCTCCCTGGGTGTTCCTATTCTGACAGCCTTTATTTATCTAATGCTTAAGGATACGTGTTTTTTTTAAGTCTTAAAAGCAAATCCTACATTTTTCAAGTCACTTTTGTTTTATTAAAACAAAGGCAACCTGGCTTTGTTTACCTGGGGGTGGTGATGGCAGTAGTGGCTTGGTTAAGCCTACATGCCCATTTCCTGCTGCTATTCTATCAAGAATGAAGATGGCCATCCTGTGGGCCTGGTGAAGCGCAAGGCTCTGGCCACTCACAGCCCAGCTCGTGGTGTTTATGGAGGAAAACCACAATCATTTGGGGGTCATTTTTCGTAGTTGATGAAAACATTCAGCAGCAGGGCTCAAGGAACCAGCGTATCCAGACTGCACACTCTGTTGGGAACATCTGGATTGGGAAGCTAACCAGTGAGGAGCGTGCCCCAGAAGAGAACCTGGGCTTGTTGCAACCTTTCAGCATGAAGAGCCCTTGGCCTCACCAAACGTGCGGTTCTATGTTTCCTGAACAGATCATTTTTGGGCCGTCCTGCTGAACCTCAAAACCACTGGTGCTGCTTCTGTGTTCTTCAGTTATCTGAGAAATTAAATCTACAGATGCCTGCTTCTTTGAAGGTGGAGTAGACATATTCCTCCCTATTCCCCCGCTACGTGCAACTAAAAACCAAGACAACATATGTAAAACAAATAAGATGACTCCGAAAGGTGGAGAAGGCAGAAAAGCCAAGGAGGTCCCTGGGTTTCCTTTGGCCGTCTCATATCTCAGGCTTGGAGCAAAGAACCAGCAACCCAGAAACTCCCACAGGTGCAGAAAAAACAAGCCCCAACAAAAGCTGCTCTCTCTAAACATCCAGGAGAGGGGCAGCCTGGCAGGACAGAACACTTTTAGACAATAACTGCTCTTTTCCACCCAAACACACAGAGCACACTGTAGCCCCAACCACACCCTCACCAAGATGCAACACGCTCTGACCTCCAACCCCCACCCTAAGGTTTCAGAGAAGACCCAAGAGGGAGCCCAAACTCTCATCCCACCCACGGGAGGTAATGCGCCACTTTAATGTCAGTGGAGACCTAGGGGGACTATGACCTCTATCCCCACCTGAGAGTAACTAGGTAGGCCCCTCCCTACCAGAGCAGTGTTCAGAGGAGACCTTCTATAACAGAGATTTAAATAAGATTCCAAGTCTCACAATACCCAAAAGGTCCTGGTTTCAATAAAAAAAGTCACTCATAACAAGAACCAGAAACATCTCAGATTAAATGAGAAAAGATAATCAACAGACACCAACACCAAAATGACACATTAGAATTATCTGACTAAGATTTTCAAGGAACCATCATCAAATAATTTCAGACGCAATTAGAATACGACAGAGACAAATGAAAAAAAATTAAGTCTCAGCAAAGAAATAGAAAGTCTCAGCAAAAAACTGAAGATATAAAGGACCATATGGAAAATTTTGAAACTGCAAAATACAGTAACTGAAATTAAAACTCAGTGGATAACTCAATGGCAGAATCAGGGGACAGAGGATTAGTGAACTTCAGGACAGAATAGAAATTACCCAATGTGAAAAGCAGAGAGAAAAGAGACTGGAAAAAAATACGAAGAGAGCCTTGGAGACATGTGATGCTATTAACAAAAGATTTCACATTTGTGTCAATGAATCCCAGGAGAGAAGGAGGACAGCTGAAAAAGGACTCGGAAAATGACGGCAGAAGACTTCCCAAACACGGCAAAGACTCAAACTGACAGATTCAAGAAGCTGACTGAACTCACAGAATAAACCCAAAGAAACCATGCCAAAACACACCATAATTAAACTTCTGAAAATTAAAGACAAAGATAAAATCTTGAAAGCAACCAGAGTAAAATGACCCCTTCCTTAGAGGGAAAAACAACTTGAGCGACAGTGGACTTCTTATCAGAAACCATGAGGAAGGAACCAGAAGGAAGTGGCACCACACTTCAAGAGCTGAAAGAAAAGACTTGTCTCCCCAGAAACCTATATCCAGCGACAATATCCTCTGGGAATGAAGGTGAAGTCAAGACATTCTCAGATGAAGGGTACTAAGAGAATCTGTCACCCTAAATAAACGGCTAAAGAAAGTTCTCTAAACAGAGAGGAAATGATATCAGAAGGAATCTGAGACATCAGGAGGGAAGAAACAATATAGAAAGCAAAAATATGGATAAATAAAATAGACTTTCCTTCTCCTCTTGACAATTTATTTATTTATTTATTTTTTGTGAGGAAGCCCAGCCCTGAGCTCTCATTCATGCCAATCCTCCTGTTTTTTTGCTGAGGAAGACTGGCCCTGGGCTAACATCTGTGCCCATCCTCCTCTACTTTATACAGGATGCCACCACAGCATGGCTTGACAAGCAGTGCATCCGTGCGCCCCTGGGATCTGAACCTGCAAACCCTCGGGCCACCGAAGCAGAGCACGAGCACTTAACTGCTGCGCCACCGGGCCGGCCCCTCCTTCTCCTTTTGAGTCTTCTACATGATGTTTGATGGTTGAAGCAACATAATAACACTGTCTGATGTGGTTGTAAACATATGTAGTGGAAATATTTGAGACAATTATACTATAAATGGAGAGGGTGAAGGTATATAAAGGGAGGTATGTTTCTATACTTCACTTGAACTGGTAAAATGATGACACCAGTAGATTGTGATAAGTTATGTGTATATAATGTCATACCTAGACACACTAAAAAGGCTAAAAACACAAAGAGATGTGACAAAAAACACTATATATAAATAAAAATGCAATTTTAAAATGCAGGCTTAAAAACCCATAGGAAGTCAGGAAAAAGAAGGCAGAAAAATAAAAAAGAGGACAAAGAATAAAATGGTAGACTTAAGTCCTAATATATCAATAATTACATTAAATATAAATGATCAAACTACACCAATTAGAAGACAGAGATTGGCAAAGTGGATTAAAACAAGAGGACCCAACTATATGCTTGTCTACAAGAAACTCAGTTCAAATATAATGATATAGATAGACTGAAAATAAAAGGATGGAAGAACATATATCATATCAACACAATCAAACCAAAGTAGGAGGGCTGTATTATTATCAGATAAGGTGGACACCAGAGCAAAGGAAATTACCAGAGGCAGAGCGGGACATTACATCATGATAAGGGTCAATCCACTCAGAAGACACAGCAAGCTGAAATGTGAGTGCACCAAACAAGAGCTGCAAAATATGTGAACAAAACCCTGAAAACTGAAAGGAGAAATAGACAAATCCACAGTTATAGTTGGAGACTTCAACACCTCTCTCTTAATAACTGATTGAAAAAGTAAATGGAAAATCAGCAAGGGTGGAAAAGGACTCAACAACCATCAACCAACAGGATCTGATGGACAATTATAGAACATTTCACCCAACAAGAGCAGAAAGCACATTCTTTCCAAATGCCCAGAGAACATACGCCAAGACAGACAATACACTGGATCATAACAAAAACCTCACAAATTTAGCAGAATTGAAATCATACAGAACACATTCTCTGACCACAATGGAATCAAACTAGAAATCAATGACAGAAAGATAAACAGAAAATTTCCAAATTCTTGGAAACTAAATAACACACTTCTAAATAATCCATGGGTTAAAGAGAAAACATCAAGGGATATAAAAAAATGCACTGAACTGAATGAAAATGAAAATACAACATATCAAAGTTTGTGGGACAGCTAAAGCAGTTCTGAGAAGGAAATTCAGAGCAGTAAATGCACTCATTAGAAAAGAGAAAAAGTCTCTAATCAGTACTCTAAGCTCCAACCACAAGAACCTGGAAAAAGGAGGGGAAAAAAATACAAAGAAAGCAGAAGTAAGGAAAGAATAAAGAGCAGAAATCAATGAAATCAAAACAGCAAAACAAGAGAGCAAAACCAACGAAACCTGGAGCTGGTTCTTTGAAAAGTTCAATAACATTGAGAAACCTCTAACAAGACTAACAAAGAAGACATAAATTACCAATATCAGGAATGAAATGGGACATCAGGATAGACTCTGCAGATACAAAAAGACAATTAGAGAATAATAGGGACAACTCTAAATACATATGTTTGACAACTCAGATGAAATGAACCATCCTTACAACAACACAAACTGCCACTACTCATCCAATATGAAATAGATAACTTAAATACCTCATGACTATTAAGGAAATTGAATTAATAAGCAAAAAGCTTCTGAAAAAGAAATCTCTAAACCCAGATGGTTTTGCTGGAAAATTCTACCAAATGTTTAGAGAAGAATTAATAACAATTCTATACAATCTCCTCCAGGAAACAGAATAGGAGGGAAAATTCTCAACTCACATTATGAAGCTAGGATTACCCTGATACCAAGAGCAGACAAAGACAGTCAAAAACAGAAAATTACAGACCAATATCCCTCTTGAACACAGATGTGAAAATATATACAGGTTTCCCCTGCTATCTGAAAGTCTGCTTTATACCACTTTGCTTTTACAAAAGACCTACATTAGTACTTGTTTTTGTTAACTGAAAGGAATCCAAACAGGATTTCCCCTTTTATTAAAAAAAGTTGAAAAGCAAAAATAGCATTGTTTGTTTTGCAGCGAGCTGTTTTATAGGCAGCATGGACCACGAGCAGTGAGAGTGGTGCTGCCAAGCTCCTTCCCCAGGAAGCACACTCACCATTAAGCTGCCATAGCTTTGAGCTGTCTGTGAGCATCTACGCTTTAGCTTGATTTATTTTCGTAGGTTATTTTCTGGGCCTGGGAACACTCAAAAACTTTTCTCATATAAATTAATGGTAATTGCTTCTTCATTTTACACGATTTTGGCTTACAAAAGGTTTCACAGGAATGCTCTACTTTCGGAGAGTGGGGGAAACCTATATATAAATGCAGCAATATACAAAAAGAAATATATACTGTGACCAAGTGAGGTTTATGGCAGTAATACAATGTTGGTTCAGTATTTGACAATCAATCAATATAATCCACCATACTACCAGGTTAAAGAAGAAAAATCATCATCATATCAACAGATGTAGAAAAAGTATCTGACAACACCTATTTATAATAAAAACTATCAAAAGAAAGGAATAGAGGTGAACTTCCTCGATCTGATAAAGAGCATCTACAAAAAAATCTACAGCTAATATTATTCTTAATGGTGAGAGACTGAATGCTTTCTCCTTAAGATCAGGAACAAGGGAGCGATGCCCATTCTTACTGCTCTTATTTAACATAGTGCTGGAAGTTCCAGCGAGGGCATTTAGCCAAAAAAGGAAATAAAAGGCACACAGATTGGAAAGAAAGAAATATTTGTTCCTATTTTCAGATGACATGATTGTCTACATAGAAAATCTTCAGGAATCTACAAAAAAAAAAAAAAATTGAAAGTCCTAGAATAAGTGACCTTGGCAAGGTCACAGGACACAACACAAACATAAAAATCAATTGTATTTCTAGATATTAGTGATGAATACGTGGACACTAAAATTAAAAAGAAAAAAAGAAGAAATGCTTATGTGTAAATCTAACAAAATATGTACAGAACTTGTATAATGAAAACTACAAAAAGTTAATGAAAGAAACCAAAGAAGATCTAAAAAAATGGAGAGACAGACCGTATCGTGGATTGGAAGGCAATATAGTAAAGATGTCAATTCTTTTAAAATTGATCTATAGATCTATAAATAGATCTAATCTATTAACACAATTCCTACCAAAATGTCAGTCAGATTTTTTGTAAACATAAACAAACTTATTCTAAAATTTATATGGAGGGGGCTGGCCCCGTGGCATAGCGGTTAAGTGCGCGCGCTCTGCCGTTGGCGGCCCAGGTTTGGATCCTGGGTGCGCACCGATGCACCGCTTGTCAGGCCATGCTGTGGCGGCATCCCACATAAAGTGGAGGAAGATGGGCACGGATGTTAGCTCAGGGCCAGTCTTCCTCAGCAAAAAGAAGAGGACTGGCATGGATGTTAGCTCAGGGCTGATCTTCCTCACAAAAAAATAAAAAATAAATAAAATTTATATGGAAAGAAAAAGGCCCTAGAACAGCCAAAACAATTCTGAAAAAGGAAAATAAAGTTCAGCAGCTACAGTAATTAAGAGAGTGTGGTACTGGTGGAGGGACAGACTCCACCAGACATGGATTAAAGGAAAAGAACACAGAGCCCAGAAATAGACACACATGAATAAGTCCAACTGATTTTTGACAAAAAGAAAAAAAAGAACTTTGACCTAAACTTCATATCTTATACAGAGATTAACTCAAAATGGATCACACATTTAAACGTAAAAATGCAAAACTATAAAACCTTTTACTATGAGAAAATCTTCACGATCTAGAGCTAAGGAAAGAGTTTTTAGACTTGACACCGAAAGCAAGATCCATAAAAGGGAAAACTGATAAATTGGACTTCATCATAATCTAAAACTTGCTCTGCCCAAGACCGTATTAACCAAAGAATGGAAACAACCCAAAGATACTTCAATGAGCGAATGGTTAAAACAACTGTGGGAGCCCCATGGCAAGGAATGTCACTCAGTAATAAGAACAAACAAACTACTATTACAAATAACCGGATGAAACTCTAGAATATCATGCTGATTGAAAAATACCAATTCCAAGACGTTATATATTGTGATTCCATTTGTATAACATTCTTGAAATGAGAAAATTAGAAATGGAGGGCCGGCCCCGTGGCCTAGCGGTTAAGTGCTTGCGCTCCGATGCTGGTGACCCGGGTTCGGATCCCGGGTGTGCATCGACGGGCCACTTCTCTAGCCATGCTGAGGCCGCGTCCCACATACAGCAACTAGAAGGACGTGCAGCTATGACATACAACTATCTACTGGGGCTTTGGGGGGGAAATAAATAAATAAATAAATAAATAAAATTTAAAAAAAAAAAAAAAAAAAAAAGAAATGGAGAACAGGACAGTGGTTGCCAGGGGTGGGATGGAGGGGAAGTGGGTGTGCTGCTGAAGGGCAGCAGGGAGGACACTGGGGTAACACACTATGTTTACAAGATGTTACCACCGGGAGAGCTGGCTCAAAGGTACACGAGACCTCTGTTATTTCTTACAACTGCATATAAATCTACAATTATCTCAAAATAAGAAGTTTAATCAAAACTAGAGTCTCACAGATATTATGAGTAAGATGGAGGAAAAAGAGAACTTCTGAGAGATGCCTGGCATGGAAGGAGATTGGCCGCTGGGGAGAGTGACAACAGGCAGATGACCCCCAGCACCCCACTCTGGATTCCTCAAAGGTGCTCTGCCCAGAACCAAGGGTCATTAAGGATTCCGTACTTCATTAAGTAAGTTTTTATCAATACTTCAATTGTCCTTCAAACATGGGAAGATCAAAATGGAAATCTTGTCAAAAATGCCCAGGAAGCAAAATCTGAAAGAATCCAGAGTCCAGTTGAAGGCACAGCGCAGAATGTGGAGGAAAGGGGGTGCCAACATGCAGAATGTAGTGTGGCCTCAGGTCCCCACTGGCTGCAGCAGGCGCTAGAGACAGCCTACACTAAAGACAGGAGCCCAGCGAAGCAATGGTGAGACACAGGCGAAGGTGACAATGCTCTTCAGAACACAAAATGGCCAGAGACAGAAACGACACGCTAGGCAGCTCTTCCTGTCGGTTAATAACTCAACGACGGGAAAAACGTATTTCAAAACAATGAACAAACCACTTAACAGAGTTGTGTCAACTTTCCCCAAAGTGCATGCGAGGAAAAGTTGCACATCTTGTTCAAATGAAGTCCTCAGCTCCAGAAAAGTGAAAGGCTCGTTATTTCCATACCTCCTACTGTTAGCATTCGAAGTCGTTCCTTGAAAACTGCAAGATCTGAGAGGCAGAGTGGGGTGGCATGGGTGAGCGCAGAGGAAAAAGACAGGTGAGAGTTAGTTTAAAAAAACCCCAAAACACCCAAAACCCTACACCGTTACCGCAGTGACGGGTAGCACAAACACTGTCACACAGACACAGACACCGAAGGAGAACAGGGTGGGTTACGTGATCTGAGAGTTATTTTGGTAAACATGGAAACCGCTCATAAACAGCTGGAATATAGTGAATCTAAAGGAGGGAAAGGCCGCTCCCTGACACTCGGAAGCCATCGGGCGGCATTGTCTGAGACCTCCTCACTTCACCATCCCAAAGTGGCTGACACACAGCTCTCCTCGAAAGTCCAATCCACCTGAGACTACTTTGGGATGAAAAAACTGGGGAAAAGAAAATGAAAAAGCCCAATTTTTAGTGTACCATTCCTCAGAACTGGAGCATCAGGCAGTGGACCAGACCCTAAACCTCAAGATTCTGACAGATTCTAAAGAATGGAAGGTGGGTCTTGGTCTCCCAACACAAGAAGGCAGAACTAGAATGGAGAAGCTCAGCTGCTGAGAACACAACCCAAGAGTCACACGCACAGCTGCACACTCCGGCCCATGAGCTTTTCACTGTACCACACCTGGAAGATGTTTATCTGGACACACAAAACACCTTCTCCTGACCCTCGTCGCATGGGTGCGTGGGCCCAGGAATGGGGACAGGGAGGTTCAAGGTAACTGGGTGCACAAGGCCCAATGGCTAAGTGGTCAGAGCATGGTCACCATCACTGCAGCTGCCCCCTGCCTTGGGAGAGCAGAGGAAGGCCAACTGACGTTTCCTTGGAAGTTGATGGCAAGAACTCTGACTCAAAGAGGACACAGGGACTCCTGCTCTGGGTGGGTAAAGCTCTCCTCCTTGCCTTGGGGACAACAGCACACACAAAGATCTTAGAGCCAGTGGCTCTTAAGACAACAGAATATCCAGGTTCTGCACAAAAGTGTGGATGTTTTGCTTAAAGCAAGAATAAGGAGTCTTCATTTTTCTCCTTCAATCCTCAGAATCAAGACCTAGAATCACACCAAGTGGCCTTTGGCGCTGCCTGTGGAGTTCCTCCCAGCCTCAAAGGGAGCTGCAAATGCACCATCTCTGTCAAAAAATCTAAACGCAATATGATAAAATGTTTACATTTGTTCATTCTGAGCACTGGGTATGTGCACGCTTTTATTTTTATCTCTATTTTTTTGCATTTTAAAATAAAATGTGAACACAAGACACACCAAAGGAGAGTGAAAGAGAAGATATTCTGGTTATCACTTACAGAAAGCACACAGGATTCCCAGCACCTGAGCACTTTAAAATATTTTTAAAAATTACTTCTTGATGAGTACAAGATGCTCTGCTGGAGAGGCAAAGAGTGGCTGGGATCCAGTCATGGTGCTTCCAAGCGACGCATAGCTGGCAAGAAGCAGGGCTGAGACGCTAGGCCTGGGGGTGCCTCGGTCTGCCAGTTCCTGGGCGGCAAGGAGGGAGGACACCCCCTGCAGGGGACGGACCCACCATGACGTTAGCTCGCTTGCCCTCCTGAGTCACTTAGGGAACCTAATCCCAACCTTTCACTCAGTTGTCTGGTGGCACTGCACGCTGCACACAGCAGCCAATAAATGTTAAATGAACTGCTCTCTATAGCTCTGAAATTATGAAAGTTGATTAAAAATCAACTCTACTTTTAGCTCATTCTTCGCAGCCATCAAGGCAGCAAAACTTGACTGGGCAGACACCAGAGCGCTCTAGAAGTCAGGAGGAGGGGCGGGGAGACTTCATCCCCTGCTGTGCTGGGAATGAACAAATTCATTTAAGAAGCTAAAATTCTGTCATAATTTTGGACTTCTGAATTTGCTTTTTAACTACTTAAGTTCATTTCGTAAGACTGACAATTTGCAAACACCAGTGGTAAACAGAAGTTTCATGCTTTCCTCCCTTTTATTTATAGAATTTAAGTAGTTCTCCTTTAATCATGTTTAAAATAAATCTCAATCATTTTTGTCACTGTGAGCAGTTATACTACAGAATTTATACAGAAACCACAGACGATGACACTTAAATTGGAATCTAATTCAAACGCTGCACTTGAAAGAGAAGAAGAAACTGAGGACAAGAGTTAATGGGAACTTTCTCCAAGTCCGCAAACCAGTCAAGGGCAGCTCAGCTTGGGCCAGAAACAAGACTGCCCAGTGCCCCCTCCCTACCTCAACGGAGCAAGACCTGGATGCCAGCACAGGACACCAGCCCTAAGGCAAAACGGTGTCCAGGCTCAGCTACGTCTGCGGTCAAGTTGTTTCTAGTTAAGATGGCAACGACCTCACAGGACTCTGTCTGGACCTTTCTGTCAATAGCCACACCTTGAACCTTCTTTAGGGCCAACCAGGAAAGGCCTTGCTAGGAAACCTGATCCTGTCGGGAAGAACAGTCCGGCCTTCCCATGGACGCGTGGTGCAACGTGTGCCTGGGGAATCTCATGCTGGAGCTCCCAACCTTCCTCCACGGGATGTGGGGTTGACGGTACAACCTGGCACAAATCAAGATGTGCTTCTGGGGTCTACATGGAACCTAGCCCCAGACACAACACATCCTGGGAAAAGGTACCCTGTTCCTAGCAATCACCCACACAATTATGGAAGATAACGCACACCTAATTGAGAAACTGTTCTAACACTTAAGTTTTAATTAAGATAATGACTAACTCCCATCTCAACAATACTTCTGCTGCATTCACAGTATGTTCCGTGTGCACACAACGTCTGATGGTAATCCTGATGTCCCAAGAGTACCCAGGAGCTCTGCATGTCTGCCAAGTCTGCTATGACAGGTAAGAGCCTACCTGTTGATTATCTCTCCACCTGTTGCTTCAGGGGCTAGGAGAATTTCTGAGATGTTAGGATAGGGACTCTAGGCCAGCATTTCCCAGCCTTCTCAAAGTTGGTCAGAAAGATCAAGAACTCAGCAGAAACCATTTCACATATTCCACTTTATTTAACAAATTCTGGGCAGATACAGCCCTGTTCATACTGCAGACCAGTATCGGCCGCCCTCAGGAACAGCTTCCTGCCCTCACCCACGGCTCACACCTGCCCAGTGCTGCCCGTCCACCCTTTGTGCTTCTCCAACAGCAGACTAGGGTCTCAAATGTATGGGTGTGAGCATCACCTGAGCCTCAGTTTCCCCACAAGAAAATGGAGAAACTGTGCCTGCATCTGCAGGAAGAGGGGAAGGGCAGCTCAGAGGTGGCATGAGAGGGACTCAAGCTCCGGGAAGGCCGCTGTGTGACTCAGAACACCACCGCAGTCACTCACTTACCCCAGACCTACATGAGGCCACACAGCCCACCCTGCTTTGGCAGGTTCCTGCACCAGAGCTACACTGCTTCCTAGTCACTCGGGTTGCTGACCAGTCTTCACCACTACCTAACTCCTGTGTGACCCTGGGCTATTTGCTCGATCTCTCAGTTTCTTTCTTTGTTTTTTTTTTTGTGAGGAAGATCAGCCCTGAGCTAACATCCATGCCAATCCTCCTCTTTTGGCTGAGGAAGACCAGCTCTGAGCTAACATCTATTGCCAATCCTCCTCCTTTTTGTCCCCCAAAGCCCCAGTAGATAGTTGTATGTCATAGTTGCAGATCCTTCTAGTTGCTGTACGTGGGATGTAGCCTCAGCATGGCCGGAGAAGCGGTGCGTCGGTGCGTGCCGGGGATCCGAACCCGGGCCACCAGTAGCGGAGCGCGCGCACTTAACCACTAAGCCACGGGGCCGGCCCTCTCAGTTTCGGAATTTATCTCACTACCAGTGAGTCCCATAGCTACTTATCTTAAAAGATTGTTAGTAATCACACTAGCTCACATCCTCATGGAGCTTAGTTAAGCCCCAGGCACTTTTCTAAGAAGTTCATTTAATTTTGAAAACAACCTTACAGATGAGGAGATGGAGGCACATAGCTCGTCCTGGCAGAGCCGGGGCTCCCACCTAGGGAGCTGGTTCCAGAGGCCAGGCCCTGAGGTTAGGATGAGAAAATGGCTATAAAAGTGCTCTAGGAACTGTCCAGTGTCCAGGAACAGAGGGGTCATGTTGGGGTCAGTTGTTTCTTGAAGACCTGAATACATCAAGGTGAGACAATTCAAGACTAATTTCCTACAGATTCAAATATATATGGTTTATACTTTTTCCATTTTTTTCTTCCTAAAGAGAGAATTTATCACAACTTTTATGCCACACTATCTCAAATTCTCAGGACGAAAATGCACTTTTTGCCACAAAAGGGGGCTGTTCCGTGACTTTCTCCTAGTGGTCCTGAAGGGCTCCTGGCCAGAGGATGCAGCGTCTCTCCCTCAAATGAACTCAGGAAGCTCTGAGTTCCTCTGTGTGTTATCTCCTGGTTTATCATGTCCTCTTGCCTGTTCACCCTCACCGTGTTGATGCTAAACCTCACAGAAGCACAAACACTTGGGGACACTATTCCAGAGTGGAATGTAAGGCAAGGCTGACATAGCCTAGAAAGAACTAGAAACAACAATGGAGGCCCTGCCTCTGCCCTGAAGAGAGCTGTGAACTGAGGAGCTGGGCAGTGTCGACAGGCCTGGGGTTTCTCACCCTTCACAGATTAGCTAGGTTGGGATTGCCGGGGAGACTTCCAAGAAACCTCGGCTGTGGCTCTGTCCTGACCTGATCAGTCTCAAGTAGGACAGAGGAGAGCTTTAGGCCTCCCAGGCATGAGACCTGAGAACCACCAAAAAAGGTTCATTTTGATACCAAGAAACTGGCCACTGTGGATGCCACTGGGTGATGAACTGGGGAGATGCCACTTCCGGCAGGAGAGGGAGACCTCCACCTATCCTGTGCCTTTCTTGTTCAAAGGCTTTGCCGTATACAGAACACTAACCTCTGAGGCCCGTGCCCAGGCTGGTTTGGCAGTTGGGGCCCTTCTCTGGACAGACGGCCCTAGGCCCGCGGGCCTCCCAGATGGGGGGCTCTGCTTTGCCCTCAAGCACCCGGAGGGGACACCCCACAGGGGGTGTGGGTCCCAGGCCCCTCTCCTTAGCAGGACTCAGGGTGCTGAGGGGGCTTCAGGACAGGTAAGCACATGCTGTGTTGTTGGGCCTGGGTGCATAGGGGCTAAGTGGTGAGGAGCAGGAAAGAGGCTCCAAGTGCCCGGGGGACACTGCAAGGAGAAGCCTCCTTCTTGGGAGCACAAAGTTGTCACCACTGAATAAAGTAGCAGGATTTAACTGATGCCTTGTCTGCAATCTGAACTGGTCCTATTCAATCATATCCCAGAGGGTTTCTTGAATCTTTCTTCCTAAAACTGCAAAGGGCAGGTACAAAGTGGAGGAAACCCTATAATATCCAGGAGTGTTTCTGAAGTGAAGACAGAGCAACGACAAACTGCTAACACTGGTCCCAGAGCCAACCCTGTTTGAAAACTAGCCTTACCTGACTAGTGTCTGACCCCCCAGGTCATACCTTGGTAACGCCCTTAAGGGCATTTGGGTATTGCAGAGCATTAGAGGCTGTTATTTAGAGGAGGTGAATTTCGTCCCCTCTCAAAGAGCAGCATTAGGCAGGTAGGTAATCATCAGTTTTGTTAGCATGCATAGTGTTTCTTGTGAACAACCTGGTCATTTCAAAATTAGTCACGTCATCATCTCTTTAGCAAGGTTAGCAGCACGGTGACTTAGAGCAGATTAACTAGAGAGTGCAGCTGCAGGTGCGAGCCCAGCCACGCCCTGCGCTTCATGACAGCAGAGGAGGGGTGCAGGCGAGTGTGACAACAACCGCCTGAGCGCCACCCATGGGCCTCCCTGCACGCCGGGGACGCCTTCCAAAGTTTCCTCAGTGTGATCACCGGCATTTAAGAATCCAGACACCCGACTGCACAACTTGCTCTGGAATTCACCCCGTCAAAGGCAGGCCACACCGTGCTTCAGAGTGGATGGCATGTGACAACAGTTCTGAGCAAAGCCTCGTCTGGGCAGAGGCAGCACTGCACTGAGATTTGGAAACCGAAGCCAGAAGAGCTCGTTTCTGGAATATCTTCTGACTCGCCTGCCCAGATGGGTCATCTTTTTCTCTGTGCCACAAACCTTTTCTGCCCCAAATTTTACTTTCCAATTTTGAGACTTAGAGCTCATACAATCTGGCTGAAAAGCTGGGATAAAAATAACTTGCCCAAAACGCACTAAGGCTGCATTACCAATAAATTTCAAGTGATCAGAATGAAGGAAACTTAAGAGTCTTTCCCTTCCGTCTGTGGACATCTGGCTATCACAAGCTGTGACACAGAGAGGAGCTAAGCAGCACAGCGCTGACCGCTCTCAGACCCTCACCAAGTTTGTCTGTGGATGAGATAATATCAGCGGGCACGGAGGAGTCCAGATCAGCATCCAAAATTCCCAGGGGGTCCAGCTGTGCTACATGGTGCCCTCGTATCTACGAATGGGCCAGCGATGGAGAGGGAAGGACACACACAAAAGGACAGGAGAAAAAAAAGAGGGAAGGGGTAAAAAAAAGTAAAATTACATTAAAATTAGCGTTTACAGATTAATTCTCACCCACGTTTGAAGAAACAGTTACTGGAGCATCATCAAAATTTACACAACTAATTCCGAGAGGATCAAGTTTTGCAATGTGGTGACCCCTGACCTGGAAGCAATAATACAAGCAGTCATTAAGCAGGTTCCGCGGGCCGTGGGGGTGGGGGTGGGGTAAAAGTCAAACCTTTCCCTGACAGCACCAATGAAGCCAAATAACAAAATCAGTTTAAAAAAGCCTTGGAAGGTTTTATTTTAAAAGCACTATCATGCATAAGTGCACTTTTATAAAAAAGGGAAAAATTTCTCAGGTTATGATAAACTTGGCAGTCTAAAAGGATCCATTTCTTGGGATCCTTACAGTTTCCCTGGACACATGGAAAGAGGATATGCTGGGGACTCTTGCTCCAGCGTGAACATAAACTGTCCCTCAGGAAGGAGGGGAGGTGCTAGTGTAGGCACAGGTACGAGGTGGGGTAGAGAAATGCCATCTTATCCACAGGGCTGTCCTTCCGAGTGGGTCAGGGCCCAGTGGGCAGAACAAAAGACGGCTACAACAGGGACATCAGCATCTGATCTGAACTGTTTATTAAAAAACCAAGAGAAAGAAAATCCCTTCCAATTTTAAGTTTCTTTAAGTCTTGCATATTTTATCCACAATTTCTTGCTAGCAATTTGAGAAGGCGAGCAGCTGCAGAGAGGTCACTGAAAGACCAGCTGACATTACTGAGGCTGAATGAGTGCAGGCAATGGTTAGAACATAGGCCCCACACCTCTCTCCTACAGAAATGTCCACTGTGAACAGCACTTGAGAGCACATGGCCCTGCTATTTACACAGCTCACGTGTCTTCTTTCACCTGCCTTGGGGGGAGAGCCTGACTTGCCAGGCCCTGGCATGACAAACCCACCGCCTTCCCCATGCTGCCTGTCCTGACAACTGTGGCGCCTGGCCCGCACGGCCCCTCCAGGAAACAAAGTGTTGGAGAGAGGAGAACTGGGTGTGATTCCCCTGCCACATAGCAGCAATGCACGAAGAGGCAGCAGGGGAGCCTAGATCCCCAGGGCTGCCGGAAGGGATGCTCCAGGCCTGATTTCTCCTCTTCTCCTCAGAACTACACACAGACCAGGTGTTAAGGTCTGACTTCTGGGCTCGTCCCCACGCCAGGTGCATATCCTGGGAGAGGTTCCTGGGCTCTGAGAAACGCTGGGGGAGCCCCGTTCTGCCCAACCCTCCTCCAATGGGGCCGACCACTAACTGGAATGCTCTTGGGGAGATTGCTCCTGCCCCTTACCCCTCTACAGGCTCAGCTGCCCCTCACTTGCCTCTTCCTGTTTCCGTGGGCTCTGCTTCTGTCCCCAAACTCTACAGGTTCATTTTCTCTTACCATATTTGGGCACTAGCAACTGAGAAGGGAGCAGCACACCCCTCCCAGTCACTAGCATTTCCCCTGATGCCCAGGCGCTGACTGCCTTTCCCTGCCTACAAATCTTTCTTGCCAACGTATGGAAAGAAATAAGGAGCTCTTTCCAGAGGAGGTACTAAAGGCGACAGAGGATTTGCTCAAACAGAGTGCGACTGTACTAGTTCCTTTTCTCTTGTCATATTTCATTTCTGCCTCCCTAGGCCCCAGGGCAGGGAGAGAGTGCCTCGTGCTTGGGTGCGGGGGAGGTGAAGGACAGCATTCACTCAGAAGGCTGGTCAGCGTGGTGCCGGCTCTCACGGCTGGACGGCCGGCTGCTGCCGCCACCACCTTACCTGGTAGGCCCTGATGAGAGACTGCACCGCCAGGTGATCCTCCACCAGCTTGTCCACGTTGGGCTGGGCTTCCACCAGGGGCTGTGCTCGGGCCAAGGCAGACAGGGAGCCTGGGCTCAAGGGGAGTGGGCTCTGGTAGGCGGTGCCCGGGGGCGCTCCGGCATTGGTGTTTCGGAAAAAAATGTCCCACGACTGAAGGCAAAGAAGGAACACACGTGTTACTGCACTGCTCACCTGGGGCCTAGGATTCATTTTTAGCCAAAAACAGAACTGTTCTTGGCAGGCGAGTTGCATCGGTTACGTTCATCTATCAGTAGGCTGGGTGGGCTGACTTCCTCCTACTCTGGACAGCTACTTCTCCCTCCAAAGAGTGGGTCTCCCGGAGCGGGGCCTCCGCTTCCACTCTTCTCCCAGGATGCGTGTTCTTACCCCCACTCCTATGACACAGATGCCCTGTAGCTGCCCTTCCCTCAAAACCCCAAAGGCACAAGGCCAAGCAGCTCTACTGCACTCACACACACCGAGTGCTTCCACACCGAGCGGCCCAGGAGGCAGGGGGACAGAGGCTTTCCTGTCCTATCTGTCCTCCAGCCTGGTTATCTTAGCCCTCCTGTCTATAGGTCTGTAGTCACCCGAGATCCTCAAACCCCACCTAAGGGGTTCTGAGTGGACCTAGAGTCTCTCTTAAGACCCAAGAAACTCAGCACAGCCTTCTGGATCCAGGCCTGCCTTGCTCATGCTCTTCCTCCCCGGACACAAAGCAGGAGGGGGCCTTTGTGTAAGAGGCAGCCCTGGGCTTGGACCTGTGAAGCCTGAAACGTTCCCCACTGACCTCTAGAGAAATCCAGTCCTGGGCCACAGAATGACATACTGGTCAACGACGGACCACATATATGAAAGAGGTCCCATAAGATTAGTACACAGAGCCTAGGTGTGTAGTAGGCTATACCATTTAGGTTTGTGAAAGTACACTCTATGATGTTCGCATGACGATGAGATCACTTAACGATGCATTTCTCAGAACGTGTCCCCGTTGTTAAGCAAGGCACGGCTGTGGTCTTGTCCACACTTCAGGAGGGCCACTGGGAGCTAAGGGCTCAGGGTGTTGAGATCTTGGCAAGTTACCTCACCCTCTGTGCTCAGTTTTTTCATCTGTAAGATGAGGATACATATCTACATTCTTCATATGTCTGTGGGAAAGACTAAATCATGTAGTGAAAGGCACTCAGCACACAATCCGGTAGGCAATAAGAACTTGATTTGGCATTACTATGAGTTTTAATCTCCTTTGTGCTAATGTGAACTAACTCATTTACTTCTTTTCCTACTATTTTTGGTTATTTCATGTTTGTATGATTTAATTTATAATTTGCATATAGTACGAATTATAATAGTTTATTCATCTCATACAAACGTGTTGTTTTTTAAAAAATATTTTAAAGGTCAGAGAAACGAATAAAATTCCTTTGCAAAAACAAAAAACAAAAAACCCAAAACTAAAACCCAGGAAGTTTAGAAACATAAAATCATTGTCTTTCTTCTCTGCCATACATTTTCCAGTTTCTAAGTTTCTTCCATCAATAAACTGATTAGACTTCTTGAAAAATCTGGAGAGGAGAAACTTCACTAGATTCCTGTGTTCGCCTTCTTAATAAGCGCTACCAAGATGTTATCCAGATGTGCTCACTGGGGCTCAGGCAGATATGGGTCTGTCCGTGTCCGGACAGAAACCATGAGGTTGGTCCTTAGGGTCTTCTGGCTTTTCAGGTGGGCTCTTTGCAGTGCTGTCCAAGGCAGAGATGCACCTGACTCAGACGGTCTCCTCTGAGAGACCACTGCATGCTGCAGCCGGTCACAAACTACTCACACACACGCTGTGACGAGTGCAGGCCTGGAACACCCAGCTCACAAGAGCAGTCTGGCTTCTCATGAAAACTGTTTTTGAGAGGAGCTTTACAGAATGTTTAAATTCTACAACAAGAACATATTTCTTTTGTATTCAGAAAAAGTAACTTTTAAAAAGCAAACTATTAGGGCGATGATTGTACAACATGGTGAATATATTAAAAACCACAGAGTTGTCCACTTTTCATGTGAATTATATCTCAATAACAATTTTAAAATGTTTTAAAAACAAGGTTTTACTGTTTTTACCTTTCTGGTTAATTTTCAGTGTGTCAGCTCATGGTAGAAGAGATTTAGGGTTCTCTTCTGAAACCAGCCTAACGCCGACTGTAAGGCACCTTGTACCATGTAACCTGACATCCAAGCATTCCCCTGCAATCCGGGGCTCGGAACCCCTAGGACCGTTCTCTCACTCTTCCTCTGTCAAACTGGTTCCCATAGGCACTCTGAGGCCTCCTCTAACACAGGTAAAAGGTGGTATGTCCACCAGAGAAAGCACCTGACTTACTCTTGTGAGAAAGGAGAGGACGCCTCAGCACGAAGTCCCTAGGGCCAGGGAAGGCTGCCTCCCTGCTTGGCATCTGCCTGGTTCCTCACAAGGACATAGGAGCTGACATGCTGGACACCCCCAAACATTTCTGACTTCATGGAGCTTTTCCAGCAGGCTAGAGCGAGCTCCCTGCATTCTGGGAGCAGCTCTGGCCCAGGACTCTTCCTGGCTTCTGTCCAGGCCTCCAGTAACCAAAGGCCTGACCTAAAAGGAGCTCTTCAGATTCAGCAATGAGTGGGGCAGGAGTCAGCCCAGACTTGCCTGGCAAGAATGAACAGCATGCCACGTAAAACCTAATCAAGTTTCTTCTTTACTCCAATCCTGCTCCAGTGCTGGCGTCTCTACCCTCACCTGTATCCCCGGGGCTACGATGAGGCTGAAGGGCTGGGCTGAAACCTAGTAGCCGCTGGAGGCAGCATACATGACCCAAACTTTCAAGCCTTAAAGCAGATGGTCTTTTTTCTGCCTCACAGAATGCGTGAAGACGTGTCCAGAAATGCAGTGGCAGCTGCCCAACAGCAAGACCTTGGATCAGGTGTCCACCGGCAGCATACCAACTCCTCATCCTGATGGGCACCAGCTGCTTACGGATCCAGAGCCAAAAGGCATAGCAAAAATCACATGTCCTCCTCTCTTTGGAAAAATCAGCTTTGAAAAACAGGTACAGTAGTGGCAGCAGCAGAGGTGGGGGTAGCTACTGCGCTGATGCTTTGAGCACCTGGAATACCAACCACACTCTCCCTGGGAGAGGTTCAGGCAGGATTTACACACAGGGGATACCAGGCAGGGATACTGATCAGGTCAAGTGAGAAGGGCAGGGCAGCTCTCACATAAACAGCATCTCTCATCTGTGCTGACCTGTGCCAAAGCCAGTGGACAAGAAAATGAAAGGAACTTCCAGGGCCGATGCCCTGAGGGCACAGGCCTGGAGACAAAGGCTGCAGGGCTCTTTATAGCCCAGACCTGGGGCAGGGGTGGGGGCACCTGCCAGCATCGGGCCTCCTCTCTCTGACCTTCTTTTGTGTTCCGGATAAAACTCCAGGTGATTTTCTTTTTTTTTTTTTTTTAAGATTTTATTTATTTATTTATTTTCCCCCCAAAGCCCCAGTAGATAGTTGTATGTCATAGCTGCACACCCTTCTAGTTGCTGTATGTGGGACGTGGCCTCAGCATGGCCGGAGAAGCGGTGCGGTGCGCACCCAGGATCCGAACCCAGGCCGCCAGCAGCGGAGCGCGCGAACTTAACCGCTAAGCCACGGGGCCAGCCCTCCAGGTGATTTTCAATTGGCTGAGGACAACTGCACAGATGGAAATTCTGCTTCAGCTGGAGGCCGTCAGAAAAAACTGGCTCACACCAGTATTGCAGAGAGCTGGGAACCCCTGGGAAAGAATATGCCAGGAATGCAGCTTCGGCCTTTCCTCATGGCGGGTACACACCACCACGTTGCTTACCCACAGCTCGGCCAGGCCCTCCCACACATTCTAGGCAGGTATGGGCCTCTCCACTCAGGTGAGCGCCCGCCCGCCCTCAGACAAGGAGCCCACTCCAACACAAAAGGGCCCCTTCCACCATGACTCGAAAAGTCTTCACACTTGGGTGACAGAAAGCTCTGTAGACTGGAGCCACTGCATACACCTGGCAAAACCCATCACACTGCAACTTAAAACACGTACGTTTTAATGTAAGTCAGACCTCAAAAAAGTTGATAAAAAAACAGGCTGAGAGTGAAGGTCCTTTTAGGCCTGCAGTTCTCACCACCCCACAGATGCTGAGCCTGACTTTCTCTCCCCCTCCCTTGTGGCTGGCGGCTCATTCCTCAAGGAGATGTCCGCCCCTCCTCCCTGCCTCCCCTGACACCTGCTGCTTTCTGTTCTGCTTTCCATTAGTGCGGCCTGCAGAGCCCTCCCTGCCGGCGGCTCCTGCTGCCTGAGATGCTCACCATCTCCACATGCTGGCCCACGTCATCTTTAACGCTTGGTGTTGTCACTGCCTGGAGAGGGTTTCCCCTCCTGATAATCGCAGCCCTGGTCCGTTCAATCTCAACCTGAGATTTTATTTTCTTGCGTGTTTATTTACTTGTTTACCTGCAGCTGGTTCTGGTTCTCTCCCTGACAGCAGCTTCCCTGCTGCCAGAACTAAGTGTCTGCAGCTCCGCCACAAGGACACGTCACCACAAGGCTGAAGTGACTGGTCAGAGGGGAGCCCCTTCCCAAACAAAGAGAAAGCTTTAAGAAGATGACACCTGCGCCTGTCCCACCTGCTCCCTGCACCTGGAGGTGCGTCGCCATCATGTCATCGAGGCGAGCAGCCCCAGGTGTCTTGTTGAGTGAAAAAAACAAACCCCATCCGTGTAAGCCACTTGAGTGGCGTTCTCTCTTTCTCTGAGCCAAACTCATTCCAAACTATCCCTTGATCTTGTCTGGATGCCCTGAACCTATGGCTCGATGTGGACAGGGGTGGTGACTTCTACCTCCAGAAATATTTCAAGTGACAGAGGAGATGTGAGGAAGAGAAAGCACAGTAAGAGGCTGGTGGGGGGAATGTAATATAGTAGCACAGTAATCTAACAGCATGTTACATCAAAACCACTGATGACAAAGTTTCCTGAACAGGAATGGTTTTTCACCCATGAGAAACAAGGCAAAGTCCGATTTTGGCTTCTGTGTGGGGGTGTGGTACTTAGCTCCGAGTGTGTGGCCTTCTGCGTCAGACTAAGACAGGCAGGAGTCCCAGCCCCACCACACGGCAGTGCGCTGGTTTTCCCGCTTCACGTGCAACACAAGGAAGATTTAACTACTAATCTGCCACGCAGCCCCCACAAACTCACACTGAGAATCAAGGCATATGTTGCCAACGTCACAGCCTCCAACTTCTTCACGCCTCGGTTGCACAAATAACTTAGTAAGGAAACTCTCTGTCCTCCTGCCTGGCCTTGAACATACAATGGACAGACACAGACACTCAGTCCTGTCTACCAGAGGTGAGAGGGAACGGCGGCTTGAAGGGGTCAGGACCTCAGCCCGAGGAGGGGGAGGAAAGGCACCTGCCCCAGAAGGCCAGCTCCTCCGCCCGGCAGGACTAGAGGGTTCCACCACATGTGAACGGTCTTCCCAAAGGTGTGCAGGATGTACTTTGTGAAAAGGTGAGCACTGTTACTCAAAAGTTCAAATCCACAAATGTCACTGAGGCTGCCTATACACAGCGTGCATCGAGGTTTGAGGACAGGAAAACGACTACGATGAGCTCCTCTCTCAGGAATGACAGGACGGATGAGTGAATGTGTCACTTCAGAGCAGGGACAGGTGTCAAGAAATGAGGGGAAGGATGGTGCTCAGAGGGGAGGCTGGTGGTCTGAGCCCTACAGAACAGGTGGGTATGAGGAGCCTGAGGAGAGAGATGCATCACATGGCCACAGGGAGGGTGTGTGAGTGACCTGGTAGAGACAAGAACTGGAAGGTGGGCTGGGGCCAGGTCTCGGGTGGCCTGGCAGTGAGAAGTAACCCGACCAGCCTGGGTTTTGGTGCTGCTTCTGAGGAAGCAGTTACCTGTGTCCAGGAGCAGAGCCTGAGCCAGGTCAGGGCTGAGCGGGAGGAGGGTGGGGTGGCTCACGGACAGGCCCGTCAGCGCAGGTGTGGGCCTGCCACTAACCTCCCAAGAGTGGGTTTAAGGCCATCAGCTTGTTGCTGAAATGACTTAACTAAAATGTGATAGATTTCAAGTGTAAATAAGGGTAACATTCTGGTTGAAATGAAACCAGAATTCTTACTTTTAATTTTAGATAACTAACAGCATTAACTGCAGTACATGAAGGTGTTTTCAAAAGCCAATGCTTCTCCTATGCACCCCACAAACCTCCCAGACTTCCAACAACCCCGGTGGACTTCCCCTACAGTCACCATGCCCTTCTTCTTAGTTACAGGAAGCTCTTCGGAGGCTGCAGACACGTCCCTTTTCCTTTCATGTCAGAAGGAAGCTACTCCAGTGCTCTGCTCATAGTAGGTGCTCACCACGCTTGCTGAGTTAAAGTCAGACGGGTTCAGACTCCTTCACGGGGCTAAGAGCCTGACAGGAGTGGTGTCCGATGATATGTCAGGTGCGCTGCCAGCTGCAGTGCTAGGTGGGATGTCAGGTGTGGTGCTAGGTAGGGTGTCAGACATACTGCTAGGTGTGGTGCTAGGTGGGGCGTTAGCTGTAGGAACCTGGAGGGTCCAGAGTCCAGAGGCGCCACCTCACCTCACAAAAGGTGCTCACCTTGGAGGGTGTGGGACTGGTCACCAGGGAATGAGGTAAGCAGACTTTGCCCTGTTTATTGTCAGCAGATCACAAGCATCTCAGGGTCAAGTTCCTGGCTATGAAGTTCACAACAGAGACGGTTCATGGAGGTTTCAGCTTTTGAGGGGTGGCAAACATGCCAGCTGGTGCCCCTTTGCCCATCTCAAAAGCTCCCACTGTGTCGCATACACTGGCCAGTGCAAGTGTGTGCAAAAAGGGCCAGGCACATGACGGCACCCACTGCAGTGCGCCCGACTGCCGCCGGCTCACAGGATCGGCAGCCCCAGTCCTGCCTCCCACGGGCTGGGCGAGGCCAGGGAAGTGGCTTCAGCGCTCTGTGCCTGATTCTTTGCCAACAAGAGTAGGGAGCACAGGCTACTTAGGACACCCATGTACCTGCAAAGCTTTTTACACTTTAAGAAGCACCTGCAGGTATACTTATACTTCTTCAAGACACTGATGATCAAAGCTTAACCTGGGGGCTACTCATGCTTATTCTAGCTGTCGAACTCTACGATTTTGGGTTGTTCTGAACTGACTGGACCATTTCCTCTTGTCCAAAGTCCCCTTCAGATGCCACTCCTCGCCACTCTGCCATCTCCACTTTAGCAGTGGAATAAGCCCCACCAACCCGCAGTATACACCCTTGTGTGGAACATATCACCTGGTGGCCACCACTCCCATCTGCCAGTGCCCTGACAAGGACACTGATGTAAAACCACCCCGGGGAATGAGTGGGGGAGCTTCTGGCCACGTCGTGAGTGGACCAAACCCCAGGTGCAAAGGCCATCACACAGCTGATAAACTAATGACCACCAGTCCAGGCCTCAGACCCCAGCACTGTCACAGACAATCGTATTATTTAAGTTCTGATATTAACAACGCTTTTTTTTTTGGTGAGGAAGATTGGCCCTGAGCTATCATCTGTTGCCAATCTTCCTCTTTTTGCGTGAGAAAGATTGTCGCTGACCTAACATCTGTGCCAATCTTCCTCTATTTTGTATGTGGGACACCGCCACAGCATGGCTTGACGAGTGGTGTGTAGGTCCATGCCTGGGATCCAAACATGTGAACCCTGGGCTGCCAAAGTGGAGAATGCGAACTTAACCAATATGCCACCAGGCTGGCCCCCAATAATACTTTTTAACTGCTACAAACATGAAATTCAGGGCAACAAGTGACCAAGGAAAATGGATGCATGGCCATCCTGAAACAAGGGTTTGGCTGGTTCAGACTAATTCAGTCAAACAAACAGGCAGTGGCTCCCACAGCCAAGAACACCAGTGACTTGCTGGCCTACAGGTGCTGCTCCCCGAGCACCCTGGTGCCCTGGAGGGAGCTGGTGCTGCTCTGAGGTGGCAGGTCTTCCTAGCCACCCTGAACAGGGGCTCTTCTGGCTTAGAAAGTGCGCCGGCAAATCCTGCATTATTTCCTGAGCACCCAGGTTACTGTGCTTGCTGGCCCAGCTACGGTGTGGGACTGAGTAATTCATGTCTCTGCTGTACACGAAAAGGCTGCGCTGGGAGGTCTCTACAACTCTCCCGATGCACCCTACCTGCACCCACGGAGCCTTTCCTGAAAACACCGTGTGTGACTGTCCCAACGTCCTAATAGGATGCCCAGGTGGGGGAGGCCTGCAGTCGACTGCCCACCCCCCAAGAACCTTCATAAAATATCACAGCTTTAGGGCTAAGTGCTCTCAAAAGACAGCACCACAGGACGCATAGCACTGGACTTCAGACCCCTCCATCCACTAGCAGGGCCTTTCTCAAACTGTCCCCAGCTAAGGCCCAGCTCAGAGTGCTGCCCACCACCGAGTCTAGGAGGCACTAGGATGCAGCCCTGCCTGACTTGTCACCACAGAACTGTTTGTACCGGAAGCAGTTAAAATTGGGGGTTCTACTTGGGCACTCCTCAGTTATAGAAACCAAATGAATTTATGCTTGATTAGAGTGATGCCATTGTTTTTAAAGCGCAGTGTAGCCCAGGTGAGAGAACATCTCCAAACAACCTCTACTCTCTTCTCTCTGGATGAGTGTGCAAGTAAAACGTGAATAAACACCCAAGATTAGCAAAGAAAAGCTGCCTCAGCTCTACCCTATGGAATCTGCTGATAGTGGAATGATACTCCCTGGGTCTCTGCTCTAGACTACAAGTGGCGGCCCCGTCAGACCATATAGAAACCACATGTCCTCCCATGCCTGCACGAACACCCCTCGCAGTGGCTGTGCAGCTCCTCTATCAGAGCTGAGCCCTTTGGGCTGGCCTGAGACTGCTTTGACCAAGGCCAGGGGTGGCAGTGGCAGTGTGCAAGTTCTGGGCTGGCATCCAGCGCCTGCAGCCTCATCTCACCTCGCCTTGCCTTTCCTCTCCTCCTGGAGCTACCCTGAGACCTTGTAAGGGGGTCGCTTGGCCTCCAGGAGGATGGCAGGGCCCGGCGAACAGCTGGCACCAAGCGCCAGACATGAGTGGGGCCTTCCTGGAGCTGCAGCCCGGCTGAGCCTCAGCAGCATGAGAGCCGGGAATCATCAGAAAGACTACATTGCTGGTGTTTCAAGTCACCAAGCTTTGGGGCGGTTTGTTAGATAAACGCTCACGGAAACCAGACTTTCACTGCAGGAAAAGATTACATCCAGGACACCTATGACTGCACTCGTAAGCAGTCTTTTTGGCATTCTTCAGGAAGTGAGAGCACTGCCCTCTGCCCAGCAGTCTGTACCCAACAGGGTGTTCCATCGACTCAGAACAGCAACTCTCGAGGGAGGTTGTGAGGAACCACAGTGGGCATCTGGTCATCTGGCGTCCCTGGCCTCCAAGCTCTAGTGCACTGCCCCACCTAGAGGACACCTGCCCAGGTTCACAAAGCCGCTGCTGCAGCTTCAGAGAGAACTCTCGGTCTACAAGGCACGACCACTTTGAGAGAAGGCCCTAACCTCACGACCCACCCATGGATGGCTCCTTTTCCACTCTTGGTGTCCACTTTCCCCTTAAGGTTATTCTGATCTCTCTCTCCAGTCCTTTAATTACTGACATCATTTTTAAAAATTATTTTTGCTTAAAATGCAGTTGCGATATTGTGATTTATAAGATGACCAAAATATATATATGGTCTTAGTCCACAGTTCCTGGCTCACAGCTTCCAAAACCCTTGGAATTTCAATTTCCTAAGTGAAAAGAGCCATAAAGTTGCCTTTTGTTATGTTAATAAGGTGACTTTGGACCTCACTCAAGGGTCGGGGCTAGTTGCTAGCAGAACCAGCCGTGATCAGAGGACTGGGACTTTCAGTCCCACCCCAATTTCTAGGGAGGGGAGAGGGGGCTTGAGGGTGAATCAATTGCCAATGGCCAATGACTTAGTCAATCATGACCGTGTAATGAAGCCTCCGTAAAAACCCAAAGGAACAGCTCATCGGCCCTTTTCCGAGAGCTCTCACATTGTGGAACCAGAACACTTCCATGTGCCACCAAGCTGGGCCCCGAGCTCTGCGAGGACAGAAGGTCCTTTGTTTGGGACCTCGCCCTATGTATCTCTTCATCTGGCTGTTGATTAGTATCCTTTACTATCCTTTGTCACAAATCGAAAATCGAGTGAGTAATCGGGTTTTTCTGCATACTGTGAGCTGTTCTAGCAAATTAATTGAACCGAGGAGGGTCATCTTGTGGGACTGAGTCCTTTACGTCTGGAATCTGATTCCATCTTTAGATAGATCGTGTCAGATTTGAGTTCAATTCTCAGACCCCTATTGGCATCCAAGAACTGCTTGTCAGTGTGGGGAAGCACATACACGCACACAACACACAGGAATTGGGTCCAGAAACCCTTTGCAACAGTACAAAGCATAATCATTTAAAACCCAAGCTCCCAAAGGTGCAGCCCTCCTTTATGCTAAGCCCACCCTCCTTGGTGCAGGTGCAGTCAGCTCTCCATCAGTGCCAGGGCTCCCTATCTGACGCCCTCAAACTCTCTAACCACAGAGGGGTCCACGCTCTCACCATTTCACAAAATAAACAAATGCCCCTTGGCTTGATCTTGGAACCTTTCCATTTATGTGGCAGCCCAAACTTTTGGAGTTCACTTGCTGCCTCTGGCTCCTGGGCCCCCATGACCTTCTGAAAAGTGCCCACCAACTCCTCCCTGAACCCTCCTGGGCCCTTGTGTCTCTGTCTTTACACAGACACCCTCTCCAACGTCAGGCTCCTTCCTGACCATTCAGAAGCTGGCTGGTTCTCTCTGTACTTAGCTGTTGTTCCGCTCATCTAATTTCCCACTGGCCTGTGTGCTCAAGGGCCCTGCACATAGCACATCTCTTGGCAGTCTCTCAACAGTCCTCCAACAAAACCGTCACGAGCTGCAAACTGCTACGCAAGGACAGTGAAGGCACTGCTTCATGCTTCTTATACTTTTCAAAGGTGTTAATTTTATCTCCCTAACTGAACTGTATGAACACAACCCCTTCAGAGTAAAACACTGTACTGAAGTTAGGGAAGATACTCTCGGCTTGTGTAGTTGATTTAACATAACAAGTCACCATGGTTGAGATTCCTCCTGATGTAGGGAGCTGAGTATCATCAAGGGGCAACTTCAGAATGCTGTTTAACAGCCTTGATCATTGAAATCCCAGTAAGTATACCGTGGGCTTAAATATACGTATGTTTCTTCCCCCCTGAGGCTAGCACAGAACTGGGGCAAACTGCAGCCACGGCAGTTTCAAAGCTGCAGAGTGAAAACGCACATGTCACCCTGTACTGGGGAGGTTGTGCGTCTGTTTTTCCTCCACTTATCTGCTTCATTTACAGAAAATAACAGGATTCTGTTTCATAGCATAAAAGGAAAAAGCAGAACTGCCTGGGCCAGAAGGGCAGCGTGGTCAAGCTCCACAAGGGGGGACTGAGAGTCTGGGATCTCCATCTCGAGTGCTGCACAGGGTGCTCCTGCAGCGGCCACGCGGGACCAGACAGCTGTTTATTACACTTAGGAGCTGGCCCAAAGGAGGCATGAGAAGAAATGGACTCGGTTAACAAGAGGAAGACAGGCTTTAGGAGGTGGGCAGAAGTCACTCAGAAGGCCCAGGCAGGGGAAGTGAGCTCCGAGGCACTGAGGACGGCTGTGGAAAGCCCAACGACCACGGCAGAGGGCACTGCGGGGCAGAGGAGAACGGAGGGCTCTTCCACCAGCTCCAGCACTGGGACCAACCCTGCATCCTCCCCGGCAGGGCTGACACCAAGCTACGCCTGTGGGTGGGCACCTGCCTCCACTCTACAAATGCAGCCTGGCAAGGGCTCAGCAGTTTTCACTTAATTGTTTGTTTTAAACACTAACAAGGGCAATCTAGCTTTGATCCTAAATGCTTTTAAGGTGTAAATGAAAATAAGATGCTGCCATCTAACTTGTCCCCAACATGGCTGAGACCCTGAGGGAGGGCTTTGTATGCTGACAGAACAAGCCCTGGCTGAAGGTTCCTAATGGGGTCAAGTAGTGAGCTGCACTTGACAAGGTGTTTAAGACTAGAGTGCAGAGGCCAGACTGGAAGAGACAATGGTCTAGGAGGACCATACTATGGAATTAAGAGGAGGAGAGGGATGGCAAGACAGGGTGCAGAGGAAGACCCTGAGCCGACCAGTTAACTGGGCAGTAGGCAAGGACGCAGAGGCACCCAGAGCACTCAAGGGCTTGCAGCTCTGAATTGCTCAATTACTTTACCACAAGCACAGTTTTCACAATTAAACATTTAAAAATAAGTTTTCTTTAAAAAGAGGGATATAACAACCAGCTGTAAATTGTAAGGCCAAATGTGAAAGGCAGCTTTAAGACAATCACAAATAGCTGAATATAGACTAAGATTATAATACAGAATTATCTTGTTAGTTTTGTTGGGTGTGGTTAAGAACACACTCCCTTGTTAGTTAGAGCCTGACATCAGTACAGTTATGGCAGAAATGAGTCAGGTCTGGGATTGGCCTTAAATTACTCCAGTGGGCCCCCACCCAAAACAAACCAACAACAAGAAAAGTGAGTGAGGAAAGGAATAGATACTTAGACTGGCAAACTGTGGAGACCTGCTGAAGTTCGGTGATGGGTCTCCTCAAGGAGGTTCCTTTAAGACTCTTCTCTCTACTGCATGTTTGAAAATATCATAAAAAGTTTAAAAAGTAATATGAAAGCAGAGTGCAGAAGGCATGAAGGGGGAGATGCTAAATTTGTTCTGTGTCTGCCAGATATGAAGAAGTTCAGTCCTAGCAGTTCTCCATAAGCTCCCTGCAAAAGGAGGGGAGAGAAGGATGACAGCATCAGCCCTCAGGACCAGAAGCTCAACATGCCTTACCTGATGCAGAAATAGGAGATGATGATCAATCTAATTCTTAAAATCTAATTTATTATTTCTACCTAAACTATTTGCTCTAAAACAAGAGCATAAATGAAGCATTCTTAAGTCAACTATTTCTAAGGCCTTTCGTGGGTCACAAATGCCTTTGAAAATCTGATGAAACCTCTGGATTGTGTCCCTCGAAAAACAAGCATACATCAGGTATTAGGCCTAATTCAACTTGGAAAGGGGATCAATTCCATTTTCCTGGGATGGCAGAGGAGGGGGACTGATCTAAGTCCACTGATTTACATCATCCTGTCCCTCTCCCTCTAGAAGACGTGGTGTCCCCTGGAGAATCCGGGCAACAGAAACCAGTGCATAAAATCTGGCCCAAAGATGCCAACCTGTATGCAATCTCTTATTAAACTGAAATGCCCCTTTTTGAGATTCTCCACGCATACCCCTCACAGAATTTCTCAATGAGGTGCTCGCTATGACCCCCAGAGCCCAAGGACCCGATCTTCACCCTGGATTCTTCCCCAGCAGACTGCATCTGTGCCTGTCAGTAGACCTTTCATTGTGCTGTCCCACCCACAGGACAAATGACACTGTGACCACCCCAACACAGCCCAAGAACCTCTCAGTGCCTCCCAGCCATCATGTGCTACCTTCCTTGACACCATGTGGTAAAAATACTTTTCAAGAATAAGCAGAGGGGGGCCAGCTCGGTGGCGTAGTGGTTAAGTTCACGCCCTCTGCTTTGGCGGCCCGGGGTTCACAGGTTCGGATCCCGGGTGCAGACCCACGCACCACTTGTCAAGCCACACTGTGGTGGTATCCCATATAAAGTAGAGAAAGATGGGCACGCATGTTAGCCCAGGGCCAATCTTCCTCAGCAAAAAGAGGAGGAATGGCAATGGATGTTAGCTCAGGGCTAGTCTTTCTCACAAAAAAAAAAAAAAAAGAATAGGCAGAGCACAGAGCACAGAGGATTTTTAGGGCAGTGAAAATACTCTGTAGGATACTATAATGGTGATACACGTCATCATACACTTGTCCAAAACCACAGAATGTACAACACCAAGAGCTGACCCTATGTCAACTATGGGCTTTGGGTAACAATGACATCAACGTAGGTTCATCAGTTAAAACAAACGTACCATCTGGTGGGGGATGTTGATGGTGGGGAGACTGCATGTGTGGGGCAGGAGGTATATGGGCAATCTCTGTACCTCCCCTCAATTTTGCTGTGAACCTAAAACTGCTCTAAAGAATAAGTCTTAATAAAAAAAAAAAAGAAGCAATAATAATAATCATAATACAAATAACAATAATGATAATAGTAATAAATCTAAGGAACGGAAAAAAAAACTTTTCAAGGAAAATCGGCACCATTTATACCTGGTCTATTACACCCCCATAAAAAATCTCTTCAAAAAGCTTCCACAGCAGGAGCTTCACCCCTTCAGCCCCACTTTCCAGAGCTCTGCACCACAGAGCCACAGTGTGCTTCTTCACCCACCCAATCCCACGATGCCAGGCTTCACGCACAGATGTCCTGAGCCGAGATCTCTGGTACCCTGTGTACAACAAGGCGTGCTCTCTCAGGTGCTATTCTCTCTAAAACCAAATATAACTTAAGAAGACTTGATTGATTCCACAAAGAGGTATGTTTTGGAAAAGGCAGGCAAGGGACAGGCCTGGGCACGAGATGACAGTGTGATTCCAAAACCTCTGGGCTAAGTTTATTCTAGAGATAACCATGCAGCTACTGTCTTCAGAAACCTCTAACATCCACCATCACAGGCAAGGCCATTTTCACAGGGCACTTCTTTCTGGGCAGTCCCCAGATCTCCTCTCACAGGAAACCAGGTTTCACCTTGCTCAGGGAGCAAGATGGCTTCCAGGTTGCCACAGAAACAGGGAAGGATCCAGCTAGATGCCCTCGTTTGCTGAAATGAGGTTCAGACGCGACTTTGTGTGTGGCATTGTGACACAGTGACATTTCTGATGTAATAGGGCTGGTGGCTCCAGCAGTCACACCAATGTCTCTAATCTTAAATGTCACTAACACATCAGGGTAAAGCTGATTCTCAGGGGTCCAAAAGAAGCAGGTAGCCTTTTGATGATAAGACCCCAAGATTCAAGAGCAAAAAAAAGGCCAAATCAACAGTGATGACTGTCAGCCTCCATTGGGCACTTCTGTGCAGACACTGAGTACCTCACACATATTGCCTCCTTCAAATCTCCCCACGCCCTGCAAACAGGACACAAGGAGCCTGAGCAACTTGGGGACCCAGCCTCCAGCTCCTGCACTGGGCCCTCTGCCTGACCTAGAAACCAAGAAATGGTTATCAAAACCCATAAATATCACCGGCCAAAACACTACCAAGAAATTCTGCCACTAGCCATGCCCTATGTCAAGCAAATGCATGAAAAGAGAGGCTCTGATAAGGAAATGCCTTACATGTAACAGAGAAATTAGAAGGAAGCCTTCCCAGAATTTACATTCAAATACAGGAGAAAAACATGAGCATACTCATCTAAAATGTATTTATACAGAAATTACATGAGATGATTTTAAGTTTTTTTTTTTTTTTTTGAGGCAGATTGGCCCTGCGCTAACATCTGTTGCCAGTCTTCCTCTTTTTCTTTTTTCTCCCCAAAGCCCCAGTACATAGTTGTGTATCCTAGTTGTAGGTCCTACTAGTTCTTCTATGTGGGACGCCGCCTCAGCACGGCTTGATGAGCGGTGAGTAGGTCCCTGCCCAGGATCTGAACCAGTGAACCCTGGGCTGCCAAAGCAGAATGCACGAACTTAACCGCTAGGCCACCGGGCCAGCCCCTTTAAGGTGTTCTTAAGACAGTGGGATGGAGGAGCGTCCTGCAGGGTCATTCTTTCCATTCGCTTCCTTTCTTCAGCGTCTCCAGCCTACAACAGCTTTGGTGAGATCCTGCAAGTGGTGCCAGGGCTTCTTTGTATCCTTGTGGGTTAAACATGTTGTCTGTTCCGTGGAGGAAGGTCTCGAGCAAGCTGCACGTCAACTGAGAGGGGACGTCCCTTCAGAGAAGGCAGTTCCTGTTGGGCCAGGGCTGACAGCCAAGCTGGGCTGACACGGAGAACTCGGGTTGGTAGGGCTTCCAGCTCCTTGAGACACAAGCACTTACCTGGACGGCCAGCCAATAATAGGCCAAGACATCAAACACACGAAGACACCTGCTCCTACGAGCCTTACCTTGTGTACACTTTTTGGGTTTTCCAACCAAGCATAGTACATTTCCTCCACATAGTTCGAACTAGTCCCGCTGAGGAAGGGCTCTGCAGCAACGGGGGCAGTATAGCTCCGAATCTGCCCAAACGTCCTAGCTGCTGCTGGTCTGTTTTGTGAAAATGTCTTCACAGTCTGGGAAGCCGTCAACGGCCTCAACTTAGCAGCACAAGTCCTTAAGTGAAACATTCTTGTCCTGAAGGCACGCACGACTGCCTGCACAAGAAAAAAAGAAAAGTTAGAAAGAGCATTTGAGCAGATAAGCCTACTGGAAAAAAACCTTGCAGACTCTGGCTGGAGGAGACAGACTCTGTAAAGGCATTTGTGGCAGTGTGCCCTGCTTCAGTGCCCAGTCTGTGTTCAGAGAGCATGACAGGGCGAGAGCAGTCAACCCAAACCAACCATCTACGTACCGGACCCATGCTCAACACGTGGAGGCGGGAGCACGGCTGCAGAGCTTATGGTCTTCACCTACAAGTTTACAACTAGTTTGAGGGATAAGATACAACTTACTATATAATGATAAACGTGAATTCTTTAAGTTTACATACTGTGTAAAACAATTATAGAAACGGCAACAAAGTTTAATTAATTAAGCATTAGATTAGGATTAATTGCAAAATAAGAAAGATATTTTCTAATCTACGTGGAAACTGCAGAGCACCTGCAGGACTAACGGTATTCTAGAGAATACAGAGAAATTGGGAAAATATTTTGCTCACCCTCAAACGATTTATCTTTGAGCAGAAGAGAAAAAAATAAATAAAAAAACATTACAGAGAAAGCACTGAGTGCTTGAGAGGCACAGAAAATGCCAACCAAACTCCATGGGAGGACATGCTCTTTCCAGGGTGGAGGGAGGAGGAGCCCAGGAAAGGTTTCGGAAGGCTGCAGTTTTCAGGTTGGGCCTGGGAGGGCAAGAAGGATTTAGCTGTAAAAGGGAGAGAAAAGAGCAGACATTCTAAACAGAAGAGATGGTAGGAAGAAAGACAAAGAGATGGAAAAGTGTGAGAGACCACAGAAGAAGAGCAAGAACTGTCTGATGCTAGACAGGGCTGCAGGGTCCTGACACCACGTTTCCTAAGCACTGCTGAGCTGGAGGAGCTCTGACAAAGGAGTGAGCGGGCTTTCCAAAGGTTCAAAAGGAATGTACTTACAGTGATCATTAAAGAAAACTCTTCTTGCCTTGGGCCACTCTAGGGTCAGCAACTTGACATATTAGGACTCTTCATGAGCCCCACAGACTCCTGAGAAGGCAGGCACTAGCTCTTTCATTTTATACATCACCTTTCTGAGTTTCAGTTTCTTTAAGTTTCCCCCAAGGTCACACACAGGGCCATTAACAGCAGAGCCAGGATCTAAGCCCCATCAGGAGCAAAGTCCCTGTTGATGGCATCCATAAGCCGGAAAGGGAGGGAGAGACCAGGGCCAGAGGGAAGGACAGCCTGGACTGGACTGGGGCGGGGCCCGGCTCAAGGCTCAAGGAGGAAGGGAGGTGGGATGGATCTACTTATCTGCTTCTGATTTGAATGGACCTTGCGCTTGATGGCTGAAGTTTTGCTAAAACTAGTGTATAACTCTCTATTAAAACCAGCCATTTTATAAAAGAGGCAGATGCAGACCACGAAAGAGTTTATAAACTGTTCCCAGAGGGTCTTTTTTTAAATTTTATTTATTTATTTTTTTCCCCCAAAGCCCCAGTAGATAGTTGTACATCACAGTTGCACATCCTTCTAGTTGCTGTATGTGGGATGCGGCCTCAGCATGGCCGGAGAAACGGTGCGTCGGTGCGTGCCTGGGATCCGAACCCGGGCCACCAGCAGCGGAGCGCGCACACTTAACCGCTAAGCCACCGGGCCGGCCCTCCCAGAGGGTCTTGAACCACTTCCAACCACATCTAAGAATCCAGCATACCCCTGGGCAGGGACCTTGTCAGGAAGGAACAAGGACACTGGGCTGCTGTTCTCCTCCCAAGAATCCCAGCGGCCCAGAGGCACCTTCCAGTCACAGCAAAAGGGGCTCAGGGAGCGGGGGTGCCTCAGGGCAGGGCGCAGGGCTCACCATAGCCCTTTGTCCAGGGATACGAGCTGCAGGCTCCTGAATATGCCTCAAAGCAAGTGCCCTGGCTGTAAAGTTGGAATTACACCCCACCTCCAACCTACCAGAAGGAAATCCAAGCTCTGAAACATGCTGAGAATCACCCAGAAATAAGTGTTGCACAAACTATCCTCTACACTGTTGATAAGAACTTTACCTCTTGGCCCAAATATGATCGGAATACTCGTAAGGGACACTGATGGAGACAGCATCTGGCTTGCTCTGCTGCTTGGAAAAGACAGGTCAGCAAAAGAGAAAAGCAGAACAAGTGCTTTAAAAACAAACTAAACAAGAAACAAAAACTTGCTTTCTAAAAATTAAAGATAGACAAGCAATATATTTTGGATATAACTTTAGAATGCAACTGTAGGGCCAGCCCCGTGGCTTAACGGTTAAGTGCGTGCGCTCGGCTGCCGGCGGCCCGGGTTCGGATCCCGGGTGTGAACCGATGCACCGCTCCTCCGGCCATGCTGAGGCCGCGTCCCACACACAGCAACTAGAATGATGTGCAGCTATGACAGACAACTATCTACTGGGGCTTTGGGGGAAAAATAAATAAATAAAATCTTTAAAAAAAAAATAGCTATTTAAAAAAAAAAAAAAAAAGAAAAAAAAAAAAAGAATGCAACTGTAACCCGTGTTTTTTTTTCACCTTAGAAGTCAAAAGTTTTAAGTTACTTCAGCAGTTCTTCCTACTTCCAACTATGCCCCAATTTTTTCCACTAATAAATTTAAGGCAGACAAACAGTCGTCAAGGACATTACAGTGAAAATACTACCACTGCTGCTGTCAATGCTAATTTTTATTTATTATTATTCAGGTCCAAAGGAAAATGCTCCTTTTTTCCCTCCAATGTCACTATTATCTAGGCAGCTTGAAACACTCAATTGCCTCTGAGTTGGGTTTTTCCCTTAGAACAAACACAGCAGTATCACCTCCATTAACTGTCTGTCATTATTCAGTTGCTGAAATACCCAATTACAAGGCACTACACTAACAACCACAAAACTGCTCATTTCATCTGTTCTTCCCAAAGCAGTCCTCCAATATGATACTGTAAATAAGCCATGTTATCCAGCTATTTGCAGTCACTGAATCTGACAAACGGTTCAGTGCTGCCCAGCACAGTTACCAGGATAGCTAGCAATTTTCAAACTTCCTTTAAGATGACTCATCAGAAAAGCTGCTCTTCAGCAGATGGCTCAACATCCTGCTTCCATCCAGGGATGACCAGAAACAGCTGTTCTCTGTCCACAATCTGATGGACCATCCTTCCAATTCCAGAGTTAACTTTAAGAAAAGCGCATCATTTGGTAGAGACATTTAATTGTTCAAACACTTTCATGAACGCTTTGAGTTGTCCAAAACGTCCAACTGTTCTGATTTTTGGTTTGGAAGAATATTTCTATTTGACAAGAATAACAAAAGAATTCAGTGGGGGAAAGAATAGTCTTTTCAACAGATGGTGCTGGGACAACTGGAGTTCCACATGTAAAAGAATGAAGTTGGACCCCTACCTCACGCCATATACAAAATTAAATAAAAGTGGATCAAAGATCTAAATGTAATAGCTAAGACTATCAGTCTCATAGAAGTTTTATAACTTCCAAGTTAAAATGGAGTAAATCTTCATGGCCTTGAGTCAGGTAAAGGATTCTTGGTTAGAACACCAAAAGTACAAACAACAAAAGAAAAAAATAGATAAACTGGACTTCATCAAAATAAAAACTTTTGTGCTTCAAAGGACACCATCAAAAAAAGAAGACATAATCAGAGTAAATATTTGCAAATCTTATAACTGATAACGGACTTGTGCACAGAATATATAAAGAACTCTTATAACTCAATAAAAAAAGGAAAATAACCCCATCAAAAAAATAGGCAAAGGACACGAACAGACATTTCTCCAAAGAAGACACACAAATAAGCACGTTAAAAGATGCTCAACATCCTTAGTCATTAGGGAAATGCAAATCAAAACCACAACAAGATACCACTTCACGCCACTAGACTAGATACAATCAGAGAAAATAAGTGTTGGAGAGGACCTGGAGAAATTGGAAGCCTCATACAATTCTGGTAAGAAGTAAGCTGGTGCAGCCACTTTGGAAAGCAGTTTGGCAGTTCCTCAAAAAGTTAAACATAGAGTTCCCATATGACTCAGCAATTCCACTCCTAGGCATAAACTAAGAGAAATGAAAACATATGTCCACACAAACACTTGTACACAAATGTTCACAGCAGCATTACTCATACTAGCCAAAAAGTGGAAACAACTCAAATGCCCATCAACTGATTAATGAGTATACAGAATGCAGTATGGCTGTAGAATGTAACAGTATTAGGCAATAAAAAGGAATGAAATACTGACACATGCTGCAATACAAATGAACTTTATTTGAAATATTAAGTGAAAAAAGTCATTCACAAAAAAAGCAACATATTGTATGACTTCATTTATATGAAATGTTCAGAAAAGGCAAATCTATACAGACAGAAAGTCCATGGGAGGTTGCCTAGGCCTGGAGGCAGAGGGAGGCAGGGATAAGTCATGACTACTAATGGGTATGGGTTTTTTTTTTAGGGGGATGAAAATGATCTAAAACTAGATTATGCTGACGGTTGTACAACCTTCTAATATACTGAAGAACATTCAACTGTACAACTTAAATAGGTGAATTGTATGGTGTCTGAATTACTTCTCAATAAAATTGTTTTAAAAAAGAATATGTCAAAGAAAAAACGTAAGTGAACCTGTCAATACCAATAAAGTATACAAAATAAAACTATTTGTAACCCATTAATTTCAAGATGCAAGTATAAACCTATACATTTAAGAAAAACAACATTAAAAGAAAAAGCAAAAACCAAAGCAAAATTTGTTTTTAAGGGTTCAGTGCTCTGCCCTTAGGAAACTACATGCTGTAATCAAATACGACTTGATCTGTGTTGGGACCTTCCCCAGTCAAACAGCACACAACTTACCCAAGGCCACCGTCCCATATAGAGAATGGGGAAATAACCTGACTCCTGACACCTATCAACGTCACGTTGGCTAGGCAGAGGAGTAATTAAAGCAGCAGTGTCTAGCAAAAACAGCCTGGGTACAGCTTCTCAGGAAATGAGTATTTGAGGGAAAAGAGCAAGCATCACTAAGTGATTGTTACCCATGTGTGTTGCCTGACAACCATTTTAAAAGAACAACAATGCATCTTGAAAATATTTTCCATTTTCTTTTTTTTTTTTGGTTTCAGACTCATTAAGATTCTTATGATGAATCAAGAAGACGATGCTTGCTACATACCTATGGCTGTTACTCCATGCCTGCAATTTTTTTAGTTTTAGCAGTGATACAAAGAACATATGTAAAGAGAGAGCACAAATATCACTTCTCCCTTACTGGCTGAGACTCTCATAGAGTTCAACGTCTTTTACTTGTGACGTCTCAACAAACACAAGCTGAGGAAGACGGATGTAGTGAGGATTACTTTAAAACTGCAAAAGTATTTTGCCATTACTAGATGGAAACAACGGTTGAGCCTGCAGGGCAGACAGGCAGCGTGATTCTACCTTGCTGGATGAGCCTTAAATATGTCACTTGATTTGCGTTCAGTTTCCTTCACTGTAAAGCAAAGGGAGCAATCACTCCTGCTCCCTCACAAAGTTTTTTGTAATTATGATACAAACATGAAGGTACCTCGGACACGTTAAAAGTGTTTCTATGACTAAAGAATTAAAATTTACCAGGAAAAAAAGACCAACTAATAATATCTCTTAAAAAGCTGAAGTTGCCAAGGTAAACCTACACACAAGTTAATTTGGAGTGAGTAGCTGACCACATCACTGGGAGGGACTTCCACCTCCAAAGTTAGAACCCGGAACACCCTTCAGTGCAGGGGTCTGAAGGCTTGTCTGTCCTCGTCCAGACCCAAACTGTGTGACTGGAGGTGCCCTGACTGTGGTGCTCTAGGGTGTAGGTAAACAGGTACTGATTAGAGTATAAATTATTAAATCTTTATGGAAAGCAGGGCCAACTGTCAATATTTATTAAAAAATTTTAAAGCACATACAGGAGTTCTGTTTCCCACTAAAAGTAGCTAAAAACATAAGACATTACATTTAAAACAAAACAAAACATAAGACCCTTAAAGGTGGAGAGAAGGAGACAGACTGGGAAGGGACCTTGGGCACAAAAAGACACAACATTGAGTTCTCAGTTTTCTTTTTGCTTCATATAGCCCAGACTAAGTGCTGAAGAAGCTGACAAGCCAGAAATGCCAACTAATGTTGACAAAAAAAAGCTGCAATAAAAGCTTGCTCTCCCTGGCCAGAGGACCAGGAATGGGGCTGCCTAGCAAGACAGAACATTTTAAGCCAATAACCACTCTACTGCAGCCAGCCCCACAGAAAACACTGTGGCCCACTCCCACCCCCCATCCCATCTAGCAGTGTCAGAGGAGATCAGGAACTTCCACCCCCCCAAAATGCTAATGAGCCCCACACCCAACAATGTCAATGGAGGCCAGGAGGGAGCCTAGATGCCACTCTCGCCAGGCAGTAACAGGGCAGCACCCCTCCCCTCCCAGGCAAAGTGGAATCACAAAGGCCTAATGGGGAACTTACACCCACAGAGCAGTTAACAAGGAGTCCCTCCCCGCAGATACCAAGGAGGCCAGGTGGGGAGCCAGGATTCCATCTCCGCCCAGCACTAGTCAGCACCCCCGTGTCCCCCAGCAGTCTCAGAGGAAGCCTGTTCTGCTGTGCTCAGACATTTAAATAAAATTCAGAGTCTCAAAACATAGCACCCAAAATGTCCAGGTTGCAATTAAAAATCACTCATCACATAAAGAACCAGGATGATCTCAACCAAAACAAAAAAAGACAATCTATAGACATCAACACCAAGATGACAAAGATGCTAGAATTATCTGGTAAAGATTTTAAAGGAGCCAGCATCAAAATGCTTCCATTAGCAACTATGAACACACTTGAAACAATGAAAAATAAAAAGCCCCAGCAAAGAAACAGAAGACACAAAGAAGAACCAAATGGGGGCTGGCCCCGTGGTTAAGTGCGTGCGCTCTGCTGCTGGCGGCCTGGGTTCAGATCCTGGGCGCGCACCGACCCACCACTTGTCGGGCCATGCTGAGGCCACATCCCACATACAGCAACTAGCAGGATGTGCAACTATAACATACAACTGTCTACTGGGGCTTTGGGGAGAAAAAGGGAAAAAAAAAAAAAAGAAGAACCAAATGGAAATTTCAGAACTGGAAAATACAGTAACCAAAATAAAAAACTTGATGGGTTAAACCACAGAATGGAAAGGACAGAAGAAACTCAGTGAACATGAAGACAGAACAGAAGAAATACCCAATCTGAACAACAGAGAAAACAGACTGGAAAAAAAAAAAAAAAATGAACAGGGCCTCAGGAATATGCAGGACTATAACAAAAGTTCTACTGATGAACAAGAATGTCATCAGAATCTTAGGAGAAGAAAGGGGGAGGGGCCAAAAAAGTATTAGAAGAAATAATGGCTAAAAACTTCCCAAATCTGACAAAAGACATAAAGCTACAGATTCAAGAAGCTGAGAGAAACCCAAACAGAATAAACCCAAAGAAATCCACTCCAAGACACATCATAAACAAACTTTTGAAAACTGCAAACAATTTGAAGAGCATATTTCTGGCCAGAAACCATGCAGACCAGGAGAAACTGGCACAACACTTTTCAAGTGCTGAAGGAAAATAACTGTCAACCCAGAATTCTATATCCAGTGAAAATACCCTTCAGGAATGAAAGGGGAATCGAGACATTCTCAGATGAAGAAAAACTTAGAGAATTTACTGCCAGAAAACGTACCCTAAATGAATGGCTAAAGGAAATCCTCCAAACAGAAATGATAAAAAAGGGATTCTGCAACATCATGAAGGAAGAAAGAACAATGGAAAGAATAATATATAGGTAAATATAATTTCCTTCTCCTCTTGAGTCTTCTAAACTATGTGTAACGGATGAAGCAAAAATTACAACATGTCTGATGTGGTTCTAAATATATAGAGAGCAAATATTTAAGACAATTTTAAATGGAGGAGCGTACAGTGATGTAAACAGAGATATGTTTCTACACTTTACTCACACTGATAAAATGATGACACCAGTAGACTGTGACAAGTTATGTACATAAAAAAGCTATACAACACTAACAACAAAGTAGCAGAAAGAGAAATTAAGAATACCATCCCATTTACAATTGCAACAAAAAGAATAAAATACCTAGGAATAAACTTAACCAAAGAGGTGAAAGATCTCTACACCGAAAACTATAAAACATTTCTGAAAGAAATTGAAGAAGACGCAAAGAAATGGAAAGATATTCCGTGCTCTTGGATTGGAAGAATTAACATAGTTAAGATGTCAATACTTCCTAAAGCCATCTATAGATTCAATGCAATCCCTATCAAAGTTCCAACAACATTTTTCACAGAAATAGAACAAAGAATCCTAAAATTTATATGGAACAACAAAAGACCCCGAATAGCTAAAGGAATCCTGAGAAAAAAGAACAAAGCTGGAGGTATCACACTTCCTGATTTCAAAATATACTACAAAGCTATAGTAACCAAAACAGCATGGTACTGGCACAAAAACAGACACACAGATCAATGGAATAGAATCGAAAGCCCAGAAATAAACCCACACATCTATGGACAGCTAATCTTTGACAAAAGAGCCAAGAACATACAATGGGGAAAAGAAAGTCTCTTCAACAAATGGTGTTGGGAAAACTGGATAGCCACATGCAAAAAAATGAAAGTAGACCCTTGCCTTACACCATGCACAAAAATTAACTCCAAATGGATTAAAGACTTGAATGTAAGACCTGAAACTGTGAAACTTCTAGAAGAAAACATAGGCAGTACGCTCTTCGACATTGGTCTTAGCAACATCTTTTCAAACACCACATCTGACCGGGCAAGAGAAACAATAGAAAAAAAAAACAAATGGGACTACATCAAACTAAAAAGCTTCTGCACAGCAAAGGAAACCATCAACAAAACGAAAAGACAACCTAACAATTGGGAGAAGATATTTGCAAACCATACTTCTGATAAGGGCTTAATCTCCAAAATATATAAAGAACTCATGCATCTCAACAGCAAAAAAACTACCAACCCAATTAAAAAATGGGCAAAAGACCTGAACAGACATTTCTCCAAAGAAGATATACAGATGGCCAACAGACACATGAAAAGATGTTCAAAATCACTAACTATCAGGGAAATGCAAATCAAAACTACAATGAGATATCACCTCACGCCCGTCAGAATGGCTATAATTAACAAAGGAAACACCAAGTGTTGGAGAGGATGTGGAGAGAAGGGAACTCTCATACACTGCTGGTGGGAGTGCAAACTGGTGCAGCCACTATGGAAAACAGTATGGAGATTCCTCAAAAAATCAAGGATAGAACTTCCATATGATCCAGCTATTCCACTGCTGGGTATTTATCCAAAGAACTTGAAAACACCAATGCGTAAAGATACATGCACCTCTGTGTTCATTGCAGTGTTATTCACAATAGCCAAGACTTGGAAGCAACCTAAGTGCCCATCAAGGGACGAATGGATAAAGAAGCTGTGGTATATATACACAATGGAATACTATTCAGCCATAAGAAACGATGAAATCCAGCCATTTGTGACAACATGGATGGACATTGAGGGTATAATGCAAAGTGAAATAAGTCAGAGGGAGAAGGTCCAATACCGTATGATTTCCTTCATTAAGTAGTAGATAATAACAACAATAAACAAACACATAGGGACAGAGATTGGATTGGTGGTTACCAGAGGGGAAGGGGGGAGGGGGGAGGGTGAAAGGGATAATTCGGTACGTGTGTGGTGATGGGTTGTAATTAGTTTTTTGGTGGTGAACATGATGTAATCTATGCAGAAATAGAAGTACAATGATGTACACCTGAAATTTTTACAATGTTATAAACCAATAAAAAAAAAAGAAAAAAGAAAAAAAAAGCTACACAAAGAGATTTACTCAAAAACACTATATACAAGTAAAAGTGGAATTTTAAGATGTGTTCAAGTAACCCACAAGAAGTCAGGAAAAAGAAAGCACAGAAACAAAAAACAAAACATAAAATAAAGAATAAAATGGCAAATTTAAGTCCTAACATATCAATAATTTCATTAAATGTAAATGATCTAAATACACCAATTAGAAGACAGATACTGGCTGAGTAGATAAAACAACAGGATCCAACTATATGCTTGTCTACATGAAACTCACTTCAAATATAATGATATAAGAAGGTTGAAAGTAAAAGGATGAAAAATTATATACCATGCAAACATTCATCAGGTGCTATATTATTACCAGATAAAGTAGATATCAGAACAACAAAAATCACCAGAGACAGAGACATTACATAACAATAAAAGGTCAATCCATCAAGAAGATAATACAATCCTAAATGTGTACACACCAAACCACATAAGTGCAAAATATGTGAATCAAATAAAAGTGAAAGGAGAAAAAGACAAACCCATAATTATAGTTGGAGACTTCAACACCCCTCTTTCAACAAGAGATAGAAGCTAGACATAAGATCAGCAAGGATATAGAGGAACTCAACAAAAGTACACACTACCACAACTCACCCAACTTGAAATAGGTAATTTTAAAACCCTACAACTATTAAAGAAAATTAATGTGTAATTAAAAAGCTCCTAAAAAAGTAATTTTCAGGCCTAGATGGTTTCACTGCGGAATCCTACCAAATGTTTAAACATTAACTCCAATTCTACACAAGCTCTTTCAGGAAATACAAGAAGAGAGGATACTTATCAATTCATTTTACGAAGCTAATATTTCCCTGAAACCAAACCCAAACAAGGACATTAAAAAAAAAAAAAAGCTTTAAACTAATATTCCTCCTGAATACTGGTACAAAAAAAATCTTAACAAAATACAGTGAATAGAATTAAGCTATATATAAATATAATTACACACCATGACCTAGTGGCGTTTATTCCAGAGATGCAAGGCTGGTTCGATATCCAAAAAACAATGTAATCGGGGCCAGCCCAGTCGCACAGTGGTTAAGTACACGTGCTCTGCTTCGGCGGTCCGAGGGTTCGCAGGTTTGGATCTCAGGCGTGCACCAACGCACTGCTTGTCAAGCCATGCTGTGGCAGCGTCCCACATAAAGTAGAGGAAGATGGGCATGGATGTTAGCCCAGGGCCAATCTTCCTCAGCAAAAAAAGAGGAGGATTGGCATTGGATGTTAGCTCAGGGCTGATCTTCCTTACACACACAAAAAAACCCCCAAAAAACCCCAAAGTAATCGACCATACTGACAGGCTAGAGAAGAAAAATCACATGATCATATCAACATATGCAGATAAAGCACTTGACAAAATTCAACACCCATTCATGATAAAAACTGTCAGAAAACTAGGAATAGAGGGGAATTTCAACTTGATGTAGAGCATCCACAAAAGCCTACAGCTAACATTATACCTAATAGTAAAAGACTGAATGCTTCTTTCTAAAACTGGGAGCAATGCCAGGATGTCCACTCTCATCCCTACTATTCAACATAGTACTGAGAGTTTTAGCTAGCGCAATAAAGCAAGAAAAAGGAACTAAAAGGCACACAGATCAGAGAATAAGAAATAAAACTACTCCTATTTGCAGATGACATCATTGTCTATATACAAAACATCAATGAATCTACAAAAACATTCATAGAACTAATAAGCGAATTCAGCAGGGTCATACAACTGAAGATGAACATACACAACAATCAATTGTATTTCTATATACTATCAACGAACACACGAAAACCAAAATTTTAAAAAAAGAAATACTTACTGTAAGTCTAACAAAATGTGCAAGACTTGTATGCTGGACAGTACAAAATGCTGATGAAAGAAATAAAAAATCTAAATAAATGGAGAGACATGCTGTGTTCATAGATTGGAAGATTGAACACATTAAACATGTTGATTATGTCCAAATTGATATACAGATATAAGACAGTTCGTATCAAAATCTCAGTAAGATTTTTTGTAGATAAAGGTAAGAGTATTCTAAAATTTATATGGGAAAGCAAATGAACTAGATTAGCTAAAGTAATTCTGAAAAACAAGAATAAAGTGGGACAAATCAAGCTACCTGATTTCAAGACTTATTAGGTAGCTTCAGTTATCAAGACTGTGTGGTATTGATAGTGAGATAGACAAACAGACCAATGGAACAGAACAGAACTCTGAAACAGACCCCCACAAGCACAACTGACTTTTGACAAAAGTGCAAAGCAATTCAATGGAGGAAGAATACTCTTTTCAACAAATGGTGTTGGCTGGATATCCATAGGCCAAAACAACGAGAACAACAAAAAACCCACTCAAACTAGACTTCACACCTTACACAGAAATTAACTCAAAATGGATCACAGATTTAAATGTAAACACAAAACTATGAAACTTTTAGAAAAAGAGAGAAAATTTTTAGGAACTAGAGCTAGGCAAAGAGTTCTTAAACTTGACACCAAAAGCACAATCCATATGAGACAAAACTGATAAACTGAACTTCATCAAAATTAAAAACTTGTGCTCTGCAAAGGATCCTGTTAAGAAGATGAAAAGATAAGCCATAGACTAGGAGAAAATATTTGCAAACCTCATATCCAACAAAGGACTATAATATATAAGGAAATCTCAAAATTCAACATTAAAAAAAAGCAAACGATCCAATTACAAAATGAGCAAAAGATGTGAACAGGCGTTTCACATAAGAGGACATACAGACAGCAACTAAGCACATGAAAAGATGCTCAATATCACTAGCCATCAGGGAAATGCAAATTAAGACCACTATTAGACATCACTACACATCTATTACAATGCATAAAACAAAAAATAGTAACATCCTCAAATGCTGGCAAGGATGTAGAGAAAATGGATCACAAATACATTACTGACGGGAATGTAAAGTGGTACAGTCACTCTAGAAAACAGTTTGGCTATTTCTTAAACAACTAAACATGCAACCACCATATGACCTAGTGATTGCACTCCTGAGCATTTATCCCAGAGAAATGAAAACTTCTGTTCACATAAAAACCTGTATATGAATGTTTATAGTAGCCTTATTCATAACAGCCAAAGAATGATAACAACCCAGATGTCCTTCAGTGGGTGAACAGTTAAATTCACTGTGGTACATCTGTAGCCTGGAGGCATAAAAAGGAACAAACTACTGATAGAGGCACCAACCTGCATGCATCTTCAGAGAATTAAGGTGAGTGGAAAAAGCCAATCCCAAGGGTCACATATTGTGTGATTCTCTTTATATAACATTCTTGACATGCCAAAATTATAGAAATAGAGAAGAGATTAGTGTTCACCAGGAGCTGAGGAGTTGGAGGCAGAAGGGAAGCGGTGTGGCTATAAAAAGGCAACAGGAGTGATCCTAGTGGTGATGGAAATGTTCTGTATCTTGACTGTTATCAATGTCAACATCTGGTTGTGATATCTACTATAGTTTTTGCACAATGTTATCATTTGGGGAAATTGGGTAAAGGGACACTGGGATCTCTCTGTACTATTTGTTATAACTGCATACAATAGAATCATACGTATAAATTTCTCAGTAATTGTACAATTATCTCAAAGTAAAAACTATCTAAAAATTTAAAAAGTAGATGGTACAGTATTTTTTTCAAATGGGGTAATGAGTAGTGAGATCGGTTAAAAGCAGATCCAATAAGCATATATGTATACATATATGTATATGTGATATGCCTATAATAAACACAGTAAATATTTGGTATTTAATAAACTGCTCATTCAAATTAAAATGAAACCGAAAGAAATTCATGTTTCTGAAATTAAAGTTATCTTTAAAAGTAACTGAATTGTGGTGATGGTTGCATAGCTTTGAATACACTACAAACCACTTAATTGTATACTTTAAATGATTGAATTGTATAGTACATGAATTATACTTCAATAAAGCTGTTAAGGAAAAAAAAGTAATTGAAATGTGCAAAGTGCTCTCAAAAAAACAATGAGGATACTCTGGTCTTTCTCCAACTTTCCAAGATCCAGTTCTCAGCTAATTTACAAAGCTAAAATAGTATTAAATATTTTCACATGGGGCAGGTCTGCACAAAAAACTGTGGTTTGACTGGCACCTCATGCCACAGTGCAAACAAGCCTTCATCCCAGAGCAGTTATCCTAAAGCTGCTCAGAGCCGTGTACTTGGAAGAGGAGCCTCCAGTCCCTGTTTCCAAGTACAGGACTGCAGAACAAGGCACAGAGAAACCCCAATACAGAGCTCACACCTTGGGCCTCAGGGTCGCCTCTCCTGTGTGCTGGGTGAAGGGCAGAGACAGCAGGTTCTTGTCTACTCAGTGCCTTGCCACCACTTTTCTACTAAGTCTCAGTGCACACCTCAGTGCACAACACTTACGTCAGGTAGCTTTGAGAAAGAGAAAAGGTATATGGCTACCGTGTTCTTCCAGAAAATGCGCTTCATCTCAACATGCGCTACCAAACCTCCAGAAGAAGGATGAGTATGGTGCGGTACTGCAGGGGTAAGCACACTTATAAAGGGTGTCACCCCAAGGAGCGCAGGAATAAGGATGAGTCAGGTGGGGGTACTGAGCACAATGGGTTACTAAGTACACTGGGTGCTGCGGAATAATCTGCTCCTCGAGGGCTCACCCCAGGGGTGCAGGGAGAAGGATGGGTACGGTGGGGTACTGAATACCGTGGGTACTGCAGGGTATTCCGCTCCTCAAGGGCATCAGCCCAGGAGCAGGCAGAGAGAAGATGCGTACGGTGGGGGTAGTGAGTACGGTGGGTACTGCGGAGTTCTCTGCTACTCAAGAGGGCACCCCAGGAATGCAGGGAGAAGGATGGGTATGGTGGGGTACTGAGTACGAGGGAGTGCTGCAGTGACGGCCAGGACAGGAGCTGACCTGCACTGCGCTCTGGGGTGGGAGGACGGCCCAAAGCCCGCGACCGCTTCAAGGGCGCGCCATCCTTCCGTCGTCCGGACGGACAGAGGACACGGCTAGTCGGCTCCCACGTGACGCCTCCTCGACCTTGGGGGTCACCCTGGCGGCGGCGCCCGTTCCCTCACATCCGCCGCGCGGCCCGCCCCGCGCCCGCCAGAGCCAATGGCGTGCCGCTCCGCGCCCTGAGCGGCCTCCGAGCGCGCCCGCACCCGCCAATCTCCGCCCGCCCAGCGACGCCCGCCGCGCCATTGGCTGCCACGCCTGTCCATCAGGCTCCGTCCCGCCCACCTCCCTCATCAGCCCCGCTCCATCCAGCTTCACTCCCTGTCACCGCGGCGCCAGCGACAACGAGGCGCAACGGGCTCGCCCCCTGCCGCGACCCCTGCCCCCTACCCGATGAGTGCGGAGTCTCCCACACCGGGCCAGGCCCGGCGGCAGCGCTCGCTTACCTGTCTCCAGCTCAGCTCCACCCGAATAAGGCGCCGACACCCCACTCCAGGGCACCAAACTCTCGGCTCCGCCCCGGCGTGTGGCGTCAGCACGCAGCCCCGCCCCAGGGGGAGAAGTCCCGCCCTTCTGGGCGGGGCCGCGGCGTCACAGAAGCGCGCCGGCGTCGCCCGCGGCGCGTGTTGTGACTGCTGAGCCGACGCAGAGGCTGCGGCCCGGTGGTGGACTGAGTCGCGGCGCACCGACCTGTCTGCTGGCTCTGGAAGTGGTGTTTGTGAGTGGCTGGTGTGTCTTCTCCAGTGGGCTGTCGGAAACCCTCTGAGGGAGGACTGAGCCGACATCATCTGTGTCGCTGAACAGAAAGGAACCTTGGTCAGCGCTGCGCGCTCCGGGCGCCGCGCCGTGCCCTGCGGTGGGCGGGCGCAGTGAGAACCAGGAGCCCGGCGCGGGCCTCAGTGTATCCCGAGTGTGTGTGGAGCCGTCGTGGACACGAGGGTTTCCCAGGTGGGCAGCGGGATCGCTGTGGGACGCCGAGGCCTTCGGCTGGCGCGTGGACGGTGTATCATGCCGCTTCATTGGATACAAATGGCCTTAGGCTTTATGATGTTTTATTTACTGCTGAGAAGGAAAAGATGGTGTTACTAGCACACCTCGATCGTAAGATACAGCCCTATTTCACAATGTGAAAAACAATTGTATCTCAGAAGTGACGAAATAAGGTAAATTGTAGTGAATCACATACTGAGAAAGTTAGTCCTTTGCGGTTCTTCAGTCTTCATTACAGCAAGCAGAAAGCCGCATTTCTTGCTAATGTGTGTTTAACTCCGCTCCTTTCCTTCTTTACCTTTTTGACAAAGAGAGGTCAGACGTTAGGCTCAAAACTTTGGGTGGGCAATAATATAAAGCTAGAACTGAAACTGCGTTGTCTTCCTGATTTGTGATAGTTTATCTTTGATATTTATGGCGGGTGGTACTGGTTTTTCTATTTACGGTAATGGTAGTTTTGTTTTGTAATAAATGGTTCCACTTAAAGACTGTATCAACTAGACATGAGTATGGGGAGGTGGCATCTAAATGACTGACATTAGGGAACCGCTGTTCCACATCGTCTTGAGTTGTTCTGTGTATATTCCCAACAACTTGAAGACAAGAACTGTGTCATGTGGCACTGCAGAGGATACTGGGGTGATGAGGGGCAGCGATTGGACCATAGAGATCTGACCATGATGGCTCCGTGGAGGACACAAATACCTGAATGTGGGCGGGAAATCAGACTGAGGACTACGCTGCCCACTCACAAGTGTGATACAGACTTAGAGCACTTTTTAAATTTCTAAATGGGGAAGCCAGAGTAAGAGGTGTTTTTTGTTTTTCTTTCTTTCTTTCTTTTTTTGGTGAGGAAGATTAGCCCTGAGCTAACACCTGTTGCCAATCTTCCTCTTTTTGCTTGAGGAAGAGTGGCCTTGAGCTAACTTCTGTGCCCATCCTCCTCCATTTTGTATGTGGGTCACTGCCACAGCATGGCTTGATGAGTGGTGTAGGTCTGCTCCTGGGATCTGAACACGTGAACCTGGGCTGCCCAAGCAGAGCACACCAAACTTAACCACTTGACAGCCCCCTTGTTTTTCTTTTTTTTAAGTAGAGCATATAAGTGCTTGTGAGAAGGAAGTTGGGCTGATGTGTGGGATAAGGATCTGGAGACTGGGAGAAAGTTAAGGAACCAAGGAACAAAGTTCAGTATTTGTTTTCTCATTTTTTATTGTGGTAAAATATATATAAGAAAAAATTGTCATTTTAACTATTTTAAAGTGTACAATTCAGTGGCATTAATTACATTCACAATGTTTTGCAACCATCACTGCTATATTTCTGAAACTTTCTCACCACTCCAAACAGAAATTCTGTAATCATGAAGTGATAACTTCCCATTCCCCTGCCCCTCCCATCTCCCTTGGTAACTTCTATTATACTTTATGTCTCTATAAATTTGATGACTCTAGGGCCGGCCCCGTGGCTTAGCGGTTAAGTGCACGCGCTCTGCTGCTGGCGGCCTGGGTTCGATGCCAGGCGCGCACCGACGCACCGCTTCTCTGGCCATGCTGAGGCCGTGTCCCACATACAGCAACTAGAAGGATGTGCAGCTATGACATACAACTATCTACTGGGGCTTTGGGGGAAAGAAAAAAAAAAAAAATTTGATGACTCTAGGTACCACATATAAGTGGAATACAGTATTTGTCCTTTTATGACTCTCTTATTTCACTTAGCATAATGGTTTCAAGGTTCATCCATGTTGTAGCATATGTCAGAATTTCCTTTTTGTGGCTTAATAATATTCCATTGTGTGGATATACCACACCTTCTATATGCATTCCTCAGTTGATGGACATTTGAATTGTTTCCACCTTTTGACTATTATCACTAATACTACAATGAGCATTGGCTTACAAGTATCCGTTGAGTACTTGTTTATAATTCTTTCGTGTATATAGCTAGAAGTGGAATTGGTTGGTTATATGGTAATTATATGTCGAGCTTTTTGAGGAAGTGCTAAACTGTTTCTTAGCAGCCACACCAGTTTACATTCCCATCAGCAATGCAGGAGGGTTCCAATTTCTCCACATCATTGTCAATGCTTCTTATTTTCTCTTTAAATTTTGTTATAGCCATTCTAGTATATGTGAGGTGATGTCATTGTTGTCTTGATATGCATTTCCCTAATGACTAATGATGTTGAACATCTTTTCATGTGCTCATTGGCCATTTGTATATCTTCTTTGGAGAAAAGTCTATTCAAGTCCTTTGCCTATTTTTTTTTCTAATTTTATTTATTTTTTTCCCCCAAAGCCCCAGTAGATAGTAGTTTGTCATAGCTGTACATCCTTCTAGTTGCTGTATGTGGGATGCGGCCTCAGCATGGCCAGAGAAGCGGTGCGTTGGTGTGCGCCCGGGATCCGAACCCGGGCCGCCAGTAGTGGAGCGTACGCACTTAACCGCTAAGCCATGGGGCCGGCCCCCTTTGCCTATTTTTGAATTGGGTTGTTTGTCTCGTTGTTGAGGTGGAGGAGTTCTTTATATATTCTGGATATTAAGCCCTTATCAGATATATGATTTGCAAATATTTTCTCCTGTTCCATAGGTGGTCTTTTCCCTTTATAATTTTCTTTGATGAACAAAAGTTTTTAATTTTGATAAAGTCCATTTTATCCATGTTTGTTGTTATTGCTCATATCATAGCTAAGAATCCATTACCAAATCTGAGATCATGAAGATTTACCCTTATGTTTCTTCTAAGAATTTTATGGTTTTAGATTTTATATTTAGGTTTTTTATCCATTTTCAGTTAATTTTTGTATGTGATGTGCAGTAGGGGTCCAACTTCATCTTTTTGCATGTGGAACTCCAGTTGTCCCACCACTGTCTGTTGAAGAGATGATTCTTTCCCTATTGAATGGACTTGGCACCCTTTTGGAAAATCAGTTGGCCGTCTATGTTGAGTTTATTTCTGGACTCTCAATTCTATTCCATTGGTCTGTTTCTATCTTTCTGCCAGTACCACACTGTTTGGATTATTGTAGCTTTGTAGTAAGTTTTGAAATCCAGAAGTGTGGGTTCTCCAATTTTTTTCTTTTTCAAGGTGGTTTTGGCTATTCAGGGTTCCCTTGCAATTTCATATACAGTCATGTGTCACTCAACGACGGGGACACATTCTGAGAAATGCATCATTAGGCAATTTTGTTGTTGTGCAAACATCATAGAGTGTACTTACACAAACCTAGATGGTATAGCCTACTACACACCTAGGCTCTATGTTACTAATCTTACGGGACCACCATTGTATATGCAGTCTGTCATTGACCAAAATGTCATTATGCAGTGCATGACTGTAAATTTAAAGATTGGCTTTTCCACTTCTGCAAAAAAAGGCTGTTAGAATTTTGATAGAGATTGGGTTGAATCTGTAGATCGCTTTGGGCAGTATTGACATTATAACAATATCAAGTCTTCCAGTCCATGAACATGGATGTCTTTCCATTTATTTATGTCTTTAATTTCTTTCAGCATTGTTTTGTCATTTTCATTGCACAGCTTATTCACCTCCTGGGTTGAATCTCTTCCTAAGAATTTCATTCTTTTTGATGCCATTGCAAATGGAATTCTTTTCTTAATTTTCTTTTCAGATCATCCATTGTTAGTGTATAGAAATGCAACTGATTTGTGTGCAACTGGTTTTGTATCCTGCAACTTTGCTGAATTCATTATTAGCTCCTGTAGCTTTCTTTTAGATTCTTTGGGATTTTCTATACTTCCTCTTTTCCAGTTTGGATGCCATCTGTTTCTTTTTCTTGCCTAATTGCTCTGGTTAGAAATTCCAGCACAATCTTGAACACCCTTGCCTTGTTCCTGATCTTAAGAGTTCAGTATTTCACCATTGAGTAAGATGTTTGCTGTGGGATTTTCATAGACGTCCTTTATCATGTTGAGGAAGTTTCCTTCTACTCCTAGTTTTCTAAGTGTTTTGATGATGAAAGGGTGTTAGGTTTTGTTAAGTGCCTTTTCTGCATCAGTTGAGGTAATCGTGGTTTTTCCCCTTCATTCTAATAAAGTGATATATTACATTGATTGATTTTCTTATGTTGAGCCACCCTTCCATTCATGGGATAAATCCCACTTAGTCATGATGTATAATACCCTTAATATGCTGTTGGATTTGGTTTGCTAGTACTTTGTTGAGGATTTTTGCATCTATATTCATAAAGGATATTTTCTTTTCTTGTGAGTCTTTGTCTGGCTTTAGTATCAGTGTAATGCTCGCCTCATAGAATGAGTTAGGAAGTGTTCCTCCTCTTCAGTTAGTTGGAAGAGTTCAAGTAGGATCGGTGTTAATTCTTCTTTAAATATTTGGTAGAGGGGCTGGCCCCATGGCTTAGCGGTTAAGTGCGCATGCTCCGCTACTGGCGGCCCGGGTTCGGATCCCGGGCACTCACCGACGCACCACTTGTCCGGCCATGCTGAAGCAGCGTCCCACATACAGCAACAAGAAGGATGTGCAGCTATGACATACAACTGTCTACTGGGGCTTTGGGGAGAAAAAGAGAAAAAGAGGAGGAGGATTGGCAATAGATGTTAGCTCAGGGCTGATCTTTCTCACAAATAAATAAATAAATAAGTATTTGGTAGCATTCAGGGAAGCCATCCATTCCTGGGCTTTTCCTTATTGTGTCACTTTAGGTAATTTGTGTGTTTCTAGGCATTTGTCCACTTCATCTGAGTTATTTTATTTGTTGGTGTGCAATCGTTCATAGTATTCTTACCATCCTTTTTATTTCTGTAAGGTCAGTAGTAATTTAATAATTTAATTTAAAAATAATAATAAAATCTACTTTCATTTTTGATTTTAGTGATTTATGCCTTCTCTTTTTTTTCTTTGTCAGCTTAGCTAAAAGTTTGTCAATTTTGTTGATCTTTTCAAAGAATTAACTTTTACTTTCATTGACTGTATTGTTTTTCTAGTCTGTTTTATTTATCTCTGTTTTAATATTTATTATTTCCTTCCTTCTGCTAGTTTTGGGTTTAGTTTGCTCTTTCTTTCTTTTTTAGTTCTTCAAAGTGTAAAGTTAGGTTACTGATTTGATATCTTTCTTCTTTTTTAATGTAGACATTTACAACTATAAATTTTCCTCTGAGCACTGCCTTTGCTGCATCTCCTGGCTTTTGCTCAGTATGCTTTTTCATCAATGTAGACATTCTGCATTCATTCAACAAATATTTATACCAGTTTGGTTCTAGGTGCTGGGGATACAGAGGTGAACACAACATAGGCAGGAGCTATGTTGTCATGGAGCTGCATTTTAGGGTAAGCCAATAAGATAGCAGTTAATGATTTAAAATCCATAAAACAGGGTACTGCGATAGAGAATGGTGGTAGCACTGCTTTAGTTTTTTTTTTTTTTTTTTTTTTTGGTGAGGAAGATCAGCCCTGAGCTAACATCCATGCCAATCCTCCTCTTTTTTTGCTGAGGAAGACCGGCCCTGAGCTAACATCTATTGCCAATCCTCCTCCTTTTTTCCCCTTTTTTCTCCCCAAAGCCCCAGTAGATAGTTGTATGTCATAGTTGCACATCCTTCTAGTTGCTGTACGTGGGACACCACCTCAGCATGGCTGGAGAAGCCGTGCGTCGGTGCGTGCCTGCCCAGGATCTGAACCCCGGGCCGCCAGTAGCGGAGCTTGCGCACTAAACCGCTAAGCCACGGGGCTGGCCCCCGCACTGCTTTAGTTTTTAAAATTTATTTTATTAAATAGGTAACATATTCACATGGTTCAGAAATCAAAAAGATATTAAAAGATCTAGTTTGCAAAGTCTCCCTTGCACCCCTGTTACCATCCACCTCATTATCTGCTGGCCTGCCAGAGCCCTTCCCTACCAGGGGTAACTCTTTATTTGTTGGGTCATTGGACTATCAGATATCCTGGGGTGAGAGCAGAGGTGGAGGGAATTCAAGGGCTTGGAGAGTGGCCGTTTACCAACTAGGATTGAAGTATTTCTGTATTTTAACCAACAACCGTACTGGTGTTCATTGGCTGAATATTTATGTTACCTACAAGTAACCACTTATACTAGAGTCTTATATCTTCTTCCAGTGTTTTTCATGCATATACAAACACTAAAGATAGCTTACTAGGTACTCTCTTCTCACAGTGCTGTTTTAACTGGAAATCTCTCTGTATCAGTTCATAGAGAGCATCTTCATTTTTTCCAGTTGCATAACTGGTTGCGTTGTGGATAGCTCATCTTTGTTCCATGTGGTATGGACCAGGGCAGCTCTTCTGGGAATGGAGGATCCAAAATGGCTTCATTCCAATCACTGGCAGCTCTGTCGGCTGGGCTGGACCTCATGTCAGCTGGGTTCCAAGAGAGTGAAAATGGAATCTGTAAGGCCTCTTAAGGCCCAGGCTCCATAGCCATAAAGCTTCTCTTCAACTGCATTGGATTGGTCAGAGCAAGTCACAGGGCCAGCGCAGATGCCAGTAGATGGGAGATAGATCCCATCCCTCAAGGGGAAGAGCAGCATGTGGACGCAGGATGGGAGGGGTTGTTGGCACCGTCCTGCCACACCCAGGCCCCGTCAAGGTTCACATGTCTTACTTGGTGTTATACCTCTTTAGTCTCTTTTGAATTAGCAACTTTCCCTCACTTTCCCCCTCCTCTTCTGGACTTTAGTTTTTGAAGGGTTGAAGCCAATTGTTCCATAGGCTGGATTTGCCTTATTGTTTCCTCATGATGTCCTCTAATTTCTGAATTTCCAGTAAACTGCAAGATGGGACAAAAGACCTGATTCAGATTAAACATTACTTTAAAAATATTTTGTACCCATTGATGATCCTTATGTTTTACAATGATCATCTTTTGCCTGGACAGGATGATAATTTTAAAATCTAAGTCAGATCAAATCATTCCTCACCCAGAATCCCCTAAAGGGTTCTCACTCATTTGCTGAAGTCCTTAAAATGGTCTAAAAGGCCTACCTAACCCTCCTACCCCATCTATGACCTCACTTCTTCCTCCTTCCCCTAACTCTCTCTCCTCCTGCCACACTGGCCTCCCTGCCCTTGTTTAAACTCACCAGACATATGCCAGCCTCAGGGCTTTCCCTCTTTCCTCAGGTATTGGTAGGACCTGCCCCTTAAGGGCCTCTCTCACATGGCACCTTCTCAGTGAGCCTTCCTTGGCCACTCTATTGTATCCCACCCCACCTCTAACCACGCACTCCCTATATTAGTTTCCTGTGGCTGCCATAACAATTTACCACAAACATGGTAGATTTTTAAACAACAGAAATTTATTCTCTCACAATTCTAGAGGGCAGAAGTCTGAGATTAAGGTGTCAGCTGGGCTGTGCTCCCTCTAGAGGCTCTAGGAGAGATTTCATTGCTTGTCTCTTCCAGTTTCTGGTGGCTCTAGGCATTCCTGGGCTTGGGGCTGCATCACTTCGATGTCTGCCTTTGTGATCACATGGCCTCCCCCTTTTCTCTGTGTGTGTGTCTCTCTCTCTTTAAAGTGTACAGTTCAGTGGCATCAAGTACATTGACAATATTGTGAAACATCTCCGGAACTGTCTCATCATCCCAAACTGAAACTCTATACCCAGTAAACAATAACTCCCCATTCCTCACCTTCCCCCAGCCCATGGCTACCACTATTCTACTTTCTGTCTCTATGATTTTGACTACTCTAAATACCTCATATAAATGGAATCATACAGTATTTGTCCTTTGTGATAGGCTTATTTCACTCAGCGTAATGTCCTCAAGGTTCATCCATGTGGTAGCTAATTACAGAATTTCCTTCCCTTTAAAGCTGAATAATATTCCATCGTATGTAAGTATCACATTCTGTTTATCTCTTGTCTGTTCATCCATTGATGGACATTTGGGTTGCTTCCACCTCTTGGCTGTTGTGAATAGTGCTGCTATGAACGTGGATGTGCAAATACCTCTTCAAGATCCTGCTTTCAGTTGTTTTAGAGATCTACCGAGAAGTGGAATTGGTAGATCATATGGTAACTGCCATACTATTTTCTATAGTGGTTGCAACATTTTATATTACCACGAACGATTCCCAAGGGTTCCAGTTTCTCTACATCCTCACCAATGCTTGTTTTCTGTTTTTTTGTGAGGAAGTCTGGCCATGAGCTAACATCCGTTACCAATCTTCCTCTTTTTGCTGAGGAAGATTGGCCCTAAGCTAACATCTGTACCCATCTTCCTCTATTTTGTATATGGGATGCCTCCACAGCATGGCTTGATGAGTGGTGCATAGGTCTGCACCCGGGATCCGAACCCGCAAACCCCAGACCAACAAAGCGGAGGGTGTGAACTTAACCACTATGCCACCAGGCCGGCCCCTGTTTGTTTTTTTGATAGTAGCCATCCTAATGGGTGTGAGATATCTTTTTTCTCTTATAAAGAGACTTGTCATTGGATTTAGGGCTCACATGAATAATCCAGGATTATCTCATCAAGATCCTTAATTACATTTGCAAAGACCCTTTCTTCAAGTAAGGTCACATTCACAGGTTCCAGGGACTCGAACATGGACGTTTTTTGAGGGCCACTGTTCAACCCACTATACTTTCCTGTCCTCTTCCCTGCCATATTTTTCTCCTTGACAATCTCCATCTGAGATGCTATATATTTACTTATTTGTTTATTGACAAACAATAATCAAGATAAATCCATTAGAACAAGAATTTTTGTCTGTTTTCTTCACCAGTGTGTTCCCAGGGTTTAGAACAGTGCCTGGCACAAATGGCTGCTCAGCAGATATTGGTTGAATGAATGAATGAAGGGGTAGCCAGCCTAGATAAACGTTGGCAGAAACTGCCCTACCATCTTTTAAGGGGAAAAGTTTTGGGGCCCAAGGATTAGATGACCTAAAACAAGGTTTCTACTGTGGGGATGCAATCTCTTTAAGATTACTCATCAATTAGGACAAATTTCAGGTCCTCTTTAAGAAAAAATACAAAATTAGAAATATAAATACCATTTCTCACTAAAGTGAATTAGGATTCCTGGGATAAATGGCTGATTTTGTGTCTAGGGCAGGAAATGAACAAAATGGAAAGCAAGAAAGCCCCTAAAGACTAGTAGAATTGTGACAAAAGGGCACAGGAGAAACAATGTTTTATGAGCCAATTTGAACATTAAAAAAGGGGTAATGATTATAATGGATTGAAACACATTTTGTTTTACTCTAAGTCCTCTCTGGCTCTAGATTTACCTGTTTACAGGATATACCAGGGACAGAGAAATGTTAAATGACACATGAAGATACCATCAGCCAAATCCAGAATGTGGAAAAATCTATTGGTCACATGATCCAGTTGCTTCAGTAAGTAAATGACATCATCATCATCAACAACAAAAAGGGAAGGAGAATTGTTGTATGGTATGAGATTTTGGAGATATATCAATGAATGCAGCAAGTAGACCTTGCTTGGACCCTCATTAACAATCTAAAGTTTTTGAGACAATGGGGGAAATTGAATATATACTAAGTATTAGATGACATTAAAGAATTATGTTTAATTTTGTTGGGTGTGCTCATGGTATTTTTTAAAGTCCTTATCTGTTAGAGACACACTGAAGTATTTATAGGTGAAATGATATGATGTCCGGGATTTTAACAAGAAAGGCAAAAAATTGATCATTGTTGAAGCTGCATGATGAGTATATGAAAGTTCATTGTAACTATTCTTTTGTGTGTCTAGAAATTCTCAATAAAAATTAAAAACAGAGTTTCAACCTTCCTTTGCTCTAATTCCATGCCCAATAAGTAACTTTCTGGTTTGGTTTTCATCTTCCTCTGTCCCACAAAATGGGTGCTGTAACTAGAGGATGTCAGCATGCCCCATGACCCTAATCATTCTGACTTTTCCTCCTACTTCTCTTTTCCTCAGTTTTCTTAGCCCAGATTGTCAGTCTCACGTTGTACCAGTTTGTTCAAAGGAGGGAGGGAGGAGAATGATGCAGAGAAGCTTGCCAAGGGAGAGGTGGGCAACAGCAAACAGGTCAAGCCACTTAAACCTGAAGACTGTCCCCACCGTGTTTGGACAGAGATCAAACTGTCCACTGACTACTGAATATGGCAGAGATTGTGTCTTGTCCATTCCATTGGACAAAAGTTGAGCCAAACGCTAATATTTAACAATTGAGAGATTTCATATCAAAACCCAAATTTCCAGCTTCCTTTTTTGTTGTTCATCCAGCTTCTTAAAAGGAGATCTTAAAGAGGCTTTCCGTCCTCACCACAGAACTGCTGCTGCTCAGGGTGGCTTGCCTTGTAAAACTCCATTCTGTAATGCCCCGAGGATTTTTGTCTGCGTTCAATCCAAGTTCTTACCGGGTAAACAGCAGCATTTACAACACTAAGCACGCTAAGCAAAGTATTCCAGGGTTTATTTGTGTTTAGTAAAGAAGACTGGGACCCCACCCACAGTTCTCACGGGCCCATTGGAGCCATGAAGCGGGTTTCGTTCTGCTCAACATCTCGATCCACTCCGAGACCCAAATCATTGTAGGCCAGCAGAGACCTGCGTCCCAGCTGTGGATGAAAGCTCGAGTCGTGGTGACTGCATGTCCCAAATCTTCACCGCGGGGACAGTGAGCAGTCTGACAAGTTGACCGGTAGGGGTTGAGGGTACAAAGGAGAAGACGCTGCCAAGCCTCGGCCTTTAAGAGCAGAGAATACCAAAAAGTGGACATTGGGACCGTGACCCCCACCTTGTGCCCCCTGGTCAGCGCACCCACGTGACTTTAATGACTTTGGTCAATACTTCAGTACGTACCCCTAACAGGGAGGGTCAGAAAATCACCACACTGCAATACTGTGATCACATGCAACAAAACTAACGACTTCTCACTATCAAGACGGCACGTTCGTGTTGGTTTGCATTCCCGTCCAGGTAAGGCCCCCTCCTCCTCCGGTTACGGCCCCCAAAACCCGTGCCTGGGTCTCCTGCACCCCAAAAAGGGCGCTCGCCCGGCCGGGTCTCGGTAATGGCCCGTCGAAGCCCCGACTCCGTCTCTCCAGGCTGCGAGCGAACCCCAAGTCTGGCCGCCCCGCAGATCCGTGTTTCCAGATGTGGGGCGCGGAGTACCGCCTGCCCACCCCTCAGCGCTCCGAGATCCCCGCCCACCGCGCGGCCACGACCCGACGCGGCGCGCGAGGGGCCAGTGGCGAGAACATCTGCGCATGCGTACTCTCCGTCTGTTCGTGCTGCCCCGCCCAGTGAGAGCGGGGCGCAGGCGCGCGCATGCACTCTGGGTCAAAGGCACGCGTCAGTAGGGGCCCGACTGCGCACCGGGGAAGCAGGAGGGGATCCCCACCTCCCAACCTGGGCGTCTAGCGCATGCGTACTCTCCGCTCGGCTGTGCTGCGTGGCGGTGAAGACGGGCGCAGAAAGGGGTGGACGCAGGGCGGGCGTCACCGCGCACGCGCATTCTGCGCCCGGCTGTGTTGCGTCGCATGGGAGCGAGGCGCAGGCGCGCGCATGCGCGCCGGGCGAAGGGTGCGAGATGGCAGGTGTAGGGGGCGGTCGACGGCCGGTGATGGGGTGGCAGGCGCTGCTGCTGCTCGCGCTGTGCGCGGCGGGCGCCCGGGGGCTCTACTTTCACATCGGCGAGACCGAGAAGCGCTGCTTCATCGAGGAAATTCCTGACGAGACCATGGTCATCGGTCAGGCGGGGCGAGGGTGGACAGGGCCCTGCGTGTCCCCCCCGACGCGGCTGCGGCTCCCCGCTCCTGGCGGCGCCTGGAGGACGCCGGGCCGAGCAGCGCCCCCTGCCCGGCGCTCTGGGAGTGTGGGAGCTGGGCAGAACTGACGGGTTGTGACGGCTCTGTCTGCTCCGCAGGGAACTACCGCACCCAGATGTGGGATAAACAGAAGGAGGTCTTCCTGCCCTCGACCCCGGGCCTGGGCATGCACGTGGAGGTGAAGGATCCTGAAGGCAAGGTAGGGCCACCGCTGGCCGCCCTCCGCTGTGGCATCGGCGGCTTGCAGACTGCATCAGGCGTCCTTAACTAGAGCCCTCTGGGATGTACAGAGCTCAAGGGACATGCTCTGCGCTGGGAGAGGTCAGGGTACGGGGTGGGGGGCTTTCATTGACTGCTTTGTTGCAGGTGGTGCTGTCCCGGCAGTACGGCTCAGAGGGGCGCTTCACCTTCACTTCCCACACTCCTGGTGAACATCAGATCTGCCTGCACTCCAACTCTACCAGGATGGCTCTCTTCGCTGGCGGCAGGCTGGTAAGAGAATTTTTCTCTTTGGCAGCAGCAGGGAATCTCTCACTTGTTTCCAAAGTTTTGATTTACCACCGTCATCATTTGTGACACTTTGTGGCACAGTCACAATTGGGGAGACCGATGTTGCCCTTTAGCCCCACATCCAGGGACAAGAGTGGGTTCCAGAGCCTGGAACAGACAGTCAGAGGCCCCACCACTCAGACACCATAACTTTAGTGTTTCTGACCTGGTTGCTATGGGGCTCCAACCCTGTTTCCTTCTAGCGTGTGCACCTAGACATCCAGGTTGGGGAGCATGCCAACAACTACCCCGAGATTGCTGCCAAGGATAAACTGACGGAGCTGCAGCTCCGAGCCCGCCAGTTACTTGATCAGGTGGAACAGATCCAGAAGGAGCAGGATTACCAAAGGGTAAGAGCATATCTCTGTCCTTGGACATGGCAGTTGATTTTTATACCCACAACACTTACTGAAAGTTTCTGTTTGGGGCCTTCTCTGCTTGGGAAATCAGCTGTTCAGAGAATAGAGTGGAGAGATCAGTGTAGACAGCCATTTTTAAGCTCTGCAAAATAAAGTGAGGAGAAGACAGGTCACAATCTAGCCTAGCCATTGCCTGCCTGTTGACCTTGGCGTCTTCCTTGAAATGGTAGGAGCGTGATTTCTGTTCTAGCATATATGCTTGAGGAGGGGCAGTATATCACTTCCTTGGGGCACTCCCAATGGACTCAGAGGCAGTATTCCAGAAGGCATTTGGTCTCGAAGTTGAGTAGTCCCAAGGGAGGGAGGGGCCTCGAAACAGCTAGGACCATCTTTCCAGCACTTCTAATCCTGGGTTGTTATGCCACACAGTATCGTGAAGAACGCTTCCGCCTGACCAGTGAGAGCACCAACCAGAGAGTCCTGTGGTGGTCCATTGCTCAGACTGTCATCCTCATTCTCACTGGCATCTGGCAGATGCGTCACCTCAAGAGCTTCTTTGAGGCCAAGAAGCTGGTGTAGTGTTCTCTCTGAATGACCCTTCCCTCTTACCTCAACTATTTGGTACTTTCCCTGCCCAATAATACCTTATCCACCTGGATTTTGAGGGAAAAATGAAAAAAGAATATAAGCCACATTGGTTCCACGGCAACAAAGCATTCAGATCAGCCACTTGTTAACACTGGTTCTCAAGGACACAAGACATTGGTCCAAACTTGGAAAGGTCTGTTTTGGGATTTGGGCAGAGGCAGAACTGACCCAGGACTAAGTCTTGTTCTTTCACTTCCAGTGATTCCCCTCCATCCAGTCACAAAATGAGCAAATGAAAAATCTCTGCGACTCCTTTGACTTCCCCCTGTGTCTACATACACAGTGGGCAACTGAAATGCCCCACTCAGGAGGCCCCGCCTCACTGCTCCCCGGTCAGTCCTGGGTTCATTCAGTGGCTTTGTGAATGTAAATAAGGGGCAGGTCTTGGCCCCAGAGAATTGAAATGTTTTTCTATGTATTAGAACTATATTTTGATAAATTATATATTTTCCTTCCTAGTTGAAGTGTTCCTGCCTGTGTGTGACTAGCTGAAAACACCAATGTGGTCCCCTCTGCATTCTGTTTAGGCACACATTTTTGATAACTACCATGGCAGCTCTCAGGATGTCAGCAGTCTGTGGGCCAGAAAGCAGACATCACTGCTGCTCTCAGGGCCTTATCAGAGGGCCAAGCAGAGAATTCTCTGAGACGCCTGTGACTTCCATCACACAGGGCTTCAGAGTCCAAGTGAGGTAGTGGCAGAGCTGGCACGGGCAGGGCACTCTTATCCTCCCTCTCCCCTTCACCTTTATTTAAGCTGTTGTAAATGTTTTCATGGGAACCAGATTTGGTTCTTTATACAGATTTTTTCAGTGAAATAAAAGGTGTTGTAGTAGCTGTGTATGAAATGAAATAAGAGGTTGTGGGCAGAGGGGAGGCACAAAGGGAAAAGGAGGAAAGGCTCGTGGCCGGGACTGCCTCTGCAGCTGACCTGGAGTGGGCTCCAGCATGTGGCTCCCGAGGTAGGGTATGGCCTGACAGGAGTCTCTAAGGGTGTGGGAACGGACAGAGTGGTTGCTCAGCCATTCACCGAGGTCAGCCAAGCAGACCTGTCACCAAGGAATCGTGTGAGCAGATTAAATACCTGTTTCTCAGCCCCCCAGAATCAGAAATTTAAACAGATCTAAGTACACTTACCTCATGCTCTTCTGCTGTGTAAGACTTAATACCATTAATTGCCCATGCTTGACATTTTATTTCATGGTTTTATTTATTACATATTTATTTAAAATACATTATTTATTCTTTATCTGACCTAAAGAACTAAATTCTTCTGTTATTGTTCTTCTCTTTATGTCCTATGCTGTCCCATATACGTACCTATTTTTACTTAGAAAAATATATGCAATTTAGTTCTATAGGCTTTGTCATTTAACGTTTTTATAAGTATTTTTAAAATTCTACATATTCTTCATATTTCTCATTCTGGATGGCCATGTAACAATCCGATGAGGTGAAATGCCATAATTATTCAAAATCTTCAGATATTTAAAATAGCTTTCAGGGCTGGCCTGGTGGCATAGTGGTTAAGATCAGTGCACTTTGCTTTGGCAGCCCCGGTTCGCTGTGGCGGCAACCCACATAGAAAGTAGAGGAAGATTGCCACAGATGTTAGCTCAGGGCCAATCTTCCTCACACACACACACACACACACACACACACACACACACACACACACAAAGTAGCTTTCAGTTTTCTTCATGTTAGAATTAACACGGAAAATCAGATGGCCTTGGAACTAGTGAGCTGTGTGGACCTCTGGCCTGAGGCTCTTGAGGAGTATGGGACACATCAGGAAGAGAACACATTTCTCTTTGGCTTTTACTAGAAATCTAGCCAGCAAAGCACACACTGGAGCCTGGGCTGTGGGAGGACAGAAAACTACAGATAAGAGTTGGGGTGGCTTCAACAGGTCTATCCAACAGTAGACACAATTGAGGGCAGCTCAATTATGCCAATAGGTCAGTATGTCCTGCATTTCTCTTCTTGTGAATTTTTGATAGGAAAGGGAGTGGAGTAAGGACAAATGTGGCAGTTCATTACACCTTTACACTGATGGGGCCGGTGGCATAGCGACGGCCATAGGATGGGCCAACAAGTGGTGGCTGTGGGCAGGATTTCCATACTGGTGTGTGGTTTTCACAGATACATTATGGCTAAGAATGTTTTTTTAAAAAACAGTTCTGCTACATTCAAAGAATCCTGATGTTTTCCCCCCAATACTACCCTGACTCCATTCTGAAACGCTTGCTTGCTTAGACTATATAACATTCTTACCATACAGCCTTCTACCTCCTTACTACACACACACAAAAAAATAGGTGAGGGGGGAGCCATTCATTCTGACCCCCCAGCCCGGTCCCCAGCTCTATCTGGTCCCAGTCTCACTTTATCTGTGGTGCATGAACTGCTCTCTGTTCTCACCCTAACAACAAGAGCCTAGCCTCTAGTACTCTTGCTGGCCTCATGTCAGAACAGATGCATAGGGTCATCTGGGAAACTCATCAACATAGATTCCTGGGCAACACTCAGGTCCACTCTGATTAAATAGGCTTATGTTTGGGGTGAGGTGGTAGGCAGAATAATGGCCCCCCAAAGATGTCCATGTCCTAATCCCTGGAACCTGTGAATGTGTTACCTAACATGGCAAAGGGGAATTAAGGTTGCTATCAGCTGATTTTAAAATCAGAAGATTATCCTAGATTATCTGGGTGGGCTCAATGTCATCACAAGTTTCTTGAAGAGGAAGGCAAAAGAAGGTCACAGTGATGCCATGTGAGGACTCAATCCACTGTTGCTGGCTTTGAAGGTGGAGGAAGAGGGCCACGAGCCAAGCTGTGAAAGTCAAGAAACAAATTATCCTTCTAGAGTTTCCAGAAGGGAACACAGCCCTGCCAACATCTTGATTTTAGCTCAATGGGACCTGTATCAGACTTCTGATCTACAGAACCATAATAAATTTGTGTTGTTTTAAGCCACTAAGTTTATGGTAATTTGTTACAGCAGCTACAAGGAACTCATACAGATGGGAACCAAGAATCCCTTTTAACCAAGCTGTGCAGGTAACTGATGGGCAGTCAAATTTGGGAACCCCAGACAACCTACCTTCCTCTTTCTCTCATGCTACTCATTCTTCTGATTCTCCTTGTACAATCCACTTGATGTGGCCTTTGGACTGTCTGTGGCCCTGAACCTTTACCTAGCCTCTCTGTGGCCTCTACATGTGGCCTCTACATATGCTAGTACACGCAGTGTCACATGCTTTCTACTCTCAAACCCCCGTTCACTCTCCTACGTTCCCACCACTGCTACAGGCATTACAACCCTAGAACACATCTGCCCGTGCACTTCTCCTGAGCATAGTAGGTAGTAGAGAAGTTAGTACTTACACACCCGATAGAGATCCCCTAGATGCATAAGGGTAGGAGAGGGCGCAGGACTCCCCAGTGAGTGGGAAAGATGCGGTAAGCTACCACTGGCAGCATGCCTGCTCTTAGGTAGAACACAGGCGAACACTCTGATCACTGATGTATTTAACGTAGGCATACGTTAAATGATGTATTTAACTGCTGGCATAATCATGAGGGCGAGGTTGTTGAGAGAAGCGCTAACTGAAGTAAAGCCACAAGCATGCAACTATCTGGCCCACCTTGCAGGCTGTCTGACCCGTGGAGGTGGGCGGAGGCGGGCACGGAGGGGACTTGTGCGTAGGGCACCAGCCACAGGTGACCGTGACCCAGCAAGCCGTTAGGAGGCGCATCAGGGCACAGGAGGGCACCCGAGGGGCTTCCAGACGACCCCAACTCCCGACTGCCCGCCGCCTCCCCTGCCCCGAGACCCCGTGTCCCGCTCCGCGCAGCAGCCTCAGAGCCGTGCCGGAACACCGGAAGGGCAGGCCCCAGCACTTCCGGGCAGTGAGGCTTCCTCCGAGGCTGATTGGTTGTTGCTTTGACCCGCCCACGCGCCGCGCGTTCTTCCTGTCGCCCGTGCACGCTGTCACTACAAACCGGCAGCATGGCGGACCCAGAAGCGTTGGGCTTCGAACACATGGGCCTCGACCCCCGGCTCCTGCAGGTACCAGGCGGACTGGGGAGCGGGCCGACGTGGCGGGCGGCGGCGGCAGGGCAGCGCGCCACCTGAACACCCGTCGTCTCTCCTAGGCCGTCACCGACCTGGGCTGGTCGCGTCCCACGCTGATCCAGGAAAAGGCTATCCCGCTGGCCTTGGAGGGGAAGGACCTGCTAGCGCGGGCCCGCACGGGCTCGGGGAAGACGGCTGCCTATGCCATTCCGATGCTGCAGCTGCTGCTCCACAGGAAGGCGGTGGGTGGCGGGAGGGGCCTCAAAGGCCGGGACGGGAGATGCGGGCGTCTGATTGCCCCTGTGCCCTCCTGGAAAGCCGTGTCGTCCTCCTCTCCCCGCCCCCGTCTGTCCCAAGAACCAGGCTTTCTTTTGGCCTCTTACTCGTAAAGGCTGGCCTGAGAGAACCTGGTGTTGTTGTGGCAGACGCTTTGGGCTGGAACTCAGATTATCTGGGTTCTAGTCCAGTTGCTGCTACCACCATTGTTTGTGTAATCTTGAGGAAATCACTTTTTCTTCTTTCTACTCTAAAAAGTGGGCACATCTCCTCCACCTACTTAGAGAATTACTGTGAAACTCCAGTGCCCTGATTGGTGCATTTTAAGTAACTTCACAACCATCAAGTAAGTTATTCTTTGTAAGAGTCAATGCCTGGGGAAAGAATCATTCCTTATGCATTTTGAGGTGGGTAGAAGTAAGTGAGGGGTTGATCAGAACCCAGCTAAATTGTTGTATTGCAGTCACAACAGTTGGGTCAGATTGCATGGAAGAAGTAGAGAGAAGCATCAGGTGGCCATTATGACACAAGCTGGCTGGCTGAAGCCTTTAATTTGTGCTCTTGCAGACAGGCCCTGCGGTAGAGCAGGCAGTGAGAGGCCTTGTCCTTGTGCCCACCAAGGAACTTGCCCGGCAGGCCCAGTCCATGATTCAGCAGCTGGCTACCTACTGTGCTCGAGACATCCGGGTGGCCAATGTCTCGGCTGCTGAAGACTCAGCTTCTCAGAGGTGGGTGAAACCAACAGGGCTGCAGGGGAATAAAGCTGCACAAAGATGTGGGATTGGGTTGTGTCAGCAACAAAGAGGGCTGGTGTGGGGTGAGGTCCCAAATGCTACCTTCTCCCCAATCCTGAAGTGTTGCCTACCTGCAGAGCTTTGCTGATGGAGAAGCCGGATGTGGTGGTGGGGACACCATCTCGCATATTAAACCACTTGCAGCAAGACAGCTTGAAACTGCGAGACTCCCTGGAGCTGTTGGTGGTGGATGAGGCTGATCTTCTTTTCTCCTTTGGCTTTGAGGAAGAACTCAAGAGTCTTCTCTGGTAAGGAAGAAGAGTGTGGCTCGTGGGGTGTGAGGGGTGACTAGGGCCTAGAGTGATGTGGCCAGAAGTTCAGCTGCCACACTTAGAGGCCCGTAGAGCTGGAGTCTGATGGAGCTCTATGTCGTTTTAGTCACTTACCTCGGATTTACCAGGCTTTTCTGATGTCAGCTACTTTTAATGAAGATGTACAAGCACTTAAGGAGTTGGTGCTACATAACCCGGTAAGGGACCCATTGAAGTGTCTGGAGCTGCTGACATGTGATACTCAAAGGAACCCTTTGGTGTTTCGGTTGGAACAATTCTTACTGGTTTAGCTTTCCCGGTTCTCAGGCCCTAGAAGCCAGTGGTTGTCACCCTCCCCCTTCCCCAATCCAAAGTCACTACATTGTTCCAGATGTCCCCTGGGGGGTTCAAACCAGTCTTCGCCAAAGGCCTGAGCAGGGACACCCAAGGGGCAGAAAGGCGACTTTGAGCAGCAGGGCTAAAATTCTAAGGCCAAAGTTCTCACCTTGTGTGAACTTGACTCTTCAGAAAGGTTGCTGCTGTAGGGCTTCCGTCCTCGGTACAGTCGGTTATTGTGTTCCTCTTTGTTCTGTGCCCCAAATGCTTTATGTGTAGTTTATGTCCTCTGTACCCCACAGCAGTAGGGTGCTTTGAATCCTTACATCACACAGTTGAGGGGCCCAGAGTGCCCTGCACTACCACGTTTGTGCTGTGGCTGGTGAGCCAGCGGCTGGCGGTAGCACTTCTGTCTTCTCTTCTTTCCTGACCACAGGCCTGTCATCCCCTAGGTTACCCTCAAGTTACAGGAGTCCCAGCTGCCAGGGCCAGACCAGCTACAGCAGTTTCAGGTGGTCTGTGAGACTGAGGAAGATAAATTTCTGTTGCTGTATGCCCTGCTCAAGCTGTCGTTGATTCGGGGCAAGTCTCTGCTCTTTGTCAACACTCTAGAGCGGAGTTACCGGCTGCGCTTGTTCCTGGAGCAGTTCAGCATCCCCACCTGTGTGCTCAATGGAGAACTCCCACTGCGCTCCAGGTGTGCCACGTCCAATGTCTTGGTTGATACATGGAAGATGGGGCTTGGAAAGGGGAGACCCAATGATGTTCCTGTTTCTTAGGTGCTTAGTAGAGGCCAGGCCCTGTGCTCGCCTGATAATTACTGACTTTATTTCTCACAATTTTGAGATATGTACTGTTATTCCATCTTCAACTGAGGAGGTTGAGGCACAAAGATGAAGTAGGGGGAGAGTTTAAGAAGAGGGACTAGTCGAGGGGCCGGCCCCGTGGCTTAGCGGTTAAGTGCTCGCGCTCTGCTGCTGAAGGCCTGGGTTCGGATCCTGGGCGCGCACCGAGGCACCGCTGTTCTAGCCATGCTGAGGCTGCGTCCCACATACAGCAACTAGAAGGATGTGCAACCGTGACATACAACTATCTACTGGGGCTTTGGGGGGAAAAAAAAATTTAAAAAAAAAAAAAAAAAAAAAAGGAGGGACTAGTCGGAAAGGAGATGGTTACCATGATGCTGGGGGTGGGAGAGGGGCCTCCACCTTGCTCTTGGGGCTGACCTTCCTGCCGCTCTTGGACCGCAGATGCCACATCATCTCACAGTTCAACCAAGGATTCTACGACTGCGTCATAGCGACCGATGCTGAAGTCCTGGGGGCCCCAGTCAAAGGCAAGCGTCGGGGCAAAGGGCCCAAGGGAGACAGGTAAGTCCTCATTTCTCTCCATTTCCCAGCCCTCCCCAAGGAGACCTGTTTTTCAGCCTTTCAGAAGACTGTGAAACCAGAGTGTTGGAGCAGAGAGCCAGATGTTCCGGGCCTGGCTGCTAGCGTAACCCACAGAGCCCTTGCTCAGCTGCCTGGGTCTGGAGAAGGGGAGTGAAGGGCGTGCATGCACATGCTGCATGGGTAGCATCAAGGGCAAGACTGCCTGGGTTGTTACCACACCATCCTGCGAGGGGAGATGGCTCAGCTTGCACTGGGTGTGCAGCTGTGACTTGCAGGGAAGATATTTCTGAGGGGGAGGGGGGACTCCCCAGTCTCTGTCTTCCTAATGGGTTGGCTGGCTAGAGGTGGTTCTCCGACTTCCCTGTGGGCCAGTGAGTTCCACTGTTGCCCCAGAGCTGAGGTCAGGGCAAAGGTTTGGCTGCCCTGCTATCCCAGCTCCTGGAATAGTTCTCACAATAGAGTCTTACATGTATCAGGGTCCTGTGGTTTCATACAAGGCTTTGCTTAGAGATTTTACTGATTAAATACGCTTGAGAACCCCTACCCGCAGGAAAGGAGGGTCAGTCTGATGTTGGGACATTTCTGTCTAGAGCTTCTGATCCAGAAGCAGGTGTGGCCCGGGGCATAGACTTCCACCACGTCTGTGCCGTGCTCAACTTTGATCTCCCTCCCACCCCCGAGGCCTACATCCATCGAGCTGGCAGGTAGGAGAGCTGGGGCGAGATGGGCCGGGCAGCTGGACAGTGGGACAGTGGGCACACTACAGGACTTGGGCTGGAGACACAGGCTGGGCCGTCTCTCCTTGCAGGACAGCACGTGCCAACAACCCAGGCATAGTATTGACCTTCGTGCTACCCCCAGAGCAGTCCCACCTAGGCAAGATCGAGGAGCTTCTCAGTGGAGGTAAGCCTTGCTGTTGTTGGCCTGTGCCAGGGCCAGACTTCTCCCAAGACGCCTTAGACCCAGTGATGGTGATGGCAGCAGGGACACTGGTGCCAGCAGCAGTCACTCACATGCCTGGCACTGCTGTGCACCATGTCCCATGCTCCATCCTCATCCTGCCCTGGGTGGCAGGCGCTGTCCCTTTTCACAGATGAGCCAGCCTAGGTGTAGAGCCATCACGTAGTCCAAAGTCATGTTTACTGTCTGCCTCATAGGGCAGAAGGGCCAAGGGAGGGGAGGAAGGGGGTTTTGGGAGATGGGGAAGATGCTGGTGGTGTCTTAGGAGATGACCCTGGGAGAGGGAGCTGCTCAGGAGGGCTCTTCACTGACTCAAGTTGCCAAGCCCTGGCCCCGGACTGCACCAGACAGCGAGGTTGCGCTGCAGTCAGGGCAGCCAGTTCCAGGAGAGGATAGTGGAGGAGGGGTGGGCAGGGCTGCCCACCACCCAGGAGGTTGTGGGTGCGAATGCAGACAGGGCTCCTGTGGGGCCTCACTCAACACTTGAGGCAGGGGGCTGGGGAAGGACACAGTTCATTGAGGTGGCATCAAGCCTCTGGGCTTGTGGAGAAGGTGACTTGGGGGCACTGCTTGGTGGGGAAGCCAGGGGTTACAGTGGGCCTCACCTCTGTGCCAGGTTCTCTCATTTGGAATGGGCGATGCTGGTTTGTCGTGAACATCAAGTAGCCCTGTCCGCTGCTATGACAGCTTAGAACGGTGCCTGACCGTGAGGTGCCGCTGCTCCTTACTGCCTTGGTCTGTCCTTATGGTACCCTTGTGGTCAGAGTGGCCTTTAGTGGGGAGGAGAGTGGCTTGCTGGGCAAGTCCTGAGGCTGAGGGATGTGATGGGCACCAGGACTGGGGACGATGGGCCGCCCCAGCCATGGCATCGTGGAGTGCCTTTCGTGAGCTGTTGTGAAACCCAGGAAGGTGTGGACTGGGCCCCCGGCTGCCTCGCCCCAGGAAGTGTGGGAGGCTGTGAGTAGGAGGCCCTCAGTAGACCTTCTGCTGAGCCTTCTGCCTGGGGGCCCTCACTGCTGCCTTCTTTGCAGAGAACGCAGCCCCTGTCCTGCTCCCGTACCAGTTCCACATGGAGGAGATCGAGGGCTTCCGCTACCGCTGCAGGGTGAGCAGGACAGGGTGGGGAGGGGAGTAGTCGGGGTTCCTCTAGGACCTGGGATCTGACCCTTGCTGCTGAGTGGCCGGGCATGGGGGAGGATTCGGCAGCCCCACCATGCTGAGAGACTTTTGGTCTCTCCCCCAGGACGCCATGCGTTCGGTGACTAAACAGGCCATTCGAGAGGCGAGATTGAAGGAGATCAAGGAGGAGCTTCTGCACTCAGAGAAGCTCAAGGTGAGAGGGGCCGGGAGGAAGGAAGGGGCAGAGGGGCGGAGCTCTAGGGGATCTCCCTTGGAGGCTGGCAGAGCTCTGAGTGGTGAGAGGCGGTGAATGGCAGTGAGGTGTGCTTTGGTCAGGTTGATGGGGAGGAGACAGGCCAGGAGCAGATGAGGCAGCTGCTCACTGGGAAGTCACTCGTGGCGGACAGTTGCCATGTCCATCAGAACAACAACTTCTAGAGTTTCTCCCCTTGACGGGGTTGTGAGTGTGCACGATCACATACGTGCCTGCGTTTGTCACAGCATTGTTAGGATTCCCAAGGGGAAACGCCTGAGCATCACCGCAGGGACGCACTCAACAAACAGGTGCAGCATTACTCAGACAGGAAAGGACGAGGCAGTGGTCTGTGTGGGATGCAGAGCAGTGTCTAGGATGACGCCCAGAGACAGGTGCAGTGTGCTGCCACGTCTTCACAGAAATGGGGCTGTGAATGTGGACACACAGCACCTGAGGGGAAACGAGAAGCCAGACAGTCCAAAATTCTAAAACACGGATTAGCCGTTGGAAACGCCCCTGTGAAATTGCACAAGGAAGACTGACCCTGCAGTGCTTGCGTCTCTCCCCCATCAGACGTACTTTGAAGACAACCCCAGGGACCTCCAGCTGCTGCGGCATGACTTGCCCTTGCACCCTGCTGTCGTGAAGCCTCACCTGGGCCACGTCCCCGACTACCTGGGTGAGCAGAGCCTGGGCGGAGCCCTGGGGCGGGAATAGCATTTGTTCCTCGTCTGCTGTGTGCTGGGCTGACACAGGACCATGGAGACTGGGCAGCAAGCACGTCACAAACACAAATGCAAAAAAAGTCACTCGCTTAAACTCACCTGCATAATGCCCCTGGTAGCTGTTGCTTTCTGTGTTGTGGAGTTGAGGAACCCGAGGCAGCACAGACGCCCTGCGCCTCATGCAGGGGCAGACCCAGCACTTAAGGCCAGGTGATCTTGCTCCAGAGCCTGGCCCATTGAAAGAACGAGCCAGTAACTGGCCACGCAGCTGCCTGTGTGTGGGAGGGAGTGTCCGAGTGTGATGGAGGGTCGTGGGCGAAGGCAGTGCTGCTTGTGCGGGAGCAGACGTGGGGTTCGTAACCAGGTGAAGCCAGGGTGGGGTGGCTGCAGTCCAGAGCAGGTGGCAGGGGGAGAGAAAGTGGACCTGCCTGAGCCTCGTGTAGAGGAGAGACGCCCAGGTTGCAGTCAGGAGGTCAGGGACGGCCCGTGTGTGGTGTCCATGGTACAGAGGACGCCAAAGCCCGAGTGGAACTGGTTCCCTTATACAGCCATTACTTGTGTGTTTGGTCATGAGCAATGTGACTTTTATGCGAAAAATGCTTACAGTGGATTAAGGGAGAAGGGCGGTGAGGGCAGGCCACCTTCCTCAGTGCCTCCTGGAGCAGCAGCGAGCTGGCAGGTGTGGCAGGAAAGGCCTGAGCGAGTGGAAGGGAAGGATCCAGAAGAGATGGAAAATGCCTGAGAGATTGGTGGGGACCAGGTTCCCCAAGGATGTGAGCTGGAGGGGATACCAGCTGGGGTCCTGGTCCAAGGAACGAGGAGGGAGATAGAGAGAAGAGGGGTAGGAGGGGACTCCATCTTCTGTCACACAAGAGCAAAGTCATTTGCCAAGAGTGTGTGTCTGAGAGGCATAGAGGGGCCAGGATGGGGCGGCCAAGTGCTTGGGGGCCTGATGGGACCCAGGTGGCCTGGTCGGATTGGACTCGGTACTGTGCCAAGGGCTGAGGCGAGGGGGTGGGACCAGGTCACAGTGGGGTGGGGTCACGGCTGCTGAGGCCACACATCTCTTCCAGTTCCTCCTGCTCTTCGTGGCTTTGTCCACCCTCACAAGAAGCGGAAGAAGCCGTCCTCCTCTAAGAAGGCCAAGGTATGTCCCCTGGGGCCTTCGTGACAGCTGCAGGGCTCCCCTTCCACCTTGTTTCCTTCTCACCAGGGTGCACACACCTTGCCCTTGGGAGGGAGGAAGGAGGCCCCAAGAACTGGCCCCAGACTCCTGGCTGCTGGGTCAAAGTCATGGGGGCTGGGACTCTCCTTCAGCAGCCCACAGACAACTTCAAGCTCAGAGGAGGACCTGCTGTTCTGTCCCCACTGCCTTCCCTGTTCTCAGGCGGCAGGAAGAGGAAGGTGGGGGGGTCAAGGGGCTGCCCTCTGTGGTGACAGCAGCTTCTGTCCTTGGCTTGTGGCTTGCAGGGCCATGCCAAGTGGCAACAACATCCACTTCTCTCTGTCTGTCACTGTTTGGGCAGACGGATGTCTGATTCCTTCAGCTAACCTGCAACTTTGCCCCCATAGAAGGCGAAGGCCCAGAACCCACTACGCAGCTTCAAGCACAGAAGAGAGAAACGCAGATCCACAGTGATGCCCACCTGAGGTCTTGCAGGCAGCCTCGGCCACCTTCCTGGGCCTCCCAGGGCTGAGCAGAGCATGCAGTGGGCTTCCCCGCTTGGAGGGAGTGGGCTTCTTGGCCTGGACATAGCTGGATTACTGCCCTGGATGGACTAGATTCCAGGGCAGGCAGAACTGAGGCCCTGCAGATCTGTGGTGCTGCCAGCTTGGCATGTTGCCCTTAATAGTGGAATAAAGACTCTAGCTGCCCCAGTTTGTGCCTCCTGTGTGTAGGAAGGGACCAACCCTGGAAACCTTGGTAATCAGAAACCACTTCCAGGAGGCGGGGCCTGCCTCTCTGCCTGCTGTGTGTGGAGCCCCCTTGGCCAGCAGAGGTCTGCCATGGGGCGCTGCAACCTAGGGGCCTTTGGGCCCTGGAAGACACCTGCCCTCGTCCAGGTCTCTGGCCCCGCCCACAGCTGCTCCTGTGGCCTTCCTATCTGGGATGAGGCTGACTGGCCTCCCTCTCCTGCAGCTCAGAAACGACGCTCGTGCAGGAAAGACAGGGCTTTCTGACTATGTGCAGGCCCATCGTAAATTCAGCCTCCCACCTCCTCTGGCAGCCAGGGACAGCCATCTCCCAAGCTCTCTGAGGCGCTCTGCTCCTTCAGCACACCTCGCGTATTTTAAATGCACCAGTGGTAGTGTGATGCGCATGTGCCTGCTGTTCCTTTGCTCTCCACCCAGCTGCTCAGGGCCTCCCAGCTTTTCCTGCCCTCTGGAGGAGAGGGGACTGCTGACTCTGTGCCCTTGATGGGCCCACTGGCCTGCTTATCGCAATCTTCCCTTGTCACCTGCTTCTCAGGCCTCACCAGGCCAGACTGGTGAGGAGAAGACGCCGAGGTGGGGGAGGGAGACTGAGAGAAAGGAAGAAAATCAGAAGTGCTTGAGTATTTCTTTCAGAAAGAAAACCAAGCTGTGGTGTCAGCACAGGCTGCTCTGCATGGCGAGGAGGAGGGGGCCTCTGGTTGCTGTCAGGATGTGTTGGGATCTCGAGATTGGGGAGTCAACATTTCTTGCTCTGGTTCCGAGGATTCCGAGGGAGCCGGGCTGTGTGTGATGGGAGCAGTGTTGCTGCTTAGGTGAGATTATCAGCAAATGTTGTGGAACAGCAGCCAGTGCAGTGCAACCAGGATTCTTGCAGTCCGCCATGGTTCAGGTGCGTTGAGGAGAAGTAGTTAATGGACCTGAACAAAGACTGCAACTTTATGAGCATCTGCTGGGTCCCAGAACAGCACCCGAGCCTCGTGGGTGTCACTCCGTGTTGTGGAAGGAGATAGGCTGCTGGCTTCAGTCCTGATGGACCTTCCTGCCTGCTTCACGAGAAGCCCTGGATGCTTAGGAAGCTGTTTGCTCTAAAATGATATACCAGCCTTGCACTGGAACGGTTCTTGTCCCTCTGACACTGCCACCTACAGGCGCTCCCTGCCCACGAGCTTGCGTCCCAGAACCAGCCTGATGCAGGAGAGTGGGCGATTTGTGCTTCCCCACTGATGTTCCTTCTCGAAGGGGTCTGCTCTGGGCTGCATCCCCACCTCGGGACAAAGATGGGGGCTGAGTGGAGGCCTGGTGGCTGTGTGCTAAACGCTGGCTGTGTGCCGAGACTGTGCTGAGTGTACTTATGCGTACTTACAGACTTGTATCCTCACAACAGCCCCTGGAGAAGGCTATTATCCGTTCCTAGAGGGGGAGCTGCAGCTCAGAAAAGTTCCCTGGTGTGTCGAGGTCACAGGGGAGATGAGAGCTGGGCAGCATTTGGGCAGCAGTGCAGGCCTGCTCTGGTGCCTTGGGCTGGCCTGCTGTCCACCCCAGCGGAGAAGTAGCCAGCCCTGCTGGCCCTCTCACCAACATGGGGGCTGGTGCCACCCTAGGCACTTTGGGAGCTGGGCTGAGCCTGTGTACCTCTCTCTGAGCCAAACAGGCCCAGCACTTGGTGGGGTCTGAATTGGCTGGGGCAGTGGAGAGGGTGGGGTGTGTCCCTGAGCCCGGAGTCTGCAGAGGGAAGGTATACAGGGGCTTAGACATCTCATTCGATCCTCACACAGCCCTGGGGGTCAGCACCGCTATGTCCGTTTACATACGGAGAAAACAGGCCCTCAGAGGCTGGACTTTTCTGTCCAGTGTTGAAATTTCTGTCCTTAACAAGCATGTCCAGACCAGAACGGAACAGGCCTTGGGACACAGGTGTGCACACGAGTGCCTTGGCCCTGGAAGGTGAGGTGCCTGTTGTAAGGTTAGCTTCACTGAGCAGCAGATAAGCTCGGCCGGTTCCCAGGCAGCTGATGCACGAGACTCACGGCAGGGAGGTCAGAGGAGTACAGCGACCGTCTCCACCTCCGGCTGGCACAGTCACACCCACACATAGACCTGGATGGGCACCATTGTGTTCCATATTGTGGGCTAGGGTCTAGGGAAGATGGACAGGGCACAGCCCTTGCATGCGAGGAGCTTTAGGGAGATCAAGAATCAGGCCTTCACCCCGTGGCCTAGTGGTTTGGTTCCTGGGTGCAGACCTACACACCACTTGTCAGCAGCCATGCTGTGGCGGTGACCCACATACAAAATAGAGGAAGACTGGCACAGATGTTAGCTCAGGGCAAATCATCCCCAAGCAAAAAAGAGGAAGATTGGCAACAGGTGTTAGCTCAGGGTGACTCTTCCTCAGCAAAAAAAACAAAAAAACAAAAAAAAATCAGGCCTTGAATGCATCCCGACCTCCCCAGAGCTGCAGATTCCACGAAACAGTCTGCCCTACCAACACTTATTGGGGCTTGCCTGGTGCAGACGCTGAGCTGGGGGCAGGAGGGAGTGCTGGCAGTGCCCTTAGGCCAGTGCCCAGACTGCTAGATAGTCACCCTTCGGGGGCATCCATGGTGCTGGGAGGTTTACATGGGGCCTCACCCAGCTGGAGGAGTTGGGGAAGTTGGCTGCCTGAGCAAGTGAGGCAGGAAGGGTGGGCAGGAACAGCAGTGCCTAGAGGGAACAGCATGTGCAAATACTCCAGGTAGAGGGAGCCTACCATGTCTGAGGATAAAAAGAAAACCAAAGTGGTCGTCACCAAAATAGGCAAAGGCTGAAAACTAACTTGATTTAACTTAAAAAGATAATACAGTCCCATGTTAAAAATTCAAAAGATACAAAAAGGTGCAGGTGGTTTTTGAGCAGAGGAGCACCCTGATCAGACAGCCGAGTGGCCATGGTGATGATGGACAGGAGGAACCTCCGGACCTAGAGCAGGAATCCCTCCATTCCAGATAACTCTCCCCCTGAGAGGATCTGAGGATCTGTCGAGGATTGATGACTCGCTTTTGGGGAATTGTTCTCTGGGACTTTGCTCCCCAAGGGCAGTGTCCCTAGGAGGTCATGGTGATTTAGTTGACAGAGAGGCGTGCAGAGAGGCGCCCCTGCCAAATGCCGTCCACCTTGCCCCAGAAGGCAGCATTAGGATGTCTCGCCTCAGGGAGGGGCTGTGAGCTGCTTCTCTTGCATTCATCACTGCAGTTTCTACATGGAGAAGGAAGTGGTCATCTACCAGGGCAGGGGCCACTCCCGGCACCCCGCTCACTCTGGAGCATCACAGCCCGGGAGTACACCCACTAGCCTGCTGAGAAGCAGTGAGTCGACATGGCCACAGCTGAGCTGGAGGACGGGCACATCAGGGGGTCTTCATACCAGCTCCAAGAGCTGCCTTTGTGGCACCCACCATGTGCTCGTGTCGTTGCAGGAGGCGTCTCCCTTTTCTTGTCCTCCAGGGTCTCATCTGTAAGTGAGAGGGAGGTACCCCCTGGAGTGTGCCTGTGTGTGGGACGCGCTGGTGAGGCCAGGCAGCCTGGGAGCCCCCCAGCTCTGGCTCTGTGCCGGCCCCTCAATGCCCTGTGGGGCGGCTGTGCACACAGCGCCCCCCAAACTTTAACGCACACCGAAATCACAGTCTCCATTTCTAACAACGTCGTTCCCCGGAGGAGGCCAATGCTTCTAGACCCCAGACCACCCTTTGAGAGGCGAGCTTTAATGTCCACACACCCCTCCCATTTTACAGATTGGGAAACTGAGATTAGGAGAGAGTAAGTAGCCAGCCCAGCACCACCTGGCAAAGGCAGAGTAGGGTGCTCAGGTCTGTGGGCCCCACTCTGGAACCCAAGGTGAGAGAGCTGGGGTCAGCCCTGTCCCGTCCCTTCTCTGAGCCTGATTTTCATCTGTGGGGTACAGTGATGAAGGCTGTAACTTTTTAGCATAAGTATGTCCCATGCACTATCTGTGATGTACTTACACTAAAAAAGTACTTGTTTGTCTGAAATTCAAATCTAGCTGCTGCTTACTTGCTAAATTTGGCAACCCTAGAGTGTGGAACCTTTCTTGCCCTGGCACAGCATCCTCCAGGAAGCTGTCCTGAGCTCTCGCCCTTCTCTCTCTCTGTGTCTCTAATACTGCCTTGAACTCTTAGGTTCCTCTCTGTGGCCTGTCTCCACCCTGGCCTGGGAGTCCTGGAGGCAGGGACCATGCCACGTTGTTTAGTGTGTTCCTGGGCCCAGCAGGAGCTCACTCAATATTCATTAAAAGATTTCCCCCCTGGGGCCGGCCCAGTGGTGTAGCGGTTAAGTTCGCGCGTTCCACTTCGGCAGCGCGGGGTTCGCCAATTTGAATCCTCGGCGCGGACCTACTCATCACCCATCAAGCCATGCTGAAGTGGCATCCCACATAGAACTAGAAGGACCTACAACTAGGATATACAACTATGTACTGGGGCTTTGGGGAGAAAAAGAAAAAGAGGAAGATGGGCAACAGATGTTAGCTCAGGGCCAATCTTCCTCAAAACAAAAACAAAAACCAAAGCAAAAACGGCTTTTCCCCTGAGACTGTCGCTGGTACATTTTCACAACCCCTTCTCCTGCCTGGGGCTCTTGAGGACTATTACCAGTTAAAAGGAAGGAAAGGATGTACCAAGCAGGCTGGATTCTGCCCCTTGATGCTGGGCTGGATGCTCCCTCCATGTCATCTCGGTGACTCAGGGTAGAGACCACGGCTCTGGGGATGCCCCAGCCTGGGGCTGACTGCCAAGCTGGGGGTGTTGGGTGAAGGTAGAGGCCTATGTCTGCCCACTGTCACCTGCTCCCTGGGCAGAGCTGTCACCCACCTGGGGAACCTTGCTTCAGGCCCCTCTCACGGCTCCTTTGGATTCTGACTTATTGGCTCCAGATTAGAAAGTTAGGGTACAGCTACAAGAGGGACCACCATAGAAGACAGATCCCACTGTGAAGACACCCACCCAGCTTGCAGGGCTGGTGTGAATGTGAGAAGCAACATGGTGCTGTGAAGTGGAGAATAAGCATCAAGGTCAGCCTCCCAGACCTCGTCCCCACTCAGCCTGGACGTGTGGACTCCATTTCCCACATCCCCTGCTTTGCAGTCTGGCTTCTGATTTCTTTTCTCTGCCCAGGTCTTGGCCTATTAAGACCTAAGGCCGCCTTTTGCCAGATCCTGGAGCTGGGCCAGGGGTGCTCTGGGGGCAGCAGTCAGTGGTAGATTGTCCGAGCTGCTACCCTCCCCCTCCAGGGAGCCCTCGGGAAGGATGCTAGATCTGATCCATTTAGAGGTTCCATAAAGCAAGTGACTGGCCCCTGCTTGCGTCAGGCCTAAGTCATCCTCTGTGGGGGCCCCACAAGCCCTTCCCCACCTCAGCAGCAGGCTGGAGGAGCAGGACCCCAAGATGCTGCTGGCTTGGCCTCCTGCCTAATGGGAGGGTAGCTGCCCCATGGGAAGTGGGGACAAAGGACCAGAGAGCCCTGAGTTTTCTGGCTTCTACACCAGTGAGTCCTGACTGCAGCTGAGCTCCAGGGACAAGCAATCTAATTTTTCACTGAAATGTACAGATTGCAAGGATCCCTGCCCCAGGAACCGGGAACTCAGCCTCCAGGAGGCAACAGACGGGCCAAATGCCACGATGGCTGGAACAGGGAGAGACTGCCTGGGCTGAGGGTGGTGGGTGAAGTCCCCACCGCTGATGGAGAATTTGACTTACGGTGTGAAGGACAGGCAGGATTTGGAAAGATCTGGAGGGGGTCTTCACGGGGCCACAGCAGAACTAAGAGGAAGGAACCCACAGGGCATGTGGAGAGTGGTGAGCAGGTTAGTTGGCTTAGTAAAGGCTTCCATAGGGCAGTGGTTCTCAACCCAGGGCAGTTTGCCTCAATGGGGCATCTGGCAAGGAGTGGAGACAGTTAGGTTGTCACATCTGAGGGGTGGATGTTGCTGGCTTCTAGTGAGCAGAAGCTAAGGATGCTGCTGAAATCCCACAATGCCCAGGGCAGCCCCCACAACAAAGAGTTATCGGGCTAAAAATGTCAATCGTGCCAAGGTTGAGACCCCCCTGCAGAGCAACAGTAGAGAGGAGTGCTGAGAGCTCTGTGGGAGACAGCAGGGTGTGCCAGGCACAGCACTTATGGGGTGCACACAGCTGCAGCAAGAGACCAGTGACAGGTCTTGTCTTTCTTACGTATCAGGATGACTGGAGTTAGATGGCTGCAGACATGGAGCAGCATCTCTACACCACCATTAGGGATCCAAGTTCTTCCATCTTCCTGCCCTGCCATCGTTTTTTAAAAAAATTGTGGGGCTGGCCTGGTGGCGTAGTGGTGAAGTTTGGCACACTCCGCTTTGGCAGCCTGGGTTCACGGGTTTGGATCCTGGGCAAGGACCTGCACCACTCATCAGCCATGCTGTGGCAGTGACCCACATATAAAGTAGAGGGAGATTGGCACAGATGTTAGCTCAGGGCTAATCTTCCTTAGAAAAATAAAAAAATAAGATAAATAAATTAAATAAATAAATAAATAAAAATTGTGGTAAAATATACATGACAAAATTTATCATCTTAATCATTTTAGGTGTACAACTCAGTGGCATTAAGTACATTCATATTGTTGTGCAACCATCACCACCATCCATCTCTATAACTCTTTTCATCTTATGAAACTGAAACTCTGTGCTCATTAAGCACTAACTCCCCATCCCCCTCCCCCAGCCCCTGGCAACCACCATTCTACTTTCTGTATCTATGAATTTGACTACTGTAGGTATCTCACATAAGTGGAATCATATAGTGTTTGTCCTTTTGTGTCTGGCTTATCTCACTTAGCATAATGTCCTCCGGGTTCATCCATGGTGTAGCATGTGTCAGAACTTCATTCCTTTCTGTGGATGAATAACATTGCCTGGTATGTATATGCCACATTTTATTCATTCATCTTTTGATGGACACTTGGATTGTTTCCACCTTTGGGCTATTGTGAACAGTGCTGCAATGAATATTGGTGTACAGGTATCTGTTTGAGTCCCTGCTTTCAATTCTTTTGGGCATGTACCTAGGAGTAGAATTGATGGATCATATGGTAATTCCATGTTTAACTTTTTGAGGAACTGCTAAATTGTTTTCCACAGTGGCCACACCGTTTTCCATTCCCACCAGCAATGCACAAGGGTTCCAATGTTTCCACATTATCAACAACACTTGGTATTTTCCATTTTTTTGCTAACAGCCAACTTAATGGGTGTGAAGTGCTATCTCATTGTGGTTTGATTTGCATTTTCCTAATGATTAATGATGTTGAGCATCTTTTCCTGTGCTTACTGGCCATTTGTATATCTTTGGCAAAAAGTCTATTCAAGTCCTTTGCCCGTTTTTGAATTGGGTGGGTTTTCTGGTTATTAAATTTTATGAGATCTTCATATATTCTGCATATTAATATTAATCCCTTATCAGATATGTGTTTTGCAAATATTTTGTCCTATGCTGGGAGTTGTCTTTGCACTCTCTTGATAGTGTCCTTTGGAGCACAAAAGATTTCAATTTTGATGAATTCCAATACATCTTTTTTTTGCCTATACTTTTGGTGTCATAGCATAGAAATCATTGCTAAATTCAACATCATGAAGATTTTCCCCTGAGTTTTCTTCTGAGAGTTTTATAGTTTTACCTCTTTCATTTAGATTTTTGATCCATTTTGAGTTAATTTTTGTATATGGGGTAAGGTAAAGGTCTAACTTCATTCTTTTGCATGTGGCTATCCAGTTTTCTCAGCCCCATTTGTTGAAAAGACTGTCTCTGGTCTATATATCTGTCCTTATTCCAGTGTGACACTATTCTGGTAACTGTAACTTTGTAGTAAGTTTTGAAACAGGAAGTGTGAGATTTCCAACTTTGTTCTTTTTTGTCAAGATTGTTTTGGCTATTCAGGGCCCCTTGAGTTTCCACATGAATTTCTGCAAAAAAGATCATGAGTATTTTGATAGGAAATGCATTGGCTCTGTAGATTGCTTTGGGCAGTATTGACATCGTAACAATATTAAGTCTTCAAGTCCATGAACATGGGATGTCTTTCCATTTATTTGTGTCTTTAATTTCTTTCAGCATCGTTTTGTCATTTTCAGTGCACAGGTTATTCACCTCCTTGGTTGAATTTATTCCAAAGAATTTCATTCTTTTTGATGATATTGCAAATGGAATTCTTTTCTTAATTTTCTTTTCAGATTGTTCATTGTTAGTGTATGGAAATACAACTGATTTGTGTGCAACTGGTTTTGTATCCTGCAACTTTGCTGAATTCATTTATTAGCTCCTGTAGCTTTCTTTTGGATTCTTTGGGATTTTCCTCTTTTTACCTCCTCTTTTCCAGTTTGGATGCCATCTGTTTCTTTTTCTTGCCTAATTGCTCTGGTTAGAAATTCCAACACAATCTTGAATAGCAATGGTGAAAGCAGACACCCTTGTCTTGTTCCTGATTTTAAGAAAAAAGCTTTCAGTGTTTCACCATTGAGTAAGATGTTTGTGGGTGTTTCACAGATGTCCTTTATCACGTTGAGGAAGTGTCCTTCTATTCCTAGTTTTATGAGTGTTTTTGATGATGAAAATGTGTTGGGGTTTGTTAAGTGCCTTTTCTGCATCAGTTGAGGTAATCGTGGTTTTCCCCCTTCATTCTAATAATGTGATATATTACATTGATTGATTTTCTTATGTTGAGCCACTTTTGCATTCGTGGGATAAATCTCACTTGGTCATGATGTATAATCCCCTTAATATGCTGTTGGATTTTGTTTGCTAGTATTTTGTTGAGGATTTTTGCCTCTATATTCATAAAGGATATTGGTCTAATTTTCTTTTCTTATGATGTCTTTGTCTGGCTTTAGTATCAGTGTAATGCTGCCCTCATAGAATGAGTTAGGAAGTGTTCTTTGTCTTCAGTTTGTTGGAAGAGTTAAGCAGGATTGATCTTAATTTTTCTTTAAATGTTTAGTACAATTCACCAGGGAAGCCATCCATTCCTGGATTTTTCTTTGTTAGAAGGGTTTTGATTACTGATTCAATCCCCTTTATTAGTTGTGGGTCTGTTCAGATTTTCTATTTATTCATGATTCAATCTCGTAGGTTATGTGTTTCTATGAATTTGTCTATTTCATCTAGGTTATCTAATTTGTTGATGTACGGTTGTTCATAGTATACTCATAGAATCCATATTATTTCTCTAAAATCAGTTCTAATGTCCTTTCTCATTTCTGATTTAATTATTTGAGTCTTCTATATTTTTTTCTTTTTTTTTAAAAGTTCTTTTTTTTTAAAATTTTTATTTTATTTTATCTATTTTTTCCCCAAAGCCCCAGTAGATAGTTGTATGTCATAGTTGCACATCCTTCTAGTTGCTGTATGTGGGACACGGCCTCAGCATGGCTGGAGAAGCGGTGCGTCGGTGTGTGCCCGGGATCCGAACCCGGGCCGCCAGCAGCAGAGCGCGCGCACATAACCGCCAAGCCACGGGGCCGGCCCTATATTTTTTTTCTTAGTCTAGCTAAAGTTGTGTCAATTTTTTTGTTCTTTTCGAAGAACTAACTCAGTTTCATTAATTTTCTCTATTGTTTTCTAGTCTCTGTTTTGTTTGTCTCGCTCTAATCTTTATTATTTCCTTCCTTCTGCTAGCTTTGGGTTTAGTTTGTTCTTTTTCTAGTTCTTTAAGGTGTGCAGCTAAGCCATTGATTTGAGATCTTTCTTCTTTTTTAACATATGCATTTATAGCTATAAATTTCCCTCTCAAGCACTGCATCCTGTAAGTTTTGGTATGTTGTGTTTTCATTTTTGTTTGTTTCAAGTGTTGACACAAAATAACCAAGGACCATTCTATAGATAAGAGATAAGGTGAGTTTACTTGAGTCAGAGTGAGGATTATAACCCAGGAAGGCCTTAGAAAGCATTCTGGAGAAGCATGTTTTACAGTACAGTCTTATATCTCTTTAGAACAAAGAACATACATTAAAGACATCCAGGATACATTTTCATCAAAATTTCAAAGAGATATTTAGTTGCAAATTAGCAGGTCGACATGACCCTGATGTCCAGAAAGGGACTAATCTGGGCGTTATCAATAGGGCATAGGAGGGGAAGTATGCATTCTTAAGAGAGTGTATTCTTTAATGGTTAAGTAGATGTACAATGTATGTTTGATAGGCCATAAATCAGGCTTTTTAGTTCAAGCCAAATCAGTTTTGAACCCAAATAGTTACCCCATATACCTCAATATGTGAAAATCTCTTGTCACAAGGTATTTTCTAATTTCTTTTGGGATTCCTTCTTTGTCTCATTGGTTGTTTGAGAGTATGTTTTTCTTTTCTTTTCTTTTCTTTTGGTGAGGAAGATCAACCCTGAGCTAACATCTATGCCAATCCTCCTCTTTTTGCTGAGGAACACTGGCCCTGAGCTAACATCTGTGCCCATCTTCCTCCACTTTATGTGGGACGCCGCCACAGCATGGCATGGCCTGACAAGTGGTGCATCAGTGTGCGCCCGGGATCCAAACCCGGGCTGCCAGCAGCAGAGTGTGCACATTTAACCACTAGGCCACGGGGCAGGCCCAAGAGTATGTTTTTTAATTTCCACAAATTTGTGAATTTTTCAGTTTTCCTTGTGCTCTTTATTTCTAGTTTCATTCCATTGTGATTGGACAAGATATTTTGTATGATTTCAATCATTTTAAATGATTAAGACTTGTTTTGTGGCCTAGCATATGGTATTTCCTGGGGAATGTTCCATGTGCACTTGAGAAGAATGTGTGTTCTGCTGTTGTTGGGTAGAGTTGTCTGTAATGTCTGTTAGTTCTAACTGGTTTATAGTATTGTTTGAGTCCTCTATTTCCTTAATTACTTTCTGTCTGGTGGTTCTATCCACTATTGTGAGTAGGGTATTGAAGTCTCTATTATAGAACTGTCTATTTCTCCCTTCAATTCTGTCCATTTTTGCTTCATATAATTTGGGGCTCTGTTGTTTGCTGCATATATGTTTATAATTATTACATCTTCTTGATGACTTCACCCTTTAATTAATACATGGTGTCTTTCTTTGTCTCTTGTAACAATTTTTGATTTAAAGTCTATTTTGTCTGATATTAGTATACCCACCACCACTCTCTTTTGGTTACTATTTCCATGGAATATATTTTTCCATCCTTTTACTTTCAATCTATTTGTGTCTTTAGATCTAAAGTTATTCTCTTGTAGACAGCATATAGTTGGAACATTTTTTAATCCATTCTCCAATCTCTGACTTTTGATTGGAGAGTTTAGTCCATATGCATTTAAAGTAATTACTGATAAGGAGGGACTTCTGCCATTTTGCTGTTTGTTTTCTGTGTCTTATAGCTTTTATCCTCTCATTTCCTTCCTTATTGCCCTTTTTTGTATTTAGTTTATTTTTTGTAGTGACATGTTTTGATTCCCTTCTTATTTTCTTTTGCATCTATTTTATAGCTATTTTCTTTGTAGTTACTATGAGGACTACATATAACATCCTAAAATTATAACTATCTAATTAGAATGATACCAACTTAACTTCAAAGAACACAAAACTCTATTCCTATACAATTCCATCTCCCCTCTTTATGTTATTAATGTCACAAATTACATCTTTTTACATTGTTTGCCCACTAACATCAAATGATAATTTTTATGCATTTGTCTTTTAAATGACATAGAAAATTAAAAACAGAGTTACAAACCAAAGTTACAATAACACTGGCTTTTATATTTGCTCATGTATTTACCTTTACTGAGATCTTTATTTCTCCAAACAGCTTTGAGTTACTGTCTCATGTCCTTTCATTTCAACCTGAGGGACTCCCTTTAGCATTTTTTGCAGGGCAGGTCTAGTGGTAACAAACTCCCTCAGCTTTAGTTTATTTGGAGATTACTTAATTTATTCCTTACTTTTGAAGGATTATTTGCCATATATCATATTCTTGTTGTTACTTTCTTTTTTTTTTATTTTTTTTTATTTTTTCCCCCAAAGCCCCAGCAGATAGTTGCATGTCATAGCTGCACATCCTTCCATTTGCCGTATGTGGGACGCGGCCTCAGCATGGCCGGAGAAGCAGTGTGTCGGTGCGCGCCCGGGACCCGAACCCGGGCCGCCAGCAGCGGAGCGCGGGCACCCAACCGCTAAGCCACGGGGCCGGCCCTTGTTGTTACTTTCTTTCAGCACTTTAAACATATCATGCCCACTGCCTTCTGGCCTCCAGTGTTTATGATGACAAATTAGCTGATAATGTTATTGAAGTAAACTCGTATGTGATGAGTCACATCTCTCTTGCTGCTTTCAAGATTATATCTGTTTTTGGCCTTTGACAATTGATTATAATGTACCTTGGTGTGAATTTGTGTTCATCCTACTTGAAGTTCATTGAGCTTCTTTGATGTATAGATTTATGTCTTTTATCAAATTTGGGAAATTTTTCCCTCATTTCTTCAAATAACCTTTCTGCCCCTTTCTCTCTCTCTTCTCCTTCTTGAACTCCAATAATATGTATGTTGCTTTGTTTGATGGTGTCCTAAAGTCTCCACTCACTTTTTTCATACTTTTTTATTCCTGCTCCTTAGACTTTATTTTAATTGTTCTGTCTTCAAGTTCACTGATTCTTCTGCCTGCTTATATCTGCTGTTGAACTCCTCTAGTGAATTTTTCATTCCAGTTGTTGTACTTTTCAGCTCTAGAATTCTTTTTAGTTTCTTTTCAGGTTTTCTATCTCTTTGTTGGTAATATCATTTCGTTCATACATGGTTTTCCTGATTTACTTTAGTTCTTTGTGCTTCTTTTTCTTTGCCTCCTTGAGCATATTTTAGACAGTTGTTTTAAGGTTTTTGTCTATGGGCTTCCTCAGGGATAATTTATTTTTGTTCCTTTGAATAGGCATATTTTCTTCTTTCTTTGTATAGTGGAAATTCATAAACAAAAACCTCATTAAATTGGAGTTGGGAGGCCAAAAGGGAGCTCTAATATCTTATGTCAATAGCAGAGTCCAACAGGAAGAAGAAAGACTTCTTTTTCTTGACTGGCAAGAAGCTTAGCCAATAAGAGACTGCCACAGCTCAGCCAATGAAAGCCACTATACATCAAACTCTCAATTCCTCCAATTGACTTTTTGTTTACAATAGCCCTCCCAACTTCCTCTTTCCCTCTATAAAAGAATTTCTCCTCCCTTTACTGCTTGAGACAGGCACATGGCTTGCCATGGTTTCAGACCCTGAATTGCAATTCTTTACTGATACTAAATAAACCTATCTTTGCTGGAGAAATAACTAGCTGTCTATTTGTTTAAGGTTGACAGTATGCATTGTCATTTTTTGTTGAAAACTGGGCATTTGACCATTATAATGTGGTAACTCTGGAAATCATATTATCCCTCTTTCCCAGCATTTGCTTTGTTTTTATTTTTAACATTGAAGGCTGTAGTAGTCTGTTTTCTTATACTTTCCAAACTATTTTTGCAAAGACTATTTTTTGTGTATGCCCTCCCTGAAGTCTGCTCCTTTAGCTCATGTTCAGCCAATGTTTTGGTAGAGATTGCGTTGAATGCCAGGAGCTAAACAAACAAACAAGCCACACACACACACACACACACACACACACACACACACACACACACACACACACAAAGAAACAGAAAAACAAACAAACAAAAAACCTCCCCTCTCCCATTATTTTCAGATTGGCTCTCTGCTGGGATCCTTTTTTAGCATGTAGCTAGGCTTACTTTGAGCCTATGCATCAGGCCAGGGTGAAAGCTTCAGGTCTTTCCAGGTCTCTTTTGAGCATGTCTCTTTCCAGGTCTCTTTTGAGGATGTGTCTTTCCCTGTGTATGCATGTGGCTTTCTAAATACCCCTGTATACACAGCTGCTTTTGAATGTCTTAACTTCCCAAGCTTCTCCTCTGGGCCTTAGATGACCTATCGTATGTCTCCGCCCATAATCCCTTGCACTGAGTGTCTTTTATGAGCAGTGACTGCTGCTTTGCCAATCCGAGTTCCACATTAAGTGAAAGAGAGATGAGCACTTCACAGCAGTCCTTTAGGTCTCCCCTAGACAGGTTTGAATGAATATACACAAAAATTTGCAAATAAGGCTGGCTCTGCTCCCTCTTGTTTGAGGAAGGGAATTAGGGACTGCTGCCATCACTTCAAGACCAAGACCTCCACTGTGCCAGGGAGGGGATGGGGCAAGGGTGGGTAAAAACACCACAAAACTTTCCTACTGTCTTGAAGATGGCTTTTTCTTAGTTGAGTGTTTTCTTGGTTGCTGTAGACCTTTGACCATTTTTCAGAGCTCCTACAAAGTTGATTCTGACTATTCTACTTGTTTTTCAGTGTTTCTGTGGGGAAACGAGAGCTTGCAGCTTCCTAATCCATCATTTTTCTGGTGTCGCTCCCTCTGCAATCCTATGACTCTTACCTTTTTCCTCATGTTTGATGCCTGAGGACCACAAGATGGTTGCTACAACTCCAGGTATCCCATCTATGTCTAGGGCAGTGGAAAGGGAGGACAGCTAGAGTACCATGCCAGCTGCATACATCCCCTTTAATGAGGAAAAAAGCCTTCATACTGGGTAAAGAGGATTCTGGGAAGATGGTGGAGCAAGATGCACCAGGAATCTGTCTCCCCACCTGAACAACAATTGCACTGGCAGAATCTGCCTGATATAACTATTTTGGAACTCTAGAGTCTGTTGAAGCCTTGTAACTTCCAGGGGAAGGATTGGATAGTATATTGGAATTAACTTTGGTCAATATCAGCTCTTAGTGTAGTAACAGCTACCCATCTTCTACTCCTAGCCAAGTGGCAGGCAGCTGTGCACATGATCTTGGAGCAGCTTTCACACAGCTTGCAGGAGCCAGGGTGGGCAAAAAGGACCCTGTCCTCCAAATACTGGGGATTTTCTCTCATTGCTGATTGCTGCTTCTGATCAGAAAGGTACAGACAAAGAGGGGGGCAGCCATTGTTACACCTCCCCGCATTGTGTCAAGCCCCTTCCCCTCCAGCGGAAGTGACTTCCAGGGGATTTAAAAGGACAACACTCTTTACTCCCTTCATTTTTGACTTTTTTCCCTTTGGTAGCCAGACATTAAAGATTAGGACATTCAAAAACAACTGCATATACAGGGAAAATTAGAAAGTGACTGTACACACCCAGGAAAAGGCTCAGAAAAGACCTGAGAAGACACTAAGTTTACATCTCAGACTGATCTGCAGCACAGAGACATCCTATAACAATAAAAGAAACCTAAAACAATAACACAAAACAGCAAACCCTGGAGAAGAGGGAGAATCTGATTTCCAAAGTTACCACATTATTAGATTCAAACGTCCAGTGTTCAACAAAAAACTCACAAGGCACAGAAAGAAACAGGAGAGCATGGCCCATTCAAGGAAAATAAATAAGACAACAGAAGCTGTGCCTGAAAAAGACTTGTTGGAAGATATATAAGACTTTAAAATAATGGTCTTAAAGACACTGAAAGAACTAAAGGAAGATGTGGAGAAAGTCAAGAAAATGAAGTGTGAACAAAATGGAAATATCAATAAAGAGATAGAACCCCCCCCCCAAAAAAAGAAAGAAAATTTGGAACTGAAAAGTACAATAACTGAAATGAAAAAATCACTAGAGGGATTTATAGGCAGATTTGAGTGGGCAGAACAATGAGTCAGTGAACTTGAAGATAGGATAATGGAAATTATTGAGGCTGAGGAAGAAATAGAAAAAAGATTGAAGAAAAGCAAATGGAACCAAAATGGCCTGTAGGACATCATCAAGCAGACCAACATATGCATTGTGGGACTCCCAGAAGGAGAAGAGAGAGAGAGAGAGAAAGGTGCAGAGAGAATATTTGAAGAAATAATGACTGAAAACTTCCCAAATTTGATGACAGATATGAATATAAACATCCAAGAAACTCAATGAACTCCAAGTAAGATGAACTCAAAGAGACTCATACCAAGATACATTACAATCAAACTTACAAAAGCCAGAGAGAGAATCTTGAAAGCAGCAAGAGAGAAGCAAACCATCACATACAAGGGATGCTAATCAAAAGATTAGCATCAAATTTCTCATCAGAAACCTCGGAGGCCAGAAGATAGTGGGCTGATATATTCAAAGTGCTAAAAGTAAAAAAGAGCTATCAACAAGAATCCTATATCTGGCAAAACTGTCCTTCAAAAATGAGGGAGAAATTAAGACATTCCCTGATAAACAAAAACTGTGGAGTTCCTGACCACTAGACGTGCCCTGTAAGAAATGCTCAAGGAGGCCGGCCCCGTGGTGTAGCGGTAAAGTGCATGCGCTCTGCTGCTGGCAGCCCAGGTTCGGATCCCGGGCGTGCACTGATGCACCGCTTGTCAGGCCATGCTGTGGCAGAGTCCCACATAAAGTGGAGGAAGATGGGCACGGATGTTAGCTTAGGGCTGATCTTCCTCACACACACACAAAAAATGCTCAAGGGAGCCCTACAAGCAAAATAAGGACACTAGACAGTAACTTAAAGCCATATGGAGGGCCAGCCCCGTGGCTTGGTGGTTAAGTGCGCGCACTCCGATGCTGGTGACCCCGGTTCGGATCCCGGGCGCGCACCGAGGCACCACTTCTCCGTCCATCCTGAGGCCGAGTCCCACATACAGCAACTAGAAGGATGTGCAGCTATGACATACAACTATCTACTGGGGCTTTGGGGGGAAAAAATAAATAAATAAAATCTTTAAAAAAAAAAAAGCCATATGGAGAAACAAAGATCTCAGTAAGGTAAATATATGGGGAAATATAAAAGCTATATCATTGTAACAATGGCTTGTAACTGCACTTGTTCTTTTCTACATAATTTAAGAGACTAATACATTTAAAGAAAAAAAACAGTTATTAGTATAAAAGCTAGTATCACTGTATCTTGGTTTGTAACTCCAAATCTTGTTGTCTACATGATTTAGGAGACTGATGGATTTAAAAGAATTATTAGTTTATGTTTTGGGGCACACATTGTATAAAGATGTAATTTTGCAACATCAACAACCAAAAAGGGTGGGGACAGACTGTAAAGGAGCAGAGTTTTTCTATGTTACTGAAGTTAAGCTGCTGTAAATTCAAAGTAGAATGTTATAACTTTAGGATGTTAAATGTAATCCCCATGACAACCACAAAGCAAATAGCTATAGAATATACACAAGAGGAAATGAAGAAGGAATTTAAACATTTCACTACAAAAAATCAACTAAACACAAAAGAAGATAGAAATGCAGGCAATGAGGGACAAAAAAGTGATAGGGAAAAGAAAACAAATAGCACAATGACAGAAGTAAGTCCCTCCATATCAGTAATTCTTTAAATGTAAATGGATTAAACTCTACAATCATAAGGCAGAGATTGGCAGATGGATAAAAACACATGATCCAATTACATGTTGTCTACAAGAGACTCACTTGAGATCCAAAGACACCATGTTGAAAGTGAAAGGATGGAAAAAGATATCCTATGCAAATATAAGCAAATGACAGCAAGGGTGTCTATATTAATAACAGACAAATTAGATTCTAAATCAAAAAAGTTTATAAGAGACAAAGAAGGACATTATATATTAATAAAAAGTTCAATACAGCAAAAATAAGTGTGTATAAACAGTTATGCCACTAATGACAGACCATCAAAATCTATGAAGCAAAAATTGACAGAACTGAAGGGAGAAATAGAATGTTCTACAATAAGAGTAGGAGAGTTCAAGATGCCACTTTCAATAATGGATAGGACACCCAGACAGAAGATGAGTAAGGAAATAGAGGATTTGAACAACAGACTAAACCAACCAGATCTAACAGACAAATACAGAATACTCTACCCAACAACAAATACACATTCTTCTCAAATACATATGGGATTAAGCCACGAATTAAGTCCCAACATTTAAAAATATAGATATCATATGATGTATATTTTATGACACAATGGGATGAAGTTACAAATCAATAGCAGAAAGAAAACTGGAAAATTCACAAACTTGTGGAAATTATGCATCACACGCTTATACAACCAATGAGTCAAAGAACAAATCACAGGGAAATTAGAAAATGCTTAGAGACAAATGAAAATGAAAACACAACATACCAAACCTATGGGATGCAGTGAAAGTGGTGGTAAGGAGGCAATTTACAGCTATAAACATTTACATTAAAAAAGAAGAACAATCTCAAATCAACAACCTAACTTTACTAACATAAGGAACTAGAAAAATAAGAACAAACTAAATGCAAAGCTAACAAGAGAAAGGAAATAATGAAAATTAGAGCAGAGATAAATGAAATAGAGAACAGTAAAACAATAAAGAAAATTAATAAAACCAAAAGTTGGTTCTTCAAAAAGATCAACAAAATTGACAAACCTTTTAGCTAGATGGACTAAGAAAAAAAGAGAAGACTCAAATTACTAAATCAGAAATGAAAGTGGGGACATTATTACCTAGTCTACAGAAATCAAAAGGATTATAAGAGAGTACTATGAACAATTGTATGCCAAAAAGTTGGATCACCTAGATGAAATGGATAAATTCCTAGAAACACAAAACAGACCAAGACTAAATCATGAAGAAATAGACAATCTGAATACACCTATAACTAGTAAGGAGATTGAATCAGTAATGAAAAATCTCCCCACAAAGAAAAGTCCTGGTGCTGATGGCTTTACTGGTGAATTCTACCAAACATTTATGGAAGAACTACCAACAATTATTCTCAAACCTTTCCAAAAAAATTGAAGAGGCGGAAACACTTCCTAACTCACACTATGAGACCAGCATAACGCTGAAACCAAAACAAGACAAAGACACTATGAGCAAAGAAAACTATAGACCAATATCCTTTATGAACATTGATGCAAAAATCCTCAACAAAACACCAGCAAACAGAATTCAGCAGCATATTAAAAGGAAGATACACCATGACCAAGTAGGATTTATTCCTGGAATGTAAGGATGGTTCAACATACAAAAATTGATCAATGTAATATACCACATCAACAAAACAAAGGAAAAAAAAACACATGATTATCTCGATTGATGCAGAAAAAGCATTTGACAAAATTCAACATGATTTCATGATAAAAACACTCAACAAACTAGGAATAGAAGGAAACTACCTCAACATAATAAAAGTCAGATATGAAACATCCACAGCAAACATCATACTCAATGATGAAAGATGGAAAGTTTTTCCTCTAAGATCAGGAACAAGGCAAGAGTGCCCACTTTCATCACTTCTATTCAATATAGCATTGAAAGTTCTAGTCAGAGCAATTAGGCAAGAAGAAGAAATAAAAGGCATCCAAATTGGAAAGGAAGAAGTAAAATTATCTCTTTTTGCAGATGATGTGATCTTATATGTAGAAACCCCTAAAGAGTCCACAAAAATATCTGTTAGAACTGATGAACAAATTTAGCAAAGTTGCAGGATACAAAGTCAACACTCAAAAATCAGTTACATGTCTATACATGAACAATGAACAACCTGAAAAGGAAATTAAGAAAACAATTTCACTTACAATAGCACCAAAAAGGATAAAATATTTAGGAATTAACTTCACCAATGAGGCGAAATTCTTGTATACTGAAAACTACAAAACATTGCTGAAAGAAATTAAAGAAGACATAAATAAATGGAAAGACATCTGGATTGAAAAACTTAATATTGTTATGATGTCAACAGTACCCAAAGCAATATACAGATTCAATGAAATCCCTATCAAAATCTCAATAATGTTTTTTGCAGAAATAGAAAAATCCATCCTAAAATTTATATTGGAATCTCAAGGGACCCTAAGTAGCCAAAACAATCTTGAGAAAGAACAAGTTAGAGGACTCACATTTCCTTATTTCAAAATTTACCACAAAGCTACAGAAATTAAAACAGTGTGGTACTGTCAAAGACCCAGATATAGACCAACGTAATAGAATAGAGAGCCCAGAAGTAAACTCTCACATATATGGTGCAATGATCTTTGACAAGCGTGCCAAGACCATTCAATTGGGAATGGACAGTCTTTTCAAAAAATGCTAGGAAAACTGGATCTCCATATGCAAAAGAATCAAGTTGGATCCTTAATAACACCATATACAAAAATTAATTCAAAATGGATCAAAGACCTGAATTTAAGAGCTAAAACTATAAAACTCTTTGAAGAAAACATAGGACAAAATCATAAGACATTGAATTTGGCAATGATATCTTGGATATGACCTCAAAGACACAGTTAGCAAAAGGAAAAATAGACAAATTTGATCATGAAAATTTAAAAATCTGAGGAAAGATTAATATTTAGAATATATAGAGAACTCCTAAAACTCACCAGCATAAAAAGACAGACAAAAAGCCTGATTCAAAAATGGGCAAAGAACTGGAATAGACTTTTCTCTAAAAAGGATCTATAAGTAACTAACAAGCACATGAAAAGATGCTCAACATCACTAATCATTAGGGAAATACAAGTCAAAATCACAGTGAGATACTACCTCACACCCATTAGGATGGCCACTATCAAAAAACCAGAAAACCACAAGTGTCGGCGAGGATGTGGAAAATTGGGACCCTTGTGCACTGTTGGTGGGAGTGTAAAATGGTGCAGCCACTGTGGAAAATAGTATGGCAGTTCCTCAGAAAATTAAAAATAGAATTACTATATGATCCAGCAATTCCACCGTTAGATATATATACCCTAAAGAATTGAAGCAGGGTATGGAAGAGATATTTGTACACCTATGTTCATAGCAGCACTATTCACAATAGTTAAAATGTGTAAGCAACCCAAGTGTCCATTGACAGATGATTAGATAAACAAAATGTGGTATATCCATACAATGGAATATTATTCAGCCTCAAAAAGGAAGGAATTCTGCAATATGCTACAACATGGATGAACCTTGAGGACGTTATGCTGAGTGTAACAAACTAGTCACAAAAAGACAAATAGTGTATGATTCCACTTATATGAGATACCTAGAGCAGTCAAATTTGTAGACACAGAAAGTAGAATGGTGGTTGCCAGGGGCTGAGGGAGAGGGATGGGGAGTTAGTGCTTAATGAGCACAGAGTTTCAGTTTCATGAGAAGAAAAGACTTATAGAGATGGATGGTGGTGATGGTTGCACAACAATGTGAATGTACTTAATATCACTGAACTGTACACTCAAAAATGGTTAAGATGGTAACTTTTATATTGTGTGTATTTTACTACACACAAAAAATGTGTGCCCAAAGGCCTGTTGTTGCCAGGGATTTGGGCAGAGGGAAGGATGAATAGGTGGAGCACAGGGGACTTTTAAGCAGAGAAACCGTTCTTATGATATTCAATGGTGAATACATGTCATTACACATTTGTCAAAAGCCATAGAATGTGCACTGTAAAGCGTGAACTCTAATGTAAACTGTAGACTTTAGTTAATAATAATGTGTCAGTATTGGCTCATTGATTGCAACAAATGTGCCACACTACTGCAAGATGTAATAATAGGGGAAACTGTTGAGGGGGTGAAGAGTTATATGGAAACTCTTGTATTTTCTGCTCAACATTTGTGTAAACATAAGATTGCTCAAAAAAATTGTCTATTAAAAAAAACCAAGCCTTCACATTGGCCAGAACCAGGTCACAGGGCCACCGCTAGCTGCAAAAGAGGATAGGAGAGCAGGGAGCAGCATCTCTTGCCTGGACCGTGGACAAAATCTTTCACCAAATAGAATCAATACGACAAGGAAGATGAAGGGTGCCACTAGGTGACCAGACCCCAAATCTCAGCCTGTAGGCTGGTTACCCCAGTGAGCCAGAAGTTATGATAATCAGACTGCTGACATCTGTGCTGGTCAGAGCATTGCACATACCACTAGCCAGGTGCCATGGCCCCAGGCTGGTGACTGGCTGAGCAACACTGCCTTACCCTGACCTCTCGGCCCAGACTGCAAACTCTCTGAATGCTCGTGGGGAGCAGAGCAAGCCAGTGAGCGGTCCTGAGTTTGCAGGCCCATCTACAGGGACTTACCTGGGGCAGACTCTTTGAGGCATCCACCTGACCTGACCACAGGAGGCTCCTCTGCTGGCGGCTGGTCTCTCCCTGCCACCTCCTGAGCTCAGTGACTGGATTCAGCTCCTGTTCCCTCTGGGTCTGCTCATGCATTCAATCTCACAAGGAATAAAGGAAAGCTGAAAATGAGGCATTGTTTACAGTCATGAAATAAAGTCTGACATTAGTGAGACTGGGAGCCTTTGGGAATTGCTGGTGTCAGTGGAAACAACCCATAGGGAATCAGTGTGTGTCCATCATCTGAACCCTTCACCAGACACCAACAAGCAAGAATCTGATGATTACTCAAGACATTGTAGAGTAGCCCGAGGGAAGAGCTGAGCTGTGCACTTAGGGTCATAAACATGGTACTCTTTGAAACACTAATCTCATCTCTGGGATCTTGATTTAAGGAAATAAATGCAAAACAGAGGAAAATATTTAGGCACAAAGACATTAAACAAAAGCTTATTTACAATAATGAATATTGGAGCCAGCCCAACCTCCGGAGTAGAAGATCCATTGTTCTGTGGGACACCACCCTGTGATAGCGCACTAATCAGAGTGAAGGAAGCATTGAGTTTGTTGTTAGTGCCATCAAGCCAAGTATAATACAGGGCAGGGCCCTGCCCGGTCTTTCTACACCATCCTCTCACTTTCTGGCTGCTATATCAGACAATGCTCTGTTGCTATTCATAGAGTTTTCATGGCCAACTTTTTAGGAAGTGGTTGGTGAGATCTCTCTTCCTAGTTTGTCTGAGTATGGAAGCTCTGCTGAAACCTGTCCACCATGGGTGACTCTGCTGGTATTTGAAATCCTGGTGGTAGGGATGCAGGGATGGTTTAACATTCGCAAATCAATCAACGTAATACACCACATTAATAAAATGAAGAATAAAAATCACATGATTATCTCAATAGATGCAGAGAAAGCATTTGACAAGATACAGCATCCATTTATGATAAAAACTCTGAATAAAATGGGTATAGAAGGAAAGTACCTCAACATAATAAAGACCATATATGAGAAACCCACAGCTAATATCATCCTCAATGGTGAAAAACTGAAAGCCATCCCTCTAAGAACAGGAACCAGACAAGGATGCCCACTGTCATCACTCCTATTTAACATAGTACTGGAAGTCCTAGCCAGAGCAATCAGGCAAGAGAAAGAAATAAAAGGGATCCAAATTGGAAAGGAAGAAGTGAAACTGTCACTATTTGCAGATGACATGATTTTATATATAGAAAACCCTAAAGAATCCACCAGAAAACTTTTAGAAGTAATAAACGAATATGGTAAAGTTGCAGGATACAAAATCAACATACAAAAATCAGTTGCATTTCTGTACACTAACAACGAAGTAGCAGAAAGAGAAATTAAGAATACCATCCCATTTACAATTGCAACAAAAAGAATAAAATACCTAGGAATAAACTTAACCAAAGAGGTGAAAGATCTGTACACCGAAAACTATAAAACATTTCTGAAAGAAATTGAAGAAGACACAAAGAAATGGAAAGATATTCCGTGCTCTTGGATTGGAAGAATTAACATAGTTAAGATGTCAATACTTCCTAAAGCCATCTATAGATTCAATGCAATCCCTATCAAAGTTCCAACAACATTTTTCACAGAAATAGAACAAAGAATCCTAAAATTTATATGGAACAACAAAAGACCCCAAATAGCTAAAGGAATCCTGAGAAAAAAGAACAAAGCTGGAGGTATCACACTCCCTGATTTCAAAATATACTACAAAGCTGTAGTAACCAAAACAGCATTGTACTGGCACAAAAACAGACACACAGATCAATGGAATAGAATCGAAAGCCCAGAAATAAACCCACACATCTATGGACAGCTAATCTTTGACAAAGGAGCCAAGAACATACAATGGGGAAAAGAAAGTCTCTTCAACAAATGGTGTTGGGAAAACTGGATAGCCATATGCAAAAAAATGAAAGTAGACCCTTACCTTACACCATACACAAAAATTAACTCCAAATGGATTAAAGACTTGAATGTAAGACCTGAAACTGTGAAACTTCTAGAAGAAAACATAGGCAGTACGCTCTTCGACATCAGTCTTAGCAACATCTTCTCAAACACCACGTCTGACCGGGCAAGAGAAACAATAGAAAAAATAAACAAATGGGACTACATCAAACTAAAAAGCTTCTGCACAGCAAAGGAAACCATCAACAAAACGAAAAGACAACCTAACAATTGGGAGAAGATATTTGCAAACCATACTTCTGATAAGGGCTTAATCTCCAAAATATATAAAGAACTCATGCATCTTACCAACAAAAAAACTACCAACCCAATTAAAAAATGGGCAAAGGACCTGAAAAGACATTTCTCCAAAGAAGATATACAGATGGCCAACCGACACATGAAAAGATGTTCAAAATCATTCACTATCAGGGAAATGCAAATCAAAACTACAATGAGATATCACCTCACGCCCGTCAGAATGGCTATAATTAACAAAGGAAACACCAAGTGTTGGAGAGGATGTGGAGAGAAGGGAACTCTCATACACTGCTGGTGGGAGTGCAAACTGGTGCAGCCACTATGGAAAACAGTATGGAGATTCCTCAAAAAATCAAGGATAGAACTTCCATATGATCCAGCTATTCCACTGCTGGGTATTTATCCAAAGAACTTGAAAACACCAATGCGTAAAGATACATGCACCTCTGTGTTCATTGCAGTGTTATTCACAATAGCCAAGACTTGGAAGCAACCTAAGTGCCCATCAAGGGACGAATGGATAAAGAAGCTGTGGTATATATACACAATGGAATACTACTCAGCCATAAGAAACGACGAAATCCAGCCATTTGTGACAACATGGATGGACATTGAGGGTATAATGCAAAGTGAAATAAGTCAGAGGGAGAAGGTCAAATACTGTATGATTTCCTTCATTAAGTAGTAGATAATAACAACAATAAACAAACACATAGAGACAGAGATTGGATTGGTGGTTACCAGAGGGGAAGGGGGGAGGGAGGAGGGTGAAAGGGATAATTCGGTACATGTGTGTGGTGATGGGTTGTAATTAGTATTTTGGTGGTGAACATGATGTAGTCCATGCAGAAATAGAAGTACAATGATGTACACCTGAAATTTATGCAATGTTAATAAACCAATGTTACTGCAATAAACAAAAAAAAAAAAAAAAAAAAAAAAGAGAAATCCTGGTGGCATGGCTTTCAGCATCACAGCAACATGCAGCCACCACAGTGTGACAACCGACAGACGGGTGGTGTGGTTCCCTGACCAGGAAATGAGCCCGGGGCCGCAGAGGTGAGAGCACCGAACCTTAACCACTAGACCACCCGGGCCGGCGAGTATTTGAGTTGAGTATTTGTGTTAAAAGTCAAAAGAAAAAGTGGGATACAAGAGTGTATGTATACTGTGCTCACAACACACTGTGAGCAGAGTATATCTGTGCCCGGGTCGCTGCCTCGGAGACACCATGTGCAAAGGGAGCCGGGTGGTGAGATTGTGGATGAGAGTTTTTATCTTTTACTTGGAGTTGGATGGTGCTGCTCTCACCCCTTGTGTGTTTCAGAGAAGACCCCGGAGACCACACACTTGGCTTTGTCTCTCTGGGCCTGCCCTGGCAAAGACCTAGGAATGATGGCCAGGGGTCCCTGCATTGGGGACTGGCTCCACATGTGCCAGAGGATCCTGGAGCTAAAGCTGTGGAAGTGACTTCAACCAGTGGGCAAGCACAACACGACTTTGTTCCCTGGAGGACACCCTCTGGGGCGTGCTCCTTACTGTCTCCTGGAAGTCCCTGGTGAGTCCACAGGAGCCCACTCTTTAATGCACCCTGGTTGCTTCCTCCTGTCCCCTGGTTCACCCGCCCTGCCCTCTTCCACTGGCGCCATCTGGAGTCACCTTCCAAACAAACTATTTGCACTGGAATCCCTGTCTCAGGATCTGCTTCTCGGGGAAGACACCCAGGAGAGAGGACAGAGACCTGAAGTGGGGGCTGGAGTCTCAGCATCTGCTAGAGTGTATGGGGACAAGGCCTGGAAGGTACCAGATGGTGGTCACTGTGCATGGGCAGGCCCTGGGCCCTTGACTCTCCTCTCCACCCATGGCTGACTCAGGGCTTAGGGATCAGCCTGAGCCTGCCCTGGCACCCCTCTCAGCGTCTTGGTCCCCCTCCCCTCGGCGTCTGTCTTCCCCAGCATGTGGTGAGCTGGTGGCTCCCTCTGAGTCAGGCCAGGGTCCATGGAACACAAGAACAGAGAGATAGCAGGTTCCTTCCTCCAGCTGCCTCCGACAGGTGGCCACACCTGGGGAGATGTTCCCCACAGGCTGCCCTTATCAGCTCAGCCTTGGCATGGGGGCCAATGTCTGGCCCATTCTGGTGATAGGGAGAGTTCAAGGAGGCTTTGCAGATCCCCATCAGGAGGGAGCAGAAGGCGAGTGCTATGCATCTGGGCTCAGGTGGGGCAGACCGATGGTCTGGGGTTCCTAGCGACACTCTGCTCCTCCAGGGTTGGTGGCGACAGGCCTGGGAAAGAGACATGGAGGGGGACCATAGCTCTTACATCTGGGGTCTCTGTGCACTGTCAGACCCCAGCGAGCTGATCTTCTCTTTCCACCTAGAGGAAGAGACTGGTGTCACTGCGTCATTCTACCCCTAACTGCCCCCTCTGTTATCAGGCTGTTAATATTAATTAACAACAGTTGCTAAGGATGACAGTGCAAGGGTGTGCCCCAGCCAGAGCTGCTCAGTCCCAAGAAGGGGCTGGGGAAAGTGGGGGTCTGAGGCCTGGTTGGGGTGGAGGGCGGCGAGTGGAGGTTTGGAGGGCCAGTGCCCAGGCCTGCCCACATCTCCCCCAGCCCCACCTCCTGCAGCAGAGGCAGAGTGGGGGGCTCACTGCAGGTCTCTGGCTGGCTCAGTCCTCCTGGGTCATCAATCACTTTGGGAAGTGGGTAAAGGGGAGACCCAGGCACCTCCATCGGGAGGCTCATCTAAGAGGGTGGGACCAAAGGTGGGAGAGACAAACAAGGTGGATCATTAACCAGCTGGGAGCCCTGGGAGGTGCAGTGCTCAGCTCCATTGGTCCCCAAGCCAGTCAGGCCAGGTTGTCCCTGGCGAGGAGGCTGCCTTGCTGTGCATCCCCTGCAGCCAGCCCTTGGCTGTTCCTGCTGTCCCCTTGGCCTGGCCCTGCTTCCCCTCTGACTCTTCCAGGATGGCAGAGGCCAGCCTGAGGGGCTGGCTGCTCTGGGCCCTGCTCCCGCACCTGGTGAGTGCCAGCGCCTGTGTCCACCCCCCAACTGCCTCCCATAGGGCGTACCAGGCAGGAGGCTGCTTGGCAACAGTGAGGGAGGGCCTGGGGTCTAAGGGCCAGTCTCTGGACAGATGGGGGATCCCAGGCACGCTTGACACCAGTCTCCTTCTCTGGGTGGAGAGAAATCAGCTCACTGGGGTCTTACAGTTGGGAGGTCCTGGTTTGTCCAACTTTCCAGGTCAGGAGGTTAGATGGACACAAGGGTTGGGAACAGGGGCAGCTGGACCAGGTGTGACCAAGTGCCTCCCCTCTCCGGTCTGCTGTGAACGTCCTGGCCTGAGATGGCCGATGGGGGGTTGAGGGAGGGTCCAGTCCTGGGGTGCTGGTGGGATGGGTTTCGGGGGAGAATCACCTAAGGAGGATTTAGCATCTGGGGTTGGGAAGAGGTCCAGTGCTCTCGCCTCTCAAGTTTTGCACTCGCTTGCACGTCTGGGAGGCGGGCTGAAGGCTTTTGGCCCCGAGCAGGTGAGGGCAGGGGAAGCTCTTCACAGAAGCTCCAAGAGGGGCCCCGAGCCTCCGGATGTGGCCTGCAGCTAGGGCATGACCTCGGCCAACTGTGATGGCAACAGGACCTGGCACCCATGCAGCCCCATGGAGTCAGCCCCTGACCTGTCCAGGGGCCACTGTTTCTCAGCAGGACCCCCCAGTGGCCTCCAATGGTCTCTGGCCAACCCTCACCATCTGGCGGTATTTTGCTAAATGCAGCTCTGTCGGGTCACCTCTCTCTTCAGTGACCCTGTCACTCAGGATGAAAGCCTGGTGTGCCTGTCTACCCGTCACCCCCAGACACCGTGGGGAGGTCCCGTGTGCTGTTCTGGCACCCACCTCCCCCAGTGCTCTCCCTGGGTCCCCTGGCAGCGTGGAGCTGCCCAGAGTCACCCCTCACCTCTGCTGCTCTGCATCCTTCCTACCCCCACGCCCTCCCTGGCTGCCTACTGCCTCGTCAGCCACCTGGTGGTACTAACCCATGCTGGGGCCCATGGTGACGCTGCCCTGCTCCTCAGGCCCAGGGCGAGCTGTACACACCCATCCACCAGCCCGGCTACTGCGCCTTCTATGACGAGTGTGGGAAGAATCCGGAACTGTCCGGAGGCCTGGGTACGCTGTCCAATGTGTCCTGTCTGTCCAATACGCCCGGCTGCCATGTCACAGGAGACCACCTGACCCTCCTACAGCGCATCTGCCCCCGCCTCTACACCAGTCCCAGAACCACCTACGCCTGCTGCTCCCTCCAGCAGTTGGTGTCCCTGGAGGCCAGCCTGGCAGTCACCAAGGCCCTCCTCACCCGCTGTCCAGCCTGCTCCGACAACTTCGTGAACCTGCACTGCCACAACACCTGCAGCCCTAACCAGAGCCTCTTCATCAATGTGACCCATGTGGCCGGGCAGGGGGGCAGCCAGCCCTGGGCTGTGGTGGCCTACCAGGCCTCCCACCAGCGCAGCTTCGCCGAGCAGACCTACGACTCCTGCAGCCAAGTGCACATCCCCGCCGCCACCACGCCGGCCGTGAGCACCATGTGCGGGGTCTATGGCTCCACCCTCTGCAATGCCCAGCACTGGCTCAATTACCAGGGGGACATGGGGAATGGCCTGGCACCCCTGGATATCACCTTCCACCTGCGGGAGCCCAGCCAGACCCCAGGGAGTGGGATGCAGACTTTGAATGGGGAGATTGCACCCTGCAACGAGTCCCAGGGAGACGGCCCGGCGGCCTGCTCCTGCCAGGCCTGCACCGCTTCCTGCTTGGTCATTGCCCAGCCCCAGGCCATGGACGCCACTTTCCACATGGGCCGGATGGCGGGTTGGCTTGTCGTCGTCGTCATCCTCTGCTCGCTCTTTGCCGTGCTCACTGCCTTCCTCGTGCGGCCCCACCTGGCCTCCTGCAGGGGCAAGGGCAGGACACCAGACCCCAAGGCAGGCACCAGCCCCTTCAACAGGCTCAGCCTCTCCACCCACACTTTCTTTAGTCAGTGTTTCCAGGGCTGGGGCACATGGGTGGCCTCACAGCCGCTGACCATCCTGGTGGTGTCCATTGCTGTGGTGGTGGCCTTGGCAGGGGCCCTGGGCTTTACGGAACTGACCATGGGCACTGTGGAGCTGTGGTCGGCCCCCAACAGCCAAGCCCAGAGCGAGAAGGCGTTCCATGATGAGCATTTCGGCCGCTTCTTCCAAACCGACCAGGTCATCTTGATGGCTCCTAACCGGTCCAGCTACAGGTACGTCTCCCTGCTGCTGGGGCCCAAGAACTTCAGCAGGGTCCTGGCCCCCGACCTGCTGCTGGAGCGGCTGGAGCTGCAGGAGAAACTGCAGCGCCTCCAGGTGTGGTCGCCAGAGGAGCAGCGCAACGTGTCACTGCAGGACATCTGCTACGCCGCCCTCAACCCCCACAACACCAGTCTCTCCGACTGCTGCATCAACAGCCTCCTGCAGTATTTTCAGAACAACCAGACGCACCTGCCGCTCACAGCCAACCAGACACTGATGGGGCAGACCTCCCAGGTGGACTGGAGGGACCACTTTCTCTACTGTGCCAAGCGAGCCCTTGACCGCTGCCCTGGGTTGGGGGGCTGGGGCCGAGTGGGCCTCCCGAAACCCAGGCCAGGCACACAGCCCGGCCGAGGGACCCTGTGCAGCTCCACAGCTCTGTCTCAGGGGCTGCAACACACGGTTTCTCTCCACGCTCCTTCTTGGACCCCACTCCCTCAGTGGAGTTCCCGCTCGCTGTAGCAGATTTGCACGTGGCCATCCTGGCCTCCTCAGCCCTGAGCCCACTCCGCCTTTCTGCGGAGCTCCTGACATAGCAGGGGGCAGCCTTGCACGTTCTGGTTTAAGTGTCACAGAGCAATCTAGTGGCTCCGCTCACGTGTGTGTGCTTCTTCATTTCCTCCTTGCTTCTGTGCAGGGCCTGGGCACAGGCCTGCAGGGCATAAGATGCCCATGAGGTGCCCTCAGGCCAGCGCAGGGACTGGGGCTGGTCTCAGGCCCTGCCCGCCTGGGCCGGGTGCCCCTGTGCAGACTGCAGCCACACACCCTCATGCTGTCTGGGGGTCGGTCTCTGGCTGCGTCCACTCTGCTGTGGCGCAAACAGGATGCCCGTGAAGCTGCTGGGCCTCAGGGCCAAGAGCGAGGTCATGAGCTGCCGCGCCCTGCAGGGGGCAGATGGGCAGCCGTCGAGGCTTTCTGAGGTTGGAGTGGGCAGAGGTCCTCAAATGTCTGGTCTCAGGGCCTCTTCACACTCTGACGAAAGATTGAGGACCCCTAAGAGCTCCAGCTGGGGTAGAGAGTACATCTGCCATTTCCCACACGAGAAAGTAAAACTGAGAAATGAGAAAATATTTATTAATTCCATAAAAATAACAAGTTCATTACATGTTGATGCAAATAGCATATTTTTATGAAAAATAACAATATTTTCCAAACAAAAAAAAATCAGTGATAAGATGGCATTGTTTTGCATCTTTGCAAATCTCTTTAGTGTCTTGCTTAATACAAGACGGCTGGATTCTGGCATCTGGTTCTAGGTTTAGTCTGTTGGTTGAAGCATAGTGAGAATTCCTGGCCTCACACCCATTTAGCCAGAAGAGGGAGGAGGGCTGTAACAGCCTTTCCAGATAACTGTGGGTGTTCTTTGATACTACACCAAAACTCAACAGGTGGTCTTTTATTTTATTTTTTTATTTTATGTTTATTTATTTATTTAGTGTGTGTGTGTGTGTGTGTGTGTGTGTGTGTGTGTGTGTGTGCGTGTGTGAGGAAGATCAGCCCTGAGCTAACATCCATGCCAGTCCTCCTCTTTTTGCTGAGGAAGACCGGCCCTGAGCTAATATCCGTGCCCATCTTCCTCCACTTTATATGGGACGCTGCCACAGCATGGCCTGACAAGTGGTGTGTCAGTGCACGCCCGGGTTCCAAACCTGGGCCGCCAGCAGCAGAGCACGCACACTTAACCGCTATGCCACAGGGCCGGCCCAACAGGTGGTCTTTTCTTAAATGTTAGCTGCGATATGAAATCTGTGAAGTGTTTGTACTGCATACACTCGAGAGTGAATGAGAGTAAAAAAGGCAAATAGCCTCTTAGTGTTTTTATGAAAATAATTTTGACCTTGCAGACCCTTGAAAGGGTCTCCAGGGCTCCCAGGGACCCTAGGGTGCACTTTGAGAACCACTGGATTAGATGAGAGAGCCAGGGCTCTCTGATCCCACTCCCCACCCCTCAGGTGAGCGTCGGCCCCGGGCTGGCCCTCAGAACTGGCAGGTCAGGGAGGAAGTTCCAACCCCAGGTTTCCAGTCCTTGCGCTGGCTTTATTTTGATTTTGGACGCTCACAATCACTCTTGGGTGGTCCGATTATCCCTATTTCAGAGATGGGAAAACTGAGGCTCTGAGGGGTGCACACGGTGAGCTGCTCAAGGTCATGCAGCAACCAGCACTTCCAGGATAGCTGGTGGCTGGTATGCTCACTCGCTCAGAGTGCTTCATCCAGGTACCCGGGATGCGCTTGCAGAAAGGGCTCAGTTGAAGGGTGTAGAGACTTGCCCGAGGTTGCCGGACTGGTAAAGTGTCCACAAGAAGGAAAGAAATCCTAACTCAGGGCCTGGAGGGTTCCCGGCCAGCGGGAGAAGAAGGCTGTGGGCAGCATGAGACCTGTCTGGTTCTGCCAGTAGTTAGGACTCAGTGGTTGTGCCCAAGTCTGTGGCCTCAGGCCCTGGCCCCCACCCTGGGGGACCGTGGGTGTGATGCTCAGCCACCCACCTCATCTGGGATGAGATGGTGATGGAGCCTGAAGAGTCGGGCTGGTGTCGGGGGAGATGACAGCTTGGGCAGCCCCCGGTCTGGGGAGCTCCAGTCTACTCTGGATTGGGCCACGTGAGATTTTGTTGGGAGAAATGGTTCTGACACAGGGTCAGGCAATGGTGTTGGGGGCCTGGGGTGGGGTGCCGGGGCTGTGGTGATGGGAGCAGGAATGGGCTAGGAATGGTCCTTCCCTCTCCCTTCAGTGCCCCACTCACCTTCAAAGATGGCACGGCCCTGGCTCTGAGCTGCATGGCTGACTATGGGACCCCTGTCTTCCCTTTCCTCGCCATAGGGGGCTATAAAGGTAAGCTGGGTGGCTCCAGGGGAGGCCAGTGAGGGGGAATATGGAGCAGGATTAATGGGCACAAGGGTGGGGTGGTGATGCCTGGGGTGGCCGGGCTTGTGGGGGCTGCAGACGTGCCTGTCCTGCCTCCTTTCTCTGCCACCTCCTGCATCTTTTCCAGTGCTGCTCAGATTCTCTAGTCTTGTGCCTGGGCCCAAAGGCCTTGCCCTTGGCTAAGGGAGGGAAGTGGAGTGTACGGGGTTAGACAATGACTCAGTTGAGGGAGGTGGGGGGAGGGGAGACGGGGGTGCAGCTGGAGTGGGAGAGGGGAGGCAGGGTGAGGTCAGAATGGCGGGAGGGGAGGCAAGCCTGAGGATGGACTGGGGAGAGGGAGTGGGGGAAGGGGAGGCAGAGGTGAGAATGGAGTCGGGGAGAGGGGAGGCAGGGGTGAGGATGGAGTGGAGAGAGGAGACGGCGTGAAGACAGAGTGAGGGAGAGGAAGCAGGGGTGTAGCTGGAGTGGAGGATGGGGAGGCAGGGGTGAGGATGGAATCCACGAAGGGAGGCGGGGTAAGGCTGGAGGAGGGGGAACGAGAGTGTGGCTGGAGGGTGGCTAAGCATTTCTCATCCCAGGGAAGGACTATTCTGAGGCGGATGCCCTGATCGTGACCTTGTCCCTAAACAATTACCCTCCTGGGGACCCCCGGCTGGCCCAGGCTAAGCTCTGGGAGTGGGGCTTCTTGGAGGAGATGCGAGACTTCCAGCATCGGACAGCTGGCATGTTCCAGGTCACATTCATGGCAGAGGTAGGGGCTGTGGGTGCTGGCTCTGGGGGGATGACCCAGGTGTCTTTGGGCAGGTTCTCGTGTCCCCGTCCTGGCCTCTCCGCTCCTGACTGACCTTGGGCCAGTGGCCACCTGCTCTGGAGGATGGGGTGATGTGACAGCTGTCCTTTCAGCTTTGCTGGGCTCACAGCGGGTCACACATGTAGCACACACTGACGAAGCTCTTGGGAGCCAGGCTGGCTGGAGCCGGCGTGGTCAGTGGGGCTGGTTGGGTGTGTGTCCACAGCGCTCCCTGGAGGATGAGATCAACCGCACCACGTTCCAGGACCTCCCCATCTTCGCTGTCAGCTACATAGTCATCTTTCTGTACATCTCCTTGGCCCTGGGCAGCTACTCCAGCTGGCACCGAGTGCAGGTGAGAAGTGGGAGGGGCACAGTGAGGGTGGACTGGCCCATCAGGGTGTCTAGAACCTTTCCAACCAGAGCATCCCGAAATAGCAAAGCAGACCACCCAGAGTGGCTCCCCCAGGGGGTGATACTTTTTGGAAGTGTTCTGATTCAACAGGCCTCTTGAGCTTTCATTCTGCTCCTTGACACCTCACTTGTGCAAATGCAAAGCTAATGTTTAAAATATCTTTTTTTTTTTTTTAATTTTTTGTTTATTGCAGTAACATTGGTTTATAACATTGTAAAAATTTCAGGTGTACATCATTGTACTTCTATTTCTGCATGGACCACATCATGTTCACCACCAAAATACTAATTACAACCCATCACCACACACATGCACCGAATTATCCCTTTCACCCTCCTCCCTCCCCCCCTCCCCTCTGGCAACCACCAATCCAATCTCTGTCCCTATGTATCCGTCCATTGTTGTCACTATCTACTACTTAATGAAGGAAATCATACGGTATTTGACCTTCTCCCTCTGACTTATTTCACTTTGCATTATACCCTCAATGTCCATCCATGTTGTCACAAATGGCTGGATTTCGTCGTTTCTTATGGCTGAGTAGTATTCCATTGTGTATATATACCACAGCTTCTTTATCCATTCGTCCCTTGATGGGCACTTAGGTTGCTTCCAAGTCTTGGCTATCGTGAATAAGGCTGCAATGAACACAGGGGTGCATGTACCTTTGCAAATTGGTGTTTTCAAGTTCTTTGGATAAATACCCAACAGTGGAATAGCTGGATCATATGGTAGTTCTATCGTTGATTTTTTGAGGAATCTCCATACTGTTTTCCATAGTGGCTGCACCAGTTTGCACTCCCACCAGCAGTGTATGAGAGTTCCCTTCTCTCCACATCCTCTCCAACACATGTTGTTTCCTGTCTTGTTAATTATAGCCATTCTGACGGGCGTGAGGTGATATCTCATTGTAGTTTTGATTTGCATTTCCCTGATAATTAGTGACTTTGAACATCTTTTCACGTGTCTGTTGGCCATCTGTATATCTTCTTTGGAGAAATGTCTGTTCAGGTCTTTTGCCCATTTTTTAATTGGGTTGGTAGTTTTTTTGTTGTTGAGATGCATGAGTTCTTTATATATTTTGGAGATTAAGCCCTTATCAGATGTATGGTTTGCAAATATCTTCTCCCAATTGTTAGGTTGTCTTTTCGTTTTGTTGATGGTTTCCTTTGCTGTGCAGAAGCTTTTTAGTTTGATGTAGTCCCATTTGTTTTTTTTTTCTATTGTTTCTCTTTCCCGGTCAGATGTGGTGTTTGAAAAGATGTTGCTAAGACCGATGTCGAAGAGCATACTGCCTGTGTTTTCTTCTAGAACTTTCACAGTTTCAGGTCTTACATTCAAGTCTTTAATCCATTTGGAGTTAATTTTTGTGTATGGTGTAAGGTAAGGATCTACTTTCATTTTTTTGCATATGGCTATCCAGTTTTCCCAACACCATTTGTTGAAGAGACTTTCTTTTCCCCATTGTATGTTCTTGGCTCCTTTGTCAAAGATTAGCTGTCCATAGATGTGTGGGTTTATTTCTGGGCTTTCGATTCTATTCCACTGATCTGTGTGTCTGTTTTTGTGCCAGTACCATGCTGTTTTGGTTACTATAGCTTTGTAGTATATTTTGAAGTCAGGGAGTGTGATACCTCCAGCTTTGTTCTTTTTTCTCAGGATTCCTTTAGCTATTCGGGGTCTTTTGTTGTTCCATAAAATTTTAGAATTCTTTGTTCTATTTCTGTGAAAAATGTTGTTGGAACTTTGATAGGGATTGCATTGAATCTATAGATGGCTTTAGGAAGTATGGACATCTTTTAAGATATTTAAAATATCTTAAAATGCACGCTCGAGGAAGAAGTGGCAGGCTCACGTGGACCTGCCCTTGGGAGGATGGCTCTGCAGAGTGGCTCGAACACAGAAGCACTGAGCAAGCCTGCCTGCTGTCCACTGCCTTCCTCTAGGTCGGGGTGGGGGCGCAGTGGGCAGCCCTGCAGCCAGGAGGCTGAGCCTAGTCCCATTGCAGGTGGACTCCAAGGCCCCGCTGGGCCTGGGCGGAATGGCCGTGGTGTTGGGAGCAGTCACGGCTGCCATGGGCTTCTTCTCCTACCTGGGCATCCCCTCCTCGCTGGTGATCCTTCAAGTGGTGCCTTTCCTGCTGCATGCTGTGGGGGCCGACAACATGTTCACCTTTGTTCTCGAGTACCAGGTAAGAGTGCAGGAGTTCTGCATGCCCCCATCTGCTCCCTCCACGCCCAGATGCAACCCTGCCGGGCTCCGTGCAGACTCTTCCTAGGCATTGACGTTTGTGTTTACAATTCCTGTAGAAAACAGTGCTTCGTGTTTATCTTTCACGTAAATACACTCATACTGTGTATGTCACCTGAACTTGCTCTCTGTCAGCCCCACACGCCGCCTGGTAAAGGAGTCAGGCAGCACATTAGAGCCACCTCCCATCTTTATGCTGACACGTAGCATTCCACGGAAGGACAAGACAGTCAATTTAGTCTCTCCTGTTGATGAACATTTAGGGTTCTAGTGATGTATTGGAGCAAGGATGCCATGGACATCCCGAAACACACCAAGCATTTCTCTGGGCCAGACCCTGAGAGGTGGAAGACGTGGCAGAGCAGAGTGTTAGCAGGGTCTGCTCCTGACTAGGGAAGGCCGGGTCAGTTCCTCAGGCCTGGCTGGATCTCTGGGCAATGGCTGTGCCTTGGGGAGTGAGGGCATGTGTCAGCTCCCTGCTGGCCTGTGAGGGATGGAGCCCTTGGCCAGCTCTGTACCCTGGCCCTGCTGTCCTCACACAGAGACTGCCTCAGAGGGCAGGGGAGTGACGGGAGGCCCACATCGGCCAAGCCCTGGGCAGGGTGGGCCCCAGCATGCTGCTGTGCAGTCTCTTGGACTCTTCTTCCTAGGTGAGCCTGGGCAGCCCCCGCCCCACCAGGCACCCCTTGGAGGCAGTGGGTGTGGGCAGCCCCCTTCCCTCTGCAACCATTCTGAGCAGGCTTCACACCCTGAGGTTCACCCCTGCCCCCCCAGGGGCCCTGAATCCCATGCCAGCTTTGGAACCTTTGCCCTGACCTCAGGCTTCGGGGTGATCCTCACTTGCTGCTGCAAATCTCTGCTTTCTTGGCCCTGCTTTCCCTCCACTGCAGGAGGCAGGAGGTAGGCTTGGCGGCAGGACTGAGGGACCCACCCCTTGCCCCCATTTTGGCGGGAATGGGGTGGCTTCACTTTGCAGAGAGGCTCAGAGTTGGGTGCAGGAACAGCGTGCTGGAATGTTTAGCCGTGTGGTCCCCAATGCCCCATAGAAAAGTAATTTCATTTTGGCGATTTTGAGGAATACGATGAAACCTTTTAAAGTACAGGAGGTCGAGAAATAAAATACAAATGAGAGGTTGCCGGGGAGCTACTGTTTCCAGGAAGGTGCAAAATTCAAAGATATTTTATAACGGTAGTAAACAAAAACAAAGAAAATAGCACACTGGCGCGTCCCCACGGCGCCGCGCTGGCAGGGGCCACCCACGGAAGGGGGCGCGCGCACGGGAGGAAGGCGGTCCCAGGGTCTGCTTTGGGGCCACCTTGAGGCGCTGGCTCCCCCCAGGCCTCGCGACTGGCCTTCTGCAGCTGCCGCAGCGCCCGGGAGCTGCCCTCGCCGGCCCGGGGCGAGGGGCTCCTGCTCCGCTCCTGCCGCGAGTTCTACGCCCCACTGCTGCTGCCCCCGGTCACCCGCGCCGCCGTGGTGAGTGGGCGGGAGGGTCTGGCAGCCTCCATCCTCCCTTGCCTGTCGTCGGAGGGGCTGGGGGCGGCCGGGATTCAGGTCTGCCCAACTCGAGACTGTTTCTCCTGACGCCCCGACCGGACCCCGAGTGGGAGGCGGTGGGGAGCTGTTGGGCAGGGCGGCTCGCACGCTGCGGCTTCCTCCTCAGCTTCTGGGGTTCCTGGCCCTGTTCGGATGGTGTCTCTATCTCACGAGCCACATCAGCTTGGGGCTGGACCAGGAGCTGGCCCTGCCCAAGGTGAGCCGTGCCCCGTGGCCTCGGGTGGGTGCCTCCCCTCCCCTGCCCTCAGTCCCCTGGGACGCGGGGAGGGTCAGCAGCACACAGCAGGCGGGGCGGGACTGCTCACCGCGGGGACCTGGGGAAAGGAGTCGCATAGGTGTGCAAAAGGCGGGGGAGCACAGCGCCAACCCCAGGCTGCGTGAGGGAGACGACCAGGCAGGCGTCCGGAGGGCTGGCCCCATGAGATGATTGTCCAGGCAGAGTGACGACAGCTCGCTCAGCGCCTGCCCTGTGCTGGGTGCTCCACATCCTCAGGCCTGGGTCCACAGCAGCCCGCCGTGGAACAGCCCCCTGACAGACATCGAGGGTGGAGGGCTCTGGGGAAGGAAAGAACCCCTTGGCTCAAGGGGTCTGAGGGGCTCCTGGGCGGAGGAGGGGTTTGAGGAGGTCTGAGCACGTGTAGGATTTGCAGAGGAAGGCAGTGAGGGTGCCAGTACTGACCTATGGGAGGCTGGGGCAGCGAAGGAGCATTTCCTGGGCCTGGCAGTGACCATGGGTGGGAGGAGTGGGGGCCAAGTCCGACAGCTGGAGGCCAGGGGGAAGGCTGCTGACCGCCGGGCCAAGGCCAGCAAGCATATGAGGTTGACAGGCACCGCACATCCACAAGACCAGGGACCCGCTGCTCCTCTGGGTGCTCCAGAGGCTCCCTGAGCTGGTGGCTGGGGGAAGGAAGTCCATGTGCCCAGGTTCCGGGGGAGAAAGAGCATCATGGGGACTCGGACATCCAGGGCCACTCTGGGGACGGTGATGGTGTCTGGGTGCTGGCAGGAGGCCTGGAACGAGCAGTCTGGATACCATCTGCAGGTGGCGCTGGCCTGGGAAGCGCAATGAGGAGGGAGGAGAGTGGACAGCCAGGACGGCACCTTTGAGCCACCACAGGGAGTGAGAGGAGGTGGCAAAGCCATCAAGAGTCCAGAACGACCCTCCCACCCACGGTGGCCCTGGGGGCTGCTCACAGGACTGAGGAGAAGAGGGTCCCAGGGCCCCCAGAGTGGGTATCAGGGGCCTGGTGGGCCAAGCCGAGGACCAAGAAGGAAGGAGGTGATGGGCTACAAGACCCAGCCGAGGTTTTATGTTTATGCCTTTTGTTGATTTTTCTTTGGGGGAGATTAGTTTGTTTCTTATTACTTTAAAAAATTTATTTCTTTCAATTTTTTTATTCTGGTTAAATACTGATAAAATTTACTAATTTAACCAGTTTTAAGTGGCATTAAGTACACTCACATTATTGTGCAGCCATCACCGCCATCCATCTCCATAACTCTTTTCATCCTGTAAAACTAAAACTCTGTCCCCATTAAAATTAAACACTAACTCCCATCCCCCTCCTCCAGCCTCTGGCACCCACCATTCTACTTTCTGTCTCTGAATTTGACCGCTCTAGGGACCTCATATAAGAGGAATCATACAACTATTTGTCTTTTTGTGACTGGCTTCTTTACTGAGCATTGTGTCCTCAAGGTTTATTCATGCTGTAGCATGTGTCAGAATTTTCTTCTTTTTTAAGGCTGAATAATATTCATATATATATATAAATACATATATACACCACATTTTGCTTATCCATTCATCCTTCCATGGACACTTGGGTTGTTTACATATTTTAGCTATTGTGAAAAATGCTGCTATGAACATGAGTGTACAAATATCTCTTAGAGACCCTGCTTTCAATTCTTTTGGATATATATCCAGAAGTGGAATTGGTAAATCATATGGTAATTCTCATTTTAATTTTTTGAGGAACCACCATACTGTTTTCCACAGTAGCAGCACCATTTTACATTCCCACCAACAGTGCACAGGGTTCCAATTTCTCCACATCCTCGCCAACACTTGTTTTCTGTTTTTGTTTTGTTTTGTTTTGTTTTTTATAGTAACCATACAATGGGTGTGAGGTGGTATCTCATTGTGGTTTTGATTTGCATTTCCCTAATGATTTGTGAGGTTGAACATCTTTTGGCCATTCATATATCTTCTTTGGAGAAATGTCTATTCAAGTCTTTTGCCAATTTTTGAATCACATTGGGGTATTTTTGTTGTTGAGTTTTAAGAGTTCTCTAAATATTCTAGATATTAATCCCTTATCAGATACATGATTTGCAAGTATTTTCTCCATTTATATTGGTCGCCTTTTTACTCTATTGGCAATGTCCTTTGATGCACAAAAGTTTTTAATTTTCATAAAATCCAATTTGTCAATTTTTCCCTTTGTTAATTGTGCCTTGGTGTTATATTCAAGAAGAAATCATCACCAAATCCAATGTTTTGAAGGTTTCCCCCTATGTTTTCTTCTAAGAATTTTATAGTTTTAGCTCTTAAGGTTAGGTCTTTGATCCATTTTGAGTTGATTTTTGTATATAAGTATGCATATTTTTGAAGGTCCAACTTCATTCTTTTGCATGTGGAGATCCAGTTTTCCCAGCACCATTTGTTGAAAAGACTGTCCTTTCCCCATTGAATAGTCTTGGCTCCCTTGTCAAAGATCATTTCACCATATATGTAAGAGTTTATTTCTGGGCTGTCTATTCTATTCCATTGGTCTATATGTCTGACTTTATGCCAATACCACACTGTTTTGAGTACCATATCTTTGTGGTAAATTTTGAAGTCAGGAAATGTGAGTCTTCCAGCTTTGTTTTTCTTTGTCAAGATTGCTTTGGCTATTTGGGGTCCCTTGAGATTCCAACATGAATTTTAGGATAGATTTTTCTATTTCTGCAAAAAAGTCGTTGTGATTTTGGTAGGGATTGCATTGAATCTGTAGATCACTTTGGGTAATGTTGACATCATAACAATATTAAGTCTTCCAACCCATGAACATGGGATGTGTTTCTCTTTATTTATGTCTTCTTTAATTTCTTTCAGCAATGTGTTGTAGTTTTCAGTGTATAAGTCTTTCACCTCCTCGGTGAAGTTAATTTCTGAGTATTTTATTCTTTTTGATGCTATCATAAATGGAATTGTTTTCTTAATTTCCTTTTTGGATTATTCATTGTTCGTGTATAGAAATGAAACTGATTTTTGTGTGTTGATTTTGTAATCTGCAACTTTGCTGAATTTGTTTATTGGTTCTAACAGATTTTTAGTGGAATTTTAGAGTTTTATGTATGTAAGATCATGTAATCTGTGAACAGAGATCATTTTACTTCTTCCTTTCCAGTTTAGGTGCCTTTAACTTCTTTTTCTTGCCTAATTACTCTGGCTAGGACTTCAGTACTATGCTGAATAGAAGTGTTGAGAGTGGGCATCCTTGTCTTGTTCCTAATCTTAGAGGAAAACTCTCAGTCTCTCACCAGTTAGTGTGATGTCAGCTGTGGGATTTTCATATCTGACTTGATCATGTGGAGGAACTTTCTTGTATTCTACTTTCCTGCATCTTTTTTTTTTTTAAATCATGAAAGGATGTGGGATTTTGTCATGCTTTTTCTACAGCTGTTGAGATGATCATGTGATTTCCCCCCATTCTATTTATTTACCTATTTACTTATTTTTGCTGAGGAAGATTTGCCCTAAGCTAACAGTCACTGCCAATCTTCCTCTTTTTGTAGGTGAGCTGCTGCCACAGCATGGCCACTGACAGACGAGTGGTGTAGGTCCATGCCCGGGAACTGAACCCTGGCTGCCAAAGTGGAGTGAGCCAAACTTAACCACTAGGCCATCTGGGCTGGCCCTCTCCATTCTTTTAAAGTGGTGCATCACATTGATTGATTTTTGTATGTTGAACCATCCTTGCATTCTGGGAATAAATCCCACTTGGTCTAGGTGTATGATCCTTTTAATGTATTGTTGACTTCAACTTGCTAGTATTTTGTTGAGGATTTTTGCATGAATATTCATACGGGGTATTTGTCTGTAGTTTTTCTTTTCTTGTAGTGTTTTTTTTTTTTTGGTGAGGAAGATCAGCCCTGAGCTAACATCCACGCTAATCCTCCTCTTTTTGCTGAGGAAGACCGGCTCTGAACTAACATCTATTGCCAATCTTCCTCCTTTTTTTCCCCCAAAGCCCCAGTAGATAGTCGTATGTCATAGTTGCACATCATTCTAGTTACTGTATGTGGGACGTGGCCTCAGCATGGCCGGAGAAGCGGTGCCTCGGTGTGCGCCCGGGATCCGTACCCAGGCTGCCAGTAGCGGAGTGTGTGCACTTAACCACTAAGCCATGGGGCCGGCCCTCTTGTAGTGTTTTTGTCTGGCTTTGGTATCAGGGCAATGCTGGCCTTTTAGAATGAGTTAAAAATGTTTCCCCCTCTTTGATTTTTTGGAAGAGTTTAAAGAGTATTGCTATTAGTTCCTCTTTAAATGTTTGGTAGAATTTACCAGTGAAGCCATCAAGACCAGGGCTTTTCTAGGTTGGGGAGGTTTTTTTTTTTTTTTTTTTTTTTTTTTTTTATTACTGATTCAATCTCCTTACTAGCTGTAAGTCTATTCGGATTTTCTATTTCTTCTTGATTCAGTCTTGGTCAGCTTTGTGTTTCCAGGAATTTGTCCATTTCATCTAGGTTATGCAATTTGTTGGTGTACAATTGTTCATAGTACTTTCTTATAATTCTCTTTATTTCTGTAGAGTCAGTTATGTCCCTACTTTAAATTCTGATTTAGTAATTTGAGTCTTTTTTTTCTTAGTCAATCTAGCTAAATGTTTGTCAATTTTGTTAATCTTTTTGAAGAACCAATGCTTTGTTTTGTTGATTTTCTATATTGTTTTCCTAGTCTCTATTTTATTTATCTCTGCTCTAATTTTTATTATTTCCTTCCTCCTGCTAAGTTTGGGTTTAGTTTTTTTCCCCCTAGTTCCTTAAGTTGTATAGTTAGGATGATGACTTGAGATCTTTCTTCTTTTTTAATGTAAACATTTACAGCTATAAATTTCCTCCTTAGCATCCCTTTTGCTGCATCCCATAGGTTTGGTATGTTGTGCCTTCACTTTTATTTGCCTCTAAGTATTTTCTGATTTCCCTTGTGATTTGTTCTTTGACCCATTGGTTGTGTAAAAGTGTGATGTATAATTTCCACAAGTTTGTGAATTTTCCAGTTTTCCCTGTTATTAATTTCTAACTTCATCCCATTGGGGTCAAAGAATCATATGATATCTATATTTTTAAATGTCGGGATTCAATTTGTGGCCTAACACATGGTTTATGCCAGAGAATCTTCCATGTGTATTTGAGAAGAATGTGTATTTTTTTCTCTCTCTCTTTTTATTAACGATCTGGCTATTTTATTTATTTATTTATTTTGCTGAGGAAGATTTGCCCTGAGCTAACACCTGTGCCAGTCTTCTTCTATTTTGTATATAGGTCACCGCCACAGCATGGCCACCGACGAGTGGTGTGGGTCCGCGCCTGGGAACAGAATCTGGGCAACAGAAGCGGAGCACACAGAACTTAACCACTGGGCCACAGGGCTGGCCCCTGTATTTTTTTTTTTTTAATTTTAAATATTTTTATTTTTTTATTATTACTTTTTTTACTGTGAAATTTTTTTTGTACATTATTGTTTGTCAGTCACCATATAAGTGCATCCCTCCACCCCTTGTGCCCACTCCCCACCCCCCGAGCCCCTGATAACCACCAAACAGTTCTATCTGTCCATGTGTTGGTTTGTCTTCCACATATGGGTGAAATCATGCACTGTTTGTCTTTCTCTTTCTGGCTTATTTCACTTAACATAATACCCTCCAGGTCCATCCATGTTGTTGCAAAGGGGACGATTTTGTCTTTTTTTATGGCTGAGTAGTATTCCATGGTATGTATATACCACATCTTCTTTATCCAATCATCAGTCAAGGGACATTTGGGTTGCTTCCATGTCTTGGCTATAGTGAATAATGCTGTTATGAACATAGGGGTGCATAAGCCTCTTTGGATTGTTGATTTCAGGTTCCTTGGATAGATACCCAGTAGTGGGATAGCTGGATCATAAGGTATTTCTATTTTTAATTTTTTGAGGAATCTCCTACTATTTTCCATAGAGGCTGCACCAGTTTGCATTCCCATCAGCAGTGGATTAGGGTTCCCATTTCTCCACAGCCTCTCCAGCATTTGTTGCTTTTTGTCTTGGTGATTATAGCCATTCTAATGGGTGTAAGATGATATCTTAGTGTAGTTTTGATTTGCATTTCCCTGATGATTAGTGATGTTGAGCATCTTTTCATGTGCCTCTTGGCCATCTGTATATCTTCTTTGGAGAAGTGTCTCTTCATTTCCTCTGCCCATTTTTTGATCAGTTGTTTGTTTTTTTGTTATTCAGTTGTGTGAGTTCTTTATATATTATAGAAATTAATCCCTTGTCAGATATATGGTTTGCAAATATGTTTTCCCAGCTGGTGGGTTCCCTATTCATTTTGATTGTGGTTTCATTTGCCTTGTAGAAGCTCTTTAATCTGATGAAGTCCCACTTGTTTATTTTTTCTTGTGTTTCCCTTGTCTGAGTAGACATGGAATTCAAAAAGATCCCTTTATGGCTGATGACGAATAGTGTACTACCTATATTTTCCTCCAGGAGTTTTATAGTTTCAGGTCTCACCTTCAGGTCTTTGATCCATTTTGAGTTAGTTTTGTGTATGGCAAAAGAAGATGGTCTACTTTCATTCTTTGGCAAGTGGCTGTCCAGTTTTCCCAGCATCATTTATTGAAGAGATTTTCCTTTCTCCACTGTATGTCCTTAGCTCCTTTGTCGAAGATTAGCTGCCTGTAGATATGAAGTTTTATTTCTGGACTTTCAATTCTGTTCCATTCATCTGTGTGTCTGTTTTTGTACCAGTACCATGCTGTTTTAATTACTGTCTCTTTGTAGTATGTTTTGAAGTCAGGGATTGTGATGCTTCCAGCCTTGTTCTTCTTTTTCAGGATTGCTTTAGATATTCGGAGTCTTTTGTTGCCCCATATGAATGTTAGTTTTCTTTGTGCTATTTCTGTGAAGAATGTCCTTGAGATTCTGATTGGGTTTGCATTGCATCTGTAGATTGCTTTAGGTAGTATGGACATTTTAACTATGTTGATTCTTCCAATCCAAGTGCATGGAATATTTTTCCATTTCTTTATGTCATCATTGATTTCACTCAATAATGTCTTATAGTTTTCAATGTATGGGTCTTTCACTCCCTTGGTTAAATTTATTCCTAGATATTTTATTCTTTTTTTTGCAATTGTAAATGGGATTGTCTTCTTGAGTTCTCTTTCTGTTAGTTCGTTGTTGGTATATAGAAATGCAACTGAGTTTTCTAAGTTGATTTTGTACCCTGCCACTTGGCTCTAGTTGTTGATTATTTCTAATAGTTTTCCAATGGGTTCTTTAGGGTTTTCTGTATATAAAATCATGTCATCTGCGAACAGTGAGAGTTTCACTTCTTTGTTGCCTATTTGGATTCCTTTTATTTCTTTTTCTTGCCTAATTGCTCTGGCCAGAACCTCCAGTACTGTGTTGAATAAGAGTGGCAAGAGTGGGCACCTTTATCTTGTTCCTGTTTTCAGAGGGATGGCTTTCAGTTTTTCCCCATAGAGTATAGTGTTGGCTGTGGGTTTGTCATTTATGGCCTTTATTATGTTAAGGTACTTTCCTTCTATACCCATTTTGTTGAGAGTTTTTATCATAAGTGGATGTTGGATCTTGTCAAAAGCCTTCTCTGCATCTATTGTGACGATCATATGGTTTTTATTCCTTGTTTTGTTAACATGGTGTATCACATTGGTTGATTTGTGGATGTTGAACCATCCCTGTGTCCCTAGTATAAATCCCACTTGATCATGGTGTATGATCTTTTTAATGTATTGCTGTATTCAGTTTGCCAATATTATGTTGAGGATTTTTGCATCTATGTTCCTCAGTGATATTGGTCTGTAGTTTTCCTTCTTAGTATTGTCTTTGTCTGGCTTTGGTATCAGGGTGACGTTGGCCTTGTAGAATGTGTTGGGACGTGTTCCATCTTCCTCTATTTTTTGGAATAGTTTGAGAAGGATAGGTATTAAGTCTTCTTTGAATGTTTTGTACAATTCTCCAAAGAAGCCATCTGGTCCTGGACTTTTACTTTTTGGGAAGTTTTTGATTACTGTTTCAATCTCTTTACTTGTGATTGGTCTATTCAGGTTCTCTATTTCTTCTTGATTCAGTTTTGGGAGGTTGTATGAGTCTAGGAATTTATCCATTTCTTCTAGATTGTCCAATTTGTTGGCATATAGTTTTTCATAGTATTCTCTTATAATCTGTTGTATTTCTGTGGTATCTGTTGTAATTTCTCCTTTTTCATTTCTAATTTTATTTCTTTGAGCCTTCTTTCTTTTTTTCTTGGTGAGTCTGGCTAAGGGTTTGTCAATTTTGTTTATCTTCTCAAAGAACCAGCTGTTTGTTTCATTGATCCTTTCTACTATTTTTTTTATTTCAATTTCATTTATTTCTGCTCTGATTTTTATTATTTCCCTCCTTCTGCTGATTTAGGCTTTGTTTGTTCTTCTTTTTCTAATTCTGTTAGGCATAGTTTGAGGTTGCTTATTTGGGCTTTTTCTTGTTTGTTAAGGTGGGCCTGAATTGCTATGAGTTTCCCTCTCAGGACCACTTTTGCTGCATCCCTTATGAGTTGGTATGGTGTATTTTCATTTTCATTTATCTCCAGATATGCTTTGATTTCTCCTCTAATTTCATCAATGATCCGTTGGTTGTTTAGTAGCATGTTGTTAAGTGTCCATAGCTTTGTCACTCTCCCAGATTTTTCCTTGTAGTTGATTTCTAGCTTCATGGCATTATGGTCAGAAAAGATGCTTGTTATGATTTCAATCTTCTTAAATTTATATAAGCATGCCTTATTTCCTAACACATGGTCTATTCTTTTTTTGTGTGTGTGAGGAGGACTAGCCCTGAGCTAACATCTGATGCCAATCCTCCCCTTTTTTTTGAGGAAGAGTGGCCCTGAGCTAACACTGTGCCCATCTTCCTCTGCTTTATATGGGACACCGCCACAGGATGGCTTACCAAGTGGTGTGTCGGTGTACACCCGGGATCTGAACCTGTGAACCCTGGGCCGCCCAAAGCAGAGTGCGTGCACTTAACCGCTTGCACGACCAGGCCGGACCTGGTCTATTCTTGAGAATGTTCCATGTGTGCTTGAGACAAATGTGTAATCTGCTGTGTTTTGATGGAGTGCTCTATATATATCTGTTAAGTCCATCTCGTGAAGTTTTTCGTTTAAGTCCATTATTTCCTTATTGATTTTCTGTCTGGATGATCTGTCCATTGATGAGAGTAGGGTGTTAAGATCCTCTACTATTATTGTGTTGTTGTTAATATCTCCTTTTAGGTTTGTTAATAGTTGCTTTATTTACCTTGGTGCTCCTGTATTGGGTGCATATATATTTAAAAATGATATGTCTTCTTGGTGGAGTGTCCTTTTTATCATTATATATTGTCCCTCTTTGTCTCTCATTACCTTTTTTATCTTGCAGTCAACTTTGTCTGATATAAGTATGGCAATACCTGCTTTCTTTTGTTTGCCATTAGCTTGGAGTGTTGTCTTGCATCCTTTCACTCTGAGCTTGTGTTTGTCTTTAGAGCTGAGATATGTTTCCTGGAGGCAGCATATTGCTGGATCTTGTTTTTTTTGTGTGTGTGAGGAAGATCAGCCCTGAGCTAACATCCATGCCAGTCCTCCTCTTTTTTTTTTTGCTGAGGAAGACTGGCGCTGGACTAACATCTGTGTCCATCTTCCTCCACTTTATATGGGACGCCGCCACAGCATGGCCTGACAAGTGGTGCATCGGTGTGTGCCTGGGATCTGAACCCAGACCACCAGCAGCGGAGTGCGTGCCCTTAACCACTATGCCACGGGGCGGGCCCCTATTGGGTCTTGTTTTTTAATCCATCCCACCACTCTGTGTCTTTTGATTGAAGAGTTCAGTCCATTTACATTTAGGGTAATTATTGATACATGGGGGTTTGTTGTTGTTATTTTATCACTCTTTTCCCGGTTCTTTTGCATTTCTTTTGTTTCTCATCCTGTTTGTTTCGGACTACCAATTCAGTTTGGTAGTTCTGCATGGGGGTTCTCTTAGTTTTCTTTTTCTTTATCGTGTGTGATTCTGTTCTGATTATTTGGTTAGTGGTTACCATGAGGTTTGTATAAAAAATCACGTGGATGTGATAGTCCATTTTTTTTTTTTGTGAAGAAGACCAGCCCTGAGCTAACATCTGATGCTAATCCTCCTCTTTTTTGCTGAGGAAGACTGGCCCTGGGCTAACATCCGTGCCCATCTTCCTCTACTTTATATGGGACGCTACCACAGCATGGCTTAACAAGTGGTGTGTCGGTGCATGCCCAGGATCTGAACCTGGGCCGCCACAGCGGAGCACGTGCACTTAACCACCTGCGCCACCGGGCTGGCCCCATGATAGTCCATTTTTGATGGCCTCTTATTTGCTTAGACTAAGTCGATTAGATCCCTTTCCTCTTCCCCTTCTAAGTTATTGTTGTCACATCTTATTCCTTCTTGTGTTGCAAGTTCGTGTTTAACATGATGAGGTTATATTTATGCTTGATGCTTACCTTCCCTTGATCTTTGGTTTTATAATTAAGTGTTTACTAATCTATTTTGATAGAGGACTGCAATTTTTCTGGTTTTGTTGACCTATTTTCCTCCTTGTTCAAAACTTTGAATCCCCTTTCTCTTTTTTTTCCTCAGGGATGAGGGCCTTCTTGAGCACTTCTTGTAGTGGGGGTCTTGTGGCAATAAACTCCCTTAGCTTTTGTTTATCTGGGATAGTTATTATTTCTCCATCATATCTGAAGGATATTTTTGCTGGATAGAGTATTCTTGGCTGAAAGTTTTTGTCCTTCAGAATTTTGAATATATCATTCCACTCTCTCCTAGCCTGTAAAGTTTCTGTTGAGAAATCAGCCGAGAGCCTGATAGGAAATCCTTTGTATGTTATTTTTTTTGGTCTAGCTGCCCTTAATATTTTTTCTTTGTCGTTGACTTTTGCCAGCTTTATTACTATATGCCTTGGAGAGGGTCTTTTCATGTTGATATATTTAGGAGATCTATTTATTTTGTTCACTGGTATTTCCAGCTCCTTCCCTGTGTTTGGGAAGTTCTCAGTTATTATTTCTTTGAACAAGTTCTCTGCTCCTTTTTCCCTCTCTTCTCCCTCTGGAATACCTATAATCCTTATGTTGGATTTCCTAATTGAGTTGGATATTTCTCGGAGAGTTTCTTCATTTCTTTTTAGTCTTAGTTTCCTTTCCTCCTCCATCTGGAGCATTTCTGCATTGCTGTCCTCAATCTTGTTAATTCTTTCCTCCATATTGTCAGCTCTGATGCCTAAGGCTTCCAGATTTGTCTTTATCTCCTCTATTATGTTTTTCATCTCTAAGATTTCTGATTGGTTTTTTTAATAGTTTCAATCTCTTTTGTGAAGAAACTCCTGATTTCATTGAATTGTCTGTCTGTGTTTTCTTGTATTTCATTAAGCTTTTTTATGATGGCTATTTTGAATCCTCTGTCATCAAGGTTATACATTTCTGTGCTTTCTGGGTTGACTTCTGGGTGCTTGTCATTTTCCTTTAGTCTGTAGATTTAATATATTTTTGCATAGTGCCTGTTGCTGTTGGCTTACTTTTCCTCATAGTGAAAACTTATGGTTGCAGTTTCCTCTTGCTGCTGCTGGGTGGGGGTCAAGGGCTGTGTATTCCGGCCCACCTCAATCTGCAGGCCCTCTCATAGGCCCCTGGCTGATCTGAGGCGTGGCTGAGTGGAGGCTGCTGAGGGGAAAGCATGGCAACAGCTGGAGCTGGAGCATGGAAAGAGCTGGGACTGGAGCACAGCTAGGCCAAAGCAGCTGGGGCTTGGGTGCAGGTGGGTTGAAGCAACTGCAGCTGAAGTGCCACTGGGCCGAAGAAGCAGGAGCTGGAGCGCTACTGGGCTGAAGAAGCTGGAACTGGAGTGCGCTGGGCTGAAGGAGGAGGAGCTGGAGCGCCGCTGGGCCAAAGAAGCTGGAAATGGAGTGTGGTGGGCCAAAGTTGCTGGTGCCAAGTCAGCTGGAGCCTGAGCAGAGGCCAAGCTGAAGCAGCTGGAGCTGGGGGGGGGGCGGCAGTCAAGCTGAAGGAGCTGGGGCCATGGCACGGTGGAGCTGGGGAAGCTGGGTCCGTGGCTTGGTCCAGCTAGAGCAGCTGGGGCTGTGATGTGGTGGGGCCTGAGCTGCCACTGCCTCTGGTGTGGGGCACAGGCTCGCCCCACTGATGGATGGGCCTGGGCACCTGGGGGCCACTGCCTGTGGGGGTGGGGCACAGTCACACTGCCCCTGCTGGTGGGCCCCGGGCACCTGGGGGCCGCTGCCTCTGGGGACAGGGTTGAGCTGAAGCACCACTGTGCTGAAGCACCGGTTGGGTGGGCTGGGTTGGTGGGGGGGCTTACTTTCGCCTCCCTGATCTCAGAGGTTTCTTGCCTCACTGTTGCTCTTTGCTCTCCTGAGGGGCTAGCTTGTTGAAACTACCCTCGCAACAGTTCTTCTCCCTCCATGGGGGGATCCCCATGGGCTGTGAGGGGTCTTGAAAAGCGCCGGTTTTCACGCGGCGAGCCACCCCTCCCCCTCCTCTGAGAGCCGCATGGTCTCAGTCTCTGGGTTGCAGTCCTTGGGGAAGGAAGGGAGCTCCTCTTACCTCCTCCCACTTACTCTGGGGATTCTAGCACCTCAGTCCTCGGGTGTACAGCTGCCTGGGTGCCTCAGATGTCCCCTGTGTTGTGTGAATAGCTTCTGTTGGAATATGAGTGTCCTTTTTGTTGTGTCTTAGAGGAGGAGAGTTCAATGGGGGAAGCTCACTCCACCATGATGCTGATGTCACTCCTAACTGGCCCCTGTATTTTTTCTTGTTGAGTAGACTGTTCTATATTTGTCTGATAGATCCAGTTGGTTTAGTTTATTGTTCAAATCCTCTATTTCCTTACTCATCTTCTGTCTGGGCGTCCTATCCATTATTGAGAGTGGGATCTTTAACTCTCCTACTATTATTGTAGAACGTTCTATTTCTCTCTTCAATTCTTTAAATTTTTGCTTCATAGATTTTGATGGCCTGTTAGGTGTGTAGATGTTTGTACACACTTATTTTTGCCTTATTGAACCTTTTATTTATATATAATATCCTTCTTTGCCGCATAAACTTTTTGACTTAAAGTCTATTTTGTGTGATATTAGTACAGCCACTCCTCCTCTCTTTTGGTTACCATTTGCATAGATTATATTTTCCCATCCTTTTACTTTCAACCTGTAGGTATATTTGGATCTGAAGTGAGTCTCTTGGAGACATCATATAGTTGTAGACATCATGTGTTTTTATCCATTCAGCCAATCCTGTCTTATGATTGGAGAGTTTAATCTGTTTACACTTAAAGTAATTAGGAGGGATTTACTTCTGTCATTGTGCTATTTGTTTTCTGTATGTCCTATCACTTTTTTGTCTCTCATTTCCTGTATTACTCACTTCTTTTATGTTTCATTGATTTTTGTTAGGGGAACTTTAAAATCACCTCATCTTTCCCTGTTGTGTATATTCTGGAGCTATTTTCTTTGTAGTTACCATGTGGATTACATTAAATATCCTAAATTTTTAATACTCTAATTTGAACTTATACCAGTTTAACTTCAATAACATACAAAAAGTGCTCCTTTATAGCTCCACCCCGTCTCCATTCAGTTATTGCTGTCACAAAATTACATATTTATGCATTGTTTGTCCAAAAACATGGACTAATAATTTTTTTAATGTGTTAGTCTCTTATGTCATATAGAAATTAAAAACTGGAGTTACAAACCAAAGTTACAATAACACTAGCTTTTATAATTGTTGGTGTATTTACCTTTACCAAGGATCTTTATTTCTTTACATGGTTTTGAGTTATACTCTAGCATCCTTTCATTTCAATCTGAAGGACTCCTTTGAGCATCTCTTGCAGGGCAGGTCTTTTGGTAATGAACTCCTTCAGCATTTTTTTTTATCTGGGAATGTATTAATTTCTCCCTCATTTTTGAAGGTCAGTTTTTCCAGAAATAGGATTCTTGGTTGACAGGCTTTTTTTTTTTCCTTCAGAACTTTGAATATACAAACTCACTGCCTTCTAGCCTCCAATGTTTCTGACGAGAAATATGCTTTAATCTCGTTGGGGGAGCCTTTGTATGTGATGAGTTTCTTCTCTCTTGTTGCTTTCAAAGATCTGTCTTTGTCTTTGTCTTTCAACAGTTGGATTGTAATGTGCCTTGGTGTGGGTCTCTTCAAGTTTAGCCTACATAGAGTTTTTTAAGCCCTTGGATGTTTATATTTATATCTTTCATCAAATTGGGGAAATTTTTGCCATTATTTCTTCAATTTCTCTTCTCCTTCTGAGATTCCCATGATGTGAATGTTGGTCTGCTTGATGATGTCCCAGGGATCCCTTAGGCTTTGTTCACTTTTCTTTATTCTATTTTTTCTGTTCCCCATTTGATCATTTCAGTTGTCCTATCTTCATGTGTGCTAACTCTTCTTCTGACTGCTCAAATAAGCTTTTGAATCCCTGTAGTGAATTTTGAATTTAGCTATTGTACTTTTCAGCTCCAGAATTTCTTATGGGTTCTGTTTTATGTTTTCTCTTTATTGATCTTTCCATTTTGCCCATGCATTGTTTTCCTGACTTTGTCCATATCTTATTTGAGCTCCTTGAGCTTCTCTAAGACAGTTGTTTTAAAGTCTTTGTCTAATACATCTGTTATCTGGTCTTTCTCGGGGACAGTGTCTGTTGATTAATTTTTGTTCCTAGGTATGGGCTATACCTTTCTGATTCTTTGTATGTCTTGTGATTTTTTTTGTTGTAAAAATGGACACTTGGGTCTTATCATGTGATAACTCTAGAGATCAGTTTCTCTCCTTCCCTAGAGTTTTCTCTTTTTTAAATATGATTTTTGCTGGTGTCTCAGTCCTGGGGATCAGCCTGAGATGTGAAGTTAAAGCCTTGTCAGGTCTTTTCTGAGCCTGCAACTTTCCCTGGGTCTGTGTGGTGATTGTCTAAATTCTCCGACATATGTAGTTGTTTTTGAATGTCCTATTCCTTAAATGTCTGGCTCCCAAAAGGATAAGAAAGGAAAGATGAAGGGGAAAAACAATAAATCAGGCACTTGTCCTTTAAATATCTTGGAAGTCACTTCAACTTGAGTTGGTGCAGGTTACAATGGCAGGCTGATTCTTTGTCTGCACTACTGAGATCAGAAGCAGCAATCAGTGATCACAACATAGATCCCTGATATTTAAGGGATGGGTTTCTTACAGCCCACCCACCCTGGATCCTGCAAGCTGTGTGCAAACTGCTTCTGGAATGCATGCATGCGTGTCTGCCCACCGCAGGGCTGGGAGGACAAGGGATGGGTAGCTGCTATCATGCTAAGAGCTGAAATTGACTGAAATTAACTACAATTTACAATCCAAGCCTTTCCCTGGAAGCTTCAAGCCCTCAATAGACCCCAGAGTTCCAAAATAGTTACATCAAAAAGATTCTGCCAGTGCAACTGCTGTCTAGGTGGGGAGATGGATTCCTGGTGCTTCCTACTCCACCATCTTCCCTGATGTCACTCTGAGGTTTTATGTAATAGGAGAAGGGAACAAGCCATGAAGATGCCCAGCACACGGCCTTGAGGGTGTGCACATGGGTGTTTACATGTGCATGCACACGTAGGCTTTGGTCACAGACCAGCTTGTTAGACTGTGGCTGTGCCAAATTTGAGATGACAGGAAGGGCTAAAATTACATGTATGTGCATGTTTGTGTGTGTATGAGTGTGTTCATGTAGGGTGGAATGTGTTGCTCTGTGCTTAAACCTACATGAGTGTATTTTGTGCATGTACCCGTGATTATACTTGGCTGTGTGTACCTTGGAGTGAGTACTTCTGTGGGTACATCTCCAACCCTGTACCTCTGTAATGGAACTGTACATGTATCTCTGTGATCATGTATGTCTATGCATGTATCTCTTGTGTGTACCCCTGTGCCTGTACCTCTATGAGTGTGTACCTCTGTAAGCATGTACTTCTGTGAGTGCATACCTCTGTGAGCATGTACCTCCATGTGTGTACTTCTGTGAGTGTGTACCTCTGTGCCTGTGCCTCTGTGAGCATGTACCTCTGTGTGTGTACCTCTCTGAGTGTGTACCTCTGTGCCTGTAACTCTGTGTGCATGTACCTCTGTTTGGGTACCTCTGTGAGTGTGTACCTATGTGAGTGTGTATCTCTGTGAGCATGAGCCAGAGTGAGCCCCTCGGGATGCGTCTGGCCCCAGCCTCATGACAGTCCTCTGTTCCAGGACTCGTACTTGCTGGACTATTTCCTCTTTCTGAACCGCTACTTTGAGGTGGGGGCCCCGGTCTACTTTGTCAGCACTGGGGGCTATAACTTCTCCAGTGAGGCGGGTATGAACGCCATCTGCTCCAGCGCAGGCTGCGACAGCTACTCCTTAACCCAGAAGATCCAGTATGCCTCTGAGTTCCCTGAGCAGTGAGTGCCCCAGCTTGCCTCCATCTGTGCCTCCTCCCCACTCTAGTCCTCCCTTCTGCCTCACTGCCCCCGCTTCAATGCCCACCTGCTGCCATGTGCCTGGGGAGGGCGCCTGTCCCCTGGCCTGGCCCTGTCCCCTGACCCTCTCTCCCTCAGGTCTTACCTGGCTATCTCTGCCTCCTCCTGGGTGGATGACTTAATTGACTGGCTGACCCCATCCTCCTGCTGCTGCCTTTATACCTCTAGCCCCAATAAAGACGAGTTCTGCCCCTCAACTGTCAGTGAGTGTGGGGCCTCAGGGGGCTCATGGCCCGCCACAGCTTGGGGAAACTGAGGCGAGAGAAAGGAGAGGCCTGGCAAGGCTCTCTTAGCCACCCCCCCCCCCACTCCCACTGACAGGGTCAGTCCAGGTGGGCCAGGCTTGGGGCACATGTATGGGTGGCCATGCTCAAACGTGCCATCCAGCTGGACCGCTGGGCACTCACGCACTCATGCCCCTCTTGAGTTGTGCCCATGCTCCTTGGGTGTTCTGGCGCTCATGACAGCGGGATTCGGGAGTAAGAGCCGAGATTGGCATGTGGCCCTGCCCTGGAGCAGCTGCCTTTGTCGGTGGAGTGGGGAAGCCCCGTGGGGCCTGTTTCTCTGCCCCAAACTTCCCTTGCTCACCGGCCCGTGGGTGCCAGCAGTTTCCATAACTGACAGGGGAGCTCCCACAGTTACACAAATGCACATCCCTCTGGAGTACACAGCCGCATGCCTGTTGCGGCGCAGGGGCATGCCTGGGGACTGTGATGGAAACGGAGCAGAAGGAAGGGCAGAGCAGCGCTGCTGGCCCTGGGGGTGCCGCTGCCCGGAGCCCTGCTCTCTCTGCAGGCACGCTGGCTTGCTTGAAGTACTGTGTGAGCCTCACGCTGTGACTTGTCTGTCGATGGAGTTCCACAAGTACCTTCCCTGGTTCCTGAATGACCCGCCCAACACCAACTGTCCCAAAGGTAGGCCGGGCAGGGCATCTGCAGGGGAGGATGACCATGTGGGCGCTGCAAGGGGAGCACAGGTGGCAGGAGGCTGTGCGGGGCCTCTGAGAGTGGCCGTGGGCCAGGCAGACAGAAGGGCCTGGTCCCTGGCTAAGCCTTTGCTCTGGCCTTCTCCTCGCAGTGGGCTGGCAGCATACAGCACCTCCGTGGATTTGGGCCCCAATGGCCAGGTTTTAGGTAAGCATGGCCTCGCCTGGAGGGGAAGACCACAATCAGCTGCTCTGGGGGGCCCCTAGCAGCCCCAGGGACCAGCCTCTCAATCTCACATCTTCTCTCCTTTCTGCTTCATGGGGGGCTTCTAACCATCCTGGCCCTGTCCTCAGAGGTCACATTATCAGCTCCAGGTCCTCACACTTCACCTCAACCCCAAATCGATGGTCAGTGCGGCATTCACACAATCTTTCAGTGGTTTATGCTACACTTGGGAGCCACCCACACCCCCTTCTCTCATGCGCAAATCACAGCCAGATGTGGGCAGTGGGCAGCTAGTTACATGAATGACTCTAGTACTTACCCTACAGCTGCCCTAAAGCACAGCTCTGTCAAGTCAACCATTTCCATTTCCTGTCTCCCTTTCTGGTCCTTTCCTATAGGAATATGCACATTGGAAAAGTAATTTAATTAATTTTAAAACTCTAATGCATGTTTTGAAACCATACAGAGCGCATTTGGGTTTCTCCGGGAGATCTCTCTAGGCTCTACTCACCAGAGGCTGGGCAGGGCCTCGGGGCTCACACAGTGGTAGGACCAGCTGCAGAGTCTGCCGGGCTGCTGCAAAGCCAAAATACAGGGACCCCTACTTAAAATCTGTTAACAATTCCAAAATGGTGGCAGCAGAGCCTGGAACCCAGCCAGGTGCCATCCCTTGGAGGTCCCGAGGCACCTGGATCGGCTCTGACCTTTGCCCTTTGTCTCGGCCGCAGCCCAGCCTCATGGTTCATGGCCTACCACAAGCCCCTGAAGAACTCGCAAGACTACACAGAGACTCTGCAGGCATCTCGGGTGCTGGCAGCCAACATCACTGCTGACCTGCGGAAGGTGCCGGGCACGGACCCGGCCTTTGAGGTCTTCCCCTACACGTGAGGCCCTGGGCTCTGGGCACACAGAGGTGGGCTGTGGGGAGGGTGCTGGGCTGGTGAGGGCGGCTGTGGGGGGCAGATAGGCTTCTGCTGGCTGGCGCTTCCCCACGCCCTCTCTGAGCTGAGTTCTTCCCTGAACTGGGTGAGGGAGGCCATGCACCCCAAGAAGTGACAGCGCTCTGCATCGGCAGGGTCACCAACGTGTTCTACGAGCAGTACCTGACTGTGATTCCCGAGGGCCTCTTCATGTTCAGCCTCTGCCTGGTACCCACCTTTGCTGTCTGCTACCTCCTGCTGGGCATGGACCTCCACTCTGGCCTCCTCAGCCTGTTCTGCATTGTCATGATCCTCGTGGACACCGTGGGCTTCATGGCCTTGTGAGGCATCAGCTACAACGCTGTGTCCCTCATCAACTTGGTCACAGTAACCCGCTGGATGCAGGGTCAGGGCTCTGTGGCGGGCGAGGGCGCCAGCCTCATAGGACACTCCTAGTCCTCTCTAGAGTCTAGGTGCCATCCACCGGCCTGGGTGGAGACCCCTGCCCTGGCCCTTTCTCAGCTGAAGATCACTCTCTGCCCACAGGCGGTGGGCATCTCTGTGGAGTTCGTGTCCCACATCACCCACTCCTTTGCCATCAGCACCAAGCCCATCCGGCTGGAGAAGGCCAAGGAGGCCACCATCTCCATGGGCAGTGTGGTGAGTGGGTGGGCCGCCACACATAGCCCTCCACTGGGCACTCTGTGCTCAGCCTGACGCCTACCTGTGACCCCCAGGTGTTTGCCAGAGTGGCCATGACCAACCTACCTGGCATCCTCGTCCTGGGCCCGGCCAGTGGGCAGCTTATCCAGATCTTCTTCTTCCACCTCAACCTCCTTCTCACTCTGCTGGGCCTGCTACATGGCCTCGTCTTCCTGCCGGTCATCCTCAGCTACCTGGGTGAGTGCCCAGGCTCCCTGCCCACACAGCCAGGATCCTTCCCCAGGCACCTCTGGCAACTCAGGGACTCCAAGCCACAGGCAAAGTGCAAGGAGTAGTGGGGCCCACTCACCTCGGACAGCCATCGCCCAAATCATGAGCACACAGTTCTTCCTGGTTTGGAAGCTACTGCTTTTCACTTAACGTGTGAAAACATCTTTCTTCGTCAGCAGAGGGTGTCTCACACACTGTTTTGGTTCTCCACTGCATGCTATTGAAATTTTAACCGTGACCTTTAGCAAGAAATATATTTTGCACTGAGAGGGGATGCACAAGGGCACAGACACAGACATGCAGGGTAGAACAAACGTTTCTCAAAATAGCTCTGCCCGTGAAGCACTCTGATATTTTCTGTTCTATTCTATCAGTAACTTTTAAAATAATGCTGTTACTACGAAATCAATTTCATGACTCATTAATGGGTGACAGCTTGCAGCTGGAAAATCCGTATTATTGTGTGGATCAGCAAGTATCCATTTTTTTTTTTTTTTTTTGGTGAGGAAGATCAGCCCTGAGCTAACATCCATGCTAATCCTCCTCTTATTGCTGAGGAAGACTGGCCCTGAGCTAACATCCATCGCCAATCCTCCTCCTTTTTTTTCCCCAAAGCCCCAGCAGATAGTTGTATGTCATAGTTGCACATCTTTCTAGTTGCTGTATGTGGGACGCGGCCTCAGCACGGCCCGAGAAGCAGTGCGTCAGTGCGCGCCCGGGATCCGAACCCGGGCCGCCAGCAGCGGAGCTTGGGCACTTAACCGCTAAGCCACGGGGACGGCCCAACCAGGATCCATTTAACCAGCAAACAGCTGCTAGACGTTCGAGTTTTTCTCACTCCCCACTCTTACTGTCAGTGGTGTGATGACCGCTCTTGTGGCTGAGTCTCTGCCCTCACCCTCCAGTGTTTAGAGAAAGTCCAATCTGTAATGTCCAGTGTTCATGCCAGTTGTTAACGCCCTCCACAAAGCTTACCATTTAAACTTCTACCAGCAACATGTCAAGTGCCCATTTCTGTTTCCTCATGGTTGAGCGTGATAGTTTAACTAGCCCCCACAGATTTAAACCAAGTCCCCAGGATGGCACTGTTGCCCCCTCTCAGGGTGGGCAAGGGGAGAGCAGTTCAATTTTGCCCCCTGACCATGATGATAGTTATGGTAATCTCAGAGACATTTACAGCCAGGGTGTGTTTGTGCTCCAGCGTGCGTGCACCTAGTCCTCTTACACCCCTGGAGGTAGGTGACATTTTCATCCCACTTCACAGATGAGGAAACTGAGTCTCCTGCCCCACTCAGATTGGTCAAATGCAGTGGAGTTGGAGGCTCACAGCTCCAGCACCCCTGCCCGGGCCACCTCAGTCTCGTAGGAATTTCCTGACCCTCTTTGGAAAAGGAGCGCGTGTGTGTTGGGGTTGAGGTTTGCTGGATGGGGAGCTACAGGTCGCCTCGTGGGGGTTCCCAGAGTGTCAGGGAGGGAGGAAAGAGTTTGCAGGCCCTGCCATCTGCAGAGTGGCCCAGAACCTCCCTGAAGCGTGGACCCCATAGGCAGTGTCCCAGGAAGGCTGGTGGTGTGTACACAGGCCCCCAGGGTACGTCCCTGTGCTGAGATTGTCAACAGAGTGAGGAACAGCTTCTCTTAGCAAGGAGTGCTTGCTGTGGGTGTTAGCACAGAATGTTCTAGGAAGAAAGGAAAGAGAGAAATTCACAGGCTTTGTGGGGGGTGGTGGTCTCGGTGCTTCCCCTTCAAGATCTGCTCTGGAAGGCAGACAGGCCAGGGGCGGGGTGGGGAGAGTGTGGATGACAGCTAAAATGGCTACTGGCTTTTCAGGGTAGGGTGGAGCGAGGGCTGGGGTGAGGTGTGGGGACAAACGTGGGGGGCTCAGGGCTCAGCTCTCACTTTCCAGACCTTCCTTTCTTGGCCGCACTGCCTGCCTGCACCTCCTTCTCAGCATGCCACCTCCCTGACGGTGGTCCTCTGTTCTGTGTCTGTTCCTCTGCAGGGCCTGATGTCAACCCAGCTCTGGTGCTGGAGCAGAAGCGGGCGGAGGAGGCAGCTGCAGCCAGGAAGGCTTCCTGCCCCAAGCAGCCCACCCTGACGGACATGGTCAGCAGCATCTATGTCAGCTGTGGCTTTGAACATCCCACTGAACGCGCAGGCAGTGGCAGCAGCTCTCTGCCTCGCAGTGGGCAGGAGTTCTGACGGAGCCAGAGCCCCATCTGAGCTCACTGTCCCTGACCCGAGGGCCATGGGGGTTCCCCAGTGGGGTTCCTTGACCCATCTTTCCCCTCAGGGCTGGGAAAGGCTGTCCCCGTGGGAATGCCCACGACAAGACACCCTCTGGCCACCAGGTGCGCCATGCACCCTCTGCTTCGATAGCAGGTCCTTGATTTCCAAGTCATTCAAGCCTCAGTCAGCACACAATTGCCTCCTCCTTCGGGGGACCTGGGTCTTGGAGCTTCCAAAATTAGACACACTCCTCCACATTTGTTCCAGACTCTGAACTCTTCTATAGCTGCTGACTTCTTATCCAACTTTTCCCTCTTTCAATTATTCTGGCAAAACAGTCCCAATTTGGTGTCAGTAAGTCTTTAACACTCTTCAGTATCCCTGAGAACAGAGAGCATGACCCCCGTCCTGGGCTGCAGACACCACAGGAGGCCAGGGAGAGGCATGGCAGCTGCCCATGAAGCGCCACCAGCCATGGTTCCTGCTGGTGGGGGAGAGCCAGGGAGAATGTTCTTGAAAACACTCTGGTCATGGATTGACCCCACCTGGAAAATGGCATTGGATTTGGCTTCCATGTCCAATGATTATTAAGGCTATCGCCACCAATTGAGGCTGCCCCTGTGTCTGCAAGGCTGTGAGCTCCCGGGATTGGGCTGGTCCTCCCACCTCTGTCCCACACCTGGAGCACCCTGCCAGGGTCTCAAACCAGCCCAACCTGAGCCCCCATGGAGAAGCAGAGGAATGTGCCTTGCTCAGTGCTGTGCACACTGGTGCTTAGTAAATGTCTGTTGAGCAGAAATGGTGTTTTATGTCACATGTCCTATTCCGATTGCCTCTAGGTTTAAAATCATTTTTGTAAATTACACAAATAAGACCTGTGTGGGAGGGTGATTTATGGAGATATTAGTTTGCGTTTTCTCCTCCTCCTTTTTGAGAAAGTAGACAGGCCATTGTGAGTCCTTGCCTTTGAGGAGTGGGGAGCCATTTCCTCCAAACCACAAGGCACAGAGCCTGGTGGGTCTGGCCAGTGATAGGACCTACAGATGCTCCCTTTCTTGGAACAGCCTGTGAAGTAGGCAACACCTGGAGAACCTGCTGGAGACGCCAGGGGTGCATTTGGGGAGGGAGGGATCCACTGTGCACACCGCCAGCTCCGAGGAAGGCCCTGTGCAGGGACAGTGGATGCAAGTATCAAGGAATGTGACATTCCAGACCCCTCCTGAGAACTTCTTGCTCCCCTCTGGGTTCCAGCACCCCTCTGGGCTCTGTACATTCTTTCACTGAGAAGAGTTTGGCTGAGGAGTTGCTGTGGCCTCGTGTGCTCAGAGGACACAAAAAAGGAGTGGAAAGGAGCTGGCATTTCTGGAACCTACTATCTCCTCTCCAGTCCTCACAAGAGTCCCATGCACCAGACATCATTAGCCCACTTTTGGGAGGGTCACTGGCTGGCTAGGATGGACAGGAGGTCTGGCAAATGGGAGCATTACCAGGGAATAGAGGCTGAGGAGAAATTACATAAGTCACCCTGTTAAAAACTCCACAGGTTCAGGGATAGACAAATCAATCTGAAGAACAAAATAGCTTTTGATAACAGTGACATTTCAAATCAGAAGAAAGGCTAGACCACTCAATAAATGGTGTAGGGCAGTTGGTGAATCATTTGGATCAAAGTAAAGTTATATCTATACCTCACACCATACGCAAAAGTAAAGGTACAGATAGATTAAAGAAATAAACATAAAAATGAAATGATACAGCTGTAAGAAGAGAACCTAGAAGAATATGTTATAATCTTGGGGTGGGAAAAATTGCTGAAGCACAAAGTCTAGAACCCATAAAGAGAAAGACTAAAGATTTGACTACATAAAAATTTCAAAATTCTGCAAACACATAAGCACAAACAAAAAAATTAGTAAAGACAGTTGAAAAACACATGATGGGCTGGGAAAAATATTTGCAAAATGTGTAATAGCAAAAGATTAAAATCAAGAATATACAAAGAGAGGAAACAGTGGGCTGAACTATTTAGCCTAACTCTCCCACTGAAAACAATAAAAACTAAGGCTAAAATAAATCTTAGGCAGAGCCTTAACAACCTTATAGAGCTGAACAAACCTCATACTTAAAGGTGAAATAGTGAAACCTTTTCTGCTGAGATTGGGAACAAGACAAGGATGCCCACTTCTACTCAATGTTGTACTGGAGGTCTCAGCTATTGCAATTAGACAAGACAAAGATATTAAGGTTATAAGAGTTGGAAATAAATAAATAAAATTGTAATTATTCACAGATGATATGATTGTGTATAAAGAAGATCCAAAAAAGAAGATCCAAAAGAATCTACATATAAATGATTAGAATTAATCTAACAAAAGACAGGCAACAAAACTACAGAAAAAGCTACAAAATAAAATTGAGAGAGATTAACGATCTAAATAAATGGAGGATATACCATGTTCATGAATTGAAGGCTCTATATTACAAAGATGTCAGCTCTCTCCAAATTGATTTCTGGATTCAATGTAATTTCAGTCATACTCCCAGCAGATTTTTTTTGTTGAAACTGACAAGCTGATTCAAAAATTGATACGGAACCACAAAAGACCAAAATTAACTAAGATAATCTTGAAGAACAAAACTGGAGGACAGACTACTGGAAGTCAAAATATTCTAAAGCTACAGGAATAAAGACAGTATGATTTTGGCATAAGGAAGAACAAATAGGAAAACACAAAGAAGAGAAAGTCCAGGGGCAGATCGTACCATAAGGACACATGATTCTGATGGAGGTGGCATACGATGGTGTGGGTATGATCTGTTCCTGATCTGTCTCTTGAATTTGACCTGTGTCCTCCTCATGCAAGTTTTTAAACTTTAATTCCACATATTTATATGTAAACAAATATAGCACCATTTCACGTTTTGAAATTTTTTATAAATGATATCATACTTGACCTATCCTTTGGCAATGAGGTTTTTTTTTTTCATGCAACATAAATTTTTTAGATTTATTCATGTTGGTACATGTAGATCTAGCTCATCATTTGAACTGCCTCATGGTATTCCATCGTGTGAGTGAACACAGTGTTTTTATCCATTCTCTGGCAATCAGATTGTTCCCATTTTTTTTCTACTCTAGGTCCACAATCATTATTTGGAATTCCCAAATCCTGAAATCACTCAAAATGTAGTTTGTCTTTTTTTCCTTTGTAAGTTTGGGACATACTCATTTAGTGGCGAAAACTGACCAGACAAGATGTGTCTATTTATACTCTTTTTTTTTTTTTATCAATAGCTACTTTATTTATTTATTTTTTTTAAATTTTTTGTTTATTGCAGTAACATTGGTTTATAACATTGTAAAAATTTCAGGTGTACATCATTGTACTTCTATTTCTGCATAGATTACATCATGTTCACCACCAAAATACTAATTACAACCCATCACCACACACATGTACCCAATTATCCCTTTCACCCTCCTCCCTCCCCCCTTCCCCTCTGGTAACCACCAGTCCAATCTCTGTCCCTATGTGTTTGTTTATTGTTGTTATTATCTACTACTTAATGAAGGAAATCATACGGTATTTGACCTTCTCCCTCTGACTGATTTCACTTTGCATCATGCCCTCAATGTCCATCCATGTTGTCACAAATGGCTGGATTTCGTCGTTTCTTATGGCTGAGTAGTATTCCATTGTGTATATATACCACAGCTTCTTTATCCATTCGTCCCTTGATGGGCACTTAGGTTGCTTCCAAGTCTTGGCTATTGTGAATAAGGCTGCAATGAACACAGGGGTGCATGTACCTTTGCAAATTGGTGTTTTCAAGTTCTTTGGATAAATACCCAACAGTGGAATAGCTGGATCATATGGTAGTTCTATCCTTGATTTTTTGAGGAATCTCCATACTGTGTTCCATAGTGGCTGCACCAGTTTGCACTCCCACCAGCAGTGTATGAGAGTTCCCTTCTCTCCACAACCTCTCCAACACATGTTGTTTCCTGTCTTGTTAATTATAGCCATTCTGACGGGCGTGAGGTGATATCTCATTGTAGTTTTGATTTGCATTTCCCTGATAGTTAGTGATTTTGAACATCTTTTCATGTGTCTGTTGGCCATCTGTATATCTTCTTTGGAGAAATGTCTGTTCAGGTCTTTTGCCCATTTTTTAATTGGGTTGGTAGTTTTTTGTTGTTGAGATGCATGAGTTCTTTATATATTTTGGAGATTAAGCCCTTATCAGATGTATGGTTTGCAAATATCTTCTCCCAATTGTTAGGTTGTCTTTTCGTTTTGTTGATGGTTTCCTTTGCTGTGCAGAAGCTTTTTAGTTTGATGTAGTCCCATTTGTTTATTTTTTCTATTGTTTCTCTTGCCCGGTCAGATGTGGTGTTTGAAAAGATGTTGCTAAGACTGATGTCGAAGAGCGTACTGCCTATGTTTTCTTCTAGAACTTTCACAGTTTCAGGTCTTACATTCAAGTCTTTAATCCATTTGGAGTTAATTTTTGTGTATGGTGTAAGGTAAGGGTCTACTTTCATTTTTTTGCATATGGCTATCCAGTTTTCCCAACACGATTTGTTGAAGAGACTTTCTTTTCCCCATTGTATGTTCTTGGCTCCTTTGTCAAAGATTAGCTGTCCATAGATGTGTGGGTTTATTTCTGGGCTTTCGATTCTATTCCATTGATCTGTGTGTCTGTTTTTGTGCCAGTACCATGCTGTTTTGGTTACTATAGCTTTGTAGTATATTTTGTAATCAGGGAGTGTGATACCTCCAGCTTTGTTCTTTTTTCTCAGGATTCCTTTAGCTATTCGGGGTCTTTTGTTGTTCCATATAAATTTTAGGATTCTTTGTTCTATTTCTGTGAAAAATGTTGTTGGAACTTTGATAGGGATTGCATTGAATCTATAGATGGCTTTAGGAAGTATGGACATCTTAACTATGTTAATTCTTCCAATCCAAGAGCACGGAATATCTTTCCATTTCTTTGTGTCTTCTTCAATTTCTTTCAGAAATGTTTTATAGTTTTCGTGTACAGATCTTTCACCTCTTTGGTTAAGTTTATTCCTAGGTATTTTATTCTTTTTGTTGCAATTGTAAATGGGATGGTATTCTTAATTTCTCTTTCTGCTACTTCGTTGTTAGTGTACAGAAATGCAACTGATTTTTGTATGTTGATTTTGTATCCTGCAACTTTACCATATTCGTTTATTACTTCTAAAAGTTTTCTGGTGGATTCTTTAGGGTTTTCTATATATAAAATCATGTCATCTGCAAATAGTGACAGTTTCACTTCTTCCTTTCCAATTTGGATCCCTTTTATTTCTTTCTCTTGCCTGATTGCTCTGGCTAGGACTTCCAGTACTATGTTAAATAGGAGTGATGACAGTGGGCATCCTTGTCTGGTTCCTGTTCTTAGAGGGATGGCTTTCAGTTTTTCACCATTGAGGATGATATTAGCTGTGGGTTTCTCATATATGGTCTTTATTATGTTGAGGTACTTTCCTTCTATACCCATTTTATTCAGAGTTTTTATCATAAATGGATGCTGTATCTTGTCAAATGCTTTCTCTGCATCTATTGAGATAATCATGTGATTTTTATTCTTCATTTTATTAATGTGGTGTATTACGTTGATTGATTTGCGAATGTTAAACCATCCCTGCATCCCTGGAATAAATCCCACTTGATCATGGTGTATAATCTTTTTAACGTATTGTTGTATGCGATTTGCTAGTATTTTGTTGAGGATTTTCGCATCGATGTTCATCAGTGATATTGGCCTGTAATTTTCTTTTTTTGTGTTGTCCTTGTCTGGTTTTGGTATCAGGGTATATTTATACTCTTTAAAAACAGGCATACGCAGAGTTCTATCAGCTCAGGGCTTCACCCTTATGACCTCATTTAACTTTAACTACCTCCTGAAAGACCCCATATCCAAATATAATCACACTGGGGCTAGGGCTTCTACATATGAATTTCGGGGGGACGTAATTAAGTCCATAACAGGCATCAATCTTTACTAGTACGCATTGTATTCTTCACTGCTTTACACTCGTAATAAAAAAAAATGCCAATTTCACTTAATAATGTTCCTGATGAAATGTTAAAATTATTAATTTTATTGTATCTTGACACTTGAGAGCAAGTCTTTTAAATATTCTGTGTGATGAAAAGAGAAGTACACATAAAATAATTCTGCTTCATTTTACAGCATGACGGCTGCCTGAGGCACAGCACTTGTGGTTGCCAGCTGAAATAGCTGAACCTCTTTTCATGGAACACGATTTTTTTTTTAATAACAATTTTTTTATTGATGTCATAATAGTTTATAACATTGTGAGATTCCAGTTGTACATTATTATTTGTCAGTCACTATATAAATATGCCCCTTCACCCCTTGTGCCCACGCCCCAACTCCCTTCCCCCCAGTACCCACCAAACTGTTCTCTCTGTCCTTGTGTTGGTCTATATTCCACATATGAGAGAGGTCATACAGTGTTTGTCTTTCTCTGTCTGGCTTATTTTACTTAACATAATACCCTCCAGGTCAATCCAAGTTGTTGCAAATGGGACGATTTTGTCTTTTTTTATGGCTGAGTAGTATGCCATTGTATATATATACCACATCTTCTTTATCCAGTCATCAGTCGAGGGACATTTGGGTTGCTTCCACGTCTTGGCTATAGTGAATAATGCTGCAATGAACATACGGGTGCGTAAGCCTCTTTGGATTGTTGATTTCAGGTTCGTTGGGTAGATACCCAGTAGTGGGATAGCTGGATCATAAGGTATTTCTATTTTTAATTTTTGGAAGTATCTCCTACTGTTTTCCATAGAGGCTGCACCAGTTTGCATTCCCACCAGCAGTGAATGGGGGTTCCCTTTTCTCCACATCCTCTCCAACAGTTGTTACTTTTTGTCTTGGTGATTATAGCCATTCTCATGGGTGTAAGGTGATATCTTAGTGTAGTTTTGATTTGCATTTCCCTGATGATTAGTGATGTTGAACATCTTTTCATATGCCTATTGGCCATCTGTATATCTTCCTTGGAAAAATGTTCATATCCTCTGCCCATTTTTTGATCAGGTTATTTGTTTTTCTGTTGTTCAGATGTGTGAGTTCTTTATATATTATGGAGATTAACCCCTTGTCGGATATATGGTTTGCAAATATTTTCTCCCAGCTGGTGGGTTGTCCTTTCATTTTGATCCTGGTTTCATTTGCCTTGCAGAAGCTCTTTAGTCTGATGAAGTCCCACTTGTTTATTTTTTCTTTTGTTTCCCTTGTCTTAGTAGACATGGAATTCGAGAAGATCCCTTTATGACCAATGACGAGTAGTGTACTACCTACATTTTCTTCCAGGAGTTTTATAGTTTCAGGTCTCATTTTCAGGTCTTTGATCCATTTTGAGTTAATTTTTGTGTATGGTGAAAGAAGATGGTCTACTTTCATTCTTTTGCAAGTGGCTGTCCCGTTTTCCCAGCACTATTTATTGAAGAGACTTTCCTTTCTCCATTGTATGTTCTTTACTCTTTTGTCGAAGATTAGCTGCCCGTAGATGTGAGGTTTTATTTATGGGCTTTCAATTCTGTTCCATTGATCTGTGTGTTTGTTTTTGTACCAGTACCATGCTGTTTTGATTATCACTTTGTAGTACGATTTGAAGTCAGGGATTGTGATGACTCCAGCTTCGTTCTTTTTTCTCAGGATTGCTTTAGCTATTCGGGGTCTTTTGTTGCCCCATATGAATTTTAGGATTCTTTGTTCTATTTCCATGAAGAATGTCATTGGGCTTCTGATTGGGATTGCATTGAACCTGTAGATTGCTTTAGGTAGTATAGACATTTTAACTATGTTTATTCTTCCAATCCATGTACATGGGATATCTTTCCATTTCTTTATGTCATCATCGATTTCTTTCTTATACTTTTCACTGTATAGGTCTTTCACCTCCTTGGTTAAATTTATTCCTAGATATTTTATTCTTTTTGTTGTGATTGTAAATGGGATTGTATTCTTGAGTTCTCTTTCTGTTAGTTGTCATTAGAGTATAGAGATGCAACTGATTTTTCTAAGTTTATTTTGTACCTTGCAACTTTGCTGTAGTTGTTGATTATTTCTAATAGTTTTCTGATGGATTCTTTAGGGTTTTCTATATATAAAATCATGTCGTCTGCAAATAGTGAGAGTTTCGTTTCTTCATTGCCTATTTGGATTCCGTTTATTCCTTTTTCTTGACTAATTGCTCTGGCCAGAACTTCCAACACTATGTTGAATATGAGTGGTGAGAGTGGGCACCCTTGTCTTGTTCCTGTTCTCAGAGGGATGGCTTTCAGCTTTTCCCCATTGAGTATGATGTTGGCTGTGGGTTTGTCATATATGGCCTTTATCATGTTGAGGTACTTTCATTCTATACCCATTTTGTTGAGAGTTTTTATCATAAATGGATGTTGGATCTTGTCAAGAGCTTTCTCTGCATCTATTGAGATGATCATGTGGTTTTTATTCCTCGTTTTGTTAACGTGATGTATCACGTTGAATGATTTGCGGATGTTGAGCCATCCTTGTGTCTCTGGTATAAATCCTACTTGATCGTGGTGTATGATCTTTCTAATGTATTGCTGCATTCGGTTTGCCAATATTTTGTTGAGGATTTTTGCATCTATGTTCATCAGTGATATGGGCCTGTAATTTTCCTTCTTTGTATTTTCCTTGTCTGGCTTTGGTATCAGGGTGATGTTGGTCTCAGAGAATGTGGTAAGAAGTGTTCCATCTTCCTCTGTTTTTTGGAATAGTTTGTGAAGGATAGGTATTAAACTTTCTTCGAATGTTTGGTAAAATTCTCCAGAGAAGCCATCTGGTCCTGGACTTTTATTTTTTGGGAGGTTTTTGATTATTGTTTCAATCTCTTTACTTGTGATTGGTCTATTCATGTTCTCTATTTCTTCTTGATTCAGTTTGAGAGGTTGTATGAGTCTAAGAATTTATCCATTTCTTCTAGATTGTCCAGTTTGTTGGAATATAGTTTTTCAAAGTATTCTCTTATAATCCTTTGTATTTCTGTGATATCCATTGTGATTTCTCCTCTTTCATTTCTAATTTCATTTATTTGAGCCTTCTCTGTTTTTTCTTTGGTGAGTCTGGCTAAGGGTTTGTCAATTTTGTTTATCTTCTCAAAGAACCAGCTTTTTGTTTTATCGATCCTTTCTACTGTTTTTTTGGTTTTGATTTTGTTTATTTCTGTTCTAATTTTTATTATTTTCCTCCTTCTGCTGACTTTGGGATTTGTTTGTTCTTCTTTTTCTAATTCTGTTAGGTGTAATTTAAGATTGCTTATTTGGGCTTTTTCTTGTTTGTTAAGGTGGGCCTGTATTGCTATGAATTTCCCTCTCAGGACTGCTTTTGCTGCATCCCATATGAGTTGGTATGGTGTATTTTCATTTTCATTTGTCGCCAGGTATTCTTTGATTTCTCCTTTAATTTCTTCAATGATCCATTGGTTGTTCAGTAGCATGTTGTTTAGTCTCCACATCTTTGTCACTTTCCCAGCTTTCTTCTTGAAGTTGATTTCTAGTTTCATAGCATTATGGTCAGAAAAGATGCTTGTTATTGATTTCAGTCTTCTTAAATTTATAGAGGTTTGCCTTGTTTCCCAACATATGGTCTATCCTTGAGAATGTTCCATGCACGCTTGACAAGAATGTGTAATCTGTTTTTTTGGATGGAGTGCTCTATATATATCTATTAAGTCCATCTGGTCTAGTTTTTCATTTAAGTCCACTATTTCCTTATTGACTTTCTGTCTGGATGATCTATCCATTGATGTAAGTGGAGTGTTAAGGTCCCCAACTATTATTGTTTTGTTGTTGATATCTCCTTTTAGGTTTGTTATAATAGTTGCTTTATGTACTTTGGTGCTCCTGTGTTGGGTGCATATAAGTCTTATGTCTTCTTTGTGGAGTGTCCCTTTTATCATTACATATTGCCCCTCTTTGTCTCTCATTACCTTTTTAAATCTTGAAGTCTACTTTGTCTGATATAAGTATGGCAACATCTGCTTTCTTTTGTTTGCCATTAGCTTGGAGTATTGTCTTCTACCCCTTCACCCCGAGCCTGTGTTTGTCTTTAGAGCTGAGATGTGTTTCCTGGAGGCAGCAAATTGTTGGGTCTTGTTTTTTAATCCATCCAGCCACTGTGTGCCTTTTGATTGGGCGATTCAATCCGTTTACATTTAGAGTGATTATTTATACATGAGGGCTTAATGCTGCCATTTTGTCTCTTGTTTTTCAGTTATTACGTATTTCCCTTGTTTCTCGTCCCACGTATTTTGGATTGTTAATTCAGTTTGGTGGCTCTCTATGATGGTTTTCTCAGTTCTCTCTTTATTTATCACTTGTGTCTTTGTTCTGGTTTTTTGTTTAGTGGTTACTGTGCCGTTTGTACAAAAGATCTCATAGATGAGATAGTCCATTCCCTGATAGCCTCTTATTCCCTTAGTCTAAGCAGGTTTCATCCCTTTCCTCTTCCCCTTCTAAGTTGTTGTTGTCACAACTTATTCCACTATGCATTGTGAATTTGTGGTTAAAATGAAGTGATAATATTTATTTTTGATGTTTTATTTTCCTTTATCTTTAGAGTTATAATTAAGTATTTGCTAATATGTTCTGATGGAGAGTTGCAATTTCTGATTTTATCTGCCTATTTATCTGCTTCCTCAAGGCTTTGTAAACCCTTTCTTTCTCTTTTTTTCAGGTATGAAGTCTTTCCTGATCAAATCTTGTAGGGGGTGTCTTGTGGCAATGAACTCCCTCAACTTTTGTCTATCTGGGAAAGTTTTTATTTCTCCATCATATCTGAAGGATATTTTCACTGGATATAGTATTCTTGGCTGAAAGTTTTTGTCTTTCAAAATTTTGAATATATCATTCCACTCTCTCCTAGCCTGTAAGGTTTCTGCTGAAAAATCTGCTGAAAGCCTGATAGGGCTTCCTTTATAGGTTATTCTCTTCTGCCTTGCTGCCCTTAATATTTTTTCTTTATCATTGACTTTTGCCAGCTTTACTAATATATGCCTCGGAGAAGGTCTTTTTACATTGATGTAATTAGAAGTCCTGTAGGCTTCTTTTATATGTAATTCCAGTTCTGTCTTCAGGTTTGGGAAGTTCTCAGTTATTATTTCTTTGAACAAGCTCTCTGCTCCTCTTTCCCTCTCTTCTCCCTCTGGAATACCTATAATCCTGACATTGCATTTCCTAACTGAGTCAGATATTTCTTGGAGAATTTCTTCATTTCTTTGCAGTCTAAGTTCTCTCTCCCTCTGAAGCATTTCTGTGTTCCTATCCTCCAGATTGCTAATTTTTTTTTTTTTTTTTTGTGAGGAGGACCAGCCCTGAGCTAACATCCAATGCCAATCTTCCTCTTTTTTTACTGAGGAAGACTGGTGCTGGGCTAACATCCATGCCCATCTTCCTCTCCTTTATATGGGATGCTGCTACAGTATGGCTTAACAAGTGGTGCATCGGTGTGCGCCCAGGATCTGAACCAGCAAACCCTGGGCCGCCGCAGCAGAGTGCGTGCACCCAACCTCTTGCGCCACTGGGCCAGCCCCCAGATTGCTAATTCTATCCTCCATATTATCAGCCCTGTTGTTTAAGGACTCCAGATTTTTCTTTATCTCATCTATTGTGTTTTTCATCTCTAACAATTCTGTTTGATTTTGTTTTATATTTTCGATCTCTTTTGTGAAGAATTCCCTCTATTCAGTAATTTGGTTCCTGATTTCATTGAACTGTCTTTCAGAATTCTCTTGTAGCTCATTGAGTTTTCTTATGACGGCCGTCTTGAATTCTTTGTCATTTATATCATAGATTTCCATGCCCTCAGGATTAGTTTCTAGGTGTTTGTCTTTTTCCTTCTGGTCTATCTCCACCACTTCCTCAGGGGGAGAGGTAGTCCACCCACCCTCAGATATGCAGCTGCTCATGTCTCTCAGGCATCCTGGTGTGCTGTGTGGGTATCCTCCGCTGATCAATGAATGTCCTTTTAGTTGTAGTTCGAAGGGCGAGACACAGGGAACCCACAGAACACCATTTTTAATGAAAGAATGACTAACAGAAGGAAGTGAGCCTGTCACTTCAAGAAAAACAATTGATAGTATTTATTGCCAATAATAAAGTTCAAGTTTTCAAGTAAAAATTAGAGTTTTTGAAAATCTGCATCCTGGCTCCATGAGATTCCCAATAATTAAAAACTTCTCTGAGGAATCCAGTAATGATATTACTGTATGTGGGTTTGTTTTTTTTTTTTTTTTTTGGTATTGTATAATGAAATGAGTGAACATTTGGAAGAACTGCATACTCAGTGGACAAATGTTTTCAAATGATGAATGCATAGTGTTACAAAAATAATGCATGTGCAGGATCCATTCAAAGTGCGAGATAGACCAATGAATATTAACATGACAAAGTAGGAAATGTTTATTGATAAAGTTTCAGATTCCATATTGCAACTAACCTTTAAGAAACTACTACCTGTGGTGAATTTTGGTGTACTTTCAAAGAATAATGCGTTTATTTGAAAAGACAGCTAAAACGCTCCTCTCTTTTCCAGCTGCTGTCTGTGTGAGACTGGGTTTCTTCACATACGTCAATCAAAACAACATATTTTGATGCAGTGAATGCAGCAGATGGGAGAATCTTGCTGCCTTCGATTGTCAGACAAGGAAGAGATTTGCAAAAATGTAAAACTATGCTACTCTTCTCACTAAACTTTTATTGCTTTAAAGAACATTATTTCTTCATAAAAATGTTAACATGTAATGTGGTTTTTACGGTTATTTAAAAGTGAGTAAATAAATATTTTAAAATTTTCTCAATTTTAATTTCTAATATGGTAACTATCGATAACCATAACCCACATAAATAAAAGTTCTTTGGAGTCTTCAATAAATTTTAAGAGCGCAAATGGGTCCTAAGTCCAAAAAGTTTCAGAACCAATGCTCTAGGGCAATCTAGCTGAGTTTGAGTTTATTTACAGTTCATCAGAGCCCATATACTATGAAGACATATGTTAACTCCTAGATTTTAGTCCAGTAGAGATGCAAATCATTTCCATCCATCAGAAAAGATAACCTATGGTTTTATTATTTTGTAGGACACCAGCTAGCTTTGTGTTCAACCTAACAATCGTACTCTGTTTTCTCAAAATGCTATAAATATCCAGTTCCTCCAAATGCTCTTTGAACCAGCTTTATCACATCACTGGTTACTTTGTTAATTAAATTGTTGAATACAATCTTTGACGTGATCATTTTATATTTGTATGAGTGCTATGTTTTTAACTTTTTGAAAGAAGATTAAACTTGGTCAGATACTTAGGACACGTATATATGCAGTGTGTGTATGTATACCATGCACACACATGTATATACTACACACACACACATATATATTTCACAATGATGGCACACCCGATTCTCTATTCTGCACCTAGCTCTCCCCACTTAAGATTCGTGCATGCACTCGCTTTATATTCTTTTCTTTTATTTATGCACGTCACCTTGCATTTCTCCTTTCATTATCAACAGGACCCACACCACTCGCACGAAAGCATGTTCCCCACCTGACCCACCAGCAGAAGGCGCTCGCCGTCCCGCCTGTACCCTGGGAGTCGGGACACCCAAGCGAGAACCCGACCCACACACCACGTGACAACGCTGGAGGACTCACATGACTCTGCTCGCGCCATACTCTTCCGCCCGTTTCCAACATGGCTGCTAGGCGCCGTCAGTCCCGCAGCCCCATGCCCTCTTGCGCCTAGGCGCACTTCGGCGCCCACGTCGCTCCTTAGTGAGGCCGCCGGGGGAAGCCAGCAGGGCGGCGAGGGCGGGGCCCGCGGCAAGGCCGCCCTAGTGCAGCCCGGCCCAGCCCGTCCGCGGGTGCTGAACCAGCGCGGACCAGAAGTCTCGCGGGCGCGCCGGCGGCGGAGCCGTTACCGCAGCGCACCGGAAGTGGCTGGGGGCCGGTGTCCGGGCGGCGCCCGCAGTGAGCAAGCTTCCCTCCGGCCGGCGACGCCATGGAGCCCGGGGCGGCGGAGCTGTACGACCAGGCCCTGCTGGGCATCCTGCAGCACGTGGGCAACGTCCAGGACTTCCTGCGCGTCCTCTTCGGCTTTCTTTACCGCAAGACCGACTTCTACCGCCTGCTGCGCCACCCGTCAGACCGTATGGGCTTCCCGCCGGGGGCCGCGCAGGCGCTGGTGCTGCAGGTAACTCGCAGGGCCGGGCGGCCCGGGATGGGGGGCAGCGAGTGCCCGGACTCGCGCGAGCCCGCCCCGGGAGCCCCTGTACCCTCGAGACCCCGGCGCCCGGGAGACCCCGAGCCCCGCGAGTCTGCTCGCGGGAGCGCCGGACCCCCGGGCCCCTCCGCGCCTCTCTCCGCTCCCAGCCTTAGTGGCCCCCTCTGGCCCTTCCCCGGACCCGCCCCTGGGGCCGCGGCTGAGGGTAAGCCGAGATGCTGGTGGGGTATCAAGTTAGTCCTCTGTGGGAGCTGGGCTGGCTCTTGTGCAGCCCGGTCTGACGCAGGGTGCACTTGGGCCCGGTTCAGCTCCCGCAGCGCTTAACCTTCTGAGGTGCCGGAGGCTGCCAGTCAGGGAATGAAAACCGTGCAGGCGGGACGGGGAGGCAGCGGCAGCACGGATTTCCTGCACGCCCCGGGACTTCAAGAGACTGGAGGTGGAAAGGAGATTGTGGTGATCGGTGGGTGTGGTCCCCTTGTTCGAAATGTGACTTTCCAGGTCAAAGACAGTCATAGTACTTAGGGAATTTATACATTTGAGCACATGTTTATACATCCCAGGTTACGTTTACTGTGTGTTTGAGATACTGTTAATACTCAGTCACTGACGTTGACTGGGTACCTTGGAATGTAATAAGTATTTTCTGAATGTGTTTATTCTCTCAACTGTCACAGGCGTTGGAGATACACTGGTGATGTGGATGGTGTAAGTGATGGTCTCTCTCCTTGTGACACTTCCATTATCGTTAGGAAGATAAAACACAGTAACAGAGAACTATGCAAGGCCAGTTATGTGACAGAGCCCAGAGGGAAGTGAGCAGAGGAGAGGAACAGCAGGGATGGTTATGGAAATCAAGAAAGATTTTGTAGGGGAGGTGGGACTTTGATGGAGTTGAAAGCAGGTACTCAGCCAAGCATTGAGTCTGTTTGTAGGAACCTGAGACGATAGAAATGCTGGTGATACATTCCACAGTTCTCTAGCACTTTGCGGTTTATAAAGTACTTTCAAATGTTACCTCCTGAAGTCTTGCCACAAGCTGCAGGTTGATCAGGTGTTGTTTTTCTCAGTGCCTGCATGAAGAAACAAAAGCTTAGAAAGTGTAACTACTAAAGATAATATGGTCAAATGAGGGCTGGGTTGGTATTCAATTTTAGAACTGCAGGCTAGTCCTCATCCTTTCAGTGGCTGAGTGCCATCTGAGTAATGGTTTTTATCAGGCCCTATGGCAGTTGGATGCTTTCATGGAAGTCCCTGTGAAATTGGTAAGGTTGAATTTTATGTGGCAAATGAGGATGCTAATTCAGCAAGGTTAGGTTATTTGACCAAATTTATCATAGAGCTGGAACTCAAAACTTCATTTTTCTGATTCTAGATCTTTGTCTTTTGTTTTTTAATCATGCCATAGGAGGATGGGAACACTTTTGTCTAGGGTGATTGTAGTTTACAGAAAAGATGTGGAGGAGAAAGGAATATTTGTTGAGCACCTGGCATGTCCTAGTTATTGTGTGAGGTGATTGTACATGCTAGGATGTTATTTAATCCTAACACAACCTGAAAGTTGGTCTTTGCCGTTGTTTTACAGATGATCTGGCGGAGGTAATTTGTTTTTCTGGTAACAGTGTATAAAACATAAAAAGAGTATATGTTCCGGGCACTCTTACAGGTTAGGACTTGGTGACCAGTGTAATGAAGTGGAGGTGGGGAGCAGGGCAGAGGGAGGAAAGAATGAGTGGAAGATGATCCAAGGTTTCAAACTTAGGGGACTGGAATAATGATAGTGCATTAACTGAACTGCCACCTAAGTTTAGGGGAAAAAGCTTAGTTTCAGACAACTTGAATTTGAGCTGGCAGACAGAAGTTCCTGCCCACAGGCTGTTGGAATCGTGGCACTGACCTTGGAGATGGAGGAACGGGAGCAGTTTGAGGGAGAGAGAAGAGCCGAAGGAGGAGGGCAGTTCTTTGGGGAACAATCCCAGTGAAGGGACGAGAGAAGAAGAGGTGGTGTGATTGGTGGGGGACAGAGGGAAGTGGGCAGGACAGTAAGTTTCACAGAAAACAAGGGGACAGTTTCCAGCAGATGGTTAAGAAGGGTGTATTGTTTGTTGAAAGTGATTCCCAACTGTCAGCATTGCCCAAGGAACTTTAAAAAAGCAGACATTCTCTGGGTGTTTTGGTTGGGTAGATCAAGATGAATCCTGGGAGCTATTCTTGTATGCACAGAGGCATTTGGCAGGAGGCTTGTAAAGCGAGTTCAGGATTGGGCAAGAGTTGTTGTGGGGTGGGACATTAGGATACTGAGTCAGATTGAGTGACTGCGCTGTGGTGCAGCACAGTGTTACCTCTCAGTGGTGTTGGGTGATGATCTGATCCCCACTCCTACTCCTCTGCTTCCCCGGGGGTTTCTTCTCTGCTGACTTGAAGGAATATATCCACCCCACCTGAGGTGGGGCGCTTGGGGATCTCTTCAGAACACAGGCAAAGAGGGTTTGGATGGGAGTATTGGGGTGCTTTGTTCTGGAACTCAAAAGCTCTCCCCTGATATTTTGGGGTGTGGACTGTTGGTGTGGTTAGCGTAAGGCTTCTCAGACTTTTCCTCCTACTTGTAAGGGCTTGCACAGCCTGGATGCACAGCCTGAAGGACGCTCAGCAGGAAAGATGCATGTGAAAATCCCATTCCCCTCCATCATGTATTAGTATGTTTAAAAAAAAAAAAAAAGTTTAGAATGCCATTTCATTCATGTCGGTTGATACTCTGTGTTTATCCTGGAGTCCAGTTTGACAGGCCTGCTAAGTAGAAGCTCCCCCAGGAGAATCAGGAAATCCGGCTCTGTCTGTTCCTCACTGAATTTGTTGGGAAATCTCGGGAGAGTCACTCTCATCTGTCAGTTGAGAAGGTTGATTGGAGGTCACAGATGCCTCATGCAGCTCCACAATTCTGTGATTCTAGAATGAGTGCCGAGGTCAGTAGCGAGTAGAGAGGTGAAACAGGTGGCCAGTTAGAGGAGGTAGGAGTGCTGAGTGAGCAGAGGCATTGGGTGCGATGAGGAGTATCAGGCCTGGGGTTCCAGGGAAGTCCCGGGGGTTAGGCGAGAGCTTCGCTGTTGCTTTTTTTGTGGAGTTAAGATGAAGATCTGGGGCTTAAGGAGGATGAGTGGCTCTGAGGGCAAAGGGTCTGCTGTCATAAACATGGATGTGAGAGAAATGAGTCAGGGGCTCAGGTTCTCTGAAGAAGTAGAATTGGGTCTTTTATTGTTTCTAGTTTTTAGCCGTACGATTTTATTCATTTTCCTCTGCCTACATCTCCTTTCAGTGTTCACTGCTTCCTATATATATATTTTACTTCCTTCTTTTGCTGGCAGGACGTTGGGCAGGTTACTTACCCTCTCTGAGCGTTACTGTTCCTCATCTTTGCAACGTCAGTGCTGTCTTCCTCACAGCACTTTTGTGAGGGTTTTGAGAGAATGTTTGTAAAAACATTTGCCATAGTTCAGTATGTTAGTATCCTTCTTTTGTTCTGTCTTCCTGTTCAGTGCACAGCACTGATTATTTAATATCTGTCTGCATTCTAGCCCTTTGGAAACTGAGTCCTACCAACTTTGTAAACATTTTTATTTTTTATTTTATTGAGACTATATTTTTAGAGCATTTTTAGGTTCACAGCAAAATTCAGGGGAAGATACAGAGATTTCCCATATACCCCTACCCCCACACATGTCCAGCCTCCCCCATTATCAATGTCCCCCACCAGACTGGTCTTTTTGTTACAATTGATGAACCTTCACAACACATCATAGTCACCCAAACTCGACGTTTACTTTATGGGTCACTCTTGGTGTTGTTCGTTCTATGGGGTCTGGACAAATGTATAATGACATATATCCATCATTATGGTGTCACAGAGTACTTTGAGTGCCCTAAAAATCCTCTGTGCTCTGCCTGTTCATCTCTCTTTCTCCCCTAATGCCTAGCAACCACTGATTTTTTTTACTGTCTCTAAAGTTTTTCCTTTTCCAGAATGTCAAACAGTTGGAATCATGTAGTATGTAGCCTTTTCAGACTGGCTTCTTTCACTTAGTAATATGCATTTAAGGTTCCTCCATGTCTTTTCATGGCTTGATAGCTCATTTCTTTTTAGCACTAAATAATATTCCATTGTCTGGTTGGACCACAGTTTATTTATTCACTCACCTACTGAAGGACATCTTGCTTGCTTCCAAGTTTTGGCAATTATGTAAAGCTGCCATAGACAACCATATGCAGGTTTTTGTGTGGACATAATTTTTACCTCCTTTGTGTAAATACCAAGGAGCACTATTGCTGGATTGAATGGCAAGAGTCTGCTCCCACCTGCTTACCAAGGTGGATTTCCCAGCCTTCCTGCCTCTACCTACTGCAGGAGCTGTTTCTTGATGACCTCACCTCTTGGAGCTGTGACATTTCCTCCTGTAGTCCCTGCAGAAGATGTGCCTTTTATTCAAGGTTTGCTTCGGATCCCCTTCTTTCCAAGACACCTCCTTACATTTCCTTCACCAGAAATGCTCATTTGCACCCTCATTCTCATGGCATGACAGGTGTTCATCACAACCTCTCCTGTCGCAGTTGTCACATGTGGGTCTGTCCTGGCTGCACTTCAGGGTTATGTGAACCCTTGAATGATGCATACCAAATGCCGTGTTTCATGTGCACTTTTTGAGTGGAGGGTGCCCGCACTTTTGTGGGTGTGACTGTGTGCCAGAAAAGATTGAGTTGGTCCAGACAGCAGAATTTTGAGTTCTTAGATGGTGAGAGCTGTCGTTTGGCTTTTTTGTGTTCCTTGCACGTTGTAGGCGCCATGTGGATATTTGCTGACCTGGATTCCCAAGCATTTCTAAGATCCTCTCCTCAGCCTGCGCAATGTGGGAAGACAGCAGCAGTCCAGTAAGCCTGCTTGTATTTTCTAGATTAAAGTTCAACTAAATTCCCGTCTTCCCTTCTTGAGTTGTTGGTGACTTTACAGCTCTCAGAACCAGGATAGTGTATTCTTTGCCTTGCAAACAAGACTGTCTGGGGGCTGTAAAAATAATGACAGGTGAGACCATTTAGTTATGCTTCCTTTAGACTCGAAAGTTGGGCTCACAGGCATGTAAATATCGTGAGCCTTCCTGGTAAGTTTTTGCTTTTGTTGATTTTGAAACTCCCACATTAAAGAGTCATAGCAGCTTTTGATGAAGTTGAAGTGCATTTCCGTTTTGCCACTGGGAACTTTCTTTAGTCAACTGCTTTTTCCTTCCCTACTTAAGAGATTTTGCTACATTCCTATAGAATATGTAGTATAGCATGGAGCAGATGAACTCATTGCTGGATTGCTGTTTGATTTTAGGTATTCAAAACTTTTGACCACATGGCCCGTCAGGATGATGAAAAGCGGAGAAAGGAGCTGGAGGAGAAAGTCGGGAGAAAGGAGGAAGAGGAGGCCGTGGCTGCGGCAGTTGTGGCAGCTGAGCAGGAGCCAGCCCCAGCCCCAGCCCCAGCCCAGGAGGTGGAGATCGACTCCGCCGTAGACTCTGCCGGGCCTCAGGGACCTCCAGGCCTGCGGAGCGTTGTGCAGGAGGTGGCCCAGGGCTCGGGGGAGGCAGAGCCGCCAGGAGCAGATGCTGGTGCTGCTCAAGTCCCAAGGGAACCAACAGCTCTTACCAAGTAAGAATTTCTCCTTTGCAGTTTGCTCTTTCTCACTTGATATCTGGTGATGTTCACCTGATGATAGCTGGTTTGTCCATAAGTGGTTCTCACTTGGTAACACACCAACTCTGTCTCAGTGTTTATTTAGCTCTTCATGTTTGCAAACTGCATTATAATACTTTGGTTGCATAGGATGGGAGGTTGATTGGCTTCAGTCTTCTTTCTTTTTCTCCCTATAACGTAAGGTGGTAATCTGGCCACAGTCGTACAACCGGTTAAAAGCTAGAGCCAGAGTTAGAGCCCTGGGCTCATCGAGTTATGCTTTCCCCCGAGACCAACCTGTCGGTGGAGGCCTTGCCTCAGAATCTTGGCTCTGTGTTCTTTCCCTGCAGGAGCACTGCTGGGACGTGTGCCCACGGTCCCCTTGCTCTGACGTACACGTGAAGAGGCCATCTGATATGGGGGACTGTGGACCCAGGGTCCCCTTAAAGGTGTATTGCCTTGGGCAAGCAGTGTCACCTTTTTGTGTGTCCTTTGTAAAGTGGTGGTGATGATGATAGCACCTCCCTCATCTGTTGTATTGGATGAGCCCAAGGGCACACAGCTGGTGAGTGGCTTCAACCAAGCTGTGCGGTGCTGTACTCAGTTCTCAGGAGTTGTGTCTCCTGGTGCTGTGAACTGGCTACACAGTCCTTCCTGCCCATGTTTGGGTGAGAAGGGCTGACACTGTCTTGTGTATGAGTTGCAGCGGAGTCTGAAAGGCAGTGTGATGCTCCTGGCCTGTTCTGTTTTTAGGAAAATCTGTGCCCTTCCTCTCCTGAGTTGCCTCTGCCTCGTCCATTCTCTGTCTTCACTCCCCTTCTGTTCTCCCTCTCTTTGTACTTGCCTTCTGACCTGTTTTGGGGAGTCTTTGAATGTACTTCCTAGTTATTGAAGCAAAGTGAACAACTTGGAGTGACATAAAATGCGGAGTAGGGGAAAATAAATTTTGTGGAGATAGGATGGGGCAAGACTGCAGTCTTAGAGACCAAGCTAAATAGTGGGGCTAAGATGGAGAAGGGGAGCAGGTCTTGAGTATGGAACTCTGGTCCGTAAGGGGCGAAATAGGGTGTGGGGTCTGGAAGTGGGAAGGGCCTTGGGCAGGGGACAGAGTTCCAATCATTCCCTTCAGCCCAAACTTTCTCTAACATTCTCGTGGTGCACATCTGCTGGTGATGAAGTCTCTCAGCTTTTGTTTGTCAGAAACGTCTTTATTTGATCCTTATTTCTGATATTTTAGCTGTCCATGGAATTCCAAGTTGACACTGCTTTCTTTCAACATTTTAAAGAATGTCACTCCGTTGTCTTCTGGCTCACACCATTTCTGGTGAAAAGTGAGTGTTTTTTTGTTTCCCTGTATGGGATCCACCTCCACCTGCACCCCCACCCCTAGGTGCTTTTAAGGTGTTTATAATTAGTTTCAGCAATTTGGTTGTGATTTGCTTTGATGTGGTTTTCGTTGTGTTTATACTTCTTGGGGATTTTTGAGATTCTTTCAGTCTCTCTGTGTTTCCCCCCCTTTAAAAAGTCTCTATTCTTTGTGATTCCTTTGGAATAGTTTCTATTGCCCTGTCTTCAGATTTACTGTCCTTTCTCCTTTAGTGTCTAATCCTCAGTAAACTCGTTGGTATGCTTTTTATTTCAGATAATGTGTTTTCCAGCTATGTAAGTTCCCTTTGAATCTTTTTTGTGGTTTCCATTTCTACCTTCATTGTTTTCCTTTGAATCGTTTACCGTATTTATGATAGGTGTGTAAAGTCCTCGTCTGCTAATTCCATCATCTCTCTCATTTCTTGGTTGGTTTCTATTGGCTGAGTTTTTTTCCTGATTTTGGGTCACATTTTCCTGCTTCTTTATATGTCTGGTAGTTTTATATTATTGGATACCAGACATTGTGATGTGATGTTGTGTCTATGGATTTTATTTCCTTCCTTTAAAGAGTGTTGAGTTTTGTTTTTGCGGGCAATTAATTTATTTGCAGATCAGTATGCTCTTTTAGAAGCTTGTTTTTCAGATTTGTTGGGGGCGTGTCTGGAGCACCTACTTCTAAAACGTGGCCTTGTTGGGCTCTCCTGAATGTGCCAGCTGTTAGCAAGGCTGATTGAAACGTGGGCATCTCCCAGCCCTTTGTGAGCTCTGGGAATCGTGCAGGTTAGTTACCAGGAGTTCTGCGCATGCCTTGTGGAGTCATACTGTGTGCGTGCAGTTTAGTATTCGGCCAAGGACTCGAGGGGACCCTTTGCAGTTTTCTGGAGCTCTTTCAATGTGTAGCTCCTCTTTTCCGGTAGTCTTCCCATAATATAATTAGATAGGAGAATGAAGATTGAATATACAAAGTTAGTCACTTCAGTTTTTTTTTTTTTTTTTTTAAATTTTATTTATTTATTTTTCCCCCCAAAGCCCCAGTAGATAGTTGTATGTCATAGTTGCACATCCTTCTAGTTGCTGTATGTGGGACGCGGCCTCAGCATGGCCGGAGAAGCGGTGCGTCGGTGCGCGCCCGGGATCCGAACCCGGGCCGCCAGCAGTGGAGCGCGCGCACTTAACCGCTAAGCCATGGGGCCAGCCCACTTCAGTTTTATTTATTCCAGCATTGCTTACCTCAGCAAAATTTCAGAAGAATGCTGAATTTTCGTTAAAGGAATGGCTAAATACATTTATAAGATATTTAAAAGATTACTGACGTAAGTATTGTGATGGTCAGTTTTCTGTGTCACCCTGGCTGGGCTACATCCCTAGTTACAAAATGAAACATCATCTGGGTGTTGTGTAGATGTGACTAAAGTCCATAATCAGTTAGCTTTAAGTAAGGGAGATTATCCTAGGTAATCTGAGTAGGTCTGATCAATCAGTTGAAAGGTGTTAAAAGCACCTCCCTGAAGTAGAAGAAATTCATCCCATGGACAGTAGCTTTGCCCTATTTCTGGAAAGTTCCACAGTGGCCTGCCCTGTGGATTTTGGAATGGCCTAGCCAACCCCCAGTCACGTAAGGCCATTCCTTGCAGTGAGTCTCTTAATATATTTCTGCTGGTGGTTCTGTTTCTTTGGTTGAACCCCGACTTACACAGATATTCTCAATGTATAATATTATGTGAGAAAAGCAGGCTTCAAACTAATAACAAATTTGAAAGGCGTTTAACATTATATATATATATATGCAGCAAAAAAACCTGGAAGGCAATGAATTTTTAGTAGTGGTTGTCACAGAGTGTGGGATTCTGAGAGTTTTGTCATCTTTGCCCCTTGTTATATTTTCTAATTTTTCTACAATGAACATACATTCTGTTGCACTAATTTCTTTTGCCTTCTTTTTATAATTTCTAAAATCTTTATTAAAAGAGGGGATTTGTTTCTGATTCCTGAGTAAAGATTAGAATAGCTGCCTTGTCTTATAGAGACCCTGTTTTTCTATTCTTGTATCAGTGTGTTGTATTCTGGGTTAGAATCAGTTAATTTTGTGATTTCTGCCCCAGTCTAAGTATAGAGCGAAGGCTTGGATGTGTCCTGGGAAACCTTAGACTGGTGCTACAGGACAACACTGCCATGGTCTGGCACGTCCTCGGCTTTCAGGTACTTAGTGGTTTTCCACGGACAAAACAGGAAGCTGTGGCCCAAATCTCTCCAGTAACATCTGAAATGCAGTGCTGTGGCAGATCTGAAATGGAATATGAAAGCTGTCGTTGTCCCTCTTCCACCTTTAGTGGTACCCCAAGTCCCCCCAGTCCTTGCCCAAGGTCGCTTATCCTATGAACTGTAGACCTGGGGTTCTGATAGTTGAATAATGTAAGGTGGTTATTCTTTAGATGACCAGACAGAGGCACTGCCCGTTCTGGGTACTCTGTCCAAACACCATTTCCCTAGGATCCAGGTCTTAGATGGCTGATTCTGCTGACTGCTCCTTATCTCCCATTTGCTGGTGGTTCTGCCCACTATTAGGTAGTGGTGATGGCGAATATTCCCCTTTCGTCTCTAGTCAGGTCACACACTTGCTTATTTAATTTAAACAGATTCAGCAGAGACACTGGGGAAAAGGTGAAATAAGATAATAAAAATTTGTACGTCTGTTTTTTACATATATATTTTTATTAAAAGCTGTTCATGGTGTACAGGACAGTAATTTTTTCTATTGAAGTGTAGTTTACGTAGCAGTACAATTCACTCTTTTTGGAATAGTTCGTGACTTTGACAAGTGCAGTCATGTAAGCACCATCACAGAGGAAGCTCCGTCAGCCCAGGCCCCACTTGCTTCTTTGGCGTCACTGCCTGTGCCCCTTCCAGGCTCTGCCAGCCACGGATCTGTTCTCTGCCCTAAAGTGATTGCAGTGTACATTTTCATTTATACGTAATAATAAACAGATTTTTACACATTAAGCCATGTATATTTTTTGGGTGATTTACGGGATATATGAGGGAAATTTTAATTTGATTTAATTTTCCCGTCACTGTGACTTTCATTCTTGCTCCTGCTCTTGTCACTGCTAGGACCTTTCAAGTGAAGATCAAAAACGGCCCCACTTCAGTGCTTAAAGTGCCCAGTTTTATCCCTTAGAGAAGAGAGAGAGTTTCCCTGCACACAAGAATTTCCCTGCCCACACTAGATAGCATTTGAGAATATGCCTACATTCTGCAAGGGAGCTTTATGGTTAATGAGTTGTCCATAGTGAAGACATAAAAAGTGCTACCTAGTGGTGACTGGTGCTCAAAGGACTTCTGGGGTGCTGGGTAGCTTTCAGAAAAGCCAATAGGCATTACTAGTATTGCGGAAGGAGACAGGGACACAAAACCGATAGCATGAGCATCACTAAGTCAGGCACCTGTCAGAGCTGCATGTGGGGCTTGCCTCTTGGGTTCCATGTCTGTGGGGTCTGGTCGCCCACTGGCTGTGATGGGTCCTGCAGTTCACTCCTCTACTGGTAGGTGTCACTGTAGTTAACAGCTGCGACTGCATTTGCTCATGCTGAGATGCCGACAAAAATATACAGAAGGCTGGGCCACCTCTGACTTTTGCCTTTATAAATCACAAACAGAATTCTTTAAAAAAGAAGAAAAAGAAAAGAAAAGAAGTAGCATTGAGAGTAGATTATACTGCCTGGAAACAGGGTCTGTGCCCTGGGAGCTGGGCCTGGATGAGGGACCCGGCGCTCTCTCATTGTCTGTGTTGAATGGCACTCTGTGACCTGGGTCCACCTAGGCCATCCATCCACCTGCGCAGGGAAGCAGACCGCAGGGCCGCATGAGGAGAGGCTGTCATGGAACTACCTGAAATGTCCACCCATCTGATGAAAGCCTGGAACAACAAGAGTTAGAAAGCTGCTTGCTGCCTTCCCTTTTTTTAGGCTGCACGGCCTTTGTGTCCAGCTGTTGTAGGGATCCAGATGCTTCTTGGGAAGGGGATGGCATAGTTTGGAGGAGAAGTTGTAGGTTTCCTAATAGTATCCTCAGCAGATGCTTCGTCTTCATCATGCTTCTCCTTCTTGATCCAGCCGCCTCAGGCATGGGCACTGTTCACGTTCTTCAGTGTCCACCTTTCAGCAAGGCCTTTCAGCACCTCTGGCCCTCTGTTCTCCCCAGGCAGGTAACCATGCCTCCTCTAAGCATGTGTTTCATCTCACTGATTCGTTTATGTCTGGCTTTTCCCATATCTTTCAGTGTCGGGGCAGAGACTTACTCAGCCTCTCTCAGCTCCTGGCACTGTGTAAGATAAGCAGCCGATATGTGCCGAGTTCATTCCTCGGCATTTCTGCTCCCCCACCTATGGTGATGTCTGTGCCCTAGATGTTCCTCGGTGGGCTGTCAGGAGAGCAGAAACGTGCTGCTCCGTGCCAGGGCATCCTCTCACGTGCAGTCATGCTGCCTAAGAGCTGGCTTCCTGGGTTTGTCTCTGAATGGGTCCTTCCTTTGTTGGTCCCGGCTTTTTCAGGTGCCCATTGCTGGAGGCCCTTTGGTAGAGTCACATGGACATACCAGAATGCCACTCCAAGTGCTCACCGCATCAGCTTCTGGTGAAGATTGACCGAGGTCAGTGTGTACGACTTGCTGAGTATAGTTCCTGGCCACTCAGATAGGCACACACGCTGTTATTAATGTTACTTCTTTAAAACAAGAACAAGCTGTTCCTTTTTCTTCTTAATTTTGCTCCATGTAGAGTATTTGGGAAATAAAGATAAGTGTATAAAGAAGAAAAAACATTCCACCACTCCCTATATTAACTTTTTGGATGTTTTCTACAGTTTTTTTCTATGCAAATAAATGTGTATGTGTGCATGCACACACACACAAGTATGTTTATAAAATTGTGTTACACTATGGCTTCTGTTTTGGTGAACATTGTGTCCTGAGCATTTCCTGCATCCCTTTTGCTGATTTTGAGTTGATGTTGTACACTATTAAGTGTTGTGTGCCTGAAAAGGTTCTTTTACTGAGACGAGGGTGTTTGCTGTCATCATGCACGCAGAGGGTAGTGAACAGAGAGCCAGGGGTCCACAGCATCAGCCAGCCTTCCTCTCAGGTCCGGCTCTCTTGGACCCACTTGGGAGTTGTGCCTGGCATGCCTGCCGCTGGATCTGTTTTCGTTCTTGTCTGGTATAGTAGCTGTTGTTTCACCCTCCCACTGATTCACCCTGAAGCTGCCCTTTCTCTAAGGAACCTCAGGCATAAGAGGCCTCTAAAGGATTTGATTTAAACCACAAGTCAGAAAAAGCTGATTTAAGTTGTTCGTTAGAAGTACTTTTTTCCTCCTCTAGAAACATTTCATTTTTGTTTTTATTTTGCAATTCATTTTTAGCTTATTGACTTTTGCAAAGCCTATACGAGGTTGGCCTGTATATCTTACAGCAATGACTTATATTGAGTTTGTTGGATACTGACGCTGTATTGGAAAAAGGACCTGGCGTCCTAACCTGTGAGAGTGGGAGGGCTGTTGGGGACTGTGTGTGTGAGGGGGAGGAAGAGGCGTGTGAGAATCACCCGGGAGCTCCTCCCCCTGGAAATGGGTATTTCAAGATGTGCGAACCCAGTCTGCTTCCTTCTTACAGACGGAGAAATTGAGATGTACAGTGGTGAAGTGCTTTGCCAAAAGTCATACAGTTAGACAGTAGAGTCAGAGTTACTGGCAGCTGAAGCAGTGTTCAGTGGGCTCAGAGGCCTACACATGGATATTTGCTTTGCTGTGTTAAGAAAAAAAAGCAACTATTACCAGAGCTATCCGAGAGATACTTTTCAAGACTAAAACAACCAGCTTCTGTTTGACTATTTTGCCGTAACACTAAAGAAGTATAACTTTTTATGCTAGCTTGGTTTTTTCCATTGAAAAGGAAATATATGCACCTCGCAGAGAATGTAGTATATAGAATTTAAACATAAATGAGAGTAGACAGAAGGATATAGTGAATCCGCATGTGTTTATTGCCAGCCCCAACATCCGACCGCTGCTCCCCCTCCTGTGTTATTTTGAAGCAGTTTCTACCTCGTGTTGTTTCATCTGTATTTTCAACCAGTGTTTAAACTTCCAGTTTTCTCACAATGTCCTAATTAAAAAAACAATAATGGGGGGCTGGCCCGGTGGCGCAAGCGGTTGAGTGTGCACGCTTTGCTGCGGCAGCCCGGGGTTCGCCGGTTCGGATCCCGGACACGCACCGATGCACTCCTTGGCAAGCCATGCTGTGGCGTTGTCCCATATAAAGTGGAGGAAGATGGGCATGGATGTTAGCTCAGGGCCAGTCTTCCTCAGCAAAAAAAGAGGAGGATTGGCAGATGTTAGCACAGGGCTAATCTCACAAAAAAAAAAACAAAACACAATAACAGGGGCTGGCCCAGTGGTGCAGCGGTTAAGTGCGCGCACTCTGCTTCAACAGCCCGGGGTTTGCAAGTTCAGATCCCAGGCGCACACTGATGCACCGCTTGTCAAGCAACCCATATAAAGTAGAGACAGATGGGCACGGATGTTAGCCCAGGGCCAATCTTCCTCAGCAAAAAGGGGGAGGATTGGCATTAGATGTTAGCTCAGGGCTAATCTTCCTCACAAAAAACAAAACAAAACAAAAAGAATAATAAAGTTCTTTTTTTTTTTAAAATAATATTTCTTTCTTTCTTTCTTTCCCCCCCAGAGCCCCAGTAGATAGTTGTATGTCATTGCTGCACATCCTTCTAGTTGCTGTATGTGGGACGTGGCCTCAGCGTGGCCGGAGAAGCGGTGTGTCGGTGCACACCCGGGATCCGAACCTGGGCCGCCAGTAGCGGAGCGCAGGCACTTAACTGCTAAGCCACGGGGCCGGCCCAATAAAGTTCTGTTTAAATCTGCAAATAAGACTCTAGGCACACATTGCTTATAGTTGACCCTCTGTTTCTCTTTTGTTTTCTCAAAATTTATTTGTTAAAAAAATCGGGTTGGGGCTGGCCCGGTGTCATAGTGGTTAAGTTGCGTGCACTCTGCTTCAGTGGCCCGAGTTAGCAGGTTCAGATCCTGGGCATGGACCTACACCGTTCATCAAGCCATGCTGTGGCAGCGACCCACATACAAAATAGAGGAAAGACTGGCACAGATGTTAGCTCAGGGCCAATCCTCCTCACCAAAAAAAAAAAAAAAAAAAAAAAAAATCAGGTTGGTATGTTGAGTTTCCCACTCTCTGGATTTTGCTGGTTGTTACATGGTGTAGTAAATTAGCAGTTGGATTTAGGGTAGACGTTTTTGAAAGTTATGAGAGTGTGTAATGTAAGTGAATTCTCCCTCAAAGCAATCATTGTTTATATTTTCTTTTGTAAAATTTTTGTGTTTTATAAAGTTTTAATTTTTCATATTTATACGTATATATTTTCCAGGTTGTATATGATACACTGTATGTGTGGACTTTGTGTTATGTCCCCAAGTGTGCTGGGACAAGCAGCTGAAAGGGACCAAGTCTCTCTGTTGCCGGGTGCCCTTCTCCTGGTGCTTGTAGTTTTTCCCTGTCCTCAAAATGCTGAGGCAGGTCTGTCTGTCGCCCCCTATGTTGCAGTTAAGGAACTGGCCCACGCCTTTTGGAGATGAACAGTGGAACCTAAGTTTGCCTTTGGGACGTCCCCCCCGCTGTGGCTGTCCTTGCAGTCACCGGGGCTTTAAAATACTGATTCCTTGGCCTACCCCTACAGACCTGATTTCACTGGCCTGGTTGTGGCTGTGTATCAGTATTTTCAGAAGCTTTCCAGGTGACCATGAGTATAGTCAAGATTTCTCTTGACTGCCTCAAAGTGGTTCACCCTCTGGCTATGGCGTCATTATTTAGTGAGTCTCCCTGGGGAGTGTAATTAGGTTGTTTTCAATCTGCTGCCATCACAAATGGTGCTGCAGTGAATATGCTGTCCATGTTTCTTGGAACACGTGTATGAATATCTGTTGGACGAATTCCCAGAACAGGAATTACTGGGTCAAAGGGTATGGCGTGTATAGTTTTGATGAATGTTACTCAGTTGGCCCAAGAGAGATTGTTCTGGTTTGTTCTTTCACCACCAGGCTCTCTGACGGTGGCTACCTGACCCAGCCCAGGTGCCAGCCGGCAGCCTTAGCCCATGTCTTGGTAGCTCTTAACCTTTGCTTCATTGGTTTTATTTGAAATGCCATGCAGTGTGACGTATGTTGGATTCTGATTAGTTTTGTGTGTGTTTCTGTATTTTTTCTCCTTTTATCCTGTCTATTCACAGATAATAAGCCATTTGTTCTATTTGTTTGCCAGTACAGTCACGCACCACATAATGATGTTTCAAGTCAGTGGTGGGCTGCATATATGGCAGTGGCCCTGTAAGATTAGTACCGTATAGCCTAGATGTGTAGTAGTAGGCTGTACCACCTAGGTTTGTGTAAGTACACTTTATCATGTTCACACGACGAAATCGTCTCATGACGCATTTCTCAGAACGTGTCCCGGTCGTTAAGTGATGCATGATTGTACCAAGCCATTTTATTTACCATTGCTTTATTATAACACATTTTATCACTTGGTAGCACTGGTGTTTCATCTCCCTCTCACCCCCATGATCTTCTTGAAAATTAGTTTTTCCATATGAAAATTCTGTTGAAGTTTTCATTGGGAATACATTAAATTTATGTTTTGAATTAGAAAATTGATATCTTTACATGATTGAGTCTTTCTAAGAAGAGAGTATGTCTTATTTGTTCAGGTCTTGTATGTTCTGCAGAATTTTAATGTCTTTATTTAATAGATCCTGTACACCAATACTGAATTCTCTTATTGGTTTCTAATAGTTTCTCAGTTGATTTTCTTAGATTTTTCTGGGAACATAGACTATTTAGTATTTATTATTGTACTTTAGTAACAACTATATTTATTAATAAATTCTATACTTTTTTTTGTGTGTGTGTGAGGAAGATAGCCCAGAGCTAACATCCATGCTAATCCTCCTGTTTTTGCTGAGGAAGACCGACTCTGAGCTAACATCTATTGCCAGTCCTCCTCCTTTTTTTCCCCAAAGCCCCAGTAGACAGTTGTATGTCACAGTTGCACATCCTTCTAGTTGCTGTATGTGGGACGCAGCCTCAGCATGGCCAGAGAAGTGGTGCGTCGGTCCGCGCCCGGGATCCGAACCTGGGCCGCCAGTAATGGAGCGCGCGCACTTAACCGCTAAGCCACGGGCCGGCCCCATATACATTTTTAACATTTACAATTTTAAATGTAACTGCATTTTTTCCTTCCTTAAAATTTGTTGCTCTGAGCAACGGGAAGGAAGGAGCTGACATTAGCTGAGGAGGGAAGAGCGAGAGAGGGGCTGGTTCTGAGGCTGACAGCTTTGGCTTTGGCTGTAGTTGGTCTGAGAGGCTGAGAGCCTCACAGAAAGGAGTTCCTGAGAAGGCCGTGAAGGCATGGGTCTGGAGCTCCCCTGTCTGGAGGTCAGGGAGCAGGACTGGAGGTAGGAATTTGAAAAGCGTCAGCATGTCATGCATTTAAAGCCTTGGGGGGCCGACCCCGTGGCGTAGCGGTTAAGTGCGCGCGCTCTGCTGCTGGCGGCCTGGGTTCGGATCCAGGCGCGCGCAGACGCACCGCTTGTCAGGCCATGCTGTAGCAGTGTCCCACATAAAGTGGAGAAAGATGGGCACGGATGTTAGCTCAGGGCCAGTCTTTCCTCAGCAAAAAGAGGAGGATTGGCATGGATGTTAGCTAAGGGCTGATCTTCCTCACAAAAAAATAAAATAAAATAAAGCCTCGGACTGGATGAGATCACTGAGGCCCGAAGTGTAGATGGAGAAGAGGTCCTGGGATTGAGAGCTGGGGTGCTGTACTTTAGATGAGGAGTGTCTGCCTATGGGGCCAGGGGAGCGAGGTGCGTGAGCCAGGGGATGCAGATCAGAGTGAGGCAGCCAGGAACCGTTCTGTCTCTGGGGAGGGAGGCAGGCTAGTTGCAACAGGCGGCACCCTCATGTGTCACACTTGCCACTCAGCTCTCTATTTGGTCCCTGCAGCTGTCGGGCCCTGACATCCTCAGCTCGCTCTCCTCTGTCTTCATTGCCCTTTCCCTTCCAGACACACACCTGACCTCTCCACCCATCTTTGCTTCTGCAGCTGACTCTGCAACGTGTCTCTTTGGCTGGCTGTCCTCTGGCTCAGGCCATGCCCTTGACTCTGGCCCTGGGTAGTGGCTCCCATGCACCTGGCCCTGTGTAAACTGCCCTTTTTGTGTCTTCAGCCCTCCTTGCTAGTTTCCTCACCAGGGAGATGAGGAGGGACAGTTGGCAGAAAGTGATGGAGGGATAGAGCCCAGCTTTTCTGTTAGCGTGCATCTTGGCTCTGTTTATCTTGTCCACTGTGTGTCCTGGTGCCTGGAGTGTGTCTGGCACACATTTGGCACTCAATAACCAGCTGAATGAATGAATGATTCAAGTTAAAAATCATGTTCAAAAATGATAAACCTTTGAATTTTAACATCTAATGAATGCCATTATCCAGTAACATTCCGTTTTTCTCACATTCTCAGAGAGTAAAGGGCTGTTACATTTATGTGTGTCTGTTCCTCTCTGTCTTATTTCATGGCTGCTCAGTGTTCTTTAAACTCCCTAGTTGAGCCCTGGGTATTAACAGAGTCCTGAAGCCTCTTTGCTGTTTCCCTCCCTGTGCTGAGAGGTCAGGCACCCAGCGTCCCTGGTGGCATGACCCCCGAGGGGAGCCCTGGTCCACGCAGGCCTTGGACTCTGTGAGCTGTACTCTGAGGGAGCTGGAGTAAGCCCGAGTTTCACATCTCTTTTTATTAAGCCAAGGAACTTACCCTCAAAGTGGAATCCTTCTGGGAAGCCCATGGTGTAATGGCTGATGTGGGGCTGGAGCCTCAAGCAGAGGCTGGATGTGTGGGTGGCTTCATTTAGAAGTTTACTTTGAGAACCCCTGGAATAGGTCATCTTGGATGACTCAGCTCTAAATCTGGTGCATCTGATTGGTTGTGAGCTGAGGAATCAGCTACAGAAGCCTGGGTTCTGAGTAGTGAGGGGCAGGTTCGTAGCTTTGATGCTGCGTTGGAATATAGCCAGTTCTTTCTTAGCTGAGCAAGGGGCAGCATGTGCTGTCTCATGTAACTCTCAGTGTTTATTTTGTGGTCTTTAAAAAAAGTTTCCATATTTTAGATAATTCAGATCTGGAAAAAAAACAAAAGTGGCAGAAATCATACAAGAATTGCCATACATCCTTCTCCCAGTGTCCCCACGTGTTAGCATCTTCTACAACCAGGGACTGTTGCAAGCTCATCTGAAGACGTTGTTCCAGTTGCGCCCATTGTTCCAGCAGTGTCCTTTCTCCTGGGCCAGGGTGTGACTGTTGTCGTCACTGCATTCGGGCACGTCCCCTCTGTCTGGCACAGTTTAGTCTTGTCTCTCATGACCTTGACACTTTTAAAGAGTTCTGACTTCTTTTTTTCTTGGTAGAATGTTCCTCAATATGGTTTTGTCTGGTGTTTCCTTGTGACCAGCTGTGGTGGTGGCAGTGGCTGCCTGGCTTCTCCTAAGGAGTGACTGTGTTCGCCTCTGTACTTACTGAGCGTCTTATGGGAAGACAGGTGGAGGCCCTGTAAATGTGTTGTTGCTCCTCATACTTTTGCCCACGTGTCTTAGCAACCACTGGTTGTTCTTGCCTGGAACAGTTCTCCTGTGGTGTCTGCTGAATTGCATGTTGTTTCCATCTTTCTTTCTGCATCTGTTAATCGGGGCTATACTGTGAGGAGGGGCTTTTCCTTCTCCCCTGCCCACTCATTCACGGGTGTGGTTGTTGTGTGTCGCTGTGTCCTCACTATGCCCCACCATCCTTGTTTTGTCACTTTGGGTGCCCCTTTGAGTGGACTTGTCCTTTTGACACATTTGCGTCATTTTCCAAGCACTTCCTTACATTCTCGCACCACAAGACATCCCAGGTTGTCCCACTGTGCAGGATGACCTTTTCTCTGATTGGAGGATGAGCTGAGAACCAGCATCCCCAGCATCCAGGTGTCAGTGCCACGTCCTGGCTTCTAGGCCTGCTTTCTGCCCATTTCGTGGTTTGTTTCTTTATCCTTGGAAACTATCGTGTTCAGCTTTTCACTTCCTGATTCCAGGCTTTTTTCCCCTTTTAAAAAATGTATGGTATGGGCCGGCCCTGTGGCTTAGCGGTTAAGTGCGCGCGCTCCGCTGCTGGCGGCCCGGGTTCGCTTCCTGGGCGCACACCGACGCACTGCTACTCCGGCCATGCTGAGGCCGCGTCCCACATACAGCAACTAGAAGGATGTGCAGCTGTGACATACAACTATCTACTGGGGCTTTGAGGGAAAAATAAATAAATAAATAAAATTATAAAAAATGTATGGTATGGATTGAGAGTGAATCTTGGAGTCAGAAGCCCTGCGTTCAAATGGCAGCTCTGACATTGCTAAGCTGTCTGGGCTTCGGGTGTTAGTTTTCCCACGTGTAAAGTGGTGGGGCTAATGATTGTTAGCTTAGAGGGTTGTTGGGAGGGTTAAATGAGACAGTGTAAGTAGAGCCTTCAGTCCAAGCTGAGTGCTTGGATTGGTTCCTTCATTCAGCAGGTATTTATGGAATGAATACACATGTGGCTTTGTTCCAAGGCCTGGGGCAAATGGGGTTCAGGAGTGCCAGTCCAGTGGGGCTTTTGGCTGGCTGGTGCAGGGGTAGCGCCTTCGTCTTGTTGCCTAGCTGCTCTGCAGCTGCAGGCAGGTGGGGAGAGTGAGTGAGTGCCTCGCTGGCCCTGATTAAATGAGCAGTCCTGGTTTTGTCAGTGCGTCCTGCTTCTGACAGCAAGCCCCACGCTGATCTGTGGGTGGCACTGTAGTATCCTGGGGTTGGAAGGAACTTCTCCCCTCCTCTGGCGTAACCTTTCTGCCTTTATTGGCCGATTCTTCCATGGGATGGGGGGCAGCTTACAGCAGGTGCAGCCTGGGGGCCGCCGAGGGGGGCAGTCAGAAGGAAACCAGCCGGTGCCCCTCAGGTTTCCGCCGGGGTGGCCCCAAGCCCTGTACGCTTGCTTGGATGGACTCTTCTCCGCAGGAAAATTGGCGCTCTCTTCCCAGGACCTGCAGGAGGGGCAGGAGACAAGTCTGAGCCGGTCCCCCCTGTGAGGCCCTGTACAGTCCTTCCCACCCCCACCAGTGTCACGTGCGGACAGGCAGGCTCCCCGAGAGCTTCCTGTCCTGCTGCCGTCGGAACTCCACAGTAAGTGGGTGGGTAGGCCTAGCTGTGACCTGAAAACACTTGAGTGCTTTCTGGGTGTCCCTGGGGAAAGCTGAATAAAGTAGGAGGAGTGTCATTTCAGATGCTCATGTTCTCTCAGGAGAACAAACTTCAGGTCCTCTGTTTCGTCTCATTTCTGAAGGTGGTGCTGCTGTACCATGACCCTGGTGCCTGTGTACCTGTCAGGTGTGACGACAGCTGGCTTCCTAACTTGTCTCATGTGACTGCCCACACTCCTGCCCACTCTACTGGATCCTAAACAAGAGAACAAAGAAGTCTCTTCTCACCCCAAGGAAAAGAAGCCCCAAACTCTCGCAACAACAGCAGCAGCAGAACGTGTATAAGCAGGTCCCAGAGCTCGGAACCAGGAAGGAAGGGGATGGCCGCCCGCATGTGAGGGTCTACACACGTGGGGCGTGGTCCCTCTCTTCCAGCTGGTTGGCAGCGCCCTCTTCGTGACCCGGGGTAGATCTCACTGGTAACAACAGTTTTCAGGTTTAGGTTGAGATCTGTTCGATGGAGGACATTGGGAAGCACTCTGCCCAGGGTGGCCCTGGGGTGGGTTCTAAGTTGGCCTGGATGGCTGTCCCAGCTGCAGTGTGGTCATGCCACCCATGCCCAGCAGCTGTTCCTCTGCAGACTCTGCCTGCTTGTGCAGCCAGCCTCTCTTCCCCTCTCCATGTCTCTGTGGCTGAGCACCTTTGACTTTGCTGCCACAACGTGCTCACATCTCTCTCCGTTGTACCCGCCAACCCTGGAACTTCCTTTTTCCTTAAAAATATTTTTTTACTGGTGTTTTGAAAAATGCTGTGTGCAGATATTTGAGGCAATCGCAGTAGCAGAAAGGGGGCATGGTGGAGCTTCGCACTGTGACCCTGTTCTCTCCATGGAGAGGCCTCGGAGAGGCCTCTCTAGCCATGAGCCGGCCACAAGGGCCTCACTGAGGAGAGGTCTGTGATGATACGGGGATACCTGTTTATTCATCTCTCTACTTTATTTTAAAAATAGACTTTATTTTTTAGAGCAGTTTTAGGTTCACAGCAAAAGTGAGCAGAGAGTACAGAGTTCCCACGCACCCCTGCCCCACACGCACAGACTCCCCCACAGCAACACCTGCACCCCCAGCTTTCAAATGTCATTTTTACAGAGTGACAGCATGCTGTGTGCGCTGCTCATCCCTGGCTTTTTTCATGCAGCGAATCTTACAAACGCGTCCACATCGGCCTCCTCGGTGCTGTGTTCTGTGGCATGAACTATGTGTGGTGACTGTGTGTCTGCTCTGTGGCCTCATTTCTCAGGGGATTATAGGAGAATGGTGACTCAACAGAGACGACTATGAGATTTCTAAAAGTCCTACAGATTTCTTCAGAAGAAATACATCTTCATTGAGGAGAAGGAGAAAATACACGTTAAAAAAAAGACTAAGAGATTAAAAATGTTCCCTGACGATGTTAGCAGGGTGGTTTTGTGTCCTGTGGCCCAGCTGAGATCTGTGCCGACTGGGCGCGCCCTTGCAAGTCTCTGGGCACCTCTGTCCCTTGAGAGTGTCTTTGCTGTCCTGCAGATACTTAGAGTTAACGTGGAATTCCAAAGTCAAGGACGCACGTTGAACAGAGCTGTTGCAACACGCCCAGCTGCACCCTAGCAAAGGTTCAAACTCTGCAGCCTGAAGGCGGGTGTGGGCCCTGGCTGTGCCTGAGAGAGCCTCATTTAGGATTGGGAAGAGTTGCCTGGCATTGGTGACCAAGTGCCAGCACTATGGGGGTCTTAACAATCCAGAAGCCAAAGAAGGAGGGTTACCATCTTTCTGAAGGGCTCTTGGTTCATAGAATAAAAAAGAATGAAAGCTGATGTACGGACTTGGAGGTCTCCAGTCAAGGTGCGTGTTTCTGTGGCCAGTGTTCTGAGATGCCGTTAGTCATTCGTCTAGGCGCGTCGCTGTCACCCAGCGCTCCTGGAATAGAGAAACGTCAGTTTAACCCAGCATTTCCTCAATTAATTGGGCCATGTGGCCCTTTCCTTCCTAGGTGGCCTGCTGTGACTTTGCGGGACTGTTTTTTGGAGGAGCCTGCAAAGTTGTAGAAGTACTAAATTCTCCTCATTTCATCCAGGAAATATGTTTCTCTGAAATTTTCATTAATTTTTATTTACACAGATAATAAAAGAATACACTCATTTGTAAACAGATAAAACTCAAGCCCCCTTTGAACACCCCAGTTGCATTGCGCCCCCAGAGGTAACTACTGTTCTTGAGTTCACCTTTCCAAGTTTTGCTTTTCTAATTTCAGTGATCACAATTTTTAGTTTTCAAGATGGCCAGTTGACTTTTTCAGAGCAGTGTCCCTCTGTGGCTTGGAGGATGTGACATGCTTGTTGTGGAGTCCTGGGGCTCTGTTCCCTCCATGTCTGGCAGCATCACTTCTTTCCCTGTAGAATTTGGTGCCCCTCTCTTGGGGAGCTGGCTTTTCTCAGGTTTGGTGATTCGGGTTTGTGTATTTATTTTTTGTGCTTGAGATTCCCATTTGCCTATCTGTGAATGCTGTCACTTTTCCACAGCTGGTCTCTATAAGTTTTTTTGGGGGGGTAGCCTGGAGGGGACCATGCCACTTACTGTTCTGCGTGAACGGAGTCCCCGCTGCCCAGGCAACTTTGCTTATGATAGTTTTTTCTCCAAGAAAAAGTGTTTTTTAATATTTAAAATGTTTATGTTATAAAATTTATAAGCCTTTTTTTTTTTTTTTTGGCATCTGGATTTGGAGTCCATTAGAAAGCTTTCCCTACACTGAGGTTATGATTTTACCCATTTCTGTATAGTACTTGTATACTTTTTTCTATAATTCTGTGAAAATGACTCTTGTGTGGTATCGTTTTTTATATTTATGCCTCTGATGCATTTGCTGTCTTTGTATATGTGAAGTGTGGATCCAGTGTTATCATTTCTGAAATGACTGGTCAGTTGTCGTGATGCGTGTGTTATAAAATGCAGAGACTGCGTTTTGAAAGAAGACTCAGGTGGTTCTAAGTGTCTGGGGTGAGAGCTGCTGGCTCCAATCTGGACCTACCTGAGGGCAGGCCCGGCTCAGGTATGCGCCTCCCATCAGTGATGCTGCTGGGGACAACGTGGATTGTCTAGAAGTAGCACCCCCCGCCCTGTCCGTAGATGTCCTGGGACATCACATGGTGAGCATGGCCAGTGGTGCTCCTGCTGGGTGAAGTGCTCCCTCATTCCCTCTTAGTTTTGAGGTGTCCCTGCCATGCCACTTCAGCACCGAGCCCATGGTGGGGATGAGGTGGTGGGCAGAGCCCGTGTGCTTGTGGACAAGTCACAGTTCTCTCCTAGATAAGTGAGAAAATGGCACCAGGTGATCTCAGAGCTCCTTTCAGCCCTGAGTCCTGGGAGGCTGTGAAAATGGCGTTTGCACAGAGCAGTGTGTCCTTGATGGAGCCACAGTGCTCTCTGAGCACTGGCCAGAGCCCTGTGAACACCACTGCTCTTGGGTGCAGGGGCTGGCAGGTGTCCTGTCTGAGAAAAGCCATGTGGCCACACTGTAACTCTTTGCTTAAGTCCTCTTTGCTTTTCAGACCCGCAAGTTTGTATCAGGTGACTCTACTGAAGAGCTGCTAAGTGTCCATTTATTTAAAATGTGAAAGCTAGGTTTCCTTTCTTAAACTGCATTCGTAATCCTCCCAGACCAGTACTCCGTTTCATGAGAAATATTTTGTGACACTGCCCTTCACCACCCTGACGTGAAGGCCACCTGTGCAGGTGATCGAAGCAGTGCTGCCCTGGTCATGAATTTTCAAAAAGGCCGCTAACTTTTAGTAGAGCCCAGAATCAAACATGTTTACACACAGTTGTGTGCCTGGAAAATTCACAGTATAATGAGACCAGGCAAAAAATTGTTAGGGTTTTTATCTAAAATTGACCTCAGTTCCAGGCTCAGATTACTTGTAAACAGGCTTCCACCTGCCTGCTCTCTAGTGGGATGTGTGGGAGGGTGTGGGGCAGAGGGTGGTGTTAGGGCCCACAATCTCTGTTCCCTCCAGGCCCCCAACACTTGCCAGGGCCCCTCCCTCTGAGAGCTGCCTGTCAAGTAGGACTTCGCTGTTTTCATGCACATTTGAAAGGTGAAGTAGTCTGCTTTAGGGTTTCTTTGTTCCATGAAAAGTTAAGCTAATGTATTGATCAGTGTTTCTTATTAAGGAATTTTCCTGGAGATAGTCATTAGAGGATTGTAGTGTACATGTTATATGGGCATTAATTTGTTATAGGTAATTATATAGTGGACATGCTAATGACACACAGGAGGGTTGCATTTGTTCAGTAACTGATGGGAGCCCTGGAAATTAGTCTTTTTGTATGAACTTTCATAGCAGTTCATGTTTGTAAGCACAATGTATCTAGCTCTTTGACTAAGCTGCTTTAAACATCCTCAAGGATATAGAGGTAATGTACGTTTCTGTCTGTCTCTCCCTCTCCTCGTGTGTGTGTACATGTGTTTGAGTGTGTATTTATGTGTCCCTAAAGATTCCTATCTCAGAGTGATGGAAGACCTCTAAGTTTGGATACTACTGTGTGTTATATTTTTACAATGCTACAAGTCTCCTAGGGAGACCACCCTGTAGACAGCACAGCTGACTGGTCTGAGCACTGCTGTTTGTTGTAGAAGTTGTCCCGTCATTGCAAGTGTGGACAGCTTCCGTGTGGTCCTGGGTTTGGGCTGACTGCAGAGGAGGGTGGCAGTGCCCCCAGGCACATCTCTCGGGCGTTGGTTCCCAGGCTTCCCTTTTCCTCAGTTTCCTTCGTCTTGGCCAGTGGAACTGAGGGCATGGCCACACTGCATTCGTAGCCAGTGATTGTGCCTCACCCAGCAGGCTCTCACAGCTGTGGGTGCGGTTCCTGACCCTCAGCGGTGGGAGCGGAACCATTCAGGTCAGCGAAGGGAAGCTCCTGGTTGTTTGAAACGCCTCTTTCTTTTTCAGGCTGCCCTGGTGTTAGAGAAGGAGTCTCTTCATAGGGGCCTGCCCTTCTGCTCATACATATCATGTCCCTTCCATGCTGTGTAGGGGCCTCTTCTAGGTGCTGGGGGGACAAAGTGGGAGATGCTTGAGGGGCCCACTGTGGGGATGTAGACAGACAGCTGCAGTCCAGTGTGATGCACGCAAGGAAGAGGTCAGACCAGCTCCCAGGACATCCAGAATGCTTCCTGGTGAAGGTGTGCTCTGCAGGGCCCTGGGAAGCCAGGGGAGGGGGCCTGTCTCATTCTCCAGCCCCCCATCATAAAAGCAGGCAGAGAAACACGCAGCGTGCTCAAGGCCAATCCCTGGGAGGTGGAGTCTTGAAGGAGCATTTTGAGATGGCAGGGTTAGGGCCAGGCTAAGTCCTTGGGTCTGCTGTGTAGGGCCACCGAGAATATGTGGTAGTGGAAAAGAATTATGATGCAATACAGACAGGCTTTAACAAAGACTGAAAGTTTTTCCAACAGAGGAAAACTAAAATCCCTTACTGCAAATTTTGTAAAAAAGTATAGCCACGGGTTGAGTTCTGGAGTTACTTCACGTGGAGTTTCTTGTGGTGTTTATGAATCCACTGTAAATTTGAGTTTCATCCTGCATCCAACGCTTACACTTTTGATCTCTTTCTTTTTTCTCCTCAAAGTTAAAGCCTGATCAGGTCTTTTTCACCTGTATTTCATGTTGCATTCATATTCTCCTCTATTTCTTTGAGGTGACTGTTTCCCTAGTGTCCTTTGGGGAGAGTATATGGGTAGGTTTGGAGCCCCAGGTCTTGTCAGAGTATAAAGCTTTTTTTCTTGGTTAGTCTAGGTGGGGAGTATTATAGGTACTGATGGTGTTTTAAAAGGGCTTGTGGTGCAGTCTGGTATGCTCCCTGCAGGTAGCCTTGTGGTGGTGGGCTGGACGTTTAGTCTCTCCTGGGACAGGCCTACTCGGTCACCAGGGATAATGAGCAGGTTTTAATTTCAGTTAAACGTGTATGATGATACCTTACAGTTTAATTTGCATTTATTTAATTACAGGAAAGATTACATTTTCTACACAATGATTTACCATTGGTGTCTCCTTCTGTTAATTACTCCAGTACCTGAAATCGGGGTATTCCCTTCTGTAGAGTTTTACAAATAGAACTTAACATGTCTTCTTATTTACTGCTTTTTTTTCCAGTTCATTCACTGAATTTTGTGTGGGGATTTTACCACACTGTCTTGTCTTCAGTGGTTTCCTGTTGCGAGATTTTAAAAATTTCTCTCTCCCTTCACTTTGTAGGTTGGAGGCACCCTTCCATTGTGTACAATAGGGCTTAAGACTGTTGTTTAATATTGTTTGATTTCTTTGAAATGAATTTCACTGTGACTTGATCAAGTTTTATGTTATACGCCTTGAGGTCTTTAATTGATATTATGGTAAAACTGCATATTGACTTGAAGGATATTGTCAGTTTTACTCTCATTAAATATCCTATTAAAAGCAGGTATATCATTGCGTTGTGCGTGGCTTCCTTTTCTTCTTCTTTTTTTTTTTTTTTTTTTAAATTTTTTGTTTATTGCAGTAACATTGGTTTATAACATTGTAAAAATTTCAGGTGTACATCATTGTACTTCTATTTCTGCATAGATTACATCATGTTCACCACCAAAATACTAATTACAACCCATCACCACACACATGTACCCAATTATCCCTTTCACCCTCCTCCCTCCCCCCTTCCCCTCTGGTAACCACCAATCCAATCTCTGTCCCTATGTGTTTCTTTATTGTTGTTATTATCTACTACTTAATGAAGGAAATCATACGGTATTTGACCTTCTCCCTCTGACTTATTTCACTTTGCATCATGCCCTCAATGTCCATCCATGTTGTCACAAATGGCTGGATTTCATCGTTTCTTATGGCTGAGTAGTATTCCATTGTGTATATATACCACAGCTTTTTTATCCATTCGTCCCTTGATGGGCACTTAGGTTGCTTCCAAGTCTTGGCTATCGTGAATAAGGCTGCAATGAACACAGGGGTGCATGTACCTTTGCAAATTGGTGTTTTCAAGTTCTTTGGATAAATACCCAACAGTGGAATAGCTGGATCATATGGTAGTTCTATCGTTGATTTTTTGAGGAATCTCCATACTGTTTTCCATAGTGGCTGCACCAGTTTGCACTCCAACCAGCAGTGTATGAGAGTTCCCTTCTCTCCACAACCTCTCCAACACATGTTGTTTCCTGTCTTGTTAATTATAGCCATTCTGACGGGCGTGAGGTGATATCTCATTGTAGTTTTGATTTGCATTTCCCTGATAGTGATTTTGAACATCTTTTCATGTGTCTGTTGGCCATCTGTATATCTTCTTTGGAGAAATGTCTGTTCAGGTCTTTTGCCCATTTTTTAATTGGGTTGGTAGTTTTTTTGTTGTTGAGATGCATGAGTTCTTTATATATTTTGGAGATTAAGCCCTTATCAGATGTATGGTTTGCAAATATCTTCTCCCAATTGTTAGGTTGTCTTTTCGTTTTGTTGATGGTTTCCTTTGCTGTGCAGAAGCTTTTTAGTTTGATGTAGTCCCATTTGTTTATTTTTTCTATTGTTTCTCTTGCCCGGTCAGATGTGGTGTTTGAAAAGATGTTGCTAAGACTGATGTCGAAGAGGGTACTGCCTGTGTTTTCTTCTAGAACTTTCACAGTTTCAGGTCTTACATTCAAGTCTTTAATCCATTTGGAGTTAATTTTTGTGTATGGTGTAAGGTAAGAGTCTACTTTCATTTTTTTGCATATGGCTATCCAGTTTTCCCAACACCATTTGTTGAAGAGACTTTCTTTTCCCCATTGTATGTTCTTGGCTCCTTTGTCAAAGATTAGCTGTCCATAGATGTGTGGGTTTATTTCTGGGCTTTCGATTCTATTCCATTGATCTGTGTGTCTGTTTTTGTGCCAGTACCATGCTGTTTTGGTTACTATAGCTTTGTAGTATATTTTGAAATCAGGAGTGTGATACCTCCAGCTTTGTTCTTTTTCTCAGGATTCCTTTAGCTATTCGGGGTCTTTTGTTGTTCCATATAAATTTTAGGATTCTTTGTTCTATTTCTGTGAAAAATGTTGTTGGAACTTTGATAGGGATTGCATTGAATCTATAGATGGCTTTAGGAAGTATGGACATCTTAACTATGTTAATTCTTCCAATCCAAGAGCACGGAATATCTTTCCATTTCTTTGTGTCTTCTTCAATTTCTTTCAGAAATGTTTTATAGTTTTCGGTGTACAGATCTTTCACCTCTTTGGTTAAGTTTATTCCTAGGTATTTTATTCTTTTTGTTGCAATTGTAAATGGGATGGTATTCTTAATTTCTCTTTCTGCTACTTCGTTGTTAGTGTACAGAAATGCAACTGATTTTTGTATGTTGATTTTGTATCCTGCAACTTTCCCATATTCGTTTATTACTTCTAAAAGTTTTCTGGTGGATTCTTTAGGGTTTTCTATATATAAAATCATGTCATCTGCAAATAGTGACAGTTTCACTTCTTCCTTTCCAATTTGGATCCCTTTTATTTCTTTCTCTTGCCTGATTGCTCTGGCTAGGACTTCCAATACTATGTTAAATAGGAGTGGTGACAGTGGGCATCCTTGTCTGGTTCCTGTTCTTAGAGGGATAGCTTTCAGTTTTTCACCATTGAGGATGATATTAGCTGTGGGTTTCTCATATATGGTCTTTATTATGTTGAGGTACTTTCCTTCTATACCCATTTTATTCAGAGTTTTTATCATAAATGGATGCTGGATCTTGTCAAATGCTTTCTGTGCATCTATTGAGATGATCATGTGATTTTTGTTCTTCATTTTATTAATGTGGTGTATTACGTTGATTGATTTGCGAATGTTAAACCATCCCTGCATCCCTGGAATAAATCCCACTTGATCATGGTGTATAATCTTTTTAACGTATTGTTGTATGCGATTTGCTAGTATTTTGTTGAGGATTTTCGCATCGATGTTCATCAGTGATATTGGCCTGTAATTTTCTTTTTTTGTGTTGTCCTTGTCTGGTTTTGGTATCAGGGTAATGTCAGCTTCGTAGAATGAGTTAGGGAGCTTCCCCCCCTCCTCAATTTTTTGGAAAAGTTTGAGAAGGATAGGTATTAAGTCTTCTTTGAATGTTTGGTAGAATTCACCAGGGAAGCCGTCTGGTCCTGGACTTTTATTTTTGGGGAGGTTTTTGATTACTGTTTCGATCTCCTTACTGGTGATTGGTCTATTCAAATTCTCTACTTCTTCTTGATCCAGTTTTGGAAGATTGTATGATTCTAAGAATTTATCCATTTCTTCCAGATTGTTGAATTGGTTGGCATATAGTTTTTCATAGTATTCTCTTATAATCTTTTGTATTTCTGAGGTGTCTGTTGTAACCTCTCCTCTTTCATTTCTGATTTTACTTATTTGTGCCTTCTCTCTTTTTTTCTTGGTGAGTCTAGCTAAAGGTTTGTCTATTTTGTTGATCTTTTCAAAGAACCAGCTCTTGGTTTTATTAATTTTTTCTATTGTTTTTTGGTCTCTATTTCATTTATTTCTGCTCTGATTTTTATTATTTCCCTTCTTCTACTGATTTTGGGCTTTGTTTGTTCTTCTTTTTCCAGTTCCTTTAGGTGCATTGTTAGATTGTTTATTTGAGATTTTTCTTGTTTGTTGAGATAGGCCTGTATTGCTATAAACTTCCCTCTTAGAACCGCTTTTGCTGTATCCCATAAATTCTGGGATGTCGTATTTTCATTTTCATTTGTCTCCAGGTATTTTTTGATTTCTTCTTTGATTTCTTCATTAACCCAGTCGTTGTTCAGTAGCATTTTGTTTAATCTCCATGTATTTGTGGCTTTTCTGATTTTCTTCCTATAGTTGATTTCTAGTTTCATACCTTTGTGGTCAGAAAAGATGCTTGGTATTATTTCAATCTTCTTAAATTTATGGAGACTTGTTTTGTGGCCTAATATGTGATCAATCCTGGAGAACGTTCCATGTGCATTTGAAAAGAACGTGTATTCTTCGGTTTTTGGATGGAATGCTCTGTATATATCTACTAGGTCCATCTGTTCTAGTGTGTCATTTAAGGCCAATGTTTCCTTATTGATCTTCTGTTTGGATGATCTATCCGTTGGTGTAAGTGGAGTGTTAAAGTCCCCTACTATTATTGTGTTACTGTCTATTTCTGTTTTTATGTCTGTTAATAATTGCTTTATATATTTAGGTGCACCTACATTGGGTGCGTAGATATTTACAAGTGTTATATCCTCTTGTTGGATTGTTCCCTTGATCATTATGTAATGCCCTTCTTTGTCTCTTTTTACAGTTTTTGTTTTAAAGTCTATTTTGTCTGATATGAGTACTGCTACCCCAGCTTTCTTTTCATTGCCATTTGCGTGGAGTATCTTTTTCCATCCCTTCACTTTCAGTTTGTGAGTGTCTTTAGGTCTGAAGTGTGTCTCTTGTATGCAGCATATATATGGGTCTTGTTTTTTTATCCAGTCAGCCACCCTATGCCTTTTAATTGGAGCATTTAGTCCATTGACGTTTAAAGTAGCTATTGATAAGTATGTACTTACTGCCATTTTTTAACTTTTTTTTTTTTTTTTCCTCAGTGTTTTAGTAGTCCTTCTCTGTTCCTTACTTCTTCTATACAGAATTGATGGTCACTTTAGTTTGACCTCTGTCTGAAAGCTGTACTCTTTAACTACCCTCCTCCCTCCTTTTATGTTTTTGATATCATATCCAACCTCTTTTTTGTGCATTTGTATCCATTACGTTCTAATCGTGGAAATAGATAATTTTTCCTATTTGTGGTCTTCTCTTTTCCCCTTAAATCAGTCCCTTTAACATTTCTTGTAACACTGGTTTCTTGGTGATAAACTCCTTTAATTTTTGCTTATCTGGGAAAATTTTGATCTCTCCTTCCATTTTGAACGATAACCTTGCTGGGTAGAGTATTCTTGGCTGTAAGTTTTTTCCTTTTAGACTTTAAATATATCATGCCATTCTCTTCTAGCCTGTAAGGTTTCTGCTGAGAAGTCAGCTGATAGCCTTATGGGGTTTCCTTTGTATGTAACTTGACATTCTCTTGCGGCTTTTAGGATTCTCTCTTTATCTTTAATTCTGGACATTTTGATTATGATGTGTCTTGGTGTGGGCCTCTTTGGGTTTATCTTGTTTGGGGCTCTCTGTGCCTCCTGTACCTGGATGTCTGTTTCCTTCCTTAGGTTAGGGAAGTTTTCATCTATTATTTCTTGAAATAGATTCTCTGCCCCCTTGTCTCGCTCTTCTCCTTCCGGGACACCTATAACACGGATGTTAGTGCGCTTGATGTTGTCCCAGAGGTCCCTTAGACTGTCCTCACTCTTTTTAATTCTTTTCTCTTCTACCTGTTCACCTTGGGTAATTTCTTCTAGTCTTTCTTCCAGCTCACAGATCCGTTCTTCTGTATCCTCTACTCTGCTTTTGAGTCCCTCTAATGAGTTTTTCATTTCCAGTATTGTATTCTTCATTTCTGATTGGTTCTTTTTATATCTTCCATTTCTTTGTTGACATTCTCACTGAGTCCATCTATTCTTCTCCCCAGATCAGTGAGCATCCTTAACACTCTTAGTTTGAACTCTCTGTCGGGTAGGTTGCTCATTTCTGTTTCACTAAGTTCCTTTTCTGGGGTTTTGTCCTGTTCCCTTACTTGGAATGTATTCTTTTGCCTCTTCATTTTGCCTCTTTCCCTGTGCTTGTGTCTACGTATTAGGTAGGTCAGCTACGTCTCCTGCTCTTGGATAGGTGACCTTATGTAAGTGATGGCTTAGGAGGCTTCCAGTGTGCTTCCCTCAGTTCTCAATGTTCCAGGGGTGACCCCTATGTGGGCTACGTGTATCCTTCTGCTGTGGCCTGTTTGCTCTCCCTGTAGGCGCCCAGGGAGGCTGAGTTATGCTCCTGGCCAGCTGTTGTAATGCTCAGCTGCTTGTAGTTGTTGTGGGCCCTTCAGTCTCTTTATCAGCTGTGGGGAGTCCCAGCACAATTGGCTGCAAGTTCTAATACCACATTTGTGTTGCAGTATTTCTTTTAAGTGAGTAGGCCCCCAGTGTGGCAGGTTGTTAGGCTCAGGGCCTTACAATTGCTGTAAGCCTCTAGCCTATTAGGTCTCTTGTCAGCTCTCTGAGGATTGCAGCTGGGTGGGGCTGGCCTCAGGCACAGGAGCACCCAATTGTTTCAGGCTTTGGAAGGTGGAGCAAACCTCCTATGTGGGTCTTTGAGAAGTACAAGTCTTCTGTGGCTGAGAAGCCCTGCCGCCCACAGGTCCACACACACAGTCAACACAGTCCTGCCCCGTGTGAGTGCCCCGACCTCCCCAAGTGGACCCAGTCTCTCCACGGCGGGAGCCCCACACACTCTGCCACCGCCCCACACTCTCCACCCGCTCCTTGTGCACACCCTGCCCCGCTCAAGTCAGCTCAGTTGCCCGGCTGCAGAGAATCCAGTCACCAATCTATGCAGGCCCACACGTTGCCTGAGGGCTTGTTGTTGGGTGGGGCTAGTCTCTAGGGTGGGCTGCCTGCCCTGGCTGAGCTGGATTAAATCGGTGCTCTAGCGGGTGGAGCAGACCCTGGGCTAGCAGGTCTCAGGAGAACTCCAATGGCGTCTGTGTCAGCACGCCACACCAGGCCACAACAATGGCCGCCGCCAATGTCCCAGTCCCTGGAGAGGTCTCACTCCTCACCGAGATGCACTCAGGGCCTATTAGGTGAGTCTCTTGTCACCGAAGCACTGTGCACCTTTCTTTCTGGTGATTTTAGGATGCTTTCTGGAACGGGTGAGTTTGTGCGCGGGCCCTTTAAGAGCCAGTTTTAGTTTCTTTGTGAACCGGGTTTTCTGGGGGTGCTACCCAATGCTTTAGTAGCAGGCACAGTCAGATATTATGCTGCTGGTCTCAATTGTGCTGGGTCCACAAAATGCCCACAGCGGGGGCGCTCCCCGGCTCAGGGCCCCGCGCCTCCAGGGAGGCTGCGTACCTGTGAGCTGCTCCCGGCGGCCGTGAAGCTGGCGGCTTGTGAAGGTGGCGTTTTTCCTCTCCAGAAGGGAGTCTCTGCCTCTTCTACCCCAGTTAGGATTGTCCGTTGTTGCAGGAGTTCCTCTCATCCTGTTTTCAGTTCTGTCTCAGGGGTAATTTTTCCACGAGTAGTTGTAAATTGGCTGTGTCCACGGGAGGAGGTGAGTTCAGAGTCTGCCTACGCCGCCATCTTGACTCCGCCCCCCCCTTTTCTTCTTCTATTAAATTCAGTTACAGAAAGTTGCCCTGGAGATTATATACAAATTTCATGTGTCCTGAATTCAATTAATATGTGAATATTTAATGTTTGTGTTGCTTTTAGGAATGGCATCTTCTTTCCCACTATGCGTTATAGCTTGTGGCAGTTAGGAAAGCAGTTATTTATTTAATTATAAAAATGATAAAAGCAGGTTTCAGGAAATTGGGAAAATTATTCAAGTTCTATCACTATTAGTATCTTGTTGAATTTTCTTCCAATTAAAAAATTACATTTGTTATTTCTTTATTAGATCATTTTAACATTAAAAAATACTTGGCCACTATAAGAGTTGAATTAGAAATATATGTAAAAATAAGCCTTTCCTCTTCCCCCACTCCTAATTCTGTAGCTAATGTTAATACACCATGGAGAATATCCTTGCACACTTTTCTCCATGCTCACGTGACACACACACACAGTTTTAAAAATTGAGATAATACTTCACATGTCATAAAATACCCTTTATCCTGTACAGTTCAGTGTTTTTTAAGTATATTTACAAGGTAGTATTAGCAGTCACTCTCCATTTCCTCCTGGACCTCCCAGCCGTGTGGAACCGCCATCTACTTTCTGTATGTGTAGACTACCAGTTGTGATGTGTCGTATAAATGGAATCATACAATATGTGTGGCCTTTTGTGTCTGGCTTCTTTCACTTAGCATAATGTTCAGGGTTCATCCATGTTGTAACATGTCAAGACTTCATTCGTTTTATTGGCTGAACAATACTTCATTCTATGGATGGACCACATTTTGTTTAAGATATCAGTTGATTGACATTTGGGTTGTCTATTATGAATAATGGTGCTATAAACGTTTGTGTACAAGTTTCTGTGTGGACATGCATTTTCATTTCCCTTGGGCATGCACCTAGGAATGGAATTTTTGTTTAACCTTTTGAGGAACTGCCAGACTGTTTTCCAAAGCAGCTACACCATTGTACACCAGCACTGTATGAGGGTTCCAGTTTCTCCATATCCTTGCCAACACTTGCTGTTATCTGTCTTTTTGATTGTAGCCATTCTGATGGTTTTGATTTGCATTTCCTGGTGACTAAAAATGATGTGTATTTTTTCATGTGCTTATTGGCCGTTTGTATATCTTTTTTAGAGAAAGGTCTATTCAGATTCTTTATTCAATTTTTTAATGGGGTTTGTCTTTTTATTGAAGAGTTCTTTGTATATTCTGGATACTAGACTCATCAGATAAATGGTTTACAAGTATTTTCTCCTATTCTTTGGGTTATCTTTTCTCTTTCTTGATAGAGTTCTTTGAAGCCCTAAAATTTTTAATTTGGATGAAGTCCAGTCTATCTAGTTTTTCTTTGGTTACATGTGCTTGTGGTGTCATTCTAAGAAACTACTGCCTAACCCAAGATCACAAAGCTTTATGCTTATGTTTTCTTCTAAGTGTTTTATAATTTTAGCTCTTGTATTTAAGTCTTTGATCCATTTTGAGTTAATTTTTAACTTTATTTTTTTGCATGCTAAACTCCAGTTGGCCCAGCACCGTTTGTTGAAAAGACTGTCTTTTCCCCCATTGAATTGACTTGGCGACCTTGTTGAAAATCAGTTGACTGTGAATTTGAGAGTTTATTTCTGGACTCTCAGTTCTCTTCCGTTGATCTGTATGTCTGTCCTTACGCCAGTACCACACTGTCTTGATTACTGCGGCTTTGTTAGTAAGCTTTAAAATTGGGAAGTGTGAGTCCTCTAACCTTGTTCTCCTTTTTCAAGATTGTTTTGGCTCTTCTGAGTTCCTTGCAATTCCATATGGATTTTAGAATCAGCTTGTCAGTTTCTGTGAAGAAGCCAGCGGGGATGTTGGTAAATGTTGCATTTACTCTGTATTGGTTTGGAGAGTATTGCCATTTCAACAGTATTTAAGTCTCCCAATCTGTGAACTTGAGACTCCTTTCCATTTTATTTAGCTCCTCTTTAATTCTTTTCAATGATGATTTGTTGTTTTCAGAGTATACCTTTTGCATGTTTTTTTGTTAAATTTGTTCCTAAGCATTTTATTCTTTTTGATGCTGTTATAAATGGAATTGTTTTCTTAATTTCTTTTTCAGATTGTTCATTGCTAGTGTATAGAAATATAATTGATTTTTGCATATTGATTTTGTAACCTGCAACTTTGCTGAACTCATTAACTCTAATAATTTTTAGTGGATTCTTAAGGATTTTGTATGCATATTAATATACACAAGATCATGTCATCTACAAATAGAGATGGTTTTACTTCTTCCTTCCAATCTGGATGCCTTTTATTTATTTCACTTTCTTGCTCAACTGCCCTGGCTAGCACCTCCAATACAACGTTGAATAGAAATGGTGAGAGCGGACATCCTTGTCTTGTTGCCAACCATAGGGGAAAGGCATTCAGACTTTCACCATTAAGCGTGATGTGAGCTGTGGGCCTTAGTCTTTCATTACTCGTGTTTTGGTTGAGAACTTTTTCTGATAACTTCCTGAGAAAGTGACCATGAGAGATGAAGTTTTTCAGATCTCACCAGCCTTCCTAATTTTCCTGGGATTAAGGAGTTCTTGGGATAAGGGATTTTTAGTTTTATGGGCAAAAGGTTGCCTGTGGCTGAGTGGGTTCCCAGGATGTGGGGTTCATTGCTCGTGAGGAAAGCCCCAGGCAAACTAGGGCAAGCTGGTCACTCTAGTTCACACACAAACGTGTGAACGTGTCTGTGTCACCTGTGTGCGTGGTTGATCGTTTGGATCTACAGACATTAGGTTAGCAATGTGCCCCTGCATTGCCTCATCTTCTTGTAGCTTGTAGTGTCGCTCTTAGGAACTCAGAGGTCATTCTGATTCTTGCTCTTGGTGGGAAGCTTACTCTTTGCTGTGTTCCTGGCTTTCTGAAAGTGCGTCCTGCTTTCTCTCAGTTTGGCTGTAGTTCACCTCCATGTGCTGTGCGCCTGGTGGGCCTGTCAGCCTGTGGATTCATGTCCTTCATCTCTATGCAGCTTCCTTAAACTCTTTCTGGTTTTCTCCTCCTCTTTATTTTCTTTACTCTGCATCTGGTCTTCTGTTTTTCAGAAGTTGGTACTGGTTCCAGTTTTTCCTTTTCTATTTTGTCTCTAACTTTTTGCTCTTTCTTCTGGAAAACTCATGCATGATTTCCTCAACTATATCTTCCAGTCCTTGTATTGAGTTGGTTTTTTCTTTGCTATCATTATTCATTTCCCTTTGCTATCATTATTCATTTCCAAAAGCTTGCTCTTTGTTTTCTGAAAGGGGTGGTTGTTGTTGTTCTTTAAATAATATTCTGTTCTTGTTTCCAGGCTGCAATATTATCTCATTGTTGAGAGAGGATGGACGCACACGTGAAGGTGGAGATCTGTCTCTTTCCTGTTCTCTGTGGAGTAAACCTCTAGGTTTTGTGTGGTTGAGGGGATAGGTGCCTGCTTTGTGGAGTAGGGGAGGGCTCACTTTGCCCCAGACAGATGCCTTATCCCATCCTCCTAGTATTTAGCCCCATCTCCCCACTTCCTAAGGTAACTTGTGTCCCCAATTTGAGAGCCTTTGGGGATTCTCTGGTATAAATTGGTTGCTTCTGAACTCTGTTTTCAACCTGGAAATTAGTTTTTAAAATTTAACTTTGTTTTAACTTCATGATAACAGACTTTGACCCCAGAATTCCTGAGTTAATTTTTTTTAAAGCCTCATTAATCTTTTTTCTTCTCTTGGGTGGGTCCTGTTTCTTTATTTGAAAGTAGAGAGGTTTCTGCTTGAAATTTCTAATACTTATATCTTAGGAACACCTATTTTGTTTGTAGAATGAAATAAATCCATGCAAATATAAAGATAGAGGGTATAATTTATTTCCAGATAATTGGCTCTTTTCCATCCTTAGGGGATGTGTATAAAGGAGATTCCTCTACCCCTAATAAATTGGTAGTTAACACATGCCAGCCCTGGTGGTCTATTGGTTAAGATTCAGCACTGTCACTGCCGTGGCCCAGGTTTGTTTCTCAGTCAGGGAACCACATCACCCGTCTGTTGGTTGTCATTCTGTGGTGGCTGAGAGTTGCTGTGATGCTGAAAGCTATGCCACCAGGATTTTAAATACCAGCAGGGTCACCCATGGTGGACAGGTTTCAGCAGAGCTTAGAGACTAGGAAGAAGGACTTGGTCACCCACTTCTGAAAAAATTGGCCATGAAAAGCCTGTGAATAGCAGCAGAGCATTGTCTGATAAAGCACTGGAAGGTGAGAGGATGGTGCAGAAAGACTGGGCAGGGTTCTGCTCTGCTGTGCACAAGGTCGCCAGAGTTGGAATTGACTCAATGGTGCTAACAAATCCTAGAGAAAATGTTTGCATGAGGGAGGTCTTGTAGTTTGTCATTCACCTGAAAGAATGGTAATGGCACATTTTCTTTGTTCTCTTAACTACCGTAAGCAGTGGACCCTTCCCTGCATCTTGGTCTTTCTTCCTCGTTTCTTCTCCACTCCTCTCAGAAGTGTTGCATGCTTATGTGTGCTTGTGTGTGCTGCCCACTTGCTCACAGAGATATTAAAGAGGTGTGTGTTCGATGGTCCAGAGTTAATAAAAATCCATTCCCACAGTACCTTATATCAGTTTTTCTAATTTGTAGTTATCCTGCAGGTGTCACAGATGACAAGAGTGTAGATCAGGACGAGGTGATGGGAGCTGGTTGGAGTGGTCTGAGGGGCTTTTTGCAGGGAGGGCAGAGGGGTAGGGGGCAGTTGGCACAGCCAGGCACGTACCTCCTCTTCATGCTAAGTACTCATCTCCCTGAGCCCCTTCACTGGCTTGCTGAGGTTACGTGTCTGTTCAAACCCTTTGGCAATGCCTGCATTGGTAGAGTCTGTCCTAGGAGGATTTGGCTGCTGATCCTACACCACAAGGATCGGGGTGAGGGGGCTGCCCACAGAGCGCTCAGGCTGTTGTCCTGGTTCTGGCAGTGAGGACACGTGGGCAGTGGGACACTAGTGCAGTGATGAGAAGAGGAACAGGGCAGGAGGTCTTGCAGGTAGAGGGTGTGAGTGGGAGGGAGGAACTTGATGGTGACATTTGCGCTGTGTGCTGTAGTGGACGTGTGCACTCTGTAAAGGCCCCCCCGCCCCAACACACCCACAGGATTGTGCCTCACCCAAGTAAGAAGTGTGTGCTTGGTCTCAGGTATGAGGTGACTGTGGGACATGTAAGTGGAAGTGATCAGCTGACAGGTGGACGTGTACTTTTCAAGTTTGGGGAGAGAAAGGAAAGTTGGAGCCAAGTTTGGGAGTGTCATCTTAGAAGGGGTGGTTGTAACCCTGGGGATGCAGTTTTGTCTCTAAGGGAGTGAGAAGGGCGGTGGTCAGTGAGAGCTGGAAGGGGTCCACAATGAGGGGCTGTTGAAGCAGAGCAACTGGCAGAGACGAGTAACGTGGACGGGCGGGGAGGTGAGAGCAAGGGTTTGGGAAGGACTCGCTGACCTGAGCTGGGGCAGCCGGCAGAGCCAGCAGGGGGCAAGATGGGCCTCAGTGGACAGGAAGCGAGTTCAGGATGTTGAGTTCTCCGTTCAGCAGTGTGGCCACGTTTGGGATGGCAGGACTTGGTAGATGAGTTGGTTATTCTATTCATGTTCGCTTTGCAAACTGTTTTGACACCAGGGAAGTTTTATTCTTTACATTTAAAGACAAATTTTGGAGCCCAGCATTGATGTGGTACATTAACCCTGCAGGTGTGCCCACCTTCCCTTTGGCAGCCTATGTTGTTGGTGTCAGAGTTGGTAGGTGATGCCCGTTGGCCTGGTCCTGTGTGCCCTGGCGAAGGCCCACGGAGGCCCTTGGGACAGTCTCTGGAGTGTGCCTTGTAGTAGGAGGCCTTGTTTGCTTGCCTCCACGTCCCTGATGGTTGGATGACAAGGAGCAGAGGATCATGCCACATAGGCCACACGTAGCTGTCTTTGCAGGTTTGTGCCTAGGGCCTTGCTGAGTAGATCTGCTGCTGCTCAAAGCACAAAGGCCCTGCCAAGTTGTAGCACCACTCCGGCCCCCACCGGAGGGTCAGACGAACATTATAGAAGCTGTAAATTAAAATCCTTGGAGTTTTTCCTGATGACTCAGTGCTTCTCCCTTTGGCTTGCAGTCCTGTTTCCAGCAGCAGTGAGCTTATCTTTCAAAGATAAGCACCGTGGAATGCTCTAGACCATTTATTTTTAAAGCTATTATGCAGAACCATGCTGTGTCTCCATAACTGTAATTGGGTTCAGGGGAACGGAATGTCTCAAAACCCAACAGTTCACTTTTCCTCAGAGTTGCCCACTGGGCAAGGGTGGATGAAGTCAGTGCATGAAAGACTCCTAAAGCACAGTTCAGAGGAATTACAGTGAAGGTAACAGCACTCGTGGCCCACGTGACACGAGCCCTTTGTGGGAGTTCTCCCTTGATCCAGTCACACTGCTTCCAGAGTGGCTGGTCCTTGTCGCCCGGCTTGCTGCATCAGGCCGCCCGTGCTTGGCCAGCTCCCTGGGCTCCAGATCTGTGTACCCTCCTGACCCTGGAGACTTGGCTTATATTAAACCATCTGTAGCAAACTTGTCATCTTAGTATCTTACCCTCCCAGAAACATTTCCAGGACTTGTGCAATCCTTGACACGCCCGGCCATAGCCAGCAGTGTTCTCCCAGCGGGAGGCCATTCTGTGATCCTGCTTCCAGGCCCTGCCTGACCTCTCAACTGTTCTTATTTATTCCAGAACCCTGGCTGCCGCGTCCTGCTGGCACTGGAAGGACATTTCACCCCCATTGGTGAGACCTTCTTGGTTCTGAGCCTTTTTTCTCCACACACGACTTGGCTGTGCATTTGTTAATGAGACCATGCCACAGCCCACAACCAGCATGGCCATGCTCTCCGTGGTCTTGGGAGGGCCCTGTTGGCTGCCATGGATCCGTCCTGGCCTCCTCCTGGCTTTGCTCTTCCTCTCTGCCCACCTCTATTCATCTGAGCCCATTTTATTTTCTTACTAGCAGCCTTATTTAGTTACAGCTGACATATACTGAACTGCACGTATTTAAAGTATACAATTTGACAAGCATTGACTCATGTTTACTCCCATGAGACTATCACCACAGTCAGGATAGTGAACATCTCCATCACCCCTAAACCTTTCTCCTGTTGCCTCATTCCCTCCTTGGGCAACCACTGATCTGCTTTGTCATGATAGATCACTTTACATTTTCTAAAATTGTATAAATGGAATCATACAGTATGCACTTTTTTTTTTAAAAAAAAGTTTAGTTTTAAAAATTACGGTAAAATGCACATAACATAAAATGTACCCTTTTAACCACTTTTCAGTGTACAGTTCAGTGGAATTAAGTACATTCACATTGTTGTGCAACCATCACCACCATCCATCTCCAGAGCTTTCTCATCTTCCCAAACTGAAGCTCTGTCTCCATTAAACACTAACTCCCGACCCCCTTCTCCCAGCCCCTGGCAACCACCATTCTACTTTGTGTCTCTATGAATCTGACTACTCTGGGGACTTAATATAAGTGGAATCATACAGTATTTGTATGATGGGCTTATTTCAGTCAGCGTAACGTCCTCAAGGTTCATGCATGTTGTGGCATATTGCAGAACTTCCTCCCTTTTTAAGGCTGAATAACATTCCATTATATGGATAGACCACGTTTTATTTATCCATTCGTTCGTCCACAGACACTTGGGTTGCTTCACCTCTTGGCTATTGTGAATAATGCTGCTATGACCATGGGTATACAGGTATCTCTTCAAACTGTGTACTTTTTTTGTCTGGATTCTTTCAGCATAATTATTTTGAGATTCAACTCTATTATGTGTATGAGTAGTTCTTTCCTTTTTATTGTTTTTTATTGTTCGTCTTCTCAGCAGTTGATGGACACTTGCGTTGTTTCCATCTCTTGTCTATCGTGAGTAAAGCTGCTGTGGACACTTGTGCACAGGCCCCAGTGTGGACGGACTCTTTCGTTTCTTGTGGGAGGAGTGGCTGTGGCATATCATAGGCGCCAATTATTTTCCACAGTGTTGCACGTTTTACAGTCCCACCTATGTATCAGAGTTCCAGTTGCTTCTCATCCTAACCAGCTTGTGATGTTTTAAGTCTTTGATTTTAGAAATTCTCATGGGTGCATAGCAGTGTTTCATTGTGGTTTCAGTTTGAATTTCTCTAATAAGCAGCGATGTTGCAGTCCTTCATGATGTCTTTGGTGAAGCATCTGCACAAGTCTTTGCCCATTTTTTAAAAATTGGGTTGTTTTCTTAATAATGAGTTCTTTATGTATTCTGAATATAAGTACTCTATCAGATATGTAATTTGCAGATGTTTTCTCACAGTCTTTGGATTGTCTTTTCATCCTCTTAAAGTTGTCTTTCAAGGAACAGAAGTTCTTAATTTTGATGAAATCCAATAGATCAATTTTTTCTTTTATGGATCATGTTTTTGGAGTTGTATCTAAGAAATCTTCACCTAAACCAAGGTCACAAAGGTTTTCTGTGTTTCCTACTAGAAGCTTTATAATTTTAGGTTTTATATTTAGGCCCATGATGCATTTTGAGTTATGTTTAGTATGTGCTGCAAGGTATAGCCTGAAGTTCATCTTTTTTGCATAAAGATACCCACTTGTTCCAGCATAACTTATTGAAAAGACTGTCCTTTCTTCACTGACCTTTTAAGTCTTTCCTTTTCCTCTTGCCTCTTTGCACAGGAGTCTCCGCATCCAGCCCCTCTCCTATCCTTGGTGCCTTCAAACCCATGGTTCCCTCTCACTGGTGCCTGCCTCTCTTTATCCTTATTTCCACCCAGTCCTTGCCTTGTCTCTTGTGGCAACTGCCAGCAGTTTGGTTTCTGTCATTTCAAGTTACCACTGCAACCCCTGCCCCCCCACAATCCCTGTGATCTGGAGGTGTTAGAGCAAGGGATTGCGGAGGCATCTCTGTCTGCTCTGACCTGGTGCTGCCGGCCGCCCCCCTCCTCCCATTGTTAGTCTCTCGGCCTCCTTCTTGGGCATGTCCTCTTTCCACTCCTAAATGTAGGTGCTCTCAGGGTGTGTCTGGAGCAGCCTCTTTTCTCTCTTTCCGGTCTTCTCCCCAGTGCCGCCCCCCTCCTCACTCCCCCCCCAGCTCATCTACTCCCAGGCCTGAGGCTGCACTTCCGCTTGTGCTAGCCTCGCTGCTGCTTGTGCTAGTCTCACAGTTTAATTGTCCTCATTCCTGCAGATCAGTCAGCGACCACCTCGGCTTCCTCACCTCTTGCTCTCTGAGCGGTCCTCATTCTCCCCATGCTCACGCTCAGACCACTCTGCCCTCCTTGTCAGCGTGTCTGGTAGGTTCTTCCATCACAACTTCACAGAGCCAGCGCGTCTTTAGGTGGAAAGGCCTGCTGGTTGTTGTTTCCCTCTCTCTATTCTTCTAGGGTTTGGATGGGGGAGTGGGAGTGGCAGGCAGTCCGTGTCAGGCCACGCACCTGAGCTGGAGCTGGGCTGTCGAGTCGGGATGGGTCCGTGTGGCCTTGCTAGTGCAGAGTAGGGCCTTGGGATGTGTCACCCAGCTTGGATGAAGTTGTGCTATGGAGCTCTGTTTCTCACTGATGTTAGTGTCCACGAGGTTCATCTGTGGTCCTGGGTGGGAATCAAGGAAGCTGAAGCAGCCCCGCTACCAGCAGCGCTGGAAAGTCTGGCGTTATTGTGAGCTCAGTGGTAGGCGGAAGTACATCGCACTCAGTGGTGGCGGGCTGCTCTATCTGCCGCATCTCAACCAAGCTGGATGATTAAAAGAGCATCTGGGGCCCCATGGAGAGAGCAGGCATTTCTTCTCTGGAGATGGGAGCAAGCTCCCGTGAGGCAGGACCATCCACCCTCAGGAGCAGTGGTCAGTAAGCTTTCAGAGGCTGCGTGGCTCTCAGAGGCGTTGCTCCTGTCCTTGTGGCACTTCTGGGTGTCACTGATGTTTTGTGTGCTGCGCAGACAACTATCAACTCCAGTTTCTGCCTGTTAGACCTGGAGTGGGACAGGCAGAACTGCCGTGGAGGAAAGGAGAGAGGCCCACGCAGGCTGTGTGGGGGCTGAAATCACACATGGGCAGACCACAGGCACTGTGGGGCCAGTGTGTAGGAGCAGGCGGTCACCTGGCTGGTGACTTGCTCAAGAGCCAGAGGCAGCCACTCAGGGTGTGACTGAAGCCTCCGTTTCTCAGACTGTGAAGGGAGCAGATAACCCCTGGGGTATGGTTCTGTGTGTGAGGGTGGCAGGCAGCACCTGTACGCTGTAGAAACTGAGTCCTGGCCTCTTCTTTCTTGGACATTGGCCACCTTGCAGTAATGACCTGTTTCAGTGACTGTGGCTGACCCAAGAATGGAAGAATGCCCAGTCCTGTCGAGAGCCCCCACACGAGGCCTTGTTTTATTGTTCACAGCACAGAGGACATGCTGTCCGGCTCATCTGTGGCTTTGGGAGGTGACTTTGTGGCTGTGGAGCTCGTGTGGGCTCCCATGTAAGTGCCTTGATCGGTGAGCTGTCAGGCCCCCACCACAGGGCCTGTCCCCAGGAATGCAGAGTGGCTCCTCCTTAAAGGTTCTTTTTAAGGCAGAACTAGTTGCTTTTCATCAGCTGCCTGAATAAATGTGCTGCTGTTTGAAAGGCTGGCTGTCAGAGATGCCTTTTCTAGAAGTCACTACACAGAATTTTCAAATCTGCGTTGCTGGAAGCTGGGTTGTATTCCTAAGGCATTGTTTTAGTTACTTATTTTTCTGATTTTTGGTCCAATCGGGTAGTTACGTTTGGTAGAGTATCTAGTTCTATTAAAGGATGAAAGTGTGGGGATTGCTAATTTATGCTTCAGTCTCAGAGGCTCCCCTGAAGCACTTTTTTAGGGAGGCAATAAAAGTACCTGTTGATGCTGAGTGAGGACAGGCAGCCAGAGCCCAAGAGTTCGGTGAGTCTGAGTGGTCTTGAGCTGCAGCTCACTGCCCAGGGCTGTAGGAGGACCTGGCAGCCTGTGGCCTGGGTCCTATCCAGATGTCTTTGTAGCCCCCCTTGGAATAGCACTTGCTGGAGGGTCTCAGCCCATTTATATGCACAGGGGGCCGTTAGAGGGATCCAGTTGGCTGACACAGAGACTTTATAAATAGTCAGAGTGCTTCTCTGGCCTGTCTTCATTCTGTTCACAACTAAAATTCCCTGGCAGCCTGTAACTAATGAGAACGGAAAGTACTATTTGCAGGGACTGAAATCCAGCAGGCATTAGTGCTCCCATGGTACGTTGTCGCTGCTCGTCGCTTTGGCTGTTCTCTCGGGCGGCTATCTCTTCCAAGTTGAGCTATTGTCCGGCTCTGAAAAGAGCCACACTCTGACCAAGACCCCGAATGTGTACAGAGAAGCGTGTTTGGTCAGCTTGAGGGTCTGACCACGCACGCTCGGGGTTGTGTGGGCTGGCACATGGCACCCAGAGGTCACAGCTGGGCCCGGGGCGTCTGAACCTGAAGAGTGCAGCCTTACGTGTGTAAAGTGGGGATGAGGATTGAATTGACATGACCTCTGGTAGGTGCTTGGGATGTCAGTTACCACCAGTCCCTTAGCTCCCTGAGCCTGGGTGGTTTCTGCAGTGAGGGGTTGTGTCCCCATAGCACCAACGAGCACACCGAGGCTTGGAGAATGGGACAGCTTGACCAGGGTTCCATCACTAGCCCGTGGCCCAGCAGGGACTTGGACTCCAGACTCTGTGTCCTTGAGCAGTGAATTATTCTGCTTTATCTTTTATCTGGAATCCTTCAGAAGTGTTCTTGCTTTGTCATATCTGACATGCGATGCCTTGGCCTGGCCTTTCACTTTCTCACTGGGGAGCCCATTACTTCTCAGCGTCACATCAGCTCAGAGCTGCCCACCCCGATCCTGATGCCGTGTGTGTACCATCCATGCTGTGTTACACTGTCCCATTAAACTCTTTCTAGAAGGCACCTTCCACTTTGCACATGTGTGCACACATGCAGCAACAACCCTCCTCCCCTCCAGAAACAAAAGAGACCGAACACTCAGGAACAGTCAGTAGGAGAATCTGCCAGACTGCGAGGGGACAGTATGGGAGGTCAGCAGATCCAGATCAGGAGAATTCCAGTAGAGTCAGCCGTGGCATTCCCGTGGTCCTAGGAGGAAAGAGGATGGAGAGACTTGTCCCTATACCTGGGGGGGCTAGAACCACAAGTGAAGTGCCCTGATTGTTATGCTGAAGTGCCCTGATTGTTATGCTGAAGAAGGGGTCTATCTCAGAGAAAATGGGGGAGCCAGTGGTTTCTAACTCCAGTGCTGTGCTCAGGCTTGTTGGAAAGTTCACAGGAGCAGACCCAGTGGACAAGTGGGGGTGCAGAAGGGATATCGCACTGTTACAGTGCTTCAGGGGTGTGTGTGCAAGGTGCAGGGTTAGTGCTGTGCTTCCTGGACCTTTGGGCGTGGCATATGAGAGGTCGGCCAAAGGAGGCCGGGGGACCAGGGGTGGTGCGTGTGATGATGAAAGAGGGAGGGAGACTGGGGATGGTGGGTGTGTGATGATGATGGAGGAGACGGGGACTGGGGATGGTGGGTGTGGGATGATGATGGAGGAGGGAGAGGGGACCGGGATGGTGGATGTGTGATGATGATGGAGGAGACAGAGGGGGACCGGGGATGGTGGGTGTGTGATGATGATGGAAGAGACAGAGGGGGCCGGGATGGTGGGTGTGGGATGATGATGGAGGAGGGAGAGGGGACCGGGATGGTGGGTGTGTGATGATGATGGAGGTGAGAGAGGGGTCGGGGATGGTGGGTGTGGGATGATGATGGAGGAGGGAGAGGGGGCCGGGAATGGTGGGTGTGTGATGATGATGGAGGCGAGAGAGGGGGACCGGGCATGGTGGGTGTGTGATGATGATGGAGGAGACAGAGGGGGACCGGGGATGGTGGGTGTGGGATGATGATGGAAGAGAAAGGGGCTGGGGCATCCAGTGTGGGGACGTTGATGTCAGATGGTGTAGAGGAAATGGAGGGTCTGAAACTATAAAAGGCAAGCTTGGAATGACACTTGGAAGTCATTAGGCTCACCAGCAAGTTTCACAGTGGGGTGTGCTGGAAGGTAGGGTGGAGAGAAAATGCCTCAGGACATTTAGCTGGGAAGAAAGGGAAGATGGCATAGCCTGAAGGGAAAGCTGGCTGGGAACAGTGTTGTGGGTCCTTGTTTGTTTGTTTCTAAGGATAGGGGGAACTGTTGGTGCAGGAGTAGTGGGTAGGAAGAGGTGGAAGCTTCCAGGGACCCATTGACCTTGGCAAGGAGGGGGAGCAGGTCCCAGGCCCACAGGAGTCAGCATTACTAGTTAATGTCAAAATCCTATGTTACACAGCGTTCAGTTAGGAGTGGAGCTTTGCTATGTCAAAATAATTATTGACTTTACCGAAAGCATTTACCCTAAGATTTTATTAAGTAGTGAACTCCTTGGGTCATTGGAGGTTTTCTCTTTGTAAATGTATATACAATCATGAGGCACAGAACAACATTTCTTTAAGGACAGACCGCATATATGTCGGTGGTCCCATAAGATTAGTACCATGTAGCCTAGGTGGGTAGTCGGCTGTGCCATCTGGGTTTGTGCAAGTATACTCCATGGTGTTCACACAACAACGAGATTGCCTGACGACGCATTTCTCAGAAAGTGTCCCTGATGTTAAGCGATGTGTGACTGTACCTGCCACACCTGCGTGAAGATCCTCAGGGGTTTGCGCACCTGCTCCTGTCTCCCATCCTGGCCTAGGGTGGAGAAGGATGGAAGGAGGGAATGAAGATGTGATTGCCTGGCTGCCCTCCCAGGAAGAAGGGTGCTCTCCCTTCTTTGATTTTCTCTATTTAGATTCACAGCCCAGGGGGTGGGTGAGAGTGAGGTAGCGGGAACGTGAGGTGAGAACGGAGGAGACAGGCCAGTTCCATCTCAGGAGCTTGAGAGCAGAGAGGATAGAAATGGCTGGATGGGGCCTGGGCCTGTAGCTGCCCTCGTGCTGGCCGACCAGCCTTAGGCCGGGAGTGCCGTCTCAGTAAACGGGCCTTCTACTTGGGATCGATTTTCACTTTCATCAGAATTTAATGAGTTATGCTCTTGAATTCCAGGTGCATATTTTTGCTTGCAAACAGAGGCATTCTAGGGTGTACTGAGAGGAAGCTGGCTGCCATGCAGGAGGAGGCAGATGTTAGGGCTGGGCCTTAGGCAGCAGGGGAGACCCCTCCCCACCTTGATAACCCTGGGCCTTCATTGTCAAGAAGCCAGGCTGCACGACATTCATGCGCAGCGTTCCAGGGATGTTCTTGTCAAGTGGAAAACAAAACTGAGACATTGGTAACTTGAAGCTTGTTGGATGAATTTAAAGGACATGAGTGGAGAATATCTTCTGTGGGAATAGTATGCAGTTCTTAGTCTTTGTATTTTGTAAGTTCTATTGTTTATATTAAATTTGTTCAAAGCTTGTCCCAGCTGTACGACTGTGTTAGACACCGTGTTCGGTGTGGTTTGCTCTACTTCTGGAAGGTTTTAGTCTCATATAGGGCCTGCACGACAGCTGTACATGTGGCTGCCTAAGTAAGCCTACTCTGTGTGGCGCTGCGGTGTCCTCTGTGTCCTGGTGTTGAGTCAGAGAGGGAAAGTCACCCCTCTTGTCATTAGAGAGGAAGCTCAGCTCTGGTAAAGGCTTGGTGGTGAGAGGAGAGAATTAGGTGAACGGGCTGAGCACAGAGGGTGGGTGAGGTGAGGTGCACCTCGAGTGGGTGAGTCCCCTGGCCCCTCACTGTCAGCCCCCAGGCTCCAAGCATCAGGGCTCTGCTGGGCCCTCCAGGTGCATGCCACCACCCCACCCCAACCCCGCCTCGCCACTCCCTCCGTACCCGCTGGGCTCCCCTGCTGCCCTCACAACCATACCTCCCCCTGTTGCTGCTGGTGCCCCTGTCGCCCCCACTCCCACCTGGCAGCTGACCAGCCTCCTGTCCGCTCCCGTGGATTCCGCCGTCCTCTCGCCCCCACACGGCAGCTGCACAGGGACTTTTTAAAACAAATAATGTTGCTCCCTGTTCCAGCCCTGCAGTGACTACCCATCACTTTTTGACTAAATTCTGAACCCTGGCTTAAAAAGCCCTTTCATGATCTTGCACGGCATGACTGCTTCTTTGACAGTAACAGTGACAGCGTTTATAGTATTGATGATCCAGATGAATAGTGATATTGACACTGGTGACTTACTCCAGGCCAGGCGCTGTTCCGAGCACTTTTTGTCTGTTGACTCATTTAATCTTGACAATATCTGAGGTAGGTACTGTTGCATCCCATTTGACAGGTGAGGAGCTGGGGGCTTGAGCCTGGGGTCACATGGTGAATTTGTGGAAGAGCTGGGTTGGGGCTGCGCGCCTCCTCTTCACACTTGACTAGACGCAAGTCTCTGTGACCTTTCAAAGCAGGCTCTGGCCTGTCATTTAGCAGCTTTCAGTGTGGAGACTCTGCAGGGGCCATGAGTCACGTTTAATGAACTGTCAGCATACTACTAGCCTATGTGATGTGAGTCCCACGTGAGCAGGCCTGACCTGTGGTCCCCCTTTCATGACCTGGTGCCCAGAATGGCATGGGTGTGGTGGTGCTCAGCTTGTACTTGTTGAGCGGCAGGTGCATTGATGCCATGGTCATAGGGGTTTGGCACCAGCCAGGCCAGTTGCTAGCCCTGGGCAGAGCTGGATTTGGGGGCCTGAGGAGAGGGTGGCACAGAGGCCAGTACCAGGTGGACACTCACAACGGGGGGCCTGGGGACAGGTGGGGGCGTGGTGAGTCCTTCTGTGATTTGATGTGGGTGACGCATTTACTCAGGACAGGGCAGGTCAGTGCTGAGGACGTGGGGCCTGTTTCCCCACAGATTGGGTAGCTCTTGTGTGTGTGAATTAGTATCTGCAGGAAAACAAAGGACCCTCTCCCCGAGTTCATATTGGAAGAATTCAGGCCCAATCCCTAAGGTCCGTCGTTGCCACACCATGAGCAAAGTTAGCAAGCCAGCACTGTGGTGCCCTCCCCTTACTGACTGTTGTGCGAACATACCTCGATATTTGTGGAAAGCTCTCTTGCTAGATCGCTAACATTTTCGCCCCCCAAAACAGCAGGAGCAGTAAATCACAACTCTCTAGATAAAGCAAATGGGAAAACATTGCAAGAATTTGCTATATTAAGTGCTGTGAACAATGGCAGCTTGCAGGGAAATTATGCAGAGGGAAAAAGCCCTTTTATTTGCTTTTCAAAATTGGTGGGACTGGGGAAATATGGGAGATGGGGAGGAAAAAGAGTAAATACAGTAATCTTGAATTGAAAATGATGCCAAAACTTTTTGCCTGGGGCTTTGGTTCAGTATCAAGGGCAGGAAACTGAACAGCTCTGTATTAACAACCTCACATCTGGAGGGAGCTGCTGTGCATGCAGTAGTGTGTAGGGTCTTGTCAGTATTGTTGGATGTGAGTCTCTCAGCAGCCCTGTGAGTTAGGACCATTGTTCTGCCCGTTTTACAGATGAGGAAATGGAGGCTTTAAAGAGATTGAGGAATTTGCTCAGATAACACAGCACCAGTGAAGGCTAGGATTCAGTTCTGGGCTAGCTTGAACGAGGAGCCTGTTTCTTTGCTGAAGAGGTAAGCCTATGGGTGGACTCCGCCCTCCAGCTCCTAATGTTTGCATAGTGCACTTGTCTAATGAACTAAATTGCAGGCTTTTTTGGATTTTTCTGTTTCTCCCCCACTAACTGCTGTCCCTTTTCTGTTCCAGAATCCAATCCAAGACACTACCTTGCATGTTGTTATCGTGTCTCTTTAGTCACCTTCAGTCTGTGACGGTTTCTTAGTCTTTTTTGTTTTTGTGACCATCACACTTTTGAAGAGGTCAGGCGTGTTGTAGAATGTCCCTCAGTTTGGATTTATCTGGTGTTTTCTCATGATTAGACCATGGCTGTGGATTTTGAGATGAAGACCACAGAGGTGACGTGCCCCTCCCATCACACCAGATCAGGGGTCCGTGTTATGAACAGGACTTAATACTGTGCTGTTAACTTGATCACCTGGCTAAGGGTGAGTCCACAGTGTCTCTACCTCATGTTACTGCTCTCCCTTTCTCTTCTTGTTCACTGGTCACTGAGTCCATCTCCACCTCCTAGGATGACAAAGGAGTTTCTAAGAATTTGTTAAGTTCTCAACATAGGTTAAAACCACGAGCATAATTGATAAATATTTGGGGCATACTTTGAGGTTATGCAAATGTCCTGTGTCCCCTTACAGTCTCACCACTACTGTCACCGTCAGCAGTGGACCAGCAGTTACGACTGTGAGGTTCCAGTGCTGATTTCCCATTTCCCCCATTCCTCCTGTTTATTAGTTGGAATTCTTCTGTAAGGAGAATTTGTCTGTTCTTATTTGTTTCTTTCTTTATTCAGTCGTTCGTCTGTATCAGTGTGGACCATGGGTATTATTTGTTCAGTCGTTCATCTGTGTCAGTGTGGACCATGGGTGGTGTTTTATTCAGTAGTTGTAATCTAGTACTGCATTACTTGTTTAGCTGCTCATATCGCCTCAGCTCTGCCCGTTGGGAGCTCTCCAGTTGGCTCCTATGTCCTTTTGACATTCTGTATCCTGTGGTTTTTTTGAGCACTTTCTACTTTCTGGCACTACAAGATGCTCCAGCTTGTCTTGTGTTTTCTGTTCCAGCCCTAGAATCAGCTGTTCTCCAAGGGGCCCGATTGCTTTGTTGGAGGATGGTATTTAGAAACCAAAAGTGGCAGTGGCTGAGCTCACTTGCGATGTGGTTAGCAAATCCTTGTAACAGATGAATTCTGTGTCCTAGCGTGATGTGTTCTGGAAGAGGTGTTGCCAGTAGATCATGTGTTCCCACCTTTGTGATTGGTTGGCCATGAGCCCCCAGTTTCTTTCTGTCTCTTTCCTGTGATGATGGGTGTGCATCCTTCCCTTGCACAGTTAACACTCAGTGGTATCCTTCCACTTCTCCTCTTTTAATGCTTTTTTTTTTTTTTGAGGAAGATTGGCCCTGAGCTAACAAGTGTTGCCAATCTTCCTCCTTTTTTCCTTTTTCTCCCCAAAGCCTCAGTAGATAGTTGTATGTCATAGTTGTACATCCTTCTAGTTGCTCTATGTGGGACGCCACCTCAGCATGGCTTGATGAGCGGTGCATAGGTCCACATCCAGGATCGGAACTGGCAGACCCCAGGCCACTGAATCGGAGCGCATGACCTTAACCGCTATGCCACTGGGCTGCCCACCCCCCAGCCCCCACCCCCGCTTTTAACTCTGTGCTTCCAGTTACTCACCCTCATATGCTGGACCACTGATTGAACCTGCCGTCGTTTGTTCAATCCCCACTGGATGCTAGATTGTCTGCAATGTGGCCTCCTCCCAACCCTGTCACCCCTCTCCTGACCATGGTTCAGCTCCTTTCCTGCGTCTGTGATAGGTTCTTCTGGGCAGTGGCTTTCAGACTCTCTTGGCTGTGACTTGCAGTAACAGTGAGAAGTGCGTCCTGTGGTGCCTCTCAGACACACAGTATGGGTGTGGGGGCAGCTCCATGAAGCAGTGCTGGCTTTTTCTCTGCAATACAACTTTCAATTTTCCATTCCATTTTGGGTTCTATTCTGTTCCACACATAGATTTTATGACTCACCCTCTGAAAAGCACTGTTCTAGGGTGTGCAGCTTACAGCAGTGTATGGAAAGTTACCTTCCCCTTCCCTGCCCCCTGATGATCTCTGTTTTACTTTCCTTTTTGTCTGTTAGTGGGCGAGTTCATCGTTTTGGTCATGATCACAGTTACTCAGGAGACTGTGCATCTCTGTTTTCGATGGAAATTGCGTTCCTCCTCTGTGAATGTCCTCTTTGTATCCCTTATCGACTTTCCTATTTTTGTAACTGATTTGTAGAAATTGTTTATATATTCTAAATACTGGTTCTTTGTTGATTGTGTGTCGCAGATCTTCCTCCTCTCTGAGGCCTATCTTTTAACTTAACTTATGGGGCCTCCTCATACAGAAGTTCTACATTTAATTTAAATTTAAATGATCGATCTTTTCCTCTGTGATGTAAGGTGTCTTGTTAATACTTCTCTACCTGGATAAAATAAAGATTGTTGACCTTAAATATAAAATGGTCAGTTATTTTACCAGCAAAAGTGGGTTTATTCGGGAACAGCAAAGAATTGCAGTTCGAGACATAGTAGTCTATGATGAACCATAGGCAAGTCCAGAGAACAAAGGAGAGGAACGTTCTTTTATAGAAGAGAAGGGGCAGTTGGGAGAGGCTGTTATAAACAGAGTCCCTTGGAGGAAACTAGGAGTTCAGAGTGGTGGCTTTCATTGGCAGAGTTGTGACAGTCGCTCATTGGCTGCGCTGTTGCTGGGCAAGGAGAAAATCTTCCTTCCTCCTGCTGGCATAGCAAAACAGATTTCTTCCTGTTGGGTCTGCAATTGACATTGAGTGGTAGGGTGTGAGAGCTCTCCCTTCTGGCTTCCTGACTCCATTTAAAATGAGGTTTCCATTTATTAATTTTCACGAGATATTTCTGTATAAAACCTTTAAAGTACAAGTGTGCTTTCCACGTTTAGGTTTAGTTCTGTGCATCGGCACCGTGCGTCGGGCAGCCGTTCTTTCCCACCTGTGTGGCACCTTGGTCCACACTGGGAGGGTCTGGTTCAGAACTAGGTGTTCTCCCTGCTGGCCATTTGCTACCCAAGTGCCAGCACGACACTTGACATCTGCAGGGGCTGTTCTCCACGCTTGTTTTTCTCTCCTTCAGAATTATCTTGGCGATTCTTGGCATCCTTGGTCTCTATTTTAATTCCCTTTGTTCTGTCTTTCCTGGACTCATCCTCATCTCTCCTGTGGTCTGGACTGGAGAGATTCAGGCCTGAAGCCTGAGTGATACCAGCTCGCTCAGTGAGGGAGATTGTCCAGTCGGGGGGATCGGGAAGGTGTTTAGAGCAGGGGACAGCAGGTGGCTTCCAGGATGAAAGGCATTTGCACTCTTCATTAGTGGGGAGGATTTATGGGAGGAATAAACTGACACTGGATAAAACCACACAGAGAGAGCATGAGTTGCCTGGCGCACTTTGTGCATGCACTTTCACAGAATTCTTACCTGAGAATCCCAGGAGGTGGTGGAAAATGAAGAACCTGGAGTCCAGAGAGGGTGAGTGGTCGCAGCTAGCCACGTTTTCTGATCCTGAATCCCTTACTCATCTGCTTTTCCTGGCTGCCCCTTCTCAGGACAGAGCAACTGGGAATGAAGGAGTGCTCCTCCTTAGTGATGTCTGTTTTCCTCACGAGACCAGAATTTACCCCTTACCTGAACATGAGGACCCCACTTGCCCTGTGCTTCTTCCCTAGCCCCATGTCCTGCTCATGGGAGCCACTTTCATTGTGGATGTTTTGTTATTGATTAAAATTGATGCCTTTGGAAAGTTTTTGTTTTTTTTTTTTTTTTTTAACTTAGAATGGTTTTTCAAAAATGCCAAAAACAAAAAAACTCTACCTCCAAATTCCAAAACTACATAAGATAATTTGAAGGGCCAACAGGTTAATATTTCAGGCTTTGTAGGCCGCATGGCCTAGAACCAAAAGCAGCTGGAGACGCTTCGTAAATGGATTACCGTGGCTGTGTCCCAGTAAAATTTTATTTACAAAACGCGCTGGGCTGTAATTTGCCAACCCCTGACCTATAGTATTTAGGGCAATCTCTCACTAAAACACTTTCAGAATACAACAAAAGAAACCGTACCTTAGCAGATTCATCTTTGAAAAAAATCAGTCTTCTCCATTCTCAGTCTCAAGGTCTTTCTTTTGTGGCTCAAAACTTGTTGGTGAATCACCTTTTCGCAGCTCTCTGGGCTCCCCAGTGACGTGGCCTTGTCTCCCCTGATTCCTGTATCTCCTCGCATTTTTGGCCTCAGTGCTCCCTTGCCTTAGTGTTTCCACGTTCTTCCTGCCCAAATGCCTCCCCTCCCGAAGTCCCTCAGTGCTTGCCAGTTCAGGGCAGCCTGACAGCTAGCACGTTACTCCTTTCATCTTGGGCACACACATTTCCCTGATTGGGCTGTGAACTCTGAAGCAGGACGTCATTAATCAGTTTGTCTTGTCGCCAGGACAGAGACACTCTGCCCGCCAGTCCTGCCGCCGTCACCGCCTTCTCTACCTGAATAGAGGGAAACCCCACCTCCCCTTCCCCAGCCCTCCAGGTTTCCTTCTCTCCTAGCGTTTCTGTTTTTACTTTTAGTGAAAGTAACACATGCTTTTCTCTGAGGTGGTATTTTGTGTTCATAAAGCCCTGGTCCACCTGAAGCAGGACTCCACGAACTTTACTTATTAAGGATGTTTTGTAATCTGACATCATGGTCAGAAATAGGAGACCAGATGGGGGGTTCAGAGCCAACCTGCTATGTCCTGACATATGTGTCACATGTGCACGTCACGTGCTTGCATGTGGAAGCCCCAGAAACCACCACAGTGACCTGTCGATAAGACACAGCTGAGTATTGCTCACCTCGTGAGGGACAGCATCACCCCCAAAGCTCTGACAGCCTCTCAGAGGGAGGTGGTAAGGCTAGAACTTGTTGAGAATCACAAGTTTGCTATAAGGTGGATCTGTCAAAGTGAGGGTGTAGGGTGGGGGTCTTGATTAGGACTGGGGGTGGGGTGGGGTTGGGGGTATTGATTAAGGATGGGGTGGGGTGGGATGGGGGGTTTTGATTAGGACTGGGGGTGGGACGGGGGCTCTTGATTAGGGCTAGGGGTGGGCTGGGGTGGTGGTCTTGATTAGGACTGTGTGTGTGGTGAGGTGGGGTGTCTTGATTAGGCCTGGGGGTGAGGTGGAGGGAGGGGTCTTGATTAGGACTGGGGATGGGGTGGGGTGGGAGGGTCTTGATTAGGACTGGGTGAGGACCATCCAGAATTGGTGGAAGCTGCATGGCTATGATTTTGAGAGGAGATTGAGAGGCTAGATGTAAACTGGGGCTGAGTTTACATCGTGGAAGAATTGCCGGCTCTTTCGGGAAGTTGCTGTCAGGAACAGGCAGTGCTAACAAAGGCGGCGCTGACGAAGGGATAAGAGCTGAGATGTGGCTTCTGGTCTGCATCCATGCTGAGTGGGGGGTAGTAGCACTTGGTGGTTATTTTGGTTTCCCTTTCATCCCCTAACTGGACCTCCTGCCACCATAGGCTCTCTGCTTCTGATGCAGATGTGTAGACAGACGGCTATGTTGCTGGGTGTGTCCCCTCTGATATGTAGGTACTGGAGGTTTGAGTGCTGTTTTCCCTGGTCTAATTATTTCTCAATTGGGTAGTGTGTTGGGAACTGAAATAGTAAAGATGATCATAATTTTTCTGATTTTGGATGACTAGGAAAATAAAATTGAGTTAAAAACTAAGAATTCATTGTTCTTAAATCGACATATTTGTGGAGTAGATTAATTTTTGTTTTAAAATGTGTATTTCACATTTATATACTTGTAAAAAATTGGAATGCCTCTTTCCCTTGTTAAAATAATTAACATGATTTAAGAAAAAGTCTCACTATAACAAACTTCCATTTTTAGTTAGTTAGAACAGTTTATAGTAAATATTGATGTGTTTATGTTGGCTGACTATTTGATACAGATTGTCAAAGGTATTCTCTAAATTTACATTGAAACCTAGCAGATTATTCATGGGCATATTATGAGAGACTCCAAATACCTTACCTCATGTATCTGAGGTAAATATAGAATCATCTAGTATTTTTAACTGTACTACAAAATTAATTTTAAAATATTAAAAGCAAATTTTCTTGTTATAAGAACATACTTGTAAGAATTTTTTGTTAAATCGAGCCTTCCTGACAGTGCAGTGGTGGACAGTCTCCTGGTGGAGTGAGTGGGTGCTGAGGACTGGAAGGCTCCCGGCACCCTTGCTGTTCCCAGAGTAGCTGGGCCAACGCACACGGTGACCACAGGCCCATCCTGTCCCCAGCTGGCCGTTCTGTGCTCCTCAGCTGGACTTTCTCATATTTAGACACACTGCTGGTGTGATTGATCGAGAGAAGAGACTACATAAGGAAACCAGGGTTCGATGCAAAGGGCATAGTAACTCAGAGTAGAGACTGAAAAATTAGAAGTGGGTATTCTTGGTAGAAAATAGGCTGACTCTCTTACAGACCTCGGGGAGGGAGGAGCTGTGAAGACCAGGCTGTGATTCCAGTGACAGAGCTTGTGCTACTCAAGCATCCTGAAGCAAGTATGAAGACAGCTTATAAACCTGGACAAGGCATTAGTCAACTGTGAAATCAACAGAGTTCTTTTTTTCTTAAAGTTTTTTTTTTCTCCCCAAAGCCCCAGTACATAGTTGTAGATCCTAGTTGTAGGTCCTTCTAGTTCTTCTATGTGGGACACTGCCTCAGCATGGCTTGATGAGCAGTGTGTAGGTCCGCACCCAGGATCTGAACCAGTGGACCCCAGGCTGCCAAAGTGGAGCGTGCAAACTTCACCACTGTGCCACCGGGCCAGCCCCCAACAGAGTTCTTATCAAAAATTTATGGAGAACTTCTACAAACCAGGGGAAGCGCAGACAAAAGCCATGGCAGAGATTTCATAGAAATGAGGCATATATGCCAATAAACATTAATATGCAGAGAAATGTGAATCAAGGCTGCACTGAGATACTATTCTTACATATGTTTAATTGGCAAAACTTTAGAAAGTCTGGCGGTGCCAGGTAGGACCCCGCCTACACTGCTGATGCGTGTGAACTGGGGCAGCGCTTGGAAATCAGTTTACATTGTCTCTCAAAGTGGGATACTTTCTTATACCCCTCAGAAGCCAGCAGCTGAACTCCTAGGTTGACCTAGGAGTTGTCCTAGCCAAGACATATCCTTCAGGTTTTCAAAATTACACGAAAGGGAGGGAATAGCATAATGAATGCCTGCGAAACTTTCCCCCTGATGCCTCACTTAACAACATTCCGTGATTCTTGTTTCATCTCTCTCCCTAGCCCCAGACTTTTTTTTTTGTTTTTGATAGGACAAATCCCAGAAATCATGAAATTTCATCCATACATACTTCAGTAAAAAATAAGGACTTAATGTGATTATCATAACTTACAAATGCATAATTCCTTATAATCGTCTAATGCCTAATCTGTGTTCGCTTCTTCCTGATTGTCTCAAATGCTTTTTTACAGTTGGTTTTTCAGATTAGCTTTCCAGCAGGTCCAGACATTGCATTTGGTTGCTATGTTTTTTCAGTCTCTTAATTTAGAATAATTCCTCTTCTCTGTTTTTATCTCATGCCATTTGTTTATTAAAAAACTTGGAACTTCGTCTATTATGATTTCCCAAGTTTTGGACTTGGCTGGTCGTGTGTTCATGATTTTGATGAACGTGTTCTCTGCCCCTCGGGCTCTTTATAGACTCGTGGTTAGACCTGTGGTATGGAATGGATTTAAGACCCAGTGTTGAGGGAGGATTACTGCAAAGGTGGGGCCCTCTCAGGAGGTGCCTAGTATCTAGCTATTGAGGACATTAGTGATGTTCCGGATCCTTCCGTGGGCAGACTCCCTATCAGCCTTTCACCTAGCACTCAGCAGCCATTGAGGAATGCTGCCCAGACTCATGTTTCCATTGTAGGTTACAAAATGGCGATTTTCTCATTCTGTTGTACCGTCTTCATTTATTATCTGGACTCCTTGTAGAGAGACTTGGCTTTTCTGAAATTCTGGTTCCTGCAGAACCGTTTTATTTATTACTTTTCAGATTGAGTTGTACTCTTGTCACCAAAGGTGACCAATCAAGGTTTGTTTTATGAGCTCATGGATCTTTAAATATATCACGTTTCAGTCCATGGTGGACATTATTCTTTTTGATGCTCAAATTGTCCCATATTGGGCCAATAGTAGCCCCTTGGGGGCTCGTGTGTCCCTTTCCTGGGACCTTCCTCATCCTGAATGGTGTTCTCACTTGGGGGTGTGGCGGGGGTATAACTCAGGCCAACCTGGCCTGGCTGCCTCTCCAGGGGCTCTGGTCCTGTCGGTGGGGGCAGGCCTGCTACTGTCTGTGGAGACTGAGGGATGGTAGATGCTAAACCAATGATATAGCAGGCATAGAAAAAAGAAACTCAAGGGTAAGAGTGTAGATTTATTAGGCGGGATGCACAACTTGTCTTCCTAAATGCCCCAGAGGATCAAGAATCATCCTTTATTCATAAAAGTCGCCCAGTGAGTCTTGTGTCCGTAATCAGACTTATCTGACTAGATGGGAAAGCACTGAAGAGGGTAGTGACTGAGCATGAGGTGGACAGTGACAGAGCAGGAAGAGGACAGTGACTGAGCTTGAGGGGGACTGAACATTTCCCTGTTTTACACGTTTGTCTTGTTTACTCTTCTCTGCCACCTTTTGGGACAGAGCTGTCAATGTTCCCCTTTAAAGTCAGGGGACCAGCGCATGGAAGGCCGTGACCTACTCAAGGTTGTATGGTTGGTGCTCAGTGACGTGGGGTCAGCCTTAAGTGCTGTAGACACAGGGGCGTTTCAGTGAACATCAGGGAAATGCCTGGACTGCCTGGTCCTGGTGTGGAGGGAGCTGAGCCCAGCGCATGAGTGCCTGAGGAGCTGGGAAGAGGCGGGCACCTAGAAAGGATCCTGCAGGTGGGGAGCCCCAGAGGGGACTGGGCAGGTAGACTGGAAGGCACTGCTGGGAAGGGAGGTCTCCTCTCCTGGTGTCAGGTGGCTGGTGAGGACAGCAGGCCTGCATGGTGCAAAGCCTGTCGGGGTGGTTGCTGTGGATGGACAAGATTCAGGCTGACCTTTCCCTTTCTAAGCTGCAGAGATGAAATGTGATGACGTGGTGTGACACGGCCTTCCCAGTCACAGCGGCTGGGGGTTCAGGCACCACCACTCAGGTCTCAGTGCTGAGAAGGGTGCCTGTGGACCTGCTTCTAGGAGTGCACAATTGGTGCTAGTCTTCTGACTCAGGGACTTGGGCCTCCGAGTGTGGTTAAGTGTTATGATAATGCTCATTTTATATATTTTGGAAAATACAGAAACCCAGAAGAAAAATCACCATATTCCCACCGGCTGTGGCTCCTGTCCAGGTGTGGGATGTGAGATCAGTGAGAAGAGAAGGAAATTAGTTAGAGAGGTGGAGATGGTCTCTGAAAGGAGAGAGAATGAACCACCGTCTATTAACTGCCTTGTACACACTACACACCTGTGTGCACACATGCACACACCATGCACGCTCACAATGCACCACATACATGCTCATATCACACAGCACGCATATGCTCATGCGTGCACAAGCCCTAGGGAGTCTGCAGGTGGGTAGGGTGGTGTGGCCAGAGCTCTCATACCTGGGTACCCTGAGAATGAGAGGGTGTTGTCTGAGGCATGCAGAGGAGGTGGCCTTTGCCGTATATCCTGAGGGGCAAATGAGAGTGTTTGGAGGCAGGATGTCCTCAGGGTGGAAGTGGCTCCTTTTCTGGCTGTGGGGGTCTGGCAAGCGCCGGCCAGCATCTCTGCTTTGGAATCACTGTCTGCACACAGGGGAGCCACCTCCACTCCCAGAACTGGGAAGGGGCTCAAGGGCGGCCGCTGCTGCCCCTGAGTTATAAACCATTCCCCATGCGGGCTCTAGCCTTCTGCACAAAAGCCTTTCTGTTGGGGCTGTGGCCTCTTTTACCCACCACCTCTCGTACTTGCTATTCTAAACCCAGGAAAGGAAAGAGGCCCTCTGGTTCCCTTGGCTGTGCAGGGGCATGGAGGGGGAGAGAGAGGGGCAGGCCTGAGCCAGCTCCCACCTGTGCAGGTGAGGCCAGTGCTTCCGGTGTAGATGCAGGGCCTGGCTGCCCGCAGCCCCAGGCACACGAGTCCATTCTGGCTTTCCTTTAACACGGTCAGAACCCTTTGTCTGGGCTAATCTGGCTCATCAGGCGTGAGGCCCGCTCCGCAGGCTGCACCCTGGCTGCTGACTCACACTCCTCCTTCGACCCCCTCCACACCCTGCCCGCCCCCAGTGCTCGCTGGCAGCAGGGGTGCGGCTGCCGACTGACTGGACAGGGGTGGAGAGGCGAGGGCGGGGCCCAGAGCACCTGCACATGACAGGAGGCTTATTTTTACACACTGTCAGCTGGAAATAATCAACTTATTTAAAGAGAATGTGGATTCAGAGCGTTAAAAAAAGCCCCCAACAGCATGCTGAGCTGTGCTAGGAGTGACTCTCCTGGCTCCGTTGGGAGGGTGCTGCAGGTCCATGTAGGGTGAGCCAGGCCGAGCACCTGTAGAGCTGCCCACCCCGAGATGCTGAGAGACCAGAGGTCCTCCGTGAGCACCCAGCTCTGGGGGACTTCCCTCAGGACAGCCACCTGCAGGGTGGAGGGTGGCCCCTTGAGGAGGTGTGGCCTGTGGTGTCTCCCATTGTCTGCTGCCCGTCCTGGTCCTAGGGGCCACGTGGGCACCAGCCATAAGGGCTCAGCCACATGTTTGGAAAGTAGCTGTCCCCTCACTTTGAAGGGTCCTCAGGGTTATTTCCTGATCCCCGCAAGGTGCCAGGCCAGGTTGGCCTTTATTTTGTGTGGGGGTGTTTTATTTATGTGTTTCCGTAACTTCGGTTATTTAAGTAGGTCACACACACACAGTTTAAAGGCCATAGAGAGAAAGCTGTGCAGTGAGGGGTGAGCCCCCTCATCCTCCCTCCTGGTACCTGGTGTGGGTTGGAGGTATTCTCCACACATTCAAGCACGTCTGTCAAATGTGAGCTTTAAAGCTGCAGTGGGTGCTAGAGTTGGGAGAAAGCGTGTGGGTCTGGGACGTGGGCGTGGGGCCTGGCCACCCCGTCCTGCTGTGACCGTCTCCCTAGGCCCTATTTTGGGGGGTCAGGATGCAAGCAGGCTGGCGTAGCCGCAAGGGAGCTGCCTGGTCGTGGGGGCCACAGGTTGGGTCTCTGTCTCCTGTCGACGCGTTCTTAGGGAGAGCTGTTTTTCTCTTGATGATAACGTGTCTACATATTGTTGGGAATTTGGCTACCTGAGGGTACAAGGAAGGAAGTCAAACTGCTTGTTATCATGCTACTCAGAGACAGCCACCAAGGCTTACCAGCCTCCCTTTATATAGAGACACGCACACGTGTATATGTGTGTGTGCGCTTCTTCTTAGAAAACTAAACCTATACCCTACAAGAAAGCTATGTACTCTTTTTCAGGTTTATAGCATATTGAAAGCTTTTCCTCACATCACTGAACAGTTGTTGTAAACACTTGCATTGGTGGCTTCTACATCAAGCTTACTCTGGCCGCCCGTGTCCAGGCCTTGATCGATCCTGTCTCCTTTGTCCCACCCTGCTCTCTCTGTGGCTCTTGGTCCCCGCAGGGGCCCACCATCCCTGCTTGGCCTGCTGGAGCAGGTAGTTTGGGGCTGGCATCCTTTCTGATTGGTCAGTGCCTGGCCTGCCGATATTAAGTGCTGAATTTTGAATCACCCTAATCAAACTGCTGCAACAGAGTACCACAGACTAGGTAGCTTAGGTCACCGGAAATCATTCTCCTGTAATTCTGGAGGCCTCAGTCCAGGACCAGGGTGTTGCAGGGCTGTACTCTCTTCAAGACTGGGTAGAAGAAGCCTTCCTTGCTTCTTTCAGCTTCTGGGGTTGCTGATCGTCTTTGGCATTCCTTGGCTTGCAGCTGTATCGCCATCTCCCTGTGTCTCTTCACATCGTCATCCCTCTGTGTGTGCATCTTCATGTCCAGGTCTTCCCTTTTTAAGGACTTAGTCATATTGAATCAGGGCCCACTTTAATGACCTCATTTTAACTGCAATACCAGTACAAAGACCCTGTTTCCAAATAAGGCACTTTCTGAGGAGCCGGAGGTTAGGACTGCAACATATGAATTTTGGGGGACATAGTTCAACCTATAACAGCTGCCAGTTACCAGTCGAGAGAGCCTGGGCTGTGATGGAGGCCCGGCCTCACGATATAAGTTGTACAAGGCATACCCACAGGATGTAAACGTGTTCTTGTCCTAAAGCTTCAGCCAGGAAAAGTGTATCCTCATTTAACCACCCCTCCCAACCCCTCCCTGATCAGAGGTGAGGGGCTGATGGGGTGCATGCGTTCCGAACCTTTTCTGTGCATTTTCATCTGCACAAGTACAGACAGGCATAGCTTTGTGTCTCCCCACCAGTGGAGTCTTGTCCATGGGCCTCTTCCTCCAGGTGCCTCTGCTGGGCTCCCTGAGCCTGGAGAAAGTGGCTGAACTGCCCCTGTTGTTGGGATGTCTGCACTCATGGGTATTGCTTCCTCCACAACTGTGCTTCTGCCTTTAATTTAGATCTAACGCTCACTGTAATGCACTCTTGAGTCCAAAGTTTTATATGATGTTTATGCTGTTATTAAGACTAAGTCTTATGGTAAATATTTCATTGTGTTTTATTTTTAACATCAGCTTCTTGGCCAGGCCTGTCTGCATCTGTGCTGAGTTGGTATTGCATGTGCAGTGGGGTTTTCTAGGCTGTCTCATAAGCACACTGCTCACATCTTAAGAAAGCCTGCAGTTTTGTGCAGTGCCTTGGCTTCAGTTTATTGACCAGGAGAAAGTGGAGACTGGGGTTGGATAAGGGCTGAAGTTGTTTTGCTTTCTTTTTAAAGATAGACCCTGCCAAGCATTTTATGAGAAACCAGGTCCCCACAAGCCCCGGGATTTTATTAACGAGGCCTTTGGTTAGTTGACTGGCCTGGTTTCTAAGCTTCAGGAAGACCAGTCTGCGCTGTGGACTGTGGTCGCAGACACTTTTCCTGACCACGAGGGTGCTGCACTCAGGGTCTTCTCTGCAGCTTTTCCTTTTGTCCCTGTGGTTTCCCGGAGGGCTGAGTAGGAGGATCAGAAAGGAAATTGCCCAGAGAGAGAGGGAGTTTGAGATGCAAAAGGAAGTGAGATTTAGGTAAAACTTCTTCAGGACCTAGAGACGGTGTGCACTCGGGTGCCCCGTGGCCTTCCCGTCCTGCGTGTGGGCTGGGCTGTCATCTTACTTCTTGTTCTTTCTCAGGAGACAGGAGCAGTTCCAGAGAAACCCCGACAGCTACAACGGTGCTGTGCGTGAGAACTACACCTGGTCGCAGGACTACACTGACCTGGAGCTCAAGGTGCCAGTGCCCAAGCACGTGGTGAAGGGCAGACAGGTAATGGGGGCTCTTGTGGCTTCTCTGCTCAGCTTCTTTCCTCGGGGCACAGGTGTTGGGCTGTGGGCTGTGCTGGAGCCAACCTGCCCTGTCTCTCCCATTCCTGGTAGTCTTTACTTAGCCACAAACACAAAACTGTTTCTTTTTTTCAGTTACAAACACACCCCACCTGCCTTTTTAACCACGTTAAGTTGAGTATGAGACCCATCTCAGCCCTGGCCAGCCTTCCTGTGCTATGTGGATAGCACATGAGCTTCGTTTTTTTTTAATTACAATAGTCTCATATCATTTATTGCATTTAGTCTCCACAAAAACACTACGAAATAGGCAAGGCAGTTGTTATACCCATTTCACAGATGGAGAAAGTGGAGTAGTGATAAGTGGACTTCCGGTCCTGTGTGCTGCAGAGCCCTTCCATAGAGCAGGGGGCCATGTCAGGTTGGAGCTGTAACATTGACAGCTTGAGTTGATTTCTCCATCTCAATGAGCTTGAGTGAGTAGAAATTTAATCTTTCAGTGGGAGAGAGAAGTTTACTCAGGAACCTTGCTGAGAATAACATTGTTGTAGGTCATTGTAGATAGGTAGGCCTCACTTGAAAGAAAAACTCCTCATGTGATGTATGAAATGGGACATTATGTTAATATAATCCTCAATATAAAAAATTCTGATATATGCCAGAAACTGTATCCTTATTTCCCTCTTCATGAGAACATGTACTGTAAGTAATATCTTTCATGTTTTGTAGATGAGAAATTGAGGCCGAGAGAAGTCACTCAATTATCTATTGTGTCTACCTCATTCTTGTTATGTCTGGAACCTTGAGTGCTCTCCAGATGTTTTTGAATGAATGAATGGCTGAATGACTGAAGTGGTCAAGCCATGGTTTGATTCAGGTGTGTCTGCTTCTGAAGCTCATACTGTTTCCCTGCGTCCCACCCCTCACTTTATAAAGAGAAGCACTGCTGGCTTCTTTACAAGAGAAGGCCCCGGAGCATGTAAAATGGAAGTTGAGTTGCATGTACATTTTCTGGAAACAATTCCCCTGTGAAGTGGTGCCAGCTCCTGCTGGTCTGGATACATGTGCAAATCCAGGCTAGGTGGTGAGTGAACGCCTCTGGGTCCCCCTGTCCTGAGGCCTCATCTAAAACAGGCCTGCCTTGTGTGCAGGGCCTGGGGGGCCAGGGCAGCCTCTAGTAGACTGTGACTTCCTGCCAGTGTCAGATGAACTCGACTTGTTTTGCAGCATGAAAGACGGGAGCCCTTGAGCCCTCACAGCTCCATGTGGAAGTGAGTCAGGGATTGATGGATCTGGCACTGGCTGGAGCAGTACTGTCCGCTCATTCCTCCATTTCTCCCTCTTCCCACCCCATCCCTGGAGGTCTCACCAGGGCTCAGTGACCCCTGGCCAGGTGGACTTGAGGATTTAAGTCAGACTAGGTAACTAGGGGTCATCCCCACAGAATCCCACTTCCGACGACCACCACCCCTCTGGTTCTGGTAGGTCATAGCAGGTCAGGCTGACCCTCCTGTTGGAGTAGGTCAAGTATTGATTTTCATTTCATTTTTTGGTAGGATAGCTTTGTATATAGGTGAATAAATTATGAAAAGTGTTGGTTACCACACTTTATTCCTTGGCTAAAACAGTTACGGTTCCTGGTCTAGTATCTGTCTTCAAACTTCTCCATGAACTTCTGGAGATTTCTCTGAAATGACTTGTATTAGACCTAACCTAAAACTAGTTATTTTCTCTTTCTTTGACTCAGAAGACCCAGATTCCCTGACACTTCTCGCTGAACTGTCCACAGCCACCCGGGAGAACTTCCCACTGAGAACAGTGTCTCAGGTATACACACTGTAATTGGAGGTCAGTCTCACAATTCAGTTGCTCTGCTGCGAGCAGTGTGTTGTGAGGGTCCTGCCCTTTGTCTCACCATGCTAAGGGGCAGACCCCGTCATACTTCAGGTTCAGATCCGCGTCTCTCTCAAGTGCCCTTGTCATGATTTCTAGATTGATAAGGCCTCGCTTTGCCCGAGGATGGCCCTTTGCTCATTCCTGCATTAGACATTTACTGAGCATGTGATGGTCCCCAAGACTCGGACAAGATTGCTGCTCTGGAGTTGATATCTGTGGGGCTCAGGCAGTGACAGCAGATGCACCAGCATGGCAGTGGCAGGAGTGGCAGGCGCCATGCAGAGCATAAACAGGCAGTCTGTTTGCTTCAAAAAGTACTGCGCAGTGCTTTTTCAGGGCCACGCACTGCTCAGCCCCTCTTCCCACCAATCCTTTGAGGTGGTTTCGGTGTGCACAGGATTCACTGGTGGAGGGCAGTTTGTTCAGGCTCTTCCCAGGTTGACTGGCTCTGGAGGCAATGCTCTCAACACCCGGAGATGTGTGGATGAGCCTGAGTGTTTGCAACACTGGGATTGAAAGAGGCAAGTTCCACGTAAGCTGTTGATTTATCTAGTGTTGGCATTTTTGTGACACGTGCTAACTTAATTTACACTAGTCTTGCTTCATCTCCTATGTAGTTGAATTTTTCTTTTTCTCCTTCAATAGTATTTTTTTCTGTGTCTTTCTTTTTTTTCCTTTTTATTGAGGCATAATTGACATACAACATCATATTAGTTTCAGGTGTACAACATAATGATTCGATATTTATATATATAGGGAAATGATCACCACAATAAGTCTGGTTAATATCCATCACCATACGTAGTTACCGAATTTTTTTTTCTTGTGATGAGAACTTGTAAGATTTACTCTCTTAGCAACTTTCAAATTCCATGTTATTCTTATACTGTAACCTTCTTTTAAAAAATTGTGGTCTCTCAATTTCTTAGTGATCTAAGAGTTTTAGTCATGTCTCACTTAAGTTTATTTTGCATTTCTTGGCTTTTGCCAGTCTCAGGGTTTTTTCTCAGTGTTGCCACTTTGTGGACTGGCTCCTTTCTAGCAGTTCCCTGGGATACCTGTCACAGCTGCCTGTCAGCAGTATTTATTTTTGGCTTTTGTCTGTGGCACCTATCAGGTATCATCATGACGGTAGCTGTGATTGCAGCAGCTCAGCTGATGAAGTCACAGTTGTTCTGGCTTTGTAAGTAGCTCTGCACGTGCGGGGTGACGGCGTTGGGGTCAGGGGTGGATGTGGGCAGCACTGAGTGTTAATGGAGTAACACTCCAGCTCTTCTCCAGCTGTAGCGTGGTGCTGGAGGCACCAGAAGGCTGCCCTTCTTTTACTTTTTTGTGTTGATTTCTTTTCTGAGAAATGGCTTTGCCTCTCAAGTGTCGTGGGGGACAATTAAGAGTGTGTGCATAATGCTTTATGTTCAAGTGTTCTTATTTTACGTGCAACTTTTTTTTATAATTTTGCTGGTGAATCTAAAGAAAAATTTCTTAAAATGAAGCTTTGGTCTCATGCATTAGTGAAAGGTGGTTAGGTCTTTGCTTCGTCCACTCTGCTTAGGAAAAGCAACTGAGTTCCCCTCTTTCCTCAGTGTAGCCATGGAGTAGAGGAAGGAGCTTTGAGATCATAACGTGCTGTTTGTGCGATAGCGTTAAGTCAGCCAGGTGGTTATAAACCTGGCATTTCAGTGCATCGTAGGAGATTCACTGAGATTTTTAGTCTACCTTCTCATTTTGCAGATGAGAAAACTCTCCTGGAGATGTAAACCACTGAGGCCCCAGACCATCTGGTGAGATGGTGGCAGAGTGGAGACCAGCACCCGGCCCCCGCCCCCACCCTGTTTGATTGATCGTCTTTTGAGTGGAAAATGTCATGATATTGTTGCAAGCGAACTCATGACTAGATGACATTGAGTGACAAGTGAATTTATTTCCTCTTCCATATTCTCCTTCCTCTCAGAGATTGTGAGTGGTATTTGCTGACTGATGAGGTCTTGCTGGCTGGTTGGGCTCACTGCCGTCTCTGTCCCCACCATGGGAACCTTCTGGAACAGCGCCGAGGCCCCAGGGCATGTCTCATACGGTGATGCCTCCTTGCCCCTGAGTTTGATGCAGCTGCTGGAATTCGTGCTACAAGCTCAGTTACATGGTGTTCCCTTCTTAGAATGTGTTTAGAAAAAATGTAGGAAGACTCTTTATTATAGGAAACTTTCGTAACACAAAAGGCTAATAGGCTGCATTTATCTACTTTATTTTTAAATTTTTGAATGAGAAGCACATTTACCTGTTCAAAAGTATAAAAATGTACAACAAAAAGTCTCTCTCCTGCCTCTGTGCTTCTATGCTGTACCAGCTCCCACCCTGACCTCAGTCATCACCTTACTAGTTTCTGAGATATTTTGGCAGATATTTTTTATGCATATATAGTCAAGTATGAATATACATTATCACATCTCCACTGTTAGCACAGATGATATGTTCCCATTCCCAATTACTGGCACCACCAGGCTGGCTCTGGTCTCTTGCGTTGTCTGCCATGTCCCCAGTGCCTCTGGTGCCTGCCAACCAGAGGTTGCCCTTGGGTAGACCTAGGATTTCCCATGTCATCTGGCTCAGGCTGGCCAAACCCTGAGAGTGCAAGTGCCTTGAGCCCACCACCCCTTCACCCAGGGCTCCAGTCTCTGCTTTTGCCCCCTTCAAGCAGCAGGCTGATTACTAAATTAGTCCCCTGGTAGTTAGCATTTAGGTTGTTTCCAATCTTTTGCTATTATAGACAATAAAGCAATGAATGCCCTTTAATAAATTTCATTTTGCATGTATGCATTCCAAGAATAGATTCCATGAAGTGCAATCGCCAGATTGAAAGATACGTGGTATTAAAAGGTATTTCTAATTTCTATAGGTATTGGTAAATTGCCCACCATAGGGGTTGTACTAATTTACATTCCCATCAATGATGTGCAAGAGTCCTTGGTTTTCACAAATTTGCTGACAGTAGTATGTTATCAAACTCTTGGGTTTTATAAGTTGGGTAGGTGAAAAAGAGCATATAGGTATAATATGAATTTATATTTCTCTGATGAGTGAGATTGAGCATGTTTTTACATGTGCCTTTCCTTTGAACTGGCTATATCTTTTGCCCATTTCCTGTTAGGTCATTGCTTATATTGATTTCTAGGAGCTCTTTATATATTAGAAAGATCAGCTCTTTGTGATGTGGTATTGAAGATCTATTGTCCCATTTTGTTATTAATCTTTTGAGTTGGATTGTGGTATTTTTTCCTTGCAGAACTTATTTATTTTTATGTGTCTAAATTAATCAGTCTTTTTTCTTATGGTTTCTGGAATTTGAACCAGCGTTAGAAAGGAGCAGGTTGCATTTTGATGGAGCTTCTTTGAGGGTCAGTTACTTTGCTGCCTTTTAACCCACTTTGATCTTCTTACCCTGTTAGAGCAGTTTTGTCTAAATTGTGTTAATGGTTTCCAATTTAATTGTTACAGAAATGAAATGATTTGTCTCTCTCATGGAAGGCCCTTCTCTGTGGCAATTTGGGCCCCATCTCATTTGTTAATAGCAGCCTAACACAGTATGAATTTTATCACTTGCAATTGATTTTCCTGTTGTATTTGATTAGATAAAGGCACTCCAAAATGCAGCTGTTCAAAAAATACAGCTAGATCTTGAAATTCATCAAAATTAGAGAGCCAAAACTGAAGCTGAAAATGGACACTAATGTTGATTTTTAAAAATTGTAATTTTAAGAAAACGGTCTAGATTGTATCTTATCGTCTGCTACAAGTTGTCATCTCTAGATAAAGAGCAGTTTGGGGTGTTGGTGGGGAGTGCTCTGGGTTTTAAACCAGTTCCTGTATTGAATATAACTTATACTTAGTAAGTATGGCTGTGTTCTTTGGATATAGCCACACACAGTGCATTTGCGTGTGTATCTTTATCTTATTTATTGTTTGGTAAGGGACACACCTCTCAGCTTGCTGGGTATCGTCGCTGGTCTGAGAGAGGCCCCTGTGATAGGGTCCTCGTCAGCACCTCAGGATGATGGCCTCTGGCCTGTGACAGGACGTCTCCCCAAATGTGAGACTTTTTCCAAGGTGGTCTCAACCCCTGTTCCCACATTGGGACCTCCTCACTGGTCCTTCACTGGTGTCTCGGAACTTGTCACGTGGGATGAGGCTGGAGAAGAGGAGACATCTCTGTACTCCCCCTTGTGCACCCATTTGTACCTCAGTCTTTCCCTCTACCCCCATATTTTGACACGTTTTCCATTTTCTTGTGTATGAGGCTAGGGGTGGAATTGCTGGGTTATATGGTAGCTCCAAAATTAATTTTTTGAGGAACTGCTAAGCTGTGTTCCAAAGTGCTTGTACCATTTTACATTTTACATATCCACTAAAAATGTATAAGGCTTCATATTTCTCCGCATCCTCAACACTTTATTGTCTATTTTGTGTTTTTGTTGCCATCCTAGTGACTGTGAGGTGGTATCTCATTGTGGTTTTGATATGCATTTCCCTGATGGCTAATAATGTTGAGTATGTTTTCATGTGCTTATTGCCTATTTGTATGTCTTCTTTAGAGAAATGTTTATTCAAGTCCTTTGCCCATTTTTTTTTTTTCCCCTGGAGGAGAGTTGGCCCTGAGCTGACATCTGTTGCCAATCTTCCTCCTTTTTTTTTTCTCCTCCCCAAAGCCCCAGTAAATAGTTGTATGTCATAGTTGTACATCCTTCTAGTTGCTCTGTGTGGGACGCCGCCTCAGTATGGCTTGATGAGTAGTGCGTAGGTCTGCCTGCGCCCAGGATCTGAACCAGTGAACCCCAGGCTGCCGAAGCAGAGCACGCAAACTTAACTGCTATGTCGCTGGGCCAGCCCCTGCCCAGTTTTTAATTGGATTGTTTGTCTGTTTATTGTTGAATTGTAAGAGTTCTTTTTAATTCTAGGTACTATACTGTTGTCAGGTAATTTGCAAATATTTTCTCCTATCCTGTGAGTTGTCTTTCTAGTTTCTTAAGAGATAATGTCTTTTGAAGCACAAAAGTCTTTAATTTTGATAAAGTGTTATCTATCTACCTACCTACTTATCTATCTATTGCTTGTGCTTTTGGTGTCATATCTGAGAAACCATTGCCTAATCCAAGGTCATGAATGTTTACATTTTTGTTTTCTTCTAAGAGTTTTATAGTTTTAGCTCTTAGATATAGATTTTTGATCCATTTTGATTTAATTTTTGTATACGATATGAGGGAGTGGTTGAAATTTCTTATTTTGCTTGTGGCTATCCAGTTGTCACAGTCCGTTTGTTGAAAAGACTATTCTTTCCTCTATTGAATTGCCTTGGCATCCTTGTCTAAAATCAACCAACCAGAATTTTTAATTCTGTTCCATTGATCTGTATGTCTATGAATACCGTACCACATTGTTTTGATTATTCTGTCTTTGTAGTAAGTTTTGAAATTTTTCTTTGTTCTTCTGTTACTGCTTTCTTTTGCGTTAAATAGATATTTCCTAGTGTTGTATTTGAATTCCCTCGTCTTTTTTTTTTGGAGTTATTTTCTTAGTGTTTCCCCTGGGGATTACAATTTACTTCAGATTCATTAAACCAACTTAATTTCAATGTGTACCAAAACCTGGCTGTATACAGTAACTCCTGTTCTATATAATAACTCCTGTTCTCTGCTTCTTTGTATCTTTATTTGTGGTTTATGCTGTTGTCTTTTAAATCAGGAGAGAAAGAGAGTTAACAAACACAAGTTACACTTGTGCTGTGTTTACTTTACCAGTGCTCTTTATTCTTCCTGTGGATCCAAGTTACCATCTGGTGCCCTTTCATTTCAGCCTGAAGGACTCCTTTAGTATTTCTTGTAGGGCATGTGGAAGAAAAGATAGGCCTGTTAGCGATGAATTCTCTTAGGGTTTTGTTTACCTGGGAATGCCTTAATTTCTCCTCTTTTTTGGAGGATAGTGTTGCCAGAATTCTTCATTGACTTTTTTCCCCCGAACTGCTCTTTGAATCCTTCATCCTACTGCCATCTAGCCTCCATAGTTTTTGATAACAAATTGGCTGTTATTCTTATTGAAGCTCCTCTGTATGTGATGAGTTTGCTTTTCTCTTCCTGCTTTCAAGATTCTCTCTTTGTCCTTGGCTTTTTTGACAGTTTGATTTTGATGCATCTAGGTCTTGATCTCTTTGAGTTTATTTTACTTGAAATTCATTCAGCTTCTTGAATGTGTAGATTAATTTTTTGGTCAGATTTGAAAAGTTTTTGGTCATTATTGTTTCAAATATTCTTTCTGCTGTTTCTCTCTTTCCTCCTCTTCTCTGACTCCCATTATGCCTGTGGAGGTATGCTTAATGGTGTCCATCAGGTTTCTGACTCTGTTCATTTTTTCATTCTGTTTACTTTCTGTTCCTCAGACTGAGTAATCTCAATTGGCCTATCTTCAGATTTGCTGATTCTTTCTTCTAACTGCTAAAATTTGCTTTTGAGACCCTCTAGTGGGTTTTTCACTTCAATTTTTTTCCAATTACTTTTGAATTCCAGAATTTGTATTTGAGTCTTTCTAAAAATAATATCCATCTCTTTATTGATGTTCTCTATTTATGAGACATCATTCTCGTACTTCCCTTTAGTTCTTTACACATGGTTTTCTTTAGCTCTTTGAGTATATTTACAATAGCTGATTTACAGACTTTCTACTAAGTCCATGCGTGGGCTTCCTCAGGGATGGATTTTATTGATTGCTTTTATCCTTTGTGTATGGGCTATCTTTTCTTGTTTCTTTGTGAGTTTTGTAATTCTTTGTTGAAAACTGGACATTTTAAATAACAATGTGGCAACTTTGGAAATCAGATTCTCCCTTTTCTCCATAGTTTGTTGTTGTTGGTACTTGATGTAGTTCTTGTTTGTTTAATGATTTTTTTGAACTAATTTTTTGAAGTCTGGATTCTTTATTGTATGTGGCCAATGAAGTCTCTGCTTGGTGAGCTTAGTGTCAGCTAATGATTGGACAAAGATTTCATTAAACACCTGGAACCAGTAAATCTTTCTGTCTTTGAGGGGCTCCGTGTACGTTTTGGGGCACGCCTTTAACACTTAGTGTAGCAGTTGAAAATTCTCCTTAACCTTCACTTCTCACTCCTGCAGAGTCAGCCAGTGGTGAGAGCTTAGGGCCTTCTCAGGTTTCTCCTGAGCATACACACAGCCCTACACATTCATGTGTCCTTCTAGATTCCTAGGAATATTTCCAAGTGTTTCAAAGCTTCCATGGACATTATATTCCCCATCTTTTACTTTTTTTTGTTTTTGCCTCTGCTGATATCTACCACCTCCCTCAGGTGTGAAGTTAAAACACTTGCCTATAATTGTTTTCAACAGACACTTCCTGGGGAAAAGGCTTTTCTGTGTTCAGTCAAAAACAGACAGCTTTGCAAGTGGGGTCTTCCAGGAACCATTACACAGGTCAGATAATGACAGTTCTTTGGGAATGAAGCTTTGAAAGAGCTCCAGCTCCTTTATGCTCCCTGTGATGACTGCCAGGCTACCCCAGGAATGTGGGCTACCAAGGAGCTAGAGAGTGAGAATGGGTCTAGGGCAAGTTAAAATGTCACAAAAAGCTCACTGTTCTTACAAAGATGCTGTCGTTTTTCTTGCATAAATGCTTCCTGTGTTCCTACAAACCTTTGCTTAGTTTCCAAAGTTCAGACCAAGTAGATATTGACAATTTTTGCCAATGTTCTTATTGCTTTTTTGGAGGAGAGATTTTTTTGGAGGTCCTTAACTTCACCATTTTCTCCAACATCCCTTTGAATCAGGAATTTCTCGTATAATTTTTTGTTTTTCTGGGGTTTCTTGCTGTCGTTCTTTTTAACCTTGTCAAAAGTAGTTCACTTCATCATAGCCAGGACTGACTCTTGGCTGCTCTGCTTTGGCCCTGTGTACCTGCTGTCTGCCAGCCAGAGGCCCCATGTAGCTATGGGCTTCCAGATGTGGACCTGTCACTCCTCCCTGCTTTGTACTGTCTGTCCCGGCCTCCTGCTGCTTCCCTTGTGTTGTCTGGGGTTTTATTCTTTGTGCTTTGTTCCTGTCATCTCTGTGGGTCACAGAGATCAGGAGATGAGCCTGTTCCCAGGGTGACGTCTTGACCTGGAGCTCCTGGAAACATCTCCTTTGTGGTTCCCCCTTGGTGCCTTGGCTCATCCCCTGTTGTGCAAGAGATGAGCATTGTAAGAAGCATGCCCAAATTTGGAAATTATCTTGTTATGTAAAGTTGGCTGGGAGGATTTTATTTGTTAAAGTGAGCTTGTTCCTGGGAGGCCAGGGGTGACAGAGCCTTGATGTACTCTGTCGGGTGTTCACCACACACTCAAGTTTATGATCTGGGGTGTGCTGGGCTGCTGGTGTGTTGGCCGTTAGATGCCGGGAGTGAAGGTGCGTTGTGCCCATGACTTTGCAGAACCAGCTGAGGAAACAGTAAATCCTCCCAGAAGTTGAGTGTGGGTGGAGCTGCGGCTCACAGGACGCCCCCAGAGCCTGTGTGTAGACGCAGCGTGCGTGGTGGCTTGTCCACCCAGAGGCCACTGTGCTCTGTGGCAGCACTTTTGTCCCCGTCTCTCCTCCCTCATGTACAGTTCAGGAGTTCCTGTTTTACTCTGAAGCTGCCTAATGGTGGTAACTCCAGAACATCATCCCTCCCCTTTCCATCTTTTATTTGTGGATATTTAAAATACAGGTAGGTTGCAGTATCAGATTCCGTTGACAAATATAAACTCCAGTTTGAAAATTTTGTGGTTTTGAAGGTTTCTTTTGAAGCGCTTTTCAAGCATTTGATGAGCACTTACCAAGCGACATGGGAGGGCTGTCTCCAACCGGTTTTGATACCACATGCGTGTTAGAAAGGCCTAAGCTCTCTTCTCCAGTGACTGTTCATTTAACATATACATTATGCAAATACTATTATAAAAAGATGTTTACATTATATTTGTTTGTTTGTTTTGTGAGGAAGATAGCCCTGAGCTAACATCCGTGCTAACCCTCCTCTTTTTGCTGAGGAAGACCGGCTCTGAGCTAACATCTATTGCCAATCCTCCTCCTTCCCCCCCCCCCCCCCGAAGCCCCAGTAGATAGTTGTATGTCATAGTTGCACATCCTTCTAGTTCCTCTATGTGCGACACGGCCTCAGCATGGCCGGAGAAGCGGTGTGTCAGTGCGCACCCGGGATCCAAACCCGGGCCGCCAGTAGCGGAGAGCGCACACTTAACTGCTAAGCCACTGGGCCGGCCCAATGTTTACATTATAAAACACAGATTTTAGAATTTAAAAAGAATTGAAACAAAATATAAACAAGAGTTCTGTTTTCTTTCCTTTTCCAATTACTGATCCAATGAACCACCTGGGGTACACCTGCTTTGGATCCTCCTGGCTGGGGTACATGTGTGAAGTAAACCCCCATCCCAGCAGCTCCCAGTACAGTTGTGGAGACAGACGCATGAGAGCAGGGAAAGGGTGTTCCCAGTGCGGGAGGCGGGAACTGCCCAGGACAAGCGTCACAGAGGAGAGATTGGTGAGCTGAGGCTTATAGAGGCTGGATTTCTCAGAGAACAAAGACAAAATACAAAACCAGAGGACCTTGCATCACTCTCCTGGGTGAAGGCTGAGCTGTGGCTATAGAGATGGCACGGTGGTTCATGGAAGGAAGCAGTGCGGGGCATGTGGCCACTCGGCCCTCCTGGACACGTCGTCCAGCCAGCAAGACAGGAATGGGGTGGCACATGTCCCTACCACTGTGTGCCGTCTTGCCTTCCGCCACGAGAATTGGGCTCCTCTAACTGGAGAAGGGATTTGGGTGGAAAACTGTTGAAAACCTGTTTCCACACAGCACCCCACGTTACCATTATGCATGTCGAAACAGATCTCGTGCATTTACTTGAAGGAGATGGTGATGCATAGGCTGCTTCAAGTGTAAATTGGTTGGTATGATTTTCTTCACTCAGAATGCCTGGTGACCCCCAAGGATGGTCTTGCATCTTGTTCTCCTATGGTGCACAGTCAGGCGCCTTGGAAACTGTTGTCCCCTCCCATTTTGGAGCATGCTGGTCACCCCTTCCCACATGAAATGATTCTCTTCTGCTTTGTTCCAGGTCTCAGTGGCTCTCCGCAGCAGCTCCATCCGGGTGGCTGTGCTGGAGGAAAATGGGGAGCGCGTCCTCATGGAAGGGAAGTTCACGCACAAGATCAACACTGAGAGCTCTCTCTGGAGCCTTGAGCCTGGGAAGTGCGTTTTGGTAAGTGTGGGCCTCTGTGTGCGAACTCCCAGGTGGCCTCAAACCTGCTGTGATGCTTTATACTTGAGCAATAAAGGGGTTGATTCCTGTGGTCGGGACAGTTTCTTTTGTGTTTTGCATCCCGCTCGGAGGGCACGTGTGTGGTCCTCGGCCGACTGTCACTCCTGCATCTGCAGCCTTGGTCCCTCAGGGTCCTACCACCTGGCTCTTTGAGGTGGGGCTGGTGTCACCGAGAAACTCGGGTGCTTGAGTTCCCATGCACAGACCACGCAGTGGCCACAGAGGAGGTCCTGGCAAGGGGTCATCCCCAGAGTGTGTCTGTGCTGACGCAGAGCTTGTCCCCTCAGTCCCAGAGGCTTCTGCTCTCAAGTGGTTCGGTTACATCTAAGCCAAAACCAAATAGGTTAAAAATGAAAAAGCAGAGGGCCGGTCCTGTGGCCCAGTGTTTAAAGTTCCGTGAGCTCCACCTCGGTGGCCTGGCTTCATGAGTTCAGATCTTGGGCGTGGACCTGCTTCACTCGTCAGCCATGCTGTGGAGGCATCCTACATACAAAGTGGAGGAAGATTGGCACGGATGTTAGCTCAGGGCTAGTCTTCCTCAAGCAAAAAAAAAGAGGAAGGTTGCCAGCAGATGTTAGTTCAGGGTGAATCTTCCTCACCAAAAAACAAAAAAAGAAAGAAAAAGCAGGTTGAATTTCATGGATGCCAGTCTGGAGGATACAAAGTTACTAAATTCAAACACACAGGCTTATTTGACAAAGTGAATCTTAGCTGGCTAAGCTAGCTGAGGGTATGGGATTCAAGGAGAGCTTATGTGTTCTACTTACTAGAATCTTTCAGGGCTCCGTCCTTCCTCTGTCAGAGCCTTATGGGTGGTCAGTGGGCAGCGCCCAGGGAGGCTTTGTACAGCCAAGAGAGGCTCGACATGTGAGTTCACTTGTTTCCTCTTTCCTCCAACTGGGGTGCTTAACCAGGTTGAAAGGGGCAAGGATGAAAAGGAAAAGACCAAATCTTTGGACAAAAAACCTCAGAATTTTATTCAGTCATGTTCTTCGTGTGTGCAAAGCATGCAATAAGGAAAGAAAACGGTTTTTTTCGGTTTCATCAAGATCTGCTTCTCTCTGGGAATAGGTGCCACCTATTCCTCCACTGCATCTGCACGGACACCTCCATCAAGTTAGACAAGGCCACTGACCTGGCGGGCATCATTGCACAGCTGGCCTGCCTGGCCCGTGCCCAGGAGTCCCCGTGGGCCAGCACCTAGACGTGGGCTCCAGGCTCCCCGGCCTGGCCCCCCCGTGCCTGTTTTACTTCCTTTATGAACATGATGCACTTTGCTCTCCCCTTTCTGAGTCCCCACGAGGGTCAGACTGGGCTCTGCATGGGCCGAGGGTCTCTGGCCAGTGGGGTTGGTGGGCCCACCTTCCTGCAGCATGTTGTCGTTAAACTGGTTTCTATTGGGAAAAAAAAAACCGACGAGGCGTGTTGCTGACCAGCAAGGTCCATGGGGGGTCTGTTCGGGCTGTCCTTGGCTCGCAGGGACCCACAAACCCGATGGAACGGAGAGGATTCTCTTAGTGCTGGAGTAGCTGGAGATGTTGGCACACATGGAATCTCTGAGCATACACAGGGCCCCCTATGTGTGACAAGGACCCCAGGAGGCAGAGCATGGGCCAAGTCTGCCCGATTCTCATTCTAAACCTCGCTCTGTTGCACGTTCCGTGCCCTTCTGAGGTTTCTAATTTTCTCCGTGAATGTGTGACAGTCAGGATAATCTCCCTCATGTCCCATCACCTCTGTACCTCCCTGTACCCCAACGCATCTGAACTGTTGCCCAAACTGCGGCCACTTGTTTATATCACCAGTTCCTTTCATTTGCAAGCCCCTCCACCTAGCCTCCTGAGGTTATGAGAGTAGCCAGCAGGAGCCGGTGGCTGGCAGCTCACCCTCTCCAGGTGCAGCTGTGATGGCTCAGGTGACCATGTGGAGTGTGGACCCAAGATCCTGGTTGCCCTGTCATCCGTGGGCCTCCTGCATGAGGTTGACTCTGCAGTGCAGTGCACCAAGAGTTTGTCCCAGCAGGTAACTGGTCGCTTGCGCAGCCCTGAGGGCTGCTTCGGGGAAGCCTTCGCCATGTGGGCTTTCTTGACGTTACCTTCAGCTCTGTAAACCTGTGTGCCTGCCTGGGACACACCAGCCCGCCTTGTCGCTGGCCTCTGAAGGTTCAGTGCTATACTCCAGTTCATCAGGGTTGTAGTCAGCGTACAGAAGGTGCCTTTTACTTTACATTACTTCTGTAGAAACCTGATTATTGCCAGGTAGCTCGCCTCTTAGGGATTTCCATTGATAGTCGTGACACTGACTTCTTCATGGCTGATCCTGAGCCGTGTTACCTTTTTGTGTGTTTTGTACACTTGTGTCTGGATATGGCTATGGCTTGTGACCAGAGCATTAACTCTTGGTAATTGTGGCCACCATTTATTGAGCACACTTTGGGCCAGGCTCTGTGAGGTGCCTGATAATGCTGTTTAATTCTCTGCAAGCTTGTTTTACAAATCGGGATGCTGAGGCTCAGAGAGGCAAGTGTCTTGCCCAGGGGTAGAGCCAGACCCTGAACCCAGAGGCCTCCTGTTCCCTCCATCTCTTCCTTCCAGCTGAAAGGCACCTTGAGAGGGCAGGGAGTGGAGCAGGGGCTGATAGCCAGTGTTTCACAGTGTGCGGAGGGCAGCCTGGGCAAGCAGGCCGGGAAACATGCATTGCCTTCTTTGCTGACCTTGCTGACATGGCCTGGGCGAGTGCTCTGCACCTGAGTGGTCATGCGCCTGGGCCCTGCAGTCCCTGCATGTCCTCCTCTGGTCTAGGTCCTGGCTGCCTGTTAGTCTTTGTTTGCTTTTGCCAGGCACCTGCTGCTCGAGGAGTTATAACAAAGCAGGACTGGCTGCAGGCTGAAATGCACCTGTCACTGCCTGTGAGCGCGGCTTCTGGGTGTTCTTCCCCCATTAACCCGTTGGAATCCACGTAAAAACCTCTTGGAATTGCAGGTTCTGCGCAAGTTCTTTCCCGTGGTCCCTTAGAGGTTTTGATCATCAGTAGATGGCATCGCATTTCTAATACAGTTTCACTACTTGTAGAAAAAGAAGAGAAATTATTTAGAGCGTTATATCCTCTTCCGGAGCTTTCTCACCAGCACAGCCCCCCACACACCTGGTGTGCACCTTCTGATGAGACGCAGGCCTTCTCCCTTTTTCTGCCTCCCTCCTGACCATGGCCTCTGGTACAGCCAATGCCAGCATGTGGTAGAGACATTGCTGTGTATGGAGCTGAAGGTTTGGTGTGTTCTCAATTTATTTATTTATTGGTGACATCTGGGGCCGTGTATCTGAGATTATATTGTAGCTCTGATGTGTGAAGACCCTGTTTGCATTTGCTGCAAGGAACAAAGCGCTGCTTCCCTCAAGCCTCTGGAGGCGGAGCTTGTGGTCCCCGAGGTCACCAGGCCTACCCTGTGCCTCAGGCACACTCACTGGCCGCCTGGCTTTGGTAATCACTTTAGCCTCGCAGGACCTCTGTGCCTCATCCTTAAAGTGAGGCTGAGAGCCTTAGTTGGTTGATCTCCAGAAGTTTGCTGGTTGCTTATCAGTCAGTGCCAGACCCTGTGGTGGGCTCTAGGGTGATTGAGGAAGGTAGTCAAGAGCCCACCTCCCAAGGGCTGTAGTGGGCCGAAAGGGCCCCTAGATGTCCTTGCCAAACCCTGGAACCTACAAATGGGACCTTATTTGGAAAAAGAGTGTTTGCAGCTGTATTAAGTTAAGGTTCTTAAGATGAGATCATCCTGGATTATCCAGGTGGGCCCTAAATCCAGTGACAAGTGTCCTTATAAGAGAAAAAAAGAGAGATTTGACACAGAAAAGAAAACGTAGACACAGGAGGAGTGAAGTAAAGATGCGCCAGAGATTGGGGAGATGCAGCCACAGCCTATCCCCTGGAACCTCCGGAGGGAGCGCAACACTGCGACACCTCAATGTTGGACTTCCGGCCTCCAGACTAGAGAATAAATGTCTTGTTTGAAGCCCCCAGTGTGCGGTGCTTTTGTCCTGGCTGTCCTAGGACACTAGCACAGGCCTCATGTGGCAGGATTGCTATGAGGGCCACGTGGGACAAGAAGGGTAACCCCAGGGATGCCTGTCATGTCACCAGAGTCCTTGGTCCTAACCTCTGACCTCCCAGCAGGCCGATGCAAATGTGCCACTTACTTCCCAGCCACCCTTCCCTCCTTGCCTAAGCCGTGGATCCACATCAGACACACCCAGGCAGGCTTTCAGAGCAGGCAGGGGTGGCAGCTAAAACCGGATGACAGTTCTTGCCTCCCTCCCTCCCACACTCGAGAATGTTAAACTAGGCTTCTTGACTCGCAGGCAAGCTCCTTTCTTGGTTACGGAGATGTGAAATCAACTCCCCCCCACCCCCCACCCCGAGGCCTCATTCTGTCCCAGAACCCCGCGTCAGCTCACTGTCCTCGTTTCTCCCTCCAGGTGGGGCTGATGGCCCTCTCTGCTGTGGGCAGCTGCAGGCCTGGAGGCCCAGCTGCTCCGTGGTTCAGACAGTCTTAGCCGTGTGTGAGGTGAAGCCAGTCCCCACATTGATGTGATCCACACGCAGGTTATTTAAAGTTGGTGCAGTGGCTGCAGAGTGTGCACAGCCTTTTATCTGCCTTAAGGCTCACTCAAGTGTGTGTGTCTGCTGCCTCTCCCCCATTTATTTATTTAGATTATTTATTTAGATTATTTCCTTAAGTTATAGTTCCAAAAGTGGAGTTACAGACTGACTGTAATCCTTGGTGGTTTGCCACGGCCGCTCCGAGAAGGACACCGCATTTCTGTGGTGTCATGTCACCAGATCACCGAGTGCCTACCAGCACGGGGCTTACCAACTTGTCTTTGCTGACTTACCTGCATTCCTTCCATTTGTTCCTTTTGGTTTTCTGGTGAGGACACGCATCTCTTTATGAAGTGGTTTGCCACCTTCGTTTCCTCGCTGGCCACCAGCCCCTTCCTGGTCCTGGGAGGCCATCACTGTGGATTATCCTTCTTCATAAATGCAGGTTAAATTACGTTAGCATTTTTTTTTTCCTTTGTGATGAAGATCAGCCCTGAGCTAACATCCATACCAATCCTCCTCTTTTTGCTGAGGAAGACTGGCCCTGAGCTAACATCCATGCCCATCTTCCTGTACTTTATATGGGACTCCGCCACAGCATGGCCTGACAAGCGGTGCGTCGGTCCGCGCCTGGGATCCGAACCCAGCCTGCCAGCAGTGGAGCATGCGCACTTAACCGCTACGCCACGGGGCCAGTCCCTACATTAGCGTTTTGACAAGAGCCCAAAGCCTGAAAACTAGTCCATGGAATGAAATGCGAGCCCTTGGCCTTCAGTGCTCACGTCTCCTGGGACCCTCAGCGTTTCTTGGGGTGGTCGGATCGTTGGGTGCTCAGGTCCCAGCAGGAAAGAGCTGAGGCTTGAGATTAAGAGAAGTAGGTGGCCCAAGGCCGCGTGTTTCAGTAGCATTGAAGTCACCCAGTGAACAGAAGGAATGTACCAGCAGAACCAGCAGACCACGCTTCCAGGGGCAGAGCCTGCATTCCCTCCGTCCTGTGGTGGGAAGAGAGTGGAAATGCTGCTTGGCATCACTTGGTTGTCTCGAGCTCAGGGTATGTGGGCTCTCTCCTGCCTCCCAGCCACACCCACACCACTGCCATGTTCTCTTTGGCTCGTACAGTGCTTTAATTTTTAAGCTTAAAAGAAGAGTTGACAACATCAAAAACCAGGAGCTCGCCCGTAATAGTGCTGCTTTTGGCGAACCCTGAGAGGTCAGCAGTCTGACTTGGATCCACGTTCTCCCTGCAGAAGTGCCTGGAGCTGGGCAGGTTTCCTGTCGTCTTTCCCCGTCATCTGTCCTTGTTTCAAGGCGCCCTCCAGGAGCACCATCCCACAGCTCTGACATCTCCTTGGCCCAGCGATCCCCGGGCAGCTGTGAGGAGCCATCGTGCTCACTGGGCACATTGCTTCCCTGAATAGATATGAGGTTCAGTGACGAAGGAAAGAGAGAGATGTAAATGTTGGTGAGTCATCAGCACAGGTTGGGAGAGTGCTGAGGTAAGCTGATTCATGTTGAGTTCGAAGTTTCTTTGAGGACATTTTGGAAAAACTGTTCAACCGGCAGTCTGGTGGTTCCCCCAAGAAACCGATTCTAGGTCTGGGACTGGGTTGATAAAAGGAACCTGGAGGAAGCCCAAGGAAGGGGGCTGTGTCACCAGGTCACAGCAACCACCCCCAACTGGCCATGTTGGGACCACTCTGAGCACCACATAATCAAGTACGGGAATGAGTGAGAGCCATTGAGATACTAGGCATCCAGGAGTCGGTGATGACAATAGAGGGTTGCCTGGCCCCATCACAGAGGAGAAGGCCCCTGCCAGCCAGTGCACAGCACCTGCTGGGGCTAGAGGCAGCGTTTCCCTGCCATCATGTGAAGATAGGGTCAGGGAGGAACCCCCGGTGGATGCGGCTGTATGGCATCATGTCTACAAGTGGGATCCCCGGGGAGGGGCACAGTGTCACCTGTGCAGCGTCCCACAGGGGGCGCTTCCCTGAGTTTAATGAGGAGGAAACACCAAACAAACCCAAGATGAACGGTCTTTGGAAACAAAACAACAAAAGACAAAGGCTATGGAATGTTGCAGATGAAAGGGGACAAGACCACTAAAATGCAGTTGGGACCCTGGACTGGATCCTGTGCAGGAAAGAAGATGAGGTAAGGTTCTTATATTAAAGAAATCCCATATCCCAAGGAAGGAGGCCCTCACTGAAAGATGAGGGGTAAAGGACCAAGATGGTTCAGGAAAAATATCACATGATTTACTATATATTGTACATATGCTCACACACACACAGTAAGAACATGTGCAGACACACACAGGTGATAAAGCTGAGGCGATGTAGTATATGTTATATGTATCCTCACACACACACAGTGAGGGTCTGTACAGACACAGCTGATAAAGCTGAGCTGATTTACTATGTTATACGTATCCTCACACACACACATAGTGAGTGTGCGCAGACACACAAGTGATAAAGCTGGGGTAGTTTACTGTATATTATGTATATCCTTACACACACGTGATAAAGCCAAGAGGTAGCATGTTGGCAGTGGGTGAATCTAGGAAAAGGGTGGATTCTTTGTACTTCAATAATTCTAGCAACTTGTAAGTTTGAAATTATTCCAAATAAAATGTTTTTTAAAAATGAGATACCCCAATAAGCACATGAAAAGATGCTCAGCATCATTAGTCATTAAGGAAATACCATTTAAAACCACAGCAACTTATCACTTCACACCTGTTTGAATGGCTACTGAAAAGAATGGACAGTACCAGATGCTGGCGACATTATGGAGCCCCTGGAACACTCATACACTGCTGGAGGGAGTGCACAATGGTGCAGCCATTTGGAAGATGGTTTGATGGTTTTTATGAAGTTAAACATGCACAATCCCACTGGTAGGTACTTACCAAGGAGAGATGTGCTCACACACAGACCTGCATGCAATGCAGCCTCATAGATGGCTGCTCAAACCTGGAAATGCCCACGTGTCCATCCACAGGTGGGTGGACAGGCATGCCCTGGCCAACTGTGTAGGGAGCGACTCTGGACACACATGCAGCCTGGCCCAGCGTCAGAACCACCATGCTAAGAGAAGAATGGATACGGCAAGGCTGTGGCTGTGTGATTCCATGAACGACAGACATGTACCAACGGGATGGCAAAGAGAGGATTGGGGCCGAGGGGTTCAGGAGCTTTGGGATGTGGCTTGATGGCAGTGGTTGCTGTCTGGCTGTGTGTTTGTCAAACTCATAGAATGTACCCTCAAAAGGGTGAATTTTACTAGGTACAAAGTATGCCTTCACAAACCTGGGTTTTTAAAAAAGTAACAAAATGTTAAAAATCAAAACCAAGCATTAAGCCATCAGACTGCTTTCTCAGACATGTTATTTCTAGACCTGGGTACTTGAGCTCTGTTCTAAGAACGTTTCACCCATGATCTCTTGGTACTGTGTTCCATGTTGTTCACCTGAAAGAGGCATGAAGTTCTGACCCTCTAAACGTGGATGGACTGTGGGGACATCATGCTGAGTGAAACAAGCCAGGCCCAGAAGGACATGCATGTTGTGATTCTGTTTTTGTGAAATGTCCAGAACAGGCGAATGAATGAGTTGTGGTTGCCAGGGCTGGGGGCAGGGAAGCGTTAGGACAAAGGGGGTAGTGACTGCTTGTGGGCATAGGTGATGAGAATGTTCTGGTACTAGATAGAGGTTGTGGTTGCACAATGTTGTGAATGTGTGAAATGCACTGAATCGTTCCTTTTAAAATGGTTAACTTTACGTTACATAAATTTCACATCAAAAAAAAATTTTTTTTTGAAGGTGGTGCTAGGCTCATCTTGATTTTTGTTGGGTTTGCCAAGTGTCCTTGTGGACTTGCTCTGTGGACACAAGGGGTGTGAGCAGTGAGGCCCACCAGCTCCTTGTTCCCAGGGGCGCCCCATTGTGTCCCTGAGCTGTGTTGGGCCTGGTAGTGTGTGTGTACCTGTGTGAGGTTTGTGTGACAAGGACCAGTGGCGGAGCCCCTGGGTGATGTTTGGGCTGACCCCCACCACACCGTCTGGCTGCTGGCCCAAGCCAAGCTCTGCTCTGCCCGTAGCACTGGGTGAGGCAGGGGAGCTGCTGACTCCAGGTAGAGATGATCTTGTGTATTGTATGGGGCTCGTGAGCTTTAACAATACACGTTACAGAGGGCTGAGCAACGATAATGACCAGTGGGATACAGGTAAAATAAAACCAAAGGGTCTCTTCTTTCCAGAGATTCGTAGTTCTGTAAGTACCTCAAAATCTCTTCTGAAATGGTGAAAACAAAATGTATTCCCCACTTGGAAGGTTTTGGTTGCCTCGGCACAAAAATCTGCAGCTCAGTAAAGACAGGGCTGAGTTCTCAGTGTTGGGGTCTCTGAGGCCAGGCCAGGTCCCCACATGCAAACTGGAGAGTGAAATCAGCAAGAAGCCATCTGAACAGAGTATCAGGAAACAGACAGTTCATCCCAAATGTAAACTGTGGTGTTGGCAGAGTAGAAGTCATTCATCTGAATAGGTGAGCAGGGGGTGCTCAGAACCTGCCAGCTCACCCCTCAGCTCTTCATGCCCCACATCCCCCCAGGACAGTCAGAAGAGGGGGAGGCTTGTGTTTGTAATGTGCTGAGATGCTGACATTCATGCCACGCTTGCAGTTTTCTGGAGATTCTCTCCACTGTGTGACCTGTCCCTCATCAGTGGCCACGCCCCTAATTGCTCTAGGGGCTTGGGACTGAGCTCTGCAGCCCTGACTGGACCTGGGCTCTGCAGGGGCCCTCGGTGGGTTCAGGCAGCGAGGCTGGAGCTGGCAGCGTGTGAGCACTGGGGCTGACTTCTCGTGACCTGTGAGTGATGTCCACCAGGAGCACATGGTGTCCTCGTGGGTGTCACCTGTGCGTGGGCCAGCTGCAGGTCTACTTTTTCAGCACTTGCCACTGGCCAGTAACCCTCTCCTCATAGAGCTTCTCTGAGTGAGAGCTGCTCTCACTGCTGGCTCGCCATCTCCGCATCACCTCCTTGTTCCTCTGGGCATGACTGGGGGTTTCATCCCACTGGAGAGTGTACAGTACAAGGGAGAGTGGACAACCCACCTGTTACTTCTTAGCCACTCTTGTAAGAGTTTTCCGAGGAGCCCAATCACTTTCCACGGGAAAGGGTGCAGCCTGGGCCCTCTGCATACGGTCCCCCGACCTCTGACCACAAGAGGGGTACAGCCTCGTCTTTCTGCATATGGTCCCCTGACCATGGCAGGGGTGCGGCCTGGGCCCTCCGTGTGTGATCCCTGGGACAGGTGCACTTGGCACCAACTTCAGGCAAAGCCCCGATGGTCTACTTTGTTTCCCACGTTGCAGTCACCATCTCTGAGTTCTTGTGACGACCCCCACCCTTGGGCTGAGCCGTGAGTCTGGGTGGGCGGAGCTTCCCGTGATGGGCTGGTGAGTCACATGAGTGGTCACAGGGCTGGAGGAGCCCCTCTTACAGCCATCCTGGCCGAGGAAGGCAGCGGGACAGGGCGCTTGGGCATCTGGTCGGGGATGGTCATCATCGAGCTGAGCACTCAGTCCCCCGGGTCCCAGGTTCCCCCAGCAGGAGGAGACGATGCTGCGCTTGGAAGCAGGAAAGGTCACCAAGAGGGAGGGAGGAGGGCGAGCTAGCAGGGGCCTGGCAGAAGGACAGTGAAAGAGGCTTCTATGTGGGGGGGAAGTTCCTGTGGCGTCTCTGGGAGGCTGTGATGGGGGACTAGGTGTGGGCAGTGAGGCGGCTCAGAGCTCTTGGAAACATTCCCTCTCAGTCAGCGTGGATGCTGACGCACACGGGGTCGCTGTCCTCTCAGAAGACAAGGACCACCGATGCCACAAAGTATAGTCCTGGGGCATCAGGTCCCCGATCCCTCCAAGCCTGCTGACTGGTGTCCCCCCTCCCAAGTTACCCCGTCTCCGCTCTTGTGTCCCAGGTGAGCCTAAGCAAGGCTGGCGAGTACTGGTGGAGCGCCATCCTGGAGGGGGAGGAGCATATCGACATTGACCAGATCAACAAGGAACGCTCCATGGCCACAGTGGACGAGGAGGAGCATGCCGTGCTGGACAGGCTCACCTTCGACTACCACCAGAAGCTGCAGGGCAAGCCACAGAGCCATGAGCTGGTACGGGCGGCCTACCCTTCCCGGGCCTTCCCAGTGCCTGTGCTGGTGCAGGGTGTGGATGAGACGTGCTGGGGTGAGGGGTGGATGAGGGTGCTATGCAGGATGTGAATTAGGGTGCTATGTGGGATTTGGACAGCGGTGCTGGGGTGTGGTGTGGGTGGGGGTGCTGGGGTGAGGTGTGGACGAGATGTTGTGGGGCAAGACGTGGATGGGGGTACTGTGCAGAGTATGGACAGAGTATGCTGGGGTGGGATGTGGACAGGGAGCCTTGTTGCAGGGCACAGCTGCCCACTGGGTCCTGGTGTAGGTAGCTCTGGCCTGGTCACTTCGTTACAGCCCGGGACAGGGCACTGGTTCCACTCCCGGATAGAGAGCCCAGGTGGCAGGGCCGAGACGCCTGTCCACATGGAACCGTTAATATCGCAAATGTTCGGCAAAGGAGAGGAGAGCCAGGCCCAGCACTGCTGCAGGGCCCGTGCGGTTCTGACCATGCGGGGCCATGGGAAGAAAGTCTTTCCAAGTCACTTTTGAATGTCGGAGGCCTGAGAAGTCCACATGGCCAGTAGCCGTGGAGGGCGCAGGCGGAAGTCAACTACTGGAGATAAGGTTCACATCTGTTCGGCACAGAGCCTGCCAGGAGCAAGGAAAGGATTAGAGGGCCAGCCCCGTGGCTTAGCGGTTAAGTGCGCGCGCTCCGCTACTGGTGGCCCGGGTTTGGATCCTGGGCATGCACCGATGCACCGCTTCTCCGGCCATGCTGAGGCCACGTCCCACATACAGCAACTAGAAGCATGTGCAACTATGACATACAACTATCTAACGGGGCTTTGGGGAGAAAAAAAAAAGGAAGAGGATTGGCAATAGATGTTAGCTCAGAGCCGGTCTTCCTCAGCAAAAAAAGAGGAGGATTAGCATGGATGTTAGCTCAGGGCTTATCTTCCTCACAAAAAAAAAAAAAAAAACAAAGGAAAAGATTAGATTGTACATTCTTCCTTCCGTTTTAATAATCCCAGGAATGGCTATTTAGGGAAGAAAGCGCCAGGAGTGTGAGCCTCAGTGTGATGGGAGCAGGCCAAGTTCAAGCCCATGTCCGGGTGGGTGAATTGCTGGGTGCCACATTTCATGTGTGTCAAACACAAGACCCTGCTCCCCCCACCAGCGCCGTTTAGTTTTGTAGGTATCCCGTTTGTCTCCTGGGGGCCTTGCTGTGTGGCTCCTGTGAGTACTCTGGGCCCGTGGCCGCTGAGCGCTCCACCCTGTGCCTGTTGGTCGTCCTCCGTCTTCGCTTCATTCAGACCTCACACGCAGATGGCCTGCCTTGCCCGTGCAAGGGTGGAGGAGCCATGAGGGGAGCACTTAGTGAGCGCCCACTGCACGCAGGTCGGGTTGGGTTGGCTAGGTCGTGGACTCAGTGTAGCACCCCTGAGAAGAGGGTCGAGTTTCAGAGGTCACAGAACAAGTTCAAGGTCCCTCAGCTGCTCACGCAGCAGGGGTGGAGTGTTAACCCTGGGCCGGTTCCAGGCCTCTCTGTCATCCCTGCCCTGAGTCTCTGAATCTTCTCTCAGTCTGGCTCCCTGACCACCTGGGCTTACAGGGCTGGAACCAGGACTAAGGTCAGCCATCAGATCATGGACATCTTGCTGGTCATGTCTGTGGAAAGTGGCCACTGGCTGTACTTGCTGAGCCCGAGGGGCACGGGACTCGGAGCGCGGCTCACCTCTGCACATTTAGGCAGCAGTTTTAATCCAGTTATGCTGCATCTGCCTGTGGCCACAGGACAAAAGAGCAGTCTGAACACTGGCCCTGTGGGAGGGGCCTCATGCGGCCGTCAGAGGCGTGGGTGTCCCCGCTCAAAGTGGGCAGACTCTGAGCCATGAGGCACGAGTGGGGAGCAGGAGGTCCCTGCTGGCCCAGAGATGGGGCCAGCCAATCAGAAAGGATTAGAAGAAAGAAGAGCCTTGGAGACGCTGTAGTGTACTGGAAAGACCTCTGTGGTTGAGTCAAAAGGGGTTCTGGAAGGACTTGCCATGTGCCAGGCAGCATGCTGACCCAGGGGACATGAGTGCCTGACCGAGAGCAGTGCCCTTATGAGACCTTCATTAAACACAGAGGAGCCCAGGGCTGGCAGTACACGTGACAGGACCTAGGGGTGACCTGGAGATACTAAAAGACCGACATCTCAAGGCCATGGTATTGGAGCTGGGAGAGTGTCCGAAGGCCTGGCCTGGCACCAACAGCCACCTGGGACTCATCTGGGCTTGGCAGGGATTCAGGAAGGAGCATTCGGAGTGGCGCTGACTTCCTGAGGGTTCCACATGGAGCGTCCTCGGTACACAGTTGGTGAGGGAAGTGCAGTGTGGGGAGCCAGGTTCAGGACCAAGAGAAGAACATGAGGCACGAGAAGCTACATGAGGAGCTGGCAGAGCCGGTGCGGCCTGGCAATGAGAGAGCTGAACTTGGTGAAACTTGGCAGTGCTGAAGGCCATACAGCCATGGATGGTTTAATCCACAGTCTCTGTGATCCCTGGAGGAAAGCCAGTCTCCAGAAGAAGGAAATCAGAGCTAGAGCTTCAGCAGGACCCACTGGTGGCTTCAGATGAGGGCCGAGGGGAGGAGGGGCAGCTTAAGAAAGTAGGTAGTGATGATGAAACTGTATCATTTCTTGCGAGGTCTGGGGCAGGACCAGTGTGAGGAGTGGGCTGGGGCTCCATGTTGGAGTTTGGAGTGTGAGGGCTCATCAGACTGCCCGTGACAAGGCCGGTGCACGGGACGTTGTCGTGGCTCTGTGCTCAGAGGGTGTGAGTGCTCAGTGCAGAGCTCACCCAAGAAGCAACAGTCCTCAGATGGGGGCCTTGGAAGGAGTGAGAGAACAGGAGACCAAGGAAGAAGAGGCTTCAGAGGGAGTGGCGGGCAGGAGCTGGAGGAAGAGAGTGCAGACAGAGGCCACTGGGAAGCTTGTGGCTGTGGCGACAAGCCAGTCACCTCACAACTGTGGCCGACACCCTCCCTGGCTGGCACAGTGAGTTGGGCGGTGGGTGGGGCCCCTCGTGTTTGGCGGCTGGTCTGCAGGGCTGCAGCACCTGCTTCTCCAGGTGCTCTTTCCAAGGTCTCCGGTGTGCATTTTCTGCACCAAGTTGGGAGTAATATCAATTAACCCAAATACTCAGTGCGTGTCTTTGTCACACCTGCTGCTGTACCACTTAGGTTTGATAACAGGAAAAAGAAGGCCCCTGTCAGAAGGAGAGTCCTGAAGCCTCGTCAGACACCAGGAATTTTCCCCACTGCTCAGTCTATAGGCCTTGAGACCAGAGGTCGGTAGGGCTTGCTGCCATAGGGTAGCCCAGGCCCTGCGGCAGCGAGACTCTTGCATTTCTCCTGGTCAGAAGGAAGGGGAGATGGTCCCCAGCCCAGTGCGTTCACAGGGAAGAAGGGGGCCTGCAACACAGGGAGGTGCCTTCGTCACAGGCTGCATCCTGCAGTCCCTGGCCACGGGCTGGGATAGCTGATCATCAGCTCTGCCTCCACCGCCCAGGGGCTGTGTGGTCTGTGACTGGTGAGTCGTGGGACTTCCTGAGATATCCCTCCAAGTCACAGCTTGCATCACCCCCGGATTATCTGAGGGTGCAGGCCTTGGTGCTGCCAGCCTCCTCCCTGGGGAAGGGGAGCAGGGTCATCCCCCTGTACCTCAGTCGGCCCTGTGGGCTGTAGCCCTCAGGCCATTAGGAGTTGGGACAGAGATTCCTGGTGAGGAGGAGCCGCAGCTGACCCAGGAAGGCAGCCAGCGCTCACTGGATACAAGATGGGATGGAATCAGCATGTGAGGAGCACAGGATCGTGGAGGGTTTGCTGTCACCCCAGGTGGGTCCTCCTCTGGAGGAAGCAGAGCGGAGTCCTGCTCTGGGACGTTAACCTCTCTATTTTCTGTTTGTAGAAAGTCCATGAGATGCTGCAGAAGGGGTGGGACGCTGAAGGCTCTCCCTTCCGAGGCCAGCGATTCGACCCAGCCATGTTCAACATCTCCCCAGGGGCTGTGCAGTTTTAAAACTGAAGGAAAGGAAGCCCTCGCCGGTGGGGAGCGGGCCTGGGCTCTCTCCTGCCAGGGCCTCGCTGTCTGGTTCGCCCTCGCCAGCGTGTCTTTCGAGGGTGAACCTGGCCTCTGCCCTGACCCTGCACTTCCAGACTGTTCCAGAGCAGGGTGGGCTGAGAGGGTGTTGGAGAGCAGGGGCCGTCCCAGCAGACACAGCTCTGGCCTCTGCTGCCCCCGTCACCCGAGCTCTGCCGGCTGCTGTTCGCGCTTTGCTTGCTTTTCTTGTTCCGGGGGCGGGGCACGGGCGCCAGGCCGGCTGTTGAAGCTGGGCAGAGGGGCTGCGCTTCTGGGCAGTTTGAGGAACGTTCAGTCTTGACCTCTTGCTGGGCACATTATGTGCAGTCTCGCTTCTCTGCTTGTAAGCGTCCAGTGCCTGCCTTGGCCTCGTCGCAGAGCAGCGGAAACTGGAGTCCTGATTGCCAGATCTGGATGTTGAGAGAGGGTCTCATGGCCTCAAGCACAGCAGGATCTGTCTGTCCTCTGACCAGGCGGCCCTGCTCCCACCGGACCCGGCGCTTTCTTCTCGTGGGACTGGTTCTCGTCCAAGTGCACCAGGCCGGGCTCCCTCAGAAGACCGCAGTCCCTGGGCCCTTCTTGCCTGAGGCCTGACCATGCCACACACAGCTCACAGCTCTGCTCCCACAGCTCTGCTCTCATCGCTTTCCCAGGGCCCGAAGCCTGCACCCCAATCCTAGAGGGCCCTGTGTGCACGTCTCCAGGACTGTGGGGCTGCCCTGGTGGGCGGGCACCTTGAAGGTCTCCACACCCAGGAACCTGCTCTCCTGGGCTCTGCCTGCTCGGCTGGGGGAGGAGGAGCCTGGTCTGGGTCGTGGTCCTTATGGAGGCTTCCGCCCTCACCTGTGTAGGTGGGAACTGGTTCATCACAGTCTGACTCACAGGGTGACTGACAGCTCTATAAGAAGCATCCCTGGGTCCCTGGTCACTTTGAGCTGGAGGTGCAGATACTAGGTGGCTGGCGGGAGTACCGCCAAGGGGACACAGAGCCGTGTTGTCTGCATTCATCACTGAGGCTGCTCATAGAGCTGCCAGGACCGTTCTTCAGGGTCCCCAGGATTTTCACGCCTATCCCACATAACAAAAGGTCTCATGGCAGATGTCTGCCTGAGAACCATTCTCATGTCTCCACCTCATCCCCTCTCCCACCCGGTGCGGGGGTCTTCCAGAGTGACAAGGTGGGCTGTGGCACACCAGCACCTCGGCTATTTGGTTGACTTCGGAAGCTGTGGACTCCGTGGTCAGTTGTCTTCTCTTGCCTGATTTTATTTTCAGTGTTGCATCTCTTCCCACCCTGCCCACTCTAACAGTAGCATACCCTATCTGGGAGTGGTGGGCTGGGGGTCACTGGTCGCACACAGCTGATTGCAGGTCAGCCTTGCCGTCTTGTGGATATCCTCTGCCCCTTGCTGCCGGCCTGGGCCCTGGAGCTGGTGTGCTCTACCTGTTTTCTCTCTTTAGACACGACAGCAGCAAATTGGCCCCTGAGCTCCATCAGCTGAGGTCCGCAGAAAACAGGGTGCCCACCTGCGAAGTTGCCTCGTCTCCAGTGTTGGTTTGCAATAAATCTGTATTTAAGCACTTCTGGGTCTGTGTGTGACATTTGCTGCCGAGTTCTCTGTGTGTGTGTGGTCATTACCCAAATTCTAGCCGTGAGGTCCCTGGCCCACGTACACAGCAAACGCCAAAATGAGGAATTCCTAAATATCTCCTAAAGATGTTTCCCATCCAGCCTGCACGTTGGCAAGACTACACACAGCTTTTAGAAATCTAATAAGCTTTTGATCAGGAAAAAAGAATTGTAGCTGTGCAGCTTACAACCATTTCCAGCAGGTCTGAAAACCCCAGGTGAGCGCAGGACGCAGAACACTTCAGCTGGAGGGCTCTTGGCACCCCGTTTGCCTGCACTGGCCCCGGAACGCTGGCTCATGTGTCTGCCTGCACCCCCTCCAGGCACCACAGGTGTCTGACCGTCCCCTTCCTCAGTCCCATCGCTGTGTTGGGCCGCACTCAATGGACAGAACCTGGTGGGTATTTCCTGATGAGCTTTTCTTGAACGAATGAAGAATGCTTAAATGGCTGAATGGCAGCGTTCCTGAGCAACCTCCCAGGACTAGAAATAAGCTGCCAGGAAGGAGAGCCAACAGTTTGCCCCCAAAGCGCACGGGAGAACAGTCAGGGGTGTTCTGTGTGGAAATGTGTCTGGGAGGCAGCAGCTGCCATACAAAGACCTGACCGCCCAGAACACAGCCTGGGGAACAGACCCAACCCACCTCCAATCTGCTCCCAGGGCGGGCCAGCTGGCAGCGAGCTTAGCCCCGGATGGGGTGGCTCATTTTCACTGATAAAGAGAGTGAAGTTGTGGGCGCAGAATCTGGCCAGCCCTGGGTAAGCACTCTCCCCCTTGGTCAGAGGGCGGGCGCCAGAGCAGAGCACGTGCCCAGGATGGTGGGGCGCACATGTGGGACCAGGCCTTGTGGTCTGGGAGGCAGGTCGTCTGAGCCGGGCCGCTGTTGGGCGTGCTTTCCCTGGACACCAGGTTGGAGCTTTCGTGGCCACCTGGTGCCCACGTGGATGTGGTTGGGAAGCTGGAGCCTCTCCTGCCAGTCTCTGTCATGACCCCAGTCAGGGACAAGAAAAAGTAGTCTCAGACTCAGCTTACCCCTCAGCCAGCCCTCACGAGTATGTTTTTGTTTTAGTCTGTCTATCTTGGTTTTATTCTTCACGACTGAAGGTTGAGTGCACTGGCCTGCCTTCAGAGGGAGGAAGGGTCTGTCAGGTGCCCGGTGGGGCCTTAGATCTGCCCTGCCCTCCTCTCAGCTCCGGGCTGCCCTGGGAAGCTGCCTGCTTGGAGGGTGTCAGGAGGATGGGCTGGGTTCATGGAAGCTCTAGCTTCCCTTGGGAGAGTGCAGCCCCCAGGACTCAGTTTTGCTGTTGCTGAGGGGATGGGTCAGTGTGGTGGAACAGAGTCACGCTCCCATGTAGATAGAGAGCCCAGTGGGCCTGATGTGGCCATCTTCCCCGAAGCAGGCCCTATAGGAGGCCCATGCAGGAGAGATGCCTGGACCCACAAGTGAGTCAGGGATTCTCCAGGAAACCCAGGCCAGGCCTTCCGCTACTTCTGTCCTGGTTCCTCCTGGGAGAGACCCTAGGCTTTTTTGCCAGAGCTGGATGGGGCCTTAGGGACATTTTGGGCCAACCCCTCGCTGTACCATGGCCACAGAGGAAGTGATGCCCCCAAGGCACGAGTGGGCCCCACTCCTGCCTTGTGCCCTGGGTGGCCCAGTGGTTCCTCCTGCCTCTGGTACCCGTGGGACACCCTCCCACCCCCGGCACTGGCATACGTTCCGCAGATGGGTGATGGGAGGAGTGGGGGGAGAGGCCCCCAGTCATTCGCCCACTGAAATCCTAACAACTCAGATGTTCCAAGAGAAGGACTCTGAAGGGCAGCTAACTCATGTGTAAGCCACCTGGCTGCTGGGTGCTCCCTAATGAGGGCTCCCCGTGACGGGGCCCCCTTGTCACTGGACGGGGCCACCAGAGGACAGGGCATAGAGGTGGCACAGCTGGGGGCTTTGGGGAGGCTCCTCCTGCAGGGAATAGGGGCCTGCTCCTTGAGGGGCAGGGCAGTGAGAAGCTGCCCAGGTCATGACTTTCCAGGGACTGGGGTCTGGGCTGTTGTGTGACCTGGCAGTCTCTGGTGGGCCTGGACTCGGGAAGACTGCTGAGCTGCAGTGTGGGAAGTCAGGAGCCACCACAGATAGCGGTGCCTGGCCCGCAGAGCATGCTCCACAGTGGTGGCGCAGGGAGTTTGGGGTTAACAGAGGCTGGGCAGGGGCTGCAGAGCTGGGGTTAGGGGGGCACTTCAGGTGGGGAAGGCACCAGCAGCCCCATGAACACCTGTCATGGTCAGGCAGGCCCTCAGGGGGAGGTGGAGGCTGGGAAGGTGCAGGAGCACCAGGTATGTTCTCCCGCAGCCCTGCTGGGGCCAGATGTCCTGCGTCTTCTCAAGATAAACACCCCGTTCCTGTGTCTTGGAAGCAAAAAGAACATTAGTGGCCACTCCGAGCCTCCTGTGTGCAGGGGTTTGTGCCGACTCCCACACACATCACCATGAATGCTTCTCAGCAGCACAGGCACCAGGAGAACTTACTTGAGATGTGACGTAGTGGACTGCAAACTCTGGGGTGGGAATTCTGATGAACCCCCAAAGTCTGGGAAGCACTGATCTGAATGGCATTGCGAGTGGGTCCTGCCCAGCGCTGTGGAGCGCCTGGGGTCCAACCATTTGGCTAGCCATGGGTTTAGGACCCTCACTGAATGAGCAGCCATGGGACAGGGGAGGGTGCTGGGGTGTCCCAGACCCAGAGAGGGTGGGTGCCTTCCTGTGCTCTAAACCGCCCCCCCCAGCCTTACTTACAAGCAACTCGGGATCCAAGCGTGGGGTGAGGAAGGAAAAGGGAGAGGAAGCCTTGGGCAGGTAGGAGTTTTGCACACCCTGTCTCTAGACCACTCTCTTGCCAAGAGGTGGGACACGGGGTCCTTGGGGACTCCATCAGAGGCCTCCCCTGGTGGACCCCTGGGGAGGACCCATGAATCCACTGACCTCGTCTCACTTGCTGTGAAGCCTCTTTTGGGCTGGTTTCCTCAGAGAGACGCCTGCCCAGCTGGGGACTGCCCTGAGGGCCAGGTATGTCCTGCCTGTCTCTAGACATGAGCACCTAGTGGCAGAAGTGGGCCCTCGTGTTCAACCCCTTGGTTAAGTGGAAGGCAGGCAGTGTTTCTGGAGCATTCCATTGCAGTCTGTTGGACCAGACAGCATTAGAAGTCATGCAGGGCATCCTGGGTACCCCCTCAGATGGATCAGCACCCACGATGCCAGTCACAGGTGTTTATGGCTGCTGTAAGCAACGCCAGTCTCCGGAACCTCCAACTACCTGGGTTAGTGACCCAGTTAAAGCATAAAGATAAGGACCCAGGCCGACAGGGCTGGGGATGGACTCAGGAGGCCAGGTGGAGCCCACACATCCCGCGCACCCCAGAGCCGGGTCAGGCCTTGGATTTGACCCCAAATTCCCAAGGGCTCCAGCAGGGAGGAGCCAGCTGGGGAGGGCAGCCTCACAGAGACCCAACCAGCCTCTGCATGTCCTCCTTCCCCTCCTCCCAACCTTCTCTCCCTCTTCATCTCCCCAGCCAGTCCCAGCCCACTGCATGTGGTCCTCAGGACCCTGGTCCACCTGCTCCACCAGGAAACTCGAAGCCAGTGCCAGCAGGAAGGTGCAGACCCGGGCCCAGGTGTGCGGGGTGGCAGGTCCCACAAAACCACCTGTCGACCCTTCCAGGGGCATTGTGACCCCACAGACCCCATACCTTGCCCCGCCCCTCACCGTTGTCTCCACACCTGAAGAGGTAGGCACACCTGCGGGTCTAGCCGGAGGCTGCCACAGGGAGGTGGAGAGGGCCTGTTTCCTGTGCCTCAGCTGCAAAACGACCAGTGCTCGGTGGGAAGGGCTGATGGTGCCTGCAGCCCCTCTAGGAATCCCTCCCATGGGGGATCAGTATCAGGGGGAACACTGCCCTCCACCTGCTGGCCTCCTGGAGCTGTGCAGACCCCTCCCTGCCAGAAGCCAGACTGAACCCAGGACCATCCCCCCTCCACCTGCGGCGCATGGCCCTGCACCCTCCTCTGCTGGCCCCTCATGATGCAGCCACCGGAGACCCTGACAAATGTCACCGCTCCGCCCAGGCCTGGTCTCCTCCCTTCCGCCCTCCCTCCTCCTCCGTTCCCTCCCCCTTCTCCATCCCCTCCCCCTCCTCATCCCTCTCCGCCTTCCAAGGAGGGGTGGGGCAGAGTGGGAGGCAGAGTGACAGCCCCCAAAGATGTCCTAGTCCTTGGAACCTGTGACCTTGCATGGCAGAAGGGACTTGGCAGATGGATTATGTGAAGGATCTTGAGATGGAAGGATTGTCCTGGATTCTCCAGGTGGGCCCAATGTCATCACAAGGGTCCTCATAAGAGGGGGCAGCAGGGTCCGAGTCAGAGAAGGATATGTGGCCATGGAACCAAAGGTTAGAGAGATGTACTTTGAAGGTGAGGGAAGGGGCCATGAGCCAAGGAGGCAGGAAGCCTTCAGAAGCTGGAAAAGGCAAGAAATGGATTCTCCCCATTGATTTTAGACTTCTGACCTCCAGAACTAAAGATAATAAATTTGTGGTGTTTTAGGCAACTGAGTCTATGGCAGTTGGTTACAGCAGCCCCAGAAACTCCTTGAGGTGGTAGGGTTGTGGCCTTGGGGACACGGGTGGTGGTGTACGTTTATTTGCCTGGTGGTGTTGGAGGATTGCTCCCAATGGCTGTTCCTTTTGCCCTGGAGCAAGTCTTGTCAAGTAGCAAGCCAGCATGGCCTGTATGGTCATCTGTACCTCTCACTGACACACGTGCTGCCTCAAGGTCTAAGGTCCAGACCCTGGCCCACCTTGCCCCTCCCTCACTGTATCCTTGGGTGAGTGCCTTCCAATCCTAGCCTCCATTTGCGCTCAGCTTGGAGGATCCCAAATTTGAGCCTCCATCAAGTGGGTCCTGGCAGAAAAGATATGCCATTCTCCATTGGGTCTGAAGAGTCTGAGGGACTCAGGGAGCAACTGTTGATGGAGGTGTGGCAGATCAAGGGGACCCACAAGTATGGTGAGGGATGGGGAGTACAGTGTGAGCAAAGCCTGGTATGGGGGGCTGCAGTCACACAGGGGTGCCAGCGCAGGGAGGGTACGGGGTGCCTTGACTGCTCTCTCATCCTGCCCTCCCACTGGCTGACCCCTCAGGAAGGCAGGGAAGGCAGGAGCCTGGATATGCTCCACACAGGCCAGCCTGGAGAGCGCGGAGCAGGGGAAGGGAAGGGAGAGAGCTGGAGGGTGAAGCCTCCCAAGAGCCCAGGGGCTGTCTTCAACACCTGGGCAAACATCATCCTAGACATGTTTCTGGGATTCACTTTTAACTTCTTATCTTGAAATAATTATAGAGTCAAAGGAAGTGAAGAAGTGTCCCATGCACCCTCCACCTAGCTCTCCCAGTGGCTGCAGTACAACATCCCACCAGGGAATGGACATTGGTGCAACCCACAGACCTCATTCAGAGTCCACCATCTGCATGCCCATGTGTGTGCATGTGCAGTGCCATGTGGTTTCATCACATGTGACTCCGTGTACCTGCGACCACAATCAAGACACTGAAGTATTGGGTCGCCACAAGTTCTTTATAGGCACCCCCATCCCTAAGCCCTGGAAACCACTCATCTGTTCTCCCTTGCTGCAATCACATTATCTAATGAGTGGCATGTAAATTGATTATGCAGCATGTATCTTTTTGAGATTGGCTTTTTCACTCACCATACCTTGCTTGAGGTTCATCCAAGTTGCTGTGTGTGTCAGTGGTTCATTCCTTGTTATTGCTGAATAGTATGGCCTGGACATGGATGGACCACAGTCTGTTTAACCATCCACCATCTGAGGGCATCTGGGTAGCTTCCAGTTTTTGTCTATTGCAAATAAAGCTACTATGAACATTTGTGTACAGGTTTTTTGTGCCAACATAAGTTTTCATTTCTTTAGAGTAAATACCCAGGAGTGCAATTGCTGGGTTTCATGTTTAAGTGCACAGGTAACTTAATAAGAAACTGACAAACTGTTTTCCAGAGTGCTGCACCATTTCACATCCCCACCAGCAATGTAGGAGACCTGACATCTCTACGTCCTTGCCACATTTGGTGCAGTGATAGGCAGAATGACAGCCCCACAGGTGTCCACGTCCTAATCCTCAGAACCAGCGCATAGCTCATGCAAAGGGGATTAAGATTACAGATGGAATGAAAGAATTAGTTGTTTCACTCTAAAATAAGATTGTTCTGGATTATCTGGGTAGACCCAATATCATCACAAGTGTTCTTTAAATGTGGAGGTGGGAGGCAGAAGAGTCAGTGTCAGAGTGATGCCATGTGAGAAAGGCTCCACCAGCCATCACTAGCTTTGAAGATGGAAGGGGCCATGAGCCAAGGAATGCAGGCAGCCTCTGGAAGCTGGAAAAGGCAGAGAAAGGATTCCTCCCCAGATTCTCTAAAGGAACACAGCCCTGCCAACACTGAGTCTAGCCCCTCAAGACTCATCTCAGGCTTCTGACCTCCAGGACTGTGAGATAATAAGTTTGGTTGTTTTAAGCCACTAAATGTGTAGTAATTTGTTGCAGCAGCGATAGGAAATTAATACAGCCAGTCAGTATTTTGTATTTTAACCATTCTGACAGGTGTGTGCTGGTATCGCATTGTCGTTTAATTTGCATTTCCTCAGTGGTCAATTATGGTGGACATCTTGTCACATGCCTCTTGCCATCCATATGTCTTCTTTGGGGGAATGTCTATCAGGTCTTTTGCCCATTTTCTAATTGGATTGATCGTTTTAATATCAAGTTTAAAATTTTTTTTTATATTCTAGATAAAAGCTCTTTGTCAGGTATATGATTTGTACATATTTTCTCCCAGTCTATAATTAATCTTTTCATCCTTTTAATGTAGTCTTACTGAGAGCAAAAGTGTTTAATGTTGATGAGGTCCAATTTATTAAATTTTTCTTTTATGAATCATGCTTCCAGTGTCAAGTCTAAAAAATCTTTACATAATCCTAGATCTCAAAGATTTTCTCCTATTTTTTTTGCTAGAAGTTTTATCATTTATATTTTACATTTAAGTCCATGATCCATTTTGAGTTAATTTTTGCATAAGGTGTGAAGTTTAGGTTTTAAGGTTTTTTGTTTTGTTTTGTTGCCTATGAATGACAAGGTTCACCTCATGAAGACTGGGAGAGGTGGTTGTTTCATCTACTGTAATAGAAACCAACACAGAGAGTGAAGCAAAATTAAGAAACAGAGGAATATGTTCTAAAAGAAAGAACAAGATAAAACCTCAGGAAAAACCCTTAATGAAATGGAGATAAGTAATTTACCTGATAAAGAGTTAAAAGTAATGGTCATAAAGATGCTCACTGAACTGGGGAGAAGAATGGATGAACACAGTGAGAACATCACCAAAGAGACAGAAATCACCAAATCGAAGTCACAGAGCTGAAGAATACAATAATTGAACTGAAAAATACACTAGAGGGATTCGACAGCAGACTAGATGAAGCAGAAGAAAGGATGAGTCAACTCAAAGACAGGGCAGTGAATCACACCCAATCAGAGCAGCAAAAAGAAAAAAGAATGACAGAAATGAAGATAGCTTAACGGACTTATGGGACAACATCAAACAGATTAACATTCACATCATAGGGCTCCCAGAAGAAGAGAGAGAGAGAAAGGGGCAGAAAACTTATTTAAAGAAATAATGGCTGAAAACTTCCCTAACGTGGGGAAGAAAACAGACTTAAGATCCAGGAATCCCAGAGAGTTCCAAATGAGAGGAACCCTAAGAGACCCACACCAAGACACATTATAATTAAAATGTCAAAAGTTAAAGACAAGTAGAGGATCTTAAAAGCAGCAAGAAAAAAACAACTAGTTATACACAAGGGAACCCCCATAACACTATCATCAGACTTTTCTGCAGAAACTTTACAGGACAGTAGAGAGTGGCATGATGTATTAAAAGTGCTGAAAGAAAAAAACTTCCAACCAAGAATACTCTACCAAGCAAAGTTATCATTCAGAATTAAAGGAGAGAGAAAGAGTTTTCCAGACAAGCAAAAGCTAAAGGAGTTCATCACCACTAAATCAGCCTTACAAGAAATATTAAAGGGACTTCTTTAAGCTGAAAAGAAAGTGTGCTAACTAGTATCAAAAATACATATGAAAGAAAGAATAAATCTTACTGGAAAGGTAAATATATAGTAAAGGTAGTGGATTAATCACTTGTAAAGCTAGTATGAAGGTTAAAAGACAAAAGTAGTAAAAATAACTATAACTACAATAATTAGTTAAGGAATACACAAGATAAAAAGATGTAAAATGTGACATCAAAAATCTAAAATAGGGGCCGGCCTGGTGGTGTAGTGGTTGAGTTCGTGCGCTCCGCTTCAGAGGCCCAGGGTTGGCAGGTTCGGATCCTGGGCATGGACATACATACCGCTTATCAAGCCATGCTGTGGCAGGCATTCCACATATAAAGTAGAGGAAGATGGGCATGGATGTTAGCCCAGGGCCAATCTTCCTCAGCAAAAAGAGGAGGATTGGCAATGGACGTTATCTTAGGGCTGATCTTCTTCACCAAAAAAAAAAAAAAAAAAAATCTAAAATAGGAGGGGCTGGCCTGGTGGTGTAGTGGTTAAGTTCATGTGCTCTGCTTTGGCAGCCCAGGGTTCATGGGTTTGGATCCCGGGCATGGACCTACACACTGCTCATCAAGCCATGCTGTGGCAGTGTCCCACATATTAAAATAGAGGAAGATTGGCACAGATGTCAGCTCAGGGACAATCTTCCTCAAGCAAAAAGAGGAAGATTGGCAACAGATGTTAGCTCAGGGCCAATCTTCCTCACACACACACACACACACACAATCTAAAATAGGAGAGAGATTAAAAATGTAGAGCTTTAGAATGGAAAATTAAGTTGTTATCAACTTAAAATAGGTTGTTATAGATATAAGTTGTTATATGTAAGCCTCATGGTAACCACAAAGCAAAAAACTATAGTAAATACACAAAAAATAAGAAAGAAATCTAAGCATACCACTAAAGAAAGTCATCAAACTTCAAAGGAAGAGAGCAAGAGAAGAGAACTAGCGAACAGCCAGAAAACAATTAACAAAATGGCAATAAGTACATACCTATCAATAATTACTTTAAATGTAAGTGGACTAATTTCTCCAATCAAAAGACATAGGGTGGATGAATGGATAAAAAAATGAGACCCAAGAGAAATAAAAAATACTCTGAGACAAACAAAAACAGAAATGTAATATACCATAATGTATGGGACGCAGCAAAAATAGTCCTAAGAGGGAAATTCATAGTTATACAGGTCTACCTCAAGAAACAGGAAAAACCTCAAACAATCTAACTTTACACCTAAAGGAACTAAAAAAAGAATAACAAATGAAGCCCAAAGTTAGTAGAAGGAAAGAAATAAAGATCAGAGCAGAAATAGGTGAACTACAGACTAAAAAGAATAGAAAAGATCAATGATACTAAGAGCTGCTTCTTTGAAAAGGTAAACAAAATTGACAAATTTTTAGCTAGCTTGACAAATTTTTTTCACCAAGAAAAAAAGAGAGAAGGCTCGAATAAAGTCATAAATGAAAGAGGAGATGTTATAAGTGATAACTCAGAAATACAAAGGATCATAAGAGACTACTACAAACAATTATACGCCAACAAATTGGACAGCCTAGAGGAAATGGATAAATACCTAGACACATACAGCCTACCGAGACTGAATCATGATGAAATAGAAAATATGAACAGACCAATTATTAGTAAGGAGATTGAATCAGTAATCAAAAACCTCTCAACAAAGTCCAGGATCGACCAAACATTTAAAGGATTAATGCACATGAATTCTCCCAAACATTTAAAGAATTAATGCTAACCCTTCTCCCACTCTTCCAAAAAATAGAAGAGGAAACACTTCCAAACTCATTTTACGAGGCCAGCAATACCATGATACCGAAACCAGACAAAGACACTACAAGGAAAGAAAATTACAGGCCAATATCCCTGATGAACATAGATGCAAAAATTCTCAACAAAATAATAGCAAACTGAATTCAACAATATATTAAAAAGGATCATATACCATGATCAACTGGGATTTATTCCAGGAATGCAAGGATGGTTCAGCATCCAAAAATGAGTCAATATGATACACTATTTTAACAAAATGAAGGATAAAAATCCTATCATTATCTCAATAGATGCAGAAAAAGCATTTGACAAAATTCAACATCCATCTATGATAAAAACTCTCAACAAAGCAGGTATAATGTTTACCTTGTAGAAAATATTTTTTACTTTATAGAAAATATTTGTTTTTCTAATGATAAAAGAAACTTACAAAACTTGTTTGCTGAGATTTTGTATTTCTTCCTTTGTTTCAAGTGAATTTGTAATTGTTTGCTGCAGCATTTTTATGATGACTACTTTAAAATACTTGTGGGATCATTCCAACATCTGTTTTGTCTTGGCATTGTCATCAGTTGATTGTCTTTTCTCATTTGAATTGTAGTTTTCCTGGTTCTTGGTGTGACAAAGTATTTTCTATTGTATCCTAGATATTTTGGTTGTTACGTTTGGAGAGTTTTAATCCTATTTAAGTCTTCTATTTTAGCAGGCAGTCACCCTCTTTAGGTTTAACATACAGATTCTGACCTACTTTTGTAGGTTGTGGTTCCAGTCTTTAGTTTTCAGGTTCCTTGCATGGTGGTACTGCCTGCGCAAGCAAGCCTGGGGCTCTGCATGGCACTAGGTGGAGGCGGGGAGACAGAGGGTCCATGACGCTGTCTCCCCTGGTGTCTGGTAGGGAAACACAGTACCAGCCCTGTTGGGCCTCCTGCTCCTGTCCTTTGGCCCGAGAGCAGCTTCTTCTGTTGTCCATCTGTTTAGCCGATACCTGGTGGCAGCTTGGGTTGCAGGCCTCTGTGCCCAGCCCGGGGTATGTGGGACATGAAAAGACAACCCACGGATGCACAGCATGTTGATCTCAAGTCCTGAGGCCCCTAGCCTGTCTGCTGTCTGCTTTACAGCTTTCAGGATCCTTTTATGGCTATCAGATTATGTCCTGGGAGGAGGAGCTGGGACAATGCGCCATCCTGCTCTGGAACTGGAAGTCCAGTTCTGGGAGGGTTTACCATCACGATATTTTATCTGTAAAACAAGGAACCATGATGGCTCCTAGATGACAGCCTGGCAAGTGGCAGCCCACACAAACGGCACTGGGGCTTTAGCCTGCTGGAAGGTTCTGATCATTGTGAGGGGTGGCGAGAAGGCAGGCAAAGCAGAGATGGAAGAGTGATCCAGAGCATCCCACAGCTATCAAGAGCTTGCTGTATGCCCACGTGTAATAGGGACCCCTGGGCTCACAGATCTGCCAGTCTGATGGGGCACAAAGTGCCAGGGGCTGTTGCAACACAGCATGGAAAGTGCAAAGGCTCTGGGATGTGGAGACAGAGGGATGAGGAAAAGGAGAAGAGGCAGTGAGGAGAGGAGGGCGAGCTGACCCTCGCCTCTGAGCCCCAGCATCCACTGAGGGCTTCCTCATGGACCTGGGGGTTGACATTCCTCTCTGGAGGCTCCTAGGATGCCCTTCCCCACCCCAGGGGCTCAGAGACCTCTGCAAGCAAGAAGGGAAGGCTCTGGAGAAGGGAAGGCAGAGCCAGGCATGGGGCCAGGAGGAGCGTCTTGGGGGGTGGGGGAGCGGGGTCCTCAGGTGGTGCCGGAGGAGGCCACTTTTCTCAGCCGTTCGAGTCCCAGGGATAAAAATACCAGTTTGCAAGATCAGCTGCTAATCTTGTTGCTAGGTAGAGTTCAACCCCAGAAGTGCCGTTTTGTGCTAAGCTTGGCTAAACAGCTTTTCCTGGGAATCAGACTCTCAGCTTCAGGCCTGGGTCTTAAAGGAGGCACAGGGAGACAGGAGCTTTGCTCACCCTTCCAAGGGGACAGCCTGGTTATTATCCCCCTGCCAGACAGACAGATGGGCACATCACGCCCGAACTGTGGAGGGGCCAGGGACTGGCTGGGTGGGCTGGTGGGGGGGGACACCACGGTGAGCTGTGTGTCCTGGGCAGAGGTCCTAAGGCCAGAGGAACAAGGCAGAGAGGTGGCCTGGACACCGTTGAGGCAATCTTCTAGGGGAAAGAACTCCTGCCCCCATCAGTCACCGAGGCCTCTGTGCAGGGCCTGACCCGTGAGATGACCCGGATGGAGGTGAGCAGGGAGCATGTCCAGCTGAGGGGTGGGACTGGGCGGCTGGGAGCCCTAGGGGACTGTGAGCCCTGGAAGGGTGGGGGAGGGTGTTACGAACCAGGTAAGGGGCTGAGGCAGAGGTGCTTGAGGGCTCCACACAGAAAGGCCAGGAACTGCTGACTTGGCCACAGCGTACGGAGGCATCTTAATGACTATAATTAAAATGCCAAGGCAGGTCTACAGCGATCAGATGGCTGCTGAATCCTGGTAAAGGGCTGCAAGTGCTTGAGACAGGGGGACGCAGGGCCAGCCGGGCCCTTGGGGTCCTGTGACCAGGAGAGGGACACTGTTCACAGCCCTCCTGGGGTGCTCACCCTCCAGTCCTCACAAGGACAGTTTTAGGACCTCCTCCCTGACCCCGCTTTTGCACCCACAAGTCCTGCACTCTGCTTCCTCTGGCCCCCACCCTGCTGGTCAGGGGAGCCCAAGCTTCCCAGGCAGAGGCCCACCTGGGTCCACACAACAGTGGCACCAGCTGGACTGGCTCCAGCCCTCTGCTGCCAACCCAGGGCCTCAGTGACACAGAGGGGGCCGGAGGTGTCCCCAGAGACCTGTATGCAGTCTATCAGCCACAGTCCTCACCCACCGCCTGCCACCTTCTCTTTTCTGGCCACTGTTGTCAATGTCCTCTGCCCAGCAAGACCACCAGGGTCACCTCTCCAGGGCCTCTGCTAACAGTGCCATGGGAGGATGCTGACACCCCTGCCCAAAGCTCCTGCCCCTCCAAATGTGGCCACTCCGTGTCCAGGAGCCATGTGGTGTTTTGCACAGAGAGAACTTCCTATCCTTCCACCCACAAAGAGGCCTCATGCAACGGGCCAGTGCAAATCTGATCTCCTGAGAAGCTGTCCATCGGTCCATAGGCTCAAATCCCAGTTGGAACTCAAGGTGGGCTTGTCAGCAAATGAGCCCATGCCCAGCCCCAGGCTGGCCCAGCAGCAGGAAGACCCCAGACTCCTGGCCAGCTCCATTCATGCCAAGGGACAGGCCGAGTCCCAGCACCCCCTGCAGAGAAGGGACCCAGGTGGAGCTGGTCATTGGCCTCACCCAGGGGTCCACTGGGCCCGCCCCTGCTCCTGCCTTCCTTCTGGGTTTCCATCTCCCTCCAGGGAGAGAAGCAGGTGAGGGGGCTGCCAGCTGTGGGCTATTCCTTCTTGGGACTGATCTGCCAGAATTAAAGAGCAGCATTTGGGCTTGGGGCCAAAGTGGAGAAAAGTTGATGAAAGAAGACCCTTTATTACCTAAAATGCGACACTGTGGAGGAGAAAGAATCCTGGACCTCGGCTAAATGTTTGATTTAGTGCATGACCCTGGCAGTGCAGGAGTCTGGCTGGCAGCCACGGGAGGCCATGGGAGGGCAGCATATTTGCTTCCCTGGAAGCAGGAGGTGGGGCTGCCAGGGCTGTCCCCCTCCTACAGGCCACCAGCTGTTCTTTTTGTTTGTTTGTTTTAATAACAGCTTTTTTGAGGTATAATTCACATAGCATAAAATTCACCCTTTTAAAGTGTACAATTCAGTGATTTTTAGTGTATTCACAGAATTATACAATCATCACCACTAAGTTTAGAATATTTTTATCACCCCAAAAAGAGACCTCGTACCCATTAGCAGTCACTCCCCATCACCTCCCACCCCCTCACCCATCACCAGGCCTAAGCAACCACTGATATACTTTCTGCCTCTATAAATTTGCCTGTTTCATAGGATGAAGTTGGACCCCTACCTCACACCATACACAAAAATTAACTCAAAATGGGTCAACAATCTAAATATAAGAGGTTAAAGCATTAAACTCTTAAAAGAAAATGTAAATCTTCATAACTTTGGATTTGATATTGGCTTCTTTGATATGATGCCAAAAGCACCAGCAACAGAATAAAAATATAGATAAAATGGACTTTATTACAATTAAAAACTTTTGTGCATCAAAAGACGTTATCAAGAAAGGAAAATACAATGTACAGAGTGGAAGAAAATAAGGGTTTAGTATCCAGAATGTAGAAAGAACTCCTATAACTCAAGAACAAAAAGACAAACCAATTAAAATATGGGAAAGGACTTCAATAGACATTTCTTCAAAGTAGATATACAAATGGCCAACAAGCACATGGAAAGAGCCTCAATATCATTAGTCAATAGGGAAATGCAAAAACCACACAGAGATACACTTCACATGCAAAAATGGCTATAATTAAAAAAAAAAAAAAAAGGAAAATAACAAGTGTTGGTGAGGATGTGGAGAAATTGGAACACTTGTATATTGCTGGTGGGACTGTAAAATGGTGCAGCTGCCATGGAAAACAATTTGGTGTTTCCTCAAAAAGTTAAACATAGAATTACCATATGACCCTGCAATTCTACTCCTAGATATATACTCAAATGAATTGAAAACAGGGACTCAAACAGATACTTGTACATCATTGTTCATAGCAGCATTATTCACAATAGCCAAAAAGTAAAAACAATGGAAATGTCCATCAACTGATGAATGGATAAACAAGATGTAGTCTTGGAGGTAGAATATCATTCAGCCACATGATGGAATATCATTCAGCCACAAAAAGGAATGAATTTCTGATACATGCTACAACATGAATGAACCTTGAAAACATTATGCTAAGGGAAATCAGCCAGATGCAAAAAAGGACAAATAGTGTATGATTTCACTTATCTGAAATATCCAGGATAGGCAAACTCATAGAGACAGAAAGTAGATTAGAGGTTACCAGGGGCTAGAGGGTTGGGGGATGGGGAGTTATTGCTTAATGACTACAGAGTTTCTGTATAGGGTAATGACAAAGTTTTGGAAATAAATAGTAGTGATGGTTGCACAACATTGTAAATGTAGTTAATGCCACTGAACTGTACACTTAAAATGGTTGAAATGGCAAATTTTATGTTACATATATATTTTATCACAATAAGAAACAACTTAAATTTTTTTTCTATGTATTTTGGCTCCAGGGGAAGATAGATTGCCTGGACAATTTAATTTACCTCTCTAAGCCTCAGTTTCCACGTCTGTAACGTGGGAACTGATATAGTACCTATGCCATGGGGTTGCTGTAAAAATCAAATGACATAACACATGTAACCACTTAGCACAAAGTCTGGCACGTACTAAAGGCTCCATATGGGGGAGCTGTCATCATTATTTTCCTATGTTCATTTTATTCTGTCTAGAAATATGTCTAATTTTATGCCATCTATAAAATGACCCTTCCTTCAGTTTCCAATTCCAGCTATGGTGGAGTACTTGGGGAGACCACTGCCCCCACTGAGAACAACCAGAAAATCCAGGTAAAAAAAATTGGTTTGAAGGTATCAGACAGCTGCAGGAAACCAGTAATTGAGGAGACAAGTTTCCAAAGAGAAGAGAATTGGAGAGATGTGAGCTGATATTCTGCACACCATTTGTCCCTCCAGGTGTTTACTGGTTCTTGACTTAGAGAGAGAGGCTAGAAATCTGAGCATAGGGCTACTACTGCTAAGAGGCAAAGAAGCCATCAGAGCTTTCATCAAGTTCATGGAGAAGGGGAGAAAATGTTAATTATAATGCTGACAAAATAGCCAGGACTCAAGAGGCTGGAAGCACCCAACTCAGAATTTTTCCCTGAAGAATTTGCCTAGATATTAAAGATACATGGTAAGAGACCAAGAAGCTAATAAGAAAGTCAGAGAAAAGCTGAGTGGGGTTTTCAACAATCTCATGGTTATGAAGAGACAACAATGGAAGTTCAGGATCTGAGTTGGGGTGTGGAGAGGGCAACACCCTAGGAATGGCGTGAACCAAAGGTAGAATGAGACATAAGGACTGCAATCCTGCCTCATGTTACTTTGGATTAAGGTAGTCTGCCCACACTCTAGCTGCCCCAGAGGATAAGGTGAACCCTCTCTGGAGAAAGGTAATAAAATCCAGAGCCTCTATAATTTCTGATGGACAATGTCCAGCATTCAATTATAAATTACTAGACATACCAAGAAAAAATGGTAGGAAAATATTCTCAGATAACACAGATATTGGAATTATCAGACAAACTTTAAAATAACTTTTATTAATATTTTAAAGAAAATAGATGATAAGATGAAGAATTTCACTAGAGAAATTACATATATATAAATTCTAGAGCTGAAAACACAATAACTGATATTTAGAATACAATTGAGGGATTTATGATGGGACACAAGAGAAGAGAGGATTAGTGGAAGTTGATTGATAGGATTAGTAGAAGACAGGGCAGTAGAAAATATGAAAGCTGATGCACAAAGATGGAAAATACAGAAGAGTGTAAGAGACACATGGAACACGTTGAAAGTTCTGAAATATGTACAACTGGAGTCCCGGAAAGAGAAAAGAAAGATAATGGAGCAGAAGAAATATGAGAGGACATTAATAGCTGATGATTTTAAAAACAAGTGAATGCTGTCGGTCCACAGATTCAAGATACTCAATGAACTCCAAGCAGGATAAATACAAAGATAATCTTTATAGGAGGTGGAGTGAAAAGAAGTAGCTACAAAGTAACTTTGAAGTAGTAACAATCAGACATATCAGACTTTTTGATACAAATAAAGAGTCAGAAGGCAATAAAATAATATTTTTAAAGTGCTGGAAAAACTATCAACCTAGAATTCTACAGAATTCTGTAGCAAAAATGTCCTTCCAAAGTGAAGGTGAAATAGAGACATTTGTAGGAAAAAAAATAAAAATTAAAAAATGAAAGTCTTCATTGGCGGAATACCTGACCAAAAAAAAAAAAAAAAGTACAGGGAGTTCTTCAGGCAAAAAAATAATCCCAGGTAGAAAGATAGAAATTCATGGGCCGGCCCCGTGGCTTAGCGGTTAAGTGTGCGTGCTCCGCTGCTGGCGGCCCGGGTTCGGATCCCGGGTGCGCACCGACGCACCGCTTCTCCGGCCATGCTGAGGCGGCGTCCCACATACAGCAGCTAGAAGGATGTGCAACTATGACATACAACTATGTACTGGGGTTTTAGGGGAAAATAAATAAATAAATAAAATTATTTAAAAAAAAAAAAAGAAAGATAGAAATTCAGGATAGACTAAAGAGCGATGGATGGAAAGCATAAATTTAAAGGGATATTCACTCTATAAAACAATAGTGATAATGCCTTCCATGGTTAAAATATATGTCAACCCATGGGAGTACAAAGTTAACAATTCTGATACCACTATACATGTATACTGGGATTGAGCAAGTAAGCAAATAGATGATGGATAGTGATAATGAATAAGAGGTAAAATTTAAAGAAGATAGAAATAAGTGTACCTTGAGCCCTTCCTTTGTGCTGTGCCAAAGACAAAAGAGGAAACTCTTTCCACATGGTCACATACTACTCTACTTTTTTGCTTTTGTCCTTGATCTTCCCTCTCTGCATGTAGTATTTCCTACTTAATCTACTGAATTAATTTTTACTCCTCCAAAAAAAGAAAAAGAAACCTATTCTCTCCCAAAAGACTCGGCTCTTGCAATGGAAATCCAGTCTTTCAATAATATTGCTTCAGCTAAAAGTTTATAAATTAATTTAGGTAGTAATGTATTTCTTGGTCCTCAGCTATAATTGCCCTCCCCATGAAGCAATGCATATCACTGAATAAATGAGTGAAGGGCCCAGGCAACAAAAATATTTAGAGAAAGAAAAATAAAATAAAATATTTGTAAAAATAAAATGCATGACAATAATAGCAAAAGAAGTGGGAAGAATGTAAATGGAAACCGAGTGTTTTAAGGACTGGAAAGGGGTGAAAAAAAAAAGAGTACTAGTTTATGATTAACCCTAATAAGTACAGGATGCATGTTGTCATCAAGAGTGACCACTAAAAGAAGAATAAAAATAATAGCAAAGGACTGCACAATTAATAGGCTAATAGATAAGTGGTAGAATAATAAAAAAATACTTAATCCAGGAAAAAGAAAGGAGAGGAATAAAAGAATATAAAACAGGTGGGGTAAACAGAAAACACAAATTCACACAGTAGGGATAAATTCAAATATATCAGGAAGTACATCAAATGTAAATGGACTAATTGCTCCAAGTAAAAGACTAAGATAGACTGGATCAAAACCAAACAAAAAAATTAAACTGTATATTGCTACAAGAGGCACATCTTAAACATAAGGATGCAGAAAGTTTGACAAAGGGATGGAAAAATATAAACCACATGATTATGGGTTCTTAAGACCACTCTCAGGCTTGGTGGTTTACTAGAAGGACTCACAGGACCCAGAAGAGTTGTTACACTCACACTTACAGTTTATTGAAGCAGAAGGAGACAGATTAAAATCAGCACAGCTGTAGAGTGAAGCTGGGAGAAACCAGGCGCCAGCTTCCAGGAGTCTCCTCCCAGTGAAGCTGCATGGGACATGCTTAATTTTCCCAACAACAATGTATGACAACACATATGAGGTATTGCCAGCCAAGGAGCTCACCCCAGCCTTGGTGTCAAGGGTTTTTATTGGGAGTCAATCACACTCTCTGCATGACTAACCTCAGCTACACAGTCTTCAGCCTCCAGAGGTCAAACTGATGTAGCACAGCCCAGGGCCTCAGTCATGCAGAAAAGGCATTCACCACAAGTCATGTTAGCATAAGCTGTGTGGTTGTATTAGTCACCTGGGGCTGCCATAACAAAATACCACAGATGGGGGTGGCTTAAACAACAGAAATTTGTTTTCTCATAGTTCTGGAGGCTGGAAGACCAACATGTCAGCAGGATTGGTTTCTCCTAAGGCCTTTCTCCACGGCTTGCAGATGGCTGCCTTCTTGCTGTGTCCTCTCACGGCCTCTATGCGTGTGCATCCCAGTTGTCTCTCTCTATGTCCTGATGGCTTTATAAGGACATTGGTAAGATTGGATTAGGGCCCACCTAAATGGCCCCATTTTAACATAACTACCTCTTTAAAGTCCGTTATCTCCAAACACAGTCACATTCTAAGGTGCTAGGGGTTATAGTTTCAACATATGGATTTTGGGGGACATATTTAAGTTCATAACACTGTTCAAGCTGATACAGCCTGGCTCAAGTCCACAGCATACAAAAACACTGTTTGTTTTTTTTTTTGTGAGGAAGATCAGCCCTGAGCTAACATCCATGCTAATCCTCCTCTTGTTGCTGAGGAAGACCGGCTCTGAGCTAACATCTATTGCCAATCCTCCTCCTTTTTTTCCCCCAAAGCCCCAGTAGATAGTTGTATGTCATAGTTGTACATCCTTCTAGTTGCTGTACGTGGGATGCGGCCTCAGCATGGCCGGAGAAGCGGTGCGTTGGTGCGCGCCCAGGATCCGAACCCGGGCCACCAGTAGTGGAGCGTGCGCACTTAACCGCTAAGCCATGGGGCCGGCCCCAAAGCACTCTTTTTTTAGGCGGGATATTCCAAGGGCTCAGAAGTCATTTCCCAGAAGCCAGTCAAGGGTCAGTCCTTTCTTGGAATGTGCAGGGTTCCGGCAAACTCTTTACTCTTTACTACACACCAGGTAGACACTAACTAAAAGAAGGCAAATGTAGCTATACTATCATTATATAAAATAAACTTTAAGAAAATAAGGATAACTAAAGATAAAGAGGGACATAATGATAAAAAGGTGTAACTCACCAGGAATATTAAAAAGACTTAAAATTTTGTATAAACCTAATAATGTAAGTTCAAAATATATAAAGTAAAAATTGACAACACTAAAAGGAGAAATAAAAAAATCAGCAGTTATAGTGGAAGACTTGAACCCACCTTCCTATTTTTTTTTTTTTTGTGAGGAAGATCAGCCCTGAGCTAACATCTGTCTCCAATCCTTCTCTTTTTGCTGAGGAAGATTGGCCCTGGGCTAACATCTATGCCCATCTTCCTCCACTTTATATGGGATGCCTGCCACAGCAGGACTTGACAAGTGGTGCGTAGGTGCGCGCCTGGGATCCAAACCTACAAAACCCCGGGCCCCTGCAGCGGAGCATGTGCACTTAACCGCTACGCCACCGGGCCAGCCCCTAACCCGCCTTCCTTAATAGATGGGAGAACAAGCAGACAAAAACTCAGTGAGAAGATCTGAATAACATGATTCACAAATGACGTATTTGACATATATAGAACACCATACCCAATAATGACAGAATGCACACTATTTTCCAGTCCATATGGAACATTACAAAAATTTATCATATGGTTGAGCCATGAGTTTCGACACACTTAAAAGATTGAAATTATTCAGATCATGTCGTGGGAGTAGAAGGGAACTTTCTTATTCTATTAAAGAGAATCTACAAAAAATGTTCGTAATGATGAAATATTGAAAACTTTCCCCCTGAGATTCAGAATGAGATGAGGGTATCCATAATCACCACTACTACTCAACATTGTATTGGGAGCTTAGCCAGTGCAGAAGGCAAGTGGAAAAAGACGTAAAGGTTGGAAAGGAAGAAATAAAGTAGTCATTACTTACGGATGACATTATTGGCTACATATCCAAAAGAATATCCAAAAGAATTTCAGTCAACTTATTAGAATGAATATGCGAAATTAGCAAGGTTGCTGGCTGTAATGCCAAATTTTCAAAATTGTCTTTATATTTACCAGCAACAATTAAGAATATTTTAAGAATTATCATTTGCAATGGGATTTAAAAAAATCACAAACCTAGTAATAAATCTAACAAAAGACATGCACAACTTCTACACAGTAAACTGTGAACTTTATTGAGATAAAGTACACCTAAATAAATGGAAGGATAATACCACGTTTGCGGATTGGAAGACTGAATGTTGAAATAATTTCAATTCCCTGCAACCTGAGCTATATATTTAATGCACATTACTCCCCCAAAACATCTGCAGTTCTGTGTGTGTGTGTGCGCACGCGCATGCGCGTGCGAAATTGACAAGCTGATTCTAAAATCTACTTTAAATCGCAAAGGACTAAGAACAGGTAAGATGAGTTGGAGGAGGAGGAGGAGGAGAAGAATGAGAGCAGCAAGCTGGAGGCCTTGTGCTAGCACCAAGACTCACAGCAAAGCTGCAGTGATGATCAGGGTAGCCTTGTCTTGTCAGGACAGACAAATAGACCAATGGAACTGAGCTGAGTCTGGAAACAGGCCTACACGTGTGCAACAAAGTTAATACCTGCTTACAAACCGAGGCAAGAAGAGTCTTTTCCAAAATTATTGCTAGGTAAATTGAATACACGTATGGGAAAAAAGTCCTGATGCCTACTTTACACCACACACCCCTAATTCATAAGGATTGTGGAACTAATTCTGAGGGATAAACAATAAAGCTATAGAAAAAAAAATAGGAGAATATCTTTATGACCTTGGGGGTAGGCAGTAATTTCTTAAATAGAACATAAAAAGCACAATGCCATTGAGGAAAAAATTGATAAATTTGATCACACTGAAATTAAGAACTTATTTGCCAAATACGCTATTGATAACGTGCAAGAGGGTGAAGAGGCATGCCACAGACTCACCAAAGATACTTGCAGTGCATATATCTGACAAAGGACTCTGATCCAGAATATATAAAGAACTTCTACAAATCAATAAGAAAAAGACAAACAACCCATAGCGAAATGGGGAAAAGACATGAACTACACTTCGCAAAAAGGGATATCCAAACGGTCCAAAAATATTTGAGAAGATACTCACTCTTGAGTCACCAGAGAAATGAAAGTTAACACCACAGTGTAACACACACACACCTTCAAAATCTTACATCACCAATTTTTACTAGCCAGGCTGTGGAGCAGTCAGAACTCTTACATTGTGTTGGTGGGAGTGTGACTTGGTACAACCACTTTGGGAAACTTCTGCAGTGTCCTTAAAGGTGCTCATACTCACATACAAGGACCCAGACATTCCACTCCTAGGTATTTGCCAACAGAAATGCATGCATGTGCTCACCAAGACGTGAGCAAGGATGTTCACAGCAGTGTAATGGGTGCATAAATGATTGGAGATGTTACAGCAGTGAAATGCTGCTGTTTCTAGACTCTGAAGCATGTTTGAATATCACAAACATAATATTGAGGGGAAAAAGCCAGACACAGAAGAGAAAATACTTCACAGTTCCGATTGTTTAAACCTCACAAACAGGCCAGACTACTCTGTGTTGGCGGAGGTCGCAACAGTGGCTGCCGCGGTGGAGGGATTGGTGACTGGGAGAGGACAGGAGATATGCAGGTGTTGTTCTATGGCTTAATCTGGGTGCTGGGTGAGGGTAGAAGTTCATTGCGTCTGGACACTTGTGATCTGTGCATTTTCTGTATGAATATTATACCTCAATAAAGTAATTATTAAAAATAATTATCCTGGGGGCAGCCCCATGGCACAGCGGTTAAGTGCGCGCACTCCGCTGCCGGCAGCCCAGGTTCGGATCCCGGCGCGCACCGACGCACTGCTTGTCAGGCTGTGCTGTGGTGGCGTCCCATGTAAAGTAGAGGAAGATCGGCACGGATGTTAGCCCAGGGCCAGTCTTCCTCAGCAAAAAGAGGAGGATTGGTAGATGTTAGCTCAGGGCTGATCTTCCTCACACACACACACACACACAAATTATCCTTCTTGACCTTTGATCCATTCTGTTGCCCTCTCTTCCTCCTTCTTCCCCCAAGGAAGCTGCTTCTTTTTAAAATGTTTTATTTTGAAATAATCTCAAATTTACAGTTGCAAAATAGTACAAAGAGCTCCTATATGCTCTCCAACCAAATTCCCCAGTTGTTAACATTTTACTACATCTGCCGTATGTCTTTCTCTACATATATTAATATTTTTATGAACTCATTTGATAATAGGCTGTGGACATGATTCTTCATGATCTCTTCATGCCCTTGTGCAAAACAAAGGTCATCCCCTGTGGAAACACAGTACAACTGCAAAGTCAGGAAATTCGCCTCGCTCCACTGCCACCGTCCAGCCTGTGGACCCAGGCAGAGTCTCCTGCACCTTAGTAACGTCCTTTGTAGGCTCCGCATTCAGTCCAGGACACCGTGTGGCATTTAGCTGCCGCGTGTTCAGTTTCTTTTCACCTAGAGCAATTCTTCAGTCTCTCCTTGCCTTTTAGGCCTTGAAAGTTTTGAAGAGGTCAGGTCAGCTTCCCTGTGACTGTCTCCTCCTTCCCCTGAATGTCCTCATAAATGATGCAGAGGTAAAGCTGTATGTCAATTTGTCCTGCTCCTGGCAATGCTCCTTCCATCACATGGCTGAGGTCGTGTCTGCCAGGTTTCCCCACCTGCTCGTCACTCCTTCCTACAGATCCCAGTCACTACCTGAGGTGACTTCCCTTGACCTCAAAGACAGCCACAGCCTTGACTTTGTTGCAGGTCCCCTGTCAGTGGGCTCTCTCGGTTTTGTTTGTATAAATGTCTTTTTTTCAACCTTGTTTTTTAAGGACATTTTTGCTGGATAAGAATTTTTGGGGGTTGACAGCTTTTTTCTTTCAGCACTTTGATGATGTCATTTCATTGTCATCCGGCTTCCATTGTTTCTGGTGAGAAGTTGGTCATAGTTCTTATAATTGTTCCCCTGAAAGGAATGTATCTTTTTTTTCTGGCTGCTTCCAGGATTTTCTTTGGTTTTCAGAACTTTGTGTGTCTGAATGTGGTTCTCTTTATATTTATCCTGATTGGGGTTTAAGATGTAAATCGATGTTTTTCATCAAATTTGGGAAGTTTTTGGCCATTGTGTCTTCAAATATTTATTCTGCCTCAATTTCACATCCTTTCTCTGAGACTCCAATTATACATGTATGAGACCATATTATATTGTTAACAAGTCTCTGAGGCTCTATTCATTTTCCTTCAGCCTTTTTACTTCCTAATCTTCAGGTTAGATCATTTCTATTGAGCTATTTTTACATATATCTTCCATTTTGAGGCTGAGATTTCCAATCCATTCACTGATGAAGACCATATCTTTCTTTAATTCTTTGAGTATATTTATAATAGTTGCCTTAAAGTCTGTCAAGTCTAATACCTGGGTCATTTTGGGTTCAGTCTCTCAGTTTCTATAGACTGCTTTTTTCTTGCCTAGGGATCAAATTTTCCTATTTCTTTGTATACCTAGTTAACTTTTTTTTATTGAATACTGGACACTGTAGCTAATATGTTGTGAAACCCAAGATTCTGTTAACTTCCTCTGAAGAATGCTGACTCTTGTTTTTGTAGGTAGTTCAATCACTGACTGATGACCTGAACTTGTTTAGGCTTGGTTTTATGCTTTGTTACTGCAGGTCCTAGAAAATCGGAGGCGTTTCCCAAGCCCCTCTAATTTGGCAGAAGCCAATCCTGCCCTGTGTATGCACAGCCAAGCTGTCAGCTGAGGACTTGCCGTTCCCCACATGGAGTTTAGGCACCTTGCACACAGTTCCCTCTTCCCCCATGTCCTGCCTCACACATTCCCACGGCTTCTGCTGCCCAAGTCTGGTCTCCACCTTGTCAGGTCCATGTGACTTCTGTGCCCAGCACTCTGTGCCATGGGCTGGAACTGTTCGTAGGTGAGAGCTGAGTGATTGTAAGTTGTCCTTCTCCGGGGCATTCTAGTCTTCACTGTCTGTTGTCCACTGCCTGAGAACAGTTGTTTATACATTTTGTCCAGTTTTATGGTTATTTATGGTGGAAGGGCTAATCTGGTACCAGCTAATCCATAATATCTAGAAGTGGAAGTCACAAGTAAGCTTCCTGATGGAGAAGGCAGTCTGTGTCTCCACTCGCTGCCCCACACCCTCCTTGACCCGTTGCACCCCACCCACTGGCCCCACCAGCCAGGGAAAATTCTTTACCTGGGAACTTCTCAACCCTAGCTTCCAGTCTTTTCTTCTCTCTCTCTTCTCTCCTTGCACTTGCACCCTCAGCTTGCTCCTTCTGATGTCTTTGCTCGCGCCTTCCTCACACCGTCTCCTGGATGCTGGCTTCCCCTGCAGACCCATGATTGCCCCTTATCTCTCCTCCTGGTGACATTTACTGGGCTGTGGCTTCCACTCTCCTTCTTCTGATGATTTTCTGGTCTGTACCTTCAGTTCTCACCTTTGCCCTGGCCTGTGGGCCCATCTTCACCTGATGTTGCAGGTGGTGGTGCCAGGGGCCCTTCCTCCACACCCCTGAATGCAACTTAATGTCTTTACCCAAACCTGTTCCTCTCTCTTGTTTTCCCTCCACCCTGATGCCCAAAGCAGGACGGGCCATGCAGCCCTGGTCCCCTATGTTCTCTGCTCGCTTGTGGTGGCCACCAAGTCCTGATTCCAACCCTTCCAAATGAACCCATTCTAGCCCCCTGCTAATAACAGGAGCTAGTACTAGTATTATTAACACCATTAAAGAAGGTGAGATGTGTAGTTTTCAGGGTGTGGGCACCAGCAGTTTCTTTCGGGGAGGGGGGGTTTCAGGGGACTCTGGGTCCTGAAGAGGTTGTGGGGGAATAGAATTGGCCACTCCAAATGTGTCTCTTTGGCTAGATTATTTTTAAGAACAAAAGACTCTGAAAAAAACTTTGACCTTCCCCCTAACTGCCTAGAAGAATTTAAGATAGCAGGCCTGTTCCAGGAAGGAGTTAATGCTGTAAGCTAACTGTAGCGTAATGTAAAATGTGTCCCATTGTCTGTAGAGGGCTCAGCAAACACTTGCTTAACAAACATTGGCTTTTCCGTCTCCATGTAAATTGCCTTCCTCCCCTTTGAAGTCCCAAACCACTGCCCCCAACATCTTCCTTTGTCTTTAGCTGAAGATGTATTTAAGGTGGTGGCTTTGGCCATTCTGGCTCACTCAGTTTCACTAGGTTTCTCCCATGTATACATGTTATTAAACTTATTTTCTCCTGCTATTCTGTCTCATGTCAATTTAATTCTTAGACAAGCCAAAGGACCTAGTAGGGTAGAGGAATTGTCCTCCTCCCCTGCAAGGGCAACAACCCAGCAGAAAGCCCTAAGCACCAACCACTTTGATAGAGACCTGATCAGGTGAGAACGAGGGAGCTGCCATTGTCCACCAGGCCCAGGAGCTGCAGTGGTGTGAGAGGCAGCCTGCCTGGGGTCTGATCACAATCAGGGCTGGTTTGGACCCTGCCTAATCTGCTGGCCCTCACACGGCTGACCACTTTGAGGGTCCAGGCCCACAGGCCAGTCTGACCCTGGCTGAGATCTTGTCCTCCCACTGTATGGAGAGGGCCTCTGTAGTCACCTCCCTCAGGGAGCCTGCTCCTTTTGTGACTTGCTATGTCAGAGCCCCAAAGCCCTCTTGGCCTACCAGGCTGGCAGGCACGCTGCAGGTGGGAGCAGGGACTGGGGAAAAGGGCAGGAGGGCTGTGTCCAGTGTGCAAAGCTTCTTCTGAGCCTACTGGGAAGGCCAATTGCAGGCAGCAGCTGGCAGAGGCCAAGGTACCCTTGGCTGTAGCCTGGGAAGAAGTGAAGCTGCTGTACTCTGCAGGGCTGAGTACACCCCCTCCTCCACTCCCCTGCCCTCAGGACTCCTGGGTGGACGACAGCCCAGAAACCTTGGAGACACCTGTGTGATGACTGTCAGAGCTGGGAACTCTGAGCACCAGGGGCACCTCAGAGGAGGGCCGAGGGGAGTTCTGGCAGGATGAGGGAGTGTGACACTCCAAGGGGTGTTTCAAGTGTTACCTCCCCTCCAGCTCCTGAGACCCACGCCTCCATTTCCGGTTGGTGAGCTCAGAGGTAGGTGTTGCATCTCTGGGGGAAAGGCTTATGATCTTAAAGTTCTGTTTTCCTTGTTTGGACTCCTTTGCAGGTGGCACTGCACAACCTGCTCGCTCGCCTGCCCCTGGCCTGGCAAGGGCCTGGGGGACCGGGCACAGGCCTGTCCTCCCACTCCCCCTTACTGCTGTCAGCTCCACCTCTCAGAGCCCAGCGTCCTCATCTGCAAAGTGGTGAGGTGACAACACGCCTGCATATGGGAGACTGGAGAACCACTGGAGTGACTGGCTGTTTGCCGCCTGGCTGCGGCCTGACACCTGTAAGTGAGCGCATGCCTGCAGTGTCCCATAATTACGGTCGCTGTGTGCAAACTGCATTATATTTGGCTCCCCCCACACACGAGGCTCTTGTCTCCACGGAGCTCTCCCTCCCCACGTGTCATGTGGCCTGGCATCTCCATCCCCTCCTCTGAGTATCTGCCAGGCCAGTCCCAGCGGGGGGTTGATTTGGATTGTTTCCAGTTTTCTCGGTTATAAATAGCACCACTGTGCATGTCTTTATTACAAACCCTTCTTTCCTCTGAAACCCTGAATAACTGAGGCCCATGGGGCTCCCAGGACCCAGCAAGCGCAGCCTGCAAACCCTCCTGTCTTCCCCGCGCGTCTCACCCGTGCTGCGTGGCCGCTCACTGTGGCCGGTCACCCTGCAGGTGGACAAAGGGGGCAGGGGCAGGAAGGCAGGTTCTTCCAGGCATAAACAAAACTAAACAAGAGTAAAGGAAAAAGCACCCAGTGTTTCCCGACATTTGATTCCTTTTAATTTAGGAACAGCTTGCCATGCATCTGGGCTGGGGTTCAGGTGCCAGGGCCCCAGCACGGGGAGGCCCAGCCTCACTCCCCCGTCTGGGCTGATGGCTTTATTTCCCGACCTTGTTTCATACTCTCATTGACTTTTCAAAAATAGTACAAATATAAAAAGTGAAAACATTCTTATTGTGCAGGGTTCACCACAGTTTTTACATTTCTTTATGGCATTTTACTTTTTTGAGTCAATATGAGTAATTTGTATTTTCCTAGAAAAATTTCCATTTCAACTATGTTTTTCCATTTGTTGGCAAAATGCTGTGCACAGTGTTATTTTATAATCTTTATCTCTTTTTTTTTTATTGTGAAATTTTTGTTGTACATTATTGTTTGTCCAGTCACCCTATAAATACATCCCTCTACCCCTTGTGCTCATCCCCCACCCCTCTTACCCCTGATAACCACCAAACAGTTCTCTTTGTCCGTGTGTTGGTTTATCTTCCAGAAATGAGTGAAATCATGCAGTGTTTGTCTTTCTCTTTCTGGCTTATTTCGCTTAACATAATACCCTCCAGGTCCATCCATGTTGTTGCAAATGGGACAATTTTGTCTCTTTTTATGTTCTTTATCTCTTTATTTCATTTTTGTACCTCCTTTTTGGGCTTATTTTTGGTATTGACTAGACTTGTCAAAGATTTGTCTATTTTACTCTTTAAAGAAAATTTTTTTCAAGACCTGGCTTTAGTATTACTGATTAGCTGTGCTATTGGCTATTTTTTATTTCACCAGCTTCTGGGTGGCCGTATCAAAGTCATGCCTTCTCCTTTCTCGGGGTGATGTGTTGTTCTTGTCCAGCTCCTCAGCTGTGACCCTCCATTCCACTCAGTCTCGCTTTTCTCCTCCAAGCGCAGCATGTGGTGCACAGGACTTCACTCGTGTCCGCTTATAGGTTTCATTTGTGTAGTTTCCGTAGTTTGTAATTTAGATTTCCTGCTGAGTGGATTTATTTGGCTTCCTGTAGTTATTTATTTTTAATTTTATTGCACTATTTCACTGATCCCTGTTTTTATAGAATTTTTTTGAGATGTCTGTTGTCTCCTAATACTTGGCCAATCGCTGAGGCTGTTCCATGTTACTAGAAGGACATGTGTTCTCCACATGTGATGCCAGCATCAATGTACATTTTGCGTAGTTTTAGGTATATTATGTACGTAAATTAGGTATAATTTACGTACATAATTACGTGACTGACATGTAAATTTTATGTAAATTACATTTACATAAAAATGAACTGATTTAAAGTGTACAATTTGGGGCCGGCCCGTTGGCGCTGCGGTTAAGTGTGTGCACTCCGCTGCGGCGGCCTGGGGTTCGCAGGTTCGGATCCTGTGCACGCACGACGCACCACTTGCTAAGCCATGCTGTGGCGGCATCCTATATAAAGTAGAGGAGGATGGGCACGGATGTTAGCCCAGGGCCAGTCTTCCTCAGCAAAAAGAGGAGGATTGGCAGATGTTAGCACAGGGCTGGTCTCCTCACCAAAAAAAAAAAAAAAAGTGCACGATTTGTAAGTTTTGGACAAATATATACACTTGTGTAACCACAAAAAATGTAGAACATTTCTACCATCCCAGAAAATTCCCTTGGGCCACTCCAGGTCAATCCCAGCCCTGCCGAGCCTCTGTAGGTACAGCCGCTTTTCTAGTTTCTATAACCATGAATTAGTTCTGGAATTTTGTAGAAAGAGAATCCTACAGTGTGTGTTCCTTGTGTCTGGCTTTTTTTGTTCGACTTTAGTTCCGAGACGTTCCCCCACGTTGTTAAGTGTGTCAGTGGGTACTCTTTCTTATCGACATGCACCGACTGTTTCCCTGCACAGTGCTGAGGACACTGATGCTGCTTCCAGTTTCAGCTACTATGAAGAGAGCTACTATAGACACTTGTGCAAATTTCTTTTTTTCTTTTTTGACATACTTTCTTATTTCTTTTGGGTAAATACCTAAGAAAGGACTTAGTGGGTCATACAGAAGATATTTATTTAGCTTTACAAGAAAGGGCCAAACAGTTCTCCAAAGTGGTTGTCCCAGATTTATGCACATTTTCTTTTACAGTGTGTGCATCTGTTAACAATAGCAAATCCTAACAGCTCTTAGGTATTAGCTCCTGTCACAAAGCAGAGAGTCTTAATTGGGGTGAGAATTAGAACCCACAGCTGCGTGTACTCACGTCCCTACTCTTTCTGTGGCACGGGGCTCCAGAGACATTGGCTCCTTAGGATGGACACCCAGAGAATCGGTGGGGCACATGCACGGGCAAGGTGGCGGGGACCACCACTGGTCCCCAGGATGCATTCTCCCCATTCTTCAGTGATAGATCCCCACATTTTAGCTGGGTCAAGACCTTTTTCCCAGCATCCCTTGCAGCTAAGTGAAGTCATGTGATTAGATTCTGGCCTATGGGTCATCAGGAGGAGGGTCATGTGGCCGAAAGTTGACAAGTGCCCCCTGTCGATCCTCCCTTTCACTATCTGGCTACTAGGAACCCAGACACAATAGCTGGAACTCCATGTCGGGGCACTGGGAAGAGGACCAGCTCTCCAAGGCAGGGCAGAGACCTGGAGGCAGCCTGGGTCTCTGAGGGCTGCATGGAGCCGAGCAGCCCTGACGACCAGGAGTGCCACCCCTGGATGCTTGGAGAGGAGGGAACAAAGTCTGTTTCATGGAAGGCCCTGACTGATGCATGCAGGTCCTCTGTCTCCATGCTGGGAACCCCAAGCCTGTAGCCAGTCCCCCGACTTCAACGTGCCCTTAGTGCTTGCAGGTAGAGAGTGACCTGATGGGCGTGGGAGGGGCCTGAGTGCAGGGTCTCCTGACTCATGCCTGGTGGCAGTTTCCACGGCAAGTCCCTGGTGTCCGTGGTGAGGGAAGTACGAGCTACGAGTGGCTCCCTGGCCCCTCCTGGCCATTTGAGACACTGGTGTCACGCTGCCAGCTCCCATTGGCCTGAACAGCCCTGGTTGACGGAGATACCTGTGCGAGCCCAACACATGGTTGGGGGAGCTCGGTTGGGACAATGCTTGGCCTTCTGGGGCGCAGGGCCCAAGGCATCTCCAGGAAGATGGCAGTGACACCTACCAGGAGAGAAGTCGTGAAGTTGGATAGAAAGGGGCCACTTGCCTGGAGGCTGGGGAGGGAGCCCCAGCCAGCCAGCCAGAGGCCTGGGGGTGGACTCAGCAGGGGTCTGGGAGTGATACCCTCCGCCCTGAGAGTGTGAGATCTCCCAGACAGACAGTCGTGCCCACCCTGTGCCTGGATGCCTAGTGAGAAAGAAGGAGGTCTGAGGGTTTGTGCCCCCATGTCCTTGAGCTGAGACTTTGTGCAGGCCTGAAGACACTTCCCATGTCTTGGGGCTTACTAGTTAGCTTTATTACTTTGCTTGTTTGTCATTTAGGTGGCTCAAACTCCCTTGGAGGGTGCCACACGGAATATGCAGATGAATAAGTGACAGAATGTGGCAGTGCCTTTGCCAGCTTGCTCTTCTTTGCCTCCTTCATTCCTTAAACATACCTGCTGGTTCCAGCCACAGGGCCTTTGCACAGCTACTTCTTTGCCTGCAACACCCTTTCTCCTTAGTCCAGCATCTCTCTGTCATTCAGATCTCAGCTTAAATGTTACCTCCTCAGAAAAGCCTTCCCTGGGCACCCTCTCTGAAGTGGCCATCCCGTCACTCTCTAGCAAATCACTTTGTTTTGAATCTATGTAGAGCAATTATCACTACTCAATGTTTTCTTGTTTCTTTCTTGTTGGTCTTGGGCGTAAGCCCTGCAAAGGCAGCAACCTTGTCCACCACACTCCCTGGTGTGACCCAGTGCCTAGGCAGAACCAGGTATACAGTTGGCACATAGTAACCATGTAAACAAGGCCAATAGTCACTTTTGAGCAGAGTGCAGGGGTTAAAGCCACCAGCCATAAGTCAGGTGGGTCTGGATGCCAATATTGATTTTGCCACAAACCAGCTATGTGACCTGAGCTCAGTTACAGAGTCTTTCTGTGCCTCAGTTTCCTCATTTGTAAAAGGAGGCTAATGATAGCCCTTATCTTGCAAGGTTGCTATAAGATTTATATGAAGTGGTAGATGTTAGATCTTTAGGAGACTTTCCAGCATGTAGTGAGTGCACTGTAAAGCGTAACTATGGCCTTCATCATCATCATCACCATCACCACCATCATCCTCACCACCACCACCATCATCACGACCATCATCATCATCATGATCACAATCTTCATGATCACCATCATCGCCACTACCACCATCACCATCATCATGACATCACCATCATCATCACCATCACAATCTTCATCACCATCATTGTCACCAACACTATCATCAACATCATGTCATCATCACCATTATCATCATCACCACCATCATCACCACCATCATCACCACAACCACCATCACCATCATCATGACATCACCATCATCATCGCCATCACAATCTTCATCACCATCATTGTCACCAACACTATCATCAACATCATGTCATCATCACCATTATCATCATCACCACCATCATCATCACAATCTTCATTATCACCATCATCGCCACTACCACCATCACCATCATCACAACATCACCATCACCATCACAATCTTCATCACCATCATTGTCACCAACACTATCATCAACATCATGTCATCATCACCATTATCATCATCACCACCATCATCATCACAATCTTCATTATCACCATCATCGCCACTACCACTATCACCATTATCATGACATCACCATCACCATCACAATCTTCATCACCATCATTGTCACCAACACTATCATCAACATCATGTCATCATCACCATTATCATCATCACCACCATCATCATCATCACTACCATCATCATCACCACTACCATCACCATCATTGTCACCAACACCATCATCAACATCACATCATCATCATCATCATTATCACCATCATCGCCACTACCACCATTACCATCATCATGACATCATCATCATCACCACCACCATCACCATCACAATCTTCATCATTACCATCATTGTCACCAACATTATCATCAACATCACATCATCACCACCATTATCTTTATCACCACCATGATCATCACCACCACTATCACCATCATTGTCACCAACACCACCATCAACACCATCATTATCATCACCATCACCACCATCATCACCATCCTCATCATCATCACTACCACCATCCTTCCCCTGCATGCCTGCCACAGCATCCTTCATGGGATGCCTCGTCAAGGGCCAGGTGATTGGAGATTGATGGCTTAGAGTCTTCCTGCTCCAGGGAACTGCAGCCTGCTCTTCCAGGCAGATGGCTGGGCCTGGGACAAGTGGTGGCAGTGACATCCCTTCCATGACAGCAGCCCCTGGAGGCAAGGATAAAGGAGGCCATGGCTTTCCTTGGGAGAATGAGCCCCATGTGCAGCACTTTTGGCTCTGCAGATGTGATACTTGTTGCCATGGTGACCGTCCTAACAATAACCTCCCAGAACTGATATTCCCCACACCCGCCCCAGCTGCCACCTGGGAGGGAGAGCCCTCTTTGCTGACGAAAGCCAGCTAGAAAGGATAAGGTGGGAGGTGGAGATGACGTGGGGGTGTGGGTGGAAGAGGGCCCTTCCTGAAGGAGAGGTGGGAGGCCAAAAGAGAGGGCTTCTGGGGTCAAGGACTCCAGAAAGAGTCATGGCTGGCCGCCTGTCTCCCTTCTAGCTTTTCCACTGTGCTGGGGAGGAACCCTCTGGTCTGGAGGTGGGTGTCGGTTGTTCTGTAAGTGGGGTGAGGGGTTGGGCTGAGTAGGTAGTGACAGTCTGGGGCCTTTTGGTAGCTCAACCATTCCCCACTGTGGTGGCCTGATCACCCCGCCCACCCTGCCCTCCTCAGGGTCACTCCACGTCATACCTTCAATGTTTCAGCCCAGGGGAGGAGCTGCCCAGGGGGACCCCAGGTGCTAACAGGAATAGAACAGGGGCCTCAAATTGCACCCCTTTAGTGACCCTGACTTCTTGTGTAACCTGGGTCTTGTGCAGCCTCCCCACCCGGGGAAAGGAACCTCAAAAGAGGCTACCCAGAGTGCTGCTGTGTCCTCGCCCAGGAGCTGCAGGAAGCCATGCGTATGTGTGAGTGTGTATGTGTGAGTATATGTATATGAGTGTGTCTGTGTGTATGTGTGTATGTGTATTGTGAGTGTGTGTCTGTGTGAGTGTGTCAGTGTGTGTGAAAAGACAAGAGAGGATTTATGGGCCAGTGGGGTTTGAGTCCAGCCGCTTCTTGGCTGTGTGACATTGGACAAGTTAAGTTACTTCACCTCTCTGTTTCTCTGCTGTCCCATCTCGTAAAATGGGGACAATAGTAGTATATGCCTCCTAGGATTGTTTGAGAATTAAATGAAATAATACATGTAGAATGCATGTAATCAAATCAGTGTCAACCATCATCATAATTTTAATGCCACTTTACCATTGCGTGGACTCATGCTGGTAAGAGTGTATGTGACCTTGGCAGCCCATAGCCTGGAGAGAGCCTGATTTACCAAGGGGTGCAATTTTGTTTTGTTTGTTTTGCTAATTGTATTCTGTTGTGTAGGACTGCCTCCTTCTCTTTCCGGAGCTCAGAATGATGCAGATGGCCCAGCACGTGCGGGGAGAGGCTCCTATGGGGCTGAACACAATCCCAAGAGCAAGCCTCTGCCCGTCTGTGAGGGACCTCGAGTCCTCCCCTGGCCGCCCCAGGAGAGGTGGGTGTCTGCCTGGCAGGTGCTGGGTGCTCTGGTCCCAGCACTGAGGCAGGAAGGTGGTCTGAGATCAAGGCCATGTCCCCCACAGGGCCCTCTCTGCCCCCAGCTGGGGACCTGCCTGTACCCTTGTGTCCTCGACCTCTAGCCATCTCCTGGGTGCAAGTCGGGTCTGCAAAACTACCCAGGACCGAGACTTGTCGCCATGTGGTCTGCTAATCTGCCCAAGAGCGGTGCACCAAAGGCATCCTGGTGGGAGAGACCCCGGTTGCCCCAACCCCAGAATCCCTTCAATTTGATGTTTTATCCAGGAATATTTATTATGGCTTCTGAGGCCAGCCCTAGGCTGCCTGCCAGGGTGAGAGAGATGAGCAGGACAGGCCCAGACCTTGCGCCTGGGGAGCCTGCGGTGCAGGAAGTGGCTCATGTCAGAGCAGCTGCACGACCCAGATCCAGAGGTGGCTGCTGGAAACTTCTTTCCTCAGGGCTTGTCCAGGACAGACCCTGGCCCTGTCCCCTCAGAAGAAATGGAGGTGCTGGAGCCCAGTGGGTCCTCTTTACTGGGTCTGAAGTCCTGGTTCTAGATGGCCCTCTGGGAGGCTCTTCTGTGGGAAATGGGGTCAGCCTAGCCTCTCCTGCCCCTCCCTCCATGCTCTCTCCTCCTCCCCTCCAGGGCTACTTTCAAGATGGACCCTCTTTTTTTTTCAGGCCAGAGCAGAGGGCAGGCAGGTGGACCAGGCCTGGAAGAGGGGAGAATGTGTTCCCCTACCTGGGCAGGGGGGCAGTGAGCTGTCAGGATCCTGAGTTGCTGATGGAGCAGCTCCTGTTCCCCTAACTTAAGGACCCTGGTCCTTGTCAACTCCAAATGCTCATTCCTGGGACCTCCACTCCAGATACCCCAGCCGCCAGTGCTAGGACAAGCGATGGACCGGCTGGGACCATGGGGAAGGGGCTGCCTCCACCCTTTCATCTCCCACCCGCGGTGTACGCGCCTAGTCTGGGAGGCTCCTGGGCAGCTCTGCCAGGGGGTCTGGACTGTGTGATATGTGGAGTGGTGGAGACAGGGCAGGAGGTGTCTGGTAGCATCTCCTCCTGGGGGTGTGAGGAATGAGTTCTGTGGACAGGGGCACACATGCTGCCCCCCCCCCCGCCCCCGTGTGTGCCTGAGTTCCCTCTTGAGGTCTGGGGCGAGGTGGGCCTTCAGGGGAGAGAGGGGGCTGGGTTCATTGTGTGCAGTCCCCTGCGTATGTGTACAGGGGGGGCGCCAGCAGAGAATGGAGAAGTCAGCTCAGGCAGGCCGGGGGTGCCCGTGTACGTGGCCCAGGGCGCATGGGTATGGATGTGGGTGCGGAAGCGGGTTGCATGTGGAGGCGCGTGTGCAGGGTTCAGGTGCGGTAGCACGGCACAGGTGCAGGCGCATGTGCAGGGAGCGGGTTCGGGCGCAGATGCAGGATGCGGGTGCAAGTGCGTGGAGCGGGTACGGGTGCAGGTGCAGGGTGCGGGTGCGAGTGCAAGGGCTGGTGCGGGTGCGTGTGCAGGGGGAGCGGGTGCGGGTGCGTGTGCACGGAGCGGGTGCGGATGCGGGTGCAGGGCGCGTGCAGAAGGCCGCAGGCGGGGCGGGCGCGGCGGCGGTGGCAGCGGCGCCCGCGCTCCCCGCGCGTAGGTGTGTGGCGCGCTCTTGGCGGGGACGGAGCGCGCAGATCTCGCGTGCGCTCGCCGCCCGGCGCAGCCCAGCCCGGCCCCCGCCCGGCGCCGCGAGCCGAGGTGTCGCCCGCGCCCGCGCCCGTGTCGCCGCCGTGCCCGCGAGCGGGAGCCGGAGTCGCCGCCGCCCGAGCGCAGTAGAGCGCACGCCGAGCCCGTCCGTCGCCGCCATGGCCACCACGGTGACCTGCACCCGCTTCACCGACGAGTACCAGCTCTACGAGGATATTGGCAAGTAAGAGCCGAGGCGCGTGCGGGCCGGGCGGAGATCCCGGAGGGCGCCGCGCTCGGAGGGCCGGGACCCTGGAGACCACGACCCTCCGCGCCGCCGGCTCCAGTGCAGCCCCGCGCGCCCCCGGCTCTTCTCGGCTCGGGGCCCGGAGCGCACGGCCCCAACCCCCGGCCCCGGCGCGCGCGGCCCTGCCCGGCTCTGCCCAGCGCGGCCGCCCGGCCGGAGGCCCGGACTCTGGGCGCGGGGCTCGGTGTGGCGGGGGCGGCAGCAGGTGTCCCCAGAGCGCCCGGCAGACGTGACGCATTTGGCGGCGGGAGGTCAGAGAGGAGGAGCGCGCGGGGGCGGCCGTGAGGCCGCGGGGGTGGCAGTGCCCCCGAGGGTCGTCAGCGTGCGGGCCGCGCTGTCCCCACCCCCACCAAGCGGCCGGGCGCGGGGGCGGCGGGACCTGCTTGGCGCCTGCTCCTCCGCGTGGCTCCATCCGCGAGGGGGGTGCCCGCTGCGCTCCCAGCCGCGTGGGAACAGCCTCTGCCGTGGGTCTCCCGGGGAATCTGGGTTCTGGAGGATTTCCCCCCCGGATCCTTCTGGAAGGATGAGTCTGGAGAGTTGGGGGCCGAGGTCAGGGAGCTTGGATCAGGTCACTGGGCTGGAGATGAGGGGGTGAGGTGGGGAGCCTGATGGGCTTCTGATTTCAGGGCCATCGAGGTAGATGGGGGCTGGATTTTGGAGAGTTATTGGGGGGGGCTATTGGGAAGGGCTTTGAAGGCTTGTTTCAGGTGAGGCCTCACCCGAGGAACAGGTGGCTCCTGGGCTCTGCTCACCAACATGAGCAGTGTGAGGTTCTAGATCAGGCTTTGCCCCGGGCGTCCGAGACTGTGAGGCTGGTCTCGGGGTCCTCGGCTCTGTGAGTCAGAGTGGCTGCACCTGGCGTCCCTTGGGCCAGCTCCAGCACTCCTGAATCCCTGGCTCCAGCCTGGCACAGCCAGAGCCCCATCCTCCTCCATCCAGCGTGTGTGGTGGGGTGCTGGCGAGGTTTCCTCTTACACATCCAACTGCAGATCCTTTTTTTCCCCGTTCTAAAAGAATGTCAGTGGTGATACCTTGTGTTGGGAGGGATGCTGATCGTTGATGACTGTGGGCACCGAGCTAGGAGGAGTGCGAGGGTGTGCTGATTCCCCAGTTCTCCCTGCACATGCCCAAGGATGCCGGTCAGGCTTGGGGACTCAGCAGCCGGTGGAGTGGTGGAGTGGAGGAAGCTGGTGGCGCAGGCTGAAGGGCAAGGCCAGGGCCTGTGGACCGAGAAACTCCCTTCCCTCAGGTGGGAGCCGGCTGGGTCCCCAGCCCCAAGGTGGGGGGACCTGGAAAGCAAAGCAGAGGGAAGGAGGGGTCCAGCACATCCCGTGTGTGTGCACCTCAGCCCCCAGGACACAGGCCTTGAAGAAGCTTCCTGGGGCTGGCTGGGACCAGGCCTGTGAGGATGGGCCATGGGCTAGAGGTCCTCAGATGGGACAGGTGGTTCTCCCAGGCAGAGGGCGGCAGTGGGGGAAGGTCACCAGTTTCTAGGAGAGCTTCTTGGTGTTCTTGTGCTGGTGCCCAGGAGCATACAGGCCCTCAGACCCTTCGAAGGTGCTGTCGGCCCCTCAAAGAAGCACCCCTCCCTGCACCCCATTCCTTCAACCTGAGGCTCACTCCGCTGACTCCTCCTTCACTCTTGTGGGAACCTTCCTGGGTCCAGCGGCTGTGTAGGGTGGCCGGCCCAACCCCAGGCCTTCATTGCCACCAACAACTGGTTATCCCGGCTGCTGCCACATACGCCCACACTGGGGAATGGAGGTCTTCCGGGCTGCCCTCAGGGAGGCTGAGAGGGGATGGCCGACCCCGCAGTGGAGGCCAGGCTCCTCCTCCATCAGCAAGAACAAGAGCAGCCCAAGAAGGGAGCCGTGGGGGCCGCCCCATGCTGTGGTGCCAGGGCCTCAGGCGTGAGTGGGTGAGGAAGCCTAGCCGTCGAGGGGGCACCAGGGGCCTGGGAGATGAGGGGAATGCACCTCAGTTTGCTGGGCTGGCCCTCTGGGGCCAGGAAGCCTTCAACTTGGCCCAGCACCCCTTGTGGAGCCCCCCAGGTGCCAGGCCTGGTGAGGGCCTTGAAGGGGCCTGTCACAGCCCTGCTGGGGCGTCCTGGGTGGGGCAGAGGACGAGTGAGTTCAGGGGTGAGCTGCCTGGGTCGGGCACTCAGGCCACGGCCTTGGTCCTGGGGCCCTGGCGTTGACAGTGCCTGCCCCAGGCACAGTTGGTGTTGCTTCCCGGCCCAGGTGGGCGCGTCCAAGTTTATTTAAAGCAGCAGCCCCTGGCACCAGTCAGGCGACGCTGAGCTCCCTGCCCGGGATGGGCCGGGTCACAGGCCCACAGCTGCCCACGTGATGTGGGCAGCTCGCCTCCCTGCCTGTCCCACAGCTGCCCCTGTTCTGGATTGTCCCCTGGGGGCCTGGGCAGCGGGGTCTGAGGGCCAAAAGGGGCTGTTTTCTGGGGCTCTGCTCTCCCTCGCCCAGCTGGATGGGCCTGTTGGGCTCCAACCGGGAGGCCCCAGTCCTGGGTCAGGAGCCACCTGGAGCCCAGGGGCCCTGGACAGGCGCAGGGCAGGCCCGGCCCAGCACAGGCTGGCCAGCAGTGCGGTTTTAATTTTTTATATTTGATAGATTTTAAAAATTGAGAAAACTTCCAGGAGTAATAAACATTTGTCTCTCTTCTGCCCAGAATTGAAAACTGTTTCTCTTTTGTCATTTTGGCCTTAAGTTGTTTTTTAAAATTATAAGAAATAAAGCATTACAAATAAATGTTAAGTAACCATTCTCCTCCAACTACTGTCATGCATTTGGAATTTATCTTTCCAGACTCTTTCTGGTTCGTTTGTACACAGATATAAGCATCCATAATTAATATACTAGATGGGATTCTTTGGTGTGTTTTCTTTTAACTTTACATAAGAATCCTGAAACTTGCTTTTTGGCTCAGCTTAGTCTCATTGGCGTCTGTGTGTGCGGACACGTTTTGACCTTTCGCTGCTGCTGCTGCGTAGTGACCGTCGTATGCAGACGGCTCCCCTCTGATGAAAGCCCACGTGTCCCCAGTGTTCTGCTCTCGGCGTTGGTCCCTGGCAGGGGCATCGCTGGCGGCATCTGCGAGTTCTCTAAGTCTCAGTTTCCCCGTGGGCCCACTCCCACCAGTCCCCTCCTTCAGCACTGGGGGTTGTACGTGTTTGATTGTTGGGTAGCAAGAGGTCAGGCTCCTGAATCTTCCACTTTTGGGAATCGTCTCCTTTAAAATATGGGTGCTCTCCCTAGAAGAAAGCCGCTCCTGAGAGGTTTGGGATGTAATGCCAGGGGTCCACGGACCCCCGCCTTGCAGCTTGTGGCCCCGTTATAACCACCTCTGGAGTGTACATCACTTTGAGCATTTGGTTTTATTTAATTTGAGGTGACTGGGAGCCCCCCCAGTTTTATAGACACAGAACCACAGCAGCTTACCCAGGCTGGGCAGCGAGGAAGGCCCGACCTCCAGTGCAAGGCACCCCGCCTCACCCAGCTTCCCCCAAACCTTGGTAGGCCCAGAGCTGACCTTGGTGTGTCCTTGACTCCATCTAGTGTCGCCCTGTCGGCAGAGAGCAGGCCCTGTCCTGGGGTGTGACGCCTTGCGATGGGCATCGGCCTTTTCATGCTTTCTCGGCGTACTCTCAGCTAGCCGATGGGCTGCTAGGTGGTTAACAGATGAACTCAGGAAGTTCAGAGCAAGTCGATTGATGAGTCTCCTGAGCTCTGAAGCCAGGTTGCCAGGGACAAGAGGATTCAGTGGAGGAGGAACCACTGTGTTTGCTTTCTCCTGCCCTCGAGCACTTCCTGCCTCAGAGCCTTTGCCAGTGCTATCCACTCTTCCTCTACGGCCACACAGCCACACAGCTCATTCCTCCGCTGCTCAGAGCCCGTGCCCCCGCCCTGCCCCTTGCCTGCCCGCTCTCTCCCCTGCCTTCGTCCTCCCTTGGCATGTGGCACCGTCTGGCGTGCTGGGCAGCCCCCCATGCACAAGTGGGCTTCAGCCCCTGCCCAGAGCTGTCTCCTCGAGAGCGTGGCCGCCGTGTGCTCCTGCACATTTGAGGAAGGGGTGAGTGAACCGGGCGGGCCTCTGCCTGCTGGGCTGGCCTCCCAGAGCTGGAGTCTTGGTTCCTTAATGCAGCGTATTTAGAGAAGAAGCTGCACATCTTGAGGTTGCTGCAAGATGCTCACGAAGGTGATGCTAGTTTACTTACTATTGAATGGTATTTTTATACCATAACCTACTTTGCTGAGAGCTAAGAATATATCTTGCGCTTGCTACCTGCACTCTTTCTCTTCTGGTAACAGTTGCTAGCACTTAGGTGGTGCTTATTACATTAATGTGCCTGGTCTGTGCAATATGTGCTGTGATTATTTTACGAAGAGGTGACTGAGGCACCGAGATGCTCCATCCAGGGTCAAGGCCATGCGGGGCCAGGGTTTTAATCCAGGCAGTTTGCTCTCGAATCCACCTTCTCGTCTCAGAAACTCATGACCCTACTCTAGTCTGTGCTTTAAAAATGCTGTTATTCCGCTGGCTGGCTCATGGCCCGCTTGTGGTCTACTCTGACCCTCGGCTTTTCGGGACCTCACCTGTCCTTAGCGGGCTGCTCACCATGCTGTCTTTGTGTCTTCCAGCACAAGGCACTGCCCCACGGTTCTTTTTTATAAAAACGTCTTTTCCTTTTGTCATCTCTCCATGACAACCAACACTCTGCCCCCATTTGGGACCAGGGAGGCTTAAAATTTTATTTCATTAATTAAACAAACTACAAGGACAATAGCATCTTGTAAGGAAAAATCAATACACAAGTATGTACGGTAAATGTGCCTCTTTTACACTTGAGCTCCCTCATTCCCCGAGGAGCCTGTTCTGTCTGTTTTAATGTCAGGAAAAAGGATGTGTGTGTGTGTGTATACACATGGATGTGTACTTACACACATACATGTCACGCATATAGATGATTTTAAAAACACAGATGGAGTCACCATATACGTGATTCTGCAATTTGTTTGCCCCGACACTTTTTCATGACGATGCCTCCACGTCAGTTTTCTTACAGCTAAGTGCCTGCCAGTTCTCGTAGAAGCAGAGAGATGTGTGTATGTGTGGTGGCCATATTTTTTAAACCAAAAATGGGGACTCGTTCTCTGACAAACATGACAGAGGGATGGGAGGACCCTGTGTTTTAAATCGGGGCTCTCAGGGTTATCAGGAGGGCAGATTGTAGTGGAGGAAGGAAGGAAGGTTCTTGGCGGGGCCCCAGGCTGAGGCACAGGGGTCTCCTTCAAAAAGAACCCGAGAATGTATTCCTCTCTTTTTTTTTATTTGGGGAATCCGCCCAAGAGCCCAGGGGAGAGAGATGCAATGTCCAGATTTTCTTTTTTTACCTAAAAAGAAATCCCAACCAACATGGTTCCCTGTGGAGAGTCCACACTGAGCCACCTGGAGTGTAACAAGTGCTTTACCGTGAAAGACCAAGTGGAGGTGACGTGGACGGCGCCTGCTCCGTGGACACATCTTGTCCTTCCTCTGCTCCCTGGGGCCACCTGGTCCAAGACAAGAGATGTGGCCTTTCTGGAGATTTCAAATATATTTCCAAAAATTTTAACTCCCTCTCTCTATCCCACAAAAATGGAATCTGATTTGATTATTTTTAAATCATCTTTCACAGCTGCAAGTCACTGTGTTAGTGCAGAAACATAAAAATGCATTATGTATCAACTTGGTTTTCCAAAAATTATCATATTGGCATATTACATAGAAATGTATATTTTATTCATATAAAGATCTGAATCTATTTAAGATAAAAACATCCTTTTATGTTAGAGTGGTGTTACTAGCTGCCAAACTCCTGGGCAGCCTTTGTCTCCTAGGTTAGAGGGTCACCACCTTGCTCAGTGGCTGCAGCTCCTGGTGGACGTGGTTGTTTTTGCATTGACATAATGATCCTAAAATAACTAAAGTTATGATTCTTTGTTAAGCCAGATACAAGCTTCTGTTGAGTTCTGGAACAGATTGGCAATAGCTGGGCGAAGATTTAAGAAAATTTTATGGAGGAAGCATAAACCACATTGTTCCATGGGGGCTAATTTCAGAACGACCGTCTTTCCCCACTTTCTGAGCAGCCAGTGAGTACTGGGGGAAGGAGATGCTTTCACCGCTATGATGAAACAGGAAAGGCGCCATATCTTCTGATGTAACACCCTCTGTGGTGTTGAGCACATCCAAATTGGTGCCCGTTTCCAGTGGAGACCTGAGGGGCAGCCCTTGCCTCTCTGTGACCCAGCCCACGCTGAGTTCCAGGGCTCAGAACCACGCCCGGCGCACAGTAAGTGCCCAACAGATTGGCCTTGTGGGCTGTGGCTCCTTCCCAGAGTGTTGGTACAGTTACCCCGTAAAAGATGGGGACCTTGCAGGCAGGTGCAGGCAGGGGGTGCTGGTGGTCTCGGGGGCCTCACATGCCCGGCCTGAGTGGCTGCCTGTCTTGTCACCTGATGAGCTGCAGCTGCAGGGCTGGCACCATGTAGATGCTTGCCACGGAGCTTGACGCCAAGAGGTTTGCGGCGTCCTGCCCATCTCTTAACCAAGTTCTTCCCGTGGCTTCTGTTCTTGTATGTTGAGATGCAGCCGGATTGTCCAAGTTGTGGGTTTGATCCCGGCCATCTGTTAGGGGCTTTCTGGGTAGAGAATGCCGGTGTAGTTGGGGCAGCACCTGCTGAAGAAGGTGGCGAGGGCGATGGATCCCAGCCTGCTGCCCATTGGAGACCTCACTCCAGACCAGCCAAATCAGGCCCGAGGGGGATCGGGCCTCGGTGCTGTTCCAGTGGGTGGCGCAGATACACGCCCTGCGGGGTCCTCTGTGCCTGGGCCAGGCCCGCACTCCCTCTTACTCCCTCGTCTCTGTAAGAGCCTCACCTGACTGTGTGTTTGGAATTTCCTTTCTTTTTTCTGTGCACTCAGCGCCATTACCCACCACCCTACCCTGTCCAGTGCTGTCCAGAAGAGCAAAAGTCGAGCCACAAAAGTGAGCCATTTGTGTAATTCAAAATTTTCTAATACTTTTAAAAGTAAAAAGAAATAGGTGAGAGGAGAGAGTTAAATACGTATATATTTAATAATGTATTTAACTCAGTATATCCAAAATATTATTTCAACATATAATCAATACAAAAATTATTGTTAAGTTATTTTATATTTTTAAAAATATGATGTCTGTGAAATCTGTTGTGTATTTTACACGTGCAGCACATCTCGGTTTGGACCAGTCACACTTCAGGTTCTTGTGGCTGCAAGTAGGCGGTGTATTGGACAGCACAGGTCTACAACTTCAAGGTTATTCCTATTATTATTATTATTATTATTGCAAATTTTCCAGTTTCTTTTGGTCTTCTACAGACTCATTGAGTCTGCGTGCACGCTGACCATTTGCCAGGCACGTTCTAGGTGCTGGGAAACAGTAGTGAACAGAGTCAAGGCTGCCTGCCCTCGTAGAGCTTATACCAGTGGGGGAGGCAGATGATAAACGTGAACGCTAAGGGAATTATTTGGTGGGGTGGAAGGTGATTAATACCTCTGCTCTGGGGGCCGGCTCTGTGGCTTAGCGGTTAAGTGCGCGCGCTCTGATGCTGGCGACCCGGGTTCGGATCCCGGGAGCGCCCCGAGGCACCACTGCTCCGTCCAATGCGAGGCCGAGTCCCACGTACAGCAACTAGAAGGATGTGAATCTATGACATACAACTATCTACTGGGGCTTTGGGGGGAAAAAACTGAATAAATAAAATCTTTAAAAATACCTCTGCTCTGGGAATAATGAAGGAAACTCAGGAGTGCCAGTTAGGAGGAAAGTTGCAGCAATAAAAAGGGAGGTCATGCCGAGAGAAAGGAGAGAAGCCTCAGATTGCTAAAATCAGGAACAAGAGAGGAGACATTACAACGGACCTTACAGAAATAAAAGGATGATAAGGGAGTTCTGTGAACAGCTGTGCACCAACGAGTTAGATAATCTAGATGAAACGGACAAATTCTTAGAAAGACACAAATGACTGAAGTTGACTCGGAAGAAGTAGAAAATCTGAATAGACCTATAACAACTAAAGAGATTAATTAATAAATTAAAAATTAAACAATGTCCCACAAAGAAAAGCCCAGGCCCAGATAACTTTCCTGGTGAATTCTATCAAACATTCAAAGAAGAATTAATACCAGTCCTTCGCAAACTCTTCCAAAAAATAGAAGAGGAGGGAATTCTTCCCAACCCATTCTATGAAGCCCATAATATCCTGATACCAAAACTAGATAAAGATGTCAGAAAACTACAGACCAGTCCCTTATGAGTATGGATGCAACAAGATACAAGCAAAATGAATCGAGCAACATATAAAAAGAGTTATACATTATGAACAAGTAAGTTTTATCCCAGGAATGAAAGGTTGGTTCAACATACAAAATTCAATCAATGTAATACACCATGTTAATAGAATAAACAAAGAAATTATATGATCATCTCAACAGATGCAGAAAAAGCATTTGACAAAATTTAATACACTTTCCTAATAAAAACACTCAACAACTAGGAATAGAAGGAAACTCCCTCAACCTGATAAAGGGCGTCTATGAAAACCCACAGCTGACATATTTAATGGTGAAAGACTGAATGCTTTCTTCCTCAGGTCAGCAACAAGACAAAAGTGTGTGCTCTCTCCACTTCTATTAAACATAGTACAGGAGGTTTTAGCCAGGACAGTTGGGCAAGAAAAAGAAATAAAAGGCACCCAGACTGGAAAGAAATAGGTAAAACTACCTCTATTTGCAAATAACACGATCTTGTATATAGAATCCTCTGAAAAGCTATTGGAACTAAAAAATGAATTCAGCAAAGTTGCAAGATACAAGATCAAGATGCAAAAATCCATTATATTTAATTACGTAAGCAATGTTCAATCCCAAAATAAAATTGGGAAAAACAATTCCATTCACAATAGTATCTAAAAGAGTAAAATAATAATAAATTAACAAAAGTAGTACAAGACTTGAACGTTAAAAACTACAAACTACTGTTGAAAGAAATTAAAGAAGACAAATAAATGGAAAGACACCTCATGTTCATGAATCAGAAGACTTAATATTGTTAAGACGGCGGTATACTCCAAATTGACCTACAGATTCAATGTAATACCTATCAAAATTCCACCTACCTTTGTAAAAAAAAATTGACAAGCTGATCCTGAAATTCATATGGAAATGCAAGGGACCCAGAAGAGCCAGAACAATCTTGAAAACAAGAAACAAAGTTGAAAGACTCACTTCTGGATTTCAAAACTAACTGTACAACTGCAGTAGTCAAGACAGTGTGGGTACTGTCTGGCATAAAGATAAACCCACAGATTAGTGGAATAGGATTGAGAGTCTAGAACAAACCCATACATCTCTGGTCAGTTGATTTTTAACAAGGATGACAAGACAATTCAATGAGGAAAAAATAATGGTTCATTCAACAAATGGACAGTTGGGCATCTACATGCAAAAGAGGGAAGCTGGAACCCTTCCAAACACCAGACACAAAAATGGTCTCCAACTGGATCATAGACCTAATTGTAGGAGCTAAAACCATAAAGTGCTTAGAAGAAAACATAGGAGTAAATCTTTGTGACCTTGGATTTGGCAGTGGTTTCTTAGCTATGACACCAAAAGCACAAGCAACAAAATAAAAATAGACAAATTGGACTTCATCAACATTAAAAACTTGTGTGCTTCAAAGGACAGGAAAGTTAAAACACAACCCACAGAACGGGAGAAAATATTTGCAAATCATGTATCTGAAAAGGAACTTGTATTTAGAATATTTTAAGAATTCACTTCTGGGGCTGGCCCAGTGGCGTAGTGGTTAAGTTCACGTGTTCCACTTCGTTGGCCTGGGGTTCACTGGTTTGGATCCTGGGTGTGGACCTACTCACCGCTCATCAAGCCATGCTGAGGCAACATCCTATATAGAAGAGCTACAACTCTACAACTATGATGCACAGCTATATACTGGGGCTTTGGGGAGAAAAAAGAAAAAGAGGAAGATTGGCAACAGATGTTAGCGCAGGGCCAATCTTCCTCAAAAAAACAAAACAAAACAAAATGAAAAAGAGAATTTACTTCCTAACAGTAAAAAGACAAACGACTCAATTGAAAAACAGGCAAAGGACTTGAGTACACATTTCTCCAGAGAAGATAGACAAGTAGACAATAAGCACGTGAAAAAATGCCCAACATCATTAGTCATTCAGGAAATGCAAATCAAAACCACAGTGAGATACCACCTCATTCCCACTAAGATGGCTAGAATCAAAAAGACAGACAATAACAAGTGTTGGTGAGGATGTGGAGTTGGAACCCACATACATGCTGGTGGGAATGTAAAATGGTGCAGCTGCTATGGAAAACAGTTGGACAGTTCCTCAAATATTCCATTCCTCGGCATGTACCCAAGAGATGTGAAAATATATGTCCACACAAAAACTTGTTCATAGCAGCATTATTCATAATAGCCAAAAAGTAGAAACAACCCAAATGTCCATCCACTGATGAATGGATAAAGAAAATGTGTTATATCTGTACAAGGGAATATTGTTCAGGCGTAAAAAGAAATGAAGTGCTAATAAGTACAGATACACGCCACCACGTGGATGGACGTTGAAAACATACTCAGTGAAAGAAGCCAGTTACGAAGGCAACATGTTGTATGATTTCATTTATATGAAGCGTCCAGAACAGGCCACTTTGTAGAGACAGACAGTAGAGCCTGGGCTCACTGGGGAGACAGAGGATGGGGAGTGACTGCTATTGAAGTAGAGGGGTGTTTTTGGGGTGATGAAAATGTTGCAAACTTAGATTGTGGTAATGGATATAGGACTCTGTGAATATAGTAAAAACCACTGACATACAGTTTAAATGAGTGAATTGTTTGGTATGTGAATTATATCTCAATAAAGAAGTTTAAAAATAAAACCTCTGTAGGAAAAAACTCTCTAACATCTGGATCTCAGCACTCAGCTGAGGAGAGAGCTTAACAGTGAAAGTGTCACCTGCTCTCGGCCACGGCATCCCTTATCGTAGAGAGAAGCAGTCATGTCACCAGAACGTTGACTTGTGCCTGAGGACAGGGTCCAAAGTGCCATGGCTGGGCCGCAGTGAGCCGCCCTTGTCCCTTCGCCCCAGCCTTTGCTCCGTCCCACACTGGGCGCCTGTCACCATGCCCAGAAGCAGCTGAGAGCCGCCTGGGAGCTGGAGGGCAGAGGCTGGCATGGGACCCACAGCAGGCTGAGAGCACAGAGGCCGGGAGGGTGGGACCCAAAGACCCCTACTCCCGCCAGCTCAAGCCTGCCTCTTGCCACCGGATCTGAGGCTGGCCTTGGGTCTGGGGTGGTCTCAGAGTGGACAGAGCGGCATGGCAGGAACAAGGGGCTGCCCCCGACCCAGATGGTGCACATGGGCACGGTTCGGAAGGTACCATCATTGCAACGGAGGCCTTCTCTCCTGGCTCTTCTCTCCTGTGGCTCAGGTGCTGGAGGGTGAGGCTCCCCTGGGAGCAGGGAGGTTGGGTCCTGGTGGGTGTGGTGACAGGCATGGGCGGTGGAGGAGGACACGCCGTCAGCACTGTTGGCAGCGACGGGAAGGGCTGGAGTGAGGCAGGTGCGGGAGCCCAACCCCAAGCTGTGTCATTCCGGAACATCTGGTAGCCTCCTTCCTGGCCTGCTCTCTACACCTCCTTCGCTATCCTCAGCTGGGGTTCTCCCCCTTCTTTCTCCCTCTGCCCCTTCTCCAGGCCCCCTGCGTCCTCTGGGGTGGGCTGTGACCCCTGCCAGCGTCATTGCTGGTCCCCCAGGTTAAGGAAGATCCAGGAACCTGTGAGCCCCTCAGGAGCAGGCCCTTGGGCTGGGAGGCTCCGGCGTGGAATTGAGCAGCCAGGTACCACATGGGGGTAGTGTCCTCCAGCCCCTCCCAGAGACCGATGCAGGGGAGGACGCTACTATAACGCTTCACTTTTGGGGGTCAACTTCTCGGGACCCAGTAGGTGCCCTGCCTTCCGAACTCTGGCCCTGGCCTTGCCTCACATTTCTGGGCTCCACTTGCTTCTGTCCTGAGTGGCGCTTGGGACCGTCCCATCCAAGACTGCCAGGCTGGGGCCTTGGCGCTGAGACCAGGGCTGGGGCGTCTCTGTCATCCCAGCGTGAGGTGGGCCTCAGGGTCCCCTCATCTGTGCTCTTTCCTTCCTTGGAGGGTCTGCGGCCCCTCAAGTCTGGGTGGGGCCTCGTAGCAGCATTGAGACTTCTGGGGCACAGACCATGGTTTACCTGAAGTTCACTGTGCTTTTCACAGTTCCTCTGCAGGCCTGAGCCTGGTGCATTTTTATCCTTACATTGTTCTTTTCTGATCAGGGAACAAATGCTCATCTTGACCAATCGCCTGTGTGACCGACTGCCCAGGATGGCCTGTCTTGTGGGGGCTGTTAATCTCTCTCTCTTTTTTTTCAGGTTTAGACTTTTCTTTTCCTTCCTCCTCCTTTTTCCTCCTGGCTCTTCCTGGTACGGTGACCGATCAGCATTCCCCTCACTATGCTGTGTGGACCCCATCGAGTGGGGGGTCTGGGGGGCTGTGTTTGTCCCTCTGTTTCTCTTCGCCTCCCTCTTCCCTCCTCTTCTCTTGCCTCACTTAAAGGGTCCTTAGAGATCTCTCCTGATGCCCTCTTGGGGACCACGCCTTCTACTGCATCCCCATCCTCAGTGGCCCCCTTGGAAGGGAGTGTTCAGGGCTTTGCAGCCCCTGACTGCAGCCTGCAGCTTCTTGGAGACGTCACTTGGCAGTTGGCACTTCAGGTGTTTGGCTCCTCCACTGAAATGCAGTCATGTTATCCCTCCCTCTGGCTTGAGCTGTCATGAGTTCCAACCACCTCTGCTTTCCAGCCTCCTGTGTCTCCCACCCCTGAGGGACGGTTTGAGCGGGCGCTGGGTGGTGGGCCAGGGCTTGGCCTCACCGGAGACTTCTGTCTTGTCACATCTTGGGGTGTGTGGGGTCTTCAGCCTCGGTCCCTACTGAGGGTGCAGTCTGCCTCGAAGCCCCTGCACGGGCTCCAGGCCATGCTGTGCCGAAGTCAGCCAGGGTCTCCTGGGCCCAGACCACCTGGCCTGGCCGCCGCTTTGCTAAGCCGGAGGGTGTGTGGGGCTGCCCAAGGCCTCCGCCTCGGGGCATTGCTGGCCGTGAGCAGACCATGCGATCCAGGCTCCATTTCCTCCTCTGTGTGGCGAGTGCAGTGAGCTGGGTCCTTCCCAGCGAGCAAGGGACAGTCTGGCGAGTGTGCCGCGACGGTGAGGGTAGGTCGGTACCACCACCTTGGTCAGGGGAAGGGTCACCTCTTACAGCCTCAGTCTCCTTGTCTGTGAGAGGGGATCGTCATTGTGAGAGTCAGTCACACAGTGCAGGGAGCTGGCCATGTGGCCGCCCTTCCTAGTCCAGGATGGGGGAGGGCAGAGCACATGCACAGCCCCTCCCCCGTGCCCTGAAGGTCTCTGGTGGCTTCAGCTTTCCCTGCACTGTCACTGGGGTCTGGGGCAGGGAGGAGGGGCAGGGGGTGACCATTAAGGAGACACAGCTCAGAGTTGAAGAGGGGTGCCTCCAGGATGCCTCGTGCAGTGTAGTTGGCACTGTAGACCAGCAACTTTTCAGTGCCAAAATGGAGAAGAGAGCCTCTGGGGTGGGTGGGGCTGGCGTCCCCCTGCGGGATGTGCTGTCCTCGGGGCTGACCCACAGGGCAGCACCCTGCCTGTGCCCGGCTGCGCTGAGCCCTTCGAAGCTGCTCATTCCTTTTATTGCCTGGTTTTCTGTCTGGGATTGTTATGGATTTTTTTCTCTAAATTTTCTTTGTTTGTCAGAGGAGGTTAAAGTTTGGTTTGTCACCTGGTACTGAAGGAGCTCTTTTTAAAAACCTGACTTTGAAGACAGCATTACCAGTGCCAATTTCCTTCATTCTTCTCTTGATGATTTCTCAGAGATATGGCTGCATACCCTACCAGGACCTTTTTTTTTTTTTTTTATTGTGGTAAAATATATGTAACATAAAATTTACTGTCTTAGCCATGTTTAAGTGTACAGTTCAGTGGCATTAAGTACATTCACATTGTTATGTAGCCATCACCACCATCCATCCCTAGAACTCTGTTCATCTTGCACAACTGAAACTCTGTCCCCATTATACACTAACTGTCCCTCCCTCCCCGAGCCCCTGGCATCCACCATTCCACTTTCTGTCTCTATGAATCTGACTGCTCTAGGGACCTCATGTGAGTGGAATTATACAATATTTGTCTTTTTGTGTCTGGCTTCTTTCACTGAGCATCGTGTCCTCAAGGTTCATCCATGTTGAAGCATGTGTGAAAATTTTTTCTTCCTTTTCAAGGCTGAATAATAATTCGTTGTATGGATGGACCACATTTTGCTTATCCATTCACCTGTTGATGGACACTGGGGTGCTTCTACCTTTTGGCTGTTGTGAGTAGTGCTGCTGTGAACGTGGGTGTGCAAAGGACAATTTTAAAGGACATAATTCATGGTCTCTTCCCGCTGGCCACGACTTCTCAACACTGGGCTGTGTGGCCTTGGGCTGCTATGTAAGCTCTCTGGTTTCAGTTTCCCCCTCTATAAACCAGGAGGGTTGGGTCCAGTGACTTTCTGGGGTCCCTCTGGCTCCATGTATTGGTTCTGCGGAAACCCCACTTCTTTCCTCTGAGACCTGCCACAAAGCTCACCTGTCAGATGCTCAGGTGTCCATAGGCGATCACACAGATATTTGCATTCCTTGAGAATAGATAAAGTCTGATTGATCTGAAACATAAAACAAGAACAAGCCCCTGGAGCTTAATTGATACACACTTTGCAGGAAAAAAGAATCGAGTGGACACGAAGCCCATCGCTGTAAGTTCCACATCCCCTCTGGTCTCGGCCGCCGTGCAGGGGAGAGCAGGGTTTGAATCTGGAGAGCCCGTGTATGGCAGGCAGTGCTGCCCCCATGGCCGGCTGAGCCACCCCCGCCTCCCCCAGGGCTGCGGGAACGTTCCAGTCACTGTCTCTCCTCCGGCGTCTGCTCCTGCTTGTCCTCCATGAGCCGCGAGGCCTCAGCGGTAATTTCAGGAGAGCCGGCAGATTGACTCAGTTCTTGTCCCTGTCGGTGACTGCCTGGCACCGTGACGAGCAGGGCTGCTGTGGCTTTAAAGGGCTGCCTTTGAAGGTCGCTGTATGGGGCCCCACGGCTCACAGACCCGGGCTGGGAACCACGGCTGTTTGTGGGGAGCCACTCCTGTGGCTGCGTCGGTGACTCCAGACGTCATGTTTCCTCCCAGTGGGCTTTTGGATCTATCCACAGTCGCATTAATGGAAGAGTGACCCTGACTGGGGCGCATCAGCCCTTTCAGCCGTGCTGGGCCCACCCGGTTGCCACCAGGGCAGCCCTGAGCGTGCCAGTGGGAGACGAGGGTTCAGCCAGGGTGGGCCTGGAAGTTCAGGTTCTGGGGACCATCTTGAGAGCACGGTGGCCTGGAAGTGACATCAGTGTCCCCAAGCCAGGCCAGGAAGCTCAGCCCCAGCTGGGTGGGTGGGCTGCCCTGTCCCCAGTGCCCAGCCCCAGCTGGGCAAATGTGAGCGACTTCTTGTCGGAACCTCCCGCTCCAGGGAGAACTCAGCTGCAGTGAGACCCTCCTCTCTTGGGCTTGGCCTGGTGCTCCTGTGGGACAGCACCTGGCACAGAGGTGACATTGGCGAGCCTGCATTTGTGGTGTGAGCCTACTGGGTGAAGTGGGCAGTGCCAGGGCCTCTGGGATGAGGAGACAAACCACCCTGGGCAGGACTGAGCCGAGCCCGGCCGACCGCCTGCACAGGCTCCTTCGGTGCCTTTGCTAGACCCTCCTGGGCCCACCTGGCCTGGCGGTCAGTGGAGGGCAGCAGACCATGGGCGGATTCCCCAGGGGGGCACGCACCCTTGGCCCCTGGCCTTGGGGGTTCTTTCTGACATCGCCCACTGCAGTTTTCCTTTTGGACCAGGATTCGGAGGGGGTGAACTTTTCCCCTCGGGGTTCACATGCACAAGTTCTCAGACTCCCCCCCGAGAAGCCCTGTGGAGAGGCAGTGGTCTCTCGGCATCGCTGGGATGAGGTGGGTGGGCAGCTCCCAGAGTCCCCCAGGTGAGCAGCACCAGGACCCAGGCTTGGTCATGCCTCCGTGGCCACCAGTTCTGTCACCTTCATAGTGCAGGTGAATTTTACTTCCTTCACGTAATATGTTCATGTTTTAAAAAATGTAAAAGTGGGCTAGGCCAGTGGTGTAGTGCGTGCGCTCCACTGCGGTGGCCTGGGGTTCGCCGGTTCGGATCCTGGGCGTGCACCCACGCACTGCTTGTCAAGCCATGCTGTGGCGGCGTCCCATATAAAGTAGAGGAAGATGGGCACGGATGTTAGCCCAGGGCCAGTCTTCCTCAGCAAAAAGAGGAGGATTGGCATCGGATGTTAGCTCAGGGCTAATCTTCCTCACACACACAAGAAAAGTAAAAGCGTTTACAATTATTTGTTGATGAAAAGGCTTGGCGCTCTGTGTCCGAGCGTTGAGTAAAATGGAGGCCCACGATGTGACACCCCAGCTTTGTGCAGAGCACCCCAGATGGCCGGAGCGAGGGCTGGTGTGGGTGTCCAGGAAGGGCTGGGGGCTTGTCTCTGAGCTGGCTCTTCCCAATGGAACACAGGTGAAGAGTCGGTAGCGGTTCTGGGAACCTCTGTGGTCAGTGGTCTCTGGTAATCCAGGATGCGTTGACCTCTGCTTGGTGGGCCACGCAGGGTTAGTCCAGCCAACAAAGGCGTCACCCTGCTGTGCTTGAGGGGGCAGTGGCCTCGTGGGGAGTGGGGAGGGGTGGGCATGTGCTGTGCCGGAGGCCTGCTGCTGCAAGGGCGCTTTCTGCCTCGTGCCGCTGGTCTCGGGGCCAGCAGTCACCTGCGTTCCCTCAGCACAGCCAGCTTCGCGCTTGGGACACAGGCAGGTTCTGGGGTCTGCATCGCCTGGGGGCATTCGAAGGAGAAGTGCAGGCACCCCCAGGCAGGGCGGGGGACTGGGGTAAGGAGATGGGGGCGGGAGATCCAGGACAAGGGCACTGTGTGGGGTGCCACCTGCACACAGATGTGGTGGAGGCTCCCGGCCCTTCCAGGCCTTGCTGGGCCTTCCCGTCCATCCCAACATTGTTGTTGCTGCCCCTGTCCCCCAGCTAATCACCGGCTTTTCTGTGCCGTCTGGATTCTAGGGGCAAAGAGGAGCAGACACAGCCGCTGCTCTTGAAGCGTCCAAGTTCATTTTTGGGGACAGAACAAATTGTGCCTTGCTGCCTCTCTCCCGAGCCTGTCACAAGCCTTCTGCTCCCTGTAGGCGGGGCCGCGGGGCAGCACGTGGTGAAGGAGTGATTGTTCTCACATATAAGGAGCTCCCCCAGGTCGATAAGAAAACAGCCAAAAATCCAACTGAAATATGGAAGAAGGATGTAAGCAGGCAGTTCACAGAAAAAGAAATGGAAGTTTTTTCAGCTGTGAAAACATGAAGAATACAAATTACACCAGAGCCAGTGCTCCCTCGTCCCTGAGTTCACTTCAGGCTTCAGATTATGTGGACGGTTCTTCCTGGTGGCCCATCAGCTCACGAGGCCACCTGGGCCAGTCTCTAGGCTTGGTTGTCCTGCAGCCGACGAGCAGAGGCCCTGGGAGTGGGTGGGCCCTGGACTGCTAGGCCTCTCAGTGTGGGCCGGAGAGGAATTCCAGAGATGCGGAGCCGCCTCCTCCGAGCTGAGCTATCCAGCTGCAGGAGGCCAAGCCTGCTCACACCTCTCCTCTTGCTCCTTTCCCGTCCTCCCAGCAGGTCCACCCATGGGCCAGGTGTGGGGCGATAGTGCTCCTGTTAGCCCCCATCCAGCCTCCGCAGAGGCCACCGCAGGCTGCACCCTGGCCTGGTGGGAGGAGGGGCACCGAGGTGCCCAGGGTGTTGCTGGGGCTTTCCTGCCCTCCTGCCCACTTCTGTCCTTAGTTTGGTTTTGCTTTATGCAAACCTACCACTCAAGTCATCTCCGTGGCTTGTAGCGGGGCAGAGCCCAGTGTGGTTGTTGCTGAAGATTCCTGGAGAATGTGGGTTACCGGAGAGAAAAGAGGAGGAGGAGAGAAGCAGACGTGGAGGCGCCACGGGGAGGGAGGGGAGAGAGTGAGCGAGCAGCACAAAGGCTTGCCAGCCTGACCCCACAAAAAGCCCAGGGATGGCGTGCGCCCATGGAGTCTGCACAGGACGGGCTGGATTTGAGGGGAGTCTGAGCCCATGGCGGCTTTTGGAGCTCTCAGCATGGGCTGGCTCTCGCCCACGGGCCCTCTCCTCTCTCTTGGCCCCAGGAACAGCCTGCAGTGTCTGCCCCCAGGAGGCCTCTGGCCTGGTCAGGCTCTCATCCACCCTGGCCCCTCCCTGACCTTCTGCCCCATCCACAGTGGGAGAGGGGAGTGGTGGCACTGGGGTGTGCAGAAGGCGGCCGCACCAGCTCCTGTGGTTTCCTCTCTGGCCGTGCCTGGTAAGGGTTCACGGCTAGAGGGAGGGACCCTGATTGATAGTGTTCGCCCATCCCTGTGGTGTAAATACGCCCACTTTGGCCAACATCAGGCTACCAGCATGATGTCACCTGGCTCATAAAGTTCCAGAAAATTTGGTTTTTGCCGGCTGGTATGAGCTGGCCTGTGAGCCAGACCCTGACGGACCTGGGCACCTGAGCTTCTGTTCCTCCTTCCCTCCTGCTGGGAGGGCGCTGCTCTGCCTCTGCTGGGCTCAGGTTCCAACACTCAGCTTCTCTTGTTCCCCCCCCCCCGCCCCCAACCAGCCTGGAATATTCTGTCCATCCCTCCAGAGATCCTTTTTGAGCCGACAGAGGGCACCTGGTAGTTGAATGTGCTGGAAGGGTGGAGCCTGCCTTCAGGTTTTGGGTCTCTACCACCCACAGTGCTGTGATCTCAGCAGGGCGTTTTGTGCCCCCACCGAGCTCCGTCCTTCATGGGGGCCCAGGAGGAGACGCTGTAAACTGCAGAGGGCCATTCACATGTTGGTAGTCCTGAGCTGCTGCTGCCGGCTTCAGGGAGCGTCTGTGACATCCCCGCAGCACACCTTCTCACGTCGTGCGGGTCCTCGGTCACGCTGGAGTCTCAGGGTTTCAGTGTGAGTCTGATATGTCGGTATTTTCCTATGGCATATGCTTTTCTGCATGTGGTTAAAAAAATCCCCCCCATCATAAAGATACTTTGTTTTCTCTTTATACTTAAAAAACTAATGGACTTTATTTTTTAGAACAGTTTTATGTTTACAGAAAAATTGGAAAGTAGAGAGTTCCTGTATTCTACAACCTGTCCCCAGATCCCTTTACTATCAACATCTTGCTTTCGGGGGTGGTTCACTTGTTACAATTGGTGACCAATATTGCTACATTATATTGACTGAAGTTCATAGTTTCCACAGGGTTCACGTTTTGTGTGGTATATTTAGTTCTACAGGATTGACAAAGGGGTAATGTCACGCATCCATCATTACACTATTTAGGATCCCCTGTGCTCCCCTGTTCATCCCCCCTCATCTCCCAGAGCCCTAGACAACCACTCATCTTTTTATTGTCTCTATAGTTTCACCTTTTCCAGAATATCATATACTTGGAATCATACAGGATGTAGTCTTTTCAGATTGGCTTCTTTTACGTAGTAATATGCATTTAAGGTCCTTTGTTATCTTTTTGTGGCTTGATAGCTCATTTCTTTTTAGTATTGAATAATATTCCGTTGTCTGGATGGCCCACAGTTTATTTATCCATTCACCTACTGAAGGATGCCCCAGTTGTTTCCAAGTTTTGGCAGTTATGATAAAGCTGCTTTAAACATTCATGTGTGGGTTTTGCTGTGGACATAAGTTTTCTGCTCCTTTGGGTAAATACCAAAGAGCACAATTGCTGGATCGTATGGTAAAAGTATGTTTAGTTTTGTAAGAAACTGTCAAAATGTCTTCCAAAGTGAATGTACCATTTTGTATTTCTACCAGCAATGAGTGTGAGTTCCTATTGCTCTACTCCTGACCAGCATTTGGTGTTGTCAGTATTCCAGATTTTGGTCATTCTAACAGGTGTATAGTAGTATCTCATGGTTTTAATTTGCATTTCCCTGATGACATATGATGTGGAGAATATTTTCACATGCTTATTTGCCATTTGTGTATCTTCCTTAGTGAGGTGTCTGTTAAGGCCTTTGGCCCATTTTTAATAGGGTTGTTTGTTTTCTTATTGTTTAGTTTTAAGAGTTCCTTGTATATTTTGGATGTTTTTTATTCTAATGAAACCCAGCTTATCAATGATTTCTTTTATGGATTGTGCTTTTGGTGGTGTATTTGAAAAAGTCATTGGCAAACCCAAGGTCACCTAGGTTTTCTCCTACAATATCTTCTGGGACTTTTATAATTTTACATTTAGGTCTGTGATCCATTTTGAGTTAAATTTTGTGAAAGGTGTAAAGTCTATGTCTAGATTCATTTTTTTGCATCTGGATGTCCAGTAGTTCCAGTATTGTCTTAGTCTGTTCAAGCTGCTATAACCAAATTACCATAAACCGGGTGGCTTATAAACAACAAACATCTATTTCTCCCAGTTCTGGAGGATGGAAGTACAAGATGATGGCTCTGGAAGATTCAGTGTCTGGTGAGAACCTGCTTCTTAGACGGCCATCTTTTCCCTGGGTCCTCAGCTGATGGAAGGGGCAGGGAGATCTCTTTGGAGTCTCTTTTGTAAGGCACTAGTGCTATTAATGAGGACTCTGTCCTCACAACTTAACCATTTCCCAAAGGCCCCACCTCCTAATACCATCATCTTGGGGGTTAGGATTTCAATATATGAATTTTCAGGTGACGCAGACGTTCAGTCCACAGCAAGCACGATTTGTTGAAAAGACTCTCTCTCCATTAAATTGCCTTTACTCCTTTGTAAAAAATCAGTTGGCTGTGTTTGTATGAGCCTATTTCTGGGCTCCCTCTTCTGTTCCATTGATCTGTGATCAATTCTGGAAGTCAGGTAGTGTCTTCAAGTCTTAAAGTTGGGTAGTGTCAGTCGTCAGCTTTGTTCTTCTCTTCCAGGATTGTGTTGGCTATTCTGGATCTTTTGCCTCTCCATACAGACTTTAGAATCAGTTTGTCAATATCCACAAAATCACTTGCTGGGATTTTTATTGGGATTACGTTGAATCTATAGATCAAGTTGGGAAGAACTGACATCTTGACAATATTGAGTCTTCTTCCTATTCATGAACATGGGATATATCTCCATTTATTTAGTTTCTTTGATTTCATTCATCACAGTTTTGTAGTTTTCCTCATAAAGATCTTGTACATATTTTCTGGGATTTATACCTAAGTATTTCATTTATTGGTGCTAATGTAAATGATTGTGTTTTTAATTTCAAATTCCACTTGTTCATTGCTGGTATATAGGAAGGTGAATGACTTTTGTATATTAATCTTATATCCTGCAACCTTGCTATAATTGCATATTAGTTCCAGTAGTTTGTCAATTCTTGGGACTTTCTACATAGATAATCATATCATCTATGAAGAAAGACAGTTTTATTTCTTCCCAATCAGTATACCTTTTATTTTCTTTTCTGGTCTTATTGCATTAGCTAGGACTTCCAGTATTTTGTTGAAACAGAGTGATGAGAAGGGACATCCTTGTCTTGTTCCTGATCTTAGAGGGAAAGCATCTACTTTCTCACCAAAAATATGATGTTACTTGTAGGGTTTTTGTAGATGCTTGCTATGGATTGAATTGTATGCCCCCAAAATTCACAGGTTGAAGCCCTAACCTCCAGTATGACTGTGTTTGGAGATAGGATATTTAGGAGGTAATTAAGGTTAAATGAATCATAAGGGTGGGGCCCTGATCTGAGAGGATTACTGTCCTTACAGGAAGAGACGCCAGAGAGTTCACTTGCTGTCTTTCCACATGCACCCACTGAGGAAAGGCCGTGTTAGCACTCAGTGAGATGGTGACCACCTACAAGTCTAGAGAAGAGAGCTCACATAAGAAACTAAAGCCTGCCAGACCTTGATCTTGGACTTTCAGCCTCCAGAACTGTGAGAAAATTAATTTCTGTTGTTTAAGCTACCCAGTCTGTGATATTTTCTTATGACAGCCGGAGCTTACTAATAACAATGCTCTTTATCAAATTGAGAATGTTCCCCTCTGTTCCTAGTTTGCTGAGAGTTTTTATTATGAATGGGTGTTGGATTTTGTCAGATGCTTTTTCTGCATCTATTGATATGATCATGTGATTTTCCTTTTAAGTCAGTTGATGTGATGGATTACATTAATTGGTTTTTAAATGTTGAACCAGCCAGCTTTTCATATCTGGGATAAATCCTACTTGTTTGTGGTGTGTGATTCTATTTATACATTGTTGGATTTGATTTGCTAATGATTTGTTGAAGATTTTTGCATCTATGTGCATGAGAAATATTGGTCTGTAGTTTTCTTTCTTGTAATGTCTTTGTCTGGTTTTGGTTTTAGGGTAATGCTGGCCTCATAGAATGAGTTAGGAAATATTTCCTCTGCTTCTTTTTTCTGGAAGAAATTGTAGAGAATTGGTATAATTTCTTCCTTAAATGTTTGGTAGAATTGGCCAGTGAGCCCATCTAAGTCAGGTGCTTTCTATTTGGAAAGGTTATTAATTATTGATTCAATTTCTTTAATAGATATAAGCCTATTCACATTGTCTATTTCTTCTTGTGTGAGTTTTGACAGATTGTCTTTCAAACAATTGGTCCATTTCATCTAGGTTATCAAATTTGTGGATGTAGAGTTGCTTACAGTATTCCTTTATTATCCTTTTAATTTCCGTGGGATCAGTAGTGATGGCCCCTCTTTTATTTCTGATGTTAGTAATTTATGTTCTCTCTTTTTTTCTCTTAGCATGCCTCAAGGTTTATCCATTTTACTGATCTTTTCAAAGAACCAGGTTTTGGTTTCATTGATTTTCTCTAGTGATTTCCTATTTTCAATTTTATTGATTTCTGCTCTAACTTTTATTATGTCTTTTCTTCTGCTTACTTTGACTTTAATTTGCTCTTCTTTTTCTAGTTTCCTAAGGCAGGAGCTTAGATTATTGATTTTAAATCTTCTTTTCTAACATATGCATTCAATGCTATAAATTTCTTTCTAAGCGCTACTTTTACTGCATCCCACAAATTTTGATGTTTTGTTTTCATTTTCATTTAGTTAAAATATTTAAAAATTTCTCTTGCGATTTTTTTCTTTGACCCATGTGTTATTTGGAAGTGTGTTGTTTAATCTTCATGTATTTTGGAATTTCCAGCTATCTTTCCATTTTTCATTTCCAGTTTAATTCCATTGTAATCTGAGAACATATTTTGTATGGTTTCTATTCTTTTAAATTGGTGAAGGTGTGTTTTATGGCCCAGAATGTGCTCTGTCTTGGTGAATGTTGCATGTGAGCTTGAGAAGAAGGTGTGTCCTGCTGTTGTTAGATGAAGTCATCTGTAGATGTCAGTCACATCTGATTGATTGATGGAGTTGTTGAGGTCAACTGTATCTTAACTGATTTTCTACTGGCTGTCTGTCCATTTCTGAGAGAGAGGTGTTGATGTCCCCATCTAGGATAGTGGATTCATCTATTTCTCCTTGCAGTTCTATCAGTTTTTACCTCGTGTAGTTTGACTCTTTGTTGTTGGTGCGTGCACGTTAAGGATTGTTTGTCTTCTTGGTGAAACGGCTCCTCATCGTTATGTGATGTCGCGCCTCCTCCCTGGTAACTTTCCTTGCTTGGGTCTGCTCTGTCAGAGATGAACACAGCTCCTCCACCTTCTCTACGCGAGCCTGGGGCAGCTCTCTCTCTCCATCTACTTCCTTTGCTTTCTTTTTTTATTGTGGTAAAATATACATAACATGAAATTTACCATTGTAACCATTTTTAAGTGCACAGTTAAGTGGCATTAAGTATGTTCACAGTCTTGTGTAGCCATCACCACCATCCATTTCCAGAACTCTTTCATCTTCCCAAACAGTAACTCTGTCCACACTAAGTAATCTACACATGTCCCCTTCCTTTAGACCCGACCGTGTCCCCAGGGCTGGCACCTACCTTCTTGTTCTATCGGCTTTGCTGCCTCTAGTCCTCCAGGAAACTTCTCAAGGATGTCTGTAGTCTGGTGGAACCGGGATGCAGAGGACCCCAGCTCTGGTGGGGAGGGGTGGTGAGTCTGCACAGTACTGAGGGTGACAGTGCGAGTCGTGGGGACTGTGAGGTTTAAGTCAGACACAGTGTCATGGACACATGCCAACGTCGGGCTATTCCCATTGGTATAGGGCTGTACAGTCTTGATGTGACTACGTAAAGTGATGGTGGTTATATTAATTTGTGTGAAACATGAAAGGGTTACCATTTTGGTTATTTACATCTAAATCTCATTGAGGTGTACAGTGTGTGTTATCATAAGCCTTATTTGGTTAGGAGACAGCTCCCACTTCGCTCACGTGGTGTTCCATCTGCTCTCAGCATCGTCAGAAATGTAAAGGAAATGTCTCTGAGTTTACGTTCTTGGGAGGCCAGTGGGGGACCTTGCATCACTCTGGTCGGGGGGCTCCTTATGGGAGGGGCTCCTGATGGGGAGGCTCCAGATGGGAGGGGCTCAGGGGCCGTGTTCAAAAGGGCAGAGAGAAAAGGGTGCTCTGCTGGGGTTTTTTCCATTGGCAATACGCCCACAGGACTCCATGGGCAGTGGCTGCCATTCTTGGGTTTGGGGGTGTCTTCAGGGGGTGCCTGGGGACGTCCAGTGCGCTGGCCAATGGTGTTTCTGTCACACAGTTGCCATTCCTTTCTGTGTGACGGATTCATTCCCTCCAAAGACATCTGTTGCTGGCTTCACTGGGTCCCATAGGGTTTCAGAAAGGGGTTGGTCTTGAGGCCTTAGAGTAGAGGCCCCTCTGCCCCCACTCCTGGCCCTCATGAGACTTTATTGAATAAAGATTTCTGTGATCAGATAAGTTGGAGAAAGGCTGCACCTCATACTCCCTAGTTGGAAATTCACAGTACAGATGACCATTTTAAAGGCCCTGAGAAGTCCTGCAGTAAAAAAAGAAAGGAAGGAGGGAAGGAGGACACTGTTTAACTTACTAGTTTCCAAACTTATTTGCCCATAGAACCCCCGAACCCCCTTTGTACCTAACATCTGTTAACATCCTATAGAACTAATAATTGAGGGATGTAATTTGGGAAATGTTTGCCCGGTACACACAGTGGCAGACTCCAGAGGCAGAATTGAGGGTCAGCACGTGTTACGGGTTGAATTGTGTCTCCTCAAAATTCGTATGTTGATACCCTAACCCCAGTACCTCAGAATGTGAGCTTATGTGGAAGTAGGGTCGTTGCAGATGTAATTAGTTAAGTGAGGTGATACTGGTGTAGGGTGGGCCCTCATCCAGTATGACTGGTGTCCTTATAAAAAGAGGAAATGTGGACACAGATATGCACACAGGGAGAATGCTCTGTGAACATGAAGGCAGAGATGAGGTGACGCTTCTATAAGCCAAGGAGCACCGAGGATCACCAGCAAACCCCCAGCAGCTGGAGAGAGGCCTGGAACAGATCCTCCTGCGCAGCCTCAGAAGGAATCAGCCCTGTTAACACCTTGATCTTAGACTTCTGGCCTCCAGAACAGTGAGAGAATGTTTCTGTTGCTGAAGCCACCAGCCTGTGGTACTTTGTTACAGCAGCCCCAGGACACTAGCACAGCATGGATAAGTTACAACTTGAGCTTCTCGCCCAGCCTCAGAGGTTGGGGCCAGGGAGCCACCAGGATTCCAGGGAAGGACCTTGGAAAGGCCAGAGTTGGATGTTGGAGCAGTGGCAAGAACAGGTGTTTCCATCGCTGGTGTCGTTGTAAGTTGTTCTAACTCACCCAGCGATTGTGCCTTTGGAAATAAACTCTACAGAAATAACTGAGACGTTCACGGCAGGCCATTTATAATAGGAGAAATTGGACACATCCCAAATGCCTGCCAATCGAGGAAGTACTCAGCTATCCATGGAGGGAATGTTCTCTACTATGAAGATGACAAGTATATGATCTAGGTCAAAGAGTGGGGATTGTGTGTGAAGTGATGTTAAATATAAACGGTGAAACACAAAGTGAGAACTCACTCTGAGAAGAGGCATGCTGGGATGCTGGCAGAGACCGGGGGGATTCGGGGGGTCACGAGTAGAACTAAATGTTTTTCCAGCCTTGGTCTCCACTTGGGCTATTTCAGGCCTCATGTCTGGAACCCAAGATGTTCTGGGCCCCGGGCTGGAGTGGGACATGGTGCCCCAGCTCAGAGGGCTGTCCTGTGCTGGCCTGGTACACGGGCCTCTCGCTCCTGCCCAGCAAGGCACGCGCGTGCCTGCATCCCCCCGGGGGCCAGCACGCTCTCCTCAGAGGTTCCAACACCCAGGCCAAGGAGGCAGGGAGGGTACGCACCCGCTGGTGTCCTCTGGACAGGCATCCCCCTGAGAAGCAGCATGCAGTTGCCAGATCATACTGTGGAGGAGCTGTTTGCAGTGCAGGGACAGAGTGACAGGAAACAGAATGTCAACAGAAAGAGACTCTTGAATGCTGAAGAACAAAGCCTCCCTGTGGTGTAGACCTCGCAGCTAGACACATCAGACGTAGTGGGACTCCCCCAACAGGTTATGAAGGTGGAGGAGGCAACTTAGTCTTCACACTATCTTGTTTACTCCGTTTTCTGCCGTCAGCGTGGATTATGTGTTATTATTATTATTATTACTATAAGCAGGAAAATACATAAAAGAAAAAACCACCCATGACCACCTCAGCCTTCCGTTTCAGGTAGGAGTTACTGTTTTCCACCAAATTGCTTAAGTCAAGATTAAAAATATAAAGGGAACCTCCCCTCCTTCACTCCCAAGAGCTCATTTTAATCAAAGGTAGGAAAACAATTTTAAGCTGACACACAAAGAAATAGCAGCTTGATTTAGACTAAATCAACAAAACCCCCCCAGCGAGGCCCGGGTGCGGTGAGTGGGCGTGTGTGCGGGCGCTCCGCCCTGAGCGCGGCCGCCCCCCCCAGCTGAGCCCTAGGGGCTGCCCAGGCTGGGGAGAGGGGCCTGTACACCTCCGCCTGGTTTCAGAGCCCCCATTTATTCATCACAGTGGGAAATAAAACTGTTGGACCAGCCAAGTGCTTCTGCTGCCTGCTCAGCCTGTTCCAGAAAGATCTTGGGCACATCTGCGGGCGGGGGGCGGGGGGCGCTGTCAGGAGGGCGGTTTTCACCAGAGGGGACCTCTGTGCCCGACCTGTGGGGGGAGCCTTTACAAAACAGATGAACAAGTTTCATCCTTTTACTCAAGGCTCCTGGCTTGTTCGGCTCTGAAATACAGTGGCCTCCTCTTGGGACCGCGGGCCGGTCCTGACGCGGCCCGGCCGTCCGGGCTGTCCGGAGTTCCCGGGCCCGGAGCCGGTCCAAGTGAGCAGAGCGCCGCGGAGGCGACTGCACCTCCGGGGTGTTCAGCGAGCGGGCGTGTTGGCGCGGGCTGTGCAGCCCGCGAGCGCCGGGGGAGCCGGCGGGGGGCGGCCGGGGGCGGCAGCGGGAGGCCGGGTGGAGGCGCGGCGGGCCTCGGCTGCGCGATACCGCGGCCTGGGCGGGAGGGGACCCACGGCGTCGCATTGTCAGCTTTTTCCTGTCGCCTCAGTTAATCCTCATGCGGGCCCTGCTCGAGGTGCCGCAGCGGGAGAGGCGGCCGGGCTCTGCGGGCCATCTGGCCGTGGAGGGGACAGGGCTTGCGAGGACAGAGAGCTCTCACCTGACCTTCCCGTGGTGTCACTGTGAAGCTCTAACAGGCACTCGCCGTGACCCGCAGACTCACCATGTGAGGGTGGGGGCATGAAAGGGTCCAGGAGGGGCTGGGGACAGGGTGACTCAGAGCCTCCACCTCTCCTGGCTTGTCCCACCTGTGCCAGCCCAGCTAACGGCAAGCAGAGTGGGGAGGGGGCAGTGGGGAGTTCTGGGGGTCACAAGTGACCAGCATCAGGGGCAGGTTTGAGGCAGCAGGGGGCAGGTGGGCCTGTGGGGGCATCTCGGAGCTGGCTCCTGGAAACCCCGGGGGGGGGGGGGGGGGCCAGCCCCTGCCTCTGAGAGCCAGCAGGCTGTGTGTCCTTGGCGGGGCGGGCAGGTGGCTGTCAGAGGTGCCTGTGCTGGCTGGGCTGTGCGTGTGGCCAGAGGTGGGTGGGAGCCATGATGCGCCGGCCTGTGAGTGGGCACGTCCCCCTCTTCCTGGCGACAGACTGGGGCCCGAACGCTGCCTGCCCAGGCAGCCTGGGGGAAGCTCCAGAGGTAACCCCTGCTTGCCTCAGGCCGGCTTCCCTGGGGTTGTGGTCCCACAGTCACCAAAATGGTTCTCTGAGCCTTCAGCCAGCAAGGACTTAAAGAGTGTTTTCTTTTTTTAATTAGCTTGACTTGATTTGTAAAAGCTCCATAACGTGCTTGGTGCCCGGGGCCTCATGATCTCAACTGTTATTCAAATCACTTTAAACGTGAGTTCAGCGGCAGCGTTGCATGGTGGCCTTGGGGTTCAGAGTGGTTCCCCCGCCAGGCCTGCCCAGTCCTGACCCTTCACCCCACACAGGCTCCACCTTTCCTGCCGCCCTCGCTCCAGCTGGCCTTCCTGACCCTCCAGCTGGCCGCCCCCTGCCCCGCCGTCCATGAACCATTGTAGCTTCCGGCAGCGGAGGACTGGCCTCACCTGGATGTAGTCCAGGGACCTGCTGTCCCATCGCCGGCCCTGCTGTCTTGGCTTCTCCATTGCAGACAGGGCATCCCAACCTATCCATGTGCTTGGGGGGGGGTGGGGGAGCGTCTGTCAGGCCCTGGTCACACTGGTGCCCTCCTGCTCTGATCAGCCCCACAGATGCCCCCACCCCCAACAGACGCCCCCCACCTCCACAGAGAAGCTCCCCACCCCCAACAGAAGCCCCCCACCCCCACAGATGCCCTCACCCCCCCCCGACATACCCCCCCACAGACACCCCCATTCAGGGAAGCCTAGGGAAGCCTAGGAAAGCCCCACCACTCCTGCTGGCCTGCTTTCTGGAGTCTGGCCCCATCCCAGTCTCTGCCCATCTTTCCAGCAGCTGCTGCCTCCTGTCCCGCTGGCCTGACATGCACTGAGGCCCAGCACCTCCACTCTACACAGTTGACCTGTGGTGCTTTAGGTCAGTCCTTGTTTCTGTATCGCAGGTTGGATGCTGTGTCTGACACCAGCATCCTGATTGGCCATGGAGGGCCACAGTGGAGGGGCAGAAATGGACAGATAAACAATTATAATAAAGTGGGCAAAATGAGCTGAGATACTTGCAGGGTACAATGTCCAGAGGAGACCAGGCTGATTTCCTGTGGGAGCTGGGAAAGGTACCTTCTGAGAGGAGGTATTTGAATTGGGTCTTGAAGGCTGTGTAGGAGTTTGCCGAGTGGCAGTTAGGGACGTGCTGTGCTTAGAATACAGACCAGGGCCCTTTATCCCTATTGTTGTCTCTCGATTATAAATTTCTGGTGGGCAGATGCTGTGAGTTCTGAGAGGGATGGTTGTTTGCGATGTCCAAGATGGTGGGGGCCCACGGCTGGAACGGCACATGCTTCTCAGTCTGCTGGCACTTCTGAGGGGGCTTCCTTGTTTTAGACTGGCATCGGGCAACTGGCAGAGCCCCTGGGAGAGGAGAAGGCAGAGGTAGTACTGAGGCCACCAGCCTGAGCACCAGGCGAAGATGGACGAGGAGGGGAGATGGCCAATGTGGGAGGAGCTATTCCTGGGTGGTCCTTCAGGGAAGGTGGAGGGTGAAGGGGGCCGACGGATGCTTGGGGTGGGGGCTTGAGGCACACATGCCGAGTGGGAGCAGAGAGAGATTGGAGGGCGGTCAGCTTCAGGGGGATGGAAGAGGGGAGCCAAGGGGCTGGCCCGAGGAGCGGTGGTCATGTGGGGCGAGCCCACCACTTGCCAGCCAGCTTCTCCTTTGGGGTAGTTAGGTCACCGGGCGGGAATCCTGGTGAGTTGCGAGCTGCCCCAGGCGCCTGGCCAGCCTGCCCCGCCTGCCCCTGCAACTTCCCCCGTCTTCAGTTGGCAGCAGAGCTCTGAGGGCTCTTCTCTCCCATCTCCTGCAGCTGACCCAGCTCCAGGCACAGCCCCTCATCCTTGGCTGGGGTTTTCCCTCTATAGGCATTGGCTTTGGGGTGCAGGTGCCCATTGGCAGACGTAGTGGGGAGGGTACCTCTTTCTAGAGTTTTCCGTCAGGCTGGGCAGCAGGGGTGGGACAAACTCTACCCCAGAGGGGCTTCCAGAGGGGCCCTGGCAGGTGGGACTCCAGGAGAGGAAGGCATGTGTCCAAGAACAGAGTCTTCTCCATCCTGGGTGCTTCCTGTGAGCTCCATTATTGAGTCCCTGCTGGATGCCAGGTGCCCTCCAGCATCTGGCCCCTGCCCGCCTGGCCGTGCCCTTATCACGGATTCTTGCCATTCCAGACACAGAGACTTCTGCGGAGGAAAAAGCAGGGTCTGACCTGAGTGGGGAGGAGCAGGCCCCCGGGACGTGGGGCAGAGGGGCAGTCTGGGGCAGGGTTCTGCAGAGATGTCTGTCCGGGATCATTCACCTGGCTTCGGCTCATTTTATTTATTTGCACCCTGCCGTGTGCGAGGGAGGATTCTGGCTCACTGTCGTTTACTCTTGTACTTACCCTATCAAGACAGCAGCTGGTGGGGGCCGTGTGGGTCCCTCCCCTGCTCCCGGGATGAGTGCACCTTTGGGGCCTCTTGGCGCCCACCATGCCGTAAGCACGCCATAAACGTGCAGTCTGGCTGTTTGGAACTTCCAGCTGGGGTCAGGCCTGCACCGTGAGTCGGATTGTGGCACAGGAAGCCCTGACTGTCCCTCAGAGGCTCATGGAGCCTATGCATGGGTGTCTGTGCCCTTTGGGGGCCGGAGCATGACTGAAGGCAGCTCAGGCCCATAAATGTGATGCTCTCAGCTCTCCTGAGCAGCAAATAGAAACAAAGACCAGCAGTGGGCAAGGTTGGTGAGGACAGGACCAAAGCAGGTGTGGGCAGAGGGGCCTCGCGCAGCCCTCATAGCCCCGTGTGCCTTTCCTGCTCCTTAGATGGATGGGGAAACTGAGGCTCAGAGAGTGCAACTGGTGCAGCTAGGAGGTGACAGAGCAGGGTTGGAACCCAGACCTGCACGAAGCCCGTGGCCCTCGTCATCACCACACTGTCTCCAAGCTAGTGTCGTGGGTCAAAAAAAAAAATCATCATTTCTTTACGTTTTTTCTTAAAAGGGCATATTTTGAGACTATCACCTGTGCACACAGTGAGAAAATCACAGGGACAGAAGATGCAGAGTGCAGAGGGTGCCCCCCACTCCCTCCCCTCCAGAGGCAGCCACTGCCCAGTTCTCTGCTGACTGAAAAAGAGAAGACACAGCTCTGAGTGCAACCATTGATCATAGTGACAGGTCGTTAAGAAAATGTTCAATTAGATTTAGTGTAATATTTATTTTTTCCAAGGAAGTGAATAGTACTTTCTTTTTTTGAGGAAGATTGTCCCTGAGCTAACATCTGTGCCATTGTTCCTCTATTTTGTACGTGGGACGCCGCCACAGCGTGGCTTGATGAGCAGTGTGTAGGCCCGTGCCTGGGATCTGAACCTGTAAATCCTGGGCCGCCGAAGCAGAGCATGTGAGCTTAACCACTGTGCCACCGGGCCGGCCCCTGAATAGTACATTTTAACGAGGTTTTATCTCAAAGAGGATTATAGCAAAAAATGTTCGCTACTTAAGACACTGCTTTTCCGTCACCCAGAGCCCTGGGCCTGGGCAGCACATGGGTTTCTCAGGCTATGTGGTGGCAGGAGGCTGTGTTCTGGTGGGGCCTGTGCCTACAGGGCCTCAGGGGAGGGAAGACAGAGGAGGCGTGGTTGGGGGTTGCCCCCGGCCCCACTGGCCCCCGAGCTCAGCTGGATGAGGCCCCCATGCCCACCTGTCCCTGGTGGCCTCCTGTCTGGACTAGACCCTTCCCGAGACATTTCCTGTTCCGGCTGTGTTTCATATGTGCGGGGTCTAATGTTTGTAGAAAATGATCTGAAATCAAATTAAACCAATGGTGGTGACAAGTCGAATACCGAGGAGGAGCTTCTGATGGGCCCCAGGCTCCCTCCCACCTGCAACTCAGGCCTGCCCAGGACCCACACAGGCCTGGCTCTGGGCTCTGGGCTCTGGCCCCTGGCTTGCTCTGCCACCTCCCGCGAACCCTGCCTCCTCTCGAGGGTCAGTGTTTGTGTCCTGTCTTCATGGCCATCGGCAGCGGTAACTCACTCTCCGGGTTTTGTTCTCTTGGCCCTCAGGGCTGGCCCCCCTCCTGCTGCTCTCTCGGAAGCACTAACGCTGTGGGCCTGTGGGCGTGTAAACGTCTTGTCTGCTGTGGGACTTGCAGCCTCTGCTGTGACACGGGACAGTGGAGGTGGAGGATGCAGGGGAGGGGGCCCTGTCCTCCAGCTCTGCACCTTAATGACGCGATGCTTCGCCCTCCCTCCAAAACCTTCAGTGAGTGCCGTGGTGGCTACAATGTAGTCTGCCCTCTGGAGCTGGGCCATTGTTCATTGCTCTGGGGAGGACTCGATGGGTCTCATGGACTTGGCGTAGAGCGCCAGGGAATGCGTGCATAGTGGCCCCTGGCAGGCCCTCGGTCCAGGGCTGACTCACGAGGACTCTGAGGCTGGGGCTCTTGAAGGAGCCAGGTGTGCCTGCCGGCTGGGCTCTGCCAGTTGCCGGCGAAGGGGCCCCTGTTGGGCTGGCGCTGAGTGGGGTGGGCTGGGAGCCGTTTGGGAAGGGGCACCCCTTCCTCACGCAGATCTCTGACCAGGGCCCGGCCTTGTGGCTGGGCACTGCATGTTCATGGGGAGATTAATCGGCTCTCTCTCTGTCTGTCTGTCTCTGTCCCCCATTTTCCTCCCCAGAGGGGCTTTCTCTGTGGTCCGACGCTGCGTCAAGCTCTGCACCGGCCACGAGTACGCAGCCAAGATCATCAACACCAAGAAGCTGTCGGCCAGAGGTAGGGACAGGCTGTGGTGGTGTGGGCCGGGTGCAGGGGCAGTGGCCCATGCTGTGGGGTGGGGCTCAGCCTGTGGCTCACATGGGCACGAATGGAGGGGAGTTTGTGGCTGCAGTGGGACTTGAACAGTCCCTCCTGCCAAATGGGGCTGAGTGGGAGAGGGACCCACACCCTCAGATCCAGGATCGCACCTTGGCTCTGGTTTAGGGGCTCTTGGAGCCCCCACTTTGCCTCCTCAGGGCTGAAGGGGGAGAGGCACGCTGTGGCCAGGCCACTGTGGTGGTCAGAGAATGTCACCTGCCTGCGAGCTGTGGGCTGGAGGAGGCTTTGGTGACCTGAAGACTTTGGGTGACCGGGCGACGCTGTGGGGGCTGTGTGAAGGCACGTTTTGTATCTTAGCACCTCTCGATCTTCTGCACGAGGAGGATGCATCTGCTCGCACGGGGTGAGCATGGTGCTGGCCGGGAGCTGGCCCTGGGCATGTGGCCTCATCCCATCCCACACCTCCCGAGCCCTTGCTGAGTGATGGCCCATTCTAGGCAGACACACAGACCTCATATACCTCGTGGGGTCCCATGGTGTTCCATGTGATGGGGGTGAGGGGCGGGGATGTGGGGGCAGGAGATGTGGGGTGAGCGACTGTGACAGGGCCATGGCGGGGGTGCCGCCCTAAGCAGGTGTTGCTGGAGTACAGACACGAGGGGGCTGAGGGGCCGGATCCGGGGAGGGGGTCTGGCAGGGTTCTCGAGGTGGGTGTGGAGGGGTGAGCCATCTCAGCAAGGTGGCAGCACCATTGCTACCCCCTAGTGCTGTGGGGGTCCCACAGGTCCTCCGACCATGGGGCCAGACAGGAGGGACCAGGTGACCCCTGGGCTGAGACAGCCAAGCTAAGCTCCTGGCCCTGTGCTCTCCCGCGTCCAAGGGCACCGCACTGCCCCAGGTCACCTTTCCAGACACAAATCTGAGCTAATCGAGAGGCTCTTTCTCCGGCCCAAAAGGCCCTGACCGTAGACAGTCCTGGCCTGAGTCCCTCCCTGCCACTGGTGCTGGGAGCCCTCCTGTCTGTGGGGTCTGCAGTTTACAGCCCAGCGGCCCCGGCGGCAGGCGGCTGAGGCCACCCTGTGCGATTCACGGAGCTGTGTGTAGGCGTTGTTTGGGCGCCTGCTGTGTGCCAGGCCTCAGGGCTGAGTGTTTCCGGGGGCGGGCACTCCTGACAGCCTCTCGTCCCATCAGGGGGCTGGCGGTGCCCAAGGGGGTTCAGTCCCACATGTTCTGTCTTTGCTGCCTGTGTTGGGAGAGGTGGAGGGCCACACGCGGCCTGAGGGCCGGGCGGGAGCGTGAGGAGGGAGGCCCTGGGCAGGGGCAGCAGCACAAGCTCCTGGCTGTCCCTCACGATGTTGAGGGGCCTGCGGGGGCTGCTTCAAGGACAGTGGCAGGCTCTGCTGGCCTCCCGGGGCCTAGCCGTGGTGGGGTGGGCCGGCGGGGCCGTGGTCTGTTCTCCAGACTCCCCGAGGCCTGGGTGCCACGGAGAGAGATCTTTGAGCCAGAGCAGCGTGGGGCATGTATGCCAGGACAAACTCAGGTCCTGAAGCTGGACGGTGATGAGAACTAAAGCTGACACTGAGCACTTGCTGTATGCACTGCACCGCCAGAATGCAGGGAAGCTTCCCATTGCGACACGGGATGGGTGGCACTGGTGGGTCGCCGAGTTAAATGTTTTCGGGGGCATGTGTCTGCACACGTGGAGTCCCTAAGGCAGGAGGAACATTCCATCTCATTCCATAGGCTTGTGCCAGGCCACAGGAGGAGGAGAGAGCCCACCCCTAGACTAATGAGGGAGACCCTCACTCATCCACCAGGTTTACTTAGCACCTACCACATGCCCAGCACGTGGACATGGTGGCAAGCAAAGATGTCCAAATAAGCCACTACAACCCCGTGTGCAGGGTGGAGCACAGGGGAGGGCACAGGGCGGTTGGCCAGATCTTGAAGGATGAATAGGAGTTTGTGAGGCTCAAGCAGAAAACCACCTGGGTATGTTTCCTTGGAATCACACAGCTTCTCTAAAGTGAACTCACACTCCCTGTTTATACCCTCCAAGTGTTCTACATATGGGCAGAATCAGGAGTAGTGGAAGTCTGAAATTCCAGGTGTGTTCCACCATCACCATTTGCTCCTTCTTCTGCCCCAGCAGTAGCAGGCCTGCTGCCCGCTTCCTGACTGGCAGCCTGCTTTCTGCCTCCGAGTCCCCAAGGCCAGGCCCCTGGAGAGCCCCCTGATGGCGCAGCTGCAAAGCTGTGCAGACCCTGGCGCTTCTGTCAGCCCTGCTCCTGGCCTCCGTTTCCTCGCTGGGCCCAGCCTGGTTGTGTGGTAGGAGGCAGGGCAGCCAGCCAGGGCCGGTCTGGAATGGAAGCAGTGGCCCTCGCCTGTCGTCCTCCTGCTGCAGGGACGCTCTCTGGGCCAGGGAAGCCTGGCCTCCGCTCGGGCCTCTGCACTGCCCAGCCCTGTGCAGTTCCTGGGCATTTTTTTCCTGTTTAACTCTTTATTATGGAAAATTTCAGACACCCCTAAATATAGAGAAAATGAGAGATGAGCCCCCAGCTTCAACAGTCATCAGCTCTCAGCCGATTTTATTCCATCTGCCCCCCCCCAGTATCTTGACACCCAGACCGCCTGTCATTTCGCCCATGGTGTTCAGCATGATTCTCTAACAGAAAAGGACTCTAAAAGCAATGGCCACCTCCCTTGTACCGGGGCCTGGGGGTCTTCTGACCCTGCCCAGCCCCTTCAGGACTTTCCTAGCTGAGGGGGCAGTGGGAGAGGTGCGGGGAGGATCTCGGGACCCAGACTCTCACCTCCGTGCTGAGGGTGGGCCAGCGATGAGGCATCCGGCCCAGTGGGTTTGGTCTCGTCACCACAGCCCTGACTCTGCCTCACTGTATGACTCTGGCCACGTTACTTGGCCACCCTGTACCTCAGTTTCCCAGCTATAAAATTGGGATAAAACTAGGATCTACTTCAGCGGGGCTTTGTGAGGGATAAAGGAGGGGTGAGGCGTTTGGAAGGAGCTGCTGTTTGGGGTGCTGCGAAGACCTCCCCTCTCCACCTTGCTCCCCTTTCCTGGCCATATAGCCCACCCAGCCTGCAGGCCCCAGGACCTCTCCTCCATGAAGCTGCCCTGCGTCCTCCCACCCAGCCTGGAACCCCCAGGCCCCAAGGCCGTCACGGGTAGCCGATTCTGGATTGATCCTTTGCTCCTTGAGGGCAAATGCAGCTGGTTCATCCCTGAGCCTTCCCAGCTCCCAGCCTAGAGCCTGTGAAAACATGCCTAGGAACATGCCACCCCCTTCTTAAAACCCTTTGGGGGCTAAATTCAGGATGAAACCTGAATACCCCCCCTGGCCTGAGACTCTGCCTGTCTCCCCCGCCGTCTCCCCCGCTCCCAGCAGCTTTGCTCAGACACTTGGCCTCTTCCAGTTCTTCACACCCAGGGCCTTTGCACCTGCATTCTCTCTGGAAATGCTTTTCCTGAACTTTATACTCGCTTAACTCCTGTTGATGACACTTCCTCAGAGGGGTCTCCCCTGAGCCTCCAGTGGGAATCCAGGAGCCAAGCACCTGTTTTTATTTTATGGCTGTCTCTCCCACCAGACTACCAGGCCACTGTATCTCCCACACCCCACCCAGGGCCTGGCAGGTGGTAAGCTCTCCATAAATGTTTTTGAATGCTTTGATGTGCAGCCTGTGCTAGAGTCAGGTTAATCTTCCAGGTGTGAGGCCAGGGTGAGGACTGGGTGGAGGGGACGTCTAGAAGAGGGTTCGCTGCAGGGTTGGGTTTGCAGAGGAAGCCCCTGGTCACTGGACACCTAAGCATTTGGTGGGGTCCAAGTTCAGGAGCATTTTTGTGGTGATGCCTGAGGGTTGTCAGGGAGGGGAGGCAGGGAGGGGAGGCCTGGTGGTCACCCTGCAGCCTGCACCTGGGTCCTGCAGGGTCAGACATGCTCCAAGCAGAGAAAGTGTCCTGAGCAAAGGCTCCTGCCTGGCTGCCCCAGCTGTTGTTCTAGAGGGTGGGGGTGGAGAGGGGGCCCACAGGTGGGGAGGAGGATGCCAGGGGAAATGCCTAGAAAGAGGGAGAGTTGGGAAGTGGAGGCTGGACCCAGAGGCTGGAGGGGAAGCTGCTCCTCCCTCCCCTGGCCCACCTGCCTTCACTTTCATCCGTTGAGTCCAGTGCAGTGCGGTGGGGCCTCACTCACCTCTGCAGGGAGCCGTGGTGTTCCCACTCCCGGGCTGAGGAGACAACCTTGGTCCTTCAAGGCTACTGATGGCAAAGAAGCGGCCTGCTGCACGCAGCTGCCAGGAGGAGGACGTTGGTGCTGGACACAGAAAAACTGCCCCTCCCAGTAACTGACAGTTCTTGGCCAGGAGGACAAGGCAGATTGCACCCAGCTTGTGCCAAAGGCTCTAAGAGTTAGATTTTTTAAATTTAATACTCAATTAAATAGAGGATTGTGAGACTTGCGAAGTCCGTGAATGTACTGAATAATTAGAGATTATTAAACTACTGTTAACAAAAGCAGTTAGAGGAAAGTTAATTGACTGGGGTAAGAAGATGGTTAGGCACAGTCTCACACTTCAGGTTGTTGCCCCCCCCACCGTGGGCACTGAGGGGCTGTCTGTGGGCGGTTTGCTCCTTTGGAGGTCACCTGTGCAGCTGAGCCCAGGGAGTACTCACTGGCTCTGAGTACCTAGGAGGCAGGTGTCCCAGAAGTGACCCCAGCAGTGGCCGAACGTGGGGGGAGGAACAGGGCCTTGGGCATTTACTGTGCCCTCACCTTGCTTCTCAGTGACCCCCACGCCCTCTGTGAGGTAGGTGGTGGGTGCCCCGTTTCACAGACTAGGAAACGGAGTCGCACAGAAGCGGAGAGACTTGTTCAGGAACCCACAGCCATAAGGAGCAGAGCCTGGGGCACCCGCGGCTCTGGATTTCACCAAGCCCTGGCTGGCTGAGGTAGATCACATGTGGGGCTCACCTCACAGGTAGGGGGCTTACCTCACAGGTGGGGGCCTCATTTCACAGGTGGGGGGCTGAGCTCACAGGGAGGGGCCTCACCTCACAGGTGGGGGGGCTGTGCTCACAGGTGGGGCAGACCTCACAGGTGAGGAGACTGAGGTGACAGGTGAAGAGATCCAGGGCTCACCTCTGTGCCTCCTCTGACCCTCAGGCTGGTGCCCAGTGCACCCCCAGCTCCCTTCCTGGGTCACTTGGGGCCATCCCCTCCCCAGGGTGTGTGTGGCCCCTTCTGCCTTGGGGGGCACCCCTGCCGGAAGGTGTGATGGGAGGAGCTGTCTTGACTTTTCTGGGGGCTTGGGTGCCGAGCTTGCACCCCCAGCCCCCTCAGGCAGCCGGAACCGGGGGTTTTTCCGCTGCAGCGGGCACTGCGGCTGTCGTCTGGACCCCGTGACCACAGCCGGGGAGATGGGCAACCCCGACTCAGCCATAAGCAGTGCCAGGATCCACCAAACTGGGTTAACAGAGGACGCGGCGCCGCATTGCAGGGGCGGCTGAGCATGCGCGGGCGAGCGCCCCTCCTCCCCTCCCCTTCCCCTCTGCTCGCCTACCCCCCGCTCCCCACCCTGGTTCGGGACCCCTCCCCTCCCAGCTCGGGAATTCCCCGCCCCCGCTGCACTCCGCGGCAGCCCCTCCCCCGCCCCTCCCTGGCAGCTTCCCTCGCCCCAGGGGCGGAGCCAGGGCCTCACAGTATAAGAATGTCCCAATTTCAGATAAACAATAATTCTTTAGAGTATATATGTCCCAAACCCCCAACCAGCTTTTGGTCGACTCTGCCCTCAAGTCAGAGCTCCAGGGGATCCTGGGAGGAGGGTGGGGTCTCCCTAGGGACTGGAGGGTGGGTGGGCATGGGGGCCCCTCCCTCTGGGCACACCCCCTCCCCAGCCCCAGGGTCAACCTTTAGCTGGACACAATCCCTCCTTCCCAGGTTCTGTTGCCAGGACTTGAGTTTATGGGGAGTTGGAGGCACCCTGCGTGCAGGGGGGAAGGAGTAAGAGGGGGACTCCTCCATTCCTATCCCAGGAGGAGGAGGAGCAATGAGGGAACCAGGCTGAGGGTGCCAGATTTAGCAGTTAATTTGAATTTCACATAGAAAACGAAAAAATTTGGATACACATGTCCCAGACTTCCTGGAACAGACTTATACTAGAAAGTCTTGTTGTTTATCTGATTTTGGGATATACTTATACTAGAAAGTTCTTGTTTATCTGAATTTGGGACGTACTTATACTAAAAAATTCTTGTTGCTTATTTGAAATTCAAATTTAACTGGACATTTTGTGTTTTCTCAAGCAGTGCTAAACAGAGCTGTTGATAGATCAGGTTTTTGTAATTAATTCGACAACCAAGTAGACTAAGTCAAAGCTACTGAAAACGGGGCCCAGGGGAGGAGCAGAAAAGGAGTGGAGGCCGGGCTGTGAAGGCGGGGGTCCTGGTGGACACCCCCACCTGTCCTTGGTGGCCTCCCCTGTGAGGGGGAGAGCTTAGGTGGGCAGCTCCGTGGCTCACCTGCTCGCTGGTTCTGGGGCGTGGCTGCCCCTGTGAGGGATGAGTCCCAAGGGCTTTGGGGCTTGGTGGCCTGGGTGACACCAGTGCTCGGTGAACTCAGGCAGCAGCTGTGCCCACTCCATTGAGTTATGGAGGGTTGGGAGAGGGTGAGGAGGTGGCCACCCCTGAAAGGTGAACTGGCCCAGGGCTGTCAGAAGGAGATACCCGTGAACTCATGGGGTTGTTTTATCAGCCGTTCCTGTCAGTCCCCAAATCTGGAGGGGCCCTTACCACCACCCCTGCCTGCCCCTACGTGTACCAAGAGCCCCCCTGGAGGTGAGCGCAGGGTCAGGGGGCGGGTCACAGGTTTGAGGACCCAGGTTCTGGCCAGGGTGGCTGCAGCTCTGGCTGCCTGCAGGCCAGCTCTGTGTCCCCAGTGTACGTCTTGCCTCTGAGCCTGACTTGGGACTCAGTGGGGTGGGGACTCCCTGAGCCCAGGGCTGTACTGTGCCACACACAGTACATCTCTAATGAACATGTGAAGCGGTCGGGGGAGCGGAGGGCTTTTGATGATTCAGCTCAAGAACTGAGTGGGGTGAGGGGCTAGTTCACACTGCAGAGGCAGTGGTCTGGGCGGAGTGAGTACAGACGGCAGGAGGAGGCTGGGGAGAGGGAGGGGGACACGCAGGTCCCGGAGGCCTTGCGGAGTCTTGGCCTCATTTTTGAGGAGGACTGCGATGGGGAGCCCTGCACCTTTGGGGGTCGTCCTGTGCCAGGAAAGCACACGGTCTCTGCTCACCACCTGAGCATGCTGGGCTGGTGCTGAGGCAACATCATGGCTGCTGTCTTGGGGTGGCTGTGATCAGACCCCACCCCAGGTGTAGGACGTGTTGCACTGGGGCAGGGGATGGAAGCAAGGAAGGAGGTGGCCACTGGCAGGCTCCTACTGTCACCACGCCCTACTGCTCTGGAGGGTGATACTGTCCTACTTTACAGGAGACAAAACTGAGGCCTCGAGACGATAAGCAACTTTGTTTAAATCGCCTGCTTTCCATCCATGGGTGAGAGTGGGCGTCCCGCCCTCGGGTCATGGGCGTGACCAAACACAGGACGTGGACCCTGGACAGCTGAGATGGGCAGAACCTGTGTGGCACAGGCTCAGAGCACAGCACGCAGGCCATGCAGGGTGCACTCGGGAGCAGAGAGAGCAGCTGGGGCTGTGAGAGGCAGGCTTTGAGTGACAAGAGAGTGGGTGCCCCTGGTCCCCACAGAGGGATGCGATCGGCTTGTTGGAGTAGTTCCTAGCTGGCAGGGAACTGAGGCTGCTCCTCAGGAATAGGCAGGCTCTGTGCCTGGTTGGCCTGGGAAGGAGGGCCGTTTAGCTGGGGAACCTTATCCCAGAGCAGAGTTGGGCAGGGAGCCTACAGCTAGGCCATTCCAGACCCTCCTGGTTTCCCTGGACGTCGGGGCAGCGTGTCATATGGGGCTTCAATTTTAGACCTTGCATCATGAGATGCCACGTCTGTTTCAAAGCTGAGCTGTGCCTGTGTTGAGTGATGGCTCTGAGACTGATGAGGGACCCGGAGATGCCTCTGTCCCCATGGAGGACCAGCTGAAAGGCCATATGGACCCCAGGAAGTGAGGGTTCTGGGGACCTAGCTGCCATGCGGCCCTGAAGGCCAGGCTGGTCCCCAGGTGACCTTGAACAGCTCAGAGGCGTCTGTGCCCGGTGTGGGGAGGAGCAGGGTGCCTGCCACGCTCACGTGTTCACCTGGCAGCCCTTTCTTTGTTCCAGTGAGGCCGCGGCAGCTGCAGGATGCCCTGGCTGGGCAGTGGAGCTGCCAGGTGACCCTGGTTGCCAAGTTGACTTTTTAAAACAAAACACGCACCCCAAGCCACAGTGAAGCCACCCTTTTCATCTTCGTTGCTCTGTTGGTGCCCACCCAGGGGCTGTGGCGTGACTGGGTGTTCCCTGGGATCCCACTGCTGGATGCAGAGCAGGGCAGGGGCCCCCTGGGCCTGAGATGCTCCCTGGGAGAGCAGGCTGGAGACCTTAGCCCATCGAAGGCTACAGAAGCCCTACGGGAAAGACCCCAGGATGGCTGGAGCCTTCTTGCTGCCTGCACATGGGCTCTGGCGCCAGGCTCCCTGGGTGGCAGCCCAGCTCCACTCCCCCCAGCCTCCCTGCACCCTGAAGTTGGGTGCCCCGTCTGAGAGTTGGGGGTGATGGTAATAACAGCCCTACCTCCTGAGAAGCCCTTGGCAGTTGGCAGGGACTGCACAGAGCTGGGTCTGCAAACAGCAGGCACTAATCCCAGCTGGACCCACAGGCACTCGTGCTCTTGAGCAGAGGAACCACCAGGATCTCAGGGCAGCGCTCCCCTGCGACCTTCTTCCGGCCCCTGAAGCGGCCTGCACCCCGTGGTGGTGACCCAGTGGTCAGGCCCTGCTGCAGGACCCTGCACTGCCCCTGGGGTTTGGCTGGTTTGTCCCACAGTTCCCACCCTGTGAGCCCTGTCAGAAGGTGAGGGTGTGGAAGCCTTGGCTTGGCGACATCTTTTCTGAAAGCTGTGTCCTCCTCGGCAGCCCATCTGTCCTGTGGTGGGGCAGGTGCCCAGGCTGGACTCCGCCATGGACTCCGCTGGCCTAGTGTGAAGGTCCAGGATGTTCTGTCAGCTTCTGACCTGGCTGCTTGGAGCCACAGAGGGCTGCTGGCTGGGGTGCCCGTGCTCTGTCCCCCGGGACTTTGAGAACTTTCGGATGCGTGAGTTAAGGTATTGATGCCAGACAGCATGCACCGAGAATGATCTGTGATGGGGATATCCATGAGCCTCTTAAGGTTCTAGAAAGCTCTCTCGTGCCATCCAATGGTGCAGGCGGTGGAGGCGGATGGGAAGGAGAGGAGGGATCCCCTAATGATGCGTTCTGGGGCCCAGCGCAGTGAGTTACCTGGGGACAGTGGGTCCTTGTCAATGTGCATGGCTGCCAGCACCCACCTCCCTTTCGGAGAACAGAAGCCCCCTTGTGAGGGGAATGGGGACACCTGGCAGAGTTGAGTGTCATGTCGGACAGAGGCTGGAGGAGGGAAGCAGGAAAAACAGCGAGGATGACAGGTCAGGTGCCCAGCTCTGCAAAGTGGGCTGGGGAGGAGCCGGCATCCTGGGGTTGCTCTCTGCCGCCACCTCCCTTTGGGAAACCTCCACCCTTTACACACTTGAGAACCTGACTTCAAGCGAGGGGTGGCCCCGTTCAGGACCCCACGTCCAGTGTCCCCATGGCCCCCAAGACCGGGACGCAGGTGAGCACGCAGTCCCCCACCTTGATGATGTTGGTTTGGGTTCACTGCTGGCTTAGTCTGGAGGAAGCAGGAGCCTGGGCAGTCCCTGGCCCAGCATAGCCAACAGCTGGACACACGGGTAGGACGTGGGCGCTGGCTCCCCCCAAAGGCTGTGGCTCCCCTCAGATCCCCCAAGGTGGTCAGCATTGGCATCTGGCCTCTCCTCCCTGGGGGGCTCTGTGTCGGGCTGGTGCATGGCCCCCAGGCTCTGGTGACAATGACCCAGGCGAGGATAAGCCAAACAACCGAGGGTGGGGGCTGCAGCTGGGGCTCCCAGCTCTGTGTTCAGGAAGGCAGTTCTATAGACGTGTCACCCTCTGGGGCCCAGCCACACGCACACTCCCACAGCTCACCGCCTGACGGCCGGCCAGTCCAGCCTAGCCCTTCCCCATGGGCATCCTTCTCCCCTGGGGCCTTGGCCACAAGAGGCAGGTGTCCATGCTTCAGGGCAGAAGTGGACAGTAACCCCGGGCCAGGGGCCTGACCCCGACACGATGCTCAGATCCCTGCCGGCTCCGTGTCCAGGAGCTGCTGCGTTTGGCAGGGCATCCTTGGCAGCAGCCACCGTGGCCCGTGACCTCAGCTGGCACCCTGAGTGTTCCAGCCTCCCTATCCCAGGTCAGGTCACCCTCTGAGCAGGATGGGGGACCTGAGGAAGCAGATGGAGACTCTTGTGTGCCTAGCCCACCTACCTAGCCCCACAGGTCCATGGGGGTCCAGCTGCTGCCCCAGGAGGAGAGAGAGCATCCTGAGCCCTCGCTGCGTGCTGGGCGCTGTGGACTCTCCACGTAGGATTTCACATTCGATCCAGCACCACGGGATGCTCCTCCCAACTTCCCAAGAGGTGGCCTCACTTGTCCTGGGCCGAGCCTGGGGGAGAGGTCGGCAGCCCCTCCTGATGGGTGCGCCTCCTGTCTTCCCCGTCCCGTCCCTCCTCTCCCCACCCAGTGTCTCTCTGGTGTCCTTCTGCCAGTGACAGCACTGCTGCTGTCACTGGCAGCTGGCAAGGGGCCAGGCGCCCACCTACGTCCCTGCTGCCCCTCTTCCCCTTGCTCCTCTCACCCCCCCAGCCCTGGCTCTGCAGTGAGTCACCCTCAGCCGGGAAGCCGGTGGGGGCTGGGAGGGCCGGGGCTGTGGGTGGCCTCAGGTCGAGTCCTGGCCTTGGGGACTCTGAGCTCCTCTGTGTGCCTCAGTGTCCTTGGCTGTGACCGTGCCCCACACTGCAGAGTGCAGCAGCATTCACAAATGTCCTCTCCCACCTCTGTGAGCTGAGCCTCTCCAGCCACCCTTAGCAGCCTTCTCTTTGTTCAGCTCAGGGTGCCGCCACCTGAGGGGACCCTATCTTGGGGAGACCCCACCTGGGGCGACCCGCCGGCTGACGAGGGCGGTGTGGGGTGGTAAGGCGCTGGTTTCAGTCTCCTTGCTGCCACTCCTCAGGGTGTCGTTGGAGTTAAATGGTTAATGCCTGTAACGTGCACAGATCAGATGTCGCTCTTGTGCGCCCTGTGTGGTGGGCACTCCAGGACGTCTCGTGGTGGGCGCCTGTCTTTTCCTGCCCCTTGAGGGCCCCTGCCTGTTGCCCTCGTAGGGTAGGTACTGGCCACGGCACAGTGACGGCTCCAAGCAGCGCCCGCCCCCTCCTTGGCTCCTGGGGTCTGGGAACTGCCATCCCCGGGTGGGGTGTGCACCCAGCGTGGGGTGTGCAGGGCTCCACTGGGGCCACCTCCCTTCCGGGGTCCCCCGGCAGTCCTCCACCCACCCCTTGGGGGCACCTGAGTGGAGGGCAGCCCCGGCCCAGAGATCACATCAGAATCACCCAGAAGAGCTTGCAGGCTCTCCGCATTGCCCTGGCTGAGCAGGCCGTGGAGCTGCGCGGGGGCCCCTCTTGTGCTTCGGTGGAGTGCAGGCAGGCGGGTGGCAGGTGGGTAGTTGCGGGTCCAGCTTAGCTGATGTCTTAGAGTTGTTTTTGTTCTGTTTTGTTTGATAAGGGATTTTATGGGGTGTAAATGAAGGCTGTTTTACCTGTGAGGTGTTTCTCTGGTAGGAGAAATATTAGCTTGTTTTATGGCTTTGCCAGCGTGTCCCTGGCCCCCTCACAGGAGCGGGTGTGTAAGTGTGTCGCATGCATGTGTGTAAGATTGCCTCCAGACTGGGGAGCCAGGCACCTCTGGCCTAGGTCCGGGCCACGCGCACTGAGGCTTGTCTCCGTATGGGGCGCGGGTTCCTGAGACGCCTGAGCAGTTAAGAGATGGCTCAACTCAGGAGCTCCCTCTCTGAGCTTCACATCAGAGCGGGTGTGAGAATGAATCTTTCCCTCCAGGAACAGCAGGTTCCTCCCAAACCTCGCGCTCTGTCCCTCTGAGACTCCCGCAGGCAGTGTCAGGACCTCGGACTCTGCTGTCCTCAGGGCTCACGGCACTGCGGCACCTGCTCCTTGTAACCCGTGTCCCCTGGGTCCCCCAGCCTCCATCAGTGCTGGCCTTGGGGCTGCGGGTGGGAGAAGGGCAGAGGGACCTCCCCTCAATGGGATGGGGTTCCTGGAAGTTGGGGGGAGCTTGGCCTGTGCCCTCATTCCCTGGTCCCCCACTTCTGTCCGTATCCTGTTTCAGAGGTTGCCCTCAGACCCCGCTGTGGAAAACTCAATGTCGAAGGTGCGGTCCCGGGAGCCAGTGCACACGTGGGGGTGATGCAGACCAGGTCTGACACGGACCGACTGGGGAGAGGGGACCCATCACCCTCTGGGGGCAGAACACATGGGGGTGTCAGGTGGGGCAGAGTCTTGGGGGTCACCTGTCTTAGCTTCACAACCTGCACAGCTGTTGCGTTATGTTCTGTGACATGTACCAACGTCCCATAACAAAACGCCAGCCAAGGTAGCCCAGCCGTGGGGCCATGAGCAGCAGGTGCCTGGGCCTCAGGGCAACTCCAGGTGCCCAGACAGTCAGGGCACCTGGCCGCAGCCCCAGGAAGGCCCTTTCAAACCTCTTGGCTGGGCCCAAGGCTGGCCTGGTCATTCGGCCCCCACAGCCCCTACAGCCTTGGCAGGTGCCTGGTGGGTCCCTCCTGGGGTCGCCCTCTGCCCGCCTAGCCGGTTCATCACTATAGTGGGTATGGTGGGGTCTGGCTGCTCAGGAACACTCTTGGGACCTCCCTCAGGAGGGTGTACCAGGCTGCATTCCCCAGGGTACTGATAGGCCCTGGGCAGGGTGAGCAGTGTTTGACTATGTTCTCTCCACAGGCCTGCTTGGTGGTCACAGCTGTTGTCTTCCAAGTCTAGGCAGGGCCCCGGGGCCAGAGCCCCTGGAAGGAGATGGGTGGGCAGGGATGAGCAGGTGTAACAGCTCCAAGAGGCCTCAGGGCTTGTTCACAGTAGCTGGCCCAAACCACATCCCACTGCCCACTAGGGAACGGGATGGAGTGGAGGGGTCCTCCCAGGTTTCAGCTGATGATTTAGGGCCAGGACTCGCTTCTTATGAACCAGACTGGGTTAAATTTGACTGACTTAACCATGTCCGTGGTGGGGTTTACGATGTTAATTTGGAAGTTCAGGAATAACTCCCTCGACTTTGTAGAAAGGAAATAATAGGATGTCAGCAGAGTTAGGAAGCTGGATTCTTCTTCCCCCCTGCTGCGTGCCTGTCCCGAGATGGGCCTTCTGGGTTGGGCAGGGACAGCCTCCTCCTCCCACCCCTCTCCTGTGGCTTCTCATTATCATCCAAGGTCACTTAGGTTTTTAATCAGCTTAGGTTTTTAATTTCAGGGCAAATGTTACCATAGCAGGTTTTATGACACACTTGCATCATATTTAATTGGTGGCTTTATGCTCACTGGAGACAGGATCAAACTCTTTTTTAAAGGCAACAATATTTTGCCTAATTATAAAAGTAACATAAGATTATGGTCCAAGTTGGGGAAAAATACGAAGAATAAAAAAAATAATAATAAAATAAAATTCTGCCACCCAGAGCGAAGCGCTGTCACCATCTTGGTGTGATGTTATGCACGTGGGCTCTTAGCAGCTTAGAGGGTGAGTCGTGATGCAGAGATTCAGAGCCGCTCTCGGCTGAGTGCTGCTGTGCCTGATACAGAAAGGGGACGGCAGGGAGGATCAGTGACTTGCTGTGGCCGTGGGGTAGACACCGGTGCCGGGGTTGGGCAGCCAGGTGCCCTTTCTTGGCCCCATGCAAATAATTTCTCTCCCCAAACATGCTCAGAAGAAGGTTGAGATCTTTTGGGTGAGGCTCTGCCGTCGGTGATAAGTTTCAGCAATAAAGTATAGTCGTTTAAGTTATCTCCTTCCCAAAGATGGGTTCCCACATGCATATTTCTTCTGGTTTTTATTTATGACCAAAATCAGGCAATTTTTCCAAAGAAAATGATTTACCCCCGCTCCCATGACCTTCCCCTCCTGGGCTCTCCCTGACCTCAGCCTGGCTCTAGCCCCATCCCCATGCAGTCAGGGTTCTCAGTTGCCATCCACGTCCGGGGGGAATCAGCTATGACATTATTGGGACAGTTGGCAAAATTGGAACATGGACTGTAGGTTAGATTCAGGTACGGTATCTGTGTTCGATTTACTGGTGGGATAACTGCGCTGAGATACTGTAGGAGAATGTCCTGTTCTCACAGATACACACCCAGGGGTTTCCTGGTAGGACACGAAGTGTGGGGCTTACGCTGAAATGCTCAGAACAAGTTAGTCTCCCTGTACGGAGGGACTGAGAGTTTATACAGAAGTGCTCTCTACGAGTACTGTGTACTGTTCTTGCAACTTTTCTCTCAGTCTCAAAAACGTTCAGAATAATAAGTTTAAAATAAACACTATGAGAGAAAAAACAGCCCTTGATCCTGCTGTCCTGGGAGGGAGCGGGTCCTGGGTGCTGGGACACCACCCCCCTGCTCTCCTCTGGAGCTGGGCCTCAAGTGTATGGACCAGCCCCCGCCCCCACCAGCATGTCCCCTGTGGCCAGTTTTTGAGCTTCATATGAATGGAGAAGTGGAACCCACGCCGTGTGTGTTGTGGCGCGATTGTGTTCACCTTCTAACGGGCCTTTTGGGCTGCATCCAGTGTTGGCCATCACAAATACTGCTGCGTCTTGTCTGCTGAAGCGTAGCTCCCACCACAGCAGGATGGGGACCACACCACACCAGTGCCTGCTGCATCGGCTGTGTCAGTGAGGGCGCGAGGGGTGGGGTGAGGGTCTGTCCCGAAGGCCAGCTCCACCCTGCAGTTCTGCAGAGCCCTCCAGGTGCCAGCGTGCCTGGCACAACAGATGGGAGCCAGGTGGGCAGCGCAGGGGGATGTTAGCATTTCCGGGAGGCTCGAGTGCTTGTCCTGGAGGAGGGAGAGCCAGCTGGATGCCTGAGGTGTTCCCCAGAGAGGTTCCTGTTTGCAGGTGTGACTTTCCACTCAGGAAAGGCACACACATGTTTGCAAGTATGACTGCATTTGGCTGTCCCGATCCTCCCAGCCTGCCACTGTCACACAGCCCAGGGAGAGCTGACCACACAGGAGTCAAGGGCTCCCTGCCTGCAGGGGGACCTTCTGGTGGCTGGATCTTTTTCCCCAAGCACAGCCAGGCCTGGGTCTGAGGAGTCTGTGGAGTGGCTCTCCTGCTTCTGAGGACCTTTGTCATTAGCACTTGTGTCCTGTGGTGGTGCTGTCGGGGTCCCTGGTGAATCAGGCAGCCCTGCGGTCTTGTCTGGTGTGGTCGTGTGCTCCCCGTGAGGGGCTCAGTGCGTAGAGGGACAGGGTGGGAGTCCTGGGTCCTGGATGCCCCTCCCAGTCGTGTCTCACCCTGAGGCAGCCGCCATCCTGAACTCGGAAGCCCTCGCCTTTGTTTCCAGTGGGGCCACACGTGTGCCCAGTGGTGTGTGTGTTTTGACCTTTATGTGAAGGGAGCATGGTCAGGTCTTCCTCTGTGAGTGGCTTTTTCGCTCAGGCTGATGTTGGGGTGTTGGGGTGATGTGCACACATTGAGGGATGTTCTGTTGTGTACACTCTCTGGTCAATGGAAACATGGGGTTTTTCAGTTTTTTGCTATTACAATCTCCATCAGCTTTTAAATCCTCCCGGCACCTCTGTTTGTTTGGAGTATAAAATTTCTGGCTGATAAGTCCTTGGTCCTTGAGGCGGCCTCTGGAGTCAGTACTGCACCTCGCCGGGGAGGAGGCCAGGCGCAGGGCTCCAAGGGGCTGTTTTGGCTCCAGCGCATTTGTGTCTCTTGCCCAGGGCCAGTTTCCTCTGAGCCCTGACTCGTCCTCCTGCCAATACTGCATAAACACGGCCCATCAAAACACAGTGTGTTGTGGGTTTGTGTGTGGGGTTGGGGGTCAGGTCGTGCCTGCTTTCCCCAGATCTCCAGCCAGAGTCCGCTGAGGCCCATGCTGCTCCCGGAGGCCTGTTGGATGGCCCCCACTCGGCAGGCAGCTTTGCTCTGCCAGCCCCACAGCCGCCTCTGAAGAACAAATTCAGCTTCAGCAGAAAGCTCCAAAGAGTGTGGAATTAGGACAAATAAGTGAAGGATTAAATCAGTGCTCTCAGTTCTGCTGCTAATATCCGGCATTTTCTCTTCCTGAATCACCTGGGGACTTGTGGCCCTGAGTTAACACCACTCCTTGCCTCCCATGGGCCTCTCTCTAAACACTTGGCAGCTTCTTCCTGCCCCAGCACTGCCGGCTGGGGGTCTGGGTGTGGGGGTTACCACCTGACATGTCCCCGCCACAGGCAGTCAGCAGGCAGACGCTGAGAGAGGTGGCGGGTGCGTCCCCCTGGCCGTGGGTTTCGTGGTTGGCGGCCTGTCCGGCACGTGGTGGTCTGGGCGGTGCTGGGCATGGGGGGTCATGGGCTGCAGGAGCACAAGGTGACACCGTGTCCCTTTCTGTCCCCAGATCACCAGAAGCTGGAGAGAGAGGCGCGAATCTGCCGCCTTCTGAAGCATTCTAACATCGGTGAGCGGCCCTCTGAGGGGGCGGTGGGGAGCAGGGGGCGCGGGTAGCAAGAAGCTCTTTCTTTCTGAGGACTTTCAGACAGACACCTTCTCCACTGAAGTATCCCACCTTCAGTTCCCTAGAAACGTCTCCTCTCCCTGACCTGGGGGATTCCGGGGGTTTGGGGGCTCCCTGCGGAAGGTCGAGGCCAGGCTCTGCCTTGACGGGTCCCTGCCCCGCACTCTATAACTCCAAGCTGTGATCCTGGTGAACACATGCAGGGGCCCGGTTGTTCTGTCGCTTCGGAACAGCCGCAAGACAGCCGGATTACAGAGAAAAGTGTGCCACCAAAGACCCCTCAGGCCACACCAGGTGCAGCCCTGGCCTGAGGCCCGAGGTCTGATTCTGAGGACCTCTGCTGTCCCCGCCAGCCCAGGGCTTCTGGAATGGCGGTTTGGGCCGGAGGTCCCAACCTGTCAGCTGCCTCTCAGGGGCACGTGCAGCCCCATGAGCCCAGGCCCTGGCCTCAGGGAGCAAAGCCACCCTGCCCACTGGAAGGTCCCTTCTTTCTGAAGTCCTTGAGTCTGTGTGGGTGACACCACTGTAGGAGATGCTCGGATCAGCCGTGCTGATCCTGGAAGTTGGCTTGCATCTCCAGGGACCACTTGGCCTGCCCCACTCAGCCACTTGCCCACCCCTCACCCCTGCGGCTCCAGGGTGGGCCCTGCTAGCCGCCTTATGGAGCAAGCGTGTGTGTCCAGCTGTCTGTCCTTCTCTAACTCTGGTCCCTGTAGGGACTTCTGAGGAGCCCAGGACCCAGGCCTGCCCACATTGGGAAGCAACCAGGAGGCAGCGAGGGGACGGTGGGGACAGTGGGCCCACTGCCTCAGAGGCACCTGGGAGCTGGTCAGAGTGGATTCTTGGACCCCTGTCGCCAAAATCCCGATTTAGTTGTGCCAGGTGGGGCCCAGGACTCTGGCTGTAAAAGCAATACTCGGCTGTGCTGAGCAGCCAGTTTGAGAGTCCCTGGCCTGGAGCATCCCAGAGGTGGGCCTCGGCCACCTGGGGCTCCTGGTGGGACCAAGAGAGCTCCAGGAGCTCCAGGAGTGCTTGGCTGGTCCTCAGAGCTGGTCCTAGGAGCCCCTGCCCCTCTGGCTGTGGCCCCTCTGGGATGCTGCCTCTTCTCCAGCTGTGCTGGCCCAAACAGGAGGTGCAGGGGAAGGCAGACTTCCCATCTCTTGGGCAGGCCCTTAGGTGTGGGCCACAGTGCTGCTGCAGCCTGCAGGCTTCAGCCCATGTGCCTTTTAACCACAGACTCCCACTGGCATTCGGATTCCTGATCTGCCCCCAGAAAGCCTGACTCGGAGGTGTGGGGAATCTCCGAGAGCATGCCAGGTGATCCTGACGCAGGTGTCGACAGAGATCCCAGCCCACTCCTTACCGGCTGGGGCACGTTTCAACAAACAGTGGGCTCCAGTCTGAACTCGCCTCCCCAGGCTGTTGCCCCTCAGTGCATCCAGGCCCAGCTGCCAGGCAGATGCCACTCTCTGCCAGCTCTGCCCACACCCGTTCCCTCACCAGCCCCCTCCCCTGCATCCGCTGAGCACCAACCAAGGATGAGTCCCCCATTGTGAACAGTTTTCAGGAATCCCCTTATTTAGGGGAGAAGACTCACGTGTTCTTTGGGTTGGTGCTTTTGGACAGTTCTTCAAGATGTGTCCTTGCCCTGCCTAGATGTCCAGTGTGGTTCTGGATCAGTTCTGAGCAGTCCCTGAAGTCCTTGTACTGGCTTCATTCCAGAACACAGGGGAGGCAGAGGTGGAGTTCAGGTGGAACATTCCAGAACACGAGAGAAGCAGAGCTGAGACTGAGTTCAGATGGAACATTCCAGAACACAAGAGAGGCAGAGCTGAGACTGTGGGGTTCAGACGGAACAATCTGGAACACAGAGGAGGCAGAACTGAGACTAGGGTTCCAACAGAACATTCCAGAACACAGGAGAGGCAGATCAAAGACTTCAGAGTTCAAGCAGAACATTCCAGAACACAGAGGAGGCAGAGCTGAGACTTTGGGGTTCAGATAGAACATTCTAGAACACAGGGGAGGCAGATAAGAGACTGTGGGGTTCAGATAGAACCTTCTAGAACACAAAAGGCATATCAGAGACTGTGGGGTTCAGACGAAACTTTCTAGAACACAGGTGAGGCAGAGCTGAGACTGAGGTTCAGATAGAACATTCTAGAACACAGAAGAGCCAGATCAGAGACTGTGAGGTTCAGACAGAACGTCCCAGAACACAGGAGGCAGAGCTGAGACTGCCGGGCTCAGACAGGACATTTTCTGTAGACTCCAGAGGGGCTCTCTGAGGAGTGAGTAGTAGGTAAGACTTGAGGGGGATATGAAGGGATCCCTGGCTCCGAGGCCCATGTCCGTCCAGCCCCACCACTGCACAAAAGTGCTCCCGGCCCCCCGGGAGAGGAAGCGGGACCACGTGCAGCCAGGTGTGGGGCGGGGGCTCTGGGAGGTGTTCCCCTTCCTGTCCCGGCTTACTCTGGAAGCATTTGTGCTCAGGGCATGGGGAGGGAGGGAAGGAGCCTCAGTTTTCCCATCCATAAAGTAGAGATGCTCCTGCCTCCCTCATGGAGACCTTGTAGGAGGACCTGAGATGATTCACACAGAGAACAGGGTGTAAGCTGTAAAGCGCTCTCTTCTGAGGTGACATGCTGAGGTTCAGGGTGCAGAGACCTGGAGTTGGGCCCAGCCTTACCACTCATAGGCTGCAGCAGCCACTGGACTCTCTGAGACACAGTCTCCTTGTTTGTGGAATGGGGGTGTAAGTGCCACCCACTCTGTGGAGCTGTTTCACGAGTGTGTTAGTCATCCATGCTGTGTAACAAATTACTCTAAAACTCAACCAATGAGCATTGGTTTTCTCAGTTTCTGTGGATTCAAGAGCAGTTCAGCTGGGTGGTCAGGGCTGCTACATAATTTGTGGGATCAGTGCAAAATGAAAATGTGGGCCCTTTGTTCAAAAATTAAGAATTTCAAGACAGCCACAGCAAAGCGGGGACCTCTTGAGCCTGGGGCCTGGGGCAGCTGCACAGGTTGCATGCCGGGAGCCGGGCCTGCTCAGGGGCTCCAGTGTGGTGTGGGCACTGGCTGGGTTGCGTCTTCTGAAGATTTGACTGGAGCTTTAGGATTTGCTTCCAAGGTGGCTCGCTCACATGGCTGTCAGCAGGAGGCCTGAATCCCTCCCCACCTGGGCATCGCCTCAGGGCCATTTGAGTATCTTCAGGACATGGCACCAGGCTCCCCAGAGTGTGTGATGAGAGAGGGAGAGAGACAGAAAGACAGAGAGAGACAGAGAAAGAGACACACAGACGAGAGAGGGAGAGGGAGTAGAACAAGGAACACAGTGCTTTTTCCCCCAAAACTGTGGTAAAATATGCATAGTATAATATTTATCATTTTAACCGTCTTTAAGTGTACAGGTTAGTGGCATTAAGTACATTCACAATATTGTGTCACCATCACTACCATCTGTACCCAAACCTTTTTCATTATCCTGAGTGGAAACTCTGCACCCGTTAAACACTAAAGCCCCCTTGCCCCGCTCAGGCCCTGAAACCATCATTTGTTCTGTTTCTATGAATTTGACCACTCTAGGAACTTCATAGATGTAGGATCATACAACATTTGTCTTTTTGTGACACGCTTATTTCACTCAGCATAATGTCCTCAAGGTTCATCCGTGCTGTAGCATATTGCAGAATTCCCTTCCTTTTCAAGGCTGAATAATATTCCATTGTGTGTATAGACCACAGTTTGCTTATCCATTTATCTGTCTGTGGACATCTGGCTTTTTTCTGCTTTTTGGCTACTGTGACTAATGCTGCTGTGAACACGGGTGTACACATATCCGCCTAAGTCCCTGCTTTCAATTCTTTGGGTATATACCCAGCAGTGGGATTGCTGGCCCACCTGGTCATTCTGTGTTTAACTTGTGGAGGCACTGCCGTGTCTTTTCATGATCTAGTCTGGGACATGTTATGCCATCACCCTGCCTTATTCTGTTTATTTGAAGACCACACACGAGGGCAAGGGAACCAAGCTGCCGTCTTAAATGAGAAGCATCAGAGGATTTGCGTGCATTTCATGACCACCGTGATGAGCACATGAGATGTCTGCTGGGTGGAGCTGTCACGTTGGGAGTGGGGTACACAGAACTGGCCCCAATGAGCGGCTGCACAGGCAGAGCACCCCCATGCCCCTGTCCCTGGTGGTTTAGTTTCTCTTCAGAGACAAGAGAGGACCTGGGCAGAGACAGCCATGTGGCCTGGCCTCGGTAGTGCCTGGGGTAGGGACACAGTGGGGACCCCTCTTAGGAGCAGGCCTGGGCGTCTGGGACCGGCGTGACCCTCGAGGGCCTTGCAGTGGGCTGCACCCTTCACACACACTGTTCCCCATGTGTGGTACCTCAGGTGGGCACCCTCCAGCTGGGATCTCAGGAATTCACTATTCAATGCATATTTGTGGACATCTACCCCATACCGGGGAGGTCCTGGGAATGGAGACGTGACTGTGGGCAAGGTGGCCTCTGCCCTCACTTCACTGCTGGGCCTTAGCCAGGACCTCAAGAGGTTGCCACTCAGCAGGCAAGCAGGTCCCAAACCTCTCGCTGCCCCCTGGGGCCCTGGGGCGACAGAGATTAAGCAGAGCCTTCGGCAGGTAGACTCTTCTGTAGCTTGTTAAGCTGGGCCCAGTGCCCCGTCGGGGAGTGAGCAGAGCCTATCAGCCTCGACTCAGAGGAGTCCCCTCAGCATCCTTCCAGGTTCCCTGTAGCCTCCCTCCTACCTCCCCCCAGCCTCCCCTCGGCCTCCCCCAGCCTCCCCTCAGCCTCGCCCCAGCCTCCCCTCAGCCTCGCTCCAGCCTCCCTCAGCCTCCCCCAAGCCTCCCCCAGCCTCTCTCTAGCCTCCCCTCTGCACACCAACCTTCTCTCCCCTGGGCTTGGCTCAGTGAGGGTGAATCCCCACCTCCTGATTTCTGGGGCTGGAACAGCCTCCCTCGCTGGGTGGTTCACCCATGAGCTGAGCAGGTGAGCATCATGGAGTACGGTGGACCTGGGAGGACTTCCCGCCAAGACGAGGAGGCCAGTGCCAGAGGGGAAAGGTGAAAGGTTTCCAGTCTCCAGGTGCTCAGGGCCCGTGCTGCCATCCCACAGCTGATCATGTTATACAGCGCGGACAGCACAGGGGTCCAGGGAGGGTCTGAGAGACTTCTTGGGACGGGCAGAGGGACTCCCACGAGAGCCCCCCAGCCCGGGACTCGGGGCACAGATCCTGGAGGAGCTGTGGCCCCAGCAGGGGTGGGCGTGTCCCTGGACACCCTGGTCCCCTGTCACTGTCCTCACCCAGGACTTTCGGACCGGACTCTCCTGGGTGCTGCTGGGAATTTATTTTTTTGCCATCTCTGCATGTCACCCGCAGTTATTTACTTACTGTTTTTATTTAAATTGATTCTATGACAATTCACTTTTTTACTTAGCCCTGTCTGTGAAATCACGGGTCTGATGTGCTACATAGGTTTTTCTCTAAACCATAAAAATAACATACAGTTGTTTTTCAAATGTTAAAAAAAAAGTGTCCATGTACACACGGCCTCGAATCCCACACAGACCCCGGTGTCGTCCCCCCCAGCAGGACCTGGGAGCTGACCCCTGTCACCTGCCCTGGGGGGCAGTGGCCTGGGGGCAGTGGTGGCCTCCACCAGGAGAAAGGCCGTGCAGCACCACAGCTGTATGGACCCTGGCGCTTCCCTGGGGAAGTCAGATTTCCCTGCACGGGAGGAGAGAAAGGCCCCCAGGAGTGTCCTTGGTGGGTGCTGCCTGCAGGGGCTCGCAGGTGGTGGAGGGTGGGCCCCTGGGTCCTTCTCTGCTTGGGGCTTGAGTGAAGGCAGCTAGGGGTGGGGAGGCTGCTCAGAGGGGCTGACCTGCTGAGCCCCCACCAGAAAGGAGTCAGGAGGGTGTGAGTTTTTGTTCACTCTGTGATTTCGCAGGAGGGTCCTAGATGGAGGTTGCCAGGGAGCTGGGTACACTGTGTGTTAGGGAGACGCAGGCCAGCTTGGGTGGAGTTGGGTCGGGTGGGAGGGTGCCGGGCGTTGGTCCCAGGTGTGCGCAGGCCAAAGGGAGGTCACTGTGGGCTCTGCATGGCTGGAGGCCTCCTGGATATGCCCAGTGAGGGGGGGAGGGGACCACAGCCCAGGCAGCTGGTGGAGGATGTGGGCCCTGGAAGACCTCACTGCGTGAGGATGTGGCCGGGGTGGTTGTAAGGGGTAGAGGCCAGAAGGCTGGACACTGGACCTTTGAGCAGAGACACAGAACCAGAAGTGGGAGGGGGAGACGGTGGGAGGGGGAGACGGTGAGAGGGGCAGGTGTGCGAGATGAGGCGCCCCCAGAGCCAGCACGGGCCCTTCTCCTCAGTGACCAGGCGCCCTGACTGCTTGGGCAGGGCTCGCCCTCGGTGCCAGGCTTTGCTAGAGGTCAGGGGCTGCTGCAGCCAGATTGGGGTTCCTGGTGTGAAGACACTGCTGGCCAGGCCCCTGGGAGCATCAGAGCTGGAGGAGGGAGGACGCCGGCGGCCCCCTCCCACCGGGAGAGGCCCGAGGAGCACCGGGCCCAGCGGCTGAGGCTAATGGAGCGGCAGCACTCTGGGGATTCTGAGCTCCTGTCCACATTGCTGCTCTGCCTTTTGTGAGCTATGTGATCCTCAGCTGGTCACTCAACTCCTCTGTACACCAGCTTCCTCATCTGTAACCTCCTGGGATGGTTGGGATGGTTGTGGATAAGCACACAAAGCGCTTAGAGTGGCATCTGCTCTGGCAGCTCCCGACGCAAAGGGCAGCATCCAGCACGTGAGGGCAGTGTCTAAAATGAGCCATGCCTAGAAATATTTGCTGTTTAGTGCCAGGTGCATCTCCAGCTCAAGGGAAAGGAGGCGTTGGGGTTGCGTTCTTGGTGCTGAAATCTACGTGAATGTTCACTCACTTGCTCACTCTTCGCTCATTCATTCATTCATCAAATCCTAATTGGCACCACTCTGGCCTGGCATTGTTCCAGGCTCAGAGATACAGAGAAAACAGACTAAACCTTGATGAGGGAGCGCGTGGCTGTGGCGCCATCCTGCTCACCGCCGCTGGTTCTGGAATGGGAGCTTAGGCTCTGAAACTTTGGAAGTGATGCCTCACTGGGCGAGTGGTCCTCTGCCTGGGCATTCCTGCCCCCTCAGCCTGGCCCAAGAGGCTGGAGATGGAGCCTCACTGTGCTCCTCTCCCATGAAGCCCCTCAGAGGGTCCTTGCTGGGTCCTGGTGTATGAGCCCTTGTACGCCATGGCCCCCGCCCCTACTGCTGCTCTTTGCGATGTTTGGGAGCAGTGGACGCCCCAGCTGGAGGCTGAGAGGGTCCTGGGTCTCCCTCTGGCAGAGGAAAGGGGAGACCGACACCCAGAGGCTCCGTGGTTGCTCACCTGGGGCTGGCCAACCTGTGGGGCCCACAGCTCTCCCCTCGGCTCTGCCCTGCAGCCCGCCCAGCTGGACCCTCCCTAGCCCCGTGCGGTGGGAAGCCCCAGGCCAGCCCTTGGCAGGGGGTGGGCTCCCTCTTTTGAGGGTTTGCATACTGGCCATGGGCCTGGACAGGTGCGGAGGCAGGCTTGGTGGTGTGGGTGGGTCCCAGGCTGCTACCAGCCCCTTACAACCTCTCCTGTCCCCACAGTGCGCCTTCACGACAGCATCTCCGAGGAGGGGTTCCACTACCTGGTCTTCGATCTGTAAGTGCCAGGGACCACGGACTTGCCCTTGTCTGCTCCCAGCCTTCGGCCTGGGGTGGGATCCATGGCCTCCCTAGCACCTGGCAGACAGTCCCCCAACTCCCGGGTCACCTTGCTCCCAGCTGCACCCAGTCCAGCCTCCCTCACATTGGGGTATGGAGTCCCACAGGGATGGGCCTGCCCTGCTGGGCCCTCTCCTCCACACAGAACAGGTGGGGGCTGTGTGGAGGCTGGTGGGGGCGGAGGGGAGAGGAGAAGGGGCAGACCCCCACAGGGATGGTCAGTGGCCTTCTTTCAACTTCCTTCTCTTGGGGTCCTCATCACAGCTGGACTGGGGCACCACTGGCTAGCATGAGCGTGTGTGTGTGTGTGTGCATGTGTATGTAAGAATGCGTGTGTGTGTTTATGATTGTGTGCATTTGTGTATGTTGATGAGTGTGCATGTGTGGGTGTCAGCATGTGAGAGTGTGATTGCACGAGTGTGTGGGAGTGTGTACACGTGTGCATATGACTGTGCTTTTTTGTGTGTTTATGAGCAGGCATGTGTGGGTGTCAGCATGTGAGAGTGAGTATGTGCATGTCTGTTGAGTGTGATTGCATGAATGTGTGTACATGTGTGATTTGTGGGTAGCTGTGCACGTGTGTGCATATGTGTGATTTATGGGGGGTATGCACGTGTATGCACACATGTGGCTTGTGGGTGCACTGAGTTCATGTGGGTGATTTGTGGAGTGTGCATGTGTGAACGTGCATGTGTGTGTGTGTGTGATTTGTGTGTGTGTACATGTGCGCATGTGTACACGTGGGGAAGGTGCGGCGGCTGAGTGAGAAGGCGTGGGGGCCTGTGCTGCCTCTCACTTTCTGCTGGCTGTGGAAGCGGTGATCTCATTCCCCTGGCTCCCAGACAGCTCCCACTAAGTAGCGCTATATTTAGCTGTCTGTGAGTCAGTGTCACTTGGGACCTTGAGGTGGCCAGGGCCCGTAGTCTTTGGGCAGCTTCTTGTGGCCTCCAGGTGGCCACATGGCCAGGGAAGCCCGCCAGGGTGCTGTCGCCGTGGTGATGAGAGGAGCCTGCCTGAGAGTGGGAGCTCTTCCTCCCTCAAATGACAGGTGCCTCTGCCGTGGGGCTGGGAGGCCTGAGGAGCCCCAGCCCACTCGGGGTCCTCTGGTCCAGGGAGGCTGGGAGTGTCCCTGCAGGGGCTTGGCCACCTCTCGGTCCCCCGGTGTCCCACAAGACACCGCTTCAAGTCACCAGCCAGGTGGCTGACCTGGGACATAGCTGCCACTGCCAGACCGAGGCTGTGGCCAGGAACGTCTGTTCCATGGCCCCTGTGGAGGTGGCAGACTCGCTGCCACCCCTGTGTGCCCCCAGACCCACCAGCCTCTTTCCCAGGAGACGTAGAGGCCACTGGGCTGGAGGGTGGCTGTGTCTGGGCCCCTGCAGCCGATGGGTGCAGATAAGGGGGGAGAGAATGGGGTGTGTGTGTGCGCGGGCGTGCACGTGTGTGCACGTGTGTGTGCACACGTGAGAGGTTCTCTCTTTTGGCCCTCACAACAGCTGGGTGTGGGGAGAGGCTCTGGGGGGGCCGGTAAGAGGCACTTGGCTAGTGTTCCTAGAGGGAGTGGGCAGTGGGAAGGGCCTGGACCCTGCACATCCTCCCCTCAAACCTCTGTGGCTCCAGCCCTGCTGAAGCCCCCACTCTGGGGCATCCAGGACACCACGGGGCCTCAGGAAGGTTTTGGGGTGAAGGGAGCGCTTGCACGGGGGGCTGCAGAGGAAGAGGGGAAGGCTGGAGACACTGCCACAGCCACAGCCGTGCTGCAGACCCTCTGCAGCTCTGTGGCCCTGGAATTGGGGAAGCAGTTTCTGGCCTGGGTTGACATCACCTTTAGGAGGCCCCAAAGCCCCTCGGTAGTTTGGGGGCTCTGTGTATTTAGGGGTTGTCAGGTTTCCCCACTCCACACGCTTGGGATTCACTAGGGCCGTGGAATCCAGGCCTGGGAACAGAGGAAGGGGCTCCCCTGTGGGCCATGGCTGCAGCCCAGAGTCAGCCACGTTGTCCAACCAGGGCCTGAGAAGTGGGAGAATGGGGGTGGGGGGTGCTGGTCTCCAGATGAGGCCCTGCGTGGCCAGCGCCAAACGCCCCAGCAACCAACTCCCTGCCATGCAGCTCTGGACCACACAGCCCCAGGTGCCCATCAGCACAGACTGGAGCCTCCTGTGGATGCAGAGACCCAGAGGGTCTGTCCCTGACCCCGAGCAAGGCCTCCTGTGGGGCTCCCTGCACTCCTCCTGCAGCCCTGGCCAAGACCTGGCAGCCTTTTTGCCTCTGCCTTGTGCTTGGACTCGGAGTCTGCAGAGCCTGACCTGTGAGCTGTGTGTGCAGAGAGATAAACAGTGAGTCCCCCTCTCCTGGGCTGGACCTAGAACTCCATCCTTCTGCTAGACACACACACACACATACACACGCACACACACACGCACACACGTGTGCACATAGGCAGATGAGGCTTTGCCTTCCTTGGGCAATCGCCTGCTCTGAGCCTCAGCCTCCTTTGGTGGCAAAGTAGGACCCTAAAAGCTCCCCACTCCCGAGGTTGTTGGGGGGTCCAGTGGGCTGGCAAGCATCTAGCCTGGAGTAGGGGGCATGCTAACACACAACACTACCTCGATTTTGTTTTTCTCCAACACTAAGAGCCCACCTACACTAGGGCTGCCTGTTGAGCAGTGCTCATGCCTTTGGTTGCCTCTGCCATGTGCCAGTTCAGCCTTGAGTCCTGGGTACAAAAATGAGGCTGACCTAAGCCCCACCTTCGAGAACTAATGAGAACTGAAATGCAAATGGAGAGACCGCTGCACGTGGGGCCAGTGCAGCTGCAGATGGGGTGCTGGAAGGAGGTGTGGCTGCAGAGGGAGGTGCCCCTTGGTCCCCCAGGACAGGGGAGGAGACTCTGGACCACTGCAGGAGTGGGAAAGCTCTAGATGGAGGCTTCCAGTGGTCTCAGAGTGTATGGAGTTGGTCACCTCCCTGCTGACCTGTGCATCTGTCCTTTGTCCTGTTTCCTTCATCTTCTTGTCCACACCCACGTCTCCCAGCCCAGGGGACCCTGGGAAGCCCCAACCCTTTCTGGGTTCCTGGAGGTCCTCCGTGCTGTGGCTCCTGCCCTGGAGGGGTCCGTCCTGACCATAGGGCCTGAAGGCCACTCACTGGGCAGAGACACATGGCAAGAGGGTGTGTAGACAGAGATCTCACTCTCCTCTTGGAAATGGAACTTCCAACACTTTGCAACCTCACCCACCAGGAAGGCCAAATCCAGGCATCCCCTCTTCTTGCCCCGCCAATCTGTGTGAGTGCCACATGTCTGGCTCTGGCAGGTCTGAGGAGGGAAACCAGATCTTCTCAGGCTTAGAATTAGAGTCACAGGCCTGGGTAACACTGCAGAGGCCTGGATCAAACTCCTGTGCTGCCCACTCTGGGCAGGTCACTGAGATCATTGCAACTCAGTTTTATGAGTATAAGAGTGCCAACGTCATGGAGTGAGTGTGAGGTCTAAAATATTGAACGCCGCCATATGTGAGTAAGCACTTGGTAAGCTGTCAGTCCTAGGTGACAGTGGCAATAGGGCGGAGGTGGTGGTGCTGGAGATGGAGGTGGTGGAGATGGTGATGGTGGTGTTGATGGTTGTGGAGGTGGAGGTAGTGGTAATAACATGTGGGAGGTGGTGGAGATGGTGATGGTGGTGGTGCTGATGGTAATGACATGCAGGAGGGGATGGAGATGGTGGTGGTGTTGATGGTTGTGGAGGTGGAGGTGGTGATGGTGTTGATGGTTGTCAAGGTGGAAATGGTGGTGGTGTTGAGGTGATGACATGCAAGAGGCAGTGAGATGGTGATGGTGGTGATGGTTGTGGAGGTGGAGATGATGGTGGCATTCATGGTCATGGAGGTGGAAATGGTGGTGTTGGTGATGACATTCAGGAGGTGGTGGAGGTGGGGATGATGATGGTGTTGATGGTTGTGGAGGTGGAGATGGTGATGGTGTTGATGGGGATGACATGCAGGAGGTGGCAGAAGTGGAGATGGTGGTGGTGTTGATGGTTGCGGAGATGGAGATGCTGGTGGTGTTGACCGTGATGACATGCAGGAGGTGGTGGAGATGGGGCTGATGGTGGTGGTGGAGATGGAGGTGACAGGGGTCTCCAGAATCCAGAACCTCTGTGTGCTTTTCCTGCAGGGTCACTGGTGGGGAGCTCTTTGAGGACATTGTGGCAAGAGAGTACTACAGTGAGGCGGACGCCAGGTGGGTGTGGAGCCCTCACACCATCCTGCCCCCACTTCTCCCACCCACCCTTCCCTCACTCAACCCCACTCCTGCCCCTCTGGCCCACATCTGCTTCTGTGCCCATTGTCCCTAGCAGGTTTGGGGCAGATGGTCAGCTGGGCAGAGGTGTCAGTCTGCCTGCCCGACCGACGGCCCCACCCAGCCCTGCTGGGAGCTCTCTGAGCAGGTCGAAGGAGCAGGGGGCAGCTCGTGTATTCTCGACCAGCACGGAGGTGTGGCCCAAGGCCGGGGAGGGTCCAGGCCTGCTCAGTTTCCCCTGGGGTGGGAACTGACCCACACAGGAGTGCTCTCCTTGAGTGGGTGGGGGGGAGAGCAGACAGAGTGTGGTCATGGGTATCCTCCTGCCCCTCCCTTGGACGACTGTCCATAGCCCACAGCGGGCACCCCTGGGCAATCCTTCCTGCTGGGGTCAGTCCTCACCATGGGATGCAGGGGACTGATGGCCTCAGAGATGCCCTTTGCTGTGTGGCTGCTGGGGGATGGCAGAGCCCCCCTCCCTGGAAGAGTAGGCCACCCATGGCCTACTGTAGTCCATGCTTGTGGGCCAGATGCTACCCTGATTTGTGATAGGAATGTCACCCCTGACAGTGCATCTCAGCTCGGAGACAGCTGAGGGCAATCACTCCCTGCCCGCCCAGTGCAAAGAGAAAAAAGAAAAAGACTGATAGTGGCCCTCTCTAGGTGGTGGAGTCATGGATGCTTTTTGACATTTTTATCTCTTTGTCTGTTTTTAAAATTTTCTTTAATGAGTATGTATTACTTTTCTAATAAGGAAAATGAATATTATATTTTAAAGTAGCTTTCTGTGACTCGCTTCTGCACCCACCGGCGACCTTACCTGTCGGTGACGGCCTGAGTCCCTGTGAGAAGGTGTGAATGGGTCCTGGTGCCACCTGGACGCCCCCAGAGCAGGGCAGCTGGAGACCGGGGGCCCTGGCAGGGGCCTGGTGTTGGGGCTGGGTAGGCTGGAGAGGGGCGGGGCTGCAGCTGCCGACCACCTGATGGCGCAGGGCCACTGCTGATTTTCTGAGGCTCCTTGAGGAAGGACTTTCATTTTGCACAACAGCCTGGGAGTGGCCTGTCTCCTTCAAGAGCAGGAAGATGCTGTTTTGATTTCCACTTACAAGAAAAGTAGAAAGTGGAAGGGAGCCACCCCTTTCTGCTTTGCAGTGCTCTGTAGGAATGTCCTGCTGGGAAGGCCAGGCGTCCTGACATTGGCCAGGGCAGAGGGGACTCTGGGACCCAGATGCAGGCCAGGCCAGGAGGGAAGCGTCCCAACTGGCTGCCCCCTGATCTGACCTCGTGGCCCAAGGCCAGGGCAGTGCGTGGACAGGACTCTTGCTCAGGACGAGAAGGGCTGCCTTCCATTTCTGCCTCCCGCGCCACCTGGGTGCCTCAGGGAGGTTGTTTGCCTGTTCTCTGTTTCCCTGCCTGGAAAATCCTGCCCAGGTTCCTTGGTCCTCAGCCCCGCAGCCGTAGCCCCCTCTTGGCTTGGAGTCCCTGCGCCCCTCTGCCTGCCTACAGTGCCTTTCTCCCGTGCCTGTGCACCCACACCCAACCGTACCCCCCAACACCCGTGGCCTTGGAGCTCCTGCCTTGCCCACCTGCCCCTCCTGCCTGCCTCCTGGCCTTGTCTTCTCCCACGCCCCCTCCTGCCCCTGGCCCCACCTCTCCACACCTGGGGATCCCTCCTGCCCCACTCAGACGGCAGGCTTCCTGACCGCCTCCCGGGGACTCTGTTGAGGAGAGCTCCCCTGGGGTTTGGGGCCCCTTGGAACCAGCCCAGAAGAGGCAGAGGCTCTGAGCTGGGGCCCCACCCACAAACACCTAGTTTCTGCTCACAAACTGTGCCTTGCTCATAGACTATGAGGAGGGGAGAGAGGGAATGAGGGACACTCTTGGGGAGCTCCCTCTAGCTGGCCCCACTGATAAAACCCGCGCCTCAGGCTGCCTCTTTTCCCCGGAGTCCTGGCCCCTGGACCGAGTTGGAGACATCCAGCGTTTGACCCTTGTGTTGGTGCCGCGCCTTTGGGCAGGAAAGCCTGACAGAGTCTGTCGTGGACGCCCATGTGGGTGGTCACCCACGGGCATCATCGGAAACTGTGGCACACCCGGGGAAGAAAGCCCCTCCTGGCAGAGCAGTGGAGTCCAGCGCGTTTCCCTGGGGGCCTCACTGGGAGGGGTTGGTGGTGCTGAGGCAGGAGCCCGAGACCCTCGACCAGGCCTGGGGAGGCGGGCGCCGCCCTGGCCAAGTGCATCAGCAACCCTTCCAGGGGCTGCCCAGAGCCGCGCTGCTCAGAGCCGGGCGTCTGTGAGCTGCGTCCCTGGGGCAGGAGGCAGCAAGACAGAGCTTGCTTTTCTGAACTCATTTCTAACCAAGAAGGCTGAGATTCCTCTTCAGAGGGAGTGGGATCTTTATTTTTGAGTTTGTGGGGAAACTGAGGGGTCTTTTTTCAAACCTGGGAAAGCAAAGTTCAAAATACTTAGAATCCATTTTTTTAAACTCTAAAGAGCAGTATGGTTCATGAGAGATGTTACAGGGACCCCGTGAGAATGCTGGTGTCCCAGGGAGGAGGAGGAGGAGGAGGAGGGGGAGGGAAGGAGTGCATCTGAGGTGACATCAGAGCCCAGACCGTGAGGATAACATGCAGGACCCAGCTAGCATCTGGAATGCCCCTTGGGATCAATTCTGAGCACAGAAGTGACTTTCTAAATTGTTTGGAACATGAAAAAGGCCCCGCGAGGAAGATGGTATGATGTAAACAGAAGGCAGAAGGCAGGCAGGATCGGGGACTGGCCAGGTGGCCTCATGTCCTCCCGGCCGAGGTCTCAGATGGAGACCAGGTAGGGCCCTGGAAGGGTCTCCAGAGGTCCCTAGAGGGCGGGGCTGCCCTAATGGGCTGCTTTCCAGACGGGGTGGGGTGTTGTGTCCGCTTGCAGACTGCAGAGGCCGCTCTCACGGCGGCCTGAGATGCTGTGGAGAATGGGGCTGGCAGACAGACCAGCACTTTTCTCTCGCGGAACCTCGTTTGCTCAGCAGCTCGTTTGTGAGCACTGGGGACAGAGCCAGCAGAAGTCTGTGTCCTGCCAGCACATTTCTCCATCAGGGTGGCCAGGAGCGCCCCGAGCAGGGCCTGCGGAACAGGGGGACGGAGTCTGTCGTCAGAGTTGTAGAGCTTCGTTTCAGCCACACGGGCCCAGTCCTGAGATGCTGGGGGAGCGATGCAGACCAGATGCTGGCTCCGCAAGTGCGGTCTCTGGTGCTGGTTGGGGCCCTGCAGCCCCAGGAGGGGACGTGGAGGAGGGCAGGGGGTGCAGCCCACCCCCATCCGAGCCGATGGATCCATTGGTGCCACAGCAGATGGATTTGTAGGTCCAACAAATGTTTGGGGAACATCTTCCTGCACGGTGAGGGCTGAGGACACATCAAGAGGAAAGAACTGACACGGCCCTGCTGTCACGGAGGCCACAGTCCAGTGCAGAGGCGGATGCTGCCCAGACACCCACACAGAGGACGTGGCCACTGAACACACCCAACGCAGACTCTGGAAGGCGTCCTCCAGGGGAAGATAGAAGTCGAGCTTGACCCAAAGCTCAGCTCACATTGACAGCAGTCTCAGCAGGTCGAAGTTGGACCAGGTCACTCCGGGGCTGGCCGACAATGGCCAGACGCACAGGAAACACCAGCCTGTGGGCTGTGAGGGCTGCTGATGCGCTGGATGAAGGGCAGGGGTTCCATAGGGGTGCAGAGCATCCAGTTGGGCACACGGACATGCCTCCCAGGGCAGAACCAGGGTCTGGCGACAGCAGCGCAGGAAGGGGCTGGTCTGCCGAGGGTCAGGCAGGCCCCGGTGTGAGGTGCTGTCGTGTGCGGGCATCACTCTGTGAGTGAGCGCTGATGGACCCAGCACTCCTCCCCAGGGCTCTGGGCCTGCAGGTGGGGCCAATGTCCCCTAGGACTGGCTTCTGCCTCTGCCCAGCAGTGTGTCCTTACCTCAGAAGAGGGGCTCTTGAGAGCTTCCCAGATCTCACGGCTGATCTCTGCCCACTGGTGCGAGGGCCCTGGACAAGCTGGTTGTGGTGGTCAGCCCGTGGGGACTGAGACCATGTCTGCAGTAACGGGGTCTGGCAGTGGCTGGACGTGGGGCTGGGGCTGCGACGACAGGGATGAGGACCACGAAGGATGGTTCCAGGCAGGTGACGGCATTGTGGGAGGGGCAGAGGCAGGGAGGGAGGCATGGGGAGCCCGTCAGGCAGAAGTGCCCAGGGCACAGGACAGGAGGGAGACAAGAGAGCCCAGGAGGGAGATGGGAGAGCACAGGGCAGGGGACAGGGGAGCCCAGGATATGAGGACAGGGGAGCCCAGCTCGTGATGGGGCCTGTGGTTCCAGCCCTTAGTGGTGTGGGAGGGGCAGGGCTGAGAGGGGCTGTCCCCCACAGGATTGGGCTGGGCTCCTCTGACCCCCGCAGACCTGGGGAGTCTGAGGTCATTAGGATGTGAGGTCTGGGTCTGCGGGGGAGCTTAGTTTACTCCTCTTGCAGTGGGCGATGGTCTCCAGATGCGGCCAGAGCTATTTGAGGAAGAGGGCTGGTTCCTCACCCTCTCTCCGAGTTTGTCTTTGGGAAAACAAGGCTCACCCCTCCAGCTGACCCTCAGGCACCCCACAGGGTCCAGCCCTGGCAGGAGGGGTCCTGAGGGAACCTGCCTGTCCCTCCCTTGCCCCAGGCTAGAAGGGCTGTGACCAAGATGAGAGACGCTGAGCGGTGGGCTCCAGGTGCCCTGTGGTGCTCCGGTCTCCTGCAGCTAGTGATGCTGCAGGGGTGGTGTAGTACCCCAAGGGGCCTGTGCCTGGCTCTGGGGGCAGCTGGAAACTGGACACCTGGGGTCACTGGGGGAGGCAGGCTCAGGCCACAGGGTCTAATGTGCGTGGGGCCTGGGGGCATCCGGGTCTGCCACACAGGAGGCCTTGCTGAAGCAGACACTGGAGGTGCCTGTGGGCAGCCCAGACCTCTCCCTCCAGCCAGTCATACCCTGGAAGACCTGGGACTTCTCCTGGACTTGCAGTGAAGCCCCTGGCTCAGCGTCCCAGGCGGTGCCAGGCTGCCCCCTCGCCAGGAGAGCTCTGGGGGCTCCAGAGCTGCTATGGAGCTGAGCTGTCCAGCGTGGCAGCCAGTGTGGATGTTCACATTTATTAGAATGAAACAACATGTGCTCCAGCACATGAGGGACCAGTGGCCAGAGCATTAGCCATGTCCCAGAATAGAGTGGGGCCCTGGTACCCAGGGCGTCACTGCCACAGTGCAGCACCAGACTGCCCTCTCTCCCTTGCCCTTTCACCTCTGTCCTTTCCCTGCCGGCCCCCTCTTCCCAGCCAGCCTTGCAGGGTGTGGGTTTAGCCCTGGCCTCCCTCCCGGGGCCCCCAGCTCAGGGTCAGGCTTGGCCAGCATGAGCCTGGGGAAGGATGCACTGGAACAGGGATGTTTCCTCTGAGTGTCACTTCCATGGGCCTGGCCAGAGGGGAGGGCGGGGCTGGGGGTGCAGGCGGACCTGGCTGTGCCTTGTGCTGACCTGCGGGGGTGAGAAAAGAGCCCCAGAGGTGCTCTTCTGGCCGGTGTTTCCTCTCTGGGGTGACAGGCAGCGCCTCGATGCCCTGCTTCCCTGTGGCCCCTGCCAGGCTGGGGACCCCATCCCAATGCCACGTAGCACCCCACTCCTGCACCCCTGCCCACCCCTCAGGGCCACTCGCACTAATGCGCCTGCTGTTTGCCGCAGTCACTGCATCCAGCAGATCCTGGAGGCGGTTCTCCATTGCCACCAAATGGGGGTCGTCCATAGGGACCTCAAGGTGAGTCCCCCACCCCGCTCTGTGCCAGGTCTCTGTCGTCTGTACCTGCATGTCATGTAAAAGGGGGGCCCTGGGGTGACAGCGCAAGCACCAGGAGATGCTGTGTGTATGGGAGGCATGTGCACCCGTGTGTGTGCGTGCATGTGTGAGCATGTGTGTGCACATGTGTGTGTAAGAATGTGTATGTGTGTGCACATGAAGGCTTGTGTGTGCTTGCACGTACCTATGTGTATGTGCATGCGTGTATGTGTGTGTGTGTCTGCACACGTCCTCCCAAAGCCTCTGGGCTCCAGGGCTGAGAGGGGCCAGTTGTCAAAAATCAGCCTATTAGCGCATGTCCACTTGGGGTCTCGCTTTCTGGGCTCTAGTTGAGATGCAGACCTGGCAGGTGGGACACAGGTGATGTGCGTGTGGGTGGGGCTGATGCCTCTGGAGCAGGGCGTGAGAAGCCTGGCTCAGTGGTTTGCACACTTCCAGCCCTTTCTCCAAGTCTCTGTGGCCCTTAGCTCTGCTTTGGGCACAGTGGCTACAGACCATTCAAAAGAAAGTTTGTCACCCCCAGGGCGCATCGTGGAGAGAGGGCCCTCAGGAGGCACAGCAACACTCACTCCTCCTCCCTCCTCCTTCCTCCTCTCTCTCCGCTCCCTCCCCCCTCCTCTTACTTCCTCCTCTCCTCCCTCCCCTTCTCCCCCTCCTCCCCTCCCCCTCCCTCTCTCCTCTCTTTCCCAGTTTCTCCCTTTCTCCTTTTTCCTAATCTCCTTCTCCCTTCTTTGACGCCAGCTTTCTCCAAGGTTGGATTCGGGTCAGTTTCTTCTCTGGGGAGGGGACCCTGGGCCTGTCATCCCTGCTGAGAGATCCATTGGTGGCGTTTGAGACCAGTTTTTCCCATGGGTGCTCACGCTGATTGGGGTCACGCCTTCCTTGGACTGTGGAGGGGTGTGTATGTGAGCTGAGCTTTGGGGGGCTGCTCTGGGATGATATCACACAGATATCTGTGTCCTTCACGTGTCCCTGCCCCCTCTCTGCACATCTTGTGTGGTCTGTGTCCTTTCACGTGCCGGCCAGGCCCGCTTAGCCTGTCCACCTGTCCCACGGGTCCCTCTCTGTGTCGCAGTGTCTTGTCTGAATCGGCCTCGCTCGGGGCCATCTAGGAGGAGGGGCCACAGGGGAATGGGCACACAGCCCCACCTTGTTCCTGGACTACACGATTCATAGGTGTGACATGAGGGCAAAGAGAATCCTTGTTGAAAAAGAGAAAAAGGGATCAAAAGGAGTTGGGCCCCCATCTCCTGTCAGCGGGGGAGCGCAGACTGGCGCTTCTCTAGAGAGGACCCCATCGTCTTGGCTTCAACAACCCCCGAGGGAGTGGTCCCGCGGTGGGTTTGCTCTTCGCCAAGGTTGGGGGGTGGGGAGAGAAGGGGGCTGGTGCCGTCCCAGGAGCTGTGAGGGAGCCAGAGGGGCAGAGTGGAGCTGGAGGCACAGCGTCGCTGTGGGTGCCCAGCCTTCCTGGCGTCTCGCTGATCTCCAGGGTTGGAGCGCTGGTTTGTTTCCTCTGGGTGGGGCGTCTGGTCTGTAGAGATCAGGTCCAGCCCCCAGCTGCTGTCCCTGCGCATACCATTTCAGACTTCTTGATGTGGGGTGCACCAGAGAGGTTGGGGTCCCCTGTCCCACTCACATTGGCAAAATCAAGATGTTCGGGGCCCTCCAGGCAGCGCTGGGTGGGCAGGGTCATGTTCCCAGGGTGCATCATATGGGGGGCGGGGCCTCGTCCAACCAGCTGTGTGGGGCCAGGAGAAGCCCTGGTTTCTGCCACATGGGGCTGGCAGACTTCATCAATTCTTGTTTTTTTTTTTTTTTCTGTGAGGAGGACCAGCCCTGAGCTAACATCCAATGCCAATCCTCCTCTTTTTGCTGAGGAAGACTGGCCCCAGGCTAACATGCGTGCCTATCTTCCTCTACTTTATATGGGACTCGGCCACAGCATGGCTTAACAAGCGGTGCGTCAGTGCACGCCCGGGATGTGAACCGGCCAACCCCGGGACGCCGCAGCCGAGCACACGCACTTAACCGCTTGTGCCACCGGGCCGGCCCCTTCATCGCTTCTAAGGGCCACTTGCTGCCTTCTGACACCTCAGGTTTACCAGCAGTGTTAACATGGTTTAGTGGCGGCGTTTGTCTTTCTTGGTAGCACTAAAGTGGCAGTGTGGTCTCAGCCAGCCTGCCTGTTTGGAGGGCAGCCTGGCGAGGGGGCCGAGGGCCAGGGGAGCCCTCTGGCAGTCAGGGTCAAGGAAGTCAGCACCTGCAAGCTGAGTGCCGACTGTTGGGAGGTGGTGAGGCCAGTGGGACAGGCTGGGATGGGAGGGGCCCAGTGTATCGGAACCCCCTTGGGCCCTCAGGACCGAGTGTCCCCAGTCAGGGGACAGAAGCCATCTTTGCACTGCAGCAGGACAGGGGACGAATATCCTTCCAGCTCGAGCAAGGGCGCTGCTCCCTAAGGCAGAGAGGCGTGTGCGGGACCTTTCTCACCTGTGGGTGCTGGATGGGGACATGGTCAGAGCAGGCCCCTTGGACCCAGCTGGTGGGGCTTGGTAGATGGATGTCCTGCACTGCCCGGGCTGTGGGGGCCCTTGGTCGTTCCTCCTTGCCCTTTGGGGGTCATCATTCAGCAGGAAGTGTCTGAGCCCCCCAGCAGTCAGCCCCCCCACCATGTCTCTGAGCAGCCCAATATGGGGTGAGGAGGAAAGCCCCTCTGCCCACGGGGGTCCGGCCCCCTGCATGGCCTGCCACAGCTTGTAGGGTGTGCTCAATTTTGGTCCCAGCACCCCCAAGTTCACTGTTGGTGGATGTGAGGGATCTGGGCTCACACTCTGAGAGCCAGCTTCCCACTTCAAGGCCTGGGTTCCTGTCCTTGCCCCCGGGAGTGGGGACAGGCTTTGGGGTGCAGGCCCAGGGGCCCGGGACTCTAGGATGCCCCAAAGCTGCGGGGGCCCAGAGGGTGGCAGCGTGCTGGGGGCACAGCCATGTGGGAGGGGGTCAGACCTGTGCGCTTCTGTTTTGTCCCTTCCCTCCTGTGACACCCCCGGATGTAAATCACTCGTCCTTGGGCCGATTGCCTTCCCTGCAGCCCGAGAATCTGCTCCTGGCCAGCAAGTGCAAAGGGGCCGCAGTGAAGCTGGCGGACTTTGGCCTGGCTATCGAGGTGCAGGGGGACCAGCAGGCCTGGTTTGGTGAGTGCCCGGCTGGCAGGAGGGTGGAGGGCTGTCAGTTGTTCCCCGCTGCCCCCCTGGCCCCTCATACCTCCTCTTCCTCTCTCACTAGGGTTCGCTGGCACACCAGGCTACCTATCCCCAGAGGTCCTGCGCAAGGAGGCATATGGCAAGCCAGTGGACATCTGGGCATGCGGTGAGGCTGGTGTGCAGGGCAGGGGGTCGCCGACGGGGAGCGGTGGAGTGAGCCACCCCTGGGCTGCCCCTGCCCTAGCCAGGAGCCCCCTCCCAACCCAGACTAGAGTTGCTAACCTGACCCTGGCTGTTGCTGAGAGCCCCACCACCCCAGTGCCCGCCCTGCACTCAGCAGAGTGGTCTGGGCCAGAAGGAGCAGCAGTTGCACAGGTGGAGGGGTGGGAGCCGTGCACACCACCTTGGCAGGGGGCTCCCGCAGTGGAGGGGGCCGGCCTTGGGCCTCCCCTGTGAAGTAGGGTGACGGTGTGGCAGAGATGAGGGAGTTGTTTATGCTGTTCTGCCAACGTGAGGGTCTCCAAATAGTGAAACATTGACTCTCACTATAGGGGGGACACTTGAGGACTCCAGTGCCCTCATGGGGCTTGCTGGCTTCAGGAGGGGCCCCCGTCTTAGTCAAGGCTAAGGAACTGGCTGAGGGGTCCACAGCTATTAAATGCCAGAGTGGGGCATCTGATCCCCTGGGGTCACACACGACATCGTGTGGCAGTGTCCACCCACTGGCATGTGGCTATGTTTGTGCACTCCATGGGGTGCAGGGACCAGCTGGGGCTGGGCTGCAGGGGCTGTGGGGTGGTGGGGCACAGGGAGTGGGGGTCTGGGTGCAGGCAGGGGGCTGTGGGGGCTGCAGGGTGGGGGTGGCACCATGAGCCTTGTGCCCTCCCCAGGGGTGATCCTGTACATCCTGCTTGTGGGCTACCCGCCCTTCTGGGATGAGGACCAGCACAAGCTGTACCAGCAGATCAAGGCTGGCGCCTACGACGTGAGTAAGGGACCCCTCCTGACCCTGAGGCAGGGAATGGGTGACACCACCTGCATCTCAGAGTCTGGTAGAGTCTGGATGAGACCCCTTGGGAAGTCTGGCTCCTGCCTGGGGAGGGGGCTTCAGGCTCCCCTGTATGTTGTTTCTTTTTCTAGTTCCCATCCCCCGAGTGGGACACAGTCACTCCTGAAGCCAAAAACCTCATCAACCAGATGTTGACCATCAACCCTGCCAAGCGCATCACAGCGCATGAGGCGCTGAAGCACCCGTGGGTCTGTGTAAGTCGCCTTGGCCTTGGACGCCCCCCCGGCGGATTGACCCTGGGATCCTGTCCTCACACCTGATGAGTCCCCTGGTTTCCTGGGTTCTGCATGGCCTGTGGCTTGGGACACACCCGTGGGTCTGCGAGGTCTCAGTCCCTGGGAAGACAGGAGCTCCATGGGTAGAGAAGACCCAGTGCTGTGTGTGAGGGGATAGGTGGGCAGGGGGCCTGGGCAGGGGGGTATGGGCGGGGATAGGAGGCTGGGGGGACAGGCAGACCGGTGGCCTCACCCTGCAGTGGGTGGCTGGTGGCTCTTGGCACGAGGGCCCCAAGAGCCTGAGCCCTGCTGCCTGAGCCTCCCCTTGATCACTCTCTTTGGAGCCCCCTCGGGGTCAAAGTTGATGCCCCTCGGGCTCCTCACAGCATGTGACAGCCCCTCTCCCCACAGCAACGCTCTACTGTGGCCTCCATGATGCACAGGCAGGAGACTGTGGAGTGCCTGAAGAAGTTCAATGCCCGGAGGAAGCTCAAGGTGAGACACCGACTCCAGTGCCCAGCCCGTGTGCCCCATGGTGCACGGAGCTGCCTGTCCCCTCGAGGGCCCCTCCCTGGGAGCAGCTGGAGGGGTCCAGCAAGTCTGGGGGGCCAGAGGCTGCCGGGGAACCAAGCACCATCCCAGACCAGACTTAGCTCCCCTCGGCAACGACACCAAAGGGGCCCCAGACGTGGGCCTGGTCTCCACGTGCAGAACCAGCACCTCCTCAGCCACCCTTGCGCAAGGCTCCATTCCTGGGGTGCCCTCTGGTGGGTCCTGCTCTCTTTAGTGTGAGCGAATTGGGAAGCTTCTGACCCGGGCAGGTTTGGTGAGGACAGCAGCCTTAGTGTGAGGGACGGAGGCAAGGGGAGGCGGGCCCTGGACAGGGAGGGAGACCTCACAGAAGCTGTCTGGCGCCAGGCCCTTCCTCCCTAAAGGCTGCTCTGAGCTGAGGGTGAGTGCCCAGGCCTGGCCCAGGGCCCCTTGCTGGTCTCCCCAAAGAGTGTCTGTGGTGCAGGCCCCCCTCAGCGCTCTGGGCCGAGAGCACATGTGGACATGCTGCTCAGGGAGAGGAGGAGCCGTGGGGAGAGGCAGACCTCCAGAGGAGCTGCGGTGACTGGTGTGATTGGTTGGCAGTTTAGGGCCCAGGATGTGTTACTGTTTTAATTCTCGAAGTAGTTGGTTTGTCTCGGTGCAGCTGGCGAGTTTGCAGAATTCTCACCTCTGAGTAAAGCTGTGACCTGAGCCCTGCCAGGCGCCCACAAGCTGAGGTCTCAGCTGGTCTCCTGGCCGGCAGACGGTCCTGGCCTCAGCTGTGTGTCTCTCCCCAGGGTGCCATCCTCACCACCATGTTGGCCACGCGAAATTTCTCAGGTGAGAACAGCCTTCTCCAGGAAGAGCAGGCCTGCGGCAGGAAAACTCCCAAATAACCTGCTGCTGGTGCCTGCCCTTTCTCTCCCCCTTGGCCCCTCTCCTGCCCTCCGAGATCCTGGGCCACAGAGAAGGCCTGGGCTCCCCAGCCGGGTCCCCCTCCGAGGACGACACCCAGGGTCCGCCCCCACCAGCTCTGGGAGGCCACCCGGCACCAGCCCCTGTCCCTGCGTGTTGGATCTCTGTGTCCTCGCCTGGCAACCCAGTGTCTGTGCTGCCTGCCCAGGCCCTGCTCCGTGTGTCTGTGCAGGTGTGGTTGGCACCTCTGTGGCCCCGTTGTCCTGACTCCTCTGACCCCCCGGTTTGTGTGGGAGGACCCAGGACCTCTCTGCTGAGCTCCGGACATGGTGGCGGCCGCCTGCCCCGTCACTGAGGATGGGCAGGGCTGGGGGCGTGCGGCCGCTCCGGGGGGGTCTGTCAGCAACCCTGAGGCCAAGGGCCCTGGCAGGCCTACCGGGGACAGTGTGCCCCGAGTGGGGCCGGCCGCCCACTTGCTGTCCTGTGGCTTGTCTGTTGCCCGCCACACTGGATGTGGGAGCATCTGTGGTCCGTCTTCTTGTTCGTTTGCATCCGGCACCCCCATCCTGTTACTCTTGCTGTGATACTGTGCTGCCGGGACGGGGGGGCATGCTGTCACACCAATGCTAATAGGACCTGTCCTGTCCGCATGCCCGGCTGGGCACTGAGAAGCCCCGCTGGGGTATTCTAAGGAGAAAGGAGGCAAATGCTTTCAATTGTCAATCGGTCTCCATCTTGTTTTCACTCTTCTGTGAAAGGGGTTCTGGAACCATCCGTCACCTAAACCTTGACTCTAATCTTCTTCTGCTTCCTTTGTCTCTTCTCTTCCCTTACCTCGCCCACCCCGCGTCTGTGTCCGCCCCTCCCTCGTCTCTAACCCGGTGCTAACAGTGGGCAGACAGACCACCGCTCCGGCCACAGTGTCCGCCACGGCCTCCGGCACCACCATGGGGCTGGTGGAACAAGGTAGCTGTCCTTGACCAAGGTCCCGCCTGTCGGCATGCGGCTCCCCTCGCTGCACGCGGCCGCCGGCTGGGCCTCGAGAGCTGCCCCAGAGGCCCCGGGAGCCCCTGCTCCCGCTGGGGACACGCCCTGCAGAGCCCACCCCAGGGGCAGGGAGGCAGCCCCCACTGTCCTAGCGGCCTCAAGCCCGACCTGTTAAAGGAGGGGCCGGGTAGGTGACCCCTATCTGTACCTCATCCTCATGTATTTGACTGAATCCCTCCGTCCTGGCCCCTGAGTCGGGTCAGGAGACCCCTCTGGTCAGAGTCCTTTGCTCTCTGAGGCTCTCTCCCCACTTGTCCATCATGACCCCCGTTCAGAATGACCTTGACCACCCCATGGGAAGCCTCGGACCTGCTGCTGGGGGTCCAGATCCTGAATGGGGGGTCCTGGGGAGAAGGGCGTGGAAGCAGAGACACTGCACTGAGAAAGCCTGCTCACCACCCCCATGCACCCCTGGCCTGGCCTGCACCCGCCCCAGGAACCCCACACTGTGCTCCCCGATGCTCGCACGGAGCTGGTGGTCTGTGCTGAGTCCCACACATGCATGTCTACCCTGCGAGCCCCAGGATGGGGGCCTTAGCCACCCTGAGAATGACTTAAGGCCTCCTCTTAGTTCTTTTACAAGGCACCCCTCACCTCGTGCCAAACCCGTGAGTGCAGAGGCTGGTTCTGCCAACCTCCTCCTCTGGATCATGAGGGACAGACCTCCCAGGAGGCCCAGGCCAGCTCCCACACAGCTGACTCTGACCTTGATCAGGCTCCATGAGAGCTAGCAGACCCCAAGACCCCCTAGCAGGCTCATGGGCACAGCTCGAGCCAAGAGTGGTGCAGCTTTAGGGCGGGCAGAGCCAGCCGCAGCTGAGGGCTGACGCTGGTGCTCCCCAGAGCTGTGGGGCTTCGGTGAAGCCCTGCATCTCCTGCCCGTCCCTCGAGCGTCAGCTGGGGACAGGGCGCAGCTGAGCTCCTCCCAAGCCCAGACCCTATCTTTCCTGCACGTCCTCCCCGCTCCTGCCCCAAGACCAACAGGGTGCGCAGCCCTACCTGCCTGACCAGAGAGCCCGGATGTTCCTGGCCCCCTCCTCCTGGGGTGTCAGGACAGGGCTGTCCTCAGCAAGGAGGGTCTGTGCCCATCCTGTGAGTCCATTGGACATGTGCAGCAGGCAGACCCCACGCGTCATCCTGAATCAGCTTCATGTTCCAGGCCTTTCTGGAGCACCTGAGGTGGGGGGGCGGGGGCAGAGTCAGGGACTGGTGAGACTAGGGGCTCCTGGCGAACCCTGCTGCTCAGGGATGGCGAGTGAGGCAGGCGTCTCTGAGCCGCTCTCTGCCCGGGGCTCCTGCCTGCAGCGCCCGCCTGCCTGCAAGTGGGTGTGGGGCGACGGTGCATGAGGCCACCTGCATGTGCGGCTCCGCCCTGGGGGCCAAGCGCCACTCTGTCCTGGGGGGTGGTCAGTGCATGTGGGCAGAGCCCAGCATGGCTGACCCGGGTGACCAGCTAGGGGATGAGGCAAAGGCTGGGCCCTATGGGCTGAGGGTCCTCCTGCTAGGTGAGCCCACCTCAGCCGGCTGTGCCAGACTCGACAGACATGGCAGGTGGGGGCTTCGGTTCCGAGGCCATAGCTTCTCCGTGGATGACGGCCTCTGGGGTAGCGCCCCTCGGCTAGCAGAAGACCAAGTGTCTTTGTAGAGGTGTTGCACTTCATCAAAGCGCCCAATCAGGTCTCACTTTGCCTTCACAGAGAGGAGTCCGGGGCAAGCTGTGGGGTGGCAGCGATGGCCTGACCCTGATGATCTCTGGTGGAGTAGGGTGGGGCAGAGGGTCTCTGCTTGTCTCCCGGGGGTCTGGGGCCCCTGTGCCTACTCGGTCCACCTTGGCTCTGTATTAACGCGTTTGACTTAAGAAAACCCAGAGGAGGCTCCCCAGTGTAGACAGGAGTCAGCAGGATTCTGGATTTAGTCCAGGACAGAGACGGGAATTTCCAGGAATCGCAGTAGCCAGGAGCTGCGCCCAGGAATGGCCTGACCGTGCGTCCGTGCTGTGCCCAGATGTGTGCAGGTGTTGGTTAAAGGAGGAGTGTTTGGGAATTGATTAAAAGGACAGGTGTCTGCAGCAGGGCTTCCTGGAGCTTGGGCCACGGTGGTGGCCGCCTGAGTCCCCAGAGGGGCTTTTGTCAGGGAGCAGAACTGTTCCCACTTCAAGGAGCATGGTCTGGATTGCGGTTTTGATAGATTCAAGGACTGAAGGGACCGTCTTAAGGCCCAGGACTGTCCAGGTCTCCGTCCGCCTCCGCCCAGGGCCTGACCCCGGGGAAGACCCGGCCGACTCCGTCTCCGCTGAGGGTGCCAGGCAGCCCCCGCGCCAACCTCTCAGACCAGCACCAGCAGTTCTACCTCAGAGCCATCTGGGGGCGCTGCTGGCCAAGGCTGCATGGCTCTGGGGGGTGACTCTCCCCAAACCACCAGTCCTAAATTGGGGCGTCGGGGTCAGTTTGCTTCCCTGCTCAGCTCCCATGACGAGTGCCTTCAAGATGGGCTGGGTGCCTCTTTCCTCCAGACCCCTGGGAGGAGCCCCTCTCCTAGCTGTGGCCAGCCAGCTGGCCAGCCAACACGGACAGGGTCCCTGGAGACCTCAGCATGACTCCCACTGCGGGGGAGGTGGGGCTCTCCTGTGTGCTGGAGGTGGGGCCAGGAGCAGAGAGGTGAGATCAGTGGGGAGGTGAGGGGCCCTGCTGGTTAGGGACAAGGCTGTAGGCTGGCCTGTCCCTTCATGATGAGTTACAGGGAGGCAGGCTGTAGCCGCCACCAGGGGAGGTTTCCATGGTCCCTGCAGTGGGAAGTGGGACGTGGTCCTGAGAAAGTGGCATTTCTGGTCCTGGGATACCCTTGGGGCAGGACTGCCACTGCGTCAGGGCATGGTCCTGAGTGCGGCCTCACTAGGTGGGGCCACGCCCTTGGGAGGATGAAATGCAGAGCGGGCAGGCCCAGGGGCTGAGGGAAGGGGTGGCATGAAGATCCCACTCACTGGGATCCTGTAACGCTTCTCATGGGGTGAGGCCCACTGGGCGAGAGGGACGGGCCAGGAGTCAGGCTTCTGGTTGAACTCTGCCCCGTGGAACCTGGGAGGGACACTTTGGAGAGAACTGACAGGTCTGTAGGGGAGGAAGGCTGGGAACTGAAACTGAGCCCAGTGTGGTGGCGCTCGGACAGCGCCGCAGGGCCCTATGCCGAGTGTAAACACCTGTGTCCCCACGCAGAACCCAGAGGGCAACAGTGGAAGGTGGTCAGCAGGCAGCCACTCGGGACCCGGCCTGGTTCCTGCACTGGGGACCCTGACCAGTGGTTCTCAAACTGAAGCAGAGTCAGGATCCCCTGGAGAGCTTGTTGAACAGATGCCGAGGCCTCCCCCAAGTTTCTGCCTCATGAGGTCTGGGGCGGCCTGGGCCATGTTGCTGGTGGGGTGCCCCACTTTGAGAACCACTGTCTTTCTGGGTCTAAGTGTGCTGTCTGTCCCATGTGCGGGCCCCGCGTCAGCGGCTGCCAGGGATGTTCCTGGCGGGAAAGGGTCCCAGCCTGGTCCCTCTGAGTGGGCAGACCCCACTTCAGGGCTGGCCAGCGGTAGCCTTTGGAGCTGGTAGTGGGGGCTGTACCCCCTTCCTTCCTGGCCTTGGGCCTGGGGCACGGGACCCCACCCCTCTGGCGTCTGACCCCTAGCTGCTTCTCTAACCCGCACCGGCCCCCCGGGGCACTGCTTGGCTCGAGGGCACGGGCGGGGCGGCAAGGCAGGACAAGCTGTGAGTCCTGGGCAGCAGACTCGCACTCTGCCTGAACACACACAAATCTTGTTTTCTTTCTCTCTTCCTTCCTCACTCTCTCTCCTCCTCTCCTCACCTTTCCTTTTCTGTAAGGTAAGCTGACTTCTTTTTTCTTTCTGTAGTTCTTGTAGTTAAATCTAACTGCTGTGGAGGGCAGAGATGCCGGGTGTGGAGGGTTGGTGGCAGGTCAGGGCCTCCGACTGGAAAGCAGACAGGTTGGCAGTCAAGGGGGAGGCAGAGCCAGGCCTGCCCTGACCCCATCTGGGGATTGTTTGGGGTGAGACAGGTGTCTGCTGGGCCTGGGTAGAGGAGTGATAGGAGGCTGGGATGCAGGTGGCCCTTTGGACTCGTCCCCACATGTGTCATTCTGCTGACTGTACTCAGAGCCCAGGGTCCTCGGGGACTTGTGGACAGGGAGGCCCGTGTCAGCCCCAGCCAGCACTGCTGGAGTAAGGCCAAGAAGTGGCTCCAAGGCCAGGGCTGCCTGGCGGTTCAGGAGGGAGAGAAAGGCTGCCCCTTGGGTGCTCTGAGCCCAAGGCCTGGCCATAGGGGCAGAGCTGTGAGTTCTGTTGGCCAAGGGAGGGGGCCAGGAGGCCGAGAGCAGGCAGGCACCTGGGATTGGGAGAGCCCCTCCCTAGTTGAGTGGGCAGCTGTGGCCCTGCCACCCCTGCCCGAGAACATGGAGAATTGCGGAGGGATGCCCACTGCCTAACCTGGTGCCCCGTCTATCCTGTGTTCCCGTGGCTGGTGGGGCAGCGCCCTGCCTTCCTCTTAGCAGAGCCTGCATGCTGCCTGGAAGCCAAGGGTCCCAGGTGGGAGGAGAAATCTTAGTGTCCTCCAGGGTCGTGGAGGATGGCTGGGGGAAGGGCATGTCCTGGGGACAAGGGTAGCCCTGGCCAAGCCTCCCCCACAGGCCTCTCCCAGGACGGCCTGGCTCAAAACTGAGCACAGATCAGCTTTGTCCTCTGCTGGGCAGGCAAGCCACCCCTACCTCAGGACCTTGGGCTGCCCACTGGCTCTCTCTTGGGCTAGAGGTCACAGCCCCAGAGCCTTTCAGGCCCTGAGCTGCCTCCTGCCGAGGGATTGGGTTGCAGTGGGTGCAGGCCCCTCACTCATGATGCCTGTTTCCTCCCAATGCAGCAGCCAAGAGTCTACTCAACAAAAAGGCAGATGGAGTCAAGGTGAGGCTGGGCCCTGGGGCCTGGGGGGCTGGAGCCTGCAGCTTTGCCCCACCCCCAGGCTTCCGCTGGCCCCTCTGCACTACGCTGGGCAGGCCCAGGGAGGGGTGTGGTCCTCCCATTCTCCCCCTAATGGCTCCCCTTCTTCTCTCCACAGCCCCAGACGAATAGCACCAAAAACAGTGCAGCGGCCACCAGCCCCAAGGGGACGCTTCCTCCGGCCGCCCTGGTACTGAACCCCTCAGCCCCCTGCTTCCCGACCCTCCTGCACCCTGGCTGTGTGGTGGCCGCCTGTCTGGAGGCCTGGGGTCGAGGTGGGGTCCAGCCCCAAGCCTGTCTCTGACAGGTGACACTTGGCCCCTCCAGTCCCCCTGCCCTTCAGGTGTGGAGGGAGGGCCACTCCCTGTTCAGGCAGGTGCGGGGCTGTGCGGGGGAGCCCCTCTGGTGCAGAGGACAGGCCCTGCCGCTCCCCCACCCTATGCTGACTTGTGGGCCAGCAGTGAGAGGCCTTCAGGGGGCCCGTGAAGCCGAGCCCCAGGACTCAGGTGCTACCCTCGGCTCCTCCACCCTCAACAGGCAGACGCAGAGCCCGGGCAAGGCCCGCTGTGCAGGGGGCTCAGCCCGGGGTGGGGAGGCCCTCTTGGGCACTGCAGGGCCGCGCCATCTGGGAGGTGGGGGCTTTGGTTTCTCCCCAGAGTCTGGTCTTCGCTTCTGAGCTCACCTAGTGGTCTGGAGGGAGACAGAGACTCCCTAGCAGGTTTCCTGGTGACTGCCCAGCAGCAGCCAGAGGGGTTTGCTATTAGAGTCTGTGCCCTGCAGGCCCCGAGGCAGGTGCGGGGAGACGTACCTCCAGGGCTGTGCTGGCCTTTGGTGCCCACAGCGAGGGGCTCAGGGGCTCCCACTGGGGCGGGTTGGGCAGACACGAGTTCAGAGAGAGCAGCTGGCTCTGGCCCTTGCTTGAGGGGTCCTGTCCAGGGAGGCCCCACAGCTGCTGGTGCAGGGTTGTGGCTGGGGGGCGCTGGTCCTCCTGCCCGGGGCACTGTGTGCCCACGGTGGCCCGTGTAGAGCAGGCCGTCCCAAGAGGTTGCGGTTTGCTGGTCCACAGGTTCTGAGTTTGCTGGAGGCACGTTTGGCGTCCCCACGGGCCCCAGGCCCCACTTCTGGGACCTAGCCCCAGGCTGTGCATGGGACGGCTGGGCTTACCAGATGGCCATCCAGCACGTGGGGGCGGCCTTGGCCCAGGAGGGGGGCTCCCACACGACAGCCTGCAGCCAGCCCTGTCTCGGACCCCATCCATCCCATGTGCCACGCCCACCCCCATGACATCTTCAAACCTGTGCCCCACCTGTGCCAGGGCAGAGGGTCCGGGCAGCCAAGGGTGGGGAGGGCACGAGGCAGGGCGCCCAGGGTGCTGCTTTCACGGCCGCCCTCGGCCCAGGCTCTCCATCACCCGCTGTTGCAGGTGCCCACCGCCTGGGCAGATCTGCTTGTTCCAGCCGTGTGGTCCCTATCCAGGTCGCTCTCCAGGCGCTGACCTCCCTGCTGGTCATCTGCTCCCTGCATCCCGCTCTGCTCCCAGCCGCCTCCCTCTCCCTGGCTCCTGCTGTGGGGCCTCCACTCTGCTCTTCTCACTTCCCTCTTTCCTCCTCTACTTCCTTCTTCTGTAGGAGCCTCAAACCACCGTCATTCATAACCCAGTGGACGGGATCAAGGTACTGCGCTCTCCTTGTCTCCGGCCTGGGAGCTTCTGCTCAGGCAGAAGGCAGACCCCCGGCTTGGGGAGGGTCTGGGACGTTGACCCTGGGGAAGCCCGTGCTGGGGGGGCAGGTGTGCAGTGACCCCTCCCACAGGTCCATGGGCTGCTCCCTCGGGGAAAGGCCCCAGGTGCGGCCCTTGGAAGCACGGTTGTACCAAGTCCACCGTAGACACGGGAGCTGGGGCTCCCTGAAGTCCAGAGTGGGGTCCGCTTCTCAGGACCCTCCTGGCTGCGCTCCACTCTCTCCATCCTGTCCTGGCGGTGGCCAGGCACAGCATAGCCAGGAGCAGCTGAGTGCAGGGCCCACTTCAGAGAGTCCCAGGGGAGAAGGGCTGGCATGGGCTGCCCAGCACGCCCCCGAGTGTGGGCGGGGAGGAGGGGAGCAGCACAGACCCCGTGACCTAACCCATTGCTCACCTCTGCCGGCCACCTGGCCCCCAGTGCTTCTTGCTCCCCCCGCTGCTCCTCTCTGCTCTGGCATCAGCTCCCATCACATTGGCATCTTTACTCTGGGGCCAGGGAAGGGGCTGGCTCTCTGGGGGGTGGGAGGGAGGGGCAGGGGGGCGAGCTGTGTTTCTAGGACCAACATTGCCCCACCCACTCCCAGGCCTGCAGCCAGACTCCCACTGGGCCTGGGCCTCAAAGGGCCCCCACACATCCTAACCATGGGCTGGGACCAGGGGGACCGCCAGCCAATGCCTGTCGGTCCACCCAGACTCAAGGTGCAAGGAAGGGCCTGGACGTCCTCCTCACCTTGTGGCCAGGGATGGGTGTTCCTTAGACCCTGTGTCTGGGGTGAGGGTCCTGTTTTTCCTGTGAGGGGCCTCTAGACAATCTTCTGGGGCTCTGGTGTGAGCCCTGATCCTATGACATGCAGAAGCCCCCATCTCTGGCCCAGGGCCCAGAGCAGTGTGTCCAATTGGGACTGGAGGGGGTCCATCAGGGACCCTGTTAAGATGTGCCTTCTGAGGAGCAAGCAGTTCTCCTGAGGACTCTGTGACAGGTGGATGGCACCTGGCTTTTTATCTGCAAGGCAGTGAGCCATGTGTGGGGCCAGAGGTGCTGCTACCTCCTCTTTGTCCTCTCAGGCCATCTGAGAGGTGAGGCCGGGCCTGGCTGGATGGTCCAGGCCTGGGAGGGCAGGTGGCCCCCTTCTAGGGAAGGAGGTGTGGGTGCAGCTGCACTATGCCTGGGCCTGGCCGAGGTTCTGAGGACCTACTGGAAACTTCCTGCTCTGTCTGCCAAAATGCACAGGCTGTGGGTGCCTTCCGCTTCACCTGGAGTCTTGGAATTTCAAAAAGCCTGCTTTCCTCTCTTGTTAAAGAGAGATGTCTGAGCAACAGTCTTTACCCTGGCAGGTCTAGTTGCAAGAAGGCGAAGCCCAGGCCCTCAGCCTCTGGGGACACGAGTGGCTGAGCCCTGGGGATGGGTGACCCCTGGGGGCCAGCTTGAAGTTCCAGTGCTGCCTGCAGGTTTCTAGGGCCCTGCAGCCTCGGAGGGCTGCCTCCAGCCCCATGGGAGCAGTCTGGGGGCAGAGGCCACGTCCTGATCCGCTGCCTCCCTGTGTCTCCCCAGGAGTCATCCGACAGCACCCACACCACCATAGAAGATGAGGACACAAAAGGTACCATCTGCTCCCCACCTGCAGTGGACGGCAGGTGGGCTGTCAGCGGGCGGGGTTCCTTGTCCAGGAGCTGGGACAGGAAGAGGCTGGGGGTCTGCGACGTGGGTGTGTCCTCTGGGGCTGACCCTGCTCAGCAGCTGCAGGCACACCAAAGCCGGGTGCCAGGCCCGCACAGCGAACAGTCTTGGACACAGCGTCCAAGCAGAGTCTGGCCGCCCGGGCGCCCTGACCAGTGAGGAAGCCACCGCCCTGCATTGGGACCATTTTCCACGTGGTCCCCCGCTCACTTTGGGGCCGGGTTCCCAGTTCGCATGGAGGAAAGAGTTCGTGGTTGAATTTGCTCAGTTTCTTCTCTTAAAGTTCCTTAAACTTGTGACTCTGGCTGGCTGGTAGTTGTTAAGTGGAACGGCAGCAAGGGGGTTGTTTCCTGGGCTCTGGGCATTTCCGTGTGCTCGTTGTGGGAGTGTGGGTTACAGAGAATTGCGTGCGCTCCACACTCAGGGCTCCCACGCTGAGCTGGCCAGTGGGCTTCCCTGTGCCCCCGAGGCCCCAGGCACCCCCTTTCCACTCTCGGCTTTCTCTGCCCCCCTAGGAGGGGGTCTGGCGCCCCACTCCATCCAGCCCAGGCCACCCGCCACCGCATGGGGCCGCCTGACCTCTTGGCCACACATTCTCGGGATAAGCCCCAAGCACCCTCAGGGCTGCCCCGGGCCAGGTAGCCAGCCACTTTGTCAGTTTGGGGGATGCAACAACTCTGTTCTGTGTGTCCCCCATACCCCGGAGCAGAGGTGAGCACAGGGCTTTGGCCCCTGGACACAGGGAGAGCGGACGTTCGCGTGGTTTCCCCAGACTGAAATAGGCCCCGAGCCATCAGCCTGGAGGCCGCCCAGGCCTGCCTAATGCCCTGTCCTCGAGGAACCTCGAGGTTCTGCCCCTGCTGTGGCCGTGTGGGGGGCCTGAGATGGCCGGAGCCTGCAGGACAGTGGGGGAGAAGACTGGCCTGGCTAGCCTCGTCCCGACACTGACCCCCAAGCCACCCCTTCTCTGGCTGGGAGAGGGTGGGAAGGCGCCGAGTGGACTTGCGGGTAGGCAACCCACACACTGAAGGGCGGGGGCCCCTGGGCCTCTTGCCTCAGCTGTACCATTCATCAGACGCAGAGAAGTCCCGGCGGGCACAGGCGTGGCCTCTGCTGGCCCCGGCTGGCACCACCTGCAGCCCTCCCATCCCAGTGGCCGGCCCAGGAAGGCCCCATGTCCAGCCCTGAACGGGGTCCTGTGTTTGCTTCACACACCTGTGATCCACAGCCCTGGGCACGCACGGGGGTGATGCTGCCCCCAGGAGCCTCTGGATCCCACCCCACGGTCTTGGGTGGCCGCAAGCTGAGGTTCTCCAGCCGAACCCCCCTCATCCTTGCCCTGTCCCCTTCTCTCCTGTGCGCCCTTGCCTGCCTCCTGTTCACATCTTGTCTGTCCACCCCAGTCCCCAGGGTCCCTGACATCCTGAGCTCCGTGAGGAGGGGCTCAGGGACCCCAGAAGCCGAGGGTCCCCTGCCCTGCCTGTCTCCAGCTCCCATTAGCCCCCTGCCCACCCCGTGTAAGTAGCTGGGCCCCTGCTGCTGTGGGGGTCTCCTTGAAGGGCCTGTAGCCTCTCTCTGAGGGGACACTCGAGAGCCAAGGGCCAGCCCCCCAAAGCCCCCCCATTGAGGCTCTCTGACTGCCTCTGTCCCTGGAGCTCCTCTGTGGGTCTTCTCCACTGGCCTGTGGGGCCTGCCTGGCCCACCTTCCTGTGAGCTGCAGGCAGACTCAGGCCTCACTCGTCTCATGTCTGGGGGTTTTTTGCTGCTGAGGGTGCAGGTTGGGGCCGGGGGTCGGGGGCGGGGAGGAGGGCAGCGCTTCCTCTTCTCCCGCCTCTGCCGGTGTCGCCTCCTCATACGTCTGCCTCCTGTCCGCCCCAGCCCCCAGGATCTCTGACATCCTGAGCTCTGTGAGGAGGGGCTTGGGGACCCCGGAAGCCGAGGGCCCCCTGCCCGTCCCATGTAAGTAGTGCCACCAAGCCTGCTGCCTCTGCTGCTGAGTGGCTCGCTGCACCCTGCCATGCACGGCCTCAGCTGCCCCAGGCTGGGCTGCCCGGGGCCTGACTAACTGTCCAGGCTGGGCGTCTAGGCACATGCGCTAACTCTGCAGGGCAGCTCTCGGCTTTTCCTTGGCTCCCTGGGGGCCTAGCTCCCCCCATGGCTCACTCCCCACCTCCTGCCCGCACTGCTGTCCAGCCCTGGGCCTTTCCCCCAGAGGGTCTCCCAGGCCCAGGGCAACCGGCAGGATCCCTCTGAGGCCGCCCACCCGTGCTGCCTGCCTCCCTCAGGCTGTCTGCCGTGACCTTTCCAGTCACACTGGCCTCACGGTGCCCCACAGCCTGAGCACCCAGCCGGGGCCCCAGGGAGCCCATGAACAGGAGCCATGACAGGAATGCCTCCTGACCACGGGCCTGTGGGCTTAAAGGGAGAAGAAAGGGCCTGGCCTTCCTGCCGGACCGGCTTCTCCACGGTGGGGCCAGGATCGTTCCTCTGGGCGCTCCTTCACTCACTCATTCCTTCATGCACCTGCCAAGCTGACACGGTGCAGTCACATGCTGGGTATCATCCTCTGTCTTCAAGTGGGCCAGGCTGCCTCTCCTTGGAGGGCACCCTCTGCCCACAGCAGCTTTCCATCCTCCCACCTGGACGGACAGGTGCAGATGCACCTCCTCCTGGAGCCTCCCCCTCGTCCCCCACATACTCCTGTGTTCCCCACTTCCCCCCACAACCCCCTCTGTCGCCCGTGTCCCCCTCCTTCCCCTCATGACCCCCTCTGTCCCCCCACATCCGCCCATGACCCCCTCTGTCTCCCATGTCTCCCCACTTCCCCATGACTCCCTCTGTTTCCCCACATTCCCCGTGATCCCCTCTGTCCCCCATATCCCCCACAACCCTCTCTGTCTCCCTTGTCCCCCTACTTCCCCATGACCCCCTGTCCCCCATATCTGCCCATGATCCCCTCTGTCCCCATGTTCCCCACTTCCCCCACAACCCTCTCTGTCCCCGTGTCCCCCACAACTCCATCTCCTGTGTCCCCCCACAACCCTCCCTGTTCCCCTCTGTCCTCCCACGTCTTCCCATGTCCCCTCACTCTCTCTGGCTTGGCTCATTAGCCCACAAGTTTTCTCTCCTGCATGCCTCCCCCCCGCCACCGCCTGGCTCATGTTCATGTCTCGTCTGTTCCGCCCCAGCCCCCAGGATCTCTGACATCCTGAACACAGTGAGGAGGGGCTCGGGGACCCCAGAAGCCGAGGGCCCCCAGCCCTGCCTGTCTCCAGCTCTCCCAGGCCCCCCACCCACCCCGAGTAAGTAGCACCTTGAGTGGCCCTGCTGGGTGCTCCTGGGGGTTCACAGGAGTGTTGTGACCCCTGGCTGCAGTGCGCTGCCTCTTTGCTCTGGAAAGGGGCCAGCTGTGGGACCAGAAAGGAGGGCGCAGGGAATTCCACGTGAAGGTGCGGTTTGGCCTCAGAAAATGGAGTTCGTGGCTAAAGACATGCGTGTGTGGAGGCCTGTTGTAGGGAAGGAGGCTCTCCCGCGCTCTGCAGGTTCTTCTACAGTGAGGACGAGGCGCCTGGAAGCTGAGAGAACTGGACCCTGCGGGACAGTGGACACTGTCGGGAGTGGCTGGGGTCGTGTCTGGGGTCATGCCCTGGCTGGGGTTGAGGGTGGAGAGGCAGTGCTCTTGGATGCTGATGTTAGGGCTGGAGGGCGAGGAGGAGAAGCACGGTCTCCGCGGGGCGCTGGCAGGGCACTGGCGGGGCGGGCGGGGTGGGGGGCGGGGAGGTAGGCACTGGGCCCGGCAGGGAGGAGCTGGCGCTCTAGCCCATCTGCCGACTGCCTGCCAGTATCGCTTACAGGGATGGATGACACCCCAGGGCTGCAGCCACCCCCACCTCTGGGGAGACACCGGGCTGGGGGTGGCGTCGACGGTCTCAGAGGAGAGGCTTCAGGGCCAGGGGCCGGGCATGGCCGGGGAGTGGCTGGGTGAGTGCTGGGGTCAGGGAGGGTGGTCAGGGAGGGTGCTGACCCCCACCCACCCCTGACAGGCCAGGCCTGGGGGCCAGGAGGGGACGGAAGCCGTGGGAGCCGTCGGGGGAGGGCGGGGGACTGTGGCCTGCTGGCTAAAGGCACCCTGAATCCTTCCCCTGGCCAGGGGACATGGGGCAGCCTCTAGGAGAGCAGTGACCCATCAGGAGTGCTCTGTGCTTGGTCTCAGGGATGAGGGACCAGGGGCAAGGGTGAGCGTGGGGCTGCTGGGCCCCCCAGGCCTGGCTGAGGGCATTGGAGGCAAGTTGGCGGTGAGAGACTAGAGTCTTACTGGTGATGGAGATGGGGGGACGCTGTGGTGGGCACAGAGGGGAGCCTGTGGGGACGGTCAGAACCCCCTCCTTGTGCAGCGTCTTGTCACAGCCCCTGGTTTCACAGATGAGGCAGCTGAGGCGTGGAGACGTGGAGGGGAGCGCCCAAGGGGCACAGCAGCCTGGGTGGGAGGCTCTGAGGACAGGGCCTGTCGTGAGCACTGAGCTTGGGGGGCTGTGACACAGGTCTATCCCTTTAGGGGTCTGTGCCGAGGTTTGGTAGGGGAGGTGGAGGCCACAGAAGGGGCCATGAGCAGGATCGAATGGAGGGGGACATGGGGGCCTGAAGCCGGCAGGTGTGGCTGGGCCTGTGGGGATAGGGGCACCTGGGGGTGGCAGAGAGCAGACTCAGAGCATTGCAGGGACCGAGAGCAGGGGGTAGCCCCCACCAGGCTGCCTCAGGGAGCGGGGTCCCTGCTCCTGGGTGTGCTCCTGAGTCTCCAGCGTCCCAGCTCTTTGAGTGTTGGGGGGTCTGCAGGTGAAGGAACGGAGTGGGGTCAGCCCGAAGAAGGGACTTCTGAGGGGCCGTCCAGGGTTGATATCTGACTCCTAACTGGTCTGAGTGGGTGACTGCCAGAGCTGGGGTGCCCCCCACCAACTCTGGGACCAGGGTCCATCTCTCCCAGCAGTGAGGCCCCGACTGCAGGGGGCCATCCCTGGGGTGGGTCGTGGGTCTCCTCCTGTCTCGGGAATGCACCCGCCAGCTGTCTTAGTGTGTAAATGGGGTCGGTCCCACTGGCCCAGGCCATGTTCTCCATAATCAGGGATTATGCACAATCCAGGCTGATCCTCTGCAGCTGTCTGTTTGGGGTGGTTGGGGGCTCCCATCACCCCTGCAGCAACTGAGGGATAGGGCTTGGGGCCAGCCTGGGGCACTTCCCCTGGACCCTTTGCCAGTGGATGGGTCTCCAAGCTGTTAACTCGCCCCGAGAGAGCCGGAGGGAGCGTGGGGGCTCCAGTTCACCTCTGGGACCCCTCCTAAGCCCACGCCCCTCAGCTCTGTCCTCCTGGTGGGGGGCAGCTTGTCCTCAGCTTACAGACTTCACCAGCCGGGGAGCCCCTCGCTTGTGTGCCACCTGGGGAGGCAGGATGGCAGTGCAGGGCCGGGTCTGGGCAGCAGCCGCTCTGCAGGTCAGGAGCGTCTGGCCGGCTCCTCGGCCGTGACGGGGCCTGTGTGGCCTCAGCTTCCCTGTCTGCAGAGCGGGCACAGAGGCTTCGCCCAGACTTCGGGCTTTGAGATTTGTGCTATGACTACACATCTCTGCTGTTTACTTGATGCTTTTTCTTTACACTGAGGCCCATTTAAAATTTCAGTTCGTTTAAAAGCACTCAATATTACTTCATTAAGTGAAAGATTGGGCTCGGGTGTTGGGGTGTATGGAGACTTCTCCTTGACGAGAGTGGCAGGGACGTGGCCGGGGGGGCAGGCACCCACCCTCCACAAGCCCAGGGGGGCCCCGGGGCAGAGGCATCTCTTGGGGGGAAGCTGGGCTGCAGTGAGAGGAGAGTGAAGCCTGAAGCTTGAGGCCACTTCCACGAAGGTGATAAGTGAACCGGAGAGGGGGGTGGCTGAGGCCCCAGAGGAGAGAGGGGCGCTTGTAACCAGGAGATGTCCAGGCAGAGCGCGCTGAGTGGGCGGGCTGCCGGGGAAGCCACTGAGGGGAGGCGCATTGTGACTGGGCGGGTGCAGGAGGTGGGAGCCGAAGGGTCAGATGCTACTCCGGGGCCCAGAGGGTGAGGACGAGAAAGGCACTACGTGTGTCCAGCCAGAGCTCGTGCCACCCGACGCTGTGCAGGTGGACATGGGGCCTGGGTTTCTGCAGAGACAGCCCTGAGCCCAAAGCCTGATGCGGTCCAGACACAAAGTTGAGTGAGAAACAGAAACAAGATGGTAGCAGAAGTGCAGCCGGGTCAGAGGGGGTCTTCTCAAGATAGGGAAACCCCCTCCTGCTTTCAGGTCAGTCCGGACACACACACACGCGCACACACACACAACACGCACATGTGTGACGTGCCCACACTCCCACGACACAAGCCCAAGTGCCCTAATGTGCACACACATGCACACACCATCTCTTCAGGTGTCGTGGCGCTCCGTCTGCCGTCACTGTCTGGAACCCGTGCAGCACAGCCCAGGCTCCTAGCACCTGCACGGGCACGCCTGGGCCCACATGCAGCACACAGCCTCTTCTGCTGTGGACTCAGTCCACCCCAGGGGGAGGGAGCACCCAGGCAGCTGCAGGAGCTGGTGGAGGGTGAGTGGGCAGCCCCACTGCGGGCGTGGGCACAAGCTTCAGAAGGCTAAGCGCGCCCCTGTTAGAGGCAGCAATGCAAGCTCTGGGAATGTAGCCCGCGGGTCAGCACAGAGGTGCATGGACGCACAGCTGGTGTAGCTGTGACCGGGCGGGAACCTGTGGGGACAGCTCCGGGATCCTGCTTTCAGTGCACTTCTTGGGTCTGAGTTTTGCCACAGGCACATTATTGCTTTAAGAAATCACCATGATGTGTGTGTGTGTGCCTGTGTGCACATGCGTGTGTGTGTTGTATGTGCACTTGGGTGTGTATATATCTGCATGGAAGTGGTTAAGCACCTAACTCAGGGCAGTACTTCTGTGGTGCGAGTGAGTGAGAACAGGTTGAGGGGAACATATGCATCTGCAGCTATATCTGTGAGGTTTTATTTCTGTAAAAAACATCTACAGCAAAGATGAAAATCATACCGATTTCGACGAGCAGGTTGTGGGCTGTATTATTCTCTCTGCTTCTTCCATATGTTTAAAATATTTTGCATGAAAATAAATCATAAAGAGACAAACGGGGCCCCCAGGCGAGCACCCTGGGGCTGGCCTGTCTAGGAGCAGACGCTAAGGGGGCAGGAGCCCAGAGGAGGCCGGGGTGGAGGGTGCAGGTTGGGCAGTGATGCTGGAGAGCGGGCACGTGGGCCCAGAACTGCAAACAGGTGGAGACTGGAGGAGGTGGGAGGCCAGCCGGCTGCAGGCTTCCAGGGAGAGAAGGGGTGAGGCTCAGGACTCTATTCCGCTCTGCCTGGCCCTCCGCAGCCCTGCTCCGGGGCCCGCGTGTGGAGGCCTCGCCTGCAGCCCCCATCCCCTCCCTGCTTCAAGAGCAGCCCTTAGTAGACACCCCTAGAGAGTTGTTGGATGCGATCGAAGGATACGTGAGCAGAGCCTGGTGGGCAGAAGCCAGGAAGGCTAGTCACAGTGTCGCGGCTGCGGAGGGCCTGGGTACATGGCCTGGGGACTGGGGCGGGGCGGGGCGCAAGTGGGTTGTGGTAGGCTTTGCTTCCTCTTTCTGCGTTTTCCAGACACAGTTTGTGCTGTGGATGGAGTATTTCTATCATTTAGAGATGTTTTACTTAAGACAGATAACATAGAAGCTTGTTGGACTTGCAACTGTGAAGCTGTTGGTGGCCTTGGAGGGAGCAGTCTGAGCTGGACAGTTTGGGCAGGGGGGCCAGGGCCTCAGGGTCCCTCCTGGAGAGGAGAGGCAGGCAGGTTGGGGGTCCGGGGTGCTCTACCCCAGGCCCCTTACCAGGGCTGCTGAGAGTGGTCCGCAGGTCACTGGGCACTGTGTCTCCCTGCAGCGCGGAAGCAGGAGATCATCAAGATCACGGAGCAGCTCATCGAGGCTGTCAACAACGGCGACTTTGAGGCCTACGCGTGAGTCGGGGCCCGTGGGCTGGGTCCTTGGGCAGCCACGGGTGGGCTGTGGGGGCCACCCCTTGGCTATGCTGCCGGCTTCCCCACAGGGAGATGGGTGGATGGAAGGGGACAGACACGGTGGGGGCCCACTCCAGGCGGGTTCAGAGGGACCCCTCCTCACCTGGGTCTGCCCCCCAGGAAAATCTGCGACCCAGGCCTGACCTCATTTGAGCCTGAAGCTCTGGGCAACCTGGTGGAAGGGATGGACTTCCACAGATTCTACTTTGAGAACTGTGAGTGAGGGAGCTGGGGCGGGGATGAGGGCGGCACTCCTCAGAGAGCCCACGGGCCCCTCGGTCAGGGACCCAGGGAAGCCCTGTCTCACCCATGTGCAGGGTTGGTCAGCCCTCCTCCACCTCCTGTGGCAGAGCCCCCCAGGCCACACCAGCCGTGGAACCAGCCTGCTGGAGGGGGTACTGGGCCCACTTGAGGGGCTGGGCCTGTGGAGGGGGCCAGGCTGGCTGGGGTGGGGCGTGGGAGCCGCTGCAATGCCGAGCGCCCGCCTGCCCTCAGTGCTCGCCAAGAACAGCAAGCCGATCCACACGACCATCCTGAACCCGCACGTGCACGTCATTGGCGAGGACGCTGCGTGCATCGCCTACATCCGCCTCACGCAGTACATCGATGGGCAGGGCCGGCCCCGCACCAGCCAGTCCGAGGAGACCCGCGTGTGGCACCGCCGTGACGGCAAGTGGCAGAACGTGCACTTCCACTGTTCGGGCGCGCCCGTGGCCCCGCTGCAGTGAAGGTGAGCAGCCGCGGGAGGGGCCTGGTGGCCTGGGCGGCTGCCACCCCTGGAGCAGCGGGGAGCGGTTGCTGGGTGGAAAGGAAGGCCTCGTGTGGTGGGAGCACAGCACGGGGTCGGGCCCCAGGCCCCTCTCCCGGCTGCCCTGGGGCCTACTTTGCAGATGACAAACCTGGGGTAGCTGACCCCCGCCCTCGCGCCCACCCCATTTCAGAGCTGCCGCTGGTTTCGCGGGACAGACTCGGTGTTTGGAGCCCAGCCGCCCTCCGGGCGCACGGCCTGCCTGTCGCATGTTTGTGTCTGCCTCGTTCCTCCCCTGGTGCCTGTGTCTGCAGAAAACCAAGAGCAGATGTAATACTTTTTAAAAACAAGACGACAACGACAACCAAACACAAAAATTGATGTTGGATGGAACAGAAAAAAACAGTGGAAAAAGGTGTAAAAAGCACTAGTGTTTGTGGGGCTTCGAACCAACCGGCTGCTCCCCACCCAAGCTCTGCGTGTCTGCCTGCTCCTGGCCCCGGGACAGGCCAGGGCAGTGAACTTGTCCACAGCGGCCTGTCGCCCATGGAACAGCCTTTGTTAGGTGACGCTGCCCCCAAGGTGTCTGCACCCTCCCTGCCTTGCGTGCGTGGCTCGCTGTCAGCAGTGTCGGGTGTCGTCAGGGGGCTGAGGGGCTGCAGGGGGCCTGAGTGGCTGTCGTCTCTCCTGCTTCCCTTCCTTTCCTCCAAGAGGGCAGAGGTGTGGGCTCCCTCGGTGCCCAGTGTCCTGGCGCCCCCAGCACGGAGGAGCAGTGCAGAGGACGACGAGGGAGCCATCTGAGAAGCCTCCACAGGCCCAGGGCTGCAGCTCTGGTCCTTCTGGGGTCAGCCAGGCACAGAGGGGACACATCTTCGTTTCACACCTCACACCTGGCAAGAGACGTGCTGAGGGGACACCATTGGCTGCAGCCTGTGGGGAGGGGACCCCTGGGTTGGCCTCCCTCCTGTTCAGGGTGCCTCTCCCTTTCTGCCTGCCCTCCCCCCACCTGTGAGGCCACAGAGGGGCGTGGGCCTCAAGTCCCCAGGGCTCTGGGCTTGGTCATGACACAGGAAGGAGAGAGGAGTCAGAAGGTGGATGAGTGGCTCCCCGGCTCCCGGCTGAGGTGGGGGTCCAGGCAGGTATTTGCTTTCGGAGTCTGGGCCTGGAGCAGAAGGGAAAGAGGGCTGCACTGGACTCGAGGAGGCTACAGTGTATGACGGGGACCCTGAGATGTGGAGACAGCAGGCTAGGTTCACCTTGGGGTCCCCCTGCATGCTGGTGGTGGGCACTGTGGCTATGCTCGGGGACGGGCTGCGTGGTCAGATGGCCGCAGAGAGAGCCGAGGGCCGTCGGCCAGGGTGGGGATGGGTCTGGCCCGGCCTGCTGGGTTATGGTTGGGGGTGGCCAGGGGCCGTGACCCCGGAAGTGCAGGGACTCTCTCCCAACACCTGCCCCCCTTCAATTCACATTGTTTTCAACAAGGATTTTCTTTATCTTCCCACACAAATCAAGCCAAGGGAGGGCACGGAGTGGGAGGCAGGACACAGGATGCTGATCTCCAAGGGGACTCTCCATCGACAGACACTCACCTGCCTGTCCACAGCTGTGCTCAGGACAGCTGTCCCCACCCATGGACACAGGGTAAACATCTGCCGGGCTCCCTGGGCCTCAGGCAGTGGCAGGGCTCACCATAGACAGCGTGTGGCCCGGCCAGCCTCCCCTCCTGGGGCCTCCTCCCTTTCTCTCCCCCTCCTGGTATCTCCACAAAGCTGCCTGTCTGGGATAATTTGGGGATTTTTTTCTGCGGGATAGTTCTTCTGCATGACCCCCTCACGAGCAAGCCACACCTGCTCTTCTAGCTAGATGTCCGCGTGTGGCGGCAGCAGCCCGCCCTGCAGGGTCAGCTGCCCGCGGTGCTGGCCGGCCTTTCCTTTTCTCTCTTTTTGCTGAGTTTCATTGTCTTTTCTTTCTGAGCCTTGTAAGTGTACAAAAATTATTTTGTTCTGTCTCGGGAAACTGCGAATAAAAGAAAACCAGGACAAACTGCTTCAGGTCCAGCTGATGCTTTATGCCAGGTCCCTGCTGACCCCAGAGGCTGGCCCTCCTCTACTACGTGGGCCACGAGCTGGCCTGGGCTGCAGAAGGCCCAGACCAGATCTTCCTGAGCTCGGCTGGGGTGGACAGCGTGCCCAGGTTGGGCCGCTCTGTGCGGTCACAGGCCACAGCTCCACCAGCCACCCCCACCCCCACCTCTGGTCCCCCCAGCTCCTCTGTTGGCCCTGGATGCTGGAACCAAAACCAGCCCCTGAGCCCCAACGCCCTTAGCTCTCCAGTCACCCCAGTGGCCTTTAAAGAGGAGGCCGGGTGGGCAGTTTTTGGTGGGAAGAGCCCCAGGACTGAGCCCTGACTGTCCTGTTGACTCTCTCCTTCCACCCGTCCATTCCACCTGCGCGTTGCGCTCACCGTGTGGCCACAGATTCTTGGGGCGTGTGGTGCCCATGGCCACCTGGGCCTGATCCATGGGCCCACACACTAGGTTGTGCAGACAGACAGCACACAGCCCACCACGGACGGCAACATGTCAGGCACAGCAGAGCAGTGGCTGCTGGGATGCAAAAAGATGACATGGCAGGCGATGACAACAGGGGCCCGGAAAGGCTCCCCGAGGAGGCTCAAACAGCAGCCCAGAGCCTCTAGATCTGGGAAACAGAGGGACACCAGGTACAAAGATCGCCTGGACTGAGGGGAGGGAGGGCTCAAGGCCCAGGGTCGGCACAGCCAGGTGCTCCCCACCAGGCCATCCCTCTGCAGCTCGGCCCCAGCACGGGAGCAAACCTTTTACCCTGTGATTTCCCCTGCCTGGGCCTTTTCTGTCCTCAGGCTCTGCCCCACCCACCGTGCCCCTGGCCTGTCCTTCAGGAGGGAGGCATCACCCAGCTGCCCACTGTACCCCTATACCATGGAGCCACAAAGCCTGCCAGGGCCTCCCTTGGGAACAGGCCCCCCCCCCCCCGCCCCCCCGCCTGTGCTGGCTGTTAGCGACGACCACATTGCTGCATGACCACACATCTGCGTGGCCACGTGGCCACCTGACTGCATGGCCCCCCTGACCACATGGCCATCTGATCTGCCTGATCACCTGACCACATGGCTGTATGGCTGCCTGGCTCTAAGACCACCTGACCGCATGGCTGCAGACACTCAGGCCTAAACAGGTGAGGGCTGCTGGGGCCTACCCTGTGCTCTGCTGGCCCTTTCATAGGTCTCTTGGCCCTTCTCCCTCCCAGACAGGGCCTGGGCAGCCCTGCCAGTACCCCGGATCTCACGTGATGGGCAGCCTCCCCTCCACGCCTGATCCCCAGGCCCTGCCACTGCCTGTCTGTACCTTATGCTTTGTGCTTTCCTGGGACAGAACCGTGGGCTTCAAAACAGCCCTAGACATCAAACACACCCAGTCCGTGGGTCCAAATGACTTCTGATAAGATGGGTGCCCAGGGGCCACCTTGAGCCTTCTCAGTCCCATCCACTAGGACAGGGCAGGCCTCCTTCTCTAGCCTCAGCTTCTGGTGGCAGACACCTTTGCACAGGCGAGGAGGCCCTTGAAGTCAGCTTCTCAGTCCGTGGGCTGCACCTGGAGATGCTCTCCGATGTAAGTGGGAGGGAGGGCTGCGCCAGGGAGCACCATGCGGATCCCAGAGCTGGGCACAGAGAATCTAGGACAGAGTCTGCCAGCTTGGAGTCTGTCCTGGCATGGTATCTAGGGCTGTAATCCGAGGAGCCATTCCAGGCCAGGCCTCCCATCAGGCACACACCGCTGCCCGGCCCCATGCCCCATTGTGGATCCTGAGCCCTGAGGCGGGATGTTGTCGCTCCCATCCTGGTGCACGTGGGGTGGGACACAGCATGCAGGGCTACAGGCCCTACAGTCTTCACAGACTGTCTACTGACCAGCCACCGAGGTCATTCCTTAAACTAGGTCAAGACTCAAGACTCCCCAGCCTGCAAGGATCCAGAGGAGCACAGGATGCCCCCACGTGCCTGCAGCGCTTGGCCCCAGCTCCTGAGGGGCTTTAGCTGTGTGGCCCGGCTCCGTGGCTGCAAGGCAGCTTTCCAGGCAGGTTTCCCGGCTGTAGCAAGAACCAGGGCCCAGGACTCAGCGACAGCAGAGCTTCTCTGTACTCCGGGGCTCCCTCGCCCAGATCCTGCTAGAAAGGTCTGAAAGGAGGTTCCAGCTTGGGCCTGAGGAGTTAAGGTAGATGCTGCCTCCCCTGGACAAGAACTGCCCCCAGGTACCCCGGACCCCGCACTGCAGGTGCACAGCACAGACGGACAGGGGTCCTGAAGAAAGGGGCCTCCTGAGGCTCAAACAAAGCACAGAACCATTCTGGAATTTCAAAAGACAACTTTATCCAGACAGGAATTGCTCCAACAGAACAGAGAAAAGTTAGGCAGAAGTTATTAAAACACACTTTGCCAAATGATTTAACATTCGAATACAGTAAGAGCAGGGGAAATGCTAGGCACAGGGCCTGAGCCAGCCCCACCCTCGCTGCCCTGCCAGAAGGGCAGCCAGACAGACGTGGGGACGTGCTGAGGTCTCGCTCCCTCCTCCTCGCAGTCCACACCTCTACCCCCTTCCCCAGCGTCCTCCAAAGTGGGAGGAGGAGAGTCAGGTCAGAGGTGGCCCAATCATTCCCAAGGAGCAGTCAGGGAAGTTGCAGCCATCTCAGGCGCCAGTGAGCAGGCCAGGTCTGCGCCTCTGGGGTGGGGGGTCAACTAGAACAGAAGAATCACATGGGCAGCCTACTGTAGGGGTGGCCAAATCCTGATGGCATAGTGCCCAGAACAAAAGGGCTGCGGGCAGGTAAACCTGTTAAGAGGTGAGGGCCTGGGAAGCCACGCAGATCCCACCTCTGGGCCCAGCAAGAGAACACAGGGGCGCTGGCACTTCTGTTGGGGCGGTGGGACCTCCCGGGTAGGGCAAGAACCAGTGTGCTCAAGGAAGGACCCCCAAGGACGAGACTACACTAGCTGACACCAACCTGGCATGAGCTTCTGTGGGGACAGGGTTCCAAGGGCGCATCTCGAGCTCGTGTCCTCAGGAAGCACAGCAGGGCATGTGTGGACATGGCAGGAAGACCTGAGGGACCGGGCAGTGGGAGAGGGGCCCGGAACCTCATGGGCCATCACTTGGGCTGCCCTGCATGCCTGTGTCCGGGGCTGGGCCTCAGGGCCATAGGCCTTCGTGCTGCTTGGGGGGCTCAGCACTGCTCCTACTGGGGTCGGGCTGGGGGGCTGCTGGCTCAGACCACAAGCAGGGTGTTGGGGGTCCTCGGGCCAGCTGACACCTTCTCCTGGTGCCCATTAACAGTGGCCACAGAAAAGGCCACTTGCTAAGACATGCAAGGCCCCAGGTGGTTGCCAAGTCAGTCTTGTTACCAGAGGCAAATGAAAACTGGTCCTGAGAGACTGCAGCACACACTGTGATCCAGACGATCAAAGCCAAACTGCAAGTCAGGGCAGGTGCCCCCCGACTTCAAACACCTCCTGGGCATCTTTGTGGAACTTGCCAGATGAGTCCTGCCCTCAGCAGGAAGCTAGCCTCAGCAGAAGTGCAAACACCACTCAGAAGTTGTGAAGCCCAATGACTGTCCTCCCCATCAAGGCCTCGGCCTTGAAGTACTGGCCCATGCCCTGCTCAGCCCCCAGCCCCAGCGGCCCTGAGTGACTTTCCCAAGAGAGCCCCGCCTGAGTGCTGCCCCGCCCCAGGTGTGTTATCAGGGAACACACCCTCTTATTGGAGTGTTAATACATTAATGTACAAATAAAACCCAAAGGCACACGAGGATCAATAGCGAGCTGGCCCTGACCTCCTGGGGGCCTGTGCAGGGGTTAGAGACGAGCCCTTGAGCAGCTACAGGAGTCACTGAGTTTATAGTTTCATTTGGCCCAAAAATACACCTTTAGGGGCCTCAAATGATCTTTTCAAAAATTGCTAGACATGTGAATTTGAACGTTCCCTACCCCCAGATCCCTTCCACCACCCCTTGGCTCCTCCTAGAAGCTCCAAAGTGAAAAATGTGAGTCTGTCCCCACTCCAGGTCTTTCCATGGCGGCTCTGCTTCTCTGGAGGCTGCAGTTCTGATGTGAATGACAGTGATGTTCCAGTGCAGGGGCCTCTGATGGCTGCCGTCACATGATTGCACAGCATGAGTTTTGTTTCCGGGCCTTGAAAGAGACAAAGAGAAGCTGAAGTGGGGGCTGAGAAGGCCGGCAGCCCTGACCTCAGCACGGACAGCACAGGGACCTCCGTGGGAAGCGGGGTGGCTTTACTAGGGGCTCTGGGAACGAGACCACTGAGTCGGACAGGAACGGGAACCACGAAGAGGGGAGAGAGAGAAAAAACTCGCCTGTCCTCAACGCCTGGGGAAGCTGTCTAGAAGCAATCCACACCCCATTAATACTGTCAATAGCGAGTAAATCCCTGCTGTTAAGCCAGGTAGAAAGAGACAGCAACGTAAGTGGGATCAGCTGAGCACCTTACTTTGCCCCACCCTCGCCTCCCCATCTGACTCCGTGGGTGGTGTTTCTTACTCAGGATGTCTTTGGAGAACAGAGCGGTTCCCACTCAGTTTTTGAGGCCCATTACCTTCTCTCTTGCTTCCTGTTCAGATACCCCCTAACCCCACTGGCCATCTCCCTCCAAGGTATAAACAAAAGCAAACGTGTGTGGACAGACCAAGTAAACTCAGCCCCACCACTGTTCAAAAGGTGAAATACTTCTGTCACAGGGAAACGAACTGGAGGCACGAGAACCTCTCCAGGAAGGCTGTACACCCAACTGCTGAGCAGACAGCAGGAGTGAAGCGAAGCCCTGGGGACCAGAACCTGAACCAACCTTCTGCCTCTTGATGGGGAGCCTAGCAGCAGGGGGACAAGGTCTATGCTTGCTTTCCCTCCAATGGGGCCCATGGGATCCGCCACTACTGACCAGGCCTGGGCACCCCTCCTCTGCTCTCACTGCACGTCACTGACTGTTCTAAGAAAGATTTGTTTAGTGGAGAGGGCACAAGGGACGAGCATGCTCAACTGCTCTCTGGGGGCGCCTGGGAGCAGCAGGCCGGTACCCACCGTTTTATAGAAGGCTTTAGACTGTGTTCCCAGCACTTCCGATTTGGACACCAGGTCATCTAGCTTCTCTCCTCGCTCTAACAAAGACTCCATGGTGTTGTGCTGGACAAAAGGAAAAAGAAAAAAGGCTTTGTTCACAAAATGAGCTGACATGACCCCTCATGAAGTTCAGTCACGGACAGCACTTCCTTTGGGCTCCTCCCCCATACATGAGCATCAAGATATGGCATCCCAGACTTGTGGATGCAACAGGATCTAGTGACCTTCCTGTGGAATCTAGAAGGTTCTAACTGGGATAGAGCACTTCCCAAAAGCTTCTCCACAGCACAGGCCTGGATAACCATGCTCTAGGAGGGAATACTTATATCTGTACTTACACACGTATTCCTATCAGCTACAAAGTTTCCCCTTCCCTAGAGGAGAACTGAGTTTAAATGTCATTACCACATACTCTGCAGAAGCATCTACACACTTAGGGAGGATGAGCACACACGCAGACCCTTTTTGATGGGGTGACGGGCTAGAGCCCTTAGAAGACCCCGTGGCCCTGCTACCAGGGTCATCAGGAAGAGGCTGGCTCGCTTCTGCCCCAGATGGCCATTGCTGGAGCAGCAGCAGGGCCCTCCAGAGGCCTCTTCAGAGCAAGAAGCACGAACCCAAGTGCGCACCTGTGAGATGGCACAGAATGAGCAACGAGCAAGAATCTCCTTTATCTCTACACACAGCTGAGCAACTCAGATTTCCCCCATAAAAAGTTAACTGGATTAAGATACGGATGGGATGAGAAGCAGCGTGACCAATAATCCAGATGCAGCCACAACAGGGCTGGGGGAGGTGGCCAATCTGCTCTCTGCAATGCAGAGAGGCTAGGACAGTGCACGCGTGTCCCCTGGCTCTGTGGTGCTCACAGACTCAGACGCTGAAGCAGCAGAGGAAGAGACGGGCTTGGTTAGAAAGCGCGGGGAAACACGTGACGAGAGACAGAGACGCAGACGCCTGAGACTTCCACAGCTGACTCCCATTCCAAAGCCCCAACACCACGGTATTCAGAGCACGGGCCAGAAGACCTACGTTAGGAGCCCCCTGGAATGCTCTCTATAGACACAGCCTGAACTGCAGAACGTAGAACTCCCGCCCCAGACCAGAGTTCAACTCCAGGAGACGCCAATGTGCACGAAAGCTGAGCCAGTGTTGGCAGGAATTTTATCTTGGGGGGGTGGGGGGGCGCGGTTTCCTGGGCATCTGGGCTTTATATCCTCTCACTTAGGGTCCATTAACTGCTGGGCACTGGTGGAAGTTAGGTGTTGTACTGCGAGCAGGGACATAAAGATAAGACAAGCTCCCAGTCCTAGGAGCTCACATAAACATGTTTATGTGAGCAACTCAGATTTCCCCCATAAAAAGTTAACTGGATTAAGATACGGATGGGATGAGAAGCAGCGTGACCAATAATCCAGATGCAGCCACAACAGGGCTGGGGGAGGTGGCCAATCAATGATTATGCTCTCACATAAACATGTCAGGGGAACACATAAATAAGTAGTGACAATGCAGTGACATTCAGAAGGGCCTGGTGTAGCCTCCAAGTACTTGGGAGGCCTGAGTGTGGGATGCTTGCGTGGGAGCCGGGCAGGAAAGCTGTGAGAGGTGACAGGGCCCAGTTGTGAGATCGTGTCAGGAAGTCCGCTCTTCATCCCGAAGCTGATTCGAGAGCTGCTGAAGGACTTTAAGCAACGAGTAACAGATCAACGGCTCTTGTCTGGTGGACAGACTGGAGTGGGTGGGAAACGAGGCAGAGGCCACAAAGACCAAACCCCAGGTGAAAACAGATGCTGCTCATGTGCCAAAAGGTAGCTCATAGTCAAAAAAAACTGTTGAAGCAGCAGTTACAAACCAGGAGATCTCAGGTAAAAATGCAGGGTTCCTGCTCTTCTAGAACAGGCCTGTACTTAGCCAGAAAGAGTGTGCTTCAGTGCCCCCCTGCGACCCAGACCCTGCAAGGGAGGCACCTTGGGCTCTGAGACAAGCTGAGGCAGGCGCTGGCGGCGGGGAGGCAGCTCCAGAGCTCAGGTCATCCAAACCCAGCAACCGCCCAGACAGGGAGTGGAGTGGGCAACAAGGGCCACGTCGGCTCCCAGCTGGGCCCCTTGTACAACGGGTGCCATTAACCAAGATGGGGTACGGCACAGACAGGCAGGGAGTTGTCTACGTGAGTCTGGCTTTGAAGCCTCTGATGCATGGGGAGAGGTAGGCAAACACCACCTGCAGGAAAGTGTCTCGGCTACGATTAAGACGAGCATGGACTGCAGGTGTGATCGCTGGCCCTCTTTCTGCCCCTAGGCTGTGGCCTTGCCCTCCCAGCTTCTTGCTTACCAGGATGATTTTGGTCTCATCTAGTTCAGCCTGCACTTTACTCATGGGGTCAGCTTCTCGGGGGTTCTAGGAAAGAGCCAAAAATAAGAACAATGTCAGGACTAGAGTGACCACCTAGAAACAAAGCTCAAAACTGAGCAGCCAGACACACCTTCACAAGGTAAAAACCACAGGCTGTTTAAACACACAACAGAGAAGCAAAAGCCTGCCCAGGAGCCCAGCTCCCAGGTCTTTTTTTTTTTAGCCTTGGAAGATTCGCCCTCAGCTAACATCTGCTGCCAATCTTCCTCTTTTTGTATGTGGGCTGCTGCCACAGCACAGCCACTGACCGAAGAGTGGTGTAGGTCTGTGCCCAGGAACTGAAGCGGAGTGTGCTGAACTTAACCACTAGGCCACGGGGGCTGGCCGGGTTCCAGGTCTTAATGCGGGTCCCTGCATTTTCCAAAGGGACATCGACATCAAGGCTGTCAGGAAGTCACCAAGAGCCACAACTACCAAGCTGTTGTTCTGGGCCACGTGGTGTCTACACAAGGCACTCTACCTGGTATCTACTGAGGTGACCGTCCAGGGCTGCATAGTGGATGGTAGTAGGGCATCCGACTGGCCACTCTGTCCTGTCGACCTGCTGGGAGAATTCGTCCAGTACCTGCAGGGCAAGAAAGCTCAGCAACAGCCCCCTCGTGTTCACCAGCACCCACGGCGACACGGCGTGACCCGAGAGCCTCACCCACAAGAGGTGCCCAGGAAGGAGGGAAGAAGAGGGAGGCTAAGGGCAAGGGGGACATCTAGGCTCAAGTTCCTCCTTCCTGAGTATTCTGGGAATTAAAAAATGCCCAGCCTGAGATGATCCTCATCTGGTGAATGGTAAAAGTATTAGAATTTTAAACTACCGATTTCCACCTTTACCAGGTTATGAATTTCCAGGAAAAAGAACTGGCCCTCTAATTTTCCAAAATAATTCTTCAAAAAGGGAATTAGGTCCTCTGGATTTAAGCGACCACCAGATTTCATGTGCTTGTAAGCGTATCAGTGTCTTGGGGGACAAGATGAAGCCAACGTCTTCCAGGAGTCTGTAATTAGCACCACTCACTCAAACTGAACAAACTGAAGAACGCGGAGGTGCTAAGCCCCGTGGTGGTGCCAGGTCCCATCGGGGAAGGGAGCTACCATAACTACAGGACGGGTCAGGAAGGGGACTCCTTGAGCAGAAGCAGAAGTGTCTGCAGGGACGGCCTGACGGAGGGGAGGTGGGTCACAGAGCAGAGCATGGAGGTTGGCGTGGCTGAGAAGGAACTGAAAGTCATGACTATTGAGGGTGGAGGCAGAAAGAGAGCCGGCTAGAGGAGTGACCAGGGCCGGGAACACGGCCAGAGCTGACCTGAGGGTCCTATCCCAGAAGGAGAGATGCTGTGACTCTGTGGCAGACGGGGAGAGTCAAGGTGGCACCAGGGACACAGCCTGGACACAGGTGGGAAGAGGGGCAGAACTCGGCACCAGGGAGAGAACCTGGGAAGGGATGCCCGACTGTCTCTTGGTAGTGTAAGGAGAAAAGCTGAAAACGGGTTGATTTTGGACACACTATTTCATCTCTTATACTCAGGCATTGTCGCCACCCCTGGCTCCAGCCCACACTCATCCATCCCGGTCCAGTCCAGACAAATTGCAAACTCACCTTCTCCAGCAGGGTAAAAGCCACACGGGATGGATATTCACTGTCAGCAATGACCACTCCTGCAAGACTGTCAGTTCGCACGTAGACATGGCACAGATATTCTAAGAAGGTGAGAGGTCAGACACACGGACGGCGACATGAGGGCTTTAGACTTTTTCACTGCCCAAATCAGTCAAAGCATCACAAGGCTGGGCTCCTGCCTTTTGGGTCAATGAAGCCACCCTGAGGGAGGTTTGTGGAGAGGCTCTGCATCACAGCCCAATGGACTCAGAGGACGGCGCTATGGAAGCTCTGCCGTCAGCGTGGCCCAACACCTGCTTCAGGACAAGGACGCCCTCAGAGGCCCAGCAGGCAAAGCCAGGGCCCAAAGGAGCCGCCTGTGGTGCAGAAAACATCCCAGGCAACACAGCCCCAGGTGCATTTCCACCTCACACCCTTGAGCTCCAGGACAGTCCTGGCAGCTCTCTGAGGCTCTGCTCTGTTCCCAGACTGAGGGAACCCTGGACAAGCCACGCAGCCTCCACTTTCTTAAAAAACTCTGTAAGTGTAACCCCAAGTCAGGAAATCACCTCTATGGGCCTCAGGTTTCCTTATTACAGCAACCCTGCCTGGCCTACTGCATTCTGTGGTGGGCCGGGGCGGGGAGCAAGAGGGGAGAGAAGGCCCATCTAGAAAAAAATTAGCCACTGCTGGCTGAGGTCTCCAGTATTACTGTGCTGAAGTCACCAAATTATCAAAAGGTACAGTCTGTACAAGGGCTTCTGCAAAACAGTCACAATCCAGGGGATTAATTTCTGTCACTTTGAAAGGATTCAGAGATGATACAGCTAACCATATCCCCAAGGTAAAAGGAACCTCAGGACTACAGCTGACGAATAAGAACCTTCTTGTCCCTAAGACTCTCACTTGGGGGCCGGCCCCGTGGCTTTGCGGTTAAGTGTGCGCGCTCTGCTACCGGTGGCTTGGGTTCGGATCCCGGGCGCGCACAGATGCACCGCTTGTCAGGCCATGCTGTGGCAGCGTCCCACATAAAGTGGAGGAAGATCGGCAGGGATGTTAGCTCAGGGCCGGTCTTCCTCAGCAAAAAGAGGAGGATTGGCATGGATGTTAGCTCAGGGCTGATCTTCCTCACATACACAAAAAAGACTCTCACCCAGAAGATTCCAATGCTAAACAAGGAAAAACAAATTAAAGAGGAGAGGGAGAGACTGTGGGCCCCTGAAATCAGAAAAGGGCAGAGATAAATGAGAGCAGGGACAAGGAGAGGGACAGGGGGTCATCACCGACACTCTACTTTGTCTACATTCCCTAATAAGATTCAAACGTGGAGTCAAAGTGCACACTGTAGAGCACCTGACAAGTGGGTCAGCATCTGAGGAAATGTCTTTAAATAATAAAGTTGGGAAGGCAGACACAGCCGGAGGAGAACTGAGAATATTTAAATGTTCATGATCCAATGTGACTTGCGGGACGTGAGCGGTACAGGGATCCCGCACAGAACACATACATTCGATACCGCCTGCATCATCCGCGCGCTACCTCCACATCACGGGACCCAACGTCAGCGCCACACGTGAGAGTCCTTGTTTTCTGCCTGAGGAAGCTCACGTACACCTTCCCTGATCTGTCTGTATAATATACACCTCTATTCAAATAAATGCCTAAAAATTCCTACAGGAAACTTGAATTATGAAGAAAAAATAATGGTCAAGAGTAAAAAATAATGAGTTTTCAGATTCCTAGTCAAAAATCTAAGGAGCACAGAATGCAGTACTGCCTCAACAGGGCTAGCTAGCTGGAAATCCTTTTTTGAGATGTCTACAAATCTGGAGAGGAAGAGGATACACATAAAGGTTGCTTATCACTCCAAGAGAGTTGGACCCTAATATTAAGCAAGTCCAAGCTTTGGGGGCGATTTTAACTACATAGCTTAGATACCACAGTGGGTACAGAATTCTGTGTAAAGAGGAGGAGGAAGGAAGAGAGAACAAGGTAGCAGAGGAGTAGGGTCCTGGCAGCCCTTTCCATCATGAGGTGACGGCTTGAGTCGAGAGAGCTGCCAGCTGCCTGAGGTGTGGCAGCAACGCCAGCACACAACTCGCAAGTTGGCAGGTCCTCTTACCTTGTTCTTTCACAGAAGCTCTGCTGCCTTTCGCTGAGCGCTCCACAATCAGTTGACTTGTGAAGGTCATGAATTCCTGAACACTAAGAGACACAACAAATATTACCTATTCCCGTCACTTTGTCCCCAACACAATGAAAGTGACCTCTGAGCTTATACACTAAGGAGACATTGCTTCTTGGTTTCATTCCTTTCCCTCCCAACCTTAGTAACAAATAATAAATGCTTTGCAAATGAACACAAATACAGATAATTACAAATCATCATGACCATTCAAACCACATGTTTGCTACCTAGCTCACCCACAGCCCACTTCCAGACTTCTGGGGAGTTTTCTACAGGCTACAGTCAACTTAATGTTTTGGTCAAAGTATGATTCGGGACACAGTGGAGAAGCAGAAGGCAGCTCCTGCTCTCAAAGCCTCACCAACTTCCAAGAAACAGGGCAAACAAAAACTGCACTGGAAAAACACAAGCAGCAAACACTGTTCGGCAGATGAACAGCCAGTGATGGCTGCAGCCACACGCCACACACCGCAATGTGACACACATCCGCAGTGAATGCTGGGCCTCCTCCACGGTACGAGCCCAGGGCACTCTGGAAGGAATGGAGGGCAACACTCAGCCAAGACAAGGAAATGGGAAATGGCTTGTGCCATTTTTCATACAAAGACTGAGAGGGAAGAGGAGATTCATGGGCCCGACAGAGAGATGTGGCCAGATGGAACAGTCACAGGTGACACCGGTCCAGCCAGAGGAAGAGGGGATGACAAGAAGCCTCTGATCAGGAATGCCACAGAAGGAGCCATCAGAGCAGGATCCTGACTCAGAGTCCACAGCTGGGCTCCTGCAGATCTATAAACTTCTGACACTGCACTGAGAGCCACAGCGAAGAGTGAAGCCCCCGACTCGGGAGTGGACTGCCCTGCTGGGATCCTAGCTCCACCACTTACAAGGTGTGTGAACTCAGGCAAGTTCCTTACTGCACTGGGCCTCATCTATAAACTCAAGATTCCCTGTGATGGTTAAACGAGTTACGTTGTGTAAAGCACTTAGCACAATGCCTGGTGCACAGTATTACTTGCTACTATTATCTTGATAGAGTGATTTGGTCAAAATAATCCCTTGGAGAAAAATAAGGAAGCCCCTGCAGTAAAACTAAAAAGAGATAGAGCTTAGAGTAGAACTGTAATTAGACAAAGGAAGAATCGCATTCACATGAGAGCCTGCAGACAAGGGCCAGAGACGCTGGGAAACCATTTGAAGGTTTTAAGCTTGGGGTCTCGTAATCATGAGGCAGGAAGGATGGAAGTGAGGAGGCCTTACGAGAAAAACAACATGATCAGCTGGAAGACATGTTGTTTTAACAGAGGCAAGCAGACATGTCCCTGTAGTACTGCAGTTGTATTAATCCTCTGAAACTGGCATGGAACTGGGGGTCTTCAGTATACATGGGCAGGGAAACAGAAAAAGAATCCGAGTTAGGCAAGTTGGCACCAAAAGTTCCATCACAGAAAAGCAGCAACACAGAGCAGAAAACAGAAGCCATGGTAAAGAATGCTAAGTATCAAAAAAAGACCCAAAAGAAGCAGAAAATTTCAACAATATAGCAACAGGAATTGTTTTAGATCCTGCCAGAAAACCACTCTCAGGAACAAAACAGCTGGGGCCAGCCCGGTGGTGTAGGAGTTAAGTTTGCACGCTCCGTTTCAGCAGCCTAGTGTTCTTGGGTTCAGATCCCAGGGGCGGAACTACGCACCGCTCTTCAAGCCATGCTGTGGTGGCATCCCACATATAAAGTAGAGGAAGATGGGCACAGATGTTAGCACAGGGCCAATCTTCCTCAGCAAAAAGAGGAGGATTGGCAACAGACGTTAACTCAGGGCTAATCTTCTTCATACACACAAAAAGAACAAAACAGCTGCTTTGAAGCAGTGAAAACAGAATCCAGATTACCCCAGACTTGGAGACTGGGTGACCACAGACACTGACTCTGGAGGGTCCTCCTCCTTTGTGCCTGAGCCCCCCCGCCCCCACCAATGGGCTGGAAGTGTCTGTGGTCCTTCTAATACACACCTTCCTGCAATCAAAGTGCCCCAGAAATGTTTAAAAGCATGTAAGCCCTACAAATCCCATGCTTCCTTTCAAATCTTAAGGGTAGAAACCTTTTGTATCACTGCATCCCAACCATAAAAAGCACACAATTTGGGTTCAAGTCCTGGCTAGTTGCACCACAATTTCTTGGGGCCTCAGTGACTTCATCCATAAAACGGAGAGTATATCAACACCTCTCACACCAAATTGCTGGAAAGCCCCAGCAGATGATAGACACATGGTTCTCAAGGTGTTGCACCTGAGCTGCCTGGGTCAGCATCACTGGGTAGGAGGCGTTGGTTTAAAATAGAGATTTCTGGGCCTCAACCTACTAGTTCAGAACGTGCGGGCGTGAACCTGGGAAATCTACACTTTGTTTCAAAGTCCTCTTATAATTTTTATACGACAAAAATTTGAAAAACACTGAGTACGAGAGTATATTCTGAAATGGTATAAGCCTTTTTTCGAGCAAAAGGAGAATGATTCCTCAGAGCTACAGTCTGCAGACCGAGGAAGAGGCCACCGCCCGGCTGGGGTAGGCCGAGCCCTGGGCCTCCCCCGACCCCAACCCTCCTGCGATCCCGCGCCTCCCTCGACCCGACCCTCCTGCCATCCCGGGCCTCCCCCGACCCTCCGGAGATCCCGGGCCTCCCCCGACCCGACCCTCCTGCCATCCCGGGCCTCCTCCGACCCGACCCTCCGGAGATCCCGGGCCTCCCCCGACCCGACCCTCCTGCCATCCCGGGCCTCCCCCGACCCCGACCCTCCTGCCATCCCGGGCCTCCCCCGACCCCGACCCTCCTGCCATCCCGGGCCTCCCCCGACCCGACCCTCCTGCCATCCCGGGCCTCCTCCGACCCGACCCTCCGGAGATCCCGGGCCTCCCCCGACCCGACCCTCCTGCCATCCCGGGCCTCCCCCGACCCCGACCCTCCTGCCATCCCGGGCCTCCTCCGACCCGACCCTCCGGAGATCCCGGGCCTCCCCCGACCCGACCCTCCTGCCATCCCGGGCCTCCCCCGACCCGACCCGACCCGACCCCGCTCACCTGGACCTCTGGAAGAAGCTGAAGGAGGACACGTCGTACGCGGCTTTGAGCAGCACGGCCTTGGGCTCGCCTTTGTAGAGGACGCTGAGGCTGTAGAGCTTCATGGCGCCCCCCGCCCGCCCGGCTGCCGGGCCGGCTCGCAGGCAGCAGCGCGGCCGCCGCCCCTCGCACCGCCGCTGGCTGCTGACGGGTCGGACGCCGGCTTCCTCCTCCCGGCTCGGGGTCTACTTCCGGTTCCGGCCAGGGGCCGCCGCCCGAGATCGAACAGAGGGTTCGGTGCCCCGGATGCAGAAAGGAGCGGCCGACACGCGCGTCGAGGGGCGGGGCGGGGCGGGCGCGGGAGCGCGGCCCTGCCCCTCTGCGCTGTCCTGCAGCCTCCCGGGCCGTGCCGAGTCGTCTTGGGCCGTGCTGAGGCCTCGGGGAGCGTCCCTGTTTCCCGGGCCGCCCTCCGAGCAGTGAGACCCGGAGTAGCACCCACACGACAGTGCTTTGAAAACCCTACACGAGGGGCTTTGATTTATGGGCGAACTGCCTTCCTGGAGAGTGTTTTGTAAATCAAATCTTGAGTGAAGGGCAGGGACCTTTTCTTCTACAGGCCCCTTCGGGGATGTGAAGGCATGCCTCTCATCTTCAGATGATTGATGCCTCATGCCTTCCTCCCGCCGTGTGGGAGCGAATCCTGGTCACACAGGACCCCTCAGCGCAAGCCGGCAGGGGTGAAGGCTCGGGCCCCTGTGAAAGCAACTGTCTGACTAAGCGCAGATACAGGAGGCCAAGCGCTGACCTCGCAGAGTAGCAGAGCCGCTTCACCTCAAAAGGGGCAGCTTGATGCACAGTGACTTGGAAAACCTCATTTTGCCTGAGATGTTGAAAAAATGCTTTATCAATGGATAGGGATGAATGAGGCACAGTGCTCCACCCGTACCACATCTAGCTTGTTGTTTGTTTATTAAATGACATCATGTAATCAGCAAGGGTCTTGGAGGACACACACACAAGTAAGGACCTCGGTCTTTGGAAGTTGGCGGTAAGGTTACACTATCGTGCTAGAAGCAGTCAGATCTGAGATGATGGGAAAGAGATGGTATATTTGAAGGACCAATAGAATCACTCTAAATATTCCTCTAAATCAGAGTTTCTCAACCTCGGCACTATTGACGTTTGGGGTTGGATAATTTGTTGCTGGGGGCTGCCCATGCCTTGTAGGCAGCATCTCAGGCCTTGTACCCACTAGATGTCAGTAGCACCCCACCCAGCTAAAAATGTCTCTGGACATTGCCAATATGCCCTGGGGAGCAGCAGTATAGAGAACCATTGCTCTAAATATTCCTGTGGCTAAAGGAAGTTCCCACCACCTGCCCTTTCACTCAGCACCTTCCTCACCAACCCTCTTCCCTCTCTCCAAGTGCAGAGGGTGGAAAGGGCTTTTCCACATCCACTCCTTTTTGGTACTAGAACAGACATTGGCCAATGCCAGGCCAGCCCACATATGTGGGCATACTAGTGTGCCAGGCAGTGTCACAAGATGCCTGGGAGCTGTCAGTGCAGTCCCGACCCGGTTGCACTGACACAGTTGCCGATAGGGGGCACGTGAGAGTAGTTTCTGAACAAAATTCCTGGAGCCCCTTTCCTTTGAAAGTTGTACAAAAGGACCAGGAGGACAGTGCTTGGTTCAAATAGATTTAAATGTATTCGCTTGACACATAATAGTAGTTGTCCTGAAGTTTCCCTTACACCAAGCACTCCCCGTGTGTTACCTCATTTAATCCTCACAAAAACAGAGGAAGACATTATTACCACCTTACAGACATAGAAACTGAGATTCAGGTTAAGGAAATCGCTAATAAGAGGCACATGTCAACACCAAAACATGTAACAAACTCACTCTAAGCCCAGCTCCACTCCTGGCCGCTCTCCCCTTCCTCTCTGGCCTTGCTCAGTCTCCATCGCCCAGGAAGCCGCGCTCGGTCTCTGCGGTTGCAAACTCCCCAAGCTCATCCATCTCTCTTACTGAAAAGCAAGACCCACCTTCCACTCCATCACCCAAGCTGTCACCCAACTTGGATTCAGTCCCAGCACTGCCACAAACCACAAAACCACAAAAGTGAACAAACCATTAACCTCTCTGAGTCTCTCTCTCTCTCTCATCTGTAAAACTGGAAAAAGACCCTTTCCATGGGCATGTTGCTGGGAATGATAAGACGTTATAGTCATAGTAGATGTTGAACAAGTGACAACAATGATGATTATGTATATTGTTCTCAGTCATGACAAAAAGGAGGGGAGATCATGGTGGGTTAAAGGCGTCCTGCAGACTGTGGGACGTGGAGGTTTGACAATGGGCTGAAATCTAAGTAAGGTCTACAGATTAGAGAACAGTACTGTATCTGTTTTAATTTCCTGATTTTGATCATTGTGTTATGGTTGTGGAAGAGAATTCTTTGTTTTTGGGAAATATACACAAGTATTTAGGGATAAAGGGACATTATGTCTGCAACTTACTCTTAAAGCTTCAGATTTACTATCTATATGTATCTATCTATCTATATGAAGGATAAAGCAAATATGGCAAGTAAATTGAAGGAGTCAGGATGCAGTGTATCCAGGAATTCTGTATACTCTTCTTGCAACTATTCTGTAAGTCCAAAATTAGGGGGATAGAAAAGATTGCAGGGAAGAGGCCCTCATGTTACGCAGGCAGCATCCACAGGAGTGTGAGGGGCGCAGCTCTGGAGCCCAGGCTTCGCCTCGTGTGCTGGGCCCTAGAAGAAAAGCTCTTCTGCAGACGGAGCCGGAGCAACGCTGCCCATTACACAAGGCCTAGCACTGTACGTTCACCCCTACTGGGCAAGGCGGGCACCCACCCACCTTCGAGCCTTGTTCAGCTCACTTAAGGTGCCCATTGGCTGCACAGCAGAACCCCACAGGAAGCAGAATGAAAGCTGGCCAAAGGGCATACCTGAGGAGGCCCAGCCCAGGGGGCTCCCAGCCGTGCAGTAGCCTTAGCCCCACACCCCCTTGTCCAGTCAGCCAAGGCCAGGGCAGCAGGGCTGTTTTCACTGTAAATACAACTCGAGTCTCCACAGCCAACACAGGAAAGGGGCCTCCAAAGGGGCCACTGATCAGGTGGTCAGGCATCCAAGGGAGTTCAAAGCATGTCACCCCTCAATATGCTGCTTTGACTTATTGATTATTTTGAATTAAAGACATTTGAGAAATAGCAGGTGCAAGAAGGACACTCTGATCCTCCTTTTGATTCCTGAAAGCAGGACATTAAACTCCTGTGTGAAAGATGCCCCCTCTGTACCAGGAAGAAGGAAGACTTTCTTATCACCAGAGATGAATGGAGGCCAAGACGAATCTGTACAAATGAGCCTTGTTACACCAACCCTCATCTTCCTAGCCACTGCTCAGCAAGTTACTCTCCCTAGCCCAAACCCCTTGGTCTTGTCAATTCTTCACAAATTTATTGTTTCTTTGTGTATAAGCTTTCTGCTCTGGTCACTTTTTGGGGTCTTCGTTCTCTATGTACATGTAAAAATTTTAATAAAACTTGTATACTTTTCTTCTGTTAATGTCAGTTTAATTCTTAGGCCCAACTGGAGGCCCAAAGAGGGCAAAGGAGAATTTTTCCTCTCCTACCCCTCCTTAGCAGTTTAGCAAGCCTAAGGAGCAGAGACCTGATGCCGTGAGTCAGCAGACCCAGCCCCCAGGAATGCTGCTCACTACCTCCAACCCTCACCCAGGTGTCCTGGGCTCCCACTGGGTTCTCCAGGCCACAGGGAAGACAGACACAGACGTGAGGGAATAGGAGATAGCAGGGCTGGAGAGGACAGGGGTATACTATGAGAAGGTTCACCTGGAGGCAGTGGGCAGGAAGGGACTCACAGCCAAGGAAGACAGGAGGCAGGTGAGCCAGCTTGGAACTCGTGGAAATAGTGAGACAGGTGCCCTCAGAACTGCCTCCTCTGTGGGGGCTTCTCAGAGGCTGTATTTGTACCAGGAGACCCCCCCCCCTCCAGCTTAGGGGCTGGGGATGGATGTGTAGCCCATGCTGGACACAGGGTCATTTACACCCATGGCTTGACCCGAGGATGTCACCCTAACAGCTGTGGGGCTGCCCTGCACAGAAAGTGGGAGAAAGTCTGCAGAGCAGGAAGGGGGCAGGAGGGCAGGCAGAGCTGGCCGCCACCAAAAAGGAGTCTGGGTCCCACAGCAGCCCAGTCTCCAGGACTCCCAAAAGCAGAAAGCAGGATGGGAGTCATCACAAAGGAAAAGTCATCCCAAAGAATCTGAAAGCTCCCGTGTGGTTGAGACGATGCTGAGTCCCCCAGCCCCCTCTGAGTGGCACCTGAGCCCCCTGCTGAGCCCCACCCCACTCAGCTTCCCTTTGAGTTTCCCCTCTGAGCCCCCTGAATCCCTCCTGCTGAACTGCCCCTCTGAATCCCCCCAACATTCCCCCAGGGCCCCCCTGTTCTCACATAGGCACTCAGAGTTCTGAGCCAATCAATGCAAGCCCATCCCTATTGCCCCAGCAATTGGTTTACAGATGAGCACCTAACCCAGGCCTCAGCCAATCAAGGCAGGCCATCTGTGGACCGTGGGGTAGGCCGTCCAATCAAAGCAAAGCCTAGGACTTGGTGTTTGACCCTTGAGAGAAGCAATGGGATTTGCACAGATTAAGATGGTCAGCGAAGCCCAAGCAGTGTCAATACAAACTTCCAGTTAAACATGGAAGATTAAATACATATGTTTATATGAACTTCCTGGCAAATCCTCCACTAGGATGACACAAAGACAGAGGGCAGGAGGAGAATAGGAAGGGAGATGCATCCAGGGTGGGCATGTGTAACCTGGGGAGGGGCACGATCCATCAGCGATGGGGGCTTAGCAGGGTGAGGGGCTGAAGCACAAGTGTCCCTGAGCAGTGGGAAAAGCAGCAAGAGGAGTCCTAGAGAGGCACCTTCCCCCACCTGCTCCCCAAATTCTTCAGCCAGGAATGTACTGCCTCACCCCAGAGGAAGATGCAGGACTTGCCTTTGGGAGAGCTGAATGCACAGAGATTCTGCCACTTTGAGGTCCCCAACAAAACCACCCATTGTTTCAAGTAGTCCCTGTTGGGTAAATGTCTCCTGTGAGGCCACCCACAAGGCTCTGGCCAATGTGCAGTGTGGCTGCCCTTGGATCAGGTGACATTCCAGTCAACTGTGGCCATGGAGGGCAAGGCTCTGGGGCAGAACCTGCGACTTCTACGTGAGGCACTGCCTCAGGCCCTGGCCTTAGCAGGAGGCTGTGGCGAGAAACCCGTGAGCACTGCAGGTCCCTGCAGCCCAATCCTTCAACCTCCCTGACCTCAACGACCTCAGCAGAAAGTGGCCATAATAATACCGCCCTGCCTACTGCCTCAAGATAGTCTCATCAAATGACAGAACGAATGCAAAAGTACTTTGTGAATCATAAATGTTTTAATATTAGTTATAATGACAATTTCTCCTTCTCCTGATAAAAAGTTGCCATTCTTTAGGAGTAAATCTAACAAGAAATGTGTAAGATCTGTATGAGAAAAATAATAAAATTTGCCTCAAGTACATAAAGGGAGACCTCAACACGTGGGGCTACGTGCCGTGTTTCTCCGTGAGAAGACTTGACGTTATAAAGATGTCACTTCTCTAAAATGAATCCCCAAATCCACAAATTCAATGCATTTCCAACGAAATTATCAACAGCATTATTTTGTGGAATGGGATGAGTAGATTCTGAGGTTTATATGAAAGATAAAAGGCTCATGGTAAAGAAAATTTTGTAGAAATAAAAGGAAGGGATGCTTGCCTCACCAGATATCAAAAAACCAAAAATTTGTACCAAGTGAAAGAGTGTGGTATTGGCAGAAGAATGGACAGAGCGCACACAGGCGGAGCCGAGACCAGGGCCAGCAGAGGACCAAAAGCCACTTTTACATTCAGACAGTTTGTTACTGAAACAGACAGCAAAAGAAAGAGCACCCAAAGGTGCCACTTCCCGTCCTCGTCTCGTGCACCAGAAAGGACAACATCGAACAAAAGGGGCTGGAGCCTGCACCCCAAGTCACAAGTCACAGCATCTCCCCCGGCTGGGAGCCCATCCTAGGCAGCAGCTACACGCTGAGGGGCATGGGCAGAAAGCCTCACATCTTGGAACTTTCCAGTACGCAGCCACCAGCCACATTTCGCCCTTGCAGTGTGGCCAGTCCTAATTGAGAACTGCTGTGAGTATAAAATACACACCAGACCTCAGGGTCTTAGGCCAGAAACACCCATCAAGATCATCTTTGGGCTCCCACATTTTGCTCCAGATGGTTAAGTGACCCCTCTGAGCAGAGTCAGCTCCAGCACCCTGGCCTCCTGCTTCATTCCCAGGGTCTTCACACTGTGCGGGTGTGAATGGGTGTGCATGCATCCCGAGCTGAGGGCCCGGTCTGCAGGCTTCTGCTCTGGCTGGGCTATTCTGGCTCAATTTCAAGATGGTAGGCAGGGAAGGCAGTGACCAGACTTGAGGGTGGTGTGGGCACATGTGGCAATGCCGGTGGCCAAGCCACCTGCTCCCTCTCCTCTGGTTCCCAGACTCACAAGGGCCTCTGCTCCTTAGGACGTGAGTATGGAAGACCCTGAGACCTTGCCCTGGGAACTGGACAGGTGGCAAAGTCTGCAGTGACAAGACGATTGGGCCGTCGCTATGGTGATGGGGATGGAGGCCTTTTGCCATCAGCCTCAGTTTTCTGCATGGCAGCTCTAATGACAGGATGGTCAGCCCTGCTGAGGGCAGAGGGCGTGAGCGCAGAGGCCTGCTCCTGGTTGCCATGGTAGCGTGGGCCCTCTCAGGAGCACAGAGGCCCTGGCAGGAGAAGTCCCCACTCACACCTGGTCGGAACAGGAAGTGTTGGGCAGTGACTGAGCGGCAGGGAAGCAGGTTGGGGTGTGAGAGAAACAGTCACCTGCAGCCTAATGACTCAAAAGCTGTCCCCCAGCCACAGGAGGGGAGAGGACCTTTCTGCTGAGTCTGTCTAGAGGACACCAGGCCGTCACAGCTCAGCACAGCCTGGAGAGACAGCTGACCAGTGCTGACCAGCCCCGGAGCCCAGCGATGGTCCCACCCCTACCACACCCAGCCTGACGGGGCCTCAATGGGGAAGGGTTCCGGCTGTGGCCCGAAGAGCAGGCTCACCAGCGAGCAATGGAAAGGAGGAGACTCTGACTGAACCTGAAGCCAGACCAGCCAGCCAGGAGGTGGGCCGGATTCTCCCAGACACACAGGGCCGGCCCAGCCCTTGGTTGGCAGAAGGCTTTGGATATTTCTGCTTCGGAAACCGTTGGGGAAGTCTGAGGGGGCCCAGCTCACGTGGGCTGGCTGCTGTCCAAATGCTGGATGACAGAGCCAGGATGGAGAACGCCAAGAAGGAAAAGGTAGCTCGCCACCTTCGGTTTTCTGGAAGCGTTTATTGTATGTTCCCACAGTCAGTGGTTTGTTTAGCATGGAAAGTGTTTGCTCCTCAGAATCTGATTTTATGCACAGGCCCTTTAAGGCAGGTCTGCTGGGGAGTGAACTGTGGGACACTGACTTTGATGGGCAGAAAGGCCTCTTCCTCCTGGCAGACCGTGTCCTCTCCCCACTGCTTCAGGCTCCTGCCCTGAGACCCGGAAGTTGGCTGCCAGGAGGTCTGGGAAGTAACCTCCGTTGGGTAGAGAGTCTGGGGAGTTTAGAGCCCCAGCTGGGGGGGTCTAGGGCCTGGGGTCTTAGAGGCAGAACCAGCCTGGCTGTGGGACAATACTCAACAGACAGCCTGACAAGTCTCAGATGCCTGCACTGCCTCACAGGAATCTCCTCATAAGGACCCAGAGGGCCATTGCTCCTGGCAAGGAGCAGAGAGCAGTTGCTTTTTCCAAAACAAAGAGAAATCCAGATGATCTCTGAGCCAGCCCTGTGCCCAAGCAGTGAGCAAGGAGACAGAGCTGGTGACAGGCAGAGGGGGAACATGCCCACGCCCCTAAGCCGGGGGCGGAAGCGGAGTGGGGAAGACAGGGCAAGGGCCGGGATCCAGTCGCTTGGGCACGGTTTCCTCCTCACATGTCTTCTCCTTCTGTGAAATGACAAGGTCAGCATAAACCCTCGGCTCGTCTGCTCCTGGTGGAGCTAATGAAGTTAGGAGAAAAACAACCAGGGAGCCGTGGCTACAGGCAGCGGGACCGGCCAAGGCCCTAACCGCGTCCCATATCTGCCGTCACTGGTGTTGTGGCAGGAGTTTGGATGAGAAATCCTGCCCAGAGGGCCTGTGGGAGGCCACCTGGGAAGAAAGGAGGTGGTGTCTTTGGCAGAGGCAGAGAGATGGCTTTGGTGATGGAGGGAGGTGGGCAGTGTGTGCCAGGGAGAGCTGTGTGGGGAGCCCACCACAGCGTGCTGAGCACCCATCCTCAGACATGGGGCTGCCCACGCCCCTTCCCGTTTGTCCTGGGGGACGCAGGGCCCCACGTGGTAAACGGTTTCTGTTCCACAGGTGAAGGGTGCTGGTCCTCGTTCAGGAGCCAGGCTGGCTGCAGAGTCCTGGGGGGCTGCCAACGTCTTGTCAGGGCCAAGAGTAGAGCGAAGCACTGCCTCTGGCACACACTTAAGGGAGCACCAAAAGCACCAGTTGTCAAGATAAATAGTATTTTAATGCAAATTCTAAATAATCAAAATTAATGCAAACAACTCAGATGAACAAAATGCCAAAGTTCTAAATAGTATTAACTGGTTTTTCCGCTTGTCTCAGCCCTGTGCTGGCTGCTCTTGCAGCGCCGGTTAGCCAGGTGCCAGGCCAGACCAGGGAGGCGTGGGGCTGCCACGTGCACACCCCTCCCACGTGTCCTGGCTGGTGGAGGACCCACCTCTTATCTGGGGGCCCGGCTTGGCTTCAGGGTTGTCCTAAGGATCTGAGGTTTGGCTGCCAGGCCCACCCAGGCCCAGCTCTGCATCCCCTGGGAAGTGCTACCTCCACTCCAAGCCAGCACTTGGCCTGGAGCAGTGAGCGATGCCCTGTTCACACTTTCAAAGTTGTCCCCACAGGTCAGCCGTGCTGTACCCACCCAGGGTCCAGGAGAAGAGCATTGTGGGTGCTCAGGAGGGAACTGAAGGGCTGCTGGCTTCGCGCTTGCTGTTTCTCTGGCTCCTCTTGTCTGTCTGACCTTTTGGACCTCACCTGTGGTCATCCCTCTGTAACGTGAGGAGTGTGGCCTCAGGACCATTTTCAGTGGCTCCCCCATGTGATGTCAGCTCCTCACACAGTTATTCTAGAGCTCCAGCTCCCGCTGACGCCCCCCTCCCCTGCAGCCTGTGGCTGCCAGAACCCCACCATGGCTGGTTTGTTCTTTTGACATGGAGCCCCATCTCTTGGTGGCCACCACTCTGGGTGGCCTGAAATTGGGCTCTGGGCACCCCCTTAGAAGTTCCTGGTCTGTACTTACCCTCCGTCACCTGGGTCCTTCGGCTAGCCCGGCACTCCCCACCCCCCACCTGGAGTAGGCAGCTGTGTGTGGTGGGTTAGGGGAGCGCTTTTCAGGAAGAAAGCTGGGAAAGTCACCCTCCGGGTGTCTTAGTCTGCTCCAGCTGCCATAACAAAATACTGTGGACTGGGTGGCTTTAACAACAGACATTTATTCCTCACAGTTCTGGAGACTGGAAGTCTGAGATCAGGGTGCTGGCACGGTCCAGTGAGGTGGTGAGGACCCTCTTCCTGGCTTGCAGATGGCACCTTCCCTCTGTGTCCTCACATGGGGGGAGAGAGAGCTCTGGTCTCTTCTGCTCATGGGGGCTCCACCCTCATGACCTCATCTAACCCTAATCACCTCTCAAAGGTCCCACCTCCTAACACCACCACACTGAGGGGTGGGGCTTCAACATATGAATTTGCTGGGCACGATTCAGTCTCTAGCACAGGGTTCGGGGAGCAGCCGGGAGGAGCTGACCTTCCTGCATTGAGGCCCTCCAGCTGCCCAGGCACTTTGCCCCGCTGCAGGAGAAGGCTCAGAAGTGGGATGAAGTTGTGTCACACCAACGTGCTCGCCTGGTTTCCCTGGCAGGGCTTGTCCCAGCCAGTGTCTGGGCCCCAGCAGGAGAGAGGCCCTGCCCCCCAGGCCACTGGAGGCCGCACTACTGCCCACTCTCGATAGATGCTCAGGTCGCAAAGCTCCAGATAGGCCCCAAGCAAGTGTGGCCAGTGCGGGGAGGAGCAGATGGCCCCACTGAGTGGAGTGGTGACAAGACCCTGAGCGTGGGGGGACGAAGCTCCCTGGGGGCAGTCGGCTGTGGCCTGGTCAGGTGGGAACTCAGCCCACGTGGGGGCTGAGCTGCACCTGCCTTCGAGTGGGCCCCTCTCAGCCAGGAGCTTCTGGCTCTGAGCAGTGTCAGAGGTTGTGCCACAGCCCCTGTCCCCACTGTAGCTGATAGGAATCTGTGACAGGGCTGGGCTGGGAGGCCATGAGAGCAGAGGCTGCCTCCGGGAGAGCCACACAGGCCACGTGTGTCCCAGGCCTCTGGTCAAGGCCCCTCAGAAAGAGCATTAAAATTCCCCACCCATCCCAGGGGCCGGGAGCAGGCCCAGGGGATCTAGCTGTGGGATGCAGCATGGACCAGCGAGGCCCACGCCTGCTCCTGGGGCAGCGGGCAGAGAAGGCAGACTGCAGTGGAGGGACAGGCAGTTTCTGCAGAATTGCCCCGAAGCCACCCCAAAGCAAGAGAGGTTAGAGCTGTGTTGAAGGAAGGCCTTCCAGGGAAGGTTCTTGTGCTCCCATGCCGGGTTGGGCAGCAGCCTTTGGGTGGTAGCCCAGGCATGTTCCCCATGTCCTGACCCTGTGACAGAGGGACGGTCCTCACATAGCCCTTCCTCTCCACCCTCATCTTCCCTCCCTTTCTCATGGGGTGGCTGCTGCTTCTTGCCACCCCTCAGGAAGACGCAGTTCTCTCTCTTTCTGTCTGTCTCTGTCTTTCTATCTCTCTGTCTCTGTCTCTCTCTGCCTCTGTCTGCCTCTCTGTCTCTCTTTCTCTTTCTCTCTGTCTCTTTCTGTCTCTCTCTGTCTCTCTGTCTATCTCTCTGACTCTGTCTTTCTCTCCGCCTCTCTGTCTCTGTCTCTCTGTCCCTGTTTCTCTGGCTCTCTGTCTCTGTTTCTCTCTCTGTCTCTCTCTCTCTCTGTCTCTGTTTCTCTGTATCTCTCTCTTTGTCTCTGTCTCTCTGTATATCTCTCTGTCTCTCCCTCTCTTGGGGCTGGGTGCACACTGAGAAGAGGCCCCTTCATCATCCCCTAAGCCTGCTCCCTCCCATATCACCCCCCTCAGAGGCTGGGCCCCCCCAGGTCCCTCCCAGACTGGGATTCCCCTGGTGGCCCCTCGCCCCTGCACTCCTGCTCTTTTCAGCCCCAGGGCTCCTGCTGGGCCCCCACCCTGCTCTCCCAGGCCCCATCCCTCCTCAGGGTAAGCTTCCTGGCATCCATCACGGCCCCTGGTGGTCTGCCCACTGGCCACCTCATGCTCCATGTGTTCCATTCCTTCGTTTTTCTGGAAGGACAGCCTGTTTCCCGTGACCAGTGCGTGGCTAGGCCATCCACACAGCTGTTTGAAAGGCCACCTTGGTGGGACTAGATTCCAAGTGCACAAGCCTGATGAGGGTCCATCTTTCTGTTTGTTTCTGCTCCAGAGAATCCCTCTGTTTGGCCACCTCTCTCTCTCTTTTTTTTTTTCTTTCCTATAATTTTATTTATTTATTTTTCCCCCAAAGCCCCAGTGGATAGTTGTATGTCATAGTTGCACATCCCTCCAGTTGCTGTACGTGGGACGCGGCCTCAACATGGCTGGAGGAGCGGTGCGTCGGTGCGCGCCCAGGATCCGAACCCGGGCCACCAGCAGCGGAGCGCGCGCACCCAACCGCCAAGCCACGGGGCCGGCCCTGGCCACCTCTCTTTAAATCTGTCTCGTTGTACCCTCTCCTGCCCACCTTGCCTTTCTTGGTGAAGCTTAGGCCCGTTAGTCAAGTTTCATAAAAAGCGCTCTTGGGGTCTTAACTTGGGGAGAGATGAACCTTCTCTGCTGGAATGTGGACTTCCCCTGAGTCAGATCTTGCTTCGTGCCTTTTTGTAAAGTGTCCACATTTTATCTTTGGGGCTTGGGCTCTCCTTTCCATGAGAGTTGAGCTCCTGGCCTGGGTTTCTCTCTGACCCCTGAGAAGCCCACTCTAGCTGTCCTCCTCCTGCCACCAATGCCAGAAGGTCCTAACTGTCATCTGAGGGCAGGCAGGGCAGGCAGGGCTGGCAATCTCAGGCTCTGGCCCTCGCGCAGGTTCCCCAGAGGGGCGGTTCACCAGATAGTTGTTGGGCACATCCGTGTTTGGGCGCTGAGCTGGGTGCTGGGGGTCCCATGGGCAGCTCGGACCTAGCGGGAATTGTGTGGTGTTGACACCGAGGGAAGGTGACTTGGGGCGTAGTCCTACACCGAGGGGAGGCGACTTGGGGAGGGACACTGGAGGGAAGGCCAAAGGCCAGAAAGCAGTTGGTGTGGTGGGAAGGGGGAGGTGTGTGGCCACCATGTGAAGAACCCCTCCAGGTGGGCAGCCAGCTCCTCCTGGGCATCCAGATTCCTCAGGCCCCGGAATCATCCTGGACCTTCTCTTGAGCACCATGCATTCTCACCCACACACTTGCTCTTCATACGTCTGCCTGTCCATCTCTGCTCTGCTCCCTTTGCCGTCCCCACACCAGGCCACACCTGCCCAGCCAGGGTGGCTCCAAGTCTGTTCCCAGGGCTTGGGTGCAAGCAGGAAGAGTCTACTCGAGGCAAGGGCCCCAGTGATGGGCCCTTTCTCCCAGGTTGCCGCCAGGCCAGGTCTGCCCACTGCTCAACCACGGGCTGTTCTCAGGGATGGTTCTCGGGGGCTGTTCTGCCCCTGTTTCACAGATGAGGGCTCTGCAGACTGAAAGGCCAGGTGAGTTGCTGAGGTCACATGGGGTGAGTGGTGGAGGCCTGGATTCAGCGAGAGCATTCCTCCTTAGGTAGTGGTTTCATGAGCCCAGAGGTGGCCCTAGTGAGGGCAGAGCCCGTGCAGCTTCCTTAAGGCCCAGTGAGATCAGGACAGCTCTGGGCTTCAGGTACCTGGTCTGTAAAATGGGATAATAGCAGCATGTGCCACAGAGGATGGGCGTGGAGACCTCTCTGAGATGTAGCCAGAGGTAGATCAAATGGGGACTCTCAGGGAACCAGGAGCTCTTGAAGTGGATGCAGTCTGAGAGGACCAGGGCTCTGCGTAGAGGAACCGCCCCCCGACCCCGAGCCCTGCGAAGGGAGAGGCCAATCCGGGGGCGCTGCTCTCTGGCCAGCAGAGTCTACTCTCCGACTCCTTTTGCCCCTGCCCCTCCAAGGCATCCTGCCACAGCGTGCTCAGGGAAGCCGCACTCCGGCCCCGCCTTTTGCCTGATGATGAATGCTTGTAGATGGCTGCTGATCCACTGACCAACCCCAGCCCCACCCAGCTCGGCAGATGTCTGAACCCTGGGAGGGACCCCGGGGGTGCTGAGCAACGGTGAGCCAGCTCGGCACAGGCCCTGCAGCTCCCTAACCCCACATGGGCTCTGCTCCTCCGTACTGGGCCCACTGGGCTTGCCTACCCCTCCCTGCTGAGCTAGGCCCCTGGGGCCTGCTGTGCCGGCCACCCTGCCTGGGCAGGTCCCGGAGCGAAGGCAGGAGCCCTTCAGACCACCCCACGGGGCAGCAGCGACAGACGCGGCTGGATGTGCTTCTCTCTGTAAGGACCCAGCAGTTCCATCCCTCACCCCAGGGGAGGAGAGTGGTGGGAGAAGATAAAGAAGCCCCTCGGTAGGACTCCCCCAAAGAGCGGAACCGACCCGGGCACTGGGAGAGGAGGATCTCACCTCCACATCAGACAGCTACCCCCTCCACTAGGCTGGCCCTTCTGCTGCGGCGGCGGCTGCCAGCATTTGGGCGGCTGGACTTCAGTCTCAAACCCGTTCTTCCTGTTTCCAGCAGGGTGGCCTCTGGGAAGTTTAAAATCCCTCCAGACCTCAGTTTCCCCTTCTGTAAAGTGTCCCCCAGGGCTGCTGTGTGGAGTGTGAGCCCCCGAGTGTGCGTCTCTCCAGAGCAGCTGCACATGCACTGTGAATAGAAGCGCAAAAAGTCCTACAAGTGGACGGAGAGAGAAGGAAAGCGATGCCCCCTCCATGACACCCCTTCCAGAAGATACAGAATCCCCCCCCCCCCCCCGCATCCTGTGACATCACTTACCCACAGTCAGGCTCAGATTACACTCTCGGCACATGCCTCACATGCCCCGAGGTTCCCGCCAAGTGGCTCCCAGGTCTGGCCAGGGCCCCCGCCCTCCAGAAAGGTCCAGAGAAGCGTTGTCCCAGCTGGTGGGGGGCAGGGCCACCTTATCAGAGCACATGGGGAGAAGCTCAGTCCCACAACATAGGTCAAGGCAGGCAAGTCTAGGGGAGCACTGGCCTCCTCCGTCCCCGCCCCCAGGCTTGCCTGCAGGCCTGGTGTTCACGAATGCAAAAAGTTGTAAAGAAAAAGTCAATGAAAATGAATGATAGGTGGGTGTAGTCCATAAGAGGCCCACTGATGGGCGGTGATTTCAGTTGATTACAAATGGTGAGTGTTTCCCTAACAACACACACACAATCACATAATCACTGATGGATGCATCACTTAGAAACTATAACAATAGTGTGAACAATATTAGCAGGCAGGACCCTGGGTTTCCATGATCAAGCCTTCAATTCTGCCCACAGGGAGCTTACTGAATACTCAGTGGCACTGCAAGGGGCAGGTGCCAGCACATCCGAAAGAGCCAGCCTCCTCCCCTCCTGTGGTCCAGGCTCCTAGTGGGTAGGACACCCCTTGCTTCTGCCTGCCTGTGTTCCAGTCTGGAACCTGCTAGGCCAGCTCCCTCACAGACCCACTTTTTGCATCCTGTGGGGCCAGCAGGGCGCCAGGAGCTCCTGAGCCACCACTAGGACCTCAGGCAGGGAAGGATGGGGGAGACCCACGTGCAAGGAGCATCAAGAGCCCCCAGCCCCCGCAGCCCCAGGACTTGTGTTGTGAATGCTTCCCCAGGGAGGGGTGGCTGCCACCCTTCTACGTCCACCCTTTCACTGAGACGCCTGGGTACAGTGGGTCCCTGTGCCGACAGGGAGCTCTGCAAATGGCCTCTGGGTCCACACAGCCGGGCCTCACAAGCTTGATCTTTTTGAGAACGAAGTCCAATAGACTTTGACATACAGTGCACTAGTCAGGAGAGAAGCCCAGGACAGCAGCAGCACCAGCGTCTTTCCTCAGCTGCCGCTGGGCTGTCCGGCTCCCTCTGAACGTCAGACCTGGGCCCTGCCCACTGGAAGGAAGGTGGGTTTTCTTATATCCTTCTTTATACTTTTCTCTATCTTTTAAATTCGCACTCCTCCTCCCCAAGAGAAATGCAAACACTGTCAGCCTTCCTTGGAACCTGCAGTGCCCCTGCCCTCTGCAGTGGGCCCAGAGGTCTGCCCAGCCTCTGTCTCTGCCCTGGTTTCCTTGGGTTCTGGGAGGTGCCCGGGAGTGGGGGTTGGTGTGGTCTGGGATGTGTGCCCACGGGCTGGGACAGGAACCCGTGTCCTGGCCCCGTCCAGCACAACAGAGGTGGCTATCAGCCTGTGTCCCAGGGAGGCTGCAGCAGGTGCAGAGCTGGTGACCTGATGGTGTCCTTCCAGTTGCTCTCCTACCCGGTTTGGCCTCCTGCGTCTCCACTGCCCTATTCCTGTCCTGACCTCTGCAAGTTGCCCCATGTTCAAGACCTTAGTTATCATTGGCCCCTTCTAGTGCCTTGAGGCCTCCCAGACCCTGCCAGGTGGAGCCCACTGCCCTCTCCATCCCCTGGCCAGGTCTGTGCCCCTGGCCATTGCAGCCCCTCCTCCCCGATGAGATGAGTGAGCCCCCAGCCTCAGAGTGGACAGATGGGTTGCTATGAGTCCAGTTGCTACCGCTCGGCCTCCTTGGCCCCAAATGCTGATCACTAGTGCTGTGGGGTAGGGTGGACGTCCATGCCTGTGTTCACTGACGATGAATCCAGCTGACATAGGTCATGCCCAAGGTCACACAGGTGGGAAACTGCAGAGCTGGGAGCAGCCAGACCTCTGGACTTGGAAGAAAACCTGGGGCTCTCCCGCCTGACTGCCAGGACTTGCGATTCCCTGTTGCCACTCTGGGCCAGAGTGCCCGCTGCTCTGCGGAGGCCCCAGCGGGATTCTGAGGCTCAGAGGCCCTCATAAGGTGCTGGGGTCAGCCAGGGAGGCCTGGGGTGGGGTGATCACTTGCAGCTTGTCTGGGAAGCACAGTTATCCAGATCCACGGTTATCCACGTGGACACGTTCATGCATTTGGTAGTTGAGATAAAAATGTCAGTGCCTGTCCCTCTCTGCCTGAGTTTCTTTTAGTAGCTATAAGAAATTACCACAAACTTCATGGCTTAAAACAACATAAATTTGTTATCTTCCGTTTCTGGAGGTCAGAAGTCTGAAAGGGTCTCACAGGGCTGAAACCAAACTGACATGTCCCCAGGGCCGGTTCTTCCGGAGGCTCTGGGGGACAAGCCCGGTCCTTGCCCTTCCAGCTTCTGAAGGCCGCCTGCCTCCTTGGCTCATGGCCCCTTCCTCCATCTTCAAAGTGCATTGCTCCAACCTTTGGTTCCATGGTCACATCTCCTTCTCTGACTGACCCTGCTGCCCCCTCTTATGATGACCCTTGTGATGACATTGGACCCACCTGGAGAATCCAGGACAATCCCTCCGTCTCAGGGTCCTTCACTTAATCCATCTGCCAAGTCCCTTCTGCCACGTAAGGTTACATTTCACAGGTTCCAAGGACTAGGACGTCTTTTGACTCCCACCCTGCCCCACCCCTCCCTGGAGGCCCATCCCGGTGACCAGCGCATCCTGCTGCCCTCACACTTGGGCTCCTGGTTTTGAGGACCTTTCTTTTGAGCAGTAGATTCCCCCATCCCCCCACACCCCCACACACACCTTTAATCAAATTCTGACACTGAAATCTTATAAAGCAGACCTCACAGAGTTACCCTGCTTCTGGAGAGCAGTGAGGGTGAAGGAGACCCATGCAAGCACACAGCCTGTGCTTCCTATGCTCAGAAGCTGGTGCTGGTCTCCTGCAGGGCCCAGTGGAGGACAGGTAGGCCATGGGCAGGAGGGGCTGGGGGTCCACAAACAGCAGAAGGAAGGGACAGAGAAGCAGCACAGGTGCTCATGGGCACAAGTGCATCTTGCCAAGTTGGGATGGGTACACAGCCTGGCCTTCCTTTCCAATCCTATCTTTCCAGGTGGGCTGGCCAGGAAGGCCAGCAGGAAGGCAGGCTCTCCAGGGGCCTATGGAGGAAGCAGCCTGGACAGTGTTTGCCTGTGGGAAGAGCACCCAGGAGTGGACAGGTCGGGTCATGAGGCCCTACAGTGCAGGAGAGAACCGCTTACTGGGCGGGGGTCAGCGAGGACGGATGCTTCTGGTCTGTGAGGGTAAAGGGACAGCACTGCCAGCGATGGCTGGGAAGGCACCTCGTTTCCCCCTGTCCATGGCCACAGCCATGGCCAAGTGCTCTGCTTGTGCCTAAGAGGAGGCCCTCGAGGTGTCAGCCTTCCCTCTAAGGTAGCCCCACAGTCTACACAGCACTGTCCCAGGGAAATGCAGTGTTTTCTAGTAGCCAAGTTAAAAAAGTAAAAAGAAATAGGGAGATTCATTTTCATAATACTTTATTTAACCCACTATATCCGGAATATTATCATTTAAACATGTAATCCACATAAAAATTGTTAATGAGATATTTGACACGCTGCTGTTCATATTGCCTTCCAAAGTGGGGTGTATTTTACATGTACAGCATATCCCAGTTAGGACTCGCCGCATTTCAAGTGCCCAAGAGCCACAGGTAGCCAGTGGCTACCACGCTGGACAGCGAGGTTCACAGCGCCTCTGACAGGTGGTCACCAGGGATTTATCAGGCATGTCTGGCAGGAAGCAAAGCAAACACAATGGGACCTGGGGGAGCAAAGAGGGGGCTGCACCGGCTGATGGGACCCAGCTCAGTGTGCTGAGCTCAGGGCAGCTTCGGGGAGCAGGATCTGAGACTTAAAGGCAGCTGATGCCCCTCCATCCGGCTCTCTCTGGGGCCGGCCTCACTCTACCCCACTGATGATGGGCGGGGACATGGTCGTGGAGCTCCAGGCTCACAGCCTCACAACTTACAACCAGAAAGAAAGGAGAGCCCCTCCATGAGTTGTAGCCAGATGCATCCCCTCGCAGGACTCAGGGTTGTGCTGGGGCCACACACTGCAGATCCACAGGGCGTGCTCTGTCCAGCCCAACCAGAGGCACTGGCTGCCCGTGGTGCTAGAATCAACTGCCCTCAGGAGTCAGAGGGCTGGTTGGGGAGACAGACCAAGGGTCCTGGTGTGGGCACACCTGGCCCAAACCTCCTGTACACCTGTCCTCAGAGCAACATGGCCCCAGGGCAGCCCCGCTCGACTCTCTGAGCAGAGTCACCTCTGCTTCAACTCCCACTTCCATGCCTGCTCTCTGCTCTGGAGCAAGGCCATCTGTCTGTCCTGCTAAGGCCATCCTTACTATGTTCTCCTGTGGGCAGCTGGCCCTGAGCAGCCCTTCTGCCCTCCTGTCCTCACCCCTACACCCAACTCTGCTGGCCACCCCACTCCAGGTCCTGCCCTTCTAAGTCTTTCTCGGTGCTTCCAGAGTGAGCTAGCTCAGTGCAGATCCAGGCGTGTCTCCCCCCACAGACCTTCCCATGACCTCCGCGCAGAGCCAAACCCTCAGAGGGCAGCTGGGAGATGCGAGGTCAGCCCACATCCTAGCCTCCCAGCCTGACATCGCTGCCACACTCTGGCCACCCCAGACTCAGTACTCTTCACTGCATCCTCTGTCCAGCTCCTTGGGCTTGGCTGTGTTTGGTGCCCTGCCTCAAAATCCCCTCCATGTCTTCATCACCAGACTCTCAGTGTGGGACCAAGCTTGGGGGAGGCCAGAGGGAGAAAAGGAAACAGAGGGAGGTCAGGCAGGACACTGCCCATCCTTGGCCTCCTGGCCTCCTGGCCTCCTGGCCTCCTGGCCTCCTGGCCTCCTGACCTCCTGGCCTCCTGGACTCCTGGTCTCCTGGCCTCCTGACCTCCTGGTCTCCTGGACTCCTGGTCTCCTAACCTAACCCTAGAGGTATTTGATCAGGGAGTTACATTGCTCAATTCATGCTTTTCAAAGGTCACTCTGGGTGGTAAGTGGAGAAGAGATTGCAGGGGGCAAGAATGGAAACAGAACGACCCAGGGCTGTTACCATGATCGAATTGTGAGAAGGTGGTGTTTCAGGTCGGTGGGGTTAGGGAGAAACAGAACCCACTCCAGGAATTCCAAGCAGGAAGGATTTGATACAGAGAATTGGGTGCTGATAAAGCCATCTAGAGGGCTTAGGGAGCAGAGCCAGGGGCCACACTGGACCTGGGCTCCATTGCCACTCCCTGCAGTACAATCCCAGGGCCAGCCAGCTGCCGCGGCCTCACCGTCTTCACACTCATGAGGCTGGGTCATGGGTCCCACACTGCCAACGCTCGTGTTGGTCAAAGCTTGCAGGTCATCCACCACAGACTTCCAAATATCACAGGAATGTGGCCTATGGTCGACCCAAGACGCTTCAGAAGCCTGGTTGCAAGGGATCCTGGGAAATGTAGTTTTCACTCTTCCAGCCCTGTGTTCTATGGGACAGAGAGGGGGTAGAAATGGATGCCCAGTGCAAATAAATGACCCCAGCACAGAGGAAAGTAGAAAAATGTCGGTTGGACACCAAATGGAGTTGTCAAGGAGGTAGATGGTGCCCTGGTTTGGGGCTCAGTGGAGAGGTCAGGGCTGGTGTCCCCAACCTAACAGATGCTGTGGAATTAGTAAGAGTGCCTAAGGAGTGGATGTAGATGAGGAGAGCAGAGCGTCGGGCCTGGAGTGTCAGGGCCCTCCTAAGGGAGCTGGTTGCTTCCTCCTCTGTGCTTCTAGAGCTCTTGGCTATAGATTCAGTGTTTGCATTTTCCTGTTCCTAAAAAATTATGAGTGCCTGCAGAGCTCTTAGTGACCGTGGGTCCTTGTAAGTCCTCAATAAGTGTTTTTGGATGAATGAGTAAATGAATGATGAATGAACAAATGTCATGCAATATGCCTTGGGAGCACCATAGAAACAAAAGCTATACCCTGTGTTGTTATAGGATGTTCCAGCCTAGTGGGAGAGCCAGACAAACATGCAATTACAGAATCCCCTGTTCTACCAATGCAAGAATTCTAGTTAAAAAGACAAAACTTATAAAAATAGGCAAGAATGACTGAATGTTGTAATTATTGATCTTGGGTGATGGATACATATTGGGGTTCAAAATACTATTCTCTCTACTTTTGTATATGTTTGAAATTCTCTATTACAAAAGGTTTTTAAGCATAAAAGAAAAGAAAGAAAAAGAAAATGAGGCTAATTTGACACAAATTACTCCCCGTGAGCCCTCATCAGCTCCTGGAGTCTCCTTACACGTGCGCTCTTAAGCTAGAGTGCAGTTTACAATGTCTCTCACCTGGTAAGACCTGGGCATCTCCCCCTCTGGTGGGAGCTTGCTGTGGATAACGGGACTGTCAGCCTTGCTAGTGAACAATTAGAAAAATGGTGGTGCACAGATGCAAACGCAGAATTCTCTGCCCTCCGAGGCTTTGGCCCAGGGGGCAGGGCTGTGAGGCTGATCTCAAGTGAAGACTCGGTCTTTGGCAAACAGGTATCTTCTGCTATCTGAACATTCACTGTCTGAATAGTCACTCTAATGACTTGCAGAATTGTTTACCCAAAATTCACTACCCAGATGGAAAATGAGTATAATGAATCAATGTGTAAGTTGCAGCTGAGTCCTGGGAGAAGATGTGGGTATCATATCTTTGCTGTTCTACCAAGAGGGCCTTGTCCCATGTTGTTGTCTGCATGTCATGCGGCTGCTACCAGGCCTGGTGCTGTACGAAAGGGAGAAATAATTTCTATCTGTTTTAGGTCAGGTTCCCAAGATGTGGCGCCTGAGATTGGATTCCTGGGAAAGTGACTTATTGAGGGAGTGCTCTCAGCAGAACCTGAAAGGAAGTGAGGGGAACAGAATGGAGAGGGAAGAAACCAGGCAAAGATGTGGGTTCAGCTTAAGTGAAGCCTCAGCCTGACCTCACAGGGAGCTCTGAAGTGTGAGGAACATTGCGGAGTTGTCCTTCTTTGAGGAAAAAGGCTAGCCTTTCATACCCCTGTCACAGAGTCGTTGGCTGAGGGCCACAGGGGAGGGATAATCTTCCAAGCATTTCCAGGAAACTCTCAGGAGAAGGGTGTAGCTATGAGCGGCTTGCAGCCGCCACTCACAACGGACAGGGGCTGGATGTGCCAGGCCAGTAGGGTGGGCCACCAATGGCATATGCTACAGCCTGCCCCTTGCATGACCCAGATCCGTTCTCCTCTCACATTAAGTTCACTCCATCCAGGCACAGCTTCCTCAGGATCTGAGGAGACTTACAATTGGATGTTTAGTGAGAGGAACTATAGTTCCCACTTCTGCAGACGGTCTTAAGATTATACATGATACTCATCCCCTCCCTCCCCCATCCATTCTAGAGCCCCTCCTCTTTGGCTGACACTGCTGGTCAAGGTGGCTCATCTGGAGGGGCGACCTGGACCCTCAGCCCGAAGTCTGCATCCTGCCTTCCCTTATCAGGCTGTGGTTGCTGCATGATGTCTATTTACAGTCACAACTGGGCACGAGAGTACTAGACATGCCCCAGCAGATCATCTGAGTGGAAAACATGTGCTGTCTTGCTCCATCGTGTAGCAGTAGTCCTGTCTCCCTGGGATGACAAGGGTCAATGGTCACCCGGTCACACATGCTCCTTGTGCCAGGATGGTCATAACTTTCTCTGCCTGCCTGGCTACTGGCACAAGGAGCACGGCATGACCAGATGGCAATTGTAGCTGTAAGTTTAGTGGGACTCTCCCTGTATCCCCTAGTGGAAGCATCCCTCCTCTGAGAACCAGGACCTCTAGAGCCACAAAACCTAAGGTTGCGGGTAGAGGAAGAACAAGTTCCCCAACTGGGTCATTGGGAGTGATGAAGAGCCCTTCGTTCCCAGACCCACGTATTTTACCTTCTAGGGACACAGTATCATCCCATGGCCATTGGAGTGTATATTGCCCCCTGGAGGACATTGGTCCCTTCTGTAGGGGGTCATCTTCCAGCCGACAGCTCAGCTGTGCCTTCAAGAGGCTGTTCCACCACTCCATTAGGCTGGCAGCTTCCAGGTGGTAGGACTAGTGGATCCTATGTTCATATGCTAACTGCCAAGCCTCCTTTGCCGTGAAGTGGGTCCTTTGTCTGCAGTAAAGTTGTGTGGGATTTCATATCAGTAGATCAGACATTCTGTGATTCCTCAGTTAGTGGGACTGGCTGAGACACTGAAGGTAGGGAAGTCAATCCGTACCTGGAATATAAGATGAGTCATTGCCCTTCCAATGTGGAAAGGGTCTAGTGTCATCAACTTGTCACCGAGTAGTGTCTGGTTGGTCTCCTGGAGGAATGATGTCGTACCAGGGGTTCAGTATTGGTCTCTGAGGCTGGCAGGTCATACGTTTGACAGCAGCAAAAGCTAGGTCAGCCTCGGTGAGAGGGGCCTGTGCTTTGGGGCAGGTGCACAGCTTGTGTCTCTGCCACTGTGGTTATTGCGTATGAGGACATTGTGTCAACGCTGAGCTGACATCAGGGGCCGCCTGGTCTTCCCTCTTCTGTAGCAGATGGTTCTGGCAGTCATTAACCCCTCAAACTCGTGCCCATGCATGGAGATTTATCGGCACACCTCTTCCCATACCGCTCCTTTCCCCAGGCCTCTAATCTTGCTCCTTCCGGCTGCTGAACAACCAGCTGAGCTGTTTACCATGCCCATGGGTCCGTGTGTATCTTTACCTTGGGCCACTTCTCTCTCCACACAAAGTGAATAACTGGGTGCACTGCCCCACAGTCTGACTATTGAGAGGATCTCTCCTCACCATGGTCTTTTAGAGCCGCCCCTGAATGGGGCTGTAGCGCAGCAGAAGGCCATTTCCAGCTTGCACCAACACGCCAGACTGACCTGTCCATGACCCAAGCATGGGTGGGTTTTTGCCCTCCTCCAGCAGCTAGGCACAGGGAAGCTCCCACCATGAGGCCATAAGTGTATGAGCTGAGGGAGACGCACAGGGGCGTCAGTGCAAGAGTGGTAGGTGACAGGCAGATCTGGACCACCTGTTCCTGCAGCTGACCTGTGCCCTCTGGACCTGCTTGAGCCTAATTCTAGACATACCACTTCAGTCTTATGGTAGATGGCTGCCAGGCCTGCCTGATCTCATGACTTAGTGGATCTGATAACACCCAGCTCATGATGGGCGGTTCTGGCCACATGGTCACTCGATGTCCCATGGTCAGATACTCTGTCTCTACCAGGGCCCAGTGACATGCCACGAGCTGCTTTTCAAGTGGTGTTTGGTTCTCTGTCTCAGAGGGCAAGACCCTGGTCCAGAGCCCTCAGGTCTGATCTATGACTCTCCTCTTGGGGTTTCCACATTCCACACAGTGTAAAACCTTGAGTATCAGGGCTGCCAGGTCACATGGCCTGAGGGTCAGGGCTGATCGTGGCACCATCCTGACCAGCTGCAGAGCCCTTTCTTTCTCTGGCTCTACTTAAACTATCAGCCTTCTGTTTCATCCAATAAATAGGGTGGAGCAGTGTTACCAAGTGCGGAATATGCTGCCTCCAAAATCTGAAAAGGCCTTTCAAGCATCATGCACCTTCCTTAGTGATGAGAGAAACAAGGTACAATCATTTCTTACTTACTTTAAAGCAATTGTCCTGGCATGTCCCAGACCACTAGGCCCTACCAACTTCACTGATGTTTAGGCCCTGAACCTTTTCTAGAGTGTGTGTGTCTCACCAGGACACCCAGAGCACTTGCCCCTTCTTGCCTCAATAGGTCCAACTAGCATGATGGCATCAACATAGGGAACCAATGTAATGTTCTGTGGAATGTCTAGATGGTCCAGGTCCCTTGGGACTGCATTGGGCAGAGAGGGAGAGAATCACATCCTGTCGCAGCAAGACTGTGAATATATACTATTGTCCATCTCATGTGAACGCAAACTGCTTCCACACTTCCTTCCTGGGTGGTATTGAAAAAATGAATGTCTCGGTCAGCTCAGGCTTCCATAACAAACGCCATGGACTGCGCAGCTTAGACAACACGTATTTGTCACAGCTGTGGGAGGTGGAAGTGTGAGATCAGGGTACCCGCGTGGTGGGCTTCTGGTGAGAGCCTTCATCCTGGCTTGCAAATGGCCACCTTCTTGCTGTGTCCTCACGTGGTAGGGAGTGAGTGAGCTCCTGTCTCTTCCTCTTCTTATAAGGACACTAATCTCATCATGGGAGCCCACCCTCTTGACCTTATCTAACCCTAATTACCTCTCAAAGGCCCCATCTCTAAATACCATCACATTGGGGGTTAGGGCTTCAACATATGAAATTTGGGGGGACACATTCAGTCCACAACAATAAATTTGCCAGATCAGTAGCCGCCTAATATGTAGCTACTATAAACAACGCTAATCTGCTCTAGAAAAGATACTACATCCAGCCCATCAACTGCAATTGGGTCTACTCTGTGGCTGAATTTGTGATAGTCCACTGTCATCTGTCCTGATCCAGTCCATTTTTTACAGGGATCGGACGGCAGAATTTAATGATGATATGAAGTGACCCACTGCCCTGCACCCTCTGAGTCTTAAAAATGGCAGTAATTTCTGCCATCTCCCCGGAACTAGATGCTTTTCTCTGGCTAGTGTGTGTGTGTGGCAGTTTCAGGGGCCTGCACTTGGCCTTTCCTATTTCCAATGTTCTTAGTCTATAGGTCAAGGAACCACTGTGAGGGTTATTCCAATAGCTAAGGAAATCCATTCCAATCATATGTTCAAGACCCAGGCAGGTGACCACTGAGTGGATCCATGGAACTAGTGGATCCCATGTGAGACAGACCAGGGCCAGAGTATTATACACACTTGCTGTGGTCTTACAGGGTCCTTCCTCATGGGGACTCAGTCCCTCTTTCAATCAATGGGTTCTGGACCTGAGAACTGGCTCAGGTTTGGAAACTATGCCTTTCCATTGTAACTCTCCTTTGGGGCAGCTGACCTCAGCCTTCTGCTCATCCTTTCCTGGACCTAAGAATACAGCACTCTGTTGGCCTTTTTCTTAGATCCCCGTAGGCCAACCCCTCTGGTTGTTGGTCTGACTTTGCTGCCCAGTATGGTGATTATTCCCACTTTGCTTCTGGTCTCTGCCATTAAGGGATCTGTCATCCTCACTGCTGTTAGAGAGCAGTTCTGAAGCAGCATCGCCTCCCGTCAGCCCTGGTCCATAGAGGACAGCACCCGCTGAGCCTCTCAGTTGGCATCCCCCCACCAGCATGTCCCCTACAGCCTTGGCAAACAGAGTGTCATCCCTGCCTTCCCCAGGAGCGTGGCAAGCGTGTGGGTTTTCCAATCTTACAGAGCAGATCAGTGTTATTATACTCATTTCTTTTATCCTTTTGATCACTTCCTCCATGGTCTGCCATATCAACTCAAGCATCTCTACTTCATCTAATGTGGGTCATTGCTTTTTCCAAGCTTCCAAGAGCCACCCCAGCAATGTAATGGAACCATCTCTTGGGACCCTTGCCAGGGTGTTAAATCCTGTGTGATGGAAAGATGCCTCCACATCAGCAAATTCTCCCTCCTCCTGCTTATTGTCTACCTCCCTTGATCCAGCACCGCAGGATCAAGTCTCCCCCTTCCTGCCAGTACATGTTAGCCAGGGCCTGCAGCTCCTCTGGCATATCATTCTCTTCCTTCCTTAGTGGGTCCAGTGCTTCTCCAATTGGGCCATGCTGAGATTCGACCTTAGTTGTTGTAGCCAGGAGGAGAGGCAGAGGCAGAAGTAGGTCCCAAGAAAGGCATGTATTATCTCTTTGAGACTTCTGTATGGTCTTCCATTGAGAGAAGCCGCCTTCTTACAGCAAGGCTCTTCTGTAAGCCCAGAAGGTTCATGGGAATCTGGGCATTCTCAAGCACGTCTACTCACATGATCAGAAAGCCAATCACACGCATCTCTTTCCAATCCCTCCTCCAGTGATGCCATGTTGGCAGCTTAAAATCGGCCTTGTGGTGGGGGGGGTGGTAATTGCACTATGAAAATCAGAAAACGCTACAAGCCAGGACCTCTGCCATCCCTGAGAGCTGGTTGTTACCCACTTGCCACTACACATACACATACTCCTTCATCGAGCCTGACTGGTCCTCTCTGAAATCGTGTTCCCGCCCTACAAGTAAGTCCTGGCCTGGTCTCCAGCTCTGTCGGCCTCTGGCTGCGGGATGCCAGTACTGCCAGAGAGACCCTCCCTCTCTCATGCTTTGCTTTAAATCGAGAGATCCAAGCTTGCCATTTTCTCTTTTCAGTACATCGAGCCACTTACCAATAGCCATTGAGTTGCACAGTCCTTATGGCTGAAATCTCCCAGAGCCATCAGGGCCAGACATGGCATGGGCGGGGTCTCCCCTTCCACCAGTACCCGCCCCCGGTGGGAATCAGTGATGGACTGCCACAGCAGTCCAGGGGCTACCCGTACTGCTTCTACCAGCAGTGAAGCATCCTCTTGTCATCCCACTGCAAGTGACCCAGCTCCAGAGCCCTACCTGGTTTCTAGGACCTGATGTCTAGGACTAGCCCTGGCACCAACTGTCTCAGATTCTTGGAGGCAGGTCCCAGGGGGCCTGTGACGAGGATTCTGGTGCCTGTGATTTAGTGATGGAACGCTTTCAGATGAGGCCTGCTGAGAGTAAGGGGCTGGATAAGGGAGTAGAGGCAGATTCAGATACGGCAGAAGTCAGCCCCAGTCTGATCCCCGAGGGAGCTCCAGAGCATGAACGGTTCCGGGAGTTGTCTCCTGAGGCGGGCAGCCTGTGCACTCCTGTACCAGTCAGTACTGGCTGGGGACCCTGGCCAGAGGGCTAGGGCTGCCAGACTTAGCAAACAAAAATTCAGAATGCCCAGTTAAATTTGAATTTCAGATAAACAACAAATGAATTTTTAATATATGTCCCAAATATTGCAGACATACGTATTTTCTCTGCCAATCCTGCATAACCTCCCAGGTATTTCTGGGTGGGGTGACTTAGTAGATTGAAAGCACATCTCAGGAGAAGGGTCCAGCTGTGAGCTATTGGCAGCCAGCCTGAGCAGCTGGGGGGAGGTGCAGCGCCCAGCAAAGGGGATCTTGGCAGGTAACACCATCTGTTACAGGATATGACGTGAACAGGATCCCTGTGTACTCCATACAAACAGAGCCACTGTTGAGTTTTTTAAGGGTTAAATAATTAGGTAGTTGGTCTTTTAAATGCTTTACATTGTGCACAAATCCTTGGTGGATTGCTCTATATACAGAGAGTTTCAGTGATATTTGGAAGGGCATCGTTACCTTGTTCATTTCAAACAAGGAGTGCAGGCTCCTGCTATTGTAAATTAGTTCTCCAGCACGTTTTCAAAGTGACTGCAAAGGTCAGGAGTGTAGTCAGGAAATCCGTGTGGCTAGTTGGACATTAACCCTGGAGTAAGTCGGAGGGTAGAAAAGAGTGTTTGCTTCAATCTGGCCCTGCCCAGTCTGCAGTCTGCAGTCCACATGGCCAGAGCCCACAGCCTGCTGTCACATGGCCCCGCCCTGCAAGAATGCAGCCACTCAGAGGTGGCCCAAGTGAGTCAGAGGATCAGATCCCACGAGGCTGGGGCGGGGGCTGCTCTGCTCAACTCCTCCACTTGTTTTCATTGGAGAGCCAATTGTTAACTATTTCCCAGCACAGCACTGGGTTGCCATCACCTTGAGGGGAAACGAAGTCCAGCTCCTGGCTCACTTCCCGGGGCCTTTCCTGAGCCCACCCTGTTGAACATAACCACCAATTTGTGTCCCACTGTGTCTTGCTCCTACCTCTTGAGAGCATTCTCACGTGAAGCAGAGCCGAATGACTTGTCAGCCCCCCACTGTGGCAGTTAGGGCCCTTTAGGTGCGGGGCTCAGACACCCACTAACACCGAGGTCATCAGTAGGTTCATAATCTCACATAATACGTAGTCCAGAGCAGGTGTTTCCCAGCCCAACACAATGACACCCTGATGTCAGGCTCTGGGACAACTCCGCTGACTCTCTTGGCCTCCCCTCATGGCTGCAAGGTGCATTCACAGCACAAGTGGTACCAACAGGCCCAACGATGCTCCGAAAGCAAGAGGGGTGGGGCTTCTGCCACCGTTTGTTCCCCAGAGGCCTCCCTCCTGGCGTCTCACAGAAGAGGGTAGGTGACCGTGAGCGGGTTAAGCCAGGTGGGTCTGCCTCCAGTGCTGGGTGCGTTGCTATCTGATCCCCAAACAAAAGGGAGGCTTTGTGAGCAAGAAGGAAGGGAACCAGCTGTGGGTAGCAAGAAACAGTGTCTGCCCACACCTCTAGGAGCACGTGCAGCCCAGCGCACAGCCCAGGAGCAGGCCACCCACCTGGCCAGCACACGGTCCGACACTGGGCTGATGACACCAGACCTGGTCGCGGTGGCGGCTCCCAGGCTGCTCTAGCCTCTGGATTTAGGGCAGCTGCTGAGCAATGAGAACCCACGATGGGCTGGGGCGTCCTGGCACTGGGGCTCAGGATAGATGGGTCCTGCTCTCCTGGGCGCTACATCGTACGGAGCAAAGACGATAGACCGCGAGATGGGTTCTGATAGTGATGTCCTCCAAGTGACATTTGCTGAGACCTGGAGAAGAAGGGAAAGCCAGGCACAGACAGGTGTCGTGCTAGACGACTCTGCTTTCATGGCATTTACTTCCCCACCAGCGGACCCAGACAGCTCCGGCTTTGACAACCCTGGACTGGGAGGAAGCTGGAGGTCTGGGGTGCTGGACGGGGCAGGGAGCCCTGGCTCTCCTGGACCCTCTTGGGCCCAGATCTGTCATCCTAGTAACAACAAAAAATCTTGTTGGAATGGTGGGTTTTCTCAGGTATAGGGCCACGGTTCTGCGGGAGGATGGCATCTCACCCCTTTTTATAGGCGCACAAACTGAGGCTTCAAAGGAATGAATCACCTCCTGGGCTGTGCGCTGGCAGCTAGCAAGAGGCCACCAGCCTCCATTTCCTGCTCCAAGTGCCATGAGGGAGCTGGAACCCCGTGTCCTGGATCCTGGGTTCTCAAAGGGAGAGACCTGCTGCTGGAGGGGAGCTTGGAGGACGGCAGCAGCTCTCTTTGTACCTCTCCTTTGGACTCCTGACTCTCTCCAACCTCACTGGATACTCTACTTTTTAAAATTAAGGTATAATATGCATCCAATAAAATTCACCTTTTTAAGTGTGCAGTTTGATGAGTTTTGTCAAATGTATACCTTTATGTAATCGCCATCACCATCAAGATACAGAATCTTCCCATCACCCCAAAAATTCCCGCAGTCCTGCCTCTTTGCTGTCAATCACCTTTCCCACTCCCAGACCCTGAAAACCAGAGGGCTGTTTCATGGCCTTTGGTTTTCCCTTTTCAATACAAATGGAACCGTTGAGAGTACAGTCTTTTGTGCTTCTCTTCTTCACCTAGCACACTGCTGTGCATCTGTCCGCAGTACATCAATCCTTCCTATCTCTTCGTTGCTGAGTCGTGTTCCATTGCAGGGAAGTGCTATGGCCTGCTGGTCTAGTCATTCATTCAGCAGCTAACAGGCATTAGGGGGGGCTCCAGGTTTGGTTATACTGAATAAAGCTTCTGTGAACATTCAGGTACAGATCTTTGTGTAGATTTACATTTTCATTTTGTGGGGATAAATATCTAGGAGTGGTGTCATGTGGTAAATGTATGTTTCACCTTAGAAAAAACTGCCAAACTGTTTTCCCTGGTGGGCTGTACCAGCTGCACTCCCACCAGCAGTGTTCCAGGGTCCCAGTTGCTGCATATCCCCCCAACTCTTGGTTTTGTCCATCTTTTAAATTTTAGCCATTCTGGTGGGTGTACAGCAGTGTCGTTGTGGTTTTAATTTGCATGTTACGGACTGACTAATGATGGACATATTTTCATCTGCTTATTGGGCATTCTTTGGTGAGGTTTTAGAAATTGAGTTGTTGTCTTCGTATTGAGTTGTAAGAGTTCTTTATATATTCTGGATACAACACATTTTATCAGAAATGGTTCTGCCAAGAGGTGAGAGTAACTCTACAGGGATCCTACGGGGGACCTGGAAATATGTTTCTATGAACTGTGTTCACAGCCCTCTGCTCTCACCACCTACACCCTGGCCATCACCATCACCATCACCATCACCATCACCACGGCCTTCCCATGATGATGTCCAAGCTTGTGTGCCCCTTCCTCCAGAAGCAGGATAGCTCAGGGACCAAGAGTGGGCCCTGGAGGCAGAATGCCTGGGTTTGAGCCTCGTGTTTGCAGGGTGATGGGGGTAAGTAACTTACCTCTCTGTGGCTCAATGACTGTGCCTGGCCCAGCACATACACGGCCATTATTATTATTATTATTATTATTATTATTATTATTATCCCCAGCCCCATCCACACTGAGCAACGCCAGATAATCTCCTTTCCTCCTGTGCCTCTGCTGTCATGAACCATACGGCCGTCCACTGTCTGCAGGATTCAGTTGAACACTTGGTTGTGTCCCCACTTTGGCTCCCTCACAGCCAGTCCCTGCCTGCAAAACAAGCTTTGTCCACTTATTGTCTCATTAAATAAGCATTTATTAAGACTTTTATGGGCCAGACAGTGCACTGTACATCTCCATATCCATAGTCTTTAAAAGACTAGCTAGGTCTGGTATTCTTGTTAGGGGAAGGTTTTTGACATTAACATTTCTTCTATTCTTCTCCATCTGCTCAGATCTTTCTATGTCTTTCTGAGTCTTCCTGAAAATGGAAAATCATCCATTTTCTCTAGATTTTTTAAATGTATTGAAGCAAATCTCATGCATAACTCCGATAAGATTTTTCAGGCTCCTCTTTTTCTGTGATTATGTCCCTTTCTTACCCCTGAACTTGTTCATTGGTGTCTTACCCCTGATCAGATTGCCACATGTATGCTATGTTACTGGTCTTTTTAAAGAACTGGTTTGGGTTTGTTAATCAAGTTGGCTGTGGTTTCGTTTGTGTGCTTTCTGTGTGGCTCGTTTCTGCTTTTCTCATAATTGCTCCCTTTGTCCTCCTCCTCTTTGGGCTCACTTCATCTTCTGGGTGTTGGGTTTAGCATCTGAGAGGAACGCTCTGCACATTGATTTCCCATCCGTCTTTCGTAAGTGCATTCAGGGTGTGAATGTCCCTTTGCGTGCTGCTGTGCTAGAAGCTGTACTTTTTACACCCCGCACTCTCGTGGTTACTCATGTGTGAAGGGTCTGTAACAGCTCAGATACCTGTTTAGCCTGATGCCATTTACAACAGCCACATTTACTGGGTGTGCCCTCCCTGCACGTTAAGTTCAAGCCATGCTAACTATCTGTTTCTCCAAACGCCTCTGATGTTGTCCTGCTGGCCCCTCTATCTGGAATGTCCTTCTCTAACCGGCCACTTCCCTCTCAGGCATCAAGGGCTACAGGAAGGAGTCTTGAGAAACCTTGTCCTGGCCTCCAGAAAACACCCATCAGTCTCTTCCATGTTCCTCAAAGACCCTGTAGCTTTGCCAGGATCAGTTTGTGTTAGTTATTTGCTTGTCTCTTCTGCTAGATTGCAAGCTCCTTGAGAACTAAAAACTACTCACTTTCATAACCTCAGACTGGGCACAAATTAGGTACTCAGTAAATGTCAAATAAATGAGTGATCCAAACCCCCTTCCAACCTCTAGTTTTGGTCATTGATGCCATCATTCTGAGTATTAAGTAAGGCACACTTAATTGCTGTGACCAATACAACAAAATACGAAATGGGTCTACATAGTAGAACTGTATTTCTTGCTCATATAATAGTCAAACACAGGTGTGAGCTGGCTGGGAGGTCCTCTTCCACACAGTAATCTAGAAATCTAGGCATCTTACATTTCATGGCTCCACTCACCTCCTAAAGCCTCGCCTCCTCTGTGTGTAGCCCACAGAAAGGTGAGAAAGAACCTAGAAGAGACGCTCCCTTCTTAAAAGCCTGGACCTGGAAATGGCATGCGTCATTTCAGCTCCAATTCCACAGATATGTCTCACTACAAGGGAGGCTGAGAGTCTTGAGCAGCCGGCCAGCCACACACCTGGCACTGCTATCACAGTGGACAAAGAGGATGTGCATTTTGGCCCATAACTGGCAATCTCTGCCACAGTCCACTCCTCTGGCCACCACATGTCCACGTGCACCTTTCTTCTGACACATAGAATGCATCTGTGGTGGTCATCCTTCCCCAGATGTGATGACCCAAGTTCCCAGGCAGTCCCTGTAGCCAGGCAGAGCCATCTCGACCAGGCGCAGGTAACGCTGTGTGTGGTCCTGCAGTCGGGGACCTGAAGAAGAGTCACCTGTCCATCTTTCCTCACTCACGGATCAGGGGAGGGATTGGGAAGACCTTGCCCTGGCGGGCACATGTTCCTCTGATGGACTCCAGCTCTGCCCTCCAGGGGAGACTCTGGGCTCCAGGCCCCACCCTTCGGGAGACTTCTTTGACCACCATGCTCCAGGGTAAAACCCTTCACAGCCTACTTCCTGATGATAAAGTTTGGTGGCCCAAGGGTTATTGTATGGCTTGAACAATCAAAGGCTTTTTCAGGCCAAGCTTGTGGGGTTTTACAATTCCTCAAAAACTTAGTCGGCATCTCATCTATTTGCTCACAGGCAAATAGTGCTAGTAACTACAACCAAGTTCTCTTGCAGACATGGTTTTTATATCTACTTTATTTCTTTCTTCTTAGGCCCCATCCCCCTCTTAGCTTAGTGGCCGGGGCCGTGAGGCATCTGAGAAACACAGGTCACAGTAAGAAGACCCCACCGTCAAAGTAATCTTTGCCACATGGCTGAGTCGTTTTGTTTAGTGAGAAGACTGAACGGGCCTTCTCAAAACCTTCTTTAGGCTTATCTCCAATCTAGGGGGAATCCAGAAGTAGTTAAGTTCCCTAACCCTGTTCAGAGTCCATATCACATCCACATAGTGTCTAGAACTGTGCAAGGCACCTGCTGGCAAATATTGTTGAATGAATGAATGAATATACAAATGTGATTGAGTGGCGATTCCATTTGGGAAAGTAAAAATCTTGCTTTTACTATAAAAATAGACCAGCTTGTTCGTCAGTCTCTCTCTCTTTTTTTTTTTTTTTCTGTGAGGAAGATGAGCCCTGAGCTAACATCCATGCTAATCCTCCTCTTTTTGCTGAGGAAGACCAGCGCTGAGCTAACATCTATTGCCAATCCTCCTCCTTTTTTTTCCCACAAAGCCCCAGTAGATAGTTGTATGTCATAGTTGCACATCCTTCTAGTTGCTGTACGTGGGACAAGGCCTCAGCATGGCCGGAGAAGCAGTGCATCAGTGTGCGCCCGGAATCCGAACCTGGGCTGCCAGTAGCGGAGCGCGTGCACTTAACTGCTAAGCCACGGGGCCGGCCCCAGTCTCTCTTTTTTTATTGTGGTAAAATATGTAAAGCATAAAATTTGCCATTTTAACCATTTTTTAACTGTACAATTCAGTGGCATTAATTATATTCACAATATTGTGCAACTGTCACTTTTTCATCATCCCAGTCAGAAACTCAGTAATTCTCCATTCCTCCCCCTATTCCCCTAATAGCTACTATTCAACTTTCTGTCTTTATGAATTTGCCTATTTTTATATTTTATATAAGTGGAATCTGTGTCTCGCTTATTTCACTTAGCATAATGCTTTCAAGGTTCCTCCATGTTGTAGTGTGTCAGAACTCTAGTCCTTTTCACGGCTGAATAATATTCCATTGTATGTATAGACCTCATTTTGTTTATTCATTTGTCTATTAATGGAAAGTTGGATTGTTTCTACCTTTTTGCTATTGTGAATAATGCTACTATGAACGTTGTCATACAAGTATCTTTCTGAGTCCCTGTTTTCAATTGTTTGTGGAATATACCTAGAAGCAATTGCTGGGTCATACGGTAACTCTATGCTTAACTTTTTGATGAACTACCTGTTTTTCACAGCAGTTGAACCACTTTACATTCCCACCAGCAATGTGTATGGGTTCCAATTACTCCACATCTTAACCAACATTTGTTATTTTCTGTTTTTTCACATGTAGCCATCCTAGTAGGTATAAAGGTATCTCATTGTGGTTTTAATTTGCATTCTTGGATGACTACTGATGTTGAGTATCTTTTCACGTGCTTATTGTCCACTTGCATATCTTCTTTGGAGAAATGTCTAGTCAAATCCTTTGCCCATTTTTAAATTGGGTTGTTTGTCTTTTTGTTGTCAAGTGTGGGAGTTCTTTATATTAAACCCTGGATATTAGACCTTTATCAGATATATGATTTGCAAATATTCACTCCCATTTTATGGGTTGTCTTTTCACTCTCTTGATAGTGTCCTTTTATGTATAAAGTTTTTAATTTCGATGAAGTCCAGTTTATCAATTTTTTCTTTTGTTGCCTGTGCTTTTGGTGTCATATTTAAAAAAAAATCATTGCCAAATCCAAGGTCATAAAGATGTGCCCCTATGTTTTCTTCTAAGAATTTTATAGTTTTAGCTCTTAAGTTCAGGTTTTTGATTCATTTTGAGTTAATTTTTGTGTATGGTGTTGTAGGGGTCCAACTTCCTTCTTTTGCATGCGGAGATCCAGTTATCCCAGCACCATTTGCTGAGGAGATCAAGTGACCTTATATGCAAAGATTTGTGTCTGGGCTGTCTATTCTTCTCAGTTGGTCTATATGTCTGTCATTATGCCAGAATCATACTCTTTTGATTACTGTAGCTTTGCAGTAAGTTTGAACTTGGGCAGTGTGATCCTCCAACTTGGTTCTTTTTTTTTTAAGATTTTTTTGGCCATTCAGGATCAAATTGAAATTCCATATGAATTTCAGGATGCGTTTTTCCACGTCTGCAAAAAATGCTGTTGGAATTTTGATAGAGATTGCAATGAATCTGTATATATTTGGGGTAGTATTGTCATCTTAACAACATTAAGTCTTTCAGTCCATGAACACAGGATATCTTTTCATTTATTTGTGTCTCTTTGATTTCTTTCAGCAATGTTTTGTAGTTTTCAGCATGCGAGTCTTTTGCTTCCTTGGTTAATTTATTCCTATTATTTTACTCTTGTTGATGTTATTGTAAATGGAATTATTTTCCCTTTTGGTTTATTTATTGCTAGTGTATAGAACTATAACAGATTTTTTTGTGTTGATTTTGTGTCCTTTCCTGAATTCGCTCGGTTCAAACAGATTTTTTTGTAGATTCTTTATGGTTATCTACATGTAAGTTTATGTCAGCTGCAAACAGAGATAGGTTTACTTCTTCCTTTCCATTTGGATGCCTTTTATTTCTTTTTCTTACCTAATCGCTCTGGCTAGGACTTCCAGTACTATGTTGACTAGAAGTGGTGAAAGCAGGCACCCTTGTCTTGTTTCTAATCTTAGGGGAAAAGCTTTAGGTCTTTACCATTGAGTATGATGTTAGCCTTGGGATTTTCATATATAACCTTTATTATGAGGAGGAAATTCCCTTCTATTCTTAGTTTATTGAGTGCTTTTTATCTTGAGAGCACATTGTTTTTCATCAGATACTTTTTCTGCATTAATTGCTATGATCACATGGTCTCTTTCATTTATTCTATTAATGTGGTGTATTACATTGATTGATTATTGTATGTTGAACTACTTTTACATCCCTGGGATAAATCCCACTTGGCTCGTGGTGTATAATCCTTTTATAATGTTGCTGGACTTTGTAGGTATTTTGTGGATGATTTTTACATCAATGTTCTTAAGGGATATGGTCTGTAGTTTTCTTGCCTAGTAGTGTCTTTGTCTGGCTTCAGTATCAAGGTAATGCTGGCCTCATCGAGGAGTCGGGAAGTGTTCCTTCCTCCTTGGTCTTTTGGAAGAGTTGAAATGATTGATAATTCTTTGAATTCACAAGGGAGGTCATTTTGGCCTGGTATTTCCTTTGTTGGTCAGTTTTTTATTACTGATTCAATCTCCTTACTATTTGTTATTAGTCTAATCAGATTTTCTGTTTCTTCTTGACTCAGTTTTGGTGGTTCACGTATTTCTAGGAACTTTTCCATTTCCTCTAAGTGATCCTTTTGTTGCCATGCAGTTGTTCATAGTATTCTCTTATAATCCTTTTCATTTCTGTAAAGTTGATAATAATGTCCACTCTTTCATTTCTGATTTTAGTAATTTGAGTTTCATTGATTCTTCTCTATTGTTTTCTATTCTCTATGTCAGTTATCTCCACTCTAATCTGTATTATTTCCTTCTTTCTGCTGGCTTTCGTTTTAGCTGGCTCTTCTTTTTCTAGTTCCTTAAGGTGGAGAGTTAGATTATTAATTTGAGATCTTTCTTCTTCTTTAATGTAGGCATCGAGAGCTACGCATTTCCCTGTGAAAACTACTTTTATTGAATCCCATACATTTTGGTATCTTGTGTTTTCATTTTCATTTGTATTTTCTAATTTCTCTTTGCCCCCGATTTCTTTACCCCATTGGTTATTGAAGAGTGTGTTGTTTAATTTCCATACATCTGTGACTTATCCAGTTTTCCTTCTGTTATTCATTTCTAGTTTCATTCCATGTGGTCAGAAAAGATACTTTGTATTCTTTCAATTGTGTAAAATTTATTAAGACTTGTTTTGTGGCCTAACATATGGTCTAGCCTGGAGAATTTCCATACACACTAGAGAAGAATTTGTGTTCTGCTGTTGTTGGGGAGACTGTTTTGTATGTCTGTTAGGTCTAATTGCTTTATAGTGTTGTTCAAGTCTTCTACTTCCTTATTGATCTTCTTTCTGGTTGTTGAATTCATTATTGAAAATTATGTGTTAAATTCTCCAACTATTATTGTAGAATTTTCTATTTCTCCCTTCAATTCTGTAAATTTTTGTTTCATGTATTTTGGGGGCTCTGTTATTTATAATTTTTCTATCATCTTGATGGATTGGACCTTTTATCAACATATAATCTCCTTTGTCTCTTGCAGCATTTTATTACTTAAAATCTACTTTGTCTGATAATAATATAGACACCACAGCCATCTTTTGGTTACTATTTTCATGTAATATCTTTTTCCATCCTTTGCTTTCAAACTCTGTGTCTTTGTATCTAAAGTGAGCCTATTGTAGACAGTGCATAGATGGATCATGTTCTTTTTTATCCATTCTGTCAATCTCTGCCTTTTAATTGGAGAGTTTAATCCATTTACATTTAAAGTAACTACTGATAAGGAAGAATTTACCTCTGACACTTACCTATGTTTTTCTGTATGTCTTATATGTTTTTTGTTCCTCAGTTCCTCCATTATTGGCTTTATTTTTTGGTATTTAGTTGATTTTTTGTGGTGGACCATTTTGATTCCCTTCTTCTTTCTATTTTTGTGTATTTTCAGTTATTTTCTTAGTGGTTGCCTTGAGGATTACAATTAACATCTTAAACTCATAAGAACCTAGTTTGAATAATACTTAGTTTCAATAGTATACAAACACTCTACTCCTATACATCTCCATCCCTCTTCCTTTATACAGTTATTGTCACAAATTACATTGAAAGTTCATTAACAGAGATTTATAATTATCATTTTCTGCATTGACTTTTAAATCATATAGAAAAAAAGAGGGATTACAAACCAAAAGTACAGTAATATTGGTTTCAAATTACCTATATAGTTACCTCTACCAGTGTTCTTTATTTGTTCATATGGCTTTGAATTACTATCTAGTGCCTTTTTACTTTAGCCTGAAAGACTTTCTTTAGTGTTTCTTACAGAACAGGTCTACTGGTCATGAACTCCCTTAAGTTTTGTTTATCTGGTAATGTCTTTATTTCTCCTTCATTCTTGAAGAATAGTTTTGCTTGATATAGAATTCTTGATTTTTTTCTTTCAGCACTTTAAATGTGTCATTCCACTGCCTTCTGGCCTCTATAGTTTCTCATAAGAAGCCAACTATCAAACTTATTATGGATCATTTGTATGCAATTTCTCTCTTGCTGCTTTCAAGATTTCCTCTTTGTCTTAGCCTTTTGACAGTTTAACTATAATGTGTCTCAGTGAGGATCTTTTTAAGTTTATCCCACTTGGAGTTAACTGAGCTTCTTGAATATGTATATTCATATCTTTCATCAAATTTGGGAAATTGTTTCACCATTATTTCTTCAAATACTTTTTTTTCCCCTTTCCGTCTGTCTTCTCCTTCTGGAACTCCCACAATACTTATGTTGGTATGTTTAATGGTATCCTATAGGTCCCTTGGGTTCTATTCACTTTACTTCATTCTTTTTCCTCACTGTTAGGAAGATTAGATATGTTAAATTGCCTTGTCTTCAAGTTCACTGATTCTTTCTTCTGGTTGCTCAAATCTGCTGCTGAATCCCCTAGTGATTTTTTTCATTTCAGCTATTGTGCTTTTCAGCTCCAGAATTTTTATTTGGTTTCTTTTTATAATTTCTACTTTTTATTGTCATTCCTTATCTGTTCATACATTGTTCTCCTGATTTCCTTTAGTTCTTTATCCATGATTTCCTTTAGATCATTGAGCATATATAAGGCAGTTGATTTAATGTCTTTGACTAGTAATTCCAATGTTTGGGCTTCCTTGGAGATAGTTTCTATCAAATTCTTTTTTTCCTGTGAATGAGCCATATTTTCCTGTTTTGTTGTATGCTTTGTAATTTTTTTTGTTGCGATCTGGACATTTTGAGTAGTATAGTGTGGAAACTCTAGAAGTCAGATTCTCCCTCTCCCTAGGAATTGGTTTTGTTGCTTGTTGAGGGCTGCAGTCATCATTTGTATAGTGACTTTTCCAAACTATTTTTGCAAAGTCTGTATTTCTTGTCATGTGTGGTCACTGAAGTTTCTCTTCTGATGTCTCTGCAGTCAACCTGTGACCTGACAGAGAATTCCTTAAATGTTTTGATCCAAAAAACAAAACAAAAAATTTTTTTACACTGGCAGTATGTCTCTTTAAATCTTCTGCTAGATGCCACTAGGGAAGCTGCTGCAGCCTGAGGGGGCTGAAACAAAGGCAAGCTCTGTGCTGAGTCCTCAGAGAACCACCAGATCAACTGAAATGGACAACCCAAGGTCCTGACTGCCCACCCTTACTCCAGCCAGCTGCTCTAGGAACATGGGTGCTGTCCCCCTGGCCATAGCAGGGAATGAGGGTGGTAGTTGGTTTGTGCACACTCACTCTCCTTTCATCAAGCACTCCCCTAGTTACTGTAAGTGTCTGATCAGGATCCCAAGCTCCAAAATAGTTGATTTTGATCATGTTTTTCTAGCATAATTGTTGTTTTGGTGGAGGGACTTACCCCTGGAGCCTCCTACTCCACCATTTTCTGTGATATCATCCTCTTTTCAGACAATAAGCTTCATTGATTTAGTGCAGGACTGGCATAAAAGAGGCTGTAACACCTGCTTATCTCCTTAGAACACTCTGAAATAATCAGCAGGCATGGAGGTGGGAGTTTGGCTTTAGACTTGCTATTGATCTAAAGCTTTGGACAATCTGCATTACTTAACTTTGACCCAGGGGCTAAAGCATCCTTTAGTAGCAAAAATAGCTACAAGTTATTGAACAACTTGTGTTGCCAAGAGTCTTATCTGCATTATCTCGTTGGATCATCTCCTTGGCCCTCTTAGGTGGATAAATTGTTACTTCCACTTTACTGATGGGGAAACTGAGGCCTAGAAGATTAAGAGTTTTGCCCAAGTTCTACAGCCAGTGAACAGCAGAGTCAGTCTTCAGATGGGTGGGTGACCTCATGCTCCTGCATCACCCCAGCATTATCCTGCCTTCCCCTCCCCAGCCAAGGGGCAGGATGCTCCCTGTTCCCTCACCTATACTCTGCCTCTACCCCTCCCGTGGCCCTGGCCTTTAGGCTTCACCCCTGACACTTGGCCCCAGCCTCCAGACCCACCTGCTGGAGAAGCAAACGCTGGGCAGTGCAGACCTTGGTGGCTGCTGCCACTCCCGTCTCTACCACCTGAAGCTGAGGTCTCTGAATATCTCCAGCGTGGAAGCATCTCCAGAGGCTATTTCCTGACCCTCAGTGTGTGCTTGGCCCTGAACGAGCCCATCTAGCCATGAAGTATAAACTGTCAGCACTCCTAGGGTCACACCAACCTGGGAGTGAATCCAGGCCAAGTCACGTATGGCTGCAAGATCTGAGAAGTCACTTAATTCCCGTGGGCCTCAGTTTTCCTACATAGAAAATGACAGCCCCAAGCTCCCAGGCCAGTTGTGATCCACATAGAGCATCTGGCACAGCAGCTGTCATATGGAAGTCCCTGGACGCTCACTAGCTGTGGTCATTGTAACCCCAGCATGCTCTGCTGTCTCTCGGCTCATCTCCCTCTTGCCTCTGTCCCTGACATCCTGGCCACGTTGCCTGACACTCTCTTACCACCAGGCCCCTGGCCCGCCCTTACACAAGGGCACAGCCAGTCTCCAGTCTCCCCTGCCATAAGCAAACACTTGCAACACCGTGCTGGCCTCCAGGCCCTGTTGCATCAGTGCAGGGAGAGCCCACGTTGGTGACCAGCTAGTGATGAGGGCCCTCAGGCCAGGGGGAGGGGCTGGCATTCTGGGCTCCCTGGCGTCCCATTCCACTTTCTTTCCCACTAAATATGGGGTCTGGAAATTTGACCCATTTAACTGTGAACCTCTGTTTTTCTGAATCTGAACCTTGGAGCCTCTGTGCAAAAACAGCAGATGAGGACCAAACTTTTTGCTTTTTTAACTTGATTTTTAAATATTACTCCATTAATACACATTCATTGCAGAAAAATGTAGGAAATAATGGTAAGCAAAGAGGAAAATAAATTAAAATCACTCATATTTCCACCTTCAAGATAATTACTATTACTTTTTGCTGTATTTCTTCCCCTGTGTATATGATATATAATATATGACAAAAATAGACATATTATATTTTATAGCTGCTTTTCCTCTATACTAGTCATTTATTGCTATGTGAAAAATTGCCTCAAAGCTTAGTGGCTTGAAACAACAAACTTTTATTATCTCACACAGTTTCTGTGGTCAGGAATCTAGGAATGGCACAGCTGGGAGGTGCTGGCTTTGTCTCTCCTAAGGTTGCAGTCAAGATGTCGGCTGGGGTTGCATCAACTGAAGGCTCAACTAGGGCTGGTGGATTTGCTCCCAAGGTGGCTCACTCACCTGCCTGGCATGTTGGAGCTGCTCATGGGCAGGTGGCCTCAGTTATTCTTGGTGGACCTCCCCATAGGACCTGAGTGTCCTTACGGCCTGGCACTGGCTTCCCCCAGAGTGAAGAATCCAAGAAAGAGCAAGGCGGAAGCCACAATGTCTTTGATGGCCTGGCCTCAAAAGTCATGTTCCATCATTTCTGCAATATCCTATTGGTTACACAGGCTAGACCTATTCAGCATGGGTGGGGACTACACAAAGGGTGAATACCAGAGACGGGGCTCATTGGACGCTTTATTGGAGGGTAGGCACCACATTCTCTTTAAATATATCATGGACATCTTTTCATGCCAATAGAGGCAAGTCAATCTTATCTTTTTTAATGACTGCATATAAATGTAGCATAACTTATTTAACCAATTTGTTATAGTTGGATACGTAGGTTATGTCCCAGTTTTTGATCCTAGAAAGAATAACCTGGAATATCCATCACTGAACTCATCAGATTATTTCCTAGAGATAAATTAAAAAGAAGATCATATCATTCAACCAAGGGTCAAGGCTCCCAATTGGGACACGGGGTGAGGTCCCTCTGATCCTGCTCTCTCAAATGCCCCACCTCTCTCACCCCATTAAATGGGGAGCTCACAATCTGGTGAGACATCCTAGCCCATCATTGGGTAGCTCTGTTTTTTAAGAAAGTCTAAGCAGAAACCATGTTCATCCAGCCTCCTCAGGGCAGCCGGTGAGATAATGAAGACTCTGAGCATGTCCTGGGCTTCCCTTACCAGCCGTCATCTCTGAGGCCCCTCCTTTCCTGGCCTCTCTTCTCTGGACACGTCTGTGCCCTGCTACACTGACCCTCTGGTGTCACTCTCCCTCGTCTAAAGAGGAAGAAATAAGACAGGACAAGCGGTGGGTGCACAGGAGGGCTGGCACAGGGTCTGAGAGTCTGGGTCTGGAGGATTAACTAGTGTGGGGAAGTGGGGGTGTCAGACCCCTTCCTGCCCTCACAGGTGCAGCAGAATGCAAGGAAGTGGCCCCAGGAAAGGGCTCTGGGGAAGGATGCTCGCTGGTCAAAGGGCAGGCTAGAGAGGGCACTGGAAGTCCCGCAAACCAGAAACAGGCTCATTTGCCTCTGCCCCAGCCCTTGTCCACTCCCACCTCCCAGAGGACAGACCAGAGGGTTCTGATCCTCTTCTCCAGTGCTATGAGTTTAGACCAGGAGACGGGCAGCTGTTTCTTGGCCTGGCTGGTCCAGAAGGCCCCCCTACTCCAAACCTGGGTATGAGCCCTGCACCCCTTGTGCAAACAGTTGCTCAGAGCCAGAGGCTAGTGGGTCAATGACCCATCACAGGTGGGCTGGTGAAGTCCTTTTGCTCTATTTTGGGAAAGAGATCAATCATGTCAAGGGCCTCCTGGGGGTGACCACACTGGCCATTGGTGGGAGAGCCTGACATTCTGCCAAGCCATCATCCTGACTCTGCCCATTTGGGAGCTCCTGCTAATTTTAGCAGGGCTTGGCAAGTGCTGGCATGTCCAGGGCATGACAAGTTCACTCCCAGGCGAGAGCTGGGCCAAGCTGGGGGGACGTTGTCTGCGTGCCATCCAGCGTCCAAAGCCCAAAAGGCCTGAATGACCTCCCCAGCCTCTGAGGCAGGTTTTCAAGATTTACAGTTGAAGAGCCTGACGAAAACAAGCATTTTTTCACTTGGGGGGACGTCCCTGGGGTGGGGTGGGGGGCAGGCACGAGGGCAGCTCCCCGCCTCCACCTGCTCCCCAGCTCTTGCCTCTCCCCCTCCCCCTCCTCCCCCGCCCCAGGCGCTCCCTTTCCTCCTCCCCACCTCCCTTCCCACCCCTGGCCTATCTCCCCCTCCCCCTGCCCCTCTCCTCCGCCCCGCCCACCCACCCCTGTTCCTCCCCCGCCCCCACCTGCGCCAAACCAGTCCTGTGGCCTGATTGGCGGAAGGGACACACTCACCTGGTGGGGTTGTGGTGCATAGGGGAGGCGAGGAGAGCCCCGGGAGGTCCCAGCTCTCTGCCCTGCGCCCTCCCCACCCGCTCCCGGCGGGGTCTGCCCTGCTCCAGGCCTCAGGCCAGGCCTCCCTGCCACCAGTCTGCCCCTCCCTGCCCAGGCACTGCACAGACCCCGGATGGTATGAAAATCCGCTGGGGGTCCTGTGGCCCAAGACCAAGTCCGGACTCTTGGGCCTGGTAGCACCTCCCTGTCTGCCAGGCTCCTCAGTGCCCTCTCCTGCCCTGGGCAGCGTGGTGACTGCCCGCCCTGGCACATCCAAGGACTGGAGTGTGGATAGACTGGTTCCGCCCCCTCCACTGTACCTCTGGGCAGCGAATCCCAACACCAGCGTACAGAGGACATGGGGCACCGCCCCACAGCGCTGTCCCCGTGGCCCTTGTCAACCCTGACCCCATACAGTTCTCCTCTGCCCTTCCGGCCCTGCCTGACCCTCTGGCAGTGGGCAGAGTATTTCAGCAGCTGCCTGCTGAGTGCTCTCAGTACAGAAGCCCTGGGCAGCCTGCCACCAGCAACTCTCCAGCCAGGTGGCCCTCACCTGCACAGGTGGGCCTCAGTCTCTGGGGCTGCAGCCCAGCCCTGGTCTCAGCAGGCAGGAGTGTCTCCACCCCCAAGAAACCTACTTCTTGGCCCCTCGGAGAGATGGCGATGGATGCCACAAGGAGCCAGGCCCAGATAGCCTTGAATCTGGTAAGGGTCACCCCAAAGCCAGGGAGAATGGCCCCAGGGCCATGGCAGGGGCAGGTTCTCCCTGTGCAGACAGGGCAGTTGGTTTGGCAGAGTAGAGGTCGAGGTGGTGCTGGACTCCTTGAAAGGAGCCACTCAGGCTAACAGAGAACTGTGCCTGTCACTGGCCCCCTCCCCACTGCCCCCTCCTGACACCCCTGGTTCAGCCTCTGGAGGAGGGGTCTGCAGGGACAGCATCTTCCAGGGAACTTACTCCTGGAGCTGACAGTACCACGGCCCCCGCAGGACCCCTGCTTCTGGTGCCCTGGCCTGGGCTTTGCAGGGGAGTGCCGGACTTCCCAATGCTCTCTGGCTCTCAGGGGCATGCCCATCTTGGCTCTCCTGGGATCCTCGCGGCAGGGCTGGGGTGGATCGGGGATCCTCTCCCACGGGAGTATGAGGACGACTGGCCCATGGTCACCCACTGTGTACAGTACACAGCCACCTGAGAGCCTGGGAGCACAGGGGCCAGCTGCAGCTGGACACATGGCCAGCCCACACTGCCCTCTGGGTCCCAGGGATAGGCTCTGGAGCCCATGGGATCTCAAGCATTTCCCCAGGGGACCTGTTCCCTGCCATCTGGGGCCCACAGCTCCACACATGCCAGCCTCTCCCAGTCTGTCCTGGGGTGGGAAACTCCCTCAGGCCTTCCCTCAGTCTCCTCATCTGTCAAATGGAGGGCCCACACTGTGTCCCACCAGCTGAGCCCCGCAGACTCAGCCCCCTGCACCCCTGTCCAGCCAGCACTGCCCCTCCCACCTTGCTTCCAACCTGTGCTCTGATGACCTTGTCCAGGCCTGTGGCCTTAAGGACTGTCCACATAGTGACAGCTTCCAAATTTATATCTCCAGCCAGACTGTCCCCTGAGCTCCTGCCTCACACATCCGGCTGCTGCTTGGCACCAATCTCCCCTTGGCTCACAGACATGCCAACATGCCAAGACCAAGCTCCTGATTCCCCCCCAACCCAGCCCATCTCCGTGAGTGGGGCCTCTCGCCTAGCTGCTCAGGCCAAACCCAAACGGGTACCCCAGACTCCTCTTTTTCTCACCCCTATGCCTCAGCCTGTCAGCAGAGCGTTACTGCTCGATGTTCAGAAGTCTAGACTCTGACAGCTCCCTCCTCGCCCCACCCCGGTTGTTGGGACAGCCTCCGGGCCTCTCATTCCCGGGTGAGGCCTCAGCCGGCAGGGCTCCCTCTGAGCTCCCTTCAGGCCTGTGCTCCAGGCACCTGCCTGTGCAGGTGTCCTGCCCACTTCATGTGAAGCAGCAGCTGCTCACCCCTTTCTCCTCCCAGCTTCATTTCCTCTCCACCAACCTGCTGTCCATCTGCTTGTTCGTGTGATTCCCTTCTGTTGCTCCCTGAGGGCAGGGTCTTGTCTGTTCTCCAGCACCCCATGCAGTGCCTGGCATGCAGTGGGCATCTGCTAGGGAGACAAGGTCAGATGGTGGCCCTGCTGGAGGTGGGGAAGTCACTCGAGCAGGAACCCCCCATGTTTGGGTGTAGTGGTGAGCACTGACGATGTGTCTTGTGACCCCCTGTTGAGCAGGCGAGGGTGCAGCTGCATGGAGTGGGGAAACAGGTCTGTCTGTGCTTTCTTTGTTCCCCTGAGGCCTGTGTGGGGGCAAGTGTCTTCTCTGGGCTCCTCAGGCAGCACCCTGCATTTCCTAGGCTGCTCAGGCAAGTCCTTTAAGCCAGCTTGCACGGACACTCAGCACGAGACTCAAAAGAGACTTTTGTAGCTGGGGTCTGGGCTCCAGGAAGGGCTGGGGGCCTGGGCCGTCAAATCAGGCAGTAGGCAGCCCAGCAGGGTTAGGGGTGGGCTCTGATCCTTCTGGCTCTGTTAGCTTGGGAAAGTGCACCTCTGTGCTCGTTTCTTTATTTGTAAGAAATGAGATAATAAAGTGCGTAGGTCCTGGGAGATTTAAGCAGGATAAGGGAGAACCGGATAAAGGAGATAAGGGGATGCCGGAGCCGGGCCTGGTACATGTGCCTGCTCCTAGGATTGTTCCCAGGGGTCTGTGAGGCAGACCTTGCCCGCGTGACTTGAACCCCACTCACGCCCCCCGGACACACAGCCTTGAGGGTTGAGGGAACCACGCAGGTGGGAGCACCTCCTCTTGGGCTTGCACGCGGACAGAGCACAGTGTCCGTGGCCCCCACGCACCTGAGGAAGGGGCTTGCACCCACCATGGAGGACGCTCCGCATGGTGAGAGGTGACTCCCGGAGGTAAGGTATGCTGGAGGCCCTTGTCAGCCTGTGACCACCTGGAATATTGGACTGCAGCCTCGGAACCTTCCAGAACCCCTCCCCCAATCTGTGCCCATTGGGAACAGGGAATGGGCACAAGTGTGCGTGTGTGTGAGGAAGGGTCCCACAGTCCCGTGGTATGGACAGCGAGGAGATCCTGCAGCACCTGGCTTGGGCAGGGTGCCGTGTGACGGCGTATGACCGGGCGTCTCCTGCAGGACCCCCACTGCCCGGGACAGGCTCCCCCACCCCATGCACCCTGCCCAAAGTGGGTGGCCTCCCCACAGCCCCAGTGAGAATGCAGATCTACTTTTACAGAAATCCCATCAGAAATCCAGATTTTTCTGTAAAAGTGTCTCTATTTAAACATTGGCAGCAAATTTAAGCTTTTGAGAATATTATACAGGACACATCAGACCCACATGCCAGATGCAACTTTATTTACAGAAGGGAATCAGGTTCTAGCGAAGGTCCCGTCTCCCCGTTTCACTCACGCTCACACGTGTTTCCTTGCGAAGGCCCCAGAGGTCCTGTCAGGGGCACCCTGGTGTCCATGTCAAGTTGCTGCTGGTGGATGTGGGTCCTGTTGAGTCCTCACTGTCCCAGCACTGCACGTGCTTCTTACGTGCTTGCAGGACTCTCTCTGTAGACCAGATTCCTAGGAGAGCAGTTGCTAGATGAAAAGTAAATTTTGATAGCAACTCCAAATTGCCCCCTGACTAGGAGGTTTGACTTCGTGTGATTTCTGGGGTTCCACGGAGGGGACTTTCTGGCTTTGCCCACAGTTGATGGCAGGGCCCCACACGAGCCTGGACACAGAGAGTGAAGCCTTTGGCCCAAGGCCCCTCGTCAGTCCAGGCTCACGGCCACCAAAGGGGCTGCCATGACAGAGGATGGAGCCCAGCAGGGCCCGAGGGCTGGACCTTTTCAGGATCAGCATCACTTTTATTAAGAGCCCATAGATGTCTTCTAATCTGTCCCTCTGACTGATTCCGTCTCAGGGGAGATGCTGGGCAGCCTCTCAAGGACTTCGGACAGCCTCCCGTGCATGGCTGTGGGTGCTGGCCCCACCGCGGTGTGCTGGCCGCATGTGGCTGCACAAGTGACTTCTTTAAGCCTTTCCCCGTCTAGAAGGTGGGCAGATGCCGGCACCTTCCCTCGTGTGCTGTGACGAGGGTGTGAGGCAGCTTGTGTAAGGCACTCAGCTCGGGGCCTGGCATATTGGAAGAATTCAGCAGATGTTAATGTTACTATTCGTTCCTGGCACATTTTATGTTTGAAAGTGTGTGAAAGAAAGACAGAGGAGGCAAAGCTCGTAGCAGTGGGTCTGAGGACAGCCTGGATGGTTTCACAGAGCGCTGGGGGCTTCTCCAGAGCTGTGCACCACTGGGACAGCCTTGGGGTGGGCTGCACTCTGACCCTGTGCCCGGAGCTGCAGAATGGCTTAGCAAACACTGGCGTTTGATGCTGTGTTCTGTCATAGATTTTGTCAGCCCCATCCCTTTGTGACCTTCCCTGGGTTTAAATTTTAAGTGCGGGGGCACTGACCTTCCCAGAATGTTCCCCCTCCTGCTAACATCAGGTATCCCTTTACCTGTCATCTGGCAGAACTGAGCCACAGGCCCAGCTCGAAACCAAATAACCAGCAAAAGGGGAGAGGAGAGCTGTGCCTGGCTTAGCCCACCCTGGGCTGTCCCTGGGCTTGGGCAGGGGCCGCCTTCCTTTAACGTGCTACCTTCCCCAACAAAATGTGGGATCTACAAACTGAGGAAGAAGGGGCAAAGGTTGTGTGCCTCCTGGCTGGAATTCAGAGCGTCTCCACCCGGGCTTACAGGGAAGACTGCTGCCGAGAGAGTGAGTGAGTGTGAAGAATGGACCCATGGCTTTTATGAGAATATCTTTCATTTCCTTTTTGGTCCAAATAGCCAGTGAATTAAAGTGGCCTTCTCTCCATGAATATGCGGGAAGGGGGAAAGGGGCAGCCACACCGCCATCCACACGCAGGGTCAGAGCAGGGTCTTGCTTACTGGGGCCATGTGGGCATGGGCAGCGTTCACGGCCTGACCTCAGGCCACCATGGAGGGGCGAGTGGTCACCCCCTGGATGGTGCTCGAGGAGACACCCCCCCAGGCCGTCCATACTCACGGGAATGGTGGCATTGAATCAGAGCTTTGTGTGCACAGGCCTCCCTCCTGTCAATGTGTAGGGACCCTCTTCCCTCTGTCGGCCTCAGAGCCTTCCAGACTAGGGACCGCCATGCTTCAGTCAAGCAGACACCTCTAACTAGTTTCACCTCTAACTAGAGTTCCTTTGACTATCCCTTATGCATATTTGTGCACACTGGCCCATTTATTCCCTTAGCATAAATTTCTGGAAGGAGAATGACCGGATCTTTTAGACAGTAATCCCTGCTGCCCATCACCTCTAGATGGGCTCTTTCAGCCCATGACTCATCCACTCTCCAGGTTAGCGCCTTCCTCCTCCCCTTGTTGGGATCTAAGGCACAAAGGGAGGCGCCACATCTGCCCTCTGCCCCTCACCCTCTAACATACCCCAGGCCACATTTGTTTAGAGGCTGGTCTTGGAACTCTGCTGTTCTAACTTTTCAACTGGTTTTAACTGTGGTGGTTTGAAACAATGGATCATCCTGGACCCAAGGTCAGAAGGCAAAGGAGACCCTCGGTGTGTGTGGGAAATACCTGGTCCCCCCCCAACCCGGTCCCCCTGAGGTCCCCCTCCCCCACCTACCCACTCCCCCTCCTGTGCAGGCGGAGCAGATCCTGGCAGAGTTCCAGCTGCAGGAGGAGGACTTGAAGAAGGTGATGAGGCGGATGCGGAAGGAGATGGACCGAGGCCTGAGGCTGGAGACCCATGAGGAGGCCACCGTGAAGATGCTGCCCACCTACGTGCGTTCCACCCCAGAAGGCTCAGGTACCATGGTCCAGGGCAGGGCAGGGCAGGGATGGGATCCACGTGGGAAGGGCAGCTCCTCATCCAAAGGCAGCTGTCCTCAGGCCCCAGCAGGGAGAGGTGCCCCAGGCCCCTTTTAATGGCTCTGACTATCCCCAGCAGCCCTGAGACAGGTCCCAAATACACTGGGCCCCAGACACAGGCCGCTCCCCTAGCACAGCCCTGGGGCCCTCAAGCTCACTCTGGTCTCAGGAAAACTGGCTTTTTTCATCTCACAATGGGAAACTGGTTCCCCTGGGTCACTTGGGGGACACGCAGACCAATCCTGAGTCTGGGTCATTTCACTAGGTCTTCAGCTGGGCCCTGGGCTGGGGGTGACTTCAGTCCAAAGCGGAGGGTTCCCATTGACTTCCCCAGTTCACCTTTGACCTGGGGAAGTTTTCCACAGTTTACTCTGGGTTTCCCCAGATATCTGGCCTCGGCAGCCCCATGTCCGGCTGCTCTGGGCCCCCCGTACCTTCCCCTCCTCCTCTTCCTGGTCTTGGGGGTCCTGCTGGGTTGGTGCCCCTGAAGCTGATGTGCTCCTCCCTGTGGCTGCAGAAGTCGGGGACTTCCTCTCCCTGGACCTGGGCGGCACCAACTTCAGGGTGATGCTGGTGAAGGTGGGGGAGGGCGAGGCGGGGCAGTGGAGTGTGAAAACTAAGCACCAGATGTACTCCATCCCTGAGGACGCCATGACGGGCACCGCCGAGATGGTGAGCAGCTTGGGCCAGGGGCTGGGGGCTGGGGTCAAGACCACCATGGATCTCAGAGCTCAGCTAGCCTTAGTGGGAGGGCCCACCTATCTACCCGGGGTGGGAGGGCAGCTGTGGGCAGGAGGGTCACCCAGGCTCAGAGGGCCCAGGGAGGCAGCTAGGAGGACTAGGTGGATGGCCACCGGGCATGGCCTCAGCAGGTTAGACCCTGCCCAGTTTCTCAGAAGGATCAGAAACATGACACGGCAGCTGAGAGAACACAGTGGTCCAGCCAGCATGCAGCCCACACATTCCACTCTCTCCGCATGTGTCGCCCCCTCGCCCTCCACCGGCATGGACACCAAGTGGGGTGACTGTAATCATAATGTCTGCCCAGGCAGCAAGGCCACCTGACCACGGGGAGGACTCAGGAGCAGGGCGCAGAAGTAGAATGAGCCCCGGGGGGAGGCGGACAGAGCCAGAGACGATCCCCTGAGGGGCAGGGTTTCAAGGCAGGAAAGCCTGGTCCTCACCACACTCCTAAATGCTTGGCACTGGGCATGAATCAAGGCAGCAGGGGTGGTGTGGGTGCCTCTCTGGCCCCAGCACCCAGCAGGGAGCTTGGTCAATCAGCAGAGCACTCAGCAATGCCCAGTTCTGTGGACAGGCCCACATGAGTTGGGTGGGGGCTGGTCCTGGGCAGGGGCAGGGGTGGGGCAGCCAGGACACCTGGAGGTGGCAAAGGACACTCTGGGTGCTGGAGACAGAAATCATAGTTACGGCCAGGGATGTACCTCTGTCCTCTGTGTCTGAAACCGGACCTCACTGGGTCCAGCTGGGAAGGCCAGGCTGACAGAGCACAGCCGGGCTGGAGACCAGCCCTGTCCTGGTGTCACACTGTCCCAGGGGCTGCCATCACCAGGACTCTGGCATTGGGAGAGGCTCAGAGCCTGAGTCCACAAGCAGTGGTGATCAGGAGAGGGGAACTGAGGTCAGGCCCCGAGGCTGTGCTTTCCTGGGGCTCGATGGCTCAGCATGAGCTGAGGAGCACCTCAGGCTTGAAACCCCAGGGGGCTGCAGCCAGCCCACCCTCTGTGGTCGGATGGCTCTTCCAGCTCTTCGACTACATCTCTGAGTGCATCTCTGACTTCCTGGACAAGCACCAGATGAAGCACAAGAAGCTGCCCCTGGGCTTCACCTTCTCCTTTCCCGTGAGGCACGAAGACATCGACAAGGTGGGGCCAGGCGGAGGGCGGGTCGGGGAGGAGGTGGACGCACGGACAGACAGACAGACACGAGGAGGTGGACGCACGGACAGACAGACAGACACGCGCCCCAGAGAAAGGCATGCCGCAAACTCTGCCGTGTGCTGGCTCCAGGCGCAGCCCCCCAAGTTGAGAAAGAGCCAAATTATGGCCCTATCACTTACATTCTATGAGACTTGGGGAAGTAACCTTAGCAGATTCTCACTCTTCCCCTTAAGTCCCCCCACACCCTGTGAGAAGTGCACTATGACCACCCCGGTGACAGATGAGGACACTGAGGTTAGCAACTTGCCCACAACGGGAAGTGACACCGTTGGGGCTCACACTCGGGCAGGTGGGCTCCAACACGCCCACATGTCGTCACCTGCTGTACCACCTGAGGCGGAGGCAGAAATGTGCAGGGCTGAGGCTTCACCCTGCCTGCGGGCTGGCAAGTTTGTCTGCCACAGTTGCGCACGCGTGCGCACACACACACACACACACACACACACGTAAGTTATACATACATATATATGCACATAAATTACACACGCATACATATACACACGTAAATTAAACATAAATATATATAAACATCAAATATACACACATCAATTGTATGTAAATTATATACATACCTCAATTTTACATACATATGTACACACACCAATTGTACATACGTGCACGCAGTACATGTAAATTTTACATACACATGCGAGTTATACATACACATGTAAATATACGTGCATATACACACACGCACATTACGTGTGTGTGTAAATTATACATGCATGGGTAACACATGAGACCTCTGGGTCGGAGAGAAAGCCAGTTCGGGACTCGCGGCAGAGCAGCAGCTGGATCAACATCTCATGTTGGTTTCTGAGCCCCAGTCCCCGCAGCGTCCTGAGGGCCAGATGGTTCCTTCACATGCAGTGGGTGCACTAGAGGAGAGAAGCCCCCATCTTACCCAGGGCTGCTCCCCTCTGACCTCATCCTACTCTGGGAGGGCATCTCTGGGCTTTACTACACAAACATTCTTCAATTGGCTGGGACCCAGCTCCGCAGAAAGACGAGATACTTGTGGAGAGTTGTCTCCAGTGCCTCTCAAAGTTACGTGCCTGCTTTGAGCCTAAGTTTCCTCGACTGTAAAGTGGGATGCATGTCCCTGTCGTCCAAGTTAGCTGCCCGTCCCTTCACCCCTGCCCCCAGCATTCATCAGCAGCCACAGAGGCCCTCCTCTTCCCTCAGGGCATCCTTCTCAACTGGACCAAGGGCTTCAAGGCCTCAGGGGCAGAAGGGAACAACATCGTGGGGCTCTTGCGAGACGCCATCAAACGGAGAGGGGTGAGGTGGCACCTGCACCTGCCCCCGCGGCTGCTCTGGACCTCCTCCCCCTGCCCCCAGGCCAGGATGCCAGGGAGGGCCTTCTGGGTGTCCCCCCAGGAAGGAATCCTGTCCTCCCTTGCCTGGCTGGACCAGCCCAGAGCAGGCTGAGCTGAGACCCCGGCCCCATCACTGCTTCCTCTGTTCCTCTTGGCAGGACTTTGAGATGGACGTGGTGGCGATGGTGAATGACACCGTGGCCACAATGATCTCCTGCTACTACGAAGACCGCCGGTGTGAGGTTGGCATGATTGTGGGTAAGAATGTGTGCCCTGCCCTATCTGAGGCCCTTGCCACCACAAAAGACAGGGCCGAGGCCCCCCTGTCTACAGCAGGCTGCACAGGCCTCCTTCTGCCTCTGCCTTGGGCCCTGAGGAGTGAGGGCCAAAGTCCTGAGCAATTGGTGATGGTCGGAGCAGGCTCTGTGTGCCAGGTACAGACCGCAAAGGTGCTGGAGCCTGGGGCGGTCTTGGGGAGCAGCAGGGTTGTCCTGAATGCAGGCGCTCTTTACTAGTGGGACGCATTTCAACACGTGCACGTCGCTGCATCAGATGGCACACCAGCTGCCCATCCACCTGGTCCATCAGGATTGAATTAAAACACCTTATCTGGTAAATTGACCAAACTGGACAGATTTGTCCAAGTGGAAGAGGATAAGCAAAAGCCGTCATCCCTTCCTGGACGGTCTGACCCTGCCCAGGGCAGCTGCCTGCGTTGCCGGAAGTGAAGGCAGGTGCCAGGAAGGGCAGCAGCACTGGCCCCCGGGGCTTTCCCCACCAACCGAGGGCCTTTCCCAGAAGTTCCCAGGGTGTTACAATGTGCGCTTACTGAAAAGCAATCCTGTCTGATCAGTTACGCACTGGGTACACAGGTGTGAGGTTTTTTTCTGGACTCTCTGCGCCCTGGTTACCCAGCAAGTCAGTGTTCAAGTTGTTTGCTTCGCTGGTCCCTTCAGAGCCAGCCCTGAAGGGTTACATATTTGTCTTCTTAGGACCCATCTGCAACTGTATATATATGTCCTGAGCTGCAGCCTGACCTTGCTTGGTCTCTCCTCTTGTTTGTCACATCTCCTTCCTTTCTCACCTTTCAGATGGAAAGTTGTGGTTAAGTCCACCCCCTAGACAGGAGCTCCAGGAGCCGTTCTCCCCGGCTCTCTCCTCCACAGCTGCCTGAGGCAGTGGGGTTGGGGCACCTCAGCCTGAGTTCTGCAGCCGTGGGCCTCGGGCATACTGCTCTTGGAGCAGAGATGACAGAGGGTGGCCTGTGGTCACATCTGCCCTGCAAACACTCTTGTTCACTCTGCTCAGTGCTTAAAAAACACATTGATGATAATTACCGAGATCTAAAAATTGGGAGAATTCACATCAAAGTCTGGATTTCTGTTTTTTCCCACAAAAAATTGGAAGGCCCAGCATCACTGGCCTCACTTCCTACTGGGCAGCACCACTGGTCTGCTTCTGAGGTGCTGTCCCTGATGACTTTAGGGGCGTGCAGCCCATGCAGTCACACTCAGACTGAAGCTCTGCTGTCATTGTTTTGAATAATTTATGAACAAAGGAGCCCAAGTTTTCACTTTGCACAGGACCCTGCAAATTACAAATTCCAGAGCCACTCCCACCTGCAGTAGCCCATATACTGCTCCCAAGGCTCCACACTGTGCCTTACTCACCTCTGGGTGGCCCCCCAAAACAGGGCTCAGGATGGAGAAGCTCAAACACAGGCATGGAAAGTGCCAGAAAACAATAGTGGTGCATAGATAAGATAAAACCATAACATTCTGCACCCATCTCTAGCTGGCAAAGCACTTTGACACGTTTCCCTCAATCCTCCCAACTACCCAGGAAATGGGAGGAGAAGGTGTTACCATCCCCTCTGGGAGAAGAGGAACAGCCCAGAGAGGTGGGCTTATCTACCTGAGGTCACACAGCAAACCCAGGTCTTCTGGCGTCTGGGAAAGCCACCTTTCCTTTGCTCCAGAGATATAGGGAGACCGTTCACCCCTTCACACAGTGGTGGATGTGGGGGGCTCAAGGAAGCTGGGAAGACAGGGTCGCAAGGGGCTTCCTGCCTGCAGGAACCAGGGCCTACTGCTGGTGGGGGGGACAGCACCCAGGAGGGGCGGGGTCCCAGGAAGGTGCCCTGTCCTGCCCCGGGCAGGGTGGGGCCTGACGGTATCGCCCCACAGGCACAGGCTGCAACGCCTGCTACATGGAGGAGATGCAGAACGTGGAGCTGGTGGAAGGGGACGAGGGCCGCATGTGTGTCAACACCGAGTGGGGCGCCTTCGGGGACGCGGGCGAGCTGGACGAGTTCCTGCTGGAGTACGACCGGGTGGTGGACGAGAACTCCCTGAACCCCGGCCAGCAGCTGTAAGGCGCGCCCCTCCCCCAGCCGCGCGGGGCGGCAGATGGGCTCGCGACGCGACGCAGATAATGGGCTTGTTTTCAAACAGCTCAGGGGAAAAGCAAACTGACAACCCCCTCCTAAGCTGGCTGGTCTCTTCCTTCAGCTCCCATTCATGGCTTGCCCGTCTGTAAACCCGGAACAGTGAGAGATGTGAAGGTTTAGTCCCCAAAAAGAGAGTCTGTGCATAGATCAGCCGCACCTCCCACCTTGGACAGGTGGCATAGGAAGGCTCTGAGACGCCCCCAGCAACATTAACTGGGTTTAACCCAGAGTTCCCCAAAGTACAGACAAACCTGTCCGCGTTCACAGAGTGGATAGTAGTATTTTGTGGAATGCTGCCGGGGCGCAGAGCGCAGCTGGAGAACCAGCCCTCACAGAGGTTGTCGTGAGTCACCGTACCCTTTATTAGCCGCCTAACCAGATGCGCCAGGCACGGGCTGATTCCTTCGTTAGCTTCCTATCTGACTCGCATAAACCTCTGCTAGGTCAGTAGTAGTCAATGTGCTACTAAATGAAAACACGGAGGCTCGCAGACGTCGGCATGAACGCGCCAGCTGCGTGGCTTCCAGGAGCACAGAGCCCTAGCGTGGCGGTAGGGGTGCGCCCCAGACTGGTCACCAGCGCCTCCAAGTTTTAGTTTCCCCGACTGTAACTGGGCGATGAGAACAGCACCCCATCACAGGCTGTGGGAGGACTGAAGTGGATTCAGCGCGAGGCTCACCAGAGGGGCTGGACCGAGGCTCCGCTCCCGAGCCCCAAAGCACGCTCCTCATCCCTGCAGTCCTAAAGCCCCGTTGATACACGAGGAAGCGGGCACGAACCAGGCTTGCCAAGGGGGTGTCACAGCGCCACATGGCCTCCTCGCGGCCGCGGGGGGCGCTGGCGCCGGCTCCCGAGCCCCGCTTGCGCGTGGAGTCTTCCCTCTGGGGTGACCCTGCCGCCCTCTGCGCAGGTACGAGAAGCTCATCGGCGGCAAGTACATGGGCGAGCTGGTGCGGCTCGTGCTGCTGAAGCTCGTGGACGAGGACCTGCTCTTCCACGGCGAGGCCTCGGAGCAGCTGCGCACGCGCGGCGCCTTCGAGACACGCTTGGTGTCGCAAGTGGAGAGGTGCGTGGGTGGCGCGGGCGCAGGGCCGGGTACAGGTGGCAGTGCGCAGGGGGAGGGGTCCGGAACAGGGACGCAAGGGGCGTGTTGCAGGCGAGGGCGAGAGGTGGGGTGCTGGGGGCCGAGCTAATGGGGCTGGGGCCGGGGGTGAGGTCCTGGGGTGGTGGTGAGATCACCGGGTGCAGTGTCCCGGGCCAGGCTTAGGGGGCAGGGGGGGGGGGTGAGGTCCCGGGGTGCAGGGGCGGGGGCTGGGATCAGGGCGCAGGCGAGGTCCCGGGGTGGGGCTCAGAGGGCGGAGCTTAGGAGGTAGACGGGGAGGCCCAGGGCGGGCGGGAGGTGAGGTGCTGCGGCAGGGCGCCGGGACCCGGCTCAGGGGGCGGGGGTGGCCTCCAGCCCCCAGTAGAGCCCGCCGCCAGGCAGTTGAAGCAGCCCGCGCGCCCCTCCCGTGGCTCCTCACCGGCCGTGGACGTCGCCTCACTTCGTCCACGCAACAGCCCTGAGGCGCGGCGCTGTGGCCCCGGTTAGAGCGGAGACCCTGGGCTTAAAGAGAAGAGTAATGACCAGGTTACTGCTGGTCCTTGCGGAATCGAACCCGCTCCCCTCCGGATCCCGAGCCCCAAGCGCTTTACCTGCGTGAGGTGGGCAGGGGGAGGAGCAGAGGCCGCCGCTGGGGGTCGGGCTGGCCAGGTGAGCGACCTTCCAGCGACGCCCTCCCCGCTCCCGCCCCTGCCCCGCAGCGACTCGGGCGACCGCAAGCAGATCTACAACATCCTGAGCACGCTGGGGCTGAGGCCCTCGGCCACCGACTGCGACCTCGTGCGCCGCGCCTGTGAGAGCGTGTCCACGCGCGCCGCGCACATGTGCTCCGCGGGGCTGGCGGCCGTCATCAACCGCATGCGCGAGAGCCGCAGCGAGGACGTGATGCGCATCACCGTGGGCGTGGACGGCTCGGTGTACAAGCTGCATCCCAGGTGAGCCCGCGCAGCCGCCCGCCCCGCCGCGCCCAGCCTCCCCGCGTGGGGGCGCGTCCTGAGGGCAGAGCCCGGCCTCAGTCTCCACTTACGAAACGCGGGCCGAAACGGACGCTCTCCGAGGCCCAAGGACTCTCATCTCCTCGCCCACCTTGGTCCAGACGCAAGGGAAGGGTTCCCTAGGCTTATCCCCTGCGGCTGCGTTGAGTAAGCCAAAAGGCTCCGGAGGGTGGGCCGGGGGGAGGCCATCTGGGAGCGCAGGGAGGAGGTTCAGCAGCTCTGCTTCCTCCTGCTCAGCTTCAAGGAGCGGTTCCACGCCAGCGTGCGCAGGCTGACGCCCAACTGCGAGATCACCTTCATCGAGTCGGAGGAGGGCAGCGGCCGGGGAGCGGCCCTAATCTCCGCGGTGGCCTGTAAGAAGGCCTGCATGCTGGTCCAGTGAGAACGGAGGCCGCGAGGCAAGGAGGAGGCTGTGGCCGGCTGCTAGACCTGGGCTCTGGGGGACATGCTCACCACAGATGCTCCCTGCCTGGCAGGGTCAAGAGGCCTCTCCTTGTAAGGACCATGGATGCCTCTCAACTCCCCTGCTACCCCGGAAGATGGGGAAAGGCCTGTGGGGGGAATGCGGGGGTTCGTGGAAGGCCTCTTCTCTCAGAGTCAGTTGGTGGGACAGCCCTACGGCCCTGACTGAGTTGGGGGCTGGATGAGCAGGAATGGAGACCCCCAAGTCCCTTGCCTTACTTGTTGGAATCAAGGACCCAGAAGGAGTTGGTCACTCAGGACTTTGTTGCATTTCTGCACTGCCTGCCTCATGGAGCTTTCAGCCTGGCTGTGGGAAGGGGGTGCCTTCTGCTGTGGCCTGGCTTCCCTGGGAACTTAGCCCAAATTGGGAGGCAGCCCCCCCCCCCCCCCCCCCGGGCCGGCTAGACCTAGACCTGGGCTACAGGGTGGGTAGGGTGGGAGTGGAGGCTACAGGTACACCCGAAGCCTGGAGATGGCAGCCTTTTCCCTCCCAAAGCGCCCTCAGTGAGTGGTTTGTGGTTCTGGGATGGACCCTCACAGGAGAGGCAGAGCCTCCAAAGCCCCTACCCCAGGGGCCCAGAAAGAGGAGGAGCCCCACCCCTGCCACAGGCAGCCCTGGGAGCACCCCAGGGATGGACCTAGCTGCGGGGGCGCTGGCCCAGCAGCACTCAGCACACCCGGAGGGGCCACCCAGGCTTCTCTCTTCTCACCAGACCTCCATGTGCCACACCAACCTCTCCATGCCCAACTGGGACCGTGTGGTTTTTTTAATTAAAAGCTTTAAAAATTTAGAACCTGGCCTTGTCCACTGTTCTTTGACCTCTGTGCGTAAGGGCTGTGGGTCAATATATAGCCATTGTCAATATATAGACGTGGTCACGTGCACACAGACACTCCGCAGGCCTAGGCGTATCTTGGAATTTGCCGTCCCCTCCAGCCAGCTACGCCAGGAAGTGTGAAGAGTGACAGATCAGGCTGTAGGAACACAAATGGGGTGGCATTTGGGGAGGTCAGAGGTACTGGACTTGCCCAGGACCGCACTCACCCGCCCGTAGAATGTGGGGTCTGGATCTACCCATCTCTAATCGCTCAGCAGCTCTGAGGTCTCTGAGAGCCCCAAAAGAGTGCCCGGGAAAGAGTGGGAGGCCAGGGTGCTGCCCGGGAAGGGGATCAGCCTGGTCTCTGGGGGCTGGTCCTGCTGTGGGTCGGTCTCAGCAGGGGCTCCCTTAGAGCCACTTGGGTTGTGACTGGGGGGGCCTGGGCTACAGGAAGTCACGTGACTTCTGAGGTCCTTCCAGATGCTCCTGGGTGAAATACCTAACTGAGATAGCCAACCCGAGGGCCTGATGCCATCTTACATATAGCCTAGTTACATATAAACACATATTTGTAGGATTTTAACATATACTCACTCTTCAGTGAGAGAAACTACTGAGCAAATCTGGGATAACTGTGTTGTTTCATTCAGAACTTAACCCCAAGTTGTGATTTTGAGCAGTCACATCCCGCTTGAGATGTTCTCTCATCTTCTGGTATGTCTCATATGGAATTGCTTCTTATCTTTTTAGTTCTGTTGAATCTAAATTATGCATCAAAAGTTTGTACGAGCGTTTGATTACTTCATTATTGGTACTAATGTACTCATGTTTGAGCATTCACATATGGGATCTCATTTTAATATAAATTACTTTCTAGTTTTCCTTTATGTTACAGTTCAGGGCACTGTATTGATTTTTTTAAATTCACTATGAAGGTAAGTTATATAGTCTATAAATTTCACTTCAGGAGAGTAAAGGAGGTGTTTTAAAATACGTACTTGTTGTACAAAAGGGACATTGAGTCTGATGGATAAGAACCTCTCTGCATTCCTCACCCCAACTGGCAGAGTCTGGCCTCACTCCCGGGTGGTGGGGCAGCCCTGCAGAGTCGGGTTTCGGGGGGCAGCCAGCAGCCCACTCCTGCTTCAGGTTCGGGGGGCAGCCAGCAGCCCACTCCTTCTGCTCTGGAATGTCCCCTTCTTCCCAGCCCTTCTGTGCCCTGGGCCTGCAAGGAGCCAGTGAGGCTGCTGCTCTGGCACAGCATAGGGCGCCCGGGCCCCTTGCTCCACGGTTGAGCCCACATGAGGGGCTTACAACCCACTTTCACGGGGGATTGTGCTACAGGCAGTGCTCTTGCTCCAAAAGCATCACGTGCAGGTTCTGTTTGGGGTCACAGCCAGCTCAGGGCTGCCTTTTGCCCCTTGGTCAGAGGGGGCAGAGGCCAGGGCCAAGCTTCTTCACCCAAACGTCTGGGAATCCCTGGGGGTCTCAGGCCAGAGACCAACTTCAGTACCACCCACTGCCCTGCCAAGCCCTGTGGGGGCCCCAGGCCAGCCCTCCCCCCGCTGTCCTCTTGGCCTGGGCAGGTTCTGGGCTGGCCCTGCAGGAGGGGCAGTCAGATGGGGGTAGCAGGGGCCTCTCATTCAGCACCTGGAGTGGTGAGAGCTGTGAGCCTGCTCTGCTCTCGGGAGGTGTTGCATCCGGTGCTGCCGGAATGGGTGGACACCCGGATATTACAGGTTGGGGGCCTGAAGGTCACTAGGAACGTGGCTGGAATCTGCTTGGGGCCCTGTCTTCCCCCAGCCCAGGCAGGGGCTGCCAAGTTTGGGCCTGTCCTCTCCTCCTGTCCTTATTTGGTGCTCTAGGTGATAAGGCTGAGACATAAAGGGGGCTGTGGGCCCCTCGTGGCAACCAGGCTGCCACAGAGAGAGGATGGTGAGTGCCAGGTGGGGGGATGCAAGGCCAGTGGCCTCCCAGCTATGGTCCTTTGGGCTAGGGGAGCAGAGCCAGCCATTGCTGTGCCTGTGTTGGGCCTGGAGAGGTGGTCTCCAGGGACAGGAAGAGGACTCTGACACAGCCTCTCCTGGGCTGCTCTGGGGGTATTCATGGGGGGAGTCTTTGGGGAGCCAGGGAGAGGACTCCTCCCCACCCACAGTTGTTGTAGGCCAGCAGGAAGGCGGGGACCCGGGGCAAGGCTGCAGCCACCAAGCAGGCCCAGCGTGGCTCTTCCAACGTCTTTTCCATGTTTGAGCAAGCCCAGATCCAGGAGTTCAAGGAAGTGAGTACCCCACCCCCAACAGCCTGGGACCTGTCCCGGAGCCCCCGCCCCGATACACCCCTCTTCTCTGTAGGTCAGTGGTCCTGGCCCCTGTCCTTGCTCCTCCCACCACCCTCTGCCTTCCCTGAGGTCACGAGCTGCTCACACCTGGAGACTGAGGCCCCCCACCTCACAGGCTTTCAGCTGCATCGACCAGAACCGTGATGGCATCATCTGCAAGTCAGACCTTCGGGAGACCTACTCCCAGCTCGGTGAGTGCCCACCTCCCGCCCAGCCTGCCCTGCTCCCATCTCCTCACACCGCCCTCCCCCCAGTCACACCTAACTTCCACCTCACCTCCCCTGCTCAGAGCTGCCGGTGATTCGACACCCCCTGTGGCTGGGAAGGAGGGGAAGGCAGCCTGGGCTCCACTGGACCCTACGGGGTTCCTGTGTCCATCTCGTGCCCCCACCCCACTAGGGAAGGTGAGTGTCCCAGAAGAGGAGCTGGACGCCATGCTGCAGGAGGGGAAGGGCCCCATCAACTTCACCGTCTTCCTCACGCTCTTTGGAGAGAAGCTCAATGGTGAGCCTGGGGCAGGCCTGGATCCTCCTGGCCAGGCAGCGAGCTTGAACCCTGCCTGGACCCTACCCGGACCCTACCTGGACCCTTCCTAAACCCCCTCCTGGACGCCCCCTGGCCCTTGCCCACCCAGAGGATGTGGAGCCCACCCCTGCTTCCCAGACCCACAGGCACTGGTCACCCCAAGTCTCGACTCAGGGTTGGAAAATGTGCTTTCAGCCTCCACTCCCAAATCCCAAATCTCGATCTCCTAGTCAGCCCGCCCCTCTCAGGAGGACCGCCCTTCTGGGCCCTGAGGGACACTTCGTATCAGGGAACACCCCCCCCACACACCTCTTCTGGGATGTGGAGGGCTCTCCTTGTACCCTGGGTTCCTCCTGGATGGGTCAAGGGAGGTGAGGTGCGTGGGTTCTCACCTGCGCCTTCGGCCTCCCAGGGACAGACCCTGAGGAAGCCATCCTGAGCGCCTTCCGCATGTTTGACCCCAGCGGCAAGGGCGTGGTGAACAAGGATGAGTAAGTGGGAGCCGGCAGCGGGGCACCTTGCGGGAATTGGGGAGGGCAGTGAGGCCCCTTGTGAGGGTGGCGCCTGTACTGTGGGTCCTGTCTGCTCCTTGGGGGTGGCCACCTGGACCGAGGGAGCCTTCCTCCCCCCTCCATCTGCAGCCACTCACCCGGGGCTCTCCCACTGCTTCCCACCCACCCAGGTTCAAGCAGCTTCTCCTAACCCAGGCAGACAAGTTCTCTCCGGCTGAGGTGAGGATTCCTGGCTCCTTCAACAGCTCTCCCGTACCCCTTTGCAGAGCCCTCACCCCACTGGGCACTGGGGAGGCCTTGGTGACCCACTGCCCTTGTGGGCTTAGAGGCAGCTTTCTGGAGAAGGTACCGTCTCTGTTGAGACCTGGAGGGTAAAGGACGTGGAGTCAAAAAGGGAGGAGGGTGTGCCAGGCTGGGAGAGCCGTGTGTGCAAAGGCCCAAGGGTGAGAGCACAGTGGCACGTTCAACATCTGGAAGAGGTTCCGTACATGCGGGGGTGGGGGCGGCACAGAGAAGAGAGGGGAGCGTCCCCAGGGCCAGGGTGGGCCCTTTGACCCATGGCCCCCATCGGGCCGCCCACACCCAGTCTGCCCAAAGTCTGACAACAGAAAAACATTAACTGAGAGTTTTGGGTTTGGGGCTGAAAAGGCTAAGGGCCAAAACGCAGCCCCAGGGGAAGGGAGAAGGGACACAGGTCTCCCTCAGGTCACACACTGGCCCCCCCAGGCCTCCCTAGCTGGGCAACCCAAGGCCTGCCTCTCACCAGTGCCTCCCACAGGTGGAGCAGATGTTTGCCCTGACACCCATGGACCTGGCAGGGAACATCGACTACAAGTCCTTGTGTTACATCATCACCCACGGTGACGAGAAGGAGGAGTGAGCAGGAGACGCCGGTGGCCCGGTGGCCGTGACTCAGTGCCAGGCCCTTGGGGTCACCTCAATAAACACTGTTTCTGAATTAGACCTGCAGTGGTGGCCTGTCTGTGACAGATGGGGTGGGGTCAGCCAAGGGGATCCGAGGGGCCAATGCAGGGATCGCTGTGAGAATAAGCCAGGCCCCTCACCAGCCCACCTCGATGCACCTCACACTGCCCAGTGACAGATGAGCCATGATACGCCCATTTACAGATGAGGACACTGAGGCCTGAGAGGGTGGGCATCTCGCCCAAGGCTGCACCTCCAGGAGAGGAAATGTTGGGCTTTATGCCCACCTCCACCAGGCCCAGACCGAGGCGCACGATGGGCCCTCTGTTCAGCATCGTGAGGCTGCCTACCCAACGCTCAGCAAACTTCTGCCAACGGCCCAGCTGATGGGCAACGGCCCTGGGACTCTGCCCCTCGGACTGCTTGACCACACAGCCCCCATCTCTGCACGTTGGCTCAGGCAGGCCTCCCTACACAGGCGTGTGGTGTGCTGGGCCCTGTGGGAAAAGCGCTGAGGAACCCATTTGAAAACACAACCAAACTTCACATTGGAAATGCAGGCAAGGTGCCGTGACACCAAAGGAGGGGCCAGAGTACACGCAGACTTCCAAGGAAATACTCAGGAACTGGCTCCATGCCTCTGAGGCGGGATGGCTGGAAATAGAAGAGGATTTCTCTGGAAAGGATTGTTAGTGTCCCATCCCCCTCCTCACCTGGACAGGACACACCCCCATCATGGGTACTGAAGGGCAGCAGAGGAACCTCCAGAGCAGAAAACCCACGGTGGGGAGGGGGAGGGGAGAAAAGGGAGGAGGGGAAGAAGAGAGTGGGAGAAGCCAGAGGGAAAGAAGCAGGGGGGGGGAGAGGGGGGGTAAGAGAGGGAGAGGGATAAGGCAGGGGAGAGAGAAGGGGAGGGGGAGGGGGAGGGGAGGAGGCGAGAAAGAAGGGGAGGGGCGTGGGGGGAGTGGGGAGCGGTAGAGAGAAAAGGTGGGGAGTAGGGGAGAGGGAGAGAGAGACATCTCCCTGGGCCGGACCTAGAGTTCATGAAGTCCATCTCTGGACAGGAATAGCTGAGTGAGAGCTCTCTGCCCCGCTTCCTCCCCTCCCTCCAAGCTCTGCTGTAATTCCCCAGCTGGGGAGGTGGGGCGAGAAGAGCAGGAAAGGAGGAGCTGACCACGCTCCCTCCCGGAAGGCAAGCGAGAAGAAAGGCACTGTCACCTTTCAGAGGTGTTCAGTTTTGATTTCTGTCTGGGACTTGGCAATTTTAATTATTACATTGAGACTTGAGGTTTAAAGTTATCATAACACTTTCTATTGCTTATTGGCGATCACAAAAATCACGGAACTGCACAGGTTTTCATCCAGAGAGCAGGCAAGCAGCCCACCCCACTGGGCGTGCTGCTGGGACAATGGGTGAACAAAATCAAGAATGTGTTATGATTCCAGTACACGAGTTCTGTTTGTTCGACAAACCAATTTCAAAAAGTAAGGGATAATTTTATAATTCAAGCCTCTGCAGGGAAAAGTTGTGAAAGACTCTGAAATGGACCAAAAAGATCATCGGTGTCTTCAAAAGTTGCCATCTAGCACCCCCTCCGGGCTCTCTGATTCGAGGGTGCTCTGCACCTGTCACTATCTCTGAGCTATTTCACAACTCCATGAGTTGTAGGTAACCAATAGCCAGGTCAATGACTCCCTCCCTAGACAGGCAAATGAATGTTACCCAGCAAAGCAAGTTCACTTCCTCCTTCTCTGTGCAAGAGGCCAGCTTGGTGCCCATTAAGCGAGTTCACCTCCGCATTCCTGACGGCCTAGACTGCATCTGCTCTTTGAATCTCCTCTGAACCAGCTGTAACATCTTATTGGTGCCCTCGTGCATTAATGAGCGAATAAAATCTTTGACAGGTGTTCATTTTATATTCGGATGCAAGTCATGATTCTGATTTTTTTTTAATAATTTTATTTATTTATTTTTCCCCCAAAGCCCCAGTAGATAGTTGTATGTCATAGTTGCACACCCTTCTAGTTGCTGTATGTGGGATGCGGCCTCAGCATGGCTGGAGAAGTGGTGCGTCAGTGCGCGCCCAGGATCCAAACCCGAGCCGCCAGCAGCAGAGCGCACACTGAACCGCTAAGCCACGGGGCCGGCCCCATGATTCTGATTTTAAAAAAATGTTTCCTTTCACACTCCTGGGGTAGTTTTCTGCTAAGTTGAGTCCTTTCTGCACCAAAACTGCCGGTATTAATGTTAGTTTGGAGTGATGAGGGCAAAGTGTGCATGTGTATGTGAGAGACAAGAGCGAGACAGAGAGTAGGAGCAGCAGACAGGCTTGTACTGTGGCTCTTGAGCACTTGAAATGCAGCGAGTGTGAATTGGAATGTGCTGCAAGTGTAAAAGGGACACTGTATTTTGAAGATTTAGTACAAAAAAGAATGTAAAATAGGGGTCCCATAAGGTAGTGGTTAAGTTCGGTGTGCTCTGCTTCGGCGGCCCGGGATCGCAGGTTCGGATCCTGGGCATGAACCTACACCACTCATTGGCAGCCACGCTGTGGCGGTGACCCACATACAAAACAGAGGAAGACTGGCACATATGTCAGCTCAGGGCTAATCTTCCTCAAGCGAGAAAAGAGGAAGATTGGCAACAGATGTTAGCTCAGGGTGAGTCTTCCTCAGCAAAAAAAAAGAACGTAAAATATCTCATTAATAACTGTGCATTGATTACATGTTGAAATGATAATATTTTGGATATAGTGGGTTGACTAGAAATACCCTAAAGGGAATTTCTCCTCTTTCTTTTTGCTTCCTTAACGTGGCTACAGGAAAATGTTAAATGACATATGTGGCTCTCATTTCAGGCTCACGTTACCATTCCACTGGACAGAGCTGAGTTAGCTGTGGATGTGTTCAAGCCTGCATTCTCCGGGGGCTGTGGGGTCACCAGGATTCACACCCAGTAAACAGGGGTCACACCAGTGCTCTCTCAGACTGCACCCAAAGGAGGCCTGCTTCACCTGGGCAGAGTTGCCTCTGTGAGTTCTGGCAGAAAAGAGAGAAGGTTCTGTTTACAGGGAGCAGAGACCGTACAAACTCATTTGTAGAGGCCGGATTTTTTCCTTGGGGAAGCCAAGGCTTCTCTTACTAGAGTGGGCTAACGGTGTTCACCTGTGAGTGTTTGAGGGCAGTGGAAGGAGGTGGGCATGGCTGGGGAGGCCGGGGATGGGCCAGGCAGTGGATTCCTCTTGGAGATGGACATGGAAACGCTCTCCCGGAGGGGAGGGCCGAGTTCTGTGCAACTCCCAGTCTGTCGAGAGAGGCTCAGACAGGCTTTTCACACACTTCTGCCACTCTGCGCCCCAGTTATTCCCCAAGGGGAGCCTCATCAAGAGGCCACATGCAACCCCCCTTACTTCTTGTCTTTCTAGAAGCCGTGGAAGCCTCACTGCTCTGTGAGGACACCCCCCACCCCCAGCCAAGGCGTTCTCTCCAGATGTCCTGGAGCTCCTGGTCCTCAGGTCCCTTCCCCACACCCCACCCCCAGCAGGCTCCGCTGGTGTCCATGAACAGGTCTCTGAGCCTCTTGCCCTCACTGGGACCCTGGCCAGAATCTCCCAGGACTCTCTGGAGGAACTTCCATCAGCTTCAGCCCCTTCCTCCTCCTCTGCCAGGGGCTCACATTCAGTCCAAGGGGTCCAAGAGAAGAAGCACTGTCCCATCCCTGCCACCAACCCAAACCCCTCATTCCTGCCCCAACACCCTGGGTGCAAAGGCAGCAGAGGCCTCCTGCAGGGCTGGTTGGAAATGCAGAATCTCAGGAGACCCTCAGGAAACACATTTGCTCAGGAGTGCCCTCGAGCCAGGGCAGGCCCGTGCGCTGTACGTCCCTCACCCGGGCTTTGAGGGGCAGCATAAAGGCAAATGCAGATTAAAAATAAAAAGTTAATACTCCGTGATGCAAAGAAAGGAAACAGACTTCTCTCTTTTCCTAGAGCACTTCCTTTAGAAAACTTGTAAGTTCTTTCCCTACTTCTTTTTTGTAAATCTAAAAGCTAGATAAGCCTCTTGCCAGTTTTACACCCAGGAACGTCTCCCAAGGACCTGGGAGCATCTCCTTGAAGGGACGTCACAGCCCCATTTCCCAGTTTCCGTGGGAGGTAGGAGCCTCCCTTGGGGCTGGCACTGGCTCCTGCTCCAAGTTGCAAGCCTGCTTCCAGGCCTCAAGAGAGGACAAGTTTATTCTTCCTCCGGATAAAGGCAGTCAGTCGACCCGGGGGGCCCCAGCAGCCAGGTGTGTGCAGGTGAGCTGTATGACAGAGGTGCTGTCAGGCGCTCTCACTGCAGGACTGGTTTCCGTCTCTCTTGAGAACACCTGTGGAGGGGTTGACCTGGCTGTAGAAAGGGTGAGCCTCTTCCCATCTTTGCCATCTCTTAGCTGGTTGCCTGTGATGAGCACTGAGTTCTAGTTTAATGCTTATTCAATAATGTCTGTTTTCTTTCTCATGACTTTGGTGGAGAGGTTTTCTGTGTTGGCAGGAGATTTTGTTTTAATTTCCTCCGCAGCATGGCCTGAAGCTCCATCTCACCAGAGCCTCAGGCTTGCCGGACAGGGGATGAGGGGTGGGGGCAGAGTGGCCACGCGGGGCTGGCTAGCTGTGCGGTGCACAGTGTGGAACCAGGCCCCTGTATGTTGTATTTTCCGATTTTATCCTGAGACCCATTCAGCACCCCCGCACAGGGCCCCAGTCCCTGCCCTGCCCCCGCGCCACCAGAGTAGTCTTGGTGCCGGCCACGGGGCGCATTTTTTAGATAAGTTAACACCACTGATAAGACAGGCTCCAGCCGGCCCAGTGGCGCAAGCGGTTAAGTGCGCGCGCTCCGCTGCGGCGGCCCGGGGTTCGCCTGTTCGGATCCCGAGCGCACACTGACGCACCGCTTGTCAAGCCATGCTGTGGTGGCATCCCATATAAAGTGGAGGAAGATGGGCATGGGCATGGATGTTAGCCCAGGGCCAGTCTTTCTCAGCAAAAAACAGGAGGTTTGGCAGATGTTAGCTCAGGGCCGATATTCCTCACAAACTTCGCTCTGGCACGAGAAATCTGCGATCTGCATGCTTCTGCAGGAGGCATAGGCTGTTCTCTAAGGTTTAGCCCGCAGGGTCTGATGGCTGTCACTGTCCCCAGAGACTCTTCTGGTCTGAAAGGCTGGGGCGTGGGATGCAGAGGGAAGCAATGCACTGAGGGAGGCCCTCTCAGGCAACTGGCTCCAGTTGCCCTCACTGGGTAAGTGAGTACCTTGAACAACCCCTGCTCCCTCTCTGGGACTCGGTTTCCTTATCTGTGAAGGAGAGGCTGGACTGGATGTTAACAGCACCTGGCGCTTATGGAGCACTCCTGTGCCAGGGGCGGTGCCAAGCGCCTTCGTGAGCCACACGGGGCAGGCAGCTCATTCCCCAGCCTCTGGCTCCAGAGTAAAGACTACACTTTTCAGCCTCACTTGCTGGCAGGTGTGACCAGGGGGGTGTCAGAGCCCATATCGTGTGGCAGTTTTGTTCTTAAGAGACAGATGTTGTGCCTCCTCCACCTCCCTCCCTGGAACACAGCTTGCACATGACCTCCAGGGCTGTAGGGGGCCGTAAGCTGCACCCAGCTGGGTCCCTGACACTTGGGGGCACCACCCAACACCTAGACCTCCCGTCCATGTCTTACACAAAGAGAAATAAGCTTCTATGTGAGTCAAGCCCTATTATTTGGAGTTTTTTATACTTGCAGCAGAACCCAGTCCTAACCAACACAGTATGACCATCATCCCCACTTCACAGATAGGGGAACTGAGGCACTATGTGGTTAAAGCAACCTATCAAGGCCACACACAGTCTGGAGGTGGCAGAGCCAGGTTAGAATCTGCTGTTTGTCTTTGTGCAGACTGATCCTGGAGCAGAGTACGTGGGCCTAAGGCTACAGGTCTGGATCTCCCTCTCCAGGAGAATAAACCGGCCATAGAAGGCCCCGGAGAGCCCGCAGGCATGCTGAGTCCTCGCACCTGAAGGTTTCCAGGCCCTACATATCCATATCCAGGGGCTGAAAATGAAGATGTCTGAATTACACCCCTCTTGACAGCACCCACCACACCCTCCCAGCCTCTTCTTCTGAGGTCAGCCCAGAGTAAGCCCCCTGTGACACTGGTTTCAGTTCTGGACCATCGGGCATGTCCACAGGGCAAGGGCCTATGCATTGTTTGATTTTGTTTTCTGATTAAATGTGCAGATGGAGGGACATGCAGATGGATCGGAGGGTGGGCTAGTACCCAGACACTCTTTGGTTGCTATCTACACAGGTGACTTGACAATTTCCTAGCAGAAAGGGGAGATGAGGGCCTTGGAAGTGTGGCAAGGCCAGAGGAGTTGACGCTCGTCTTGAGGTGACAGAGCCCCTGGAAGCCACAGTCCATCTGCACACCACGGAGGGAAACCACACGATAGCTAAGGCACTCAGAGTGTCAAGTTGGTGCAGAGCTGCTCCCATGAGCAGGCTGAGCCTGTTTCTTCACCCCAGAATCCGGGCTCGCTGGTGGCTTGTTGGCCTCAAGCAGCCTTGCAGTTCTGCCCTCACTTTCTTGGAACCCGGAGGTCACCATGCTGAGACTAGGATAAAAAATCACATGAGCGAGAGGCCTGGCCATCCCCCCTGCGGCTGGACACTTGAGACTGAGACTGTTGGACCCCCAGCCCCAGTCAAACGGCCACGTCCAAGCCCAGGCCAGAAGAACACTGAGCCTCCCGGGCACCCACAGCACACGAGGAGTAAGAAGATGCTATGGCTGTAAACCAGGAAGACTGGGGGAGCTTTGTTTGCAGCAATAGGAGAGTGGAGCATCCTCTTATCCTCTATCCTGACAAAGACAAATAGGAGCACTGCCAAAGCTTTCAGAAGATTAACTGAAAATTGAGATTCTTTTCTTCATTCTGACCTTCGGTTACAGGCAACGAGGCCCACCCCACCTGGCTCACTGCCCACGGGTAACCCAGGCACCTGTGGGTTTTGCTTAGAGACTTACTGGTGGGTCCTCTGAAGGAGGGCACAGGGTGTGGAGCTGCTTGGGGTCCAGTTTGGAGGGAGCTGAGCTAGAAGGTGCTAGAATAGCTCTAGCAGTCATCAGGGCTGTGGCCCCCTCAAGAACCACCCCATCCAGCCTCCTGGCCTTCTTGGGCTTCAGGCCCCAGCTCAGGTGTCTGCTCCTCCAGGGAGTCATCTCCTGACTCAGGTCTGGGCCATGTTCCTCTGAGGGCTCGCTGGGTCCACCCCTGACTTAGGTCAACCCAGCATCACGGCTTCCCATGAGCAACACAAGGACAGGGGTGTGTGTCTCACGCTACCTCCAGCACCACGCCTGGCACACGGCAGGTGCTGGGCAAGGTCTAGTGAATGATTAAGTGATATGACGAATCTCTAGGCTTCTAGAGGCTGAGACCAGGAGCTTTTGTAGACAGTGGGCCCTTGGAGTCTGCCGCCATTGCAGTTTGTGCCCTCCCTAGTGAAGGGCTTTGGCGTAGGTCCAGCCCCTTGGGAGATAGAGGAGAGGACAGGGGGGCGGCTGCCGGGAGAAGGGAGAACTCCCCCTGCCGGCTCCTCTCCCATCTGTCCCCTCCTTCTCCACCACTCTCTGCCCCTCAGTGCCCTCATCTCAGCCACCCCAGGAGTCTGGAACAGCCTCTGCCCTCCCCCCTACCAACTCACCTCAGCCCCGCCTCTCCCCGCCAGCCCTCCTCTAGTCTGTGACACATCCCCGCAGGGACGTGCTGCTGATGTGCAGAGCCACACAGCCCCAAAATAGAACCTTATCACCCTGCGCCCTGCTCTGCCGTCAGCAACACTTCCACCATCCTTCTCCCAGGACCCCTCCTTAACTCTCTGCTGCCTCCTCCTCCTCCTCTCATCCTACAGCCGAGGGACCCATGCCTGGTCCTCCCGTGTGCTTCCCTCCCCACCCTCCCCAACCCCCCCACCCCCACTCCGGTGGCCTGGTCTGAGCCACCCCAAGTTCCCACCAGGCTCCATCCACAGCCCCCTTGCTGTGCACCCCCACCCCCCACCCTGCAATACCCACAGGGTCTGGCAGTGGCAGCCTTGGGAAATAGGTGACTGCCTTGGGCCTCAGGTGACTGGACTGAGGTGGCCACTGCTCCCAGAGGGACATACAGAGAGAGGGAGGTGGGGGTGGAGGGGAGCAGAGGCACAGGCCCCAAGGCCAAGTGACAGACAGGAGGGGCCGCCTTTCTTGCTCATAGTCCCGCAGGGCTGTACCCTTGTAACAAAACCCACTTTTTGCTTAAGTTGCCTCCAGTTGGTTTCTGTGACTTGTGATCAAGACCCAGGTCCCTACCTCAGGCCCGACTCTGGGGAGTAGGCCAGCCTTGTACCTGCCCCAGGGTCCCATCCTCCAAGCCGGCCTCACCTTGCTCTTAGCCGTGCCACCTCCACAGGGACCGCCATAGCACAGACTCCAGCTGCCAGCCTGGCACCCAGGACCCTCCCCACAGATGTCCATAGCTTTCTGCGTCCATCTTACATGGAGGTGCCTTGCAGTGGACAGGGATCATTTATAGCCCAGCGCCATCCCCTTCCCAGTAGCACTGATTCCTGTTGGGGAGTTACTTCTCTTGGACTTCTCTTGGACTGAGTGTGGATTTGGTGGGGGTAGTTCCTGGTAATCAATCCTACAAAGGCCTAGGGGCTCAGACCTCAGCAACGGGCACTTGGCCCAGCCAACTGGACCACCTCTCCCAGACTCTGCTTCATGAGCCCATAATCCAAAGGCAGAGGGCAATCTGGGGGCCATCAGTCCCAAAGCTGGCATCAGATCAGAGAATTCCAAATAGGAGAGGACCGCTGTGCTCCCAAGATATTAGCTCAAGGTCAATCTTCCTTTCCAAAACAAAACAAAACAAAATCCAGAGCAGTCCAGTCTTAAGGGGGTCCACACTTTCATGAGTTTTACCTCCAGGAGCCCCACCAGCTTGTCACAGTAAAGATCTGATAAAAACCCCACATGCTTCCAGCATGGGGGTAAAACAGCTATTTTGAAATACGCCAGAGCATTCTTTTCTTCTTAATAAGACCTGCCCACAAGGGAACTGTTTTACCAGAACCTAACTGACTTGGGGAATGGAAACAGTCCACTCCAGCCCCCTCTAGCCTTCCTGTCTCACCTAAGGGGTGCTGGAGGGGGTCATTGAGAGGACGTGACTGCCAGTTGACCCTTGACCTGGACCCGGGCAATCGGAGGCTCCTCACCCCCTCCCCTGCTCTGGAATGTACGCTCTGCTCCCCATTACCACAGTGGGAGCCATTTTCAAGGACGCAGACTTGAGAGAGCAATGGGTTGTTGAGACCTTCTGGACGGTGTACATGACTGAACCCCCTTAAGGCCTCTATATAAACTTTTAAGATTTGGCGAGTGGGTGTGGAGCTCTACTTGTCTTGCAGCCACCCAAGACAAGCCTTGTAAGAAAGTTCCCTTGTTTATTAAAACTGCCACCTACCAATCTGGAACGGTCTGCCTCTTTCTTCAGTCTCTCCTTGCCCTCCATGTAAGGGGACCAGTTTGCAAACCAGCATGTGACCTGTCTTCTCACGTTTGCTGCTTCAGGACCTTGGGACTCAGCAGTGTGAGAAGACCCTGCAGAAATCAAACAAGCCAAAACAGTAAATGTTTGAATACTATGTGAATATTTCCAATTCCTTATATGGTCTAAGGGAAAGATTGAATTTCTTGATAATGATACTTGAGTTTCTAAAAGTTGTTTTTTCCATAGCTCTAATGATAAATTTGTAAATTAGTGTGAAAAGAAGAAAAGTTATCATCTCAAAACATTTATTGTACACTTATGGTATGAAGTAGGAGCAGAACTGGATGTGCAAATAGGCGGATGAGGTGGCTCTTGGCTTCCCCAAACAGTGTCACTTAGATGACACTGCAGACCACAGTAGCAGATGGGCTGGTTTGAACTGTCCGAGCAGCGTGGCAGGGTGTGTAGGATGGGGCCACATCACACGGGTGGTGGGTAGTCAGGAGCTGCAGTGGAACAAACAAGCAGAGGAAGGCCTGAGCAAAGACGAAGGCACGCTGGACCAGGGCTGGTGAGCCTGGAGGTGGAGGGCCTGTGCTGGGAAATCCTGGGAGGCGAGGGGGTTCTGAAAGCCAGGCTGCTTTGAGTTATTCTTTGGTCATGAGAAACCTGGCTCAGGACACAGTGGGCATAAGACCAAGATGGAAGCCATCGTCATAGCTGTGGGATGGTGTGCCCTACATAGGACTGAGCTTGAGATGACCCCTGGGCCCTGAAGTCAGGCGGACCCAGCTGCAGGTCAGTGGTGGGTGAAGGGCAGGTGTATCATGTGGTTGTGGCTGACTTAAACCGAAGATAGTTGATTAGTTGGATATCAGGGATGCACGTTGAAGGACCAGCTTTGGGAGCAGACGGGAACTACAGGAGGGCCAAGAAGGCTTGACGAGCGGTGTGTCAGTCCGATGCCCGGGATTCAAACCTGGGAACCCCAGGCCGCCGAAGCAGAGTGTACAAACTTAACCACTACACCACCAGGCCAAACCCCCTGCCCTGGAGTTTTTAACTCTCAAGTTTGTCCATGGTGAAGCCCCTAGCAATTTCTCAACTGCAGTTCAAAGCTTTAATGCCCCCATCCCGGCTCTAGCTGTTGGCCCCAGTGTTCCTAGGGCGGCTTCCAGGAACTGAAGTGAGCAGTAAGGACCTTATCCTCCAGATATCAGCGATCTGAATTCTAATCACTGAATGCTGCTACTGATCATGGAGGTGCAGACACAGAGGTGGCTGCCCCATCTATTGCTTCAACCCCTTCTAGCCGAAGTGGCTACTAAGGACTTAAAGGGCCAGTACCTTTTTCTTTTTTTTCTACGTTTTTCTTTTTCCCTCCTTTGGGAGCCAGACATTTAAGAACTAGGATATTCAAAAGTAACTGCACATACAAGGGAGTTTAGAAAGTCACTGCACATACACAGGAAAGACACAGGCTCAGAAAGACCTGAAAGACCCAAATTTTCACTTCAGGCTGATCCCCAGCACAGAGACACCCTAAAACAAAAACAGCAAATTTGGGGGAGGGGGGAGAATCTGATTTCCAGAGTTACCACATTGTAAGATTCAAATGTCCACGTTCAACAGAAACATCTCAAGGCACACAAAGGAAAACATAAACCAACAGAAACCATCCCTGAGAAAGGCCAGATGGCTGACTTATTAGACAAAGACTTTAAAACTGCTGTCTTAAAGATGCTCAAAGAACTAAAGGAAGACGTGGGAAAAGCCAAGAAAATAATGTATAAACAAAAAGAAGTGTCAACAAAATGACAAAAAAACTCAAAAGAACCAAAAAAATATTCTGGAGTTGAAAAGTACAATAGCTTTCACTAAGATAGACGACATTATGGGCCATAAAACACAACTTAACAAATTTAAAAGAACAGAAATCATATAATGTCTGCTCTCAGACCACAATGGAGTTAAACTAGAAATCAACAACAAAAAGACAACTGGAAAATCACAAAGTACTTGGAGATTGAACAATACAATTCTAAATAATACATGGCTCAAAGAAGAAATCTCAAGAGCAGTTAAAAAATATTTTAACAAATGAAAATGAAAATACAACTTATCAAAATTTGTGGGATGCAGCAGAAGCAGTGCTTTGAAGAAAGTTTATAGCGTTGAATGCATATATTAGAAAAGAAGAAAGATGTAAAATCAGTCATCTAAACTTCCACGTTAGGAAACTAGAAAAAGAAGAGCAAATTAAATCCAAAGTAAGCAGAAGAAAAGGAATAATAAAATTTAGGGCAGAAATCAATGAAATTGAAAACAAAAAATCAGTACAGAAAATCAATGAAACCAAAATTGGTTCTCTAAAACAATCAATAAAATTGATAAGTCTCTAGCCAGGCTAACTAAGAAAAAAAGAAAGGACACAAATTATTAATATCAGAAATGAAAGAAGGGCTATCACTACAGATACCCTGGACATTAAAAGGATGATTAGAAAAGGCTGTCTTAGTTCATTCAGGCTGCTATAACAGGATACCATAGACTTGGTGGCTAATAAACAACAGAAATTTATTTCTCACAATTCTGGGGGCTGGGAAGTTCAAGATCAAGACTTCAGGAGAGAAGTCAAGATGGCAGCGTAGGCAGACTCTGAACTCACCTCCTCCCACAGACACAGCCAATTTACAACTACTCTTGGAAAAATTACCCCGAGAGAGAACTGAAAATGGGATAAGATTGTTGCAACAAACAACAATCCTAATTGAGGTGGAAGAGGCAAAAATTCCCTTCTGGAGAGAAAAAACGCCACCTTCACAAGCTGTAACATCTCACGGCCACCAGGGAGCAACCCAAAGGTATGCAGCCCTACCTGGAGGAGTGGGGGATCTGAGCCGGGGAGCAGTCCCACTATGTGTTTTTTGGACCCAGCACAACCAAGCCGAGTGGCATAATATCTGAGTTTGCTTGCTACTAACAACATTGGGGAATACCCCCAGAAAAGCTGGTTTACAAAGAAATTAAAGCTGGCTCTTAAAGGGCCCATGCACAAATTCACCTGTCTTGGAAAACAACCTAAAATCACCAGAAAGAAAGGTGCACAGTCCTTTGGTGAAAAGAGACTCACCTGATAGTCTCTGAGTGCATCTCAGTGAGAGGTGACACCTCTCCAGGGACTGGGACATTGGCAGCAGCCACTATAGTGTGTTGGTGTGGGCGTGCTGACAAAGATGCTGGTAGATGCCATTGGAGTTCTCCCTGGGGCCTGCTAGCCCAGGGTCTGCCCACCCACTAGAGCACCGATTTAATCCAGCTCAGCTAGGGCAGGCAGCCTACCCAACCACAAGCCCTCAGGCAACATGTGGGCCTGCAGAGATTGGTGACTGGATTCTCTGCAGCCTGGCAAGTGGGTCCACCTCTGTGGGGCAAGGCGTGCACAAGGAGCGGGTGGAGAGTGTGGGGCGTTGGTGGAGTGTGTGGGGCTACTGCCTTGGAGAGACTGGGTCCACTTCAGGGGGTTGGGGCACGCATGTGGGGCAGGACTGTGTTAACTGTGTGTGTAGACTTGTGGGTGGTGGGGCTTGTCAGCTGCAGAAGACTTGTGCTTCTCAAAGACCCACATAGGGGATTGGCCCCACCTTCCAAAGCCTGAAACAATTGGGTGCTCCCGTGCCTGAGGCCAGCTCCACCCAGCTGCAATCCTCAGAGAACTGACAAGAGCCTTATAGGCCAGAGGCTCATAGCAATTATAAGCCCCTGAGCCTAACAACCAGCCATGCTGGGGGCCTACTCACTTAATAGAAAAACTGCAACAGGAATGTGCTATTACACCTTGCAGCCAACTGTGCTGGGGTTCCCTACACCTGATAGAGACTGAAGGGCCCACAACAACTACACGTAGCTGAACATTACAACCAGCTGGAAAGGGGGACAGCTCAGCCTCCCTGGGCACCTACGGCAAGAACAACAACACCACAACAGAAGGACACATGTAACCCACACAGGGGCCACTCCTGGAACATTTGGAACTGGCGACGGGAGGCAAGCACACTGCCAGGCCTCATAAGGCATCATTTATATAAGGTCACCTCTCCAAGATCAGGAGACCTAGCTGACCTACCTAATACTTAGACACAAGCACAGGGAAAGAGGCAAAATGAGGAGGCAAAAGAATACATTCCAAGTAAGGGAACAGGACAAAACCCCAGAAAACGAACTAAATGAAACTGAAATGAGCAACCTACCCAACAGAGAGTTCAAACAAAGAGTGTTAAGGATACTCACTGATCTTGGGAGAAGAATGCTTGAACTCAGTGAGAACATCAACAAAGAAATGGAAGATATAAAAAGAACCAATCAAAAATGAAGAATACAATACTGGAAATGAAAAATTCACTAGAGGGACTCAAAAGCAGAGTAGAGGATACAGAAGAACAGATGAGCAAGCTGGATGAAAGACTAGAAGAAATCACCCAAGCTGAACAGATAAAAGAAAAAAGAATTTAAAAGAGTCAGGACAGAGTCTAAGGGACCTCTGGGACAACATCAAGCACACTAACATCTGGGTTATAGGTGTCCCAGAAGAAGAGGAAGCCAAAGGGGCAGAGAATCTATTTGAAGAAATAATAGCTGAAAACTTCCCTAACCTAAGGAAGGAAACAGACATCTAGGTACAGGAAGAACAGAGAGCACCAAACAAGATAAACCCAAAGAGGCCCACACCAAGACACATCATAATTAAAATGTCCAGAATTAAAGAGAGAATCCTAAAAGCTGCAAGAGAAAGACAAGTTACATACAAAGGAAACCCCATAAGGCCATCAGCTGACTTCTCAGCAAAAACTTTACAGGCTAGAAGAGAGTGGCAGGATATATTTAAAGTGCTAAAAGGAAAAAACCTACAGCCAAGAATACTCTACCTGGCAAGGTTATCATTCAAAATGGAAGGAGAGATACAAAGATTCTCAGACAAGCAAAAATTAAAGGAGTTTGTCACCAAGAAACCCGTTCTATGAGAAATGCTAAAGGGACTTATCTAAGGGGGAAAGAGAAGACCATAAATAGGAAAAATTATCTATTTCCATGATAAGAGGGTAACAGATACAAATGCACAAAAAAGAGGTTAGATACGCTATCCAAACATAAAATGTGGGAGGAGGGGAGTTAAAGAGTAGAGCTGTCAGATAGAGGTCAAACTAAAGAGACCATCAACTTAATATAGATTGCTATATACGTAGGTTACTGTATATGAACCCCATAGTAATCACAAACCAGAAACCTATAATAAATACACAAAAAACTAAGAGAAAGGAACCCAAACATAATACTAAAGAAAGCCATCAAACCACAAGGGAAGAGAGCAAGCAAAGAAGAAAGGAACAGAGAACTACTAAAACACTGAGAAAAAAAAAAGTTTAAAAAATGGCAGTAAGTACCTACTTATCAATAGTTATTTTAAATGTCAATGTACTAAATGCTCCAATTAAAAGGCATAGGATGGCTGATTGGATAAAAAAACAAGACCCATATATATGCTGCATACAAGAGACACACATCAGACCTAAAGACACTCACAAACTGAAAGTGAAGGGATGGAAAAAGATACTACATGAAAATGACAATGAAAAGAAAGCTCGGGTAGCAATACACATATAAGAAAAAATACACTTTAGAACAAAAACTGTAACAAGAGACAAAGAAGGGCACTACATAATGATCAAGGGAACAATCCAACAAGAGAGTATAACACTTGTAAATATCTATGCACCCAACATAGGAGCACCTAAATATATGAGGCAATTATTAACAGACATAAAAGGAGAAATAGACAGTAACACAATAATAGTAGGGGACTTTAACACTCCACTTACACCAATGGATACATCACCCAAACAGAAGATCAATAAGGAAACATTGGCCTTAAATGACACACTAGAACAGATGAACCTAGTAGATATATACAGAACGTTCCATCCAAAAACCGAAGAATACACATTCTTTTCAAATGCACGTGGAACATTCTCCAGGATTGATCACATATTAGGCCACAAAACAAGTCTCCATAAATTTAAGAAGATTGAAATAATACCAAGTGTCTTTTCTGACCACAATGGTATGAAACTAGAAATCAACTATAGGAAGAAAAACAGAAAAGCCACATATATGTGGAAATTAAACAGAATGCTACTGAACAACGATTGAGTCAATGAAGAAATCAAAGGAGAAATCAAAACATACTTGGAGACAAATGAAAATGAAAATACGACATGCCAGAATTTATGGGATACAGCAAAAGCAGTTCTAAGAGGGAAGTTTACAGCAATGTAGGCCTATCTCAACAAACAAGAAAAATCTCAAATGATCTAACAGCACACCTAAAGGAACTGGAAAAAGAAGAACAAAGCCCAAAATCAGTAGAAGGGAAATAATAAAAATCAGAGCAGAAATAAATGAAATACAATACAAAAAATTAATAAAACCAAGATATGGTTCTTTGAAAAGATAAACAAAATTGACAAACTTTTAGCTAGACTCACCAAGAAAAAAAGAGAGAAGGCTCAAATAAATAAAATCAGAAATGAAAGAGGAGAGATTACAACAGACACCTCAGAAATACAAAAGATTATAAGAGAATACTATGAAAAGCTATATGCCAACAAATTGGATAATCCAGAAGAAATGGACAAATTCTTAGAATCGTACAACCTTCCAAAACTGAATCAAGAAGAAATAGAGAATTTGAATAGACCAATCACCAGGAAGGAGATTGAAACAGTAATCAAAAACCTCCCCCCAAAAAAAAGTCCAGGACCTGAGGCTTCCCTGGTGAATTCTACCAAACATTCAAAGAAGACTTAATACCTAACCTTCTCAAACTCTTCTAAAAAATAGAAGAGGTGGGCACGCTCCCTAACTCATTCTATGAAGCCAACATTACCCTGATACCAAAACCAGACAAGGACAACACAAAAAAAAGAAAATTACAGGCCAATATCACTGATGAACATTGATGCAAAAATCCTCAACAAAATACTAGCAAATCACACACAACAATACATTAAAAAGATTATACACCATGATCAGGTGGGATTTATTCCAGGGATGCAGGGACAGTTCAACATTCGTAAATCAATCAACATAATACACCACATTAATAAAATGAAGAATAAAAATCACATGATCATCTCAATTGATGCAGAGAGAGCATTTGACAAGATACAGCATCCACTTATGAGAAAAACTCTGAATAAAATGGGTATAGAAGGAAGGTACCTCAACATAATAAAGGCCATATATGACAAACCCACAGCTAATATCATTCTCAATGGTGAAAAACTGAAAGCAATCCCTCTAAGAACAGGAACCAGACAAGGATGCCCAATCTCACTGCTCCTATTTAATATAGTATTGGAAGTCCTAGCCAGAGCAATCAGGCAAGAAAAAGAAATAAAAGGGATCCAAATTGGAAAGGAAGAAGTGAAACTGTCACTATTTGCAGATGACATGATTTTATACATAGAAAACCCCAAAGAATCCACCAAAAACTCTTTTAGAAATTATAAATGAATATGGTATAGTTGCAGGATACAAAATCAACATACAAAAATCAGTTGCATTTCTATACACTAAGAACAATGCAGCAGAAAGAGAAATTAAGAATACAATCCCATTTACAATTGCAACAACAAGAATAAAATACCTAGGAATAAACTTAACCAAAGAGGTGAAAGATCTGTACACTGAAAACTATAAAACATTGCTGAAAGAAATTGAAGAACACACAAAGAAATGGAAAGATATTCCATGCTCTTGGATTGGAAGAATTAACATAGTTAAGATGTCCATGCTTCCTAAAGCAATCTACAGATTCAATGCAATCCCTATCAAAGTTCCAACAACATTTTTCACAGAAATAGAACAAAGAATCCTAAAATTTATATGGAACAACGAAAGACCCTGAATAGCCAAAGGAATCCTGAGAAAAAAAGAACAAAGCTGGAGGTATCACACTCCCTGATTCCAAAATATACTACAAAGCTATAGCAACCAAAACAGCATGGTACTGGCACAAAAACAGACACACAGATCAATGGAACAAAATCGAGAGCCCAGAAATAAAGCCACATATCTATGGACAGCTAATTTTTGACAGGGGAGCCAAGAACAGACAATGGAGAAAGGAAAGTCTCTTCAATAAACGGTGTTGGGAAAACTGGACAGCCACATGCAAAAGAATGAAAGTGGACCATCTGCTATCGCCATTCACAAAAATTAACTCAAAATGGATCAAAGACCTGAAGGTGAGACCTGAAACTATAAAACTCATAGAAGAAAATATAGGCAACACACTATATGACATTGGTCATAAAGGAATCTTTTCAGATGCCATGCCTACTCAGACTAGGGAAACTAAAGAAAAAATAAGCAAGTGGGACTTTATCAGATTAAAGAGCTTCTACAAGACAAATGAAACCAGAATCAAAATGAACAGACAACCCACCAGCTGGGAGAAAATATTTGCAAAACATATATCTGACAAGGGGTTAATCTCCATAATATATAAAGAACTCACACAACTGAACAACAAAAAAACAAACAACCCGGTCAAAAAATGGGCAGAGGAAATGAACAGACACTTCTCCAAAGAAGATATACAGATGGCCAATAGGCACATGAAAAGATGTTCAACATCACTAATCATCAGGGAAATGCAAATCAAAACCACACTAAGATATCACCTCACACCCATTAGAATGGCTATAATCACCAAGACAAAAAACAACAAATGTTGGAAAGGATGTGGAGAAACAGGAACTCTCAGACACAGCTGGTGGGAATGCAAACTGGTGCAGCCTCTATGGAAAACGGTATGGAGATTCCTCAAAAAATTAAAAATGGAAATACCCTATGATCCAGCTATCCCACTACTGGGAATCTACCCAACGAACCTGAAATCAACAATCCAAAGAGGCTTATGCACCCCTACGTTCATTGCAGCATTATTCACTATAGAGAAGAAGTGGAAACAACCCAAGTGTCCCTCGACTGATGATTGGATCAAGAAGATGTGATATATATATACAATGGAATACTACTCAGCCATAAAAAAAGACAAAATCATCCCATTTGCAACAACATGGATGGACCTGGAGGGTATTATGTTAAGTGAAATAAGCCAGAAAGAGAAAGACAAACACTGTATGATCTCACTCATATGTCTTGTGGTTACCAGGGGCAATGGGGGTGGGGGTCAGCACAAGGGGTGAAGGGAGACATGTATATGGTGATGGACAAACAAAAATGTACAACCAAAAATTTCACAATGTTATAAACTATTAAAACATCAATTTAAAAAAAAAGGAAAAAAAAACACCAACGTGGAAAGATACATGCACCCCTGTGTTCATTGCAGCTTTGTTCACAATAGCCAAGACTTGGAAGCAACCTAAATGCCCATCAAGGGAAGAATGGATAAAGAAGATGTGGTATATATACACAATGGAATACTACTCAGTCATAAGAAACGATGAAATCCAGCCATTTGTGACAACATGGATGGACATTGAGGGTATTATGCAAAGTGAAATAAGTCAGAGGGAGTAGGTCAAATACCATATGATCTCACTCATAAGTAGAAGATAAAAACAACAACAAACAAACACATAGAGACAGAGATTGGATTGGTAGTTACCAGAGGGGAGGAGGTGAGGGAGGAGGGCAAAAGGGATGATTAGGCACATGTGTGTGGTGATGGATTTGTAATTAGTATTTGGGTGGTGAACACGACGTAACCTATGCAGAAACAGAAGTATAATGATGTACACCTGAAACTTATACAATGTTATAAACCAATGTTACTGTAATAAAAAAATAAATTAATTAACAATTAAAAAAAAAAAAGATCAAGTCTTCAGCAGATTTGGTGTCTGGTGAGAACCCATTTCCTGATTCATAGATGGCCGTCTTCATGCTGTGTCCCCACATAGCAGAATGGGCAAGGAAGGTCTCTGAGGTCTCTTTTATAAGGGCACTAATCCCATTCATGAGGGCTTCACCCTCATGACCTAGTCACTCCCAAAGCCCCCATCTTCCAAATACTATCACATTGGGGATTATGTTTCAACATATGAATTTTGGGGAGACACAAATATTCCATCTATAGCAAACTCTATGCCCACAAATTTGATAACCTAGACGAAATGGAACAATTCCTTGAAAGGTCCAATCTGCCAAAACTCACACAAGAAACAGACAAACTGAATAGACCTATATCTATTAAAGAAATTGAGTCAATAATTAGTAAACTTTCCAAAAACAGCACCAGGTAGGCCCAGGTGGTTTCACTGGTGTATTCTACCAAACATTTAAGGAAAAAATTATACCAATTCTCCACAATCTCTTTCAGAAGATAGACACATAGGAAATACTTCCTAACTCATTCTATGAAGCCAGTATTACTCTAACACCAAAACCAGACAAAGACATTACAAAAAAGGAAAAGTACAGACCAATATCTCTCATGAACATAGATGCAAAAATCTTCAAAAAACATTAGCAAATTGAATCCAACAATGTATAAAAAGAATTACACACCATGACCAAGTGGAATTTATCCCAAGTATGGAAGGCTGGTTCAACATTCAAAAATCAACAATAATGTAATCTATCACATCAACAGGCTAAAGAAGAAAAGTCACAAGACCATATTAAAAGAGGCAGAAAAAGTATTCGACAAAATCCAGCACCCACTCATGATAACAACTCTCAGTAAACCAGGAAAAGAGGGGAACTTCCTCAACTTGATAAAGAATACCTACAAAAAACCTACAGTTAACATTAAACTTTATGGTGAGAAGCTCAGAGATTTCCCTCTAAGATCAGGAACAAGGCAAGGATGTCTCCTCTCACCACTGCTTTTCAACATTGTACTGGAAGTCCTAGCTAATGCAATAGACAAGAAAAGGAAATAGAAGATATACAGATTGTAAAGGAAGAAATAAAACTGTCTTTGTTCACAGATAACATGATCATCTATGTAGAAAATCTCAAAGAGTCAGCAAAAAAATTCTAGACCTAATCAGCAACTATAGCAAGATTGTAGGATGCAAAAGTCTATTGCTTTTCTATATACCAGCAATGAGCAAGTGGAATTTGAAATTAAAAACAAAATATCATTTATATTATCACTCCCCAAACATTAAATACTTAGGTATAAATCTAACAAAATATGTTCAAGATCTATATGAGGAAAACTATGAAACTCAGATAAAAGAAGAACTAAATAAATGGAGAGATATTCCATGTTTATGGATAGGAAGATTCAATATTGTCAAGATGTCAGTTTTTCCCAACTTGATTTACAGATTCAGTGCACTCCCAGTCAAAACCCAAGTAAGTTATTTTTGTGTATATAGACAAACTGATTCTAAAGTTTATATGGAGAGGCAAAAGATCTAGAACAGCCAACACAATATTGAAGGGGAATAACAAAATAGGAGGACTGACACTACCCGACTTCAAGACCTACTATAAAGCTACAGTAATCAAGACAGTGTGATTTTTGCAAAAGAATAGAAAGATAGATCAGTGGACTAGAATAACAGACTCACATAATCAATAGATCTTTGACAAAAGAGCAAAGGCAATACAAGGCAGAAAAGACAGTCTTTTCAACAAACAATGCTGGAACAAACGGACATCAACATGCAAAAAAATGAATCTAGACACAGACTTTACACCCTTCACAAAAATTAACTCAAAATGGATCACAGACCTAAGTGTAAAATGCAAAACTATAAAACTCCTAGACTATAACACAGGAGGAAATCCAGATGACCTGGAGTTTGGCAATGACTTTTTAGATACAACACCAAAGACGTGATCCATGAAAGAAAGAATTGATAAGCTGGACTTTATTAAAATTAAAAATTTCTGTCTGTGAAAGATACTATCCAGAGAATGCAAATACAAGCCACAGACTAGAAGAACATATTTTCAAAAGACATCTGATGAAGGACTGCTATCCAAAATATACAAAGAACTCTTAAAAATAAAAATAAAAAACCAAACCATACAATTAAAAAATAGGCCAAAGACTCTGACATCTCACCAAAGAAGATATACAGATGGCAAATAAGCATATGAGAAGATGTTCTACATCATATATGAGTAGGGAAATGCAAATTAAAACAATAATGAGATACCACGACACATCTATTAGCACGGCCAAAATCCAGAACAATGACAACACCAAATGCTCATGAGGATATGGAGCAACAGGAACTCTCATACATTGCTGGTAGGAATGTAAATGGAACAGCCACTTTGGAAGACAGTATGGCAATTTATTACAACCATAAATACTCTTACCATACATTCCAGCAATCATGCTCCTTGGTAGTTACCCAAAGGAGTTGAAAAACTTATGTCCACACAAAAACCTGCACACAGATATTCACAGCAACTTTATTCATAATTCCCAAAACTTGGAAGCAACCAAGATGTCCTTCAGTACGTGAATGGATAAATAAAATGTGGTACATGCAGACAATGAAATATTATTCAGCACTAAAAAGAAATGCGCTATCAAGCCATGAAAAGACATGGAGGAATCTTAAATGCCAATCTGAAAATGCTACATACTGTATGATTCCAACTATATGATATTCTGGAAAAGACAAAACTATGGAGGCAGTAAAAATATTAGTAATGGCCAGGGGTTGGGGGAAGGGGAGGGATGAATAGGCAGAGCACAGAGGATTTTTAGAGGCAGTATGTGTATGACACTATAATGGTGGATACATGCCATTATACATTTGTCCAATCCATGGAATGTACAATACCAAGAGTGAACCTTAATGTGAACTACGGACTTTGGGTGACAATGATGTGTCAATGTAGGTCCATCAATTGAACAAATGTATCACTCTGGTGGGGCATACTGATAAGGGGGGAAGCTATGCATGTGTGGGGGCAGGGGGCATATGGGAGATCTCTGTATCTTCCACTCAATTTTGCTGTGAAGCTAAAACTGCTCTAAAAATAAAGTCTATTTTTAATAAGTACAATAACTGAAATGAAAAATCCTCTAGAGGAATTCAAAAGTACACTTGAACAGAAAGAATCAGCAAACTTGAAGACAGGACAATTGAAATTATTGAGCCTGAGAAAGATAAAAAATAAGCATTGAAGAAAAGTGAACAGAGCCTAAGGGCCTGTAGAACACCATTGAGTGGACCAGCATACACACTGTGTGAGAGAGAGACTATTTGACGAAATAACGGCCAAAAATGTACAAAATTTGATCAAGAAGCTCAACAAACTCCGAGTAGGAACAGTTCAGAGAGAGCCACACTGAGACACGTTTTAATCAACTGCTGAAAGACAAAGACAAAGGGAAAATCTTGAAAGTGGCAAGAAAGAGAGAGGCAACAAGGGATCCTCAAAGTGACTGTCAACAGATTTCTCATCAGAAACCTTAGAGGCCAAAAGGCAGTGGGTTGATACATTCAAAGTGCTAAAAGAAAAAAACATCAATCAAGAATCCTATCTCTGGCAAAATTGTCTTTCAAATATGAGAGTAAAAGGAAGACATTTCCAGATAAACAAAAGCTGAGGGAGTTCATTACCACTAGACTTTCCCTGCAACAAATGCTAAAGGGAGTCCTTCAGGTAGAAATGAAAGGACACTGGATAGTAACTCAAAACTGAATGAAGAAATAAATTCCCAGTAAAGGTAAACACATGGACAATTATAAAAGCTAATATGAAATAATAGATTATATTTTGGTCTCTTCTCCTGGATGCTGACATAGAGCTCCTAAATCCCTTGCAATTTCTTGGGTGAAAGGACTGTCTTTTAGTCTGATGAGGCAATCCAGGTGGGCTCTTGGATGGCTCCTGGATGAGGGCTGGTCACCAGAAAGACCAAGCTATGATTAGGAGCTTGGAACTTTCAGCCTCACCCTCCATCCTCTAGGGAGGATAGAGGGGCTGGAGACTGAGTTAATGATAGCTCACACCTACATGATGAAGCTTCCATAAAAATCCCAAAAGCATGGGGTTCAAAGAGCTTCAGGGTTGGTGAACACATCCATGTTCCAGGAGGGTGGTATGCTCCAACTCCATGGGGACAGAAGCTGCTGCACTTGGGATCCTTCCTGATCTCACTCTATATATCTCTTCATTTGGCTGTTACTCTGTATCCTTTATTATAGAATAAAATGGTAAATGTAAGTGTTTCCCTGAGTTCTGTGAGCCTTTCCAGAAAATTATTGAACCCAAGGGAAGGGGTTGTGGGAACCCTGATTTACAGCTAGTTGGTCAGAAAGACATCCCATGTCCATGGATTGGAAGATTTAATATTGTTAGGGTGTCAATACTACTCAAAGCGATCTACAGATTCAGTGCAATCCCTATCAAAATCCCAATGACATTTTTTTGCAGAAATAGAAAAATCCATCCTAAAATTCATATGGAATATCAAGGGACCCCAAGTAGCCAAAACAATCTTGAAAAAGAACAAAGTTGGAGGACTCACGCTTCCTGATTTCAAAATCTACTACAAAGCTGCAATAATCAAAACAGTGTGATACTGGCATAAAGACAAACATTTAGACCAATGAACTAGAGAGCTTAGAAACAAACCCTTGCATATACGGTCAAAAGATTTTTTAAAATTTTTTTGGTGAGGAAGATTGGCTCTGAGCTAACATCCGTGCCCATCTTCCTCTACTTTACACGTGGGACGCCTGCCACAGCATGGCTTCATAAACGGTGCATGGGTCTGTGCCCAGGATCCAAACCTGAGAACCTTGGGCTGCCGAAGTGGAGTACGCGAAATTAACCACTATGCCACCGGGCTGGCCCCTGGTCAAAAGATTCTTGACAAGAGTGCCAAGACCATTCAATGGGGAAAGGACAGTCTTTTCAATAAATGGTGCTAGGAAAACTGGATCTCCACATGCAAAAGAGTAGCACTCTTACCTAACACCATATACAAAAATTAACCCTAGATGGATCAAAGACCTAAACCTAAGAGCTAAAACTATAAAACTCTTAGAAGAAACCATAGGAGAAAATCTTCATGACATTGGATTTGGTGATGATTCCTTGGATACGACACCAAAGGCACAGGTGACAAAAGAAAAAATAGACAAATTGGACTTCATCAAAATTCAAAACTTTTGTGCATCAGAGGACACTATCAACAGAGTAAAAGGCAACCCGTGGAAAGGGAGAAAATATTTGCAAATCATACATCTGATAAGGGATTAATATCCAAAATAAAGAACTCCTAAAACTCAACAACAAAAATACAACCCAATTTAAAAGTGGGCCAAGCACTTAAATGAAAATTTCTTCATAGATATACAGATAGCCAACAAGCATGTGAAAAGATGTTCAACGTCACTAATCATTAGGGAAATGCAAATCAAAACTACAGTGAGGTATCACTTCATACCCGTTAGGATGGTTACTATAAAAAAAAATCAAGTTGGTAAGGATGTGGAGAAATTGGAACGAACCCTTCTGCACCATTGGTGGGAATGTAAAATGGTGCAGCTATCGTGAAAAACAGTATGGCAGTTCCTCAAAAAATTAAACATAAGGGCCGGCCTGGTGGCATAGTGGTTGTGTTTGCACACTCTGCTTTGGCAGCCCGGGGTTTGTGGGTTCACATCCTGGGCGCAGACCTGCACACCACTCATCAAGCCATGCTGTGGTGGCATCCCATATACGAAGTGGGAGAAGACTGGCAAAGGTGTTAGCTCAGGATCAACCTTCCTCAAGCAAAAAGAGAAGAATTGGCAACAGATGTTAGCTAGGGGCCAATCTTCCTCACGAAAAAAAGAAATTAAACATAGAATTACCATGTGATCCAGCAATTCCACTTCTGGGTATATACCCAAAAGAATTGAAAGCAAGGCCTCAAACAGATATTTGTACACCCATGTTCATAGCAGCATTATTCACAATAGCCAAGAGGGGGAAGCAACTCAAATATACGTTGATAGTTGAATGGATAAACCAAATGTGTTATATGCATACAATGGAATATTATTTATCCATAAAAGGAAGGAAATTCTGACACATGCTACAACATGGGTGTACCTTGAAGATATTATGTTGAGTGAAACAAGCCAGTCACAAAAAGACAAATATTGTGTGATTCCACTTACATGAGGTCCCTAGAGTTGTCAAAATCCTAGAGACAGAAAGTAGATTAGAGGATAACAGGAGATGGGTAGGAGGATGGGGAGTTAGTGTTTAATGGGAACAGGGATTCAGTTTTGCAAGATGAAAAAGTTCTGGAGATGGATGGTCGTGATGGTTGCACAACTATGTGAATGTACTTAATGCCACTAAACTGTACAATTCAAAATGGTTAAACTGGTAAATCTTATACATATTTTACCACAACAAAAAATTTTTTTAAATAAGATCACATTAGTGAGCATCATAGAAGGCCTTCTCCTGTAATGCCATTCTCACCCAGCCCTTGCTTTCAGTGGAAACTAGTACTTATTTTGAGGGGCCTGATCCCAAAGGCACCACTCTGTGGCTTTGCCCTTTTATTTACCTACATATTTCATGTGAGAACATCTTTGGTTTCACATTCAGAAAACCCAAAGTGGAGAAAACAAACAGGGTTCATTTTTTGCCATGAAATAAGAAGTTAGCAATCACCGGTTTTGGTGCAGTGGCTAAGTGGTACTTGGGTTGGCATCCCTGGGATTCTCTCATGGCCACAGGACATTGCCATGTACTGTATTCAAGACAGAATGAGGGGGAAAGGCAGCAGGCTGCACCCCTCCCTTTTATCACAAAAGCAGATTTCTCAGAAGCCCAAACCCCAACCCCTGCCAGACATCCCCTTATGTCTCTGCAAGATCTGATCTCATCACCTTGCTTGGCTGCCAGGGAGGCCAGGAAAGTCAACACTTAGCCTTTCCATCCTTGAAGATAGCAAGGGGAGGAGGGTTAGGGAAGGAATTGTGTTAGCCCCCAACAGTGCCTACACTCCCTAGAAGTACACCCACTCATCTGTCCCTGCCCTCTCACAGGACCCATCAGTCCTGTTACAACATGACTGTTGCCTAAGGATCTGCCCCAGACCTGCTCAGCTGCCCCATGTGTGCGCCTGATACAGGCCTGTCAGTGGCGGTGGAGAGCCTACCCAGCTCCATGTATGAGCACTTGGCCAGAGAATCAGGCAGGTAGGTTCAAATTCTGGCCCCTGGCTTCTCGGCTGTGTGACCCTGTGCAATGATGAATCTTTCTGTAAAATGGGGATGATAATAGCACCTGCCTCACAGGGCTACCGTAACATTCAGTGAGACAATGCTCTTAAGACACTTAGCACATTGCCTGGCCAAAAAAAAAAAAAATTACTCATCCATTCATTCAACAAATATGGGCTGAACTGGGAGTCTCCATGTGCCAGGCACTGTGGTAAGTGAACTAGACTAGGTTCCCATATACCCTCCAAGGGCAGACTTATCCAGTTCACTCTGAACTGCACAGATGTTTGACAGATGCCTTATTAAGTGGCAGGGGCAGGAGCAGAGAGGTAACAGGTAATCAGTGGGTAATTCAGCTGACCGTGGGGGGGGTACCTGTTCAAGCAGAGGCCCAGCACACATATAAAGTTACAGCTAAGAGTCAGGCTGCCTTGGTGTGAATCTCAGCTGTTACTCAGTAGCTGTGTGACCTCTCTGTGCCTCAGTTTCCTCATCTTCAAAAGGTTAATTGAAGATTAGATGAATTTATGTGTCGAGAACTGAGAACAGTCCATAGTAAGGGCTTTTATGTTTTATCTATTATTATTACTTTGTGTAGGGACAAGACCGGGACCTGAGAAACGGATGTACAGTGAATGAGAACAGCATGTGCTAAAAGGGCGCCCGAGACAGAATCTCCGCGCTGGTGGGAGTGGCGAGGAAAGCTCCATGGGGAAGGGCTACTCGGGCTCACTTAGGAATTCCGTGGACTAGTGGAGATGTGGAAAAGGGCGCCCCAAAGTGAAGGACGGCACGGGAAAAGCCTCTGTGGGCAGAAAGGAGTGTGGATGACGAGGGGCAGTGAGGACTAGAGACTGGAATGTTGGGTGGAGGCTGGGCAGGCCTGTGGCCCCGGGGGAGAGCCTTACACAGCGCGTCTGCTTCCGTAACCCTAAACGTAAACCTAAGCCCAAACCTAAACCTAACCGTAAACCTAAGCCTAACCCTAAACTCTCCTCCGCTGGCCTGGATCCCAGTCCCTGGCCCCGCGCTCGCCCTCCAGCGGAGTCATCGCTCCTCTTGGGCGGTGCAGCCTTCGGCCTCAGGCCTCCCACCCTGTTGTCAGCACGGGCGTCCACCGCAGAGTCGCGCGTCCCGCCAGGCCCTAGGGTAACACGAGCGGCGCCAACTATTGGGAAGGCACGACGACCGCTGGGACCCGCCTCCGCTGGGGCCCGGGCCGGGCGACGCGGCTAACACGCTACCATACCTGTCCCGGGGCACCGGCCCCGACCCTCGTTGCCCGGGAAACCGGGGGCGTGACTCTGCGCACGCGCAGCGTCCAGGGGTGGGGCGCGCGGGGAGTGGCGGGGCGGAGCGCGCGCGGATTGGCGGAATGCGGCGACGGACGGGCGGGGCGCGCGGAGTGGTGGGACGCGGCGCGCGGCGGTGGGCGGGCCTCGCTGTGATGGACAGAGCATAGCGCGCGGCTAATGGTGAGATTCGGAGATGGGTAGGGCGGGGCGCGCAGATTGGCGGGATGCGCCGCGCGGCAGCGGGCGGACCGCGCTGTGATGGACGGGGAGGGGCGCGCGACGATTGGTGAGATTCGGCAATGGGCGTAGTGTGGCGCGCGGATTGGCGGAACGTGGTGCGCGGCGGTGGCGGGCCGCGGCGCGCGGCGAGGTGAGTGGGGTGCGGCGTTCCGGGGCCGCGTGGGGCGGCGGGGCTGGCGTTCTGGGTGACCACGCGTGGCGGCCGGCTGAGCGGCGTGTGCGGGGTCTGAGCAGTGTCTCTGCTGTCCCCTAGAGCCGATCCCAGAGCGCAGGTCGGGGCCGAGGTCTCCTTCCGGGACTGCGGCCGGCGGTGGCGCCCCCACTGTACATTTGGGCCGAAAGTTAATTCAGATTCTGGCCCAGCCCAGAGCTGTCCGATAGAGATAGGATACAAGCCACCTAATGGCTGTACTAAAACAACTGAAAGAAGGGAAATCGGGTTTATTGCTGCGTCCTGTTTAACTCGTGACGTGCACTTACATCCCAGCGCGCATTTGCTCGTTGCGCGGTTCTTGGAAACCCGCCTGCAGCACATCTCAGTGGGGCTCGTGGCTGCTGCTGGAAAGTGGGGTCAGGTGCTGGTAGCTCTGCTCTCCTGGAGCTTACGTGCAAGTCAAAGGAGGCAGACAATAAACTTAAAATGTATCGATGGTTAGAAGGTAAATGCGTGGGAAACAAACATTGGAGAAGCAGACTTCTGAGAGGGTGGCAGTTGGAGCAGGTGAGTTTGAGTGAGGAGCCAGTGAGCCGTGGGTAGGATGTGGGAAAAGAGCGGGCCTCCTGGTGGGGGTACATAAGGACAGGACCCGCGGGGCGGATCTCATAGGCCATTGTAAGGACTTGAGGTTTTATTCAGTGAAATGGGGAACCTTTGGAGAGTTTTAAGCAGAGGAGTGACTGATTTATGTTGTTTTATTTTTATTTAATAATAGGCTTAGGGCCGGCCCGTGGCTTAGCGGTTAAGTGCCCGCGCTCCGCTGCTGGCGGCCCGGTTCGGATCTCGGGCGCGCACCGACGCACCGCTTCTCCAGCCATGCTGAGGCCACGTCCCACATACAGCAACTAGAAGGATGTGCAGCTATGACATACAACTATCTACTGGGGCTTTGGGGAAAAAATAAATATAAATAAAATTATAAAAAAAGAAATAATAGGCTTATTTTATGTAATAATAAGGCTGGCCTCATGCCCTGAGATGGGGCAGGTGCTGGGGGAGCTGGATAGGGGCAGGTGAGGAATTCCATTTGGGCCGTGTGGGATTTGAGAGCTTGGTAGTTGCCCAGGTGGAGGTGTGGAGCAGGCAGTGGACGCCTGAGACAGGTTTAGAGAATTCCAGGTGGGAGAGATGTTTCCTAGCTGTCCTTGTCTCCCTTTTTGGATGAGGGTTACAGAGTGAGACGCTGGTATCCAGCACAGTCAATTTCCAGCTGCTGTTTGGACTCATGTCTAGTGTGGGCTGCAGCTCTTCCCTCCTCGCCCGTGCCTTGTGGGTGCAGTGGAGATGCACTGGGAAAGCTGCTGCCATCGGGGTGCATGGGGGTTGCAGGAATGCGTTTGTGTTCTTACAGTGACCACCACCTCCTTGGCCTGGGCACAGCCGTCTGGACACATCGAGCCTGGCCATGTTTTCTGAGCAGGCTGCCCAGAGGGCCCACACTCTGCTGTCCCCACCAACAGCCAACAACGCCACCTTTGCCCGGGTGCCAGTGGTGACTTACACCAACTCCTCGCAGCCCTTCCGGCTGGGGGAGCGCAGCTTTAGCCGGCAGTATGCCCACATATATGCCACCCGCCTCATTCAAATGCGGCCCTTCCTGGTGAGCCGGGCCCAGCAGCGCTGGGGTAAGTCTCGAGTTGGGGGAAGTGCTTCCATGTCTGCTGGGCATGAACCTCCTGTCCCTTGGGCTCTTCTCTCTTTCCTAATCAAGTGGACTGGGCAATGCACACCTTTTTCTTTTTTTTCCCGTTTTTTCCTTGGTGATCTCTCCGCAGTTAAGTTGTTCTTGGTGGTGAGGCAGAACCCCCACCTTCAACTTTTGGATGATGATGCATTACCCTCTCTTACTATTTCTAGGAGTGGCTTTCCGTGTAGTTTTCATTTCATCTATTATGTTTTTAAACTGAAATTTTGTAGGTGAGACCATGTCTTACTCATTTTTATTGCCCCCCAGCACCAGGCTCGGTGGGTCTCAGCCCTGCTTGTACATTGGAACCACTTGGAAAGCTTCGGGAAGCACTGGCACTCAGGCCCAGCCCAACCCACCAAGCCACTGGATAGACTCAGGTTTTATCATAGGTAGCCAGGAGGACACTTGGCTGGGGTCTCCTAGCCTTCCCTCCACCAAATAACAAGGGTCTCCTTCCTCTGGCTCCCGGTAGCTTGTCCTCGCTTTCCTCAGAGCCCACAGGGACATCCTTCTCGGGCCCCACGTCATTGCCAGCTTTTAAATCCTTTACAGCAGCACCCCCTCTCGTACCAGATTTCTCTTCCAGTGACCATTGCTGCTAACAAAGCTCCCCACTGACCAAAAACAGCCATTTTGTTCTGCTCGCAGACTGGGGTCAGGAATTCAGACAGCGGCCCACGACAAATGGGGCCTTGGCTGGGTGACCCGTGGCAGGCAGCATCGTTTACTCGCTGGCTGGCGGTTGATGCTGGCTTCGGCCAGAACACCTCCACGTCCTTTTTTGTGTGGCCGGGCTTCCTCGTTAGAGCTCAGCCCATCTCGGAATTCTCCTCTCTCCCTCTAGAGTTTCCTGAGTGCCCCAAGCCCTTTCTTGCTATTGGCTTTCCCTTCGCCTGGCACGCTCTTTTCCCAGTCTTCCCTCATGACCTCAACTTAAATGCCGTGTCCTTTGAAAGGCCACCTGGGCCATCAGGGCCTTCTCTGTATCTTCTGCCTCAGCTCCATTAGTTCATGGCATTTGTCACGGTGGCTGATCCCTCGTTTACTGCTGTTCTCTCTCCCTCTGGACCGTGAGCTCAGTGAGGGTGAGGATGGGCCTTTGTGTTCAGTCTTGGTGCTGGGGCCTGGACTGGTGCCCACACGCCGCCCGGACAGATGGATGTCCTGCCCTCGGCGCAGGGATGTGTGGTTCTGTCTGGTGCTAAGGTGCACACGTTGGACCCCAGCTGTGTAATCTTGGATGTGTTACTTAGTCTCTCTCTGCCTCAGTTTCCTCAACCATATGGTGGGGCACTACTACCTACTCTGGCGTGTTGCCAGTGGTGGAAATGTTCTGTGCCCAGTCCTTGGCACAGCACCCCGGGCTGAGTGAGGGCTTGGCAGACGTCGGCACTTTGGGATCTACTGTTTCTGTTGGCATCTGGCATTTCTGTCCTGTGCTGTAGCTCCTTATTTTGTTTTGAATTGCTCTCCTCCACTCCCCAGTGTGTAGATCTGTGGAATGTTCTTGGTTATTCCAGGGCAGCAGGGGCCGTGCTGGAGTCAGCTGAACTAAAGAAGGGGCTGGTCCCGCATCCACATTATCCTGTCACCTCCTGACAGCGTTTTCCTCCAGGCTTGGGGTCTGTACTGACAAATCCACGGGCCTGCTGGGACTTGTGCTCCTGCCTCCTCCGCCCGAGTGACCCCTGTGGACGACGTGTCTCCCATGCCTGTCTTCCTGTGTGTCCCTCAACGCTTCCCATGTGTTGTTCTCCAGGATCCCAGGCGCTCCAGTGAACAGGGCCGCCTGCCTCTGCAGGGAGCAGAATGGGCTGGATGGGCATATGCAGTGTAAATTTGGGGTATTTCTGTTTCAGAGGATGAGGCATTTGTGGGGCGGGTGGAAGAATCCAGACTCTTAAAGGAAGTTGTAATATTTTTAGGGCTGGGCTGTGTTGAGACTTGGCATGCCTCTTTCCAAGAATCAGTGTTACAATTTAGGTATAAGTGAGGTAATACTCTGTGTTAGTTTCTTGTGGCTGCTGTAACAAACAACAAAGCCACAAACAGGGCAGCTTAAAACAACAGAAATTTATTCTCTCCCAGTTCTGGAGGCCAGAAGTCCGAAATCCAGGTGTTGGCAGGGCCGAGCTCCCTCCGGAGGCCCTGAGGCAGGATCCTTCCTTGCCTCTTCCAGCTTCTGGTGGCTGCCCCGGCATTCCTGGGCTTGTGGCTGCATCACTCATCTCTGTCCTGTCTTCACATCACCCTCTGCATGCCTGCCTCTCTTACAAGGACGCTTGGCAACCAGGGCCCAGCCACATCGAGAGTCCCTCTGTCCTCCTGAGGCCGAGCAATCCTTAGGCCCAGGGGGTCCTTGCACTTGACGTTCTCTCCCTCCTGGCAGAGGCTAGGGCCCTGGGCTACAGCGCTCAGTGAGGCCTGTGACAGTGTCCCGTGGGGGCAGCAGGAGGGCCGCCTGGCCTCTGAGCTCATGCCCCTCGTGCCCCAGGCAGTGGAGTCCAAATAAAGAAGCTGTGTGAGCTGCAGCCTGGGGAGAAATGCTGTGTGGTGGGCACCCTCTTCAAGGCCATGCCGCTCCAGCCCTCCATCCTGCGGGAGGTCAGCGAGGAGGTGAGGCTGGCCGGCCGGTTCATGTGGGCCTTCCCTGGAACACTTCCCTGGGGGCACCAGTGGGGCCACCTGCCTTGGACCCAGGGATTTGGGGCTGGGCCTCTACCCCCATGGGGGGTGGCAGCTGCAGTGCCATCTCACTGATGCGGCATGGGAGCCTTGGTGGGCTCTGCCCCAAGACCACGTCCTATCTCCAAATTCCAGCACAACCTGCTCCCCCAGCCTCCTCGGAGCAAATACATCCACCCAGACGATGAGCTGGTCTTGGAAGATGAATTGCAGCGTATCAGACTGGAAGGCACCATCGACGTGTCAAAGCTGGTCACAGGTGGGCAGTGGGGAGGGGGCGGCCTGTGCCTGTGGGTGCTGGTGACACCTACCTTCCTGGAGCAATGGGTTTGGGTTCAGGCAGTGGGTGACACCCATGTAGGGGTTCAGTTCTTCCCACCTCCACTGGAAGGCAGTGACCCCAGGAAGCTGACGCTCAGTCCCGAGTCCTAAGTGAGAATTTGCCAGCACAGCAGAGGAGAACCGGCTGGTTTTGCCGTTTGAGTGACTGGAGGGAGGTGGCAGCCCCTCGGGCTCCCCTCCTCAGGGCCTGACATTGCTGCTTCCCAGGGACGGTCCTGGCCGTACTTGGCTCTGTGAGAGACGATGGGAAGTTCCAGGTGGAGGACCATTGCTTTGCAGAGCTTGCTCCTCAGAAGCCCGCACCCCTCCTTGACACAGACAGGTGAGGAGCAGTCGCTCAGGTGCCCCAGTCAGTGGTCCAGGGGAACCGCAGTTGTCAGGCTGTATCTCCCCTGCTCACTCATGACGGTGACGGAGCTCCACTAGTGACTCCGTGAGGCCCACCCACCTGGGGGGACTGCCTGCTTTCTTGGTGCCCAGGAGGACCCCACCTTCTCCCGCAGGTTTGTGCTGCTGGTGTCCGGTCTGGGCCTGGGTGGAGGTGGGGGCGAGAGCCTGCTGGGCACCCAGCTGCTGGTGGATGTGGTGACGGGGCAGCTTGGGGATGAAGGGGAGCAGTGCAGCGCCGCCCATGTCTCCCGGGTCATCCTCGCTGGGAACCTCCTCAGCCACAACACCCAGAGCAGAGATTCCATCAACAAGGTATGGTGCCCGCCTGGGTGCATCCAGCCCCTCCTTCCCCGGAGTCAGGGCACGGGTTCTTGCAGGTCTAGTGGGAGGTGTCCAGCAGTGACAGTGGGACTGTCTCTGCTTGGCGCAGCGTCATGCTGGGCCCTGCCTTCTGAGAGTGGTGGGCAGCCTGCGGCACAGAGCTCTTACTGCCCCACTGTGGGTGGGGCTTTGTTCTGCTCTCAGCCCTCCAGGGGGGGCTCTGGGTGCCCCTTTGATCTAAGCTTCACTCAGGGCCTGATAGCCTGTGGGCTTCTACTCCTAGGCCAAGTACCTAACCAAGAAAACCCAGGCAGCCAGTGTGGAAGCCGTCAAGATGCTGGATGAGATCCTCCTGCAGCTGAGTGTGAGCAAGCTGGGGGTTGGCCGGTGATCGAGATTGGAGTCTTTGAGGCTGTACTTGGGCGGACCAGGGAAGGGGAGGTGGAGGGAGCTCCAGCAGGGCTGCGTGTGGAGGGCGCTGGGCCCTGTGAGCTCCCCTGCCCCTGTGCCCTCCAGGCCTCAGTGCCCGTGGACGTGATGCCAGGTGAATTTGACCCAACCAACTACACGCTCCCCCAGCAGCCCCTGCATCCCTGCATGTTCCCACTGGCCACTGCCTACTCCACGCTCCAGCTGGTCACCAACCCCTACCAGGCCACCATCGATGGAGTCAGGTAGCCAGCGCAGCCACACTCCAGCCTTTTGCCTCAGTGGCACCAGGAGGGGTGGGTTGGGTTCAGGGCTGCAAAGGGCCCACCTGGAATTGGGCTCTTTTCAAGTTTGGCTTGGGACACCCCCCATGGGAGTGCCAGGTGGGCTCTGGGCCGGCCGCTGTGGGAGGGGTGCAGATGACAGTTCCCGGGGTAGGGGTCAGCCTCACCTCTCCTTGCAGATTCCTGGGGACATCAGGACAGAACGTGAGTGATATTTTCCGGTACAGCAGCATGGAGGATCACTTGGAGATCCTGGAGTGGACTCTGCGAGTCCGTCACATCAGTCCCACAGCCCCTGACACCCTAGGTAATGGGACTCAACCACATGGGGTGGGACTGAAGGACCAGGGAAGGCCCGACAGGGCCCCTTGGTGCCCTGAGGGTTCCCGGTGTGGATGTGCTGTGACCTCAGGAAAAGTCCAAAAGCTTGACACTTGTTCTGGAAGCTACTTTGGAATCTTACCTCTATGGCCCAGGCCCTGCTCAGGGCTGAAGGCCACGGGAGCATCTTGGGAGCTTGGGCTCGTCAGAGCACTACCCATCCAGAAGGGCAGAGGTGGCAGGGCACAGTGACCTGCCCCAGGGGTCCCATGGCAATGTCAAGAGGTGTTTTTGTTGTCACAATGGCGGGGCTGCCACCACCATCGAGAGAGACAGAGAGACAGTGAGTGAGCAGGGATGGCACTCCCCATCCTCCACGGGACAGCGCCCTGTGTCTGCAGTGTGAGACGAGGAGCCCACTGTCAGCTGAGGCCTGTCTTCTCCAGGCTGCTATCCTTTCTACAAGAGTGACCCGTTCGTCTTTCCCGAGTGCCCTCACGTCTACTTCTGTGGCAACACACCCAGCTTTGGCTCCAAAATCATCCAAGGTAAGTTTCGTGTTCTGGGGGCCCAGGCCTGGGCTGGCCCAAAAGGCGCTCACTCACCTGGGGACAAGGCTCACAGAGAAGACCTGTACTCCAGTTCCCCCGGCCCTGTGGGCGCTCGGCCCAGGCTCTCCCTGGTGGGTGGCTGGCTAGAATTGTCCATGCCCGTGTGGTGGGGTCAGCTCACCTCTGGTCAGCATGGCCTAGCCTTGGAGTTTGTGTGTCCTCAGCCCTTCCCATTTCCAGTCCACAGGAGCTCCTGTGGTCAGCACTCCCACGGTGCTGATGGGGGGCTCCTGTTCACTTCTGGTGACTTCCGTTTGAGAAGGGCTCACCCAGAGCTAAGGTGGGTTCCCACATGCCTTCTTTGCAGGCCCCGAGGACCAGACGGTGCTGTTGGTGGCCGTCCCGGACTTCAGTACCACACAAACCGCCTGCCTCGTAAACCTGCGCAGCCTGGCCTGCCAGCCCATCAGCTTCTCAGGCTTCGGGGCAGAGGACGAGGACCTGGGAGGCCTGGGTCTGGGCCCCTGACTCACAAAGGAGCCTTGTCCAGAGAGGCCCTGGCCGTTCGTTCCCTGCAACATCAGCACTGGAGCAGCTTTTGCTCTGTAAATAAAGCCTGACCATTTACCGGTGTTGAGCTCCTGGGCAGACCTGATGGCGGGCCAGGGCCCTCCTCTGGGGAGAGCCCGCGGTGAATGTAAGTCTCCTTCCTCCTCCCCTTTCCCCGAGCTGGTCAGAACAGCGAGCAGTCAGCCCCACATCTGCCATGAGCTTGGTTTATTGGTGCGGCCTGGGCAGGTGTTGAGAAGTCTGCCTCCTGGGCTCACTCGGCCTGCCCCCACCCCAGCCCTGCCACAGCCTGTCCTCTACGAAGCCAGCAGGTGGAGCAGAAGCCTGACACAGACCCAGGCTCGTAGGTCTTGGTCACATTCATGCCCCCTCCTGGCCCGGCCCACCCCAGGGGGCCTTCCATGTGCTAATGGCCACCGAGCTGGCCGAGGTGACATGACTACTGGCGCAGGCTCGGCGTTGGGAGACCTGTTCTCAGAAGTCCCCGAAGTTCACTGTGTAGGTCTCGGCTGTGGTGAAGGGGAACTCTGGGCCGGTGACCATCTCCTCCTCCTCCTTCTCTTCCTCCTCCTCGGGCCCCAGCTCCGTCCCAAACTCCGTCACCACCTCTGTGTAGGTCTCAGTCTCTGACTCCTCCCAGTCAGCCGTGGTCTCGGGTATAAAGTGCCAGGGCCCCAGGGTGGAGCTCGGTGCGGGTGAGGGAGCGAGGGTGGGGGTGGGGAGCAGTGTGGGGGTGGTGGGGGGCGATGTGGGGGAGGTGGCTGGGCTTGTGGTGGCATTGAGGCGACGGAGCCGCATCTGTTCGCGCATTCGCAGCCGGTACTGCAGGCGGCGGCGCTGCATGCGTCGCTGCTGGGGGGTCATGGGGCGTGAGGGGTCAATGTGTGGGATGGGCCGGTTCCCATTCATGGCCAAGATCTCCCGGATGCGCTTCCAATTGGAGCGTGCCAGGATGAAGTTGCACTGGGTGGCCCCGATGTCGTAATCCACGTTGCAGGTCTTGGCGCTCGGGGTGTAGCCCTCTGCGTGAGCTGTCACACGGTACTCACCCGGGTTCAGGATTCGCCAGTAATCACCACCACTTGCTGCAGAGGGAGGATAGACTCAGCTGCTCAAGAGTCCCCCCTCCCAGGCCCCAGCCCTCCTCTCTCAGATCCCTCCAACCCTTGTCTCTCAGGTCCCCCCAACCCTTCTCTCTGAGATCCCCGCAGCCCCCTCAGCCCTCCCTCTGGCCAGGGCAGACCCTCTCTGGTGGGGTCCCAGGGAGCAGGGACCTGCTGGGCCCAGATTTGGTCCCCCACCTTGGGAGGGTGCACACAAGTACCTGTCTTGACACCATGGTTGATGCCACTCACGGAAATGGTGGCATTGGCAATAGGGATGCCCTGCTCGTCCGTCACAACTCCCTTGATGCCACGGTGAACCTGCAGGAAGGAAGCAAGGGCTGGTATCCACATGGAGACCCCTCACAGCCTGCTGCTCCCCTCCTCCCCGCCCCAGCCCTTCAGCAACCTCTCTCAGATACAGCCGCCCCCCACCTGCTCCATGAAGGTGAGCAGAGCTTCCTTGTTGTTCTCCCACTCTCGGGGCAGCTCACTCTCGTGAGGGAACTTGTCGCAGCCCAGGTAGATGGAGAGCTCCAGGCAGTTGGTGTGCAGGTAACTGAAGTCATTGATAGCTGGGCAGGGCAGACACAGAGCCCAGTCACCCCCGCCCCACACCACATGCCCCACCACGGCCCCTCCCAGGCTGACTCACTTCCAGATCGGGGGTTCCACGTGGCCCCGTTGACGATGCCCATGCCACCGGTGTAGTCCTGCGCTTGGCACCCTCCCCGGTAGGGCTCAGTCATGGTGAGGTGGGCAGAGGCAAAGGAGATGGCCAGCCAGCGGAAGATGGCGTGGTCTGGGGTCTCCTGGACCTCAGATGCCTCGTCCTCATCCTCTCCCCTGGCAGCTGCCATGGCTGCAGCCAGCAGCTGCTCCTGGCTGGGCGTGCGGGCCATGTCGTAGGGGTAGGACACCAGCCGCTCGCCACCGTTCAGGTTTGCCCCCAGCACAAAGGGGTTCTTCTCCATCCAGGCAATGATGGCCCTGACCTCCGTGGACACCTGGGGGCGGCCAGTGCTGAGGTCTGGGCCACAGCCTCCATCACCCTCCATGCAGACCCCATATTGGTATTCATGCCCCCTCTTGTCCCTTCAAGCCCCTCCGTCTCAGCACCCAGGCTAAGGCACCCCCAGTCCACCCCCAAGTCCAGAGCTCCAGGACCCCAGGGTCTGGGCTGCGGCCTCACCGTGGCATCTGGGGAGAGGTAGCGTTCAGGGATGGGCAGGTTATTGTTGGGGACGCGGTAGGGGACCCATTTCCTCTCCTCAGCTCCCCAGAGCACAGAGTTGAGATCCGGGAAGTCTTCATAGATGTCAAAGCCCTCCTCGGTCCACAGCCCCAGTGCCCAGTTCCCAAACTCTGAGCCCTGGGGGAGCCAGTGGGGTTAGCATCAGCAGCCCGCTCCTAGTCCTGCCCCTGCTGGCTGCAGTTCCCCTGCTCCCCCCACCCTTCCCGCCCAGCCCCCCACCCCCACCCCAACTCACCATCTGCGCTGCCACCTCATAGCCATCAGGGTTCAGTGAGGGCACCAGGTGGATGCGCGTGTCCTGCACTAGGCTGCGCACACGGGGGTTCCCGTCGCGGTATTCGCGGCACAGGTACTGCATGAGCAGCAGCAGCAGCTCACGCCCCAGCACCTCGTTGCCATGGATCCCAGCCGTGTAGCGAAACTCGGGCTCCCCTGCAAGGGCAGGAGCCTCAGCAACTACCCAGCCTCCCAAGGCCTCAAGGATATGAAGAAGGATCCAAACTGGCCTTCCTGCCAGGGAGCTGGGGAGCAGCTGAGGCTTGCAGGGCCCAGCACGGCCGACTGGATCCCCCAGGGGAGCTCTAAGGACAGGGAGGAGGTGGTGAGCTGAGAACATCAATGCCACAGGCCCAGCTGCAGTGCCAGCGCCTTGCCTCTAATCCATGGGGGGATCTAATCCAGGCCTCCAGGGGCTGTGGGGGCCCTCACCCAGCTCATGGTCCCCAGGGTTGTCCGAGATCTCCATGGCGTAGATCTTGAGCCCGCGTGAGCTCTTCCCCAGGCTGTATGTGCGGGTGATAGTGGGGCACTCCTCGTTCACCGCCTTCATCAGCTGGGCGCAGGAGGGGACATGAGTCACACAGTCCAGAGGTAGCCCAGGATGCAGCGAGTGCTAGTCCACCCCCAGTGACCACGGCCTCTCCCACTGCCTCGATCTGCTCTACGGGGAAGGCTTCTGCAGTAGGAGTGGCCCCTAAAGTGACGCCAGCCCTTCTGAGGTACTCGCGCTGGAGGGAGAGGCCTTAGGAGTTCCTCCCTCTTGAGAAGAGGGCTGGCCTCAGACAGGCTATCTGGGCCGGGAGCAGAACTCAGAGCACCAGATACGATCTCCCATTAGCCTTGAGCCCAGCCTCTGGACAGGACCCCCAGCCCCCAGAACAGGACCTCCACCCCTGGACATAACTCCCCTGGCCCCCAGACAGGACACCCCAGCCCCTGGACAGGACCCCTGGCCCCTGGGCAGCCGCCCCACCTGGCGCATGTCCTTGTAGCTGTGGTGCCGGAAGTCCAGGTTGTCAGTGGTCACCACCTCATTCTGTGCGTAGTAGCTGTGGACAGCTGTAGAGGGTGGGAAGGCAGGGCCCTGAGCCGCCACCTGCCAGCCCACCAGGTTGCCCCAGCCGCCCCTGCGAGCCCCACCAGCCCCCTGCACTCACGGGACACGGGGCACCCCAGCACCTCCAGGCGCATGCACAGGCTGCCGTTCCAGGTGAGTGGGTAGATGCGGATGAAGCGGGCCACCACCGGCTCCGGGAGCTCACTCAGCACAGGGGTGTCCTTGTCCACGTTCCCGTGGAAGGTCTGGGGAGAGGCAGGCCTCAGAGCGGCACCCCACCCTGGCCGAGAGCCCACCCGAAGCCCAGACAACGGGAGCAGAGCCACAGGCTCGGTGCTTACCATTTCCTCATAGCCGTTGGTGTACATCACCCACGTCTGGCTGTCGTTGCTGAAGCCCACGAAGAAGGAGGTCACAAAGTCATCACTGGGGAGCAGATGGCAGTCTGGGCAAGGCTGATCTCCCTGCCCCACTCCCAGGCCCTCCAGCAGCCTGAGCCCCCTCTTCTGGGCCGGAGAACTTAAGAGCTAGCAGGGGTGCGTGGAGCTAGGGCATCAGGAGTGGCTCCTATGGCTGCTACATGGTGTGGAGGAATGGTTTGCTCAACTGGACACGGGGAGCTGACTAGCCATAGCCGAGGAGCAGGGGCAGCGGCCCTGGAGGGCCCACTGGAATGTCTCTAACGGGACCCAGCTAGGCCTGGAGCCACTCGCCCCCACCAAGTGCCTGTGAGCCTGGTTGACGTACTGGATGCTGGAGTCACGGCCCTGGGTGATGACACCTGTGAACTTGGTGGTCCTTCTGGTGTCCACCTCGATCCACTGGGTCTGAGGGTCGTCCTCAGCACACCATGCCCCGTCAAAGTAGTCATCCTCGGTGGCACCAGCCTGTCAGGGGTAGTGGGGAGGCTGAGCGGGCAGAGGAGCCCTCTGCCCAGCTGGTAGGGGGGCACATCCCAACACCCACCTGCATGTTGAGCCGGGCGCGCTGTGCCCCCAGGCCATGGCGCAGCATGGAGGAGGCCCGGATCTGGTTGTCCTCGATATGATGCGACTCCATCCCGATAGGGGGGCATTCTAGGGACACGGCACCCCAGGCTGGTGGCCCACTGGCTCTGTCCCTCCCTCCGACAAGCCCAGAACCAAGAAGACCAGAGCCCACTCACCTCCACCCCAGCCTATGCTTCCCCTCCCTGGACCTCAGCTTCTCCATCTGGAGAATGGGCTGATGATGCCAGGCTCTAAGGGGTCACGAGGCTCACATGCAATCACAGCGACAGCCATGCCAGGGCCCAGCCAGTCACAGGCATCATCTGTATCAGGGCCAGCTGTACACCTGCCTTGCGCCATCAGCTCTGTCCCCTGGGGTCAGGCCCGGGGCAGAGACATTCCAGGACCCTTCCCTTCTGGGCTCCAAGAATTTAAGAGCAGGAAAGGGTTCTGGGACCCTGGAGCACCGTCAAGAAATCCAGGTTTGGGACCCACGTGTGGCCTTGGGTGGTTCACTTTCACCAACACCCTTACCCTGCTGTGGCCGCATGGCCCCCCAGCCGGCACACGTACCCCCAGTCCCCACCTCCCAAATACACCTCCAGCCCCCACATGCCCCCAGCCCTCACCCCCCCCACATAATGCCCAGCAGCCACACCCAGCCCCAGCCCCACACACATCCTCAGCCCCCACATACACCCCCAGTCCCCAGCCCCCACATGTATCTCCAGCCCCCACATGCCCCCAGCCCTCACACACACCCCACATACACCCTCAGCCCTCACACACACCCCCAGCCCCCACCCCCACATATACTCCCAGCCCCCCACCCCCCCACACACACCTCCAGCCTCCATACCCACTCCCCAGGCTCCGCCAGCTACCACTCCCCCACATCCCCACATCCCCAGGGCCCCTCACTCACTGACTCTCTCTGTTGGAGCCCACTCCTCCTCCAACTTCCCGCCCTTCCGGGGCCCTGGGGGACAACAAAGGAAGGAGGTGGCACCGAGGGTCCCAGAGCATCCAGGAGTCCCGCTGCTGTCCCACAGGGACCCAGGCTGTGTGGGCCCTGCCCTTAGGCCCCAGACACGTACCTTTGTGGTCCTTGCCCTTCTCCACAGTCCATTTGTCATCCGTCTCCTCCTCCTTGGGGCTGCTGCCTTCCTTTTTGGGTTTCTCTGAAGGGTGGAACGTGGGAGGGGCCTGTCAGCTTAGCCCTGGGCTTCAGGGACATTTGGGCGTGGGGGTCAGGCTGAGCTGGGGGCAGGTGGGATGGGGGTCAGGGTGGCATGGGGCAGGTGGGGTGGGGTCAGGCTGAGGGGGGGGGGGTGGGATGGGGGTCAGGATGGGGTGGGGCAGGTGGGGTGGGGGTCAGGCTGAGCTGAGGGCAGGTGGGATGGGGGGTCAGGGTGGGGTGGGGCAGGTGGTGTGGGGTCAGGCTGAGGTGGGGCGGGTGGGATGGGGGTCAGGATGGGGTGGGGCAGGTGGGGTGGGGGTCAGGCTGAGCTGGGGGCAGGTGGGATGGGGTCAGGGTGGCATGGGGCGGGTGGGATGGGGGTCAGGATGGGGTGGGGCAGGTGGGGTGGGGGTCAGGCTGAGCTGGGGGCAGGTGGGATGGGGGTCAGGATGGGGTGGGGCAGGTGGTGTGGGGGTCAGGCTGAAGTGGGGCGGATGGGATGGGGGTCAGGGTGGGGTGGGGCAGGTAGGGTGGGGGTCAGGGTGGGGTGGGGCAGGTAGGGTGGGGGTCAGGGTGGGGTGGGGCAGGTAGGGTGGGGGTCAGGCTGAGGTGGGGAGGGTGGGATGGGGGTCAGGGTGGGGTGGGGGTCAGGGTAGGGGTCAGGGTGGGGTGGGGGTCAGGGTAGCAGTCTGGGTGGGGTGGGGCAGGTGGGGTGGGGGTCAGGCTGAGGTGGGGCGGGTGGGATGGGGGTCAGGGTGGGGTGGGCTGGGGCGGCTGGGGGTATGAATAGCTTGGTTTCACTCACTCAGCCCCTCCTTCTCTTCGTCTGTCTCTAGCTCCGGGTAGGGCTTCTGGGGCTTGGGAGGCCGGAAGTAATAGTCCACTGCGGGGAGGGAGAACCCTAATGAGAACGCCCAGAGCTGCTTCTAGGGCCCCACACCGTGAGCCAGAGGTCCTGGGTGCACAGGAGCCCAGTGGGCAGGACTGGGCAGGAGGGAGCACAAGATGAGGAATGAGATCAGGGTGGGCCTTGAAGAATCTAGACAGGCTGAGATGAGGAGGGAGGGTCGTCCTGGAGGAGGAGGCTGCCTGGGCATAGGTGGGGTGAACAAGACCCTGGAGATGTCACCAGCCTCACCCAGCAGTGGGGCTTGGCCTGGGGAAAGGCGGGATAAGGCTGGGCAGGGAGTGGGACGTGGGCACAGGACACACCTCAAGTGACAACTGGCACCTACGTCCAGGAAGGGGGTGGTCTTGAGGGCTGAGCTGGAGCTGAGGGTTAGAGGAGTTGATGGGGACCTGGGGGCAGAGAAAGGGCCCGAGGCCCAGGAAGGGGGGAATCGGATGCACAGGGCCAGGAGCAGGAAGGAGAGGAAGGCCGCAGCCTTGAGGGGGTGGAAGTCTCGTGGGGCGAGTGGAGGTGGGCAGGACTGGAGGCAGGAGGGACAGAGAGGCGACCACTGGGGCTCTCGAAGAAAAGGCTGGAAGAGAGGACCATGGGGGAGGAGCAAGTCGGGAGACAGCGACCAGGAAATGAGCGGGGGCGGCAAGGGCAGCGAGGTCATGGCCACCAAGCTGGAGTTCCAAGGTGGTTGGCCTGGCCCTGGACCCTGGGGTGTGGTGGGCACTCACTGTCATCGTAGTCGGGGATCACGTAGCCACCCCCATAGTCGGGGGGCGGCAGGGGCGGCAGCGGCTTCAGAGGCAGCTCTGTGGAGGTGGGAGGCAGGGGTGGGCCAGAGCCCCCCTTCCCCAGTGCCCCCTCCCCATCTGCCCCCAGCCTACCGATCCTCTCCTCCTCCTCCTCTGGGGCCTTGAGCCCCGGCCCGGGTGGCTCGGCCTTCTCCTCGGGACGCTCAGGCCAAGGCTTCTCGGGCCTCCTCCTGCTGGGGGGCAGCCTGGGCCGCTTCTGGCGCCGGATGTACTCAACTGGGGAGAGCGTGAGCTCTGAGCCAGGCCAAGGCCCTCCTCAGAGGGCAGCAGGGCTGGCAGAGTGGGGCCTCCAGGTGGACCATTAGTGGACCCCCAGGCCAGGGGTTGGGGTCCAGGCGGAGAGGGTCCTACTCACAGTCCTCGTAGTCCTCCCTCTCTATCTGGTCGTTGTAGTCCAGCGTGGGCTGCTCGGTCTCCTCCTCCAGTTCTGGGGGGAAATGCTTGTGGCCGCCTCGTTGAAGACACTCACTGACACCCCACACCCGGCCCACCCCAGAAAGCCAGGGCGGTTGGCACCTGAGGCCCAGTGGATGGCGCCCACTCACCAGGCTGGTTCTCCACATCAGTCTCTCCTCCCGGACCCTGCCAGGGACTTAGAAGGGCCCCGCCTGCAACACAGACCCCAGAAGCAGTTGGATGGGAGCCCTGCCCTGACCGCTGGCTGCACGCTGAGCCTCCATAGGACCTGGGTCCTCCTGACACCCCTGAGGCCCTGGCTCCCTCCCAGGAGGCCTGAGCTGCTCTGGCCCTCAGCACACAGCTGGCATCCTGGGGTCAGAGAGCTGGGTGGCTTTCTGGGGAGCCCAGGCCCTGTTGTCTGAGAGGCCCTGCCACAAAGCTGCCCCAGCAGGAGGGCACCCTGCAGGCTCAGAGCCCAGTGACACACGGGGGCGGAGGGGGTGGTGACTTTAAAAGGGGGGACCCAGGGGACAGATCCCGGGACAGTGGAAAGCAAGCCCCACCCACGAGGCCACCAAGCCCTCCTCTACCCAGGGGAGGCAGCGGCACTGGTGGAGCTCCCACGGACTGCCCTGTTCACGACAGCGAGGCCCCAGAGTCCAACCTGTCCAGAGGGCCCGCAGGCTCTGCAGAAAGTGGGTCCTAGGGACCCGCCCTCACTCCTCCCCCTCCCCCTCCCCCCCGCAGCCCAGCAGATCAAAGCCTCACAGCCCCAGAAGAACCCCGCACACACCTCCCTCCTGGGGCAGCTCCTCCTCGAGGCCGGGGCCGGGGGGTGCGGGTAGTGGCCACCACGGGGTTTCTGAGGGGGTCGGGGTGGGCAGCCTCTTCCTGGTCACAGGCTTCTTGGTGGCCTTAGGTGGCTTCTCCTTGGGCTTCTTGGTGGCTTTGGGTGGCTTCTCCTTGGGCTTCTTGGTGGCCTTGGGTGGCTTCTCCCTGGGCTTCTTGGTGGCCTTGGGTGGCTTCTCCTTCGGCTTCTTGGGTGGTCTGGGGGACCCCTCCAGGGGCTGCTTGGTGGCCTTGGGGCCTTTGTCCTTCTTCCCTTTCTTCCCTTTGTCTTTGGCCTTTTCTGGAGGCGCTGTCCAAGATACAGATTTAGGTCAAATCAACAGAGAGCCCGTTCTCCACCCCGTGTGGCACCCCCAAGGTGCCCATGACCTGGGCAGTAGGGGCTCCTGTTAGTCCTGTGTTTCCCAAGGCAGGAAACTGAGAGGTTAAGTCCCTTGCCCTCGTGGCAGAGCTGGGATTGGAACCCAGGCTTTCTGTCTGCAAGTCTATGCCGTCACCACATCTTGGCCTGGGTAGTCAGCTCCCACCTGCCAAAACCTCAGCAGGGGCCCCTCACAATCTCCTCCTTCCCCACATGTCCACTCGGCCAGTCAGGGAGCGCTGTTCTGTGCTGGGCACGGGAGGGGCAGAGAGGTGACTAAGCCACCCAGGCCTGGGGGAGCGCCCAGTCTGAAGGGAGGGGTCTCATCCCTGCCAACTACCACACAAAGTACAGGGCACGGGGCCTCCCAGAAGCTCCCTGCAGGAGCAAGAAAAGCTTCAAAGAAAAGGGGCACTCGGGGGCAATCCCCTAACCAGAAGTAAGGAGTCTGGGGTGGGTTGGAAGTCATAACCAATGGGGGTCTTGGGGCCACACTGAGGACAGAGGGACAGGCAGGGGCTGCAGCTGCTCCAGCATCTCAGAGCCTAGGGGAGGAAGCAGGGGCAGGGCTTGGGCCGCCTGTGGGAATCCTCCAGGACCCTGAGCAAATGCTGTCGAGAATTTAATGTGGGGTTGGGGCCACAAGGCTGAAACACAGGAAAATTTACAAAATGCAGACAGACAGGAGAAACAGGGCTGCCACAGCAGCATCCAAGAGGCCGGGACGGCAGCATGGAATGGGAGCTAGAGGGGGTGGGGGAGGCGTAGTGGGTCCCAGGACCTGTCCCCCAGGAGTTGGGGAGGAGCCAGGAAAGATTTAGAGGAGGGACATGGGAGAGGGGCTGCTGACCTCAGGAATGATGGATGGTGCCTTGGAGTCTCCCAGGAGAGAAAGATCAACAAGACCCCTGGCACCCCCCAGAAGGTCACAAAAAACAGCTAAGATTTATTGACAACTGATTATGTAAGAGGCCCTGGGCTAAATGCTTTGGTGATGTATCACCTCATTCAATTCTCACAATAACCCAGGACTACCCACTGCCTATTGCTCCCGGAAGCCTTGACAGGAGGGGGTCTTCTGCAACCCATTCACCTGCCTCTGTGCTCCTGGAGGAGGCCAGGCAGGAGGGTGCTGGGGACTCCTCCCAGGGAAGGCCTGAGGCTGGAACTCTGGCAGTGGTGTGGGCACAGCCAGTGTGTGCCACAAACACGTTGAGTGGCCGCATTAGGACAGTGGGGTGGTTCACAACAGAGACCTGGGGGGGGGGGGCAGCCACGTCCCCTGCTGACTCAAGCCTAGTCCCTCTGGGGGGCTGGGGGCTAGGGGTGAAGGAGTGGGACAACTCAAGCTATCAGACAGCAGACCTGCTGGAGGAGCCTCCACGCCCAAAGGGCTACAAGCCAGCCCTGACCTCTGCCTGGCACAGCGTCCCGCCAGACATCTGGGCTCTCTGGTGCCTTACCGAGCCATTCCTCACGCGGGGCAGACTGGGCAGCGGCCAAACCCTGCCGAGGTCCGCCATTCTCACCTGAGGTGCAGGGCGCCCCGAGGCTCCCCATCACGCGGCGGGCCACCCCTGCCCGGGACTCTTACCCTCTCCGGCCGCCCCCGGGCGCGTCCTCGGCTTGCCCCCGGTCTGGGCTTTGCGGACGCGCGGGGTGGGCTCGGGGGGCGGCGGGGCCTCCACGTCGTCCTCGCGGGGCTCGGGCTCCAGCTCCGACAGAAAGCCCTCGAGGAACTCCTCTATCTCGTCGTCAGTCAGCACCGTCTGCGCGCGCCCCCCGGGGCACAGCGCCAGCAGCGCCAGGAGGCAGCCGAGCAAGGGCGCCCCGCGCACAGCCGCCATGGCCAGGGCACGCGTGGGGGGCAGGGGCCTGGGGGCTCCGGGGGGCAGGGGCGTGGGGGGCCCCGGAGGGCAGGGGCGCGGGGAGAGGGGCTCCGGAGAGGGGGGCCTCGGGGAGGTCGGGGGAGGCGCTCCGGGATGGGGCGCGAGGCGCTCCGGGAAGGGAAGGGCGGGGGGCTCCGGGGTGGGGCGCGGGGGTGGGAAGCGGCTCAGGGGTCAGTGGGGGCTCAGGGGTGGTCCAGGGGTTCCGAGGCGCTGGCGGCGGCTGAGAGCTCCGGCCCCGCGTGGCACGCTCCCGAGCGGACCGCCCTCTCCAAAGCGCCAGTGGCGGCCGGGGCGGGGGCGCCAGGGCTTCCGGAGCCGGTTCCCCAACCCCGGGGGAAGGAGGAGGAGGAGGAGGAGCCGGGCGTGGACGGAGGGGCTGCGGGGGGCGGAGCAGTCCCCGCGCCGCGCGCTGGGCACTTCCGAAGCGGGAACTTCGGGCGGTGTCCCGGGCCGGAGGCCCGCGCCTAGGAAGGAGGGCCTGGGAGCATGGGAGGTCCTGAGGGTGCAGGTCCGAGGTGGCCGACACCCCTGCCTCACTCCGTCCATGGCACCGCCCCCAAGCCACCCGGACCAGGAGAGGAGATGCCACCGAGCCCGTCGGAGGTGACCGGGAACCCTGATAGCTAAGCGGCAGAGTCTGGCCTCGGGGACCCTCTCCATCTCCGGCCTCAGAAGGGTCGTGAGTGCGCCTGGGCAACCCATCCTACCCTTTCTCTGGAGCCTTGGCCTGGCAGCTCTGCAAACTGTCACCAGCCTTCATTCAGACACCCAACTAACCTCCCAGGTCCATGACAAGCCCCACCCTAAGGAGGGACCACACTTTGGGAACTCACTCACTCGTGACAGAGTCTGGTGCAAAACTGCCCTCAGGGCAGGACGGCTTCTCTGCTGGGGCTAGGAGCCCCCATGTAGGTCCCCTCTGCTCCCCGGTCCTGGCACACAAGGCCAACTTTGGAGGGAGGCAGAGATGGAGCAGGGAGGGAGGGGATTCCTTTCAAATTTCATTAAATTGTATGTATAATTCATAGGAATGGGCTGTCAGGGGTGTGGAGGGACTCAGCACTCACACAGCAATTTGCACACAAGTTCACAGGCTTCTTGCCCACCCCGGCACTCCCAGCACCCTAGGGAGGGATGCCACTCCCAGCACCCTAGGGAGGGATGCCGGCATCCCAGATTACAAACCCAGCAAGGAGGTGGGAGGCAGCATCCCGCTTATCTGGCCTCTCTCTCAAGCAGATAGCGCAGCCTCAAGTGAAGCCAGGTCAGATCAAGGGAAGATTTTAGGGGCAACATCTGTGAGCCCAGCTCCATGTGGGAGATGTGGGGGCCACAAGTGCACAGGAGATCAGGCACAGCCCCTGAGGACATGGAGCATCTAGGGAGAGAGGATGTGTGCCTTTAACTCAATGAAGCTGTGTGGTGGGATGTGCCGTGGAAAGTCACTTGCCACCCAAACAGGAGGCACAAATATCTGGGGTCAGGTCCCCTCCCCTACAGCTTATCTTTTACCATTTCCCACAATGAACATTGCCTCACCTCTAGGGATATGCTGCTTTCCCACCAGCTGAGATCCCAACATGGACAAACAGGCATTTCTCTCCTTCCTCTTATCAGAATACAGTTTTTAAAAACTGTTTACAATAGCTCCAGCTACCAGGTGCACCCCGGGGGCACATAGATTGGACAGTCAGAGAATCCCAGGATCTATCAGTAATGTCTGTATGGGTGCCAGCATAGGTCAGAGAATCCCAGGGTCGATTAGTAATGTCTGTCATGGGTGCTAGCATAGGGAGTTATGACATGTGTGCCTGGCTTCTCAAAGAACAAACACTGGCTGGCCCTTAGCTCACACCTAAGGCCAGAGCTCCCAAAACATTCCTCCCTGAAGGAATGAGGAAGCAAGAAAAAGCACACCGGCAGCCCATGGGTCAAGTTTAGCTGCAGTCAGCCCTGAGCCAAGGTCATCTGTGAGAGTTTGGCCCAGTGAAGTAGTCAGGTGTGAAAACCCAGGAGCCCCTGTGATGATTGACAGGCAGAGTTTGGACCTCCGGGGAAAGAGAAAGAGGAAAAGCAGGTCCAGAAGCACCCAGGCCCTGCACACAGCCCTGGCTAGCTGCTGGCTCAGCCCCGGGACTGGGAGCAGGACCTAGGGGGGCTTTGCCTCCTCTCACCTCTTCCTTTCCCTTCCTTCACTTTGCACTGGCTCACCCTTGTTCACACTTAAAAAGCAGTGGGACCGTGTCAAGAGCTGGTCCCTAGGGTCACATCCCAGCTCTGTTCTCCTGGCCATCTGATCACAGCAAGTAACCTCACTGCTCCCCACCTGTCTCCCCTGCCCTCACGGTGCGGATCAAAGGGGATCGTGCATGTGCTGTGCCTAGCATGATTTCAGCACTCACAACCCACCAGCTCCCCACTCTTCTCATGTCCTCCCAGAGACCAAGTCCACCTGGGTTCTCAGAACCCCTCCCCCAGTCAGGCCTCCTCGCCCTGCCGTGTGTCCCCAGGCTGGTCCAGTAGGCTGAAGCAAGCTCTTACCCATAAATGTCCTCTGCGAGCCTCTGAATCATCGTTCTCGAAACTTTGTCTTGGAATTTGCTCTGTTGCCCCCAGTTGAGAGTGTCAAGCAGGGAGGCCCAAGGCTGGAGGCGGCTGTGGAACGTCACTTCCCTGGGAACGGCTCCCGAGTTCAGCTGGCTCCCACATGGATGGGATTTGGGCCCAACATCCTCTGCCAGGGAAAATAGAAGCCATAAAAAAATTAAAAAGGAATAGAAACAATCTTTTCCTTAGCCACAGTGAGTCACCAACAGGAACATGAGCAAAGGCCTTGTGGGGTGCTGGGACCCTGGGGGGGCCAGGAAGTTGGGGGCCTGGGGCCACCAAGGATCTGGGCAGGTGGGGAGGAGGGGTGACTGCCTCCATGCCAGGCCAGTACCCCACCATCAATGGGTGGGGCTGAGACCCAACTTAGCTTTAAGACCCGCCCCCAGGAAGTCCCTTAGACCTGGGCCTGGGGCTCTGCCAGGGGCAGGGAGGCAGCCACAGGGCATGTCAGGAGACCCCCTCTGCTGGCAGCACCACATCTGAACCAAACTCCCTAAGGGCAGCAGGCCAGGCCAAGAAGAGACAGGTTGAGGGGTGGGAGCTTGTGGCCTCCTGTGGCTGCTGCTCACCCTTCCAGGGTCCAGGGCCCCCTGCCCCAGGGCGGAGTGTCTGTGTCCATATCCAGGGGCTCTCATGAGCTGGTCTTGGGGTCTGCTGGACACCCTGGGCCCCCCCATCCCACCTCCCACCTCCAGCTTCCTAAGAGAAGGCTGGACCTTTCGCTCCCTCCCAGTGAGGGTCTGCCCAAAGGGCCACAGCAGGACTGGGCTTGACAGGGAGAGGGAGGGCAACATCTCACCCTGGTGGGCCTCCCCTCGCTGCTTTCAGAGTAGGGAAGGACAGTTCTTGGGGAGCCTGATGAGGGCTGCGGGGGACGCGTGGAGCTGAGGCCGAGGCCGGGGGAGCCCACCAATGCAGGACAGGGAGGAGGGGGTGTGGCGTGCGCTCTTACCCCTGGCATGGCAGGTCGGTGCTGTTTGGCTCATGGGCCAAGAGCACACCTCTGAGGCCATCGAGAAAGAACCATGCCAGGAGGGCTGCCTGCCAGGGCGGGAGGCCCCAGGAGAGAGAGCTGGGGGGGCGCCCCACCTGATATCAGGAGCAGGGACAGCGCAGAGGCCCTGTGGGCTGCAGTGGAGGGGGGGACATGGAGGCAAAGCTGTCACATGGGGGGCACCAAGGCCACTTTGCCCCTTTCAGTAACGCCCCCTCCCTGGCCCCAGCAGGGTGGGGTGGAGAAGACCCACACTTGGGGGGGGGTGGTGAAGAGATGAGCAGGAATGGGAAGGAATGGAACCCACGCTCTTCCCACAATGGTGGGGTCAGTCCCATGGGGTAGGGACGGAAGATGCTGCGAATCCGATGAGAAATGGAAGCTTTGATTTAGATTGGACTTGCCTTGTTAATGCCTTCAGACGGGCAGTCCAATTCCTGTGGTGAGAAGGAAACCCCTGCCTGGGGCGGGAGGGGGAGAGGGTTCCCTGCTTCCTCCCACCCATCCCAGAAGCCAGTCCTCAAACTGTGACCTTGGATGCCTCAGTTCCCTCAGGCTGTAAGAGGACATGTGTCTCCACGTCCACCAGCGGCCCTCCCCCCCGATAGGAAGGGTCTCCCATTCAGATGGTCCCTGTCAAGCAGGGATCATATCTGTCTTTGCAGCGCAGACAGTTCAGACCTCGAGGCAACGCTGGGCTAGGCCTTGGGAGGCATGAGGGTCAGTCCCACCCCTGGGTGACCCCCCCCCGCCCCCTCTCCCCTGTGACTTTGGCCCCATTCCCCCTCCTCCCACTGGATGTCAGGGTTCCTGCCTTAAACGTGGTGACCACACTTCTCCATGAGATGGAGAGATGGAGTGGCTCCATCTAAGCACTTTCTCCACGTCCAGGGAATGCAGGGTCCCCTAGAGGAGGACTCCCTGAAGACCCTCTACTGGCCTCTACAGGGAAGAGCCATACCCTGGGCCTCTCAGGAAATTCATCGGTTCTAAAGGTTTCAGCAGAAAATATGCACCCAGGGACACCACATCTCAGCTGCCTGAGTGCCCAAAAAGAGGTCACCAAGCCATCCTGCCAGGACCTGCCAGCCATCTCAGCAGGAGACTGCCTCATGCCATGTTGCTGTGGCTGAAAAGTCTGTGATCTCATCGCCCTCCACCTCCCAGTCCCCAGTACACACCCTCCCCCCGGCCCCTCCTCTGCCACAGCACCAGCCCCCTCACCTCCTGGTCCCCAGGCAATTTGTGCACTCCTCTGAGGGTGTGTGTCCCTGACTATGGCTCACTGGTCCACTGGGCCGGTCTTTATGGAACTTTCAACAAGATGCCGGCCTGAGCGTGGCCAGAGATCCAGAGGAAGGATGTAGCCTTCCTCTGAAGACGTTCAGGCTGGAGGGAACAGAAAGTCAGTGACTGACCCCCTGGAACAGAGGGCACAGGGGCGGAGGGCACTGACCCCCTGGGTCGTGGGAGAAAGGGAAGGGGGACTCCAGCAGAAGAGACTCTACCCCCTCAACCCACCCCCCCACCCCCAACTTTGAACGTCAGTCACTGTGTCCCAGGTCGTGGCCCCCGGCAGCAGGTTGGGCAGTGATCAATGCTGGTTGAGTACATGCACCATCTTTCCCCCTTTCTAAGTGAGGAAACTGAGGCCCAGGGAGAAGGCCAGGGTCCAGGTCACAGCATGTCGGTGACAGAGAGGGTCCAGGCAGGGATTTCTGAGGCCAGACCAAATGCTCTTTCCACTCAGGCTCCACAGCCTCTGGGCACGGGGCCACAGGGGCACCAGCCCCTCCCCCTGAGGCCCGAGCATCACCAGGAGCCACCCTGGTGCCTGGGCCTGGGAAGAAGTGGGAAACTCCCCGGCCGGCAGGACCAGCGTGCTGGAGTTCTAGCCGGGGCAGCTGCAGGACACGGAGACAGAGCAAGCAGGAACAGAGCCTGGGGGGCCTGGAGAAGACCCCCCCCAAAGCGCCTGGGGTCTCCGAGGCAGCAGCTCAGACATAGAAGGTCGGGCCACAGGGGAGGTGAAGCCACGACACTGAGCGGGCCGAGGGGGCTCTTCTGGAGGGCCTTCCTCCATGGCCCAGGTGGATGGCATGAGCGCGGGTTTGGTCGAATTGGAAGGTCCGGGAAGCCTGGGCTCTGGACAGCAGGCCCCAGCCCCTCCCAGGCTCCTGGAGTCCTGAGTCTGCCTCCAGGGACCAAGGGAGAAGGACCTCAGGGAAGGACCTCAGAGGAGGCCTCTAGAAACACCCTCTTGTCTGTAGTCTGGATGTTACCAGGGGGGTCAGGCTGCTGGGGCCCATGAGGAGGGTGGTTCCCAGAGCCACGGGACCTGGGGTCTCTCAGACAGTGTCTAGCCATCTGCACAACTGGCAGAACAATTTTCTTCGTTTCCGACAACTTGAAAACCACATGTGATTTTCCACAGCCCGGTGCCCCCGCCTAGCTCCCCAGGCCTGGACTGCTGAGCGAGCAGAGTTCACCCGAATTCCTTCCACTCGCCGCAGGGCCCAGGCCCTGGGGAGATGGGGGGTCACTGTGGTGGCGGGGGCGCTGACAGGCGGAGGGGCTGGAGGCGGCTTCCAGCGCCATGAGTAATTCTGCAGCCTGCAGGCTGGGACAAGGGCGTGTGGCAGCTAGTGTGACAGTCAGCCAGTGTTAAGTTCAAGGGGAAAGGAAGGTCATTCCTTTCCAAACAGGGTACAGTGAAAAAAAGAATGTTGACCATACCTCACCCCTTTATCCAAATTAACTCCCCATGGATTAGAGATGTAGATGCTAAGAGAAACCATCAAAGTATTAAAAGAAAACATAAGAATCTGTGTTTATGTTCTTCGTGAGGGAAGTCTTCCTAAGCAGAAACTGTAGAAGGAAGGATCGAGAATTTGGGTTGCATAAAAGTTTCTGTTCAAAATATACTGAACATGAAATTAAAAGGCAAACAAAACATTGCGAAAGGATCTGCAGCCCATGGGTCAGAAAGTGAACATTTCAGGAGGCGGCCGAGGCCCCAGAGCCTCTCTCCGAGCCTCAGTTTCTCTCTTCCCTGCAATGGGAGAGTAATGACACTACCACTACCTCGTGAAAATGGCACAAGGACTCATTGACATAAATCTAGAAAGCTGTGCCCAAAAACCAGTAAGTCTTCAATAAAGGGAAGCTGCTAAATAGGGTTCTTTACATTTTTAAAACCAATTTGACTTGGTATCCATATTTTAAAGTGAGCTAGGAGACAGAATCGGACAATTCACAAAAGAAGAAACATAAGTGGCCAATACACATATGCAAAAATGTTGACCGCACTAAAGATTATGAAAATGCAAATTAAAATATAGTAAGTACTACTTTTTCTATATCAAATTCTCAGGTTAAAAAGCTGGTGCAGGCAGTGTTGGGAAGTCTCTGTCAGCACTGTCATTCAGGATCATTTGGCTGCAAAGGACAGAAACCCATATGATGGCAAATTTTTTGTCCTCTGTCTGGGCTAAGGGCTGCTCAGATAGCTGGTGAAACGTTATTTCTGGGTGTGTTTGTGCGGGTGTTTCCGGAAGAGATTGACCGATCTGAATCAGCAGACTGAGAAAAGCAGAAGGCCCTCCTCCACGCAGATGGGCCCAGATCTCTGTTTGAGCTGAAATGTCCATCTTCTCCTGCCCTAGGACATTGGCTCCCCTGGTTCTCAGGCCTTCCGGTTTGGACTGAACGACACCACCGGCTCTCCTGGCCTCCACTTGCAGACGGCCAAAGGCAGGACTTCTCCACCTTGGTAACCTCGTGAGCCAATCCTTCATAATAAATCTCTCTCTCTCTCTCTCTCTCTCTCTCTCTATCCCATGGGTTCTGTTCCTCTGGAGAACCCTGACCAATACATCCTTTACAGCAGCTGAGCCCTGACAGATCGTCCCATGGGTGCCTGGTAGGACAGAGGGCCTCTGCTCTCCTCTGCAGCCCAGCCTTTGCTGTCCACCCAGGCCCCTCGGCACCCCAGCGCTTCAGCTCACATGTTTCCCAGAGAGGGCTCAGACCAGGCGACTGGACTCCAGCCTACGCCTTATTCCAATCAGCTGCAGCTGGAGGGTCAGCTGGGGGCACAAACGCGGCTACACCAGCCCCCTCCCCAGGAGCCACAAGAGGACCTGAGGGCTGGATAGGCCCAGGGCCATCTTCTCGGGAAACTGGATGCCAGCCTTATAACAAGCACGTGCCCCAGTGTCCACCCCCAGGACAGACATTCCTGCCCTGAAGTGCGATGCAGGAGAAACTGTGGCTCTGGAGGTGACGAGTCAGGCATGTCCAGCGCATCCGTACGGACTTTGGGGAGTGGGGTGTGATAGCCCCTGAGAAGGCCTCCCCTGGCCCACCCAGACGAATGCAGCACGTTCCCCATTTTAGTGTGAGGAAATCCCACCAACAAGGTGGGCATGTCCTGCTTCAGGGGACGTGTGTGCTGTTCCTTCTGCCTGCAGCACCCCTTCCTCAGACGTCACTACCTTGGGGCCTTAACTCAAAGCCCCCTTCTCACTGAAGCTTCCCCTCTGCCTGCATGGAACTTCAGCCTTCCCTGGTATCTGCCGGATGCCCCACCGCACACCCCTGCCTTATCTCTGACACCTAGGCCCACTGGGGTCTAACGGCTCCAGTTCAGTGGCCTTCCTGTGCCCCGGCCCTGCCCTGCGCCCCTGCCTCTCTGACTGCAGGCTCGGCCAGTGGCACAGGAATAAACTGGTTCAAGGAGAGCCTTGAAAAAGCACTTGCAGGGCCGGCCCCGTGGCTTGGTGGTTAAGTGCGCGCGCTCCGATGCTGGCGGCCCGGGTTCGGATCCTGGGCGCGCACCGAGGCACCACTTCTCCGTCCATCCTGAGGCTGAGTCCCACATACAGCAACTAGAAGGATGTGCAGCTATGACATACGACTATCTACTGGGGCTTTGGGGGAAAAAAATAAATAAATAAAATCTTTAAAAAAAAAAAAAAAAAGAAAAAGCACTTGCAGAGTCCCCTCTCCCCTCAGCCCTCCAGAACCGTGAGAGCACACCGGGGCTAGTCTGCGGGAGGACAGGACCACTGGGGGCAAAGCCGTGGCATGTGAGATGGCCACCCCAGCCAGCAGGACACGTGCAGGAGACCAAGGAGACCAGCTGAGCCGGGCTCAGGCGGGCAGAACTGCCTGGACAGCTGGCAGGCGTGTGAGCTAACAAATGTGATTGTTTTAATCTGCTGAACTGGGTGGCTGGTGACTCAGCAGTAGCCAACACTTATCTCTCGGGTTTACTATCTCTCTCCCCACCAACAGCGCTGCCGGCTTCACACGGCCAGGACTGGGAGCTGTGATATTGACTACGTGTCTCCCGTGATTAGAGGAGGCCTGGCACACAGAGGCCCTGAGTACATATCTGTTAATAGCTAAATACAGGATAAATGCCTCAACAGCATCTTGTGAGATGGACAACTAGTTGGAATTGTGTGAGCTCAGGAGGGTGGTGGGTACTGGCGTGGTGAGGAGCACGGCCATGGGGAAACGCCGAGAGGGCCCAGATAACCCGTGCAGGTCCCGTGTGGGGGAGGAAGCTCTCCCAGGAGGTAACATCTCCGCCTTAAAACAAACCCTGACTGAGCGGAATAAGACACTCGTAAGTAACACCCACTTGCTTAGAAACGCTGACAGATTAGGCCAACATCGTTGAGAGCACGTGGGTCAGCTACTGCTTGACTATATCGTTTCTGGAAAAGACACAAAGTCTCCAAAATTTAAAATCTACTTGAAAGACAGGACTTAAGAGCTCCATAACCTAGCAAGTAAAACTTTAATATAAAAAGATTCAGTCTAATACTAGAGACTCAGATTTGAATCATCTCATATAGCACAGAGAAGTCCTGTGTCCCGACTAAGGGATAATTGATTGAGAACCCAGAACCTGCAACTTCCACTTATCTGAAATGGCTTATCAGTTAAGATTAGGGTCAGCTGTAAGTGATGGACAGCCCAATGTAACAGCGGCTAAAATAAGATAGAAATTTATTCTTTCCTATAAACAAAATCCACAGGTAAGCAGTCCAGAGCTGGTACGGCAGCCTAACAATCATCAGAGATTCTGGCTCCTTTCGTTTTGTTGCTCCCCTATTCTCAAGATATGGCTTCCATCTTGTGGTGCAAAATAGCTGCTCGAGATCCAGCCATCATTGCATCTTCTCAGCCAGCAGAAAGGAAGAAAAGGAATAATAGTGGAACACAATCTCTTCCTTTAAGAACACTTTCTAGGACCTCACACAAAGCTCTAAGTTCATTCCATTGGCCTTGCCCAGAACTTAGGCACAGGCCACACCCATCTACAAGGGAAGCTGAGAAGTGTAGTCTTTTTCCAAAGGCCTCGTACCAGCTGAATATCAGGGGTTCTGTTACTGAAGAAGACAGAGATAGCAGGTACTGAGGAATAATTAAGTCTTTGCTACAAATGATATTCTTTTCATATTTGTGTCTGGTAAGATTACTAAAATCTTAGGAAGGTATTAAAAAAAAACAGTATCTAGTAGAGGAGGGTATAAAAGCTGAAATCCCAGGAAAGTGTAAGAATAAGAAACAAATTGTGGTATCAGCAATTTGATGATCAGTGTGTGTGTGTGGGGTTCACATTCTCGCGTGTTTGTCTGCAGACCTGAGCCAGAAGCCCAGCCAATGAAGACAAGAGGCGGGAGCCAGCTCCCGGGAGGGACGAGGACCTCCAGCAGGTCTGCTCCTCCGGTGCCACAGTCCCTCCATTAGAGAGGGGTGCCAGAATGCCCCCCAGGCCTCTGTGGTGCCCTGAGTTCTCAATGCTAAAATCTGTAGCTGCCGTCCCTGCCTCTATCCTCCTCTGCATAGATGAGCTTCTTGAAGGAGTTGTTCACATTCATTTTTCCGCTTCCTCAGTCCCAGGCAGCTGTTTCTACACCCGGCACTCTCACCAGGCCCCTGGATCACCCAGGGCCACCGCAGTGCCCTTCATAACCTCCTTCTCCTGGACGGGGTTAGGGTCACCCAGACTTCCGGGCTGGCTCCTCTCGCTCCTCCCCCACTTCTGTGGTGGGGGCCTTTGCTACCCCTGTTCCCTCCCAGTCCACACCGTGCAGGCCCTCGCCCACCTTGCCCCCCTTTTAAATCACCGACTCATAGTCCTTTGTACACACACAGTCCCAAGGAATGAGGGGGTCAGAACCCAAAGACCTGGAGTTCTGGGAGATCACCATCCCATGCATCCGAGGCTGGCCCGCAGGGTCTCCCGTGGGGCTGTGTGAGCTCAGCCATGCCGGCCTCAGGCTGCACAGGCTCACCGGGGGCATAGGAGCTTCTCCTGGTAAGAAGCACTTGCTGAGGGCAGTGAGCATCAGACACGTGCATTTAGTGCCAGGACAGCTTTCCCAGCAGAAAGCATTCATCCTGGCCCCATGTGCGGGCACGGCCACACAGAGCCCACCCAGGGAAGGCCCCTGCCCCTAGGAGCCTTCTCTCCAGTGGAGGTGACAGATGCTACAGCCTAGTGGTCTGGGGACATGCAGGGGTCTAACCGGGCTTGGGGACCAGCACAGACCTCCTGGAGGAAAGAGTGAGTGGATGAGCCAGGCAAGTCACTGCAGGGAAGGGATGGTATCCCGAGAGAGGGGGACGCATGTGCCAAGGCCCAGAAGACTCTGCTGTAGGGGAGCAGATGAAGGGAATTCAGAAAGATGGTGACCGCGTGGGCAGGGGCTGAAGGCGGCATGAGGCCTGGGTAGGTCAGCGGCCCCTGGAAGCCAGCTTGCACTTGGTTCTACCCTGTGGGCAGTGGGGCTTGGTGCAGCTGAGTGGAGATGTGGAGGGCAGAGGAGCCATGGAGTGCAGGGATACTGGGCTGGGGATGATGCTGGGGCAGGGCCCACAAGACATGGGCCCCGTAGATGCCGAAAGAGGAGCCAGCAAGGCCACTGGCTGGGAACCGGCAGGTGGGGATCCGAGAAGGCCCACAGGAAGAGTAATTACGGGGGGAGGGGGCGCAGACCAGCGTGGGGACCTGCCCTGCAGACAGCTGGTCACACGTTCCGGAAACCAGAGGCATGAACTGGGCAGTGTGGATGACTGGGTGACTGATGGGTGAGGGCAAGGGCAGACTTGCCATGGAGCATGTGTGGGTGGAAGTGGGACAGTGACCCACCCCACCCAGGTTTGATGAAAGGGTCAGATGTGATGCGGTGGTGGCCACTTTGCCCTATTGCCTCCTTGAGATGCCATGTCCCAAAATGAGTTTGTGCTTGTGGGTCTGGCAGGGCCGCAGGCACACATACCGGTGCATGGCCCCAGGGGCCTGTGCCAGGCTGGACACCAGCCGGTCCTGCCAATCTCACTGCCGGCTCTGGAATCCTGCCAGCTGTGGGCCATCAGAAACGGGGATGAGGACTGGGAGTCTCAGGGTGGCAGTGCCCCCGCCCACCTCACTCCCACCCCACCCCCGCACCCCAGGGTGGGAGCCCAGAGCTCAGCACCCCCACCCCGCCAAAGCTGCGACTCCTCTGGCTGCTCGAACACTCTTCTTATTTCAAAGTTCTTTATTATGCAGGTGGTGCATGCTCATTGTAGGAAAATTAGAAAGCACAAATAGGCAAAATAACGAAATGATTATGTGTTTTATTGAATTTCAGATCATCCGACCTCCCAGAGAGAACAAGTCGCAGTTTGTCACATAATCGTCCAGGCGTTCTGGAAGCACATAGACCAGGAGATTGTGATGCAGCCAGGCTCCCTGGGTCACATCTGTCAAATAACAGAAAATATACATATTGGTATCTGCCCCTGGGTCCCTGACACAGAACTCCTACACCCCGGGAATTTCCTGAATGAAAGGAGCATCTTTTGTTCTAATGAGGCCATTCTGGGTGGCTCCTGGATGGGGGCTGGTCACCAGAAAGACCACGCCATGATTAGGAGCTTGGAACTTTCAGCCCCGCCCTCCATCCTCTGGGGAGGGGAGAGGAGCCAGAGTTAATGATGGATCACACCTATATGAGGAAGCCTCCATAAAAATCCCTGAAGCACGGGGTTCGGAGAGCTTCTGGTTGGTGAACAATCCATGTGAGGGTGGTGCACCCCGACTCCACAGGGACAGAAGCTCCTGCGCTCAGGACCCTTCCGAAACTCGCCCTGCGTATCTCTTCACCTAGCTGTTCGTTCATATCCTTTAACGTCCATTGTGATAAGCTGATAATCTAGTGAGTAAACTGCTTTCCTGAGTCCTGTGAGCCTTTCTAACAAATTATCAAATTCGAGGAGGTGTTCAAGGAAACGCCAATTTATAGTCAGTCAGAAGCACAAGTGACAACCTGGATTCGAGGTTGGCACCTGAAGTGAGGGGGCACTGAGCCCTTAACCTGTGGGGTCTGCGCTAACTCCAGTACTGTAGGACACCCAGCTGGTGTTGCAGAGTTGCTCGGTGTGGAAAACCCACACATCTGGTGTTAGAAGTATTGTGTGAGAATAAAGGAGAACACAGGAGTGTTATTCCAAGACAACATCCCAACACTGCTGTTCACTAGCTGTGCAAACTGGGGCAAGTTACTTGACCTCTCTGCGTCTCTATCTCCTCCCCAGCAGATGGGAACATGGATGTCATCCACTGACAAGAATGTCCTGGACATCAATGAGCTGACACATGTAACGTGCTTAGAACAGTGCCTGGCAGGGCCGGCCCTGTGGCTTGGTGGTTAAGTGCGCGCGCTGCGATGCTGGTGGCCCGGGTTCGGATCCCGGGTGCGCATCGAGGCACCGCTTCTCCGTTCATCCTGAGGCCGAGTCCCACATACAGCAACTAGAAGGATGTGCAGCTACGACATACAACTATCCACTGGGGCTTTGGGGGGAAAAAATAAAAATAAATAAAATCTTTAAAAAAAAGAACAGTGCCTGGCATTAGAACAGCTGACCTCATTCTGTATATGTGCACATGCTTAAAAAACATTTCATTATTAAAATTTCAAACATATGCAGAAGCAGAGAGATGATACCCTGAGCCTCCTGCCGTCACTGGCCCGTCTTGTTCCTTCTGTGCTCCACCCTTTCCTCCACCTCAACATAATTTTGAAGCGAATCCCAGACATCATATGATTTCACCAGAAAATATTTTATTGTGTATTTCTAAAAGAACAGACTCCCTCAGTCTCTCTCTCTCTTTAACATAACCTATTATCACTCTCAACCCCAATTCCTTTAATATTCAATATTAATATCAATCGGGGGCACACTTCCCCAGCTGCCTCATACATTTTATTTTTTACAGTTTATTTGTTTGAGTCAGGATCCAAATAAGGCAGATGTGCTGTGATTGCTCTGTTTCCTGTATCTGTCTGCTCAATTTTGTTTGCCCATCAGCCCTGTGCGGGAGGGCGCCTATCACTCCAGTTTACAAAGGAGGACACCGTGGCTTGGATTGGTTAAGTGACTTAAATAACTGGCGACAGAAGCGAGGCATCACTTCGAAGAGGACGGAACATGAAGGGCATCTGGAGGAGAAGAGGGCAGGCCCTTGCCCACTCACCACCAGAACCGCTCCGTCAGACCCCCAGCAACAGCTCCCTCCTGAGTCTTCCTCTGACAGGCATCGGAAAGCCTTTCCATGTGGATTCTAGGACGCCTCCTGGCCCGGTTTTCCCCTGCCCTAGGGACAGTCTCCCTCCTCTGATTTGGGGGAGCCCGGGCTCAGTGCTCGCACATCCTCTGCATCTCTGCTCCCTCCCGGTGATCTCCTCACCTGAGGATCCCCTAACCTGGAGCTGTAGACCGCGCCCCTCCCAGGTGCTGGCCGCATCTGTCACACTGCACCCTCACCCCCTGCCTTGGTTTCTGTGGGGTCTCAGGGTACTGTTGGAAGCCCTACTCCTGAGCTCCCCACAAGCTGCCCCATCTCAGGACATGGCAACCCCCACCTTTCTGCAGCTGGAGCAAACCCTTCCTTTTTCTGACAGCCAGATTCGACCCGCTGACCAGTCTTGTTGGTTCTACTCACACGCCTCCCCTGATCTGGTCACCCTCCCTGCTCACCTGGGTGAGTGCAGAGGCCTCTCGGAGGGGTCTCCTGGCTCTCCCTTGCCCCTCAGTCTGCTCTCCAGACAGCAGCAGGAAGCCTGTGGAAGCTGAGCCGGATCACGTCTGGCCTCTGCACCGAGCCTCTCCTCTCCTCTGGGGGAAAGTCCAAGTCCTTTCAGGGGATGATGGGCCTCACTCTCTGCCCCTCCCATGCTCACTCTGTGCCAGCCACACAGGTCCCTGTCTTGTCTTCTTGTGGATGGACATGGCTTCAGTCATCTGCTGCTGTGTAACAAAGTGCCCCAAAGCTGAATGGTTTAAACCAGCGGTGATAGATTATTCCTCATGATTCTGCGAACTGGCTGCTCCACGTGGCACCAGCTAGTCCCCCATGCAATGGCGTCAGCAGGAAGCTGGAGTCACTCTGGCGCCTCGGCTCTCTCTTCATGTGGCCTCCCATCACCCATAGGCCAGCCGAGCTTCTTCACACGCAGCCGCCTTCCAAGAGCGCAGAAATGGAAGCCGCAAGCCCTCTTCCAGCCAAGCCCGCGAGCCCACAATGTCACTTCCGCTGCATTCTGTTGGTCCGTGCAAGTCCCAGGGCCAGCCCAGACTTAGAGGAGGGGACTAGACCCCACCTCTTGCCGGGGTGCGCATTAGAGGCACACTGAAAACGGGGGTACAGCTGAGAGGGGCTTGTGCAACCACACCCACTCTACCCGACTGCACCATCTAGCACAGTAGACATTCTCCTTGTTTGATTGCTGTCTGTCTGTCTTGCCTCCCCAAAATGCAACAAAGGCAGCAAAATTCTGCATGTCTTGTATGCTGTACCCACCGCGCTTACAACAGAGCTTGGCGCACAACACAATTTTGTTGAATGAATTGTTGCGAGGATGCTCGGAAGTCAGACAGCCAGTGTTTAACTCGTAGTTATGCCTCTGTGTGCTGTAACCCTGGAAATAGTACTTTAGCTCTAACCCTCAGTTTCTCTCTCTCTAAGATAGGAAAAATGACAATACAGGCATACCTCGCTTTATTGCACTTCACGGATACTGCGTTTTCTACAAGACCCTCCACCAGCAAAAAGATTACGATTCGCTGAAGGCTCAGATGATGGTTAGCATTTTTTTAGCAATGAAGTATTTTTTTATTAAGATACATACATTGTTTTCAGACATAATGCTATTGCACACTTAATAAACTACAGTATAGTGTAAACATAAATTTTATACGCACTGGGAAAGCAAAAAATTCATGTGACTCACTTTATTGTGATATTTGCCTTATTGTGGTGGTCTGGAACCAAACCCATAATATCTCTGAGGTGTGCCTGTAGTACCAATTCTATACAATTGAGAAGAGAAGAAAAATATAACAATTAATTAGCACAGTGCTTTGGCCTATACCAAGCCTTCCACGTCAGCAGTTGTACTGACAAGCATGCCCCCCCCCACTGCACCCAGATGCCACCCCCTTCCATCTCCATGGCACCCTGCCCATGGACACCCTCTTGAGCTGCCACCTCAGGGACGGATGGCCTGTGACCTTGACCTGCCCACGTCCTGAGGCAGCCAGCTGCCCCCCCGTCTGACCTCTCCAGACCCTCCACCCCCTGGGCCACCGTCCATGACAACCTTGAGCATTCAGCCAAACTTTCCAGCCCAGGACTCTCCTTAAAGCCAGTAACTGGAACTCCTTGTGGTCCTATCTGTGTTTCATTTTGATGATGACAGTAGTAAATGGGAAAATATCTAAATAAATGACATTGGGTTTGTTTGTTCAAGAATGTAATATTCTGCCCTCATATAAATGGAATAATCTGTGGTGGAAAGAGTGGACAACTTTGTCAATTTGCAATGGAGTTTAGGTCAGCAAACACCCCTCTTCTCGTAAGCCTTTGGGACCCCTTAGCCCTTCCCCCATTGCCAACCGTGAGCCAGGGCTGGTTGGACAAATGAACCCAAAGAGCCTTCTTTTTAAGGACCCATCTCTTCTCCATCATTCTCAGGCCAAATCCCCATGGCAGGAAGCAGTCAGGCTTCTTCTCCACCCCTCTGGTCCAGTCTCCCCACTCCAGATGCTGCCCCAGGCCCCCATTCCCCTCACCTCTTTCTTCTATAGAGCCTGTCTGTGTCCCTCCAAAATTCACATGTTGGAATCCTGACGCCCAAAGTGCTGGTGTTAGGAGGTGGGCCTTTGGGAGGTGATTAGGTCACGAGGGTGGCGCCCCCCTGGATGGGATTAGTGCCGACGTGTGAGGACACAGCAAGACCCCGTCTGTAACTCACGAGAGAGCCCTCACCAACACGGACTCTGCTGGCACCTGATCTTACACTTCTGGCCTCCAGAACTGTGAGAAGTAAGTTTCTGTTGTTTAAGCCGACCAGTCTGTGGTATTTTGTTATGTCAGCCTGAGCTGACCGATAGACCAGGTAACCCAAACCCACAGTGGTGTGGTGGATAGTTCAGGAAGGCCCAGGGCCAGCACCAGAGGCCACAGCATCCGGGCCAGCGGCCCTCAGGAGCTCCAGTCCAGCAGCATCAGCAGTCTGACCACACGCTTTCTGGAATGTTGCTGGCAAGCAGCCTGCAGGAGACACGACCCGACGGGGGGCAGGCCCCAGAGCTAGGGCAGAGTCCTGGATGCACAGGCCAAGGATAGGCACGACGGCGCTGAAGTGAACCTCAAAGAAGGCGCTCTGCTGGGAGGTTTTGCAAAGGTCATGAGGACTGAAAAATCACCCCCGGGGACTTCTTCCATCTGGAAGTAGGAACAGGAAACAGCTCAATGAGATTTATCTTGGAAAAATCCAAGCTCATACACCGGGGTAAAACTAACCCAAAACACAGCATGAGACAGCCACAGCGCACACTCAGGGCAGCTGAAAGCGCCCAGCCAGGAGGTCATCTGTGCAGCCTGACTTTTTAGGGGGTGATCTCAGCGTGGGGAGCAAGTGGCTGGGGACCTCGGCATCTGGGAACCCCAAGCCGGGTTTTCTGGAAATAGAAGGCTGAACTTTCTGCTTCCCAGCTGGCTGAGCAGTGAGCTGGTGGTCCAGGGAGAGGAGGAGAGGAAAACACCACCCAACAAGGCCATGGCCTTGCCCACTGGTGCCCAGGCCTCCACTCCGTGGACACTGAGGGCCACCCGCCCCCCCGCAAAACCTCCCTGGGCCTGTGGAAGGCTCTGTGTCCCTCATTTTTGCAAGATGCCCAGCGTTTTAAGTATTCAGGTGTGATGGGTATTAAAAGCTGCCTCTGCCTCCCCAGGAGGGAACACAGGTGCCCTGGCCAGCAGGGACAGAGGACATTAAGAGGAAAGGAAATGGTTTTAAGAGATAGACGGCTGTTCCCTGAGGAGAGGCAGGACCTACAGAGGGGGAACTAGGCTCTGACCCCTTATGGAGGCCTGGGGAGCTCCCCCTTCCCTGCTGGCAGGAGGAGAAATGAGCACAGGGAGATGAGAGAGGGGCCACAACCCAGGCCTCCTGGCTGCGGATTATGTGTCCTGGGACCCGGGAGGGCAGGCTGGGAAGAGGAGGCCTGGGCTGAGGCACCTGCCTCCTCAGCCCTGGGCCCACTGCACGTGATAGAGAAAGGATGCAGGGGGCGAAGGTGGAGGAGAGGGCTGGGAACAGGGGTCACACCTGGCCTGCCCCATCTGTTCATCTGAGCACAGCTACGCTGCTGCAACAAAGATTCCAAACCACAGTGCCTGAAATAAGAGAGACGCACAGGAACACTCGATGTTGTCCAGTCGGCTTTCCCAGCTTGATCTAGAGATTCAACACAATCCTAATCTTGGAAAAGGAATTGCTGGGTGTGATTTTTCTTTTCGTTTTGTTGGATATGGTTGCCAAATTGGCTTCCAAAAGTCCCTCCTCCAAATTGCCAATTCCCTCACGCCTTCAACATGTGTGATGAATTTTTTAAACGTTTGATAATGCGACAGGTGAAGATATTCTCATTTAAATTTGCACTTCTGTAATGAGTGGATAGGTCAGGGAATCTGGTGTAAGTCTGAGCAGTATTTCTTCTGTGAACTGCCTACTGGTGTTCTTGCCAATTTTTCCATTAGATCATTGTCTTTTTCTTTTTTATTTGGTCAATTTCATAATTACAGGAATTAGACTTAATTTCAAAATGTGTCATACACTTTTTCTCCAGTTTGCCTTTTAATTTTAATTTGTATGTAGTCGTTATCATTCTTTTCCTTCGGTCTCTCCAGGTTTATTGTGATAATTTAGACTATAAAACATTCATTGACTTTCCAGTACATTTTTGTTTCTCTTTTAGATTTGAATGTTTGATCCATCTGGATTTTATTTCGGTGTTAAGCAGTGAGGGAGGGAGCCAGCTTCTATTTTTCCAAATGGCCAGCCAACTGCCCTAACGCCATTCGACCGAAAAACCTTTCCAGGAGCTGGAAGCGGCCGCTCCACGCGCACGTTCCAAGCTCGCGCATCTGTCCCGCTCCGCCGTTCGGGACCCCGCCCGCCCCGCGGCTCCAGTGCGGTCTGCACGGCCAGAGTGGGTAGCCGGCAGGGACTGGGGCCAGTCCCCCCACTCCCCCACCGAGGATGGACGCCCTTTTCCCCGCCTCCCGAGAACGAATCCCTCGAGTCTCCGTCCGTCGAGGACCCACCCCAACCTCCCGCCTCCTCCCTCCACGGCCCCGCCCCCCCCGCGTCTCTCCCTGCAGCGGCCCCAGGACCCTGACCCGGCTCTCCGCGAGAGGAATTGAACTAAACGGCGCGTCCTCCGGTGTATCTGCACAGAGGCGGGGCGTCAGGCGCCGAGCGGCCGGGGCACCCAACCCGGTGGGAGCCGGGACCTTCACCGCGGGCCGAGCGGCCGAGGGGCGGGGCCTGCCTCACGGTGGAGCCGGGCCACTTCCCCTTCCAGTCGGCTTCCGGCCGCCTTTCTTCCGATTTCCGCCCTCCTTCCTTCCGGCCCCCGCCCGCCCTCCCCCTGCCTCCGGCGGGCGCCTCCTGCGGCCGGCGCCCCGATGCTCCCGAGACGGCGGCGAGCGCGGGTCGGGTCCCCGGGGGCCGCCGCCCCCTCCGCGGCGCGCTTCCCCGGCGTGGCCATCTACTTGGCCGAGCCGCGCATGGGCCGCAGCCGCCGGGCTTTCCTCACGCGCCTGGCGCTCTCCAAGGGCTTCTGCGTCCTGGACGCCTACAGGTGCGTGGTCGTGGCGAAGCTCGGGGCTCGGCGGGGCCGCCTTCCCGGGGACACCTTCCTCGGGGTCTGGGGGTGGGTGCGGCACCCACAGCCCCGCCTCACGGGGGAGCGAGGGACACCCGTGTCGGCGTCGCCATGCCCTCGTGCCCGGTGGCCCGGAGGACACCGCTGCGTGATGTGCCGGCTTAAGCACGAAATGCCCGTGCTGGGAACTCGGCAGCTGACAGCCGCTTTCACCTGCGGTGTTTCTTTACAGCTGAGGATATTGAGATCTGAAACGGCTCGCACGGCTGGCCCTGGGGCGGAGGGGCGCCGCAGGTTTTTGGATTCCAAGTTAGCCCTGGCACTTAAAGGTCATATGGCCTTTCTCTCCATTTCCTCCTTTGTAAGAGGTGCTAACAGTATTCAGAAATAGGACAACGAGAGAATGTATGCCAGAGGGGGTGTAAGGAGCCCGGTGGGTTGGTTGACAGTATCATTGGCTAACAGCCTCTGTCTTAGGTGAATTCATCTTGCCCTGTTAGCCAAACTGACCTCTCCTCTCCCTTCCAGGCTGAGAAAGTGACTTGAGTTTGACTTCAAGAGGAGCAAAAAATAGCGGCCACAGAGGTCATGCTGAGAGTAAGGGAGCTAGGTTCCCATAGTTTTGAAGTTGAAAGAGCAAATGAGTCAGGGGCCAGTCCCCCTGCAGCCTTTTTTTTTTTTTTTTTTTTTTTTTTTAATGTAATTAACATTCCCAGGGGTGTGCTGGACCCACTCAGGAGAGGACCGTGATGGCAGCTTCCTGTGTGCTGGGCACTATCTCAGCCCTTTTGCTTATTAGCTCCTTTAATCTTTACCACACCCTACAAAGTAGATAAGTTATTTTCTCTGCTTTACAGAGGAGGAAATCAAAGTATAGAGAAGTGAGTGCTGTGCCCAAGAGCACACAGCAAGTGTGTGGCAGAGCTGAGTTTCAAACCCAAGCATTCTGGCTCCAGCACCTAGATGAAGACCTCCTGCTCCTGGCCCCTAAGGAACTCCTTTCTCTGGGGTGGGGGAAGAGGGAGACAGACAACCAAAATCGGGCTGGGTTTGTGATGGTAGCTAGAGCAGAGAAGCACAGCTCTGCAGGTGCCGGAGGGTGGAGGTGTTCGTCTGCCAGGAGAAGGGGTCGGGAAGTCTTTCTGAGGAAGTGACATTTGAAGAATGAATAGGTGCTTACCAGGCAGAGGGGACAGTAAGAGCAAGGCTTGGAGGTACGGAGCAAGTATGAAGGACGTGGGCCTGGGAAAGGGCTCCGGGCCTCACCCCTCCCCACTCTCTGGCCAGCCCTGAGGTGACACATGTGGTGATGGAGCAGACTTCAGCAGAGGAGGCCATCTGCTGGCAGGAGCGCATGGCAATGGCCCCTCCCCCAGGTTGCACTCACCCAGCGCTGCTGGACATAAGCTGGTTCACAGAGAGCATGGCAGCTGGGCAGCCTGTACCTGTGGAGTGCCGGCACCGCCTGGAGGTGAGCCAGCTGGAGAATTACGGGAGGGGCCGCAGAGAAAGCCCCAGTGCAGGCCACAGCTCAGCTGGGACGGGTGACGTGGCAGCAGTGCCTCAGTGTCCTTCAGATGAGGTGGGCAGTGAGAGCTCTGCCCAGACCACCAGGGGGCCAGGCCATCCCAGCTTCTGCTCTCATCAGTGGTGTACATTCTCATGGGGTCAACTCATTTTTAGCTTCTTTAGGCGTTTCTTGCTCACCAAGTAGATGAGAGGGCCAGCAGGAGGCTGTCCCAGGGTGCTGTGAGGTTCACGGCCTCTGCCACACGTCAGTGCTTCCTGGTGAGCAGAGGTGGGGGATGCAGGCAAGGGCTCAGAGCCAGGCTGCCCACATTCAAATCCTGGCTCTGCCTGTGAGCCCTGAGGCCTTAGTGTCCCCATCTGTGGGGACAAGGTGGGGGTGACAAGCACCCCTAGCTCCCTTGGTTGAGAGGATTTCGGGAGGTGGAGCACATGCAGCATGCACAACAGCAGGAAGAGTGCGCCATGACGGTTGGCTGGTGTTACTACTCTATTCTGGCCTGAAGAGCCTGTCCTTGGCCTGCTCTGCAGGGCAGCGCTGCCTCTGCCCCATGCCTCCGGTAGTTTTGGCCTCTCAGAGTCTGTTCCTTCTGTCCCAAGAGCCCTAGGTGACCCCCCCCAGGAGAGGCAAGGCTCTGGGGGCTGCGTGGCCCTGCCAGCCCTGCAGCCTCAAAGTGGCCTGTACGTTGCTCATCACCAGGTGGCCGTGCCCAGGAAGGGGCTGCCAAGCCCAGTGTGGATGCTGCCCTATGCGTGCCAGCGACCCACACCCCTCACACACCACAACACCAGCCTCTCGGTGAGATGTGGGTTCCTGGGCTCCCTGAGATGCAGCCAGGCCTGCTCCTGTGAGCACTCCCCCACTCTGCCCTGTGGGGACAGGTGGGTGGCAGCTGGAGGGTTGAGGTGAGGCACCCTGCCCACCCTGCCCCTCACCAAGGGCCCCTCCCTGCAGGAGGCTCTGGAGACGCTGGCAGAGGCAGCGGGCTTTGAAGGCAGTGAAGGCCGCTTCCTGGCCTTCTGCAGAGCAGCCTCGGTGCTCAAGGCCCTTCCTAGCCCCATTACAGCCCTGAGCCAGCTGCAGGCGCTGCCCCACTTTGGAGAACACTCCTGCAGGGTCGTCCAGGTACGTGCTGACCACCCTTAGCAGGGTGGGTCGTGAACAAGAGTGGGTGGGTGAGGAGGCCGTGGAGCCTGGTGAGAGCAAGTGGCTCCGGGTTCAGAGCCCAGCTATGGAGGCAGCTCCCACGCCGTGGCAAGACGCCGTGTACACTCAGATTCCTCATATGTAAATTGGGGCCACACCACCTGCCTCAGGGTGGTTGAGAGGACTCAAGGAAGGGAGCTGCCAGGGGCCTGGCAGGCTGGTGGCTGGATGGTTGGCATCAGCCCATACTGCCCAGGATGGTGGAAGAGAACCTGATTATGAGCACCTCTTTTTAAAATACACATTATTTGAGGACCCAAAATGTGGAGTTGTCCTTTTGTACACTTAACCACTGGGAGAATATGTTGTGACAGAACGATACTTTTGATAGTTATGCTTTTCAATAAGTCCTGTTGAATTCATCAGTGTTTGAAAAGCAGTTGTTTACTTATCTGAGGAATGACCTACGATCCCGGGCCTGAGGAGCTTTGAGGCCAGGAGCTTTGCTTGCCTGCCTGGGCACAGCCTCCATTTCCAAGTCCCACTGGATCCCGGTACCACAGAGCCCCCTGCTGAGTGTTGGGGTTCTCCCCTGTCCTTGGCCCCCCAGCTCGGCTCTGTCTCCTCCCACAGGAGCTGCTGGAACATGGAGTGTGTGAGGAGGTGGAGACAGTCCGGCTCTCAGAGAGGTACCAGACCATGAAGGTACGTGCAGGGCAGTTCCCAGGAGGGGCAGACGGCCCACAGTCCACCAGAATGACAGCACAGTTCATGTACTGGAGGCAAGCAGGGGCAGCGGGCCCCGCCCCGGGGTCAGAGAAGGTCTCGCTGAGGAAGTGGCAGCTAAGCTGACACCTGATACGCACAAGGCAGCCAAATGGAGACAGACAAGGAGAAGCCTGTTTTGAGCACAGGGAATTTTCTAGATCACTTAGTACCATCTGTTCTTATTGAAGTATTGATGGAGTATTCTCAAGTTTATTACATGCTCTGGCATCTTAGAGCATACCGAACAAAACGTGGCCTTTTCCTGGGTGTCGGGGACAATTGAGTCTGCGAGACTGCACTGTTTGATGATCTCGCGCACTGATTTCTTGGTGTTGTCCACCTGTGTCCACAGTGCACCTTCCTGCTGTCTCTAATCTGATGTGGAGCCACCCCAGCTCTTGGGGGGGCCCTGACACCTGGTTTTGTGGCTGGAGGTTGTCAGACAGTGACTATCGGGGAAGTGGGGCTTCCCTGGTGGGGTGGGAGGTTGCCCAGAATGTTGTGAGGATCAACAGGGGGCTTCAAAGAGGGAAAGAAGCCACATGTGAAGGACGGAGGGGCTCAGACAGACAGAGAATGGGGCAGGAGCGGGGGAGTGTGGTGGCAACACAGGAGTTAGTGAGTGGGGAAGTGCCCAGAGGGCAGAGCTGCTGCCTCTTCTCTGCGCTGCCTCCTCCCCGGCAGCCCAGAGCCCCAGAGGCCCCTAGGCCGGCAGAGAAGTATGTTAATGGTGAGAAGTCTATTGTTATACACAATATGATTAGGCTATTCTCAACATTTTTCCTGCTGGGATTCTGTTGGTGACAGTGACCCAGCTCATGCTGTTGGTTCAGGGGATCAAGGAAGGATGGCCAGCACAGCCCAGAAAGGGCAAGGCTGCAGCTGGTCTGCAGGGGGCAGGGCTTGGGGACTCAAGTGCCCAGGCGGTTCTTCCTCCTCGGTGCATACTGGCTGCCTCTACCGGTCGAGATATGGCCACAGGAGGTGCCCTGCCACACGTTACAGCCTCTACCACTGCATGGTCCTGACCTTGTTTCAGTTCCAACAATTCCTGAGGAGGGGCTCTGAGTGGCCGGCCTAGGGCAGGTGCCTACCCCTGACCAACGGGCTGTAGGTGGGGAAGAGACAGGTGACTTGCTTGGCCCAGGGTCAGGGCCCACCCTGTGGTGGGGGGACCGGTGTGAAGGCAAGCAGCCACCCCATGAGAGGTCGGCTCCAGCATCATCATTTCCACCGGCCTGGACGTCTGTGCTGACCTGTGGCCGGGCAGTGACACCTGCTGTGTGAGCCTGGAACAGAGCCCCAGCCAGCCCCAGGCTTGTGTTCCCTCCAACTCCTGTTAAAACAACCCTCTGCTTAAGTGCCCATAGTTCTGCTGTTTGTTAATAATGGAGAAGAACCACAGTCGTAAGTTCCAGCTGCTGATGGGTGGAGTGGCATGGTTTTCCCAGAGATTGAGCGACTGTTAGGATGACTGTTTTGGTGGTGTTGGGATCACAGGCTAGAACTGGACAAGTTCTGGGGAGAGACCTTTCCTAGAGGACGGGTCCAAGGCCCAGAGAGGGGGATAGCACGTGGGGTCCTTCCCTGCCATCCCCTGTGAGGGTGGGCTGCATAGGCCAGGCTTGGGGCTTGAATCCTGCCTGTGCACTCTGTGTGGCCTTGGGCACGTTGCTTAAACTCAAAAAGTGCAAGTGGGGATGGCACTTGCTAGGCTGCGTGATGACTTAGTGAGGCTGCTGCTGAAACGCCGCAGTGGTGCTGGCCTAGGACACGCCCTTCACAGGTCAGTGTCGTGTCTGCATCTGGCTGTAGGAGCTCTGCTCCTGACTGTGTTGTGCTCCTCCTCTGAACAGCTCTTCACCCAGATCTTCGGGGTCGGAGTAAAGACTGCGGACCGGTGGTACTGGGAAGGGCTGCGGACCCTGGAGGACCTCCAAGAGCAGCCCCAAAGACTGACGCAGCAGCAGAAAGCAGGTGAGCCCTCTGAGAGAGGGGGCCCTGGGCTTCCCCACAGCATTGGGGCCTGAAGGCTTCCCCCATCACGAAGCCCTTAGTGCTGACGGCTGCCTGTATGGCAGTGAACGGGTCAGTGTGAAGGGATCCCGGTGGCAGGCAGGCATCTTTGTTTGGTGGGTTTCCTGGGGTCTCCACCCAGCTGAACCAGGATCCGTTGCAGACCTTTCTCAGTGAGTGATGATGGTCATAGTAGCTGCTGTGACATTCACGGCCTCCTGGTTAGACTTGGACCTGGACCAGACGTGGGCCTTTTACTCCTGATTCCAGGGAGAGAGGGCATGCCTGGGCCCCGGGCACACTTAGCCACTGTGATGGGCCCGCTGGCCCACTGACCGACTGTGTGAAGACCTTTGCGGTAGGAGAGGCTCAGTGAGGGGCCTGCTAGAGGGAGGCTGCAGTGGAAAGAACATGAACTTGAGAGTTTGTTGGGCCTAGGTTTGAGTCCCGTCTCTGCTACTTACTAGGTAGGTGGCCGGCACCCTGACTTACCTTCTCTGAGCCTCAGTTACCTTCTCTGTAAAGCATGGGATTCCGTGAGCTCCTCTGTGTGAGGCCAGTGCGTAGCAGGTGTTGAGTAGATGCTCCATTCTCTCTGTGTGGCCTGGGTTGGAGGCCCTGCTGAAGGAGCCCCACAGCCCAGCACCCACCGCCTCTTTAACCAACTTCCCGGGAGCTGAGGGAGAGGGGGCCACCTGGGGGTCCTAGGGGAGTAGCCTGGCTGGTCAGCGGGAAGTGAGACCTGCAAAGCCATGTGTCCAGTGGAGCGTGACGTGCTAGCACCCGCTAATTCCAATCACCTCTCCCCATGACACGGTCAAGACAGGAATGGCCAGCAGCTCTTACTGAGAGCTGGCTCTGCCAGATGCCATTACTCCCACACTTAAACCTCTCCTAACTGCATGTGGAAGGTACAGTGATTCCTCTGACAGGTGAGAAGATGGACTTGGGCTAAAGTAACATGTTTCTAAGTGGCAGAGGCATCCCCTTCACATCTTTTTATCACCTGGTCCCATTTCATGGATGGGAAAACCGAGGCATTAAAAGGGATAGTGTGTATCTTGATTCTGTCACAGTCACTATCCTGGTGTGATGTATGATAGTTCTGCAAGATGTCACCACCCAGAGGAAGTGGGTACAGGGAGTAGGGGACCTCTGTTATTTCTTTCAACTGTATGTGAATCTATGATTATCTCAAAATAAAAGTTTAGTATTTAAAAGGGAGGTGGGGATCGTGCAGAGATGGATAGAGAGGGCAGGGTGGGGAGGGTCAGGAGAGCTGTGCTGCCCACAGGACTCCAGCACCACCAGGACCTGGGTGCCCTGGTCCAACGGCCCGACGTGGAGGCCCTGCAGCAGGTGGTGGAGGCAGCTGTGGGGCAGGCCCTTCCTGGGGCCACTGTCACGCTGGCCGGCGGCTTCCGGAGGTAAGGGGGCCTGATGTGCCCTCTGGCTTGGCTCCAAGCCCTCCCCAGTGAAGGCACCTGAGCTGGGGATGCAGAGGTGGGCCTTCCGCAGAGGTGGGCCTTCTCTCACTGAAGGGCCTCGGGAGAACATGGGCCCAGGAGTCAGACTGGCCCCCTCAGGGGGAAGTTGCAGGGCCACGACGTGGACTTCCTCATCACCCACCCCCAGGAGGGCCGGGAGGCGGGGCTGCTGCCCAGAGTGATGTGCTGCCTGAAAAAGCAGGTGAGGGGCTTCCCACTCCCCCTCAAGACAGCTGCTAGGAACCCAGCTCCTGCTCTTCCAGCCCCACGTGCCGGTGCCAGGCCACGCCTGCTCTCCCCCTAGGGCCTTGTCCTGTACCACCAGTACAGCCGCCGTGAAGACCCCAGCCACCTGACCCAGCAGAGCCACACGATGGATGCCTTTGAGAGGAGTTTCTGCATTTTCCGCCTACCACAACCCCCAGGGGCTGCTGTCGGGGGCCCCCGGTGGCCCTGCCCTGCCTGGAAGGCTGTGCGGGTGGACCTGGTGGTTGCCCCCATCAGCCAGTTCCCCTTTGCCCTGCTTGGCTGGACTGGCTCCAAGGTAGGGAGTGGGCTGCTGGGGCTGGCCCCGGGGTCTGGGGCCAGTGGCCCTGCTGACGCAGTCGCTTCTCCCCCAGCATTTCGAGCGGGAGCTGCGCCGCTTCAGCTGGAAGGAGAGGGGGCTGCAGCTGAGCAGCCATGGGCTGTTTGATCCAGAGCAGGTGTGTTGCTGGGGTCCAGCCTGGAACCCACAGGGCCCTCCAGTCGCACCTCACCCTGGGGCTAGGCTCTGCCTGCCCTTCCAGCTCCTCCCCATGCCTCTCTCAGGGAAGCCACCATGGTGGTGGGCATGGCTCCCAGGCACTAATGCCCCTACTCGCCTTGTAGAAGACGTTTTTCCATGCGGCTTCAGAGGAAGACATCTTCAGACATCTGGGCCTTGAGTACCTTCCCCCAGAGCAGAGAAATGCCTGATCCTATCCGCTGGCCCCACTTTCACTCTGGAAACACGGGGCTGCTTTGCAAGGCAGACCGTATGGATGCCCTCGGCCACTGAATATCTGCAGACAGAAGATGCACTGCTGCCCCAAGTCCTCACCCCTCCCAAGTGGGAGCCCCACCTGTGTGGACCACCACTCCCTCACCCACACCCAGTCAAAGATGTAATAAAATGAGCACATGGGACGAACCAGGCTCTATTTTCTGAATGTGCTGCTGGTGGGGGTGTCTGGGGAGCGTGGTGCCTGGTTCTGCCCAGAGGTCAGTCCTGCCTGGACGCGTGGCCCCCCATCAGCTGTGGGAGGCTGTGTGACCCTGGGCCAGAGGCCTCAAGCTCCTCCCCTGTACAGTGGGGACCTGAATGGGGCCTTCTTCGCAGGATTGCTGTAGAGCCTGAGTGGTGTATGGCAAGTGCTTTGCACAATGCCTGAGTGGCAGCTTCCAGCCTGGGGCCTTGGAGCCCAGAGGGGTTGGCTGGAGCTCTTGCCAACTAGGAGTCTACAGTGGGGACGCTAAAGGGTGTGCTGCTGCCATCTGGAGGGGGAGAGGGCCCGGGGTAGGGAGTTGGGAGGAAGAGAACTTGCAACGCTGACCAGCCTCCTGCCTAGGTCAGCCAGCCCCTCACCACCCCAACCAGGCCTACCCTCTCTACCTTTGCCCTCTTAAGGTCTGTTCTCAGTCTTTTAAAAATAGGTCATGTGTGTCACTCCTTGCTCAAAGCCCTCCAGCGGTTCCCCACCTCACTCAGTAAATCCAAAGTCCTCACAGTGGCCCCAGGGCCCTAGCATTTCTGGCCCCCACACCAGCCTCCTCTCCTGCACGTTCCCTCTCTCAGGCCCCACTTGTCCCTGCTGCTCTGTGAGCGAATGAGGTGCGTTCCTGCCTTGCTGCTTTCCCAACCGAACCGCCCCAGATACTCACATAGCCAGTGGGTGGCTCACCCTCTCACCGGGGGTGGCTGGCTACTTGGTGTCCTCTCTTCCTCAAATCCCCAGGCACGCTCCAACCTCAGGCCTTTGCCCCCGCCAGACCATCCACTTGAAATTACTCTTCCTACTGTGGGAGATCAAAACTTGGCCACCCTGAAATATGTCTCTTTACCTTGATTATTTTCTCTGATGGACATTTGACCTCCCCCACTAACTGCCTAGAGGAATTTAACTCTGGGTATCGACAGACTGGCAGGGTCCTTGCTAAGCCCATTCTTTTCAAAGTTCTGTTTACCAAATATTTACATTTTTAAAGGTATCTCCCTCTGTGTCCTGAGAAGGGGGGATGACCTTATCTCTGGAAACTCTTATCAGTACGGAAGGAGAGGACTTAAATCTACATACTCTTGATTACTGTGACTTCTGTCTCTCCACCACAATCTCTATAGGTGGCCCTGCAAAGAATTGTCTGACAAACATTTACATTTCCCTCTCCATGTGAATTGTCTTCTTCCCCTCTGAAATCCCAAACCTCCCACCCCCAACGTCCTCCTTTGTCTTTAGCTGAATGAAGATGGTATTTAAGAGAACCGCCGCTATTGTGTTGAGAAACTCAGTTTCCCTGGTTTCTCCCATGTATACATGTTATTAAACTTGGTATTATTTTCTCCTGCTAACCTGTGTTTTAATTATTTGGCCAGCCATAAGAACCTTAAGGGAAAGGGCAGAGGGGGATTCTCCTTCTTCCCCGATACTACTCAAAAGTCTCTTTGTCAAGTGGGGTCTTCCCTGACCACTCACCACATTAAAAAATATTTTTAAAATTAACGTGGTAAAATTGACTCTTGGTGTACAGTTTTATGAGTTTTTACACATGTGTAGACCCATTCACCTCCACCAAAATCAGGATAGCCCCTCATGCTGTCCCACTGTGGTCACATACTCCCCGACCCATAACCCACTCATCTGGTTGTTCTCTGTCCCTATACTTTTGCCTTCTCCAGAATGTCACATAAGTGGAACCAGACTACATGTAACCTTTTGAGCCTGGCCTCTCTCACTCAGCATACTACCTGTGAGAGCCATCCAGGTTGCTGCTAGTCTGCTTTCTTACTGCATATTGTATTGCTGTGTATTTCTTACTGCATATAGCATTCCAGGCCGTGGACAGTCCACAGTTTCTTCATCACCTGCTGAAGAACATTTGAGTTGTTGGGTTGTTGAATAGACCAGCTATAGAGGGACATATACAGGTTTTTGTGTGAACATAGGTTTTCATCTCTCTTGGGTAAATAAGACAGGATTACTGGATTACATGGTAAGTATGTGTTTAACTTTATAAGAAAGTGCCAATTGTCTTCCAGAGTGCATATATCATCTTGCAGTCCTCCAGCAGTGTGAGCCACACGTGTATGTTAACATTTTCCAGGAGCCTGGTGCTCTGTATCCTTGCCAGCACTTGGTGTTTCCACTGTTTGTCTAACTGCTCTAGTAGGTATGCAGCAGGAGCTCACTGTGGCTTTAATTTGCATTTCTCTAATGTCTACAATGTCAAGCATTTTTCATCAGCTTACTTGCCATCTGTATATTCTCTGGTGGAGTGTTTGTTCAAGTTTTTTGCCCCTTTAAAAAAAAATTGAATTGTCTTCTTACTGTTGAATTTTGAAAGTTCTTCATGTATTTTGTGCATAAGTCCTTTGCTAGTTATGTGATTTGTAAATATTTTCTCCCAGTGTATACATTATCTTTTCATTCTCTTACCAGTGTATTTTTCAGAGCATATGTTTTTAATTTTGATGAAGTCTAGTTTACCAGTTTATCAATTTACCAGGTTTTTTTCTCACACTTTTGGGTCATGTCTCTGGCCCCAAGTTACAAACATTTTCTCTGTTTTCTTCTATAGTTTTACAGTTTACATTTAGATTTATGATTCATTTTGAGTTAATTTTTGTTGAAAGTGGGGGGTTTAGGTTGAGGATCATTTATTTGCATATGAATGCCCAATTGTTCTAGCACCATTGGTTGGAAACACTATCCTTTCTCTACTGAATTGCCCTTGAACCTTTGTTAAAAATCAGTTAGCTTTTTTTGTGTGTGGTGCTACTTCTGGGCTCTATTCTGTTCCATTTATCTCTATGTCTGTCCCTTCAAAAAGACTATTTCAACTTGATTAACTTGAATTTTAGAGTAATGCTTAATATCAGGTAGTGTAAGTCCTCTAACTTTGTTCTTTTTTAAATTGTTTTGGCTATTCTATTTCCTTTGACTTTCCATTTAAATTTTTGAGGCAGCTTGTTTGTATCTACAAAATAATCTTTTGGGATTTTGATTGGAATTGCATTGAATCTATAGAACACTTTGGGGAAACTAACATCTTAACTATAATGAATCTTTCAATTCATGAACACAGTATGTCTCTCCATTTATTTTGGTCTTCTTTGATTTCTTTCATTAGCGTTTTGTAGTTTTTCAACATACAGACCCAGCACATTTTGTTAAATTTATATCAAATTATTTCATTCTCTTGGAGCTATTACAAAATTTTGTTTCAGTTTCCAGTTGTTCATTGCTAGCACATAGAAATCAATTGATTTTCATGTGTTGATCTTGTATCCTGAAACCTTACAAATCTCACTTTTAGTTTTAAAAGATTTTTGGTGGATTTCATTCAACTGTCTACATAAACAATCATGTCTGTGAACAGGAAAAATTTCATTTCTCCTTTTCCAATCTGAATGCCTGTTATTTCTCTTTTTTTGCCATATTGCACTGGCAAGGGTTTCCAGTACTATGTTGCATAAAAGTGGTGAGAGTGGATATCTTTGCTTTGTTCCTAATCTTAGGTTTCAATGTTTCACCATTAAGGACGATGTTAGATGTAGGGTTTCCGTAGGTGGCCTTTATCAGATTAAGGAAGTTCATTTTTATTCCTAGTTTTCTGAGAGTTTTTACAATGAATGGGTGTTGAGTTTTGTCAGATGCTTTTTCTGCATCAAGTGATATCATCATGTTAATTTTCCTCTTTAGCTGTTAACATTGGTTGGTTTTTGGAATATTGAACCAGCTTTCCATTCCTGGAATAAATCCATTTGGTCTTGATGTATTATTCTTTTTTATATGTTACTAGGTTTGATTTGCTAGTATTTTGTGGATGATTTTTTTGTCTATGTTCATGAAGGATATTGGTCTCGAGGTTTCTTTTCCTGTACTGTATCTGGTTTTGGTATCAGGTATTGGTGACTTGATAGATTTTGTTGGCAAGTGCTCCCTCCTCTTTTGTTTTCTGGAAGAGATTGCGTAGAATTATTATTTCTTCTTTAAATGTTTGATAGAATTCACCAGTGAAAACTTCTGGGCCTGGAGAGTTCTTTTCGAAAGTTTTTAACCTATGAATTCAATTTCTTTAATAGATACAGGACTATTCAGATTACCTAGTTCTCTTGGATGAGTTTTGGTAGTTTGTGACATTCAAAGAATTGGTCCATTTTATCTAAGTTACTGAATTTATGTATGTAGAGTTGTTCGTAGTATCATATTCTCTTCTTATCCTTTTAACGTCTGTTGTCTGTAACAATGTCCTTCCTTTCATTCCTGATATTGGTAATATCAAATCAATCAATCATTCCCTCTCTCTCTCTCTCATCTGGCTAGAGGCTTAATAATTATATTGATCTTTTCAAACAACTAGCTTTTTGTTTTCATTGATTTTTTTCCCTCTCTGTTGTTAATTTCATTGATTTCTGCTTTTATCTTTATTATTTCCTTTCTTCTGCTTGTGGTGGAAGCTTAGATTGTTGACCTGTCTTCTTTTCTAATTTAAGCATATAATACTCTAAATTTCCCTCTGAGCACTGCTTTAGCTGCCTCCCACAATTTTGATATTTTGTATTTTCCTTTTCATTCAAAATATTTTCTGATTCCCCTTGAGACTTCCTCTTTGACCCATGGATTATTTAGAACAGTGTTGGGTTCAATTTCCAGTGCTGGAAGATTTTCCTGTTAATCTTTCTATTATTGATTTCTAATTTAATTCCATTATGGTCTTTAAAATTCGTCAAGATCTGTTGTAGATTCAGGACATTGTCTATCTTGGTGAATGTTCCATGTGTACCTGAGAAGAATGTGTACTCTGTTAGGTGGAAAGTTTTATAAATGTCAATTATATATAGTTGGTGGACATTGTTGTTTAGTTCTTCTATATTCTTTCTTATTTTCTGTCTACTTGTTCTATTGGTTACTGAGAGAGGAGTCCTGAAGTCTCAAACTATAATTGTAGATGTGTCTGTTTCTCCTTTCAATAATATTAGGTTATGCTTCATGTATTTTAAAACTCTGTTGTAGGATTGTTATGCCTTCTTAGTATCATCATTATATAATATACTGTTATTCCTGATGGTTTTCCTTGCTCTGAAATCTACTTTGTCTGATATTAATATAGCCACTCCAGATTTATTTTGATTAGTGTTTGCATGGTATATTCTTTTCCTTCTAAGCTACATATATTAGTACCTTTTACTGTTTTTTTTAACTGCTTTATTGAGATATAATTCACATACTATGCAATTCACCCATTTAAAGTGCACAATTCAATGGTTTTTAGTATATTCACAGAGTTGTGCAACCATCATCACAATTTTAGAACATTTTCATTACCCCCAAAAGAAACTCTGTACACTTTAGCCATCATCTTTCAACCTCCCTATACTACTCCCCTCTGCCCCCAGCCTTAGGCAACCACTAATCTACTTTCTATCCCTATAGATTTGCCTATTCTGGACATTCAGTATAAAGAGTATCATACAAGATGTGGTCTTTTGTGTCTCCCTTCTTTCACTTACTTAGCATAATGTTTTCAAAGGTTCATCCATGTTGTAGCATGTGTCAGGACTTCATTCCTTCTTATGGCTGAATAATATTCCCTTGTATGGATGGATCACATTTTATTTATACATTTATCAGTTGACTGACATTCCGGTTATTCTCACTTTTTGGCTATTATGATTAATGCTGCTATGAACAGCTGTGTACGAGTTTTTGTGTGGGACATATGTTTTCATTTCTCTTGGGTATATACACCTAAGAGTGGAATTGCTTTATATGGTAACTCTATGTTCAACGTTTTGAGGAACACCCAGTCTGTTTTCCAAAGCAGCTGCACCATTGTACATTCCCATCAGCAATATGTGAGGGTTCCAATTTCTTCATATAATTGCCAATACTTATTATTGTTTGTCTTTTTTATTATAAGCACCCTAGTGGTGTGAAATATCTCATTGTGGTTTTCATTTGCATTTCCCTAATAACTAATGATGTTGAGCAATCAAGTGTGTCTGGAAACCTGTAATTCAATCCTGAGTGTAGGGAAGGAAGTCCTGGTAGGTGCTTAAGGTTCCCCAGCCTCCTGGGCTTATACCACACACAAAAATCAAGTCAAAATGGATTAAAGACTTGAACATAAGACCTAACACCATAAAACTTCCAGAAGAAAACATAGAGGGTAAGCTCCTTGACACTGGTCTTTGCAATGATTTTTTTGGATTTCACATCAAAAGCAAAGGCAACAAAAACAAAAATAAACAAGTGGGACTATGTCAAACTAAAAAACTTCCACACAGCAAAGGAAACCATAAACAAAATGAAAAGGCAGCCTACTGAATCAGAGAAAATATTTGCAAACCACATATCTGATAAGGGGTTAATATCCAAAATACATAAAGAATTCATATAACTCAACTGCAAAAAAATAAACATATCAATTAAAAACAGGCAGAGGAGGGGCCAGCACAGTGGCATAGTGGTTAAGTTTGCACACTCCACTTCGGTGACCTGGGGTTCGCAGGTTCACATCCCGGGTGCGGACCTACGCACCGCTTATCAAGCCATGCTGTGGAAGGCGTCCCACATATTAAAACAAGATGGAGGAAAATGGGCTAAGCAAAAAGAGGAGGATTGGCAGCAGATGTTAGCTCAGGGCTAATCTTCCTCACTAAAATAATAATAATAATAATAATAATAAAATATTAAAAAACAGGCAAAGAATCTGAATAGACACTTTCCAAAGAAGACATACAAATGGCCAACAGGTACATGAAAAGGTGTTTAGCATCACTAATCATCATGAAAATACAAATCAAAATCACAATAACACCTTATACCTGTGAGAAAGGCTATCATCAAGATGATAAGAGATAACAAGAGCTGGTGAGGATGTGGAGAAAAGAGAACCCTATACACTTCTGGTGGGAATGTAAATTGGTTCAACCACTATGGAAAACAATATGAAAGTTCCTCAAAAATTTGAAAATATACCTACCATATGATCCATCAATCCCACTTCTGGGTATATACCCAAAGGAAATGAAAACAGGATTTCTAAGAGATACACGTATGCACTCCCGTTTTTACTGAAGCATTATTCACAATAGCCAAGATATGGAAACAACCTAAGTGCCCATCAACAGATGAATGGATCAAGAAGATGTGGTATATATATACATAACAGAATATTATTCAGCCACGAGAAAGGAGGACATCCTGCCATTTGCAACAACATGGATGGACTTCGAGGGCATTACGCTAAGTGAAATAAGCCAGACAGAGAAACACAAATACTGGGTGGTATCACTTACATGTGGAATATTTTTAAAAGTCAAACTCTTAGAGACAGAGAGTAGAAAAATGGTTGCCAGGAGCTGGGGTGTTGGGGAAATCGGGAGAGGTTGGTAAAATGGTACAAACTTTCAGCTATAAGATGAATTTGGTCTGAGGATCTAATGTAAAACATGGTGATTATAGTTGATAGCACTGTATACAATCCACCAAAGTATTGTATAATTGAAATTTGCTAAGAGAGTAGAACTTAAATGTTCTCACAAAAAACAAAAAAACTTTGTATCAGGTCCCAGGAAGCAAGCAGTCTACTCTCCACCTTCCATGCTACTCTCTTTTCCCCTTCTTGCCCCTTCCTGGCTACTCACTACTCAGCTCTCATATTTCAGTCCTGATGTCACTTCTCCCAAGCCTCTGCTTCTCTAACTTATCCACTTCTCTGGCACTGCCATCCTTCTTAGTTCATGTTTCTTTGAGAGCCCTGATTGATTCTACTGTAATGGTTTGTCTGGGCCTTTCCTAGACTGTAACTGTAAACTTCATGACAGCAGGAATTCTCTGTTTTATCTTTCTATCCTGACAACTGGAATGTACCTATGTAATATAGTTAATAAAAATTTGTTAGATGATGAAAAAAAATATCCAGGATACAACCCAAAATTACCCAGTGTAAGAAAACCAGGGAAATCTCAACATGTAAGAAAAAAGACAACAGATGCCCACTCTGAGATGACATAAATATTGGAATTATCAGATAAAGACTTGACAGCAGCTATCATAACCATGCTTCAAAAAGTACTGGTGAACATTCTTAAAATGAATGGAAAGATAGAAAGTATCAGTCAAGAAACAAGATATAAAGGGGAACAAAATGGAAATTTTACAACTGAAAAGTAAAATAACCAAAATTTAAACCCACTGGAAAGGCTTAATAACAGAATGGAAACCACAGAAGAGCGAGTCAGTAAACCTAACAATAGTTTGAGAAAAGACAGAAACTTATAAATTCAAGAAGTGCCGTGAACCACAATCAAAATAAACAACAACAAAAACTCGCCAAGCCCAGACACATCATAACGAAACTTCTAAAAACTAAAGACCAAGAAAAATCCTAAAGTCAGCTGAGGAAGAATGTAGGGGAACAACTCTTGAAAGAGTTCTGGTGGATTTCTCACCAGAAATCGTGAAGGCCAGAAGGAAGTGGTACAACATTTTTAAAGCGTTGAAATGAAAGAATTGTGGTCCAAGAAGTCTATGTCCAGCAAAAATACCCTTCAGGAATGAAAGTGAAATAAAGACATTCTCAGATGAAGATAAACTAAGAGAATTCACAACCAAAGCACCTGTTCTAAAAGAAATGTTTTTTTTCTTTCTTTTTGTTTTTTTTGTGAGGAGGACTAGCCCTGAGCTAATCATCAAATGCCAATCCTCCCCTTTTTTCTTGAGGAAGAGGCCCTGAGCTAACATCCGTGCCCATCTTCCTCTACTTTATATGGGACGCCACCACAGCATGGCTTACCAAGCAGTGCGTTGGTGGTGCCCGGGATCCAAACCTGCGAACCCCAGGATGCCGAAGCGGAGCGCGCGCACTTAACCGCTTGCGCCACCAGGCGGGCCCCTAGAAGAAATGTTAAAGGAAGTTCTTCAAACAAAAGAGAAATGATACCAGAGGGAAACTCAGAACATCAGGAATGCAGGAAGAACAACATAAATGATAAAAATCTGGGAGTGACATCAGCATCGTTGCAGAGTGAGCTCTTCCTTTAGACTCTCCCCCATAAGAGACAATGAAAAGGACACTCATAAACCAACTGAGGACATTCACACAACACAACAGACATCTGAGACACCCATGCAGCCATATGTCTGAAGGTGGAGGTGCTGGAGCCCCCGGAAGGCAGTGGAAGCAGGTAAGGGGATCTCCTCTCCCTCCACAAATGGCAGCAACCTAGGGCACAGGACTGAGCGGCTCGGGGCGGGGGGTGGGCAGCCCTCTGCAGGAACACCTTCACTCCTGGAACTGCCTCCCAGCCTGTAGGAAAGCTCCACACCAAGGAAGCTAAGCAATGGCAGGGGCATATTCACCAAGCTGAGCAGCCCAGGAGGGCAGACAGTGAGGGCAGAGCGGGAGTGCCCCCAGGATCACGCACACAAAAGAAAGTGCCCCACCCCCCTGCCTGGTGCACCAGCTCAGCAGGTTAGCCAGAGCAAGGGACCCCCCAACCAGAGCCAGCGCATACCTGTGTAAAGCAGCGGTGGCCAGCAAGCAAATGCAGACAGGTTCTGTCAGCATAGCTTCCAAAGGACAGGCACAGCTGCCAGGGATCACAGCAGGCTCAGAATACACAGGTCCTGCCCATGCCCCCAATAGTGGCAGGTGGAATCTGCGACTAGATACTACCACTATGCAAGGGCACAAATCCACCCCATAAAATAGTAAGAAGAAGTATATTAATAGTCAACCAGGAGGAAAATGACAAGCATCCAGAAATCAATCCTGAAGGCACAGAAATTTACACTCTAAATGACAGAGAATTCAAAATAGCTATCACAGAAAAACTCAATGAGTTACAAGAAAAGTCAGAAAGACAGTTCAATGAAATCAGGAATAAAATTAATGAACAGAAGGAATTCTTTGCAAAAGAGATTGAAACTATAAAAAAAAAAATCAGAAATGTTGGAGATGAAAAACATTAAAAATGAGATAAAGAAAAATCTAGAGTCCTTAAACCAGAGAGCTGATATTATGGAGGGCAGAAACATAGAAATGCTTCAGATGGAGGAGGAAAGAGAACTAAGACTAAAAAAACTTGAAAACATTCTCCAAGAAATATCCAACTCAATTAGGAAATGCAACATAAGGATTATAGGTATTCCAGAGGGAGAAGAGAGGCACTAAGGAACAAAGAGCTTATACGAAGAAATAATAGCTGAAAACTTCCCAAACCTGGGGAAGGAGCTAGAATTACACGTAAAAGAAGCTAACAGAACTCCTAATTACATCAATGTAAAAAGACCTTCTCCTAGGCATATATTAGTAAAACGGGCAAAAGTCAATGACAAAGAAAAAATATTAAGAGCAGCAAGGCAGAAGAAAATAACCTATAAAGGAACCCCTACCAGGCTTTCAGTGGATTTCTCAGTAGAAACCTTACAGGCTAGGATAGAGTGGAATGATATATTCAAAATTCTGAAAGACAAAAATTTTCAGCCAATAATACTCTATCCAGTGAAAATATCCTTCAGATATGATGGAGAAATAAAAACTTTCCCAGATAAACAAAAGCTGAGGGAGTTCATCACCACAAGACACCCCCCCAAGAAATTTTCAAGAAGGCCCTCATACCTGAAAAAAAAGCAAGGGTTTACAAAGCCTTGAGCAAGGACATAAATAGGCAGACAAAATCAGAAAATTGCAGCTATCAGAATAGGTTAGCAAACAATTATAACATTAAAGATAAAGGGAAGGAAAACATCAAAAATAACTTAATCACTTCATTTTAACCACAAGCTCACAACACAAAACAGAATAAGTTGTGACAATGATAACTTAGACAGGGAAGAGGAAAGGGATGGAAGCTGCTTAGACCAAGGAAATAAGAGGCTATCAGAAAAGGGATAATCTCCTCCACGAGATCTTTTATACAAACCTCATGGTAACCACTAGACAAAAAATCAGAATAGAGACACAAATGATAAATAAAGAGAAAACTGAGAAAACCATCATAGAGAACCACCACAATGAATCGGCAGTCTGAAATACACAGGACGAGAAACAAAGGAAATACAGGACAATCCGAAAACAAGTGATAAAATGGCAGCATTAAGCCCTCATATATCAATAATCACTCTAAATGTAAATGGATTGATTTCTTCAATCAAAAGACACAGAGTGGCTGGATGGATTAAAAAACAAGACCCAGGAGCCGGCCTGGTGGTGCAAGCAGTTAAGTGCATGTGCTCCACTGCAGTAGCCCGGGCCTCGCAAGTTTGGATCCCAGGTGCACACCAATGCACTGCTTGTTAAGCCATGCTGTGGTGGCGTCCCATATAAAGTAGAGGAAGATGGGCATGGATGTTAGCCCAGGGCCAGTCTTCCTCAGCAAAAAAGACGAGGATTGGCATCAGATGTTAGCTCAGGGCTGGTCTTCCTCACACACACACAAAAAAAACAAGACCCAGCAATACGCTGCCTCCAGGAAACACATCTCAGCTCTAAAGACAAACACAGGCTCAGAGTGAAGGGATGAAAGACGATACTCCAAGCTAATGGCAAACAAAAGAAAGCAGGTGTTGCCATACGTATATCAGACAAAGTAGACTTAAACATAGAAAAGGCAAAAAGAGACAAAGAGGGGCAGTATACAATGATAAAAGGGACATTCCGACAAGAGGACATAACACTTATATATGCACCTAATACAAAAGCACCAAAGTACATAAAGCGACTAATAACAGACCTAAAAGGAGATATTAATAGCAATACAATAATAGTAGGGGACCTTAACACCCCACTTAGATCAATGGATAGATCATAACAGAAAGTCAACAAGGAAATAGCAGAATTAAATGAAAAACCAGACCAGATGGACTTAAGAGATATATATAGAACACTCCATCCAAAAACAGCAGAATACACATTCTTCTCAACTGCACATGGAACATTCTCAAAGATAGACCATATGTTGGGAAACAAGGCAAGCCTCAATAAATTTAAGACTGAAATCCTATCAAGCATCTTTTCCAACTGTAATGTGATGAAACTAGAAATCAGCTAAAGGAAAAGCTGACAAATATTTGTCAGAAGACACAAGAAAGTGACAAACATTTGGAGACTAAACAACATGCTACTGAACAACAAATGGATCATTGAAGAAATTAAAGGAGAAATCAAAAAAATATCTGGAGACAAATGAAAATGAAAATACACCATACCAACTGATATGGGATGCAGCAAAAGCAGTCCTAAGAGGGAAATTCATAGCAATACAGGCCCACCTTAACAAATAAGAAAAATCTCAAATAAGCAATCTTAAACTGCACCTAACAGAATTAGAAAAAGAAGAACCAACCAAGCCCAAAGTCAGCAGATGGAGGGAAATAATAAAAATTAGAGCAGAAATAAATGGAATTGAAACCAAAAAAACAGAAGAAAAGATCAATGAAACTAAGAGCTGGTTCTTTGAGAAGATAAACAAAATTGACAAATCCTTAGCCAGACTCACTAGGAAAAAAAGAGAGATGGCTCAAATAAATAAAATTAGAAATGGAAGAGGAGAAATTACAATGGATACCACAGAAACACAAAGGATTATAAGAGAATACTATGAAAAACTATATGCCAACAAATTGGACAATCTAGAAGAAATGGATAAATTCTTAGACTCATACAACTTCCCAAAACTGAACCAAGAAGAAATAGAGAATCTGAATAGACCAATCACAAGTAAAGAGATTGAAACAGTAATCAAAAACCTCCCCCAAAATAAAAGTCCAGGACCAGATGGCTTCTCTGGAGAATTCTACCAAACATTCAAGGAAGATTTAATACCACTCCTCAAACTATTCCAAAAAATTGAAGAAGATGGAACATTTCCTAACACATTTTATGAAGCCAACATCACCCTGATCCCAAAGCCAGAAAAGGACAACACAAAGAAGGAAAATTACAGGCCAATATCACTGATGAATATAGATGCAAAAATCCTCAACAAAATATTAGCAAACTGAGTACAGCAATACCTTAAAAGGATAATACAGGATCATACACCATGATCAAGTGGGATTTATACCAGGGATGCAGGGATGGTTCAACATCTGCAAATCAATGTGATATACCACATTAACAAAATGAGGAATAAAAACCACATGATAACCTCAATAGACACAGAGAAAGCATTTGACAAGATCAACATCCATTTATGATAAAAACTCTTAATAAAATTGGTATAGAAGGAAAATACCTCAACATAATAAAGGCCATATATGACAAACCCACAGCCAACATCATACTCAATGGGGAAAAAGTGAAAGCCATCCCTATGAGAACAGGAATAAGACAAGGGTGCCCACTCTTGCCACTCTTATTCAACATAGTACTGGAGGTTTTGGCCAGAGCAATTAGGCAAGAAAAAGAAATAAAAGGTATCCAAATTGGCAATGAAGAAGTGAAACTCTCGCTGTTTGCCAATGACATGATTTTATATATAAAAAACCCTAAAGAATGCATCAGAAAACTAGTAGAAATAATCAACAACTGCAGCAAAGCTTCAGGGTACAAAATCAACTTACAAAAATCAGTTGCATTTCTATACTCTAAAAATGAACTAATAGGGCCGGCCCTGTGGCTTGGTGGTTAAGTGCGCGCGCTGCGATGCTGGCGGCCCGGGTTCGGATCCCGGGTGCGCATCGAGGCACCACTTCTCCGTTCATCCTGAGGCCGAGTCCCACATACAGCAACTAGAAGGATGTGCAGCTACGACACACAACTATCCACTGGGGCTTTGGGGGGAAAAAATAAAATAAATAAAATCTTTAAAAATAAATAAATAAATAAAATAAAAATGAACTAATAGAAAGAGAACTCAAGAATACAATCCCATTCACAATCGCAACAAAAAGAATAAAATATCTAGGAATAAATTTCCAAGGGGTGAAAGACCTATACAATGAGAACTATAAGACATTATTGAAAGAAATCGATGATGACATAAAGAAATGGAAAGATATTCCACGCACATGGATTGGAAGAATAAACACAGTTAAAATGTCCATACTACTTAAAGCAATCTACAGATTCAATGCAATCCCAATCAGAATCCCAATGACATTCTTCACAGAAATAGAAAAAAGAATCCTAAAATTCATATGGAGCAACAAAAGACCCCAAATAGCTAAAGCAATCCTGAGAAAAAAGCACAAAGCTGGAGGTATCACAATCCCTGACTTCAAAATATACTACAAAGCTACAGTAATCAAAACAGCATAGTACTGGTATAAAAACAGACACACACATCAATGGAACAGAATTGAAAGCCCAGAAATTATTATTATTATTTTTTTTTATTTTTCCCCCAAAGCACCAGTAGATAGTTGTATGTCATAGCTGCACATCCTTCTAGTCACTGCATGTGGGACGCGGCCTCAGCATGGCCGGACAAAGTGGTGCGTCGGTGCGCGCCCGGGATCCGAACCCCGGGCCGCCAGTAGCAGAGCACGCGCACTTAACCGCTAAGCCACGGGGCCAGCCCGAAAGCCCAGAAATTAAACCACACATCTACGGACAGCTAATCCTCAACAAAGGAGCTAAGAACAGACAATGGAGAAAGGAAAGTCTCTTCAATAAACAGTGTTGGGAAAACTGGACAGCCACGTGCTAAAGAATGAAAGTATATCATTGTCTTTCACCATGCTCAAAAATTAACTTAAAATGGATAAAGGCTTGAAGGTAAGACCTGAAACCATAAAACTCCTAGAAGAAAATATAGGCAGTACACTCTTTGACATTGGTCTTAGAAGGATCTTTTTGAATACCATGTCTACTCGGGTAAGGGAAACAAAAGAAAGAATAAACAAATGGTACTTTATCAGACTAAAGAGCTTCTGTAAGGCAAAGGAAACAAGGAACAAAATGAAAAGACAACCCACCAACTGGGTGAAAATAGTTGCAAATCATATATCTGACAAGGGGTTAATCTCCAAAACATATAAAGAACTCACACAACTCAACAACAAAAAAACAAACAACCTGATCAAAAAATGGGCAGAGGATATGAACACACATTTTTCCAAAGAAGATATACAGATGGCCAATAGGCACATGAAAAGATGTTCAACATCACTAATTATCAGGGAAATGCAAATCAAAACTACACTGAGATATCACCTACCACCTGTTAGAATGGCTATAATCACCACAACAAAAAATAACCAATGTTAGGGCCGGCCCGGTGGTGCAAGCAGTTAAGTGCATGCACTCCACTGCGGTGGCCCGGGGTTCGCCAGTTTGGATCCCGGGCGTGCACCAATGCACTGCTTGTCAAGCCATGCTGTGGCGGCGTCCCATATAAAGTGGAGGAAGATGGGTACGGATGTTAGCCCAGGGCCAGTCTGGCAAAAAAAAGACGAGGATTGGCAGATGTTAGCACAGGGCTGATCTCCTCACAAAACATAAAAATAAAAAATTTAAAAATTTAAAAAAATGACAAATGTTGGAGAAGATGTGGAGAAAAGGGAACCCTCATACACTGCTGGTGGGAACGCAAACCGGTGCAGACACTATGGAAAACAGTAAAGAGATTTCTCAAAAAATTAAAAATAGAAATACCATATGATCCAGCTACCCCACTACTGGGTACTTATCCAAAGAACTTGAAATCAACAATTCAAAGAGACTTATGCACCCCCATGTTCATTGCAACAGTATTCACAATAGCCACGACGTGGAAGAAACCCAAGTGCCCATCAACTGATGAATGGATAAAGAAGATGTAGTATATACATACAATGGACTACTACTCAGCCATAAAAAAAGACAAAATCGTCCCATTTGCAACAACATGGATGGACTTTGAGGGTATGATGTTAAGCGAAATAAGCCAGACAGAGAAAGACAAACACCATGTGATTTCACTCATACGTGGAAGATAAACAAACACATGGACAAAGAGAACAGACTGGTGGTTACCAGAAGGGAATGTGGTTGGAGAGTGGTCATAAAGGGTAAAGGGGCACATATATACTGACAAATAATAATGTACAACTGAAATTTCACAATGTTATAAACTATTACGACCTCAATAAAAAAAATCCATGTAAATATGCTACTATTCTTTACCTCTTGAGTTCTTTAAAAAATATATATATACATAATGGCTGAATTTACAACTCTCTCTGATGAGGGTTTCAATGTATTCAAGTATCCAAGTCTATTCAAATTGCACTGGTGGTTCTAGCCAGGGCAATTAGTCAAGAAAAAGAAATAAAAATCATCTAGATTGGAAAGGAAGAAGTAAAACTATCTCTCCTCACAGATGGCATGGCCTTGTATATAGAAAATCCTAAGGAATCCACCAAAAGACTATTAGAACTAATAAACAAGTTCAGGAAGGTTGCAGCATACAAAAATCAATTGTATGTCCATACACTAGCAATGAACAATTAGAAATGAAATTAACAAAACAATTCCACTTACAATAACATCAAAAGAATAAAATAGGAAGGGCCGGCCCCGTGGCTTAGCAGTTAAGTGCGTGCGCTCCGCTGCTGGCGGCCCGGGTTCGGATCCCGGGCGCGCACCGACGCACCGCTTCTCTGGCCGTGCTGAGGCCGCGTCCCACATACAACAACTAGAACGATGTGCAGCTATGACATACAACTATCTGCTGGGGCTTTGGGGGAAAAACAAATAAAATTAAAAAAAAAAAGAATAAAATAGGAATATATTTAACAAAAGTACAAAATTTATATTCTGAAAACTATAAAACATCAGAGAAAGGAACTAAAAGAGATGTAAATAAATGGAAAGGCACCCCATGTTTATGGATTGGAAGACAATATTGTTAAGATGGCGATACTCAAATTGATCTACAGATTCAATGCAATCTCTATCAAAGTCCCAGCCAGCTTCTTTGTAGAAGTTGCGAAGCTGATCCTAAAATTCATAGGGAAAATGAAGGGACCCAGAAGAGCTAAAAAAAAATTGAAAAAGATTAACAAAGCCAGAGCCCTCACACTTCCCAATTTCAAAACTTTGTACAAAGTTTTGTACAAGTGGATAACCAAGATAGCCATGGACAAGACACTGGCACAAGAACAGACACAGGGGTCAATAGAATAGAATTGAGAGTCCAAGAATAAACCCTCACACTTATAGTCAATTGATTTTCGACAAGGGTGCCAAAAGAATTCAATGGGGGGAAATATAATCTTTTCAACAAATGATGCTGGGATAACTGGATATCCACATGCAAAACAACAAAGTTGGGCCCCTACCTCACACTACATTAAAAAAGTAACTCAAAGTAGATCAACAACCTAAATGTAACAGCTAACACTATACAACTCTTAGAAGAAAACTTAGGGCTAAAAACCTTCATCATCATGGCAATGGTTTCTTAAATATGACACCAAAAGCACAAGCAACCAAAGAAAAAATAATAAATTAGACTTCACCAAAATTAAAACTTTTGAGCTTCAAAGGACACCATTAAGAAAGTGAAAATACAACCCACAGAATAGGAGAAAATATTTGCAAATTATCTATTCTGATAAGAGTCTAGTATCCAGAATATGATAAAAAAATATTCTTATGACAACAATAAAAAGAGAAATAACTCATTTAAAAAATGGGCAAAGGGCCTGAATAGAAGTTTCTCCAAAGAATGTATACAAATGGCCAATAAACACACAAAAAAATGCTCAACATCATTAGTTATTAGGAAAATGCAAATGAAAACCAAAATGAGATTTCACACCACTAGGGTGATGAAATAGAAAATCTGAACAGACCAATTACTAGCAAGGAGATTGAATCAGTAATCAAAAGCCTCCCAACAAACAAAAATCCAGGACCAGAGAGCTTCACTGGTGAATTCTACCAAACGTTTAAAGAAGAATTAACACCGATCCTTCTCCAACTCTTCCGAAAAATAGAAGAGGAGAGAACACATCCAGATTTATTTTATGATACCATAAAATAAACATAAAAATATTTTATGATACCAAAAAATTTATTTATGATACCATAAAATAAACCTGATACCATAACCAGACAAGGATGCCACAAGAAAAGAAAATTATAGGCCAATATCCCTGATGAACATAGATCCCAAAATCCTCAACAAAATATCAGCAAACCAAATTTAACAGCACATTAAAAGGATCATACACCATGATCAAGTGGGATTTATTCCAGGGATGCAAGGATGGTTCAACACCCACAAATCAATCAATGTGTGGACACACCATATTAACAATATGAAAGATAAAAATCATATGATCATCTCAATAGATGCTGAAAAAGCATTCGACAAAATTTAACATCCATTTATGATAAAAATTCTCAACAGAGTGGGTATACAAGGAACATATCTCAACATAGTAAAAGCCATATATGGTGAGCCCATAGCTAACATCATACTCCACAGTGAAAAGCTGAAAGCTTGTTCTCTAAGATCGAGAACAAGAAAAGAGTGCCCACTCTCACCACTTGTATTCAACATAGTACCAGAAGTCCTAGCCACAGCAATTGGGCAAGAAAAAGAAATAAAAGGCATCCAAATCAGAAGAGAAGTAAAACTTTCTCTATTTGCAGATGATATGATATTATACATAGAAAATTCTAAAGACTCCACCAAAAAACTGTTAAGAATAAACAAATTCAGTAAAGTTGCAGGATACAAAATCAATATAAAAAAATCAGTTCTGTTTTTATATACTAACAATGAACCATCAAAAAGAGAAATTAAGAAAACAACCCCATTTGCAACTGCATCACAAAGAACAAAATACTTAGGAATAAATTTAACCAGGAGGTAAAAGATCTGTATGCTGAAAACTAAGACATTGATGAAAGAAACCAAAGAAGATACAAATAAATGAAAGGACATTCCATGCTTATGGATTGGAAGAATTAATACTGTTAAAATGTTCATACTACCCAAAGCAATCTACAGATTCAATGCAGTCCCTATCAAAATTCCAATGGCATTTTTCTTAAAATAGAAAAAACAATCCTAAAATTTGTATGGAACCACAGAAGACCATGAATAGCCAAAGCAATTTTGAGAAAGAGGGACAAAACTAGAAGCATCACACTTCCAATTTAAAACTATATTACAAAGCTATAGTAACCAAAACAGTGTGGTATTGGCATAAAAACAGACACATACGTAGATCAACAGAACAGAATAAAGAGCCCAGAAATAAACTCACACATACATAGTCAAATAATTTACAACAGAGAAGCCAAGAATATACAATGGGGAAAGGATAGTCCTTTCAATAAATTATACTGGGAAAACTGGACAGCCACATGCAAAAGTGTCCTAGACATTTTGAATATTATTTTGAGAGTCTGGATCTTATTTAAATCCTAGGGAGAATGTTGATTGTGCTGTTTTGCCAGACAATCAGGTCACCTGTCTTCTGTGGGCTGTGATTCTTGTTCAAAGTGTAAAGTGTTTGACTACTAGTCAGATCTGTCCTGAGTCTGTCTGCACCACCCAGTGGTCAGCCTGAGGCCTATGGTACGCGTCTAAGGTCAGATTCCACACGTGCAGCTCAGCAGGTAGCCCAGGAATTCATATGTAACTTTACTGGGTCACTCAGCTAATCTCCCTCCTCTCTGTGCTCTGACACTTTACAGCTCCCTGGGGCCTGCTTGCCAAGACCTCTAGCCAGAAATCTGGGGCCTTCCTTCATTTCTCCACCTGCTGCACAGCTCCTGCAGCTGCATCCAGGCCTCGGCTGCAGGAGGGCAGAGAGAAAGCAGCGGGCAGTTGCCACACGCTCTTGTGGCCTGAGCTCCTCTGGTTAGAGGGTAGCTCCCCTCTCAGGGTTTTGGGTGCCTGCCCAGCTGATGCTGCCGTCACCACGCCATCTCCACATTGTCGCCCAGGAGCTGCGGTGGGGAAGAAGGGAACAAATCAGGGGATTCGCCAACCCTCTGACCTGGAGGGGCTTCATTTCTGCTCCTGGGACCAGAGGGATTTTCTGGAGCCCTTTCTGTCCACAATGGTTGCACTTTCAGGTTTCAAGCTGCCTTCATGTCCAGGCTGGGCAACCCTGCAAGAAAAAAATGGTAAACTTGCCACTGTTCCATGGGACTCTGAATCTGATCTTGCCTCATCCGCCTGCTGCTACTTACTTTTCACAGTCCTCCGAGATCTGCTCTCTGCGTCTGTCGGGGGTTTACAGTTGTGGTCAGGGAGAGAGACCAGTGGAGGGTGCTTGCTCCATCTTCCCAGGACCGTCCTATTCAAACAGCAGCCCTCCTGCCTCGCCTTGCTTGCTTCTCCGTGGCCCTCATCGCACCCACCACACCATGCATAGCACACCATCCGCCTCCCTCACTAGGATGGAGACCACCAAAGCAGGGCCTTGCCTGAGCAGCACCGGGACACTGACATGCCCAACGACTTGTTGTTGGATGAATAAATGTCAGGCTGGAGCCAAGGTTCAGAAACTGGGTGTCGCCTCCCCAGTCCTGACTCTCCTTTGAAGTCCCCTGCTTTCTTGACATCCCTCAGACAGGCAGGAAGGCATCCCCTGGCCCTCTCTTCTGTACTCCTCCCTCTGGTTGGCAGCGAGGTCCAGTGGCTCCCCAGTCCAGCGGCTCCTCACCACCCCATCTGCACCCAGCCCAGGCCAAGCAGCCTCATTCTCACCTACCCCAAAGCCACTGCCTCCAGCCTAACCAGGCTTCCACTTCTGCCTCCACAAAAGTGGTTTTCCCCACAGCTGCAAGTGACTTTAAAATATAACTGTGCTTCAAACACTCCAACGATTCCCACCACATCAAGACAAAGGCCCAGCCCCTCCGTGCCTCTCTGCCACATGCCTGTTTGCTCTTCTGTGGGGACTGGTTCTTTGCTGGCTCTTCTGCCTGGAATGCTCTCCCTCTAAGACTCATCATAGTTCAGTCCTTTGCATTCTGCTGTTTCTACTCAAATGTCACCTCTGAGGGGCTGTCTCTAGTCCCCTACCCCCTGCTGAAAGTCACAGCCCTTTTCCCTCCCATCTCTCCCTATCCCCTTATTTGACTCCTTCCTAGTCACCAGGACAAGCTAGAATAGCCTGCTGAATTGCTTGTACTATCCTTCTCCCCAGCTGGAACGTGACTGTCCCGCCTGGCTCTCTGTTGGACCCCCAGGGCCTGACCAGTGGTCAAGGGGACAAAAAATAGACCATAAATCAGGAGAAGTGGCTTGGACGAGAAGAGAGCTGGAGCAGCAAGACTGCACTGCCAGCCTCCACCTGAGGGACCTCTCCCCTGGGTGGCCAGTGGGCTGGAGGGAGGCATGCTGGGGCTTCTCACACACTCAAGCCCAAGTCTCAAGGTGGCTGACCCCTTGGCTGGCTTCCCACTCACCCATTTCCATTTCCAGAATCCTGGCAGGGTGAGGGTATGGTCATGGGGGCAGTGGTGTGGGAGGAGGTGGGGGGCCCTGGACTGGTACCTTCATGAGGGTGAAGCTGTGACTTGGCATCTTGACCTCACGGCTCTGCTTGGTTTCTGCACAAGTCCTGCCCCAGTGGACCTTGTCCCCCAAAACCTGTGTGCAGAAGTCCTGGGCCTGGACCCAACTCCACACTGTCCCCAGCCCTAACCTCAGCCTACCTCTAGGTGCTCCTGCCAAGCTGGGCATGGACCTAACAACCAGTACCTCTGATTCTGCAGGTCCCTCAGGGCATGAATCTTAGATTTCTTTTTCTTTTTACAGGTGGTCTCAGCTGGGTGGGATGAGCCTGGCTTGGGTGAAGGCACGTAGGGTGGGAGAATGTGGCAGATGTGAATAAGAACTCAACAAAGAGACCCAAGAAGAGAGAAAGGGACCCCTGCTCTCCTCTGGCCCAGGCAACCAGGCCTCCAGCTCCCCCTCTTGTTCTGGAAACCTAGCTCCATCCAGCTGGGCCTCAGCCCCTTGCCCACACTGTTGCCTGGTGCCCTTTCCTGTAAGGCCAGACCTCTCTCCCCAGGGCTATGGCCCCCACCTGCTCCCTTGGCTCTGGCCACAGCGACCTTTTCCCCTCCTCTGTCCCTTTTTGGGACTAGTGGAGATGACGTTGCAGCCCCTCCCAGGCTGGCTGTCAGCCCCAGTGTCCTGCAGGGCTCATCCTGTGGGCAGGGCTGGAGCAGAGAGCTGGCTAGGGCAGAGGGACATGAGGGGTGTTGGGACTCCTGAGGAAGGCCCCCTGCCAACATGTAGCCCCCCACTCCTGGGTGAACAGAGCAGAGCCGCTGGGGGAACCTCCTGGCAGCTCACACATATGCACACACATGTGCGCACACATGCAACAGATACACACTTGTACGTGCACACACAAGCATATGCACACACACATGCAACAGACGTGCAACATGGACATGTATGCACGACGTGTTCACATGCAACAGACGTGTGTGCGCGCAAACACAGACACACACATGTGCATGGGCAAACACACACGTGCACACACACGTCCCTTGGCTCCCCCTGACACCAGGCCAGTTTCCTTACTGAAATGCAAGCTTCTCCCAAGTTGTGTTAAGAGTGACTAGAAATCAACTGGGATTTTTTTGTGCCTCTGCCTGAGAGCGTGTCAGGCCCCCAGGGAGCAGGGAGGGGTTGATGGGGCTGGGAGCCATGACCTCAAGGGGAGTCTTTCCATGGAGAGACCCTCTGTTCCTGCTAGTCCACCTCTAGGGCTTGTCAGATGCCCTGACTTCTGCCCTTCATGCCCAGCCCTGGTCAGCAGCCCCACCTAGCCCCACCCAGTCTGAGCTCTAGGCCTGTGGGGACTGCTGGCTGGCGGAGCTATTTTAAGTCCAGCTCTCAGCCTGCCCTCCCCCCGAAAGCTTTGCTACTGGCCACCTGCCGCCGCCTGTCTGGCCTGGAATGCTGAGTGGCAGTTGGCCAGGGTGGGGGCTGGGGACAGATTGTTATAAAGCTGGGGGCGCCTGGGAGGCAGCTGTCCCTGTTCAGAGCCCGCCACAGTCCCCACCGCCGCCGCCATGCCCACCCACCGCCTCGTGATAGTTCGGCATGGCGAGAGCACCTGGAACCAGGAGAACCGCTTCTGTGGCTGGTTCGACGCAGAGCTGAGTGAGAAAGGGGCCGAGGAGGCCAAGAGGGGGGCCCATGCCATCAAGGACGCCAAGATGGAGTTCGACATCTGCTACACATCAGTGCTGAAGCGGGCCATCCGCACCCTCTGGACCATCCTGGATGGCACAGACCAGATGTGGCTGCCTGTGGTGCGCACCTGGCGTCTCAACGAGCGGCACTACGGGGGCCTCACGGGCCTCAACAAGGCAGAGACGGCCGCCAAGCACGGGGAGGAGCAGGTGAAGATCTGGAGGCGCTCCTTCGACATTCCACCACCCCCCATGGATGAGAAGCACCCCTACTACAGCACCATCAGCAAGGTGGGCTGCTCAGGGCACCTGAGGGAAGGCCTGGGGGTGGGGGCCTCAGGGATGAGCCCGGGTACGGGGCTGCTGTCTGGGGAGGGAATAGCAGTGTGGATGCCCCCAGGAGCGTCGGTACGCAGGCCTGAAGCCTGGGGAATTGCCCACTTGCGAGAGCCTCAAGGACACCATCGCCCGGGCCCTGCCGTTCTGGAATGAGGAGATCGCCCCCCAGATCAAGGCTGGCAAGAGAGTACTCATCGCAGCCCACGGAAACAGCCTGCGGGGCATTGTCAAGCACCTGGAAGGTGAGGCCCACCCTCCCATGGGGTGGGGGTGGAGGCAGGTGGGGTGACACACACCCTTGAACCAGCCAGCCCCCAGCTTCTCATTTCAGCAAAGTGCCCGCTGCCTGGTTGAGGTAGATTTGCAGATGTCAGCACCCGGGGTGGGGCTTTCAAACTGAATTGAACTGGGAGGGTTGAGAAATCACTTAAAAATCTGCTTTGTAAAATTGTTTCATTTCTGTGTACGTACTGGGACACTATGTAAAACCAGTTCCCTTCCGAAGACTGTGGGTAAAAACACTGCCACCACTGACCCAGGGCCCAGGTCCTGCACAGGGGTTGAGGGCCGTGGGGCTGAACCGGCTTCCCCAACATGAGCCCTAGGCGAGAAGTGGGAAAGCTCAGGGGTGGCATCTTACCCAAAGACACGCAGCTGGGAAAAGGCTCGGCTGTCTGGCTCCAAATTCATTTGATGTGTGACCCTGGTCAGGTCATTTCATTCGCTGGGCCTCAACCACCCCCTCTGGGGCTATGGGGGCCTCATGGGGCTCCTCCCAGTACTGCCTGCTGCTGGATATGGGGCGGCGGGGCAGGGCCCTGTCCCTTCTGGTTCCCAGGAACCCAGCTCTCACCCGCTCACTCCAGGCTGGTAGCAGGACTCCCACTAAAGAGCAGGGGGCAGACCCTCCCTTGCTGGGCCCCTCCACTTGCTTCCTTTGACTAGCACCTGAGACAGTTCTATGGGCCCACAGGATTTTCACAGCCATCTGGACAGTCTAGGTTTGCATCTGAATGGCCTTCAAGCCTGTTGGGATGGTGGGAAGGGGAAGACAAGCAGGGTGATGGGCCCCAAACTTCCTGCTCCTGGGGGTCGACGGGCAGCTGACCAAAGCAGACAAGCAGGCCTCTGAAGCCTGGCCAGCCCCAGTCTGCCCTCCCCAGGATGCTAGGGCCACAGACGCCTCACACCAGGCCCTGAGCCCAGCAGATGGAACAACCATCTTCCGCCCCTCCCTTCTGGGGGCTTCCTGCAGCACACATGCTTCTCAGCTCCATCTGGGAGAAAAGCATGCACCGACGCGAATGTGAACTGGGGTCTCCCACTGCCCAGAGAAGGTTCTCTTAAGCCTTCCTTGCACCAAGGGGGGTAGGGTGACGGGAATACTAAAGGTCGAGCTGCTATTCCAGACCAGTGGATGAGGAGCTGGCAGGGTCGGGTTTCCCCAGGAAACCTTGCCCTTTCCACCTGGCATAGCCTCCCGTCCACCTCAGCCACGGGCGGCCCTTCTCACTGTTCCTCTTCCACTCCCTTTCTCAGGAGCAGTCCTGCTCCTCTGCTCAAAAGTCTAGAATTTAGAACTCTCTAGAAACCAAACGTCTAATGTCTTTTTGAACCCAAACATCCACTGGTCTGCCCAGAGTTGACACTGGGCTGAGACCGATGGCACCAGCCCAGGTCCCCACGGCTTGATCTTTGGTTTACCATGGCTATTTCCGTAGGTCGCTCTGTCTTACTCAGTTCTGCCTTGACCTTCTTTACGCACATTTCTGTGGCCTTGCTGTCAGGGGTGGGGGTCTGCTGCCAGCTGACCAGCTCTGTGGCCCATAAAGGTCATGGAGCCAGCTGAATACAAAAGCAGGTGGCTGCCTGGTGGACAGGCTGAGAGGGGCTAAGGACCTTGTTCCTCTGGTCCAGGGATGTCAGACCAGGCCATCATGGAGCTGAACCTGCCCACGGGGATCCCCATCGTGTATGAGCTGGATGCAGCACTGAAGCCCACCAAGCCCATGCAGTTCCTGGGTGACGAGGAGACTGTCCGGAAGGCCATGGAGGCTGTGGCCGCCCAGGGAAAGGCCAAGTGAAGGGTGGGCTCTGGCAATAAAAGCACCTCCACCCACTGCCTCGAATCCAGCATGGCCCCAGTATGCCTGGTACGTGGGCTGGCAGATACCCACCATCTAGCGCTCACTCAGGGCTGGCTCCACAGGCCTGGCGCCTGGGATTCCACAAATGTTGCCCCAGGGGGCCTGGCCCTTGCTGCCTGCCCAGCCCATCCCATTAGGTGTGGGGACCCCAGGAACCAGGGGCAGGAGCCTGGTCCCCATCCCTGGCTATCAGGCAGCTCCTAACAAGCCCCTATAGTGACACCCAAGGCTGAAGAGCCACTTGGTAACTTTGCTTTAGAATCAGGGTGCCTAGGCTCACCTAGGGAGTGTCCGAGTGACCCAGCCCTCCCCATGGTGAACGAGGACTGCAGCCAAGACACCATTTCACGGCCAGCTTCCTTCAGACAGGTTGTCCTCTGCTGTACCTGCAGCCCCAGGGTGGGGAGAGTAAGGCGGTACCCTGAGCCCCGCCTCCTTGGCATCCCCTTGTCTGGGGACAGACAAGCCCACAGCTGGCTTCAAAGCTGGCAACACCTGACTCATGGGGCCTCCATAGCTGGGGTGAGCCCTGTCATCTTCATGGGAGAGAAATCAGGACAGTGAGGCCTGCCTGCAGCTCTGCCTAAGGGGCAGACAGGACGGGCCACCTGCTACCAGATGGGGAGGGGCAGTGGGATTGGCCACTACCTGGGGCCAGCAGCCTCCTCAGCAAGCCTTCACCCCAAGCCACTTCCACCTAGCACTCCCAGGGCATAGGAGGAACTGTAATTCCCTAGACGTTCAGCGAGTGCCAGGCACCTCACTCCAAACACGCATGCACGCACGCTCCATCCCACATGGGTGGAGGCTCCCCACAGCAGGGAGCAGGGCAGCCCTCAGCCCCTCTCAGAGAACTGAAATGCAGGAGGCTGACTTCAATCACATCTTAACGTTTATGCCTCTTCCAGGTGGCTGATGGTCGGCCAGAGGCGCACGCACACCTCAGATACCCAGGAAAGGGTTTGTTTCCACTCGGGGGCATTCAGGCTACAACTGGGTGGATGAGAGCTGGGGCCTATGTGGGGCAATTCTTACTCCAAAAGCAGAAATGTGAGGGCTGGGACAGACATAGAGGGAAGACAGCAGGCACAGGCCACTCTGGTTACTCTTCCTGAACCAGAATCAGCTGAGAGGCACACATGGGCCAGCAGACAAGAGTGAGCCACACGGAAGGTCACGTCGTGTCTGCTGATGTTTTCACACCTTCCTTAACCCACTCAGATGGGGGGTTGGTCATCCCTCTCCCTACTGCCCACAGCCCAGGCAGAGGGACAGAGAACGGGGAGCAGAGAGGACCCAGAAAAATGAACTAGGCTGCCCAAACTGTCAAGACCCACTCTGACATTGGTCATAAACTCTGCTAAGTTCACTGTTCCCAAGGGTCACCAAATGCTGTAGCCACCATCCCTTAAGAGCCAAGCGGAAAAGGAAAAAGAGGCAAATGCAGAGGAGGCCTCTAGATGCCCCTGCTCAGACTCCATAGCTTGGCAGTGCTGTTCTCCTCAGGCAGAGGTCACCAAGGGGCTGGTCATGGGCGGGACTTGGCTCAGTGTCCTCTGTTGGGGTCAAGGCCAGACTGGTTGGGAGGGCCTGGGAGGCTGCTGGAAGCATGTTTGGGAATCACCAGGTTATTGCTGCATTTGGGGTGACAGGCTGAGCCACCCAGGCCAGAGGGAGCCTGAGGGCTTGTCCTCATGGCGGTGGGGCGGGGGGGGGGTTCCATTCCTGGAAGAGTGCTGTACACAACCCTCACACCACCTCCCCCAGCAATAAGGAAACCGCATCAGGGTGGGGAAAGGAAAGATGGGCCTCGGCCTTGGCCAGCAGTGGAGGGTCCTCACTCAATGAGCTCCACATAGTTGGCGGGAAACATGCCAAAGTGGCCATCCGGCCCATAGCCACGCCACCAGCCTTCGTCGATCACCTCGATGCCCGTGATGAGGTTCTCAGGGTCAAAGGAGATCTCGGTCTCGTCGGCTGCAAGGAGGGTAAGCCCAGATGCTGTGCTGGGGGCCCTGGGGCTCTGGGTGCCAGCCCCAGCCCGTCCCCGATGCTGCTCTCAGAACACAGCTTCCTACAGGGTCTCGCTCTGGGCCCACTGTTCCAGCAAAAGGCTGGAGTACAGTACTTCCACACACCAGCCTGCTTCCCGAGGCAACCACCCAGGGTCACCTGGGGCGTCAGTGTCCAGTCCTGGCCCACCTCTCTGGTCATACCTTCAGGCTCTAGAACAAGGCTAGCAACTGAGATTCATGCCAGCGGACAGCAAGTAGCTGCTGGGAGCATGTGCGGCAGTCTGGGCTGTCCACCCCACTCTCCCCTCTCACTCTCCTGTCTTCTCTTCTAACACTGTCTGGGACTGTCCCCACAAGGGAGCCCCAGAACCCTATCTCCTGATCTTGGGCCTGAGGGCTGGGCTGGGCCGCAACACATTACCTGCCTGGTAGTCGTAAAGGGCCCGGGCACAGAGCCCTTTCCCACTCAGACTCGGGTAGTGGTCTACGTGCTCAGAGCCAGGATCTTGCTGCACCTGCCCAAGGACGGGAAAGAAGAAGAGAAGTCTGGGCTCCTGGTTACCACAAACTCGGCCCTGCCTGTGGTCAGCCCTGACAGCAGGCCTGGGGAAAGGGGCCCGGCACGTGGAGGGCAGGGCTGCTCCAAAATTGTACAAGATCATCCACATGTGGTGAGCCAAGGAAAAGCCAGGCATCCCACGATCCGTACGGCCGAGGGTGTTTCTGGGCACACAACCCCTTTGCAGCCCTGCTCTGTTGCAGGGAACCCACCACTGGGGGCTCCTCGTAGAGGGTCTCCGGCTCTGGGGGCTCCTCGTACACAGCCTCCTCTTCTTCCTGCACTGGACCCGGAGGGGCACTGGGTGCCGGTTCCTCACGAAGATCTGCATGGGAGGACAAAGCCTGCTCTGACCTTGGGGAGGGGAGAGAACATCCCCTGGCTCCCCCCCACACCCCCCTAAGGGGTAGCCATGTCTTGCCTGCCCTGGGCCTTGAGGTGGTATGAGCTGGCTCCCTGCCCAGGGTGGGCTCTGGTTGGGTGAGCTGCTTCTGCAGGAAAGGGCTCCTCAGCTTGCCTGCAAACCAATGGTAAACACACAGGACATCATGCAACTGGAAAGGGGGAAGAACAAGCAGTCTCCGCCTTTTCTGTGCTCTGCCCAGAGGGTGGACCTGTCCTGGGATAGCGGCCATCACACAGGGGTATACGGGCACATGCGGCAGCTGCAAGACCACCACCTGGTGTGTACACATCACACACACACCAGTATGCTCCAAGCAGCCCCTCGGGGGCCATGTGCAGTATGGGAGAGCTGGCTGGCCAGCAGCAACTGCAATCCTGTGTCCTCTAGGGGCCAGCGAGGTGACTGATGCAGGCCCCTGGGACCCAGCTGACAGCCCAATGTGTGAGCTGTACCAGGGTTTACAGGGCTAGGGCTGGACGGTCTCCACTCTGGAGCCACACATGGTCCCTCCTTTCCCACCAGGTCTCTGTAGGATGAGGTCAAGGGTAGAAAGGGACACCTGGGTCCCAGGCTCCCCTCCCAGAGGCTGCCCTCATGAGCACAGGCTCTCCTTACTCACCTGCCCGTCAACTTCTGACCCACCTGTCACCACCTCAGAGGGCCCTCTGGACGGGGGACCCCAGGCTCCCCCCTGCCTGCCCTGCCGCATGGCTAGGCCCAGAGAGACATCTCACCTGGCTGAGGGCTGGGAATAGATGTGGTAGACATGGCCCTCTCCTTCTGCTTGAAAATCTCCCGTGGGTGTGCTGGCTGCTGACTGACAGGCTCCTGGGGGAGCACATGTGAACCAGCAGTGCGTGAGGACCCAGCAGCCTATCAGCCCGCCTGGCTCCCCGCAGCTGGGGCGGGGGGTGGTGGGAGCCAGGAAGCAAAACCCCAAAGCCAAGGGGCTCACAGGCCTCTTCTACGACCAGGCTGAGGTCCAGGCCAGGCTGACCTTCTGCCCTTCACTCTCCCCTCCACTGCCACCTCTGATGCGCCAACATGTATCCCCAATTCTAATCTGTCCGAGCTGGCTGCAGGATCCTCACAGTAACCCCCTCCCTTAGGCCCGCTATGCTGGGCCCGTGTGTCAGAAGGAAGCCCAGGGCTGTCGTGGCTCACAGCAGGCAGCCTCTGGGCCCGTCCAGGACGAGCCCCAGCAGATCGGGGACTCCCACGAGTTACTGTGACTGGCCCCTCTGGATGGGGGAGCGTCCAGGTCTCACCTGCTCCTCTCTGTTCCTCGAAACCACTTCCTGCTGCTCATACTTCCTGCTGGGAGGGCAGAGGGAAGAGCTGCAGCCCAGCCCCAGCCCACTCCGGCCTGCCTCCAGGGGAGACTCCCAGGGAGGAGAGAAGGCCCCGAGGCAGGCCCCAGGCAGCAGCCACCCACCTCTCCTCTGGGGCCTCACCTCTGGGGGCCAGCCTCGCCATCCTGCTGCAGGTAGCGCTGCTCCCGGAGGGCGGCCTCACGCAGCTCCCGTTCCCGCCGCTCCTGCTCCAGCTGCCGCCGCTCCTGCTCCAGCCGCCGCTTCTCCTCCTGCCTGCGGTTCTCCTCCTCCTTCTGCAGGGAGAGCCGCGCCCGCCGACCCCGCTCAGCCCCTGCGCTGCCCTTGCCCCATCCTGCCCAGGCAGCCTGCACAGCAGCACAGTCAGGCGTGCGCTCCAGAGCAACACTCACTAGCCTTGTTACTTAACCCCTCTAAGCCTCAGTTTGGCCATCTGTAAACAGGTGCTAACAAGATTTGCTCTATAAGCTTATTGTAAGAAAAACTGAGACAAAGCAAGTAAAATACTCACTACCTGCCTGGCACATAGGAGATGCTCCACAAATGCCAGCTATCATCGTCGTGCCCGGGCAGCACTCACCTCTGCTTTGGCCCAGAAACTGTCTTTGCCAACTCTTTTGATCTCGGATACAGCGTTGGTTTTCTGGTACACAGAGCCCTGCGGGGAACAGAGGATTCACTACAGGGCTGTTGGTGGGAGCACAGAGTGCAGTCAAGAACCGTTAGGCTGGCACCTGGCAGAGGCAGCGGCACTGGCCCAGTGACCCCCAAAGAGACTGATAGCAAGATGGCCTGAAAAGCCCTGGAAATGGCCAAACAGAAGCTCAACCCAGACAACACTGGAGGCTCTGTGGCTGCACCAGCCCTTGGGGATGGAAGCCAGGGGCCATTCCCATGAGGCTGGCCCACCAGCCTCAGACAGCTGACCACCAAGGCAGTGCCCATGGAATCTCCACAGACCCCAGCTGTGCCTCGGGGGACTCGGCTCCCCACCCAGCACCCGGGCCACAGGCCCATAGCTGTCTGCCCACGACTTGGAAGGGCCTGCCCTGTCTGCCACCTGAAGTTCCTCCACAGCGGCCACTGTCCAGGGCCACGCAGGACATGCTGGTGCCATGGCCTTGAGGGTGCTAAACTGTCCCTGCAGAGAGTCTCTGACCACACAAAGCCACATGAGATGCTCCAGAACAGCTGGTCAAAGCACCAGGCAGAGTCAGGGGCTGCTCCTCATGCCCACTAGCACCTGCCTCACCAGGAGGCAGCTCCTGCTCCCGTCAGACATAGAGTTACCATCTGCACCTCGATCCAGGGGTGGGGACTGGAAGCCAGGCAGGTGGGAGCCCAGCCCCACAAGGGATAAGCACCAAGGGCAGACCCAGCCAGTCTGGACGCTGGGAACTGCACTCACCTACCCCACCCGCCTTGGGCCCAGGCAGCACTCACCACTGGGGCCTGGGGGCCCATGTCCTGGAAGCGGCCGCTCTCCCTGTGGAAAGTGTAGTTGGCACCCGAGGCCCTAGCCACCTTCTGCATGATGCACTCGGGCTCCACGTCCTCCTCGGCCCTCGCGTTGATGGTCACGTGGGCCCCCTGCAGCGGGAGCAGCAATTAATGAAAGGCGTTTCAATTCCAGGAGAGGACAGGCTGCCCACTGCAGCCTGTACAGCACAGACAACGGTTGCACAGGGCTAAGGGTCAGGAGACCCTGCTGGGAACCAAGGCACACTCTCCTTAAGGCCTCAGACAAACCACCTCAAGGCAAACCCCTCGTACTTGACAGCTCGTGTGTGAGGCCCCTGCGTTCCACCGCCCTGTGACTTGTTCTGTGGTGCTGCATTTCAGTAGGTAGCTCAGGCATTAAAGAAAGAGCTCAGATAGCTCTTTTTTTTTTTTTTTTGCTGAGGAAGATTCACCTGTAGCCAATCTTCCTCTTTTTGCTTGAGGAAGATTCATCCTGAGCTAACACATGTGCCAGTCTTCCTCTACTTTGTATCTGGGTCGCCACCACAGCATGGTCGCCGACGAGTGGTGTAGGTCGGTGCCCAGGAACTGAACCCGGGCCACTGAAGCGAAGTGCGCTGAACTTAACCACTAGGCCACAGGGTAAGCCCCTAAAGGGCCTCTTTCTAATGGATAAAAACTAACCTTAAACGGCATCTGGAAACAAGCACATTTTCTACAAAAAGCAAGCCACCTATTTCTTCCTGAGAAGTCAGACCATGACCTCGCTCACTGTTACCAAATATCCAATAAACTTGGGTTCCTCTTTCAGCTCCTAGTTGGAAAAACTGAGGCATATCTGAAGAAATATTGGCAGAACCAGAAATCAAAGTCCCAAGTCTCCTTGCCACTAACCAAAGAAATGCAAAAAGTCACCTGACAAGTGAACAACAAACTCTTTTGAGGGGCCGGCCCGGTGGCGCAAGCAGTTAAGTGCACGTGCTCCACTGCGGCAGCCCGGGGTTGACTGGTTCGGATCCTGGGTGCACACTGACGCACCGCTTGTCAGGCCATGCTGAGGCGGCGTCCCATATAAAGTAGAGGAAGATGGGCATGGATGTTAGCCCAGGGCCAGTCTTCCTCAGCAAAAAAAGAGGAGGATTGGCAGATGTTAGCTCAGGGCTGATCTTCCTCACCAAAAAAAAAAAAAAAAAAAACACCTCTTTTGAAACTCAACAAAGTTCCATTACATGATGACTGACATAAATCCACACAGAACCAGACCGGAAAGGGACGTATCAAAGGGAATATGCATGTTTGAGGTGCTGGGCACAAACAACTCTCCCTCTCCTCCAAACACTGACAACACTGCTAAGTGTTTACAGTACTCATAAAACAAATGGAACCCAAGGCCTAGCCTTGCCCCAGGACCAGCTCCAGCACAGTCCTCCTCGTGGTCCTTTGTCCTTCTTCTCCACTGAGGCCAGCTTGCAGGTGGCTCTGGCCACATCCTGGCCTCCTGAGTACTTGCTGAGCAAGAGTCAAGCAGCCTCTGGTCATGCCCTGAAGTCCAGATGGAGCACCGGGATGTGGGGTACATTTCCAACTCTGGCTGCAATTCCCACTCACTCACACCCAGAAACCCTGGGGCCTGAGGAACTCTTTGAGGCCCTTAGGGAGCAGCTCTCACCTTCAAGAAGCTGGCCATGGTGCTCACGTGGTTGGCGCATGCTCCCTTCCGCACATCATTCACACCCTCGCCCGTCTGCAACACAACACACCCAGCATGACCCTCTAATTCCCGGACATGACCCAGCCCTCCTCGCTAAGCCACTGCCCCCACCAAGGACTCGGCAGCTTCTCTGGGCCCCAGGAAAGAGAAAACTGCATCCTCAAAGTAAAGGACAAGGTGAGTCCCATACCTCCAAGTCAGGGAGGTTCTTGGGGCAGGACAGCCACCAGCTTCCACTGTGGGGGGTCACCTCTGAATTCCCTAGCCCCCACCCAGTGGTTCTGTTCTGTTAGAGCCCCTGTCCTGCCTTCCTAGCCCTTCTCCAGGCCCTCTGCTCCCTCAGGAGGACTACCCTGAAGGGGACAAAGACAAGGGTGATGGTTTGTACCCCACTTTGCAGGAGTAATTCTGGGCTTGGAGGTTGAATTCTACAATAGCAAGGCCCCAGGTATTCTTTGGGCAACAATGAATTAATCCACTATTCTGTTCATTCACCAAGCTATCCTGAAGTCAAGTCCTCCTCTGCTCCAGTCATGAAACGCAAAGGAGGAAAGAAGAAAAGGGAGCTTTTCTGAGTCACGCCTAGACGAAAACTTGGAGCCCTCAAGTTTTACATACCCAGTTGATGAGGACAAACTTGGGCAGGCCGGAGTTGGGGTCCCTCACCCTGCAGAAGGCGTACATCACCTTCCCGCTGTTGAGCTCCTCCACCATCTCCTCCAGGCCCCCCTCTGCAGCAGTCACAAAGAGAGTGAGAGGTGGCTCAGGCACCCCATCCACCAGGAAAGGAAACCCAGGCTGCCTCCACACCAGGTTCTCAGCCCCACCTGCAGCAGAAGCCCATTCCTGGGCCGCCGCCACTCAGCTGACTGATGAGAGCTGGTGGGACCCAGGATCTGCACCTGCGCCGAGCCCTTCACGTGATTTTTACCCACACTAGTCTAAAAACCACTTCTATAAACCCACAGGTAATTCCAGAAACAAAAATGTCATTTTGGCTACAAACCAAGCACCAGAGTTTCAAATGGAGGGTCTCTGTGACAATTTTACCATTGCCTGGACCCCACAAAGGGCCCTGGAATAACGCCCTTACCCATGTGTCTGCTCAGACTCGAGGGCCACCCAAAGGGTCCCAAGCAAACGGAACGTCCCACAGCAGTGCATGGGCTCAGCTTGTAGACTCTCCAAGTGAGGATGAGGGAGTCACGGGGGGACAGCAGCAGGCCACCCTAAGCCATTCTCCCCTGACACTGAGGCTGTGGGCCCTAGCACGCACTAGAGTTTGGGGTTCTTATTAGGCCTCCAAACCTCCTCAGGCTGCGAGGAGGTGCTTTCTCAGGATTCTGGCTATAGGGCTCCACAGAACCTAGGCAGTCCTGCGCCCCTGCTCTGGGCACTCAGGGCAGAGCCTCGTGAGTACCACTGGGGACAGTGGTAGGAAACATGGCTGCTGAACTCCGCAACTCTTGTGAGACCATGGCCAGTGGCAGTCCTTCGAGAAAGATGACCATCAGGGAGAGGCACTCATAAGAGCGAAGGGCTTTCTATCAACAAGTCACCAGAACCACTCATGTGGCAAGCAGAGAACATGCTGGTGAGTATCCACTTAATAACGAAGCTGTGTCACTCATGTCAGGCGAGCTGGCCTTGAGCACAGGGAGGAGACAGGGGTATCAGCTCGGGGGATCAAGGGTTACAAACCACCATCTTTGGCCCACCACTCGGATAGCCTCTGCCCAGCGGCGGGTGAGAGCCCATCTTTCCTGCAGGGACCTCCCATCACCCTATATTCAAGTAGCACTTTTCCAGGTCACCCCATCCCGGCTGACCATGTGCACTGATGCTACCTCTCCTTGGTGAGGTTGGGCCCCTGCGTATTCTCAACCCACCAGGAAGAGGGCAGAGAGAAGGATGAGTCTGTACCTTCTTCTCCTCCACCAGTACCCAGCTCCGTGGAACTGCCATTCCCCCAGCTGCAGCCCAGAGCTAGGGATGCAGCACGGGCCAGGCTATGGGCTGCCTGAGAGCTGGAGAGGGCCGGCCTGTTTCTCATCTCAGCTCTCCTCAAATACAACACAGAGAGAGCACTGCTGCCCTGTACCACCAGGCGAAGAAAGCCAAGGTGTTATTCTCATTTAGAAACATCTGAACCCCAAAGCTGGTCAGAAGCAGTCGTGAGTGCTGGTGGTCCCACACTGCTTGGTGGAGCCCCTTGTCCTGCCTGGCTGGCTGCAGCCACTGTGCCTCATCCACACCCCAATTAGGGGACCAGGGAATTCCTCAACATTGACAGCAATGTAAGATGGGTTCACCTTTAGCCAGGAGAGGTGTCAGTACAGTCACGCCACATGCAAGGGACACCTGTGTGCCCCAAGCCCCCTTCCTCCTGCTGTGAGGGCTGAAATGCCAGCCAACATGGAGCACGGACTGTCACAACTCTCTCTCCTTACGCACTTCACACTCCCTCCCCGTCTCTTGCCTCCTGATGCCCGAGAGCCCATCTGTTTCCTCACGTGGTCATACTTACCCCCAGTGCCAGCCACACGGATGTCATTGCTGTTGCCTTCATAAGTAAAGAGAGCCCTGAAACAAAACAAACAGGCTCTGTAGCCAGTGCGTTGGGGCGCTGTCTGCCCTCACTGTACGCACCAGGCTTCACGCTGCACCCCAAAGAGCTCAGCATGACAGTAACACTGTGGGCCGACATGGGCCCACCTGACTCACTAGGCAGCGTCTCAGGAGGCCACTGGGCCTCCCAGAGCTACACCTTCTCAGCAGTGAAGCTGAGAAGAGGCCGGCCTGATTTATCACAGGGGTTTGTTGTGAGGACAAACCTATGGAGATGGGGAGCATACATCTGCTTAGAGGAAAACTAAGCTGCAAAATTTTATGGCAACTTTCTACACAGTTGTGTGTGAAATACTCCCCTGGCTACCAGGTATGTGAATTTGAAAAGACAAAAGATACTGCATCCAAAGCACCCCGTAGAGAAGCAGGAAGGAGGAATATGTGCATCAGGCACCTGGGAAGGCTGCCCAACACCCTTGTGCATGTCTGCTCCACCTTCCAGAAAGCCTGAAGGGTTGGTGGAGCAGGTGGCTCTGGGCTCGGCAAACACAGACTTTTATAGGTTGCATAAGAAGCCACAACTCCACGTGAAGTCAGGCCCCTCACAGGACAAGTTCTATATCTAGCAGAACATTAACTCTCCACAGGTGACCCTGGGCCACACTTTTCTTCTCCTATAAGACTAATTATTCATAAGAACTCTGGAAAAGATTTGGGCTTATACACTTCTGCCCCAGTAGTATGGAGGAAATATGGTAAATTTTATTAAATCTGGGCCATGAAAGGTCCCTTGACCAGAACAAAAGTTACTCAAGGAGAACATTCGGAAGAGGTGGCTTCCCTGCAGTCCACACAGAGCCCAGCCATCAGCACCACCTCTGCAGCAGCTCAGCTCCTGGTAGCGCTGGCAGACCACGGGGTGGGGACGCTGATCCATCAGACAGCGAGTCAAAGGCAAAACCGGATCTAGTGCATCATCTCCCCGTGCTTCCAAGCACAGGCCTGCTGAGGTCCACCAGACAGGAGCTCCAGGGTTGACAGTCTGACAGGAACCAAATCAGCCTGCACTCAGCTTCCCCACGGCCTTGCTAATGCTACTGGGCAGAGCTGCCTACGCCTGAGAAAATAGGAAGAAAGTAGACCCAGGCCCAGGTGATCCGGTTGGTAGGAGGACAGGCTGCGAGGAAAGAACCATTGCTTCCCAGGAGAGGAAAGAGAATACGGAAGGACAGGCACCAAAAGGAACAGTCAGAGACACAGGGAATAGACGACGTGGGAGTGGTGGATGTCTAGACTCTGGAGGCTGGAGTCCTGGCCAGCCCTCCTTCTGGAGGAAAGAAGCCCGTTCCTCCCGAAGGCTACAAAACCCTGGCTGCAGAAGACGGGGACACTGGACAAGCAGCAGGGGACAGAGGTGGCCGCTCGGCCCAGCTCTTCCAAGAAGGGATCCAGCAGCTACTAAGAGACATGCTGCGTGCCTGCCGCCTACCCCTCCACCCCAGGCTCCAGCCTGAGCCACCTTCTTTAATGTTCCCAGTTCAGAGTCTCATGCCCACATTCAATCGAGTTCTACACTTCTTTCAAATCAACGTGAAAAAAAAAATGGTGTGCCAGCCTATGCACACCACAAGGAGTATGGAGCACCTTATAATTCAATCCTTCCTTCCAAAAACACATACTGAGAACATGCTGCTTGCTAGTCATGGGAATAATGCTATGAAGAATCCCTACGAGGCCCTGCCCGTGGAACTCTCTTTCTATCGGGAGACAAAAAGAAATACACAAATCAACACTAACACACTGTCAGATAGTGCAGTGGGTGCAGGAGGGGAACAACCCTGCCATGATCTAGGGGAAGAATAACCTGGGGGAACCAAGAGACAGACCCAAGATGGAGAGCTGATGCTGTGGCTGCTCCCCACCCCACCTGGCTTCAGGCCTAGCCCAATACCACCCACTCTGCACGTGAGACCTTGTACCATCCACCCAACCAGAGACCACTTCTTCTTGCTCGCATACCGTATACCACTTTTTCTGTACCCCTCTCAGTCCATCCTTCACCTGAGCAACTACTGCACTGGGGATAGACACAGAGCATATCCCATCCCTTCTGGTGAAGAGAGAAAGGAGACAGGAACACCAATGAGGAGTCTGGCATGTGTCCAGAGGAAGTAAAACAGGGAGATGGGAAGATGTGACTGCAGCCAAGCAGCTAGGAAGCGAGGAAGGCCTCTCCAAGAAGGCAACCCCGGAGTTGAGAAGTGAAGTTTGGGGAGCCCCCAGGATGATGTGGAAGGGCACTCCAGGGAGAGGAAGCAGCAAGAGCAAGGGCTCTGAGGAACCAGCTGGCAAGTTTGAGGAAGAGAAAGGCGGCTAGAGAGGTGGAAACAGGTGTGGCCACAGTGTGGTAAACAGGAGGGGCGGCAGGCCAGGAGACCAGCAGCTGGGCCATGCAGGGCCTGTCAGCCACAGAGAGGAGTCCAGGCTGTATTTAATGTGCAACAGGAAGCCACTGCAGAGTTTAATAAGCAGGGAAGTGACACGGTTTAGATATTTTTTCAGCTAGTGAGTGGGGACCTGCCACACAGTATCTGTTGAGATACTTAACGGCTGTGACAATGAGGGCAGAGGCCAGGGGTTCATGCTGCTGAGTGGTATGACCCAAAATGCTTCTGGAGCCTGGGTGAGAGTGACGAGGCTGGTGAGATGGGTGGGCTCTGACTGGGTGAGAGGAAGGAGGCTCAGCACCCTTGTGGGAGACAGAGTCCTGGGTGGTAGCAGAGAGCTGTTAAGAAGCCCAAGGACAGGCTGGAAACATGAGAGGCCTGCAGAGGGAAGCCTGAACTGCCAGCTGGGCTGCGGGACATCATCCCCAAACCAGTGATGTTTCCTGAAAAGACTGAGGATGAAGACAGACCTGGAGGGAAGACCCCTTAAGAGGCCCAGAAAGGGCTACACCAGATGATTAAGCACACATAAAGGAGCAGACCCCTAACTGGGCAGGACTGGGAAGGCACAAAGATGCTTCCAGGCTCCAAAGTCACGTGGCCTCACATGGATGTGAAAATGGGACACTCAGTGTGGAGAGACTTTCAACAGGGTTTGGAGTAACAGCAGAGGCCGAAGGGCCCTCTGAGATGGGAGAGAGACAGGGTGGAGGGCTGACACCTAGAACTTTCCTTAGAGAAATAACAGTGCTTGACGTGTCGGTGAATTTCTGAGGGACTGCAAAGAGAAGGCAGAGAATCCCTACCAGTTACCAGACACCCATCCCTAATTAGAACAGAAGCGTTCCAAACAGAGGATGTGCTGCTTGGATCCTACGCAAAACTGTGGACAAGTGCCATGCAGGGGGCCCACACCCACTTGGCCCCAGAGACAAGACGAGTCTGCAGATTCTGCAGACCTAGGCAGCTGGTGTTCTGAAACTCTTCCCCAAAAGGCCAAGGGCTGAAGGAAAAGGAAGGCCACAGCATCCTCAGTGTCACAATAGTAAGTTGTATGAAAGCGACTCTGTGCTGGGCACCAGAGAAAGCAGATGAGAAAGCAGCAGCACTTGACAAGTGGAGATGAGCCAGTCACGTCAGCACAGCCACCCACAACAGGCCCCGCGCCAAGCAATGGGAACAGGCTCCCCAAAGCTGGTCACCTTAGTTCATCACACTCAGCACATTTCTTAGAACTGGAAGTGCTCACAACTGATCAGTGAAAGCCATTGAAGCAAATGGGAAAGTGACACAGAATTACCTTGCATAGCTACCAGTGCTTGCCCAACAAAGAGCTGACCCTGCATGTGGGCTGCCCAGGGCTACCCTAGAGACTTCAGATCCAGGCTTCCAGTACTATAAAGCTCCATCCACTGCATGAACCTAACCACTGACAGCCTGGCGGAGGTTGTCACGAGAGGTGGAGGGAGGATGGGACCTTCCTAAAGACAGGTAGCCAGCATCCTTGTTTCATCCATCTCCCCACAGCTCAGGCACGGGAAGGAGTATTCTTCTTCGAGAAAGGGAGGTTTCTGAAACCCACACTCACAGAGAACTAGAAATCAAACCCTTAACCTCGTCTGACGCCTCCCGGGCAAGGCTCCTATTCCCAGCCGGACTGCCAGACCGCTCTCCGAGGCCCACTCCTCAACACAGAGTTTGAAAGAAGCCAGGCCTGGCTTCTGCTTTCTCACGGAGGGCTGTGGAGGGCCCCTTCGTCCAGGGAAGTCCCCGGGCAGGAAAGGAGAACCTGGGAAGCCACCAACCAGAGCCAGGCACAGAACCCAACATGGAGGCCCGAAGAGCCGAGACCCGACGCCAGCGGAGGGGGAGGGGCTGGGGACTCACTGGGCCCCCAAGACGGGGTTAACCCGCCCACGCACGGCGGGGCACTGGCTGACCAGGGTGGGGAGAGCACCTCCCGGGGGTGGCACAGGTGTGGGGCAAATAGGTGAGCCCCGGTCCACCTGCGGCCGCGCGGCTCCGCAACCCCTGGTTCTCCCCCCCCTGGCCCGCTCCCGGCCCGCCTCGGCGCCCACCAGTTGGTCGGGGACTTCTCGGTGACCACCCGCACGTAGGCCTCTTGCAGCGCAGGCCCGTTCCGGCTCAGGTTTGCAGCCATGGCCAGGACCGAGATCCCCTTGCCGCTGCTGCAGCTTCCGGGCCCGGCCCGCCCCCGACGACCGGAAGCCCCGCCCACCACACGGCCGGAAGCGGAAGCGGCGTGGGCGAGGCCAGGGTGAGCGGGCGTCTCCCGGCTGGGCGTCGCAAGAGCGGGGCGGGGCGGTGTGGCGGCTGCAAAAGCCTCTGGACCGGAGGAAGGGGGCAGGGTACGTCCCTCTGCGCGTCCCCGGTGCTCCACCCCGCCAGGCGTTCGTTCGCCTTGTGGGCCTGGCCGAGGCACTCAACCGAGCTTTCTGATAGCTGCTCACAGGGAGCACCGTGCGTTTCTGTCCTAACTCTTGCCACGATTAATGCACTTATTTAAGAATTTGAGATTCATGACAGTCTCCCTCCAAACGGAATTCCCGGAGCGTCTGTGTGGACCCTCAACAGAAGTTTGATCTGTGAATGAAGCATGCATGAATCAATGAGTACGCGAAGTAAAGTGAACACTAAGTGACACCACACCGCCACAAACCTAACTCAAAGTGCTGTTGTGCTTCCTCGACCTCACCTGCATTTCCCCCGCTAGTTTGGTTGAGGACAAGGTAGCGGAGGAAAGTAAAGAAGCTGCCCGCTGCTCATCCTGATTCTCTCCAGGCCCTGGCCGACTGAGGGAAGGGGCCCACAATGCCTCAATCCACTCCCTTCCTGCAGGGAGCACCAGTTCCTTCCATGCACAAATGTGCCTGTCGTGACTGACCTACCTGGAGGGAAAGAGGGAAATATGCCAGGGCCCAAGGCAGCTGGAAGCTTCCCTTCTGACCCCAAAGAACTCCCCACCTCCCTAAAATACAGATCCAACAGTCCCATAGTCCCTTAGATGTGCTTTTGAATTCAGAGTTTTTCAGATTTCAGAAAAGTAATATTGATCCCAAGCCGCATCTGGTATCAAACACGTTCATATTTGTGCAGTGATGTCTGTGAACAATTGGCTAATTGGGTTATAGAAAGACTGTTAATGGCCTCGTGGCAGTTCAGGTCAGGTTTTGCTGCCAAATGAGTTACCAAAATCATTTATGTCCGTTTTTATTTCTGTTTACATCATTGTTGTTTATTTTACAGGCAGAAGCTCTGACATCTCTCTGATGGGCAGAGTGGTTACCTTGTCCCAATCTGGGGAAATTGTAGGTCCTGGCCAAACACTCCTTCCTTTCAGCAGCTCCGGTCTGCCGCCTCCCTCCCTCCCCAAGTCCATCCTGGGTCTTCTCTTCTACGACGTGCGGGTGTACCCATTTCTACATTTTGACTTCACTACTGTGTTTGCATCAGAAAAATGAACTCTAGTAGTGGGGACCTCCCAGCTCTCCCAATTTCTAGTCTTTTTTTTCTTCAGTGACATCTCTGCTGTCCTTGTTTTTCTTTCAGACCTGACCCTCAGGTGACTTTCTGCTCCACCCTAGTCCCTCCCACCCTTTGCATTCCAGGGAGAGTTCAGCCCCCAGTCTATGGTTCTTCTGCCTTCTTCTCTTTGGCCCCATGTGTCTTTGTTTTCTCTCTTATCTCTGGGAATGTTCCTGTTAAACACCTCCTAGTAACCAGTTTCCTTCATCCACTTGGCTGCCAGTCCCCAGCCTGGGGTCCCTGGACTCCTAGGAGGTCTGGCAGCACTTTTCAACATTTTAGTCAACTTAGGGAGACCCCCCCCTTGCCTGAATCAAGCTGTGCAGGCCAAAGAGGCAGGTCTCTTTGTTTTGGAAATAGATCAGCTCATTGTGGTGACCAGGTTCATCCACACTAATGAGGGAAAATCAGGGAGATCCAGGCTCCATTGAAAGAAAGCTGAGGGGGGGTCCCTGGTGTGGGAATGTGAGGGTGCCAGGATTCCACTTCCTGCTCTAGGGTGTGGGAACCTATTTCACCTCAACAGGCCAGGGAAGGCTCTCTGAGGAGGTAACACTTGAGCAGAGACTGGATATAGGTAGGAGCAGGGGGGTGGGAGTGTGTGGCTATGGAAGGTCTGGGCAGAAGTGTTCCAGGCAGAGGGAACAAGATGTGTTGGGGCTCTGAGGTGGGAGCCAGCCTAATGGGCTTGAGGGTGGAGCACAGGGAGAAGGAGAAGGAAGGAGACGTGGGGTGGAGGCTGGATCCCGTAGGACCCTGTGGGTCAGGGGAAGGACTTTGGGTTTTGTTCTAGGTGTAACCAAATCTCTGGCGTGCTGTAAAGAGAGAGGATGTGATCTGGAGATGTTTTAAAAAGGTCCCTCTGGCTGGCTGCTGTGTGTAAACCATTTCCATATCCGTCTCCTTCCCACTCCTGCTTTCTTGTGTTCCCGTTTCCTTTTGGCTCTCTCTCTCTCTTTTTTTTTTTTTGTGAGGAAGATTAGCCATGAGTGAACATCGTGCCCATCTTCCTCTATTTTATGTGGGATGCCTGCCACAGCATGGCTTGATAAGCAGTGCATAGATCCGTGCCTGGGAACTGAAACTGCAAACCCCGGATCGCCGAAGCGGAGCACGCAAACTTAACCACTACGCCAGCGGGCCAGCCCCAAGCTCTCTCTCTTTTTGGTTGGCTGTTCCTCAGTTTGAGAATGTGAGATGTCTCCAGAGGTCATTCCTGGGACTCCTCTCTCCTCCTGAACTAACTTCTCTGCTATTTGCACAAGCGTCTATACCTTTCTTGCATGTGGATAAACTCAGATCTGCTTTACTTCTTGATGCTCTCCTGGTGGGTTAGATGACAGATCCAAGGCACAGAACCAGAGCCCAGAATGGTCAGTGTCCTCCACACTGAGGGCAGTTGGCCATGTCCTCAAGACACCCGAGTCCAAGTGTGGAGGGAGGATCTTGCTGGCAGACTCCCTCTGGAGCCCACCGTCTAGAAGGAACCAACAGCATTATGAAAAAGAACTGTCAGAGAACCACAGCAAGACCAGTGTCTTAGTCTGTTCAGGCTGCTATGACAAATACCAGAGCCTGGGAGGCTTGTAAACCACAGACACTTATTTCTCACAGTGCTGGAGGCTGAAAGTCCACCATCAGGGCACCAGTAGATTCAGTGTCTGGTGAGGACCTGCTTCCTCACGGCCGCGGCCATCTTCTTGCTATGTCTTCATGTGGTGGAAAGGGCAAGGTACCTCTCTGGGGTCTCTTTTATAAGCGCACTAATGCCATTCATGAAGGTTCCACCCTCATGACCTAATCATCTTCCAAAGACCCCCACCCCCTAATATCATCACCTTGGGGGTTAAGATTTCAACATAGGAATTTTGGGGGACATAATCATTCAGACCATAGCAATCAGTAAGAAAGAATAGCTGTTTATTCAGTCTTCATCAACAGAAATGTCAATTAGCAAGAAAATGATTTTCTTAAAAGCCACTAGGATTACATCTCTCCACTTCAGCCACACGTGGTCACGTTACTACAGAGTTAGAGAAATGGAATCATTACTTTTCCTGCCCTAAAAGAAAACTTCTTTATGCTGCATGGTAAGTGGAATACTGTAAACAAATACTTCACATCTTGAGAGATTAAAAAAAAACCTTCCGGGGCTCGCCCGGTGGCGCAAGTGGTTAAGTGCGCGCGCTCCGCTGCGGCGGCCCGGGGTTCGCCGGTTGGGATCTGGGGCACACACCGACGCACCACTTGTCAAGCCATGCTGTGGCGGCGTCCCATATTAAATAGAGGAAGATGGGCATCGATGTTAGCCCAGGGCCAGTCTTCCTCAGCAAAAAGAGGAGGATTGGCAGATGTTAGCTCAGGGCTGATCTTCCTGACAAAACAAACAAACAAACAAACAAAAAACCTTCCTAGTTGAGGCCCTCTTATGATTTGAACAGAGAGTAAGCAGTCAATGGCAGGCAGGTGGGAGGGCTGCAGTTCTGACCCTGAGGGTCCCAGGCCCTCAGGTGGAGAGTGGCCTCATGACTGCTTGTCATAAGGCTTGGCTCTGAGGGGCAGCCACAAGTCAGTGCAAGGTGGCTCACAGGAAGGGCAAAGCCTCCTCCTTCAGGAGGAGGAGTGTTCTTTCCTGCCACCTTAACCGTTTACAAAGGCCACAGAGAGGGCGCGCTTGCCACTCACAGAGCTCTTGTGAGGGTCTCTGGCTTCTCAGGTCTTGCCTGAAGCCTCAACCCTGGAGACCTGAAGACATGCATGCCTCAGCCAAGCTCCCTGCTGTAGAGGGGTGCACCCACAGCAAAGAGCCAGCAGAAACCCCACAAGGCTCAAAAGGAACAGAAGACACAGGTGATGGGGATTTTGCAGTTTCACTACAACTTTGCTGACATTTTCACCCAAAGACGTTAACAGATTCTCAGTCCCTCCTGTTACAGGGTGAAGGCCTACCAAGCCTGCCCTGCTGGGCATTTGACGCTGAATGCAGAAAGGGCCAGCTTCTTCCACAAGGGCGGCCAGCCTTATACTCCTTGCCTTGGCCGCAGACCAGCCTGTGCCTCCAGCTCCATCCTTCTTTCTGGAGCTGGCAGATAATTTTGCCCCTTGAGCACTGCTGGCCTTCTTGGGCCCTGGCCAGGCCATTATTGCTCCTGAGAACAAACTCTGAGGCAAGGCTGGGCCCAGGCCTAACGGCACTTCTTTCCTTTCTTCACATGGATTGAGGGGTAGAGGCAGCTTCGCGCCTGTGTCTGTGCTACTGAAAGGTCCCTGGTCCAACGACAGCGCTTGTTCCCTGGGGGTCTAGGGTGTGAGATGGTCTCACGTATCAGCTTACATGAATTGTGCCAGCTTCTTAATATGAAAATTCGTATTCGTTCCACCACTCCTCCACCCTCAACGATGCTCTGGGAAGGTGAGCCCTGCAACTCTGTTTATCCTGGTGCACCCTCCCCACCCCTCACATGGCTCCCAGAAAGTAAAAGGGCCCCAGTTTGGGAAGGGCCATGCAAGGGAGTGTCCTCAGGTGCTGACCCAGCTCCTACAACCTGCTGTGCTTGTTCTAAGACCAGCCTTCACTGAAAGACTCCCTCTGCCTGCAGGGCCCTCCTCCGGGTCCAGCCCTAGTCCTGCCACCTTCCTGAGGCCTTCTCGACATGGAGTCTCCCCAGTAGGCTCCCAGAAGGCAGCCATGTCATGCTATTTTTGTGTGTGTGTGTGGGGAAGATTAGCCCTGAGCTAACATCTGTTGCCAATCCTCCTCTTTTTTGCTGAGGAAGATTGGTCCTGGGCTAACATTCATGCCCATCTTCCTCTGCTTTATATGTGGGATGCCTGCCACAGCATGGCTTGATAAGTGGTGTGTAGGTCTGAGCCCGGGATCCAAACCTGCAAACTCTGGGCCGCCGAAGCAGAGCAAGTGAACTTAACCACTACGCCACCAGGCTGGCCCTCTTCTTTTTATAATTCTTCTCCCCTCCCCTCCACACCTTGCATGCGGTAAGTGCTTGATCAATGCTTGGATGAAGCCACCGAAAATCATTAGAAAGTGATTAGGATGACCAGCCAACAATGACAGCGGGGGGACCACAGCCAGCTCCTTGAGCTGTTGTGCTGGGCGGGGGTGGGTGGTGGGGAGGGTGGGCAGGCAGCAGGGGTGAGAGGCAGGCTCTGAGGGGCAGCTCTGCCATTACCTCCCAAGGTGGAGCCCAGCCAGTGGGCCTGTCTGCAGGGTGGGGAGTGAAGGCCTGGGAGAAGTGAGTGGGGGATGGGGAAGGAAGGAGACATTTTTTAGGAAAATCAAAAAGCTGCTATCTAGTCTGATAGAAGGTTTCACAGATTTTCTATGGCTTTTTGGTTTTGGTATTAAAAAAATCTCTGTCAACAGGGAGAAACCTGGGTGTTGGGGACAATGAGGCCAGCAGACCGGCCAGGGAGAACAACAGGTCCTTCTTCCTTCCCCGCCAATGGACAGCAGGTAAGGGGCAAGTGCTCCAGGAGGATGGGCCTGCTGCTCATGCCCACAGGGCACCAGGCTGCTGTCCTGGGGGTGCTGGTAGCCACGTCCTCCGTTTCTCAGAGGACCAGCATTCACAGCTAGATCTAATCCAGGTCCGGCCCTTACCCAGCACTGCTGGGGAGGAAGCATGTGTCACAGTGAGTAGAGCAGGCAGGAGGAATGGAGACACCAGAGAGACAAGTGGCCCATGCTGATATTGAGGCTCCTTCTCTGCCTCCCTTTCAGTAGCAGAGACAGACGTTAGGCCAGGATTCTGCTCAACAGTCCACAAGCACCTCTCTGGCACTTAGGGAGACTTTCTCCTGAATTTCAGAGACAGAAGCTGCCCATTCTTGAGCATCTGCAGTGAGATGATGTGGAATCCCACAGCATTGACATATTGCTCAGCTGTGAGCTGCTAGGCCTGTTGGACATTTGTGTTCTAGCATTTTAATCCCTTGTCAGGAGATTTTGACCCTTTGCCATATTCTTAGAACTCCTGGGTCTTCCTAGAGCCTGACAAAGGATCAAGATCTCAGCACCATCCAGCAAACCCAGGTGCTTCCAGCCAGAGTCAACAGTCATTTGTTCATTCTGGATCAATGGCTTAAGATCATGCATCTCCCTGATCTCTCTGGTCCACAGAGGAAAAACACGTCACCCCACACTTGGCTTTTTGGATCTGCTGTCCAGTTGCTGAACTGGGACTCGCCTTCGAAACATGACGTCCGCACGTGTGGCTTACACGGGAGCTGCCTGTACCACAGTGCCTCTTAAAATAAGGTTTTCAACCTAAGAAGCCTGTTCTTCAGGCTGATCTGAGCCCTGGAAGGCCTAACAAACAGAAGAGTTTCCCAGGGTGAGAGTCTAGGAGATTTGGTGGGGACAGGCCTGCAGAGCATCACTGTGGTGGCCTAAGGGGTCTGGCAGGGACATAAGCTTGCAGAGGGAGAATGATAACTTACACTGCGCATCCCAAAGGGCTGATTTTACTTTCTCTACTACATGTCTCCAACAGAGAGGGCAGGCATGGGGACATTCTGATGGAGCTGAGAAAGTTTATCAGCTTCTTGGAAGTCATAAGCTATTACGCTTGAAAGGCCAAGAACAGAACCCACGGTCTCAACACCAGCTTGGGCCTGGATCTTCCCTCTCTGAGCCTCTGACTTGTCTCTGAAATGTGAATCCACCCCACCTTCCCGTGCTTTGTGACGCTTGGCTGCAAGGTGCATTGCGACCACTGCCTAAAGTGGCAGAGCTGTATGCTGATAGCCTTCCCAGGGGACACGGCAATAATGGCATTCTCCCCACCTATTAAGATTTATCATTTTGTTTAAGCAAAGACCAAAGGGTTAGCAAGGAGGAAAAATTAAAGGGGCCGGCCCCAGTGGCATAGTGGTTAAGTTCACACACTCTGCTTTGGTGACCTGGGGTTCGCAGGTTCAGATCCTGGGTGTGGACCTATGCACCGCTCATCAAGCCATGCTGTGGCAGGCGTCCCACAAACAAAGTGGAGGAAGATGGCCACAGATGTTAGCTCATGACACACACACACAAAAATTAAAGAGGCAATCCTCACCATGGTGAGAAGCAGGGAACAGGGCCCACGGAACCCAAAAAGTAACCTCATGGTAACAGAGGATCCAAATGGGGACCCCCCATAAAGGAAAAGCAGACCAGGCTCAGACTGCTGCCTGCTTTGCTGAGGAAGTGGTGGTGGGACCAATCTCAGTGTTCTCACTGGAACACATCAGTAGTGAAGTCACACTCCAACTTGGGAGTTCCTGGAGCAGATCAGCCTCCCATGGTCATCTTTTGCTGATCCCCAGGAACAAGGTCTGTAGGCTTCCTTTCAAACTCCACAGGCCTGCAGGCCCCATCTGGCCATTTGGTTTGCAGAATTTTCCTGCTTCTCCCCCATCCCCACCCTCACCCCGCTCCTACCTACCTGAGCCTTTCTTCCATGGCTGTCCTGGGGGTGGACCAGCTTTGTAGCCCACTTAGAAAAGACTGGACAAATTTGACTTTAGAGCTTTGAAGCCCCTCAATTTTCCTCCCTCTTTGGAGGTTCAATTAGAGTAATCCCTTTCCTGCCCTTCTCCTATCTAACCTAATCTCAAAGCTTGGAACTCTAAGGGCAACCCTTAAAATGTATTGCTTCAGAAACCTGAGAGGAGGCCAGTTACCCAACAGGCTATTCTAATTCATGGTTCTGAAGAACCTATTAAAAGTTTCCATATCTTCTGTTCTGCCTGGAAAAAAAGCAGACTTAAATGTCAGTTATCATTTAGAGTTATGAGTGAATTACATTTTTATTTACATTTAAAAGTCTCTCCTTCTCCCTGTGTTCTGGTCTGTGAATGGTTCACACTTGGACTTAGTGTAGGCTCCAACTGGGAAGAGGTGGGGGTGGTGAAAAACCTCATCACATAGAAAAGCATAACTCAAATCTCTCCAGGTTTCATAATTTTGCTCTTGCTTCCAAAAAGACAGTCATCTCTCATGGGGTGATATGGGCTTTATATCTCAACATTCTATTTGCTGCTTCTGGGTGTCAGGGGAAAATGCCAGCGTGTGGCACTGAAGAGGAAGACCGGTGGGAGCCGCAGGACAAGGCCTCCACTTCCCAGTGACACTGTTCCCAATTCCCAGGAGCCTCCTGGGATGAGCAGAGACTCCTTGGGACGTAGTTTGCAGCAGACGGGATGTGAGGAAAGCCTGCCTGCTCTGCCCTGGGATCCAGGATGGCACTGAGTTCTAAAAGCAAAGAGCACATGGTGAGGGGCCAGGCCGAGGCTCCCATGTGGCGCCATGGCAAGTGATGCCACCCTGAGTGAGGCCAGGCAGGGGAGGTGTACTGTCCTCTCAAGAGACGAGCAGTGATTCGGGGTAGAGGGACCAATTCCAGTGTAGCCAGGAAGGCTGAAGATCCTAACAGTGACTATTGATTTGGCATCAAAGACATGACATTGTCAAAGCCACGATGGCTGAGAGTGGTACCAACATGCTGCAGTTGGAGCAAGTGGGCGACCAACACTTGTTTGCAGGAGAGATGATGCTCTGTGAGTGGCTCAGCCGACAGCTCAGTTTCAGGGGAGGCCCTCTTTGCCTGGCTAGCTTCTCTTGGACAGTGTCTCCCACAAAACCTCCGAGGCTCTTACATAGCATATTTCTGTGTCCATTCCCTTGCTAGTCTGTTGTACCTGGAAGAAAAAAGCAGAGGGGGGTGACACCTTCACTCAGAATGGTTGCTTCCTTTCAATGCAGAGTAGAGAACAGAACTTATGTGTGGGAGATGCTGCTGCTGCTTTTCACGTATCTAGCACTGATGAACGAGCACAATAAAGACTGCCTGGAGCAAGAACATATCACTTGGGGCCATAAACCCCTAGCTTGGTGGGTCCTGAGGGTTCTCCACAACTATCTGCTGTGGAAGATTTAATAATGCCACAAGCCTCCTCTCCTCCTCCCTTCTGTCCTACAACATGGATGCATGAGGATCAGGAAGAGATACAGAGGTCAGCTTGGAATAGTCCCAGGCTGTCCAGCACTGGACTCTGGGATACAGGCTTTGGAGCCTGGCCACTGGAGCATGAGTCCGTGCCACCCTCGGTAGCCATGGAGCAGGCCTGGCACCCATTAAGGGCTATGTAAGTGTGTGCATTTATCCTCATTACTGTAATGGGATCTGATGCCATGAGACTCTAAGTAAGAGAGATTTGTAGTCAAAGGAAGCAATGAAAAAAATCACTTTTGGTATCTCATAACAAGTGTTAAAATAAATACAATTTAAAATCTAGTCAGGGCCGGCCCCGTGGCTTAGCGGTTAAGTGCGTGCTCTCCGCTGCCGGCGGCCCGGGTTCAGATCCCGGGTGCGCACCGAGGCACCACTCCTCCGGCCATGCTGAGGCCGCATCCCACATACAGCAACTAGAAGGATGTGCAGCTATGACAGACAACTATGTGCTGGGGCTTTGGGGGAAAAATAAATAAATAAAATATTTTAAAATCTAGTCAATTAACTTTGACATTCAGAAAAACTCAGTGAGGGAAATAATGAGACCTATAAAGGTTTCAGGAAAAATGTAAGCTGGAAAAACCACATTCTATTGTAATCTCTTCAGACAGAAGAGAAGTAATAAACTAAAACACTCACTGGAGATGCTCTTTAAAAGAACCGGCAATTACCCTCCACGCCCACCCTGCACCGTACGCTGAGATCCAGCACTTCTCACAGGGCCGCTGCCCCTGATGCCTGGGCCCCTACCACTCCTGGCCCTTTCTTACCACGCTGCCCATGTTCAGGGGTTATCAACAGTGAAGGTGAGTCCTTACCTGTACCTGCTTCAGCAGCCATAGACATCCCCCCATGCTACAGCGCACATGGTTGTGCCTGGCCAAATGGGGCAGAATTCTACAATTCTGGGTCTGGTAATCGGTGTTTAAACAGAGAGTTGACAGTGAGGGTCTGTCGGTAAAACAGCAACACACTGCTGACTTCTGAGCCTCAATCAGCAAACTGACCACAGTGGTGTTTCCCACCTCAACCGGCCTTGGCCTCACCTTGGGCGTATCCGAGCAGACACCCCCTTGTCTTACGCTTTAAACCTTAGAATTTAATCCAGAATTTTCTTGCTGTCAGATCCTTCTGAGTCCATTCTTGGCTGACCACTGACTCTGTGGCCTCAAGGGCAGGCTTGGCAATAATATTTTAGGGTTCAGTAGTGGCAGCTGATGAGCTATCCAGGAGAGTGAACTGCTTTTATCTCCTTCTCCTTCCGCAGAGTCAAAAGATATGTTAGTGAGAGAGCCAGGAGTCCAAGCTGAGGGCATCCCCACTGTACGGGCTTGGCATGGGCAGGAAGATATCCAAGGGAACCTGGTTAGCCCAGAAGCACCCTCTCAGGGTGGATATCGCTGGGAGCTGCCTGGGGCAGCCAAGGCCGGAAGGCAACCCAAAGAGGACACGTACTTTTCTCTGTCGGCCTTGTAGGTGTGGGCTATCTCTGGCACCAGAGGGTCGTCAGGGTTGGGGTCGCAGAGCAGGGAACAGATGGATAAGAGAACTGGGAAGAAAAGTAAAAGGGGTCAGCTCAGCCATGAGGCTCAGGTTGCCCCAGGCCCAATAAGCCCCCAACTCAAGCTCTCTATTGACGGAGCAATTGTCTTCCCCTCAATATCCCCTCAAAATTATTCTGCTTGACACCCCGATACTCGTGAAAGTATTTGCTTTGCCATCGATTATCTGAATGGCCATTTTATCCTGGTGCAGTCCAGTTTTAGATGCTCTAGGGCACACCCTCCTGCGGGGCCAGCCCTTGCTCACTGCTCTGCTGAATGAAGCGCTGCTGTCTTCAGCTCCAAGCCCACGCTTTTGCTGTCTGGTCCCAGGGGCCCTGTTTACTAATAAAGAAATGGGAACTGGAGCATTCAGGTAACTTGTCCAAGGACACAGACTTGGAACACCCAGCAAATGGGTAAAAACAAGTTTCTGAACCAGGTCTGTGATTGCCAAGCAAATGCGCATTGTCCTGTCCTGAGCTCTCCCAGCACACTCTCGGTGCCTGCTCCAGACCCGAGGACCCTCACCCCACTAGGGTCATGGTGAGGAGCGGAGGGAGCTGTGCTGCCAAGATTCTTAGGGTCCCAGACGGAAATGTACTGTTATTCCCGGCTTTGCTCTGGATCCACCGTATGACCCCAAACAAGCGTCATCCTCACTTCAGTGAGGCCATCCAAGTCCTGACCACAGTCTCCCACAGGTAAGCTACAGGTGAGAGGGGCAGTTCGCCTTTTTCAAGATATTCTACTTGCCTGCTGTTCTGTGCTCAGAGACCATGTCATGGGAGGGCTGGCGGGCTCCATCTGTCCCCTCCTTCCTTCCACACTCCAGGGCCTACTCCCTGCCACTTTGATTTCCTTGCCCTCCTTCAGGCTCAAGGAGTGTCCTGACCCCCACAGCCAAAGGCACATGAAGCTGCTAGATTGTAATTGGCCCTTCCTCCTAGTACTTCTCCTGTGGCAGTGGGGTGAGGTTTCAGCTCAAAGAGGAGCAGGCTCCTGGGTATGGAGTTATCTCGCAGGACATCGGGCTGTCCCTCAAACACCTGAATTTTGGAGCTTGCTCTGCCACCACAGGGATGTGCACCACCATGGGGGGGTGGGGATGGGCGGCTTTTCCTCTGGATGCAGAGTCTTCAAAAGCCTGCTCCCACCAGCTGCCCCTCTGCCGAAGTTCCACTGCCTGCATTGCCTCACACTTCTCTCTTCTTATTTTCTTGGGCTCTGGGACTCTGTTTCTCTTGGTTCGTTTTTTCACCATCCCACCCAATCTACTGACAGGACACTCACACCATCTATATTTGGGTAGCAGTGCACACACAGCCACGTTCAGCCCATCTTAGTTCAGAAGGAATATCTGCATAAATAAAACCCAGTTTAGACTGGTTTCTTCAGCCTCATCCAGAGACCAGCGCTCAACACACTGCTCTGGGGAGGGAGGATTTCTCCATGGGGACAGACCCTGTATCTCCTTCCTTCAGCGCTGAATCACAATCCATGTTGGATGAATGAATAAATGAGGGAACAGAGAAGGTAATGTAACATTTGCCTTTCTTGTTTCTAGATGAAAAGTGTAAATAGGATCAATATTTTCTTCTTGTACCCATGCAACAGTCTGGCTGGAGCACTGATCCATGGGGAAGAACATCACCAGGATTCCTCCCCTACGGGCTGTGACCATGGTCTGTGGGAAGCTGCCTGCTCTCTCTGAGCCTCCATTTCCTCCCAGGAGTGTGGGGTAGGAACGCTGCTGTGTGAGCGGCAGGCATGAGGCAGAGCACGTGAAGCATGTCAGAGCCTGGCACAGGTGGCTACCTTTTGACACTGTCAGTGCTGGAGACCACTGGGACCGCAGGATGTCGAGGCAGATGCTACCATTGCTGTTGATGTTGGGGTGATAAATTTTGGTCGTGAAAGCAACCTGCAGAGACGAGGGACCTTAAGTCAGACAGACCACAGGGATGTCCTAGACACTGCCCATCTGGATTATGAACCAAGGAAGGCAGAAGTACCCAGCCCTGCACAGGCCTAGGTGAGCTGGCTCCCCACCCCGAACCCTAACAGGATAGAGGAGGGGGCACTCCAGGAGAAGTCCTCAGACCCATTCCCTGCTGGGTTCTCATTGTGAGCATGGGCGACTGACACCATCCCTCCCAAAGTAGCACGCTCTGAGGAGTAATAAGAAGGGCGGCGGCAAGGACTCAAAAGTCTTCTTGAATAATGGAGTTCTTGGGCTGGATGGTGGATGCGTGGGCATCCATTATATTATTTACAATATTTTGTATGCCTAAGTTGGTTTATAATAAAACTTTTTTTTTTTTTTTTTAAAGAAAAGAACTTACTTTAGAATATGGGGAGAGGAAGACTGTGTCCACGTGAGATTTATCATCTATTGCCAAATGATTTGTCCCAGGAAGGGTCAAACTTCCAAAGCATCTCAGACAGTAAGTATCTGTCTTATTCTTCAATATCTCCTATAAAGAAGCTCATGCAATCTTGCCAGATTCCCTCTATAGAGTCAGAAAATTCCTGCCAAAACATCAGTCTACTTTATCTTGTGCTCCTGTGGAAGGAGATTTTAAAAGAGAGAAACACTTTCTTCTATTGTAGAGCAATACTCTCACCTTTCAGCTCACATCCCTCCTTGTTAAAGCGATCCCAACTCTCAGTGCTTACTTCTTGTCTTCTAATAATAGCCACTGTTTTTGCTTTGCCCTTGGGCAATTAGGGATCCTGAAAATGCCCAATAGATGTACACGATATACGTCCTATCTGTTTATTTTAAGAAAGGTCCTCAGCTTCTCACATGCTAATGCAGGAGATAAGCTGGAAAATTACCACTTTATAAGACAGTCTGCATCTTTCAACAGGGAAAGGGGAGGGATGGGTGGATTAGTGACCATGGAGCCTGCTTTTTCAACCAAACCCCCTAGAACAGCAGCAACACTCAAATCTGGCATATTCTAGCATCTGTCCCTCCCTGTCCAGCACACCCCACTCTCCTCTGCTAAAAGCTGGTAAGGTCTCCAGGATCCTGACCACATTTAACCGTGATTTAAAACACTGAGGCATGGGGTGGCGTCTGGTGGCAATGCCTGGGCAGAGCTATAGCTGGGAGCCCAGAGGGGCTTCTTCACACAGGCTCAGATACAATGTGCACACAGGGCTGAGGGTCTGACTCCAACTGAACCATCGAAGCCAACCTCAGGGTAGTGAGACACATCACGAACTGAGATATGGGGCCCTGACACGTCTTGCCAAAATGCACAACCTTAGTCCAACCCTGAGAAAACATCACACAAACCCCAAATGAGGGACATTTGACAACATAATTGGTCAATATTCCTCAAAAGCACCAAGGTCATAAAAGACTGGGGAAACTGAGGCACCATTACAGACTGTGGAGATGAAGACAACAAGACAACAAATGCTGTGCAGGGTCCTGGAACATTAGTGGAAACTGGTAAAATTTGAATAAGGTGGTCAGTTTGGTTCAGAGCACTGTGGCCCACACTGACTTCCTGGCTTTGATAAGTATATTACAGTAACGTAAGACGTTGACTTCAGGGAAAGCTGGACAAGGGATATATGGAAACTCTGTACTACTTTTGCAGCTTTTCTCAAAGTCTAAAATTAACTCAAAATAAAAAGTTTTTAAAAAGTAGGCTAACACACCTGGGTTCAAGTCTCACCCTCCTCTATGAGCTGTGCCATTTCCAGGAAATGATGTGCCCCCTCAAAGCCTCAGTTTCCTCGTTCACAACCAGAACTGATATTTTTATTTTAAAAATGACAATAAAAATATATATTGGTGTATGCAGAAAAAACATGGAGGAATGTATACCGGGCTGTTTGCCGTGGTCTTCTCTGTGGGTAGGTTTATAGGAGACCGATTTCCATCTGCACATTAGTTAGTTCTCCAATGTTCTAATTTAAAAATAATCAATACTTACCAGTTTTGCAATCAGAAAAATAAAAAATGTTAAAAATGAGGTGAGTCACACATACAGTGCTGAATGACTACACCTGACTTGCAGCCTGTCCTGTCGGCTCCACCTTTGAACACCCCAGAATCTGCCTCTTTTCCTCCATGCCACCTGCCCTGCCTGCACAACCCCAGCCTCCACCCCATTTAGCCTCTACTCCTCACTGCAGCAGAGCAGTCCACCCCACACAACTCCTCAGGCCACCCCTCTGGCCTCCTCCCCACCACCGCACACCGGCTTGTGATCGCCCCACCCCACCGCCCGGCTCCCGTTGCCACCCACTCTCATTGTCCTGTCCCACCTCCCCCTCTGTGCTTCTCCTTGGCACTGGCCAGCTCTCTACCAAACCACTCCCTCACAGGTCCGTGAGCCTCCCGAGGGCAGGACTCCTCTGGGCAGGGCCATGTGGTGCCTGAGTGAGGCAGGGTGAAGTAGTTCCCCTCAGGCTTCTCTCTCCTGTTGGTGGCACTGTCCTCTCTCAAGGCCCCACTGATGGGATGGGATGTGTGTGAAGGCAAAGGAAGGCCCACTACTCTTGTAACTTGATTACGGAGACTGAGGGTGTGGGAAGGGAGGTGATGTGCTGGGGTCCTAGACCAGGGTGTCTCCATCTGCTAACATTCAGGGCCATCCTGTGCACTGTAAGGTGTTGAGCAGCAGTGTGGCTTCCACCCACTAGGAACTAGTAGCAATCCCCTCCCCACCTCCCACCCCAGGTTTTAACAACTCAAAATATCCCAGGACATTGCCCAATGTCGCTGGAGCAGGGGCTGAGATCCCCTGTCCCAGCCTGAAAAGGACTTCAAAGAAGGGAACTGAGCCCAAGACCTGGCCAGACTCAGCCACAACCACGAGGAGCACTATTGAAACCATGGCTACCTTAGGGAGGCCCTTGCCACAGCAGGGATTGATTCTGAAAGTCCAGAGTTTAAAGTCCTGAGAGGCTGTAACCATGAAGGTGGGAGAAGCCCCATGAGCAGCAGTGACTTGAAAAGGCCCCTCCTTACACACTGTCCCCGTCCTCACCTTTGGGGGCTTGAAAGGGTAATCTGTAGGAAAGTGGATGGTCAGGAAGAAAACGCCTCCTTGGTAAGGACTGTCATTCTGGAAGGACAGGACACAGAAGGCAGATTAGTGCACACACAAAAGTGTAAAGTGCAGGAGCAAAGCCAGAGTGGTGCATGCAGCAGCAACTACCTACCGGGCCCATGATGGTGGCCTGCCAGTGAAACACTGCAAAACAAGAGAGATGGGAACGTGAGACACTTCCCAACAAACACGTCTACTCCACCAAAAGGGAGCTGCTCAGTTTAGAGGGTGTCATCCACCTAAGACTACCCTCAACTCTGGCCGCAATGGGGCTGCCCTGCATCTGTGTCCTCTTCCACACAGCCTCAAGGCAGTGCCCTGTGCTCTGGGGACCCGGGGACAGGGCCTAGACGAGCCCCTCCGTTCCTCCCTTCCAGGTCCTCACCTTTTGGTGGTCAGGCTGTGCTCCCTCACTAGTGGGCCAGAGCCTTCTCTTGCTGCACATCATGCCTGGTACCCTCCCCGGCATCTCAGGCTACATTTACCACTCTACTCTTCCCTACAAAAGCTCCTGCACTCTCAGCAAGGCTGGCCCAGTCATTGGAGGGCCAGTGACACACCTCCAAGGCTTCCAGGGCAATTTACTCTAGTTTCTGTGGAAAGTGCCTGCCCACCCACCCGAGTGGCTACTGAGACCATCTGAAGGGTCTGTTGTTCTCTAGGGAATTTTGTCTTATGCTCCATCATGGGTGTGGAATTAGCCCAAGGTTTCAGACCTGGTCCTGTCCTGGGTTTCCTGCCACCTGTTCAAATACCCACAGACTCTACCCCCAACAGCAGGACAGGAAATTGCCGAGGCGTGGGGGAGGCGAGTGCGGGGACTAAAGGCGAGGTTCTCCAAACCCCTAGAGGTGTCTAAAGGCAGTCAAGGCAGCACATGACCTTTTGCAATATTTCAAAGAAATGTTACTGAGGATAACACCTTCACCTGCGATAAGGCTGCCTGAGTTGATGGAAGTGTCACTTCTTTTGCTTTTGATGTTTTTCTTCCAACTCATGCTAATCATTAGCTGTGGCTCGCAGGTAGATCTACCTTTGCTTCATAATAATATGGAATGGAATTCCTTATTAAATAAGAGTTTTTGATAATGAACATATTAGAGAATAGGAGCCCATGGGGAGGGGTAGCTAATAAAAGGGGCTCCTTCTGGTGAACAGTTTGGGACCCTCTGGTCTGATTCACTTGAACCCCTGAGGGCTGCTGAGGGCTAAGCAGGGTTTGGGGGCACAGGCAGAAGAAAAGGCCGTAAAAGAGAGAGGAAGAGGAAGGAAATTGCAGAGGGATGCTAGAAAGGAGCTATTTACCCACAGGGCAGGCACGGAATGGCCCCAAAAGGTTAGCTAGTGTCCAAGGCTGTACAAACCCCATACACCGAGGTACTGAGTGTGAGGGCAGCCTTGATGCTAACCTTTCCAAGAATGACAGCTGCCTCCCAGGACAGGGCCACGGTGAAGGGAGGGTGTGCGTGGTGCAGAGCAAGCATAGAGGGCACCTTTAGAAAGCTATGGTTGAATCAGAACCAATTCCATCCTACCAGTGACCCTACTGACATGATCTTAAGTGAGAGGTAAGAAGGGAACACATGCTATGGAGACCTGGCATGCTTGGAAGGACAACACAGATCGGGTGACAAGCAGGGCCAGGAAACAGTGGAGCTAGAGCTACCCTTGCTCATTCAACTGTCACATAACACCTTCGGAACCTCCTTTCTCAGCGGCTCTGCCCGGCCACCCTCAGCTGCTCTAAGCCTCAGCCCGCAGGATGTATAGGCACACATACAGGTGACACCACCTCCTCTGTTCTTCCAGCTTCGTGAAATTTTTCTTTCTTTCTTTATTGTAGTAAAATATGTAACACAATGGGGAGCTAGCATTTAAGGGTATAGAGTTTCAGTTTTACAAGATGAAAAGAGTTATGGGCATGGATGGTGGTGACGGCTGCACAACAAGATGAATGTGTTTAAAACACTGAACTGGACATTTAAAAATGGTTAAGATGGTAAACTCCACATTATGTGTATTTTTTTTGGTGAGGAAGATCAGCCCTGAGCTAACATCCATGCCAATCGTTCTCTTTTTGCTGAGGAAGACTGGCCCTGGGCTAACATCCGTGCCTATCTTCCTCCACTTTATGTGGGATGCTACCACAGCACGGCCTGACAAGTGGTGCATCGGTGCGCACCTGGGATCCGAACCCGGGCCACCAGGAGCGGAGCGCACGCACTTAACCGCTACACCATGGGGCTGGCCCCCACGTTATGTGTATTGTATTTTTTAATTTTTAAATTTTTTTGTGAGGAAGATTAGCCCCGAGCTAACATCCATTGCCAATCCTCCTCTTTTTGCTGAGCAAGATAGGCCCTGGGCTAACATCCGTGCCCATCTTCCTCTACTTTATAAGGGACACCTGCCACAGCATGGCTTGACAAGTGGTGCATGGGTCCACACCCAGGATCTGAACCTGCGAACCCTCAGGCTGCCGAAGTGCAGCGTGTGAACTTAACTGCTATGCCACCAGGCCGGGCCCCTGTTATGTGTATTTTAACACAATAAAAAAAGTGAAAAACAATGTAACATAAAATATGTCACTTTAGCCATTTTTAACTATATAATTCAAGGGCATTAAGTGCATTTGCACTGTTGTGCAACCACCACCATTATCCATTTCTAAAACTTTTTCTTCACTCCAAACAGGAATACTGTACCATGAAATAATTCCCCATTACTACCTCCCCTCAGCTTCTATGAGCCTCTACTCTGCTTTCTGTCTCTACGAATTTGCCTACTCTAGATATTTCTTATAAACGGAATCATACAATATTTGTCCTTTTGTTTCTGGTTTATTTTACTTAGCATCATGTTCTCAAGGTTCATCCATGTTGTGGCTTATGTCAGAACTTCATTTCTTTTTATGGCTAAAGAATATGCTACTGGATGTATATACCACACTTTGCTTATTCATTCATCTGTTGACGGGCACTTGGGCACCTTTGGGCGATTGTGAATAATGGTGCAATGAACATTGGTGTACAAGTTCTGTTTGAGTCCCTGTTTTTAATTCTGTGGTGTCCTCAGAGGGCACCACCCCTCTTTGACACACAGTCTCTCCCTTCCCATCTACTTTTCCCACAGCTGCAGCTACTGCAGCCTCCAGTAAAGAATGAGTGTCCCAGCGCCTAAGAAGCCCAGAGAGTGGAGGTCAGGTGGGGAGCAGAGTATGGATTTGGGGAACTCAAGGGCTGGGCAGCTTGGCCTCTGGCTGGTCAACTTTAGAGGGCAGCAGAGGGCTAGCCAGTGCTGCTTCTTCAGTCTCCCTTGGGGAAGCAAGTGGGAGAAAAGAACAGTACTGTCCTTCCCCTGGGCAGAGGCAAGAAGCAAGCCTGCTGCCCCTCACCAACCCTCCAGCTCTGCCTCCAAGTACAGCAGCAGGTCCTCCATGACTAGCTTCATGACCATTTCTACAGCAACACCCAAGTTTTAGTTGGTCAGAGGCACTTTCCAGAAGCCAGTGGGCCTCAGGACAAGACGGCTTTCTTGTGCCCCAGTGGAGGGAGGTGGTGATTTCTCGCAGCATCTTTTTTTTAACTGTGGTAACATTCATTTAGAACATTATATAAATCTCAGGTGTACATTATTATACTTCTATTTCTCTGGCAGCATCTTGACCAGGCAGGCAATGGACTCAATGCTTCTAATGAGAAAGCACTTCATGAGCAAATGAAGGGAAAACAATGATAAACCTTAAAAAACTGCTGGGCTGATAAATCTGATTGCAAAGCTCCTGTGATTAGGAGCGCTGAAAGCTACTTACAATCATCTCCCACAGGTCCTGCGGAGCACTGGGCAGGAGGATCCCTCTGCAAGTCGGTTAATTCCTAGAACATGAAAGACAGTGGGCTCAGAGTTGGTGTGTGCCTTTGGGATGCTGCTCTACCCCAAACCTCTGGGCCAGAAGTGCATTCTCCCGGTGGGAGGGGCTCCTAGGCTTCAGGAGGGGGTTGGTCTGGCTAATGAAAACGAGTGACCTGAGGGTCTGCTCATGGCTTTGAAGGTACCTGAGAAGTAGGTATTACCATTTCCATTTTGTAAGTCAGGAAATTGGAATGTAAAGAGTTAAGAGTTAAGTTACTTGCTCAAGGTCACAGAGCTGGAAGAGGGCAGGGCAAGGAGTCTCACGTGTGTTTGCCTTACGCTCAAGCCTAGCCTCTCCCCCACTCAGGTGGAGAAGGGCTCTGGGCTCCTGAGTTAATGCATGGAAGCTCTTAGCCCAGAGGAAGTGCTCAATCAAGGGCAGGGCTCCTGTATTTCAATCAGTCTACTTCCCCTACTGTCCTACCCACCACCGGGTGTGTGGCAAGTCCTAGTGCTCCAAGCCGGAGACAAGGACATGCGAGTCAGTCTAGCAGTGCTACTCGATGTACCAACAGGGGAACAGGAAATTCACCATAACTAGATTCTCTTAATGGGATACCAACTCTGGCCACAATCCCCAAAAGGTATCCTGGCCCAGCATGAGCCTCAAGGCCCAAGTCTTTGGGCAGTGACTCTCAAACTTGAGCTTGAGTGTTTCCTAATATTCCCCATCCTCCCCAGGTTCCACATCTGGGTAAACTTCTTGGGGTTTCCAGAGAGGTTCTGAAGGGAAGGAAGGAGGCACAAGTAATGGTCCATCAGGTGGCAGCAAAACTCCTCAAGGGATGGCAAACCCCGGGGTCTGGGGTACATGCACGAAGTTCAGCCCTGGCTGATGATATTCCACCTGACCTGAACTAAGCATGAAACAGCTCATCCACAGAGTTCCTCCTGATCTCACCTTATGTCCCGGCATGCTGATCATTCTAGTAACTCCACCCCTCTGGCCATCCTGTACCCATCCCATTTCCCCTCAAATATAATTGGCCATGGTGGTCGTATTTACACCACAGAAACCAGCAAACACTACAAATCAAGGCCATGTTTTCTCCCAGAAGGTTAAACAGCACTGGTCAGTTCTCAGTATCTGATGTATCTAAATGGGTTGCACTTGGTAAGCACCCTGTAAGCAGCATTGCTAGTTGTCACAGTAGAAATGAACTTGGGGAACAACTAAGGTAATGCAAGGGGACCAGAGGACACACTCAGAAATGCAGTATGGCTACAGAAACCTGCGCAGAACAGTGCTGTCCTGCTCACCTCTGTGCTGTGTCCTCGGCACCTCCACCACCACTCTGTAGGGGACTGTTTACACCCTCTGCGATGCTGCCTGAATGAATGAGCTCTTTGATAGAAGGACTGTTAAGGCAAATCCTGGAAACACCATATGAACAGTCGGGGGCAGGAAAAGCTGGCAGTACAGGCCAATTCCCCCCAGCTCGCCAGGTTTCTCTATACCTCCACATGTTTGCATGGGCTGTTCCCTGTCCCTCTTTAGGGGTGTGGTAAATGGTTACTAAGACTTAATGATTCCTCAAAGACCAGAAGGGGGGGGTCTCTGTTGATAGATTCCAACCAGCACCAAAGGGTTTCTAATGCTAACTGGCATTTGAAGGAAGAAGCATGATTTGAAAGAAACTAGTCCACTCCTATATTGCATTCCTGTGCTTCCTAATAGGGCCTAGAAGACCTGAGTCCCAGCTCTGTCATTGGGAGAATCGCTTTGACCTCTTTGGGTCTCAGTATAATTATCTGTTAAGTTGTAATGATAACAATTGCCTGCCAATTGGCCAGCACTACTGTAAGGCTATAAATTTTGTAATGTGTATAATGTATACAAGTGCACCCAGTAAAAAATCAAGGAGACAGTGCATAGAAGATGCTTTCATTAGTATCATAAAAAGAGGGATGAGGAATGGGTGGAAGATGTCTAGTCCTGGAAGAACACTGAAGAACCTCCTAACACTGTTCACCCCTAGGGAGAGGAGCTGGATGGCTGGGGACGTGGAAGGGAGAATTTTCCTGTAGACTCTTCTGTACTTTTTGAATTTTGAACCATGGCTATTTATTACCTATCCAATAACTATATAAAATATTTTATTAATTGTAAAGGACTATGCACGTTAAAATAATTATTTTCCCTCAAAAAAGGAAAGAAAGGAAAGTCTAGTGTGTTACAGAGGAGAGTAGCTAAGCAAACCAGCAGACAAGCTTGCTCTGTTACTGCATTTCATCAAATGCAAGATGGCATCTGCTGTCAGTCACGACTTTATTTTATGTACAACTAAGGAAGAAAACACACTGGCAATTCAACTAAGACCGAATGCTTTCTTTCACTTAAAACTTCCAATTTTATTTTAAAATTATTTTTATTGAAAGAATTCTTTTAAGCTTACTTGGGCATAGGTTTTTTTTTTTTTTTTTTTTTTAATCAACTATCACTCATACACACACACAAGAAAGGAAAAACAAGTGAAATAAATAAATTGGTTCTTCCCACTTAGAGTCTAATGTCAACCCTGGGCCATGGATGTTCTCACAACCATCCTCTGTGCTTTCCAAGCAATGGTAATGTGGCGATTCTTAAAGAGGCCTCCACTATTGTTTCTGGAGTTTTCTTCCGAGCCATTGATACCCATTCTGCAAAGGTCCATGATACACAATCTCTTTGCACAAACCTCAGCAAGTAAAGGTGACCCAGCCTCACTGACTTGAGGGTCAATGGTACCTTCCTTTCTGGGGTTTATGGAGCATTGGTTGGCTTGGCAGGGAAATAGAGGGAATTGCAATCTTTCCTCCAATAATAAATATTTATTCCATGAATATAAAATTGATTCCCCACTGTTTTGTTTCTGTGCCTGTGTTCACAAAAGCTTTTCTTTTCAATCCTAAATCACAGTATTTTTTTTGAAGACATTTTTAAAGCAATTAAAGCCAACACACCAACAATTCACTTATCTCAGTATGCACTACCATGATCTGGCTCATGCATACAGACGGTGACAACTAAGTCACAACTGCTGGCTGGCTGACAGTGATTTTAAGAAGCATCCCAATTTCAGAGATGTGAAAAAATGTTCATCTTAGAGCAGATAAAATACGGTATTATCTATACTTTCCTGATTTTCCAAGTTCTTTCTATAGAACAATTATCATTTATAACAAGAAAAAGTAAACTTTTTTTGAAAAGCTAAATCAAGCATTATGCAATCATTGAAAATTATAGTTTCTAAAGACTACAGAGTAACAGGAGAAAATGTCATGATACAACCTTAAGGAAAAAAGAGAAGAAAAAGGCAAAATGTAAAATTTGATGTACCATGTGACTACGACAATTGGAAACACACGCACAGCAAAAAGACTGGAATGAAATCTATCAAAATGTTAACCACAACTACCTCACAGGGCTATAGACGACTTTTTAAAAAATTACATTTTGGGACATTTTCCAAATTTTCTCTATAGAACATGCATTGCTTTAGAAAGCAAAAAATAATTATCATTAATAGTATAAACATAAATGTAATGCTGCCACATAAATCCCTGTCCCTATTGAAGACATTTAGAAACATTACATTGACACATAGTCAGATTTTTTAAATGAGTACTCTTGTTTAATTGAGGGAAATATTTTATCAATAAAGCGAAAGTTCATCTACAAATATTCAACTCTTTGGAAACAGTTTATAAAAAAGGGATGAAGTTGGCTGGCAAGGGCTGTGGGTTGGGAGCTAAGGGGGCAGCTAGTGCAAGGCCACTCTCCTGACTCAGGCCTTAGACTGCTGGCACCACCCCCTTCCTCCTTCCTGCAGAGCTCCTGTTCAGTTCTGGTCTCTTAGGAGACGATGACTCACCCTCAGCTCCAGGTCTAGCAGTAACCAGACATTCTAAAAGCAGTCTTGGCACTCACTGGTTCAAGAATGAGCATGTAACTTAATTCATAACAAGTAGATAAAGGAAAAAAAAAAGATTTTCTTGGCTCTCAGAGAACTTCTGGAAGCCAGCGTCTCTCTTCTTCTTAGGGGATGCCCAGTGGGCTATGGGGCCCAGAGCTGCTCAGTCCAGAGAATCTCATGGAAACAGAGCAGGAGCCCCAAAGTCACTCCCAAAGTCCTGTGGACCTCCAATTCTGTAGCCAGGGCAGCTGGGCCTCTGTCACTTGCAGCCAAGGCTTCCTAACTTGTCCCAGTGTTGCCTTCTCACCACCGTGCACTGGACACATTTTTCAAGACATTTCCTACCATTGCATTGTTTCTTCCAGGACTTGCTACATAACTTTCAGAGTCCTCATGCAAAATGAAAATACAGGGTCTCTTCTTCAATAATTATTGAATTTCAAGATGGTGACTGCAGAGCACTAACCCAGGGACAGGGCTCTTCACAGCGAAGGGCCCTGTGAGACAATATAGGTCACATACCCAGGAAGCCAGCTCTGGTTTCCTCCTTTATTGATTCCTGTCAAGGCAAGTTCTCCCTAGCCTTCTGACTTCAATTACCTTATATCTATGGCTGCCATCTCAGCCTCAAGGTCCTAACTTGTTTCTCCTAGTTCTCCCTTTTATAAATATGATCAGGCTACGTGTTCAAACATCTAGGTTCAAACCTACACTCCTTATCTCCCCCACCCTGCTCCCTGTCCTCAAAACTTCTGATTCCTCATCTTAGGCAATGACACCACCATCTACCCAGTTATCCATCTTGTGGATGGATACACCACATACTCTTCTTCAAGTCCTGTCAATTCTACCTCTGCCATGTCACTCAAGTACTGCCGTTGCCTTGGTATCCATTCCACAGTCATTAATCTGGGCAAAGCCTTTGCTGGACTTTCACAATAACCTCTACTCTCCCTCTGCACCAGTCTCTGGCCCACTCCAGGCCACATCACCGCCAGAAGGATCTTGTTATAACACAGATCTGAGCATGTGATTCACCGGGTTCAAAGTCCTAGGATGACAGATGACCCCTTTAGAGAATAATTTGCCAAAAAAATTCCTTTTTGGAGAGCTAATTATAAAAAATGAGTCACACCCTTAGAGATCCTGTAATTCCATCTCTGGTAATCAAATCTAAGCCTACTGTGCAATAATGCTCATCACAGCACTCTTATGAAGAATTTAGAATATCAATGGCAGTTAACTCATATTTAGTGCTTGATATATACCAAGCATGTGTTAAACATGTATCATCTCATTTAAGTCTTAAAACAACTCTATATAGGACACAGAGGCTGGGAACGATTAAGTGCCTTGCCTGTGGTCCTACCACAGGTGACCTCATTCTCTACCCCAGGTCCCTCAACACCCATGTCCATGTGTTTACTCGCTACAGGTAATGATTAAGTTACTGGTCACTTTCTTACAGAAAGTTAGTGTTAAAAATTATGACTATGAATACTGTTTCACAACATGGAAAATGCTCACGTTTAAGGCTATGTGAAAAAAGTGGGATACAAAATACAGTATGATTATTTTCTTTAAAGTATAAGAAAAAGACTGGTAGTAGATATGCTAGGATGTCAACAAATGGTAAGGTGGTAGAATTGGGAATATGTTTTCTTTCTTCTACTACTGTGCATTTTCCAAATTCTAGTTAATATCATGGGAATTAATAAAAGAAATCATAACTAAATCACAGTTGCGAAGCCCTGTATGGGGAGCTCTCCCACCACATCATACACCAAACAGGAAGAGACCTGCGTGCATCTTGGACAGGAAGTAAAACTACTTTACTACTGAAGGAAGATTTCTCTCTCAACCTAGCAACAGCCCAGCCAATGAGAAATGACAAGCTCAGCCAATGAGAAGCCACTGCTTCCCTGAAATGTTACCTTCCCCCAATGCACTTTCACTTAGAACAGCACCCTCCCCCATCTCTTTCTCTCTATAAAAGCAGCAACCCTCTTTTAAAAAAGTTTTCCGGATTTGCCTATGGTTTGCCATAGCATGTACATTCTGAATTGCATTTCTTTTGGGTATTCTGGAATAAATTCGTTTTGAGGATAAAATAACAGGAATTTGCTTTTTAGTTTGACAATATATTAATCGCCTATAACGACTCCCAGTTACCTACAAGATAAAAAAACAGTTATCCCAGCACTGGCCCTAAGACCCAGTCCAGGCCCATTAACCCACTCCCAGCCCCTGCTTCAGCATCCTGCTCCGGTCATTTTCATTGGGCCCCAAGCCAAGCCACGCGGTCTTCCTGTGGCCGAGAACGCCCTTGTCCCTTTTCTCCAGTTGCAGAGTTCCAACTCATTCCTTAGGACCCAGCTCCAACCACGACTCCCCCGCCCAGCCCTCCCGACACTTTTACAAGGGCGAGCCCTCATTCCTCAGACAACCGGCGCCTTCTCGTGGCCCGGGACAGGCAACGACAGAGCCCTGAGTCTAAACATCGCAGCAGGCACCACCGTCAACTCGCCCTACCGCCCCGCCTAGCCCACCAGCCAACCTGCCAGCCTGACGCAATCCCCACGTGACTCCGGCCACGCCCCTCCAACCCCGCCCCACCGCCCCACGTGACGCTGGCCCCGCCTCGCGCGCCGCGCCGTGCCCTTTTAAGGCCGCGCCGGCGGCGGTTCCGCCTCCCCCCCCCACCCCCGGCAGGGGTCGCCGTGGTCTGCTCACCTCAGCCGCTGTTCACTTGGGGGCCACGGCGCCCCCGCCCGCGAATTGAGGCTTCAGACCCCGACGCTTCGGACTCGCAAGAAGCCCTAGCGGGGGAGGGCCCCTTACCTTCTGGATCCGCTTCAGCGCCATCCTACCCCAGCTGCTGGAGACGGGGGCGGCTCGGCCCCGGGCTGCCAGAGGCTGCCCGCTGCCGGCTCGGCCTCGGCGCAGCGCTGCAAGCCGGGAACGGCCGCCTGCGCGTGCGCGCCGCGGGGCACTGTGGGGCCGGCGTCCTGCGGTTGGCGCGTCCCGGAGCGGGCGAGCGGAGTGGGCCTGGCGAGCGGGAGCGGCCGCGTCGTCTGTCGCTTGCTGTGTGGCGCCCGCTGCGGCCCAGCCCCCGGGTCAGCGAGGGTCTGGGGAGGCCGGCGGAGAGAGGGGCGCTCGTTGGTTTAACAGTGACTCGCCGAGCACCTGGGAGGGGCCGGCGGCCGTGCTCCCTGTCCTTGCCTCCTGGGCTTCCCTCCCAGGCTGTCGCGTACTCCTGAAAATAGTGGTTCTCAGCTCTGCTTTGAACTTAAGTCTGTAAGTATTCATACCCTTTTACGTGTTACGTGTCAAATATGTCACAGCTCTTTCCGTAGAAATACACATAACAAAGTTTTAAATGCAGTGGGCTTGGAGGTGTGCGTTTTCAGTAATGCTTCGGGTGATTTTATGGCGCTGCCTAGGCTGAGAACCACGGCCTTACACTGCACATCCAAACTTAATTCTCTGTCTCCTTCCCGTTTTCCCAAGACCTGGCAGGTATCTAGGTTAGAGTTTTTCAAACTGGGGATTAGGAACAATTAGTGTGTCACGAAATCAGTTTAACGGGTTGCAGCCAACATTTAAAAACTGGAATAATACAGAATACAAAATATTAGTGCATCTCACATAGTAAAGGTGAGAAGTGTGCAAGTTCCGTTGTGTGTATGTGTGTAGATGATAACACGCATCCTCCAAAATCATGCATTTTTGGGAGTGAAAGGGGAGTGCAGTATAATTACTCTAGGCCCAAAGGTGTAATCTGGGGTTGTCTCTGGCCAACATATGGTCACCTGTGTGTGTGTACTCAGTCAGAATATAAAATGTATTATAGACGTTTCCATGGTCCCTAGCCGTGTCCCTTGCCCAAAACTCGACAAGGATGCCCCACGGCCTACAAGGATTACACCCTGTCGCATAAGGCTCTTCAAAATCCAGTATGGTCCAGCTGGCTTACTATGAAGGGTTTCCATCATGCTCTCATTACGTTCCTTTACTCGTGGCTGTCCTCTGTCCGGAAAGCTCCCTCTTTCCTTCCCCCAAAGCAGAGCCATCTCTCACCTTGCAAGGCGAGCTCAAGCATCACCCCCCTGAATGCCCCTGGTGGAGCACCTTTTCTTGGTGTTCCTGTTAGTCAGTGAGTCGTCCATCCCCGAATTGTTTACGTGGCTCTCCCCTCATAGAACGAATGATCCCAAATTTTTATAAATGTTTATATATTTGTGTAAGAATATAAACTTCAGTGACAACGATGGTTATCTCTGGATGGTGAGTTTACTAATGATGTTAATTTCCAAAATTTCCACAGAGAATCTGCATCACTTGTATAATCCGGAAAAGAAATCCAGGAAAAAGAAAAGAAACGGAATTGTGTTGAATAGCAAATGAAAAATTCCATTTCTGCTTCCTGTTGGTAGTTTAGCGCATAGTCTTCTAAGCTTTTTACATAAACTTTTATACATAGTTTTTTATTTTGAAGTAGTTTTAGATGTACAGAAGTATCGTAAATATAATAAAAGATTTAACAATTGATAAATTGGACTTCATAAAAATTTAACACTTTTGTGCTTCAAACAGCACCATCAAGAAAGCAAAAAGACAACCCACAGAATGGGAGAAAATATTTGCAAATCATGTATTTGATAAGGGTCCAGAACATATAAAGAACTCCTGCAACTCAATAAAAAAGACAAACTAATTAAAAACTGAACAAAGGATTTGAATAGGAATTTCTTCAAAGATATAGAAATGGCCGATAAGCACATAAAACAAAGAAGCTCAATGTTGTTAGTTATTAGGGAAATGCAAATCAAAGACTCAATGAGATACCGCTTCATACCCTCTAGGATAGCTATAATCAAAAGGACAGCCAATAACAGGTGTTGGTGAAGATGTGGAGAATTTGGAACTTGCACACTTTACTGGTGGGAATGTAAAATGGTGCAGCCACTTTGGAAAACAGTTTGGCAGTTCCTTAAAAAGTTAAAGTTATATGACCTTGCAATTCCTTTCTTAGGTTTATACCCAAGAGAAATTAAAACATGTCCACACAGGAACTTGTACACAAATGTTTATAGCAGTGTGATTGATAATAGCCAAAAGGTCAAAACAACCCAAATGTTTAATGGATAAACAAAATATGATATATCCACAAAATGGAATATTTTGGCAATAAAAAGAATGAAGTACTGATATATGCTACAACATGGGTATATTAGATTGCTGTGGTTGATGTAACGAAGTACTACAAACTGGGTGGCTTAATAGAAATTTATTGTCTCACAGTTTTGGAGGCTAGATGTCTGAAATCAAGGTATTGGTAGGGTTGGTTCCTTCTGAGGGCTGTGAGGGAGGATCTTTTTTCCACATCTCTCTTCTAGTTTCTGGTAGCCTCAGGCATTCCTTGGCTTACAGATGGTGTTCTCCTTGTGTCTTGACATTGTCTTCCTTGTATGTGTGTCTGTTTCTGTGTCCAAATTTCCCCTTTTTATGAGGACTCAATCATAGTGGATTAGGGCCCACCCTAATGACCTCATCTTAACTTGACGTCTGCAAAGACCCGAATTTCAAATAAAGTCACATACACGGGTACTGGAGATTAGGACTTCAGCATATTTTGGGGGGACACAATTCAACATGTGAACCTTGAAAACATGCTAAATGAAAGAAGCCAGTCGCAGAAGACCACATATTGTGTGATTCCATTGATATGAAATGTCCAGAATAGGCAACTCTACAGAGACAGAAAGTAGATTAGTGATTGCCTAAGGCTAAGGGAGGGTAGGGAATAGGGAGTGATTACTAATGGGTAAATTTTATGTCTGTAAAGCTGTTTAAAATAGAATAACAACAATACACAGTTCTTGTATACCCTTCACCCAGCTTCCCCTAATATTAGCATATTACATAACTGTAATGCAATTATCTAATCCAGAAAATTAACGTGTATACAATACTATTAACTAATTTGCAGACTTTACTTAAATTTTGCTAATTGTCCAGCTAACAGCCTTTTTCTGATCCAGGATCCGATTTAGGATCCCATGTTGCATTTGCTTGTCTTGTCACCTTAGCATCCTGCAATCTTAGACAATTCTTTAGTCTTTCTTTGTCTTTGATGACCTTGACACTTTTCAAGAGTATGGGCAAGTTATTTTGTAGACTATCCTTCAGTTTGGGTTTTCTGATTGATGAGATTAAGGTTATGCATTTTTGGCAAGACTGTTACAGAGTGATGTTCTGCCCTCAGTGCGTCGTACCAGGAGGTACATGACATTGGTAAGTCTTGTTACTGGTAAAGTCTGATCACTTTAAGTTGATATTTGTCATATTTCTCCACTGTAAAGATAAAAATTTTTCTTTTTAAATTAATAAGTAGCTTGGGAGAAACTTTGAGGCTATGTGAATACCCTATTTGTTTTTTCAATCTTACTTTCATGTGGTAATTTTAGATTCCCTTCTTGCCTACATCAGTTATTACTGTGGTGTTTACCAAATGTTAATTTTCTATTTCTAGTTTTCTTTCTACATTTATTAATTGGAATTCTACTGTAAGGAAGGGCTGTCTTTTCTCCCTCGTTTATTTATTCAAGTATTTTGTTTATATCAGTGTGGACTCATGGATTTTTATTCTATCAGTTTTAATCCATTAGTATTGTTATTTATATGTTGCTCAAGTTGTCCTAGATTTGGCTATTGAGAGCTTATTGTAGGGAGCCTCTAAGATGACCCCCAACAATCCCCACCTCCTAGTATTCAAGCCCTTTTGTAATCTCCTCTCCTTTAGTGTGGGCTGGATTTAATGATATTTTTGTGTGTGTGTGTGAGGAAGATTGGCCTTGAGCTAACTAGTCTTCCTCTTTTTGCTGAAGAAGAATGGTTCTGAGCTAACATCTGTGCCTATCTTCCTCTATTTTGTATGTGGGATGCCACCACAGCATGGCTCGACGAGTGGTGTGTTGGTCTGCGCCCAGAATTTGAACCTGTGAACCCCAGGCCACCAAAGCAGAATGCACGAACTTAACCACTACACCACTGGGCCAGCCCCTAGTGACGTTTCTAATTAATAGAAAAGGTGATGGGATGTCACTTTTGAGATTAGGGTAAGAAAAAGACTGGCTTCTATCTTGGGCAACCTCTCTTGCCCTCTCATTTTTTTGCTACCTCGCTCCCTTACTCCCTCTCTCTCACTCTGATGGAAGCCAGCTGCTATATTGTGAGCTTCCCTATGGAGAGGCCCCTGTGCCAAGGAATTGAGAGAGGCCTCCTGGCAACAGCTAGTAAAAAATGAAGCCCCTCAGTCCAACACCCCACAAGGAACTGAATCCTGCCAATTCCATGTAAACGAGCTTGGAAGTTGATCCTTCCCCATTCAGGCCTTAAGATGATCCTGGCTCACAGCTTAAGTGCAATCCCATGAAAAACTTTGAGCCAAAAGAACTTGTATTAGTTTGCTAGAACAACCATAAAAAATACCATAGGCCAGGTGTCTTAAACAACATAAATTTATTTTCTCACAGCTCTGGAGGTTAGAAGTCCTAGATCAAGGTTCTGGCTGACTTGGTTTCTGATGACAGCTCTGTTCCTGGTTTGTAGATGGCTTCCTCACTATATCTTCACATGGTCTTTCTTGGTGCATGAACACAGGTCATGGGGGTGGAGGGAGAGGGTTAGCTCTCTGATGTCTTTTCTTATAAGGACACTAGTCCTATTGGATCAGGGCCCCACCCTTATGACCTCATTTAACCTTAGAGTCATGTGCTGCATAACAACGTTTCGATCAATGACGGACTGCATGTATGATGGTGGTCCCATAAGATTAGTACCTTATAGCCGAGGTGTATAGTAGGCTAAACCATCTAGCTTTGTGTAAGTACACTCGATGTTTGTACAGCAAAATCACTTAATCATCTCTCAGAAGTATCCCCATCATTAAGTGATGCATGACTGTAATTACTTCCTTGGAGGCCCCATCTCTAAATATAGCCACACTGGAAGTTAGAGCTTCAACATATAAATTTTGGGGGGAAATAAACATTCAGTCCATAACAATAATGGAGGACTAAATGCGTTCCCTCCCTAAGATCAGGAATAAGGCAAGTTTGTTCTCGCTGCTATCCAACGTTGTACTGGATGTTCTAGCCATTTCTATAAGGCAAGGAAAAGAAATAAAATGCAGACAGAGTGGAAAGAGGTAAAAATGTCTTTATTCGCAGATGGTATGCTTGCCTACACAGAAAATCTAAGGGAGACTACAAAAACTTCTAGAACTATTAACGGTTTAGCAGTTACAGATGCAAGATCAATATACAGACATCAATTGTATTTCTGTGTGCTAGCAACAATCAGAAATTGAAAAATAATTTAATGCTATTTACAGTACTAAGAAAAATATGAGGGGCCAGCCCCGTGGCTTACCAGTTAAGTGTGCATGCTCTGCTACTGGCGGCCTGGGTTCGGATCCCGGGCACGCACCGACACACCGCTTCTCCAGCCATGCTGAGGCAGCGTCCCACATACAGCAACTAGAAGGATGTGCAACTGTGACATACAACTATCAACTGGGGCTTTGGGGAGAAAAAGGAGGAGGATTGGTGATAGATGTTGGCCCAGAGCTGGTCTTCCTCAGCAAAAAGAGGAGGATTGCCGTGGATGTTAGCTCAGGGCTGATCTTCCTCACAAAAAATAAATTAATTAATTTAAAAAAAAAAAACAAAAATATGAAATGCTTATGAAGAAACTTGAAAAAAGTTTATGTAAGGGAGACCTTTACACAAACAAAAAAGTTTGTTCCTTTGTGTAAGGAAGACCTTTACACAAAACTATAAAACATTGCTCAGAGAAATTAAGGAAGATCAAAGTAATGGAGAGAGAGACCATGTTCATGGGTTGGAAGACTCACTGTTCTTAAGATATCAATTCTTTGTAAGTTAGTGTGTATATTCAATACAGTCCAAATCAAAATCCCAGCAAGGTTTTTGGTACAAATTGGCAAACTGAGTCTAATATTTATGTGGGTACATTAAGGACTCAGAATGGGCAAACCAACTTTGAGTAGGAAGAACAAAGTTGGAAGACTCAAACTGTATGATTACAGGCTATATCATAAAAAAAATATACATATTTAAGAAGGTGTGACTATAAAGATAGCCAGGTTAGTCAATGAAAAAAGAATATAGAGAGTACAGAAATAGACCTGCACATTGATTTTTGAAAAAGGTGATACTATAGACTGAATGTTTGTGTCCCCTGAAATTTCATATATTTATTCCTAACTCCCAATGTGGTGGTATTAGGAGGCGGGGCCCTTTGGAGGTGATTAGGTCATGAGGGCAGAGTCCTCATGAATGGCATTAGTGCCCTTATAAAAGAGACCCTAGAGATTTCCCATGCCCCTTCTGCCATGTGAGGATACAGTGAAAAGACAGCCATCCGTAAACCAGGAAGTGGGCCCTGCCAGAAACTAAATCTGCTGGTGCCTTGATCTTAGACTTCCCGGTCTCCAGAATTGTGAATAAATTTCTGTTGTTTATAAGCCACGCAGTCTATGGTATTCTGTTTATAGCAGGCAAATGGACTAATACAGGTGCCAAGGCAATTCAATGGAGAAAAAATATTTTCAAGTGATGGCTCTGGAACAATTGGATAGCTATATGCATAAAAAGTAACTTCCATCTTTACCTCATACTATATGCCAAAATTAAATAAAAATGGATCATAGATCTACTTGTTAAATTAGGTTAAAACTAAAAAACTTATAGAAAAAACAAAATCTTTATGAACTTGGGTTTGACAAAGATGTTTTAAATATAATGTAATAAGCACCAACTATAAAAGAAAACACCAATAAATTGGGCTTTATCAAAACATAAGAAAACTCCGAAAGGTAGAGAGAAGATGGCAGACTAGCAAGGGGATTTGAGACCCAAGAATGACATCACAACGAGTTCTCTTTTTGCTTAATATATCCTGGACTGGGTGCTTGAGAAGCCAGCAATGTGGAAACACCAATGGGAGCAAGAAAAAAAGCCCCAACAAAAGCCTCTGTTTCACCAAAGGACCAGGAAAGGGGCAACTTAGCAAAATGGAAAACTTATAGACCATAACTGCTTTACTCCAGCCAAATACCGTGGAACAAAATAGGGCCCCATCCTGATCAGCAAAGGTTAAGTGGGGAGCCTAAACTTGTGTGATAGTCAAGTTGTAAAGAGACAGTCCTCCTCTCTTGTTAGGGTGATGTCAGAAAAGGCCAAGAAGAGATGGGATTGTCATGCCCATCCAGTGATAATGACACTTTCCCCCCTCACAGTGTCCATGACAGTCACATTAGGAGAAGTTACAAGGCATTCCTCCCCCTCTGTATTAGGGTTCTTCAGAGAAAGTAGAGGGGGTGGGAAGAAGGAGAGAGATATCTTATAAGAAGATATTGGCTCACAGGATTATGGAGGCTGAGAAATCCCATGATCTGCTATCTACAAGCTGCAGGTCCAGAAAAGCTGGCGGTATGGTTTGAAGGTCTGAGAGCTGCAAACTGAGGGTGTGGATTCCAATCTATGTGAAGACTTGAGAATCAGAAGCACTGAGGGCAGGAGAAGATTGCTATCTTAGCTGAAGCATTCAGGCAGAGAACCAATTTAAATTTCCTCCACCTTTTTGTTCTGTTCAGGCCCTCAACAGATTGGATGGTACCCAGCTACATTGGGCAGGACCATATGCTTTACTCAGTCCACCAATTCACTGCTAATCGCTTCTGGAAACACCCTCGCAGACGCATCCAGAAATCTTTAACCAGCTGTCTGGGCATTCTGTGTCCCCATTTAGTTGACACATAAAATTAACCGTCACACCCTCCCAGCCAGGGTGGTGGCCTTGCACTTCCACTTGGCAGTAATGAGGTGGGGTCTTTCTTCCTGTGTTGGTGTAATGTCAGAGAAGTTCTGTAAGACAAGATTTAAATGAGATCTAGAGTCTCATAACGTAATACCCCCGATGTCCAGGGTACAATTGAAAATCAGTCATCATACCAAGAACCAAGACTATCTCAACTTGAGTAAGATAAGGCAATCGTCAGATGCCATATCAGAAATGACACAGAGATTAGAATTATCTGACAAATATTTTAAAGCATGCATCATAAAAATGTTTTAATGAACAATTACAAAAATGCTTGAAACAAACTAGAGTCTCAGCAAAGAAATACAAAATATAAAGAAGAACCAAATGGAAATTTTAGAACTGAAAAATACAATAAAGGAAATAATAAAGTCACTAGATGGACTCAATAGCAGAGTGGAGATGATAGAGGAAAGTATCAGTGAAAGTAAAGATAAAACAATAAAAACTAACAGAAAGAACAACAGAGAGCAAATAGGAAAAAAACTAGAGCCTCAACGACCTGTGGGAGTATAACAAATGATCTCACATTCATTTCATCTGAGTCACAGAGGGAGAGGAGAAAGAAGACGGGGCTGAAAAAGTATTTGAATAAGTAATGGCTGAAAAACCCCCAAATTTGGCAAAAGACATAAACCTGCAGATCCAGGAAGCTGAGCTAACCCCAAGTAGGATCCACTGCAAAAAACACCATGCCAAGATACATCATAGTCAAAATCCTGAAAACTAGAGACAGAAAATCTTGAAAGCAGGAAGAAATAATACTTTACCTATAAGTAAAAAACCAATTTAAATTGCAGCAGATTTCTTTTTAGAAACCAAGGAGGCCAGAAGAAAGTGGCACGGCATTTTCAATTACTGAAAACAGAACTGTAACTCAGAATTCTATATCCAGTGAAAATATTCTTCAAGAATATAGTGGAAATTAAGACATTCCTAGTTGAAGGAAAACTAAGAGGATTTGTCACCAGCAGAGCAGATCTATCATAAAAAAAGGCTAAAGGACATTCTTGAATTGGAAAGGAAATGATAAAAGAAGGAATCTTGAAACATCAGGAAGGGAGATAGAACAATAGAAAGAGTTAAAATGCTAGTTAATAAAATGGGTTTTTTCCCTCTTCTTGTGTTTTCTAAATTATATTGGGTGTTTGAAGCAAAAATTATATTTTCTGAGGCGGATCTCAAAGTGTGTGGGAAATATTTAGGACAATTGTATTATAAATGACAGAGGGTAAAAAAACTTAAAAGCTTGTAAGGTTTCTACACTTCACTCAAACTGGTAAAATGTCGACACCAGGGGACTGTGAAAAGTTCTGTATGCATAATATAATACCTAGAGCAACCACTAAATGTCTATACAGAGATAAATTCAAAAGCACTATTGATAAAACAAAATGGAATTCTTTTTTTTGTGTGTGTGAGGAAGATCAGCCCTGAGCTAACATCCATGCTAATCCTCCTCTCTTTTTGCTGAGGAAGACCAGCTCTGAGCTGACATCTATTGCCGATCCTCCTCTTTTCCACAAAGCCCCAGTAGATAGTTGTATGTCATAGTTACACATCCTTCTAGTTGCTGTATGTGGGACGCAGCCTCAGCACGGCCAGAGAAGCGGTGTGTCGGTGTGCGCCCAGGATCCGAACCTGGGCCGCCAGTAGCGGAGCGCGTGCACTTAACCGCTAAGCCACGGGGCCGGCCGCAACAAAACGGAATTCTAAAAAAAGGTACAAGTAACCCAAAGGAAGGCAGAAAAAAACAGAAATGAAGAGCAGAGGAAAGAAGTGGAAAACAAAATGAAACAGAAACCCCACTGAAGCCTAGTATATCAATAATTACATTAATTGTATGTCTGAATACACCAATTAAAAGAGAGGGGCAGGAGGGATAAAAAACAGGACCCTACTGAGCCAGCCCTGATGGCCTAGTGGTTAAAGTTCAGCGCACTCTGCTTCAGCAGCCCAGGTTCGGTTCCAGGGCGGGGAACCACACCACTCGTCCATCTGTCAGTAGGCATGCGATGGCGGCAGCTCGCATAAAAGAACTAGAAGGACTTACAACTATAATATACAACTATGTACTGGGGCTTTGGGGAGGGAAGAACAAACAAAAAGCCCAGGGCCATATTATATGCTCCTTGCAAGGAACTCAGTTCAAAAGTAATAGTATAGATAGGTTGAACGTAAAAAGATGAAAAATGATATGTAGTTCAAACAAAAGAAAGCAGTAGTGGCTATATTAATGACAGATAAAGTAGACTCCAGAGCAAAGAAAATTACTGGGGACAGAGAGGGGCATTTCATAATGATGAAAGGGTCAGGCTATCAAGAAGACATGGTAGTCTTAAATGTCCATGCACTAAACAAGAGAGCTGCTAAATATGTAAAGCAAAAATGGATACAACTGAGAAGAGAAATAGACAAATCATGTTGGAAACTTCAACACCCCTCTTTCAATAATTGATTGAACTACACAGAAAATCAGCAAGGATATATAACTCAACAGTACCATCAATCAACAGGATCCAACACACACACACACAAAGCACTTCGCCCAAGAACAGCAGAATAGACATTCTTTTCAAGTTCCCATGGACAGTACACCAAGATAGACCATTTACTATGACAAGGCCATAAAACAAATTTCAACATATTTAAAATAATTGAGATCGTACTGTGTGTGTTGTCACCACAGTGGAACCAAACTGGAAATCAGTAACAGAAAGATAACAGGAAAATCTCCAAACAGTTGGAAACTAAACAAGAAATTGCTAAATAATCTATGGGTGAAAGAGGAAGTCTCAAGATAGATAAAAACCACATATTGAACTGAATGAAAATGAAAGTAAAACATACTAAAATGTGTGGGATGTAGATAAAGTAGTGCTGAGAGGAAAATTTATAGCACCAAATTCTTATATTAGAAAAGAGGGAGTCTCAAGAAAATAAAATAAGCTCTTACCTTAAGATCCTATAAAAAGAAGAGCAAGATAAACCCAGAGGTGCAGAAGGAAGGAAATAATGAGAAGAAATTAATGGAATTGGAAAGAGAAAATAAAAAGTTAGTTCTTTGAGAAGATCAATAATATTGACAAACCTCTGCTAAGACTGACAAAGAAAAAAAGAGATAACATAAATTACCAATATCAGGAATGAAAGGGGATATCACTACAAATCTTGTAGACCTCAAAATTATAATAAGGAAATATAAACAACTCTACGTACATAAATTGGGCAACTTGTGTGAAATGGACTAATTCTTCAAAACTCACCCAATATGAAATAGATAATTTGTATAGTTTTATAAACATTAAAGAAATTGAATTTTTAATTTAAAAGTTCCCCCAAAAGAATCAGATGTTTTCATTGGAGAATTCTACCAAGCATTTAAAGAAGAACCAATTCTACATGTTATCTTCCAGAAAACAGAAAAGGAGAGATTACCCAACTCATTTTATGAAGCTAGTATTATCCTGATACCAAAACCATACAAAGACCATCCAAAAAAGGAAAACTGTGGATTAATATCTCTCATGAATACAGAAGCAAAAATTCTCAGTGAAACATAATAAGTGGGATTCAGCAATATATAAAAAGAGTTATGGGATTCTGGGAAGATGACAGAATAGGAAGCACCAGGAATCTCTCTTCTTGCCTAGACAATTGTACAGGCAGAATCTGCTTGATATAACTATGTTAGAACTCTGGACTCTATTCAAAGACTATAACTTCCAGAAGAAGGCTTGAATGGGAAATTGCAGTTAATTTTGGTTAATTGCAGCACTGACCACTCATCCTCCACCCTCAGCTTTGTGACAGTCACTCATGCTTTTGTTCAGGAGCAGTTTACATGCAGCTTGCTGAGCCAGGATGGGCAATAAGGACTTTGTTCTCCAAATACCAGGAAACTGTTTTCTCATTGCTGCTTTTGATCATAGAAGTACAGAAACAGAGGTGGGCAGCCATTGCTGCACCCCCCACCCTCCGTGGTGCAAGCCCCTTGCTTTACAGCTGAAGCAACTTCCAGGAAATTTAAAGAGCTGGCACTTTCCCTCCATCGTTATTTATCTCTTTTCCCCATTGTGGGAACTAGACATTTAAGGACTAAGACACTTAAAAGCAACCACTATGCAGGGGAATTTAGAAAGTCACCATGAGTGCCTAGGGAAAAGCACTGGCTCAGAAAGACCTGAGAAGACCTTAATTTTACACCTCAGGCTGATCCTTGTAGGCACAGAGACAGTCTACGGTAATAGTAAATTAAATAATAAAAACAAAGGAAACCCTGGGGAAAGGGGAAAATCTGATTTCCAGACTTACATTATTAGATTCAGATGTCAAGTTTTCAGCAAAAATTACAAGACACTCAAATAGAAAAATACGGCCCATTCAAAGAAAAAAACAAAAACAACAGAAACTGGTGAGAAAGGCCAGATGGCAGACCTACTAGACAAAGACTTTGAAACAACTGTCTTAAAAGATGCTCAAAAAACTAAAGGAAGACATGGAGAAAGTCAAGAAATGATGTCTGAACAAAATGGAAATGTCAATAGAGAAAAATAAAAGAATACACCAAAAAGAAATTCTGGAGCTGAAAAGTACAATAACGTAAATAAAAAATTCACCAGAGGGATTCAAAGACAGATTTGAGCAGGCAGAAGAAAGAATCAGTGAACTAAAAGATAGGACAATTGAAGTTATCAAGTCTGAGGAACAAAAAGAACAAAGATTGAAGAAAAGTGTACAAAGCCGAAGGAACCTGTAGGACACCTTCAAGAGGATCAACATATGCATTGTGGGAGTCCCAGAAGAAAAGAGACAGATGAGCAGAGATTATTTGAAGAAATAATGCCTGAAAATATCCCAAATTTGAAGAAAGACATGAACATAAACATCCACGAACTTTAACAAACTACAAATAATATAAGTTCAAAGAGACCCACAATGAGACACATAAACTGTCGAAAGCAAAAGACAAAGAGAATCTTGAAAGCAGCAAGAGAGAAGCAACTTGTAGCATAAAAGGTATCATCAATAAGATTATCAGCAGATTTCTCACCTGAAACTTTGGAGCCAGAAGTCAGTGGGCTAGTATATTTAAAGTGCTGAAGGAAAACCTTGTCAATGAAGAATCCTTTGTCCTCCAAAACTGTCCTTCAGAAGTGAGAGAGAAATTAAACCTAAAGCCAGCAGAAGGAAGGAAAAGATTAGAACAGAGATGAACAAAATATAGAATAGAAAAACAGTGGAGAAAATGAATGAAAAGAAAAGGAGTTTTTTTCGAAAAGATCAATGAAATAGACAACCCTTTACCTAGATTTATTAAGAAAAAAAAAAAAAGACTTAGGAAGATTATGGGAAGATGGTGGAGTTGGAAGCACCAGGAATCTGTCTCCCACCTAGACAACAATTGCACTGGTAGAATCATCTGATGTAACTATTTTGGAACTCTAGAGATTGTTGAACCTTGCAACTTTCAGGGGAAGGCTTGGGTGGTAAATTTTGGTCAATTTCAGCTCTTAGCACAGTAGCAGCTACCCATCCCCAACCCCAAGCCATGTGGCTGGCACCTGTGCTCATGTTCATGGAGCAGCTTGCACACAGCTTGTGGGAGCCTGGGGGAGGGGAGCAAGTGGGACCCTGTACTCCAAATAGGAATCTATGCTTAGATCTCTGATTGCTGCTTCCGATCACAGAGGTGCAAACACAGAGGCGGAGAGCCATTGTTGCACCTCCTCCCATTATTGCAAGCCTCTCCCCCATCTGGCTCAAGTGTCTTTTAGGATATTTAAAGGGCCAGCACTCTTTTCCACCACTTCATTTTTTGCTTTTTCCCTTTTTGGAGCCAGACGTTAAAGACCAGCATATTAAAAAACAACTGCATATATGAGGAAAATTAGAAAGTGACTGTGTGTGCCCCAGGAGAGGCTCAAAAAAGATACAAGAAGACATTAAGTTTACCCCTCAGGCTAATCCTGGGCACAGAGAAGCTACAACAATAATAATAAATAAAATAACAACAAAAACAGCAAACCTTGGGGAAGGGGAAGAATCTGATTTCTAGAGTTGCCACATTGTTAGATTCAAATGGCCAGTGTTCAACAAGAAAATCACAGGGTTTACAGAGAAACAGGAAAGTATGTCCCGTTCAAAGGAAGAGAACCAATATAACAGAATCTGTCCCTAAAAAAGACTTATTGGAATATATATTAGACAAAGACTTTAAAATAATGGTCTTAAAGATGCTGAAAGGATTAAAGGAAGACATGGAAAAAGTAAAGAAGCTGATGTGTGAACAAAATGGAAACATCAATAAAGAGATGGGAAACCTAAAAAGAAACCAGAACAAAATTCTGAAGCTGAAAAGTACAATAACTGAAATGAAAAAAATCACTAGAGGGATTTAAAGGCAGATTTGAGCAGGCAGAACAATGAATCAGTGAACTTGAAGACAGGACAACGGAAATTATTGAGGCTGAGAAACAGAAAGAGAAAAGATGAAGAAAAGCTAACAACGCCTAGATGCCTATGAAAAACCATCAAAAGCACCAACATATGTATTGTAGAAATCCCAGAGGAAGAGAGAGAAAAAGGGGCCAAGAGCATATTTGAAGAAATAAGGGCTTAAAACTCCCCAAATTTGAAGAAAACCACAAATATAAACATCCAAGAAGCTCAATGAACTCCGAGTAAGATCAACTCAAAAAGACCCACTCTGAGACACATTATAATCAAACTTTCAAATGCCAAAGACAAAGGGAAAATCTTGAAATAAGCAAGAGAGAAGCCAATCATCATATAAAAGTGATCCTCAAAGAGATTATCTGCAGATTTCTCATCAGAAACTTTGAAGACTAGAAGACAGTGGGTAGATATATTCAAAGTGCTAAAAGAAAACAAAATCTGTCAACCAAGAATCCTAAATCCAGCAAAACTGTCCTTCCAAAGTGAGGGCTAAATCAAGACATTCCTAGATAAACAAAAGCTAAGAGATTTCATGACCACTAGACCTGCCCTGCGAAAAATGCTTAAGGGAATCCCACAAAGTGAAAGGACATTAGACAATAACCTGAAGCCATAAGGAGAAATAAAGATCTCAGTAAAGATAAATATACGAACAATTATGAAAGCTAGTATTATTGTAACAATGGTTTGTAACTGCAAATCTTGTTTTCTACAGAATTTAGGAGACTAATGCATTTTAAAGAATTATTTATGTTTCAGGGCACACAATGCATAAAGATGTAATTTTGTGACATCAACAACTAAAAGAGGTGGGGACAGTGTAAAGGAGCAGAGTTCTTGTATGTTATTGAAGTTAAGCTGCTATAAATTCAAAATAGGATATTATAACTTTAGGATGTTAATGTAATCCCCATGGCAACCACAGAGCAGATAGCTATAGAATATACACAAAGGGAAATTAAGAAGGAATTTAAGAAATTGGCTACAAAAAATCAACACAAAGAAGACAAGAATGCAGGAAATGAGGGACAAAAAAGTGATAGGGCATAGAGAAAACAAATAACACAATAACAGAAGTAAGTCCCTACACATCAGTAATTCTTTAAATGTAAATGGATTAAATTCTACAGTCATAAGACAGAGATTGGCAGAATGGATAAAAACACATGATCCATCCATATGCTGTCTACAAGAGACTCACTTGAGATTCAAAGACACAAACTGTTTGAAAGTGAAAAGATAGGGAAAGATATTCCATGCAAATACTAACCAAAAGAGAGCAGGAGTGGCTATATTAATTTCAGACAAAATAGACTTTAAATAAAAAACATTTACAAGAAACAAACCAAAAAAAGCTATTGCATATAAAAAAAAATTTCAATACAGCAAGAAGCTATAACAGTTATAAACATTTATGCACCTAATGACAGACCGTCAAAATATATGAAGCAAAAACTGACAGAATTGAGGGGAGAAATAGACATTTGTACAATAATAGTTGTAGACTTCAATAATCCATTCAGAATAATGGATAAAACAACCAGAAAGAAGATAAGTCAGGAAATAGAGAACTTAGCACAATAAACCAACTGGATCTAACAGACATATAAAGAACACTCCACCCAACAACAACAGCATACACATTCTTCTTAACTGTACATGGGACATTTTCCAGGATAGACCATATGTAGGGCCACATATTTTTTCAATAGATGTAAAAAGATAAATATAATACAAAGTATCTCCTCTGACCACAATGGGATGAAGTTAGAAGTCAATAAACAGACCCTGGAAAATTCACAAAATTGTGAAAAACAAGCAACATGCTTTTATTTTTTTGTGTGAGGAAGATCAGCCCTGAGCTAACATCCATGCCAATCCTCCTCTTTTTGGACGGGCCCAGGGCCCGTCTTCCTCTACTTTACATGAGACGCCGCCACAGCACGGCCTGACAAGTGGTACATAGGTGTGTGCCTGGGATTGGAACCTGGGCTGCCAGCAGTGGAGCACACGCACTTAACCAGTACACCATGGGGCCGGCCCCTAAGCAACACACTTTTAAACAAAGGATCAAAGAAGAAATCACAAAGAAATTATAAAATACTTAGAAATGAATGAAAACAAAAACACAACATACCAAAACTTAATGCATTGCAAGAGGTGCTAAGTGAGAAATTTATAGCTATAAAACCTTACATTAAAAACAAGAAAGATCTCAAAACAACAACCTAACTTAAGGAACTAGAGAAAGAAGAACAAACTAAACACAAAGCTAGCAAAAGTAGGGAAATAATAAAGATTAGAGTAGCAATAAATGAAATAGAGAATAGAAAAGCAATTGAGAAAACCAATAAAACCAAAAGTTGGTTCTTCAGTAAGATCAACAAAATTGACCTAAATCTACCTTTAGGTAGATGGACTAGGGAAAAAAGAGAGAAGATTCGAAGTACTAAAATCAGAAATGGAAGTGGGGACATTACCACCTATTCTGCAGAAATAAGGGATTATAAGAGAATACTATGAACCATTGTATGCCAAAAAAATTGGATAGCCTAGATGAAATGGACAAATTGCTAGAAACACAAAACCTACCAAGACTAAATCATGAAGAAATAGAAAATCTGAATAGACCTATAACTAATAAGGAGATTGAATCAATAATAAAAAAAATCTCCCCACAAAGAAAAGCCCTGGTTCTGATGGCTTCACTAGTGATTTCTACCTGATATTTAAAGAAGAATTAATTTTAATCCTTTTCAAACTTTTCCAAAAAATTGAAGCCAAACCAACACTTCTTAACTCACTCTGTGAGGCTGGCATAACTTTGATACCAAAGCCAGGCAAAGACACTACAAGAAAAGAAAACTACAGACCAATATCCCTTATGAACATTGATGTGAAAATCCTTAACAAAACACCAGCAAACAGAATTCAGCAGCATATTAAAAGGATTATACATCATGACTAACTGGGATTTATTATTGGAATGCAAGGATGGTTCAACATGCAAAAAATCAATCGATGTAATACACTACACCAACAAAATGAAGGAAAAAAACCGCATGATCATCTCAATTGATGCAGAAAAAGCATTTTCAAGATTCAACACCCTGTCATAATAAACGCAACAAACTAAGAATAGGAGAAGACTACCACCACATTATAAAAGTAATAAATGGAAACTCACAGCAAACAACACTCCAGGTGAAAGACTAAAAGCCTTTCCTCTAAGATCAGGAGTAAGGCAAGGGTGCTTGCTTTCACTACTTGTATGCAACATGGTACTAAAAGTTCTAGTCAGAGCAATTAGGCAAGAAAGAGAAAAAATATCCAAATTGGAAAGGAAGAAGTAAAATTATCGCAGATGTTTGCAGATGATATGATCTTATATGTAGAAAATACGAAAGACTCCACAAACCTGTGAGAACTAATAAAAGAATTCAGCAAAATAGCAGGATACAAAGTTAATACACAAAAATCAGTTGCATTTCCTTACACTAACAGTGAATCACCTGAAAAGGAAATTACAAAAACAGTTCCACTTACAATAGCATCAAAAAGCGTAAAATATTTAGGAATTAACTTGGGAGGTGAAAGACTTGTACAATGAACACCACAAAACACTGCTGAAAGAAATAAAAGAAAACATAAATTAATGGAAACCCATCCCATGTTTATGGATTGGAAGTCTTAATATTGTTAAAATGTCAATATTGCCCAAAGTGATCCACAGATTCAGTGCAATCTTTATCAAAATCCCAATGACATTTTTTGCAGAAATAGAAAAATCCATCCTAAAATCCATATGGAATCTCAAGGGGCAGTGAATAACCGAAACAATCTTGAAAAAGAAGAATAAACCTGACTCAGTTTCTGATTTCAAAACCTACTACAAAGCTACAGTAATCAAAGTAGAGTGTTATTGGTATAAAGACATTCATATAGACCAGTGGAATAGAATAGAGGGCTCAGAAAGAAACCCTCACATATACTATCAAATCATTTTTATTTATATTTTTTATTTATTTATTTTTGCTGAGGAAGATTCACCCTGAGCTAACATCCACTCTGCTCTGCTCCAATTCTCTTTTTATTTTTTGCTTGAGGAAGATTAGCCCTAAGCTAACATCTGCGCCAGCCTTCCTCTATTTTCTACATGGGACACCACCACAGCATGGCTGGTGAGTGGAGTCGGTCCATGCCTGGTATCCAAACTTGTGAACCTGGGCTGCTGAAACAGAGCACACGGAACTTTAACCCCTCAGCCATGGGGCCACACCCAAATCATTTTTGACAAGAGTGCCAAGACCATTCAATGGGGAAAGGACATCTCTTCAAGAAAACTGGATATCCACATGCAAAAGAATGAAGTTGGACCCTTACCTAACACCATATACAAAGATTAACTCAAAATGGATCAACGACCTAAGTGTAAGACTGAAAGCAATAAAACACAGGACAAAATCTTCACCACACTGAAATTCACCCAGAAATCACTGGGTTTAGCAGTGATTTCTTGGATATAACACCAAAGGCATAGGCAACAAAATAAAAAATAGACAAATTGGATTTTATGAAAATTTAATAAGTTGGCACGTAAAGAGACACTATCTGCAGAGTAAAAAGCCAAACCACAGAATAGGCGGGGATATTTGCAAATCGTATATCTGACAAGGGATTAATATGAGAATATGTAAAGAAGTCCTACAACTCAACAACAGAAGAACAACCTAATTCGAAAATGGGCAAAGGAGTTGTATGGACATTTTTCCATAGAAGATGTACAAATGGGCATTAAGCATATGAAAAGATGCTGAACATCACTAATCATTAGAGAAATGCAAATCAATACAATAAGATATCACCTCACACCCAGTAGGATGGCTACTATCAAAAAAACCAGAAAACAGCAAATGTTGGCAAGGATGTGGAGAATTTGGAATCCTTGTGCATTGTTGATGGCAATACAAAATGGTACAATCACTGTGGAAAACAGTGTGGAGTTTCCTCAAGAAATTAAAAATAGAATTACTCTATGACCCAGCAATTCTACTTCTGGGTACAACCCCAAAAGAATTGGAAGCAGGGTCTCAAAGAGATGTTTGTACACCTATGTTCATAGCAACATTATTCACAATAGTTAAAAAATGGAAAAAACCCAAGTGTCCATGGACTGATGAATGGGTAGGCAAAATGTAAAGACCTACAGTGGAATATTATTCAGCTTTAAAAAGCAAGGACATTCTGCCATATGCTACAACATGGATGTACTTTGAAAACATCATGCTAAGTTAAATAAGCCAGTCACGAAAAGACAAATACTATATGATTTCACTTGTATGAGGGAAAATCATATGAGCAGTGGAAATCACAAAGACAAAGTAGAATACTGGGTGCCAGGGGCTGGAGGGAAGGGAGAATGGAGAGTTATTATTTAATAGGTATAGAGTTTCAGACTTACAAGAGTTATGGGGATGGATGGTGGTGATGGCTGCACAACAATGTGAATTTATTTAATACCAGTGAACTGTATACTTTAAAATGGTTAAGATGGTAAATTTTTTATGTGTATTTTAGCTCAATAAAAAAGGGGAAGGGAAAAGACTAAAGTCAGAAATGAAAATGGAGACATTACTACCAATTCTACAGAAATGAAAAGGATTATAAGAGAACTATGAGCAATTGTATGTGAACAAATTGGATAACCTAGATGAAATGGACAGATTTCTAGAAACAAAATGTACCAAGACTGAATCACAAAGAAATAGGAAATCTGAATAGACCTATAACTAGTAAGGACATTGAATCAATAATAAAAACTAGAACATTGAATCAATAATAAAAAAATTTCCTGACAAAGAAAAGCCCTGGACCTGATGGCTTCACTGGTTAATTCTATGCAACATCTTGAGAAGAACTAACACCACCAATTCTTCCCATACTTCTCAAAAAAATTGAAGAGGAGGGAACACTTCCTAACTCATTCCATGAGTCCAGCATTGCCCTGATACCAAAGCTAGACAAAGACAGAAAACTACAGAAGAATATCCCTTATGATTATTGATGCAAAAATCCTCAACAAAACACTAACAAATTGAATTCAGCAGCATATTAAAACAATTATACACCAGGTAAGAGGTGAGGAGAGGAGCGAAGAAGTTATACTGAGAAGTAGCTGCAGTTAGAGCTAAAGGGAGGAGATCCAGAGAAAGAATAAGATTAAAACTATGAGGAAATTCAAAAAAGACTGGTCTCGGGGAGACAGAAGAAGACACCAAGGAAAGAGTGACCATTTTCATGTGGAGCCACAATCCAGTCATGCATGCCAAGGGAGCTGGACACGTGAGGATGTAGTGACACTGCCTCTGCTGGAACAGGCTGCTTCGGGCTCTCTGATGGCCTTGTCTGTTGATTTTAAAACTTATATAGATCAGGCATGTAGAGCTGCTGAGGAATTTGTCAATATTTACCATGAGACAGTGGACTAAAGAAGATGGGCACTAATCAGGCTATAAATGGACAAGGCCACTTTAATATGGAATGGCAATGTTAACCAGTTTTTTTGAGATGTTGCCTTTTAGTGAATTCCAAGTAAATATGGTAGATTGCCAAACAATTCACGAGCAAGCTACCCGAGCCCAAAGTACAGTTCTTGTTGTGACCAGTGGAACTGTGAAGTTTGATGACAACAAACAACACTACTTCAACCAGAACTTCCTGTTGACTGCTCAGTCCACTTCTAACAACACTATATAGAAGATTGCAAGTGATTGCTTCCATTTTCAAGATTGGGCTAGTTGTTAAAGGGGGCAAAAGTCCATACTCCTTTGGTTCATTGTTTGCAGCTACAGAAATTTATGTGAAGTAGTTCATTTAATTGTAGAAGCACTATAAACTAGTATGTGCTGAAACTAAATTTCTTTAAGTTTTAAAATTCCAGCAGCATCTTTTCTAGGAGCTGCCATTTTGGATTTTTGCCATTAAGAGCTTTAATGCTAGGTTTTTACATACCTTGTATACATTTCTACTAATGGCATTCTTATAGTAATATTAAACACATGATCTCTGTATTAACATACTTGCTGTGAACCCAGGCTATTGCAGAAATAAAATCCTCTTATAATATTAGAATTTTATAGTAAAACACTTACCTGTTTTCAGTATACACTGGTAATGCAGTATTAATATATGGCTTTTTCAAATCAGTTCAATTAAAACATTCCTGATTTAGGTTTGCATAACTACTCTGACAGTGGAATTGCATGTAGAGATGCTCAGTAGTCTTTTTCATGTTAAGTAATGTCTTTTATGTTTTCTTATGAAGTGAATAAATCAACTAGAGAGATGCAAAATGTTCTCAGTTGATACCTGAATATTCAGTACATTTGGTGACTTAAAAGCAAAGCTTCCTTTTTTTTATTTTTCTGAGGAAGATTCGCCCTGAGCTAACATCTGTGGCCAATCCACCTCTTTTTTGCTGAGGAAGATTTTCCCTGAGCTAACATCTGTGGCCAATCCTCATCTATTTTGTATGTGAGCTGCCACCATAGCATGGCCACTGAGGAGTGGTGTAGGTCTGCGCCTGGGAACCAAACCCAGGCTGCCAAAGTAGAGTGTACCAAACTTAACTACTAGGCCACCAGGGCTGGCCCAAAAGCAAAGCTTCTTAAAAATATTTTTCTTGGCAGCTCCAAGCCTGTAACTTGAGGTAGTGAATGGTAGTCGGACTAATAGCTTTAATGGGAGAATAGGGAATGAGAAAGGTAGAGACCCAGGGCTGGAGCCAAAAGTAAGTATGCGTGACCAAATGGTAAGTTTTTGGTACTTGTTTCTACCTCATAAAAATGTAGTCTATTTTTAGGATTTAAATCACCAAGGTAATAAGTATACTTATCAAATGGTCATGAGTGTCACTTTTGTTCTAAGAATGATTTTTAAAGGTTTCTCCAATTCATCTCATACTTATCACCAATATGTGTCTCAATTTACTTGAGAACTTATGGAGATAAAATGTCAGCCATAAGCCTAACGCTGTAGCAGGGTCTAACAGGAAAGTTGGAAAGAGCCATTACTACCTCTTTGTGACACCATTAACTTCTAAGTCTTCCATGTGAACATTAGGCCAAAAGTCTCCTGTGTATTACCCACTTCCAAAATAAGTGATTTTCCCTTATATTTTATTTTATTTTTATTTTTTAGTTATTTAAAGTTAAAATTATTTAATTTTACGATTTGTTCTTCCATATGGCATCAAGCAAATAGACCTGTTTTAAAACATGTTTTTGTTATGTGGCTAACTCTTTGTCTTTTTAGAGAGAAAATAGAGAACAGCAGATCTTTATAAACCTATAAACTTCGAAAGAACAAGTGTATGTGAGCTGCCACCATAGCATAGCCAGTGACAAGTGGTGTAGGTCTGCGCCTGGGAACCAAACTCAGGCTGTGGGTTTATTATTAGAATTATTCTCTTGGGCCAAATTATTCTCTTAGGCCATATCCTCTATTCTCTTATAATTCTATGTCTCAACTTCTAAAGAGAAAGAAACCTCGCTTTGGTTTTCAGTTAAACTTTAAAGATCTTTCCATTCTTATAATTTATTTTTTTTAATGTTTTAAAGCTAGATGTGCCTACTTCGTTTCCACATTGCAATTCTAAATTAAGTTTCTTACCACTAAAATTAAAAACCAATAATTCATTTATTCTTGCCCCAAACTACACGCTATATTTCTGATATAATAATGAAAGAGAATTAAAGAGGAGAAAGGGTGGAACTGAAATTTAGATCACAACATCTTGTAGTACTGATCAAAATGTACTCATTATATCCTATTCAAAATGAGCTTATTCTTATTTTGGATTGGCTTTTTAAAACTTTTTAAAAACTGTGTATAACTAGCAATAACTGAATTGTATGGTCGTATACTATTCATTAATTGTCATATGTTTTAAGACTTGTATATAAATTGCTTTTTCCAAATTCTTTATAACTTTTATTTTATTTATTTATTTATTTTTTTGAGGAAGATCAGCCCTGAGCTAACATCCGTGCTAATCCTCCTCTTTTTGCTGAGGAAGACCGGCTCTGAGCTAATATCTATTACCAATCCTCCTCCTTTTTTTCCCCCTAATGCCCCAGTAGATAGTTGTATGTCATAATTGCACATCCTTCTAGTTGCTGTATGTGGGACGCAGCCTCAGCGTGGCCGGAGAAGCAGTGCGTTAGTGCGCGCCCAGGATCCGAACCCGGGCCGCCAGTAGCAGAGCATACGCACTTAACTGCCAAGCCACAGGGCTGGCCCTATAGCTTTTAAATGGCTAGAACTACTGTACTACTCTGTGTGTGTGTGTGTGTGTGGGTGGGTGGGTGGGTGTGTGTGTGAGAGAGAGAGAGAGAGAGAGAGAGGGAGAGAGAGAGAGAGAGGGAGAGAGGAAGACCAGCTCTGAGCTAACATTTGTTGCCAATCCTCTTTTTGCTGAGGAAGATTGCCCTGGGCTAACATCCGTGCCCGTCTTCCTCTACTTTATATGTGGAATGCCTGCCACAGCATGGCTTGATAAGCGGTGCATAGGTCCGTGCCCAGGATCTGAATCTGTGAACCCCAGGCTGCTGAAGTGGAGCGGGCAAACAACCACTACACCAGTGGGCCAGCCCTGCTATTAATCTATTTTTGCTTTTGTTGCCTGTGCTTTTGGTGTCATATACAAGAAATCATTGCCAAGTCCAATATTTAGCTTTTTCCCTATGTTTTCTTCTACGAATTTTATAGTTTCTGGTTTTATGTTTATGTTTTTAATCCATTTTGAGTTGATGTTTGTATATGGTGTAAGATAAGGATCCAACTTCATTCTTCTGCCTGTGGATATCCAATCCAGTTTTCCCATCACAGTTTATTGAAGAGACTATTCTTTCCCCATTTTGTGTTCTTGGTACCCTTCTCAAAGATCAGCTGATTGTTAATGCATGGACTTATTTCTGGGCTCTCTATTCTTACTATAGCTTTATAATATATTTTGAAATCAGGAAGTGTGATGCCTCTAGCTTTGTTCTTGCTCAAAATTGTTTTCACCATTCAGGGTCTTTTGTGGTTCCAAATGAATTCTAGGATTATTTTTTTCTATTTTTTTTGGTAAGGAAGAGTGACCCTGAGCTAACGTCCATTGCCAATCTTCCTCTTTTTGCTGAGGAAGATTAGACTTGAGCTAACATCTGTGCCCATCTTCCTTTATTTTGGATGTAGGATGCCACCACAGCATGGCTTGATGAGCGTTGCGTACCTGGGATTCAAACATGCGAACCCCAGGCTGCTGAAGCAAAGCCTGCCAAACTTAACCACTAGTCCACTGGATTGGCCCCCTCTATTTTTTTTTGTTTTTTTTTTTTTGGTGAGGAAGATTGGCCCTGAGCTAACATCTGTGCCCGTCTTTCCTCTTATTTTCTATGTGGGATGCTGCCACAGCATGGCTTGACGAGTGGGATAGGTCCATGCCTGGGATTCAGACCCACGAACCCCTGGGCCACTGAAGCAAAGCACGCCAAACTTAACCACTACACCAAGGGGCCGGCCCCTATTTTTTCTTTTTTTTTTTTTTTTTTTTGTAAAGACTGCCATTGGGATTTTGATAGGGGTTTCATTGAAACTGTAGATCACTTTGGGTAGTATGGACATTTTAACAATGTTAATTCCTTCAATCCATGAACATGGGGTGTCTTTCCATTTGCTTTTGTCTTCTTTAATATCTTTCATCAATGTTGTATAGTTTTCGGTGTACAAGTCTTTCACCTCCTTGGTTAAGTTTATTCCTAGGTATTTTATTCTTTTTGATGTTATTGTAAATAAGATTGTTTTCTTAGTTTCCTTTTTGGGTAGGTTGTTGTTTGTGTATATAAGTGCAACTGATTTTTGTATGTTGATTTTTGTATCCTGCAATTTTACTGAATTCATTTATTGGTTCTAGTAGATTTTTTGTGTTTGTGGAGTCTTTAGAGTTTTCTACATGGAAGATCATGTCATCTGCAAACAGAGATAATGTTACTTCCTTTCTGATTTGGATGCCTTTTATTTCTGTTTCTTGCTTAATTGCTGTGTCTAGGACTTACAGCACTATGTTGAAGGAGAAGAAAGAGTGGGCATCCTTGCCTTGTTCTGGATTTTATAGGGAAAGCTTTCAGCTTTTCATCATTGAGTATAATATTAGCTGTGGCTTTTCATAAATGGCCTTTATTGTGTTAACGTAAGTTCTTCCTATACCTATTTTGTTGACAGTTTTTATCATGAAAGTATGTTGAATTTTGTCAAATGCCTTTTCTGCATCTACTGAGATGATCATGTGATTTTTATTCTTCATTCTGTTAATGTGGTGTATCACATTGATTGATTTGCATAATTTAAACCGTCCTTGCATCCCAGGGCTAAATCTTCCTTTTTCATGGTGTGTGATCCTTTTAATATGCTGTTTAATCCAGTTTGCTACTATTTGGTGAGGATTTTTCATCTGTTTATTGGGGATGACTGTCTTTGTTCTCTCACTGAGTTTAAGAAAATTCTTTTGCGTTCTTTGTCAAGTAGTTCATGGACTTCCATTTCTTTAGGGTTAGTTACTGGAGCTTTATTAGGTTTCTTTGTGGTATTATATTTGCATGGTTCTTTGTGATCCTTCTGGCTTTGGGTTGGTATCTGTGCATTTGAAGAAGCAGTACCTTTTCTAGTCTTTATTGACTGGTGTCTGCAGGGCAAGACCTCTTCAGTCAGCCTGGTTAGAGATTCTGGGTGGGCTGGCTGATGGCTCTATGGATGGACCTACTGCTGAGGTCTGTGGCCAGGCCTGCTGCAAGTGTTAACATGTGTGTGGCCTGCTGCCATTGTCATAACTGATCTTTGTGTGTTGATTTTGTCATCTGCAACTTTGCTGAATTTGTTTATTAGGTCTAACAGGTTTTTGTTGTTGTTGTTTGGGTTTTGTGGAATCTTTAGGGCTTTGTACACATATGATCATGTCATCTACAGAGATAATTTTACTTCTTCTTTTTCAATTTGCATACTCTTTATTTCTATTTATTGTGTAATTGCTCTGGCTAGGATTTCCAGTACTGTGTTGAACAGATGTGGCAAAAGCGAGCATCCTTTTCTTGTTTCTGTTTTAGGGAAAAACTTTCAGGCCTTCACCACTGAGTATGGGATTTTCATATATGGCCTTTATTAGGTTGAAGAAGTTTCCTTCTATTCCTAGTTTGAGAGTTTTTGTCATGAAAGGTCATTGAATTTTGTCAAGTGCTTTTTCTGCGTGAATTGAGATGATCATGTGTTTTTTTTTCTTCATCATATTGATGTATATATTACATCAATCAATTTTCATATGTTGAACCATCCTTGCATTCCAGGAATAAGTCCTGCTTGGTCACGGTGTATAATCCTTTTCTGTGTTTCTGGATCCTGTTTGCTAGTATTTTGTTGAGGATTTTTCTATCAATATTCATAAAGGATGTTGGTCTGTAGTTTTCTTGTAGTGTCTTTGTTTGGCTTTGGTATCAGGGTAATTACCTCATAGAATGAGAAGTGCTCCTTAATTTTTTTGAAGAGTTGGAGAAGGATTGGTGTTAATTCTTCTTTAAATATTTGGTAGAATTCACCAGTGAAGCCATCTGGTCCACAGTTTTCTTTGTTGGGAGGTTTTTTGATTACTAATTCAATGTCTTTACTTGTTATAGAGCTATTCAGATTACTTATTTCTTCATTATTCAGTTATGGTTGATCGTGTGTTTCTAGAAAGCTATTTTTTTCACTTAGGTTATCTGCTTTGTTGGTGTACAACTGTTAATAGTATTCTCTAACAGTTCTTTTTATTTCTGTAAAATCAGTAGTAATGTCCCCACTTTCCTTTCTGATTTTAGTAATTTGAGTCTTCTGTTTTTCTTAGTGAGTTTAGCTAAAGGTTTATTAATTTTGTTGATTTTTTCAAAGAATCAACTTTTTATTTCATTGATTTTTCTCTATTGTTTTTCTATTCTCTATTTTATTTTTGTCTGCTCTAATCTTTAATATTTCCTTCCTTTTGCTAGCTTTGGGTTTGGTTTGCTCTTCATTTTTTTGTTCCTTAAGGCATAGAGTTTATTGATTTGAGATCTTTCTTCATTTTTTTTTTTTTTTATAATTTTATTTATTTGTTTTTTCCCCCAAAGCCCCAGTAGATAGTTGTATGTCATAGCTGCACATCCTTCTAGTTGCTGTATGTGGGACGCGGCCTCAGCATGGCCGGAGAAGCAGTGCGTCAGTGCGTGCCCGGGATCCGAACCCGGGCCGCCAGCAGTGGAGCTCGCGCACTTAACCACTAAGCCACGGGCCCGGCCCTCTTCTTTTTTAATGTAGATATTTACAGGTATAAAATTCCCTCTTAGCACTAATTTTGCTGCCTCACATAAGTTTTGGTATGTTGTGTTTTTATTTTTATTTTTGTCAAAGTATTTTCTAATTTCCTTGTGATTTATTCTTTAATCCATCAGCTGTTTGAGTGTGTTGTTTAATTTCCACATATTTGTGAATTTTACAGTTTTCCTTCTATTTTTGGTGTCTAGTTTTATTGTAATCAGAAAAGATACTTTGTATGATTTAAATCTTGTTAAATTTATTAAGACTTATTTTGTGGTCTAACATATGGTCTATCCTAGAGAATGTTCCATTTGCACTTGAGAAGAATGTGTGTTCGGCTGTGAAATGCCACATACTCACTAAAACATGTTGAGGAAGAATATTTAATTTCAGTGAACATATATTACTTATTTTTAAATATATTTTAAAACAAAGTTTATTTAAAAATATTACCTGACCTCCCTCACTCCAGTGGCAATCATTGCTGCCTTCAATCAGGCCATTTAGTGGTTGCCCACTCCCCAAACTCTTTCTAACCCTAGTCCTCTTGGATTTATACCTAAATTGGGTTTAATAAGCCCCTGTGGCTTTACTTATCAGCTCACATTGACAGAGCATTAATTGTTTTCTGAACTCAAGACAACAATTGCGACCTTGTATTTTACTGAAGGGAACAAGGATGGATTCTCAGGGAAGGAAAGAGACCATGTACCTGGCAATGTATTAATCACTTTACACATATTAACTCATTCAACCCTCAGAGAGAGGAAGGAACCCATTATTATCCCTATTTTTCAAATGAGGAAACGATGGCTCTGGGAAGGTTCTACCTTGCCTGAGGTTCCAGAGCTGGTAATTAGCTGAGCCCAGATTTCAACCCAGGTATTCTGGTTCCAGAGCCAAGGCTTTCAGTCACTGCTTTGTTGTCTCTTATTCTTATTGGTAAAAATAATAAAATAATGATTAGTTATATTTAATATAACAAAAATGTGATCAACAGTGGTTTATATTGTTCAGAGATTTTTGTTAAGCGTTTTCACTTACAAGAGCTCAATTACTTCTGAAAACTCATTTTGCTGAGACAGGAACTGAGGCTCAAGCACCCACAAGTGATGCTGTGAAACACCAATGCAGGAATTCCAGACTCATTATTATTGCTTAATAATGCAACATAAATAATAATAAAAGTGCCCACAGTCCTTAGGGCTCCACAATGTGATTTTACACACATTTTACGGGGGTAACTGGCTCGGAGAGGCCAGCAACTTGTACAAGACAGCACAGCAAGTAAGAAATAGCAAAGCTGTTGTTTTGCTTAATAATAATAACAACGCCTTGTACTGCTGGACTAAGGAAAGGCTTTTCTTACGGAAATTAAACTCAAATCGCAGGGAGGTGTTGACTTCACCAAAATCCGGCAGCTGCGTCGTGGCCCGAGGGCAGGTTTTCGGCTGGTTTTGCACCAGAGGAGCCTCCTGGCGAGTCCCGGAGATTGAGCACCTGGGGCACCTGGGCAGGTGGGCGGGTCCGCGCTGCAGGCCGACGTGGGCCGCCCCACGCCCCCGGTGCCAACCCCGTGCTCCCCTCGCCCCTGCCGCCCCGAGCTGACCCCAGGCCCACTCACATCCCGTCCCCCGCCTCCCCGAGCCGATACCCGGCCGCACCCCTATCGTACAACGGGCCCACAGCCCTTCTCGGGTCGACCCCAGGCCCCCAGCCCGCGCTCCCCAGCCCCCTCCGCGTGTCCCTGGCCCCCTCCCTGCACCCCCGGCCCCTCCCCGAGCCCCGCCGCCTGGAGCGGCCCGGGCGGTCGGCCGGTGGCCGGCGCGAGGCTCCTCCCCGGCGGAGTCGCTCGGCGTGGAGGAAGCGGAGGCGGCGGCAGCGCCGAGACCTCGCCGCGCTCATGGCGTCGCCCGGGTGAGTGCGGCGCTCGGGGCCGCGCTGGGGTCGGGGCTGCGGGCTGCGAGGTGGGGGCTGCGGGGGCGGGCCTCCCCCCGGCCTGCGGGACCCCCGCCCCTCCGGCCCTGGACCCCTGCCGCCCTCCAGGCCCCGGGTCCGCTCCCGCCGACCTTGGGCGGACGCGGCCGGGCGGGGGGCGGCGGGGGCGCGGGCGGAGGAGAGCGGCGCGCGGGCGGGATCCGGGGGCGCCGGGGCCAGGGCCGGGGGAGGGCGGGCAGTGCGGCGCGGCCCCCGGCGCCCCAGGCCTCGGAGCCGCTCCGCCCCGGGCGCCGGGTGTCGGCGGGCGCCTGCCGCCCGGCCCTCGGTCTGTGTTTTTTCCACTTGCTCGCGTCGGAGTTGATGCTGGGTTCTCACCGCCGTCGGGACGTGGCCTGAACGTTAGGAGCGAGGGCTGGGGGCACCCCGCGCCGGCCCGGTCCGGGGCGCCTGGTCGGCCGGGCCGCGGGCCCTGGTGGGATGGCTGCCCCTATTCTGACATCAGCTCTCTTTTACTGTCTTCGTGTTAACGTGTTCCTTTTAGCGAATAATGATGACAGAGTTGTCATTTTTTTTTTAGATCCTTATTTGCGAAATAAAACCTCAGCGTTTCATTATGATTACTTTTTGTTTTGGTAATTTAGCTAGTCATGAAAGCTGGGAATGAAAGAAGTGATCCAACATCTTCACTTCACAGAGGAGGAAAATTAGTCTCAAGGTCATTGCTTTAGTTGGTAAAATTCTTCGTTTGACTGTTGTCTGCCATTCAGAGGGTCTTAGACTAGTGGCTGTGATAGCAATTCAAATTGTACATCTTTACATTTCACGAAGAGCATTTACAGGTGTCGAGGCCTGTGTGGTAGAGATGATGGATAGCAGGCCTCTTACAGGTGACGCCTGAGCCATGCCGTGGAGTGAACTGGCTCAGTGCAGTGGGCCTTAATGGAGCAGCCTGGATTTGACTCCAGCCAAGTCATGGGCGTTTTCCATCTACTTGCTGTCTTTCTAGGTTTGGGGAGCAGTGCTCACGAAATACCCAGTGCTTTGAGCTCATAAATAGAGTAAACAGCAGCCCATCCCTCAGAAGACCAGGCTGATTCACCCAGGGGTTCAAGGTCCCGCTGTGTTACTGCCTCTCTTGTCAGGAAAGGGTGATGCAGGGCCCCCTGGAGGCAGCAGGGGTGGCTGAGCCTATGTGGGGCTGCCATGAGGCCCTTGAAAAGAAATGGTGCATTTGGTGTCCAAGCCCACAACTTTGTAGATATGGGTCAGGAGTAGACTTATTTCTGGGCTGGTATGCCCCTCTGTGAGCCAATAGACCCTAAACTGTGTCCCTGTAGGTGGCATTAATGCAGATTTGATATTTGCAGTTCCAACTATTTGTGATTGACCCCGTGAGTCTGCAGTTGGTATTAATATGTAATTTTCTGAGGGGTACCCATTGCAAAGCTGAGGTCACAAACTTTTGGTATACTTTATTTCATTTTATAGAGAGAACTATGCACTTATTATGGTATGTACAAATTTGGGGACAGTCCACATCTCTAGATGTAACCCCCAAGTGTCCACTCTGCAGGCTTCACTGGGAGACATGGCTTCCTGTGATCCTCTTGCCTGTCTCAGCTGACCAGCAGACATTCAGCCTGCTAGACTAGGTGCTCTGGGAACAAGTCCAGAGATTCGGGGCAGGGCTGGGAGGGGAGCCCTGATTCCTGCTGGGCTTTCGTGCAGGAGCCTCCAAATCCCGTGTGCTTTCCTAAGTGACAGTCTCCATAAAAGAGTTGGGAAGGAAAGATTTCCTGACAATCTTTGAGGACCCTACCAATGTGCGAGGCGTTGTGCAAAAGAAAATGGCAAGAATGAAGGCATCAGAGAAAAGATATATTTGAGATGACCCACAGCCCGGTGTGTTTGGAGCTAAGTGGAGAAGGGCCAGAGAAGGAGGCTGGGCCAGACTGTGGCACCTGGCCTCATGTGTGGGCTCACTGCCTACTGCTCACTGAAGGGTGTTTGTCAGTCGAGCTCCTGGAGAATCTATGCGACAGCGGTGTGGAGGAGGCAGAGGGGGCAGGAGAGATGGAGCTCATCACCCTGCTACCGACTGCCCTCCACTCCTATGGCCCCCACCTCCTGTCTTCCGTGCTCTGCCTGCTCCTTCCTTGTTGGAGTTCCCTTGGGTTCTACAGTCCATCTCTGCTAATCTGCACACACATTCTTTGCATGATTGCATCCATTTCTGCAGCTTTAAATGTCGTCTCAATCAAAGGCTCTTAACCAAGGGTTCACACTTCATGGGTGGGTTTCTGGGGTCCCTGTGTTCCCTGAAATTGAATGCAGCCTTGGAGGTTGGTGTGTATTTTCCTGAGACCAAGGGCTTCATCATTTGTAGCCCGTCTTGAAGGGGCTCCTACCCTCAGCAATGTTACTACCATCTCTCCACACCCACCTAGAGGGATAGCAAACCTAGATTACCTGTGCAAAGTATATATATTTTTCAGATTGTTGATGGTAGATAATTTGAAAAACAAAAGAGTATAAAAGAGAGAATAAAATTCAAATGTAACTAGACTTTTCATAGACCACTGCTCTTAAAATTTTGGTGTATTTTTAATTAGGTCTTTATTCTTATCAGAGAGCCTTACAAATACTGCTAGAGTCCCCCCCCCATCTTAGGCAAGTATCCTGACAGACATTTACATGTTATGTTTGTTCTTTGCTCTGTTTTCCCCCCCAATTTTTTATTGTGGTATATTAAAATTATTTAAAATATTATATTTTATATAATTATAATTTATAGTATAGTATAAAATATATTAAAATACACTTAACGTAAAATTTGCTGTCTTAACCAGTTATTAGCTCTGTTTTTACGTAAATGCTCTCATACTGTTCCACAGCTTGCTTTATTCACCCAACAGTATGCTTTGAAAATCTTTCCATGTCAGAACAAGGAACAGATCTATCTAAATTTTGACACTTTTATAATATTCTGTGGCATGGTTATGTTATTTACTTGAGAATGTTTCCAGTTTTCTCTGTAAGATAATGCTGCACATTGGTGTCTCCCTCTGGACATGCACAAGTGTTTTTCTAGAGTAGATAAAAAGAACTGGACCTTGTGGTCAGGGGCCTGTCCATTTGTAGTTGACACTATCAAAGTATCCTCATAAATGGTTGTACCACCTTTCCCTTCTACCACCAGATTTTAAGGGCTCTCTTTACCTCCCAACACATGATGACATCAAACTTTAAAAGTTTAGCCTGTCTGATGGAATTATTGAGTCAAGAAATAAGAAGCTAATGGCATCTTCATTCACCCAGTCTTTAAAGACAGAAACTTCGTCTCTGACCCCTTCTAGTCCCTCAGAAATAGTCCCAGTTTTTTTTGATCTCATTGATAACATGAAGTTCTAACCACCCTCCTCCCATAAGTGAACTCATACGCCTCAAATTTTTGTTTCAGAAAATGTGGTCATTGAGCACTTAAGTAATCTCTTTACTGGACCAGAAGCAATGTAAGGAGACGTGTCCTAGGAGGTAAAGGAGCTCCACTTAGGACCTCATCTGCTCTCATGGCCACTCCTCTCAGGGCTCATCTCTGTTGGCAGCTGAAAGCACTCCCATTAACATCCACAGAACACTTAAAAGTACCTAAGACTTAATTTTAACCTTTTGTGTTCCCTGTCCAGGAAGAGTCTCTCCCAACACCGTCATTTTGTGGGGAAGAAAAGGATCCTGGGCTTTGCCTTCTGGGAAGGGCTCAGCTTTCCCACTGGAGCCTGGCCTGGTCCAAATGGGCCAGAAGAGTTCCGGGCTCTTCACACTGGGTGGAGGATGGCTCCTCTGGCCTGGCTAGGGAAAGGAGGAAAGGGCCCACAGACTACACTGTGGGGAGGAAACACTGAGTACCTCAGACAAGGTGTGTGTCTGCTCCTGGGAGAAGTCCAACAGGAGCCCTTAGCCTGGTCAGTAGCTGCTGTGGCTTCTGAAGAAGGGATGTGGCTTAGCCAGCAGGACACAGACTTTGCTCTTTCCCCATGGATCTGGGATTGCCCAACAAGCCAGCAGCCACCCTAGTGTGTCCCCACTGGAGAAAATGGGAGAACTAGGAGGGTGTTGTAGGCTGAAGCTTCCCTGGCTCTGCAGAGCAGCTCACCAGACCTCACTTACCTGTCTGTGGGTGGAATCACCATGTGGCCAACCTCTGCCCAACTCAGAGAAGGGCCTCTTACCCAGAACCACAAGTGGCAGAGGCTTTCCAGTCCAAGGGAATGTTCTTTTCAGTTTAGATCCTGCCTACTTCCAAAAAGTGTTTTATTCTAAGTGCTTTTTCATCTATTATGTTATTTAATTTTCACAACAACCCTATATGTAAGTACTGTTATTATGCCCATTATACAGATGAGGAAACTGAGGCCCAGCAAAGCAGTTTAAGTTAAAACTTGATGCAAAATGACCCCATTAAGTATGGTTGGTTTAAATTGGATGGTTGGTTTAAATTTGGTTACTGAGGCACAAACAGAAATGTTGGATTCTGTATTTTGTTGTGACCACAGAGCACACAGTGTCTCTCCAGCATGCTCTGGATGAAGCTGAAGTAAGGATGTGTTCACATGGTTCGTTGGAGTAAGAAGCTGTATTAGCGTAGCGGTTGTACCTTCAATTATAGTTTTACAAAAGATACCTGAAAATGAAATAATTTAGAAGGGGATCCTTTCCTTTCCAGGATTCCCACTCGGAGGTTGTGCATTCCGAGAGCTGCCTGCATGTTGGAAAGGCCTTTCCTGCTGTAATTCACACATGGTGGTTCTGCTTTAGATTCTCTCTCCATTGTAACTTTTTATAAAATTGTTAGTTGCCTTATTTTTAAAAACAAGTAATACATGCGCATCGTACAAATTTCAAAAGGTATAAAAGGGACTTGGGTGAAAATTCAGGCACCTCGCACCCTGTTCCCGTCTGAGAACCAGGACTGCACTGGGGTGGCAGGGTGCAGCGGGGGTTCTGTGTCCTCCCCCTTGTTTTGTTTTAAACTCAAAATGCATTTTGGAGATGGTCTTGGTCATTTTTCTTTCTGTTTTGATTCTTGGCTCTTTCGTATGGATTGGTAGATCTTTGTACGTTGAGAAAACGAGCCTTTGTCATTTGTGTCAGAAATACTTCTCCTCAGTCTGTCGTTTGCCTTTTAACTTCATGAAGGCTTCCCTACTGAGATCTTTTTTTAAGAAAAATAAGTCTTTAATATTTTCTTTCAGGGCATTTTTTGTTTTGTTTTCAAATTTGAATCTTAGATCCAGCTGGTATTCATTTTGGTAAAAGCAGTAGGGATTGACCTTTATTTTTTCCAGGTTGTTCTAGCTGCATAATCACCAGATGCTCAAAGCTACCTGGATCAGAGATGAAATGCCCACTGTATTTGGGCCTATTTCTGGGCTCTCCTTTTACTGAACTGTCTATTCATGAGCCAGCACTACAACCTTAATTCCCTGTGGCTAGTACTATCTTTACTATCTGGCCAGGTTTGTCCTCCTTCACGGCTGTTCTTTTTCAGAATTTTCCTGATTATTATTGTACAAATAATTCTCCATAGAATCAATTTGTCTGTTTTTGAACCTAAATTCACTTACAGGTTAGTTCAGGGAGAGTTGACTTAAAAAATTATATTAAGCCTTCCTTTCCCCCAAAAGGATATGCCTTTTCATTTGTTCAAATCTTTTATATTCTTTAGTATTTAGAAATTCTTTTCATATGGGTGTTGTACGTTTATTACATATATTCTTAAATTTTCTCTTGTTCGTACTATAAACGGGAATTTTCCTTCCACATTTCTAAACTAATGTTTGTATACAGGAAGGCGGTTGAGTTTTTAAAAAGTTGTTGTGTGTCCCCAGCTTAATTCTCATGGTTTTCAGTTTTCCAGTTGATTTTTTGGGTTTTCCAGGTCCGATCATAATTTCTTTCTGTTACCATGGATAAATAACAAGTTGATTCTGCCTTTGTTGTGGGTAGAGTATGTGTCTTTGGGAAAGGAGCCGAGGTGGTCTTTCCGGTACACGGTGTAGGGCTGACTTCCCCAGCAAGCCGTCCAAGCCTGTTCCAGCCCCTGTGTCTATGCAGCATCTCCATGGTACCAACTTGCTCATGATCCCCTCCAGCCCTGCCCACCCACCACCTTCCCCTGTAAGATGGTAGCAGCTCTATTGAGCCTGAACACTTGGAGGTTTCCTGGACTCTGTCTTTCTCACACACTCTGTCCTTCACAGAGACTTGCAGAGCCCAACCCTGTGTTGTCGCCTCTGGTGCTACCACCTACGTCTGACCTTCGTCCTCTCTCATCTGTTCTCAACATAAGACAGGCGTGTTACCTTGGACTCAGAGCATCCTCCAGAATAAAAGCCGGAGTCTTTTCTATGGCCTAGAAAGCTCGGTCTTACCTGACCTCTCCTACTGCTTTCCTCCTGCTCACTCCATACCAGTCACACTGGCCTCCCTCTGATCACTGAACACCCTCAGGCCTCTGACTGGATCACTCCCCAGGGAGCCACATGGCTTATGCCCTCACCTCCTGCCAAGCCTGTACTTGCATGTCCCCTTCTCCAGGAGGCCCACCCTGACCACCCTTTAACTACAGCAGTCTGTCCCCCAATTCACCACATGCTAAGACCCTGATCCTGGTCTATGCCGTCTTTCTTCCACAGCACTTAATGTCTTCCAATGTATCCTCTATTTAAAACCTTTAAAAATTGCTTATTGTCAGTCTCCCCCACCTTGTTGAATGTAAGCTAAGTGTGGGGATATTTGTGTTCTTCACTGATGTGTCCCAAGCTCCTGGAAGAGTTACTACCAGTAAATAAATATGTGGATAAATCTAAGAGAACATTGGCTGCCTTATGTAAACTTGCTTCATGTACGTAAATCTCTCCGGATCCTTAGAGCAACCTGATGAGGTGTGCAGGGCAGGGATGGCCAGCCTTGTTTTATAGACTAGCATATGTGTATTTTGTAGAGTTTGTGTAATGAGTGTTCATAATATCTTCCCAACTTAACTCTGCTGTAGGCTCCTGGAGGATTAGGGCTGCGTTTTAGAGCTTGTACGGTGGCTCCACAGCATGAGCCCGGAACAAAGACTGTTGCTCATTATGCCATTTCTCTTCTGGAACTGTCTTAGGCTGGGGTGTTGCGATGGTTATCGCCCCAGGGCCCTGCCGAAGGGTCATCACCAGCAGTCAGGACATCATTGCCAGCACGTGCAGGGTGTGCCCTTTCTCAGTATGCCACCTCTTCCTGCCGTTGAGGGGTTCTAGGTGCAGAAAAGCACGAGGACAGCAGTGGCCCCCCCATCTTGCTCCCCACACACTCCAGCATGTTTTGGGGGACTAAACTGCCAGGCTGCACAGTGCTTGTCTGTTGTTGTTAGTGCCCTCAAGTCGATTCTGACTCTAGCGACCCTGTGTCCAACAGAGCGAACCCTTCCCGGTCTTCTTGCGCCATCCTCGCACCTTCCAGTGCCGTATCAGACAATGCTCCACTGCTATTAACAGGGTTTCCTGGCCAGTTTTTTTGGAAGTGGGTGGCTGGGTCCTTCTTCCTAGTCTGTCTAGTCGGGAAGCTCTGCTGAAACCCGTCCACCGTGGGTGACCCTGCTGGTATTTGAAATCCCAGTGGCACAGCTTTCAGGATCACAGCCACACGCAGCTGCCACAGTGTGACAACAGACAGACGGGTGGTGTGGTTCTCTGATCAGGACACAAACCCGGTCTGTGGCAGTGAGAGCACCGAGTCTTAACCACTAGACCACCAGGGCTGGCTGCTTGTTATAATATCTGACATCTGTTTGTCCTCATGTGCTGCTTGATGGAAACTTTTCACATGTTTTCTCAGGCAGTCCCCACTGCTGCATAATGAGTTTTAAACTTTCAAAGTATGTGGTCACCCTGCAGGGGTGGGATGGCCCCTAGTTTTGGCTTGGGTTTTGCTTTGGGTTGAATTGTGTCCCCCCTGAAACATACGTTGGAGTCCTAACCCCTAGTACCTGTGAATGTGACCTTTTTGGAAATCGGCTCTTTGCAGATGTGATTGTTAAGATGAGGTCATACTGCTTTAGGGTGGGCGATGATCCAATGACTGGCATCCTTATAAGAAGCAGAGAAGAGAAACAGACACAAATGGGGGAGAACGCCACCTCAAGACAAGGCAGAAACAATACAGCCTAAAGAGCCACACATACACTGTATTAGTTTGCTAGGGATGCTGTAACAAAGTATCACAAACCGGGTGGCTTAAAGTATCTGTATGCTAGGAGTCAGAAAGATGTCAGCAGGGTTGGTTCCTTCTGGAGGCTATGAGGAAGAGTCTTTCCCATGCCTCTCTCCTAGCTTTTGGTGGCTGCCAGCAATCCTTGGTATTCCTTGGATTGTAGATGCTTCACTCCAATCTCTGCCTCCATGGTCGTACGTTTTTCTCCCCATGTATCCAAATTTTCCTCTTATAAGGATACTAGTCATTGCATTAGGGGCCTACCGTACCCCGATATGACCTCATCTTAATTTAACTGATTACATCTGCAAAGACCCTATTTCCAAATAAGGTCACATTCACTTGACCGGGGTTAGGACTTGAGCCTCTCTTTTTGGGGGACACAGTTCAACCCATAACACATATCAAGAGAGTTTGAAAAGATTTTTTACTGATTTAGTGAGGCTTTCTGGGCAGAGCATCTGGCTTGGGGTTTTGTTTTGGGGGTTGTAATGGGGTGAGGGTCCCCAGCCAGCACCAAAGGAGGGAATCCCTAGGCTCTCTCGTCAGCTGGCCCAGATAGGGGGTGGGAGGGAAAGTGGCAGGTCTTGAAAGCTGTCAGCATCAAACAGCAAAAATTGAGTCAGACTCTATTATCCAAAGCAATTAATAATACATTGTTGACTACACTATGGTGAGCAATTGTACCTGTATTTATCTAGACTCTTCTGGTTTGGAATGTTTTCTATGCTATCTTGTTTTTTTGGTACCGCCCATTGAAGGAGCTGGGTTTGTTGCTAAGAATTAGCCTTGCTTGCAAGGTTTGGACAGTTTATTCTGGGCATTGAGGGACACTGTCCAAGGAGGGCCTGTCTCTGAGGTGATAGCAAGCATCTCCATTTTCAGAGGTGGGTCAGTGTGCATTGAACACCCTGGTCTCCTGAATCAGAATCTCCAGATGTAAGTTGTCAACTTAAAAAGTGAATTGGCCATTTGTTTTACCCACAAGAAGAGTTTATTCAGAAACAACGAAAAGGGCCGGCCCCGTGGCTTAGCGGTTAAGTGCGCGCGCTCTGCTGCTGGCAGCCCGGGTTCGGATCCTGGGCGCGCACCAACACACCGCTTCTCTGACCATGCTGAGGCCGCGTCCCACATACAGCAACTAGAAGGATGTGCAGCTATGACATACAACTATCTACTGGGGCTTTGGGGGGAAAATAAATAAATTAAAAAAAATAAAAAAAATCTTTAAAAAAAAAAGAAACAACGAAAAGACTTCCAATTCAGGTTATGCAAGCTATGGCAGACCATAGGCACATCTGCAGAGCAAAGGAGGGGAGCTTGCTTTTATAGGGAAAGAGGGGGTTGGGGTGGGGAGGGGCTGTAATAAACAGAAAGGCCACTGGAGGAAATTGGGAGTCCAAAGTGTAGAGGCTCCCACTGGTTGGGGTGCGTCTCTTGTTGGCTGTGCTGTTGCCAGGTGGAGAGAGAAATCTTTCTTCCTCCTGCTGAGTAGTAAAGTAGTAAACAGCTTCCTGGGAGAGATGCAAGCGTAATTCCTCCTGTTGGGAGTGACTGATGTATAACGGCACACGAGAGCTCCCCCTGCAGGCCTTCCCAACTCCAACTTAGTTGAGGTTTCTTTGATTAATTCCACATTTTCCTTTTGATCAAGATCTTTCTCTGAAAGTTCTCTGCACATAGTGGTCTTGTCCCTTGGTGCCAGGAAGACATTTCCTGGTTATTGTGTCCCATGTTATAGGGAAATTACACAGTGATTAGAAACCATTTAGGCCACATGTGAGTAACAAGGAAGATTAGGAGGGAGAACTCTCCCAGGCATTTCCCATTTAAAGTCTATATTTCATCAAGGTCATAAGCATTGGCGATGATCTTGAATTGCTGAGCCAGCATCACCTTATTGGGCACATAATTTTTACAGAAGTTCAACAGGTAATAGGTACAGAACTTCACAACAAGTATACAGAGTAACATTAAGAGCAATACTACAGGCATAGTTTGCAGGATGGCTCTAAACCAGGAGCCCAGACCTGAAGGTAACCAGCTGAACAAATCAAAAGACAGTGGGTTGTTAGGTGAAATTGGTTGTAGCCAATGTGCTTGCTCTCTAATTTTATGTAATTGGGTTTCCACTTCCCCAGAGGCATTTATTCATGTGTAATGGGGTGTTTGCCACTGCACAGACGCCTCCTTGCTCAGCAAGTAGATACTCAAGGGCTGTACAATTATCCAAAACTACCTTGACCAATGAGGTAAGCGACTATTGCTGAGCTGAAATTGCCCTGGCTGTGGAGTTCGCCAACTCTTCTAGTGTCAGGGATAGATTCCTGATCATTTGTTCATTGGCACTCACTCCAATTTGTGGAAAGAAAGCTCTCCCAGCAAAGGCAAACCCAAAATCACATATGCCTCCTGGAAGTTCTTGTTGAAAGTGGTTTTAGTGGTTTATGGAACGGGCCAATGAGAGGTCTCTGTTTGGTTATGGAGAGAGAATAGGACAGTGAATACAGCAAGGGCACACTGTCCTTGTATTCTCCAGCTGTCAAAGTAATGAGCTGCCCAAGCATAAAGGTCATTACCAAAACTTCCACATATGAAGGTGTAACCAAGGGGTGTACATAAGGCTCCCGCATAACCGGGGGTATCTGTAGACTCATTCATTGGCATAGAGGCATTTGCGTTATCCAACCAAGGCTCAGACATTATATTGTTAAATACTGAGAGGTTGCCTAAATATATGGGTAGATCAAGAAATTTACAAATGGCCTGGGTTACATTGGCAGTCCTACAGAATTTTTCATACAGATATTCAAAAGATCTCATTTTTGCCACCCAAGGTTGAGTTAAATTAAAGCAAGGAACAAGTTTAGGCGTGCTTAGCACCGACTCTATAAAATAGGCCTGCAGAACAATTTAAACAGACAATGGCATCTGGAATCCCATTAAAATTACTCACAGGATGAACTAAAGGGTCATTACTGTCTTGGACAGAAGGAGGTTTCTGATGGCAAATCCAGCAATCAGAGAGGTTTCCGCTTTTTGCAAGGGATTGGAAAATGTGGACAAGAGCATTGTCCTTTCAGGAAAAAGAGAGAAAAGAAACAACAGTGGGAAGAGGGTATACAGGCCTGGTCTAGTCATCTTGAGAAAGCTATCTGCCTCAGATGTTGGCTGCTTCTCTTCGTAGTCAATTTGATTTAGAGGTCCCAAGCATTTTTACAGAATCAGATGTCAGGTGAAGCCTTCTTTAGCTATGAGATGTGTACCCAAGGCTCAAGTCTCTGAAGTTTGGCTGCCATCTGGGTAGTGAGGAGGACTTAGTATAGATCCTTCCAAGGATATTTCAAGGGCACTAAAAATTGGAAATGTTAGTTTGGAGAATTGTAGCCAGACATTTAAAGAAACTAGAAGAATTTAGGATCCAGTCTAGCTTATAGGTATATAACAAAACCTTAAAGACAATTAGTAGGACTAGAATTTAATATCTACAAAGGTGCAAACATAATTTCTCTCTCCACAATTACCCCCATTTTTTTTTTAACAATTTTGTTTATTTATTTATTTATTTTTTTCTGTGAGGAAGATCAGCCCTGAGCTAACATCCATGCTAATCCTCCTCTTTTTGCTGAGGAAGACCAGCTCTGAGCTCACATCTATTGCCAATCCTCCTCCTTTTTTTTTTCCCCAAAGCCCCAGTAGATAGTTGTATGTCATAGTTGCACATCCTTCTAGTTGCTGTATGTGGGACGTCGCCTCAGCATGGCTGGAGAAGCGGTGTGTCGGTGCGCACCCGGGATCTGAACCCGGGCCACCAGTAGCGGAACGCGCGCACTTAACCACTAAGCCACAGGGCCAGCCCAGCCCCCATTTTTATTAAAAATAATCATAGTAAAACTAATTTGTTGTATTAAACTTGGGCTAATTATTTATATACATGCAGCATGACTAGTGATTGACTATATAAGCTCACTTTTTAAAGACTATTTTGCTGGAAATAATCTATCTACCTTGTAAGAAAGGTACTAGATAGATTTTTCCAAGGAGTTCCTTAAAGCTATCTGGTCATCTCTGAGTCTATATACATCTCTCTTGAATATGGTAATCTGGTCAAAGTCATGGTATAATTAGCCAATATTTCCAATTATGTCCTGTTATAAGGAGACTAGATTCTCTTTGAATTTATGCCAATACATATATTGTCATGAAGAGAATACTTAAGAGTTTCCAAATTCTGCAGGGATCCAGTAGGGAGAGAAAGATAAATGCTTCAACTTTTGTTGCAAAGATACACTTTACCAAATGGCTGTAAATTATAGATAGCTTAAAGGAGAGGAGAAAAAAGGGATCCTTTACATCCAGAAAACAAAACATTAAAGCAGTCAGTTTTCCATTTGAGTTTTAGAAATTCTTATCCAGTTGAGTGTTATGATCTTAAAGTTATCAAAAACTTTTATTCCAGAGTACTTGTCAAAGTCTTTTCCATGAGTCTCTTTGAAGATGAAACATATTTGTAAAAGCATCAGCATTGTGAAACAATAACTGTGAATGACAAAAGACGTAAAAAAAAGGCAATAGATAGGCATCAGATGAGGGTTCATTATAATACAACTGAAAAGGAAATTTGGATATTTTTGTGACATATGTGTTTAGATAGTAAGTAGAATTACAAGTGATAACACTATATCTATTTGACCAAAGTAACAATAGAAGATTTCAAAGGCAAATACAGAAGGTTACATAGTTGTAAGCAAAACTTAACTTCTTTAACATTAAGAAAGCTTAGTTTTCCTAAGTACAGTCATATGTTGCTTAACGACAGGGATACATTCTGAGAAATGTGCCATTAGGCAATTTTGTCATTGTGCGAACATCATAGAATGTACTCACACAAACCTAGATGGTATAGCCTGCTACACACCTAGCCTATATGGTACAAATCTTATGGGACCACCGTCATATATGCGTTGACCAAAACGTTGTTATGCAGCGCATGACTGTAATTAAAGACCTGATAAAAACAACACAGGAAGTTATTTTGATACAACACAAAATCTCTGTTTTCTAGGTATATTACTTAAAAGGTAAAGAAGCTTTTACAATGTTATTAAAAGTAGACTAATAGGCCAAGAAAACCTTGTCCTCTCACAGAAAAGAAAGCCACATTTTAATTTTGCATCAGCTTACTTCTGATATTAAAACTCACTCACTCTGATCTTAGCCAGTCCTGACCACACATAAAATTCCTTTCCCAAGATTCCTTTCCATAAACTTCCTACAACTGTCTTTTACATTCAGATTTTGTCCTATGTTTTCCTCTTTCCCATTCTGAAATAACCAGCCTCTCTGTAGGACAAAATTGCTTTTTTTCTCCCCTTCAACAAAATGCATTTCTATTCCTCATACCGTCTTTTACCAAAACACACATCCTACTTTCCTTGCATACTGAGATATTTCCCTTTTTGTTTATAGTAGCTTCAGTTACATATCTTAGAATTCTTAACCCTTAGAATCCTTAATTTCTAGTGAAAACTAAGAAGTAAGCAGTTGTGGACTGGCACATTTATAACCTTTCGATGTGGCACAAGACTCGGTTACTAACAGACCCAAATTTACCTTTAGTATCTTTGCAATAGGAAGCCAAAAGTGGATGAACCTATGTTCAGTAATTAATGTTTTAGTATTTTATCTTGTTTGGAAAATGATCCAGATATTCAATGAAATGCCATCATTTAATTTAACTTAGCAAAACTCTAAAGTCTCAAGTTACCAAAAAGATTTTGGAAGCTATTTTTAAGCACACATACGATAAAATATAATTATTGCTCCTAAAAACTCTTGTCCCAGTTTCATCTATCTAAATCATTTGTTTCCAACAATTATGTTTAGATTACTCACAAAAACTTTGTGTGACATTAAAGCAGTTAGCCATCATCTAAAGTTATTTTTCTTGCTGACAAATTTTGCAACAGAGATAACATGAACTTAATAAACCCAGGTAGAATGAAAGTTGTGTCTGCATTATATTCAGTGTTGATAACTCTAAAGACATGCTTGTTTCAATTAAACCAACAATCCTAAGCTAGCTTTTATTTACTAAAGATTAATTCCAGATCATGTAAATGTGGAAAGCATTTGGGTTAGTTTCTATATTTCTGAGAGTATACTTCGTTTATATAAATGCTTCATTTTCTTTATGACAATTAAATAGAGCTCTTTACAAATTAATTTTGGCAATATCATCTGGAGGTTAAAAAAAATCACATGTATATATCATACATCCGTAGATGTATAGACATAAACAGAGATCTTACAGCTCTTGTTTCAAAAATCTTAGCCATGTCTCAGTTACAAAACTCAAAGGAAGAGTTGGATCCAAATTGTTTCTGGCAGATAGACTAAGTTAGGTTACCTGCTCAGATGGCCAAAGAATCTTTTTTTGTGTGTGAGGAAGATCAGCCCTGAGCTAACATCCATGCCAGTCCTCCTCCTTTTTCTCCCCAAAGCCTCAGTAGATAGTTGTATGTCATAGTTGCACATCCTTCTAGTTGCCGTATGTAGGACGCCGCCTCAGCGTGGCTGGATGAGCGGTGGGTCAGTGTGCACCCAGGATCCGAACCCGGGGCCGCCAATAGCGGAGCGCGCACTTAACCGCTAAGCCACGGGGCCGGCCCCAAGAATCTTTTTTTTTTTAACTGAAGATTTTTATTTGCATGCTGTCAAATTTTAGAACTTTTTCCCCCTTTTGACAGGAAGAAATTCCAGCGTGGTATTTTTCTAATTAATCTTGGCCTAATAAATGAATAAGAGTGGAGGAGCAGAAGAGAAAGAGGAAGATGACATCAGGGGTGAAGCCTGAACACAAGATGGCTGCTGGGGCAGAGTCTGAGATAAAAGAGTCTGGGAAGACAAACAAGATGGCACCTGAGTCAAAGGAGAAGGTGGAGGGGCCGGCCTGGTGGCTTATGGGTTAGGTGCACGTGCTCTGCTGCAGCGGCTCGGGGTTCGCAGGTTCAGATCCTGGGCGCGCACCGACGCACCACTTGTCAAGCCATGCTGTGGCAGCGTCCCATATAAAGTAGAGGAAGATGGGCACAGATGTTAGCCCAGGGCCAGTCTTCCTCAGCAAAACAGAGGAGGATTGGCATCAGATGTTAACTCAGGGCTGATCTTCCTCACAAAAAAACGAAGAAGAAGAAGGTGGAGGGGAACATGAGGCTTGTGAAGCCATTTTGTTCTCCCTCAGTTTTTTAGTTCTCTCGGCTAATTTAGACACATTATCTTGTAGTGAGGCAATTTTAGAGTCTTGTGCACATTTGGAACCCTCCAGGTCCCAATTAAAATAAACATATCATTCATTTTGTTTAATTTTAGAGCCATGATCTTCCAATTTGCTTTTATGAAAAACAAGTTTGGGGAGATCAAAAGTGCGCTATAATGGCCATTGTCATTCCAGACGACTCTTGGTCTGTTTAGCCCACTTAGTTAAAAATGTGTATGTGGGGATCCCATGTTTCTTAAACATAAACCTGGCCAGGGTCCCTGAAGGAGGGTTTCCCTCAGAACATTTAGATGACTGGGATCCCATTTCTGAAATTCCTTTGAAAACCCAAGAAAGTTGCTAGATTCCTAGCCCTGATTCCAAAAGGAATCTGAAAACCAAAGAAAATTCCTGGATTCTCAGCAGGCTCAATCCCCAAAAGAAATCCTTCTACTGCACTCTTCAGAAAATAACTGACTACTCCCCAAGAGTGAAGCCTTGAACTCAAGGACAGAGCCTTGAACTAGGAAGGACAAAGTCCCTTCCCCAAGAGGACAAAGCCTCTCCTGATCCCAAATAAAGTAGGAGAGCTCAAAATGCAAAGGGTGTGGAGCTCAGAATCCAAGAGGAGGGCCGGCCCCGTGGCTTAGCGGTTAAGTGCGTGCTCTCCGCTGCCGGCGGCCCGGGTTCGGATCCCGGGTGCGCACCGAGGCACCACTCCTCCAGCCATGCTGAGGCCGCATCCCACATACAGCAACTAGAAGGATGTGCAGCTATGACAGACAACTATGTACTGGGGCTTTGGGGGAAAAATAAATAAATAAAATCTAAAAAAAAAAAAAAAAAAAAAAAAAGAATCCAAGAGGAGATTCACTAAACCAAAAGTAGATGGTGACTCACAGAAGCGATGAGCACAAGGGGCTCAGTATGGGTACCTTGCCCGATTCTGGGGCTTGCTGTCTCTCAGGGGTTGCCTCCTTTGGACCCCACTTTCAGACACCATTTATGTCAACTGAAAAAGTGGATTGGCCAGTTGTTTTACCCACAGAATGACTTTATTTGGGAACAACCAAAAGAATTGCAATTTGGGATATGCAGGCTGTGGCAGACCATAAGCAAATCTGAAGGTGGAAGGAAGGGAGCTTGCTTTTTTTTTTTTTTTTTTTTAATTTTTCTTTATTTATTTTTCCCCCAAAGCCCCAGTAGATAGTTGTATGTCATAGCTGCACATCTTTCTAGCTGCTGTATGTGGGATGCCGCCTCAGCGTGGCTGGAGAAGCAGTGCGTTAGTGTGCACCCGGGATCCGAACCTGGGCCCCCGACAGTGGAGCGCGCGCACTTAACCGCTAAGCCACTGCGCTGGCCCAGGGAGCTTGCTTTTATAGGGAAAGAGGAGGAGTGGGGAGGGGCTGTAATAAAAAGTCCATTGGAGGAAACTGGGAGTCCAAAGTATAGAGGCTTCCCATTGGCTGCGGTGCTGCAGCCTCTCATTGGCTGGGCTGTTGCCAAGCAGAGAGAAATCTTCCTTCCTCCTGTTGGGTAGTAAAGCAGTAAACACCCTTCTGTCCAGATGCAAGTGTACAGTCTCTTCCTGGTTGGAGTAATTGACGATGAATGATAGAGCGTGAGGGCTCCCCTTACAGGCCTTCCTGACTCTTAATTTACATGAGGTTTCTTTTATTAGTTCCGCAAAGTAGAAAAGCTCCTCAGGTAATTCTGTTGGGCAATTGGAAAAAGAGAGAAAAAAGGGCAAGGACAAGATGCCTTGTCCTGTCTCCTAAAGAGACAGCCAGTGAGGCAGGTGGCCTGGAGTTGTCAGGGTCTTGATTCTGCCTGCTAGACTTGAAAGGAGCCCTGTGTACAATCAGGGTATCTGCTTACCAACTTAGTGCGAAAGAATTGCTAGACACACTGGGGATCAGATCACCCCTTTCCCTGAGGAGAAGTCTGTGTGGGGAGGTGCCCCCAGGAGGGAAGGCGAGCCATGGCGCCATCACGACATGAGGCCATAGGCCTGGGCAGCATAGAGACCAGGAGCCCATGCCCATGCCAGGCCTCGGCTGGTGGCTCCTGGGCAGTGCCTGAGCTGGGTTCCACTTTTGGCTCCATGCCCTGGGTTCTTGAGAGGACCAGTGTGGGCCTCAGGAGAAGACTGAAACCTAAATAGCCCCTAGTAAGGGAGTAAAACGGGGCACATAGAACGTAGTCCTATATGTCATTTGATGGAGTGAGCTATAGCAACATGAATAGATTAAAAGGGGGAGAGGATTGGTTAACATATTGAGTAATTTTCAGAGAGCAAAGGCATTTTCTTGGTTCTTTTCTATATTTTATTCTTGTATTTTTGGAATCAGAAAAAGATATTAATGATGTTAGTAATTTTCAAAAACTGCTTTGCAGAAAGCCCCCTTGCCCGTGTCTGGGGCCATTGGAAGTGCTGTTGGTTTTTGCGGTCTTGGTCTGGCCTGCTTGTGGACAGGCAGGAGGCGGCTTAGCAAGGCTGCGTGCTTAGAAAAGTTGGCAGATAGTCTGGTTTTTATGATTTTTATAATTACTAGCTGTAATTATAAGTTACCTAAAACCTATCCAAGCCTTAAAAATAATGAGCCAGGGCCGGCCCGTGGCTTAGTGGTTAAGTGCGCACGCTCCACTACTGGCGGCCTGGGTTTGGATCCTGGGCACGCATTGACGCGCCGCTTGTCCGGCCATGCTGAGCCCGCGTCCCACATACAGCAACTAGAAGGATGTGCAACTATGACATACAACTATCTACCGGGGCTTTGGGGAAAAAAAAAAAAAAGGAGGAGGATTGGCAATAGATGTGAGCTCAGAGCTGGTCTTCCTCAGCAAAAAGAGGAGGATTAGCACGGGTGTTAGCTCAGGGCTGATCTTCCTCACAAAAAAAAAAAAAAAAAGAGCCAGAGGGAACCAGAAGATTCATGTTTGGGTTCTGGCTATGTGCTTGCTAGCTTGGTGATGCTGGGCAGATCCCTTGGCCTGACCGCCTTGATTCCTGTTTCCACCTTGCAGGATGGTTTCGGGTATTATATTAATCGGCTCAGGCTGCCGTAACAAAGTACTACAGACTGAATTAACAGACATTTATTTCTCGCAGTTCTGGAGGTTGGAAGTCCCAGATCATAGTGTGAGCAGATTCAGTTTCTCCTGAGGCCTCTCTCCCTGGCTTGTAGACAGCCCCCTTCTTGCTGTGTCCTCATGTGGCCTTTTCTGTGCGCCTGCAGAGAGCAAGCTCGTATAGAGGTGTCCTCCTCTTACAGGACACGGATCCCATCAGATCAGTGCCCCACGCTTAGGACCTCATTCAAGCTTAATTACCCCCCTAAAGGCTCCATCTCCAAATACAGTCACATTGGGGGTTAGGCTTTCAACATAGGAATTTGAGGGAACACAATTCAGGCCATACAAGTATTGAAAGCAGAGTTGTAAATTAAAAAGCATTGGACAAAGGTGAGATTCTGTTGCTGTTCTCTCCTCAAAGCTTGGCACTGCCTTCAGTTTATAACACAGGGACTCAATCAGGTGTGAAGTTTGTTGACAAGAATAAAGTACAGAATTCTATTTATTTATTTATTTATTTTATTATTTTTTTTTTTTTGAGGAAGATCAGCCCTGAGCTAACATCCATGCTAATCCTCCTCTTTTTGCTGAGGAAGACCGGCTCTGAGCTAACATCTATTGCCAATCCTCCTCCTTTTTTTTTGGTTTCCCCAAAGCCCCGGTAGATAGTTGTATGTCATAGTTGCACATCCTTCTAGTTGCTGTATGTGGGACGCGGCCTCAGCATGGCTGGAGAAGCGGTGCGTTGGTGCACGCTCAGGACCGAACCGGGGCCGCCAGTGGCAGAGCGCGTGCACTTAATTGCTAAGCCATGGGGCTGGCCCTATTTATATTTTTATAAGTTAGCACAAACTCAAGGTCGTCCCTGTGATAGTGTCACTCTTGTTCCCTGCTTTCTCGTGTGGGAAGAAAGGGTTGAAGTTAAGCTCCTGTCCTGGGAACTACCTGGAGAGTGTGTCCTGAGAGCCCATGTGCAGTGGGAAGAGGCCTGGCAACGCCCTGGGCTGTAAATACCTGTCCTCTGGCCTCTGCCTGCCTGGGATCTCAGGCATGGTGCCATGGCTGCTGCCAGGCCAGGCCTGCTTCTTCCCCTCTGGGGAATGATTTTTAACCAATCATGTTGTTTTCTTTTTTAAGGTTACTTTTTTTTCTTATTACAAAAGCAATATATGTTCTTTGCAGAAAAGTGAAGAGAAGACAATGAAAACTCCCATTTTTCAGGGTCAGATTAAGTCAGAGAGTTGCTTAGTGCTCTGCACTGTAAAGAGGCTAAAACAGCCATGAACACAGTGACCATTGTGGTAACTGGAACTCTCCTCAGAGAGAGCAGAGGACGAGACCCCCAAGGAACATGCTGGAATAACAACCAAGGGTCCTGATACTTCCTCTAGGAGGGTGGATTTGATTTAACACACAATGTTTGTCTTGCTGATGAATTAAATGGAGCTGGGTTGCTTGTCTCTGAGGGGGCCTGCCCCAAACTACATTAAATACAGTATTGGAAGAACATTGGTTTGAAGAGCACCAGATTATCAAATCTTCTTGGGGCACCCACATATCTTATACTGGCCGTGACCCACCCCCCCACTGACAGCATCATTTTAATAGCTCTTTTAACTTTACTAAATTAATACATGCTTCTTCTATTGAAAAAAATTCAAATAAGACAAAATAAACTGATATCTTACTACCCAGAAATAACTAACCACTGTTAACTTTTTAAACTTTTTATTTGGAAGTAATTTCTACTTAGACATAAATTACAAAAATAAAAAGGTCCCTTATCCAAAGTCTCCTGTTCTTGGGCCGGCCCCGTGGCTTAGCGGTTAAGTGCGCGCGCTCTGCTGCTGGCGGGCCGGGTTCGGATCCCCGGCGTGCACCGGCGCACCGCTTCTCCGGCCGTGCTGAGGCCGCGTCCCACATACAGCAACTAGAAGGATGTGCACCTATGACATACAACTATCTACTGGGGCTTTGGGGGGAAAATAAATAAATAAAATCTTTAAAAAAAAAAAAAAAAAAAACAAAGTCTCCTGTTCTTAACATTTTAGCTCATTTACCATTCTTATTTATCATTCTTTCTCTGTCTCTTGCCATCTCTCTCTATGTGTATATATGTGTATACACACATACACATATAAATGCACACATGTAATTTTCTTCTTAACTATTAGAGAATAAGTTGCATACATTATCACCCTTTATCCCTAAATTCTCCAGTGTCTATTTCCTAAGAATAGAGATACTCTCTTACATAACCACAGTAGTTATCAACATCAATACATTTAACATTTATGGCACCCATATTTCAGTTTTGTCAGTGGACCCCAAAATTTCTCCTTCTAGTTCAGGATCCAGTCTAGGATTAAGTATTGCATTTTGTTTTCATGTCTCTTAATCTGGAACATTTCTTCAATCATTTTTTGTCTTTTATGACATTCATACTTTGGGATAATACAGTTATCCACCTCTAGCATAATATTTCATTTTGGTTTTGTCCACATGATTACTTTAGTGTTCTACATTCTCAGCCAGAATACTGCATAGGTGATACTGTGTCCTTTCTCAGGGTACCACAGCTGGGAGCACACAATGGCCATCTGTCCCCACTGTCACTGGCTTTGGTCACCCAGTCAAGTATAAGTACTAGGTTTTTTTCTCCCTGGCACGTAATAAGCAGTCTGTGAGGAGACATTTTGAGACATATCTTGCTCCTCGTCAACATTTTCCTCCAAGAGCTGGTATTCGTTGACGTTTCTTGCTTGAACCAGTCTTGATTAAGATGGTTGCAAAACAATGCTATTCCAACTTCAGCACCCCTCCACATTAGCATTCTGTTGTAAGCAAGAACCTTCTTTTATCCCCCCATTTGTTTACCTATTTATTATCTATATGGACTCATTAATTCCTATTTTTCATTGGTTTTTAATGAATTACTATATTTAATTATGTTCATGCTCAAATTGTCCCAGACTTGGCACTGGGAGCCCCTTCAAGCTGGCTCCTGTGTCCTGTGACATGCCCCAGCCCTTTATGGAGCACTTCCTTATTTTCTAAAATAAGATGCTCAGGTTCATCTCGTTCTTTCCCTGCCGCAGCCCTGGAATCAGCCATTTCTCCAAGGAGACCTGTTGTCTTTTAGTGTGGAATGATATTAAAGGGTGCTTGGTGTGCTCACTGCTGTGATAGTGTCTGTGGTTCTCCACCCTTTCAGTGGACATAGCTAGGAAATACTTGCATGTATGCACAAATATGCATACACACATGCACACAAGCATGCATGGAAAAAGTCATGAGTTCACAATAGTACCTCCAATGCCAGTGTACCTCTGCGAGGTCTTTCTCTAATGTCCTCCATTCCTTATTTGTATGTCCTTTCTTCAACAGTGGAACTCTGGCGCCTGACAAAATCAACACATTTGCTCATTCCTGTGATATGCCTAAAATAGTTTATTCTTAAATGGACTATAGTTATCAAACATACTTAAAAGAATTCAGGTTCATCCCTCCCACCCATACTATTCACTTTTGATGAACATCCTTCTACATCTCCCTATATACACCTATAGATAAATATACACAATTTTATTAAATTGTAATCACATTATACATATTGTTCTGTAACCTAACTTCCCACCCCCCACTAATGAACATATCATTAACATCATTCCATAACATATCATCCAACATCTTTTTGTCCACAAAATGAGATCCATAGAATATTTTGTAATGGTTGCAGAATAAGACTGTACCAAATAATTCCCTGCTATTGGACTTTACTTTAAAAGGCATCCAATTTTTCACTATTATATATAAAGCTGACATCAACGTCTTTGTAACTAAATCTTAATTATTTCCTTAGGATAGAAGTGGAATCACTGGTCAAAGGGTATGTACATTTTTATGTCTTTCTGAATGGCTATATTTATGCTCTGGCCCACAGTTTTTGAGAGTGCTGATTTTTCTAGACCAGTGTTTCTCAACTGTGGCTGCACATTAGAATCATTGAGGGCACTTTTAAAAGCAATGATGGCCAGTCCTGGCTCTGAGATTCTGCTTTCGAGGATCTGGGGTGTGACCAGGATTTGTAGTTTTTAAAGGCTCCCCAAGAGATTTTGATATGCAGCCAATTTGATAGGTGAAAGTGGTATTTCATTATTTTAATTATAATTTTCTTCTGAAATTGTTTCAGACATTCAGATTTGGGAGAAGTGGCCCCAGAAATAAAGGCATCTGAGGGACGAACAGCTGTGGCCATTGCAGGTAAGGTTAGGCTTGGACCCACTCAGAAGCAGGTATGTTTCTTCTATCCCATTGGAATTCTGGATTCTAGCACTGCCCTGGGCTGGGGAGCACGGACCTCAAAAATAAATAAGCATGAGGCTTTTGTTTTTTGTTATTGTTTTTTTTTTTATAAGAAGATTCTATGTAAGTGTCTTTGAAGCTTCCTTCATATATTCAAAATAGGATTCAGTTTTAAACAGGTAATTATCACAGTTTACCAGGAACACATCACTCCAATTTGAGTGTGTCATAACTGTCACCCTGAGTCATGTTTAGGGTGACTGTCTAGTTTCTAAACTGGGCACTTCTGAGAGTGAAAGCTGTGTGCTGCTTGGACAACAGGTATAAATTGGGAATGTCCTGGGCAGACTAGGGCTTGTGGTCTTCCTGGTCATGGTCCACATAAGCTGGTTTTTCTTTCTTGGAATTTGGGGAGTGGGGCTGTAGCTGCCCCTCATGACTTCAGCTTTAAGGTGTGGTGGCCACACTCTAGACATCTTAATTTCTCTTAGTAACTCATTTTGGATCTCTCTCTCATTAATTTGGTGCTTCTCAAAAGGAATGTGTTGTATTGGATATTAATAGTGTTATGCAAAAATAACCCCACAAAAACATGCAAATAAGTTTGGGTTAGTCAAATTTTATTTTATTTTATTCATTCAAACAAATATTTATTGACTACTTACTAGGTACTGGCATTGTGTATGTAGTAAACAATAATGAATGAAATGGCCAAAAATCTTTGTCTTAATGGAACTTAAATTCTAGAAGGTAGGCACTATGGAAATTAATGACCAGTTGGTCAAGTTTTATAGCAAAGTTGGGATCAAGCAGTAATTGCACCAAGTCCTTCTCTTTCTCAAGATCTAGAACCATGCTCTTCAGTACAGTAGCCACTAGGCACACAATTTAAAATTAAACAAAATAAAAAATTCAGGTCCTTAGCCACACTAGCCATATTTCAAGTTCTCAGTAGCCATGTAGCTAGTGGCTGCATATTGAACAGTGCAGATATAGAACATTTCCGTCATCACAGGAAGTTCTATTGGAGAGTGTTGCTCTAGAAAAACAGGAAAGAAAGCTTGGGGATGGGCTGACGAAAAGGAATTACCTTACTGGATGCCTACTGTGAAGTACGTTGTCTTATTTAGTTTTTAATGACAACCTCATAAGGTAGTTATTATCGGTCTTTTGTTTCATTTGAGGAAACTGAGGCTCGGAGACACTCTGGTCCTTCCCCAAAGTTCTCTTTAGTGAATAAGCCTCCTGTAATTATTTTTAAAAATTTTCTTCCTGAGGTACGTGAATTCTCCTTCCACATATATTTTATTCTTAAGACTTAAAGCAAGCTCTTCAATCTGTAGGATTAAAAAAAAAAGTTGTACTAAAGTATAATATACATATGGAAAAGTGCCCATATTACAAATGTATAGCTTGATAAATTTTCACAAACATGAACTGACCTATGTTAACCAGCATCCAGATGCAGAAGCCAAACAAAACCATCACCCCAGATGCTCCCCTTCTAATCACTTCCCACCCCTCCACTGCCAGGGGTAAACACTCTCCCAACTTCTAAAAGCATAGATTAGTTTTGCCTGGTTTGTGCTTTATAGAATCTTCCTATAGAATTTATTTACCTTATCTCAAGTCTGAGGAGTCTACTTCATAGCTCATTCTTTTAAAATAAATTTAAAAACCATTTAAGAGGATTGGGAAGATGGTGGAACAGGAGGCACGGAGAATCCTTCTCCCCACCTGGACAACAACTGCAGCAGCAGAATCTGTATGATGGAACTATTCTGGAACTCGGGAGTCTGTTGAAGGCTTGCAACTTCCAGGGGGAGACTTGGAGGGTAAATTGCAGTTAATTTTGGTCAATTTCAGCTCTTAGCACAGTAGCAGCTACCTGTCTCCCACTCCCAGCCAAGTGGCAGGCAGCTGTGCACATGATGCTGGAGCAGCTTGCAGGAGCCAGGGCAGGCAAAAAGAACCCTGTCTTCCAAATACTGGGGATATGCTCTCATTGCTCGTTGCTCCTTCTGATCACAGAGGTGCGGACAAAGAGGGGGGCAGCCATTGTTGTTGCTCCTCCCCCCATAGTTGCACCTCTCCCCTCCTCCTCCAGCTGAAATGACTTCCAAGGGATTTAAAAGACCAACACTCTTACCTCCTTCACTTATTGCTTTTTCCTTTTTGGGAGCCAGACATTAAAAACAACTGCATATACAGGGAAAATTAAAAAGTGACTGTACATGCCCAGGAAAAGGCTCAGAAAAGACCTGAGAAGACCTTACGTTTACACCTCAGACTGATCCTCAGCACAGAGACAGCCTATAACAATCAAAAAAACTAAAACAATAACAAAAGACAGCAAACCCTGGGGAAGGGAGAGAATCTGATTTCCAGAGTTACCACATTATTAGATTCAAATGTCCATGTTCAACAAAAAGTCATAAGGCATACAAAGAAACAGGAGAACATGGCCCATTCAAAGGAAAATAAATAATACAACAGAATCTGTCCTTGAAGACTTATTGGAAGATATATTAGACAAAGACTTTAAAATAATGGTCTTAAAGATGCTGAAAGAACTAAAGGAAGATGTGGAGCAAGTCAAGAACATGATATGAACAAAATGGAAATATCACTAAAGAGAAAACCTAAAAAGAAACCAAAATGAAATTCTGGAACTGAAAAGTACAATAACTGAAATGAAAAAATCACTAGAAGGATTTAAAGGCAGATTTGAGTGGGCAGAACAATGAATCCGAGAACTTGAAGATAGGACGATGGAAATTATTGAGGTTGAGGAATAGAAAGAGAAAAGATTGAAGAAATGTAAGTACAGCCTAAGAGACCTATGGGACACCATAAAAAGGACCAAGATACGCATTGTGGGAGTCCCAGAAGGAGAATAGAGAGAGAAAGGGGCAGAGAGAATATTTGAAGAAATAATGGCTGAAAATTTCCCAATTTAAAGAAAGACATGAACATAAACATACATGAAGCTCAATGATCCCAAGTAAGATGAATTCAAAGAGCCCACACTGAGACTCATTATAATTAACTTTCAAAAGGCTAAGCCAAAGGGAAAATCTTGAAACAAGCAAGAGAAAAGCCAATCATCACATACAAGTGATCCTCAAAGAGATTTTCTGCAGATTCTCATCAGAAACTTTGGAGGCCAGGTGATAGTGGGCAGATATATTCAAAATGCTAAAAGAAAAAAACAGTCAACCAAGAATCCTAAATCCAGCAAAACTGTCCTTTAGAAGTGAGAGAGAAGTCAAGACATTCCCAGATAAACAAAAGCTGAGGGAGTTCATGACCACTGGACTTTCCCTGCAAGAAACGCTCAAGGGAGTCCTGCAAGGTGAAATGAAGGGACGCTAGACAGTAACCTGAAGCCGTGTGGAGAAGTAAAGATCTCAATAAAGGTAAATATATGGGCAATTATAATAACTAGTATTATTGTAACAAGTTTGTAACTGTACTTTTTGTTTTCTACATGATTTAAGAAACTAATACACTTAAGGAAAAAAATTAATAATGTAACAGCTAGTATTACTGTAACTTTGGTTTGTAATTCCAAATCTTGTTTTCTACATAATTTAGGAGACCATGAATTTTAAAGAATGATTTAGTTTATGTTTGGTGGCACACATTGTATAAAGATGTAATTTTGTGATATCAACAACCAAAAAGGGGTAGGGACAGAGTGTAAAGGAGCAGAGTTTTTGTATGTTACTGAAGTTAAACTGCTATAAATTCAAAATAGAATGTTATAACTTTGGGATGTTAATGTCACCCCTATGGCAACCACAAAGCAAATAGCTATAGAATATACACAAAAGGAAATTAAGAAGGAATTTAAACATTTCACTACAAAAAATGAACTGAACACAAAAAAAGATAGGAATGTAGGAAATGAAGGACAAAAAAAGTGATATCACAAATAGCACAATGAGAGAAGTCCTGCCTTATCAGTAATTCTTTAAATGTAAATGGATAAACTCTACAATCATAAGGCAGAGATTGGCAGAATGGATCAAAACACATGATCCAACTATATGCTGTCTCCAAGAGACTCACTTGAGATCCCAAAACATTAAACCATTTGAAAGTGAAAGGATGGAAAAAGATATTCCAGGCAAATAGTATATGGTATAGAGCAGCTCTGGTATAGAGCAGCTCTGGTATAGAGCAGCAGTGGCTATACCAATATAAGACAAAATAGACTCTAAATCACAAAAGGTATAAGAGACAAAGAAGAACATTATATATTAGTAAAAGGCTGAATACAGCAAGAAGATATAACAGTTATAAACATTTATGCATCTAATGGAAGACCATCAAAATATTTGAAGCAAAAACTGACAGAATTGAAGGGAGGGATTGACAGTTCTACAATAAGAGTTGGAGACTTTAATACCTTACTCACAATAATGGATAGAACAACCAGACAGAAGATAAGTAAGGAAATAGAGGATTTAAACAACACAATAAACCAACTAGATCCAACAGACATATACAAAACACTCTGCCCAACAAGAGCATACACATTCTTCTCAAGCATACATGGGACATTTAGCAGTATAAACCGTATGTAGGGCCACAAGTTAAGTCTCAATAGACTTAAAAAGATAAATATAATACAAAATGTCTTCTCTGATGACAATGGGATGAAATTATAAATCAATAACATAAAGAAAACTGAAAAATTTACAAAATTGTGGAAACTTAACAACATGCTTTTTAACAACCAATGGATCAGAGAAGAAATGACAAGGAAATTAAAAAATACTTAGAGACAAATGAAAACAGAAACACAACACACCAAAACATATGGGACACAGCGAAAGGAGTGTGAAGGGGGAAATGTATAGCTGTAAATGCTTACATTAAAAACAGGAAACATCTCATATCAACAACCTAAATTTACAACTTAAGAAACTAGAAAAAAAAGAACAAACTAACCCCAAAGCTAACAAAAAGAGGGAAATAATAAAGATTAGAGTAGAGATCAATGAACTAGAGAATAGAAAAGCAATAGAGAAAGTCAATGAAACCAAAAGTTGGTTCTTCAGTAAGATCAACAAAATTGATAAAGCTTATCTAGATGGACTAGGAAGAAAAGAAAGAAGACTCAAATTACTAAAATCAGAAATGAAAGTGGGACATTACTACATATTCTGCAGAAATAAAAAGGATCATAGGAGAGTACTATGAACAACTGTATGCCAAAAAATTGGGTAACCTGGACAAAACAGACAAATTCCTAGAAACACAAAACCTACCAAGACTAAATCATGAAGAAACAGAAAATCTGAATAGACCTATAACTAATAAGGAGATTGAATCAGTAATAAAAAATCTCCCCACAAAGAAAAGACCTGCTCCTGATGGCTTTTTTTTTTTTTTTAATAATTTTATTTATTTTTCCCCCAAAGCCCCAGTAGATAGTTGTATGTCATAGTTGCACATCCTTCTAGTTGCTGTATGTGGGACGCGGCCTCAGCATGGCCGGAGAAGCGGTGTGTCGGTGTGCACCTGGGATCCGAACCCCGGGCCGCCAGCAGCAGAGCGTGCGCACTTAACCGCTAAGCCACAGGACCGGCCCGTTCTCCTGATGGCTTTACTGGTGAATTCTACCAAACATTTGAAGAAGAACTAATACTAGTCCTTCTCAAACTTTTTCAAAAAATTGAAGAAGAGGGAACTCTTCCTAACTCATTCTTGAGGCCAGCATAACCCTGAAACCAAAGCCAGATAAAGACACTACAAGCAAATGAAACTCCAGACCAATATCCCTTATGAACACTGATGCAAAAATCCTCAACAAAACACCAGCAAACAGAATTCAACAGCATATTAAAAGGATGATACACCATAACCAAGTGGGATTTATTCCTGGAATGCAAGGATGGTTCGACTTATAATAACACCACATCAACAAAATGAAGGAAAGAAACCACATGATCATCTCAACTGATGCAGAAAAAACATTTGACAAAATTCAATGCCCTTTCATGATAAAAACACTCTTTAAAATAGGAAGCAATGTAAACTACCTCCACATAATAAAAGCCATATATGAACAACCCACAGCAAACATAATCCCAAATGGTAAAAGACTGAAAGCTTTTCCTCTAAGATCAGGAACAAGGCGAGTGTGCCCACTTTCACCACTTCTATTCAATATAGAAGTTCTAGCCAGAGCAGTTAGGCGAGAAGAAGAAATAAAAGGCATCCAAATTGGAAAAGAAGAAGTAAAATTATCTCTGTTTGCAGATGATGTAATCTTATATGTAGAAAATCGTAAAGATCCACAAAAATGCTTTAGAACTAATAAATGAATTCAGCAAAGTAACAGGATACAAAGCCAACACAAAAATCTGTTGCATTTCTATACACTAACAATGGAAAACCTGAAAAGGAAATTAAAAAAACAATTCTGTTTACAATAGTACCAAAAAGAATAAAATACTTAGGAATTAACTTAATCAAGGAGGTGAAAGACTTGTACAATAAACTTACAAAATATTTTTGGAAAAAATTAAAGAAGACGTAAATAAATGAAACACATACCATGTTCATGGCCTGGAAGACTTAATATTGTTAAAATGTCAGTACTGCCCAAAGCTATCTACAGATTCAATGCAATCCCTATCAAATACTCAATGACATTTTTTGCAGAAATAGAAAAACCCATCCTAAAAATTCTCATGGAATTTCAAGGGACAGTGAATAGCCAATCTTGAAAACAGTCTGGAAAATGAAGAACAAAACCAGAGGTTTCATACTTCCTGATTTCAAAACCTACTACAAAGCTATAGTAATCAAAACAATGTGGTATTGGATAAAGACAGACACACAGACGAATGGAATAGAATAGAAAGCCCAGAAATAAACCCTCGCATAGACTGTCAAATGATTTTTGACAAGGGTATCAAGACTATTCAATGGGTAAAGTACAGTCTTTTCAACAAATGGTGCTGGGAAAACTGGATATTCAGATGCAAGAGAATGAAGTTGGACCCTTACCTAACACTGTATACAAAAATTAACTCAAGAGGGATCAATGTAATCCTAAATGTAAGACTTAAAACTTGGTCTTGGAATAAAACATCGGATAAAAACTTCACGAATTTGGATTTGACAGTGATTTCTTGGGTATGACACCAAAGGCTCAGGCAACAAAAGAAAAAATATACAAATTGGACTTCATGAAAATGAAAAAATTTTGTGTATCAAAAGATACTATCCACAGAGTATAAAGGCAACCCATGGAATGGGAGAAAATATTTGCAAATCATATATGTGATAAGGGATTAATATCAGAATATATTGAGAACTCCTAAAACTCAACAACAACAAAAAAAACGTGATTCAAAAATGGGCAAAGGACTTGAACAGATAGATCTTCAAAGAAGATACACACCTGGACAATAAGCACATGAAAAGATGCTCAGCAGCACTAATCATTAGGGAAATGCAGATCAAAACTACAATGAAACACTACCTGACATCTATTAGGATGGCTACTATCAAAAAGACAGAAGAGAACAAGTGTTGGTGAGGATGTAGAGAAGTTGGAACCTTTGTGCATTGTTGGTGGAAATGTAAAATGGTGAAGCCACTGTGGACAACAGTATGGAGATTCCTCAAAAAATTAAAAATAAAATTACCATATGACCCAGCAGTTCCACTTCTGGTCATATACTCAAAAGAATCGAAAGCAAGGTCTTGAAAAGATGTTTGTACACACCCATGTTCATAGCAGCATTATTCACAACAGTCAAAACATGGAAGCAATCCAAGTGCCATCAACTGATGAATGGATTACCAAAATGTGGTATATACATACAGTGGAATATTATTTAGCCTTTAAAAGGAAGGAAATTCTGCAATATGCTGCAGCATGGATGAACCTTGAGAACACTACGCTAAGTGAAACGTCAGTCACAAAAAGACAAATCCTGTATGAGTCCACTTATATGAGGTACTTAGAGTAGTCAAAATCATAGACAGAAAGTATAATGGTAGTTGCCAGGGACTGAGGGGAGGGGAGAATCGGAAGTTATTGTTTAATAGGTATAGAATTTCATATTTACAAGATGAATAGAGTTACAGGGATGGATGGTGGTGATGACTGCACAACAATGTGAATGTATTTAATACCAGTGAACTGTACGCTTAAACATGGTTAAGATAGTAAATGTTATCTTACGTGTATTTTAACAGAATAAAAAAAGGAAAAAAATTGGTGGAAAAAAACATTTTAAAGTGAATAATTCTGTGGCATTTAGTATATTCACAAAGATGTACTTCTTATCTATTTACTTCCAAAACATTTCCATCACTTGAATGTAAAACTCTGTACCCATTAAACATTTTCTCCCCATCCCTCCCTCCTCCCAGCCCCTATAGCAACCACCAATCTATGTTAAGTCTCTGTTTATCTATTCTGTATATTTCCTATAAATGGAATCAGACAATATGTGCCCTTTTGTGTTTGGTTTCTTGCATCTAGCGTGATGTTTTGGGGTTCATCCATATTGGTCCTTTTTAAGATTGACTAATATTCCATTGTATGGAGAGCCACATTTTGTTTATCCATTCATCTGTTGGTGAACATTTGGGTTGTTTCCACCTTTTGGCCATTGTGTGTAGTGTTGCTGTGAACATGCGTGTACCTGTACTTGCTTGAGTCCCTGTTTTCAGTTCTTTGGAGTATTTACCTAGGAGTGGAATTGCTGAGTCAAATGGTAATTCTATGTTTAACTTTTTGAGGAATAGCCAAACTGTTTTCCACAGCAGCTGCCCCATTTACAATCCCACCAGAAATGCATGAAGGTTCAAGTTTTTCCCCATCCTTGCCAACACTTGTTATCTTCTGTTTATTTATTTATTTTTTTGTGAGGAGACCAGCCCTGTGCTAACATCTGCCAGTCCTCCTCTTTTTTTGCTGAGGAAGACTGGCCCTGGGCTAACATCCATGCCCATCTTCCTCTACTTTATATGGGACGCCGCCACAGCATGGCTTGCCAAGCAGTGCGTCGGTGCGCGCCCAGGATCCGAAATATATTTTGGGGAAATATCTGTTCAAGTCCTTTGCCCATTTTTTAATCAGGTTGTTTGTCTTTTTTGTTGTGAAGTTGTAAGAGTTGTTTGTGTATTCTAGGCACTAGACCCTAATCACATATGATTTGCACATATTTTTTCCCATTCTATAGGTTGTCTTTTCACTTTCTTGATAATGTTCTTTGATGCCACTCAAAATTTTTATTTTGATTAAGTCCAGTTTATCTGTTTTTCCTTTTGTTGACTGTGCTTTTGGTGTCATACCTAAGAATCCATTGACAAACTCAAGGTTATGGAGATTTACCCCCATGTCTTCTTCTACGAGTTGTATGGTTTTAGCCCTGAGCTAACATCTGTTGCCAAACCTCCTCTTTTTGCTGAGGAAGATTGGCGCCGGGCTAACATCTATGCCCGTCCTCCTCCACCTTATATGTGGGACAGCTGCCACAGCATGGCTTGATAAGCAGTGTGTAAGTCCTCACCCAGGATCTGAACCTGTGAACTCCAGGCCGCCAAAGCAGCTGCTGAAGCAGAGCACGCGAACTCAACCACCATGACCCCAGGTCATTGGTACATTTTGAGTAAATTTTTATGTATGGTGTGAGATAGGAGTTCAACTTCATTCTTTTGCATGTAGGTGTCCATAGCTCATTCTTTTTTTTGTTTTGTTTTTTTGCTGAGGAAGATTCACCCTGAGCTGACATCTGCTGCCAATCCTCCTTTTTTTTTTTTGCTTGAGGAAGATTTGCCCTGACCTAACATATGTGCCAGTCTTCCTCTGTTTCGTATGTGGGTCGCTGCCACAGCATGGCCTCCGACAGTCAGTGTACGGCCATGCCCGGGAACTGGACCTGGGATGCCAAAGCAGAGTGCGCCGAACTTAACCACTAGGCCACGGGGCCGGCCCCCATAGCTCATTCTTAACGGTAACAGCCCCAAGGGGTCAAATGGTGTCTTAAATATCCATTTACTGCCCAATAACAAGTATTCAAAAATTTGGTGAAAAACTCTACAGTGTGAGTACTGGGTACTTCAATAATTGGGGAAAACAAGTAATTCAGTTTGATGGATGAGAATGGCTTTAATTGCCCCACTTAGAGTTCATTTCAGTGGTAGGACCTGGCCCACACTCTGCCCCTTGTGTTCCACTTGAGCCCAGCTGTCCAACTGAAGTATAGTGGAGACCTTGGCCCATGGTCGCAAGCCCTTGCTGGCCCCTGTGTTTGCTGCTGACTTGTGTCCTTGCCTGCAGACTTGCTGCCTCCTCTTCCACCTCTTCCGTGGTGACGGATGTTTATCTTGGCTTCCAGCGTTCTCTGCCTGTGGAGCATTAGGCTCTCCCACCCCTTGTCAGTAGTTTCCTCGTTTGATAACCCGACACTTTGGCTACTTTGAGCATCCTTGCCTTCACCCACTTGTTACCTTTCTGGTCCAAATCAGAACTGTTTCTCATCCCTAACAAAGCAAGGCCCTGTCTTCTCTGGGTCTGAAGCTTCCTCCTTGATTTCAGCTCAAAACTACTCTCTCAGAGCCCCCTTGACCCCATCCCGGGCTTCTCTGGCTGTCCTGTTCTCTTCTTCAATTGTTCTATCTTCTCATTTGGCAGTTTGCATTCGTTGGAAGAATGCTGATGTCTTTTCTCCTCTTTGAATAAAATAATCTTTTGACTGCTCAGCATTTCAGTTTGATCTGTGTGAACCATCTGTGTCTTCTCTGATACTCTCCTGCTTTCTGAACCCTTTTCTCCTGTTTGTCTCCTTCCTGCTCTTCATGTCTGTCTCCCAGAGACATCATCAAAGACTACTGTCTGAAATGTTATGTTTATCTACCTGATTATATGGAAATCATAAGAGAATTAATAAATCTGAAAATGTCAGAATCTTGTCTTGATTCATAAGCTTTTAAAAATATAATTTTAGGGGCTGGCCCTGTGGCGTAGCGGTTAAGTGCACACGCTCCACTGCTGGCAGCCCGGGTTTGGATCGTGGGCACGCACCGACACACCACTTGTCAGGCCATGCTGTGGCGGCATCCCACATAAAGTGGAGGAAGATGGGCACGGATGTTAGCTCAGGGCCAGTCTTCCTCAGCAAAAAGAGGAAGATTGGCATGGATGTTAGATGTTAGCTCAGGGCTGATCTTCCTCACAGAAAAAAAAAATATATATATATATATATATAATTTTAATTTTGGAATAGGTGATACTCCTACTTAGATAAAAAGTCAAAACAAGGGCCAGCCCCAGTGGTCTGTCTAGTGGTTAAGTTCATTGTGCTCCGCTTCGGCAGCCTGGGTCTTCTTCAGTGAAAAAAAAAAAAGTCAAAACAATAAAAATATGCATACAGAAGTCATGCTCCCACTGTCACACGTTTGTAAGCAAATCTCTAGGGTTTTAAGGTCTTTTTTCCCCAATGCAGATATCTGAATAGCACTAAATTAAATACATTCTAGAATTAACATATTAGTGTTGCTGGACATATCATGATGTTAGAGACTTTGGACAAATAACAGTTTACTTTTAAGTTATAACTCTTCCCCACTCTCTGCCCTCCCCCCATATATGTGCATCATTTTAAATGATTACAAAAAATTATTATTATATAATAAAATAATGTTTGTAGGAAGTAATCTTGAAATTGAGCCAAGGAATTTATATCAACTTATATTTTAAATAGTTTCTAAAATCAAAGATTAATCTATGTAAGTTTCATAAAGTTATTTATATTTTATTTTCACAAAGTTTAGTAAATTCTACAAGGACTATATCCTAGAGCAAATCACTGTCTTATGTGTAACTGTTACTACTTTGTGTCATATTTTGGGTTGAAGAAAAATGAAATTTACATAGGAAAAACTGAAGCCAGTAATAGCACTAAAGATGAACATTAGCCACCACATCCTCACTTGATCTTTTTGGCAGAAAGGTCCTTAACTTGCTGATAAAACTAAATGTGCATGTGTTTTTTACTTCTAGATTTGGAATGGAGAGAAATGGAAGGAGATGATTGCGAGTTTCATTATGGAGGTAGGAACTACAGGATTTGGCAACAGATTGGATTGGGGAAAGAGAGAGGGAATGGGTAAAGTGAAAAATAACTGGGATTTTATATTTTGAAAAATTGGGAGAAGTTGCTATCCTAGTAAGAAAGAGAGGCTTCTGAGTTTAGCTTAAATTAATGTGTCAATCCAAGGCACCTGATTGGATTGACACTTCATTTTTGTTTGGTTTTTTAGATGGTACGAATGAGGCTCAGGATGGTGACTTTCCACCAGGTATGTGTTTTCTCTGTTCTCTCTGCTCTAGCTTCCTGTCCTATTGAAAGAGGACATCATCTAGGCTGGTGGTTCCCTGACTGCACCAAAGTCACCTCTAGTCCATTAACCCTTTATGTGCCATTAATAATATGGCCAGAAAAACACCCCCCCAGGGAGCTGTTCCCCATATAAAGTGACATAGTGAGTGAGCTCCGTAGAGGGGAAGCTCAGGAATCTTACAGTTAACAAGTTCCCAAGGTGATTCTAAAGCACAGCTAGGTTTGGGAACCATTCATCTGGTCCAGTGGTTTTGTTTACAGATCTGCCGAGGGTCACACACTGGGCATGAGTGCATATATAAATAAGTTTGTTTGCGCTGGCTTTTCCCTGTCACACTTAACTACCAGGCCACTTAAAAAATAAAAATAGTTGTTCCATGTCTGGATAAGAAAAACAATGTCCCTGGTTTCATTCAGGCAAAACTCAGAAACCTGAGTAGCACCTATGAAGGATTTCTACCACAATGTCTCTCTCCCCACACAGTTCTTTTGTTTCTGGAACAAGTCCACCAGCCCTTGTTCTCTCTGGGGCGATACGGCAGCCACACTGCATATAGAGCTCTCTGAGCCCCTGTGGATGGAGGGTTTCTGAGGCGGAACATTAAGCGGCAGGTGGACCCCTATGGGGGAACGAGACACCTGAGTTCCAGTGTTTTGAGTCCTGCTGGTCACCCAGGAGTTGTCCTGAGTCCATCATATGACTTCTTAAGACTCAAAAAGAGGGCTGGTCACTTGTGCTTCCTCTCGCGGTTTATATGAGCATCTAAGGAAGCATCACAGCTGTCACTTCCTCAAAAAGAAAGGAATGGAGAAAATCCTGGAGCTCAGCAGGATTTGCATTTATTTATTAACATTTAAAATGTACTATTATATGCAGTATGAAAATAGTTAAGATGCCATGGGCAAGACAGGGATGGTGTGAAACCTTTGAAGGCTCATTACTGTTCTGAGCATCTAGTGTTTGTAAGAATTCATATTGTTTTTGGTGATATTTGAAGATCTGAACAAATAAGTGCAGGCTTATGATAATCTCTACCAAATATTTTAATTAAGTAAAAATTTAAAACTGTATTATTGGCTTCAGATTTGAAAAATGGTTGTTTACCTATGATTTCTGTCACTCTATGCCTAGTAATAACTCCCTGTTTCCTTTAAAAATTCTCCAACTCATTTTTAAAGAGAAGAGAATATTAACTAGAAAATCAGAGTGAATTAGTGATTGTGTCTCCTGTGGGAAATTCCTGGTGACAGTGTGAGGGAACCCACTGCTGGGCCCAGAGTGTGGGGTCAGGACGAGGGAGCCCGCTGCTGGGCCCGGAGTGTGGGGTCAGGACGAGGGAGCCCGCTGCTGGGCCCGGAGTGTGGGGTCAGGACGAGGGAGCCCGCTGCTGGGCCCGGAGTGTGGGGTCAGGACGAGGGAGCCCGCTGCTGGGCCCGGAGTGTGGGGTCAGGACGAGGGAGCCCGCTGCTGGGCCCGGAGTGTGGGGTCAGGACGAGGGAGCCCGCTGCTGGGCCCGGAGTGTGGGGTCAGAAGCACGGGAGTATCTTGGAGTGGGGGCATGGTGGAAGAATGGGGCCTGCATTCCACATCAGGGGTACATAGCTGCTCACTCTAGCCAATTAAATTTGGACTCAGTGTTGCTAGATCTTGTAGGTTGGAAGAGAAACCAGACATGTAGACTTTTCCATGAAATCTCCCAATTCTTAATGTGGCCCACATTAGAGAGCTTATCTGGCTATGTTTGGTCCTGGGATGGTGTGATTTTACCTCTGTCTTGGTCTCTGGTGGGCCTAGGGGTACCAGGATCCTGCTCTCTGAAGGAGGCCATCTCCCACCCCGCCATGCTGGCTCTTCCCTCTCACCTCTAACCTGGGCTCTTGACACGCAGGGTGAGCACTTATGTCTTCATTTCTTTCCACAGTGGAGAGGAGCAGACTGCAAGAAATGCTGTCACTTTTGGGACTAGAGACATACCAGGTCCAGAAACTGAGCCTCCAGGACTCCCTGCAGATCAGTAGTGACAGCATGAAGAACTGGGCTCCTCAGGTTCCCAAAGACTTGCCCTGGAATTTCCTCAGGAAGCTGCAGGCCCTCAATGCTGAAGCCAGGAACACCACCATGGTGCTGGACATGCCCCCAGATGCCAGGCCTGTGGAGAAGGAGAGCCAGATGGAAGAGGAGATTATCTACTGGGACACAGCTGACGATATCTCTGCGGACATCTATTCTTTCTCTGAGCTGCCAACCCCCGACACGCCTGTGAACCCCTTGGACCTTCTCTGTGCCCTTCTGCTTTCCTCAGATAGTTTCCTGCAACAAGAAATCGTGGTAAAAATGTCCCTCTGCCAGTTTGCACTCCCTCTCATCTTGCCTGACTCAGAAAACCACTACCACACATTTCTGCTGTGGGCCATGAGGGGCATTGTGCGGACATGGTGGTCACAGCCTCCAAGGGGGGTGGGCAGCTTCAGAGAAGACAGCGTGGTCCTGTTCCGGGCGCCGGCCTTTGCCTTCGTGCGCATGGAGGTCAGCAGCAACTCCAAGTCCCAGCTTCTCAATGCAGTGCTCAGCCCGGGCCACAGGCAGCGGGACTGCTTCTGGCACCGGGATCTGAACTTGGGCACCAACCCTCGGGAGATTGCAGACGGGATGGTGGAAATTTCCTGGTTTCTTCCCAGTGGCAGGGAAGACTTGGACATTTTCCCAGAGCCTGTGGCCTTTCTGAACCTGAGAGGTGACATTGGGTCTCATTGGCTGCAGTTTAAGCTCTTGACAGAAATCTCCTCAGCCGTGTTCATCTTGACAGACAACATCAGTAAGAAGGAGTACAAACTGCTGTACTCCATGAAGGGGTCGGCCACAAAATACTACTTCATCCTGAGTCCCTACCGTGGGAAACGAAACACAAACCTGAGATTCCTGAACAAGTTAATCCCCGTGCTGAAGATGGACCACTCGCACGTTCTCGTGAAGGTCAGCAGCACGGACAGCGCGAGCTTTGTGCGGAGGATCCGCTCCATCGTGGGGCACGTGGCCCGGTCCCCCTGCAGGAGGCTGTCTGTGGAGGAGATGGCGAATGCAGCCCGTAAGCTGGGGCTGAGGGTGGATGAGGACTGCGAGGAGTGTCAGCGAGCGAAAGACCGGATGGAGCGCATCACCAGGAAAATCAAAGACTCGGACGCCTACCGGAGGGACGAGCTGAGGCTGCAGGGGGACCCTTGGAGAAAGGCGGCCCAGGTGGAGAAGGAGCTCTGCCAGGTCCAGTGGGCTGGAGACCCTCCTGAGAAGCACAGGGCTGAGCTGAGGCATCGTTTACTGGAACTTCGAATGCAGCAAAATGGCCACGACCCTGCCTGGGGGGTGCAAGAGTTCATCACAGGCGTCAGCAGCGCCTCCCTGGGCGAGAAGCAGTACTTCCTGAGGTGGATGGAGTGGGGGCTGGCCCGGGTGGCCCAGCCAAGGCTGAGACAGCCTCCGGAGACAATTCTTACCCTGAGACCAAAACACTGTGGGGCAGTGGACTTCAGTGAGGCGCTCTGGCCTGAGCCCCTGGGGGTGGAGCACTTCCTGCGGGAGATGGGACAGTTTTACGAGGCAGAAAGCTGCCTTGTGGAGGCAGGGAAGCTGCCAGCAGGCCAAAGGCGGTTTGCCCACTTCCCAGGCCTGGCCTTGGAGCTGCTGCTGAAGGGGCTCCCCCTGGAGCTGATCGACGGGAGCACACTGAGCACTCCCCTGCGCTGGGTCACAGGGCTCCTGAAGGAGCTGCACATCCGCCTGGAGAGAAGGTCGCGACTGGTGGTCCTGTCAGCGCTGGGCGTGCCGGGCACAGGCAAGTCCACCCTTCTCAACACCATGTTTGGGCTGCGGTTTGCCACGGGGAAGGGCTGTGGTCCTCGAGGGGCCTTTATGCAGCTCATCACAGTGGCCGAGAGCTTCAGCCAGGACCTGGGCTGTGACCACATCCTGGTGATAGACTCTGGAGGCTTGATAGGGGGGGCTCTGACCGCCGCTGGGGAGAGGTTTGAGCTGGAGGCTTCCCTGGCCACTTTGATTATGGGGCTGAGCAACGTCACCGTGGTCAGTTTAGCTGAAACGAGGGACATCCCACCGGCTATTCTGCATGCATTTCTGAGGCTGGAAAAAACGGGGCACATGCCGAACTATCAGTTTGTATACCAGAACCTTCATGATGTGTCTGCCTCCGGCCCCAAGCCGAGAGAGAGGAGGCAGCTCCTGGATCAGCCCAGTGACGTGAGCAGAGCTGCAGTGCAAATGGAGAAACAGGGCGATGGCATCCGGACGCTGGCTGACCTGGCCTTTTGTGACCCTGAGAGGCAGCACATTTGGCACATCCCTGGCCTGTGGCATGGAGTGCCTCCCATGGCCGCTGTGAGCTTGGGGTACAGCGAGGCCATTTTTGAACTAAAGAGATGCCTGCTAGAAAACATCAGGAATGGCCTGTCCAACCAAAACAAAAACATTCAGCAGCTCATTGAGCTGGTGAGGCGGCTCTGAGTCGGGAGAACAGAGGTTCAGCTGCCGGAGGCCTGCCGTGGGCAGCCTGTTCTGATGGGGGTGTCCGCATGGGGCTGTACCTGGCCCCTGAGGGGGGCTGGTGCCCGACCCACATGAGAAGGGAGAAAAGCAAAAGGCAGGGGTCTGGAGTTTCCTAAACAGTGTTAAGAAAGGAAGTCAACTCACAGACCAGCTCAGAGATGCTCTCGGGAGTTTAATAGCCCTGGGCTTCGGGGGTGGAGACACAGCCGTAATTTGTTGTCTCTGAGCTCCTTTCGAGGCCCCTGGGGGTTCAGCCTCTTGTGCAGCTGCTCTTCTCCATCTGCCCCTGGAGTGGAGAGTAGCTCCCCATCACTGCAGCCCGGCAGACAGGTACAGGATCGAGGTCAGAAGGTGCCCTGAGGAAGCAGAGGGAGGCCTTTCCTCCAGCGCACCCCAGCCTTGGTGACTCAATCCTGCCTGTTTAGGGAGGGCCCTCAGTGTGCAGGGCAGCCGGGGCACTCTATTTATTGACTGACCTGTGAAGCTTCCCCACCCCGCCCCAGGAGAGGTCCTGCTCGCTCTGCCGCGCCCTACAGCACTCTGTTTACACCTCTGCCACAACACTCAGCGCTGTGCATCGTGACTTACCTGTTCACCTCTGCCCCTCCCCTAGGCTGTGAGCTCCTTGAGGGCAAGGGCTGGACATTACCCAGCTTTGTACCCCTAGGGCCTGGCACACTATGGGCGCTTAATAAATGTGTGTTGAATGAATGAAATGAATGAATGTGCAAATGATGGTAATGGGCAGGTTCCTCTCTGTGCCTTAATTTTCCTGTTTCCTGAAGAGGATCAGTGTCAGTCTGAGGAGGGTGCAAAATAGAATGTCTGAAGTGGTGAACATCTGAGAGAAGGGTCTGAAAAAGGCCACGCTGTTCCTTTCTAAGCAGAGACCCATTCTTCAGGCTGTTACTAGGAAACTGAACTGTCTTGGCGGAAACTTCGAGGTATCTCCACCATGATCCCATTTGATAGGTGAGGAAAGGAGGCCTGGAGCAGTTCAGCAGTGCAGCCCAGCCACACCCCTGCATAGGTGTTGATGAGTAAGCCGGTGCCCTCAGCCCTACACCTCTGCTCCTGACCACTCGTCTTCCCCAAACTCCCACAGCTGCCAGGCTCACCCCTCGCCTGGCCCCTCAGTGTCAGCCCTTTGTCCCACTTCCGTGTCTCTGTGGCCAGGCACCCTCCCTCATATCTTCCATGGCCCGGTTGCCACCATTCAAGCTAGAATGTAGGGCTCCTCCACTGTCGATTCCCCAGCTGGAATCCTTGCCTGCGCTGGCCCTTACCAAGGGCCAGGGTCACCTCAGTGAGCCTTGGACCCCAACCCCACTAGCTCTGGGAATCTCTGCTTAGGCCTTGGGGCCTCCTTCCCTCTACATTTTGTGATTTCAGGGAAACTAGGCCCCCAGGCGGTGACCAGGTCCTCCTCTGTGTTCCTTGTACTCCTTTGGCCAGACTCGGCAAGGGAGCCCTTGGGACTGGAACCCCTTCTTGAACAGCAGGCTCGTTGTGCCCTTTTCTGGAGTCCCAGGATGCTACACCTGCAGCTCCCTTGATGTTAACAATGTTGCCCCCTGCGTTCTGGGGACCAGCCTCCAGACATGTGGAACTGAGGCTGAAGGCAGTACTGGAACTCTGGAAACCTGATCTATCTTTTTCTGATAAATTTAGGAAAACCTTTTCCCTTCTGAAACTCAAAAAGAATCTCTAATCCTCAGGCACTAGGAACTCACCTCTTCCTGGATCGTAAATAACACAAATTTTAAGACGTTGGTTCACCTGGAAATACCAAAACCTCGTCTTACTCCCCCCAGGTGCTTCTCCAGCACTGTAGGAATGTCACCCAGGACACTCCTGGGCCCCAAGTTCAGGCACTGGAAACCTCGCTTAGCATTGGTTGACTATCAACCAGTTCCCTCAAGTTATTCCTGAAATCTGAAACAGGGAAGCCAGCCCTCGTGGCTCCCTACTAATCAAAGATTCTTTACCTTGGGTCTATCCATTGTGCAAAGATAAGGTTCAGACATTGAATTCCTGAAAATTAGATGTGTGCTTTTATTTCTAGGGAAAGAGTTCATAGCTTTCAACAGATTTTCAAGAGGCTGCAGGATCCGAAACAGATTAATAACTGCTTAGTAATCAGGAAAATTATTCCATGCATCCCAGGACCTAAGATACTATGAAATTACATCAAACATTTGCCCAGACTCTTTAGACTTTTGAAAACAGACCAGTCTAAAGACTGGATGTAACAGACTGAGCAGGAGGTTTCCCTGGGCAGCCCCAGGCAGGACCACTGTGGAGGACACGCAGTCAAGCAGCCAAGGAATTCTGGAACTGCCTGGGCGGTGTGGAAAGACCATCACCTCTCTCAGGTGCAGGGACAGGAGAGGTTGCCCTGGAGCTGAGTGATTTTTCCAAAAAGTCAGTTATGACGCTCCCTTCACCCTCGTTTAGAGGTTGATGTTTCAATTCCATGACCTGCAAAAGGGGTGCACCTTCAGACCCTAAAGTCAGTGCCACTCTTGTGATTCAGATTTCCACAATACCCAGCTCTTGCCTAGCGGCCCTAGAGCTCAAAACACTAAGCATCAGCATGCCCCGCCATCACCACAGCCGGAGGGCACCCCCCACATCAGACCTGAAGACATCTTCAGAGACTGAGAGGCCCCAGACCTTGCCAGGTGACGTCCTTGAAGCCAAGCTTAGTGATGCGAGAGCCACTCGGAAGAGTGGACAGGGCTGCTCGCGCGGGACCCTGTTACTTGGGTGAAAGCATGAACCATGTCAGTGATCTTGGAGTAAATGGCCTGGGAGTCTTTGAGACTAGGCACAAGAGTGCCTGCCCCTCTCCTGGGAGGTGGGAAGTAGCTCACCTCAGCATGCAGGACGCTGGCCTGGTTCTGAACCTCGGCCTTGCTTCCTGCTAATTCCACAGCCCTTGAGCACAGTCACTACACTTCACTAAACCTTAGTCCCCCTACTAGCACTTGCTCTTTGGTGAGTGCACAAAGGCTGGTTTTGGAGGAGCAAGTCTGTGCACACAAGGCACCAGAAGCCGTGTCTACACCAGTCTGCACATCCATGAGGTTCATGCAAAGGAAACTGCCTGCTTTCTACATCAATCTCAAACATTTTAACATGGCAAACAGGATTTATCTTGTAATCAATCAGTGGTATCTTAAAATTAATTTGCAGCCATTTCTCTTTCTTCATGGTATATAAAGCAATGTTTTCTAATTGATGTTATCTTGGATGTACTGAAACACTACCTAGAAGGGCTCGTGTTGAGAAATCTGTACCAGTGTAAACCTAATGTGGTATCTCTCCCCAGCTCCTCAGATGTGAATTAGCCCAGTAAAGAAAAATCCTTTTTTTCCTGAGGCAGTAATAAAAAAAAGATGTTGGCTATAAACCTATCCTGGGTTCCGAAGACTTCAACAAAATTACATCAGATGTGGTTTTACAAGCACCCCTGAGACAAGACTGCAGAAGAGGGCCAAGGTGATCTTTTTTTTTTTAAAGATTTTTATTTATTTATTTTTTCCCCCCAAAGCCCCAGCAGATTGTTGTATGTCATAGCTGCACATCCTTCTAGTTGCTGCATGTGGGACGCGGCCTCAGCATGGCCGGAGAAGCGGTGCGTTGGTGCGCGCCCGGGATCCGAACCCAGGCCGCCAGCAACGGAGTGCGCGCACTTAACCGCTAAGCCACGGGGCCAGGGCCAAGGTGATCTTGATCCTGGTTCTGGCGACTTCCCACCCCTCACTCCACAGCACCCACACTCTGGACTCCCTGGCTTCATTCATGCTATTGTCTGCCTGGGGCCTCCTGCCACCTGTCCTTGTTCCTGGCTGACTCTGGCAGGCACTTCTCCCTCAGGATGGCCTCTGATGGCAGCCCACCTCCATTCCACCACCTGAGGGGGTCAGGGGCCTTTATGTGCTCCTGTCATGGTCCTTATGTTTTTTTTCGGTGAGGAAGATCAGCTCTGAGCTAACATCCATGCCAATCCTCTTTTTGCTGAGGAAGACCGGCCCTGAGCTAACGTCTGTGCCCATCTTCCTCCACTTTATATGGGACGCCACCACAGCATGGCCTGACAAGTGGTGCATCTGTGCGCGCCCAGGATCCAAACCCAGGCCACCAGCAGTGGAGCACGCGCAGTTAACCGCTACACCACGGGGCCGGCCCCGTCATGGTCCTTATCTTAACCTCGTTCCACCTGTCTGCTTTTCTGCTCTCCCCATCTGAGCTCCCTATGGAAGGCATAGTGTCTCACACATTTTTGTCTTCAAATCTAGCACGGCATCTGAGAACCAGGGAGTGAGGTCTCAATTGCCAGAACACATGGGGCCCATTTCTCATCCACTTATGCCAAGCCCTGACTTTTAGCCCAGGGCCCCAGTGTGGCGCACAGCGTTTCTAATTGGTTTCGCTATCAGGAGACTGGACTTGCTCAGCACCCCAAAGCTGAAGTCAGTAATTATAGTTGGGACCTAACCCAGTGAACCTACCCCTTCTTCCTGTGCCTCAACAGAGGGAGAGGGGGTGGGAGAACGGAGCAGGAGCTCCCAGGGAAACATGGGATTAGAGCCCCTCTGGCTACCTGTTGGAGAAAGAAGAGGACGATTCAAGACTCTGCTTTAACTTGGTTTCAGTGGTTAGTTGGCCTAGTTCCCAGAATAGAGCTGAGAGCCTCTGGGATTCTTCTTGGTGAATGGGTTGGTTATTAGGAGAAAACAAATTGCCAGGAGTAATGTGGAAACCATAGGTTTGCAAAATGCAAGGTTACAAAGTGTCAGCAGTTCTGAGTTAGGGGAAGTCAGTCTCGTGTGGGGTTGTCTCCGCGAGCCCGCAGCCAACAGGAAAGCAGACGTCTCCGGCTGGGGCTCCCCTCCCTGAGGTTAGATTTTGGTGAGCTCCAGGAAATAAACACCATGTTCCAGGCTGGACTGTGCTCTGCAAGTCCAGGTGGGCCCAGAGTCTCCCCTTCCCACAATGTTGCCCTACAGCCCGGCCGGTGATACAGGTGACCCCTTGGGCTGTGCCGGATCCAGTGGACAGACTGTCTCAAAGAAGTCCAGACCACCCAGCAGGCCTCTCCTCTGCCTTGTGGCCCAAGAGGGACAGGCCTGGACTAAGGGCAATCCGCTCAGAGAGAGAGCTGCCATGGTGTTGCAGGACCAGTGGTAGAAAAGGGGAGTAGGGGAGTAAGGAGCATCCAACAGCCGTCTCCCCAAACGGGGTCTCTACCAATCAGTTCTGGGAGGTTCCCACAAACCTTGGAGTTTAGGACACTGATTCTCAATCCTGGCTGTAAATCAGGATCATCAGAGGAGCACTGAAACAGCACAGGTACCACCCCTCTAGTCCCATACTTGTGCTATGGGGCCCAGAGCACTCCAACATGCAGCCAGGGTTGAGAACCACTGCTTTGAGAACATAAAAGCGACTCTTTGGTTATCATAAGGAGAGTAAAGAGGGTCACGTCTGAGAAAAAATGGTTGCACATCCCCATCTCCCCAGGGCTCTAGTCCGGGCCTCCCAGCTGGGGTGCCCTTCGTGTGGGTCACTTGTTCCTAGATGTGGCTGCTGCATATCCAGGAAGCCCCGTAGGACCAGTCCCGAGCAGTCTGCGCACAGACACACAGGCCATTCCCCCATCCTACGTGGTTTTGAATGCACACCCCCACCCACTGATGCAGTGGAACCCCAGATGCGGAACAAGCATGTTTTGGAACAAGAAGGCTTGCTGCCATTTGCTATTTCTGTAATCTCAGGTGAGTCTCTGAGCCTCCATCTTCTGATCTGCAAAACCTGGACAAAACTGCCTCCTTTACAGGACTGATGGGAGAAGCAAAGTGCATCAGAACACTAACAAATGGAAATTACAGAAAAATAAAACATCCCATTAAAGTTCTTCCACTGGCGATTTAAAACAATGTAACAATTTATACTAATGTATTAAAATCTCGTTTTAAGTTCTTTTAATCATGCAAACACACTCACATGACCCCCAATCAAGGAACCAGCTGAAACCCTTTCTGCAACAAGGCATGGTATAAACAAAGACAATAAACAAAAGGTAGGTAACAGGATATTTGAACCATGAAAGGTCTAGATTAGTTTGGAATTCCTGGGAGACACCCCAGGCATAAGGGAGAGCGGCTTGAATAAAGAAAAACAACAAATTCGACTGGATTATTGCCTACTGCCTCCAAGGCAAAACTCAAACCCCTGCTCCCCTGGCAGCCCTGCCTCCTGCTGCTCCAGTAGAAGTCGGTGACTTGTCACCTTTACTGGAAAACCAGCCTCTTCTCCTTGCCTCTGGTAAGGGTGCTGGTCCTGTGAGTCTTCAGAAACCCTTAATAGCTGGTTCATCTCCCTACGAGAATGTAGATATCAGGAACTCGGCCAGGCATGTTACAATGTAATTTTCAGGACAACCATCATTGTCTCCATTTTACAGATGAGAGAAACTGAGGCTCAGAAAAGTCAAGTCACTTACCTAAATTGCACAGCCAGGAAGCAATAATTCAGACAGATCCTATGTTCCTCACCACTTGGGAGCAGAATTATAAAACTTATCAAATTATAAAATTATCAAACTTTATGGAAACTTTGAAAAGAAAAAAAGATACTACTAGAGTCCTTCAGGAAAAGTTGAAAGTTCTTACATTTGGAAAGTATTGTGGTTGGAGAACATGTCATTCCTGTTCTGTCCGCTTATCCAATATGCATAACAGTTGGAAACCACAGTTTAAAAATTTAGAAATAAAATATGCCTAGTGAAGTGGGCAGGAAAGACGCTGTCCCTTTATTAAGGGCCGAGGACTGGGCTTCCAGTGGTCAAACGAACCTTGATCATGGACAATGTACTAGACTGAAGCCAAGACCAAGAGACGTAGGTCCTGGTCCCTCTCTGCCCCTCCCCAGTGTGATTTTGGGCAATTCAGCGTCCACCTTTGCCAGCGTTTCCCTCCCCTCCTTATAGATGATAATCTAGTCCTCCCTCTCAAACCACAGCAGTATGCAAGCAGTATTAGGATGAATGACGTAGGTCAAAAACGGCCAAATGTTGGCAATTTCACGATTCAAACTAACAACCAGTAACAGCTATCTATCCTAACAGCTCTATGCGGTAGTAATATTAACAAAACCCATTTTATAGGTCATGGAACTGAGGCTCAATTGTTCAAAGATTGTTACATCTGGGCCCGATTCCAGAGCCCATGTTTTCTTCCATTACTACGGTGACTTCTGAAATAAGATACCAGTGTTGCTATTTTTCCCTCTGCCATTAATAATTACTGGATAGCAATCACAGCGGCAATGCTCTGGTTTGAGCATTACAGGCTCTGTGCTATCCCCATGAATTTCCTTACTATCCGGTACTTTCTCCCTTACTTAAAATTTTCCTTCCCCAAGGCCAGTATGGTCACATATGAAACCCTACACTCATCCTTGAGGAATTGGGTAAAGTTTTAACCAAAACATATTTCTTCTTTATTTGTGGATAAAAGCCAAGTTTTGTTTGCTTGTTCTTTAGCAATATTATTTGGAGGCAGAAGTCAGCAGCCTAATTTCTAGAACCTGGGAAAACGCTCCGGGCCGCTCGGAGCCCGAAGGCCCAGGCTGGGCGGCGGCCGAGCGGACGCGGCTCTTCCCTTCGGCCCGCTCCCTCTTCAGAACACCCGTCGCCCCTGCTAGTGCGAGCTCTTTGCGGGCGAAAGCTCACGCTTTGCGTCATTCAATTTCCGGATCTGGAATACGACGCACACAACGACCGGGGCAGGGCGCAGAGGTGCAGGGATAAGGGTTACACGCGTGCGGGGGGCGCGGGGAGGCCCCGCTCCCACCCCCCTCCGTCCCGCACAGGTCACCTCGCAACCGAGGAGCCGCGGCCCCGCCCCCAGACGGGAGGCCCCGCCCCGCCCCTCGCCGGCTCCCATTTAGTCCCGGCCGCGGCGCGGAATGCGGGCGGTGACCTTTACCCCGGGGGCCGCCCCGCCCCGCCCCCCTGCGCGGCGCCGCGCCCCGACACGCGCGCTCCGCCCGGCCCAAGATGGCGGCGCCCATGTGCGGCCGGGGGCTGGGGCTGCGGGTGAGTGGGCGCCGCGGGCGGTGCGGGCGGTGCGGGCGGTGCGGGCGGGACGGGGTGGGAGCCCTAGTTGCTATCTCACGCCCCCTCCGCTCACAGCTGCTGTCCTGGAGCCGGGAGCTGCCGTGCGCCTGGCGCCCTCTGCACACCTCTACAGTCTGCGCCAAGGTGAGCGCGGCGGGCGGGGGCGGGGGCGGGGGCCGGGGCCGGGGTCGGGAGGGGCGTGTGCAGGGGCGGAGGCTTGGGGGCCTGGGGCCGGGGGTGAGGTCGGGTAGGGGGTTCTGGGGCGCGAGGGGCGAAGGGTGGGGGCCTAGGGGCGGAGTCCTAGGTGGTGGAGGCGGGCTGGGGGGTTCGGGGGCCCGAGGGGCGGGGGCGAGGGCGGCCGGGTCGCTGGGCGCACTGAGTCATGGCCCTCTTTGCTCCTAGAATCGGGCAGCCCGAGTCCGAGTAAGCAAGGGCGACAAGCCAGTGACCTACGAGGAGGCACACGCACCTCACTATATCGCCCACCGCAAGGGCTGGCTGTCGCTGCACACGGGTAAGGGGACGATGCCTGTCTAGGTGGCAGGAGAGGACGACAGCGTGCTAGGAGGCCGGCGGTACGACCCCGGGCCCCACCGAAGGAGAAGTTTTCAATGGTGACTGTCACACAAGCACAAAATGAACACGTGTCAGGTTTTATTCAACTCAGTAGTTGATAGGAGAGTCAGAAATAAGTCAGACACGTTCAAAGGAGAAGCAAAAAAGCGGAGACATATAGAGGAATGCTGAAATGTATTTGAAAGGAAGGCAAAACTGGCTTTTCCATGGGGAGCAAGGACTCACACCTCCACAGAAATTATTTGCATGCCTAAAGACAAGAATTATTTTGCATTGCTATCAGTTAACTATAATTTACAGAGATGTAAAATAGCTCAGAGGCAGTGAAAGGGGTGAAACCACGTAGAATACGATGCGGAAGAGTGTGCTCTAAACATTGCAGTTTTCCATCGAAGCACACATTTTTCTCTACAAGTGTATACAGTTGACCCTCATTATTCGGAGATTCTGTATTTGTTAATTTGGTTATTGTGTGTGCGTTTACGGTCTTGCTCAGACATGGGGAGAGCAGCAATCCCACGTGCACCTTCCCAGCTGAGGTTGAACAAGGCTCTGCCTTCTTGTTTCAGCTTTCATATTGTAAGCAAGTGTCCTTTTCGATATCTATTAGTACCACAATTTTGCAGTTTTGTTGGTGATTTCACTGCTTTAAAATAGCCTGTAATGCTTGAAGTGATGTCTAGCGTTCCTAAGCACAAGGCTGTGATGTACCTTTCAGAGAAAATATGCATGTTAGATAAGCTTCCTTCAGGCATGAGTTACAGTGCTGTTGGCAGAGAATTCAGTGTTAATCAGCCACATGTAATAAATAAGGTGTCCTTAAACAGAAACACACATAAAGCAAGGTCATGTATTGATCTGTTTTCACAAATTATAACCAAAGGCTTGCAGAAACCTAACCCTGTATTTCTCCTGGGAGCAGTTCGTTGTTCATAGTGACTTTGAAGAACATATACTGTGAATTACTGAGAGTCAATTTTGTTCAGTACGAGTGTTCTCAACTTGGGTGTTTGAGATGCTTATATCTAGAGAACTTAAAATACAGATTCCTGTCCCCCACCCTTGTCAGATTCTGGTTCTAAGGTCTGGGGGGGTGTGGGGGAGAAATTCTCAACAGATACTGTAAGAAGTAGGGAGATTCCAGGGTCGGCACTGAGAGTCCACTGGTTGAGCCCATGGCCCTGGCTGGTAGGAGAGCTCGTGTCCCTAATCTCAGAAGTAGCTGGTGGCCTCCTCTCTGGCCCGTTGGCTGACCAGTCAAGAAAGAGTGGGAAAGGGACTAGACATGGAGGGATCATTTGAGTTTTGAGCCCTGGCTCAGGCCTCAGCCTTCCCTTTTGTAAAACAAGAGCAATGGTAATAGCTCCTTCACAGGATTGGCTTGGGAATTTAGTGAAATAAGGTACTTTGAACTTTAAAGTGTTATTTTTTTTATTCCACTTACAGAAGAAAATAGAAGAGGCTGGGGTGGGAGGTGGAATTGAGTGCCCAGTGCTCTCGGAGGTCACCTCAGGAGTTCTGGCCGACTCTCTGTGGTGCCCTTCTCTCATCAGGTAACCTGGATGGAGAGGACCATGCTGCAGAGCGAACCGTGGAAGATGTTTTCCTTCGCAAGTTCATGCTGGGCACTTTCCCAGGCTGCCTGGCCGACCAGATTATCCTGAAGCGCCGGGCTAACCAGGTGGAGATCTGTGCCCTGGTGCTGAGGCAGCTGCCTGCACACAAGTTCTACTTCCTCGTGGGCTACAGTGAGACTCTGCTGTCCCACTTTTACAAGTGTCCTGTGCGGCTGCACCTCCAAACTTTGCCCTCTAAGGTTGTGTATAAGTACATCTAGGACAATCGCATTTTTTGCATCAAGCTCTAGCCTGCAAAGGACAGAATCGTATGGGAAAGGAGTGCAGTAGAAATGGGGGAAAATACATCCCCACAGAGTACTGAGGCTTCATTGTCAAAGTTGCACAGGTGACAGGTGTTGAATAAATAGACTCTCCATGTTGTCTTCCTGTCTTTTTCAGTCTGTCTTTACTCTTCAGGTGAGGGAACTGGAGTAGGGTTTCTTTGAGGATGCTCCAGCACTCCCAGGAAGGCTGCCAGTTGTCTGAGGTTTAGGCAGTAGCCACAATTCAATAAGTATCTTGTGCGATCACTGTGTCGGGAACTTTACGTAAAGCTCTTTGTTTCCTTTCAAAATGGCAAGATCTATTTTTGGTGGTTATGAAGTAATCAATGTTAATTTTTAAAAAATCAAAACGATATGGACATGTATCAAATCGATCATGAAACTTTCTTATAATTCTACCCCAGAGAGAACTATTTACTATGAACAGTGTATTTTATTTCCAGATATACTTTTGTCCCAGAAGTACTTCAATGCATACTCATTGTTTATTAAACAAGCTTTTAACTGAGCACCTACTCTGTGCCAGACACTCTTCTAAGTGCTTGGAACCCATCAATGAACAAAACATTCTGTTCCAGGATCCCTGCCTTCAGGACATGTGTATCCCAGAGGATTGGGGCAGGGAGGGTTAGGCGGCATTGAAGACTCCAAGCAGGTGAGGCAGGTAGACGAGCAGGTAAATGGGGGAGAGCATTTCAGAAAGCCGCGTCTGCAAAAGCGGCACATGGCGCTGGGAGGTGGGGCAGGGATTGCACACCTTTAACTTCACCCGTCACTGACCTTGACTCTCACCTTGACCATGACCCTGCTACCCTCACCTTGACCCTGAAACTCGACCTAACACACACACCCTAATCTTGACCCTGATTGTCGCCCTGAGCCTTACCTTCACTCTGACAGTAATGCTCTCCCTGCTCCTACCCACTACTGGACCTTCGCCCTCAGCCTCACTCTTAGCCAGGTTCTCACCTGACCCTCTCCTAATCATGTCTCTGACTCCGACGCTGATTTTGACTGATGGACCATACCCTGACCCTGTGTCGCTCATGTTTACCATAGCCCTGATTCTGAATCAGAGCTTCACTCTGAAAACTTCATCCTAACGCTGTCTGACCGCATGACCCTGACTGACCTCATCCTAATTCTAACACACCCTTGTGTTGATTCTGACCGTGATCCTCACCCAAACTCTTAACGTGGCTTTAACCACAAACCTGAAAGTCATTTAAATCTGACCCGAACCCTGACCCTACTCATTGCTAAACCAGGTTCTGAGTCTGACCTTGACCCTGAAACTCAGCTGTCACCCAGACCCTGTTGCTCACACAGATCTGACCCTACTCTTGACCCTGATTCTAACAATTAACCCTGAAGCTGATTGTCATTCAGGCCCTGAGACCCTCCCTGACACCCTGCTGACGAAACTCAATGTGAGCCTCACCCTGACCCTCTGACCTTCACTCTGACACTGACCCTGACCCTGGACCTGACTTTACATCTGAATTTGACCCTCACCCTATACCTGATTCTCACCATAACACTGACTGACCTGAAGGTGTTCTGACCCTCACCCTTACTCTGACTGTGACCTGACTGAACCTCGCTCTCGCTGATGCTGGACCTCAGCTGGACATGATCATGTCCTGACCTTCATGACCCTCATCTACCCACATACTGATCATGAAACTTCACTTGACTCTGAACCTTACCCAGATCCTCAACCTGCCACTGGCCCTTATCCCATGCCTGAGTATGACCCTGATGCTCACCCTCGCCTTGATATTGACCATTAGAGACTCACCCAGATCTTGACCCTGATCCTTTCTTAATTTTATTTATTTATTTATTTTCCCCCCAAAGCCCCAGTAGATAGTTGTACGTCATAGTTGCACATCCTTCTAGTTGCTGTATGTGGGACGCAGCCTCAGCATGGCCGGAGAAGCGGTGTGTCGGTGCGCACCCGGGACCCGATCCCAGGCCGCCAACAGTGGAGCGTGAGCACTTAACCGCTAAGCCACGGGGCCGGCCCAACCCTGATCCTTTCTTTTTCATTGAAATATATTTGACATATAACCTGTAAATTTAAGATGTACAACACATTAATTTGATAGATTTATATATTGTAATATGATTACCAGTGTAGTGATAATTAGCACCTCTATCATGTTACATTAACTATCCTTTTATTTTTAGTAGTTAGAATAATTAAGTTCTAGCCTTTTAGCAAGTTTGATGATTATGATACAGTATCGTTGTCTATATTCACTATACTGTGCATTATATTTCTAAGGCTTATTTACTACTAGTTGTGAGTTTTGTGAGATGAATAAAGGAAACCTCAACTAAATTGGAGTTGGCAGGCCTGTAGGGGGAGCTGTCATGCCCTGTCGTACATCATCAGTTCCTCCAAACAGGAAGAGACATTGGCTTGAGCGACTGCCGCAAGAAGTACAACAACTTTACTGCTGAAGGAAGATTTATCTCCCCACCTGGCAACAGCCCAGCCAATGAGAAACACTGTAACTCAGCCAATGAGAAGATGTTGCCATCTCAAACTGTCACTTTCCTCCAATGAACTTTCCTTTAGGAAGCTTAATTCTGGACTTCCTGTTCTGTTCTATTAGTCTATGTGTCTATTTCTGTGCCAGTACCATAATTTGTTATTGTTACTGTAGCTTCATAGTATAGTTTGAAATCAGGAAGTGTGATAACTCTGCCTTTGTCCTTTTGCCTCAGGATTGCTTTGGCTATTTAGGGTCTTTTGTGTTTCCACACAAATTTTAGTATTGTTTTTTCTATTTCTATGAAGAATGCCATTGGTATTTTGATGGGGATTGCATTGAATCTATAGATGGCTTTGAGCAGTGTGGACATTTTAACAGTATTAATTGTTCTGATCCATGAACATGGGATGTCTTTCTTTTTGTTTCCTTCAATTTCTTTCAGCGAAGTCCTGTAATTTTTTTTTTTTTTTGTGAGGAAGATCAGCCTTGAGCTAACATCTGATGCTCTTGTTTGCTGAGGACGATTGGCCCTGGACTAACATCTGTGCCCATCTTCCTCTACTTTATATGAGTGTGTGCCTGAGCTCCGAACCTGCGAACCCTTGGGCTGCCAAAGCAGAGCGCGTGCACTTAACCGCTGTGCCACCGTGCCAGCCCCAAAAGTCTTGTAATTTTCATTGTACAGATCTTTCACTTCCTTGGTTAAGTTTAATCCTAAGTATTTTATTGTTGTTGATGCTATTGTGAATGGCATAGTATTCTTTTTTTCTTTTTCAGATATTTCATCTTTAGTGTGTAGAAGTGCAACTGATTCCTGTATGTTGATTTTGTATCCTGCAACTTTACTGAAATTGTTGATTAGCTCCAATAATTTTTTGGTTGAGTCTTTGGGATTTTCTGTATACAGAATCATATCACCTGCAAATAGCAACAGTTTTACTTCTTCTTTCTCAATTTGGATACCTTTTATTTCTTTGTGTTGCATAATTGCTCTAGCTAAGACTTCCATTACTATGTTGAATAAGAATGGTGAGCGTGGTCATCCCTGTCTTGTTCCTGATCTTAGAGGAAAAGCTTTCGATTTTTCTCCATTGAATATGTTAGCTGTGGGTTCATATTTGGCCTTTATTATGTTGATGTATGTTCCTTCTATACCCAATCCACTGATGGTTTTTATCATGAAAGGATGTTGTATTTTGTCAAGTGCATTTTCTGCATCTATTGAGATGATCGTGTGATTTTTATCTTTGATTTTTATTAATGTGATGTATTACATTTATCGATTTATGTTATGTTGAACAATCCTTGCATTCCAGGGGTAAATCCTACTTGGTCACAGTGTATAATCCTTTTTCTGTGTTCTTGAATCCAGTTTGCTAATATTTTTTTGAGAATTTTTGCATCTATATTTATCAGGGATATTGGTCTATAGTTTTCTTGTGATGCCCTTATCTGGCTTTAGCATCAGGGTAATGCTGGCCTCATAGAATGAGTTTGGAAGTATTCCCTCCTCTTCAACTTTTCAGAAGAGTTTGAGAAGGATTGGTGTTAATTCTTTGAACGTTTGGTAGAATTTGCCAGTGAAGCCATCTGGTCCTTGGGTTTTCTGTGTTGGGAGGTTTTTGATTACTGATTCAATCTCTCTATTTGTTATTCATCTGTGCAGATTTCCTATTTCTTCCTGATTCATTCTTGGTAGATTGTGTGTTTCTAAAAATTTGTCCATTTCTTCTAGGTTATCTAATTCGTTGGCTTATAATTGTTCATAATAGTCTCATGATCCTATGCATTTCTGTGGTGTCAGTTGTAATGTCTCCTTTTTCGTTTCTAATTTTATTTATTTGGGTCTTCTCTCTTTTTTTTTTCCTTAGGTAGTCTAGTTAAAGGTTTGTCAATTTTGTTTATCTTTTCAAAGAACCAGCCCTTGTTTAATTGATCCTTTCTATTTTTCTGATCTCGATTTCATTTTTTTCCACTCTGATCTTTATTATTCCCTTCCTTCTACTAACTTTGGTCTTAATTTGTTCTTTTTCTGGTTCCTTGAGTTGTAAAGTTATGTTGTTTATTTGAGATCTCTCTAATTTCGTAATATATGCATTTATTGCTATAAGCTTTCCTCTGAGAATAGCTTTTGCTGCATCCCATTAGTTTTGATATGTTGTATTTCCATTTTTGTTTGTTTTGAGAAAGATTTTTATTTCTCTTTTGATTTCTTCTTTGAGCCATTGGTTGTTCAGAAGTGTGTTGTTTAGTTTCCACATATTTATAGATTTTCCAGCTTTCCTCTTGTTGATTTCTAGTTTCATACCATTGTGGTGAGAAAAGATAGTTGGTAAAAATTTCAGTCTTAAATTTGCCAAGATTGTTTTCTGTCTTATCATATGATATATCCTGGACAATGTTCCATGTGCCCTTGAGAATAATGTGTGTTCTGCTGCTATTGGATGAATGTTCTATGTATATCTATTAAGTCCATTTTCTAGAGTATGATTCAATTCCAATGTTTCCTTGTTGATTTTCTGTCTGGATGACCTATCCATCGCTGACAGTGGGGTATTGAAGTCCTCTACCATTATTACATTGTTGTTGGTTTCTCCCTTAGATTTGTTAGTATTTGCGTAATATATTTTGGTGCTCCAATGTTGTGTGCATATATATTTACAATTGTTATATCTTCTTGATGTATTGACTGTTTTATCATTATATGATGACCTTCTTTGTCTCCTGTTATCATTTGTGGGTTAAAGTCTGTTTTGTCTGGTGTAAGTATGGCTATGCCCACTTTCTTTTAGTTTTCATTTGCATGGACTATCCTCTTCCATCCCTTCATTTTGAGCCTATGTGTGTCTTTAGAGCTGAAATGAGTCTCCTGTAGGCAGCATATAGTTGAGTCTTGTTTTTTAATCCAGCCAGACACTCTGTGTCTTTTGATTGGTGAATTCAATCCATTTGTATTTAGACTGATTACTGATAGGTAAGGACCTACTACTGCCGTCTTATCATTTGCCTTCTGCTTGTTTTGTATCTCTATTGTTTCTTTTTCTCCGTTTCTGTCTACCTTTGTAAAGTAGTGGTTTTCCGTGGTGATTTGCTCAGTTTCCTCTTTTTTCACCTTTCATGACTGTACCCTAGATTTTTGCTTTGTGGTTACCATACGGCTTACATAAAGTCTCATAGATAAAACAGTCCATTTTTTGTTTCTCTAAAGATAACATCTTATCTTCATTCACCTATAAAGGTTCCATCCTTTTACTCCTCTCCTTTTATGTTTTTGATGTTACAATTTACTTATTTTTATGCTGTGAATTTGTTGAGAAATTGTAGTAGCTATAGTTATTTTTAGTGCTCTTTTCCTTTGGCCTTTATAAAGTAATTGAGTGGTTACCAAACTATTCTAATATACAGTTACAGTTTTCTAATTCTGTTTATTTTTCACCTTTGCTAGAGTATTGTATACTTTCATTTGCTTTTATGTCACTAATTAGTGTCTTTTCATTTCAATTTGAAGAACACCTTTCAGCGTTTCTTGCAAGGCAGGTCTGGTGGTGGCGAACTCTCTTAGCTTTGTTTATCTGGGGAGGCCTTTACTTCTCCTTCGTATCTGAGGGATAACTTTGCTGGATAAAGTATTCTTGGCTGGCAATTTTTATCTTTCAACACTTTGAATATGTCATTTACTCTTTCCTGGCCTATAGAGTTTCTTCTGAGAAATCTGCTGATAGCCTACTGGGGCTTCCTTTGTAAATTACTTTTATTCCCCTGGCTGCCTTTAGGATTTTTTATTTATCATTGATTTTTGACAGTTTCATTATAACATGTCTTGGAGAAGGTCTTTTTGCATTGAGATAATAGGGAGTTGACCTTAAAAATAAAAGTCAGATATTTTACCAGCAAAAATGGGTTTATTTGGGAACAGCAAAGAATTGCAATTTGGGACATGCAGTCTATGATAAACCACAGGCAAGTCCAGAGAACAAAGGAGAGGAATGTTCTTTTATAGTGGAGAAGGGGGAGTTGGGAGGGGCTGTTATAAACAAAGAGTTCATTGGAGGAAACTGGGAGTTTGAAGTGTAGTGGTTTTTCATTGGCTGAATTGTGACAGTCTCTCATTGGCTGGGCTATTGCCAGGCAAGGAGAAACTCTTCCTTCCTCCTGCTGGGGTAGCAAAGCAGGCTCCTTCCTGTTGGGTCTGCAATCACCGTCAAGTGGTAGAGCATGAGAGCTACCCTTTCTGGCCTTGCCAACTCCATTTTAAATGAGGTTTCTGTTTATTAATTTTCATAAGGATATTCTATTAGCTTCTTGGACTTGTGTGTCCAATTCCTTCCCTAGGTTTGGGAACTTCTTTGCTATGATTTCCCTAAATATACTCTGTTCTCTTCTCCTCTTCTGCTTCTGATATGCCAGTTATTCTTATATTTGCTTTTCGCATCAAATCTATAGCTCTCATAGAGTTTCTTCACTTTTTAAAAACCTTACTTCTTTCTCCTCTTTTAACTGAGTCATTTCTAAGTTCCTATCCTCCAAGACACTTATTCTTTTTTTTTTTTAATAATTTTATTTATTTATTTTTCCCCCAAAGCCCCAGTAGATAGTTTTATGACACAGTTGCACATCCTTCTAGTGGCTGTATGTGGGACGCAGCCTCAGCACGGCCGGAGAAGTGGTGTGTCGGCACGTGGCCAGGATCTGAACCCGGGCCGCCAGCAGCGGAGTGCACGCACTCAACCACTAAGCCACGGGGCCGGCCCCAAGTCACTTATTCTTTTTTTTTTTTTTTTTTTGTGAGGAAGATCAGCTCTGGGCTAACATCCTATGCCAATGCTCGGCTTTTTTTTTTTTTTTTTTTTGCTGAGGAAGATTGGCCCTGAGCTAACATCTGTGCCCATCTTCCTCTATTTTATATGGGACGCCACCACAGCATGACTTGACAAGCAGTGCGTTGGTGCGCCCCCGGGATCTGAACCTGTGAACCCTGGGCTGCCAAAGCAGAGCGTGCACACTTAACCACTTGTGCCACCGGGCTGGCCCCAAGTCGCTTATTCTTTATTCCATCTAATCTGCCCTATTCCCTAAGCTCTTTAATACATTATTCATCTCATTCATTGGATTCTTAAGTTCCAGAATTTGTTTTTTTTTTTTTTTTTAATTTCAATCTCTTTGGTAAAGAACTCCTGTGTTTTTAATTTTATTCCTGAAGTCGTTGAATTGCCTTTCTGAGTTTTCTTGTAGCTTATCAAATCTCTTCATAACAGCTATTCTGAATTTTTTATCAGTTAGATCACAGTATTCCATGCCTTTGAGTTAGGTTGCCAGAGGATTATCATTTTTTTTTTTTTTGTGATACCATATTACCATGATTTGTCATAGTGTTTGATGAAATGTGCCTCTGCCATCACATTTGAAGTAGCGAATACCTTCTTAGTTAAGGAAGGCTTTGCTTACTTTGACTACAGTTCACTAGGCTGGCAATTAGGAACCTTTCTTTTGTTTTCCAAAAGGTGACGCTATAGCTCAAGTGTTTGGTTTCTCTTTACCTGAGCTGGCTGTTGCAGCTGCACTTGGGAGCACATTGAAAAGAGTTGGCGGCAGAGTGTGCGGAGGTGAGGGCTTAGAACCTGGGGCTTTGGGGATGCCCACAACCCTGTAGGGGGATCCTTAAGTGGGAGAACTCCCAGAAGCTCATGGGCAGACCTGCTGCTGAAATCCTGAAGCAGACAGCAGAGAGCACGTTCTTCCTATGCTTTCTGTTATTCTTGTCTGCCTCTTTCCCTTTCCTCTCCCCCCGAACCATGGCAGTCCCTCCTCAGAAATCCAGGTGCTGCTGGAGAGAAACAGGTGCCTCTAGCTGTGACCTGCACAGCTTGGTGGTCAGTCACTCACCACGTTTTGCTTTCTACCTCTGCTGTGAGAGAGCTCGCTGCTGTCACCAGGGAAAGCCTAGCCTGTTGCAGTGTTGCCCTGGGGAGGGGCACTGACTCTTGGAGTTCCTCCTTCTCCTCTGCCTCCAAATTCGCTCTATCCTCCTCCAATGGCATGCATGGTTTTCCCATCAGGCTGGCTGGACCTCCACAAATTCTCTATCTCCCCCCTGTTTTCCACTCTCTAGTTTTGCTCCCCCCGCATCATAGCAAGTAGGGAGCAGACTCACCAACTCCCTTGGATCCACAGCCCCCTCTGGGGTCCTATCCACCTAGTTTCTATTCACTTAGGTGGATAGAAATCTTCCGGGTGTCCTGGTGTAATCTGCAGAGGCACGTTTGTCCAATTATGAATGTCCAATTAGTTGCAAATAAAGGGAAGAGAAAAAAGGAACGACTCATGCCGCCATGATGCTGATGTCACACTTGATCCTGATTCTGACCCTGCACTTGATCCTGAACATGACCCTCACCTTGAAAATGACCTGATTTTGACCTTCACCTTGATGCCGATCCTGAAGCTTATCCTTAACCTGCTTCTGAGCCTGACATTCACCATGTCACCAACCACAAATGTGACCCTGACCTTCACTCTGACTCAGACCTCGAACCTACTCTCACCCTGAACCTGATAATTAGCCTCACTCGGAACTGAACCTTGACCCTCACAGTAACCCTGACTCTGATGCTCAAGCTGACTTACAGTTTGACCCTGCCTCTGACAATTTTTCTCAAACTGACCCTGACCCCAACACTGATGCTGATCCTGACATTCATTCAGAAGCACGCATCCTGAACACTGACCCAGGTCGTGAACCTTAATCTGACCCTGATGCTCATCCTGATACTTACTTTCACACTAACTTTGATCTTAAGGGTGACCCTGACCCTCACCTCCACCCTGAGATTGACGCACACATGGAGCCTGACTTGAGCTTGAACCTGACACTAAATCACACAGTCATTGTCACCCTGTCTTTGACCTTGACCCTGAACTTAACCTGATTCTGACTCTAACTCTCAACCCCACACTGAATTTGTCCCTGCACTTGACACTGATCTTGACTCTTGTATTAGTTTTCTATTGCTGGCAAAATGAATTACCATAAATGTAACGGCTTAAAGCAACACAAGTTTATTTCTTACAGTTTTGTAGGTGAAAAGTCAGACCTGGGTCTCACTGAGCTAAAATCAAGGTGTTGGCAGGCCCGTGTCCCTTTCTGGAGGTTTTGAAGTTGCAGGAAGGGACCATAAGCCATTGAATCCACAGCCTCTAGAAGGGCACTAAGTTTGTCATGATTTGTTACAGCATTAATAGAAAACTAATACAGTACTCAACCTTTAGATGTCAACTTAAAGGTCACTTTTCTTTCACATTTGTAAAACCAGTGTTAATTTAATCCCACTCAAGAGAAACATTGATTTACACCAGCCATATTCTGACCCCCATTGTATACGGCCCCTCTGTAGATTTCTTTATAGCACTGATTGTAAGCTCCAATGGAAGCATGACTTGATGGCTATTTATTTAATATCTGTCTCCCTGCACCCCCCTGACAGCAGGCTCTCTGAAGACACTATGTAGCATGGTGCTCACGGGCACAGAATAGATCTTGGAGAACTCCATAGCAGGGCTACACCTGGCCTGTTGTCCCCAACTTTTCTCCCCTTCCTAAATGTAGCTGTCCTGTGGCCCCCAAGTGCTAACTTTTGCTAATGTGCTCCCTGGAGAACGTATGGCCCAGCTTTCCAGGAGGCCTGAGGAAGGGGATAAGTGGGAGGATTTGGGGTTCTGGGCCAGCACAAAGAAGGTAGTGGGTAATGAGTAGTGTGGATTCTCATTTGCCCAGGCTCTGCCCTGGAGCGAGCAGAGGGGAAGGGGCGTGGGAAAACCTGCTCAGGCCCCTAGTCCTCACCCGACCGAGGAAATCAGTGATGTGTTGGTAAATGTGTAACAACTGGCTTTCTGGGAGTGGGGTGGGGAAGCATTTGCTGATTAATGTCGTGTAAGTATTCCCACATGGTTGATTTCAAGACACCAGGGATGTCCCTGAAAGTGGAGTTGGAAAGTCTGGGGTGTTTTCTCTGACACCAACCAGTTCTCCAATTCTCCAACACCAACTGGGAGTCCAACAATTCAATGTCAGTTGTGACACTAACTACCTGGTGTTAGCATCTGTTGACCTAAAGAAATAAAGCAGCCAGTTATTTTACCAGCAAAATGGTGAAATGGGTTTATTCAAGAATAGCAAAAAAAAGAGCAATTTGGGACAAGCAAGCTATAACAAAACCCTTAGGCAAGTCCATCAAGCAAAGGAGAGGAACGTTATTTTATAGAGAAAAAAGGAGGAAGTTGGGAGGGGTTGTTTTGAACAACAGTCCATTGGTGGAAAGTGGGAGTTCAGGTCATCAAATACTGGTCTCTGAATCAGTCAGCAGGTAGTCTTCTGTTTGACCCTATGCTGGGGTTAAGCACCAGGAAACAAGTACTCTAAGGCTTCCCAGGTTCCCCTTCCCTGCCACCCTTCTTCCACACTCCATGCCCCGGGAACCCTTCTACCTAAAAGATCAGGAGCTTAGCCCCCCATCAGCCTGACTGTGGGACCCCTGAGGACTTATGTCCTTGTCCTTCTAACAGGGTGCCTCTCTTTCTGCTGGAAATGAACTCTAGTTCTGCAGGCTGAGTCCTCTGATTCCCATTTGTTTGAAACTTCATCCATATCCCAGGCTGCAGGCCTGATGTCCTCCAAATGTGGCTTAGTTTTGCTTAATCTGTCACATTGTTTACTACAAGCTCTCTGGACCACCACCTCCTGCCCCTCAAGGCTCTATCCTCTCTACTCCCACCCCTTACACCCTATTACTCTGCTCTAACTTCTCCTGGGAAGCCCACCTGTTAGCCATGTCTTGTCTGTGGACATTCAGCACAGATCTGGACTTGTGTTCATCTCTGTCCCCAACCTGTAGATACCCAGCTCTGTGGGACAACCTCATATCCCTCCAGCCACCCTCATGTCCCCAGGAGTCCTGGTCCACCTCTTTCTTCCACATCTCACACCTTCCAGGAAGCTTTTCCAACAGGCTCTGAGAAGAACAGAGACAAGTCACTCCTTCCCACAGTCTTTCTGCTCTGATTCTATCCTAAGTTCCCGCATCTCAGCTAGTCCAGGATGAGGTGTCTCCTGCTGCAGGCTCTGATCAACAACCGCAGACTGAAAATTGAAACCAGGTCATGGTTAATGGGAGTTTACCTAGGTTCTGTCAATTTGCTTAGAGAGCTGAGACTGGCCTCCAGTATCTGCTCTGAGGCCATTCCAGAATGTTTGCCCCCAAGAGAAGGCCCAAACTACCCAGCAGTTGTCCCCTGCGATGTGATGGAATGGTACAGCCTCTGTCCACACAGATGGCAGACAGCACCAGCCACTCAAGGCATGACATCTGGGCTGATCAATAAAGTCTCGGGTCTGTTTCTCTCCCTTGGAAAAAAAGACCAAGACTAGTGAAGAGGTCTGTTGATCAAACTTTGCCCAACTATGATTTCCACCATCTGTGGTTAGGAGCAGCCCAGAGAGTTGCATGTTAAGAAGCACTTAGCATGACTACAGGGCAAAACTTTGTGTTACTGAAGAAGGTGGTGAAGTTTCCACATCAGGACCATTTAACTGTGTGATGCTATTTTTCTCTGGAAAAAAATATGCCCTCAATCCAACAAGATTCTCATTGCTTCCTTTTTTCCAGGCTTTATGGTGGGTAGGATAGAAGGAAATCCATGGCCTCAGCCTCTAATCTGGTAGGGTGAACAGGCACACACTGAACTCTCTGCCACTGGGATGAGGAACAGATTAGAGCTGACCTGGGCCTCGGTCACATAGAGACAACAGCTTCTCTCTGACAAGGGTGGGGTTGCCCAGGTAAGCCATCTGTCTGAGGAGGCAGGGATGAAGTGGGCAGGCATTCTAGACAAGATGAGCAAAGATGTGGGAGTAGGGAAGTCCCAGGCGTGTTTGAGGAGGCCAGGCCATCTGGTGTAGGGGGGAGGGGGCAGGGTGTCAGGGGCTGGTGTGGGGGGGAGGCAGCAGGGTGTCAGGGGCTGGATAGGCCATTCCAAGCAGGCCCAGATGCCAGGCTGGGAGGCCTGGACATTTCTATTTGTGCAGAGGTCCCAGGAGTTACTCAAATTCTTCATTCTCAAGCATGAGGTCTCTGATGGCCCAGGACCTGTTCAGAGTCTGAAGATTCAGTCACTCATGAAGCCTGTTGCAAGAGCTATGAGGACCCACCAACAGGGTGAGGGAAGTCCCGTCCACCACATGGGTCCCAGAACCACTGAAATTCAGTGATCATTGTTGAGTGCCTACTGTAAACCCAGTTGTGTTGCTAGGTGTGTCTGCCAGACTTCTCTCTTTTAACTTAATGTCCACATCTCAGCTTTGTCATTCTGCTTTTAGAAGCTAAGGAAACTGGGACTCAGAGTGTTGGGATCCCTACACCACCAATTTCTAGCTGTGTGACATCGGCCGATTACTTTGCCTTTCTGTGCTTCCTTTTCCTTATAAAAAAACAGGGATAATACTCACAACTCCCAAAATTATTTTAAGAATAAAATGAGTTAATATGTACAAACATTCAGCCTAGTCACCCTTGCCTCTCTCCTGGCCCTGATTAGCCCTGGATCCTGGCACTTCTCTTTCTCTTTGGAGATGATGTACAGTCTTACCTGCCTTTCCTTTAGCAAATCATTTTCCTAGATGGCTGTGTCATGTCAGGAAGGGCCTGGGCTGCTAGAACCAGGATTTATGCTCAGCCCCTGTCTTCATGTAAAAGGCCTCCCTGGCAGAGGCCAGCCCTGCTGTGTGTCTGAGGGACACTTGCAGCCTTCAGATGGAGGGGGAGAGCTCAGAACTGCTAAGCAATTCATCTGGGTCTTGTTTTTACAGGGTGATTCCAGGGGATGATGTTCAAAATACCAGGTGGTGATGCTTTAGCTCCTCTGGTCATGAGTGGGTACTTGGGGTGAGCTCAGAGCAGTGTCTGTTTTTCACTCAGATTGTAAGCATTTCAGTATTTGAATTGGTAAGGCTGTGTCCATGCATGCCCATAAATCATCAGTTTGGTGGCATTGCCCTGATGGACCTCCCTACACCCTCCCCTGTCGTGCCTCATCTTTCAAATCTCCCAACAGGAAAGAGTCACACACCCCAGGATATAACCACAGCACAAGACTGGGGAAAAGAACACAGCCATCCCATGGCGCCACAAGCTCTACGGGCGCAGACCCAGCTACCAAAGTAGGACAAGTCAGTAACAACACGATTGAGGGTGTAAACTGAAGAATGTCCATGGACTGCAGAACCACAGGGACCCAGGAGTCACCTTGGCCAGCATGAGAGAGTCTGGTCAAATGGAGGCCCATCCTGGCATATCAGAACCCATCCCTGATCCATTAGGTCTAAGCCACGGAGGAGTGGCTGCAATGTACCTGATAGAGAGACTGGGGGCTCGAGTGAATTTCTGTCTTAAAAAGAATTGTATAAGGAAGTGCAGGGGTGCTGAAAATCCTGTTTTGTAGGTAGCATGTATGTTTATGGAACGAGGCCCAGCTGTAGCCTTAAAAGCTGCGTCACAAATTCTCCCCCTGGATAAGAAACAAGTAGGAAAAGGTCTTTGGACGTTATGAACAAGGATTCCAGGAGGATTCGAGTCTAGGTCAAGGGTGAACATGGACCCCCTAGAGGGGGCCTGAAGAGGGAAAGTCCTACCCGCCCTTAGTCCATCTGCACGTGACCTTCCCCTGGCCTTGTCCTCTCCACACACACAGTTCGATCTCTTTACATGTCTTTCCCCACTTAGTGCTGACACAATTCCAGAGATTGAACTAGAAAACTACAAGTTCCAAATATTTGGTCCAAAGAAACCTCAACAAGAGAAGCAGATGTTCCCTCTTCCTTCAAAGTATAGAAAGGCAGCCACTGTCCTGAGGCAGGAAGTGGTTCTAGCAAGTGCTTTTTTTTGGGGGGGCGGGGGGAGGAAGACCAGCTCTGAGCTAACATCCGTTGCCAATCCTCCTCTTTTTTGCTGAGGAAGACTGGCCCTGGGCTAACATCCGTGCCCATCTTCCTCTACTTTATATGGGACGCCGTCGTAGCATGGCTCGACAAATGGTGTGTTGGTGCACGGCCAGGATCCGAACCTGCTAACCCTGGGCCACCGAAGCAGAGCACATGCATTTAACTGCTGCGCCACTGGGCCAGCCCCTAGCAAGTGCTGTTTTTAAAGACACCCAAATTTCGGTGGTTGTTGTTACTGCACCAGGTCTGTTTTTGCCTGCTGCCCAGAAAGCCAAACACCAAGATGACGAGACTGCAGCAGAGAGAGAGGTTTATTAATCACAAGGCAGCCAAGTGAGGAAATGGGAGAATGAATCTCAAATTTACTTCCCTGAAAATAGGGACTCAGGGATATTTATGGGGTAGGGGGCAAGGTGGTCTGAAATGATTGGAGGTGAGGAGAGATGAGGTAACTGATGATCTCTGCAAGTGTAGTCAGGCTGCGTGCCTCTTCATAGGACACATGTTCACAGAATGGTGGCGTTAGCAGGCCCTGAGGGTGGAGTTCTAACCTCTTGACGTCAAATGGTCGCTTATCGGACATATGTCTGCGTGGGCCCAGTTGATGGGTTGGTGGTCTCAACTGGCCTGAAGTGGACAAGGGGCTCCAATTCCTGAAAAAAATGGCTCAAACACCCATTACCATGGTGACCAGGCTCCAGGGAGATGTTATCCATAGGAACATAATGGGAGTCAGTTAGCATATTGCCTAAACAGCACAGTTAACAATGGCTAAGTTTATCATGCAGATTTAAGTCCTCGCCGTCCATTCTGATAAGTTTCTAGGTAAGGTCATCCCCCCCTTCTTCCTGGTACAGGGAAGAAGATACCTTTACAAATGGAGATTTACTTTACAAATGTAAATGTCTCTTACAAAGGGTAACCAGAACTAAGAAAGGGCTTAGCAAGGACCCTCCCAAATACCCAGAGATGTCTATGGTGATGGCCTGTTCTGGGAGCAGGCCTCCCATCCCAAACTCTTTTGGTCAGTTATTGGGGGTGGCGGTCAAAGTGTCTTTCAGGCAGAGACATATTTTGAGGCGGCCAATTCCAATCCCCCGTAGTTACTAGCTGCTTAATCATCAATGGCTGTTTGCTGGTTTCATTGTTGCTCTGCCTGTGAAAGTACCTTCAACTTCTAAATCCCAGGAGTTCTGAGGGGCTATCTCTGCCCTTTGCCCAGGTTCATGATACTGAAATAAACATGTCCTCTGAGGAAGGGGGACTTGGGCGTCTCCTTCAGTAGCCAGGGAGGGTGGCTGGCCCTTCTCCCTTCTCCCACTTACAATAAGCTGATGACTGCAAAATTTCTTAATTCAGGGAGAAATGTGAGAGTCTGTACTTCATTTAAATTAGCATAGGATGTGAAAGAACCAAACCACAACTCCCAGGCTGTAAAAGAAACAGATTTAATGTAATAATATTCGAATCTAACATTTACTATTTACAACATTTAAATATCACACCTCCCAATAGGTAAAGAGACTTGAGGAAGAGGTGTCAGGGAGATGGGCCCAGTACACCAAGTGCCCCAGCTGTGTCTCCGATGCTGAGGAAGGGGTCACACTGCCAGCCTGGACGCTCACTTGCTCCTGAGCTGGAAGATGGCGGGTTCTTCTTGGCCTTGAGTGTTCAGCATGCCAGCTAGGCCTGGGGCTCCACCTGGCAGGACAGGATGTAGCTGCAGGACAGAGTGGCACCTGTGAGCCTACCAGGAGCCATAATCCAGGTTTCCTCCCAATGCGGCCTGCCTGCTACAGTCTGGGTGCCCCAGGGGTCGCCATGCAACAAGATCTGGGGCTGACCAGGGAGACATGGACGCAGGCTCTCTGGACTGGCCAGCAGGTAGAGTCAACCCTGCCCCCACCCAACTCCTGCCTGACCTCACCTTTCATCGTCCCTCGCTGAGCTGCAATATGACCCAGAACCAGACCCCAAGTTGCTCCTCAGGCTCTAGGTTGTAATTATTTGCAGCCACCTGGAGCAGCAGGATCTCCGTCATTCCTTTGCGTTCCTGGGACTAGAAAGAAGGAGAGGGTGCAGACAGGGCCTGGGTGAGGGATGCTGTAGGGACTTGTGGGTGGTGAGGAGTGGGGCAGGGGACCAGTCCTGGGTCTTTGCACACATGGGAACCCTCCTTCCCTCCAACTCCATCCAGACCCTACTTGTTCTCAGAGATGCGTATAAATAGCTTCTCCTCCAGGAGCTTATCCTCGATTCCATCTCCTTACCTCCACCCGCCAACTCAATGCATCTCCCATTTCTCTGTCATCAAACTCTTTTAATAAATGTAAGATGTGGGGGATGGAGCTAAGGAGTTTTCTGCCCAGGATCTTCTCTGATTTCCACTCCCCACAGGAAGTGCCACAGCTGCTCACCTCATTCTTTTTCTGGAGGTTGATCTCATTCCCCTGGAAGGCAGATGGCCAAAGTCCATCTTTAAGAGCCCCCTAGCCATTACTAGCCCCATATCACCACCCCTTCTCCTGTTGCACTACCGCCAGGACCCAGGAGGGGGCTAGGCACTCACAGAAAAAAAGACTAGGACCTACACCAAGCTCTTGGCCCTAAAGAAGTGGGGACATGGGGCCTGGGGCTCAAGGATCTTAGAGCACAACACTGTCTGATGACAGACCGGGAGGCTGAGGCCTCAGGCAGGAAAGAACTGCTCGGCCACTTCTGTGCGGAGGAAGATGCAGAGGAGAAGGGGGAATTTGCCAGAGCCACCTGCACCCCAGGGTGACACAGCAAGAGGCTAGGATGTTTGGCAGCAGCAGCGAAGATCTCTCCTGCAGTAGAGGTGGAAAGCGGCGACCTCTTCCACAGTGGGAATGGAAAGCAAAAGCAGTGAGTGTGGGTTGTGGTGTTTTTCTCTTGCACCACCCAAATTTCTAAGGAGAACATCCCTGACTTGGGAGAGGGACAAGAAAGAGAAGGAAGCAGATAAAATTAAAAAAGGAATTAAAGAAATATGGTTCCTGCTGTCTTAGGAAGTCTGCCCACAAGCCTTTGGGAGTACTCAACTTGAGGATCTCCCCACCGGCACATAGGCACCCACAAAGCAATAGCGGTAAACCCACACCTCCTCCCACTCTGCCGCTGGCTCCTTGTGTGAGCTCCGGGATGCGTCCACAAGAGCAAGCTTTGGTGGAAAGTCAGCATGCTCAGAAAATAGGCCAAGGTTTGTGGGCAAAGGAGAAACCACAAACGAGCTATAGCGCCATCTTCTGGAGTACAAAAGAAATGTTTCTAATAGCCAGATTGGTAAATTACAGGAACCAAAGAAGACAGAAAGGCTTGGTTACGATGTCCACCTCAAATGAGAACGCAGAAGTGCATCGTCACAAACGATGTAAAAAGTCAAGGAAATATGGTATCACAAAAAGAAAATGACTCTCCAGCAACTGAACTCAAAGGCATAAATCATTGTGATCTAACTGACAAAGAATTCAAAATAGCTGTTATGAAGAAATTCAACAAGCTGCAAGAAAATGCAGAAAGACAATTTAGTGAAATAGGTAATAAAGTTAATAAACAGAAGAGTTCTTTGCTAAAGAGATTGAAATAATTTTCAAAGAAATTCTAGCACTGAAGGACTCAATGAATAAGATGAAGAATACAATAGAGAGCATCTGTAGCAGGGCAGAGCTGATGGAAGAAAGAATAAATGACCTGAAGGAGAGGAATATAGGAATAATACAGTTAGAAAAAGAGAACTAAGATTTTAAAATAGTGAGGAAAGAGAGCTATTAGATTCAAAGAGAAAGGCAAATGTTTGAATAATTGTGTCCCAGAAGGAGACTGGAGTCTGGAGACTGTCCCTGTGCACTTGAGAAAAATGTGTATTCTTCTTCTGTTGCATGGAATGTTCTATAAATGTCTGTTAGGTTCATTTGGTCTAATGTGTGGTTCAAATGCACATTTTCAAGTCTGATTTTCTCTCTGGATGATATATCCATTGCTGGAAGTGGGGTATTGAAGTTCCCTACTATTATTGTATTGTTGTCTATTTCTCCCTTCAGGTCTGTTAGTATTTGCTTAATATGTTTAGTTGTTCCAATGTTGGGTGTGTATTTATTTATGATTGTTATATCTTTTTGATAAATTGACCACTTTATCATTATATAATGACTTACTTTGTCCTTTATTACTGTTTTTTTTTTCTTTATTACTGTTTTTTGGCTTAAAGTCTATTTTGTCAGATGTAAGTATAGCTACCCAGCTTTCTTTTGGTTTTCACTTGCATGGAATAACTTTTTCCATCCCTTTAGTTTGAGCCTATGTGTTTCTTAAAGGTGAAGTGAATCTCTTGTAGGCAGTATATAGTTGGGTCTTGTTTTTTTATGCATCCAGTCACTCTGTGCCTTTTGATTGGTGAAATCAATCCATTTACATTTTGAATTATTATTGATATGTGAGGACATATGTCTATTAAATCCCTTTACTGAAAAAACACTGTTCTCAAAGAAGCAAGCAAGTAGCATCCTTACATGTATCATTTTAACACGTATATAAAAACACTTCCCTACATGCATTTCAATGAAGCAAGTAGCATTCTTACAAAAATTGTTTTTAACTTGTTTATAAACACTTCCTTACATACAGCACAGAATGTCTATCACATCCATTTACTGAAAAAACATGGTTCTCAAATAGGTTTACAAGTAGCTCAGTTAGAAACATCAATTTTACCCATGTTTATAACCACTTCTCTACATGCATTATAGAATGTCTATCACGTCCATTCAGTGAAAGAACATTGTCCTCCAGGAAGCAAGCAAGTAGCATTCTACTCCTTTTTTTTTTTTTTTCAAGATTTTATTAATTATTTTCTACATGCATTGCAGAATCTATATTATTCATTTACTGGAAAACACAGTTCTCAAAGAAGCAAGCAAGCAGCATTCTTGCAAACACCTTTTTTATGAGTTCTATAAACACTTCTCTACATTTATACACAATGTCTTTCACATTCATTCAAAAAAGAATGCTGTTCTCAAAAAGGTGAACAAGTAGCATTCTCAGAAATATCTTATTTACAATAGTTTATAAACACTTCTCTGTATGCATTACAGAATATTTATCACTTCCTTTCATTGAAAGATACTGTTGTCAAAGAAGAGAGCAATTCACATTCTTACAAACACCTTTTTTAAAAAAAAGATTTTATAAGATCTCCTCTACATGCTTTACAAGATGTCTATTACATCCATTAACTGAGAAAACACTGTTCTCAAAGAAGCAAGTAGCATTCTTACAAATATTGTTTTTACTCATGTTTATAAATATTTCTCTATGTGCAAGACAGAATACCTATCACCTCCGTTTACTAAAAGATCACCATTCTCAAAGAGGTTTGTGAGTAACATTCTTACAAATGTCTTTTTTTTACGAGCGTTGCAAATTATTCTCTACATGCATTACAGAATCTATATCATCCATTCAAAGAAAAACACTGTCTTCAAAGAAGCAAGCAAGAAGCATTTTTTAAAAAAACACTGTTTTTAGTCGTGTTTATAAACACTTTCCTGGGGCTAGCTCAGTGGCATAGTGGTTGGGTTCGCGCGCTCTGCTTCAGTGGCCCGGGGTTCGCAGGTTCAGATCTCAGGCACGGACCTACACACTGCTTATCAAGCTATGCTATGATGGTGTCCCACATACAAAGTGGAGGAAGACTGGCATGGATGTTAGCTCAAGGCCAATCTTCCTCACCGAAAAATAAATAAATAAATAAATAAATAATAAAATAAACACTTTCCTACTTGCAAGACAAATGTCAACCACACTCATTTACTGAAAGAACACTGTTCTCAAAGAGGGGTGCATGTAGCATTCTTACAAAAATATCTTTAACATATGATTATAAACACTTCTCAGCATGGATGACAGGACATATATCACATCCTTTCATTGAAAGAACATTTCTCTCAAATAAGCAATCAAGCAGAATTAGTACACGTACCTTTATAAGAAGAGTTTATAAACACTTCTCTACGTGCACTACGGGAAGTCTATCACATCCACGCACTGAAAGAAAACTGTTATCAAAGACTTTCACCAGTAGTGCTCTCCCAAATGTCACTTTTTCATGTTTGTAAACATTTCTCTACATGCATTACAGAATCTCTATCACATCCACTCAGTGAAAGAACACCATTCTCAAAGAAGTGAACAAGTACCATTTTATGAACATCTTTTTTTTTTACAATAGTTTATAAATACTTCTTTACATGCATTACAGAATGTCTATCCCATCTATTCACTGAAAGAACATTGTTTTCAAAGAAGTGAGCAAGGAGCATTCTTTTTTTATTGAAATATAATTGACCTATAACATTATATTTAGTTTCAGGTGTACAACATTATAATTCAATATCTGTATATACCATGAAATGATCACCACAATAAGTCTATTAACATCCATCACCACGCATAGTAACAATTTTTTTCTTGTGATGAGAACTTTTAAGATCTACTCTCTTAGCAACTTTCAAATATACAGCACAGTATTATTAATTATAGTCACTATGCTGTACATTACACCCCCAAGACTTATTTATTTTATAACTGGAAGTTTGTACCTTTTGACCACCTTCGCTTGTTTCATCCACCTCCCATACCCCTGCTGGCAAACACCAATCTGTTCTCTGTATCTATGAGTTCATGGTTTTTGTTTTTGGATTCCATATATAAGTGAGACCATATGGTAGCTGTCTTTCTTTATATGACTTATTTCACTCAGCATAATGCCCTCAAGGTACATCCATGTTGTCACAAATGGCAAGATTTCTTGCTTTTTTCGTGGCTGAATAATATTTCATTGTATATATGTACCACATTTCTTTATCCATCCATCGATGGACTCTTAGGTTGCTTCCATATCTTGGCTATTGTTAATAATGCTGCAATAAACATGGAAGTGCATATATCTCTTTGATATACTGTTTTCATTTTTTTTAGGTATGTACCCAGAAGTGGAATTGCTGGATCATATGATAGATCTATTTTTAGTTTTTTGAGGATCCTCCATATTGTTTTCCATAGAGGCTAAACCAATTTACATGGACATTTTAACAATATTAATTCTTCTGATCCATGAACATGGGATGTCATTCCATATGTTTGTGTCTTATTTGATTTCTTTTAACAGTCTTATAGTTTTCCTCTACAGATCTTTCACTTCCTTTGTTAAATTTATTCCTAGGCATTTTATTGTTTTGGATGCTATTGTGAATGGGGTAGTTTTCTTTATTTCTTTTTCCACTTGTTTCTTTTTTCTTTTTTTTTAATATTTATTTATTTTAATTATTATTATTATTATTTTTTTGTGAGGAAGATCAGCCCCGAGCTAAGATCCATGCTAATCCTCCTCTTTTTGCTGAGGAAGACCGGCTCGGAGCTAACATCTATTGCCAATCCTCCTTTTTTTCCCCAAAGCCCCAGTAGATAGTTGTATGTCATAGTTGCACGTCCTTCTAGTTGCTTTATGTGGGATGCGGCCTCAGCATGGCCGGAGAAGTGGTGCATCGGTGCGCACCTGGGATCTGAACCCAGTAGCGGAGCACGCACACTTAACCGCTAAGCCATGGGGCCGGCCCTCCACTTGTTTCTTTATTAGTGTATAGAAATGCAACTGATTTCTGTGTGTGGATTTTATATCCTCAACTTTACTGAAGTTGTTGATTAGTTCCAACAGTTTTTTGGTTGAGTCTTTGGGATATTTTATATACAAAATTATATCATCTGCAATAATGACAATTTTGCTTCTTCCTTTCTGATTTGTATGCCTTATTTCTCTGTCTTGCTTAATTGCTCTAGCTAGGAATATGAGTACATATTGTATAATAGTGGTGAGAGTGAACATCTTGTCTTGTTTCTGATCTTAGAGCAAAAGCTTTCAACTGTTCACCATTGAGTACAATGTAAGCTGTGGACTTGTCATATATGGCCTTTATTATGTTGAACTATGTTCCTTATATACTCAGTCTGTTGAGGGTTGATATCATGAAAGTAGTTTCTATTATTTCAAATGCTTTTTCTGCATCTGTTGAGTTGATCATGTTATTTTTATCTTTCATTCTTTTAATGTGATGCATTACATTTGTTGATTTGCATATAGTGAATCATCCTTGAACACTAGGGATAAATCCTACTTGGTCAGGTTTACAATCCTTTAACGTGCTCTTGAATTCAATTTGCTAATATTTTATTGGGAATTTTTGCATCTATATTCATCAGGGATATTGGTCTATAGTTTTCTTGTAGCGTCTTTATCCAGCTTGGTGCCAGGGTAATGCTGGCCATGAGTTTGGAACTATTTCTTCCTCTTCAATTTTTGGAAGAGTGTGAGGAAGATTGGCATTAATTCCTTAAACCTTTGCTGGAATTCACTAGCAAAGACATCTTGTCCCGGGGTTTTCAGTATTGGGAGGTTTTTGATTACTGGTTCAATCCCACTACTCATTATTGTTCTGTTCAGAGTTTCTGTTTCTTCCTGATTCAGTGTTAGTAGGTTGTGCATTTCTAGAAACATCCATTTTTCTAGGTTATCTATTTGTTGGCATATAATTGTTCATTGTAATCTTTTATGATACTAGGTATTTCTGTAGTATCAGTCATAATGTCTCCTCTTACATTTCTAAAATTATTATTTGAGTCTTTTTTTTTCTTTGTCTTGCTAGTAGTTTATCAATTGTGTTTATCTTTTCAAAACCCAGCTCTTAGGTTTGCTGATCTTTTCTATTGTTTCTCTGATCTCTATTTCATTTATTTCTGCTCTGATATTTATTATTTCTTTTCTTCTGCTAACTTTGGCCTTAATTTGTTCTGTTTTTAGTTCCTTGAAGTGTAAAGTTAGGTTGTCTATTTGAGATCTTTCTAATTTCTTTTTTTTTTTAATTTTTTAATTTATTTATTTTTCCCCCAAAACCCCAGTAGATAGTTGTATGTCATAGTTGCACATCCTTCTAGTTGCTGTATGTGGGACACGGCCTCAGCATGGCCAGAGAAGCGGTGCGTCGGTGCACGCCCAGGATCCGAACCCCGGCCGCCAGCAGCGGAGCGCGCGCACTTAACCGATAAGCCACGGGGCCGGCCCTCTAATTTCTTAATATATGCATTTATGACTATAAACTCTCCTCTCAGAACTGCTTTTGCAGCATCCTATAGGTTTTGTTATGTTTTGAAAATTGTGTTTCAATTTTCACTTGTTTTGAGATTTTTTAATACCCCTTTTGACTTCTTTGACTCATTGATAATTCAGAAATGTGTTCATTTAATTTCAACATTTTAGTAGATTCTCCATCTTTCCTCTTATTTCATGTTGGTGTGATTTCAATCTTATTAAATTTCCTAAGATTTGTTTTGTATCCTACCTTATGATCTAGCCTGGGGAAAGTTCTGTGTACACCTGAAAAGAATGTCTGTTCTGCTACTGTTGGATGGAATGTACTATGTATGTCTATTAACTTCTTTTGGTCTAAAGTATGGTTCAGTTTCAATGTTTTCTTGTTGATTTTCTGACCAAATGATATATCCATTGTTGAAAATGGGGTATGGAAGTCCACAACTCTTAATGTATTGTTGTCTATTTCTCTCTTCTAATTGTTAGTATTTGCTTAATCTATTTACGTGCTGTGATGTTGGGTGCATATATTTTTATGATTATTATATCTTATTGATATATTGACCACTTTATCATTATGTAACGACCTACCTTGTCTCTTGTTACCATTTTGGATTAAAGTACGTTTTGTCTGATATAAATATAATTAATCTTATTTTTTTTCTTTGGTTTCCACTTGCACGGAATATCTTCTTCCATCCCTTCATTTTGACCCTATATGTGTCTTTAAATGAGTCTCTTGTTGGCAGCATATATTTGGGTTTTGCTTTTTATCCATCTAGCCGCTTTATGTCTTTTGATTGGTGAACTCAATCCATTTACTTAGAGTGATTATTGATATGTAAGGACTTATCACTGCCATCTTATTGATCACTTTCTGGTTGTTTTGTATTTCCATTTTTCTTCTTCCCTCTGTCTCTGTCTACCATTGTAAATTGGTGGTTCTCCATGGTAGTATGCTCTGTTTCCCTTTTTTTATGTTTCATGAATCTACTCTAGATTTTTGCTTTGTAGTTACCATGAGGCTGACATAAAACATCTCATAGATAAAACAGCCCATTTTATGCTGATAGCAACTTATCTTCATTCACCATAAAGTCTACACACTTTTACTCCTCCCCTTTTATATTTTTGATGTCACATTCTACCTCTTTTTATGCTGTTTATTTGTTAACAAATTATATTAGCTATAGTTATTTTTAACACAATCTTCCTTTAACCTTTATACTATAGTTAAGTGGTTAATGCACCATTCTATTATAGAATGGAATTTTATAAATCTAACTATATATTTTACATCTTTACCAGGGTGTTGTATACTTTAGTATGTTTTCATGTTGCTGATTAGCATCTTTTCTTTACAGGTTGAAGAACTCCTTTCAGCATTTCTTGTAGTGGTTATAACTCCTTCAGATTTTGTTTGTCTGGGGAAGTCTTTTTTCTTTCTTATCTGAAGGATAACTTTGCCAGATAGAGTATTCTTGGCTGGCAATTTTTGTCTTCAGCCCTTTGAATATGTCATTCCACTCCTTCCTGGGCTGTGCTTCTGCTGAGAAATCTGCTGGTAACCTAATGGGGGTTCCTTTGTAGGCTACATTCTTTTTTCCCTAACTGTCTTTAGTATTTTTTTCTGTATCTTTGATATTTGACAGTTTCGTTATAATGTATCTTGGGGAAGGTCTTTTGGCATTGAGATACTAAGGTGATCTATTAGCCTCTTGAACTTGGATGTCCAGTCTTTCCACAGGCTTGGGAAGTTTTCAGCTATTATTTCTTCAACTAAATTTTCTGCACCCTTCCCTCTCTCTTCTCCTTCTGGATCCCAGATTATTCAAATGTTTACCCTTTTGACTGAGTCCCATATATTATGTAGGTTTTCTTCCCTCATTTTTATTCCTTCTCTTTGTTCTGTTGTAACTCTTTATTTCAAAATTTCTATCATCTAAGTCACTCATTCTATCTTCCATCTGCTCTACTCTACTACAAATGCTCTCTATTGTATTCTTCATCTCATTCAGTAAATTCTCCAGCTCCAGATTTTCTGTTTTTTTTTTATAGGTTCAATATCTTTTATAAATTACTCATTTTGTTCATGTATCCTTTTCCTAATCTCATTGTTTTTGTGTGTGTGTGTGTGTGTGTGTGTGAGGAAGATCAGCCCTGAGCTAACATCCATGCTAATCCTCCTCTTTTTGCTGAGGAAGACTGGCTCTGAGCTAACATCTATTGCCAATCCTCCTCCTTTTTTTCCCCAAAGCCCCAGTAGATAGTTGTATGTCATAGTTGCACGTCCTTCTAGTTGCTTTATGTGGGATGCGGCCTCAGCATGGCCGGAGAAGCGGTGCGTTGGTGCGCGCCCAGGATCCGAACCCGGGCTACCAGTAGCGGAGCGCGCGCACTTAACCGCTAAGCCACAGGGCTGGCCCTCTCATTGAACCGTTTATAATTTTTCTTGTAGCTTGTTGAGTTTCTTCAATACAGCTCTTTTGAATTCCTTATCAGCTGGATTGCAGTATTCTGGGACTTTGGGCTCAGTTGTTGGAGAATTATTGATCTTTTGGTGATGGCATATTTCTTTGATTTTTAAAGTTTGTTGTATTTCTGTGTTGCTGCATTAGCATTTGAAACACCCTTACTGGTTATCTTTGATGAGATACTGTTCATTGGTGTTGCTTCTCTGGGGATCGTAGGTTTATTATGGACAGAGCTGCTCCATTCTTCTTGTTCCCTCTTGTGGAAGAATTCTTAACCTTTGTTTTTTCTCCTGTTCTTATAACACACCGGGCTGGCTCCAGGAAACCTCTCTTTTGTTTTCCAGAAGGTGGCACTGTAGCCCCAGTTTGTTGATTCTCCCTTGCGAACGGAACCTGGTCCATTTTCTGAGAACACGTGGGTGGATTAACTACCCTTTACTGCCAGGCTTGGGAGTGAACACAATGAGCTGGCTGCAGAGTGGGGGCAAGTGTGGGTTTATCACTTGGGGCTTTGTGGGTGCCACTGGGCCAGTGGGAAGATAAAATCCTTGGGTGCGGTACTGCCAATGGCTGTGGGCAGACTTCCTGCTGAAGTCCTGAAGCAGACAGCAGGAAGCATGTTCCTTTAAAGCCCATTGATAGTATCAAGTGCTTCCTTCCTTTTCTTCTCCCTTCCCCTAGTCATGGAGGTCCCGCCTCAGAAATGTGGGTGCTGCTGGAGAAAAATGTGTTTCTATAGCTACAACCTGCACAACACGGGTAGCAGGGCAGTCACTCATCCCTTTTGTTTCCACCTCCTCTGCAGGAGAGGAAACCACTTGCTGCTAAACAGATGAGCCCTGTGCAGGACCGCCTGGGAAGGGGGCAGCTCTGGTGAGTTCCTCCCTCTCCTCTGTATCTAAACTCATTTTTATTTCACTCTGACGGCATGCTGGAATTGCCCCACAGGCAGGCTGGACTTCTACAAATTCTCACTTGCCCTCAGGTATCTGCCCAGGTTTGCACTCTCCACGGATTTTCCCCACTCTGGTGAATGGGGGCGGGGTAGGTTCGCCTACTCCCTAGGTTCTGCATTCCTTACTGAGGCACTGTTTATTTATTTTCAGATGCAGAGGTGGGCAAGTGTCTTTCTGGGTCCCCTGTCATAAGTTGGTAAGACACTGTGTTTAGTTATGGATTTCTAATTAGTTGTTTAAAAAGGGGAGAGAAAAGAGGAATAATTTATGCTGCCATGATGCTGATGTCACCTCTATCACAAGTGTTCTTGAACATTCTTCTACATGCATTGCAGAATAGCTCTAAGTCCCATTCACTGATATAACACTTATCTCAAGGTAGCAAGGAAGTAGTGTTCTTAAAATATCCTTATTACAAGTGTTTTAAAACACTTCTCTACATGCAGTTGCAGAATGGTAGAACTTCCATTCAATAATATAAGTGTCCTCCAGGTTGGAAGCAAGTAGCATTCTTGGAAATATGCTTATAATAAGTGTTCTTAAACACATCTATATATGCATTGCAGAATGGGTATAACTTCCGTTCACTGATACAACACTGTTCTCAAGGTAGCAAGAAAGAAGCATTCTTAGAAACATCCTTATTACAAGTGTTTTTAAAAACTTCTGTTTATGCAGTGCAGAATAAGTATAACTTCCATTGAGTAGTAAAACCCTGTTATCAAGATATCAAGAAGGTAGTGTTCATAAAAACATCTTTATTACAAGTGTTCTTAACACTTCTCTACATACCTTGTAGAATGGGCATAACTTTGATTTACTGATATACACTGTTCTCAAGGTAGCAAGCAAGAAGTTTTCTTAGAAACATTGTTATAACATGTGTTCTTAAACACTTCTATACATACATTGCAGCATGCCTATAACTTCCATTCTCTGATAAAAGATTGTTCTCAAAATAGCAAGCAAGTAGTGTGCCTGAAAACATCTTTAAGACAAGTGTTCTTATACACTTCTCTATAAGCACTGCAGAATGACTATAATTTTCCACTCGGTTATATAACACTGTTCTAAAAGTAGCAAGCAAGTAGTATTAATTAGAAACATTTTTATTATGTGTTCTTAAATACTTCTCTACGTGAATTTCAGAATGAGTACAACATCCATACACTGATATGACCTTGTACTCAAGGTAGCAAGCATATAGCGGACTTAGAAACATCAACATTACAAGTGTTCTTAAACACTTCTCTACACACATTGCAGAAGGTAAAGTTCCATTCACTGATATAACACTTACTCAAGGTAGTAGCAAGCAGCCTCCTTCAAAACATCATTACTGCAAGTGTTCTTAAACATATCTCTATGTGCATTGCAGAATGGCTATAACTCCCCATTCTCTGATATAACACTGTTCTTAAGGTAGCAAGCAAGTAGTGTTCTTAGAAACATTTTTATTACAAGTGATTTTAAACAATTCTGTACATGCAATGTAAAATGGGTATAAATTCCATTCACTGAAATTACTTTCTCAATGTAGGAAGCATGTAGCATTCTTAGATACATCATCATTACAAGTGTTCTTAAACACTTCTTCACACGCTGTGCAGAACAGGTATGACTTTCATTCACTGCTATAATACTGTTCTCAAGTAAGCAGCTAGAAGCATCGTTAGAAACATCTTTTTACAAGTGTTCTTTTTAAAAATTATGATATATTTGACACACAACATTGTGTGTGTTTAAGGTATGCAACGCATTGATTAGATATATTTATATTGCAGTATGACTGTCATTGCAGCATTTGCTAACATCGCTTTTGCCTCACATAATTATCATTTCCTCAGTGTTAGGAACAATTAAGACCTAGTCTCTTAACAAGTTTAATGTTTATAATACAGTTTTGTTGTTTATAATCACTGTACTGATCATTAGTTCTCCAGGATATATTTGTCTCCTAATAGCAAGTAAGTACCCTTAAACACCTTCTCTCTCATTCCTCCACCCTCCCCCCCCAGCTCCTGGTAACCACTGTTTTACTTTCTGCATTTTTTTAGATTCTACACACAAGAGATATCATACAGTACTTGTCTTTCTCTGTCTGATTTATCTTACCTTATCTTACCTACCAAAACAATCAAAATAATGAAAAGGCAACTTACGGAATGGGAGAAAATATTTGCAAACTATATATCGATTAGAGTCTAATATCCAAACTATATAAAGATCTCATACAACTCTATATCAACAAAATAATATCCCCAACCCAAAATTGGCAGAATAACTACACAGATATTTTTCCAAAGAAGACATAGAGACAACTACAGGTACACGAAAAGATACTCAATATCACTAATAATTAAGGAAATGCAAATCAAAACCACGAGGAGATTCACCTCACACCTGTTAGAATGGCTATCATCAAGAAGACAAGAGATAACAAGTGCTGGCAAAGACGTGAAGATAAGGGAACCTTTGTGCGCTGTTGGTGGGAATGTAAATTGGTGCAGCCACTATGGAAAACCGTATGGAGGTTTCTCAAAAAAATTAAAAATAAAACTACCATATGATCCAGCAATTCCACTTTGCATATATCTCCAAAGGAATTGAAAACAGGAATTTGAAAAGATATATGCACTCCCATGTTTATCGCAGCATTATTCATAACAGCCAAGGTATGGAAACACTCAAGTGCCTATCAACAGCTGAATGGATAAAGAAATTGTCTTGTGTGTATATATATATATATATATATATATATATATATATACACACACACACACACACACACACACACAAAGGAATATTATTCAGCCATGAGAAAGAAGGACATCCTGGCCCATTTGCAGTAACATGGATGGAGGCCTTGAGGACATTATGTCAAGTGAGGTAAGTCAGACAAAGAAAGACAAATACTGAATGATATCAGCTATATGTGGAATCTCAAGAAGCCAAACTCATAAAAACAAAGAATAGAATGGTGGTTACCAGAGGCTGGGGGTGGGGGATTTGGGGGTATATTGTTTATGGGTACAAAGTGGGAACTAGTAGACAAATAAGTCCTGAGAGAGTGAATGCACAGTATAGTGATTATAGTCAATGATACTGTATTATAAACTTCAAAGTTGCTAAGAGACTAGATTTTAATTGTTCCCATCACAAAAAAAGAAATGATAATTATGTAACATGAAAGTGGAGTTAGCTGATGCTACAGTGGTAATCGTATTGCAATATATAATGGTATCAGATCAACACATTGCACACGTTAAACTTACACAATGTTATATGTCAATTATATTTTAATAAAAAGGACATATAGACCAAATGGACCTAATACACATATACAGACCATTCCATCAACAACAGCAGTATACACATTTGTAAGTGCACAGGGAACATATTCTAAAACAGATCATACGTTAAGTCACAAAACATGTCTCAACAAATTCAAGAAGAGCGAAATTAAGTATTTTTTCTAACTGCAATGGTATAAAACTGGAAATCAATATCAAGAGGAAAGTGGGAATATTCACAAACACGTACAAATTAAACAACACACTCTTGAACAACCAATAGGTCAAAGAAGAAATCAAAAGAGAAATCAAAAAATATCTTGACGCAAATGAAACTCAAAACACAATATTCCGAAACTAATGGGATGCAGCAAAAGCAGTTCTCAGAGGAAACTGTATAGCAATAAACCCATACATCAAGATAAAAGAAAGATGTCACATAAACAACCTAATTTTACACTTCAAGGAACTAGAAAAAGAACAAATGAAGACCAAAGTTAGCATAGGAAGGAAATAATAAAGATTAGAGCAGAAATAAATGAAGTAGAGAAAAGGAAAAATAGAAAAGATTAATAAGACTAAGAGTTGGTTCTTTGAAAAGATAAACAAAATTGGCAAACCTTTAGCAAGAATAACCAAGAAAAAAATGGAGAAGAATCAAATAAATAAAAATCCAAATGAAAGAGGAGACATTACATCAGATACCATAGAAATACAAAGAATCATAAAGGAATAAACCTCCCAACACAGAAAAGCCCAGGACCAGATGGCTTCCCTGGTGAATTCTACTAAATATTTAAAGAAGAATTAACACCAATCCTTCTCAAATTCTTTAAAAAAATTGAAGAAGAGGGAACACTATGAAACTCATTTTATGAGACCATTATCACCTTGATACCAAAGCCAGATAAGGACACTACAAGAAAAAAAAATTACCAACTGATATCCCTGCTGACTATAGATGCAAAAATTCTCAACAAAATATTAGCCAACTGTATTCAACAGCACATTAAAAGGATCACAAACCACGATCAAGTGGGATCATTCCTGGGATGCAACAATGGTTCAACATATGCAAGTCAATAAATATAATCCATCACATTAATAGAATAAAGATCAAAATCATACGATCATCTCAATAGATGAAGAAAAAGATTTGACAAAATTTATCATCCTTTCATGATAAAAACTCTCAATACTTTAGATATAGGAGAAGCATACTTCAATATAACAAAAGCCACATATGATAGACCCACAGCTAACATCGTACACAATATGAATGGTTGAAAGCTTCCCCTCTAAAATCAGGAACAAGACAAGGATGCCCACTACGACCAGTACCATTCAACATAGTACTGGAAATCCTAGCCAGAGCAATCAGACATGAAAAAACAATAAAGTGTCCAAATAGGAAAGACAGAAGTAAAATTGTCTCTGTTTGCAGATTACATGATCTTATATATACATAACCCAAAAAATTTCACAAAAAACTGTTAGAACTAATAAACCAATTCAGTAAAGTTGCAGGATACAAAATCAACATGCAAACATCACTTGCAGTTTTATACACTAACAACAAATGATCTGAAAGATAAATAAAGAAAACAATCTTAATTACTGTAGCATCAAAAATAATAAAATACTTAGGAATAAATTTAACCAAGAAAGTGAAAGATCTGTACCCTGAAAACTATAAGATATTCATGAAAGAAATTGAAAAAGACACAAATAAATGAAAAGATAGTCTGTACTCATGGATTGGTACTGTTAATTTTGTTAAAATGTCCATACCACCAAAAGCCATCTATGGATTCAATACAATATCTGTCAAAATTCCAATGGCATTTCTCACAGAAATAGAACAAATAATCCTAAAATTTGTATGGATCCACGGAAGACCTCAAATAGCCAAAGCAATCTTGAGAAAGAAGAACAAAGCTGAAGGGATCATGCTCCTGGATTTAAAATTATATTACAAAGTTATCATAATCAAAACATAATGGTTCTGGCATAAAAAACAGACACATAGACCAATGGGACAGAATGGAGATCCCAGAAATAAACCCACACATATACAGTCAACTAATATTTGACAGAGGAGCCAAGAACACACAATAGGGAAAGGATAGTCTCTTCAGTCAATGGTGTTGGGAAAAGTAGATATTCACAGGCAAAACAGTGAAACTAGACCCTTATCTTACACCACTCACAATATTAATTCAAAATAGATTAAAGACTTAAACGTAAGACTTGGAACCATAGAACTCCTACAAGAAAATATAGGGAAAAAGCTTTTTGACATTGGTCTTGTCAATGATTTTTTGGATAAGACCCAAAAAGCACAGGCAACTAAAGTTAAAATAAATACGTGGGACTATATTGATTTAAAAACGTTATGCACAGCAAAAGAAACAATCAACAAATTGAAAAGGCAATAGCTGCAAACCAGACCTCTGATACAGCGTTAATATCCAAAATACATCAGGAAATCATACAACTCAATAGCATAAAAACAAATAACCAAATTTAAAAATGATAAAATCTTCCAAACTCATTTTACAAGGCTACCATTATCCTGATACCAATACCAGAAAGGATGCTATAGGAAAGAAAACTACAGGCCAATATCCCTGATGAATATAGATGCAAAAATTCTCAATAAAATACTACCAAACCAAACTCAGCAGCGTATTAAAAGGATCATTCACCATGATCGAGTGGGATTTATCCCTAGGATGCAAGAAGAGTTCAACATACATCAGTAAATGTGATACAATCACATTAACAGAACAAAAGAAAAAAATCACATGATCTCAACAGACACAGAAAAAGCATTTGACAAATTTCAACACGCGTTCATGATAAAACTCTTAACAAACTAGGTACAGAAGGAATGTACCTCAACATAATAAAAGCCATATATGACAAGCCTTCAGCTAACGTTGTACTTAATGGTGAAAAGCTGACAGCTTTTCCTCTAAGATCCTGAACAAGACAATGGTGCCCACTCTCACCACTCCTATACATCATAGTACTGGAAGTCCTAGCCAGAGCCATCAGGCAAGAAAAAGAAATAAAAGGCATCAGAAATGGAAAGGAAGAAGTCAAATTGTCTCTATGCAGATGACATGATTTTATATACAGAAATTTCTAAAGACTCTACAAAAAAAAAATGTTAGATCTAATCAACAAATTCAGTAAAGTTGTAGGACACAATATTAACATACAAAAATCACTAGCATTTCTATACACTGACAATAAATTATCTAAAAAAAAAAAAGAAAACAATTCCATTTACAATACTATCAAAAACAATCAAATACTTAGGAATAAATTTAATCAAGGAGGTTAAATATCTCTACACTGAAAACTACAAAACATCGATGAAAGAAATGGAAGAAAATAATAGAATTGTACCCCATGTTCATGGATTGGAAGAAATAATATTGTTAAAATGTCCATACTAACCAAGCCTTCTATAGATTCAAGGCAATCCCTATCAAGATTCCAATGGCATTTTTTACAAAAGTAGAAAAAACAATCCTAAATTTATATGGAACCACAAAAGACTCTGAATAGCCAAAGCAATACTGAGAATGAAGAACAAAGTGGGAAGCATCACACTTCGTGATATCAAGCTATAGTAATCAAAACATAATGGTACTGGAACAAAAACAGACACACAGACCAATGGAACAAATGGAGAGCCCAGATATAAATCCATGCATATATGATCAATTAATATTTGATGAGGGAGCCAAGAATACTCAATGGAGAAAAGGCAGTCTCTTCAATAAATAGTGCTGGAAAAATTGGATATTCACATGTAAAACAATGAAATTAGACATCTATCTTACACCACTCACAAAAATAACTCAAAATAGATTAAAGCCTTAAATGTAAGACCTGAAACCATAAAAATCCTAGAAGAAAACATAGGAAAAAACCTCCTTGGCATGGGTCTTGGCAACAATTTTTTGGATATGACACCTAGAACACAGGCAACAAAATAAAAAATAAACACATTAACAAAACAAAACAAAAAACTGCATCAAACTAAAAAGCTTCTGCACAACAAAAGAAATGATCAACAAAATGAAAAGACAACCTATGGAATGAAAGATAATACTTGCAAATCATATATCTGATAAAGGGTTAATATCCGAAATATATAAAGAACTCATACAACTCAATAGCAAAAGAACATATAATCCAACTTAAAAATGGGCAAAGGACCTGAATGGAGACTTTTCCAAAGAAGATATACAAATGGCCAATAGGTACATGAAAATGTGCTCAACATAACTAATCATTAGGAAATGCAAATTAAAATCACTTCACACCTGTTTAAATGGCTATCATCAAAAAGACAAGGGATAACAAATGCTGGCAAGGATGTGGACAAAAGAGAACACTTGTGCACTGTTGGTGGGAATGGAACTTGGTACAGCCACTAAAAACAGTATGGAGCTTCCTCCAAAAATTAAAAATAGAATGATCATATGATCCAGGAATTCCACTTCTGGGTACATATCCAAAGGAAATAAAAGCACTATGTCAAAGAGATATCTGCAACCCCATGTTCATCGTAGTCTTGTTCACAATAGCCGAGACATGGAAGCAACCTAAGCACTCATCAACAGAAGAATGGAGAAAGAAAATGTGGTGTATATATATATATATACATGATGGAATACTATTTAGCCATAAAGAAGAAGGAAATCCTGCCATTTGCTACTACATGGATGGACCTTGAGGGCGTTATGGTAAGAGAAATAAGTCAGACAGAGAAAGACAAATACTGTATGATCTCACTTATATGTGGAATCTAAAAAAAAAACTCATAGAAGAAGAGATCAGATTTGTGGTCACCAGAGGTAGGGGGTTGGGGTGGAGAATTGGATAAAGGTGATCCAAAGGTACAAACTTTCAGTTATCAGATAACATGATGAATATAGTTAACACTTCTGTGTAGTATATTTGAAAGTTGCTAAAAACATTTTTTTCCTTTTCTTTGGTCTCCATAAGAGATGATGGATATTCACTAAATTTATTGTGGTAATCATTTCATAATATATATGTCAAGTCATTATGGACACCTTAAACTTATACAGTGCTATATGTCAATTATATCTCAATAAAACTGAAAGAAAAAATAGAAAAATAAAAATACAAAAAGGACCTTAATAGATATTTTCCAAAGGAAGACATACCAATGGCCAATAGGTATGTGAAAAGGTGTTCAACATCATTAATCACTAGGAAAATGCAAATTAAAACCACAATGAGATATCACCTCACACATGTTAGGATGGCTATTATCAAAAGGACAAGAGATACCAAACATTGATGAGGAAGTGGAGAAAAGGGAACCCCATGCACTGTTAATGGAAATGCAAATTGGTGTAGCCATTGTGGAAAATGGTAAGGAGGTTCCTCAAAAAGTTAAAAGTAGAACTAACCATATGATTTAGCAACCCCATTCTGGGTATATATCCAAAGGAAACTAAATCAGTGTCTCAAAGAAATATCTGCACTCTCATGTTCACTGCAGCAGTATTCACAATAGCCAAGATATGGAAACCACCTAAATGTCCATCGACAGATCAATGGATAAAGAAAATGTGGTATATATAAATACATATATCTGTCCATCACTATTGATAGATTAGATAGATATACACACACGTTGGAATATTATGCAGCCATAAAAAGAAGGAAATCTGATTTTTCCAACAACATGGATAGACCTGGAAGGCATTATGCTAAGGGAAAATAGCCAGACAAAGAAAGACACATACTGTACGGTATTACTTATATGAGGAATCTAAAAAAAAAGTCAAACTCTTAGTAACAGAGAATAGAATGGTGGTTACCAAGGGCTGAGGGGTGGGGGAAAAGGGGAGATGTTGGTTAAAGGGTGTATACTTTCCGTTATATGATGAGTAACTTCTGGAGACCTAATGTACAGCATGGTGACTATAGTGACTCTAGTTAATAATAACATATTGTATACTTGAAATTTGCTAAAAGAGTAGATCTCAAGGGTTGGTAACAATGCAAGGTGATGGATATGTTAATTAGATTGATTGTAGTGATCATTTTACAATGTATACATAGATCAAAACAACATGTACATCTGAAATATATACCATTTTTACTTGTCATTCATACCTCATAATGTATGGAAAAAAAAATTTTTTTAAAAAAAGGAATTGCTTTCCTATATACTTGCAATTAACAAGTGGAATTTCAAATTTAAAACACAATACGATTTACATTAACACCCCCCAAAATGAAATACTTTGGTATAGATCTAACAAAATATGTACAAAATCTATATAAGGAATATTAAAAAATTCTGATGAATAAAATCAAAGAACTAAATAAATGGAGGGATATTCCATGTTCATGGATAGGAAGATTCAATAATGTCAAGATGTTAGCTCTTCTCAACTTGATCTATAGATTCAATGCAATCCCAATCAACATCTCAGCAAGTTATTTTGTAGATATCGACAAACTGATTCTAAAGTTTATATGGAGAGGTAAAAGACCCTGAATAACCAGTACTATATTGAAGAAAAACAAAGTTGGAGCACTGACACTATCCGACTTTAAGACTTACTATAGAGGTACAGTAATCAAGACAATATTGTATTGGCAAAAGAATAGACATATAGATCAATGGAACGGAACAGAAAGCCCAGAAATAGACCCATACGAAGACAGTCAACTGATCTTTGACCAGGGAGCGAAGGTAAGACAATGGAGCGAAGATAATCTCTTCAATAAATGGTGCTGGAACTACTGGGCATCCACATGCAAAAAAAATCTAGATATAGACCTTACACTTCACAAAAATTAACTCAAAATGGACCACAGACCTAGATATAAAATGCAAAACTATAAAACTCCTAGAAGATAGTGTGGGAGAAAACCTAGACAACCTTAGGTATGGTGATGACTTTTTAGATACAACACCAATCATGATCCATGAAAGACATAAAGGATGCTGGACTTCATTCAAATTAAAAATTTCTGCTCTGTGAAAGATAATGTCAAGAGAATGAGAAAACAAGCCACAGACTGGGAGAAAATATTTGTAAAGGACACATAGATAAAGGACTGTTACCCAAAGTATACAAAGAACTCTTAAAACTCAACAATAACAAATAATTCAATTTAAAAATGTGTCCAAGACCTTAACAGACACCTCACCAAAGAAGATATACAGGTGGCAAATAACCATATGAAAAGACGCTCCACATCATATGTCATCAGGGAAATGCAAATTAAAACAATGAGATAACTATCAGATAGCCAAAATCCAGAACACTGACAACACGAAATGCTGGCAAGGATGTGGAACAATAGGAACTCTCGTTCATTGCTGGTGGGAATGTGAAATTGTATAGCCACTTTGGAAGACAGTTTGGCAGTTTCTTACAAAGCTAACCATACACTTACCATAGGATCCAGCAATCACGCTTCTTGGCATTTACCCAAAGGAGTTGAAACCTCATGTCCATACAAAAACAGGTGTTTATAGCAGCTTTATTCATAATTGCTAAAACTTGGAAACAACCAAGATGTCCTTCAGTAGGTGAACAGATAAATAAACTATGGTACATCCAGACAATGGAATATCACTCAGTGCCAATAAGAAATGAGCTATCAAACCGTAAAAAGACAGGGAGGAAACTTAATTGCATATCACTAAGTGAAAGAAGCCAATCTGAAAAGGCTACATTCTGTATGATTCCAATATTGACAGGAACCTAAAACTGCTCTAAAAATATAAAGTCTTTTTTAAAAAAGTATACTGCCAAAAAATATAAGAAAAAAGTTTATAGAAATATCTCAGAAAGTTACTTAATAAAAATAGTATTTTTCTAGATTTTCTGATAGTGTGAAGCTTTTCAAAAATTGTAAATTCGTAGTTTGTGGTTTTTATTTATCATTTTCAGTAGATATTCACTTTTATACCAAATTTTTCACGCATAAGTTTGTATTCCTTTCCTTAAAGAGCCACCTTCCACAAAATAAATAAGCTTTAGGTTCCCCAAAATACTGGATTCACCCTTTGGGCTTCAACTTTAACCACCCTTTAGAAATACAACCTTTTCTCAGTTTAACTGTCCTCCGACACTCCTATAAAAACATTCTGGCAACACCAACCAATTGGCATTGAGAATATACTATCTTATATTATTTTTACTTACATTCTAAGTTTCTTTCCACTCTAGCTAGCCTGCACACCCCATGATGGTACTCATTTATTCAGTCATTTGAGCATTGAAGAAACATGCCCTGGGTCTGTAATCTTACACTCCTTCATTGTCCCAGATAGGCTGAGATTTCCAGACAAGGTCACTGATTGCCTAGGAGACGCCTGCTGTTTGATAATGATAGTGATGCTACTCATCCTGGGCTTAAAAGAAAGGTTCCCCAAAAATTACTTCTGATGTCTCAAACTCTTCTCTAGGGCCTCTGTCCAGAAATAAGAGTGATCATCTCTGTCTTTCCACACTTGCTGGGATGTTCTAAAGATTAGTGATATTGGTCTATAAAACGTGTTGAAATCGAGAAACCTTGCTAAGGAATTGTGAATCAGAGCCAAAAATTGTTTTTTCACTTGGAATCTTCTACTACTCCAAATAAACTGTTTTTCAACACAGAAGAACCCAAAGTAAGTATTTTTTTCTCTATTCTGTTGGGTCTTGGGAGGTCAGTAAAGGCCTCTATAACCTCTCAGCCCCAGGTATGAGCAGGGAGAGCTGGAGCCCTCTATGACACACCACGAACCCGAGGGAGCCCTGGGCTGCAGTTCTGGGACAATCAAATGACCAGCCTAACTCAATCTGAGAGTGGGCAGGGTGCTTCGTGCAAGCAGCCGTGTAATGATTCAACAAAGAGGCTTAGAATCTTCCCCAGCTGGAAGCCCTTGCCATTCTGGGAACACAAAGCCACCACACAGGATTCTGAAATAGGAGAGCCAGCCCCTGTCAAAAAGAACCCCCAAACAATTTCCAAGACAGTGTAAATAGTATGCTACCGTTTATATGTATTTTTTTAAAAAGAGACAGAAGAATATATGCCAGAATTCATCTTTGCTTGAATATGGTTGGACACATAAGAAACTAATTTAAACATAATGCTCCTTGAAGGGAGCCAGACACAAAAGGCCACATATTGTATGATTTCATTCATATGTGATGTCAAGAACAGGCAAATTCATAGAGAAAGAAAGGAGATTAGTGGTTGCCAGGGGACAGGGAAGGGAGGAATGGGGAGTGACTGCTTAATAGGTATGGAGTTGCTTTTTGGGGTGATGAAGATGTTTGGGAACTGGCTAATGGTTATGGTTGCACAAATTGCAAAATGTACTTAATGCCACTGAACTCTACACCTAATGTGGTTAAAATGGTCGAAAGAAACAAACAACCTAATTGAAACATCAGTTTCTTGCATGACAGGCAAGAGATGGGTAGACCGGGACAGGGATGGAAGTGAGGTTTTTATACTTTTGACTTCTGAACTTAAAAACAAACAAAAACAAGCCATTCTTCTCAGGCTGCATGAATGTCACATTTAGGAGGTGGTTTCAATATTTTGATGTAATATTTAAATAGCAGCACAGCCTTTTTGTTGCCCCAGAAAAACAACTCATGTTCTGGAAGCCTAGAGAAGCAGTACAGTCTGCAGACAAGAAGCAACAGAAAAATGACGCCTGTGCAGGTCAGTTAATTAGCATAAAATTGCCCCGTGCCAAGGCAGAGGAAGATCCCAGTGAGCCAAGTAGAACTGCCCTGCAACACTACTTCCCCACTCCCTCCCTTGGAACACAGAAAAGCACAGAGTGCGGACACCACCATCTTTGTGTCAATGCTGGTTTCATTCTTTGAATTCTGTGGCTCTTTTTTCAACTGTCAAACTGAAGGGAGGGCCACCTCCCTTGCCTCTCCCTTCCTCGGGATCAGTCCCTTACCAAGCAACCTGGCCACTGCGAGCCCTGCCTCCTTGCCAAGTGTGTTTCATTAATTGCTTGTGATTAATTCCAGCTTGTTCCACATCAGTTTTGTGTGTGTGTGTGTGTGTGTAAGATCAGCCCTGAGCTAACATCCATGCCAACCCTCCTCTTTACCCCCCTTTTTCTCCTCCCCAAAGCCCCGGTAGATAGTTGTATGTCATAGCTGCACATCCTTCTAGTTGCTGTATGTGGGACGCCGCCTCAGCATGGCGGGAGAAGCCGTGCGTTGGTGCGCGCCCGGGATCCGAACCCGGGCTGCCAGTAGCAGAGCGTGCGCACTTAACCGCTAAGCCACGGGGCCGGCCCCCCACATCAGTTTTTAACCCACATCCAAGATAGCTAGCCCAAGATGTCTGCTCTTGAGTTACTTACACACCCGCGCCCACTTCCTCCAACCCTGACGTCAAGCTCCATCTGCAGGCATTTCTACAGGTGGGGGGGGCACCACGTGCGGGCAGCTAGTGGTGGGTGGGCTGCTTTTCCTGTCCTTTGCTCACCCTGGGCTTTGAGAAATCTGTCCACTCAACTTGGTTCTGTCTGGTCTTTCCTTTGACACCAAAGCCTCCTTCCTAGAACCTTTTTCTACTCCTTTTACTCAAGGAAGAGGTTATTGGCTCCCTAATCCAGACAAGCATTTCAGCTGGCAGTTCTAGTCTCCCCCTGGAAATCTGAGAAAAAGAGTCAAGTTTCCTGCTGTGAACAGGAGTCCAGCGTCCCTGGAGAGCCTAGAAGCCTATAACATCATCCCTTACTCTGTGGGCTGCTGAAAGCTAGCTTTCTGCTCAGATACAGTGATTTAAAAAACTGATAGCGCTAGTTAGGCAGGCTGCAAACTGCAGGTGGGTTAGCCTTGGTTCGGGTCTTCAGGTAAAGCTCCGGCGCCCCAGCCAGAAAGCATGTTTCTTGGCTCTGGCTCTTTTGTCTCTGGCTGCAGTTTCCACACAGAGCACAGTTGGGCACTGCCGTGAGAGCATCTTCATCCGTGTGAAGGAGTCTGCCGTGGGTTAGGGAGGGGAGGTGGCTGCGAGCTGCCTGGTCTCCTGTGACTTTGGCACGAGGCTTGAGCAGTGACTGGCCTCTTTCAGACACGCTTCCTCTTCTGTGGCTGCATCCTCGTTTGTGGTGACTGCATTCTTGCCTAAACTCTTCCTTTCCTACCTCACTCCTAGTCTGAGCTTTCTGGACCCCACAATGAAAAGGAAAAACCCTTTACTTCCTGGGCCCAAGTTGCAGCCTCTTGACATTTGATCAACACTGTGTCTCCTTAAAGCTGAGTAGACTCTCACTCTTTCAGAGGCCCCTACATTCTCCCCATAGAAATTCCGCAGGAAGCATTTCCATAAAGGTCAGTTCTCTTGATCCAGATTCATCAGGGAGGAGTTGTCTGAAGCCTCACCCACAGAAAGGGGAAACCCCATTTCATGGTCCGCTGTCTTGGTCCTGTCTCTCTACAAGAACCGAGCTGTGGGCAAAGGCTTCCTTCTCTCAAGGGCACAGCCCCTCTGTCAGTCACCTGCCTGGGGAGAAAGACACGGGCCCGACCTCCTCTCCAGGGCCCATCATCCTGAGATGCAGCTCTACTCATGACCCCCTCTCGCTCAAAATCCTGAAAGGACTCTATCTGGTCCTACCCCTTCTTTTAAAACGAGGAAACAGAACCCCAGACACATCAGATGATTTTACCAGGGCCACAAACCCCTGTAGCAGTATGACTGGGGCTGCGGGCAGCCTCCTGAGGTTCCCCGCTCTGTGTCCCTGGAGTCCTCCAGGTTAGCCCCTTCCTGCCTCTCAGCTGCGTCTCCTACCCCGCTCCTCTGTGCTGTCAAATTGCACCGCTCTCTTTTTTCCTGTTTTCCTACTTCTTCCTTATTTGGCTCAACCCAGATGCCACTTCCTCCCAGACACCTCACGCAGAAGTGCTCCCTCCTCCTCTGGGGTCCCCCGGCTTCAGGCCGTGCCCCTCCTAGGACACCACACTCTCCAGCTGGTGTGAGCCATTCCTCCGTAAGCTGTCAGCATCCTGAAGCAGGGGCCAAGTCCTACTCACCTCAGTCTCCCCGGAACCCAGCACAACCAGCACACACACATCACGGGTCTTCACTGAATGTTAGCTGAGCACAAAGTAATGAATAAACGACACATACTAAAACCAGAAACAGTTAACGATGAAATTTGGAAAGTGTGTTCTGTTTGCCCATTGCAGTTTCCAGACTTTACATTTTGGTGTTTATGACATGACAGTGTCTATACCTTTTTCCTTGACATGAGTGGGGGCATGAGGACTGAAAGGAAAACCGCAGCCAGAGGTCTGAGGTCAGCTCTGGGCTCCTCCTCCTAGAACAGGGGTTGGCATCGGTTTCAGTAAAGGGCCAGATGGTCAACATTTTAGACGGTGGGCCATACAGTCTATGTCAAAATGACTCAACAATGCCATTGTACTGTGAAAGCAGTCGTACACAGTATGTAAATGAGTGAGCATGTTTGTGTTCCAACAAAACTTTACACAGGCAGCCGGCCACCAGCTCTGGCCTGCGGGCTGTACTTCGCCAACTCCTGACTTAGGTGAGGGAACCTGGCCGTGTGGTTTACATTCTGAGTCTCAGTTTCATCATTTGTTTAAAAAGATGAATGAAGAGTGCTTACTGTACATGGCCTTATGTGGGAGTTCTTAAGGGTAAATGGAATAGGGTACGTAAAACTCTTAGCACCAGGAGTGGAACATATTGCTTGCTTAATAAATGCTAACTAACACAATTGTTTCAAGTCAGCAAAAGAGACTTTCCAATGTTTGTTAGTAGCTCATTCTCATTCCACAACCTGAAAAAAAATGTCTAGGTTTAGAAAAGCCAATTGGAATTAACAAAAAGGAATTTAAGGTGCCCACAGACCCAGGCGTAGTGCTAGCCTCAGGCATAGCTGGACACAGTGGTTTTGCACGTGCTGTTCCTTCTGCCTGGAATGCTATTCCCATCTCTTGCCTGCCTGCACCTGCTAAAAGTCCTTCTCAACCTTCAGGTTTCAGCACATTCTTTAGGGAAGCCGTCCCTGACTTCTCGCCCAGAAAAAACTCTCCCCAGCACAAGCCTTTAAAACCCTCTTTGTAGCATTCTTCACAGTTGTGCTTTAACACTTATAATTTAAATAACATTTTTCTTCCTCACTCGTCCATAAGCTCCAGGAGCCTTTGCGATGCACGGGAGTCACCATGCGGTCCTATCAAAACACAGATGCAGATTCAGCAGGCCTGAGGGGGGCGGAGAGCTCCCAGGCCAGGCCAGCGCCAAGGCTGCTGGTCGGCACAGCACATTCTGACTGTCCCCTTCGCCTTCCCCACTCACATCCCCTTCGCAGAGAGGTCTGTCTAGCAGGTTTTCCCTTTCACCCCATCAACCCAGGTCTCCACAGCTTGCTCTTGTTACATCCCCTCCCTCAACCCTTCCATCTCCAACGTCACCACTGCAAATGGACTGGCTTATCAAGGAATTTTCCCAAAATAAGCTTTTCTTGAGGAACGCTAATGTCATTGACTAAAATATTCACCCTCTTTTTTCACTCAGTTCCTTCAGGCAGAGGACCATAAGGAGATAACATACTGTTGGAATTTAATGGGTCAGTGAGGAACATTCCTTTTTCTCCTTCCAAATTTTAGGGACCAGTTAAGCTATAGATGCAGGAGAGAGATGAAGTTTTTAAGAAAGAATCAGTTTTACAATGATGAAGCTGATTGGGGAATGTGGCTGGCATCTACAGCCAGGTAGGTTTGCTAACCTGCCCTCTCTTAGAGTAACTTAACTCCTCTTCAAGGCTGCAGGCCACCCCATTGCAGAGGAAGCGCCCACTCTGGTCACCTACCACGCGGATAAGCAGGGGACTCAGGTGCGTCGAGAGGGTGGCTGGGATTGTGTGCGCAGTCTCTTTCTTAGCTTTACCAGGTGGGCAGGTTACTCCTGCCAAGGGAGGAGTGGGTGAGGGTAGAGAGGGGTCAGGGAAACACCGCTGTAAGTTACTTTCCCTGGAGACAGTCAAGGGCATTATACTCTAAGTTACCTTCCTCCTAGAGGACCCTTCAACACTTACAGGCATTAGTACAGTTGGGATAAAAGGCTTTTTTCTTCAAGTTGGAGAGAGCCTAATTTGTTCTCAAATCTCAAACCTCAAATCCCCCTTTTCTCACTAGACCTCCCAAGGAAGTCAAGGTAGCCTGAAGGCAAGGGAGAAAACGAAGGGCACCCTTGTTGGGGTACTTTGAATAGATGGCTGCGGGATACTGTGGCTCCTTTACTCTGTGATACTCCGGAAAAGAAACTGTGATTGGGGGAGGGGTGTGCTCTTCATAGGAAGGAGTATCTGGGAAATGCTGCAGTGGGGTGTAGCCAGGACGGCTGCAGAGCCCCAAAGGAAGACGAGGGCAGTATAAACTGAAGAGTAAGGAAGACCGCTGCTCCACCATGATCTCTCTAGGTTCTGTTTTCTCCTGTCTTCTCTTCCTCTTCCCTCTGCAGTTCCTACCAATCAGTAAAATTAATGGATGCCTTCATTTTGAATCTCTTGACTAAAGACAAAACAAGCTTGAGATGAAAAGTTATCAACATCAGTTAGTAACCACAGCCTATGACAAAGACCCTCTCCTTGACCAAACTTTAGTCAGGCTCCTCTGAACCCTCTTCTCAACCGGGCCTCGACCTTTGGACTTCCATGTCTGTCTTTGCATTGCCCAATTTTACCAAAAATCCTAAGTCAGTTTAATAAGAATCTCACCCTCAATATCACATCAAATTCCTCATCCCCCACTCTTGGTATCTGACCACCCTGGCCTCCCTTCAGCAAGAATCTCGTGAAGTCTGTTTAGCTAGAATCCCCCCTCACCCCTGGTGTCTCCTCCTAGTAACTGTCCATCCGCTGACCCCTACCCTGCCCCTTGGCTATATTGCTCACTTGCACACGCCATGTTTGGAATGGAGCCCAGATCTAGACTGAGGTCTCTTTTCCTCTGTTGCGACAGTCCTGAATAAAATCTATTTACACCACGTTACTGTCCAGCTCCGGTTCTCTCTGACACCCGCCCCCACTTCCAATATCAAATAGGGCCAATATTTTTGAAACAGCAGAGTTATCAAGCCCAAATGGGAGAGGCTAGTGCAGTGCATTTTAATCATCGAATATTTAATACCTACCTCATGCTAGATGCTGCACAGCATACAAAAACAGATAACAATACTTCCTGGCGTCAAGGGACATTTGATGTGGACAATAAGAGAACCAATTGACCAATATTTATTACAAATTATTTTAAATGGCAAATGAAAGAATAACCTAAAGGATTTTTTTTTTTTTTTAGATTTAATATATTGTCTTCTTTACTTTATAAGAAGAGAAACAGAGGTACAAAACAGAGTTTGCCTCCATTAAGGAGCTCAGCTTTTGAACTGGTTAAACCCCACAATGGCAAGTGGGGAGCAGGCAAAAACCAAGAGGTAGACATTTACAGAAGAAGAAATCTAACACAGGCTTTGAAAAGAATCCAACAGGACCACCAATGAAATCAAAGAGCAGCTTCATGGGACTCAGCTCTGCCTCAAGGTCAGCTGAGTCTGACGCAACATGAGCGACGAGTCCAGACAGGGCACAGGCTGCAAGTGCAAACACATTTGCTGGCTCTCAGCTGGACCCCTGCTCCTTGGTCTCAAGTCTCCTCTCCTCTAGGCACCCTTCTGAGCGCTTCACCTAGACTGGAAACCACACCATGCCACTCCCGTTAACTAACACCCATCAGTGCCTCTGCACTGCCTAATAAATAGCGTCCCAGCTCCTTCACCTGGCTTATAGGGGCCCCATATCAGATCTGCCTCTCCGGGACACCCTCCCCAGACCCGACATTCCAGCAGCACTGTTCCCAGGGCACTCGCCAGGCTGCTTGCCACTTCCCTGTCTTTGCTCACGCCAGTCCTCTGCCAGGAAAGCCTCCTCTGACCTTTGCACAGCTAACCTACTCATCATCAACATCTGGTTTGGAAGTCTTCCCTCAACTTTCTCCAGATAGCCAGGGGCGTATCCCTTTTTATTGGACCTACTACATTGCAATGACCAGTTCGTGTGAGTGGTTCCCTTTGGACACTGAGTTATTGAGGGCAGTGGCTATGTCTTATTCACTTTTAGAATCCCCAGCACCTAGCACAGTCACCCAGTGAAAGTTTGTAGGGGAAAATAAAATTCCTTAAAGAGGGTTCAAGGCACTATTGTGTGGTGGCTCAGTGCATGAGTGGCGTTTAAAGGCTGGTTCTGCTATTGACTATCTGGGTGACTTCAAACAGAATTTTCCAATATACTAATGAGAACAAGCCTGGTAATACCCATCTGATAGAGCTGTTGAGAAGAGTAAATCAAACCGGGCAGATAAGCATTTAGCGCAGCTCACCCAGGGTTAGCTCTTCCCTCGTCCCCAGTGCATGCGCCCCACCCCCAACATCACTCCCCACACAGGGCGTGACAATAAGCAAATCCTGTTTACCCAAGACATGTTTAATTGTAAGAAGAGAGATAAAGGTCAACTCGATAAAAATCAGACTATGGTCCTGTCTTGGAAGTGCCACGCTGCTCCCTTCTCTTACTTCTTTGAGGAGCAGTATTTCTGGATTTCTTCCGCGAGCCACAGGCAGTGCAGGATGCGTTTCTTTTCAGCAGCCAGTTCTTCTTCTGAGAACTGGCCCAAGAGTTTCTGGACAAATATATTTTGATCTTTCAGGAAGATATTCTTATTGACTCCTACATTTGGCATATTCTCCAGGGACCCAGATTTGAAGTGGAAGCTTAAATGTCTGTTTCGTTTTAGACCAGGCCCTTTCTCTTCAATCCACGTCAGCGGACTGCGAAGATGAAAGAACCATGTGTTAGAGATTACAAATGGACGCTGGCGGGCCCCTGAGCGCCTGGGAACACACCCTCCTTCCACACCCGTCTCCCCTGCAGCTGCTGCTCAGGGTGGCACTCCGACCTCCACCAGCCTCACAAAGGCCAGGGGTGACTGTTTTCAACTTCACCGCCAAACAGTCCTTTATTTAATTTTGCCATCAGGCAGGGGAATTCAGTCAATGACCTTTGTGTGGACACCAGCTTGTTATTCAGGAGCTTTGACCCTGAGTCTCATGGATCCCTCTAGGGGATCCAGATAAGGGCTACAGGCAGTCCATGAAGCACCGGAGATTGTGCAAACTGTTGTTTCCATGGATATGTGCATTTTTGGGGGAAACAGTTCATTACATTCTCAAAGAAGTCTATGACCCCAAGCACATGCCAGAAAACACCATTCTCTCTGCTGTCTCCATTTCAAATTTGCCCCCCAGGCTAATGTCAGCACTCACAAAAATCTAAAATCCAAATAGGATAGACTCCACTTCTCTGAAGTCTCTCCTTTCTCTGGTTTTATCTTTTCTGTCTTTATAGTAGATAAGAGCTGTGTTATCTGCCCAATGAAAAACAGAGAAACCTCCTAAGTAGACTTGACCTACAGTAAGAAGCTTCATTGAATAACGTGACAGGAAAAAGAGAAAATCTGCTTTTTAGAATACATTCTAAAAACAATACAGCATTGATTTAAGGACTTTTTAAATGAAAAAAAATCCATAATTCTCTCACCTAAATAAAAAGTATCTTCAGTTTGAGACGATCCTTTCAAATATTTGTCTATATGCATATAACATTAATCATCAAGTATAATTTTTTTTTTTTTTTTTTTTGTGAGGAGATCAGCCCTGTGCTAACATCCGCCAATCCTCCTCTTTTTTTGCCGAGGAAGACGGCCCTGGGCTAACATCTGTGCCCATCTTCCTCCACTTTATATGGGACGCGGCCACAGCATGGCTTGCCAAGCAGTGCATCGGTGCACGCCCGGGATCCGAACCAGCGAACCCCGGGCCGCCGCAGCAGAGCGCGCGCACTTAACCGCTTGCGCCACCGGGCCGGCCCCCATCAAGTATAATTTTTGATTATGCTTCTTTTCCTTATTTTAAAATATTTCTATGATCGTACAGATATTGCTATTACGATTATTTTTGGCTGCATATCATGTACAATTGATTATATAATTTAATATTTTATTGTTGCCAAATCTTTAACCTCTTTCCAATTTTAAATTAATATGGATATCCTGCATTCAACATCTTCATGCATATACATATACACAGTTTCCCCTCCTCCCTTTTCTTAGAACAAAGTCCCAGGAACGAGGTGACTTGCTGCTGGTGTCTGACTACTTCTTGTTGCTTTCCCCTCCCGTTTCTTTCTGGGGGGTGAGTCAGGGTCAAGGACGAGGCACTTCTGTTGGACTGCTGTGCTACCCGACGGAGTTTTCAGTGTGAACAGGGAAAGGGTTAGACCTGAGCAGCATCAGGTCTCTGCCACCACTGCTCAGACTTCCTCTCTCCTCTCCCACTGGGCTGCAGGAGGGCAGGCCTGGGGGGGGGGGGGGGAAATCTTCATTTGCAAATATTTGCATTCATTAACCTGGGCACTGACTACCTGCAAAAACGCTTCTTACTTCTCCTCTTCTACAGGAAGCTGTTCAAACACATGCACATCCCTAGTGTCAGCAGGCGTCTTCGAGCACGGTGGAGGTGGCCCTGTCCTAACGAGGCTCCTCCCCCGGCCTTGAAGGATGAGCAGGCAGGGGCCTGCATGGTGTTGGCACTACTCCTACCAACTGGCTTCAACAGGAGAGTTGAAACATGCACCTCTTCCCTATACCGGCTATCCACAAGATTTGGGTTGAAAAGGTGTTCTAATGCTTATTTTCACAAAGTTTGAAAACTGCTGGTAAAATGAAAAGAACACGGGCTTGGGAATAAGTTGCACTAAGGTTTCCTGGTTAACTCTGGGATCTGAGGCTAATGATACCTCCTTTACTGAGAGGTGAGGACTATGATAAGGTAAAGACAAGGCCTGGTAGGTTTTCCATGATGCTCCTTTCTCACGCCCTTCCTGTTCATTTTTTAGGGAGAAGGTGTGACAATCTGGGAACTGGAGACAGGCTGCCTAAGTGTGATTCTCTCACCATCACTTATTAGCTCTATGCCCTTGGCAAGTTTCTTAACCCCTCTGAGCCTCAGTTTCCTAGGTGAGAATAATCACGCCCATTTCAGAGCTGGTATAAAGATTATATGAGAAAATGCTTGTGAAAGGGCTCGGCCCATGCCCAGCACATAGTAAGCACCCAATATACACAGCTGATACTAGTACTTGTACAACAGGGATTCAGATAACTAGCCCCATCCTGCTAGTCTTTTATTGTGACGTTTCAAGATCAGGCCTCCCTCCTCCTCATCACCTGCTGTGGCTCCACTCCATTCCACCACGCTGTTTGAAGGTAGCTATAACATAAGAAATTGTGTCTGGAAACAACAGGCAGAGGCTCCTAATGTGTCGTAACAAGCCCTGGAAAGACATCTACTTATAGCTGAAATAAAATCTGGTCTGCAGACTGAGATAAGCTTGGCGGACAGAGAGAAAAGAGACCCACAGATCCCAAAGCATCTTCCCAGGCACAGTCAGAAGCCAGGGCTGCATTCACAGGATAAGGCGGCCTTTCTTTGTCACGTGACGTACTCTACCATGGGGCATATAAACCAGACAGGGACCAGTCTGCTTTGAAGAACTGCAGTTGAGCAAGTTTTCTATTCTGGAAGTCATTAAAATGATTCATGTGTGAATCAATGCTAGCCTATAAATCAAAAATGCATATTCAGGTCAGGCAAAGAATATAGGAAACAGTTAAATTAGTAAACTAGTAAAACTAAGGTGTTTAATCAATCAACTAAAATCTTTTGGTTATAATTTAAATTTAAAAAAATAAATGACTATTATAAACTCTATCAAAAAGTTGGTCTAACTTCTTCCAAGAAATTAATTCCCATGGCTAGTTTTTTGTTTGTTTTTTTGAGGTATGGTTGACATGTAACATTATGTTAGTTTCAGCTCATGGCTAGTTCTAAAAGCTCATGGTACAGGCTTCACAAACATTCCAGAATGTGATGACAAAGATTAATATTAATGCTACTTAATTACTGCATTATTTTAACACTAGATAAAAATAAACTTGAGATATTTCAAATATTCTGATCCACCTGGGGGAATTTCTCGTGTCCTCCATTGTAACTTGAGTTTCAGGGAGGGAATGCAAAAGGTCAGGATGTTTCCTCCACCTCAATTTCCTAATCAGTAACAATCAGTAATCATAAAAAGCAGACAGCTTTACCTACGCCATGGTGGTGGTATGAGATTAAAAATGCAATTTGTGAAGTGGAAAGTACTATACGAATTTAAGAAGTTACTATAATTCGGTATTTGCCATCTGTCCCAACCCCTCACCTGGAGCTTGCCCCGCCCTGCAGTAACGAGTCAGCCTCTGCTCCCATCACGTCTTGTTTCCTGTCTGACTCCTACTCAGACGTCAAGACCGAGCACAGCACCTCCTCCTCTGAGAAGCATGATCTGACCTCTCCAGGTGCCCCCCCTCCCCTATGCTCCTGAGCCCTCTGAGCCACCTTTAGCTCTGAACACAGGGGACTGCACCTGTCATGGCTGCAATTCTAACACTATGACATGGCCGGCGTCACAGTCAGGGCCCCCACTGCTACCCCTCCACAGGCAGCACTTCCCAGCTCTGCACGAGTTTCTGCATCTGCGACCTCCGCCCTTCCCTGGGAAGAGAGGAAACCCCTCAAAATGGACATAGATCAGGCTTCCTTCAGGGACTCACATACTCTTCTCTTTTTGTAACTACCCAATGGTCTGTTTTTTTTACTACCAAGCGACCCATCTACCTGGAAACATATAGAAACACTCTAAAACATTTGCTGTTTTCAAAATTTTACACCCAAAAGCCCAAATGCTTTCCAAGAAAAATTATGAATATCTTTTTGTTTAAAAAGACTTGGTATGAGAAATAAAGAATCAGAGCATTTTGGGGACAGTACAATAGTGTGACGTGACGATAAAGCTGATTCAGTTTTGGCCACACTGAGGAATGAGTACCTGGACACGCGATAAGCGTGCAGGGCAACATGTCAACAGCAGGATCCGGGGGGTACTCGCACGGGTGTTCCCTAAGATTCTTCCCTCCGTCTGCAACTTCCATAATGAAATGCTGGAAAGAATTCAGGCCTCAGAGGTAACTGGATTTCTGCTACCACATCTGATACTGCTCACTCGCGTGGCTGAGGCAACCTCTCAAATTCTGTCAGCCTCTACTTACTGCAGAGGGGGTCCTGTTGGTCTTATTTACCTTACAGGGCTGCTGTGAGGATGCCATGAGGCAACAGAAGTGCAGTCTCAGCACCTGTTCTGTTTCAGAAGCAGACAGCCCTCTGGAGTGGGGGTGGGGTAGGGCTGCCGGGCTCCTCCAGATTCACCCTCGTGAACACAAGAGGGTGTCCACAAGCTTCCTTCTCCTCACAGTTTCTCACAACCTACCGTTTGTTCTCTGTCTCCAAGCACACAGTCATTTTCATATACTGATCTTCCTTTCGCTCTTCCAAAGTGGCGGACACCAGAGAAAGCTCCCCAAAGAGGGAGACCAGCCAGGTCAGGCGCGAAATGCCACTGAACGCGGGGAAGCCAAACCGCTCTTCTTCCAATGGGCCAGCTGTGGGGAATCACAAACACGTGGGAACTGGGAAATGAGGGCCTGACAGTGGGAGAGCAGGTGGGGGGCGTGGGCGGGCATGACGGGGGGTGAACAGACAGTGCTGAGACGATCGGGACGAGGCAACTTTGCCTGACGGGCTGGCTGTGAGGATGACCCACAATGAAACCCAGGTGCTTGAATGTCACTATCATAAAAGCATCTCCCTTGTTTCTTGTTTATTAAATTCAGTTTTGTGAGTAAAAGGAAACATTTTATGGGAAACAGCAGTCCATCTACCACACAGGATAATAAAAATGTTTCAGGCTTCTAACATATATGTGTGTGTGTGTGTGTAATACATATACTTATAGACACACACACACATACATATATAGTCTCTTCAGTTAGTGATTTAAAGAAGTCTTGTAAAAAAAGAAGAACCAAGGTATTTTAGCCCCTCAAACCTATCTTTCTAAAAATACCATATAACTATCTGTATAATGGGAATAGGGTGAAAGCATCATGATAGCCATAAAGAAAATGGTAATAGTTATGAACTATGTCAATATCAAGAAAACTGATACAGCGTTAAGTGTTTTCTTAGTCTTCATAATCTCCTATACAAAAGTACATTCAAAAGGGCACCTGTGTGAGAAATCCATTGGGTCAAGATACTGCTGCCCACTGTCCCCAGGTCAAATTTTAAACATAACCTAAAATTATAAGACTTCATACCTGTTACATTGCTCTATAAACCAAAGATTTCCTATAACTTTGATATTGACTTAAAGCAATTCATAATTATGAGTATGTTCTAAAAAAAGATAAGTTATAAATAAAAGCAAACAAAAATTATAAGTTTCATAGACAACATAGTTTGAAATCACTAGGACCTAAGTGTCAAACTTAAAAAAGAAAGGTGGCTCCCTCTGGGCTGGTCACTGTCTGCTCCCGTTCTTTGGAGAGGACGGATCAGCCACCAGAAGCTTGAGCTCTGTAGTCAGAGGCCTGAGCTGGCTCAGCCACTTAACTGTTTTGTCAACTTTGTGAAGCTATTCACCTCTCTGAGCTTCATTTTTTTACCTGTATAAAGGGGGTAATAAATACCCCCTTTATAGGATTGTCATATGAATTAACACGAACTAATGCATGTCACATACTTAGCATAGTTCCTTGCACAGATTAACGGTTATTGTTATGTCACCACAACTCTCATTCTATCATGATTTTAAAGGACGAAGATGGATTTTGCAATGAGGTTTCACTGTATTTTCCGGAAACTCATGAAGAGATGAACAGTTTTACCGCTTAACTATGCCAGGCCATGTCAGGGTTTCCTTTCTGTACTGAAAGCCCTCAGAAAGGTGGCCCAGACACCCTTGGGTCCAGCCAGATAAGGAGTCCACCCAAAGGTGACCACAAGAGCAGGAGGCTCCAGGATGCTCACTTCCTATTGCTAATGGAGCTGCTCAAAAAATGACAAACATGAAGTAAATAACCAAATATATGGTAGGTCAAATATTTTGGCCACAGCCAATGTCCTTGTAACTTGGAGGAAGAAGGGGCTATGCATATTTTGTTTGCTCCACAAAGAGAAGTATAAAAAAGTTCTCTCCAAGAACCCATCTCTGAGTCCTTTTTTAAAAAAGAGGTTTCATTTTCAACCTCCTGTGGAAAAATAATCTCCAACTTGTTAAGATTTCATGAGAGAAAATTCCACCTAATAGAGTGAGACAGAAGCATAAATACGCTTGAGATTTCTAACACACTTTTTACCCAAGGCCCACCAAGCAATTACATCTCATTTGAGGAAAGAAGAAAAGTAGGTATTTTATTGTTCACGGAAGCATGGGAAGATTAAATTAAATGGTCCTTAGTCAGAGAGTCTTGAGCAAAAAAGAATCCAAGTGCACATCCTAGAGAGCTAGGGAAGAACCCAGTTAGCCTCTGGTCTCAACAGTTACACATGACCTGCGACCCCACCTAAAACTGACCTGTGAAGAGAAGAGAGCCTTTCAGCAGGTCTTTCCCCACCACTTCTTTTTTCAGGAATGCAAACTCCTCCATCAAGAGTTCCACATGCTCCTCATGCAAGACTTTCCCTGTCATGACACAAATGGAGTAAAAAGGCAGTTGTCACCAACTGTGTATGGTTGTGCATCCCAGAGTCCAGGTCTGTCTTCCTCCAGCACAGACCGACACACAGACCTCAGAACCACTCTGAGCACCAGCACACCCTACACACCCCAGCTGAAGGTGGTGCCAATTCTAAGCTTACAACAGAAATGAAAATCTAAGAAAGCAAGAAGGTATCCACTTGCCTCAAAGACAAGATGAGCTAGGGAAGTGTCTGAGAGCCAGCCGAGTGTTAGCTTCTGTTCTAGACAGAAGGGGCAGTGCGGCACAGAAATCTCAGAAACACGAGAAGAAAAGGGATTGGAACTGAAGAAAAGAAAAGAGATTGCTGGGACTAAAGGAGAGGAGCTAAAATTGGACTCTTTATTTCAAAGAATTGGAAGAACCAGATGACTTTTTAAAATTATTCAGATTGGAGGGAGGATAAAACCTTAATATTTGTAACTAAAATTTTGGACTCTAAAACGAAGCTGTTAAAAAATTTTGCTCTGCTGGCTTTTTCATATCTAGACCAGAAGTTTCATAAAATACAGCATTATTTTCTTCTCCCCTCAATAGCTCGTCGTTTTCAACTGTTCTCACATGCCTATTTTTTCCATATATTTTCCCCCATATTACCAATCTCTCTAGGTCCACAAAACAAAAAAAAAAACTTAGGGAAAATTTAAAGAATAAAGCTCTATTATTAAAGTATGTTTTGGTTAATTTTCCCCTTCTATTTTTTATTTATTTAGATCTTTATGGCTTATTTACTAAGCATTACAAGTTTGTGCCCTTAAACACCATCACTCTTATCCTCACCATTCCCTCCATCTGCTGGTAATCTCTGTTTTTCACAGATTTATTTTAGATTTCACATAAAAGTGATATCATACAGTACTTGTCTTCCTCTGTCTGACTTATCTCATTTAGCATAATGTGCTCAAGGTCCATCCATGTTGTCGCAAATGGGAGGATAGCCTCCTTACTCATGGCTGAATAACATCCCATTGTGTATATGTATCACATCTTTTTTATCCATTCATCTGTTGACGGGCACAGACTGAGTTGTTGCCACATCTTGGCTATAAACATGGGAGTACAGATATCTTGTCAAAAACCTGTTTTCATTTCCTTTGGGTATATACCCAGAAGTGGAATCACTAGATAATATGGCGGTTCTATTTTAATTTTTTGAGGAACCTCCATATTGTTTTCCATAGTGGTTGGACCAATTTACATTCCCACCACCAATGTATAAGGGTTCCCTTTTCACCACATCCTCGCCAGCACCTGTTGTCTCTTGTCTTCTTGATGACAGCCATCCTAAAGGCGTGAGGTGACACCTCATTGTGGTTTGGATCTGCATTTCCCCGAGGATTAGTGAAGCTGAGCATCTTTTCATGTGCCTGTTGGCCATTTCGATGTCCTCTTTGGAAAAATGTCTACTTAAGAACTAAAGTGTGGTTATGACCTAACAGTTTCACTGAAACACAGAGAGAAATCTGGGCCACTGGGAGATGCTCCTGGGACATTAGCCATTGCTTAACCCAGCCTGACAGAAAACACTGCAGAATGTGCTGGGCGTGTTCTTGCACCTCATGAGTAGGCAGGCATGCCGCATGAGTCTCCAGAGAGGTAAGTGTGTGGGAAAATGAGATCCCTTCCACCCACTCCCTAGTCCATGAATATGGCAAAGAAAGTGTCTTATGAAAAGTAGAAGCTCTTCTCCTGTGGGTGGCTTTGTCCACACCTGTAGGCCTATAAAGGGACACTGGGCATCTCGGAAGTTGGACCATGCTTCAGAACACGTTGTGCTCTCTCTAGCACTATTTCCATATTTCCATTTCTGTATTTCTATCTCCATGGTCATCAAAGAAACTTTGTATCTTCCAACCGCATCTTCGCTTGTTTTTCTATCATTCACTCAGTGTTCTATTGTGATAAACACACGTGGCAACCACAGTATACACATACACACATGTACACACACAAATTCATATACATTTATTCATAGATCTCTTCATTGAAGGGTCTTAGAAGTAGAGATACTTCAAAAGCAATGAGCACACCTAGCATACAAATCTTGATATCAATATACCATTTACTGCACTGTTGATGGGATTACAAATTGGTATAGCCACTATAGAAAACAGTATGGAGGTTCCACAAAAAATTAAAAATAGAACTACCATATGATTCAGCAATTCCACTTCTCAGTATTTATTTGAAGGAAATGAAAACACTAACTCAAAAAGATATCTGCACCCCCATGTTCATTACAGCATTATTCACAATAGCCAAGACATGGAAACAACCTAAGTGTCCATTGATGGATGAATGGATAAAGAAAATGTGGTATATATATACAATGGAATATTATTCTGTCATAAAAAAGAGGGTAATCTTGCCATTTGTGACAATATGAGTGGACTTTGAGGGCATTATGCTAAGTGAATAAGACAGAGAAAGACAAATACTGTATGATCTTACTTATACAGGGAACATAAAAAAAAAAAAAACCAAACTCATAAATACAGGGAACAGATTGATGGCTGTCAGAGGTGGGAGTAGGGAGGGGGCAAAACAGGTGAAGGTGGTCAAAGGTACAACCTCCAGTTATAAAATAAATAAGTCCTGGGATGTGATGTACAGCATGGGGACTACAGTTAGTACTGCACTGTATATTCGCAAGTTGCTAAGACAGCAGACCATCAAGTTCTCATCACAAGAAAAAAATGTGTAACCATGTGTGGTGATGGCTGTTAACTAAACTTATTGTGGTGCTCATTTTGCAATATATACAAATATCGAATCATTATGCTATACACCTGAAACTAATATAATGTTATATGTCAATTATCTCAATAAAAACAATTTTAAAAAATACCATTCGCCACTAAAAGAACTAGGATTCCTTAAAGAAATGGCTTATTAAGGCCGGCCTGGTGGCGTAGTGGTTAAGTTCACACACTCTGCTTCAGCAGCCTGGGGTTCGCAGGTTCAGATCCTGGGTGTGGACCTACACGCTGCTCACTGAGTCATGCTGTGGTGGCCTCCCGTATACAAAGCAGAGGAAGATTGGCAACAGATGTTAGCTCAGGGCCAATCTTCCTCACCAAAAAAAAAAAAAAAGAAAGAAAGAAAGAAATGGCTTATTGCAGGGCTGAGGCAGAGAAAGCATACAATGAACATAAACAATTTTATTCCAGAAAGCAAAGAATTTCTCAAAGAATAATGGAAATATAACAAAATGACATGACAGACAGCATGGAGAGGTCCCCACTGACCAAATATGAAACAATTTGAACATCAAAATAAATAATAAAAATAGATTATAATCCATTGAATTAAAAAAAGCCATGAACCCATACTAATATAAATTAGCAAATGAATAATCAGAAAGTGTGATAAATAATGGATATTTACCAAGTTTCAAATTACCTCCCCACAAAATAATTATTAATTACAAAGGGGAAAAAAAGTAACTTTCAGTGGAGAAACCTGGCAGACACCACCTTAATTAAATGATATCATTAGTAATGGACAAATTGAATTGGAAGTCACTTATTTCACTTAGAACACAGCATCAGTTCTATGATATTCCTGTGAAAGATGCATACCCCAAATCTAATCATGAAGAAACATCAGACAAACCCAAATTCAGGAACATTCTACAAAATAACTGGCCTATAATCTTCCTAAATACCAAGGAATGAATGAAACTATCCAGAGCAGAGACTAAAAGTGACATGTCAACTGAAAACAATATGTGATTCTAAACTAAATCATTTTGCTATAAAGAACATTATTAGGAAAACTGGGAAAATATGAATGTGGTCTGAGGATTAGATTGTACTATGTATCAATGTTAATTTCCTCACATTTACTTCATTTTTAAAAACTGAGGAATAATTAACAAATATAACCGTATATATTTAAGTGTACAATGTGTTAATTTGATATACATATACATCGTGGAATAATTACCAAGAGCGATACTTAACACATCCATCACATCACATAGGTAACTCTGTCTATGTGTGATGAGAATGCTTCAGATCTACACTCTGCAACTTTCAAGTATACAATACCATAGCACTAACTATAATCACCACGCTGTACGTTACAGGCTCAGAACTTCTTAGAACTGAAAATTTGTACACTTTGACCTACATCGCCCTATTTCCTCTTCCCTCCAACCTCAGGCAACTACCATTCTAATCTCTGTTTCTATGAAATTGGCTGTTTGTTTTAATTTTTTTAGATTCCACATATAAGTGAAACCACACAGTATTGGTTTTTCTCTGTCTGGCTTATTTCACTTAGCATAATGTGTTCCAGCTTCATCATGCTGTTGCAAAAGGCAAGATCCCCCCCCCTTTTAATGGCTGAATAATATTCCATTGTGTGTGTGTGTGTGTGTGTGTGTGTATGCATGCCATATTTTCTTTATCTTTTCATCCACTGAAGGACATTCAGGTTGTTTCCATATCTTGGCTATCGTGAATAATGCTATAACGAAAATGGGTGTGCAGATATTTCTTTGATATACTGATTTCAATTCCTTTGGAAATACACCCAGGAGTAGGATTGTTGGATCATATGGTAGTTCTCTTTTAATTTTTTGAAGATTCATCATACTGTTTTCCATTTTGGCTGTACAAATTTACATTCCCACCAACAGTGCACCAGGGTTCCCTTTTCCCCACATCCTCACCAACACTTGCTATTCTTTTTTTGATAACAGTCATCCCAACAGATGTGAGGTGATATCTCACTGTGGTTTTGAGTTGTATTTACCTGATGACGAGCAATGTTAAGCACTCTTTCATGTACCTGTTGACATACTTCTTGTATGTCTTCTTTGGAAATATGTCTATTTAGTTCATCTGCTCATATTCTAATTGGATTATTTGCTTTTTTGCTATTAGTTGTATGAGTTCTTTATATTTTGGATAATAACCCCTTATCAGATATATAGTTTGCAAATACTTTTCCCCATTCTGTAGGTTGCCATTTCAATTTACTGTTTCCTTTGCTGTGCAGAAGCTCTTTAGTTTGATGTAGATCTATTTGTTTATTTTAGCTATCACTGCCTGTGCACTTAGTGTCTTACCCAAGAAAACATTGCCAAAACCAATGTCAGGGATTTTTTCCTATGTTTTCTTCAAGGAGTTTTATAGTTTCAGGTAATTCTTTTTTTTTCTTTTTTCCAATGCTTCGTCTTGGATGCATTTCAAGATAATTTTTGTGAGTGGTGTAAGACAGGGTTCAGTTTCATTCTTTTGCACGTGGATATCCAGTTTTCCTAACATCATTGATTGAAGAGACTATCCTTTTCCCATTGTGTGTTCTTGGTGCCCTTGTCAAAAATTAGTTGACCATATATGCATGGGTTTATGTCTGGGCTTTATGTCAGTGTCTGGGTACACTGATCTATGTGCTTGTTTTTATGGCAGTACTACACTGTTTTGATTACTAGAGCTTTGTATTATAGGTTGTAACAGGAAGTGTGATGTCTCCAGATTTGTTCTTCATTCTCAGGATTGCTCTTCTATTTGGGGTCTTTTGTGTTCTATACAAATTTCAGGATACTTTTTTCCATTTCTGTGAAAAATGTCACTGGAATTTTGATAGGGATTGCACTGAATCTGTAGATTGCTTTGGATAGTATGCACATTTTAACAATCAATCCTTCCAATCCAAGAACACAGGATATCTTTCCATTTATTTGTGTCTTCTTTAATCCCTTTCATACATGTTCTTATAGTTTTCAGTGTATGTCTTTCACCTCCTTGGTTAAATTTATTCCTAAGTATTTTATTGTTTTTGATGGTACTGTAATTGAGATTGCTTTCTTAATTTCTCTTTCAGATAGTTGTTAGTGTATAGAAACAACTGATTTCTGTATGTTGATTTTGTACTCTGCAACTTTACTGAATTCATTTATTAGTTCTAGCAGTTCTTGGTGGAATCTCTAGGGTTTAGGGAGTTCTTTTTTTTTTTTTTGAGGAAGATTGGCCCTGTGCTAACAACTGTTGCCAATCCTTCTCTTTTTTTTGCTTTTTTCTCCCCAAAGCCCCAGTAGATAGTTGTATGTCATAATTGTGTACCCTTCTAGTTGTTCTGTGTGGGATGCATGGCTTGATGAGTGGTGAGTAGGTCCGCACCCAGGATCTGAACCTGCAAACCCTGGGCCGCCGAAGCAAATGCACAAACTTAACTGCTACACCACTGGGCTGGCCCCTAGGGAGTTCTAAATATAAGATCACGTCATCTGCAAACACAGACAACTTTAATTCTTCCTTTTTGATTTGGACGTCTTTTATTTCTTCTTGCGTAATTACTCTGGCTTCGACTTCCAGTACTATGTTAAATAGAACATAGTGGTGAGAGTGGGCATCCTTGTCTTGTTTCTGATCTTAGAGGAAAGGCTTTTAATTTTTCATCACTGAATATGACGTTAGCTGTGGGCTTCTCAATATCACTTTTACTATATTGAAGAACATTCCTTCTATGCCAAGTCTGTTGAGAGTTTTTATCATGAAAGGATGTTGAATTTTGTCAAATGCTTTTTCGGCATCCATTTAGATGACCATATATTTATCCTTCATTACATTAATGTGGTGTATCACATTTATTGATTTACGTATGTTGAACCATCCTTACATCCCAGCAATGAATCCCACTAAATCATGGTGTATGATCCTTTTAATGTGCTCTTGAATTCAGTGCTAGCATTTTGATGAAGATTTTTGCATCTATGTTCATCATGGATATCGGCCTGTAATTTTCTTTCCTTTTAGTGTCCTTGTCTGCTTTCAGTATCGGGGTAATGCTGGCCTCATAAAATGTGTTAAGCAGTGTTCCTTCCTCTTCAATTTTTGGGAAGAGTTTGAGAAGGATTGGTATTAATTCTTCTCTTAACATTTTGTAAAATTCACCCATGAAGCCATCTTGCCCTAGGCTTTTATATGTTGGGAAGTTTTTGATTACTTATCCAATCTCCTTGCTCATTATTGGTCTGTTCAGTTTTTCTATTACTATTACTTCATGATTCAGTCTTGGTAAGTTGTGTGTTTCTAGGCATTTATCCATTTCCTTCTAAGTTATCTAATTTATTGGCATATAGTTGTTCATAGTTGTCTCTTATGATCCCTTGTATTTCTGTGGTATCAGTTACAATGTCTCCCCCTCATTTATAATTTTATTAATTTGAATTATCTTTTTTTCTTTTTAAGTCTAGCTAAAGGCTTTTCAATTTTGTTTATCTTTTTAAAAAACCAACTCTTAGTTTCACTGATCTTTTCTATTGTCTTTCTAGTCTCTATTTCATTTATTTTTGCTCTAATCTTTATTATTTCCTTCCTTCTGCTCAGGTTTTCTATCTCCTTAAGATGTAAAGTTAGGTTGTTTATTTGAGATCTTTCTTTTTTCTTAATGTAGGTGTTTATCACTATAAACTTCCCTCTTAGAAATGCTTTTGCTGAATCCCATAAGTTTTGGTATTGGTATTTCCATTTTCATTCATCTCAAGATATTTTTTTGACTTCCATTTGACTTCTGCTTTGCCCCATTGGCTTTTCAGAAGCGCATTGTTTAATCCACGTATTTGTGAATTTTCCAGCTTTCCTCGTTACTGACTTCTAACTTCATACCATAGGGTCAGAAAAGATACTTGATGTCAATCTTATTAAATTTGTTAAGACTTGTTTTGTGACCTAATACATAATCTATCCTGAAGAATGTTCCATGTGCACTTGAGAAGAACGTGTATTCTGTTGCTGTTGGTTGAAATGTTCTGTATATGTCTGTTAGGTGCATTTGGTCTAAAGTGTAGTTCAAATCCATTATTTCCATATTGTATTTCTGTCTGGACGATCTATCCATTGTTGAAAGTGGGTATTGAAGTCCCCTACTATTATTGCATTGCTGTCTATTTTTGCCTTCAGATTTGAAAATAATTGTTTAATATATTTTGGTGCTCCAATATTGGGTGTATATATATTTACAATTGCTATATCCTCTTAATGAACTGACCTCTTTATCATTACATAATGTCTTTCTTTCTCTCTTATTACAGCTTTTGACTTAAAGCTATTTTGTGTAAGTACGCGCTCTATTTTGGTGTCTATTTGCATGAAATATTTTTCGATCTCTTCACTTTTGACTTATGAATGTTCTTAAAGCTTAAGTGAATCTCTTGTAGGCAGCATATAGTTGGGTCTTCTTTTTTAATCCATTGAGCCACTCTATGTTTTTAATTTGAGAATTGAAGCCATTTACATTTAGAATAATCATTGACAGGTAAGGACTTATTGCCATTTTGTTAACTGGTTTCTGATTGTTTTATAGTTCCTTTCTTCCTTTTTTCCTCTCTTGCTGTCTTTCTTTGTGAGTTGATGATTTCTTGTGGTGATATGCTTTGATTTATTTCTCTTTATCATTTGTGTATATAAGATTGTCTTTGCTGTTATGCTGAGGCTTTCATAACACATCTTATGTTATAATGGTCTACTTTAAGCTGATAACAACTTAATTTCAATTGCATAAAAAAATTCTACACATTTACTTGTCCTCCTCCCCCCCAAATTATGTTGGTATCCTAATTTACATCTTTTTATCTTGTGAATCCATTAACAAAATATTGCAGCTATATTTTAACAATTTTGTCTTTTAACCTATATGCTCGAGTTTAAAATGATTTACACACCACTATTGCAGTATTATTTTCAATTTGACTAAATATTTACCTTTACTGGTGAATTTTACACTTTTACGTATTTTCTTGCTACTACTTAGCACCTTTTCATTTCAGCCTGAAGAACTCCCTTTAACATTTCTTATAAGGCAGGTCTAGTGATGATAAATTCCTCCAGCTTTTATTTGCCTGGGAAAGTCTTTCTCTCTCCTTCATTTCTGAAGAACAACTTTCCTGAGTAAAACATGCTTGGTTGACGGTTTTTTTATTTAAGTACTTTGTTTTTTTTTTTGTTTTTTGTTTTTTTTCAAAGATGTTATTTATTTATATTTCCCCCAAAGCCCCAGTAGATAGTTGTATGTTGTAGTTGCACATCCATTCTAGTTGCTGTATGTGGGACGCGGCCTCAGCGTGGCCGGAGAAGCGGTGTGTCGGTGCTCGCCTGGGATCCGAACCCGGGCCGCCAGCAGCGGAGCGCGTGCACTTAACCGCTAAGCCACGGGGCCGGCCCATATTTAAGTACTTTGAATGTATCATCCCACTCTCTCCTGGCCTATGGGTTTCTGCTGATAGCTTAATCAGGATTCTGTTGTGTGTGATGAGTCTTTTTTCTCTTGCTGCTTTCAAAATTCTCTGTGTTTGATTTTTGAGAGCTTGATTGTAATGTGTCTTGGTGAAGATCTCTTTGGGTTAAATCTTTTTAGGGATCCTTGAGTCTCATGTTCCTGGATGACTACACCTCTCCTCAGATGTGGGAAGTTTCAGCCATCACTTATTTAAATAAGTTTTCTGTCTCTTTCACTCTCCCTTCTCTTTCTGGGAGTCCCATAATGTGAATACTGTTTCAATTGATGCTGTCCCATAATTCACCTATGCTTTCTTCACTCTTTTTCATTCTAATTTCTTTTTTTCTCTTGACTGAATAATATCAAGAGATCTGTCTTCAAGTTCACAGATTCTTTCCTCTGCCTGATTGAGCCTGCTGTTGAAGCTCTCTATTAAATTTTTCATTTCAGTCAATGTATTCTTCAGCTCCAAAATTTCTTTTTTATGATTTATATCTTTCTTGAACTTGTTTTGTTTATGTATTGTTTTCCTGAGTTCACTGTCCATCTGTATTCTCTTGAATCATGCTGAGTTTCCTTAAAATAATTATTTTGAATTATTTTTTAGATAACTTGTAGATCTCTACTTCTTTGGGGTCAGTTACTGGAAAACTGTTGTGTTCCTTTGGTGGTGTCATTTTCCTTTGGTTTTTCAGGTTTCTGATGGCTTGGCACTGATATCTGTGCATCTGAGGGAGCAGCCCCCTCTCTAACCATTTTGCACTGGCTTCAGTGGGAAAGATTTTCACCTGATGATTGCTGCAAGGGTGCTGGCTGGGTGGGATGCAGTGTTTGGTTCCTGAAGGGCACAGTGGCATAGTCTCTGTGCAGATCTGTCAGCTGAGGTCAACATCAGCGCAGACTGTGGGGGTCTTCTGTGGCCAAGAATGTGGAGATCCTGCAGGTGGCAGTCACAGCTAGGGCTATCTCTGAGGTGAAAGCTGCTGGTCCCCCTGTTCTCCTCTGTGGCCCACTGGAGGAAGTTCTAGCCAAGGGAATCCCTCTTGGCACCTGGTCTGACCAGCTAGATTCAGAGCAGCAGCAGGGCCAGGGTCCTGGTATCAGGCACACGCAGAACGACCACAGTGCCTGGGTCCTAAGACCTAACTAGTGCACTTGCAGAGTGGCACTGATGTCTACAGTACAGACATGTGCAGATTCCTGTGGACCCAGGGTGTGGGTCTCTGGACTTGCCACGGCGACTCAGGCAAAGAGGAGGGTGCGGCAGTGGCACAGGCCCTGGGATGACAGGCTGCAGCGGTGACTTGGGCCCAGGAGGGCAGGGTGCTGCAGCAGCACAACCTTGGGTGGTGGGTCAAAGTCCCAATTCTGGCCCCGGGGGCAGCCACGGAATAGCAGCAGCATGTCTCTGGGGGTGGCTCATTAAAGCCTCACGTCGGGACTCAGGGTGCAGGGCTCAGAGCAGTGGCAGTGTGGCCCCAGCAACGATCGGCCAGAGTCGTGGCCTGGGACCCAGGAGGTGGGGCTCAGAGCAGCAGCAGACCGGCTCCGGCAATGGAGGTCAAAGCATGACTTGAGATGCACGGGGGCAGGTCTCAGACCAGCAGTGGCTGCCTTGGTAACAGTGGAACAAAGCTGCGATCTAGGACCAGGGGTGGGCACAGAGCAGCAGCAGCTCCATTCCCACGTGAGACAAGGTGCTGTGGTGTCCCAATCCCAGACAGCAATGCACAGTGACTGGGGCCCCTGCAGCAGGTCTCACTGCAGCAACAGCTCCAGCTCCAGGGCAGAGATGCAAGTAGTGGGCACTCCAGGCAGCTCCATGCTTGGATCAGTGTTGGCAAAGACTGTGGGAGTCCTCAGAGCTGCTTTTGTAGAAGAAACAAGACTTATTTCCTAGAAATTCTTGTGTCATACGGTTCTAGCTTTATAACTAGTTTGACCATTGATATAGGTGTTAGAAAAAGTTTACCCACTTATTATTTAAATTTGTCAAGCTTGGCAAGTTATCCCATCTGACTTGTGGAGTGACAGATGGGACTTGAGAAACACTAATTCTGAGAATAATTCTGAGAAGGAGCAGAGGAAGAGCAGGTCATGCACTGCCCTGAGCCACTAACAGTGGTTCATTTTATGTGTGTCCATGAAAAGAAAAATAGGATTTTCCATTCCATTTGTGATATTTAAAATGCAAAAGGTATCCTTAACCAAGCACTAGTCAACTATATGATTCCCAGTGCCAAGCCTGTTTCCTATGGCACCCTGGGTAAATACCTCAAAGTGTTATGGTTCTTAGAAAATTCTTTCTTACATGAATTGGAGATCTCCATCTCTATAATTCTACCCTCTACCAACTGAAGCAATAGAAAATAAATCTATTTTCTCTTTCTGTGGAGAGCAGTGAATATATCTTATGATTTTTCTTTCTTTACATTCAATATTTAAACTTCTCTAGGTATATATTCAAATCATGTGTAACTTTTTACAATTTGTTTTTGTTTTTGGAGGATTATACTGTGTGTATAATTTGGTACCTTCTTAATTCTTTTTAATGTATTGTTTTATTTCATATTACTAAAGCAAATTATGCTCATTATAGAAAACATTAAAAATACAGAAAAATACGAAGCAAATAGAAATTCACCCAAAATGCCACTTATACTAAGAAATAACCACCATTAAACAAATTGTCTATATATTTGTATTTGTCTTAAAATAATACTATAGTTTTGTAACTATAGTATTTTGTATATAGCCACGTATAATGTACCTTTTGTGTGTGTGTGTGTGTGTGTGTGTGTGTGTGTGTGTGTGTATGTGAGGAAGATCGGCCCTGAGCTAACATCCATGCTAATCCTCCTCTTTTTGCTGAGAAAGACCGGCTCTGAGCTAACATCTATTGCCAATCCTCCTCCTTTTTTTTTTCCCCCAAAGCCCCAGTAGATAGTTGTATGCCATAGTTGCACATCCTTCTAGTTGCCGTATGTGGGAGGCAGCCTCAGCATGGCCGGAAAAGTGGTGCGTTGGTGCGCGCCTGGGATCCGAACCCGGGCCGCCAGTAGCGGAGCGCACGCACTTAACCGCTAAGCCACGGGGCCGGCCCTATAATGTACCTTTCTTATGACATAAGAATCTTCATGATTTTTAGAGCCCATATAGTATTCTATCAAATAAATCATAATTAACCATTAATCATTCTCTTACTATTGAATACCAAATTTGTATTATAAAAAGTTTTTTACATTATTCTGTAAAATAAGGTTTACAAAGGAATTGAACTTTTTAATGTTCTTTGATACGTATTTTGACTTGCCAATTTGCTAAGTTAATGGTGTTGTACCTGGAGTCTTATAATTACTGTGCATCAGTATTCCACTTGAGGTCAAATCCTATCTCTTGAACTTTGATTGCCTCACTCTTCTAAATTTATTTAGTTTTTTAAAAAATTGTAGTAGAAAACACATAACATAAAATTTACCATATTAATCATTTTTAAGTATATAGTCTAGTAGTGTAATGATATTCAGTTGTGCAAAAGATCTCTAAAACTTTTTCATCTTGCAAAACTAAACTCTACACTCACTGAACAACAAGTCCCCATATCTACTCCCACTTCTCTCTTTTCTTCCTAGTTAATCTAGCTAAGGGCTTGTCAATTTTGTTGATCTTTTCAAAAACCAACTGTTAGTTTCTTTGATTTTTTCTATTGTTTTTCTGTTCTCTATTTCATTTATTTCTATTCTAATTTCTTTTATTTCCTTTTTCTGCTAACTTTTAGATTTAGTTTGGTCTTCTGCTAGTTCCTTGAGGTGTAAAGTTAGGTTGTTGACTAGCGATCTTTTTTCTTATTTAATGTAAGTGTTTTCCACTATAAACTTCCTTCTTAGTACTGTTTCCACTACATCCCATACATTTTGGTATGTTGTATTTTCATTTTCTCAAGTTATTTTCTAATTTCTCTCATGATTTTTTCCTTCACCCATTGACTGTTTACGAGTATGTTGTTTAATCTTCACATATTTGTGGATTTTTCAGTTTTCCTTCTGCTGTTGATTTCTAGTTTCATTTCATTGTGTTCTGAAAAGATATTTAGTATGATCTCAATCTTCTTAAATTTAACACCTAGTGTGGACTACATGTGGTCTATCCTGGAGAATGACCCACGTGCTTTCGAGAAGACTGTATATTCTGCTATTATTGGATGCAGGGCTCTATGTCTGTTAGGTTTAACTGGTCTATAGCTGTTCAAGGCCTCTGTTTCCCATATTTATCTTCTGTTGGGTTTACCTATCCACTACTGAAAGTGGAATACTGAAGTCTCCTACTATTATCATGTCCCTTCAAACTGTCAACATTTGCTTCATATATTTGGGAACTCTGATGTTAGGTGAACTGACCCTTTTATCATTATATAATGTCCTTCTTCATCTCTTATGACACTTTTTGACTTAAAGCCTCTTTTGTTGATACAAGTATAGGCTTTGCTCTTTTGGTTACCATTTGCATGGAATATATTTTTTCCATCATTTCAGTTTTAGTCCACGTGTGTCTTTAGATCTAAAGTCTCTTCCTAACTACATTTTGTTAACTGTTGTCTGTATATTCTGGTAGCTATTTTGTCCTTCTTTTCCTCTCTTACTGCCTTCTTTTGTGTTTTGTTGATTTTTTGTGGTGGCATGCTTTGATTCCTTTCTCATTTCCTTTTATGTATCTTCTAGAGGTATTTTTATGTGGTTAGGGTAGTAAAGTTATAAAAATCTAATTTAAACTGATAATAACTTAAATTGCACACAAAAATTCTATTTCTTTACATATTTCCAATCTCCCACTTTATGTTACTAATGTCACAAATTACATCTTTATATATTGTATATCCATTAAGAGAGATTTACAGTTATTTTTTATGCTTTGTCCTTTCCCTTTTATACCAGAATTAAAAATGATTTATACACCAACAAAATATTACAGAATTCTATATTTGTCTTTACATTACCTTTACCAAAGAGCTTTTTACTTTCATATGCTTTTGTGTTATTGTTTAGCATCCTTTTGTTTCAGTTTGAAGGACTTCTTTTAGCATTTCTTATATGGTAGGTCTAGTGGTGATTAACTTTCTCAGCTTTTATTTATCTGGGAAAGTCTTAATTTCATCTTCATTTCTGAGGGACAGTTTTGCTGGATATAGTATTCTTGGTTAGCATTTTTTTCTTCTTTCAACACTTTGAATACATCCTCCCTAGTTGTTCTGGCCTATAAAGCTCCTGCTGAGAATCCTGTAATAATATTATAGAAGCTCCTTTGTGTATGATGAGTCACTTTTCTCTTGCTTTTTTTAAGATTCTCCCTTTATTTGTGACTTTTCACAGTGTGATTATAATGTCTTTTTATTTTTATTTATTTATTTTTTAATGTTTTGTTTATTGCAGTAACATTGGTTTATAACATTGTATAAATTTCAGGTGTACATCATTATACTTCTATTTCTGCATAGATTACATCATGTTCACCACCAAAATACTAATTACAACCCATCACCACACACATGTGCCGAATTATCCCTTTCGCCCTCCTCCCTCCCCTCTTCCCCTCTGGTAACCACCAATCCAATCTGTCTCTATGTGTTTGTTTATTGTTGTTATTATCTACTACTTAATGAAGGAACTCATACGGTATTTGATTTTCTCCCTCTGACTTATTTCACTTTGCATAATACCCTCAATGTCCATCCATGTTGTCACAAATGGCTGGATTTCATCATTTCTTATGGCTGAGTAGTATTCCATTGTGTATATATACCACATCTTCTTATCCATTCGTCCCTTGATGGGCACTTAGGTTGCTTCCAAGTCTTGGCTATTGTGAATAACGCTGCAATGAACACAGGGGTGCATGTATCTTTACTCATTGGTGTTTTCAAGTTCTTTGGATAAATATCCAGCAGTGGAATAGCTGGATCATATGGTAGTTCTATCCTTGATTTTTTGAGGAATCTCCATACTGTTTTCCATAGTAGCTGCATAAGTTTGCACTCCCACCAGCAGTGTATGAGAGTTCCCTTCTCTCCACATCCTCTCCAACACATGTTGTTTCCTGTCTTGTTAATTATAGCCATTCTGACGGGCATAAGGTGATATCTCATTGTAGTTTTGACTTGCATTTCCCTGATAGTTAATGATTTTGAACATCTTTTCATGTGTCTGTTGGCCATCTGTATATCTTCTTTGGAGAAATGTCTGTTCAGGTCTTTTGCCCATTTTTTAATTGGGTTGTTAGATTTTTTGTTGTTAAGATGCATGAGTTCTTTATATATTTTAGAGATTAACCCCTTATCAGATGTATGGTTTGCAAATATCTTCTCCCAATTGTTAGGTTGTCTTTTCGTTTTGTTGATGGTTTCCTTTGCTGTGCAGAAGCTTTTTAGTTTGATGTAGTCCCATTTGTTTATTTTTTCTATTGTTTTTCTTGCCCGGTCAGACATGGTGCTTGAAAATATGTTGCTAAGACTGATGTCGAAGAGCGTACTGCCTATGTTTTCTTCTAGAAGTTTCATAGTTTCAGGTCTTACATTCAAGTCTTTAATCCATTGTGAGTTAATTTTTGTGTATGGTGTAAGGTAAGGGTCTACTTTTATTTTTTTGCATATGGCTATCCAGTTTTCCCAACACCATTTGTTGAAGAGACTTTCTTTTCTCCATTGTATGTTCTTGGCTTCTTTGTTGAAGATTAGCTGTCCATAGATGTGTGGGTTTATTTCTGGGCTTTCGATTCTATTCCATTGATCTGTGTTTCTGTTCTTGTGCCAGTACCATGCTGTTTTGGTTACTATAGCTTTGTAGTATATTTTGAAATCAGGGAGTGTGATACCTCCAGCTTTGTTCTTTTTTCTCAGGATTCCTTTAGCTATTCGGGGTCTTTTGTTGTTCCATATACATTTTAGGATTCTTTGTTCTATTTCTGTGAAAAATGTTGTTGGAACTTTGACAGGGATTGCACTGAATCTATAGATTGCTTTAGGAAGTATGGACATCATAACTATGTTAATTCTTCCAATCCAAGAGCACAGAATATCTTTCCATTTCTTTGTGTCTTCTTCAATTTCTTTCAGCAATGTTTTATAGTTTTCAGTGTACAGATCTTTCACCTCTTGGGTTAAGTTTATTCCTAGGTATTTTATTCTTTCTGTTGTAATTGTAAATGGGATGGTATTCTTAATTTCTCTTTCTGCTACTTCGCTATTAGTGTATAGAAATGCAACTGATTTTTGTATGTTGATTTTGTATCCTGCAACTTTACCGTATTCGTTTATTACTTCTAAAAGTTTTCTGGTGGATTCTTTAGGGTTTTCTATACATAAAATCATGTCATCTGCAAATAGTGACAGTTTCACTTCTTCCTTTCCAATTTGGATCCCTTTTATTTCTTTGTCTTGCCTGATTGCTCTGGCTAGGACTTCCAGTACTATGTTAAATAGGAGTGGTGACAGTGGGCATCCTTGTCTGGTTCCTGTTCTTACAGGGATAGGTTTCAGTTTTTCACCATTGAGGATGATATTAGCTGTGGGTTTGTCACATATGGCCTTTATCATGTTGAGGTACTTTCCTTCTATCCCCATTTTATTCAGAGTTTTTATCATAAATGGATGCTGTATCTTGTCAAATGCTCTCTCTGCATCTATTGAGATAATCATGTGATTTTTATTCTTCATTTTATTAATGTGGTGTATTACGTTGATTGATTTGCAAATGTTGAACCATCCCTGCATCCCTGGAATAAATCCCACTTGATCATGGTGTATAATCTTTTTAACGTATTGTTGTATGCGATTTGCTAGTATTTTGTTGAGGATTTTTGCATTGATGTTCATCAGTGATATCGGCCTGTAATTTTCTTTTTTTGTGTTGTCCTTGTCTGGTTTTGGTATCAGGGTAATGTTGGCTTTGTAGAATGAGTTAGGGAGCTTCGCCCTCTCCTCAATTTTTTGGAAGAGTTTGAGAAGGATAGGTATTAAGTCTTCTTTGAATGTTTGGTAGAATTCACCAGGGAAGCCGTCTGGTCCTGGACTTTTATTTTTGGGGAGGTTTGTGATTACTGGTTCGATCTCCTTACTGGTGATTGGTCTATTCAAATTCTCTACTTCTTCTTGATCCAGTTTTGGAAGGTTATATGATTCTAAGGATTTATCCATTTCTTCCAGATTGTCGAATTGGTGGGCATATAGCTTTTCATAGTATTCTCTTATAATCTTTTGTATTTCTGAGGTGTCTGTTGTAACCTCTCCTCTTTCATTTCTGATTTTACTTATTTGTGCCTTCTCTCTTTTTTTCTTGGTGAGTCTAGCTAAAGGTTTGTCAATTTTGTTTATCTTTTCAAAGAACCAGCTCTTGGTTTTATTAATTTTTTCTATTGTTTATTTAGTCTCTATTTCATTTATTTCTGCTCTGATTTTTATTATTTCCCTTCTTCTACTGATTTGGGGCTTTGTTTGTTCTTCTTTTTCCAGTTCCTTTAGGTGCATTGTTAGATTGTTTATTTGAGATTTTTCTTGTTTGTTGAGATAGGCCTGTATTGCTATAAACTTCCCTCTTAGAACCGCTTTTGCTGTATCCCATAAATTCTGGCATGTTGTATTTTCATTTTCATTTGTCTCCAGGTATTTTTTGATTTCTTCTTTGATTTCTTCGTTGACCCAGTCGTTGTTCAGTAGCATTTTGTTTAATCTCCACGTATTTGTGGCTGTTCTGATTTTCTTCCTATAGTTGATTTCCAGTTGCATACTGTTGTGGTCAGAAAAGATGCTTGGTATTATTTCAATCTTCTTAAATTTATGGAGACTCGTTTTGTGGCCTAATATGTGATGAATCCTGGAGAATGTTCCATGTGAATTTGAAAAGAACGTGTATTCTTCGGTTTTTGGATGGAATGCTCTGTATATATCTACTAGGTCCATCTGTTCTAGTGTGTCATTTAAGGCCAATGTTTCCTTATTGATCTTCTGTTTGGATGATCTATCCATTGGTGTAAGTGGAGTGTTAAAGTCCCCTACTATTATTGTGTTAATGTCTATTTCTCTTTTTATGTCTGTTAATAATTGCTTTATATATTTAGGTGCACCTACATTGGGTGCGTAGATATTTACAAGTGTTATATCCTCTTGTTTGATTGTTCCCTTGATCATTATGTAATGCCCTTCTTTGTCTCTTTTTACAGTTTTTGTTTTAAAGTCTGTTTTGTCTGATATGAGTACTGCTACCCCAGCTTTCTTTTCATTGCCATTTGTGTGGAGTATCTTTTTCCATCCCTTCACTTTCAGTTTGTGAGTGTCTTTAGGTCTGATGTCTGTCTCTTGAATGCAGCATATATATGGGTCTTGGTGTTTTATCCAATCAGCCAGCCTATGCCTTTTAATTGGGGCATTTAGTCCATTGACGTTTAAAGTAGCTATTGATAAGTATGTACTTACTGCCATTTTTTAACTTTTTTTCTCAGTGTTTTAGTAGTCCTCTGTTCCTTTCTCCTTCTATACAGAATTGATGGTCTCTTTAGTTTGACCTCTGTCTGAAAGCTCTACTCTTTAACTCCCCTCCTTCTTCATTTTATGTTTTTGATATCATATCTAACCTCTTTTTTGTGCATTTGTATCCACTGCCCTCTTATCATGGAAATAGATAATTTTTCCTATTTGTGGTCTTCTCTTTTCCCCTTAAATCAGTCCCTTTAACATTTCTTGTATCACTGGTTTCTTGGTGACAAACTCCTTTAATTTTTGCTTATCTGGGAAATTTTTGATCTCTCCTTCCATTTTGAATGATAATCTTGCTGGGTAGAGTATTCTTGGCTGTAAGTTTTTTCCTTTTAGCACTTTAAATATATCTTGCCACTCTCTTCTAGACTGTAAGGTTTCTGCTGAGAAGTCAGCTGATAGCCTTATGGGGTTTCCTTTGTATGTAACTTGTCTTTCTCTGGCAGCTTTTAGGATTCTCTCTTTATCTTTAATTCTAGACATTTTGATTATGATGTGTCTTGTTGTGGGCCTCTTTGGGTTTATCTTGTTTGGGGCTCTCTGTGCTTCCTGTACCTGGATGTCTGTTTCCTTCCTTAGGTTAGGGAAGTTTTCATCTATTATTTCTTGAAATAGATTCTCTGCCTCTTTGTCTCGCTCTTCTCCTTCCGGGACACCTATAACACAGATTTTAGTGCGCTTGATGTTGTCCCAGAGGTCCCTTAGACTGTCCTCACTCTTTTTAATTCTTTTCTCTTTTACCTGTTCAGCTTGGGTAATTTCGTCTAGTGTTTTGTCCAGCTCGCAGATCTGTTCTTCTGTATCCTATACTCTGCTTTTGAGTCCCTCTAGCGAATTTTTCATTTCCAGTATCGTATTCTTCATTTCTGATTGGTTCTTTTTTATATCTTCCATTTCTTTATTGACATTCTCACTGAGTTCATCTATTCTTCTCCCCACATCAGTGAGCATCCTTAACACTCTTAGTTTGAACTCCCTGTTGGGTAGGTTGCTCATTTCTGTTTCACTTAGTTCCTTTTCTGGAGTTTTGTCCTGTTCCCTTACTTGGAATGTATTCCTTTGCCTCCTCATTTTGCCTCTTTCCCTGTGCTTGTGTCTATGTATCAGGTAGGTCAGCTATGTCTCCTGCTCTTGGATAGGTGACCTTATACAAGTGATGCCTTAGGAGTCCTGCAGTGTGCTTGCCTCAGTTCTCAATGTTCCAGGGGTGACCCCTATGTGGGCTACATGTGTCTTTCTGTTGTGGCCTGTTTGCTCTCCCTATATGCGTCCAGGTAGGCCGAGTTATACTCCTGGTCAGCTGTTGTAATGCTTAGCTGTTTGTAGTTGTTGTGGGCCCTTCAGTCTCTTTATCAGGTGGGGGGAGCCCCAGCTCAGTTGGCTGCAAGTTCTAATAGAACATTTGTGTTGCAGTATTTCTTTTAAGTGAGTAGGCCCCCAGCGTGGCAGGTTGTTAGGCTCAGGGACTTACAATTGCTATAAGCCTCCAGCCTTTAGGTCTCTTGTCAGCTCTCCGAGGATTGCAGCTGGGTGGGGCTGGCCTCAGGCACAGGAGCACCCAATTGTTTCAGACTTTGGAAGGTGGGGCAAACCCCCTATGTGGGTCTTTGAGAAGCACAAGTCTTCTGCAGCTGAGAAGCCCTGCTGCCCACAGGTCCACACACACAGTTAACACAGTCCTGCCCCGTGTGTATGCCCCGACCTCCCGAAGTGGACCCAGTCTCTCCACGGTGGGAGCCCCACACACTCCACCACTGCCCCACACTCTCCACCCGCTCCTTGTGCACGCCCTTCCCCACTGAAGTCGGCTCAGTTGCCAGGCTGCAGAGAATCCAGTCACCAATCTATGCAGGCCCACAAGTTGCCTGACAGCTTGTTGTTGGGTGGGGCCAGTCTCTAGGGTGGGCTGCCTGCCCTGGCTGAGCTGGATTAAATCGGTGCTCTAGCGGGTGGAGCAGACCCTGGGCTAGCAGGTCTCAGGGAGAACTCCAATGGCGTCTGTGTCAGCACACCCACACCAGGCCACAACAATGGCCGCCGCCAATGTCCTAGTCCCTGGAGAGGTCTCACCTCTCACCGAGATGCACTCAGGGCCTATCAGGTGAGTCTCTTTTCACCAAAGCACTATGCACCTTTCTTTCTGGTGATTTGAGGATGCTTTCTGAAACGGGTGAGTTTGCGCGTGGGCCCTTTAAGAGCTGGTTTTAATTTCTTTGTGGACCAGGTTTTCTGGGGGTACTCCCCAATGTTTTAGTAGCAGGAAAAGTCAGATATTATGCCACTGGTCTCGATTGTGCTGGGTCCACAAAGTGCCTACAGTGGGGGCGCTCCCCAGCTCAGGGCCCCGCACCTCCAGGGAGGCTGCGTACCTTTGGGCTGCTCCCGGGTGGCTTGTGAAGGCGGCGTTTTTTCTCTCCAGAAGGGAGTTTTTGCCTCTTCCACCTCAATTAGGATTGTCCTTTGTTGCAGGAGTTCCTCTTATCCAGTTTTCAGTTCTGTCTCAAGGGTAATTTTTCCATGAGTAGTTGTAAATTGGCTGTGTCTGCGGGAGGAGGTGAGTTCAGAGTCTGCCTACGCCACCATCTTCACTTCTTTCCTATAAAGTGTCTTCATGCGTGCATGTCTCTGGATTTCTTCTAGTTGGAGTTCATTAAGTGTCTTGAATTTATATTCCATTTCCTTCCTCAAATTTGGGACGTTGTCAGCCATTATTTCTTCAGATAAGCTCTATACCCCTTTCTCTCTCTCTCTTGTCCTTCTGGGACTCCCATAATGCATATATTGATCTTCTTGATAGTGTCCCATACGTCCCTTAAGCTTTCTTGACTTTTCTTCCTTCTTTTCTCTTTTTTGTTCCATTCACTCAAATTCCAAATGACCTGTCTTCAAGTTTGCCCACTCTTCCTTCTGCTTGATCAAGTTTGCTGTTGAACCCTTCTCATGAATTTTTCAATTCAGTTATTTTATTCTTTATCTCCAGAATTTGTTTGGTTCTTCTTTATAGTTTACATCTCTTTGCTGATATATTTTCATTTTGTTGCTGCATTGTTTTCCTGATTTTGTTTACTTTCTCTTTAGTTGACTGAGCATCTTTTACAGTTATTTTGAATTCTTTGTCAGGTAATTCATAGATCTACATTTTATTAGGGTTGGTTTCTGGAGATTTATGTTGTTCCTTTGAGTGGGCTGTTTCCTTGTTTCTTTGTATTCCTTGTGATCATTTGTTGAGATTTGAATATTTCAAAAAACAGCCACCTCCTCCAATCTTTACAGACTGTCTTTGTACAGGGGAAGACCTTCACCAATCAGTCAGGCTAGAAATTCTGGGAGCCTCTCAACATTTTCTGGGGATGTGCGTGTAAGTTCCAAGTTAAAGAGGTTTGCTCCTGTTCTCAAGAGCCCGTAATCTCTTGCTCCCCCTGCTGTCTGTCTGCAGTACAGCAGTGTCTCTGGTGCTGTAACAAGCCACAGGGCTCACCTTGTTCGTGGTGGTCCCCAACCTGGCATCCAAAGTAAGCTGCCAGCGTCTCTACCAGCGCGCTGAATCAAGAGACAGAAACTAGTCCCTCAAGTGGCCCCTGAAAAACCAGAACGCTGGACACATTCTACTCTTCTCTTTCTCGCTAAGGTAGAAGCTAAGAGTTGGGAGTTTTCTCCTGATCACACAATGCTGTGCCAGGGAGGGGGAAGGGCTATGGTGCGCAAATGCAATGAACCTTACCTGCTTCAATGCAGCTCTTCTTGGCTTTGTGCAAGCCTGTGGTACTGCAACCACTTAGCTGGTTTCTGGAGTTCTCAGAAAGGCAATTTAGTCTGTATATTGTTGTTAAGTTAGTGTCTCTGTGGGGGAATGAGGTCCAGGGGCTTCCTATTCCACCATCTTGCTGACATTATTATACTACTCCCAAATTATCCATAACTTTTGCCATCCAAAATGATATAACAGTTAGGTATGCCAAGTTGAATAAGATTATTACTTCCTGGGCTACAATGTAAATGCTCTAGTTACCTTTTTAATTCACTTTCAGCAGGTAAATTAATACTGCTAGTTGTGAACATTTGGCAATATGGGCTCCTCAAGGGCCAGGGTCATCTTTTTGCTACCCCTATTATCAAGCCCAATATCTCATAATAATGATAAGTATCATATAAAAGCTGCTTAATGAACATTCTAGTATGAGTTATGAATACTTGTCTAGAAGACAAAGGTCACTTTCATTGTCAAGGACTTTCTTCTTTTTTAAAGCGATTTGTGATCTGTACATATCCACCTAGATTCTGCTCGCTTAAGGAGCTAATACCAGGGCTCCAATATAACAGTGATCCTAAGTATTTTATTCTCTTTTTAAAAAAATTAACTTAAGTCCATATTTTATTCAGACTTCTTTAGTTTTTACCTAATGTGTTTTTTCTATTTCAGGATACCACATTATATTTAGTCATCATGACTCCTTAGGCTCCTGTTGGGTTGGAAAGGTTCTCAAATTTTCCTTATTTTTTAATGACCTTGACAGTTTTAAAGAGTATTGGTCAGGTATTTCGTAGAATGCTTCTCAGCTAAGATTCTTCTGATGTTTTTCCCATGATTAGACTGGGGTTATATCTCGGGGAGGAAGACTACAGAGGTAATGGGCCACTCTCATCACATCATATCAAGAGTGCATGCAACTGACTTCTCACTGCTGATGCTGACCTTGACCAGCTGGCCAAGGTAGTGTCTGTCTGTTTCTCCATGTAAAGTTACTCTTTTTCTCTCCTTTACATATTCACTCTTTGGAAGAAAGTCACTATGTGCAGGACATTATCTTTCTGAAAAAACTTAGCCTGTTATCTTGTAGAGTGCTCCACACTCTAGTTTGCTCAATTTTTTATGGTGTCATTTAATTTTGTTCCTTTTTCCCTGTATTTCCTGTAAATCTCAATTATATGGTTGACGCTGTGTACACCATGAGAGATGGCTCGTGATGTCAGATTGACCCATATTAGCAATCATTTGGTTAGGATGGTAACAGCAGAGATCTTCATTGTACAAGTACATTTTTTCTTTGCACTTAGTAAGAAACGTATCAGGCGTGCTTTGGCGTCTTGTTCTTTGTCCATGGACATCTATGCCATGAGAAACAATACACCAAGGTGATGGCTCCAAAGCTCCCCAATCCTCTTGCTCCCATCAGTAGTCATTCATCCATCTGTTCATTCAACAAACATCGACGGAAGGTCATTTTTACAGTCCTGCACTACTGTGCAAGGCACCTAAGCAGTGTTTAGCTGCTGGGGCTACAGAGGGGAAAGATGGGCTCTGTCCCTCAGGAGCACAGCCCTGTGCTACAGAGAGGCAATCACGAGTTTCAATAAAGTGTGATCAGTCTACACTGGTGATAAACACAGGTGCCTTCTTTGGCAATTTTCATTATAATTATTCACCATACTTTGTTCATATATTAAAGATTTTCAATAGAAAAATGTTCAAACAAAGTGAATTTATGATTTAAACTTCATTTAACTAGCTCCCTTAATCCCGAAACATTCTAGTTAATTGTAGTTGCCTCCATAGAAAGACTTGTGTGGTTACTGTAAAAACACAAAAATCTCTGGAGGGCAGCATGGCTTAGAGGAACAAATATAGACTTCAGAGCCCAAGAGGATTGAATTCAAATCTCCATCTTCCATTTAGTAGTCAGGTTACTAGCTCTGTGATCTAGCACAGATTATTTAACTTCTCTGAGCCATGGATTCCTATACATAAGCTAGAGAAAAACACCTACTTCCAAGGGTTTCCAGGACTAAGCAAAATAACATATAAAGTGCTTAGCAGAGTTCCCAAGCTCCTCGTATATATTTAATAAATGGTATTCATCTTAAGAAACAACAAAAACTACGAAGTATGCATATAAGACAATCAATTACTCTGATTTGGGCATTTTTCCATTAGCAATATAAATATGACATGAATAAAATAAAAACATGACAGTAGTATCATGACACTAGCATAGATAGAAGCTAATTCACATTTTTCATTAGAGTAAAAGAAGCTGATAAGTCTCAAACAAAAGTTTCCAAATTCCCACCATCCCTCCACCCTATAGGCCAGCCCTCCATACATGCCCTTATTTATGGCTACAGTATGGGGTGTGGTTAGAGGGTTGAGAGTCCACAGAACCAGTAACATATCTGGAATAGGGTTAAGTTTTAAAGGTATAAAGATGGGACCATAGAAATCTTAGAGGCAGGAACTCTCAGCAATAGGGTCTGTGCTCTAGACAGAACATACATCACCTTTCTGCTCAGCCAGCTCCCACAGGTCCTTAGCTGCTGCCCAAGACAGTGTCATGGGATATTCCACAAGGACATGCTTGCCAGCATTAAGGAACTGCCTTTGGAAAAAAAAGATAAATACAGAAAAAATCACTTCAAATAAGCCTCACTAAAATGCCCTGCAAGACAGAGAAGAGAATGTTATAAATTCACAAAAGTCTCTGTGTGTATACATGTGATGAAGGAACACACGTGAGAGTCAGGGCCAGAGGATAGGGAGGATGAATTGTACCTCACACTGGTTTCACTACGCTGTACGAGAACGACTTCCTAGTTATGTGCTAATTTGAACATTCAACCATTCATCCAGTCACATATTCAATAGGCACTATTTACCAGCTATTCCAGAGAAGAAATAAAGACACATTAACAGGTAAATTGCATGTTACCACGTAATAGCTATAAATAAAGACTACAAATCCCATGGCAGCTGGCTCTGCCTGAGGCAGTCTAAAAAGAATTCACTAATGACACCTGAACTGGGCCTTGAAGGATGAGCAGGCATTTTCCAGGTGCAACAGGATAAGGGTATTTCACTTTGAGCAGCACATGCACGTGCCTGGGCATTTTATGGGGCTTTGTCCATTGGGGTAATGGTGCAAATTTTAGCATGGCAGGGGAGTGGACTACAGGGAGTTAGAGGGAAACAAAGTCCTAAAAGTAGCCGGGAGCCTGACTGTGAAGGACCTAGAATGCTATCCTCAGAAGATTGAACTTTATTCTCTAGATATTCTAGGGTACAAACATTTATAAGCATGAGAATTACATGATCACTCTTTTAAGGAAACACATGCTGGTGCCAAAGAAGATTAAGGGCAACCAAGGAAAGGTGTTTCTTTCCACGCTAGAGTTGGAGTGATGAAGAGGGAGCAGCTTACTCTGGGGAACAGCATGGCGGCGGCAGCTGTGGTTTAATGTGAGAACCTAGAAGGGAAGCTGAGACTCAGGGAGGCGGCTGGCAGCACCTTGTGAGCTGCCAGGTCCTGGGTAGGGCTCCTCCTTCCAGGCTCACTCCCACCAAAGGCTTGAAGGGCTCCAGGCTTTGCATTCAAAGGTGGGGCAAGGGGACGCATCATTTCTCCTCTTGCTCTACAAACAATGTCACCTCCCGTCTTTGAGGCCACCACTACTTCCTTACTCAAGGCAAAACCACTTCATATTAAAGGAGCTCTCAGAGATATTAAATGATGTTGAAAGCACAAAGGATAAAATGTTGGAAGCTGATCCATTCACTCATAAGTAGAAGATAAAAACAATAACAAACAAACACATAGAGACAGAGATTGGATTGGTGGTTACCAGAGGGGAAGGGGAGAAGGAGGAGGGTGAAAAGGATGATTAGGCACATGTGTGTGGTGATGGGTTGTAATTAGTATTTGGGTGGTAAACATGATGTAATCTATGCAGAAACAGAAGCATAATGATGTACACCTGAAATTTATACAATTTTATAAACCAATGTTACCTCAACAAAAAAAATAAATTAACAAGAAAAAAAGAAACTGATCCAAACTTAGAAAGGACTATGACAATTCACCAAGGCAGAGGAAAGATGTGGGCTCCGTATCCTAAGTTATATGATGAGAAAAGGCAAGCACCATTCAAACTACTCTCAATAAATTTTTTACAAAGAAATAAAAACACTTTAATTCTTAATGTTTTAAATTACAGTGTACTACATAAATATATTAGTTTTACTAAATATAAAATAATTTATATTTTTCATTTCCTTATACATGTATAACCAATAGTTAAGATTTTTAACGTTTTGACAAAAATTTTTAAAGGTCATGGATCCATTGTAATTTTCCCCATTGATTATTAAGACCCCTTTGCAAGATTTCAGCTTGCTCAGTCATTTTTCTAGTCCTGCACTACTGTGCAAGGCAAGGATTGCCTGCACTAAAAACCCACCTGATATAGTCCTCATGGCTGGAGCTCTCACTGCAGATGTAAGCAACCTCAACCTCTTGGCTGGAAAGAGCATCTTCCAAAGAAATCTGCTGGACTTCGTCAATGTGCCCGAGTTCTCGTCTACTTGAGAATAATAGGGAAATGGAACTCAAAAGTAGGCAGAATATTGAATCATTTATTATACCCTTCCTCCCAATAGCTTTTGGAAATGAAGAAATTAATTTCCTCCCTTCCACTTCCAGGGCATTTTCCATCACGGAATGAGAAAAACGACATCAGGGTTGAAGTCAGGGGACCTGGCATTCAGTGCCAACACCACAACTAACAGCCTGTGTGACATGGGAGTCTCTGAATTACATCGTCTCCAACATAAAAAGAACTGATCTCCTTTTATCTCATGAGAAGTGATCTCTATGGTCACTGCCAGCTCCGAGCACTTGGCCAAACACTATGAGTCCCAAACTGAATCCAAATCCAGTACACTAATACCTCTGAGGTGCAAAGTGTTGTGCGAATTCAAGCTCCTTCACATACATCAGGGTTTCGTGACGGTCGAGTGGAAGGTGGGTGTCACTGCCTCCTTGACAGCTGAGCTGACAAAGCCCAGAGAAGCAGTGGCTGCCACAGCTGACCAACAGCAGAAGCAGGACAGGAATCCTAAGCCTTCTGACTCTTACAGAGTAAGAAGGAGCTCCTGCTTGAGAAAAGCTGAGAGCCCTGGCATCTGCACAGCACCTTACTGCAGGGGCTAGAGCAGGGGAGCCTCCTCCAGTGGTGGCTGCCACAGAGGGAACGGGGCCCTCAGCCAGCTCAGAGATCCACCCAAACGGCAGCAGGCAGAGGGCATGTGGGGAAGTTCAGCTGTCAAAGGGTATTATGGGAGGTTTCCTTCTATGGGGGCCACCCAGTCTATATCGCTCAATTTGACCAATACTAATTGTTTGCCTGCTGTGTGCTAGGCACTGTAAGGAAGACGGTAGAGAATGAATTAAAAGTCCTCAGCTCCCAATGAGCTCACAGTCTGGTAGAGGGAGGAAGACACACAGACACATATCTAACAATACAAGACTACCATGAGAAATGTTGTGCCAGGGGTAGAGGTAGGAGATTCAGGGAAGGCAAGGAACACGTAGTTTAGGGTTTCAGGGAAGGCCTCCTGGGAGGCAATAGGACTTGGCAGGCTGGTCATGAAGAACAGGGTGTGTGAGAAGGGGAACACTGTGATAATGGCGGGGTGCAGTAGAGCAGGGCATATGAGCTGGCCTTCTTCCCTCATGACCCGGGTAGTTGAGGAGTTCCCGCTGCGTCCGTCACAGCAGCCAGCTGGCAGAGGACTGGGGCTTAAGGGAAAAGGAGAGGCCCCGCTTCAGCCTCGAGCCAGTGTCGTGCTTGATCCAGCTTCAGGCAGGGGGCAATGGGAGTTACAGTGCTGGCTAATAATAATTTTGATCTTCCATTTGTGTGCAGCTCCCTCAAAGTCTTACTGGGAGGGGAAGATTGACTGAGGACAGATTCCCAGCACTTCTGGGTCTCCCTAGCACCCTGAAGTCCACTTTAAATCCTTAAAGGAAGGGCCAGGTTTCGAGACAGGCAAATTGGAAGAAAGCAGGTCCCATGAATTTTAACACATGAAGAAACTCCCGCACGGAGCGTCACAACAGTTACTTACGCTTTGTGTAAGTACTGATTCGATTTCTCTAAAGCACTAGAAGGCAGAGATGTGCCCAACTTGCTCCCCGCCACATCTCAGCCAACACAGTGCCTATGTCTAGTTCACAATTAGTACTGATGAATGATGTTACATATAGTTTAGCGAGCAGTGTGTGTGTGAGGAGTGGAGGAAGGAGAAACATGGTGATAGTTCAGTTTGGGTTGAGTCATAGGAGATAAATGAATCCCTAAAGAAAAGCGGAGCTCAACATTATCAAAGGGAAAAGAACACACGGTGTTTAAAAGATGGTCTTTGGGGGCCGGCCCCGTGGCTTGGTGGTTAAGTGCGTGCGCTCTGATGCTGGTGGCCCGGGTTCGGATCCCGGGCGCGCACCGAGGCACCACTTCTCCGTCCATCCTGAGGCCGAGTCCCACATACAGCAACTAGAAGGATGTGCAGCTATGACATACAGCTATCTACTGGGGCTTTGGGGGGAAAAGATAAATAAATAAAATCTTTAAAAAAAAAAAAAAAAAAGATGGTCTTTGGAATCAAATAGACCTTGTTCAAATCCAGTTCTTAAGACTTTCCAGCTGTGTGACCTCAGGCAAATTACTTAACCTCTCTGTGGCTCAGCTTCTTCACCTGTAAACTGGTGTTGATAATGGAATCTATGTCAAATAGTTGGTAAGCCTGGTAAGGCCCAGGGCCACTGCATGGATGGCTGTTATGATAACCGATGTAACAACTAACTGGTGCACACTTTGAGCCTTCTCTCAGGCCAGCCACCATGTGTTCGCTGCGCCCCTTCTGTAACTGTCAGGTCCTGTGTTCATCTTCCCTGGCTTTGCCTTGCAGTCCGCTCTAGGCTGACTCGCTACACATCCCAGCTGCAGACCCAGCACTCCTCAGTTCCCAGACCCATCTGAACTTGAGATCTTGTGGGGCTGATCCTGAGCAGCTCTCTGAATGACCCTGGGGAATCTCCGTGTCCAGAGGCCTAGTCCATCACACTGGGCTTCCCATGAACTACAAGGCACAAAACAAATGCGAGGCACCTGGACACGAAGCCAATCAGGTTCAGGAAGGCCGAGGAGGCATGTGGATTCCGCAGGTCCCTTATCCGCACAAAGCCGGCTCTGCCCACGCCAACCACCACCACGCCAAACTTCCTCTCGGGCTGAAACACAAGGGACCAAAGTGGGGTATGAAAACGTCCCGGTATCCAGCAGAGAACAGCGAAACAAAGATGTTTCGGCAGAACCAGTCAGGGTCCGACAAGCTAGGAAAGGAGCCAACCCGGAACCCACTGGAAGCCGCAGGATGTGAGGGTGAGAGGAGACACTCCCTGAAACGCGGCTTGGAGAGAAGTCAGCTCCGCCCAAAACATATTCCTACAGCGGCCCTGACTGTGTCACCCATGGAAAAGGCTCCTTGCATTTGGCTCTCCACTTCTACTGCCACCTCTCCCATGACGAGAGAGTTCCTCTTTTTTTTTTTTTGGTGAGGAAGATCGGCCCTGAGCTAACATCTGCCAATCCTCCTCTTTTTGCTGAGGAAGACTGGCCCTGGGCTAACATCCCTGCTCATCTTCCTCCACTTTATATGGGACGCCACCACAGCATGGCTTGACAAGCGGTGCGTCAGTGCACGCCTGGGATCCGAACCAGCGAACCCCGGGCCACCGTAGCGGAGCGCGCGCACTTAACTGCTTGCACCACCAGGCCAGCCCTGAGATATTTCCTCTTTAAGCCATATCCAGCCCCTGGTCTGGTACCCGGTCCTCCCTGGACCCCTCCTCCAGTGGACATGCGACTCTCATAGAGCTGGGAGTCTTCAGAGGCCACAGCTGCTCAGTGAGATGCTGGCAGAACAGCAAATGGGCAACCATGAGCTGTCACCTACTCAGGCTCCTCACTGTGGCTTTCCAGCCAACTTCACTCCCACTCTCCCGTGGTAGTTCACGGAGTATTGAGGTACACTGCTGGCACTGGAGGGAAAAATCAAGTTAATCTTTTAAAGCTATACAGCAACTGACTATAATACAAACTGATAAGAATTATCTCTACACATCCCTTAAACCCGGTTCCTGGATGTCTCTGAGCATAGACTCTCACCTTTGCTTCACCTCTGCTATCTGGTCATCGCCATTTCCCACTGATCCTGCCCCTCTTCCTGTGTCTACTGCTCTCGTCTTGGCCCAGGACTTCCTCGCCTCCTGTCTGACGATGTAATAAATAACCAACTAGTCTCACGGCTTCTAATCTCACCCTGCCCACGGGGGTCCACACGCCTGCTGGACCAGGTGCTTAAGAGGAGAACTGACTAAGTCCCTCCCTCCCCTGTTAAAGCCACCATTTTCCCAACTGTTATGGACTGAATGTTTGGGTCCCCCCAGAACTCACACTGAACGAACTGAAGGTTGAAACCCTTTCCCACAATATGACAGTATTAGGAGGTGGGGCCTTTGGGAGGTGATCAGGATTAGACGAGGTCACGAGGTAGGAGCACTCACGAAGGGGGTTAGTGTCCCATAAGAGTCACAAGAGCCTGCTTCCTCTCTCCCCTCCGCCTGCGTGAGGACACAGTGAGAAGTCAGCTGTCTGAAACCCAGAAGAGGGCTCCACCAGGACCCGACCACACTGGCGGCCTGATCTCGGACTTCCAGACTCCATAACTGTCAGAAACAAATTTCTGTTGTTTACAAGCCACCCGTCTGTGGTAGTTCCTTACAGCAGCTCAAACTGACTAAGATTCCAACTAAAAAAGAAAAACATCCAAGTGCAAGTTCTTGACCAAACATATGAGGCCTTCCACGACTTGGCTCCTGCCCGCTTCTCCAGCATTACTGAGGGGTTTCCTGGAAGCCAAGAAGTCTGGAAAGTGTCTCCAGCCTTGGCTCACACCAGCCTTGACTGGCATATCTGACTGCAGCTGGGCCCTGGGAGGAACAGCCCTCTGTCTTCAGTCTTCCAAGACTCCTGAGAGTGCCCCTAACTGGCCACTTCACACCTAAAAGAGAGCTCTGGGAAGGGTATTTCCAGGCGTCTCTTCTGAGTCCGGGACAGTGTGGGAAGGAGGGCCACAAGGCCCAAGTGACAACAGGCAATTCAGCCCACTTAGTACCTTTTGAGTGACAAGGATAGTTTTTTATTTTTATTTTTTGACAGTCTCATGTACCAAAAAGCAATAAGATAGTCATTAGAGAAATCTGTACAGCCAAAACACACATCCCTGATCAAATATTTGTTTGTTCTTTAACCAAGAAAAGGAGACAAGCAATCTCCTTATTAGGTTAAATAGTCACTGCATTTCTAAGATTAACTATTGAACTGCTACATTCCAGATAACAACCAGGAACATAAGCTTCTAGCTTCAAAAGAGCCACAAGGTTAAGAAACAGCTCCATTATCTGTAATAAGCCAAACTGCTTTTTTCCATTTCGGTAGTTGATACAAACTTGCATATAAAACCTGGTTCACACAGTGTCAGACTGAATGATGAAGTGCTTTCGAGTTTGGTTTAGACAACATTCCCTTGCAAAACTGACACACAGGGACAAACTATGGGTGGAAACACTGATATCTTAACAGTTGAGTTTCTATTCAACTGGGAAATAGCTTTATTTTTGAGGAAAAGGACTTGCTACACCATTTTTCCTGAGCCTCTCTACATTTTACATGAGACCTCTTCAGCATGTTCTGAAAGGAAACTGCAATTCAAAGAGATGAGGACTTCTGGTTTTTCATTCTACACGTAAGGAGCCATCCTAACAATAAGTAAAAACCTAACAGACTGAAAAATCAACAACTCTTCCAGAATCCTTGAGAGGTGAGGACACAGGGCAAAGTGCTGCCCCAAGACTGGAGAGACAGAGAATACAGAGAATAACAACTTACTGGAAAGAAGACTCATGAGCGAAAACCACCTCAAGAACCAGTGCCGCAGTGAGAAAGCCTGAACCGTAACTGATGAACTGCTGGGGGTTCAGTGTGGACAATTCTGAGAGTTCAACACTCCAGGGACCCAGTCACGGGGCTGGGAGGGGATCCCTCAATTCTGTGAGATTTACCTCCAGGAGCTTGACCAGTTCCCACAGTAAATATTGGAGAAATTTCCCCTCTTGCTTCCAGCAAGGGGAGAGGGAAAAGAGTCCTTGTGAAATATGCCAGAAATGTTCTTAACAAGGCCTGCCCTCAGGGGAAACTAGTTAACTAGAGCCTAACCTGCTGGAGTATTATCAGAGCCTAACTGACCTCAGAGAAAGGAAATACCCAACTCTAGCCCACTCTCGCCATCCTCTCCCACCTAAGGATGGGGGAAAAAAACCAAAAAAAAAAAAAAACACTTGTGAAGTTCATAATCCAGAGGCACAGGCTCACTGAGAGAGGGAGACCTAATCACTGGACTACAGAACGCTTCCCCTCTCCTACACCGCACACCACATCACTAATGGCCTATTTACAGCAGTTCCTTTTACACAGTACCTCATGTCTGCCTATTAAGAAAAATGACAAGACATACCAAAAGGCAAAAAAAACAGAATTTGAAGAGACAGAGCAAGCATCAGAACCAGACATGGCAGGGATGTTGGAATTACCAGACTCGGAATTGAAAACAACTATGATTAATATGCTAAGGGTCTAACGGATAAAGCAGACAGCATGCAAGAACAGATGGGCAATGTAAGCAGAGAGATGGAATCCTAAGAAAGAACCAAAAAGAAATGCTATAGATCAGAAACATGTAACAGAAATGAACAAAATCTTTCATGGACTTATTAGTAGACTGGACACAGCTGAGGAAAGAATCTTGGAGCTTGACGATACCTCCAAAACTGAAAAGCAAAGAGAACAAAGACCGAAAAAAACAGAACAGAATATCCAAGGACTGTGGGACAACTACAAAAGATGTAATGTATGTAATGGGAATGCCAGAAGGAGAAGAAAGAGAGAAAAGAACAGAAGAAATATTTGAAATGATAATGACTGAGAATTTCCCCAAATTAATGTCAGACACCAAACCACAGGTCCAGGAAGTTCAGAGAACACCAAGCAGAATAAATGCCCCCAGACAACGATACGTAGGCCTACGTTTTTCAAATTACAGAAAATTAAAGATAAAGGAAAACATCCTGAAGGAAGTCAGAGGAAAAAACACCTTACCTATAGAGGAACCAAAATAAGAATTACATCCTACTTCTCCGCAGAAACCACACAAGCAAGAAGAGAAATGTGAAACTGATGACAACAGTGAATCCACTTTGTACCCTGGACCCCATCTTGTTAAAAATATGAAACTGTGCTGACCTTGCTGACTTGCCAAAACGGAGTTATTTGCTGAGAAAAGACTTTCTGAAGGACTGTGCAAAAATATACTTTTTCTGCAAGCAACAAGATGTCCTTGAGTAACCAATAAACTGTGACATAAATTGACCCTCCCTAACAAACAACTGAGTAAATGCTCTGGGCTCTCCTTTTTGCTGATAAAAACTCCTAACCTTCACTCCTCAGGGGGACACTTGCCTGGCTGCTGCTGAAGCCTGTGTTCCCTGAATTGCAATTCTAAGACCCCCCAAACAAACGCTCTTTTTTTGTTTTGCAGTTGCCTCTTTTTTCTAAGTTGACAGATTTAAAGTGTTGAGAGAAAAAAACTGCCAACCTAGAATTCTACACCCTGCGAACTTATCCTTCAAAAGTGAAGGAGAACTAGAGTTCTCAGACAAACAAAAACCTGAGAGAATTTGTTGCCAGGAGACATGCCCTGCAAGAAATGTTAAAATAATTTCTTTAGAGAGAAGGAAAATAATATAGGTCAGGAAATCAGATCTATATAAAGGAAGGAGGAGCGTCAAGGAAGGATTGAGTGAGGGTAACATAAAAACTTTACTTTTCTTACACTTAATTGATCTAACAGATAACAATTTGTTCAAAATAATAACAGCAAAGTACTCAATTATGCAATATTATGTATATATCTTATGTATGTATTTATATGCTTATGTATGCTTATAAGTGAAATAAATGACAGCGATGATACAAAGGACAAGAGGAAGGAATAGGATTATTTTGTTATTTTATGGTACTCATACTACCTGTGAAGTGGTATAGTTGTTATTTGAAAGTGGACTTGGATTAGCTATAAATGTATATTGCAAACTCTAGGGCAACCACTAAAAAAAGTAAAAAAAACAAAACAAAACCAATATGCTAAGAAAAGAGAGAAAATGGAATCATATACAATGCTCAATTAAAATCACAAACGGTGGGGTCCAGCCCAGTGGTGTAATGGTTAACCTTGCATGCTCTGCTTCGGTGGCCCTGGGTTCTCGGGTTCGGACCCCAGGCGTGGACCTATGCACTGCTCATCAAGTGCACAATGAGACACACGCTCATGCTGTGGCGGCGTCCCATACATAAAAATAGACGAAGATGGGCACAGACGTTAGCTCAGGGCTAATCTTCCTCAGCAAAAAGAGGAGGACTGGAAATGGACCTTAGCTCAGGGCCAATCTTCTTCACCAAAAACCAAACAAACAAAACCCACAAATGGCAGAAAAAGAGTGGAAGACAAAAACAGGAACAAAGAACAAGGGCAACAAATAGAAAATAGTAACAAATATTATTCCAACTATATCAATAATCACTTTGAACGTTAACAGTCTAAACGCATCAATTAAAAGAGAGATTGTCAGAATGGATCAAAAAACAAGACCCAACTATATGTTGTCTACAAAAAACCCACTTTAAACATAACGACACATATAGATTAAAAGTAAACGGATGGAGATAAATGTACCAAGCTACCACTAATCAAAAGAAAACAGGAGTAGCTCTATCAATTTCAGGGAAGGCATTACATAATCCTTAACATGTACACACCTAACAACAGAGCATTATACTACGTGAGGCAAAAACCCAACAGAACTGCATATCATAGCTGGTGACTTCAACCCCTCCATCAGAAATGGACAGATCCAGCAGGCAGAAAATCAGTAAGGACACAGTTGAACTCAACAACACCATCAGTTAACTGGATGTAACTGACATCTATAGACTACTTCATCCAACAACAGCAGAACACGCATTCTTCTCAAGCTCACATGGAACATTCACACCACATCCTGAGCCATAAAATATACTTTAAATTTAAAAGAACAGAAATTATACAATGTCTTCTCTGAGACCACAATGGAATTAACCAATAACAGAAAGATAACTGGAAAATCCCAAAATATAACGAGATTAAATAGATCAAAGAGATGGCTAAACCGCTCCGCAGTGGTGGCAAAAACTTTGGGGGTGGAAACTAGCAGAAAGCAGAGGAAAGAGGAATGAAGAAGAGCAGAAAGGGGAAAGTGCACACCGATTACGAGGAGGCTGAAGTATGCAGAGAAAGGAGACAGTGAGACATGCCCCGTGGAGGGGTGGGCAATGGACTTCGAGATTTCTAAAAATCGAGATGTCTAAAATTCCACTTTCAGTTGTTTGCCGTGCTCTGCTGTCTTGAACCTTCGGTAAGATGCCACGATACCTACAGCCCTGTAAAGGTACAAAGGAACAGGAGCAGTTTCAAGATAGCAGAAAAAGGACACATACAAGGGACAGCAGAGTGACTCAAAAACTAATTTAGGACCAAATCACAGTCACAGATTAAGCTTGCTCTCCCTCTGAGACTCAGAGAAGCTGGTGTCTGGAGCTCTAGATGTGATAAGGAAATCCAGAGAAAGTTAGGATTAAGAGAACATGCTCTGCCAACTTAGAAAAAATTGTTTTGAGATGAAGAGGGTAGAAGAAAATGTAAAATCATTGCAGAAGAACTTCAAGGTGTGAGGCACGAGGGCAGGTGCTGGAACATCACTCTGGGAGGGAAAAGGAGACTCTGAACAGTCAGGAGAAACAACCTCATGTTTTTCACCCATTGTTTACAAGGATCAAAAAGTTGACAACACATTGGTTGGCGTGGGAAAACAGACATATTCATACGTTGCAAGACAGAGAGAAAAGTAGGCAACCTCTGTGGAAAGCAACTTGGAAATATTTATCATGCAAATCCTCTTTGCTTTGGTAAATCCATTTCTAAGAAGGTATCCTAAAGGGCTACACAAGTGAAATGCTAAGGTTTACTGCAGCCCTGCCTGTAACAGCAAAAGACTGAAAATAACGTATACATTGTTAATAGCAGGCAGTTATGGTATACCCCTAAAATGGAATATTACACAGCTACCAAAAAGAACAAGGAAGTTCTTTATGTATTGAAAAGGACTGATCTCCAAGATATATTATTAGGTGAGAAAAGCAAAATACAGACCAGTGTAAGTTGTATGCTACACTATGTGCAAAAAAAGGAGAGGGGCAGCTAAAGGAAAAAATATTTGTCATATATGTTTAGAATCTCTCTGAAAGGACAGCCAAGAAATCAGTAACACTGGTTACCTGGAAGCATGAACAACAGAGTAGCTGGGAGGAAAGAAGACTTCTCAGGGTAAATCTTTTTTTTCCTAAATCCTTTAAAATGTTGAATCATGTGAATATACTGGTTATCCAAAATACAAATACTTAAAATAGATATAAATATTTGAGGGATGCTCAGAGCAGAGGAGAACTCTACCGTGTGCCAAGCCTTGGGCTTACTCCAATCCTCCTTCCTGGAGCTCCCTCTACAGTGTCCCGCATCCTCTGCTGCCCCACCTCTCGCCCCCTTTGCTCCTGACCATGCCCTGTCCAGTGCCCCCAAATCATCCGACTCCTCACACCTCAGGCTACGAATGCTGCCTCCACTCACCCTTTCCTGCCTAGCTGTAATCTGGTTCTCACTACTGCACCTCTCTGCTTTACCAAAGGCCACCTAAGACCTCACTGCCAAATTCAAGGGCTTTTCCTCAGCTGCATTCTCCTGGACCTCAGACATGTTTGAAACTTAACTGGACCTTCCTTAAATCCACTCCTGTCTTGTCTTCTCTCACCTCAGGCTGAGGTTTTCTTTTCACACTCACCACTTTCCTTCTTCATCCTGCCCCCTAGATGTGCATATGTCCCAATGCTTGATCCTCGTCCCTTTGCTCTTTTCTCTTTCCCATAGTCCCTCATTCTCAAGGTTTCCATGACCACCTTCATGCTGAAGACTCCAATATCTTGAGCTGTGAGCCATCCTCTCCTCCAAGCTCCAGTCCCAAGAAGAAATGCGAACCGGGCATTTTCGCCCGGGCTGTCTGCCCCTGACCTGGATGGTCATGTTCTGTGCTAGACTCCCACTGTTTGTCTCACCTGACTGGCTGTGCTCTGAACTTCGGGGCAAAGGCCAGTGGCTCCACAAATTCTAACAGGCACCCAACTTGAAATGCATTCAACAAACACCCTGAGATCAAAGGGCTGGTTGCAGCTGATGATCTTTCTCCACATTTCCCCCCAGCCAGCCTGAGCCACAGAAAGCTTTCCTTGAAGAATTTCTGTCCTGTGACATCCTTCCTCTACGTTTGCAGTGACCCACCCCTGCTCTGGATTGCATTACAAGATTACTAAACGGTCTCTGAATCAGCCTATCTAGCGAGGATGCCAGAGGCCATGGCGACACTAAGATGAACGAGGCTCACAGATAGCTATACTCGAAGTCAAAGGAGGGAAGGTGGGGAAAAAGAGATGAATAAAGGGCAATAGGAATTCACAAGAGGGAGGTATCACTTCCAGAGAGACAGCTCTGAGAAACTTTTCATGCAGCAGAATGACATTTGAACTGGATGGATAGGATTAGCTGAATATAGATAAGAAAAGCATTCATGGAGCCAGAAACATCAGGGCTTGAATCCCAGTTCTGTCCCTAATACCCTGTGGCTTAGAGCAATTTACTTAACCCTCATTTTCCTCATCTACAAAACAGAGGTAATAACAGCATCCTGCTCACAGGTGATTCGTTGGGATTAAATGGATGCACATCACAGGGGACCATGCAGCAGATTAACTGTATGTTGTATCTTGAAAACATAGTGCTGAGCGGACAAAATAAGAGAACAAGGTATACATTGTAACGCAATACAATTATTTAAATTAAAAGCATAGCACACAATGGTTGCCAGGGGTTCGGGGTGGGAGAGGTGTGACAACAAAGGGGCAACAGAAGGGAATGTTTTGGAATGAGGGTCTGAATCCTGATTGTGGTGATGGTTCCCCAAACTGATGCACATGCTTTAATCACAGAACTGTACACCGAAAAAAAAGTCAATTTTACTGTATGTAAATGTAAAAGGTATCTGTATAAAAACAATAACATATTTTCATGAATAATGCAAACAAAAAGGTAAACATTTAGTACATGAGAGCTGCTGTCTCTGGAAGGGTGAGAATGGCGATGGAGACAAAAAAGAATAAGAAAATAAATACAAGAGAGGGGCCTTGCCCAGACCAACCAAGACAACATGTCATGAACCAGGCTGAGTACCCTCTGAGGTCTCCTCCTCTGCCCCTAAAAGGGAAAGACAATGACCTAGAGGAGGGTAAGTAAAGTGCAGGAGAGTCAGTGCAGAATTAGGAAAGAGAGCAAGTGATGAGGAAGCAGAAAGTAAAGAAATACACAGACAGATTGGAAAGATATTATGGTCTCACTTATCAGTGAGTTCCATAAGTACAAGTTCCATACCTATGTTTTTTACCATTAGAGCCATAAAGCCAAGTCTAGAGTCTGGCACAGTGTGCTGTTGCATGAATTTTGGTGACTGATTAAAGCAAGGAAATAACAAGATTTACAGCATGGAGTGTAGGGAAGGAGGGAGAGGGACGTCAGGCTTCTGGGCCAGGTGAATAGACGGCAGGGGTACCATTCCCTGAGGGGTCCCCACAAGCAGAGGCATATTTGGGGCAGGTAAAAAACAGCAAGTCTGGCTTGGGTTACAATGACCTGGGGTGCCTGTGGAACCTCTAAATGAAGACGAGTAGTCCAGGCCTCTGGATGTATGGATCTGAGTTGAACAGAACCATCTGGGACATTCCTAAACATTCAACTGATAATAAAAGCTGTGGGATCACATGAGCTCCCCAGGACAGTGGGGAGGGGCAAGAAGTGCCCTGGGAAACAAACTTTTAAGGAGCAGGGAGAAGAGGAGCCTAAGAAGGAGTCTGAGAAGAAATCACCAGAGAAACAGGCAGAAACCCTGGGGTGTCATGGGGACATTTTAAGAACATGGTCAATAATGTCAAATGCTTCAAGGAAAATGTTTCCACCAAATCTGGCAATATGGAGGCCACTGGTGACCTTCATCTGAGAAGTTTTTAGTGGAACAGTGAAAACCAAGTCAGACTGCAGTGGGATCAGAAACAAAAGGGGAGTGAGAAGGTGGTCAGACAACAAATGACAGGTGGTGAAGGCAGAGAAGGGGGAACAGCGAGAGTGGACTCTGGGTCTGGGAATGTTTTTTAAAGGTTGAAAGGAAAAATCCATAAAAGAAGGAAAGATCAAAATTATAGGCAGAAGGGGTAACTTATGATTAATGGAACTGTTATTGGGCCAGGTTATAAGCTTAATATTAATGCAAAGGTTCTACTCTTTCTTCAGAAGGTCCAAGGCCCTGAGAACTAGAGTGAGTCATGGGGGCCTTCAGATAAGGGGCCAGAGGCACCAGAAAGTGGTTAACAGAAGCCAGACCTACTTTTGACTGTTTACCATTTTGTAGCTCTTGAGTTTTATACTATGTATGTACATTTACATTAATACAAAAATAAATTTTTTAAACATTATTATTTAAGATGAATTTCCAATATAATGTTAGGGAAAGAAGCCAGACTGCAGCAGGTTGAGAATGATTCAGAGAGAGGAGAAAATGGAGAAATTACTTGCAGACATCTCTTTCAACAAGCATCCCTCTGAAGGGGATGAGAGAAATAGGATTACAGTACTCTGACAAGATGTCATGTGTTGTTTTGTTCTGAAGAAAGTAAACACTAAAGCATTTTGAGTATTGTGAGAAAGAGCTGGTGGAAGTGAGGTCTACAATGCAGCAGGTAAAGGAGACAATTAGGGAGGCAGTGCACGGCCTGAAGAGGCAGCAGAGTCTGCAACTCAGAGCATAGAGAGAGAAACACTTTTACCAGAAACGTCTTGTACTGGATGCGATGGGTTCTTTCCCCACGTCCATACCCCTCTCTTCCTGTATCCAGCCAGGGGTAGGGGAGGAAGCAGCTCCAGGCTGGGCCTCATTAGTCTAAGCCAAGTGGCAAAATCCTGACTCCTCTGACACAGTAACTGGTCCAGGAATGGGCATGTGACCTGATTCCGGTCAATAAGACCTAAGGAGGCATTCTGTGAGGCTTCAAGAAAAGAGGTTCCCACTCTTCTGGGAGAACAGCAGGAAGCCATCTCTTTCTCCTGCTCAAACTGAATGAGGAAGCATGTAGCCCCAACTGCTGCTGGCAGCCATCCTATAACCAGAGGCGAACTACCTCTAGGATGAAGCCAACACTTGGATGAAGAGCAGAGTAATGACAAGATCCTGGATTCTTGATGAGACTGCTGAGCCACTGGATCAACCAGCCCTGAAGCCTGCCCTCCATTTAGAATTCCAGGATAAAAACCATATTATGTTGGGTTTTCCTATACTCGTAGCCTGTAGCTCTCTCACAAATAAACATCCCTTCCACTGTGACGAGAGGAACAGACAAATAGGGAGGGACGAATTGAGACAAATGATGTCTGATGATTCCAGTTTTTCTCTGTAAAATAAAAGGTGATCCAGATGCTAAGAGTGAGGAGGAAGCTGGGAGAAGTGATGAAGACCGCACCTGGCTGTTCAGGGGAAGGAGAAAGAGTTGCCCAGGGCTACGGAGAGGGCCTGGCAGGCAGTGCTGAGTGCCCATATGAGGTTTTTGAAACATTTGTCAGCTGTACAGAGCACGAAGCTGTGCCACTCACCCAAGACCACCACCCTGTGGGGACAGCCTCTGAGTCTGCCATGTTGGATCAACAGGGCAAGAGGAAAAGGAGTTGGGGCATCAGCACAACAGCAGTTGAGGAGATGGACTCCAGGGTCGAGGCTGGACTTGGAAGGGAGTGAAAGCAGGAAGGGGCTGTAAGTCAGAAAAAACAAAAGGACAAAGAGACTAGACATCTCATTGGATCAAAGAACAAGTGCAGTGGAAGTGAGAGCACCAAGGAGAAAATGCAGAGAAAGGTCCTAGTAAGCAGAACTAAGTGTCCCCAGAATAACACACAGCAGGGCTCTGGGCCCAGCACCCCCCACACCTTGCTGCTCGCTCCACCCCTAGTCCTTGAGGGTTGTTCCAAGATTAACTGTAGCAGATAAATTCTAGTCTAAGTGAAGCTGGACAGACACAGATAAGAACTCAGAGGGGCCTAGTTTTCCCCTATCACCTAAGCCACATGCACATGGCAGGTTGGAGGGGAAATGTTTTCAGGTTTGTGCCGATGGTTCTGAAAGCTCTGTAGGGAAAGAAGACGCTCTGTGAAGGAGAAATGAGGGACACTGCAAGAAAAGCATTCTTTAAACTGGTCCTTTTAAAGAACTCACCTCTGCACTCATCTTGGTTTCTTCCTCCAGCAGCTGTGAAGACAAAAGCAGAGGTTCAGGACTCTGGAGGCACCTACTCCAAACTCCATGTAGATCCTCCCCTTTGCCACCCCACTTTCTCCCCCACTACTTTGTCCCATTGGCCCCATTTTCCCCAAATGCCTTCACCGTGCCAGACCTTGTGCCGTCCAGTAAGGGTACCCAGGCCAGTGTCTTGATTCTGAGACTGGTGATGGCTGGCTCCCCTGGGATGGCACGCCAGTAATGTTTCTCTAAAGAAGGACATTTCTAAGCCCCAAGGTCCATCTCCTATACTGGAAGAGTAGTCGTAAACATGATGCCTCCGTGTACTTAAAAGAATGATGCACTTCCCAAAGTTGGTGCTCAGAGAGGATAGCTTTGTATCTGTCTGTCTTTTATGGGGACAAGCAAGGCAGTAAGAAATATATACTTCTTTTTTTCCCTCCTAGATGAGTTTAAGAGGACTTAAATGTTATTATATTAAAAGAACAGTTCAACAGGCTAGTCTGAACCCTCAGCATTAAGAAGGAGGAAGGAGGGAGCAAACAGGTGAGCATGAGTCAGGAGGAATGAGAAAAGAAAAGAAAAGGGGAAACAGGAGAGAGAAGGAAAAGAAATAAGGTACTAGTGTGGACTAACAGTGGTTCCCAACTGGAATGTACTCCTGGGACTGCTTGTTGAAAATGCGTATTTCGGGCCGGCCCTGTGGCATAGCGGTTAAGTCCGCGCGCTCTGCTGCTGGCGGCCCGGGTTCGGATCCCGGGTGTGCACTGATGCATCGCTTGTCAAGCCACGCTGTGGCGGCGTCCCACATAAAGTGGAGGAAGATGGGCACGGATGTTAGCTCAGGGCCCGTCTTCCTCAGCAAAAAAAGAGGAGTATTGGCAGATGTTAGCACAGGGTTGATCTTCCTCACAAAACAAACAAACAAAAAAAACAAACAAAAAAAAGAAAATGCGTATTTCTGGGTTCCACCCCAGGGATTCTAATTCAGGAAGTCTACAGGCGAGGAGAGGCTAAGCATCTGCATTTTCAGCAGGCATCCAGCAGATCGTGTCCAGAGGGTCAGAGAGCCACACTTGGAGAAACACTAGAATTGAGAGTAGAACACAGAGGCCCACAAGAATAAACTTCCTTGTTCATTTTTCAGAGCTGTTAGAATTGCCACTTGATGTAACTAAGACCTGGGCAGGCAATGGCAGGGTGAGTAGGTAACCAGAGGAGACGAGGAAAGGACTAAAGATGCCCCTCCAGCCCTTCCACCTGGGTGGGATGTCCAGGAAGCCAATGCAAATGACTGCTCCAAGCTCGGGAGAGGAAGGAGGGCCCTCCATGGCCGCTGGGAAGGGAAGGCTGTGGCAGCCCCCGACCTCGGACCCAGCCCTGCGTTTGATCTCATTCTCTTTCAAAATATAGGAAGTAACCGTAAGTAATACATAATCATGAATAATAACACTGAAATAATAACACCCAGTAAAGAAAACCTCCACTCCTGGCAGTCCTAAGAACGCCTGGGATGATCATCTGGTCTCTGTGCCGAAAATAACGTTTCCAGTAATTCTCCTCCTTTCTCTCTTTCCACTTCTCTTTCCTGCTTTGAGAGTGGGTCTCATGACCCAACCTGCCAGCACACATGCTGTCTTTCCTTTTGCAATCTGGAGTCTTTTCGTGTTTCTTGGATAATATGAAAAAGGGAAATTGCTAGAAGACAAACCCTAAAAAGCAGAGAGTGACAAAGTGGGTAAGCTTTCTACTCAGAAAGTATCTGAGTAGTATGGGTGTGATGTCTTACACATGAAACATCTCAGAAGGATAAGCGAAGCCAGGGGAAAAAGCCAGAACTCAGTCAAGGATGCAGGCTGGGTGACAGTCTGGACCACAGGGGCTCTCCAGAGACCATGCCCTTCCCTACACAGATGCTCTCTCCAGCGCTCTACTGTGCTTTACTTATATTTTTAACAACTTTGGTTTAAGTCTCCCCTGGAGCTCACATGTGAATGGGGAAGTCAGATAACAAAACGCACAAATACGAGGAGGAGGAGAACAGCTGTGAGCCCGCTTGTGTCTGCTACTTTGTATACACAAACCCTAATGCTTGAAACCTTGGCTAAAGCTAATATTCACTCCATTCTACAGAGGAGCTAGCTGAAGTTCAGGGTGGGTAAAGCACTTGGCCTCACAGTCAAGGCGCTGTGGCATGGCACTGTAATTTTCAGACTTTCCATTTCTAGAGCCAAGCCCAGATTGCCCCAGAGACCAGGTCCTGTCTTACACTCACCGGGAGAGCTTGCAGATAAATAGGAGACCTGCTGTTTGGTCCTGCTTTAGTCATGGACTAGCCAAGTGATCGTGGTCAAACAGGCTCCTCATCTGTAGGCTGAAGGGTTGGACCTCATCTCTAAGTTGTGTTTCAGCTCTAAAATGCTCTCTGATTCCCAGAAAAGGAAATCCAGGGGACTCTTAAAACAGATGGATCAATGCTCAACCTCAGTCATGATCACATAATGCAAATTATGATTTCACGTAGATGCTCCATCAGACTGACAGAGATCCAAATGCTTGCCACAGTGTGTTGGTCAAAGCGTGGGGAAGAATACTCGCTGACATTATTACAGAACTACATATGGGTATCATCTCTAGGGAGGACGGTTTAGAAACACCTATTAAAATTCCAAATGTACAGGACTTCTGACCTAGCAATTCTACTGCTTCCTATTTCTGTCTCCAGCCCCTAAACCAGACTCAAGAGAAATCATTCAATTGCCTTGAGTCCCCTTGTAGAAACATTACTACTGGTTTCTTTCCCTTTCTAATGAGCACTTCCAGGAAAGCTTTCCTATAAAAATAGTCTACAGAACATTATTTACAAACTTTACTGCTTTCCCACAGAATCTGGGGAAGACAAAATAAAAGAAAATAAAAAACAATTTGGAGAGATGCACATGCCTGAGAAAGAATCCCACCTAGAAATCCTACTGCATTAGGCATCAGCAGTCTACTACCTAGGATGAATTGCATTGTCATTTATAAAGCACATTCAACTGGGGTATCATGGCCAGATCCTTCCCATGAAGCTTTCAACTCCCTTATAGCTTTCAACTCCCTTATAATAAAATGGCACTGTCAGGAGAGGCAGCAACTCCAGGCCAGGGGAGATCTGGCTCCACCTTTCAACACCCTCCCTGCCCTCATCACACATCTCTCCCTTCTTCTGCACTGTCCTGCCAAGACCAGTTAGAGTTTGAACAGAACCCAGGGAGAACTTTATTCCATATTTTAATAAATTCTAAAAGATCTAAGACCTAATCCTATTAAAAAAAGATTTAAGTTTGTTTTATTTCAAAGGTTTAATATTTAAATGGTCAAATGCTAAAAGGCTTTAAGTTTCTGACTTTTAGTGTTATGTTTAGAAAGATTTATAGAGACATTTTTGTTTTGTTTTTAGGTTTTTGACTTTTTTTATTTACATTTTTGTTTTTTAATCAACCTAAATTGTATTTTGGTATATGGCATGAGCTAAGACCCTGACTACTTCTCCCCAAATAGTTGAGTTGTTCCCACATCATTTATTGACTATTCCATCCTTTCCCTCAATGACTCATACTTAAATTCTTATGAATATGGTGATTCTTTTTTTCACTATCTCTGCTGCATCATCAATTTCTATTCTCATGCCTATAATATATTGTTTGCATGACTGTGGCTTTACAATACAGTCATACGTTGCTTAATGACAGGTACACGTTCTGATAAACGCATCATTAGGCAATTTGGTCATTGTGCAACCAACACAGAGTGTACTTACACAACCTAGATGGTACAGCCTACTACACACCTAGGCTATACGGTACTAATCTTATGGGACCATCATCATACATGTGGTCCATCGTTGACCGAAATGCCATTATGCGGCACATGACTGTATGCTGGTATCTGGTAGTTCAAGTTTTCTCGTTAACTTGTTCTTATTAATTCTTGCTTGCTCAGACTTCCAGATTAATCTTTAGAACATCTCTGTCAAGTTAAAAAAAAATTCCCCTGGGACTACAATTGCATCAAATTTATAAATTAAATTAGGGTTAATTAACAAGCCTTCCCATCCAGAAATATATGGTATGACTCTCTAGGAGCAGCCACTTAAAAAAACAAAGGAAGAAGACTCTTGAGTTAGTTCCTGAATTACTGCATAATGACAAACGACAGCTCAGGCTGCAGTAGTTCACTAGAAAGTTAAAGAAAAAAGCCATTACTTTTGCATAAATAACCGGCTTAAAGCAATTTAAAGTAGGCTTCTCCTTCCCCCATATCTACTGCAGCAGGTCTACTACACAGTGTTGGAGTTTGACCTTTGACCCCAAAACATGATGTACTCAAGTGCACATAGACAGGCTATTTCTCTGGGGGATAAAGAGCCTGCCTGTGACTCAAGAGACCAGAATTCTAGACATGACACCCACTAGCCATGTGACCAAGGCTGGGGCACATGGTCTCTAAGTGCCTTGGTTTCTGCACCTTGATGGGGGGAGGGGCAGGCGGGGCAGAGGAACCCAGATAAACTTAGATGACCCCGACACTCTCTCTCAATGCTGACATGCTGTAATTCCAACCCATTTTACTTCTATTTTTTTGTTCTCCTTTGGTTTAGCTCCCTTGGTGTGTGGCTTGGTTTACTGGAGGTTATCAGCTTCTCTTCTAGTTCTCTCAGAGGCAGACAGACACAAGTAAATTAGGACAAGGCTCAGGTCATCAAGCTAGTGAAGCTGCTGCCATTGAGGCCCCAGGCACAACAGTGCCGACCAGGTAAAGCTTCCCTTGGCACTTTCCAGCACATAAGCCTCTCTCTTCCCTACCCTGCCTTTCTAGCTCCTCCCACCTGCTCCAAGTCCCTCCCTCCTGTTCCTCCTTATTGATGTCTCAAAACCTTCTACCTTTTATTGAAGTTGATCTTGATATAATAGAGAAATGAGATAACAGGAGTCAAATCACTCTTACTAAGGAACAAATGTCTAGTACATTTAAACTTGTGAGTTTAAATGTTTTTAGCCATGTTTTAAAAGAGCAGCTTATTAACTCAAATAACTGCCGAACAATGTACAACTCAATTTCAAAGTTGGGTTGAGATCAGGACATTCTGGGGCCCACACATATTGTGATCCCTCAGACGGTCCAGGTCATAACCTTGGTCCCCTACGGCTGAAAGACTAGTTTTTTCTGGCCAAGTGCTATAAGGAACCATGAACTGCTGGAACAGCTGAGCACAGCACAACTGACAAGTTGGGGGGCCAAAGGAATACAGATCTACACAACCAAAACACATGTGGGTTTAACCTTCCTTTTTAACATTTTAAAGGCGTCAAAAGCTCAGTAAAGCTTTTAAAGATCTCTAGAGAGAACATGTTTTCTTTCCTTAGCAGATCAACCAAGATTTTTACAAGCAAGATTTTATAACGTGTTATTTGTGACCTTAATATTATTTACATAAATTATTTTATTCTCTACACTGAGCACATCATATTCTTTCTCTGTTTTTGTTTTCCCATGCAGTTTTTTTTCAGCTTTATTGAGATGTAATTGACATATAACATTGTATAAGTTTAAGATATAATGTTATGATTTGATACAGGTATATATTTCCTATGCAGTTTTTTTGTGAGGCTACAAATTCTCAGATTTCAGGTGAGAAACTTTAAGGCCCTTTCAAACCCTGAGGTTTTATGATGTGGTTTCTGTAATGATAAAGAAAAAAAGGGAAACAGTTAAGCTACAAGAAAAATTATTCTGTACAAGTGGAAGGTATATACAAAATATCCAACTATTTATTCAGGCACCAGCAAACATGTTTTAGCACACCACACAGCACAACTGAGTTGGAATATGGGGGATTAAAAAAACTTAAATCTTGCAGTAAAGTTGACCAAGATGGGAACATAGAAGGCTCCTGAGCTCCCTTCCTCCCACGGCTGCATGGAAGGTACAGCTACACACAGAGCAATTCCTTCTGAAAGCGATGCAAAAACTAGCTGAGCAACTCCTGCACATTTGGCAAATGAGAAAACATTCACACCAAAACAGGTAGGAAAGGCTGAGACACACTCTTGCCGTAAACCAAACCCCTGGTACAGTGCCACACGATCAGGAGGGAACCCCCAACTCCCAGCTTCTCCCTGAGAAGTAAAGGGTCTGGACCTCAAATCTAACACCACAACTTTTAAGACTTAAACCCGAGAGATGGGCCCCCCAAAAACCTAGTTTTGAAAGCCAATGGGGCTTGTGTCCATAAAACCACAAGAGCACATAGCAAATAAAAAAGCAGTTCCCAATAGGCACACCAGCACTTGCCACAGCTGTCACTGCAGGACTCAGCGCAGAGGGAGTAGGAAAAATGTCCATTTTCCAATCTTTCCCTTACAATGGTTTATATGCATACTTTACAAGCTGCTGCTTGAGTGTCAGGCTTCTAACATAAGCACAGATCTAGGGCCTGCCTCGAATCCTCCCCAGAGACTGAGGAAGCCAGCATACACCTACCCCACCTTCTTCCTCCAGCCCACTCCAACAACAAAAGCAAGTTGCCAGTATCTCCCTGGAAAGATCTTGTATACATGTCTGGCACCCCAGTTTTTGTGGTATAACATCTGAGGGATGGGCCCCCAGACTGCCAGACTGTGTTAGCAATGAGGCTTGCATTCACGAGTTCCACAGGACTAGCAACCAAAGAAGCAGTTCTTATTGGGCACAGGAGCACCCTTCCCACTCCTACCTCTGCTGCTATACACCTGGGCCCAGCACAGAGGCAGCAGGCAAAAACACCCATCTGCCAGTTTCTCCCTGGAAGGGGCTTAACTACATACTTTCTCAGATGCTGCCTGATGGTCTGGCTTCTAAGAAGCCTGCATCTAAGTGCTGACTGCAATCCTCCCCTTTGGGACACTGAGGGGTCTTGGCACACTCTCAACTACTGGGAGCCACTATGAAAAAAAGGTAGCTTCAACGGTTGCAAAGGTTTGAGAGACAACCAGGAGCTCAGGCCAGACTGATTGATGAGGTTCATCTCCTACATGAGACCACTCTCTAAAGACTGAGAGATGTGGCTGTTTTATCTAACTCACAGAAACCAACACAATAAAAAAAAAAATGAAGAAATAGAGAAATACGTTCCCAAGAAAAGAACAAGATAAATCTCCAGAAACAGATCTTAATGAAACAGTGACAAGTAATTTACCTGATAGAGTTCAAAACAATGGACATAAAGATGTTCACTAAGGGCAGGCGGGCAATTCATGAACAAAGGGAGATTTCAACAAAGACATAGAAAATATTTTAAAAGTACCAAACAAAAATCACAGAGATGAAAAATACAATAATCAAACTGAAAAATTCAATACTGGGATTCAACAGCAGACTAGATAAACAGAAGAAAGGATCAGCAAACTCGAAGACAGGGCAGTAGAATTAATAAAATCAGAGGAACAAAAAGAAAAAAAGAATGAAAAGAGTGAAGATAATTTAAGGGATTTATGGGACACCAACAAGAAGATCAAATATGCATTAAAGGGGTCCCAAAAGGAGGAGAGAGAGAGAAATGGGCAGAAATCTTATTCAAGGAAATAATGGCTGAAAACTGCCATTACCTGGGAGAAGAAACAGACATTCAGATCCAGGAAGCCCAAAACGGACCAAAGAAGATAAATCCAAAGAGACCCACACCAAGACACATTATAATTATATTCAAGGAAATAATGGCTGAAAACTGCCATTACCTGGGAGAAGAAACAGACATTCAGATCCAGGAAGCCCAAAACAGACCAAAGAAGATAAATCCAAAGAGACCCACACCAAGACACATTATAATTATATTGTCAAAAGTTAAAGACAAGGAGAGAATCTTAAAAGCAGTGAGCTAAAAACAACTTGTTAAATACAAGGGAACCCCCATAAGATTATCAGCATATTTTTCAGCACAAAATTTGCAGGCCAGAAGGGAATGGGATGAAAGTGCTGAAAGAGAAAACTGTCAACCAAGAATACTCTATCTGGCAAAGTTGTCCTTCAGAATTAAAGGAGAGCTAAAGAGTTTTCCAGACAAACAAAAGCTGAAGGAGTTCATCACCATATACTAGCCTTAGAAGAAATGTTAAAGGAAGTCCTTCAAGCTGGAACAAAAGGATGCTAATTAGTAATAGAAACACATGAAAAACTCACTGGTAAAGGTAAGTATACAGTTAAATTTAGAATGCTCTAATGCTGTAATGGTTGTGGAAAAATCACTTATAAATCTAGTATGAAGGTTAAAAGACAAACTACTAAAAATAACTATAACTACAATAATTAGTTAATAGATACACAATGTAAAAAGACGTAAATTGTGACATCAGAACATAAAATATGGGAGAGGGAGTGTATAAACATAGAGCTTTAGTATGCACTTGAAGGTAAGTTGTTATTAGCTTAAAATAAACTGTTATAAATATGTTTTATGTAAGCCTCATAGTAACCACAAAGCAAAAGCCTACAGTAGACACACAAAGGAGAAAGAGAAAGGAATCAAAGCATATCGCTACAGAAAATCATGTAATCACAAAGGAAGAGGGCAAGAGAGGAAGAAAGGAACAAAGGAATTACAAAACAACCAGAAAACAACTTAACAAAATGTCAATAGTAAGTCCATTATTATCAATAATTACTTCAAATGTAAACTGATGACATACAATCAAAACACAGAGTGGTTGAGAGATTAAGAAGTAAAAAAGAAACCAGGGCTGGCCTAGTGGCGCAGTGGCTAAGTTCAGCGCGCTCTGCTTCAGCGGCTCAGGGTTTGCGGGTTCGGATCCTGGGAGCAGACCTACACCACTCATCAAGCCATGGTGTGGTGGCAACCCACATACAAAATAGAGGAAGATGCGCACAGATGTTAGCTCAGAGCCACTCCTCCTCAAGCGAAAAGAGGAACGTTGGCAACAGGTGTTAGCTCAGGGCCAATCTTCCTCACACACACACACACAAAAAGACTCAACTATAGGCTTCCTACAGGAGACTCACTTCAGCTTAAAGGACCCACATAGAATGAAAGTGAAGAGATGGAAAAAGACATTCATGCAAATTGAACCAAAAAAACCAGGGGTAGCTAAACATATCAGACAAAACAGACTTTATCAAAGACTATAAAAAGAGACAAAGAAGGTCATTATATAATGACAAGGGGATCAATTAATCAAGAGAATATAATATTTGTAAATATTTATGCACCCAACATGGGAGCACATAAATACATAGAGGAAATATTAACAGATACGAAGAGAGAAATAGACAGCAATGCAGTAATAGCATGGGACTTCAATATCCCACTTTCAATGGATGTATCATTTGGACAGAAAATCAATAAAGAAACATTGGACTTAAACTATATGTTAGAACAGATGGACCAGACAGACATATACAGAACATTCTATCCAAAAGCAACAGAATACATATTCTTCTTAGGTGCACATGGAACATTTCCAGCATAGCTCATATGTTAGGCCACAAAATAAGTCTTAATAAATTTAAGAATATTGAAATTATAACAAGCATCTTTTCCAACCATAATAGTATGAAATTAGAAATCAATCCCAAAAAAACCCTGGAAAATTCACAAATATGTGAACATGCTCCTGAACAACCAATGGGTCAAAGAAGAAATCAGAAGAGAAATTAAAAAATATCTTGAGAGAAAGGAAAATGGAAACACAACATACCACAACTTAGGGGATGCAGCAAAAGCAGTTCTAACTGGGAAGTTTATAGCAATAAATGCCTACATTAAGAAAAAAGAAAGATCTCAAATAACAACCTAACTTTATACCTCAAGGAACTAGAAAAGAAGAACAAACTAAGCCCAGAGTTAGTAGAAAGAAGAAAATAACAAAGATGAGAGCAGAAATAAATGAAACAGAGACTAAAAAGCCAACAGAAAAGATCAATGAGACTAAGAACTAGTTTCTTGAAAGATAAATAAAATTGACAAACCTTAAGCTAGACTCACCAAGAAAAAAAGAGAGGACTCAAATAAATATAATCAGAAATGAAAGAGGAGACATTACAACTGATACCACAGAAATACAAAGGATCATAAGAGACGACTATGAACATATATACATGAACCAACTGGAAAACCTAGCAGAAATGGATAAACTCTTGGAAACATACAACTTACCAAGACTGAATCATTAAGACAGAAAATCTAAACAGACCAATTACCAGTAAGGAGATTGAATCAGTAATCAAAAAGCCCCCACAAAGAAACGTCCAGGATCAGATGGCTTCAATGGTGAATTCTACACAAAACATTTAAAGAAGAATCAATACCAATCCCTCTCAAACTCCTCCAAAAAACTGAAGAGAAGAAAAAACTTTCAATCTCATATTACAAGGCCAGCATTACCCTGATACCAAAACCAGACAAAGACACTACAGAAAAGTAAACTACAGGCCAATATCCCTGATGAACACAGATGCAAAAATCCTCAACAAAATAGCAAACAAAACTCAACAATAGATTAAAAAGATCATACACCATGATCACATGGGATTTATTCCAGGGATCTAAGGATGGTTCAATACTGCAAATCAATAAATGTGATAAACCACATTAACAAAATGAAAGATAAAAATCATATGACCATCTCTATAGATGCAGAAAACGCATTTGACAAAATCCAACATCTTTCATGACAAAAACTCTCAACAAACTGGGTGTAGAGGGAACAAACCTCATCATAATAAAGGCCATATATACAAGGCCCAAAACTAACATCATACTCAAAGGTGAAAAGCTGAAAGCATTTCCTCTAAAATTAGGAACAAGACAAGGCTGCCCACTCTCACCACTTTCATTCATCATAGTATTGGAAGTCGCAGCCAGAGCAATTAGGCAATAAAAAGAAATAAAAGGCATCCAAATTGGAAAGGAAGAATTAAAACTGTCTTTATTTGCAGATGACATGATATTATATATAGGAAACCTTAAAGACTCCACCAAAAAACTGTCAGAACTCATCAATTAATTCAATAAAGTTGCAGGATACAAAATTAAAACACAAAAATCAGTCCCATTTCTATACACCAACAATGAAATATCAGAAAGAGAAATTAAGAAAACAATCCCATGCATGATAGCATCAAAAACAAATAAACACTTAGGAATAAATTTAACCTAGGAAGTGAAAGACCTGTACACTGAAAACTACGACACTGATGAAAGAAACTGAAGACAGAAATAAAAGGAAAGATATTCTGTGCTCATGGACTGGAAGAATTAATATTATTATAATGTCCATATTACCCAAAGCAATTTACATACTCCATGCAATCCCTATCAAAATTCTAGTGGTATTCTTCACAGAAATAGACAAAACAATCCTAAAATTTGTATGGAACCACAAAAGACCCAAATAATAAAAGCAATTTTTATTTATTTTTTTGGTGAGAAAGGTTGGCCCTGAGCTAACATCTGCCCCAACCTTCCTCTATTTTGTACGTGGGATGCAGTCACAGAGTGGCTTGACAAGTGGTGTGTAGGTCCGCACCTGGGAACCAAACCCATGAACCCCGGGCTGCCCAAGCAGAGCACGGGAACTTAACCATTATGCGACCTGGCCAGCCCCAAAGCAATCTTTGGAGAAAGAAGAACAAAGCCAGAGGCATCACACTTCCTGATTTCAAACTATATTACAAAGCTATAGTAATCAAAACAGTATGGTATTGGCATAAAAACAGACACATAGATCAATGGGATAGCACAGAGATCACAGAAATAAGCCCATGCATATATGGTCAATTAATTTTCGACAAAAGAGCCAAGAATATACAATGGAGAAAGCGCAATCTCTTCAATAAATGGTGTTTGGAAAACTGGACAGCTACACGAAAAAGAATGAAACTGGACCACTATCTTCCATCAGACACAAAAATCAACTCAAAATGGATTAAAGACTTAAACGTAAGATCTGAAAGCATACATCTACTAGAAGAATATGTAAAGGGTAAGCTCCTTGACATCGGTCTTGGCAATGATTTTTTGGATTTGACACCAAAAGCAAAGGCAACAAAAGCGAAAATAAAGAAGTGGGACTGCATCCTTCTGCACAGCAAAGGAGGCCATCAACAAAATGAAAAGGCAGCCTATGGAGCAGGAGAAAATATTTCCAAACCACATATCTGATAAGGGGTTAATCCCCAAAATACATAAGGAACTGAAACAACTCAACAGCAAAAAATCCAAATGATCTGATTAAAAAATAGGCAGAGGAACTGAACAGACATTTTTCCAAAGAAGACATACAAATGGCCAACAGGTACATGAAAAGATGCTCAACATCGACAATCATCAGGGAAATGGAAATCAAAACGATAATGAGAAATCAGGATGGCTATTATAAAACAGACAAGAGATAACAAGTGGTGGTGAGGATGCAGAGAAAAAGGAACCCTTGTGCACTGCTGACAAGAATGTAAACTGGTACAGCCACTATGGAAAACAGTATGCAGTTTCCTCAAGAAATCAGAAACAGAACTACCATATGATCCAGCAATCCCACTTCTGGGTATTTATCCAAAGGAAACAAAATAATTACCTCAAAGAGATATGTACGTACTCCCATGTTCACTGCAGCATTATTTACAAAAGCCAAGACATGCAAACCACCTAAGTGTCAATGAATGAAAGGATAAGGAAACACAGACAATTGAAATACTATTCAGCCTTAAAAACGAAGGAAAGCCTGTCATTTGCAACAACATGGATGAACTCAGATGGCATTACGCTAAGTGGAATAAGCCAGACAAAGACAAGTATTGCATGGTATCACTTACATGTGGAACAAAAAAAAAAAAAAAAGTCAAACTCACAAAAAGAGGGTAGAACAGTGGTTCCCAGGGGTTGGGGTGTGGATGAAACAGGGAGAGGCAGGTAAAAGGGTACAAATTTTCAGTTACAAGAAGAAAAGATGAATAATGTCTGAGGATCTAATGTATAACATGGACTATAGTTGATGACACTGTACCATGTAAGTGAAATTTGCTGAGACTAGAACTTAAATGTTCTCACACACACACACAAAGGTAAATATGTGAGGTGATGGATGTGTTCCTTTACTCAATGGGGAGAATTCTTTCATGATGCATCTGTATATCACATCTTCACATTGTAGGCTTTAAATATCTTAGAATTTTTTTGTCAATTATACCTCAATCACGCTGAAAAAAAAAATCCTGCAGTAGGTAAAACAGTTCAACTTGACATTACTGCATGAAACAGAGCCAGAGGTCAAAAGCAGCAATAAATAGCCTACATGTGTACGTGCTTCATTTTTCAAAAACATTTTTTGCCTATCTCCTTCTACTCCCACAGTATCCCTTAAGAAGTGGAGCCCCCAAACCCTTATCCTGCAGGGGTAGGAAGACATGAGATGACCCGTTGAAGGTGGTTCCCCCTCCGACCCCCTCCTACACCCTCAGGAGGCTGGCTGACCTCCCCAGGCTGCATCACCCAGACTCCTTCACCCTCCAGCTTCCACTTGGGTTTGGCCAGTGGGGGAGATCACTGGGCAGAGGAGGGGAAAGAGAGAGGCCAGTGTACTTATTTCCCACCTGCCCTGTCTTGCTGGTCTGCTGCTCTGGCACTGGCTGCATTCTGCCATGGTCACAGCAGCCCTGGAGGGCAGCCCCTCCTCCAGTGTTCCAAGCTCTGGAACCCATCCTCCCCAAGCTCTGGTACCACAGTCCCTTCCCTGCCCCTTCAAACTAGGGTGGGGATGGCACTCCACCGATGCTCTCCCCTGGGTGCCTCACCATTACTTTTTGGTTTCCCGAATCCTACTCACTCTTCTATAAAGAGTCCTCTCAAAAATTTCTTTCATTTTTGTGCTTTTTCCTGTTGGGATCATAACTGATAAATGTCCACCAAAATCTCACAGTAAATTAATGGTACAGCCAGGACTAAAAGCTTCCTCAGCTTAACTTATGCCTCTCTTTCGATCTCAGTCTCTCTCCCACATGCAAATTGGAATATGAACCTCTTTAAAGCACGTCAGCAATAATTTAGTGATTCCCATTACCTCAGTGGCCCTCAACCAACATTTCTAATTGTCATGATGGGGAGAAGGGGAAGTATGCCAGGAATGCTGCTACACATCCTATAAGGTACAGGACAGCCCCCCACAACAAAGAGGTACCCAGCCCCAATATCAATAGCACCAAGGTTGAGAAACTCTGGATTACTCATCATGCAGAATGAAGCACTGCCATAACCTTCTTCCTTTTTTCTCCTCTCTGAAATGCTCTCTCAGATGCGTATAATCATTGCCCCAAAGCCAGGCCACTGGCAGAAGCATGGGGAAGAATTAGAGAGCGGATGATCTTCTCGAATGGGGCCAGGTGCTGGCCTGAGAGGTCCAAGGGTCAAGGTAAAAGCAACCCTCACCTCCAGACTGGATTTCCCTTCCAGGGAGGGAGTTGGATACTTTGGGGCCTATCAAGGAAAATAAAATGGCAACACGGGACAAAAGTCTGGAAATATACATATCAAAATATTAACAGTAATTACATCTTTGAGTGGTGGAATTTTTAGTGATTTAGTTTCTTTTTGCTTATCTATATATTTTAAATTTTGCTATAAGGTTAGTTAACATTTGTATAAATATTGAAAACTCTAAAAAAATGTTATAAATTATGCCATATTCACTGACTCCATCCCTCCCAGCCCCAATTCCTCAACTGAATACACTTTCACATAGCAATATGTCAAGGCATTCTAACAATGAAACCCAAAGAAAACTGTCCCTATAGCTGATTATCAGGAAAGATTCTGCTTCTTTCAAGGCCATTCATATTTGAGGGATGAATGAACGAATGAAGTCACCAGTATGCTTTACTTTCAAATAAGAACTACGTAACTCACCAAGTTTACCTTCCTAGAGACAAATTTGAGACTTAATTACAAAAACAATATAGACCTGCACTGTCCTAAAAAGGTAGCCACTCGACACATGTGGTTATTGAAATGTAAGTTAATTAAATATAGAACGTTTCCATTATCACAGAAAGTTCTGTTGGACAGCACTGACACACTTTTTCCCCCCCTGGAATTATTTTCTGTTCTTAACATTGTCTCTGCTCCCAATATCTGGTTATATACTTTTTATACTTACTTGTTACTGTTCTACATGCTTTTGTTGTAAACTACCATAATTTCTTTGTGGCACAATTCAGCTTATCAGCACTTGGAAATACCTGTGTATATATAACCCTCTTGCTGGGAGCTCAGCCTGTTTTATTTTGAGCGCACTTAACTCATGTAACCCACCACGTAATATTGTCAGTTTCCAAAGAGAAGAGCGGCCGGAGAGGTGAAGCGACTTGCGCCTGACTCCTAGCGAGGCGCAGAGCCCCAGCCCCGCAGGTCCCGGGTCGCGGGCCCGGCTCTCACCCCAGGCCGGCGACGCCGCGACCCGGCCGCCCGGACGACGCCCACACCTCCCAGCACCCGCCGGCTTCTGTCTACAGAAAAACCGAAACCATAAACACTGTAAAAACGAAACGGATTTAATTTTTTAAATAGTCTGTCTTTGTTTATCTGAGAAGACTCCTCCCGGGGGGAGCACGTCGCGATCCCCACCAGCCGAGCCCCCCGACCGCCTGCCCCGCCAGGCCCAGGCTGGGCGAGGCGGGCGGACCGAGGCTGCGCCGGGGCCTCGGGGCCGCGGCCGGGCCTCGGGCGGGCGCCGTCCCCCGCTGGCGTGGGTCTCCAGCCCCCGCCCCAGGGTTGTGTGCCAGCCGCCCGCGCCCTCCAGTCCCCGGCGCGCTTCCTACCTGCCGCCGGGCACACGGCTCCGCTCCTCGCGCGGCCTCCGAGCTCCGCCGCCGCCCGGCCCGCGACCCGGGGCGGGAGCGCGGCTCGGATTGGCCGCGCGGCGGAGGATGCGGGGGCGCGCGGGCGGCGGGGGCGGAGGAGAAACAGCGGGGCTGTGACGAGGGGCCACGCCTCACGCCCCCTCCTGGGAGGGCCCAGCGCCAGCACCCCGCTCGGGCCCGGGCCCCGCAGGGCTGGCTGCGCACGGGCCGGGCCCTGGGCCGCAGCCGCGCTCCTGCCCTGCTCCGGGCCCTCTGCTTGGCGGCGCGAGCGCGCGGCAGCGGGCGCTGGCCGGCAGCACGGGAGGGGTCCCCGGCAAGTGCAGGCGGGTCTCCCGGTGAGCTCCGCGCACACGCAGAGGGCGTCGCAGCCGTCTCCTACGCCCCCCTGCCACCTCCTGGAACCTGCTGCGTCGTGTTTAAGTCCGACTGAACAGGCAGCGAAGCTTTGTCTTTTTTTGGTGGTAAAGCACACGTAACATAAAATTTACCATCTTAACCATTTTTAAGTGTACAGTTCAGTAATATCAAATACATTCGCATTGCTGTGCAATCATCACCACCATCCACCTTCATAACACTTTTCATCTTGTGAAACAAACCCCATACCCATTAAACAATAACTTCCCCTTATCTCCCGCCCCCAGCTCCAGGCAACCACCGTTATGCTTTCTGTCTGTATGATTTGGCTACTCTTAAGTACCTCATAAAGGTGGAATCATTACAGTATTTGTCTTTTTTGTAACTGGCTTATTTCATTTAGCATGACGTCCTCAAGGTTCATCCATGTTGTATGTAACATATTGCAGAATTTCCTTCCTTTTTAAGGCTGAAGGATATTCTGTATGTGTACACCACATTTTGCTTACCCATTCATCCATTGCTGGATGCTTGAGTTGCTTCCATGGTTTAGCTGTTGTGAACAATGCTGCTATGAACACAGGTGTATCTCTTTGAGACCCTGCTTTTGGGTATACATCCAGAAGTGGAATTGCTGCATCATAATGGTAGTTATATTTTTAATTATTTGAGGAACCACTACACTGTTTTTCGTAATGAGTATACCATTTTACATTCCCACCAATAGTGCACTAGGGTTCCAATTTCTCCACATCCTTGCAAACACACTTTTTCTGTTTTCTTGATAGTAGCCGTTCTAATGAGCATGAGGTGGTATCTCACTGTAGTTTTGATTTGCATTTCCCTAATGATTGGTGCTCATTGGCCATTCGTATCTCTTCTTTAGAGAAATATCTATTCAACTCTTTTGTCTATTTTTTTTTTGTGTGTGTGAGGAGGACCAGCCCTGAGCTAACATCCAATGCCAATCCAATCCTCCTCTTTTTTGCTGAGGAAGACCGGCCCTGGGCTAACATCCATGCCCATCTTCCTCCACTTTATATGGGGCGCCGCCACAGCATGGCTTAACAAGCGGTGCGTCGATGGGCACCGGGGAGCATCGGTGCGCACCCGGGATCCGAACCGGCGAACCCCCGGGATCCGACCCGGCGAACCCCCGGCTGCCGCAGCGGAACGTGCGCACTTAACCGCTTGCGCCACCGGGCTGGCCCTGCTTTTGTCTATTTTTGAATCAGGTTGTTTGGGTTTTTGCTGTTGAGTTTTAGGAGTTCTCTATATATTCTGGATATCAGTCTTTTATCAGATATATGATTTACGAATATTTTCTCCCATTCCGTGGGTTGAGTTTTTATTCTATCAATAGTGTCTTTTGATGCACAAAATTTTTAAATTTTCATGAAGTCCGATTTGTCTATTTTTACTTTTGTTACCTGCACCTGTGGTGTCATATCCAAACAATTATTGCCAAATCCAACATCATGAAAGGTTTGTCCTATGTGTTCTCCTAGGAGTTTTACTGTTTTAGGTCTCACATTTAGGTCTTTGATCCATTTTGAGTTAACTTTTGTATATGATATTAGGGAAGGGTCCAACTTCATTCTTTTGCACATGGAGATATAGTTTTCCCAGCACCATTTGCTGAATGGTGTCCTTTCACCATTGAATAGACTTGGCACCCTTGTCAAAAATCATTTGACCATATATACAAGGGTTTGTTTCTGGGTTCCCTATTCGATTCCATTGGTTGATATGTCTGTCTTTGTACCAGTACTAAACTGTTTTGATTCCTGTGGCTTTTTAACAAGTCTTAAGAAAGTGCAAGTCCTCTATTTTTGTTCTTTTTCAAGATTATTTGGCAATTTGGGTTCCTTTGAGATTCCGTATAAATTTTAGGATTTTTTTTTTTATTTCTGCAAAAAACACCATTGGGATTTTTGTAGGGATTGCATCGAATCTGTAGATTACTTTGGGAGGTATTGAAATTTTAACAATATTAATTCTTCCAATCCTTGAATATGGGATGTGTTTTCATTTATTTATGTCTTCTTGAATTTCTTTCAGCAGTGTTTTGTAGTTTTCATTGTACAAGTCTTTCACCTCCTTGGTTAAATTAATTCCTAAGTATTTTATTCTTTTTGATGCTGTTATAAGTGGAATTGTTTTTGTAATTTCCTTTTCACGTTGTTCATTTTTAGTGTATAGAAATACAACTGATTTTTGTGTGTTGACTTTGTATCCTGCTACCTTGCTGAATTCATTTATTAGTTCTAAACGTTTTTGTGGAATCTTTAGAGTTTTCTACATATTAGATCATATCATCTGCAAACAGAGATAATTTTACTTCTTCCTTTCCAATCTGGATGCCTTTTGTTTCTTCTTCTTGCCTAGTTGTGTTGGCTAGAACTTCTAGTACTGTGTTGAATAGAAGTGGTGAGAGCGGGCACCCTGCATTGTTCTGGTCTTAGAGGAAAAGTCTTCAGTCTTTCACCATTGCGTATGATGTTCACTGTGAGTTTTTCCTATATGGCTTTTATTATGATGAGGTAGTTTCCTTCTATTCCTACCTTGGTGAGTGTTTTTATCATGAAAGGGTGTTGAATTTTGTCAAATGCTTTTCCTACATCAATTGAGGTGATCATGTAGTTTTTTCCCTTCATTCTGTTGATGTGACACATTATATTGATCAATTTTCGTATGTTGAATCATCCCACTTGGTCATGGTGTATAATCCTTTTATTATGCTGCCAAATTCTGTTTCCCAGTATTTTGGTGAATATTTTTGCATCAGTGTTCATAAGGAATATTGATCTGTAGTTTTCTTTTCTTATAATGTCTTTGTCTGACTTTGGTATCAGGGTAATACTGGCCTCACAGAATGAGTTAGGAAGTGTTCTCTCCTTTTCAATATTTTGGAAAATTTGAGAAGGATTGGTATTAATTCTTCGTTAAATATTTGGTAGAATTCAACAGTGAAGACATCTGAGCCAGGGCTTTTCTTTGTAGGGAAATTTTTGATTACTAATTTAATCTCGTTACTAGTTATAGGTCTATTCAGATTTTCTATTTTTTTCATGATTTATTCTTGGCAGGTTTTGTGTTTCTAGGAATTTGTCCATCTCATCTAGGTTATCTGATTTGTTGGCATACAATTGTTCATAGTACTGTCTTCTAATCCTTTTTATTTCTTTTTTTTTTTTTTTTTTTTTTTTTTAAAGATTTTATTTATTTTATTTTTTGCCCCCAAAGCCCCAGTAGATAGTTGTATGTCATAGCTGTACACCCTTCTAGTTGCTGTATGTGGGACTCGGCCTCAGGATGGACAGAGAAGTGGTGCCTCGATGCGCACCCGGGATCCGAACCCGGGCTGCCAGCATCGCAGCGCGCGCACTTAACCACCAAGCCACAGGGCCGGCCTAATCCTTTTTATTTCTGTTGAATCAGTAGTAATGTCCCTACTTTCATTTCTGATTTTAGTAATTTAAATCTTCTTTTTTTCATTGTCTATTTAGCTAAAGGTTTGTCATTTTTGCTGATCTTTTCGAAGAACCAACTTTTGGTGTCATTGATTTTCCCTTTTGTTTTTCTATTCTCTATTTCATTTCTCTCTTCTCTAATCTTTATGATTTCCTTCCTCTGCTAGCTATGGATTTAGTTTGTTCTTCTTTTTCCAGTTCCTTAGCTTGTAAAATTAGGTTGTTGATTTGAGGTCTTTCTTGTTTTTTAATGTAAGCATTTATTGCTATAAATTTCTCCCTTAGCACTGCTTTTGCTGCATCCCATAAGTTATGGTATGTTGTGTTTTTGTTTTCATTCATCTCTAAGTATTTTCTAATTCTCTTTATATTTTCTTCTTTGATCCATTTGGTGTTTAAATGTGCATTGTTTAATTTCCACAATTTTGTGAATTTTCCAGTTTTCTTTTTGTTATTGATTTCTAACTTCATCCCATTGTGGTCAGAGAAGATACTTTGTATGATATATCTACCATTTTAAACTATTGAGACTTAATTTGTGGCCTAACATATGGTCTATTCTAAAAAATGTCCAACTGAGAAGAATATGTATTCTTTTGTTGTTGAGTAGAGTTTTCTGTGTATGTATATTAGATCTAGTTGGTTTATTGTGTTATTTCCTTTTCTGTGTATGTATATTAGATCTAGTTGGTTTATTGTGTTATTCCTCTATTTCCTTACTTATATTCTGCCTGGTTGTTCAATCCCTTATTGTGAGTGGGATATTGAAGTCTTCAATTATTATTGTAGAACTATTTCTCCCTTCAATTCTGTCAGTTTTTGCTTCATATATTTTGATGGTCTGACACTTAGTGCATAAATGTTTATAACTGCTATATTGAACCTTTTGGCTGTATTGAACCTTTTATTCATCTTGCTGTATTGAACCTTTTATTAATATATAATGTCCTTCTTTGTCTCTTGTAAACTCTTTTGATTTAAAGTCTGTTTTGTATGGTATTAGTATAGCTACTGCTGCTCTCTTTTGGTTACTATTTTCATGGACTATCTTTTTCCATCCTTTCATTTTCAACCTGTTTGTGTCTTTGGATCTCAAATAAGTCTCTTGTAAACAGCATGTAGTTGGATCATGTGTTTTTATCCATTTTGCCAATTTTGGTCTTTTGATTGGAGAGTTTAATTCATTTACATTTAAAGTGATTACTGATAAGGAGAGACTTACTTCTGTCATTGTGCTATTTGTTTTCTATATGCCTTATAGCTTTTTTGTCCCTCATTTCCTGCATTACTGTCTTCTTTTTTCTTTAGTTGATTTTTTTGTAGTGAAATGTTTAAATTCCTTTCTCATTTCCTTTGTGTATATTCTATAGCTATTTTCTTTGTGGTTACCATGGAGAGTACATTTAACATCCTAAAATTATAACACTCTAATTTGAATTTACACCACATAAAATATGGTGTATGTCAATAACATACAAAAACTATGCTCCTTTATAGATCTGTCCCAACCTCTTTCAGTTGTTGATGTTACAAAATTATATCTTTATACACTATGTGCCCCAAAACATAAACTAATAATTTTTTTAAATGCATCAGTCTCTTAAATTAGTAGACGATAAGATTTGGAGTTACAAATCAAAGTTACAGTAATACTAGCTTTTACACTAATAATCGTTTTTCTTTCCTAAAATATATTAGCCTCTTAAATGATGTAGAAAACAAAAAGTGCAATTACAAACCATCGTTATTATAATAATAACTTTTAAAATTTCCTATATTTACCTTTATTGAGATCTTTACATCTCCATATGGCTTCGAGTTACTGTCTAGTGTCCTTTCATTTCACTTTGCAGGATTCCCTTGTCAGGCATGTCTAGTAGTCACAAACTCTCTCAGCTTTTGTTTATCTGGGAATGTCTTAATTTCTCTCTCACTTTTGAAAGACAGTTTTCCTGGATATAGGATTCTTGGTTGACTTTTTTTCTTTTAGCACTTTGAATATATCGGCCCACTGTCTTCTGGCCTCCAAAGTTTCTGATGAGAAATCTGCTGATAATGTTATTGAGGATCCCTTGTATGTGATGGTTCACTTCTTTCTTGCTTCTTTCAAGATTTTTTTTTGAAAATTTGATTTTAATGTGTCTCAGTGTGGGTCTCTTTGAGTTCATCTTACTTGCAATTCATTAAGCTTCTTGGAAATTTATGTTCCTGTCTTTCATCAGATTTAGGAAGTTTTCGGCCAGTAATTTTTCAAATATTTTCTCTGCCCCTTTCTCTCCCTATTCTCTTTCTGAGACTCTCATGATGCATACGTTGTTCTGATTGGTAGTATCCCATAGGTCCCTTAGGCTCTGTTCACTTTTCTCTAATCTTTTTTATTTCTGTTCCTCATACTTGGTAATTTTCATTGTCCTATCTTCAAGTTCACTGATTTTTTCTTCTGCCTGCTCTGCTATGCCTTTGAATCCCACTAGTGAATTTTTCATTTCAGTTACTGTACTTTTCAGCTCCAGAATTTCTTTTTTATTTATTTTTAGGTTTTCTTTCTCTTTATTGGTATTCCCATTGTGTTCATACATCTTTTTCTTGACTTTCTATACATCTTCTTTAGTTCTTTGAGTATCTTTAAGACAATTGTTTTAAAGATTTGTCTAGTGACAATAGGTCTTTTTGATGGACAGTTTCTGTTGATTTATTGTTTTCCTTTGAATAGGCCATACTTGCCTGTTTCTTTGCATGCCTTGTGATTTTTTGTGGAACACTGATCATTTGAATCTAATAATGTGGTAATGCTGGAAATCAGATCCTCCCCCTTCCCCAGGGTTTGTTGATTTTTGTTATTGTTATTGATTTTGGATTTTTTGATTGTTGTAGTTTGTCTCTGTGGTGAGGATCAGCCTGAGGTGTAAACTTAAGATCCTCTCAGATCTTTTCTCAGCCTTTCCCTGGACATGCATGGTCACTTTCTAACTTTCCCCATGTATGCAGTTGTTTTTTATGTCCTACTCTTTAGTGTCTGGCTTCTAAAAGGGGAAAAAGCAAAAAGGGAAAGGGGGGAAGAGCATTGGCCCTTTAAACCCCCTGGAAGTCACTTCAGTTGAGGGGGAGGGCTTGCAACAATGAGGGGAGGTACAACAACAATGGCTGCCCAACTCTGTCTGCACCTCTGTGATCATAGGCAGCAATCAGCGATCAGAGCACAGATATTTGGAGGACAGGCTCCTGGCTCCTGCAGGCTGGCTCCTGCAGGGAGCACATATACAGCTGCCTGCCGTGTGGCTGGGGATAGGTGATGGGTAGCTGCTCCTGTGCTAAGAGCTGAAGTTGACTGAAATTAATGGCGATTCTAGTCTTCTCCCTAGAAATTGCAAGCTTTCAAAAGACTCCAGAATTCCAAAATAGTTACCTCAGACAGATTCTGCCAGTGCAATGGTTGTCCAGGTGGGGAGATAGATTCCTGGTGTTTCCTACTCCAGCATCTTTCCAGAATCAGGACTCTGACCTGTAGCAAAGTACCAGTGAAGTAGACTAACATTTTCCTCAACAAAGAGTTCTCATCCTTTATCCTATGACCTGACAAGCCTGCTTAACGAAGTGAGGTTGTTGAGTGTGGAGAGAGAAAGCACGTCTTTTTTTTTTTTTTTTTGCTGAGAAAGATTCACCATGAGCTAACATCTGTTGCCAATCTTCCTCTCTCTTTTTCCTCTCCAAAGCCCTGGTACATAGTTGTATATTCTACTTGTAAGTCCTTGTGGTTCTTCTATGTGAGCTGCTGCCATAGCACGGCTATTGACAGACAAGTGGTGTGGTTCTGCACCCGGGAACTAAACCCAGGCTGCTGAAGTGGAGCACACCAAACTTTAACCACTAGGCCATCAGGGCTGGCTCAAAAGCAAATCTTTTTATCTTGGCTTTAAATTTTAATCTCCAGCCCATACCTTTCTCCTGAATTCCATAATCCTCTATTCAGCTGTCTACTTAATATCTCCTCTTAGATAGCTAAAATACATCTCAATCTTAATATGTCCACATCTGTGCCCCTGATCTTTTCCCCAAAATTTACACTTCCCATATCATTGGCAACTCTATCTTTCCAGATGTTGAGGCCAAAAACCTCGGTGTTATCCTTGACTCATCTTTCTCTCACACCCCACATCCATGGGTCAGGAAATTCTGTTGGCTGGACCTTCCTAGAATACCCAGAGTCTGGTTACTTCTTACCCACACCTCCATCATCTCTCACCTGAGTCACTGAAGTAGTCTTCTCCCTCGTCTTCCTGCTGTTTGTCCTCATGCAGTAGCCAGAGTGACCTTGAAAAAAACGAAAGATCATATCCCTTCTCTGTTCAAACCTTCCTATGGTTTCCCACTTAATTCAGAGTAAAATTCAAAGCCCTTACAAGGCCCTACATGATCTGCCCCTCCAATACTCCTGCAACCTCATCTATTACTACCCTCCCCTTGGCTCACTCTGGTCCAATCAGTCTGGCCTTCTTGCTATTCCCTGAACAAAGCAGGAAGACTTCTGCTCTAGGGCCTTTGCACTGGCTGGTCTCTCTCCGGAATGCATGTTTAATTTCCACCCTTCCTGATCTTTGCTCAAATGCCACCTCAGTGAGAGTTACCCTGACCACTACATTCAAAATTACCACCTGCCCTGCTCCTGACTTCCTTAGTTTGCTCTATTTCTTCCCACAGCACTTGTCACCTTCTAACATACTCTATTATTTATTTATTATGCTTGTCGTTGATAATCTATCTCTTCCATCCACCTACCCTTACCCCTACTCCTGCCTCTTGGGCCATGAAATACCCTTTCTTGAAAAAATAACTACCACAAAAGGCATGTCATATTTTCACTGGCAAGGCCTTAACCGTAAGCCAAACTCTGGGGTCTGAATGTGAGATCACTTTAAATAAACCACATGAAGACGACGTACTTCACCAAAACGAAATGCTGGATTCTTTCACTAGGAGAAGAGATGCTGGCTGGGCAAAAACCACAGATATTCACCTGCTGAGTCAGACTAGCACACCCAGAGGGACTCGGGGAAAGCCTGTGAGAGGGGCCACACATGTTCTCGAGTGTAGAGTGTAAGGATGGGATTGCCAACACTCTAACTTTCTTGCAAGGATGTGTTATGAATGCGTTAGTTTATATATCTTAATCCTTGTGAAGTCTGATTTTATGCTCAGTTTCTACTCCTTTTTTGCGTAAGAACTTCCCATTGTACAAAGTAGCAACCCTCTATAACCCAAAGGACTTTGTGGTAGGTTGAGGGGACAGCAACAGGCTGCCTTAGGCCACAAGTAACAGAAAAGCCCCACTCAAACAGCATTAAACAATAAGGAATTATGTTAGGGCTCCAGCTCCATGTCTCTGTCATTCTCTTTGCTTTTTTTTTTTTCTTTTATGAGTAATAGATTTTGTATAGATTTTGATTAAGACAATAGGATACACTAGATGTGAAATTCTAGGATCCAAGGATATAAGAAGGCATCAAAATAGAGAGAGGATTTGGTGATGAAATCTCTGATGAATTCTTGCTGTGCTGTGAGTTAACCTCCCCCATTTGACGGACGCTTCAGCCAGTCTGTTTCCCTCATGTCACGCCTACAGGCTTCCAGAAGACTACTTGGGGAACTTGATAAGTGTCAGCACACTTGGGGGACTCTCCGGACTGTCACCTACCTCCCACCTGGGAGAGACAGGCTGCAGACAGTTGGGGTGGCAGAGCCAGCAGTGCGCTGCTGTGCTGGAGTTGGTCAGCATGCACAGAAGGAGGGGTCACAGAGTGCATTTGTCCCCAGTGGATCACGTGTAGGCTGTGCAGGAGAGAGAGCCCTTTTGGGTCCAGTCCAATAAACCTGCCTGGAAGGGCAGAGGAATCCCCTCAGCAAGAAGCTGGAGGTTAATGTCATATTCGCAGGGGCTGAGGAAGGAGTCACAGTACATCTGCTTAGGGCAGGAGAATTGCTGGAGAAAGGTCCTCAGTAATGGTCACCTCCAAAGAGTCTATGAAAATCCCAGTCAAAAATTAAGATAGTGGGGGCTGGCCCAGTGGTGTAGTTCCTGTGCTCTGCTTCAGCAGCCTGAGGTTTGCAGGTTCGGATCCTAGGCGTGGACCTACACACCACTCATCAAGCCATGCTGTGGCAGCAGCCCACATAACAAAATAGAGGAAGATTGGCACAGACGTTAGCTCAGGGCCAATCTTCCTAACCAAAAAAAAGAAAAAGAAAAAAAATTAAGATAATGTATGTACATCTCAAAATGTTATAATTGGAACTGTTCCATTAGGCTCCATTTACTACCTGTTGCCAGTCAGAACCTCCCTCTTTCACAGAATAAGCAAATTGCCTATAAATTCAATTTGCTCTATTGCAGAAAATTTGCAAGTGAGAGGTATTTTTTGGCTTGCATTTTATTCCATCCAAATGTCAATACCTATATGATTTTAAAACTCAGAGATGCTGATGCCTACTTCTGATCCCTTACTGGAAACACAGAATCACTGAGCTGATTGGGGTGGTTGAAGATTTGGGAAACCGCTATTTAAACTATTGAGTTTTAGGCCGGCCCCGTGGCTTAGCGGTTAAGTGCGTGTGCTCCGATGCTGGCGGCCCGGGTTCGGATCCCGGGCGTGCACCGACGCACCGCTTCTCCGGCCATGCTGAGGCTGCGTCCCACGTGCAGCAACTCGAAGGATGTGCAACTATGACATACAACTATCTACTGGGGCTTTGGGGGAAAAATAAATAAAAAAAAAAAATTTAAACTATTGAGTTTTATATTTCTCTACACCTTTCCCAATACAGAGGTTCCTATAGCCTTCGCCTCACCTATGATAACTTCTTTTTAGAGCAGATCAAAGCACATTCAGTTACCTCATTTGTATTAAATGGGTATAGTAATACCTATGACACACAAGTATCGTGAAATTAAATGATATAATGTATTTAAAGTGTCTAGCAGTATTCGATACTTTTCTTGAAAGCGGGAGAAAACTCAATCTACCATGGCTTAAAACAAAAAGAGCATGTATTGGCTTGTGACGATAAGACAGTTCTAAAGGTAGCATTGGCTCCAGGCACAAGTGGACTCAATTCTGCAAGCTAAGTTCCCGAACCTGGCTTCTCTGTCTGCCTCTATCAACGGCTCCTTGTCGGCTCAATCCCTGGACAGAATCTCTCATGGCCACAACAGTCATTTTTTCCTATCCTCCCAAGTTCAAGGCCAGTGGCAGAGAGTACCTGCTTTACTATCAGATCCCCATAAAGTCCTTAATTCTAAGTAGGTTACAGACCCATTTCTGGGTCAATCACTATCCCAGAGGAATGCAGCGATTTGATTTGGGAGGATTAGGTCCCATGCTCCACACAAAGCATGTGGACTGAGTAGGAGGAGGGAGTTGTCTCTAGAGAAACTGAAACAGTATCAGAAGCAGGGGGAATGAATGTGGGGTAGGTAGAAACACTAACTGTCCATACGCTGGCTCTGAGGATAATGCCTACTAAGCCATCAGTATTAGCTACCTCCTTTTAGTGTCTTGCACCTCCAACCCCAACTCAGATTCCCCTTTTGGCTCTAGTGAGGGTGCTGACTTCATCAGGGGATGCTCCTGGCATCCCCCAGCTCTACTCTTCCCTCTGCTTTTCAGCTCTTGGCTATGGACCCAACGAATCTGCCAGGCCAGAGCGTGGCACAGCTGTCGGCCCAGTTCCTCCACTCTTCCAGCTGTCTGGCCAGATGCTTAGTCAGTAAGACTGCTGTCAGCTCATTACTCCCACCCAGTTCAGGCCGCCTGCAAGTCTCAAGGTTGCCCCTCAATTCCAAAACATCAGGATGTGGTCAAGTATTAACCTCTTCCTGCTTTTCATGACTTTGTGTATTTAGCCTTATCCTTACTCTTTGTCTTTCCAAGTTCAAATCTTAATAGTCATTTAAGCCATATATGGAAACGTATCCATCTCCTATCACTTGCACTGGAAAACTGGACTTTGTCTACCACTTTTTCTTTATGGATTTGGAGTAGATGTTCACCATGTAATCATAATTGGCTATGAATTGAATACTGTGGTAGAAACTACTAGTCAACCCCAATATCTATTCTCCTGCTTTTGGTGTCCCAAATTTTAGCTGGGCACATGCTGCCCACAGCAGACCACATTAACTAGCCTCCTTTGCAGCAAGGTGTAATTATGAGATTAACTTCTAATTGGAAGTACGTGGACTGAAGTAATTTGTACAATTTCCAAATCATTTCCTTAAAGGACAAGGGGGTTCCCTCAACTGCTCATTTTCCCTTCCCTTTTGGCTGGAACGTAGATCTAGTGCATATAGTGGCATGCTCTTTTGACTATGTGGAAGAGGGCAACATCTTAGGATGAGGATGGCACACTTTTTCTGTAAAGAACTAGATATTAAATATTTTCAGCTTTTTTTTTTCATGAGCAAGATCAGCCCTGAGCTAACATGTATGCCAATCCTCCTCTTTTTGCTGAGGAAGACTGGCCCTGGGCTAACATCTGTGCCCATCTTCCTCCACTTTATATGGGACTCAGCCACAGCATGGCCTGACAAGTGGTGCATCGGTGCACGCCCGGGATCCAAACCCGGGCCACCAGCCGTGGAGCGCACGCACTTAACCACTACGCCACGGGCCGGCCCTAAATATTTTCAGCTTTATGGGCCATACAAGTTCTGTCACAGCAGCTCAACTCTCCTTTTGTATGGTGAAAGCAACCACAGACAATGTGTAAATGAATGAGTGTGGTGGTGTTCCAATAAAACTTTATTTACAAAAATAGGTGGTGGGCCAAATCTGGCCATAAGGCCATAGTTTGCTAACCCCTGATCTAGAACATGGTGAGGCAACAATATAAAAAAAGGCTGCATCCCCAACACTGTCAAGGTTTGAGGGGTAGAGGAGGGTTAACTGGATTTCTACAGAGAGAGTTCTCTTTTGTTTAAGCCATTGTATTTTTGGGAATTGTTTCAGCAGCAATATCTTTACCACCAAGCCAGCATCTTTTTAACTCTTAATACCACAAATATTCTCTCACTCCTTCTCTTTCATTCTCTCTGTCTCTCTCTCCTTACAGGCCCCTTTCTCTCTGGTCATAAATTTGCTTGAATCCTAATAATTCTCTTACAGGTCCTACATAGCTCTTAGATCATTCTCTCACTTTTTACCAGCAAACTTTTTCCTTGCTTACATATATTTCTTACTATACTGAAGTTTGGCTTCTACCTCTGTCCTCTGTGTTAACTGAAGATCCCATTGCCAGTGTGGTCGTCTCAGCTTCACCCTACTGAACGTCTCCATTGCATTGACCATGAGGATCACCTTCTGCAACCCTTACTCCCAACTCCTCCCCTCTTTGGTGCTTTCATGAAACTGTCCTTGGCTTCTGTGCCACTAGTCTATTCTTGTATATTTCTCTTTACACATTTCTGACCAATTCAGCTCAGCTATTCTCACCAGTTATTCTTCCTCTGCCTATCTCTTCATGTAGATAATACTGCCAGTTTTACCCTTGGTTCTCTTTCACTCCATCTTTGGATTCCCACAAATTCCAAAGGCTTTCATCATATGCCATATCCTAATGACTTCCAAATATGTACCTCTAGGCTTGATTGCTCTCTGAAGCTCCAAAACCTCTATGCCCAACTGTTTATCTTGTTCCAGATGATTTTCTAAATCTATCATTTTCTTTGTGTCTATTAGCTGAAATTCTTATATTCAGAAGAATTTTCCTTCATCAGCTATTTGGTTACCCTGAAATACAGGATGTACAGAAAAGGCAGCATGTATAAAAAACCGCTTACTTACTTATTCCAATTCTACTTTCTGAATACTGTGTTGGTGGCCTAACAACCACCAAAAGGGATCAATGAATTTGTTTTCTTAAATAGCACTACACACAGCAAAACAATCAACCAATGAAAAGGCAACCCATGGAATGGGAGAAAATATCTGTAAACTATATATCTGATAAGAGGTTAATATCCAAAATATATAAGGAACTCATACAACCCAATAGCAAAAAAAAGAAGTAATTCAATCACAGAATGGATAAAGGACTTGAATAGACATTTTTCTAAAGAAGACATACAAATGGCCAACAAGTACATGAAAAGATAACATCACTAATCATCAGGGAAATGCAAATCAAAACCACAATGAGACATCAGTCACCCCTGTTATAATTGTTATTATCAGAAAGACAAGAGATAACAAGAACTGGTGAGGATGTGGGGAAAAGGAAACGCTTACGCACTGTTGATAGAAATGTAAATTGGTACAGCACTATGGAAAACAGTATGGAGGTTCCTCAAATAATTAAAACTAGAGCTACCATATGATCCATTGCAGCATTATTCCACAATACCCAAGACATGGAAACAACCTAAGTGTGCATCAACAAGTGAAAAGATAAAGAAAATATTATATATATAAATTACCATATATATGAATATTATTTAACCATAAGAAAAGAAGGAACTCTTGCCATTTGCAGTAACATGGATGGACCTTGAAGGATGGACATCACGTTAGGTGAAATAAGTCAGACAGAGAAAGACAAATACTGCATGGTATCACTTATATGTGGAATATAAAAAAGCTGAACTCATAGAAACAGAGAGTAGAATGGGTTGCCAGGGGCTGGGAGGTGTGGGAAATGGGAAGATACTGGCCAAAGGGTATAAACATCCAGTTATAAAATGAATGAGTTCTGGTGATCTAACGTCAGCATGGTGATTACAGTTAACATTACTGTATTATATACTTCAAAGCTGCTAAGAGAGCACATCTTAAATGTTCTCACCACAAAAAAAAGGCAATTGTGTGAAGTGATGAAAGTGTTAACTAACCTTATTGTGGTAATCATTTTGCAATATATATGTATATCAAATCATCATGCTGTACATCTTAAACTTACACAATGTTATATGTCAATTATATCTCAATAGAGCTGGAAAAAATTTTTTAAAGTATCACTATGAACTTATAGATCTTAATATACTTAATGCAATTTGATTCAATGTAGTCATTACTTTTTTTATCTAGTCATTATTTTTCAAATCTGTCTCATCTTTGGCTAGGTCAAATAGATGTCTGTGTCCTTTTAATGTGACTCCAGTAGACTCTGATAGCTCCCTTGCTTTTAGACATGACAAGATATCCCAGACACATTTTCATATTTCCCGCCTCATATCTGGAGTCAGCCATTTCTTCAAAGAGCCTGGTTTCTTTTAAGAAGGAACAGTATTCTGAGACCACAATCTAAGCACTAGAGGTATTCAATGCTAGTGGATTGTCATTATTTTTAGGCCTGTCTAGTGATCAGGCCTAGGAAGTATATATTTATTTCAGAAGAGAAAAATAAATAAATCCTGCACTTATCGCAATATTTTTTATTCAAAATAAAGACTATCAGCTTTTTAATTCTTTGATTTTGTATTTGCATCTCACTTTCTTATTGTGAAAAAATTGGTTCCCAACAACACTAATTACTTATTTGATTTTATCCTAAAACACACTCATAGGTATTAAATATTATATACATATAAACTATTGTAATAGCTTCCAAATAGCAACATTAGTACAAATACAAACCTACTGAATTCAATGTAAGACTTCTTTGTAGGTACTTTTGTCTTTAGATGTACAGTCAAAATACAGTGCTTTAAAGTCATGATAATTTTTCTCAAAGTGCTTATACCACTACCTTTATACAGAGTTAGGTTCATTTGTTGAATTTTTGCTTTAAATGAGTTTTCTTTTTAAATATATTTTAAAATTTAATTTTGACTTTTAATTATGTATACCGTATACTTGTTTCCACAATACAAACTACACACTCTGGTATATTCAGGGTCTAGCTCTCACCCCGTTTCCTTTCCTCTGTTCTTCCTGCACCTCCTTTCAAGTGATTAGATTTTATCTACCTTTTCCCAAAATATTAGCAAATACATATTCACATTTCCCCCCTGCCTCATTTCCTACACAAAATTTAGCATCTCATTCATACTCTCCTGACTCTTGATTTTTTTGGACACTACATCCTGGAGATCACTGCACGGCCCAATGAAGAGGTCTTCATTATTTCTTTTTACAGCTGAACAGAATTCCAGTGAATAGATGTATCATAATTTATTTGACTAGTCTTCAGTTAATAAGATATTTGAGTAAAACCCAGTCTTCTATGAATACAAATAGTGCTAAAAAAGTAGCTTTGTGCATATTTCATTTCATATTTAAAAACTTTTTCTATTGATCTTTTTTTTTTTTTTTTTGGTGAGGAAGATCAGCCCTGAGCTAACATCTCTTGCCAATCCTCCTCTTTTTGCTGAGGAAGATCAGCCCTGGGCTAACATCTGTGCCCATCTTCCTCTACTTTATATGTGGGATGTCTGCCACAGCGTGTCTTGAAGAGCAGTGTGTACGTAGGTCCACCCCCAGGATCCAAACCTGTGAACCCGGGGCCGCCGAAGTGGAGCACACAAACTTAACCACTATGCCACCAGGCTGGCCCCTTAAAAAAATTTTTAATGGCAGTGTAATATTCTGTTTTAAGGGTATGCTAGATTGACAATCATTTTCTTACTATTGGACATTTTGACAATTTTCTAATTATTATTATAAAGAATGCCACAGTTAACATCTATATGCATAATTTTATTTTAGTCTCTCTGATTATTTCTCTTTTAATCTATAGATTTTATAAACCATTTTATTATAATGATGAACATTGAAAATATTATGCTAAGTGAAATAAGCAAGTCACAAAGCACACATAGTGTATGATTCTGTTATGCAATGGCTGGAACAGACACATCTACAGAGACAGAAAGTAGATCAGTGCTTGCCTAGGGCTGGTAGGGTGGGTGGGGTGTTGAGTGACAGCTAAGGGATGTGGGGTTTCTATTTGGGGTGATGAAAATGTTCTAAAATTGATTGTGGTCATGGTTGAACAATTCTGTGGATATACTAAAAGCCATTGAATTGCACATTTGAATGGGTGAATTATAGTTAATTACATTTTAATAAAGCTATTAAAAATAGGATTTTGATTTATTAATTATGTTTGCTGCTTTTCTATTCTCTACCTCATTAATTTCTGCTTTTATCTTCATCATTTCCTTCTTTTGCTTTCTTTTGGTTTACTTTATTGTTTTTTCCCCTATTTTTGATTTGAAAATTTAATTCATTTATTTTAACTTTGATTAATAATAGTATTTAGTGCAATGAACTTTCCTCTGATCACTGCTTTAAATGCATCCCATAGATTTCAATATATAGTGATTTCATTGCCATTTTTAAAAAATTCTATAAATTCAATTTGTATTTCGTTTCATCAAAAGTGTTTAGTAGGAGGTTTTAAAGTATGAATCTAGAGCGCTTGCTTCAGCAGCACATTTACTAAAATACGAATCTAGAATTCCAGGTTGACAGTTTCTTCCCTTTCACCACATTAAAAATGTTTCATTTTCTTCTGGCCTCCATTGTTTGTGAAGAGAAACCAGCTATCCTTCTTGTACTTGTGTCCTTTTCTTCCTCTCTTTGCTTTAAAGATTTTCTTTTCTTTTTTGGTTTTTATTACTTCAATTGTACGTGCCTAAGTGTGGTTTTCTGAAAGTCCTGGGGGATTGCTGAGCTTCCTGGATCTGTAGGTTACTGCTGTTGCTATTGTTTTAAATCAGATTCAGAAGGTTTGGGCTAATATTTCTTTTTTGGCTTATTTTGGAACATAAGATGTTTTCATCTATTTGTGGGCATGTTTTTTTAGTGTGCCTTCATTGTCTATAGGGATATTGTTCTGCTCCTTACTCCTTTTTTCTCCTAGTAACTTCGTGTGAGATTCAGTTGTGTGATCTACTTGCTGGCTTATGTTTCAGTGAGATGATATTTCTATACTAGCGGAGGAGGTAAGGTAAGGGGAACTTTCCCAACTTCTCAGTTCTAGAGCGCCCTCTTCTGGTGTTTTCATAAAGTACTCCTCCTCCGGCTGTGATGGTGTCTTCTGTTCCCTTCGCCCTCACTGTTCCTGAGCTGCTCAATTTGCTCTGCTCTATTCTGCTTCCAGCAGTTTCTCCTTAACGTGGGCTTTGTCCTGTAAGAAAACTTTGGTCACTTAGTATTGAGAGTTCACAGGGCTCAGACGACTCCAGTCTCCTGCTCTCACTTAAGACTTGGAGTCTGCAAAGCTCCGTCCAGTTTTGGCTGTTCTCAGATTGGCCTTGTGAGCACTTCTGAGAACGCCTGTGGTAGTCTGGGGGCTCTTCAGCTCCCAGGGCTATCAGTAGACCCTCTGTCTTTTCTCTGCTCCCTGCTGCATAGCGGCTGACACCATCCGAGTTCTGTTACTGTTGGAGGTTGATTCCTACCTACTCAAAATTGAGAGTTTGTGGGAACACCTTGACATCTGGTTTGTTGTTGATGTTGTCTGTAGGTTTTTGGCTTTCCTACCCTGTTTCCTCTGTTTTTATGGGAGGCTTTAGAGAGATTAAAAAACATATGGTACTGGTGTCATCTTCCCAGAAGATATAAAGAGAAAAAACATATTATGAAAGTTTTTTTAAGTTGTTTTCAAACTTGAAATATAGTTAAGAGAGTGGTTTAGAGCATGAAATTTAGAGTTACTCAGTCTTGAACTGAACTCCCAGTTCTGCTGTTTAGTGCCTGATCTTGTGCAGCTGATTTATTCTTAGCCTCAGTTTTCTTATTTGTAGGGTGATGTCCAGAATTCTTAATAAAAATGGCCCAGGTGCTGACCGATCACAACAAACGCTGTGAACGGTCAAAACAGGTGGCTTTGCATAACTGGTTCAGCTGGACCACTGTGAACTGGCTGAAGACCAACAATGCTCATCTGTAAAATGGACCTGTAAATATATACAGCTTGAAGTTTTGTGGGGAATAGATGCAGTACATGTTTGTAAAAGTTATGTGGCACAGAGTTTATGACATAGTAAGCACTTAATAAATAGCATTTATTACTATTCTTTATCAAAAGTTGAGAAGCACCAATATACTCTCTGAACTTTTTCTGGATGCTTTATTGTCTCTCTTCATCCTACCTGCTGTTGTCAATGAGTACTCCATTCTCTGAGTTTTTATAACATTCTGTTTAAATCACCAGTATAGCTGTTTATCAAGTTTTATTGTATTTAGTGGTAGAGGATAGAGTGATATTCAAAATATTGTAACCGAAGCTGTCTATAATGCCAGGCCTTTGGTTGCTGGATCATAGGGACGTCTGGCGGGTCTCATAGATGGAACCTGACTGTGCCTAAGGTCGCTGTTGTAGAGTGGGGGCCACAGGGTCTCATGGCACCACCTATTTATCAAATAGCACAGAAGTATTTTGATATGTGGCAACCAATGGGGTCACGCTGGTGTGCTCTGGCTTAATTTAAGCTCTTAATATAGGTTGCATCTCCCTTGCTTGGCTATGACTCCTTTGTGGCTGGAAACTTAGTCTTACCTGGATACTCAATCAACATTGATTAGTAATAGGGTTAAAAACATGCACACATATAAAAGAAGCAATTAAAAGAAGGTGGCAGGAGTGAAGGGGGCAGATAATGATCTTAGAGAAGGAAGGAATACAGTACTTTCAGAAAAAGTTTCCACAGTAAATAACAGAGATGAGTAAGAATGCCCGTGCCTGAGGAGTGGGAGAAAGGATCAATGAAGATACACTGTAAATAAGTTTTTAAAGCAAAGGTAAAAACCACTCACACCTGATGGTCACAGTTGCTTTGCAAAGTATTTGACAAAATCATCTTCCAGAGTAAGAGGGAAGAAGAATTGGAGAATAGAAATTTAAAGACAGTTGGTTTGCAATAATAACCTTGATATAAATTGTCTCAGAAAATCTGACTACTAAATGAAAAGATTCACGAGAAATTTTAAGTCCAAAGTGAAGATGCTACTAAGTTTCTCACGAAATAACACTGAATGTGATTAAAGCTATGTTTTAAGGGAAAAGACAGCATGCTTGCCACAAATTATAGAGATGAAGAACAGATTAGTGGTTGCCAGGGGTTACAGAGAGGGTAGGGGGCAGGAAAGACAAGAATGACTGTGGCTATGAAAGGGGAGTACCAGGGATCCCTGTGATGCAACTGTTCTGTATCTTGACTGGGTTACGTGAATCTAAACGTGATAATATTGGATAGAACTACACACATGCACACACACATACACACACACAAAAATGAATGCATGGAAAACTGGTGAAATCTGAATAAACTCTGTGGATTATATCAGTGTAAATTTCCTGGTTTTGATATTGTAGTATAGTTACAAAAAATGTTACTATTGGAGAAAACTGGGTGAAGGGTACACAGGACCTCCCTTTTTCAAACTTTCTGTGAATCTACAATTAGTACAAAATGAAAAGTTTTTAAAAAGATGGCATATTTGCAAATCCACATAAAGTTTATATAATTTTAGAAATTAGCTGCTCCTTTTCTTAACTCTGTGCTTTGCCTCACAGTATTTCCTTGGGTGGAAATGTTCTTCCCTGCCCTTGTCTAAATCCCGTCTTTTTAGGACCTCTTCCAGGAAGCTTTACCTAATTTACTTTTTCCTTGTTCTTTTGTTGAGCAACTTGATCTATCTTATATATAACCAGACTCTCCCCAAAATGTTTCCCTTCCCCTCATCAGTGGATGGTGGTTGTTGGGGCACACAACCCGGAATGAAGAATTCATTACCCCACCTGCTAGGAGGCCTTCAGCAATTGCTTCAGTTGAAGAGCGCTGACTCACCCACAGTCATGTTCTCTCTCTTGAGTGGCCCACACCCCACGACTGACCTCTAGCCTCATCCCAGGATATCTTGGAAAGTTCATCCCATCTTCAGAATTTTTAATGTTTGTATGATCTGTAGTAATGACTCCTCTTTCATCAATTAACTGATATTGTTAATTTGTGTTTTCTTTATTTCTTGATCAGTCTAGCTAGCAATTTACAGATTTTGTTGATATGTCAAAGATCTAATCTTTGGTTCTGTAAATTTGCTCTAATTCTCTTCTATTTCATTGATCTCTGCTGTTATCTTTATTATATCCTTCCTTCTACTTTTGTTGGCTTTACTTGCTCTACTTTTTCCGGCTTCTTAAGGTGGAAATTTAGATCATGATTTACACCTTTCTTCTTTTTTAAAACAAGTATTTAAAGCTCTAAATTGTCCCCTAAATATCTCCAAACATTTAGGGGTTTTCCAGATATTTCTCTGTTATTTATTTCTAATTTAATTCCATTATTGTTAGAAAACATAATGCATGATTTCAATCTTTTAAAATTTATTGAGACTTGTTCCACGCATATGGTCTATCTTGATGAACAAATCATGTACATTTGAAAAGAATGTGTATTTTACAGTAGTTTAATGCAGTGTTCTGTAAAATTAGGTCAAGGTGCTTGATTGATAGTGCTATTCAGATCTTTTATATCTTTACTAAATTTTTCTTTTTTTTTTTTGAGGAAGGTTGGCCCTGAGCTAACATCTGTTGCCAATCTTCCTCTTTTTTTTTTCCTCCCCAAAGCCCCAGTACATAGTTGTATATCCTACTTGTAGGTCCTTCTAGCTCTTCAACGCGGGACACTGCCTCAGCACGGCTTGATGAGCAGTGAGTAGGTCCGTGCCCAGGATCCGAACCAGGGAACCCCAGGCCGCCGAAGTGGAAGGCGCAAAATTAACCACAATGCCACCAGGCTGGCCCTCGTCTTTACTAAATTTTTTTTTTTGCGAGGAAGACTGGCTCTGAGCTAACATCTATTGCCAATCCTCCTCCTTTTTTTCCCCCAAAGCCGCAGTAGATAGTTGTATGTCATAGTTGCACATCTTTCTAGTTGCTGTTATGTGGGACGCGGCCTCAGCATGGCCGGAGAAGCAGTGTGTCGGTGCGCGCCCGGGATACAAACCCGGGCCGCCAGCAGCAGAGCGCGCGCGCGCTAAACCACTAAGCCATGGGGCCAGCCCTTTACTAAATTTTTATCTAGAACTTCTGCTAATTTCTGAGAGGAGTGTTGACAGATCCAACTATAACTGTGGATTTGTCTATTTCTCTTTTCATTCTGCCAGTCTCACCTGTGGTGGGCAGCAGCTGATGTCTCTCTTCAGTTTTTGAGCCTCAGATAGCTCAAAAGTCTGCTCCACATGTTGTGTGTTTCAGGTGTCAGCCAGAAAGATGGGCAATTCATACACAGAATTTGGTCTTCTTCCTCTCTAACTTCTCTCCTTTTTGGGATTTTTATATCTTCGTGATGACGTAACCTCCTCATCATTATACCTGTCCCTATTTTCTACAACCAGCATATTTGAACTGTTACAATTTCCTATAAAACTACAGTAGATCCATGCAATTTCCTGTAACAAACGTGTAGAACAAGCACAGGCTTTGGATTAAAGGTGACATTTTGTAAGAGATAACAAAAAACTTGTCCCGGGTTAAAAATCAGGATATCACAAGGGAATTTCTTGTAAACGAACTAGTCAGGACCCAATTTCACGATGACAGTACGTAAGATAAGCAAGAAAGAACATTCATCCCACTTAGTTAATGTTAAGTTTATTAGTGTCTTTGAGGCAAATATTGTCTAATTTACATTTAGTTTTATGACAAGATGCAATGGCATGCTCAATGCTTTGTTTTCTCACAGCCTCTGTGTCAAGTTTTTCCCTATTCTCTCAATAGCTGGATACTTCCTGAACATGGTAATAGATATCTACCTCAGTCCCCTAAACTAGCAGCATGCTAAATGGGAAAATTTTAGAGATATCCCATTAAAGGTAGGAATAAGACAAGGAAGCCCACTGTCTTCACTATTATTAAATATTTTTTGCTGGAAATACTAGCCAATGCAATTAGATATGAGAAATTAGAAGTACAGTCATTGATGGTGTTCAGGGCAGGCCACCCGAAGATGTGCCACTTTGGTATGTGGATTATTTCGACATAATAAGACAATAAAGGCTCAGAAGACGCAGGAGAACATTTGAGCTTCCCCTCCCAAACTGCCTAAAGAATTTAATGTAGAATGCCTGTTACAGGAAGGAGCCACTACCATATGATGGCTGTAGTATATAATGTAAAATACATGCGATAAGAAAGGCACCAACAAGCCCATCTTATCAAAAATTCTGTCTCTCCAGCCACATTCTCTATAGGTGGCCCTGTAAAGATCTGCCTGACAAACATTTGCATTTCCATCTCCATGTGAATTGTGTCTTCTTCCCCTCTGAAATCCCAAACCACTACCCCCAACAACCTCCTTGCCTTTAGCTGAAAATACTTAAGTGAGCAGCTTAGTCAGAAGGACCAGTTGCTCAGTTTCTATTTTCTGAGTTTCTCCCATGTATACATGTTCTTAAACTTTGTTGGTTTTCTCCTGCTAACCTGCATTTTTAATTATTTGGCCAGCCATAAGAACCTTAAAGGAAAGGGTGGGGAGGCATTCTCCCTCTTCCCCAACATCATGCAACACATAATGAGGTTTCGGTCAACGACGGACTGCATATATGATGGGGGTCCTGTAAGGTTAGTACCATATAGCCTAGGTGTGTAGTAGGCTATACCATCTAGGTTTGTGTAAGTACACTCAGAATGTATACCTGTCAGTAAGCGATATATGACTGTATAAAATTTGGAAGGATTAGGTAAAACTATCACTATTTCAATGATATGATTGCATTCCTAGAAAATATAAAAGAATCAACTCCAAACAATAAGGTAACTTAGTAAGGTAGCAGAGTAAAATATTAATATGCAGAAAATGATATGTCCACATATATAAACAACTACCATGTGTAGTAACTCCATTCAGATTTGATAGTTCCAGGCTGCTGCTGAAATACTGGATATGCTGTATTGGATCCTGCCATTGTTGAGTGCATTTCTCAAAGTGGCCATCTCACCACTTAACAGTACCCCTCATAGACAGCGTTATAGCCAACACTCCTCCTCTTTCCACCTCCTACCCCTGCCCTGGCTCCTTAGAAGTTAAGAGGTAGTGAAACAGATTCTTTCCTTAAATATATAGAAAAGAGAGAGACAGGGCCAGCCCCGTGGCTTAGCAGTTAAGTGTGCATGCTCCGCTACTGGTGGCCCGGGTTCGGATCCCGGGCATGCACCGATGCACTGCTTGTCCAGCCATGCTGAGGCCGCATCCTACATACAGCAACTAGAAGGATGTGCAACTATGACACACAACTATCTACTGGGGCTTTGGGGAAGAAAAAAAGGAGGCGGATTGGCAATAGATGTTAGCTCAGAGCCGGTCTTCCTCAGCAAAAAGAGGAGGATTAGCACGGATGTTAGCTCAGGGCTGATCTTCCTCACACACAAAAAAATAAATAAATAAATAAAAAGAAAAGAGAGAGAGGTATGAATCAGATAGGATACTTTTGACTATAAGAAACAGAATCCTTGTCTCAAGCTGACTTAACAATAATAACTAACATTTTGAACGTTTAAAACATTACCAGCACTATTTTAACTCATTTAATCTTCACACTATCTCTATCAGAAAACAAGAAGGAAACATCAGATATCCCTACAAGAAGTTCATAAAGAGGGTGAGCTCCAGGCTTGGAATAATATTTCTATCACTTTGTTCAGCTGTCCTCAGCATCAGCTTTGATTGAGCTAACTTGAGTCACTTGCTCATCCCTTGACCAACAACTATTCCTAGAGGAATTTTGTATGGTGATTGGTTTAGATTTAATCAGTATCATTTTCTAGTGCTGGGAATAGGGTGGCTATCTGAACAAGATGTGGGTTTCGTCACAAAGGAGTAAGAGGAGAATAAATATCAGATACATACCAACATTAACTATAAACTATTAAACCATATTAAAATTTAGATCAAAACTTTAGTAGATGTAAGTCCAGTGATAGAAAGGTAAATTCTGAGTTTTCAAGCAAATGGTCAGAAAAGCCTATTTTATGCTTTCTTTTTACAAAGTAAACATGGTTCTCTTTCTGGTATGGTATAGGAGCTAAGTGATCCAGGGTTCATTTTCACAAATACTGTATAAAATACACATATACAAAACCTCATAAGGTTTTTGTTACTTGATTTATTATATGAAATCTCAAGCTTGGTGTAAGACATTGCAATCTTTTTTTTTGTGAGGAAGATATCAGCCCTGTGCTAACATCTGCCAATCCTCCTCTGTTTTTGCTGAGGAAGACTGGCCCTCGGCTAACATCCGTGCCCATCTTCCCCTACTTTATATGGGATGCCGCCACAGCATGGCTTGCCAAGCAGTGCATTGGTGCATGCTCGGGATCCGAACCGGTGAACCCTGGGACGCCGCAGCGGAGTGCGCGCACTTAACCGCTTGCGCCACTGGGCTGGCCCCAGACATTGCAATCTTAATCTCTTTGGGTTTTAAGAAGTCAATAATCAATGTCAGATCAATGAAGATTAATCAATGGATGCCTATTTTATTTCTTCATTTCCTCTGATATAAGGAACCATTCAAATAGTCCTTATAGTTCAAGCACCTTAAAATCTGATTAGTTTCTATTAATTCTTCATAAAAGAACTATTCTGGGGATCCATAATTTAATGACAGGCCTCTTTGATAATGTGCTCTTTTAGCCAGTGGACTCCAAAGTGATGGCATGTATGTATGGCAACCTATTTGTTGCATGGGGAGAAAACAGAACTTCTATTAATATTTTTATTTCACCTTTCTAAAGTTCTATTTCTTGTGAAAATTTTATAGTATGCATAATATATATCAATACCATACATAGTACACGTATATAATCTAATTTTATTTCTGATAGGGAGGTGTGATCAAGAGTTTGAAGACCACAGCCTCAGACTAAACTTGAATAGTCTGGCTATGGTTATGCGGTAACCATAACTCCATCACCCTGGAGTTATGGTTATGATGTGTATGAACACATCACATTTAGGTGACCCATCAATCGTGAGACTCATTGCTTTGTGGAAGAAAGGTACTTAGACTCTAAGCTTCACATTGAAAATGTAAATGATGATGAAACAGTGGTGATGATGGCAATGGAACGGTCAAGATGAAAATAACAGCTAACGCTTATTGAGCACTTACAAAGTGCCAGACGATTCTAAGTGCTTTACATCCTCACAAGAAATCTATGAGGTACTATCATTATCCATTGTAGGATTCTATCATTATCTATTTTACTACTAAACTCCATGAAAGCAGAGACCATTAGTTTTTTCTTACCCTTGCATTCCCTGGAGCACAGTAGGCATTTCATAAGTATTTGGTGAATAAAAGAAAATTGAGCGTTGCCAAATATCTCAGCCGAATAGGGCAAGGTGGATTTCACCGCCAGCGTGGGGCTCAGATCCCCGTGGCTTCGCGTCCTCGCGGGAGAGCCGAAGCGTCAGATCCCTGCGGGGAGCAATAGGAACCAGGGCTTTAACTTTCCTCGGCCAGCGCTCCCGGACTGCATATGTGTGTTGGGGGCTAACGGGACGTATAAAACAAAAAGCGGGGATCTGAGGAGACGAACCCGTTCCCGACGCAAATCCGAGCGTCTAGGAAGCTAAGCCACACAGCCCAGGCCGTCTCAGCCCGCGCCCAGCCGCTCGCGGGCCTTCGGCCGTCAGCCATCCCGACGCTCTAGCCCCGCGAGGCGGCGACGCCGGAAGTCTCGACTGCTCCCCGCGGGGCGCGCCCACCGCGGCTCTGCCCACCCACTGCCCACATCCGGAAGGAGCCCGTCTGCTTCCTGCCGCGTGGTGCCTGTGTCCCTGACAGGTCAGCCTTCGCCCCTCGCCCTGGGGGGAGGGGTGCGCGCCTCTCCTACAGCCAGAAGCGCTGGTTCCCGCAGTCCGGGCGGCCGCGTTTGCGCGGCGGGCGGGCTGCTGCAAGGGCAGCCCCCTCAGGGGTCGCGTCCCGGCGGCTCGCGACCTCCCTGGGCTGCGTGGATGGCGCCTGGGGGCCCGTGGTGGGCTCCGCGCCTTGAGACGCTGCAAGGCGCCCGTCCCCCTGGAGCTGTGAGGCCGTGCGCAGCTGACCGTCGCCTCGCCCTGCGGTCCTTCCTGGGCGTGCCGAGAGCCCGTTTGTGAAGAGTCGGGGTCCTCCCGGAGAGGCGACAGTGGCGCTCTGTTGGTAGTCCTGAATCACGACTCTCTGAGGAGGACCCTGCCCAGATGACTGTGCGAGAGAATTTTCTGGCGCAGTGGTCATAATAGTTTTTGTCCCCATCGCACTTGAGCTCCATACAGAGGCTGACCATACAAGTGATTTTCAGTGTGGGTGACGGGGCATGTATCTGTGTATGTGTGTCAGTCTGTGTGTGTGTGTGTGTGTGTGCGCGCGCGCGTGCGCGGTGTGCTGTGTGATTTAAAAAACCCATAAAGATTCTTACATTTTGACATTTGCTTCTCATTTCTTCCCCCAGCTCCTCCCCGTTCTCACCTGAGGGCTATTGCTCTACTTCAGCTTTGGACAGAATAGCAACACCACTTACACTTTGCGCATTTAAAACACAGATCTGATTGTGTTATTCTTCTCAAAATCTTATTGGTCCTCCCGTTGATTCAGGATAATACGAATTTCTTAGCCTGGCATCAAGACCCTTCAAGGTCTTGCTTCTACTGAATTTTTCAGTCTCATCTCCTTTTATGAAAAACACGGTTATAGATACGTACTGTATACTCCCGCCTTGCCAACCTGCAGTAATTTCATGACTTTGGATATGACGAGGTTTTATAATGGTTTGCTCACGTTTTGAAATTTATTTTTCCATTTAGTCAGAATTTATTGAATTCCTGATATTGCTAGGCAGTGTTTTAGGAGCTGGGGATATAACGGGAAAAAAAGTCACAATCTACAGTCCTTTTAAAAAATAGCTTAATTGAGGTATAGTTCGCATACCATAGAATTTACTCATTTAAAATATATTGATTTTTAGTACACTTACGAAGTTGTATAGCCATCACCACAATCAATTTCAAAACATTTTCGTCACCCTAAAAAGAAAACCCTGTACCCATTAGCAGTCTCTTCTGATTTCCCCTCTACTCAACCCTCCTCGTAGCCCTGTGCAACTACTGTACTAATCTACTGTCTATATATTTGCATATTCTGGACAATCCATATAAATGAAATGATAGGGTATGTGGTTTTTTTTGATTGTTTTCTTTCACTTAACATTCATGTTTATTCATGTTGTAGTATTGGTACATTCCTTTTTTTTTTGCTAGGTGATATTTCATTGTGTGGATATACCACTATTTATTTATCCATTGGTCAGCTGATGGACATTGGAGTTGTTTTGGCTGTCATAATGCTGCTATGAACATTCATGTACAAGTTTTTGTGTGAACAGCATGTTTTCATTTCTCTTGGGTGTATACTTAAGAGTAGAATTGCTGAGTCATATGGTAACTCTTATGTTTAACGTTTTGAGGAACTGCCAGACTGTTTTCTAAAGCGGCTGCACCATTTTATATTCCCATCAGCAGTCTATGACGGTTCTGATTTCTTCACATCCTCACCAACACTTGTCATTATCTGTTTTTTTAATTCCACCCATCCTAGTGGGTGTGAAGTATATCTCATTGTGGTTTTGATTTGCATTTCTCTGATAGCTAATGATGTTGAGCATCTTTTCATGTGCTGTGAGCCATTTGTTTATCTTCTTTGGAGAAACGTCTATTCATATCCTTTGCTGATTTTTAAGTTAGGTTGTCTTTTCATTGTTGAATTGTAAGTGTTCTTTATATATTTTAGATACAAGTCTCTTATCAGATATATGTTGGTCTTGTAGATTATGCTATAGTTCCTTTAAATGAAGAGCACATAAGGTTAATTTTTAGTCTTCCTGGAGACCATGTTATAGCTCTGTGGGGGTAGTTCAGAGAGTGAGTTGAATAACAACTTCAATGAGTGGAGGACCAGGCCTGGAAAAAATGCTGTGAAGAAGCTGTGAGCAGCATTTTAAGATTTGAAAAACAAAGCAGGGGGAAACAGTTTATAATCTATTCCCTATTGAGTTTTGTCTTTTCCTTATTGATTTGTAGGAGTTCTGTGGTAGAGATGTTAACCCACTGACTGTTAGATATGTGGCAGATATTTTCAGTCTATTTGCCTGTTAACTTTGTTTTATATCTTTTGCTATGCTAATGTTTTACATTTTTGTGTAGACAGGACTGACAATCTTTTCCTTTAAGAGGTTTCTGGGTGGTAGTTTGGGATATTATTCTCAAATTGCAGGACTTATAGAAAGTGACATAGTAGTTCCCTGGTTGTGTGATGTCTGAGTCCCTGGTACCGTATTTAACTTTATAGTGTTCATTGTTTCAGACACTGGTGCCTCCCTATCTCTCTGCCTTGAAAAATATGTGTAACCTGCTTCAGCTTTGTTGGTTCATTTAATTTTCTGTTTCGAATAGACTCCTAGAAGTTATTCCCTTATTTATGTTTAATATACTGCATTAGGTTTGTGTGAACCATGTTGGACAGTGGTCATCGAATAGTAGGTGCTTATTTCATGCTGGCAGAAGTTTATTAGAAGATTTTTTCTGTGCAGAGCTGGACTATAACTATGCTGGTTCTATATTGATTGGGGCATGCTGGGAATAGTAGTTTTATAAAATCCTATTATTTTGATATTTGCTTTTCTCATTTCATTGGTTTAAATGTAGTGGTAATTAAGATATTTTTAGGATCTCTGAACATTTTGAGAAACATTTTGAGGAAAGCTATACCATAGCTCCCTGGAAAAAGTTGCATCTCTACTCTACACATAACGTGCGAGGCTTCGTTATTTCCCTATGGCCTGATTTGTTAGGAAGACTGTTTCTTGCTTCAATCTTTGTTTGTTTAAATTGTGGTAAAATATATGTAACATGAAATTTAACATTCTAACCATTTTTAAGTGTGCAGTTCAGTGACATTAAGTACATTCACGTATCACCGCCATCCTCTCCAGAACTTTCATCTTCCCAAACTGAAACTCTCTATCAGTTAAATAATATCTCCACATTCCCCACCTCTCTCTAGCCCCTGGCAACCACCATTCAATTTTTTCTCTGAGTTTGACTGTTCTAGGTACCTCATACAAATGGAATCATACAATATTTGTCCTTGTGTATCTGGTTTATTTCACTTAGCATGATGTCTTTAAGGTTCATCCATGTTGTAGCATATTGCAGAATTTCGTTTGTTTTTTTTTTTTACAGTTTTATTTTATTTATTTATTTATTTTTCTGTGAGGAAGATCAGCCCTGAGCTAACCTCCATGCTAATCCTCCTCTTTTTGCTGAGGAAGACCGGCTCTGAGCTAACATCTATTGCCAATCCTCCTCCTTTTTTTTTTTTCCCCAAAGCCCCAGTAGATAATTGTATGTCATAGTTGCACATCCTTCTAGTTGCTCTATGTGGGAGGCGGCCTCAGCACAGCCGGAGAAGCGGTGCGTCGGCGCGCGCCCAGGATCCGAACCTGGGCCGCCAGTAGCGGAGTGCGAGCACTTAACCGCTAAACCACGGGGCGGCCCTCGTTTGGTTTTAAGGCTGAATAATATTCCGTTGTATGTATATATAACATTTTGTTTATCCATTCAGTAGTTGATAGACATTTGGGTGGTTTCTATCTTGTGGCTGTTGTGAATAGTGCTGCTATGAACACTGGTACACAGATATTTGTTTGAGTTCTTTTGGGTGCATATCCAGAAGTGGAATTGCTAGATCACAGGGTAATTCTCTGTTTAATTTTTGAGGAACCGTCCATATGCTTCAGTGTCTTTTGTCATTCACATCAAATATGAGATTTAAAAGAACTGTGTAATTTAGGCATGTATTATCACATTTACCTTTCTAAAAATATAAATTTCAAAAAGCCATTTCCTAGTTGAAGGGATGTAGAGGTTTTCGTCTTAGGACTTGGAGATCTTTGAGTTTTAAAATTATTAGAATTCAGACTAAATAAAAGGTTTACCTGGATAGTTTCCCAAATCCTAAACTTCTTTATGATTCAAGCTCTTGGTTTTTTCGTTTGTTTTTTCTTAATTCTCTCTATGTTTTTAGTCTGTTTGGGCAAATTACCCATCATGGCAGACTCTAAAATGGAGGGAATTTTGCACACTTATGTAGTTCCAAAGGTTGGGATTGCTCCAGTATCTTTCTGCTGCTCTACTTGGATACTTTGGCAATTTCTCTGGTTTGCTGTGAATACTGCTGCTTCTGATAGGCAAATTTACCCCCCACTCCTCCCCTGTGCAGAGATATCCATCTATTAATTAGTGAAGAATGGGAAATGACCAACATTATTCTTTTTTATTACTCTACCATTATTTTTCAGCTATTCCTGATGTTGGAACTCTGAGTTGTTGTAGATACTGGGATCTCTCTCAATAACTGTGGCCTTCCTGAGATCAATGGGGAAATGTAGAAAACAGACAACAGTATGGCTCAACCAAATCTTAGAAGACTAAGATCTCATGCTGCCTGCCAGACCCTCCCTACCCCCACCCCCTCCAGTTGCAACATCTTTCATAAACTCCCTCATCACTGTTACAGCCCATACCCCATAGTACACAGCAAGCATATTATCAGGAGAGATGGGAAGAACAAGTGTGTTAATGTGACTTTTGCTCTCCGTTTGGGTCCATTTGTCATCTGGGCTCTTACCTGGTCGTCCCTCTTTTTGTGGACTCTTGGCACCTTATGGCATTTGGCGTCTACAGATGCACTAGAAAGCTCACCAGATGGATTTGGATGCTCCAGACTCTAGGAACTTTAATAAAACTTGGATTTATATGTGACTTCCCCAGCATGCAGCAGATACCAAGATTACCTAGGTGCTGAGCACCCAGCTTGGCCTGTTTATGCCTCAGCTTTTTGAGGGAGACAAAACACAAGCACGTAAAAATGATTTCATAAGACTTCTTTTGAGGTTACCAGAATCAAAGGTGAGTATTGATTGCTAGTTTTTGGTAATAGATTGTTACCTTTCATCAGACCTGCCTATGCTTGGGACGAAGTAATTTACTTCTAGTGTATGTCAGTACACTTAGTACTTAGAAGCACTTCCAGGTCCATATTTAAATATTTCAACATGCTTGTGTCAGATTGGGACCTTTCTAAGTTTATTTGGGCCTCAGACCTTTGGCCTGAGTGGCAAAACTGTTGAATTTTATGTGAATACTTTCGCATTCTAACTTTTTATGGTTTTTCTCCTTTCTATAAACAGATGACGCTGAATATTTTTATCCTCTCATTCTGTAACTGTCTTTTAAAAAAATTATCACACATTAAAATTGACTATTTTGCCTTTTGGTTTACAGTTCTATGAATTTTAACGCATGTATAGATTGTTTAACCACCACTATAATCAGGATACACCTCACCTCAAATACTCCCTCATATGCTGTCTCTTCATTGTCACACCTTTGCCTCATCCAAGGAAGCCAATCTAAAAAGTAAATGTCATTTTGTGCTTTTTATTGTGGGAATCAGTAAGGTTGCATCCCTGCCTTTTCTCTTTTTTAATGGTTTTTATTCAAGTGTGATAGGCTAGAAAGGATAAAATCAACATTATCCCTTTACATTTTCTTTCAGAAACTCACAAACTTGCTCACAAACTTGGTTAGTAGAAACATTTTGCCAGTGATGTCTTCCAACAGGTGGCAGTGTTTTGCTATAATAGGACATATTGATAAAGATTGTGATGCTTGTCAGCTGTAAAATAATTGCTTTAAGTTTTTAATTCAGAAAAACAGGACATTAAGAATTAACATTTAACTCTCAAATCTATTTTCTTGAATCTATTCCAAAATCTATCTTACTCTTGTAATATTCCTAGCAAAGCAATCTGTGGATAAAAGTATCCCATTCTTAACACTTTTATATTTATTTTCAAATGGTTTTAAATGTTTGCAGTGTTATAAGTTTAACTCTTTCCTTAAGGTTAACCTTTGTGGCAGGAAGAACTTCAGTGTTGTGGATGAATCTGTGAGTCAGAGAATCTTATCAGAGAGACTTCAGGTGTTTTATATTCCAGTCTTCTCTATCACATGTAGAAACCCCGTCTATAACATCCCTCACATTGGTGGCATTAATTAATCAGCAAATGGAGCAGATGCAGAAGAAAGATACAGATTTTGATTGCCAGCATCCTGAGTTTGAAGCTTTAATGGAGATGTTCAGTGAGAAATGATGGCGTGGAGCTTGTGAGGCATGCACAGTTAGATGATTCATATGTTTTCAAACCTAACCCACCCAAAAATGGATTCCCCTTTTCCTTACACTTCCAGCAACTTACATCTGGCAGTATATACTTTCCTGGGGACTGGGACCACCATTCATCCAGATGCTCATGCAAGATATCTTTAAGGCCTCTCAGCATTCTCTTGATTCTGCCTCTTAAGTGGAATTTCTCAAATGTGGTCATTTCATCTCTACCTCTATCAGCCTAGTCCAAACTACCATTATCTCTCACTTGAGTACTGCTTCCTAATTGGTCTACCAATATGTATTAATACCTCCACTTTATTTGTCACACAAAAGCCATTTAAAAAAATATAAAATGTGATCATGTCAGTCTCCTGCTTGAAACTTTTCTATTATTTACCATTATACTTAAAATAAACCTGATATATTTAACTTGACTCACAACGTTCCTCCTCCCATCCCCACCCTGGCATCTGGCCTCTCTGCTTACTGCTGCAGCCTCATATCGTGCCAGTTTTCCCTTGTTCGCTGTGCTCCATCCTCTCTGGTGTCCTCTTTGTTCCTTGATTGGAGGAGGTGAGGAGAATAGATGCAGGGAAATGTGTTTTTAAGCCAACATGCATTTTAGGTAAAGAAAAAATGCTTAGTAATATATTAAAGTTTATGTCTTATAGGGACATTTTCATAACAATCAGGAACGCATTACTTTGTCATTTTTCAAGTTCTCAAATTAAATCTAGGGATAAATGCACATCTAAGTGCACATTCTGTGTGGGGGAAAAAAGTTGTATTCTAACTGAGAAAAGGAAATTTAGGACCAGGCAGTCATTACCTGTTATATTCCAAGTGTGGATAATCCTTTGTATTTGGTAGCTTTCACTCAGTGTGCCTAAAATGACTTTATTTTTGTAATTTCATCTTTCTAGCATTTAATTATGCATTAAATTTGTTTCTCCTGTAGGTTGGCCTTGCCTCGGCAACCAGCTGGACCACACGACCATCTAGGGCTTAGGTGCTGTTAGTGACATCCCAAGTAAGTGATAGTTGTGCAGCCTGTTCTTGAGTTTCTTGTTGCCCAAGGCAGTTCATACCTTCCTAGGATGGTTTTGTCTGTTAAGAAGTTCTTTTCTATCTTGTACCAAATCTCTGGCCTGCAGTTTTTCCATACTGGTTCTGGTTTTCCTTGGAGGCATAGAGAACAAGCCTACCTTCTCTTTCCCCAAGCCTAACTTCTTTTCTAATGCCCGTTAGCTACTGAAGTAGCCGTTATAGCTCAGAGTATCCTTCTTGACAAACATCCTCAGCTTCTTCAACTATTTCTACTTGTATTCACTGTTCTGGGCACTTTCCACTGATTATCGTCTAGTTCAGTGTTTGAAAGTGTTGATTTTGGACCGCCTGCATTGGAATCATCTAAGACTCTTGTTAAAAATGAAGATTCCTGTGGGATTCACATAGTGGATTGACTCTTCTAATTTTGCTCCCTATTGAAACCCCACTAAAACCACAGTAAAGACCCACAGGACAAGAACATCAGGAAAGGAGACAGTAGCAATACAGTTTGGAAAACTGAAAAGCCTAAGAGTGAATGGAAATTAACTTGGACGCCCAAGACTCATGAATCTTAAATTGGCAGTGGGAAAAGCTGAAACCAATCATATTTACCCTGTAAATTCTTAAAAAGCTCAAGAATTGGCATTGCCAGATATCTCTGGAAATTGGGATACAAGGGAGATATAATAAGAAAGACTGAGTGAATATTGCCGAGAAGTAATTCTCCCAATGGATGCTGTTCACCTTGGGTCGAATTCTGCAGGTTCAAAGCAGATGATCTCTGGATAAAGTAGCATTTCCATATAGGAAGGCATTCCTATCATTTCCCAGGAAATTTGTATGTTTATTCGAATCCCAAATCCTGAGTAAAATCATTAAAAAGTCAGGAAAACAGAAACAAGAATTACAGTTACAACATGTTATTCTGTGTAGTATTGTTAACCTTGCCATTAGATCTCAATGTTGTGTATGTAAATACTACCCAATAATGTTTGCTGGTGTTTTCGAGTTCAGGATAGTCACTATAGACTATAGTTTTTTGTAAATGCTTTACAGAGGAATTGCAAAGAGAAAAAGGTGTGAATGTTTTTGTGGAATATTCCAACATGAAATGAGAACTTAATCTAAAATCTGAATTAGCAAAAGCAATGTTGATTTTAAAGGCAAAACCAAAATCAGAGTAAGCAGACAAAATAGTTTATCATTAAACAAAGTAAAGGAGCTTATAGCTTATATAAAGCAACATGTACCCAAACACTCTAAAGATGCTTTTTGATACACTCTGAATTTGACCAATGTCAACACAAAATGAATGAAACTTTTCTACATCTGGATTTTGTCATGAAAGACTATTGAACAGGCCAAATACGATATGATATGTTTTAAAATTTCATTTTAATAATGATAACTTCTAAGTATAGTATTATCTTTCAGTTTTTACTTGCATTTTTATTTGGCATTTATTTTATATTAATGTTTCTTTTTTAAGGTCTTTTATTTTTCTCCCCAGGTTTTTTAAGGTATAATTGACATATAACATTGTGTAAGTTTAAGATATACAATGTGATGATTTGATACACATATTAATTTTGAAATGATTACTCTGATAGGGTTAGTTAATGCCTCCATCACCTCACGTAATTACCATTTGTGTGTGTGTGTGTGTAGTGAGCACATCTACTGTCTACTCTCTTAGCAAGTTTCGAGTATATAATACAGCATTGTTAACTGTAGTTACTATGCTGTACATTAGATCCCCAGAATTTATTCATCTTAAAACTGGAAGTTTGTACCGCTTGACCAACATCTCCCCATTTCCCCTACTTCCCAGCCCTTAGCAAATATCGTTCTACTCTCTGTTTCTGTGAGTTTGGCTTTTTCATATTCCACATACAAGTAATAGCACACAGTAAATGTTTTTCTCTGTCTAACTCATTTCCCTTCATAATGCTCTCATGGTCCATTGATATTGTCCAAAATAGCAGGATTTCCTTCTCTTTTAATGACTGAATAATATTCCATTGTGTATGTGTGTGTGTGTAGGCATATATATATATATATATATATATATATATATATATATATATATCACATTTTCCTTTTCCATTCATCCATTGATGGACACTTAGGTTATTTCCATGTCTTGGCTATTGTGAATAATGCTGTAATGAAAATGGGAGTGTGGATATCTCTTTGAAATAGTAATTTCATTTCTTTTTGATATACACCCAGAACTGTATAATAGTGATAATTATAATTATTGATATTTACTGATAATTAGTGATGTTGAGTATCTTTTCATGTATCTGTTGGCCATTTGTATGTCGTCTTTGGAAAAACATCTGTTCAGATCCTCTGCCCATCTTTTAATCAGATTATTTGCCTTTTGCTGTTGAGTTGTATGAGTTCCTTATATATTTTGGATGTTAACCCTTATCAGATATATGATTTGCAAATATTTTCTCTCCTTCTGTAGATTGCCTTTTAATTTTGTTGATTATTTCTTTTGCTGTGCAGAAGCTTTTTAGTTTGATGTAGTCTCATTTGTTGATTTTTCCTTTTGTTGCTTGTGCTTTTGGTGTCATATCTAAAAAATCGTTGCCAAGATTCATGTCAAGGAGCTTTTCCTTTATGTTTTCTTTTAGGAGTTTCATGGTTTAAGGTCTTACATTTAAGTCTTTAATCCATTTCTAAATTAATTTTTGTGAGTGATATAAGATAGGGTTTCAATTTCATTCTTTTTTTTTTTTTTTTTGGTGGGGAAGATTGGCCCTGAGCTAACATCTGTTGTCAGTCTTCTTCTTTTTGCTCAGGAAGATTAGCCCTGAGCTAACATCCGTGCTCATCTTCCTTTGTTGTTTTTTTTTTTTTTTTTTAATTTTTTTTTAATTTATTTTTTTATTTATTTTTCCCCTAAAGCCCCAAGCGATAGTTGTAAGTCATAGTTGCACATTCTTCTAGTTGCTGTATGTGGGACGCGGCCTCAGCACGGCCGGAGAAGCAGTGCGTCTGTGCGCGCCCGGGATCCGAACCCAGGCAGCCTGCGTCGGAGCGCACGCACTTAACCGCTAAGCCACGGGGCCGGCCCTCTTCCTTTGTTTTGTATGTGGCATGCTGCCACAGCTTGGCTTGATGAGCTCTACATAGGTCTGCACCCGGGATCCGAACTTGTGAACGCTAGGCCACTGAAGTAGAGCATGTGAGCTTAACTACTATGCTACCAGGCCAGCTCCTCAATTTCATTCTTTTGCATGTGAATATTCAGTTTTCCCAATACTTATTGAAGAGACTGTCTTTTCCTCATTGAGTATTCTTGGCTCCCTTGTCAAATATTTGTTGACCTATATGTGTGGGTTTATTTCTGGCTCTCTATTCTGTTCCATTGGTCTGTGTGTCTGTTTTTATGCCAGTACCATACTGTTTTGATTACTATAGCTTTGAATATAGTTAGAAATCGGGAAGTGTTTTGCCTCCAGATTTGCTGTTCTTTCTCAGGATTGCTTTGGCTCTTTGGATCTTTTGTGGTTCCATACGAGTTTTAGAATTTTTTTTCTATTTTTGTAAGAAATGCCATTGGAATTTTCATAGGGATAGCATTAAATCTATAGATGGCTTTGGGTGGTATGGCCATTTTAACAATGTTAAGTCTTCCAGTTCATGAACATGGGATATATTTCCATTTATTTGTATTTTCTTCAATTTCTTTCATTAGTGTCTTATACTTTTCTCAGAGTACAGATCTTTCACCTCCTTGGTTAAATATATTCTTAAGTATTTTATTGTTTTTGGTGCTATTATAAAGGGGATTGTTTTCATTATTTCTTTTTGAGATATTTCATTGTGAGTATATAGAAACGCAATTGATTTCTGTATGTTGATTTTGTATCCTGTAACTTTATTGAATTTGTTGATTAGTTTTAACAGTTTTTTGGTGTGGTCTTTAGGATTTTCTGTATTTAAGATCATGTCATCTTCAAAAAGAGACAATTTCTTCTTCCTTTCTGGTTTGAATACTTTTCTTTCTTTTTCTTGCCTAATTGCTCTGGCTAGGACTTCTAGTACTATGTTGAATAGGAGTGGTGAGAGTGGGCATCCTTGTCTTGTTCCTGATATTAGAGGAAAAGCTTTCAGCATTTCATGTTGAGTATGATATTAACTGTTGTCTGGTCATATATGGCCTTTATTGTGTTGATGTACATTCCTTCTATACTCTATTTGTTGAGAGTTTTTATCATTGAAAGTTTGTAGAATTTTTGTCAAATGCTTTTTCTGTATCTGTTGAGATGATCATATGATTTTAAACCTTTATTTTGTTAAATCACATTTATTGATTTACAGATATTGAACCATCCTTGCATGAAATCCTACTTGATCATGGTATATAACCTCTTAATATGTTGTTGAATTGACTTTGCTAGTATTTTCTTGAGAATTTTTGCATCCATATTCATCAGGTATATTGGCCTATAGTTTTCTTTTCTTGTAGTGTTCTTATCTGGCTTTGGTATCAGGACAATGCTGGCCTCGTAAAATGAGTTTGGTGTGTTCCCTCCCCTTCAATTGTTTGCAAGAATTTAAGAAAGATTAGTGTTAACTCTTTTTCAAATGTTTGGCGGAATTCCCTAGTGCAATTAGCTGGTCCTGGTTTTTGTTGTTGTTTTTAGGAGTTTTTTGATTACTGATTTAATCTCCTTACTTGTTATTGAGCTATTCAGATTTTCTGTTTCTTCATGATTCAGTGTTGGTAGGTTATATGGTTCTAGGAATTTGTCCATTTCATCTAGGTTATCCAGTTTGTTGGTGTATAATTGTTTATAGTAGTCTCTTCTGATCCTTTGTGTTTGTATGGCATCAGATGTAATGTCTCCTCTTTATTTCTGATTCTATTTATTTGGCTCTTTTCTCTTTTTTTCTTAGTCTGGCTAAAGGATTGTGAATTTTATTTTATCAACAAAAACAGCTCTTACTTTTGTTATCTTTCTGTTTTTCTGGTCTCAATTTCATTTATTTCTGCTCTCATTTTTGTTATTTCTTTCCTTGTGATAACTTTGGACTTCATTTGGTCTTCTCTTTCTAGTTCCTTGAGGTATAAGGTTATATTGTTTATTTGAGATCTTTCTTTTTTCTTAATGTAGGCATTTGTTGCTATAAACTTCCCTCTTAAAACTGCATTTGTTTCATTCCATAAATTTTGCTATGTTGTATTTTCTTTTGCTTTTGTTTCACAATTTTTTGTGTGTGTGAGGAGATCAGCCCTATGCTAACATCCACCAATCCTCCTCTTCTTTTGCCGAGGAAGACTGGCCCTGGGCTAACATCCGTGCCCATCTTCCTCCACTTTATATGGGACGCCGCCACAGCATGGCTTGCCAAGCAGTGCGTCGGTGCGCGCCTGGGATCCGAACTGGCGAACCCCGGGCCGGTTGTGCGCGCACTTAACCACTTGTGCCACCAGGCCGGCCCCATGTTTCACAATTTTTTTTTTTTAATTTCCCTTTTGATTTTTCTTTGGCCCACTGGTTGTTCAAGAATGTGTTGTTTCATTTTCACACACATTTCTGAATTTTCCATTTCTCCTCCTGTTATTGATTTCTAGTTCCATACCATTTTGATCCAAAAAGATATGTGATATGATTTTAGTTTTCTTAAACTTGCTAAGACTTATTTTGTGACCAAACATATGATCCATCTTGGAGTATGTTTTATGTGTGTTTGAGAAGAATGTGTATTCTCCTGCTTTTGGATGGAATGTTCTGTATATGTCTGTTAGGTCCATTTGGTCCAATATGTAGTTCAAGTCCAAGGTTTTCTTACTGATTTTCTGTCTGAGTGACCTATCCATTGTTGAAACTGAGGTCAAGTCTTCTACTATTGCTGTATTGTTGGCTATTTCTCCCTTCGTATCTATTAGTATTTGCTTAATATATGCAGTTGCTTTATTGTTGGCTGTGTATGTATTTATGATCAATATATTCTCTTAATGAATTGAGCCCTTTATCATTATAAAATAACCTTCTTTGTTGTTTCAGCTTTCAAGTTATAATCTATCTTCTCTGAAATAAATATAGCTACTCATGCTCTCTTGGTTTTCGTTTTCATGAACTATCTTTTCTGTCCCTTCATTTTTTTTTTTTTTAACTTTACTTATTTATTTTTTTCCCCCGAAGCCCCAGTAGATAGTTGTATGTCATAGCTGCACATCCTTCTAGTTGCTGTATGTGGGACGCGGCCTCAGCATGGCCGGAGAAGCGGTGCGTCGGTGTGCGCCCGGGTTCCGAACCCGGGCCGCCAGCAGCGGAGTGCGCGCACTTAACCGCTAAGCCACAGGGCCGGCCCTGTCCCTTCATTTTGAGCCTATTTGTGCACCTAAAGCAGAAGTTTGTCTCTTGTATGCCTCACATAGTTGGGTCTTGTTTGTTAACCATGAAGCTACGCTATGCCTTTTGATTGGAGAAATTAATCCATTTACATTTAAATTAATAATTATTGATAGCTAAGGACTTATTAAGCCATCTGATTGTTTTCTGGCTGTTTTGTAGTTTCCTCGTTCCTGTCTTCTTCTGCTGTTTTCCTTTGTGAATTGATGAATTTCTATAGCTTTGATTCCCTTCTCTTTATCTTTTATCTAATGCAAGCTTTTGCTTCTTAGTTACCATTAGGCCTACGTAAAACAGCTTATAGATATAACAGTCTGTTTTATGCTGACAACAATTTCACTTCAGATGCATACAAAAACTGTACTGTTTTATCCACCCTACCTTTTCTGTTTTTGATGTTACAATTTATAACTAATTTACAAATTATTGTAGCTATAGTTATTTTTCATACTGTTGTACTTTAACCTTTTATTGGAGTTAAGTGGTTAACACACCAACATATTGCAGTATTAGAATATTCTGAATTTGACTATATACTTACCCTCACCTGCGTGTTGTATGCTCTCATGTTACTAATTAGCATCTTTTCATTTCAGCTTGTAGAACTCCTTTCAGCATTTCTTGTAAGGCAAGTGTGGTGGTGATGAACTCTCTCAGCTTTTGTTTTTCTGGGAGCATCTTTATCTCTCTTCATTCCTGAAGGTCAGTTTTGCTGGGTAATGTATTCGAATTGGAAATTTTTTTTCTTTCGGCACTTTGAATGAATATATCATACCATTCTTTCCTGGCCTGTAAGGTTTCTGCTGAGAAATCTGCTGATAGCCTTATTGGGGGGTTCCCTTGTAAGTGAGGATTTTTTTTCCTCTTACTGCTTTTAAAATTCTCTCTTTGTCTTTGATGTTAGACAGTTTTATTTTAATGTGTCTTGGAGAAGATCATTTAGGATTGAATCTCTTTGGGGAACTATGAGCTTCTTGAACTTGGATGTCTAAATCTCTTCCCAGATATGGGAAATTCTCAGCTACTATTTCTTTAAATAAGCTTTCTGCCCCATCTCCCTTTCTTCTGGAACTGTAATAATACATAGATTATTTTTCTTAATGGTATCCCATAATTCACATAGGCTTTCTTCACTTTTTGTCATTCTTTTTTCTTTGGTCTCCTCTGACTGGGTAATTTCAAAAGTCCTGCTTTCTACTTTACAGATTCTTTCTTCTGCTTGATCCATTCTCCTATTGATGTTTTCCAGTGTATTTTTCATTTCGTTCATTGTATTCTTCAGCTCTAGAATTTCTGTATGGTTCTTTTGTATGATTTCAATCTCTCTGTTAAACTTCTCCTTTTTTTGGTCTGTTTCCTGATTTCATTGAATTGTCTATGTTTTCTTGTAGCTCACTTAGTTTCCTTAAAACAACTGTTTTGAATTCTTATCTGGTAAATTGCTGATCTCCATTTCTTTGGGTTCGGTTACTGGAAAATTATTGGGTTCCTTTTGTGTTGTTATGTTTCCTTGATTTTTCGTGTTCGTTGACATCTTATATTGCTGTCTTTGCATTTGAAGAAGTGGTCACCTCCTCCAGTCTTTACTAACTGGCTTTGGGAGAGAAATACCTTCTGTCAGCCCTGTCAGGGATTCTGAGGCTTTCTCAGACCTCTTCTGTGGGTACCCTTGCTCCACACTTCTTTCTCACTCTTGTGGCAGAATTCTTGAGCTTGTATGCCTACTCTAGATCCTGCAAAGCTAGGCTGAGTGTGACAAGCCTCCCTTTTGCTTTCCCTAGGGCATTGCTGAAAGTTCAAGTTTGTAGTTTCTCCTGGACTGGCTTCCTAGTCATGCTCACTAGCCATCTGCAAAAGCTTGTTGTGGCTGCCATGGGGAGCACACAGGGAGCTGTCCACGGGTTGTGGTGTGTGTGGGTGAGGTGTGTGGCGTGCTCAGGGTGCCCCTGGGCCAGTTGTGGGGATCCACAGGTGAGGCGTCCCCAGTGGTTCGTGGGCAGGCCTCTGGATGGCCTCCACGTAGTGGTTAGTGGGATCTGCGTCCCTTTGATATGTTCCCTTCTGAGCCCTGGCTCTTTTTCTCCTAGCCATTCACTGCCCCTAGTTGTGCAGCTCACAACTCAGTACTCTGGATGGGGCCAGAGAAATGGCTGTCTTTGGCAGCGTCCAGCACCCCTGTGGAAGCTGAGCACTAACTCACATGCGTTCACTTTCCCTGACAGGAGAAGTCACTGGCCAGTAAGGGCGCTCTTGGTGCTGAGCTGTGCCCCCTTGTGGGAGGGGTGACGCAGTAAGTCAGACATTTCTTCTTACCCTCTTCGTTGCTTGCAATCATGGACTTTTTTATTTCAACGGTTTGCTGGAATTTCTTTCCTGGACTCCTGGACTTCCACAAAGCCTCTCTTGTCCGTGAGTGGTTATCATAATTGGTGTTCTTTTGGGGGATGACAGTCAAAAACTCCTATTCTGCCATTTTGATGATGTCACTCTCTCCTCAAGTTTTTTATCATCCCACGTCTATTTCAGATAGAGATCATTTTTTCATGTTTATGCAGTATATAATCTTTTTGTAGTATACTGGTTCCTAATAATAATGCGTGGACTTTTTTTTAACAGAAAACCCTTGAAACTTTTATTATAACCTTATTACAGAAAAATGATTCACTATGTATTTTTATGGTCACTCACTATTATTTAAAAACCCATAAGTGAAGTCTTATGAAAAATACGGAATAGCCTGTGATTTGGAAAATTCCAGTTTCTTGTTCCCAAATCCCAATGATTAATGTCTGTCTGGAATTTGGAAATAATATTGGGAAGTATAATCATTGCCATACTGAAAATAGAAGAAGCAGCGATTGTATGCATGCTGAATCTGAGAGCAGAGTTGCCTCACCCCTTCCTCCACCCTCACCCCCCATTTCTCCTCTAGGTTCACCTAATGCTGGTAGCCAAATAGGAGACTGAAATATTATTCTCAGGAGTTTCTGAGTAGTCCTAGAGAAAAAACCTAGATCTAAGTCACCAAGCTCCAGCCACAAGTTCAGGATAAACTTTTTAATCCCCTACTCTTTTTTTTTTTTTTGGTGAGGAAGATTGTCCCAGAGCTGATGTCTGTTGTGAACCTTCCTCTTTCTTGCTGAGGAAGATTGGCTCTAAGCTAACATCTGTGCCCATCCTCCTCTATTTTGTATGTGGGACCCTGCCACAGCATGGCTTGATGAGCAGTGTGTAGGTCCGCGCCTAGGATCCGAACCTGCGAACCCCGGGCCTCCAAAGCAGAGCACGTGAACTTAACCACTATGCCACCGAGCTGGCCCCCTTTCATCCCCTACTCTTAATCATAAACAAACACCCTAATATTACTTATTTGAGGAAAGCCTCTTACATTGAAGGCGGAAGATGGGAGCTAAAATAAATAGAGAAAAGCAAGTTGGAAGAGACGTTTTAAAGAGAAAAAGACTACCAACAATCCCCTGCCCCCAATTATTAATATATTAAGAGAGATAAGAGATGAGGATGAAATACAAACAGTATGCTATTAAAGACATAATTAGAAAACAAAAAAAACAGTTTAAGGCATGATACTAGAAATGAAACCTTAGGAGGATTGTAAGATAATGTTCACGAAATTGCCCAGAAGGTAGAGCAAAAAGATACATAGAAAATAAAAGAGAGAACACTTAGCAGACTCTTCCCAAATTTAGGTATCCATACAATTAAGTTCCAGTTAGAGAAAAAAGGGGGACGTGAAAAGGAAAAAATAATAAATAACTCAAGAAAGTGACCCATAATTGATTGCCTAATCCAATAAATGAAAATATACCCATGCTAAGGCACATCACTAGGAAATTTCAAAACACTGGGAATTAAAGAGATGATTCTAGAGTGCAAAAAATAGGTCATGTATATAGGATCAAGAATCATAATGGCTTTGGATTCCTCTGCAGCAACCTGGAAATGAGAAAACAGTGGAGCCTTCAAAATTCTGAAGGAAAATGATTTTGAACTTCAAAGTACAGTCATGCACCACATAATGACCTTTTGGTCAATGATGGACCAGTATACGATGGTGGTCCCATAAGATTATAATGGAGCTGAAAAATTCTTATCACCCAGTTACATCGTAGCTGTTCTAACATCGTAGCCCAATGCATTACTGGTGTTTGTGGTGATACTGATGTAGACAAACCTACTATGCTGCCAGTCGTGTGAAGTATAGCACATACAATTATGTACAGTACATAATACTTGATAATGATGAATGACTGTTAGTGGTTTATGTATTTACTATACTATTTGTTGTTATTTTAGAGTGTACTCTTTCCACTTATAAAAAGAGCTTACTGTAAAACAGTATGCCATGTTACGCGAGCAGCAGCCTCATACATCTCATGTTTACCGCATCTTTGATTGCATCATTTTCTCTTGTGCTTGATTTACTCACATGTTGTTTTGTTCATCATGGCTCCTGAGCATACAAAATCCACTGCTAATGTTGCCAGTAAGAGGCCATGTCGAGTGATGGACATGAAAACAAAATTAAAGATGATTAAGGACTGCGATAATGAAAAATCAGTGATAGTTATTGCTTGCCAGTCAGGGATGTCCCACTCCATCATAGCTACAATCTTGAAGAACAAGAATGAACTGATGGAAGCTGTTGAAGGATCTGCTTCATTGAAGACAATGAGACTAAGAAAAATTCAAGAAAGGCTTATATCAGACATGGAGAAACTTCTAATGACCTGGATTGAAGACTGGACACGGAAGCATATCCCTCTCAGCACCATGATGATCACAGCCAAAGCAAAAAGTTTGTTTGCTATGTTGAAAGAAAAGGCTGGACCCATGTATAATGTTGAATTTTCTGCTAGCTCTGGATGATTTAAATGATTCAAAAATTGTTATTCATTACATAATGTGAAAGTTAATGGTAAGTCTGTGAGTGCTGATGTGAAGGCAGCTGAAGAGTTTTTGGAAACTCTCATTAAGCTGATTGAGGAAAATTACTTGCCAGAGCAAATATTTAATACGAATGAAACCTACCTGTTCTGGAAACGGATGCTTAAAAGGACTTTTATACATAAGGAGGCCAAGTCAATGCCAGGTTTTAAAGCTTTAAGGACAGGATAACACTCTTGCTTGGGGGCAGTGTTGCAGGCTACAAATTGAAACCCTTTGTTATCTGGCACAGTGAGAATCCCAGAGCCTTCAAGCATATCAGTAAGCACACACTGTCAGTGTACTGCAGGATCAATAAGAAGTCATGGATGATGCAGCTCCTCTTCCAAGATGCCCTCCTGAATTGCTATGCAAGTGAAATGGAGAAGTGCTGCTTGGAGACTAACATACCTTTCAAGATTTTGCTTATTGTTGATAATGCTCTGGACATCCTCCTTTTACTGGTGATCTTCATCCCAATATCAAAGTCATGTTTCTCCTTCCGGACGCCATCTCTTTGATCCAAGCAGTGGATCAGGAGTTATAGTAGATTTAAGGCCTACTACCTGAGAAGGCCCTTTGCCCAGGCAATTGCTGCAACTGAGGAAGACACTGAGAAGACATTGATGCAATTGTGGAAGGATACAACATCTATGACTGCAGGAGCTTTACTTGGGCTTGGGGTGGTGTCACCAAGGAGTGTATGAAGGGCATCTGGAAGAAGACACGCAAGAGGTTTGTCCCTGACGGCGAGGATGAAAAGGTTGCAAAAATCAACAAGACTATGGTTGAGATGCCAAATAATTGTAACTTGGATGTGGGTAAGGATGACATTGAGGAGCTCCTAGAGGTGATTCCTGAGGAATTGACTAATGAGGAGTTGTTGAAACTGGAGCAGGAACTCATAGCTGAAGAACAGGCGAGACAAAAGGAAACTGCAGAAGAAAAAGAAGAACCATCAAGAAAATTCACAGTTGAAGGGTTTAGCAGAAGCTTTTGCAGACCTCAACAAGCTCCTGAAAAACTTTGAAAACATGGACTGCAATACTGAAAGGTTTTTATTAATAGAGGGATGTTCATGGTGCATTATCTGTTTAGAAGCAAATCTGTGATGGAAAACAGAAACAAACCAAACAAACCACCATGACATATTTCTGAAGAGAGTAATACTTCCTGAAGAAGAGCCTCAGGCAGGTCCTTCAGGAGGCGTTCCAGAAGACGACATTGTTATCACAGGAGATGACAGCTCCATGCATGTTATTGCCCCTGAAGACTTTCCATGGGACAAGATGTGGAGGTGGAAGGCAGTGATACTGATGATCCTGACCCTGTGTGTGCCTAGGCTAATGTGTGTGTTTGTGTCTTAATTTTTAACAAACAAGTTTAAAATAAAATACAAAAAATTTTAAAAATAGAAAAAAAGCTTATAGAATAAGAACGTAAAGAAAATATTTTTGTACAGCTATACAAAGTGTGTTTTAAGCTAAGTATTATTACAAAAGAGTCAAAAAGTTAATAAGTTTATAAAGTAAAAAAGTTACAAGTAAGCTAAGGTTAATTTATTATTGAAGAAAGAAAAATATTTTTTTTATAAATTTACTGTAGCCTAAGTGTACAGTGTTTGTAAGTCTACAGTCGTGTACAGGAATGTCCTAGGCCTTCACGTTCACTCACCATCACTCACTGACTCACCCAGAGCAACTTCCAGTCCTACAGGCTCCATTCATGGTCAGTGCCCTATACAGGTGGACCATTTTTTATCTTTTATACCATATTTTTACTGTACCTTTTTTATGTTTAGGTACACAAATACTTACCATTGTGTTACAGTTGCCTACAGTATTCAGTACAGTAACATGCTGTACAGGTTTGTAGCCTAGGAGCAATAGGCTACACCATATAGTCTAGGTGTGTAGTAGGCTATAGCATCTGGGTTTGTGTAAGTACACTCTGATGTTCACACAATGATGGAATTGCCTAACGACGCGTTTCTCAGAAGGTATCCCCGTTGTTAATTGATGCATGACAGTATGTACTCAGCCAAATTATGGCCAGTTAAAATAAAGATATTTTCAGACATTCAATGTCTCAAAACATTTACTTTCCTCGTCCCCTTCATTAAAAATTATTGGAGGATGAGGAACACCAAATTGAAAGTAAACTAGAAAAAAGAAGACTTGGGATATAGGAAACAAGAGATTCAACAAAGGAGGGAGATGAGGGGAATCCCCAGAATGATGACTAGGGGATTCCAGGGTGCCAGCTGTGTGTTGTATGTAGAGGGCAACCACTCTAGATTGGAGGGCTGTGAATCAAGACATAGAAATGTTAAGACAGAAATTGCCAAGATGCTTGCTGTCACTGGTATATCTTTTAAACCTGAAGACAGAATTCTGGGAGCTTGACCCAGGTTTTATCTGTTCTCAGCTTGTCTTGACCATGTGCTACCGAAGTTCCTGCTCTCCCCTCATGCCCTGCTGCCTGGCTCAGCTGGGGATGCTAGTTTCACCTCAGATGTATTCTGCTTTGACCTACTCCTAAGTCCTGGTGGATAGCGATGGTGAGCTTAGAAACAAAAGATGCATGGTAGCCTACTCTCTCGCCTGTATTCCTGCTGTAAGTTCCACGCTAGCCTGCACTACCCTGGTAGAAGCCCCGACTGAACTTGACCTGTCTGTTTTCCAGGATGCATTTCATTGCCTGCTAGCTTTTGCAGAGAGGAATTCTGTTAACTTTTTGGAAAGCTGAAGCTGGACGGTGACGCAGAGACTGTTCAGTTTCTCTCTCCCTATCCTTCTTCACCTGCCTTCACTTATAAGGGCACCATGCTCTTGTGTATCTAGGTTTATGATTTCTATTCAGTTTCTCAAAACTAAATATATATTGTTCAGAGGAATATATATTGGTATATATTAGAGGTAAAACTAATCAGAAAAGCAAGGGAGTGATTAGCACAGAAGTCAGGACATTGGTTACTTCAGGGGAGTGAAGGACATGGGATCAGGGGTTTTCTAAGGTCTTGGGGAAGATCTGTTTAAAACAGGGCAGTGGAGGGGCTGGCCCAGTGACATAGTGGTTAAGTTTGGGCGCTATGCTTTGGTGGCCCAGAGTTCATGAGTTCAGATCCCGGACACGGACCTACGCACCGCTCATCAAGCTGTGCTGTGGTGGTGTCCCACATACAAAAAAATAGAGGAAGGTTGGCACAGATGTTAGCTCAGAGCCAACATTCCTCACCAAAAAAATAAATAAAACAGGGCAGTGGATATATCGGAGTGTATTGGATTAGTTTTTATTCATATGCATATATATTTTTTATACTTATATGTTTGATGCACATCAAAATATAATCCTTGTCTTTTTTTATTGAGATATAATTGACATATTACTTTTAGGTGTACAACATAATGATTCAATATGTATGTGTATTTTGAAATAATTACCACAATAAGATTAGTTACGTCTGTCACCATATATAGTTAAAAGTGTTTTCTTGTGATGAGAACTTTTAAGATTTACTCTCTTAGCAACTTTCACATATGCAATACAGTGTTACTAACTGTAGTCACCATGGGGTACATTACATCCCCATGACTTATTTATTTTATAACTACAATTTTGTATCTTTTGACACCCTTCACCGAGTTCACCTACCCCCCACCCTCTGCCTCTGGCAACCATCAGTCTGTTCTCTGTATCTATGAGCTCGGATTTGTTTTTTCAGATTCCATATATAAATGAGATCATGTGATATTTGTCTTTTTCTGACTTATTTCATTTAGCATAATGCCCTCAAGGTCCACTCATGTTGTCACAAATGGCAAAGATTTCCATCTTTTTTATGGCTGAATAATATTCCATTGTATATATACACCACCTTTTCTTTATCCATTCATTCATTGATGGACACTTAGGTTATTTCCATATCTTGGCTATTGTGATTAATGCTGCAGTGAACATGGTGGTGCATATATCTTTTCAAGTTAGTATTTTTGTTTTCATTTAATAAATACCCAGAAGTGGAATTGCTGGATCATATGGTGGTCTATTTTTAATTTCTTGAGAAACCTCCTTACTGTTTTCCATAGTGGCTGCACCAGTTTAAAAATTTACATTCTCACTAACTGTGCATAAGCGTTCTTTTTTCTCCATATCCTTGCCAACAGTTTTTATTTCTTGTCTTTTTAATAATAGTCATTCTAACAATTTCCTTACTAGTTATCAGTCTTTTCAGATTTTCTGTTTCTTCATGATTCAGTAGGTAGGTTGTATGTTTCTAGGAATTTATCCATTTTTTTAGGTTGTCCAATTTGTTGGTATATAATTGTTCATTGTGGTCTCTTATGATCTTTTGTATTTCTGTGGTATCGGTTGTAACATCTCTTGTTTCATTTCTGGTTTTATTTGTTTGAGTCCTCTTTCTTTCTTCCTTCTTTTCTTCCTTTCTTCCTTTCTTCCTTTCTCCCTTTCTCCCCCCTCTCCCCTCTCCCCTTCTCCCTTTCTCCCTTTCTCTCTCTCTCTCTCCCTCCCTCCCGCCCTCCCTCTCTCTCTCTCTCCCTCCCTCCCTCTCTCTCTGTCTCTCTCCCTCCTTCCCTTCCTCCCTTCTTTCCTTTCTTTCTTTCCTCCCTCCCTCCCTTCCTTCCCTTTCTTTTCTTTCTTTCTTTTTTTGATGAGTCTAGCTTAAGGTTTGTCAGTTTTGTTTGTCTTTTCAAAAAATCAGTTCCTAGTTTCCTTGATCTTTTATTGTCTTTTTAGTCTCTATTTCATTTATTTCTGCTCTGATCTTTGTTATTTCCTTCCCTCTACTAACTGAGCTTCATTTGTTCTTCTTTTTTTCAGTTCCTTGAGGTGTAAAGTTAGGTTGTATATTTGAGATTTTTCTTGTTTCTGAATGTAAGCATTTATTGCTATGAACTTCCCTCTTGGAACTGCTTTTGCTGCATCCCATATGTTTTCATATGTTTTATTTCCATTTTCATTTGTTGCAGGTATTTTTTGAATTCTCTTTGATTTCTTCTTTGACCTATAGGTTGTTCGGTAGCATGTTGTTTAATCCCCACATGTTTGTGAATTTTCCAGTTATCTTGTAATTGATTTCTAGTTTCATACCACTGTGGTTGGAAAAGATGCTGATATGATTTCAATCTCCTTAAATTTATTAAAACTTGTTTTGTGGCCTAATATTTGTATCCTGGAAAATATTCCATGTGTACTTGAGTAGAATGTGTATTCTGTTGTTTTTGGATGGAATATTCTGTATATGTCTGTTAACTCCATATAGTCAATGTGTTATTTAAGTCCAATGTTTCCTTATTGATTTTCTGTCTGGATGGTCTATCTGTTGTTGAAAATGGGATATTAAAGTCCTCTATTATTATTGTATTGCTGTCTATTTCTCACTTTAGGTCTGTTAATATTTGCTTTATATATTTAGCTGCTCCTATGTTGGGTGCATAAATATTTACCAATGTTATATCATCTTGTTGGATTGATGATTTTATCATTATGTAATGACTTTGTCTCTTATTACAGTCTTTGTCTTAATGCCTGTTTTGTTTGATTTAAGTATCCCCAGCTTTCTTTTGGCTTCCATTTGCATAGAATATCTTTTTCCATCCCTTCACTTTCAGTCTGTGTGTGTCCTTTTATCTGAAGTGAGTCTTTCGTGGGCAACATATAGATAGGTCTTTTTTTGTCCATTCAGCTACTCTATGCCTTTTGATTGGAGAATTTAGTCCATTTACATTTAAAGTAATTGTTGATAGGTGCGTCCTTATTTCCCTTTTGTTAATTGTTTTCTGGATGTTTTGTAGAAGCTTTTTAAAAAGCAGATTCCTAGGCCCCACCTTCAGACCCATTGAATCAGAAACTCTAAATATTTTCCAGGAATCTGTATTATAAATTTTACTGTTAGGTAAGAATTATTACTCTAGTTGATCTGTTGTCCTAATTAAGTATGTTGCCGAATATTACTGATGTGGTCTGAAGAGTACAGACTGAAGTGGGGCCATTTCTTCTCTACATGTAGTTTCCATGCTTTCATGTGTATAAGGAAATTCTTTCCTTCTACCCAGTTACATCAAGGTGTATCATAGGGATCCCTTATCTTTTCATGAGCCTGTATTATGTCATTTTAATTTATGTTAGAATATGTTAAAAACCAAATCCCAAGATTTCTGCTGTCACTGCAGTGGGGTTGTAGAAACTGTGGAGTCAGATATTACATGGTTTCTAATGTGTATTAAAGATGTAAACATTTTTTTAAGCTTAAGGTGCCAAAATTTAAAAAAAAAAAAAAAAAGGAAAGAAGAAACAAAAACCCAAACAAACAAATGCAGTATTGTTTTCAAAGGTGACTTTGCTGGGGGCAGTAATGTCAAAAGGCTCCCATGTGACTTACTACATTTAGATACAATGAAACCCTGACAGCTGCCTGGCTGTGGTTTTACTCTTACTTGCATATTCCCAGTGGAAAATCTAGTCTTTCAGGTCAGTTTTGAAACAAATATCACATGGATATTAGCAGTTTGCTGTGGTGGAAAGGGCTTAGCAACTGAAGGTTTCAGTTAAGATCTGATATCCAGTACTTTCTTTCTCGTCCTATTTTTTTCGCTTTTAATTTAGGGCAGCAATAATACCTGCTTGCTTAGAAGAGTTGGGAGAATGAAATCACATAATTTATGTCAAGCAGTTACCACACTGCGTAGTTGCTAAAGAAATACTAGTTCATAGAAAATTAGTTCTGTGGCTGCCCTTTGCTGAAGCCAGACATCTGGGAATTATCCATGAATTTTTTCGGTCCTTTACCTATCAAAGATCTATCTATCTCATCTCTTTGGTAGCCCTAGAATGGGAGTGAGACATGACCTACATTTTATAACAATGGGGCTTTAAACTGGCAGTAACTAAACCAGTCCTTCAGGACACCAAGTTCCCTTGCACCTTTATTAGTGGTAGTTACTATTAGTTTTCTAGAACTCTAAAAGGATTGTTGTGATTTTCACTTCTACTGGCAAAGTTGGTATTGTTAGTACCAATTTCATCATAAATTTGCCAGCATTGGCAGAATTAATTATCTTAAAATCACCCATAATAAGTTGAATAGGTATTAAAATAATTCTTTATTATTTTTTGCTTGTGTATCCTTTTATGGTTAGGGTTAACATTTTCACATGTGTGAGTTTATAGGCATGTAGGATATTGTAGTGTAAAAAGTGTGCACTTTGCACAAAGGCACTCCCAGGTTCAAATCTAGGCTCTACAGTTTTATGACCTCAGGCAAGTTATATAATTTTTCTAGAATTGCTTTATCACATTTTATTTTATTTTTATTTATTTATTTATTTTCTGTGATGAAGATCGGCCCTAAGCTAACATCTGCCAATCCTCCTCTTTTTGCTGAGGAAGACTGGCTCTGGGCTAACATCTATGCCCATCTTCCTCCACCTTATGTGGGACGCCGCCACAGCATGGCTTGCCAAGCGGTGCGTTGGTGCGCGCCTAGGATCCGAACTGGCGAACCCTGGGCCGCTGCAGCGGAGCGTGCGCACTTAACCGCTTGCGCCACCAAGCTGGCCCCTATCACATTTTAAAAGTAGATTAATAAGATTTAATCACATACAGGGTTATCACGATCATTAAAGGAGATAAATTTATATGAAAATGCAAAAGGCTAAGAAGAGCCAAGACACTCTTCAAGAACATAGTGGAACAACTTGTCTGATCAGATATCAGGATTTTTAATGAAACTAGATTAATAAAGACAATGTTGTGTTGGTGCAAGAGTACACAACATTCTTGGTTCAGTAGATCAATGGAACTGAATAAGGAATACAGGAAAAAGCACATGCATGTATAGACATGATTTATGGGAAAGGTGGCACGCAGAACAGTGGAACTATGGTATTTCAGTAAATGGTGCTGTAGCATCATGTACATTCATATGGAACAAAGTGAATCAAGACCCCTACCACACCACACCCATAATAAATTCCCTTTGGATTGTGGATCTACTTGCAAAAGGCAAAACATTAAATATTTTGGGAGACAGTATAGGAAAACATCTAGGCAACCTTTTATGAAAAGTTTTCGTAAATGGGATATGAAAAGCATTAACCGTACAGGAGAAAATGATAAATTGGATTTTATTGAAATCAAGACCTTCTGTTCATCAGAAATCACCTTTAAGAGAGTGAAAGGCAAGCCACAGAGTGGGAGAAGATATTTGCAGCTCTATGACAAAGGGCTCATAAATAGGATATAGGTAAAACTACAGATCAGTGAGACAAAGACAACCCAATAGAAAAATGGGTGAGAGACTTGAACAGGCACTTCAACAAACCGATATCCAAATATCCAGTAAAAATAAGAAAAGGTGCTCAAAACCACAAGTCGTTAGAGAAATGCAAATTAAAACCATAATGACGTACAACTACTACACCAGAACACTACAAATAAAAGGATTAATGATAGAGAATTTTTTTTTTTGTGTGTGGGGAAGATCAGCCCTGAGCTAACATCCATGCTAATCCTCCTCTTTTTGCTGAGGAAGACCGGTCCTGAGCTAACATCTATTGCCAATCCTCCTCCTTTTTTTCCCTTTTTCTCCCCAAAGCCTCAGTAGATAGTTGTATGTCATAGTTGCACATCCTTCTAGTTGCTGTATGTGGGACGCCTCCTCAGCATGGCCCGGCAAGCAGTGCGTCAGTGCGTGCCCGGGATCCAAACCCAGCCCACCAGCAGCGGAGCTCGTGCACTTAACCACTAAGCCACGGGGCCGGCCCCAGTGATAGAGAATTTGTGGGAATATGGAGCAAGAAATTCTCTTACACTGTTGGTGGAGTATATATTGGTACAAACACTTTGGCAAATTGGTTGGCAGTGCAGAAGCTGAATATATGCACACTCTGTGATCCTGCAGTTCCCCTCCCCACAGAAATGGTGTGTGTATGTGCAACCAAGTGCTGTGTATATGAATGTTTATAGCAGCATTATTTGTTCTCACTCCATATGAGCTGGGGGGATGTGCATCAACAGTAGAGTAGGTAAGTAAATTATTATATGTTTCTACCTTGGAATACTATACTGTAATGAGAATAAACAAACTCAGCTCACAGAACAAAACGGATGTATCTCAAAAACAGTGTTGAGCAAAAGAACCTACAGGCAAAAGAATAGTTACTATATGATTCCAGTGTTTAGAAGTCATGATAGTTACCCTTGAAGAGGGGGAAGGGGTTAATGATTGGGAGGGAGCAGGAAGGGACTGCTAGGCTACTGGCAGTACTCCATGGTGGTTACATGGGTGCTTGCTTTGTTATAATTTATTGAGCTGAACATATATGTTTTGCGTGCTTTTCTTTGTGTGTTAAACTTGAGTAGAAAAATTAGAAAAGAACCACCCGGCTTTATAATACCCAGTAAATGTTCAATACGAGATTTTCCTTCTTCTTCTCCATCTAATTTGTGAGCATTTGATATGTCCTTTGATTAATGATTAATTTGGGGCTTGATGTTATAAATTTGAACTCTTTAAAGATTAGACAGGGACAGTTTTAGCCAGTACACCTACAGGAAGTGACTTTGCCCTTGAAAATTCAGAGCTCCAACTTTCTGTGTGACCCACAAACAGTATAATTTTTTTAAAGATGACAGAAGTGTAATGAAACTCTCTTTTGACTCATTTGTTGTTTTCTTTAATTTTCATTGTAGAAAAGTCTTAATTGTAAATAGTTGAAGCTGTCACTTTTCTGGGTACTTTTTTCTATTGTTCCAACCCTTATTTTTAACCCAAGTTTTGTGGTTAAACTAAAAAAATTTTAATATGTATATTTTTCTAATTACAAATGGAATATTATTTTGAAATTTATATTTTCTGTCTAATTGTTGAGTATCTACAAGTACATTGTTGGTTTTTATGATTATCATTTACATCACACTTGATTAAAACTCAATGATTCTATGATAATGGTTTTGAGTTATTCCTTTGTGTTGTCTTCCTATACAGTCATATCATTTATATTAACTAGTATTAATAATGGTTTTTAAAAAACTTTTCCTCTTTTTATAAAACATCCTGTTGCACATTAGTATTCTTAATACAGTAAATGGTAAGTGAAGTAATCCTTATTTAGTGCTATCTCCCTCCCTTTTTTAAATAAGTAAAATTTCTCTGTATTTTCTCCACTAAATTTAAGTGGCATTCTTTTCTAGATTATGCATTAGCCCCTGAATACCTAGAAAGGCTCATAAAGTAAATAAGGGTCTCAAAGCAGAATTTAAACAGGTTCAAGTCATAAACCAGAAAGGAGGATCACTGGAGATTCTAAGAGTGAATACCTTTTTAGCTTTTGAATCAAAATACTCTAGGCATTTGTGTAAAAGAGATTTTCTTTTCAGTAATATAAAAGATGAGATTTTTTCTCTACTTTTATTTGTTAGTTACTACAAGAGTTTTACACTTTATTCTTTAAAAATAATTTAGTGGTAAAATGTTTTAACTTATGAAAAGGATTCTTCAAAGTAATATATTGCTCTAAGTCTACATAAACTTTTTGGTTTTTGTAGCTTGCTTTCTTTTGTAGGAATGAAAACAGGTAAGATAGGTAGGATATAACAGCACAGACTCATTAGTGCTGTTGACAAAATGATATGTTAGTTCATTTTATAATTTCTGTGAGGCAAGGGACCCCTTTGAGCCTCCAATGTTCTGAGAAGTACTTACTTCTTTGCGGAGCACCTGGTAGAGAGCTGTGTGTTCTGGGTGCAGAGGCCAGTGTTGCTATGGGTTCATTTTCTTAACTCACTAAATTTGTAAACTGTAAAGAATATTTGCCATTCCATTTTTTTTTTTTTTTAGATAGAACTATTGTGATAAAATGCAGCAAGGTCAGTGTGAGCATTGAGTATTAAACTATAAATTTAAGTTGTTTTCCCTTCATGAGTGTACAGAGATCTTCCTACATTATAATGAAATCAGAAAGCTGATCGGGGTTTTTCTACCAGTTTTTTTCTGTGATGTTACCAGTAATTATATTTGTAATCTGAGTCCAGAATGAGTTAGAATGTGGGTCTAAAGAATTTTTCCATGACACAAATCAGGCTACCTTCAGAGGCTTGCTTTTTTTGTTCTTTTATTATGGAAAATTTCATACCTACACAAAATTACAGAGCATAGGATAACAGACACTGAGGTATCTATGATCCAAATTTAACAATTACCTAAAGCTTTGATTTGCACTGATGTTGGAATATTATTACTGATTTGAGGTTTTACATTACTTATTGTGGTCCATACTTTTTTCCGTCATTGTCCAAAATGGCATTGTGCAGCCCATGACTGTATTTGAAAAGTTAGGCTGACTCTAATCATGCCCCAAGGATTCCCCACCTCCTTCCTCAATATATTTCTCAAACGCCTCTGGCCATCACTTCTAAGATAGATCTCGTTCTGAAATGTAGTGTCTGCGATATGCTAATTAAATGTTGGGATGTTAACAACATTCTAAATATGTGTGGTATTACTTGTAAGACATCAAATAAGCTCTATCTAGGACACATTGAATCAATTAAAACATGCTGTAACAGAATTGTTCCACGTTTCCTTTTTGTGGCTGTGTGACAGTGGCGGTCTGTGATAAACAGTCAAGTGGAAATCTAGGCAGTCTTTCAAGACTAGAAACTGTATTAGGAGCAAATATAAAACCTACCCATGCTAATGAGTACTCAGGGAAAAAAGCCTTCACTTTTTTTTTTTTTTTTTTTTTTTTTTACAAATAATAAGTTTACTCTGCAAATCCCACTGTTCACTTTAAACAGACATAATTAACTCTGTAATTAATAAAGTGAATAAGAACTTTAATTAAATCATAATAACTACCTTGTTTACAGCCGGAAAGATGCATGAATTTCTCCTCTGAGGGACGTATAAGCTATGCACTCCTCGTTGTGCTTTCTGTAAAATTCACCAAGTGAGGGGGTATATATGACTTTTTCCTGCATTTGATCCTAGTGTATCAGAGTGCAGGATTCACCTTTAAGGATGTGTTCTTTTATGAGTGTCTCAATTAATGTCTACCTCCCACTCCTATAATTTGATGAAAGCTGTCAAGATAAAATTGTAGCTCACGTAATCCACCCTGTTCTGAGTTTTCCCAAGTCCTAGATGTCTCTTCAATGCTAAAACAAAGCCCTGGGGAATTTGAAACTTTCTGGCTGACAACTGCAAAAACGTTTATGCTAATATAAGGTAGTGCCGGTGAGGGCTTGTGACTTGCAAATGTGCAGACGCTTTTCAGAATGGATATATCAGCCGTTATGCAGCTGGATCATTTGTGTAGTGGAAAAGTGTGTGCTTGGTTCACCCTCCAAGCAATATCTATTGTAAAGATTAGTTATTTAATCAGTAACAACTGATAATGGGCTTTTAAAAGCACATTCTAGCTTAGATTAGTGTCCTGAGAATTAAGTGCCCAAGATCATGTGCAAGTATGGCAAGCTATTGATGATTCACACCTCACAGCCACTAACATGATTTGTACAAATTATTAGCATAATATTGGCTAGTTGGCGGCTAGTTGGCTGTCATCATTTTTGACTCATTGCTGCCCAGTGCATCAACTCGAAACCTTCACTATGGTTATAAAGCAGGGTATGCATTGTCTTTTGTCCTGTGATTCTTAGAAGTTCTGTATGAATATTAGTGGGTGGCAAGTATTCAGTGTCTTTATAGTGCATTACAGCAAAGAAACCACCGCATTGAGAGGGTTGTCATTTAACCAGTCAGCTGGGTTTGTGTCTCTGCATCCTATGAACTGTGTAGCAGTTTTCATGTTCAAGATTTTTAAAAACAATCTTGCTTATAGGAGTAAGTAGGTTGGGCCGGCCCCGTGGCTCAGCGGTTAAGTGCACGCGCTCCGCTGCTGGCGGCCTGGGTTCGGATCCCGGGCGCACACGGACGCGCTACTTCTCTGGCCATGCTGAGGCTGCGTCCCACATACAGCAACTAGAAGGATGTGCAGCTATGACATACAACAATCTGCTGGGGCTTTGGGGGGAAAAATAAATAAATAAATAAATTCTTTAAAAAAAAAAAAAAAAGTAAGTAGGTTGTATAGATGTCACTGAAATTGAACCTGTCTGATTTATCTATGGGCTAAACATTTTTTTTTCATATTGTATGTGATTCCATAACTTTTGTTTTGATATTGGAAAAGTCAGTTTTCTTAAAGATTATGCTTTAATGTCCCTGGATTTTCATCCTGCATTAATCTAATTAATAAGTGATCGTAAGAAGAATTTTTCTACTGAGTTCAAGTTACACAGACACTTTCTGGTTTTGGTACAAGGTCTGAGAAACCAGAAGAGATATCACTGGTCCTGCTGTGATTCAGAAACCCAGGGCTCTAAATGAAAGAGCAGTTATCTACCTTTACATTAGTCATCTTACCAACTGAGGATTTTAGAAGCTCACGGGAGTCTTGGTGCCTCTTGCTATGTCTGCTTCAAATTGCATTTCCACTTCACAGCCCTCACCTAGGGCAGTGTATTTATATGGTAGTGTTTACAGATGATTAATATTGAGATAGAAATGCGCCACTCGAAGGTCTTTTTAAGGAAAGGAAGCTGAGGTGGAATAGTGAGTTTGACGGCAGTCAACCCTCTTCTTATGGAATTCCAGAATTTTTAGAAAAGCCCTGGCAGTCTTACCACTCATTTCAATTAGAAGAAGATGGCCATTGTTATTTATGAAGTTTGGAAAATGTAAAATTTTAATCATATATGTTTCTTAGAATGTAATGTGCTTGATTAAAATTATGAATATTTTAGGCATAAGAAGAATTTAGAGAATAACATAAATACCCATGTACCTGTCATTTACTTCTATCAGATCTTGATATTTTCCCATACTTGCCAGGCTTTTTTTTTTTTTTAAGAAATAAAACAAAATAGTTACAGTTGAAACACCCTGCATAATCCTCCTTGAATCTGTTTTTCTCTTTTCTTCCCTTCCTATTCAGAGGTAACCACTGTCCTGATACATATTATTATATATGAATGTAGCCACACACAAGATTTTCCAAACATTTTCCATGTTTTCAATAACATATATACATAGCATCATACCTTAATACATATCATTCTGCAGCTTACTTTTCATTAGTTCAGCATTGTGGTTTTTAACTACAGGCATATTGATATTTGTAGGTTGGTCATTCATTTTAGCATTATATAGTATTCTATTAAATGCATCTGTTGTAATTTATACATTTCCTGTTGGTAGCTATTTAGGTTTCTGGTTGGTTTGCTTTTACAAGCAGTGTGTATTCTTGCAGGGGTCTCCTTATGTACTTGTGAAAGTTGCTCTAGGCCCTAGAGTCTAGGCTATATGTAGAAGTACACTTGCTGGGCTGAAAGCTATATGCATCTTCAGCTTTACTAGATATGGCCAAATTCTTCTCTAAAGTACTTGCATTAATTTATACTCCCACCAGTGGTATAAAAGTTTTTGTTCCATATTCTGATCATTCTTGGTTTTATCAGGCTTAAATTTTTGGTATATGATTGGTATGTAATGGCATTTCATATTGCTCTAATTTGCATTTTCCTAATTATTAATGAGCATAAGCACCATTCATTCATTCAGTGGATGAATTGAGTACTGCTAAATGACAGGCAAGTCCCATGTGCTTGTATTCTGGTAATGAGAGATAAAAAATGAATAAACAAGAAAATGCACAGTATTTTCAACCTTAGAAATACAACAGCCAGTTATTTTACTAGCAAAAGGAGTTTACTCAGGAATGGCCAAAGAATTGCAATTTGGGGTGTGCATGCTATGGTGGACCATAGGCAAATCCAACAAGCAAGCGAGAAGAACATTATTTTATAGAGAAAAAAATGAAATTGGGAGAGGTTATTTGAATGAAAGTCCGTTGGAAAAGCAAGAGTTCAGAGGGGTGATGGTTTCTCATTGGCTAAGTTGCTAGGGTAGTCAATTTCTGTTTGGGATGCAATATACATTTCTTCTTGTAATTGACAATTCTTTCCTGTTGAGACTTCTTTCTGTTAGAGTCTGTAAGTGACTGTCTTTCCTGTAATTGACCTTGAGGGGTACTGCATGGGAGCTCCCCCTTCTGGCCTTCTGACTCCATTTTAAATGAGACTTCCCTTTATTAATTTTCACAGTATTCTAGATGGTAATAAGTGCTGTGGAGAGAGAAGAGAGCAAGTACTATGTGGATAAACTGGAGGAAGAACATTCCAGACAGAGGGAGTAACAAATGAGAAGACCCTCATGTGTAACATGTTCACAGAACTACAAGGAGACCAGGACAGCTGGCTTAGAGTAAGTAAGGGAGTAGAAAGAAATGAGGTGAGAGAATTAATAGGGAGCCTTATAGGCTATTGTAAAGACTTTGTATTTTACTTTGAGTGTGATTACCGTCTGAAATTTGAGGGTTTTGAAAAGAGGAGTGATATAATTTTATTTAGGCTTTAAAAAGATAACTCTAGTTGCTGTGTTAAGAGAACACTATAAGAGAGGCTAAAGGAGGAAATAAGGAGACTAATTAGGAGGCTGTGGTTATAATCCAGGCAAGAGATGATGGTGACTTAGACCAGAGTGCAGATGAAGGTGGTGAAAAGTGTTCACAGTCTGGATATGTTTTGAAAGTAGCATCAACAAGATACGCTGGTATATTAGATGTGGGATGTGAAAGAAAAAGTACAGTTTTTGGCCTGGACAAGTAGAAGGCTAGAGTTGCCATTCATTGAAAGAGATCTGTTGGAGAAGCAGGTTTGGGGAGGAAAGAGAAATCGGGAGTTTGATTTTGAACAAGCATGTTCTAGATGCCTCCTCAGTATTCAGATTGAGATGTTGACTAGGCAGGTTAATACATGAATCTGGAATACAAAGAGGCTGGACTAGAGGTATGGATGTCAGCATAGAGGAATGGTTTAAAGCCGTGAGGTTGAATGAAGGAACGAATGTAGAGAGAGAAAAGAAGTCTAAGAAGAGCCCTGGGCCAGTCCAGTGTTTAGAGGTCAGGAGGACGAGGCTTACCAACAAGAGAGACTGAAAAGGCGTACTCAATAAGGAGAAGAAAAACCAGCAGTGAATAGTGTCCTAGAAGCTTAATATAGAAACTATTTCAAAGAAGGACTGGTTGGTGATATCAAATATGCTCTGATAGATCAAGTAAGATGAGTGCTGAGACTTGACCTATGGTTTTAACAATATGGAGGTCATTAAAGACTTTCACAGATGTTTCCGTGGAGTAGTGAGGAGATAAAGGCTAGGTTGGTGTGCCTCAAGAGAGAATGGGAAGACAGGAATTGGAGACATCAGAAATAGACATCTCTTTTGAGGGATTTCTCTCAAAAGGGGAGTAGAGAAATGGGACCATTGCTGGAAAAAGATATGGGATTAAGAGAGTTTTTTCAAAGATAGGAGCTATTATTGTGTGTTTGATGCTGATATGAATAATACAGTAAAGAGGGGAGAATTGCTGGAATGAGCTTGAGTAGAAAAAAGGAAATGGGATCTAGCATACAGCAGAGGGATTGGTGTTAGTAGGAGCACAGACTGTTCATCCATAGTGGCAAGGGGAAGGCAAGAGTACTTTGACACAAATGCAGGTATACTGATAAGTTCTGATTGCTTTTATTTTCTCGCTGAATTAGAAAGCAAGATCATCTACTAAGCCTGAGGAGGGGGAAGGAGATACAGAAATGAGAAGAGAGGAAAAAGTGTGACCTATTCATCCAGGGCACTAGAGAAATGGTCTGTGATTACAAGTGTGATTACACTTGGAGTGAGTAGTCATAGGTGTATAGTGAGGTCTCTCAGCAGAGTTTTCCTCTAGCCAAATTCACCTGTGCAGATAAGGTAGAGAGTAGGATTTATCTAGGATTGGGGTCTGCCTGGTGATAATGACAGAGGAAGAGGGGGCAAGATAGTTGAGGGGGTGTTCAAAGGAGGGGGATTATAATGATGGACCATGGACTCTAAGCTGGGTGAAGGACAGTGAAAAGATCAATGGGTTTTAGAACGGGATTAAAAATATTAGAGTAAATGTATTTGAGGAGGTAAGTTGAAAAGATAGGGGGTGGCTGGAGAGTGGGATGCTAGAAATTGTGATTGTGCAGGGGGTCAAGTTATTGGTAATGACAAGTTCTAGGGTATGACTGTTGGAATGAGTAGCTGTGGTCAAGTGAAGGACTGGATTCTGAGAGGAGAGGAGGATATTAAGGCTCATCTATACAGATATTTAAATCATCACACATTTTGTGTCTAGGAATGTATCCATTTCTTCCAAGTTGTTAAATTTGTTGGCATATAATTGTCTATAGTAGTCTCTTATGATCCTTTGTGTTTCTTTAGTATCAGTTGTAATCTGTCCTCTTTCAATTCTGACTTCATTGAGTCCTCTCTCTTTTTTTCTTGGTGATCTAGCTAAAGGTTTGTCAACTTTGCTTATCTTTTCATAGAACCAGCTCTTAGTTTCATTGATCTTTTCTGTTGTCTTTAGTCTCTATGTAACTTATTTCTACTATGATCTTTGTTATTTCCTTCCTTCTACTAACTTTGGGCTTCGTTTGTTCTTCTTTTTCTAGTTCCTTCAGCTGTAATGTTAGGTTGTTTGAGATTTTTCTTATTTCTTGACTGTAGGCATTTATTGCTATGAACTTCCCTCTTAGAACTGCTTTTGCTGCATCCCGAAAGTTTTGGTATGTTGTATTTTTATTTTCATCTGTCTCAAGGTATTTTTTTGATTTCTTAAATCATTATGCATTTTGATAAGAATCGTGTTGGAGAGTATCATGGCCAGGAGCTAAAATCTTTAAGGAATGAGGTTGGAGGTGTCATGTCAATGACTGCAACAAGGAGAATTAGGGATGGGGTGGTCTGATAATGTGAGATTGAAAGCTGGAATTTTAGGGAGGCAGGTGAGATAGTAGTTTGGAAGTGGCAACAAAAAAATAAGAATACCTACTCTGTCTCCATGCCTGATGGAAAGAGGCGTGTGAGAATGAAGACAGGACTGAAGAGAGAGCCAGGTTTCAGTTGGCAGTGGCTTTCAATCTTGGCTGCACATTAAAATCACCAGGGAGGGCTTGTAAACATACCATTTCTGGGTCCCAGTCCCCCTGAGATTCTGACTCAGGTAGTCTGGGGTGGAGCTCAGGCTTAGGTAATTTTTTCTTCTAACTCCCAGGTGATTGAATGTGCAGCCAGGGTTGTGTCCCAAGCAGGAATGTTCTGAGAAAAGGCTGAGTAATCGGGGACGATAGGATGTGTTTCTGAGGGTATAGAGAAAGGGTGCAGAAGTTCAAGAGGGGTGGGGCATCTTTTCAAAGTTTATTGGCCCTTTGAATTTCTGTGAATTGCCTATTCATACCAGGATTCTTTTTTTCTATTGGTAAATGTTTGATTTTTTTTTTTTTTGGTTTGAGCTTCTTATTGAAGTGTTACATGGATACTGAAAGGTACGCAGCTGCACACATGGTGCAATGAGCACCCAAATCAAGAAACTGAATGTTACTAGCATCCAGGAGCCACACTATCCCCTCTACTGTGGAAAATTTGATTTTTAAAAAGGATTTTATGCTGCCTATCTTGAAACACAAGATAGATTTTGTATCAAACTGTACTGGCCTTAGGTTATATGGTAAACCAAAATAGTCCCAGCCGTAATATATTTCTGTTTTCCTCTTAAGTTACATAGAATGCATAGAAGAGGGCTTGAAAAATTTAAGATAACATTTTTTCACCTGAAAACTGGTCTCCTGGGGCCAGCCCGTGGTGTAGTGGTTAAGTTCAGTGCGTTCTGCTTCCGAGGCCTGGGTTCTTGGGTTCGGATCCTGGGCAGCTCGTCAGCCATGCTGTGGCAGTGACGCACATATAAAGCAGAGGAAGACTGGCACAGATATTAGCTCAGGGCTAATCTTCCTCAGCAAAAAAGAAAACAACCAAAAACACTGGCCACCTGGCAGTGCATTGGAGTTAGAGATGTGTAAGAGACCTTGGCCTCTTCTGCCTGCTTCTTCATTAGCTCTCCCCCTGCCTGACTGGAAATGAGCTGAAAGTTCTGGCAAGTGGAAACATGCTCTAAGTGGCAGGGCCCCACCCAGTTGGCTAGGACAGTTTGGGTCTTCCACACCTGCCTGATTGTTGTTCTGAGTCTAGGGTGAGGGCTTGCAAAACAACCAGAAGCCGGGTTTGAGTCAGGGAAGAGCTCTGAGGAATGGTCATCATGGTTTTTCTTAACTATATATCTTTTATTTTAGCTATACCTTTAGCATCTGCTGAAGAATAAAGCTAACTGAAAGAAACATTGTAAATATTAAAGACCAAAAATGCTAAGGGCAAAAATACTGCTTGCTTGCTCTCAAATAGTCACATCGCACCCATTCTCTAAAATTCTTTGAAGTTTAGATGAGTACAATATCAGAATATTGTTATAAATAAATACATCAATAACTTATTAATAAAGTTTCTTGAGTGAAATATTTTCGTGTCAGTTTCCTTACACTGTACTACCTGTTATAGTAGTGACATAGCTCAGGTGCTCTGTGATGTTTTATGACCGTGAGTAAAGATAGCTTAGGATGTTGAATGGTCACATGACAAGTCTTCACAGCTCTGGTGCAGGATTTGGATAGTGGGGGAGGCTGTGGGAGGGTCCAGGGAAGCTCTCTGTACATTCTGCTCAGTTTTTCTATGAACCTAAAATTGCTCTAAAAATAAGTTTACTGTTAAACAAAACAGTAATTTGCAGTTTTTTTTGATGGAATGTTGCAATATTTAACAATACTTTGTAACATAAAATTATTCCCTTATCCATAATAAGGCTTTCATTTGATAGTATACGCCTGATTCTTAATATTTGCTGTCAGTGAATACGAAAACTAACTCCTGTCATCCTCTCAAATATTAGAATCTTGTTATTTTATAGGTGAGCAAACCTAGGCCTTTAGAGATTGTGAGGACTAGGGCTCAGGTTTCCAAACTTTTAATTCATTGTCACCAGAACCACAAATTCCATTCCATGATCCTTCTATAAATACTCTGTTCCTAAATCCAGCTGATGTCCTTAAAATGTTGGCTCCATATAGTTTTCTTTTATACATTCACTGTTTAGAACAGGCAATCATTTATGAAAAAACTGTGGCTCTCTTCTTACTGTGTATATTACCTAGATAAATTTATTTCTCAATTCTCAAAGACTACCTTACTAATATTTATATAAGTGTTAATTGAGGCCAAAAAGTGGATATCTGGATTATTATTTTAGAGGGCATTTCCCTTTACTTTTAGGTTGACTGGAATTCTCTATACTTTTCAGTGTTCCTCTGGTAAATTTGTGTAGGATGTTAATAATTATAATCAGTTCTTTCTGGGGAAAAAAGCCTAGGTACTGTTTCTAGGGATTTCGTTGTATTGAATGCCTGAGAATTGCTGCAATCAATAAGTATTCACATATCATGGACAATATTTTTGTGTGATAGGGATTAACTACATAATATATTTCAATACTTTATCTTTTTAGAATTAGTATTCTGAGATCGTGTAGAATGGCCATTTGTTTGATTAATTTTTTCTTTTAAGGTTGTGTTCTAGGGTGTTTATTAGTCTGCTTGTTACCAGTTTCATAACTCATAAATTATTCGTTCTGAATGATACTTTCTACTCCCTAGGAACTGGTTCCTTCACCTTTCCCAATCCTTCCTCTCCAACGCCAAAGATTGGTTAACCTAAAATTTTCTTCCTTTTCCTAATGGTACAGTGTTATCATTTTATATATTTTAATTATTGGCATCATCAAATATGTCATCTATTGGCTGTTTTTCTTAAATGGATTGAATTGAAAATTTAAGTGATGAAAATACCATAGAGATTCAGATTTTTCCACACACTATTTTCAAGGTATCGTTTATTTGGCTTCAAAATTAAAAAGTCTACTTTTCTATTCTCCATTCCCATGGGAAGATGAAATGCTAAGCCCTGGTTTCAAATTGAAGGAAAGTAAACTTCTGGTCTCTTTTTTTTCCCTTTCTCCCCTACTATACTACATCATAGCATTTTGACTTGGAAGAGACTTTAAAGGATAATTTAGATAACTTTTTCAGTTCAAGATGAGGAAAGTAAGACACAGAAGTTAAGTGACTTGCTTAAGTAAGATCTTGCCAGATCTTGGACTCTGGTATCAGACGCTGACCCTCACCCCCTTTTTTTGCCTCTTTGTGCTTCTCATGGTTGGCACTGATGTTTCCCAGCCACTCTATTCTGGGCCAATCTAATCTACAGTACTGTTGTTGCTTTCTTGGCAGCCTTGTCCACACCTCTTCCTGAAGATCTACAAAAGCGTAGATGTGGAATCACAATGGTTACCCATATTTCCCCCAATCTGTGCTATTTTCCCCTCTTTATACACCATCGCTTTATCCATGCAAACCAGTGGAGAAATACCTATGGAAAGCTGCTAGGGGCACTGTGGTAGGCAAAATAATGCCCGCCCCCCGCCGCCCCTGTCCCTCTGAGATGTTCACATCCTAATCCTTGGAACCTCTGAATATGTTAGGTTACATGGCAAAGGAAAATTAAGGTTGCTAGTCAGCTGACCTTAAAATATGGGGATTATCCTGGATTAACTCAGTGATCCCAATGTAATCACGGGGTCCCTAAAAGTGGAGGAGGGAATTGGAAGAGAGAACCAGAGAGACAGCAGTGTGAGAAGGACTAGGCCTGCTGTTGCTAGCTTTGAAGATGGAGGAGGGGGCCATGAATTAAGGAAAGTGGATAACCTCTACAAGCTGGAAAAGACAAAAAAACAAATTCTCCCATACAGCCCCCAGAAAAGAATGCATCCTGCTGACACCTTGATCTTAGCCCAGTGAGATCTGTTAGACTTCTGATTAACAGAACCGTAAGCTAATAAATTTGTGTTGTTTTAAGCCACTAAGTTTGTGGTAATTTGTTACAGTAGCCATAGAAAACTAGTACAAGCACTTACACTGCTCCTCAGAAAAAGTCACCCACTTTGGCTCTCCCCTTTCCTTCATCATCTGATTATTTCATTGGCTACCTTGATTTCCCTTACATATCCTGGCTCCATGTTTCTCATCTAGATCCTTGGATAGAACAACCCACTGTAAGACTGTTCACTCTAAATGAGCTATGACTGTGCTTAGGACACACCGCAGTATTTGCTCATTGGCTTTGCAAAACATAACCAATGTTAAGAGGCTACATAAAATTTCAAAACTGTTCTGCTATTGGCTGCCACTTTCCAGGAATTCAAGGTCAGATACTGATCCAGCACTCCTAACTGCCCTGCCCTAAACCTCAAGAAATTATTTTTGTCACCTTGTGATGTTTATCAGGGAAACTACCTGTATGGCTACAAATGCAGCTGCTCATGTCTTTGCTAATTATGACAGAGACTGAGTGAAACACATATCTTGTTTCTTACTTGACAGAGGAGGAAAATGCTGGGCCTTTCTCTAGTTATCTATTTTATTGGGCTGACTTGCTCAGTAGGATAAAGTGCATGTTTGACAGCCCGACTTGCCAAGATGTGGCCAACACTTTTGTTAGCTCCTGCAAATGATACGTTCCTTGACTTGATGCAGCACCAAGTTTTTTCTCATTGCCCAGTGGCTGTTGTAGAATTAATTGGTGTTGGCGGCTCAATTTTGCAGAAGACTGAGTGGGTCACTGTGATATAAATAAGTTAGGACAACTGACTCTCCCAGCCTTTTCAAATTAATGTGATTCTTTCTGTGGCTGGGGGCTTGAATTCACCCAAAATTTCTGTCTTCTCAGCAGATTCTCTGTTAGGGCTACTAGAAAGGCAGAATCCATAGTTCTGACTTCCTGCACTTGCTCACTCCCTGGCAGGGAAATTTTTTATTGATGAAAAATTTCTTGATCCACTGTGAAGTGAGGACCTTGCTGGGCCCTCCTTCCTGCTCTATCCAGGAATTTCCCAGGTGAAGGGAAGAGGTCTTCCATATCTTTGTAGACCTGAGGGACATTAGTCAGTGTCATGAACCAATGAATTCTTACAGACGGTATATCGTTGTCATGCTTTTTTTCTTTTATCCATTATGATAATCTCTGTCTTTTAATCATAGTATTTGGACAACTTGCATTTAATTATCAGTATGATCGAGTTCAAATTTGCCATCTTGCTCTGTTTTCTATGTGTCTCATCTGTCTTTGTTCCCCTTTTTTTTAATATTTTCCTGCTTTCTTTTGGATTAATAGAATATTGTTTTGTGATTCCATTTTATCTCCATTATTGCATTATTAGCTATACCTTTTGGTTATTTTTTTAGTGGTTATTTTAGGGTTTGCAATATATATATAACTTTATCAGTTTACTTTTAAGTAATATACCCTTTCCTTTAAGTGATATACCACTTCACACTAGAACCTAACAACGATATACTTCCATTCTACACCCCACTTTGTGCTAGTTTTGTCGCATTTTACTTCTACATGTTATAAACCCATATACTTTATTATTAAGTTTAAGTGGCCAATTAACTTTTTTCCTGCTTTATGGAGGTTTATTGGACAAATATAATTGTAATATATTTAAAGTGTACAATATGTTGATTTGATATATGTATACACTGTGAAACGATTCCCACAATCAAGTTAAACACATCCATCACCTCACAGTTACTTTTTTTTTTTTTGGTGACAACCCTTAAGATCTACTCTCTTCACAAATTTCAGTTACATAATTTAGAATATAGTCATCATGCTGTACATTATGCTGTATATACTCTAGTCACTATGTATTTCCCCACCCCCTAGCTCCTGACATCCACTGTTTTATGTACTCTGTTTCTATGAGTTTGACTTATTTTTTTTTAAGATTCCATATATAAGTGAGATCATGAGGTATTTGTCTTTCTCTGTCTGGCTATTTCACTTAGCATAATGTCTTCCAGGTTTGTCCGTGTTGTTGCAAATGGCAGGATTTCCTTGTTTTTTATGGCTCAATAATATTCCAATGTGTATGTATATATATGTGTGTGTGTGTGTGTGTGTGTGTGTGTATATCTTTAAACAGTTTTATTTGCATTACAGATTGTTGAACATGTCCATTCACTGAAAGTGGGGGCATGGAGGGACACGCACAGGGACCTGGCCACAGGGTTGGGAGTATGTGTGAATGAGGCGTGTGAGCACTGGGGGTGCCTGTGGGCAAGTTGGGGAAATCGCAGGCGAGGTGTCCCCAGCAGCTCAGGGATGGATTTCCTGATGCAAGCTGCAAAATGGTTAGTAGGATCCACATCCCTTTGATACGTTCCCAGCCCTGGCTGCTGTTCTCTCAGCCCCTCCCTGCCCCTCAGTTATGCGGCTCACCTCGGTATTCTGGGTGGTACAAGAAAGAAGTGGGCCTCTTTGGCAGCCTCTTTCACAGGTGGGGAAGCCCGGCACTCACTCCCATGCCCTCACTTTCCCTCCTGGGAGAAATTGCTGGCAAGAGGGTCTGAGGGCACTGAGCTGTGCCACCTTGGGGGAGGGGTGACTTGGGTGGAGTGAAATTCTTCCTCTTACCCCCTTCAATGTGTCTAGTCTTGGATTTTTTTTGCTCCGTTGGTGTGCTGGAACTTCTCCACTGGACTCCCAGACTTCCACAAAGGCACTTTCCTCTGTGAGTAATTGTCATCATCCGTGCTCTTTGGGAGGAAGACAGTAGGAAATTCCTATTCTGCCGTCTTGTTGACGTCACTTCAACTAACTTCTAAAGAGATTAAAAATGAGAAAAAATATCTTTAACATTTAGCCACATATTTTCCATTGTAGGCTTCTTTATTACTTTTTGTAGTTCTGCATTTTCATTTGATGTTTTCCTTCTGTTGGAAGAACTTTAACATTTCTCGTGAGATAAGTCACACAGAGAAAGACAAATACTGTATATATCACTTATATGTGGAGTCTAAAAAAGCGAAACTTATAAAAACAGAGTAAAATGGTGCTTATCAGGGGCTTGGGGGTGGGGAAATAGGACAGATGTTGTTTAAGGGTACAGACTTGCAATGAGTAGTCAGTCAGTCCTAGAGATCTAATGCACAGTATAGTGAATATAGACAACAATGTTGTATTATAATCATCAAACTTGCTAAGAGACTAGAACTTAATTGTTCCAACCACTAAAAAGAAATGATACTTATATAACATGATAGAGATGCTAATTATCACTGCAACGGTGATATGATAAGGGTACATGTTGTACACCTTAAATTTATGCAATATTATGTATCAAATATATTTCAATTAATAAAATACATTTCTTGTAGAGCAAGTCTGCTTTCAGTGAATTCTCTCAGCTTTATGTTGTCTGGAAAAGTATTCATTTTGCCTTCATTTTTAAAAATATTTGTGCTAAGTATAGAATTCTAGGTTGACAATTTTTGTATTCTGGCCCAACATTCTGCCCACTGGGAAGTGTTTTCTGACACACAGACTGATTTCCTACCCTGTGAAGACCCTCATCTGTGACCACTAACCCCCATCAAGATTCTCCACAAACACACAGACACCAGGTTGCAGTCAGTCTCTCTGCTTTTCTCTAGGGGCCATAATACATTTGCATGGAAAAATGTAGAGTTCTTCCTTTGCCAGGATGGCCTGTATGAGCCTGAAGGGAAAGGCATGTGGCCTCTCACTCAGATGACTCTTTCCATCCTTATGCCAATTGGTATTGTTCTTTGGTTTCTGTACCCAAATGGAATAGCTAATTTCCACCTGGGTCCAGGAGATCAATTAGGATGTTATGTTCACACAGAGGTCTTCTTTTTGTGAGAATACAATCAATTTCTGTCTTGAATAAGCCACTGGTTTTGTCTGTTTTTCTTCTTGTTATATGTGGCTGTATACTGCTGAACCTAATCCTGACTAATGAAAGCAGGGTAGAAGAGGCCCAAGCTTTTGTCCTGGGTGACTGAACACGTGGTGATGCGTGTGGTAAAGAAGAAACAGGTTAGGGGCTTCTGAAGGTAGATAATCCTGTAAGACAGATATACACTAACATGGATAAGTCTTTGCAATTAAATTTTTTTTAATCATCTAAACATTCAAGCTTATTTGAATCTTGTTTTCTGAGGCATAAACATTGATTTCATATATTAATTACTTTAGGAATTTGATGACTTAGTCTTATATCCTAGTGGAGTTCTGAAATATCAGGGCTCTCTCATTTTCCTATTAATGGAGATACAGGTCTTAATCACATTCTTGAATTATAAAGTGACTTTTAGGTTTGGGGACCCTCAAAAGATAAATCGAAATAAAACATGGAGGAATGCATGCTGTGTTGGCCTCAATCATTAACTCTTAAAGAACCTTTATCACAGGTTTTGAATTTGCATGTCAAAATTACTGTCGAGCACACCTAGGGAAAATTAGATTCAATTTACATTTTTGCCTTTATCTATTATCATAAAACTTTCAAATGACAGTAATTTTGGAGTATAGATTTCATTTTGCTTTTATATTCTTCAAGCTATTCAAAGAATTTTTAGGATGCTAGTATATTTTTAATCTGTATTCTCTCTCTGATCTTTCTCCCTCAGGACAAGTATGATGGATTTGTGATGGTAGTTTTAAGCTTGAAGCCATCAAGGAAGCATTTATTTATTTATTTATTTATTTATTTATTTTTTATTGGTTTATAACATTGGAAAAATTTCTGGTGTGCATCATTGTACTTCTATTTCTGCATAGATTACATCATGTTCACCACCAAAATACTAATTACAACCCATCACCATACACATGTACCGAATTATCCCTGTCACCCTCCTCCCTCCCCCCTTCCCCTCTGGTAACCACCAATCCAATCTCTGTCCCTATGTGTTTGTTTATTGTTGTTATTATCTACTACTTAATGAAGGAAATCATACGGTATTTGACCTTCTCCCTCTGACTTATTTCACTTTGCATTATACCCTCAATGTCCATCCATGTTGTCACAAATGGCTGGATTTCATCGTTTCTTATGGGCCCACAACAACTACAAACAGCTGAGCATTACAACAGCTGGCTGGGAGCATAACTCAGCCTGGGCGCCTATAGGGAGAGCTAACAGGCCACAATAGAAGGACACACGTAGCCCACATAGGGGTCACCCCTGGAACATTGAGAACTGAGGGAAGCACACTGGAAACCTCCTAAGGCATCACTTACATAAGGTCACCTATCCAAGAGCAGGAGACGTAGCTGACCTACCTAATACGTAGACACAAGCACAGGGAAAGAGGCAAAATGAGGAGGCAAAAGAATACATTCCAAGTAAGGGAACAGGACAAAACCCCAGAAAAGGAACTAAGTGAAACAGAAATGAGCAACCTACCCGACAGAGAGTTCAAACTAAGAGTGTTAAGGATGCTCACTGATCTGGGGAGAAGAATAGATGAACTCAGTGAGAATGTCAAGGAAGCATTTAAAATGTCTTTAGGCAAGCTTGTTTTCTCTGTCTTTTTGTCTGGTAGTGATGAAAGCTGAGTGTCTCTTTTTATGCCTTTTTAAAAATGTGTCTTCTCTAGATGTGGCAAACAAGTTGGAATTTGAATGAGCTGTGAAATCTTTCATGACAATGACTGTGTCTGGGAAAAGGAATCTCTAGGGCAGGTTCTGAGCTAGAGCTGATGTAATGCATCCCAGGAAGTGGTGTTGGAACTCAGGTAGCTTTGAGCAGGTAAGTTAATAGCAGAGGATATTTGCCAGAAACAAGTGCATATAAAAGAAGAAAAGAAATGGGAACAATGAGACCATTGATAATAAAGTACAGGCGGGAGTAGGATTTGGGGCCTCTGTGGAAATCCTTAGAGGCCAAAGGCTCTAAAAGCTGAGACTACTTCATTTTTCTTTTGATGTAACAGTCATTAAAAAATAATAATAAAGCTCAGGCCAGTATCCAAATGGAAACTCACCTATATTATATCAATTTTTTTTTTATATTTGTATTATAGCATAGGGCAGTGTCATATACACAAGGCCTTCTTCTCCAAAACTGTGTGTTTCATTGAAAACAAAGGTGGGCATACTTGGAACCTAATGGATAGTTTTGTGGCTGTAAAGATAAATATAGCACTTTTCAGGTAGTGAACTCATGAATAATCAATGAACCAGCAGAGGACAAAAAGTGACATATGGCAGCCTGGTGTGGATTAAGTGTGATTGTCACGTTCCCCTCCCCACCTTTTCCCTTCTCTAATTTACTAAAAGAAACAAAGCCAGCCTCAGCCAGAACACAGTACCTCTGGAAAATCTACTTAGGCAAATTGTTAACAGGGGAGTTTGTTCATTAAATATCTCCTCTGCTGTTTGGTTGTTTTAATGGTCCAGCCCAAGTTGTTTGTGTTAATTGAAATTTTATTCAAAATGAAAATTTGACTTGAATTCTTGAAATAAATTTAAACTGGTAAAGTAGTTTTTGTTTCTAAAATTACTACTACACCAATATCTCCAAATACGTAACACTCAACCAGTTTGCTAATTTTTGTCAGAATGTTTCTCTGTAAATAAACCACAAATGCATTGTAGCTGACTGTGTCTTTATGCCTTCACCTAGTGTATAAACCAAAATAGAGAGAAGGCATTCCTGATTTTTCCCTTTGTATCAACCAACACTTCATTGAAGATACTGATTTTATTATTTTTAACAAAAAATAACCAGATTTAATGGAAATTCCTTGGTAACACTGAAGTTTTTAGAATAGTGTTCTAAGGAACTGTTAATGGGCAGGTATTTGTTCACAGCCCAAATAATAACTCTGCCACTTTAAAACATCAGTCTTCCTTGGTGGCTAATGAAGGGTGAAGTGTTTAGTCCAGTGAGTCAGTTTGTACCTTGCATTTGCCTGGCTTTGTGCCAGGGATTTGATTCTGAAAGATTTAACATTGGAGAGTCTCTAAGTAGCCTGATTCTCCGGTTCTCTAAATTCCACTCTAGTCTTTCCAAATCTTTGAAATTGGCAGAGGAATTAGCAGTAAGTTTTGATTAAGTACATGTGATATAAAGTGATATAAAGAATTGCTATTTGTTTTGAATGGCTCCTCCACCTCCCCCACGCCCCCAAAAAAGGTTCTGGAGACTTGTTGCTAGAATTGGCAGAGTCCCATCTGAATATGAAATATTTGTTGATTTGTTTGTAAATAATGTGTATCCCGTGTTGTGGAAGTTTTAATGAGAACTCAGAAATCAAGGTCTGATTTGGGTTATATCTGTAATATTGGACACCAGATGATGGTGAGTGGACAAAAGTTAAGTCTGTGAGAGTAGAATGTCCATGGGGCATCTCTTTCCCTCTTTCAGAAGCACTTAGAATGGTTTTTGTGATAGAATTTGCCACCACTGGGAGCTACCATGGTGGAGAAATTATGAGAGACACACTTTTTGTTTTTCTTGGTGGTATAGAGAATCCTCTGATTGTCTTCACTGATGGCTTCCAGAGAGGGTAAACATGAAGGGAATATAGCCTAAAGAAGTTTCTTCAGAATTCATTCTCCCCTTGGTCCTTTTGCCCATTCCAGATTCTGAATGGAATTGCAGGCTACACTAAAGCTTTTGGATTAGATCGAGTGTGGTTGTTAAGCCCTCTAAAGAATGCCACTTTTTGAGCTAGTAGTCAAGTGTGGTAGTTAAGAACATGCGCTGTGAATTTCTACTATAAGATGGTGGTGGCATATTGTATTATTCAAAGCTGGCTGCACTTCTAACGGCCTGCTCTTTATAGTCTGTGACCTTGACACTGCTCCATTGAGAGGAGGGGTCTCCGTCCTTTTCTCTTGAATCTGTATAGGCTTGTGATTTGCTTATGACTAATAGAATGTGGCAAAGTGCTGCGTGATGCTGAGGCTAGGTCAGAAAAGGCAATTCAGCCTCCGCCTTGTTTTCTGGGGCACTTGCGTTTGGATCCCTGTGCTGCCGTATGAGATGTCCTGCTATTCTGAAGTTGCCATGCTGTGAAGAAAGCCCAGGCTACGATAGAGGCTGTATGTAGGTGCTCCACTTGACAGCGCCAGGTGAGATTCTAGCTGATAGCAGCCTTAACAGTCATACGTGTAAGTGAAGATTTCCCCAGATGACTCCAACCCCCAGCCATTGAGGCATCCCTAGCTGTTAAGTCTCCTTAGTTGTTGCCTCAGACATCATACATTACGTTTGTGCCCTGTCCAAATTCCTGCACAGAATAAATTCCACGGAATTTATGTATGATAAAATTGTTTTTCAAGCTACTATATTTTGGTGTAATTTCTTATGCAGCAACAGTAAATGGAATAAAAACCTTGGAAAATTACTTGACTTTTGTGTCCCTTAACTTCCTATCTTTAAAGCCTGATGATAATAATAGCATTCTGTCAGAGAAATGAATTAATACACGTAAAGCACTTATAAAAGTAACTGGCAAATAGTGAGGGTTTATTAAATGTTAGCTGTTAGCTAAGGGAAATCCAGTAGATTACTAAATGTTTTCGGCAGCCTAGTCATGTTAGAAATAGTAACTCAGCTTGACTTTATTAATGAAATGTTCATTATGACATGTAAAGGGAAAAAAATGATATAATTGTTCTTAATTTGAAATCTTTTCCATCCATTGAGGAGATGGAGTTCTGGTAATTGTTCTCAAGAATATCAGCAGGTATGGTTAGGACATGTCCTCAAAATAACTCTGGCTTGCCTTACTTGCCTATTTAGAGCTACCATCTGTGAATTAAACTGAATGCTTTTGAAACTTGTTTATATCATTGCCTTTGATCACATTCTAGAATAACAAATTCTCTATGTTTACTGGGTAGAGTGATTAGAGTAGAAGTAGAGTAAAAAATCATCCTAAAATGATCCCTTTCAAACTTTTAAGTGATATGGAGAAGAAATCAGTGTTTACATCACCATGTATAAAATCATTATTGGGCCTGGGCTGGTGGCATAGCGGTTAAGTTCTCACACTCCACATCTGCGGCCTGGGGTTCACCCATTCGGATCCTGGGCACGGACCTACGCACTGCTCATCAAGCCATGCTGAAGTGGCCTCCCACATAGAGCAACTAGAAAGATGTACAACTATGACATACAACTATCTGCTAGGGCTTTGGGGAGAAAAAAGGAGAAAAGGAGGAAGATTGGCAACAGGTGTTAGCTGAGGGCTGATCTTCCTCAAAAAAAAAACAAAACAAAATCATTATCATAGGCCATTTTATTTTATTTATTTTTTAAATTTTATTTTATTTATTTTTGTGTGTGTGAGGAAGATCAGCCCTGAGCTAACATCTGCCAGTCCTCCTCTTTTTGCTGAGGAAGACTGGCCCTGGGCTAACATCCGTGCCCATCTTCCTCCACTTTTTATGGGATGCCGCCACAGCATGGCTTGACAAGCAGTGCGTTGGCATGCGCCCAGGATCCAAACCCCAGGTCCCTGCAGCGGAGCACGCACACTTAACCTCTACGCCACGGGGCCGGCCCCTAGCGTAGGCCATTTTAAATGTGTACAATCATTACAGTAAGTCTTGATCTTCATCTTTCTGTTGTGAAAGAATTCTAATTATTTCACTCTTTCTGTATGTCACTGCCTGTCACCATGACATTTTAGTTGACTGTCTTTCAAACATGGAGAATAAAATATCAATTTCTTTGTTTAAAAACACTAAATATTTGCTTTAGGCTATCTATGTGTGATATGCCTTCTTCTATCTTTCCATTAGAATACTCATATAGCTGCATAACAGCACTGAAGAGTAAAGTAGCAATCAGCCATTTCTTAGTTTTAGAGTCATTTCCACTAACTACTTGCTATGTTGAAGTTGGAGCAGACAGAAAGCCTTAGTGGTCTATTTATGCTTTGACTTGTAAAACAAGAGAATAAATTAGATGGGAAGTAGTTAGAGGCTTTTATCTATATCCATTGTTTATTCATACCTTTGAGACACAGGTTACCATGAATGAGTATTGGAAACCTGTACTATTTCCTTCATGTTATGTATTTCATGATATATTACAGGTTAATTAACCTGACTAGAGATTCCTCTATCTACCCCCCACTCCCAACCCCTCCAAACCCACCTTCAACACCATTCTTTGTACATGCATTCACAGACTAAAATTTCCGATGTGCAGTATGGAAGAGAATGAAAAGAAACTGTTAGGATATTGCAGGGATGTGATGCAGCAGTGGAGGTGGTGTTAAGAGGAACCCTGAGAGAGTCGTGCTGTTAGGGTTTCATATTAGCATTTATTTTTTTCTGATAAAAGACAAACTACAGCATGTTCCTGATGATATAGGAGTGAATTCTCCTCATAACATGAGAAGAGGGAATGATAGAAGATCCCAAATCAGTCCAGCCTGGTTGTACTGTCTGTCTGCTGAGTACTGTAAATTCAGCCATGGCCTGTGTACATCAGGCTGTACACATAGAACTTGATCAAATTAAGATGTGAGCAAAATTTCACGATCCAATAGATAGTGATGGGAATCAAGCGTGGGCTACATACTCAGCCATTTTAAAAATTGTACGTTTTCTTTTTGCAAAGATAATAATCTTCATGGAGACTAAGAAAGAAATATGTAGCATGAAAGAAGAGCACCATTACCCAAAGATGAAGAAAGACTTAAAAATAATTCTGAATATAACTTTTATAGTGTACGGAGATATTTATGGAAAATGTCATATTTTATTCTTAGCAACAGAGCAAAAAATATGACCTCCAGGAAATCAAAATAGCAAGTCATGAGAAAAAATCAGAACGAGAGTTTAGGAGGAGTCAGGATGAAGAACAAAATGAAACAAAATAAAACAAACAAAAAAACTGAAAATGCAATAGCAGAATAAAAATCTGCAATGGCAATTGTAAATAGCAGAGCTGATCCTGCAGAAAATGGAATCAATCCTGCCTATATAGGTATTTGAGATTGTCCAGAATGAGGAGAAAATGGTGACAGGGAAATGAAGTGATGAGGGGAAGATAACAGGTACTGAGGACAGAGAGAGAACCCACTGATGAATAATAAGGTTTTCCTAAAGGGGAAATCAGAACAAATGTAACAGAAGCAAAAAATAGAAGCAGAAGAAAACTTTCTTGAGCTGAAAAGATTCTGAATCTGCAGGTAAAGTGTCGGCTTCATTGTGTTCTAGGCAAAATGAGTGAAAATAAATCCCCATGTATCTGAATTCTGGCAACATCTATAATTTTTAAAGATAAAGAAAAAACTCATAGATTCAAAAACAAATAAGTTACTCTAATGGTATAGAAGTTAGTCTTACTTTACTGAAGACTTCTTTTTATTTATTCTGTAACGGATTCATTGGGCTTCTGAAATCTATGATTTGATGATTTCATTAGTTCTAGAAAAACCTTAACCATTATCTCATCAAATGTTTCTTTTGCCATTCTCTCTTTCTTCAGTTTTTTTTTGAAAATCCAATTAAATATATGTTGGAGCTTCTCACATATCCTGTATATTTTTTACCCTCTCTTCTGCATTTATCGTCTTTTTGTCTACCTGTCCTGAATCCTGTATGATTACTTCCAGTGATATGCTGGTAAACTGGCTCACCAGAGAAAAATAAGCCCTAATTTGTAGCATTTGTTGATTTCTGTAGTGTAAATATTCTCAAGGGCAGTTTCAGGCAACCAACATGACTTCACTGATGCAGAGTTAGAAGGAGCTGCACATAATTGGCTCTCACTCACAGTATGGTTCAAGCAGGCTCTAGCATACCTCTAGGCTTTTCTCCTGTCTTCCTGTTTGTTAAGTATCCCTTAAACTGCGTCTAATCTGCTTTTAAACCTCTCCATTCAGTTCTTAATTTGGGTTATTTTATTTTACTTTTAGTTCTAAAGTTTCTAGTTTTTTTTTCTTTTTTCAAATCTGTGTCGCTACTTAAGTTTTCAATTCTCTGCTAAAAATTCCACCTTATCTTTTATTTATTTTATCATAGAAAACAGTTGTTTTATAGTCTGCATCTGATAATTCCAATTTCTAAGGTTTTTTTCCTGATCCTTTTTTCTCGCCTGTTTCTGCTAATTCTTTTTTTTTTTTAATGGGGTTTTTTTTTTGGCGGGGGGAAGATTGGCCCTGAGCTAACATCTGTTGCCAATCTTCTTCCTTTTTTCCTTTGTTCTCCCCAAAGCCCTAGCAGATAGTTGTATGTCCTAGTTGTATGTCCTTCTAGTTCTTCTGTGTGGGACTGCGGCTCAGCATGGCTTGATGAGCGGTGTGTAGGTCTGTGCCTAGGATCTGAACTGGCGAATCCCGGGCTGCCGAAGCGGAGCGTGCAGAGTTAACTGCTGTGCCACCGGGCTGGCTCTGCTTCTGCTTATTCTTATTCTTGTTTGGTTTTCTTGTGTACTCTATTATCCTTGACTGGGGCCTGGATATTGCATTTGAAAAATTATTTATGAATATTTTTAGGCCCACGAGGTAGGTATTTAGACAATTTGCGTTTGCTTCTGATAAACACTTGGGAGTATTCCAGTCTGGATGGGTTATAAACCAAGTTGAAAGTTTGAGAAAAGCAGTCTGATCCTAGGCTGTGATCTACTTCAGGTTATTCTCATGCTAAGGATGTAGCCCTTTGGGATTCCAGCTTATTGTAAGGAGGGTCTTAGGTTAGATGTCTCTCAGCTTTATTTTTATATTGTTCACCCCTGAGAGTCAGTCAGAACAAAGGTTCTAATTTTTCAAGATCAGCAAAGACCTGTTAGAGGAAATATGACTTCAGAACTTTCTTTCCATGCTGAATTTTCGTTCCTCTTTCACTTTTTTTTTATTGTGGTCAAATATACATAACATAAAATTTACCATTTTAACTATTTTTAAGTATACAATTCAGTGGCATTAAGTACATGCACACTGTTGTGCAAACATCATCACTATCCATCTCCAGAACTTTTTCATCATCCCAAACTGAAACTGTACCCATTAAGCAATATTCCCCTTTCCTCCCTCCCCCCAGCCCCTGGTAACCACTTTCCTACTTTCTGTCTGTGTGAATTTGACTGTTCTAGGTACCTCATCTTAGTAGAATCATGTAATAGTTGTCTTTTTGTGTCTGGCTTATTTCACTTAGCGTAATGTCTTCAAGATTCATCTATGTTGTAACATGTATAAAACTTTCACTCCTTTTTAAGGCTGAATAATATTCCAGTGTGTGTGTGTGTGTGTGTGTGTGTGTGTGTGTGTGTAAATAAATATACAATATTTTGATTGTCCATTCATTAGTTGCTTCCATCTTTTGGCTATTGTTTATAATGCTGCTATGAACATGAGTGTACAAATATCTCTTTCAGTCCCTGCTTTCATTTCTTTTGGGTATATACCCAGGAGTGGAATTGCTGGATCACACAGTAATTTTATTTTTAATTTTTTGAGGAACCACCATACTGTTTTCCACAGCAGCTGCACTGTTTTACATTACTATTAGTAGTGCACGAGGTTTCCAATTTCTCCATGTCCTCATCAACACTTGTTATTTTCTGTTTTTTTTTTTTTTTAAATAATAACGATTTTAGTGGGTGTGAAGCGGTACCTCATTGTGGTTTTGATTTGTATTTCCCCAGTGATTAGTGATGTTGAACATATTTTCTTTCTTTCTTTCTTTTTTTCTTTTTGCTGAGGAAGATTCGCCCTAACATCTGTGCCAGTCTTCCTCTATTGTGTATGTGGGTTACTTCCAGAGCATGGCCACTGATGAGTGGTGTAGATTTGCACCCGGGAATTGAACCTGGGCCGCCAAAGCGGAGTGCGCTGAACTTAACCACTAGGTCACAGGGCCAGCCCTTGAACATCTTTTCATTGGCCATTTGTATATCTTTGGAGAAATGTGTATTCAAGTCTTTAGCCCATTTTTAAATTTGCGTATTTTTTTGTTGTTGAGTATTAGGAGTTCTTTATATATTCTGGATATTAATTCCTTATCAGATATGTGATTTGCAAATATCTCTAATTCTGTGGGTTGCCTTTTTACTCTGTTGTTAGTATCCTTTCATGCACAACAGTTTTAAATTTTGAGGTAGCCCAATTTATCTATTTTTTTTCTTTTTTTGCCTTTCTTTTTGGTGTCATATACAAGAAATTGTTGCCAAATCCAGTGTCATGGAGCTTTTACCATATATTTTCTTTGAAGAGTTTTATGATTTTAGCTCTTACGTTTAGGTCTTTGATCCATTTTGAGTTAATTTTTGTATGTGGTGTAAGGTAAGGGTCCAACCTCATTCTTTTGCATGGAGATATTTTGTTTTCCCAGCCATTTTCAACAAATGGTTTTCAACCATTTGTTGAAATCCCCTTTTACTTTTGACTTGATAATTTCTTATTATCCTGTTGTTTTTCAGTGCTTTTGAAAAGATGTTTTTAAATACTTTATACAGATTATTAAGTTGTTTTCAACAAGAAGGTTGATGTGTAAAACCTAGGTCACTATTATTGGTAATAGGAAATTTCAATAATGTTTTAAATCAACTTGAATGAGAGCACAGTTTATAAATCCTATAAAACATGTGGAGGGATATAGCCCCTATTCTTAGCTTTTATATACTGTTTGGTTGCAGTTTTGCAATTTTCATGGAAAAAAGGTACAGCTCATCAGCAGAATTTTATTTTTTGTATAACCAAATAATTCAATAGTCTAGATCTCATCTTTTTTTTTTTTTAATAATATTTATTTATTTATTTTTTTTGTGTGTGTGTGTGTGTGTGTGTGCGCACACATGCGGGCACGAGGAAGGTCAGCCTTGAGCTAACATCCATGCCAATCCTCCTCTTTTTGCTGAGGGAAGACTGGCCCTGAGCTAACATCCGTGCCGATTTTCCTCCACTTTATATGGGACGCCGCCACAGCATGGCCTGACAAGTGGTGTGTCGGTGCACACCCGGGATCCGAACCCCGGCCGCCAGCAGCGGAGCACGCGCACTTAACCACTACGCCACGGGGCAGGCCCCTTAGATCTCATCTTCATAGGTTATAAATGTCATTAGGAATTAAATTACTAGTGAGAGAAACAAAGATGTAATTTTCTACCAAGAATATGGGAATCATGAAAGCATTCTCATCCCTTTTTAGTGGATGTGTTTTCCCCCAATAGTAAACCTGTAAGGATTAGGTCTCAAATTTAAAATGTCACCTATTTAATCATGTTTAATTAGGTGGGTTGGAGGGGCAACCTCCCTATTTAGAAATTTTCAGTAACAAAGTATATACTAATTATACTGTCTGCAAATAATGTGCTGCTAATGTTTCATTTTATTTCTTTTAGAGATTTCTTCTTTGACTATTATTTACCACTTTGTTCATGAGTAGGCAAGGACAGGATTCCCAAAAGTTGAGAGCAAGAAGCAGTCAGTGTTGACGGGTAGTGATTTTTAGAAATCTATTGAGGGGCTCTTAGTATTAAAGGAATCAGCAGAGCAGTACATTAATTATTTTATTCAGATGCTACAAGTGAGCCACTGTTTAATATCTGGCTTTGTTCAAATTCATTATAGGATTCTTTCATAAGATTTTTTCATGTAAATTCTCTTGAACTGTGTACCAGTAGCACCTTTTTTTCCCCAAGAATGTAATCTGACTTTCTCTGTGTTACATTATCCTCCTGTAATTATTCAGAGTAATGAATAGTCATGAGGTATATAGCAGGTAATTTGTTACATCTAACAATTGAATTAAAGTTTGTAATTAATTTACTTTTACAATACAAATTAGGGTAGATTAGCACTTAATTTTGTAATAGTTTTTGACTTGTTTCCTTGAGCAGAGGAGAAAGAGATGGTGTTACAGTGAATGCACTTATTCTATAGCCTGGCAGGGTATTTGTGCGTGTAAATGTGTATCATGTGTGTTGGGGAAGGAAAAACATGAAGGGCTATTCTTGTTTAGGGGTTATCTAAGAAAAACACAAAGTGTAATATTTGTTGAAGAATAAACTTGGTTAATGACCTTTAAACTTTAAAATTACCTTCAACCAAGCAATTCTATCATTTATCAACAGTTTTGAAAATACCTAATATTATGCCATGGTTCAGGTATGGAGAGTGCAGACTGGGTTGGAATGAGAGTAGTCATGGGAAGTCTGCCCTTAAAAGTCCTGAAGACACGCCCTGATACTGAGTTGTGCATGTTTACTCTCTCTCTGACTAATTCAATAACGTCTATTCATCAAGGAAATCTTGTCCTTGACTCAGGTCCATTCGTCACAAATCACACTCTCTTAGCTTTAGGATTACGTCAGGCTGAAATTATGGACAAAAGCATGTTGCTATGTTGATTCTTTTATAACACAAGGTGTGGCTTATCAAATTCCCTACAGTAATATCACCAGCAGTTTTATATGTTTAGGGTAATTTCTCCAACTCTTCTTCAAAGCTGTTGAGCTTTATGAAGCCCTTCACTTTTGAAACAAGAAAGAAATAATCTTTGTTGTGTATTAAATGCTTACCATTTGCCAAACATTGTATTATATTGAACCCAAAACAAGTAACACAATTTCTACTTCCAGGTAAACAAAGAGTCTTGTTAGGAAGACATAACACATGAAACAGAAGAAAAGTTTACTCAGAGCTGAATTTTAAGAATAGTTTTGATTTTTATCAATGACCATCTTAGTCATTGAAGATTTGTGATCTATAAACAGAAGTGTTGTTAGAGCTGTTATTGGATGGGGGAGCAATAAGACATATTAAACATTCTATTTAAGAGGCCGTCATTGAGCCCCTTTTTTATTTCAGAAACTCTGATAGCTACTGGAGTTACAAAGACCTGATTATGCCCCCAAGATATTCAGAGTGTAGGAGGACAAAGGCAACTCACAACTGCCTTGCTCTTTATAGATTACACATTGCTTCCATGGTATTATCTCCATCAGTCTTCATAACAGTACTGTTTGGGCTTTACAGCTAGAATAATAAAGGCCCAGAGACATTAAATAAAGAATGGAGTGAGTATTTAGCCTCACTCCTGTGTTTCTGCAGTGTCTTTGTGAAATGCTGAGTGGGGAGTTAGATAAGCTATGCAATAAGCCATGCAGAGTAGCCTGAGGAACTGTGTGGAGTCTTTAAAATATATCTTGTATCGGTCTTCACGTCACTTTGCTAGAATAAAATGGGGGAGAGAGCCATTTGATAATATTGTAGAAATGAGATATTTACGTTTCTTTATAATTGTGACAGATATTTTTTAAGTGCATAATATGCATCAGGCATTACACTCATTGACCATTCTATTTGGTTCTGCTGTCACTCTTAGTAATTTAAGCATACTTAATGCAGAAGATTTAGAAGTACAGGTAAGTATATATATATATTTTTGTGTGTGTGTGTGTAAGGAAGATCAGCCCTGAGCTACCATCCATGCTAATCCTCCTCTTTTTTGCTGAGGAAGACCGGCTCGGAGCTACCATCTGTTGCCAATCCTCCTCCTTTTTTTTCCCCCAAAGCCCTAGTAGGTAGTTGTATGTCATAGTTGCACATCCTTCTAGTTGCCGTATGTGGGACGTGGCCTCAGCATGGCTGGAGAAGCGGTGTGTCGATGAGTGCCCAGGATCGGAACCAGGGCTGCCAGTAGCAGAGCGCGTGCACTTAACCGCTAAGCCATGGGGCTGGCCAGTACAGGTAAGTATAAAGATTCAGAAAAAATTAATTAACTCTGCCTCTCATCACCCAGAAGTAATCATTGTTAACATTTTGGTCTATTTCCTCAAATTCTTTTTTATCCTTAAAAAATAAGTCCCGGGGCTACCCTGGTGGTGCAAGCAGTTAAGTGCGCGCGCTCTGCTGCGGTGGCCCGAGGTTCGCTGGTTCGGATCCCAGGCGCGCACTGACGCACCGCTTGGCAAGCCATGCTGCGGCGGTGTCCTGTATAAAGTGGAGGAAGATGGGCACAGATGTTAGCCCAGGGCCAGTCTTCCTCAGCAAAAAAGGAGGAGGATTGGCAGATGTTAGCTCAGGGCTGATCTCCTCACACACACACACAAAATAAATAAATAAAACAACCCAAAACCCTACCAAAAAAAAAAATAAATAAGTCCCATTTTATTGAGACCATGCAGCATATACATGATTCAATTCTGTGCTTTTATGTAAGTGCTTACCCCTCACAATAAAAATAGTTAACATTTCTTGAGCATTTACCATATGTTTGGCACAGAGCTTATAATTATTATTTTATATTAAAATTTTTTTGTATTTAAAAAATATGTACTATTTAATACATGCAAAAGAATCTTTGTATCACATATATAAGTTATGGATTTCTGTGAACCAATCACCCAGTGTAAAAACAACGTGAGAACCAATACTATTGAAGAGTGGCAGAATATGCCGCCTCAAAATATGCAACTTTGGCATAAGGATTATTTTGAGCTGAAGGCACTTGAAAAACAGCAGGTGCAAGAAGGGTGCTCTGACCTCCCCTTTTCTTCTGAAAGCAAGAGATAAAACTCCCATGTGAAAGAGCCCTCCCTATTCCAGAAGGAAAGAAACATTCTTATCACCAGAGACAGGAATTGAGACTGAGAATTCTGTATAAGCAGACCTTGTTAAAATAACTCTTATCTTTCTTTTTAGTCTTGCCATATATTTGAATTACTTTTCCACAATTACCTCTCCTTGTTCAACCTAATATATAAGCACTGAGGTTTTGCCAATTCTTTGAGTCTTAATTTTCTTGTGGAGACTTCCATGTACGTGTAAAAATAAAATTTGTGTGTTTTTCTCCTGTTAATCTGTCTTAAGTCAATTTAGTTCTCAGGCCCAGCTGGAGACCCTGAGGGTAGAAGTAAAGTTTACCTGCACTCCACTATTTGTCTACCTATGTGTTCCTTCCCATTCTACCCTCTAACCTTCCCGTCAGAGGTGCTACCATCCTCAATTTTGTTTATCATTTCCTTGCCTTTTTAAAATAGGTTTTTAAAATCGCAAAGTTATGTATTCCTAAGCAATATATAGTTTAGTTTTGCTTATTTTTGAAGTTTTACAGAAATGTTATATGTTGTTGCTATTTTTTTTTAATACTCATGTTATGTTTCTAGATGTTGTTACCTTTAATGGTAGTTCATTCCTTTTTACTACCAATATTCCTTTGTGTAAAGACACTACCATATATTTATTTATGTGCCTGTCTGTGAGCATTTGAATTGTTTCCAGTTTTTTGCTATTTTGAGCAATGCTACTATAAACAATATTTTATGCATTTCCTCCTGCACATGTATCAAAGTATATGCCCTTTAGGGCATGTATCTAGGAGTGGACTTAACTGAGTTTTAGGAGATGTGATTGCTTAATTTTACAAGATATCCAAAATTGGGACTCAAAGTGGTAATACCTATTTACATTCCATCAGCAGTATATGAGTGTTCCCAATGATCTTCATCCTTGTCAACACTTGGCATTGTCATATTTCTTAATTTTTGCCATTCTGATGGATATACAATGTTATTGTATGGTCTTAATTTACATTTCCCTGAACACTAATGAGATTAAACACTTTTTCATATGTTTACTGACATAAGTCTTCTGTTAAATGTCGGTTCATGTTTCTTGCTCATTTTTTCTTTTAGGTTTTTTGTTCTTATTGGTTTGTAGGATTTACATATATGTTCTGGATACTATTTCTTGGATGGTTATGGGTTTAAGAGTTATTTTCTCCTAGTTTGAACATTCTTGTATAAGTTTTGTTTGAACACCTGTTTTCAGTTCTTTTTGGTATATACCTAAGAGTATGGTTGCTGAATCGTATTAAAAAATGCTATGTGTAACATTTGGAGGAACTTCAAAACTGTTTTCGGATGTGAAGGCAATCTGGCCGTGATATCTGTCACTCCATTGATCTCCAGGGAGGATTTGGCTGATCTGACTGACTAGGCAGGTGTCCCCTTCTTCCCTCGATGCTCCATATGCATCCTTCCCGAGGCTGCGTGCTCAGTCAAAAAGGATGACCTTCCCCGATAGAAGAGGACTATTCTTTGGTCAAGGGTGTACGGTAGCTGTGCTGCCCTGCTAGAACCTCCAGCAAGCTCTCAAGGTCCATTTGTAGGAGAATGTAGGGTAGTCGAGCTTCCAAGACTCCAGACACATCCAAATGAGGTGCTGCATGTGGCTGTCTGCCTTTCTTTAAAAAAACAGTTTTCCACAGCAGCTTTACCATTTTACATTCCCACCAGCAGTGTATAAGCGTTTCCATTTCTCTACATCCTTACGAACACTTGTCATTATCTGCCTTTTTTTGTTTATTGAAATATATTAGACATATTCTGTAAATTTAAGGTGTACAACATTTTGTTTTGATACATTTATATATTATGATTGCCGTTGTAGCAATGATTAGCACCTCTGTCACATCACATAATTAGCATTTCTTTATGTGGTTGAAATAATTAAGATCTAGTCTCTTAGCAAGTTTGATGGTTATGATACAATATTGTTGTCTGTATTCACTATACTGTGCATTAGATCTCTAAGACTCATTTACTACTTGTTGAGAGTTTGTACCCTTAAGCAACGTCTGTCTTATCCCCCCACCCTCTATCCTCTGGTAATCACCAATTTACTCTCTGTTTTTATGAGTTTGGCTTTTCTAGATTCCATAAATTCCAAAAAGATTTATATATTTTTTAGATATAAGTGATATCATAATTTATCTTTCTCTGTCTGACTTATCTTACTTAGCATAATGTCCTCAAGGTTCATCCACATTGTTGCAAATGGCAGGCTATCCTTCTTTCTCATGGCTGAATAATATTCCGTTGTATGTGTGTATACATGTATACACATATGTGTACATATATGCATATATACACCATATTTTCTTTATCCTTTCATCCGTTGATGAGCGCTTAGGTTGTTTCCATATCTTGGCTATAATGAATAATGCTGCAATAAACATGGAAGTGTAGCTATCTCTTCAGTAACCTGTTTTCATTTCCTTTGGGTATATACCCAGAAGAGGAATTCTTGGATCTTATGATAGGTCTAATTTTAATTTTTTGAGGAACCTCCATATTGTTTTCCGTAGTGGCTAAACCAATTTACATTTCCACCACCAGTGTACATGGGTTCCCTTTTTTCCACATTCTCGCCAGCGCTTATCTTTTCTTGATGATGGCAATTCTCACAGATGTGAGATACTAGCTCATTGTGGTTTTGATTTGCATTTCTGTAATTACTAGTGATTTTGAGCATCTTTTTATGTACCTTTTGGCCATTTGTATGTCTTCTTTGGAAAAATGTCTGTTTAGTTCCTCTGCCCATTTTATAATCAGATTGTTTGTTGTTTTGTTATTGAATTTTATGAGTTCTTTATATATTTTGACTATTAAGCCTTTATCTGATACATGTTTATAAAAATTTTCTCCCATTCTGTTGGTTGCCTTTTCATTTTGTTGTTTCTTTTGCTGTGCAGAAGCTTTTAAGTTTGATGTAGACCTGCTTGTTGATTTTCAGTTTTTTTGTTTGTGCTTTTGGTATCATATCCAAAAAATCATTGCCAAGACTTACGTTGAGGAGATTCTTCCCTACGTTTTCTTCTAGGAGTTTTATGGTATCAGGCCTTATGTGTAAGCCTTTGAAAATCCATTTTGAGTTAATTTTTGTGAGTGGTGTAATATAGGGGTCCAATTTCAGTGTTCTGTATGTGTTTATGCAGTTTTCCAGCACCATTTGTTAAAGAGACTATACTTTTCCCAGTGTTCTTGGCTCCCTTATTGAATATTAGTTGACTGTGTATGTTGGGGTTTAATTCTGGGCTCTCTATTCTGTTCCATTGGTCTATGTGTCTATTTTTATGCCAGATCATACGTCTTAATTATTATGGATTTGTGGTATAGTTTGAAATCAGGAAGTGTGATGCCTCTGGCTTTGTTCTTCTCTCTCATGATTGCTTTGGCTATTCAAGGTCTTTTGTGTTTCCCCCAAATTTTAGGGTTGTTTTTTCTATTTCTGTGAAGAATGCCATTGGGATTTTGAAAGAAATTGCATTGAATGTATAGATGGCTTTGGGTAGTATGGACATTTAACAATATTAATTCTGGGGCCGGCCCGGTGGCACAAGCGGTTAAGTGCGTGTGCTCCGCTGCGGTGGCCCAGGGTTCGCCGATTTGGAACCCCGGGCGCGCACCGAGGCACTGCTTGGCAAGCCATGCTGTGGCGGCGTTCCATATAAAGTGGAGGAAGATGGGCATGGATGTTAGCCCAGGGCCAGTCTTCCTCAGCAAAAAAAGAGGAGGATTGGCAGATGTTAGCACAGGGCTGATCTCACAAAAACAAAACAAAACAAAACACAATATTAATTCTTCTGATCTGTGAACATGGGATGTCTTTCCATCTGTTTGTTTCTTCTTCAATTCCTTTCAACAAAGTCTTGTACTTTTTGTTGTACAGATCTTTTGCTTCCTTGGTTATTAAATTTATCCCTAGGTATTTTATTGTTTTTGATACTATTGTGAATGGGATCGTTTTCTTTGTTTTTCAGATTTTTTTAAATTAGTGTATAGAAATGCAACTGATTCTGTATGTTGATTTTATATCCTGCAACTTTACTGAATTCATTGATTAGTTCCAGCAGTTTTTGGGTTGAGTCTTTGGGATTTCTATATAAAAAATCATATCATTTGCAAATAACAACAATTTTACTTCTTCCTTTTTGATTTGGATGCCTTTTATTTCTTTTTCTTGCCTAATTGCTCTGGCTAGGTCTCCCAGTACTATGTGGATTAGGACTGGTAATAGCAGACATCCTTGTTTTGTTCCTAATCTTAGAGTAAAAGCTTTCAGTTTTTCACTGTTGAGTATGATGTTAGCTGTGGGTTTATTGTATGTGTCCTTTATTATGTTGAAGTCTGTTTCTTCTATACCCAATCTGTTGAGGATTTTTAACATGAAAGGATATTGTATTTTGTCAAATGCTTTTTCTGCATCTATTGAGATGATCCTGTGATTTTTATCTTTCATCTTTTAAAGTGGTATATTACATTTATTGATTTGTGTATGGTGAACCATCCTTGCTTCCCAGGGATAAATCCCACTTGGTCATGGTGTATAATACTTTTAATGTGTTCTTAAATTTGGTTTGCTAATATTTTGTTGAGGATTTTTGCATCTATATTCATCAGGGATATTGGTCTATAGTTTTCTTGTAGTGTTCTTATTGGGCTTTGGAATCAAGGTAATTCTGGCTTCGTAGAATGAGTTTGGAAGTGTTCCCTCCTCTTCAATTTTTTGAAGAGTTTGAGAGGGATTGGCATTAATTTTTCTTTAAATGTTTGGTAGAATTGACCAGTGAAGCTGTCTGGTCCTGGAGGTTTCTGTGTTGGGAGGTTTTTGATTACTGATTCAATCTCTTTACTCATTATGTGTCTGTTCAGATTTTCTATTTCTTCCTAATTCATTCTGGTAGGTTGTGTGTTTTTAGGATATTTTATTTCTTCTAGGTTATCTAATGTTTTGGCTTATAATTGTTCATAGTAGTCTTTTTGATCCTGTGTACTTCTGTAGTATCAGTTGTAATGTCTCCTCTTTCATTTTTTATTTTATTTATTTGAGTCTTCTCTCTTCTTTTCTTAGTCTAGCTAAAGGTCTGTCAATTTTGTTTATCTTTTCAAGAAACCAGTTCTTAGTTTCGTTAAGCCTTTCTATTGTTTTTCTGATGTCACTTTTATTTATTTCTCCTCTTGTTTTTGTTATTTCTTTCCTTCTGCTAACATTGGGCATAGTTTTTTCTTCTTTTTGTAATTCCTTGAGGTATAAAGTTAGGTTGTTTTTTTTGAGATCTTTCTTTTTCTAATATTGGCATTTATCACTATAAACCTCCCACTTAGAACTGCTTTTGCTACATCCTATAAATTTGGTATGTTTTGTTTCCTTTTTGGTTTCTGTCAAGATAATTTTTTATTTCTTTATTCACCCATTCATTGTGCAGGAGTGTGTTGTTTAATTTCCACATATTTGTGAATTTTCTTCCTTTTATTGACTTCTAGTTTCATAGCATTGTAGTCAGATTGGTATGACTTCAATCTTTTTAAATATAGTAAGACTTGTTTTGTGACCTAACGTATGATCTGTCCTTGAGAATGTTTTGTGCATGCTTGAGAAGAAGGTGTATTTTGGTGCTGTTGAGTGGAATGTTCTGTATATGTCTGTTAGGTCCATTTGATCTAAAGTATAGTTCAAGAATGTGTCCAGATTGATTTACTGTCTGGATCATTTATCCATTGTAAAGTGGGATAATTAAGTCCCCTACTCTTATTGTATTGTTATCTGCTTCTTCTTTTGTTGCTTTATATTCTAGATGCTCCAATGTTGGGTGCAATATATTTTCAGTTGTTATGATTGAAATGATTGAAAAGTGTCTTGATTAAATGACTCTTTTATCATTATATAGTGATCTTCTTTGTTTCTTTTTTTTTTAATTTTATTTATTTATTTTTTCCCCCTAAGCCCCAGTAGATAGTTGTATGTCATAGCTGCACATCCTTCTAGTTGTTGCAAATATTTTCTCCCAGTCTGTGGCTTGTCTTCTTATTCTCTTGACACTCTGTTTATTTTTTCCAAAGTATTTATCGCTAACTAAAATAATCTTTTTTTTTTTTTTTTGTGAGGAAGATCAGCCCTGAGCTAACATCCATGCTAATCCTCCTTTTTTTGCTGAGGAAGACCGGCTCTGAGCTAACATCTATTGCCAATCCTCCTCCTTTTTTTTCCCCAAAGCCCAGTAGATAGTCGTATGACATATTGCACATCCTTCTAGTTGCTGTATGTGGCACGCGGCCTCAGCATGGCCGGACAAGTGGTGTGTTGGTGTGCGCCCGGGATCTGAACCGAGGCCGCCAGTAGCGGAGCATGCACACTTAACCGCTAAGCCACGGGGCCGGCCCTTCTTCTTTGTTTCTTATTACAGTTTTGACTTAAAGTCTATTTTGATATAAGTGTAGCTATCTATTCTCCTTTGCTTTCTGTTTGTGTGAAATATCTTTTTCCTTTCCTTCACATTGAGCCTATGTGTATCCTTAAACCTTAAGTGAGTCTCTTGTAGGCAGCATATAGTTGGGTCTTGTTTTTTGTATGCATACAGCTGCTCTATTCCTTTGATTGGAGAATTTAATCCATTTACATTTAAAGTAATTATTTATAGGTAATTACTTGCTAATGCTTTCTTATTAATTTTCTTTTGGCTGTTTGGTAGTTCTTTTGTTCTTTTCTTCCTCTTGTGCTGCTTTCCTTCGTGAATTGATAATTTTCCATAGTGGTATGCTTTGGCTCCCTTTGTGTGTGTGTGTGTGTGTGTGTGTGAGAGAGAGAGAGAGAGAGAGAGAGATGTAGGTTTTTGCTCTGTGTGTGTGATATATATATGTAGGTTTTTGCTCTGTGATTTCCATGAGGCTTCCATAATATATCTTATAACAGTCTGTTTTAACCTTATTGCAACTTAACTTCAATCACAATGCAAAAATCTCTTACTCTCCCTACATTTTATGTTTTTGTTGTCACAATTTACATCTTTTCATATTGTGTATCCATTAACAAATTATTATAGCTATAGTTATTTTTAATACATCTGTCCTTTAACCTTTATACTAGAGTTAAGTGATTAACACACCACTATATTGCAGTATTTGAGTTTTCTGAATTTGACTACTTAACTTTACTAGTGTGTTTCATATTTTCATATGTTTTCATGTTACTACTTAGCATCCTTACTTTTTAGGTTAAAGATCTTCTTTCAACATTTTTGGTAAGGCAAGTCTAGTGATTATGAACTCTCTCAGCTTTTTTCCGTCTGGGAACATTTTACCTCTTCTTTATTCTGAGGGACAACTTTGCCAGATATTCTTCTTCTTCTTTTTTTTTTTTTGTGAGGAAGATCAGCCCTGAGCTAACATCCGTGCTAATCCTCCTCTTTTTGCTGAGGAAGACCAGCTCTGAGCTAACATCTATTGCCAATCCTCCTCTTTTTTTTTTTCCCCCAAAGCCCCAGTAGATAGTTGTATGTCATAGTTGCACATCCTTCTAGTTGCTGTATGTGGGACGCGGCCTCAGCATGGCCAGAGAAGCGGTGTATCGGTGCGCGCCCAGGATCCGAATCCGAGCTGCTAGTAGCGGAGCGCGCACACTTAACCGCTAAGCCATGGGGCCAACTCGTGCCAGATATTCTTGGCTGGCAGTTTTTTTCTTTCAGCATTTTGAATATATCATCCTATTCTCTCCCAGCCTATAAAGTTTCTTCTTAGAAATCCACTGATAGCCTGTGGGAGTTCCCTTGTAAGTGACAAGCTTCTTTTCTCTTGCTGCTCTCGAGATTCTCTCTTTGTCTCCTAATTTTGAAACTTTTATTATAATGTGTCTTGGAGAAGATATCTTTGGATTGAATTGTTTAGAGAGCTATAAGATTCAAGAACTTAGATGCTCAAATCCCTCCTCATTTTGGAAAGTTCTTAGCCACTATATCTTTAAAAAAGCTTTATTCCCTTTCTCCCTCTCTTCTTCTTCTGGGACTCCCATAATGCATCATTTGTTTCTTTTATTGGTGTCCCAGAAGTTCTATAGGCTTTCTTTATTTCTTTTCGTTCTTTTTTCTTTTTGTTCCTCTGAGTGGATAACTTCAAATGACCTGTCTTTGAGTTCATTGATTTTTTTCTTCTGTTTGATTGAGTCTGCTCTCAGAGAAATCAATAGAGTTGAAGCTCTCTATTGAATTCTTCAATTTGGTGATTGTATTCTTTAGCTCCAAAATTTACATTTGGTTCTTTTTTATGTTTTCTATCTCTTTGTTGTACTTTTCATTTTGTTCTTGTATTGTTTTCTTGATTTTGTTAAGTTGTTTGTGTTCTATTATAGCTCTCTAACCATCTTTATCAAAATTTTTAAAAATTCTTTGTCAGGCAATTCATGTATCTCCATTTTTAGGGGTTCAGTTACTGGAAGTTTACTGTGAGTCTTTTGTGTTGTCATTTTTTATTTCTTTGTGATCACTGTAGCCTTGCATAGGTATCTGTGTATTTGAAGAATCTGTGTATTCTTCCAGACTTTATGGACTGACGTGAGTAAGGAAAGACCTTTACCTGCAGGTGGGGGCTCACTTGAGTGTGCTGTGAACCTGGGTCTAGTGTTGTGGAGGTGCCAAGTGCAGGGGCACGTGGCGGCTCTGGGCCTAGGGGTACATGGTGTCTTGTCAGCTCAAGCAGCAGAGGTCCACTACATTGACAACTCTGTGATCCTTGGGGAAAGCTGAAGAGTGGCTGCAAAGGCTGTTGAAGTCCTCTAGGTCCAGTGGCTAGGTACCAGGGCAGGCAGTGGTAGTGGCTGGAGTTGGTGGTATGCACACGCTTGGCTGCAGGGGCCAGCTGCCGGCGCCTGTGTGGGCAGGGTCAGCTGCAGATACATGCACAGTGGCAAGATCAGGGCTTCAGCAGCAGGGTCTGGGTCCAAATCTAGGAGACTTGGCAGTTGGCATTTACTTGTGAGTCCACAGTGGCTAGCTGCAGGGGCATGTATGGTTTGAGAGCTGGTATTGGGAGTCAAGGCAGGCGGGTGTAGGAACACGGCTGGTGGGGCTATCTTGGGCATACGTGCTCGTGCAGGCCAATGACAGGAGTTCGGGCCTCCTCTGAGTGCCCAAGCAGCTGTGGAGACCTGGACTGTCACCATACACTTGTGTGGCTTCAGGGGCTTGCTGTGTGCATGCACATGGTATTGGAGGCCTGTGACAAGAGTCAGAGCCAGCAGCCTACAGGTGTACAGCTGCAGGGGCTAGCTGCCCGTGTGTGCAGCTATGTGGGCCAGTGAGGGGAGTCAGAACCTCATCTGGGCCCACCAGCAGCTGTGGGGGCCTTAGCTGTTTCTGTGCATGTGTGTGGCTGCAAGGGCTAGCCACAGGTGCACGCACGGCAGTGACGGTTGGCCACAGGGGACTAGGCTTGTGTCTTGCTTGTGTGCAGCTGCAGCAGCCAGAGCTGGCTGCTAATGCGGATCCTAGGCTCCAGTGGGAAAGAAGGGAGGGGGTGGGAGGGGTTCAGGCAGCTGTTGTCTGTGAACATGAAAATCTGTGGGTGAAAATCTCAGTGGTTAAATCTGCAGGGGGTCTACTGCAGCTGTGCTGCCTGTTGGTTTCCTCAGTGGTGAAAGTTGCTGAGGTCCTCTGGAGCAGTCTCCTGGGGTCTGCAGTGAGGTCCTCAGTAATGAAAGCCGCTGGGAGCTGCAGTGTCGGCGAGGGTTGTTGTTCTTAGCGGTGAAGGCTGCTGGGGTCCTCTGCAGAGCAGGCCCCTGGGAACCGCGTTGCTCCTGCCGCATGGCTGATATTGGTAGCCTTGCCCTTCTTCCTTGTTCCTAGCCCTTTCTGTACAAGTCGGCTTTGCTGGTCTCTGGGTGGGGTGAAATCAGAGCGGGTCCTCTGTGCAGTGCCGTGAAAGGCTGGGAAAGCTAGTCACTCACCCTGCTTTCCTTTTCTTGCAAGGAGAACTCTCTTCCAGGGGGAGTTCCCTCTTGGCACTAACCAGTGCTGGCCTAGGGGATGGGCTGATGCCGGCAAAATGAAACTTTCTTTTTACCCTTTTTGTGCAGTTATTTTCAGGCTTTTTCATCCACTGTGTTGCTGAAGCTTTGTAGGTGGACTCCTGAGCTCTCCCAGAGGTGTTTTCATTCGTGGATAGCTATCTAATTGGTGTTCTTTGCTGGGGGACAGAGCCTGGGGTCTCTTACTCTATGTTATGTGCTTTTTACCACAATTAAAAAAAAAAGGGAAAACTTTGGAGAGGAAAAATATTTTATGTACAGAAAATTATTCACTGTGCAATATTTGGGATCCAGACTTCTCTTGCCCAATATTGTGTTTCTAAGGTTTATTCTCACTTGTTCATTTTCATTGCTCTATTGTGTGCCTTGGTTTGAATATACAATGGTTGTTTTGTTGTTGTTGTCCATTCTGCCATTGATAGACATTTTCATTTGGGGCCTGTTATAAATAAGATGGCTATGAACATTCTTGTATGTGCTTTTTGATGTATGTATGTTTTTCTGTTATACATGTATCTTGGGGTGGGATTGCTGGGTGATTGCATGTATGCATTTACACTTTAACAGATACTGTCAAACAGTTTTCATGGTGCTTTTACTAACTTCCACTCCACCAGTGGTATATGAGAGTTCTAGTTGCTTGAGAAGATGCATATAAAGCTCGTACATGATGAGTAAATATATGGTTGCTATTTTTGTTTTTATGAAGGTGACTCCTGGGTGTCTTACTTAGGCAGCTGAGTTGATTCCATCCACCCCAGGAGGGAGTGTGGGAAGAGGAGAGTGGGCATAGGGTAGAGGAGAATGGGGGAAGGAGCTCACTTGGGGACACGTGTAAGTGTGTAATAGAGACTTAGTTTAAAGCACAGAAAGGATGCCTTGCCTAGAAACAGTGATTTGGGAATCATCTTAGTGGACCCAAACTCAAGTCATTGAATAAGATCTTAGCTGAAGGTTGGGGTGGGGACGGGAGTAGTGGGCAGAGGAGGGTACATAGAGTACATTAGTTTGCTAGAGCTGTCATAACAAAATACAATAGACTGGGTGGCTCAGACAACAAAAATTTAATTCTTCTCAATTCTGGAGGGTAGAAGCCCAAGATCAAGGTGTTGTCAGGTTTGGTTTCTTCTGAGGCATCTCTCCTTGGCTTGCAGGTGGCCACCTTCTCCCCTGGTCTTCACATGGTCTTTCCTCTGTTCATCTGCATGCCTCGGTCCAAATTTCCTCTTATACAACCCCGTTATAATTGGATTACCTTAAAGACCTCATTTTAACTTAATTAGCTCTTTAAAGACCTTATCTTCAAACACAGTTGCATTCCGAGGTACTGGGCATTAGGGCTTCAACATATCAATTTTGTGGTGGGCAGGGGGGATGCAGTTCAGCCCATAACGTAGAATGAGGGAGAATATAGAACAGATCGAGGAGTGGAGATTGCAGTGAGGAACTTAAGAAGACTGGCCTGAAGGGAAAGGACAGCAGGTTAGAGAGTTGAGTCTGTGAAAATCTGTTTCTCTCTGAAAGTCTGTTGCAGGGAGGGTAGAGTCAACCACAAACCTCCCAGATTCCAGTTCTAATCACTGATACCAAATTGTTTTATTTTTCTAAATACTTTCTTTCTTTAAAATGGAGCCCTTTAATTGAAATGCTGAAATAAATGTTTAATAGGGTTTGCCTTACTCACACTCACTTGCAAAATGGTTATGAATCAGAGTCTATTATATGAAATTTTTGATTCATAACCATTTTGCAAGTGAGTGTGAGTAAGGCAAACCCTTACAGAATACTGTAAAAATACTGAAGAGCTTCCTGCTGTGTTTTCAAGTCTATAAGAGAATGGCTTGAAATATATTTTGTTGAAACAGATGAGACATCATGAGTAATCAGATTTAAAAATCGTAGTTTACTATTTAAAGCTTTCTACCAAGACTCTTTATCATTTCTATTCTAACCGTATGCTAGTTTTGAATGCGCAAAGTATTTGTAAGAAGGTTTAGGATAATAATGATAAATTCTGTGAAATCACTCTGCTACACGCCTTGTCCTTCACTCTTCCTCCAATGTCCGATTCATCAAATCCTGTTAGTTCTGCTTCATATCACCCATCTGTTCACTTCTTTGCATCTCCTCTGCTACCAACTAGTCCAACTGCCATCATCTTTGGTGTGGAATACCACAGGAGCCTTTTAACTGGACTTCCTGCTTTTATTCTTGCCCCTTCTAGAGAAATCTTAAAAAAAAAAAAAAAAGGCAAGCCAGACTGTGTCATCCTCTGATTGAAACCTTCAGCAGCTTCTCATTACATTTGGAATAAAATCCAAACTCCCTACCATACCCTAAAAAGATCTGCCTGATGAAGACCCTGTCCACCAGCCCACCCTCATTTACCACACTGGCCTGCTTCCTGCTTCTTGATACCAAACTGGTGGCTGCCTCAGGACCTTAGCCTAGTTTACTTGCCCTTCCCCTTGTTTTCAAATTACTCCTTCAGTCTCAACTCAAATGTCACCTGGGCAGAGAGGCCTTACCTCATACCACAGCTAAAATTGCTCTTTCCTCTTTTTATATTCCCACATGTCACGTTTATTTATTTATATCTCTCTCTCTATTTATTTATTTAGGTAGGTAGGTTAGTTTAGTAAGCAGCTGCCAAACTAACAAAGTGGATGTACAGTTTTGTATTCCCACTAGCAGTGGTTGCTCCACATCCAGCATTTGGTGTTGTCAGTGTTTTGGATTTTAGCAGTTCTAATAGGTGTATAATGGTATCTGTTATTTTAATTTGCAGTTCTCTAATGACATATGACATTGATTATCTTTTCCTATGCTTATATGCCATCTGTATATCTTCTTGGGTGAGATGTTCAGATTTTTTGCCCATTTTTTAATTCATTTTCTTATTGTTGAGTTTTATGAGTTCTTTGTATATTTTTGATAACGGTCCTTTATCAGATGTGTGTTTTGCAAATATTTTCTCCCAGTCTGTGGCTTGTCTTCTTATTCTCTTGACACTCTGTTTATTTTTTCCAAAGTATTTATCGCTAACTAAAATAATCTTTTTTTTTTTTTTTGTGAGGAAGATCAGCCCTGAGCTAACATCCGTGCTAATCTTCCTCTTTTTGCTGAGGAAGACTGGCTCTGAGCTAACATCTATTGCCAATCCTCCTCCTTTTTTTTTTTTCCCCAAAGCCCCAGTGGATAGTTGTATGTCATAGTTGCACATCCTTCTAGTTGCTGTATGTGGGACACGGCCTCAGCATGGCCGGAGAAGCGGTGCGTAGGTGAGTGCCCGGGATCCGAACCCAGGCTGCCAGTAGCGGAGCGTGCGCACTTAACTGCTAAGCCACGGGGCCGGCCCCTAAAATAATCTTATTGTTTATGGTTTGTCTCCTCCCACTACACTGTAAGGTCCGCAGACAACCTGTCTGTTTTGTTCTTTGCCATATTCCCAGTGCATAGCATGGTGCCTGGTATTTTGGATGCAGTTGACAAATATTGGTTGATTGAATGAATGGATAACAACTGTTAACATTTTTAGTTTGTTATATTCTCTTAGAAAATGGCATTAAACTGATTTAAGTTCTTCAGTCTTCTTATTTAAAACTCAATTTCAATTTTTTGCCGTTTTAATCTTCAAAATTAAGGATAATAGTTAGCCACTTGCAATAGCGTGTGATGAATTTCCACTGTGGTTCAGATGAATTGGTTTAAGATATATCGTTGCTGATCTGCATTTGCTTTGCCCTCTTAAGGGTTGTACAGATTTATTCTCTAGGAAGTAGTCACAGGACTGGGCAGTGGGAGCAGGAGGACTTCTTATGTCAATCCGACAAAGCCTTGTGGGCTGAATGCTGGCTGCTAGACACGGGCAAGTCTCAGTATGTTCATATATATATCCACAGATACACACAACACACACATACACACACACACACACGTACACACATTGAACCTTGCAAGGTAAAAAAAGTATTCACATTCTCTGTTCTTGATTGCTTTTTTGTTACTGGATTTGTTAAAGATGGAAAGTGACATGTTGGTCTCCTACTATAGTTTTCCTTTTTTAAAAAAATATCTTTAGTAGTCTTTGGCTTTATATATTTTAGTGTTATGTTGTTTGCTACTAATGTTCATAACTATTATATTTTTGTCTTTGTCCCAATTAAATGCTTTTTGCCTTGGATTCTACTCTGAATATTTCCGCCCTGGTTTGTTTTTGTTTGAATATGCCAAGTCTTCTATTTTTAAGCCTTACATTGCTTTTTAAATTGTTGCTCTTAAAAGTAACATATTTTAGAGATTTTTTGTGTGTGTGTGAGGAAGATCAGCCCTGAGCTAACATCTGTCGCCAATCCTCCTCTTTTTTGCTGAGGAAGACTGGCTGGGCTGACATCCATGCCCATCTTCCTCCACTTCATATGCGACGCCACCACAGCATGGCTTGACAAGCAGTGCAAAGGTGCTCGCCGGGGATCCGAACCCTGGGCCACCGCAGCGTAGCTCACACATTTAACTGCTACACCACTGGGCCAGCCCCTAGAGATTTTTAAAAATCCTTTCAAAAGAGCTTTTAAAAGATGTTTTCGTTTTCTATTGCTTCATAACAAGCCATCTCAAAACTTAGTGGCTTCAGACTAGAACCATTTTATTATCTCTCATGATTCATGGTTGGATGGTTCTTCTGCTCCATGGGTATTCTGCTGGTACTGCAGTCATCTAGTGGCTTACCTAGACTAGAATGTACATGATGGCTCGTTCACATGGTTAGTGCCTTGGTAGGGATAGCTGAGCTCAACAGAGATGTTGGGACAGTGGGGCATCTATATCTGTCCAACTGTCTGCCTATCTATTTATCTTTCTATCTTCTGTCTACTCTCAGGCCTCACCAAGTGGCCTCTTCACATGATCTTTTACATGGTCTTTCCAGCAGGGTGACCATACTTCTTATATGGCAGTTTAGGGCTCCCAAGTTTGTTGAGGTGGAAGCTGCCAGGCATTCTTAAAGCTGAGGCATGGAACTGCCCCAGCGTCAATTCTGCCTCATTCTGTTGGTTGAAGAGAGTCAGAGAGCCAGCCCAGATTCATGTAAATACCACTGAGGGCCATCTTTGGAGCCTGCCTCCCACAAAACGAGAATCTAAATCCTTCACATTTATTATTTTAATTGATAGATATTGTTCCTGTGGTTAAGGCTTGTTCATTTTTATTTCCTTTAGTGAATTTGCATCATGCTTTTAATTCTCATTTCTCTCTCAACATCAAGACAAAAGACCTTTGTCTTCTACCTCAATTATGATGAAGGAGGCCTTCAGCATGATTTTACTCACATTTTATATTTAGTTATTATCTGGAATTTTAGGCCATATTATAAACTTAAATATGTATATATTCTTTTAAAAAAGTACTAGATGGTTTCATTCATTTTATAACTATATAAACAATAATTATTTAGATTTAATTGGTCTCGGTGCATGCTGTCAGTCCTAATAGACCATTATTTCTAGGGAATTTGGATTTATTTTTTGGAAGGATGTAATATATCTTAAACTAATGTTTCAGGAAGCCTGTGTAGATTATATAATATCTGAGTTCTTTCCAAATTTATAATGCCTTCCTCTTCATATAGTTGGGTTGCTTATAGAGTTCTTGGGTCACACTCTTTGCTTCTCAGGAATTTATTGTTATTGTTGCATTGTCTTTGGGAATTCATTGTCCTTTATAGGTATATCTTTGTGGGGAACTGGATTCTTTTTTTTTGTCCTGTAATATAAAATTTTTGCCAGTAAGTGTTGGTGAATGGAACTGGAACATGGTCTGCATTTGTGTCTTTTTTCAACTCTGTCAAGTTTTCTTCTAGTATAATTTTTGTTTTATCTCATCTTCCATTTAACAGCAATTATAATGATTTGTTTGGTAGATCTTAGTTCTAAAATCTACATTTGTCATCTTCTCGCTCTGCATTTTCATATTTTTGGCTTTTTTACATTATGGGAAAACTTCTTGAATGTAACTTCCTCATTATGAATTCAGCTTTTCTGCCATGTTAATTCTGCTATTTTTCTCCTGTGCTAAGTTCAGTTCTGCTTTTGCATTTTCAAGTTTCCTTGAAATCTGTGCTTATCCTTACTTCCTTCTCGGCATAATGTCTCTATTCCCATTGCGCTTGTTTCTGTTTTTTAAATGAATATATTTATTTATTTATTTAATTTTTGCAGGGAAAGATTCGCCCTGAGCTAACATCTGTTGCCAATCTTCCTCTCTTTTTTTTTTTCCCTCCACAAAGTCCCAGTACATGGTTGTATATTCTAGTTGTAAGTCCTTCTAGTTCTTCTATGTGAGCCACCACCACAGCATGGCTACTGACAGACAAGTGGTGTGGTTCCTCGCCCAGGAACTAAATCTGGGCTGCTGAAGAGGAACACGCTGAACTTTTAACCACTAGGCCTGGCCCCATTGGGCTTGGTTCTTATAGGCAATGCCAGCCCTGCCTTACTGCAGGGTTGTACTTAGTAGGATTGTAGTCTCTGATATAGAAAAAGAGCTTTTGGATGAGAAAGGGAGAGTGGCTGTCAGACTCACCCAGTGTGGGGCTGGCTGGCCTGTTTCCTGATTGCTACAAACCCAGAAACTTTGGGCTAGGGGTGGAGAGAGGTGAAGGGCTGAACCCTCTTCCCATGTACTTCCTGGCAGCTATGCTGTTCCCCTTCAGAGGCAAGGGTGCAGTCAGCCATGAGTGTGTTTCTCTGTCTTTGTCCACACTGTAGATGGTGAAAATTTCTCCCAGACTTTGGCAAATTGTTGTTGTTCAAAGCACACTCTACTTTCTGTCTTTTCTTATATGTGTCTTTATAGGTGTTTTAAATGGGATTTGTAAATTCATGTCAGCAGGTGGTAGCCTGGTGCCCTCTTAAACTAGATGTTGTCTTTTTTCTCTTACTTTTTTAAATTAATCTTTTATTAATCTTTAGGAAATGTTAATTCTTTTTATTGACACCAGAACCCTCTCTCCAGGTAGTCATGGTCTCCCTCGGATCACTAACAGATAACTTTTGATAGAAAGAACATTGGACAACCTTTTATTAACATTCCTAACTCAGCTTAACCAAGGGGGGAAAGTCACTCGTGCCAGGGTGCTTGCCTCGTGATTAGCCTGAGTTAAGAATAAAAGGTCACATGAAGTTTCTCCTCTAGGAGTATTCAGTTATTCTAAGACTCCAGAGCCAACACTAGGTTAAAAAGCTGGCACTAACAGTTTTATGCGTAATGTTTAAACTGCTTAAATGCTTAGTCTTTTAATTTTTTTGGTAGGGGTGTGGAGGTGTGCTTAAACAACAGCAATTTGTTTTCTCACAGTTCTGGAGGCTGGAAGTTCAAGTTCTTCTGAGGCCTCTCTTCTTGGCTTGTAGATGGCCACCCTCGTGCTGCCTCTTCTCATGGTTTTCTCTGTGTGCGCGTCTCTGGTGTCTCTTCCTCTTATTATAAGGATACTAGTCATACTGGATTAGAGCTTCACCCTAATGGCCTCATTTTAACATGTCACCTCTTTTTTTTCATTTTTATTGAAGTATAGTTGACAAATAAAATTGTAAGATATTTAAAGTGTACATTGTGATGATTTGGTATACATATATACTGTGAAAAGATTCCTCCCATCTAGTTCATTAACAAATCCATCACCTCACATATTTATTTACTTTTTAAATTTTTTTTGTTGAGAACATTTAAGTTCTTTTATTTTTTTATTTTTTATTTTTTTATTGCAGTAACATTGGTTTATAACATTGCAAAAATTTCAGGTGTACATCATTGTACTTCTATTTCTGCATGGACTACATCATGTTCACCACCAAAATACTAATTACAACCCATCACCACACACATGTACCGAATTATCCCTTTCACCCTCCACCCTCCCCCCTTCCCCTCTGGTAACCACCAATCCAATCTCTGTCCCTATGTGTTTGTTTATTGTTGTTATTATCTACTACTTAATGAAGGAAATCATACGGTATTTGGCCTTCTCCCTCTGACTTATTTCACTTTGCATTATACCCTCAATGTCCATCCATGTTGTCACAAATGGCTGGATTTCGTCGTTTCTTATGGCTGAGTAGTATTCCATTGTGTATAAATACCACAGCTTCTTTATCCATTCGTCCCTTGATGGGCACTTAGGTTGCTTCCAAGTCTTGGCTATTGTGAATAAGGCTGCAATGAACACAGGGGTGCATGTATCTTTGCAAATTGGTGTTTTCAAGTTCTTTGGATAAATACCCAACAGTGGAATAGCTGGATCATATGGTAGTTCTATCCTTGATTTTTTGAGGAATCTCCATACTGTTTTCCATAGTGGCTGCACCAGTTTGCACTCCCACCAGCAGTGTATGAGAGTTCCCTTCTCTCCACATCCTCTCCAACACATGTTGTTTCCTGTCTTGTTAATTATAGCCATTCTGACAGGCGTGAAGTGATATCTCATTGTAGTTTTGATTTGCATTTCCCTGATAGTTAGTGATTTTGAACATCTTTTCATGTGTCTGTTGGCCATCTGTATATCTTCTTTGGAGAAATGTCTGTTCAGGTCTTTTGCCCATTTTTTAATTGGGTTGGTAGTTTTTTTGTTGTTGAGATGCATGAGTTCTTTATATATTTTGGAGGTTAAGCCCTTATCAGATGTATGGTTTGCAAATATCTTCTCCCAATTGTTAGGTTGTCTTTTCGTTTTGTTGATGGTTTCCTTTGCTGTGCAGAAGCTTTTAGTTTGATGTAGTCCCATTTGTTTATTTTTTCTATTGTTTCTCTTGCCCGGTCAGATGTGGTGTTAGAAAAGATGTTGCTAAGACCGATGTCGAAGAGCGTACTGCCTATGTTTTCTTCTAGAACTTTCACAGTTTCAGGTCTTACATTCAAGTCTTTAATCCATTTGGAGTTAATTTTTGTGTATGGTGTAAGGTAAGGATCTACTTTCATTTTTTTGCATATGGCTATCCAGTTTTCCCAACACCATTTGTTGAAGAGACTTTCTTTTCCCCATTGTATGTTCTTGGCTCCTTTGTCAAAGATTAGCTGTCCATAGATGTGTGGGTTTATTTCTGGGCTTTCGATTCTATTCCATTGATCTGTGTGTCTGTTTTTGTGCCAGTACCATGCTGTTTTGGTTACTATAGCTTTGTAGTATATTTTGATATCAGGGAGTGTGATACCTCCAGCTTTGTTCTTTTTCTCAGGATTCCTTTAGCTATTCGGGGTCTTTTGTTGCTCCATATGAATTTTAGGATTCTTTGTTCTATTTCTGTGAAAAATGTTGTTGGAACTTTGATAGGGATTGCATTGAATCTATAGATGGCTTTAGGAAGTATGGACATCTTAACTATGTTAATTCTTCCAATCCAAGAGCACGGAATATCTTTCCATTTCTTTGTGTCTTCTTCAATTTCTTTCACAAATGTTTTATAGTTTTCGTGTACAGATCTTTCACCTCTTTGGTTAAGTTTATTCCTAGGTATTTTATTCTTTTTGTTGCAATTGTAAATGGGATGGTATTCTTAATTTCTCTTTCTGCTACTTCGTTGTTAGTGTACAGAAATGCAACTGATTTTTGTATGTTGATTTTGTATCCTGCAACTTTCCCATATTCGTTTATTACTTCTAAAAGTTTTCTGGTGGATTCTTTAGGGTTTTCTATATATAAAATCATGTCATCTGCAAATAGTGACAGTTTCACTTCTTCCTTTCCAATTTGGATCCCTTTTATTTCTTTCTCTTGCCTGATTGCTCTGGCTAGGACTTCCAATACTATGTTAAATAGGAGTGGTGACAGTGGGCATCCTTGTCTGGTTCCTGTTCTTAGAGGGATAGCTTTCAGTTTTTCACCATTGAGGATGATAGTAGCTGTGGGTTTCTCATATATGGTCTTTATTATGTTGAGGTACTTTCCTTCTATACCCATTTTATTCAGAGTTTTTATCATAAATGGATGCTGGATCTTGTCAAATGCTTTCTCTGCATCTATTGAGATGATCATGTGATTTTTGTTCTTCATTTTATTAATGTGGTGTATTACGTTGATTGATTTGCGAATGTTAAACCATCCCTGCATCCCTGGAATAAATCCCACTTGATCATGGTGTATAATCTTTTTAACGTATTGTTGTATGCGATTTGCTAGTATTTTGTTGAGGATTTTCGCATTGATGTTCATCAGTGATATTGGCCTGTAATTTTCTTTTTTTGTGTTGTCCTTGTCTGGTTTTGGTATCAGGGTAATGTCAGCTTCGGAGAATGAGATAGGAGCTTCCCCCTCCTCAATTTTTGGAAGAGTTTGAGAAGGATAGGTATTAAGTCTTCTTTGAATGTTTGGTAGAATTCACCAGGGAAGCCGTCTGGTCCTGGACTTTTATTTTTGGGGAGGTTTTTGATTACTGTTTCGATCTCCTTACTGGTGATTGGTCTATTCAAATTCTCTACTTCTTCTTGATCCAGTTTTGGAAGGTTGTATGATTCTAAGAATTTATCCATTTCTTCCAGATTGTCGAATTGGTTGGCATATAGTTTTTCATAGTATTCTCTTATAATCTTTTGTATTTCTGAGGTGTCTGTTGTAACCTCTCCTCTTTCATTTCTGATTTTACTTATTTGTGCCTTCTCTCTTTTTTTCTTGGTGAGTCTAGCTAAAGGTTTGTCTATTTTGTTGATCTTTTCAAAGAACCAGCTCTTGGTTTTATTAATTTTTCTATTGTTTTTTTGGTCTCTATTTCATTTATTTCTGCTCTGATTTTTATTATTTCCCTTCTTCTACTGATTTTGGGCTTTGTTTGTTCTTCTTTTTCCAGTTCCTTTAGGTGCATTTTTAGATTGTTTATTTGAGATTTTTCTTGTTTGTTGAGATAGGCCTGTATCGCTATAAACTTCCCTCTTAGAACCGCTTTTGCTGTATCCCATAAATTCTGGCATGTCGTATTTTCATTTTCATTTGTCTCCAGGTATTTTTTGATTTCTTCTTTGATTTCTTCGTTAACCCAGTCGTTGTTCAGTAGCATTTTGTTTAATCTCCATGTATTTGTGGCTTTTCTGATTTTCTTCCTATAGTTGATTTCTAGTTTCATACCGTTGTGGTCAGAAAAGATGCTTGGTATTATTTCAATCTTCTTAAATTTATGGAGACTTGTTTTGTGGCCTAATATGTGATCAGTCTTGGAGAATGTTCCATGTGCATTTGAAAAGAACTTGTATTCTTCGGTTTTTGGATGGAATGCTCTGTATATATCTACTAGGTCCATCTGTTCTAGTGTGTCATTTAAGGCCAATGTTTCCTTATTGATCTTCTGTTTGGATGATCTATCTGTTGGTGTAAGTGGAGTGTTAAAGTCCCCTACTATTATTGTGTTACTGTCTATTTCTGTTTTTATGTCTGTTAATAATTGCTTTATATATTTAGGTGCACCTACATTGGGTGCGTAGATATTTACAAGTGTTATATCCTCTTGTTGGATTGTTCCCTTGATCATTATGTAATGCCCTTCTTTGTCTCTTTTTACAGTTTTTGTTTTAAAGTCTATTTTGTCTGATATGAGTACTGCTACCCCAGCTTTCTTTTCATTGCCATTTGCGTGGAGTATCTTTTTCCATCCCTTCACTTTCAGTTTGTGAGTGTCTTTAGGTCTGAAGTGTGTCTCTTGTATGCAGCATATATATGGGTCTTGTTTTTTTATCCAGTCAGCCACCCTATGCCTTTTAATTGGGGCATTTAGTCCATTGACGTTTAAAGTAGCTATTGATAAGTATGTACTTACTGCCATTTTTAACTTTTTATTTTTTTCCTCAGTGTTTAAGTAGTCCTTCTCTGTTCCTTACTTCTTCTATACAGAATTGATGGTCACTTTAGTTTGACCTCTGTCTGAAAGCTGTACTCTTTAACTACCCTCCTCCCTCCTTTTATGTTTTTGATATCATATCTAACCTCTTTTTTGTGCATTTGTATCCATTACGTTCTAATCGTGGAAATAGATAATTTTTCCTATTTGTGGTCTTCTCTTTTCCCCTTAAATCAGTCCCTTTAACATTTCTTGTAACACTGGTTTCTTGGTGACAAACTCCTTTAATTTTTGCTTATCTGGGAAAATTTTGATCTCTCCTTCCATTTTGAACGATAACCTTGCTGGGTAGAGTATTCTTGGCTGTAAGTTTTTTCCTTTTAGCACTTTAAATATATCGTGCCATTCTCTTCTAGCCTGTAAGGTTTCTGCTGAGAAGTCAGCTGATAGCCTTATGGGGTTTCCTTTGTATGTAACTTGACATTCTCTTGCAGCTTTTAGGATTCTCTCTTTATCTTTAATTCTGGACATTTTGATTATGATGTGTCTTGGTGTGGGCCTCTTTGGGTTTATCTTGTTTGGGGCTCTCTGTGCCTCCTGTACCTGGATGTCTGTTTCCTTCCTTGGGTTAGGGAAGTTTTCATCTATTATTTCTTGAAATAGATTCTCTGCCCCCTTGTCTCGCTCTTCTCCTTCCGGGACACCTATAACACGGATGTTAGTGCGCTTGATGTTGTCCCAGAGGTCCCTTAGACTGTCCTCACTCTTTTTAATTCTTTTCTCTTTTACCTGTTCACCTTGGGTAATTTCTTCTAGTCTTTCTTCCAGCTCACTGATCCGTTCTTCTGTATCCTCTACTCTGCTTTTGAGTCCCTCTAATGAGTTTTTCATTTCCAGTATTGTATTCTTCATTTCTGATTGGTTCTTTTTATATCTTCCATTTCTTTGTTGACATTCTCACTGAGTTCATCTATTCTTCTCCCCAGATCAGTGAGCATCCTTAACACTCTTAGTTTGAACTCTCTGTCAGGTAGGTTGCTCATTTCTGTTTCACTTAGTTCCTTTTCTGGGGTTTTGTCCTGTTCCCTTACTTGGAATGTATTCTTTTGCCTCCTCATTTTGCCTCTTTCCCTGTGCTTGTGTCTACGTATTAGGTAGGTCAGCTACATCTCCTGCTCTTGGATAGGTGACCTTATGTAAGTGATGGCTTAGGAGGCTTCCAGTGTGCTTCCCTCAGTTCTCAATGTTCCAGGGGTGGCCCCTATGTGGGCTACGTGTGTCCTTCTATTGTGGCCTGTTAGCTCTCCCTATAGGCGCCCAGGGAGGCTGAGTTATGCTCCTGGCCAGCTGTTGTAATGCTCAGCTGCTTGTAGTTGTTGTGGGCCCTTCAGTCTCTTTATCAGGTGAGGGGAGCCCCAGCACAGTTGGCTGTAAGTTCTAATACCACATTTGTGTTGCAGTATTTCTTTTAAGTGAGTAGGCCCCCAGTGTGGCAGGTTGTTAGGCTCAGGGCCTTAGAATTGCTGTAAACCTCTAGCCTATTAGGTCTCTTGTCAGCTCTCTGAGGATTGCAGCTGGGTGGGGCTGGCCTCAGGCACAGGAGCACCCAATTGTTTCAGGCTTTGGAAGGTGGGGCAAACCTCCTATGTGGGTCTTTGAGAAGCACAAGTCATCTGCAGCTGACAAGCCCTGCCGCCCAGAGGTCCACACACACAGTCAACACAGTCCTGCCCCGTGTGAGCGCCCCAACCTCCCCAAGCGGACCCAGTCTCTCCACGGCGGGAGCCCCACACACTCCGCCACCACCCCACACTCTCCACCCGCTCCTTGTGCACACCCTGCCCCGCTCAAGTCAGCTCAGTTGCCAGGCTGCAGAAAATCCAGTCACCAATCTGTGCAGGCCCACACGTTGCCTGAGGGCTTGTTGTTAGGTGGGGCCAGTCTCTAGGGTGGGCTGCCTGCCATGGCTGAGCTGGATTAAATCGGTGCTCTATCGGGTGGAGCAGACCCTGGGCTAGCAGGTCTCAGGGAGAACTCCAATGGTGTCTGTGTCAGCACGCTCACACCAGGCCACAACAATGGCCGCCGCCAATGTCCCAGTCCCTGGAGAGGTCTCACCCCTCACCGAGATGCACTCAGGGCCTATTAGGTGAGTCTCTTGTCACCAAAGCACTGTGCACCTTTCTTTCTGGTGATTTTAGGATGCTTTCTGGAACGGGTGAGTTTGTGCGCGGGCCCTTTAAGAGCCAGTTTTAGTTTCTTTGTGAACCGGGTTTTCTGGGGGTGCTCCCCAATGCTTTAGTAGCAGGCAAGGTCAGATATTATGCCACTGGTGTCGATTGTGCTGGGTCCACAAAATGCCCACAGCGGGGGCGCTCCCCGGCTCAGGGCCCCGCGCCTCCAGGGAGGCTGCGTACCTGTGAGCTGCTCCCGGCGGCCGTGACGCTGGCGGCTTGTGAAGGCGGCGTTTTTCCTCTCCGGAAGGGAGTCTCTGCCTCTTCCACCCCAGTTAGGATTGTCCGTTGTTGCAGGAGTTCCTCTCATCCAGTTTTCAGTTCTGTCTCAGGGGTAATTTTTCCACGAGTAGTTGTAAATTGGCTGTGTCCGCGGGAGGAGGTGAGTTCAGAGTCTGCCTACGCCGCCATCTTGACTCCGCCTCTCCATTTAAGTTCTTTTAATTTTTTCTTAATCTTTTGTCATATTTACTTACATGCTTTTATCTTTTGTTTTTTGATATTAGCCTTTTTGGCTCTTTTATCTCAGATATAATGCATTTCATTCTTTTAAAGTTTAGCCTCTTTTATTTTTTTATTTTGCCATTCATACTTTTTTCCTTAAATTCTAAATTTTTTCTCTATTTTGGGTCTTTTTGGTTTTTTTGTACCTTATCATTCTTTCATTCTAATTTTAATTCTTACTTCCTTAATTTTTTCACGTCTATTTTCTTAAGCACGATTCCCTCCCCTCCCCTCCCCATCTTTGTTAGATTTTATAAAGGCTGGAAGGATGTGTAGTCCTCAGGGCGGTAGTAGCAGTGGGTGGTATCATTCAACAAACAGGAAAGATCTCTTCTCTCCTTCTCCTCCTAGTAGTCTCTAAGTAGATTTTATATCTCTTCGTTTTGTCTTGACCTCTAAAGTTATAACTTGGGGATATATTGATTAAAACTATTTCACAGAGTAGTGGAGAGTAGCTTCCTGTAGATGGCACATGTGAACTTGTAGAGGGGCTTTTGGACAGCATATACCACCTGTATGAGAAGCTGATTGTTCTGGAATCCGTGTCTGTAACATGGATTTTGTCACTCAGTGGAAAGACCGTGGCCCCTGGGGTCAGACAGGTGCGTACAATAGCTCTGCTGTGGTATAGCTGTGTGACCATGAGCAAGTTTCAGAACCTTTCTTGAGGCTTTTTTGCTAGCTCTAAAAAGGCAAAAGTAATATCTACCTTTCAGTTATTATAAGAAATAGTAGTAGTGCCTATAAAATACCCTGCATTGTACCTGGCCCATAGTCGTCACTCAGATGTGGGACAAGCCAAGCCAGCCATGTGTCACCCAGAGGAAATGAAGCAATTGGGTAGATTATGTCTGGAGCGAGTCTGCCCTAACAAGGCCCAGAGCAAGAGAAGAACCATGGGGTATTGACAGACCTGCCTGGAAGTTCACATGGTCCTGGGTTCATGGACAGGCTTCTGGCCGTGCTCCTACTTCAGCTGCTTGTAATGCCCGCTTCTAGCATATTAAGATGAATCACAGTTTTAACAGTTTGGAGGTGGTAGTATAGAGGAAAGAATCACTTTAATAAATAGCCTCAGCTTGTAAGACATAGCCCAATTTCAGAAATATTACAGTGTGAGAAAAATGCCTCTTAAAAATCAAGGATTTTTGTCTGTAGTTCGGTCCATCTTTCTGTGCTGGGTTTTGGGGTGATTGTCTTGCTGTGGCAGTCTCCTGAGCACACCTCTTATTAAGCTCAGGAATTTTATCTTAAGACCTGGCAAACCTCTACTTGAGGCTTCTACCATCTGACCCGGTCCCGAGGGTAGTCTGTCTCTTGTCTAGTGCCAGAATCCCTGGGAAGGGGAGTCTGTTCCATTTATTGCCACATGCTCTATATGTCTCAAGATGTGCTGGGGAGGTAGCATGTGTGGCATGGATAGGGGAATAGCTGTTTCTATTCTCTAGTTTCCCAGGAGCCCCTCAAGGACCACCTGACCAGCCTTCGAAACTCAGGCCATGTGCTGACTTTCTGTGCTTTGTTCCCATAGACCGCTGGTTCCTAAGCTTGGCTGCATGTTAGGATCACCTGAGGAGGTTAAAAAACACCATTGCCTGGATCCCACCCCGATAGATTCTGTTTTAATCTATCTGGAATGTGGCCTGGACACATGGTTTCTTTTTTAAACTCTTTAGGTGATTCTAATGTGCAGCAAAGTTGAGATTGCACCGCCTGACTGCTCCCACCTTCCCTGGTCAGCTCCTGCCTGTGGCTGGAACCCTCTGGCTGCTTCAGAGCATCTGTTTAACAGATTGCACTTTGGCTCTAGAAGGAGGTTCAGTACTTTGAAAAAAGTTTGTAAACCATTGGCCTTTGAGGGCCTAAGTCACCCTTTGTGTGTCAGAGCAGAGCTACAGGACTGCTTTCTGGAGAGGCCTTGCCTGAACTTCGTTCCCCACCCCGACTTCCCGCGGTTAACCAGCCCCTTCATTTTCGAAATAGGTCTCAACCCTTTCCTCTTGGTTGACTGTAAAGCAAAAAGATCTTCCCTTAACTGGCTGCGTAGTAGACTAATTGAATTTGAGTTTCTTGCAGATTTTCACATCAAATTTTAAATATGTCAGTTCTTATTGGAAGCTTAGTTTTAAAATGTAGCGTTCCTGGAGGTAGCCTAAAACCTATCTCTAGTTCTCTACAGTGCTGCTTTTTTTTTTTTTTTTTAAACTTTTACTTTTTTTTTTAACAGTTTTATTTATTTATTTATTTTTTATGAGGAAGATCAGCCCTGAGCTAACCTCCATGCTAATCCTCCTCTTTTTGCTGAGGAAGACCGGCTCTGAGCTCACATCCACTGCCAATCCTCCTCCTTTTTTTTTTTCCCCAAAGCCCCGGTGGATAGTTGTATGTCATAGTTGCACGTCCTTCTAGTTGCTGTATGTGGGACGCGGCCTCAGCATGGCTGGAGAAGCGGTTCATCCGTCCGCGCCCAGGATCCGAACCTGGGCTGCCAGTAGCGGAGCGCGCGCACTTAACCGCTAAGCCACGGGGCCAGCCCTCAACAGTGCTTTTTTGATTTGTGTGTGTGTGTGTGTGTGTGTGTGTGTGTGCGCGCGCGCGTGTTTGTGAGGTTGAGGGGCTACTGAACACTCTCTTCAAAAGACAGCTGATGGTGCAGGTCAACTGAGGCTGGTTAAAAAGGGGCAGGGGCTGAGCCTCCTTTTATGCCCTCTACTCTCAAACCCCTTGCCCTTCTTTGATGTAGGGAGTGGCTCCCTGGAGACGAGGTGGGTCGTGATTGCCTTATCTCTCCACTGAGTCAAGGTGGCCCATCAGAGAGTCCCACCGAGTCCTTACTGTTTTGTACACTTGTAAAATTCTGTTTATGTTTTTTCTTGGACTGTGATTGTGGCTTTTGTTATGGGATGTTATAAAAATAGTCATGCTGTATACTATGTATGTATGTATAAAATACTATACATATTTTATACTATAAAAATAGTCGTACCCCAATACTAGGGATGTTGTCTGCAACACCAGCCACTTCTGAGAGCCCCTTTCTGAGCATGCATGGGGGATATCTTTCTCGGGCCTCATATGTTATTAGGAAATGTTGTTTTCCTCCTCAGCTGCTGATTCACATTACCTCATGGACACTCTGGACCTTGTAGCTGCTCAGGCTTCCCTTTCTACTGAGCAGATGGGAAGCTCAGTGTCAAATCTGTGGCCACCTCCAGGAAGTATCTAGTGCATGAGAGTGTGTAGTTTTGTGCACTAACTTCACCCCAGCTGTATTTCTCTTCTTAAAATTATTTTCCATTTGTCTTCCTTTCCTCATCCATTTATTTTCTTCTCTTCTAAAGTGTGTATCCTTGTTAGCCCCATCATCCTTTTTAGAATGAGCTGCTGCACAAATTAGGAAATAAATAAGAACTATTCTAAATATTTTAAGAAACCATCCTTTTGATCCATTCTTACTACCTCGGTCTTAGCTCTTCTCTCTGCTATCTGCTGCAGGAGTCTCTGGCTGGTTCTGCTGTACCACCTCTCCTCCCCATCTGCCCACCTCTCTGTCCTAGAGAGATCTTTCTGCAGCCCCTCAGCTGCAGAGTAGAGCCCTGCAGCTCAGGGTAGATGGCCTTTCTTAGCAGTAACTACCTCCATTTCCAGACTGCTGTCCTGTGGCTCTACTCCTGCTCCCTATACTTCTGCAGCTCTTGTTTCTGCCTCTCTGCCATAGCTTGCCATTTCCACAGGTCTGAAGCCCTTCTCCCACTCCTTCACCTTTCTCTGCTTAGAGTCAATTTCCTCTGTGAAACCTCTGCTGATCCCCTCCAGGCAGGGCTGACCACTTCCTGGGTGTTACTTCCTCTCCTGGTGTACACGTCTGGGTCTGGTTGCACTAACTAGGCTGCTGCTTGCCCATAGGCACCTTTGTGCAAATTAGAAAAAGCCCCCACTCCTTCTTCAAGACACTTTATAGAACGTCCATCTGTTACGAGTTGAACTCTCTCCCCAACCAGGAGAGACCCAAGGAAAGGTCTCTTGCCCTTCCTCTTGGGGTTCTTCCTCTGTTTGGTGTTACAACTTTGAAATGAGACCGAAGCTGACCATTCAGTAGCACAAGCTTTATTCAATGGCCAAAGGATGGAGAAGTGGGAACAAAGTTCACAAATCAACTTCTCAGCTCTTCGGGCAATTCAGTAGATGTTATAAGGAGTCAAGAAGGGGGGGCATATTCATGGGTATTTGGGGAACTGGGCAGGCTTTTGGGGGGAATAGGAGTGCCACCTCTTTTCTTTCCATATGTGGTTATATCCTGCCATTGCCATGGCAGTTGTAAACTGTCATGGTGTCAGTGGGTATGTTCCATAATGTGATAATGTATTACAATGAGCTTATAATGAGCTGTGGAGTCTATGTCAGGTCAAGTTAGACTGCCATGTTGCCTTCAACCAGTTTTAACTGGTTTTGACTATATGTCTCAGCCGTCTCCTCCTTCCTCTCTTTGTGGTTTCCTGTAAGCTGAAGAGAATGTGTTAGGCTTGTTCTGAGCAGGGTTGTGGTTAATGTGTTATGGGGTTGGTGGGCCAGGTAACACAACTGTTGGAAAATGGTCTTAATAAATATACAGGTCTAGGACATTTACCCTGTGAGTGGCACCCTGCTAGGGCTGTGCCATGCTCAACTGCCCAACAGTTGTGCTCCATGGCTCTCTCTGTGTTGTAATTATTGTGAATTGTCTGCATTCTCCTCAGCACTGTTTGTCTGACCAGAGCAGGCCCTCAGCAATCATTTGCTAGGCAAAAGAAAGAATCAAAGAACAAATACATGCCATGCTCTTGTCTGGAGAAATAGCAGGGAAGGCATACCTGACAAGGCCTGTTGCACTGAACATGATGAATATATTGTAATTCAGAGACATTTTTTTTTCACATTTCAGTATTTATGAAATCAGCAGATATCTTCAAGTCAGTGTATCATGGTGGTTGAGAGCACAGACCCCGGAGCTAGACTGCCTGGGTCTCAATCCCAGTTCTACTACTTATGCGTTTCTTTGTGTGACTTCGGGCACTTTACTTAACCTCTCTGTGCCTCAGTTTACTCATCTGTAAAATGGGGATGATAACAATAGTTCCTCCTTCATGGGGTTGTTGTGAGAATTAAATGAATTATTATATGTACGGTGCTTAGAATATTACCAGGCATATCATAGAGATATAAGTGTTCTCTATTATTGTCAGTATTATTAAAGGCTATGTCTACATTTAGTACACTATTGTTTCTTTTTAACCCTGAGAAGCTGGTTTAATCCATGGTGTACAGCTTGTATTGAGAGCATCTTGTGTGGGAGGGCTGCTGGAGGCCCCTGATTGTGTGCACTGCAGTCACACACCTGCGCCCGCCCCCGCCCACAGAGTTTTCTGGTTGCTGCAATAAAAGATACACTGTACAGACAGGAAACCAGGAGGCTGTGTTTTTTCTTCTTAATATGGCTGATGAGAAAGGGGGAAAAACCAAGGCCTTTTACAGAGGAGGCTAGTTTTAGAGTTTATACTTAACTTCTTGTTCATGTTCTGAAGCTTGGATTGGTAATACATCTCGGCTATATAAAACTAGAAACCAGAGGGAATTGGGTTTGAAAAAGTGATTTTAATGTAAAATCTTTATCTAATTGCAGCACAACTTTCCTTTGATTTTCAAGAAAGCTGTGCTACAAAGTGGCAAAAGGTAATGACTATTAGGGAACCAAGTTCCCCGTTAGAACCCATGAGGGTATCCTCAGGTTGGACAGTAGGTGAAAGTCGCTCCCTGACTGGTGGTGGGTTTCTCCTGGCCTTCAGTGTTCACTTGTGCTGTGACTTCACATGAGGGCTGGGGGCTGTTCTCTGCGTTTGTTGTTCAGAATGCTTTTTCGCTTGTGTCTTGATGCTGGCTTTAGAAACTACAGCCTTGTGGGAAGCTCAGCATAACTCATGCTCGCTGCCCCACCCTGCGGAGCTCTTCTTCACAGTGAGCGAGATCTGACTAATGCATTCTTTGGAGATGCTCTGACCATTTTCATTATGAGACTAAATGGCTTTTCCCACATTACTGTAATTGACTTTACACTCAACTTTGATAAATACTCTTACATGCTATACAGCACCAGCCGAAACTTTCACAGCAAATTCAGTATATTGACCTGGGGTTTCAGCAGCCTTTTCTTAGTTGGACAAAACAGTATATAAGTAAATAGTACAGTGGTCTAAAAGTTCACCCTCCCTAGTTTGATAAGTTGATGAAAACCCTTTATATACATAAATCTGGATTCAATGTTATTTCAGTATAGAACTGATCAACTTTAGCGCTGTCCAAGGACGTGTTTAATTATCAGTTCCCAGAAAGAATATCCACATGAGGAACTTTCTCCAACAGGCCTTCTTATGGATTCATTTACCTTCAGGTTTCAGAAATGATAGGTGGACAGTTGTTGTTACTCTCCATATTCTAGAAGGCAGGGAAGCAAATTGTGAGAATGTGTTTACCTGGACTCACAGATCTGCCAGTGGAGGAACTAGCATTATACCTAGTTCTTCTGCACTGCAGTGCCTCGGACCCCTTTAGGTCACATAAAAGGCCTTGTTTTCTAAAGACGCACATAAAATCTAGGGTTAAATCTTCAAGTGGGGACATAAACACTTACAGTCATCTTTTCATTTATCTTAAGCTGGAATTTCCATCTCTGCCCAAAATCTCATTTCTTTTTGGAAAAATATCAGGAAAGACAGACAAAGAGGAATTTACCTAAATCTCACCTCTGGTGAGGATGCCCTGATGCAGCTTAGGTGGTCAGAGCAAACTAGAAGCCCACAGAAAGACTCTGACTGACAACTGTATTTTGTTAGTTTTTTTTTTTAATTGGTTGTCAACGTTTAGAATTTGGGCAACTTCACATAAAAGACCTCTTGAAAAACTGGAAGATTTGTCCAGACTTGGCCCACATGGCTGCAGTTAGCTGGAGCCAGGTCGAAGCTGCCCCTTGGCTGGGCTGTGTTCCTCACTTTTCAATGTGTGCTTTCATTTATGTGACTTGTCTGGCCCTCTGGGCATTTGAATTGTGACCTCTGATCTAAGCCACTGTCCTACGCTGTTTTATGGCTGAGTATCTTACAGCCTTCCAGAAAGGCCCAGGCCGCGTGTGAGCAGTGGTTAAATGGCCACCAGGAAGGAGGATAATTGGCTCCTTCGAGGCCCACATGCTGCTCCTAGCCCCACCCGGGTCTTCAGGGGACAGGAGTTAAGGCCAGGATGGGTATGGGTGTGCTGACTTTGCTGAGCTGGCTTCTCTCCATCTGTTCATTCAGCCTGAAAGTCGTGACCAGTTTCCTTATCCAGGGGGTGGGACATTTTTCAAAATATGAAAGAAAGCAGCCAGTGACCACTCCGGCCCATTCGTAGGCCTACAAGACCAGCTATTGCTGCAAAAGGATAAGCTTCCTGTTTACCAGCCAGGCTGAGACAAAGTGGTTGTGCTTCCTGGCAGTGAGCGACTTGGCACACAGGCTGGGTTCTGTCTGTCAGGACAGCAGGGCTGAATGCTTCCTCTGTGCTCCGCCGTCGCCCCCATGGCCTGGGTCCTGGCTGCGGGCCACCCTCACGAGGGCACTTTTGCTTTGGCTCCAGAACTGGCCCTGGCGTTCTGAAAGGAAGCAAACGAGAGAAGGTGGCCTCACCTACTTGCTAGCTTCCTCCTTAGCTTTCCTTTCCCTGTGGGACCCAATCCAGGCAAAGTCCCTTGGCACAAACCTGAATCTAACGAGAAATTTGCATCTTTTGTTTTTAAGTCTCCAGGAAGCAGGATGTCAATGCCTCTGGGGAAACTGGTCCTTTTTACCAGCGTGATGGCTGGCGGGAGCTGCACCCTGGTATATTACCTTATACAGAGTAAGTATCCAGCCACCCACCTGAGGCATGGCCTCCTGCTTCTCTTGCCCCTGTCCCTCCATCAAAAGAAATACTTCAGATGCTTTCAGCAGATTGGACAAAGGAGGAGAGGGCTATATTGAGAAGCCAGTACACCATTCCATTGGCTGTAGCTCCCTTCTTATTCTATAAGCCCAGTGTTTCCAGGAGCCACAAGTGTGAGTAAAAGGACCAGCATTCATTTGCATAAGAGGCGTTGCAGAAAGCAAGATGGGCTTTCACTCTAGTCACACACGGGAGATCCGTCAAGATTTCTGAGATTACGTGAGGAACAGAGGGAAGGGGGACACCAGATGGTTCCCAGGTGGGGAACACTGGCTGTTTCTCAAGTGTCGTCAGCGTGTTTGCCCTGCCATTCTCTCCTATTGATTTAGTGGAGGAGAGAGCTTGAGCAAGGGACTCTGGCGAGAGCAGAAAATAAAAGCAGAGTCCAGGATGGCAAAATCCTGACAGATGCTGCTTCCAGCCCCACTGTACCCAAATTTGAATTTATAAAGACAGGCCACAATTATTGTGAGCAGCCAAGACATTTAAGGTCATTTCAATGCTACTGGTTGCGAAGCGGCAGCAGTTTTTTCTAGACTGACTTCTTTGAAGCTCCTTTATGCCCGCCCAGCTTGGCTCCTCACCCTGACTGCAGCATTTTCACTTCCTGCCAGGACGTTTCACGAGCAGACAGGCAAACAGAGCACTGTGTCCTCGCCGCCTATTCTTCCCCACCTTCCTTCAGAGTTGGCCCAGAGGTCCCTGGGTCTAGAGGTGGCCCAAGAAGAGTATTCCCAGGGATAATTCAGACTGGAATAGCTCAGCCTCCTCTCCCCTCTGCCAGAGGGTCAGAGGCAGGACACGACAGGAATGGGTGCGTTTTACGGGTCAGGGCACCGACAGCCTTTTCCCTTCGGCTCTGCAGCCCCCATCTGCACTGAGTCCCAGCTCCAGCTCCTGATGAACTGTGTGGCCTTGTCGGGGAGTCCCTTACCTTCCTGGGCCTCAGTTGCCTTATCTGTGTGATGAGGGGTAATGTTAGTGCCTATGCATAAAGTTGTTGTGAAAATTAAATAAATCTCACTACATGTGAGATATTGAGAATTGTGATGTATATGAAATACTGAGAACCATGTCTAGCCATGGAAATCAATAAAGATTAGCTGTCTGGGGGCGGGCCCGGTGGCGTAGTGGTTAAGTGCTCACACTCCGCTGCAGCAGCCTGGGCTTTGGATCCTGGGCACGCACCAACGCACTGCTTGTCAGGCCATGCTGTGGCGGTGTCCCATATAAAGTGGAGGAAGGTGGGCATGGATGTTAGCCCAGGGCCAGTCTTCCTCAGCAAAAAAAAACAGAAGAGGATTGGCAGATGTTAGCTCAGGGCTGATCTTCCTCACCAAAAAAAAAAAAGATTAGCTGTCTGGACCCAGCATCTGCTTCTCCTTTTCCTGTCATGGCTGGCATCTCCTTCACGCCTGCAGAATCCCCTGCTGCCCCACTCCTGGGAAGCAGCACAGGAGGGGCGTTCTCCTTGTCCCCTCCAGGCTCAAGCCGCCTTTCCCTTCCATTACTGTGATTGGACCTGGGAGAGCAGCTCTTGTTGTCGGACTGAAAACTCCACTTGGGAAGTCTACTTTTGCTCTCTTTCTAGGGCAGCTTGTCGTACCTTACACCTTCAGGGAGGTGCTTCCTGGAGTTCCTAGTAGCCATTGGACCAGGAGGGTACCTGAAACTGAGAGTAGTTTATAAGATTTATTAACGTGAAATGTGGCTTAAATCTGTAAACTTGACAAATTACCATCTTTATGTCCTGTTTCTTGGCCCAAGGGTGGTGGTGGCGTTGATGTTGTGGTCTGTTTTATGCTGGTTTATTAGGACCTTCATCTTAGTGGAAGGAGCAACATTTAGAAGTCAAGAGTCATAGGTTCAGACCCCAGCTCTGCCGCGGACTAGCTGTGTCACTTTGAGCGAGTCATGGAATTGTTGACCTTCAAAAAATAGCCAGTTATTTCTCCAGCAGAATTGGGTTTATTTGGGATCAGCAAAGAATTGCAATTAGGGGTCTGCAACCATGGCAAGCCACATGCAAGTCCTGAGCAGCAAGGGGAAGAGAAACTCTTTTATAGGGGAGAGGAAGTTGGGAGGGCTAGTGTAAACAGAGTCTATTGGAGGAGACTGGGAGTGCAGACTTCTCATGGGCTGAGCTGTGACAGTCTCTCATTGGCTGAGCTGTGACAGTCTCTCATTGGCTGAGCTGTGACAGTCTCTCATTGGCTGAGTTGTGACAGTCTCTCATGGGCTGAGCTGTGACAGTCTCTCATTGGCTGAGCTTCTTGCCCATCAAGAAGAGAAGTCCTCCTTCTTCCTGTTCCTCTCTGCTACCAAGTCAGGTCAGGAAAGCTCCCCCTTTTGGCCTTCTGACTTCATTCTAATGAGATTTCTGTTTATTAATTTCCACAGAATCATAGGACTTTAGAACCTTAAGCAAAGTTAGAGAAGATCTAATCAGACCCCTTAGATGAAGAAATGAGGCAATGAATAAGGTGAGGAAATGAGAGACGAAGAAGTGGAGGCACAGAAAGGTCAAGTAGCTTGTCCAGGATCATCTGCCACATCCCCACAGATACTGACTTTCAATACTTTGGTTTTGGAGTCTCTAAAATGGCTAGTTTAGAGTAGATGGTTCCTAATTATTCTTCCACCTGTAAATTTCACATTGGTTTGTTTCCGCGCTGTATGTGAATTGTATCATTTACCTTTCTACACAGTCTACCTGACCAAGTGCAATAAAGAAATGTAACAACTATCTTTCCCACCTAGAGGCTTTTTCCAGGGCTTCCTATTACCAGCTGGCACTGGAGCAGCTGCGTAGCCGCCCCGAGGCCCTGGAAGCTCTGGGCAGCCCCCTCAACGTTCACTATCTCCACCTCACCGACAAGTACAACTTCGTGGACATTGCTGATGCCCAGGTAACGTGCTCGCCCGGCGAACTGCAGGCTAGGTGCCTATTGAAGTCGAGGAGGGGGCTGCCATAATCTGGAGAGAGTCATGGAGGAGGCTGGAGTGAGGATTTGGGATGGGAAAATCCACAGTGTAAAACTGCTACTAGGTATTAGCACCTTTTTAAAAAACACTATGGATTAATTTATTGTCATATAGTTTTCTTTCTTTCCGGAGACTCAATGTGGAGCGAATGCAGTGTTTGTGCTCAGGTCACCATGTTGAACTGACGGTCGTAGAGGAATGACCAGTGGTAGTTTGCCTCCACTTCCACTTTGAACGTGAAATACATCTACAGTCAGTCAATGCTCATTCAAATGTAAACAACTCTTTGAACTCTAGTTATAAAGCTTATTTATTTACATTGCTTCCATGAAATGCCAGTCCATTTTATCGTTGTATCTTACCTTCTTTTATAGTTCAGCTGATAAAACTCACCTGAGTACAAAATTCATTTGTTCTTCAGTTTAACAAATACATTTTGAGTACGTGCTGAGTTAGAGGAAGGATTCTAAGCTGTGTGGGGAATGCAGAGGTGGAGAAGTCTTTCAAGGAGTTGACAGGTTAAAACTCCTGAATAAGAGAGGGTGAAGCAAATGCCATAGTAGAGGCCCAGGAGGGAGCGGGGAGCAGACTGGGAGATTGCCGTGAAGAAAAGGAGTGCCAAGCTGAGCTGCAGCGTGCATATGAAGGCACCTCGCTGTGTTCCATGCCAGTGTGACCTCAGCAGAGGTGCAGGCTGCTGAGGGACCTGAGGGTGTGGGCAGGTAGCATGGGCTGGAGCACCTAGAGGCCGTGACATTATCATGTGAGGTGAGCACACTTGAGTCTGTGGCCAGCAGAAGCCCTAAAGTATTTTGAGGATAAGAGTGAGATGATCTGACCTAGTTTATTTTTTGCTATTGTTGTTTTTATTATTTTAATGGAAATAGTTTTATTGGGATTTTTTTCTAACTACAAAAGCAATCATGCTCAAGTATTCTGATAAAAATATTCGATCTGGTTTTGAAAGAAGGTAAATTCACGAAGATTGGCAATTGCCAGGGACTGGATGCAGGGAACCCCCTTTAGGAGAGCAGTGTGGCCATGCAGGTGTGCAGTGGTGAGAGCATGAACCAGTGCTGTGACCTGGAGAAATGAGAAATGGCTGTGGAGGCTGTCGTGGTGGCCAGGTGACAGATACTGTGGCCAGGTGATAGGACTTGGTAACAGTTTTATATCAGGAGTGGGTGGGTCAAAGGTGACACTCTAATGTCTGACATGAGTGAGTGGAAAGATGGCAGTGCCATTGAGTGAGAGGAGCCCAGGAGGAGAAAAGGGAAGACATGTATTTAGTGCCCACTCAGCACCACATGGCATTATGTGCATGGTCACCAAATCCCTCACAGTGTGGTGGCTCCTCTCTATTTCCCCATCTCTGGTCACCTGGCTGGATCCCCGAGAGCATGAGAACTTGGAAAGGCCAGGGATTGGGTCTGGTTGTTCACTGTCTCCCAGCACAGAGCACGGGGCCTGGCCTCGGTGCTCAGGAAAACTGCAGCTGCCTTTGCTAAGGGCAGGTTGATGCAGCATCCGTTCCTTGATCTGGTACCCCCATGAATGGCTGACGCCATAGTGGTTTTGGTGGGGAACCTCCTCTGGGCAGGTCCAACTTTCACTTTGGCCCAGTCTTCTAGCACATGCCAGCTGGTGCGGAGGGGCCTTCTTCCTGGGCTTCCCTGCAGCCCAGGGCCCCTGGCAGCACCGTGACGGTGTTGGCTGTGGCGCTGGGTCTGGGCCTCTGCTGCTGCCAAACACTGTGACTCCACAGTGGCAGGAGTTCACGGTCTGCTGCCCCAGAGCCACCTGCTGCCCCAGCCCTTGGTCTTCCAGTGTAAGGAGTATGTTTGATATTCTGCCAGGTTATTCCCTTCCTTCCTTCCTTTATGATAAGCTTGTTGTAAGGATGCCTGTATACAACACATGCCGTCTTATCCCAAAGTCACCTGTTTGTAGTTCTTTGTTTGATGCAGAGGTGAGAAGATTCGGTTGTTCATGAGGCAGCTGTCATGTTGAAGGGTTTCTTTCCAAGTGTGTGTGTGAGATAGTCACTAACCACCAAGACTTTGGTCCCAGGCACTCCTGCTTTATCCTTCAGCCCCGTCTGGCCTGTGAAATGCCTCTTCCACTCACAGAGGGGCAGCTGCCCCGAGTTCAGACATTGACCCCAGGATGTTTGCTCTTCTTCAGAACCCTACTTACTTCTGCCCTTTCCTTCCCCTTTTTTTTTGGTTTTCTTTTAGCATGCAGAGATGCTCAATGTGTGCTCTGTTGCTTAATTTTATAATCCCCTGAGAAGAGCTATAGCTTGATTCCAAAAGTGGAACTCTGAAGTGTTGTTTCAGTGACTAGGTGACTACGCGTCCACTCGGGGTATGAGCCACCATCCCAAAGCCTGTGTCTTCTTTAAAGTGCATTTAAATAAATGAAAGAGAGAGAGAATTTTGGAAAACACAAATGTGTGTGTACCAAAGCGGTGTTTTCTCTAGGTGGCAATTTGGAGTGGGTGAAATATGCCATCTCAGCCCATGGAAGTACTTTGGCCGTCACCTGTGTCATAGGAGGGCACCCTGGGAGGTGCCTGAGGACGGGCTTCCTGGTTACCACATTGTGTCTCCTTCACGAGGCTCAAACTGTCTTTAGTTTTCACTCAGAAACCAAAAATACTGCATTCAGTATTTTTCTAAATAGGAGCATGAGCAAACAGCAGCTCCCTCTGAGGCTCCAAGGCTGCGTCCCCTGGCTCAGGGCATGGCAGCATCTGGCAGCATGCCCCGCAGGGAATGAGCCCAGTCTGCGGTGACTGGTGACGAAGAACTAACCAAGAACTCGTCATCTTTCCCAAATGAGCCTTCATGTGCTTTCCTTAAAGCCTGTTCTTTATAGTCCGGATCAAAGTATTTACCAATTTGCTGGTAATAGTTCCCCATTTTAAACAATGGCCTTGTTTTTGTTGTCTTTTTTTTTCTATTTTATTATGGAAAGTTTCAAACATACAGAAAAGATAAAAGAATTGATGCTGTGGTACCCATATAGCTGCTACCTGGATTCTACAATTAATATTTTGTTCAGTTGGCTTTATTCCTTACCTGTTCGTCTAGCCATATCTCTACATGAGCCCATCTTATTATTTTCTTTCTTTTTTGGTGAGGAAGATTAGCCCTGAGCTAACATCCATGCCAGTCTTTCTCTATTTTGTATATGGAATGCCACCACAGCATGGCTTGGTGAGCGGTGCGCAGGTCTGCACCGAGGATCCAAACCCAGGAACCGCGGGCTGCCAAAGCTGAGTGCACGAACTTAACCACTGTACCACCGGGCTGGCCCCCCATCTTATTATTTTCAAATATCCGTATGCTGATGAATTTTACAAAAGGCATCCACCTGTGTAACTGAAGCCCCTGTCTAGATGGGGACTGTTCCCATCACCCTGGAGTCCCCTCATGGTGTTCCCAGTTGGTCCACTCAATCCCCCAGCCCCTCCAGAGGCAATCGCTTTTCTGATATTTTTTTCCAGCGTAGTTTAGCCTGTTCTAGAACATGGAATCATGCATTATATACTCTTGGGTAAGTCTCCTTCACTCAGCATGTTTTTGATAATTTGTCCATGTTGTTGCATATATCAGTAGTTTGTTTTTAACAGAGGATTTTTGAATAATCACTGTAAATACCAAGGGCATTGAGTTTGGTGCATAAAAGTTCTCATTGGCAAATAGGAGGACTGCCATTGACCTCCTCAAACCATCCACAGAAGGGCAGGACATTGGGAAGAAGACAGATGGAAAAATTAGGTGAATTCTCCAGCAAGGCTTAAGTTAGAAAACAACCAGATTCTGTGGATAATCACTGGATTTTATGAGGTTAGCTCTAGAGAGCATTGTTTTGTCGTCTCTTGAGAGGACAACACCACGTCCAATTATATCTCTCATTTTACACTCCCAGTTGAAGATTCCTGTTTCTGGATCCAAGTCAGAGGGCCATCTCTATGTCAGCTCATCCAGAGATGCCCCCTTTAAGAGGTATTATGGGAAGGTGGGTGGGATTGGGGGGACAGGAGGAGAACCTTCTGATGGAAACTGTCCTAATTCCCATTTTCATCTGTAGTTATATGATTGTGGTAACAAGAATTAGTTTTTCAAAGATTGAAAAGTTTCATGGCCTGGGCACCAAGCCAGTGCTTTGGCTCTTAGCTCAGTCCAGACATTTTGTCCGATGCAATCTGCTGAATCATCCTCTCCTTATGCTGCTGAATTTGAAGAACTTTACAGTTATAGTGATCCAGGTCTATGATAATTTGATGGTATGTTACAGCTTCTAACACTACTGCCTCAGTCGTTACAAATGAATGAAGGCATGGGTTTCTGTTCCAGCATTATTCATCACATTCTTTATATGAGCTCTCCACCCTGTTAATTGGCCTTTCTTGTCTGGTTGCCAATAGCTACACTTCCCCCACGGGAAGCCTCTCTCAGAGATGTTTGCTGTTTAGCCGGGATTTGTTTTAGTTCCTGAGGACACAAGGAGCAGACAGCTCTAGGCAGCGCCCCCTGGCTTCTCCGGGGCTCGTTGACCCCTGAGCCTGGGATTAGTGGAGGAGCTGGCCAGGGTCCAGCCGGGAATTGAAGGACGATGTGCCTTCTGACATGGGGAGTAAACTGCTCCTTCTCTTTCCTGATGCCCCTTCCCTTCGCTGTCACTCCTTCATTGTTAAACTTGCCATAACAGTGATGCTGGTTAAGTAATAAGTGCCCATAATAAAATGTTGAAATGTTATGTTAACATAGCTCTAACATAAAATAGTGTTTAAGACATTTTAAGACATTATTCCAAACAACTGCTTTTTTTCCTTTTTGACCATGTCTTTTGCCTCAGTGTTCCCTTGATTAGAGACTATACTTGGTTTTTTTTACTGATTTGAATAATTAAATATATTTTCTTTTTTTCTTGGTCAGTCTGGCTAATGGTCTGTTAATTTATAAACAACTTTTGATTCATTGATTATTTCTCTTGTTTTTCTATTCTCTCACTTATTTCCATTATATTATTTCCTTCCTGCTTCTTGCTTTCACTGCATCTCGTTGGTTTTAGTATCCTGTGTTCTCATTTGCATTCATCATCAAATATTTAAAACTTTTCCTTGTAAGTTTTTCTTTGGTTCATTGGTTATTTGGAAGAATATTAAATTACAATTATTTGTTAACTTCCCAAATCTCCTTTTGTTTTTTTTTTTTTTTAATATTTTTATTTAATTTATTTAAACTAAAAAAAACCAAAATCATTTCTCCCACCCCCACCTCTGGCAACCACCCATCTGTTCTGTGTATCTGTGAGCTTAGTTTTGGTTTCCGTTCTTTTGATTTCTTTTATCAGGTGGCACCTTCAGGAGGTCGTCTTAGAGCTCAAGGATGGTCAGCAGATTCCTGTGTTCAAGTTCAGTGGGGAGAATGCTGCTGAAGTCAAAAAGGACTAAAGGTGATCAGGAAGACCCAGCTGTGTCCAAGCACGGCCTTCCCTCATCACCGTGTGCCCTCCATGGCTGTGAGCCAGGTTTCCAGCCACCAGGAGTGGGATTGTATGTGCTGGCATATGGTAATTCTGGTATAATTCTAATTTGACCACAACGGACACTATTGTGGTTTTTTAATTTAATCAGAAAGAAACTCACTCTAAGTTTATAAGAATTTATTTGAAAGTTCTCTGTATAAAAGCAAAGCACAGAATAAAAGGAATCAGTATTTGTAATAAAATGTTTGTTGACTTTTGCTAGTTCTCATCTCTTTCTGTTCGTTTCCTCTCTCCACACCCTCCCCATAGTTTTCAGCTCCATCAAGGAGACCGAGGCTTTCCTAGCACGGGGGAGGTTTGCAATTGTTAATAGTAGAGCACAGAGGAAGAACACGCCACTTGCTCCACCTGCGTTCATGTTGTTAAGTAGCTTGTGGAAGTTCTCAATCACTTTGGAACATTGGTTTTGCTTCATTGTTTGTTGTTTCATTTTCTTGTTTCTGTTTTAGTTACCGACTGTCTGCCCAATTGAAGATTTTCAAAATAACTACTTTAATCCAAACATTTGGAAAGCTTAAAATAGTTATATGTGTACATAAGCATATGTAAACTAACATAGGAAAGTCAGTTTAAAGCTAACAGGTCCTCATCCTTCTGCTTTCCAAACAACTGAACCACATACTAGAGATTCATACCTGTAGGTTTTATTAGTCTTATAAGGAGATAGTATTATGAAGCCGAAGATCTTCCTTCCCTCTGAGCACCAGAGGGAAAAAAACCAGAAATCTGGTACTTTTGCTTTGAAAAGGCCGTTTAACCCTCTTAGTATTAGGCTTACTGCAGTTATAATTGCCTACGATCAAGGACATTCATGAGCTCTTTCCCTACATTCTTCATTGGAGAGAAGCCTCTCAGAAAATATTAAGCTTCAACATGCTAGTAGGGTACGAGACCTTCAATCGTTGGAAGTTTCTCTATTCTGGAGTTTGTTTCTTTAAAAATATATATTCTTTGAATAGCTTGCACAGTGAAAATTCTCTTTCCCTGAGAGCACTTTTGCCAGTGTGTTTATTGATAAATATTACAATCTATACAATCTTTTAAGGTAAATGGTAGAACTCTGTCCACACAGTTTTGTGCTGCTTTATTCTTTAACAATTACGTATAGTTCTGTTGTGCACGTGTCAGTCTGTGTGTTGCTTCCTATCTGACTGTTCTCTGACAACTCTTAACTTCCTTTCAGCGTTGGCTCGTTTTGTCCTTGCTGTGGCCAAATCATGGAAAACTAGGGCCTGGGTGGGCCATCTCTTCTGAAGTAAGTGACAATTTTTCTGTAGAATTTGAATTAATTAAGAGGCTTTTCTAACCCAACTAACTGGAAACAGTATTATGTAGTGAAAAGATCCTTGATTTCCATTTGAAAGGCATCATCTTGGGTATTTTTTCCAGTTAAGTTTACTTCACGTGTGTACTTATTAATGCCTTCATAGGTGATTGTGAGCAGGCCAGAACCTGGTCATTGCAGTTGACATCGTCTTTTCTTTTCTTTAAGCACAGCAATGATGTGTATTTGCAGCCCACTTCTTCCTGTATATGTGGTAATGACTGTGAATTAGCCATTGACTCCCATTAACTACCTTGAAGACATCCTGGATAGTGCACAGTGTAATCACAGGAAAAGGCGACTTTTCACCATGAGCAGAGTTGGAGCAATGCCCCCAGCTCACTCCATAATAGAGAGAGGACAGCCCAGTGACAGGAGAGGGGGCTTCACTAGAATTGTGAGAAGTATAGATTTATAAAGACCGCGGAAGAGAGATCACAGCCAACAAATGGTAATATGACTCCCATGTGCCTCTTCTATAAAGATGTGGCACGGTCACCACTTGCAGTTGTTGACCAGCTAGTGTGCCGAGTGGGCGAGGAGGGGCTGGAGAGGAACAGGATTATTCTACTGTGCCAAGAGAGTTTCAAGCAATGGTGCTAAAATGGTATATAGAGAGAAACCCATTAGGAGAAATTCAACAGGCTGCATGGAGAGTGCAAGTAGAAAGAACAACATAAAAAAAGGCCTCAGCAGGGGGAAATGTGAGCTATCCCCCAGAAATAAGATATCCAATTTGGCCAGTATATTGGTTAGCTAAAGATACAGTAAAAGAAAGCCCTGGAAAGGTAAGTTGGCCATACTGTTAGCATTTTGCATGCAGCTTGTGGCCATCATAGTTTCTGGAGTAAGTCTATGATTCTACCGTTAATGGAGGTTTAAGAGACTGTGCTGAATGTGTCCTGACAAGACCTGTACGACTTTCAAATAAATCACAAATTTCACTGTCATTTATCCCATTTTTCTAGAACTGGCTTCCTCCTACCTTTCTTTCCTCCAACCATCCCCATTCACCAATCCAGGAATTTAATAATATCTGGTAAGACAAGATTTTATTATTCCTAGTTTTGGTAAGGTTGCATACAGCAAGATGAAGCGAAATAAATTACATATACAGGAAACAGCCAGAACTTGACAGATGGTGGCCTCTGTCCTCAGCATAGTGGAAAGGTCAGGGAAATGCTCAATAGATAGCAGCTCTAGAGGGTTTTCTGAAGGTAGGCAGTCTTAGGCCACTTGACAATTTGGTGTTTTCAGTTTGTCCATATGAAAAATACGAATAAATATTTACCAATCGCCTGTCTTACAGGTGAGGCAATGTTTATACCGTTCGTTGGGATGCTTGGGCAAAAGACGCTGTATACACAGGAGGCCTGATGACCGGGTGGGTCAAGGAGGAGGCAGGAGGGTGATAGGAAAACCTTCGGGCTCCATCCACAAGAAGATTCTTGTCTCCTTAGTAACCAGTACATAGTCCAGGCTTGCCTTTCAGCTGACTTCTGCAGAATTGCTCAGTTGAAAGTACTGTCAGGAACGTGTACAGAAGAACTGTGGCATTTTATGATCCAGGGTAGAAAAACAGGAGATGAAAATATTAAAAACATGCCTCTCAGACACAGGGATGTATCACAGATCACATGTGGTATATTAAATGCCTTTCATTATTAAATAATAAGCCTTCAAGGCAGAAATTATTTTTCCTCCACGTAACTATAATGCTTATCGTTTAAATTTAGCTACCACGTTAGTGTCAGTCACTTTCCAGACTTAATAAGAAAGTAATTTTTTACTTCCAAATTATTTTTATAAAGTGAGAAAGAAACTATAGACCAATCTTTCTTATGAATGTCATTGCAAAATGCTAAATAAAAGATTAGCGGGGCTGGCCCAGTGGCGTAGCGCTTAAGTTTTCACGTTCCACTTTGGCAGCCCGGGGTTTGCCAGTTCGGATCCTGGGCATGGACCTACTCAACTGCATATCAAGCCATGCTGAGGTGGCGTCCCACACAGAAGAGCTACAGCTCTACAACTATGATACACAACTATGTACTGGGGCTTTGGGGAGAAAAAAGAAAAAGAGGAAGATTGGCAACAGATGTTAGTGCAGGGCCAATCTTCCTTAAAAAAAAAAATTAGCAAATTGAATCAAATGACATATAGTAAGCGGTATATTGTATTATTTTTCACAAAATATTTTGGTGCTCTCCCTTACAGTGGTCTTCTCTATGGGAAGATTATACGTTCCTGCCTTGTTGAACTTAGGTGTGACTGTGTGATTCGTTTTGGCCAGTTAGTTGTGAGTGAAGTGACATGCAAGACTTCTGAGTACAACTTTTAAGTGCCAGCCTTTGGTTCACCATGTCCCTTCCCTAAGATCAGTAAAATTCCAGGTGGCCGCTACTCCAAGGACTTGGGTTCTGGAATCAAGATGATGTGTAGCAGAGCTACAGCCGACCCACAAGGGGACACGTGGCATGAGGGAGAAATAAGCTTTTATAAGTCCCTAAGATTGCAGGCCATTTATTACTCCAGCTTATTCTAGCCTACCCTGACTGTTAACAGTGACTCAGAGAGGTTTACTCCAGGAATGCAAAGGTGATTGAATATTAGGAAATCTCCTCATATAGTTCATGATATTAATAGAGCTAAAAAGGAAAATTATATGATAATTTTTATAGATACTGAAAGGCATTTGACTAAAATTCATTAGTCATATTAAAAACAATTAAATGAGAATGGATAATAATTCTCAAAAGATGTGTGTGTGTGTGTGTGTGTGTGTGTACACATATATTCCCAAAGCCAGCATCTTACTCACTTGGGAAACTACTAGAGGTTCTTCCGTTCTAGTCAAAAACAATATTAGGAGGCACTTCAGTCATGTGTCACATAATGTTTCAGTCAATGATGGACCACATATATGATGGTGGTCCCATAAGCGTAGTACCATACGGCCTAAGTGTGTAGTAGGCTGTACCATCTAGGTTTGTGTAAGTTCACTCTATGATGTTCACACAATGAAATCTCCTAATGACACACTTTTCAGAGTATCCTTGTTAAGTGATGTATGACTGTATATCCACCATTATTTAACATTGTATTGTATCCAACACAGTTAGGCTAAAAAGTAAAACAAATGATAAAAGCAAGAGGCCTAAAAATTAGAAAGGAAGACTAAAGCAATTACTATTTAGGTAGATGATATGATTATATATCTGCAAAACCCAAAAGAATCTGTGGGAAACTACAGAGTATTTAGTAAAGTAGAGGATGTTCGATTAAATATAGAAATAATATTTCTCATATGTACAAATAACGAGTTAGAAGAAATAATGGAGAACAGACCCTATTTACTAGCAAAAAACAAGCCAAAACAGAAACTACTTAGGAAAAAACTTAGCAAGAAATCTGCAAAACTTATATAAGAAGTGCTCAAATACAACTGCAAGATACAAAAATAGAACTAGAGAAATTGAAAGCCCATGTTCCTGGATAGAGATTCTTCATCATAAAGATGTTAGTTCTGCCTCAGTTACATTTAATGTGGTACCAATAAAAATGTCATTCGGGATTTTTTAAAGTTAGACTCAAAAAGTCTCTTTATGAGACTTTCCTCATAAAGTGATTTCATCTAAGTTGGGAGGAAATTATGGCATGGATTTGCTTTAATATGGTGTTTATACAAAATATTTGAGAAATTAGATCAGCAAGATTTACTCTTAACAGCTCAAAGGAGGAGGCTTTTAATATTAAGCATTTTAAATATACAATTAATAATAAATCCTAAGTACTCATCACAAAAGTCTACTCTTGTTTACCCAATAATACTTTGTCAAGCTGGGTGGTAGATTTCTTTACTTACATAGGATGGTTTTTTCCTTCCCAATTTCAGCTGGATGATTTAAATGAGGATAAGAAAGATATAATCAGGAAGGATACTTTTAAAAGAAAACGTCTCAGAGAATTTATACCAGTCTTTGAAAAGATACTTAAACGCTACTAGCATCTCAAAGGGACAGTATTGTTCCCTGCTTCTATTGAACACGTGGGATAAGGAAGACAGCTAAGTCCATCGCATTAAAACTGTTGAGCTAAAACTTATCTCAGCTCCCCAAAAAGGAACTTGGAAGCAACGCATGGTGAATTTGAGAGTCGCTGAAATTTTAACATTGAAAGCGATCTTGTTGTGTGTTGGGTTTCTTTATCTAGAAAACACAAAGAATGCACTGCTTGTGGGGAAAACTGAGCAAGAGCTTAAAGCTCTGCAAATGCATCAGGGTTCTGTACTCAGGACACGTGTTCCAGGCGAGCCCAGGGGCCTCGCTCTGAGACCCATTTGGAGAGACACAGCTGTTGACAACCTCACCTAGGGCTGGGTTCAGACTACCCTGGTGGTAAAAGTCTTGTGGAATGACTGTTAGAATTTGTGTTTTTTAACCAGGAAAAAAGCATTTTAAAAAGTTAAATCATTTAATTTCTCTTTCATTGCTGTATCGGCATAAAAATTATCTCTTACCTGTGATCTAAACCATTCACCTTATGAAACTAGGAAGTTAGATGTCTTCTCCAAAAGATACTCATGTAGATTCCACTATTTAATATAGGGAAGCAGAAAGAAGAATAATACCAGATTGTTTGACCATTGCCATCCAATTGGGAAGAAAATAATGTGCTCTTTAATATAATACATTTAATGCAGTTTTTGCTAGTTTATATCCCAGTTTGTGTGGTCTCCATTGATTTAGTTTTTATATAGCCCAGTTAGCTTATTTCTTTGCCATTCTCCTGATTATACCAATAAGCCATCTCTCAAATTCTACCATCTTGCAAATGTAAATTTTGGCTACAAGAGCATGGTGCTATCAAGATCAGCACAAATTAATCACAACCACTGTGAAACATCTGCTTTATTGATGGTACTTCAAGAGCATCACATTTCCATAGACATCAAGAATTATGACGTTATGATAAAGTTGCTCTTGTTGAGTGCAAGAGTTAATAGATTAGATTAAAAGATAAGACTAATTCCTAGTCCTAGCTGACACTGAATTTAGTATCTGATGGGCCCTATATTTGCTCATGTAAAGACCACTATTAAAAATTTAGCTGAGAGAAAGAATTACAGTATTATAACTATCATTGCAAAATTTTAGCCAACAGATATTTTTGTGTAACTTAAAAAGTTTAGAGATTTTTAAAACTTTGATTTTACTTTTGTCTTGATTTAAGGTATCTGGCCTTCCAACTTCCAGCAGTTTGGTGACTCCTTTACTCTGATACCGTTACTAGATACTGTGGTCGGAGGTGGGGGAAGTGACTACTGAACACATCCTTAGTGGTTTGCCTGAACTCAAAAGGAGTGTTATAAAGGTTCACATGTGGTAAGCAATACTTAAAACTGCTTCCATTTTACAAACTAAGTGCAAACTAAGCCACTTTCCAGGACTACATTTTCAGAAAATTCACTATTCAAAACAAAGTAGGAGGAACAAGATGGAGTAGACACACTTCTCCCTATTCTTCCCACTAAGTACAGCTAAAAACCTTGGATATACATAAAATAAACATAGGACAACTCTGAAAAATGAAGAGAAGGCAGATTGGCTAAGGACCTCGGGACTCAAGTAATAACACAACAGTGGGTTCTCTGGGTTTTCCTTTGCCTCATATATCTCAGACTGGGTGCTGCTGAAACCAGCAACCCAGAAACACCAATGGGAGCAGACAAGAAAAGCCTGCTCTCGCAAGCCAAAGGACCAGGAAAGAGCCAACCTAGAAAGGCAAAGAACTTTTACACAGTAATTGCCCTACTCTACCCAAACACCGTGGAAAAAAACATGGCCCCAACCCCACTCTGTGTCAGCAAAGGCCAGTTGGAGAGCCTAGACTTCCTCTGTTGCTTGGCTGTAATGAGGCCTGCCCTGGGTCCCTGCTGGGCTGGTGGCAGAGAAAGCCCAGTGGGGAGCTGAGACTTTCATCCCTGCCTGATGGCACAGCCACCCCATGGTGTCAGTGGAGGCCACATGGGGAGCCTACACTTCTACCCCTACCCAGCAGGAATGAGCACTCCCACCCCCATGGTATCAGTGGAGACCACGTTCTCCAGTGGGAAGCAGTAATGAGGTACCCCTCCCTCTGCCTGGGCGTCAGAGGAAGCCGACTGGTGAGCCTGAACCTTCACCCCCACCTGGCAGTAGTGAAGAGGCACTGCACATCCCCCACTTCACCCACCAGCATGGTGTCAGAGAAGGCCTGCTAAAACAGAGGATTTAAATAAGATCCAGGGTCTCATAACATAAAACCAGATGTCCAGTATACAGCAGAAAGTCATGCTTTCATACCAAGAACCAGGGAAATCTCAACTTGAATAAGAAAAGACAATCAACAGATACCAACACGGAGATGACATGGATGTTGGGATTACCTGACAAGGATTTTAAAGCAGCCATCATAAAAATTTTAAAAAATCTTCAATGAGCAATTAGGAACCTGCTTGAAAGAAATGAAAAAATAGAAAGTCGCAGCAAAGAAATAGAAGATAGAAGGAAGAATCAAATGGAAATTTTAGGGCTGAAAAATATTATAAATGAAATAAAAATCTCACTGGCTAGGCTGAACAGCAGAGTGGAGAGTCAGGAACTTGAAGATAAAATAGCCATTACTCAATTTGAACAGAGAGAAAACAGACCACAAATAGTACTTGTGGGTCTATTAACAAAAAGATCTAGCATCCCCAGAAATAGGAGAGAGAGAAGGTGGTGATAAAATAGTATTTGAAAAAAATAATGGCTGAAAAGTTTCCAAATTTGGTAAAAGACATAAACCTATATATTCAAGTTGCAAAACCTATATATTCAAGCCCAAACAGCATAAACCCAAAGAAAACTAGGATAATACAAACTTCTGAAAACCAGACAAAGAAAAAAGCTTGAAAGCAGTAAGACAGAAACAATACCTTACCTAGAGGACACAGATAATTCAGATGATAGATTTCTCCTTGGAAACCATGGAAGCCAGAGAAGTGGCAGAAACTTTTTCAAAAAGTGCTAAAAAGAGAAACTGTCAGCTCTGAATTCTGTATCTGCTGAAACTGACCTTCAGGAATGCAGGGGAAACAGACCTTCTCAGATGATGGAAAACAAAAAGAATTTGTTGGCTTAAATAGACCTAGCCTAAAAGAATGACTAAAGAAGTTCTTGAAACAGAAAAGAAATGTTTAATAAAAAAGAAAGGAGTCTTGGAACACCAGGAAGAAAGAACAAGGGAAGGAGCAAAAATACGGATAAATATCATCGACTTTCCTTCTCTTGAGTTTGCTGAATTGTCTGATGGTGGAAACAAAATGTATAACATTGTCTGATGTAACGCTTTACTCAAACTGGTAAAATGTTGATGTAAACTGATCTTTGTTGCGATGAAATAGTTCCATGTCTTAACTGTGGTGGTGGTTACAGGAATCAACACGTGATAAAATGGCACAGGACTGCACACATGCACTGTACTAACGTCAACTTCCTGGTTTTGATGTATCTGTACTATCTTTCCAACTCCCTGTAAGTCTATAATTATTTCAAAATAAAGTTTTCAAAGGTGTAGGATAGATATGAATATGCTGCTTTGAAAGGGGCAGGGTTGAGGTGATAATCCTCCCCTCCTGAATAATTTCCAGCTCTCTGAGGATTAAACATCTCTCTTCCCAAATACTTTGATTTATTTTCTTCTAGGTACATTTCTCTTACAATTTATTGGGAAGTTGGTCATTTTAATAATTTAGATAACTAAAGAGATACTGTTTTTCATGAAAACTCATCACAGGATATTGAAACTGAGAGAACATTTTTATCTAAAAAGTTGTTATACTACTGCTGATAACATATTTAGTAAAAATAGTTCAGTTTTAGAAAATAAAACCCTCACTTATTTTAATAAAAACTGTAAGGAATGTAATCAAAGTTGTAAGATTATTCTGCCATGTAAAATAAACTGCTCCCCAAAGAACTGTGTCAATATTGGTTTTAAATAGGAAATATCTCCTATTTCAAATATGTTTAGATTACAATAGCCTGGGCGTTGGCAAACTTTTTCTGCAAAAGGCCAGATGGTAACTATTTTAGGCTGTATAGGCCATAAGATCTCTGCTGCAACCACTTAACCCTGCAGTTTTCGTCTGAAAGCAGCCATGGACAAAAGTAAATGAGCGGGCATGGCTGTGTTCCAGTAAAACTTCACTTACCAAACAGGCAACAAAGGCCACAGTGTGCTGACCTCTGCACTAGCCTAACCTCAGGTTACTTATCCTCCAGTTATTATTAAAAAAACTATCCAAAATCAAGTTACACAAAAATAACTTTTAAAAATTATTGTGTTATGGACATTAACTAAAATATAGCCAAAGGTAGAATCCACTGAGGTAAAAGCCCTTGACTAGCAGTCAGGAAAGCTCAACGATCCTATCCTCTGTTCTGCTGTTCTGCGGTAGCTGTAGGATCTCAGGCAAATCATAGACTCCTTCTGAGATTCCACCACCTCATCCCTACTTTGAGAGAATTAGAGCAGAGTGTGTGTCACCGACTAGGTGCCCCGAGGAACTCAAGGGTGGGTTTGGAAGCATTTAACTGTTTTTCCAAATTGTTTTTTACCCCTTTTGTTATGTTAATGAGATGCAACCACCAATCACCCTGAACCAGATGACGCCTCACCACAAAAGCTACGCCCATGACCTTTGCCTTACTGTTAATACTAAGATCTCTCCAGGAGGAGCTTAGGCCTCGTCACCATAACCTGCAGTGTATATGGAAGCATGTTTTCCAACTGAGCCTGTGCAAGCGAATACCCATCTCTCCCTTTTGAATATTCATTCTCCATCCAAAATAAAAGGTCCCTGCTTCCTTTTGTTCCAGGATGCCATGACTTGGGAAATGATCCCACATGGCCTCCGATTTGCTGCAAACATACCTCACTTCGTGAGACAACTACCACTGGTGGAGAGTCTTATTTAACTCGCCAGGAGGCGAACCCACTTGGTTCGGTGACATATGTATTATTCCTTCCCAGTGTTGTAACTATGAATTTCAGTTCAGCAGACTTACTGCCACTGTTACCAACAAAACTTTAGACTAAGACTTTAAATTAACAGTTTCAAAAGAAAGGTGGACTCATTTTTATTAAAATAATTTAAAACACAGGTCTGATTAAGCACAATGAACTGAAAAATGACCATTGGATGATCTGGAATATCAAAACACAAAACTGAAAAACGAAGAGTATCCAAAACAACAGCATCAAATAACAAAATACATAGGGATAAAGTTAACAAAGGATGTGTTTCTCCACACTGAAAAACATAAAACAATGCTGAGCAAAATTAAAATGAAATAAATGGAAACATAATATGTTTATGGATTGGAAGACTCATTGTTAAAATGTCAAATTAATCCATAGATTCAATGAATCTCAATCAAAATCCCAATGAGCATTTCTAGGGGGTAATTTTGGTAGACATTGACAGGCCAGCTCTAAAATCGATTTGGAAATGCAAAGGACCTGGAATAAACAACATAATCTTGAAAAAAGGAGGAACTGGAAGTCCTATTTTACTTGACATCAAGACTTACAAAGTTCTGACCAAAGGCTAAACAAACATACGAATGGAACAGAAGAGTGTGCAGAAGTAGATCCACAGATATACGGTCAAATGATTTTAGACAAGGACACCAAAACAATTCAATGGGGAAAGGAAAATCTCTTTGACAAATGGCACTGGAACAACTGAATATTCATATGGAAAACAAAGATACTTGACCCCTACCTAACACCGAAAAAAAAAAAAAAAATTCAAAGTGGATCACGGATCTACACATAAAAGCTGAACTATAAAGCTAAAAAAGAAAAAAAAAAAAAAAAAGATAATATCTTCATGACTTTGGGACAGGTAAGGACTTCTTAAAGAGGATATAGAAAGTATTAACTGTAAAACAAAAATTGATAAAGTGGACTTCATCAAAATTAAAACCACCTCATCAAAAGATACTGTTGAGAAAATATGTAGACAAGCCACAGAGTGGGGAAAAAAAGGTTCGTGACACATAAATCTGACAAAGGACTTGTGTATCCAGAATACATAAAGGACTCCCACAACTCACTATCCAATTAACAAGAAAAAAAGGACAAAAGAATGGTTCAACAAGCACAGGAAATCGTCATCAGGGAAATGCAAATTAAACCACCAGGAGATACCGCCACATCGCCAACGAGAAGGGCTAAAACGAAAACGATGGCCAACACGGAACGCTGGCAAGAATGTGAAGCAACCAGGACTCGCATATACTGCTGGCAGGAATGGAACATGGTACAATCACTTTGGAAAACTGTCAGGCAGTTTCTTAAAAAGTTAAATATACATCTATCCTATGACCTAGCAGTTCTACTCCTATTTAATCAAAGAGAAATGAAAATGTGTCCACAATAAAACCCCTGGGCAAGAATATCTGTAGCAGTTTTATTCATAGCAGCCCAAACCCAAAACAGCCCAGGGGTCCATGAACAGAGATGTGGACACCCAGACTGTGGTATATTCAAACAGTACCGCACAGCAATGAAAAGGAACAAACTACTGATGCAGCACTAAGATGGATGCGTTCTAAAACAGCATGCTGCGAGTACATGCCATGATTCCATCCACACGGATTTACGAATAAGGAAAACTGTAACGGCAGAACAGGAGTACGGTTGAGGAGTGCATGCATTTGTCAGGTCTGATACAGTCTAGGGCCGGCCCTGTGGCTTGGTGGTTAAGTGCGCGCACTGCGATGCTGGTGGCCCGGGTTCAGATCCCGGGTGCGCATCGAGGCACCACTTCTCCGTTCATCCTGAGGCCGAGTCCCACATACAGCAACTAGAAGGATGTGCAGCTACGACACACAACTATCCACTGGGGCTTTGGGGGGAAAAAATAAAATAAAATCTGATACAGTCTAGTATGGATTTAGACCTGTACATTTCATTATTTGTAAATTGTATCCCCCTTCCCACAACAAAACAATAGTTGGAGATTAAGGCTCTTAAGGTTAAGATTCCGATTTTTAATCTCTTTTAATTCTGCAACAAATTGAAGGTACTAGGTAGTAAATGATCTTGAACAATTTTAACTTTTATTTTTAATTTTATCAGTCTAATTCAAATTTCTCCAAATGCGAACTCAAAATGTATTTGGGATTAGTTTGTAATACCTTGGCTAATCACTTTCCCCTGTATAAAATGATCTGTGCTGGTGCCCATGGATCAGTGTTGCTTAGGCCTCCACGGCCTGAGCCCCACACCACCCCATTATATTACGAGGGCTGTAATTTACCTCTCGTCCAACATTCTCTAAGCGACCTTTATAACGTTTCTCTAGTAAATTTTCTTCCAAACTGAGGTCATTTGGAAAAGTTTACGAGATACCACAATTAATATCTGACCTTGCTCCATAACTACTAAAGGCATTTTTTCCTATTTTTCATGTGAAAACAATAAACACATCAAAACACAATTTCCCAATTGACTAAAACCACATATATTTTGCATATTTCAAAAACAACTTCTCATCAAGCTAAAATATTATGATGTTGAATTTTGTTTTAATTAAAACTGGACGTGCAGACTGTATGAATAAACTCAATAGCACTGTTCAATCTTCTGTAAACTTGTTAAAAGAAAAAAATGAGGGGCTGGCCCCGTGGCTTAGTGGGGTCGGATCCCAGGCGCGCACCGATGCACTGCTTCTCCGGCCATGCTGAGGCCTAGTCCCACATACAGCAACTAGAAGGATGTGCAGCTATGACATACAACTATCTACTGGGGCTTTGGGGGGGAAAAAAAGGAGGAGGATTGGCAGTAGATGTTAGCTCAGAGCCGGTCTTCCTCAGCAAAAAGAGGAGGATTGGCATGGATGTTAGCTCAGGGCTGATCTTCCTCACAAAAAAAAAAAAAAGAAGAAAAAATGAATAGCTTTAGATAAGTGTAGAGCTAGTTGGTAAGTCATTAATGGAAAAGTTTTATTTGGTCCAATATGTGAAGGCTCTTCATGCTCTATTTATATTATATAAACCAAAAAAAAAAGTCACTATACCTTTACCAGTATAAGTGCTTCTAAAAAGCACTGTACCACTCTAAATTCAAGGTACAAAAGCAGTTAAGGATATGCAGCACACTGCAAACAGCCAAGTGGCCAGCTAAAAGAAAACACATCTTTTTTTAAATTTACAAACACAGCAATTATATTAAGTGTATTTATTATGAATGTAACATAAAATGGTTTGGAAAAAGTCTAAATGTTGTCCGAATGATTGATTCTGATTTTAAAAATGGACAAATCCATCAAGTATAAAAACGTGTCATTCAATAGTGGGCATTTTTTTGCTCTCACCTCCCTCCTGTTTTTGTCAGAGGGAGATTTATAAACATTTGCCTAAAATTGTGTTTTACCTCTTTCAAAACTTACCTGAGGCTTAACATTTGTGGCCATGGGTTTTCACTGAAAACTGCTGTTGTAGCAGAATTTTTTTTCTTCCTCTTTCTAGAGCTTGTTTAGAAACGCTCGTTTCCAAGAAACTGTATAACTAAAGCCAATTTAGTGAGAAAACAGTACAACCTGATGGTTCAAAATGCCCATTAAATTTCATCTGGTGGTACGTGAGCAATACCAGGGGCTCCGACACTCGCACGGCAGGGCTGCCTGTGACTACAGACCACGTGTAAACGTCCAGCACGGCTCACTACACGAACATCAGAACAGGTGTTTAGGTGCTGTCACTGTCAGGATTTTGACATTTCAGAAATCACGCTACAAGAGAGCACCGTGCGACACCCTAGGCAGACTGCAAAGGGACGCGTCTGTTGCTCATAGCACAGAGCATGTGCAGGGGCGTGGCATGTGTACACAGTACACAGGGGACAGATAAGTTGTACTCACGGGGCCGGCCCCGTGGCTTAGCAGTTAAGTTCGCGCACTCCGATGCTGGCAGCCCGGGTTCGGATCCCGGGCGCGCACCGACGCGCCACTTCTCCGACCATGCTGAGGCCGCGTCCCACATACAGCAACTAGAAGGATGTGCAACTATGACATACAACTATCTACTGGGGCTTTGGGGGGGTAAAAAAATTAAAAAAAAAAAAATTAAAAAAAAAGTTGTACTCACGAATAGCTAAGCCTAATAAAAGATAAATAAGGATTCTCAGGCTTTTCTGAGTGAGAAGGATATTTAGTTGCTTTAAGTTATACAGAATACACTTTTACATTTCCATTTTTTTAACAGGAATTTACTGTTCACTGTGGTGCCTAGATACAATTGAAGTGTTCAATCCTAATCAAATTAAATTCTATTAAGTCTTTTGGGGACAAGGGTACCCCCTAATGAAAAAGTGTCCAATGTCAAGTTTTTTATGAACAAAGTAAAGGTTTATAAGTATTTTGGCATTTTATAGCCTATATTTTGGCATTTTATACCCTAGTATAGCCTGAAGGCTAATAAACTCAACAGAAAGAGAGAGAGGCTCGATGGCCAGCATGAATATGCTTTGTATCTCTTCTCCCGCTCTGGGGGATTTTATTAACAAAAACAAGGGCAATAGCGCCTTTTCACTGACCAAAGCAATCATCGTGTTCATCAGATCACACTGACACTTGCAAGTGACCAAAATTAAGTGACAAGCAAGTGAGGAAGTAGCAGGGGTGGCGCCTGTGAAAGGGAGTAGATGAATAAGGGGTGATGCGGGCAATGGGTGGGAAGCTGACACTGGGTTCATACTCTAAGATTAGTTAATCTTGACCTTGAAAACCAGAATAATTTCAGAGGTAAAAAATCACCACCACTCTTGAAGTGATGTTGAAGAGAAAAAAATTAGCCAGGGATAGGTTACAAGCATTAGGCAAAAAAAAAGAGACAGAAGCCAAATCAAGTCAATATAAAACAGTAATAAAATATAAAAATAAGACATTATTAAACTGTAGTGGATGTTATTCTAGGTCTCAAAAATTTGGAAGATATCTGTTTAAATTAAAATCTTACTGCCCCCAAAAAATCCAAAGTGAAAAAGTATCAATTTTAGTAAAGATATCAACATACATATATGCAGATATAGATACACATATGAATAATGCAAAACAGATTTACAAAAATGTTAATTTTGGCACTTTTACTTGGATTTTTAAAGAAAGCAAATACAGATATTGTTGCATACAAATTCTCATTCTGGAGAAACAGGATGTAGAAATAAAAGGTTCAAACATCTCCTTTCTTGAAAATAACATTGAAACATAACTTTACCCGTTAAACCTCTTCGTTGGCAACTCTATAAATCTGGCTTGATGTATCCAACTCCACAAGTCCAACCAAGTTATTTTAGTTTATATCAGTGATACCTGCTTATCCACTTTCAGTACACGTACCATTTGGGCCAGAAGTCCATAAATAATATTCATGTTTTCAAAGTAGAAATCTTAAAGTTCTAAAGGGAAATTCTGCTCAGTAGATAAATTCTCCTGGAATTTCTTGCAGCAAAGGTTCCTCAAATTTAAATCGTTTGGAAATGGCCTTCTGCTCCATTTTCTCTTTTTCAGACTGTCTGCATTGTCCTAGAGTATATGAAGCAACCACAATTAGCTCCTCTGTTACAGCTGACTCCTCAGTGTCTGGTTTCTGAGCATCTGAATTAACTTCAGGCACAGAATCACCTTCTTGAAGGGAATCTGCTTCTTCTGATGCCCCTCTCCCCTTGACAGAAGGATCCTGACTACCGCTCTGTGTCAACCACGGATGTTTTAGGCATTCTTCAGCGGTGGCTCGGTCTCTGCGTAAACATACACATTTTACACTTAAGATAGTTTAAAACTTCTATCATAAATTAGAGCATAAAGTATTATATTTATTGTTACATTTTGGGAAATATGAAGAGTGGCAAAAATCTTATTGTGATTCCTGAATAAAACTAAAAGTTTTGGCATTTGTGTGTGAATGCCATTCCCTATGATGCTGAAAAATAATATTTTATGTGAGGTATCTCTGAAAAGCCCTCCTGAAAGTCCAAGAACAGATGGAAAATATCCGTTATCCTGAGGTGCAGTTCACATTTTCTAAAAAACATTTCCATTTTTGCCACTTTTTCTTTCAACAGATATAATAAGCCAAAGGTTTCATCTAGTTTTATGTCTAGATTTCCATGTCTTCACTTTGATGTTTCACTTGTTAAACTGCTTTTTGTTCAGAGTAGATGACTCAAAATTGAAAAAGATGAATATTAACTCATACTCACTCAGGTTTTTTAACTAAAAGTGTCTTGATGAAGTCAACAGCTGACTCAGACACAACATCAAATTCTTCCTCAGAATAACTTAAATTCATCTGGGAGATGTTCAGGAAGGTTTCTTGTTTATTGTCACCTAAGAAAGGTGATATTCCTGTAAGCATGACGTATGTTAACACTCCAATGCTCCTAAATCAGAACAAAATGTAAGAAAAATTAGTATCATATTCATCTCTTAACACTAATTTGATCAATTTTTCATAAGTAACTCTTACCACATATCTGTTGCCATGCTGATTGGATCATAACTAAGAATTTCAGGAGCTAGTATCAGAAACAGAAGAAAACATTTAGTTTTGTGAAAAAAAATCTTAATTTGTGCTTAGAGATAAAAAAAATTTTTTTAATATTCATCAGTAACTATAAGACACTATCAAGGTTTGGGCTAAAATGAAATAAGTTAAGATTATAAATCAAACGTATATGAATTACTATAAAGTCTAACTAGATGTTTGTAATTAACTTGTTTACTTTTCACACCTCCTCCCTCCCTTGTTGGGTTCTAGTATTTTAAAAATATTTGAATGTATAAACACTGCAGTATAAACTGACCACTTCTGACACCTCCTCTTTCTCTAACCTCCATCTAATCAAGCACCATATCTAACAGATTACTGCTCTTAAATCTTTCTCTATGCCCCCTACTCTAGTCCATGGCACTTTCCCCTTTGACCCTCACTCATTCCACCCCTCTGATCCATTCTTCATGTTGCAGCTAGAGAGAGCTTTTAAAATATCCACTCATTAACAAAAGTCAGTCAACAAGGTTAAAAAATAATTGGCAGCCTCAGATGACATGCATCCCACACAAAGACAATGAAGCTGCTTCTCTAGAGCTGAGAAAAACAGTGTGCTTTGGTAATAGGTAACTACACTGCTGTCCTACAAAAAGGCAATAGAAAAACATTCTCAAATGTGCAAGGACTTAGGAGAAATTTATGAACATCATCCCTGAAAAGAAAAATCTACTCATTGATACTATTCAGTCAACCAAAAGATGACTTTTTTCAAAAGTATACAAATAGGAAGCTAGGCTATGAACATGACAGGCAATAAGTACTGAATCCACTTAAAAAGAGATCCAAGACTAAAAAACTGTGGTAACTGCAATTAAAAAAAGGAATGAAAATGTTCTAATTCTACGAAAAAATAAAACCATCCAAGTCGCATATCCATTACTGGTTGGGGACAAACCCCTCCCCCCCGAATATGAGGGAGGAAGAAGAGGTTGGGAGGAAATGTTAGGTACGCTAATTTCTTCAACTTGAATGTCTGAAAACTGTTGAGAAACAGAGGTTATGAATATTATTTAAAAGTTTTAAAATAAACTATTATGAAATTTAAAATGAAATGCATAGCATCCAAACTCCTGGAGGGGAAAAAGGAAAACAACGACCAGGGTGGGAGGAAGGGGCAGGAAATAACAACAGCTTACTTTTTTGATGTAAAGTGTTTATTACGTGCTGACCTCTGACGTAAGAGCCTCATGTACTATGATAAGCCCTGTCTTATGGCCAGAAGACTGTCCTCTGTCCACATCTCAGAGAGATATGGGGGCTGAGGTCACACAGGTAGCCAGTACGGAGCAGAACTCGCCCAGGCGTCAGCTCTGGGTATAAAGTGCTGGGAGGAGGCTTAAACCCACCTTTAAAAGGCAGGCTGGGGAAAGAAAGAGAGGAGAGCCCCTTTTTCTGTATTATATACTTCTGAATTATTTTCAGTTTTTTTCGATTGGGCTTGTACTATTTTAATAAAATAAAGAAGACAGTTCTGTTTTTTGGAGGGAAAAAAAGCTCTTGGTAGAAAATTTAGAATTTCCAAAGAACAGAAAGCACTGGGAGAAAAACCAAACAAACCTCGTTCAGGGCCATAATTACTATTGAAACCTCAGGTCATAGCCCTTCATTCTGCTGTCTTCCGTATTTCTCCTACTTTACAACGAACGCTACCCACTAAAAACTGGCAAAACTATCTGGGTGCTGCTGTTGCTAAGCCACATGCCTAACACGTACCTAGCGGTCACACTGCCTATCACTCAGCATACTGAAAATTAAGTATTTTAGTCCACAAAAAAAAAAAAAATTTTAAAGATTGTTTTTCTGCCTGTGATACCTTTTATTAATTAAAGATTTGTTTCAAATTGCAGGACTTCAAAAAATTATTTTAAAACTTCAAATTATTCTTTGTACCATCATTGCCAAACAGCTTCGTTTTCCTCAACCCTATCTGTCCTCCTGGACTTCTGTGTCCTCTGGAACCCCTTGTCCCTTGTCAATCAATCCCACCATCCTCAGCCCCTTCAAGGACCACTCCTTCCACCCTCTGCTCCCCAGGCCCCAGGCCCTCTAGAATGGAGACTGCCTGTCTGCCCACTTGACACTCCTTCCCTTCAGGCCCAGGCCACAGCCTTCTCTGCTCCTGGTCACACTGCTGTCATCTACAGACACCTCCTTGTCATCTACAGAATCCTCCTCCCCAAGGCCTGCCATCTCCCCGGGCAACTTCCACACTGATGCCCATGACCACGCAGCCTGGCATCCACGCTTCTTGACCTCCTGGTTTAAAGAGCTGCCCTTCCAGAACCACGTCCAAGGCCTTGTCATTGCAAAGAGCTGTTTCATCTCTGAAATTTTAAATGTTAATATTGTAATAATCTCCTATCACAACCTTTAAATTATTTCACTGCATTGCTCTACTACGGAAATCTTTTCTTTTTCAACCTCATTGAAACCACTAATCCGTCTGCACCCTATTTTTCTTCCAGTCTATCAAAAAAGTCATCGTTTACTTCTTTTTCTGTCAAACCTACAAGCCATGGATCTGCTCTCTTGCTAGTTCCTTCAAGGTTTAAGCTACTTTTTCTTTCTGCCAGAAGCTCTCAAACTTGCATCCATCCAATAGAATGCCCTCTCTGTTTCACACACCTATGGAATCGCAGGGCTTGCAATTACTTTAACAATGTTTATTACCAACTTGAAGTTCCTCAAAGGTTCTTGTTAAAAATCCTCCCACCCTCAGATAACCTTACATCCTATACTTTGTAAAGAAAATCCTCTCCTATTCCTTATAGAAGCAATACCCTCAAATTCTCTTAGCCTTCCCGGAAAGGGATCACCAATTTGACACTTTACTCTTTAAAGTTTTCCATTGTTTAATTTAATACAAAGGAAGGAATCTCTGATGGGAGAATTTCAACATAGCAGATGGCTGGCCCCACTATTATCACACCACATGTGACTTCCCTAACGAAGGTGATGCCTGACCCCAGACACAAAACACATCCCACTCTTAAGAATACTTACCCACATACTCAGGAGTACCCATAATTTCTCGGAGCTCTTCACTATTCTTCATTATTCTTGAAAGACCAAAATCAACTATCTTAATGTCACCCAGTGGAGATTCACTTGTCAGCAGAATATTCTGAGGCTAAAAAAATAACACCCCCCCAAATTAATAAAACCATGTTTGAGTATAAAGACCATGTAGCTCTTAAAACAGACAAATTTCTCCTGTGAAATTGAGACCGGGGAATTTCACATTCAGCAGTCATCCATTAAACAAATACGTGTAAGGCAGCAGGCCTTGTACAATCTCTTCCCTTACCCTGGTTCCTCCTCAGCACATAGACATGCACCTACCTCTATCTTAAAAACAAAACCAAACCACACAAAACATTCCTCCCGTGAGCCTGCATCCTTTCTAGCCAACATACTCTCTCCCTGTTCCCTCCAAGCTCAGCTCCTTGAAAGCATGGTCACGTACACCTGCTATCACTTCTCAATCCGGCTGAATCTGGATTTTGCCTCCTTGACTCAAGCTGGTCTCACTAAGGTCACAAAATCTTTAATAATCAAAGACCCACCAAATCCAGTGGATGTCTTTCAGGCACTATTTTGCATGCCTTGATGGTGGTATAATTTGGCACTGTCAATCATTCTTACTTTCTCTCTTGTAACTATTTCTCCATCTACAGATCCCTCACCGTTTTCTCACAATTTTTTTCTTCTGCGCCCCCCCCCTTTTTTTTTTGTGAGGAAGATCAGCCCTGAGCTAACATCTGCCAATCCTCCTCTTTTTTTGCTGAGGAAGACTGGCCCTGGGCTAACATCCATGCTCATCTTCCTCCACTTTATATGGGACGACGCCACAGCATGGCTTGACAAGCGGTGCGTCGGTGCGCCCGGGATCCGAACCAGCGAACCCCAGGCCACCGCAGCAGAGTGTGCACACCTAACTGCCTGCACCACCCGGCCGGCCCTGCCCTCCTTTTAAATATTGGTGTTGCCCAAGATCTCTTGCTGGCTAGCCCTCTTCTCCCAACACACTACATTCTATTTTAGAGCACTTTCATCTACTATCCAAGCTTCAGTTGCCACTTAGATGCTGATGCAGACTCACAGATCCAATTAAAATTAGATCTTTTCATTTGGCTGAAATGTACCATGTCTTCAACTTCCCACTAAGGGGCAAGGCCTTCAATTCAGTAAACACCTCAGGCAGAGACTCTTCCTCAGCCCCAACAAACCCTGTCTCCTTCATTTTCAACCATTTTTCACATCTAGTGAAGTCATCAGTCATGCTAATTCTGTTTCCTAAATTTCAGTTTCCCCACTGCTTAAAGTTTGAACTTTCATTATTTCTTACCTGGACCACTACCCTCTTGTCTCTAGTTTTCCCCTTCAATCCATCCTCCATTGTACAGTAATCTTTCCATGCTGTAAGTCTGCTCAGGATCTCCTCCTGTGGCGGTACATTGCTAGTCATCACCAGCAGACACACTATCAAGTGGGGGTGGGGGTGGCATGGATGTATATGGTGACGGGCAAGAGTTGCCCAATGCCACAGAATCAAGAAGGTTGATATTCCTGGAGTCATTTTTACCCAACTGAAAATAACTTAAGACACTTTTATATAAGAAGTCAAGCAGATATATTATGGACTAGAATGTAAAATTCATTAGAATTTTTAAAATAAAACATGACATTTGAAAGAAAAGTTTATGTTGCTTCACAAGGGGTCTGCACTTACTGTCTTCTGCCATTAAGAATATTTCCAAAGACAAATTGAGAAGCAGTGGTATCAATAAAGTATAGATACCTCATTCTGGCACCCAGAGTGTTTTACCATCTGGCCCCTGCCTCCTTTTCAAGACTAATCTGTCACCATTCCGCAGGCCATCTGTGTTCCCAACCAAACAGGCGAGACATACACTCCCACGTCTCGTGCCTTTGCTCAGGAAGCCCTCTCCCCTTCTCTGCCTGACAAATTTATTTTCACCATTCACTCCATGCCTGGTGGGTCTCAGCAAAGCCCCGAGTCCTCTATAAAGCCTTCTCTGACCACCCCTCCCGCCTTCCCAGGAGGGTCGGATGCCTGCTCCCTCTCTACTCCACAGGATCTTGTACATGGCAAACTTATCCCACTGTTTGGTTAACTCTCTTTTTCTGTCTCGTCCACGACACTGTGGTTCTCCCGAGGTTTATGAATGTTCACACTTCCTTTCCTTCCACTCATATTCAACCACTCCATCCACTTCTGTCTTCTCATTCCACTACAACAGGTCACTAAAATCCAACGTTATTTTTCAGTACTTTCTCCTGGACCACCATCTTAGCAGAACTTGACATTGCTGCCACTCCTTCTTGGGCTTCCAGAACAAAACACCATCCTGCTTTTCCTCCTAACTCTCTGGCTGCTGTTCTGTCTCCTTTGTTGGTTCATCTTCCTTTACCTGGCCCATTAAACGCTGGCTTCCTCGTAGCTTGATTTTGAGGCTCTTTTCTCTTCTCACTCCACACTCTCACCTCGCATGGTCTATCTGCCCCCAAGGCTTTATTATCACCTATACCTATGAGTCACAAATTTTTATCTTTGGCTCAGGGCTCTTCTTAGGGCTCTAGAACTCTTCAACCAACTGCTTACCTAATCTCTCCCCCTTTGATGTCTCAAAGGCATCTCAAATTCAACACCCAAACCAGACTTGGCCAGACCTCGTGGTCTAGTAGTTAAGATTTGGCGCTCTCACTGCTGCGGCCTGGGTTGTTTCCTAGTCAGGGAACTACACCACCCACCTGTCAATTGTCATTCTGTGGGAGCTGTGGGTTGCTATGATGCTGAAAGCTGTGCCACTGGTTATTTCCAATACCAACAGGCTCACCCATGGTGGACAGGTTTCAGCTGAGCTTCCAGACTAAGACAGACTAGGAAGAAGAAACGGGCCACCTATTTCTGAAAAAATTGGCCATAAATAGCAGCAAAGCATTGTCTGATATGTGCTGGAAGGTGAAGATAGCGCAAAAAGACCAGGCAGGGTTCCACTCTGCTGTACACAGGGTGTCTAGGAGTTGGAATCCACTTGATGGCACTAACAAAAAAACCCAGACTCCTATTTTCCCTCCCAAATCAGATTCTCTTTATGCCAATGACTGGCATATCAGTGAATGCTGTTCTCATCCAGCAAGATGGGAGAGAATACTAAGAATCATCTTTGTCATTCCTCTCTTCCCCTTTCCTCCTCCATTTAGCTAACGTGTCACCATATCCTACTGATTTCAAATCGTAGATTTAAGCATTTCTAGACTTTGTCTACTTCTTTCCAACTACAGAACACTGATTCAAGCTACCACCATTGTTTGCTCAAATTGCAACAGACTCTAAATGGTCTGCCAGGATCTACTCTGCCTGTACTGCAGCCAGAAAGACCTTTTGTACAATATAAATCTGATCTGTTAACCCCCTGCCTAAGCCCTCAGTAGCTTCTCATTCCTCTTATGATAACCTCCAAACTGCTTAACGTAGTATACAGAACCCTAGTAGGGTGAGCTCCTGCCTAGCTTTCCAGACTCATCATATATCTGTTCCCCTTGGCTCAGTGAAATGGAGTCTCAGCGGACATTGTTCAGTCTCCATACGCACCATGTTCTCTCTCACGACAGTATCTTTGTATCTGGTATTCCCTCTACCTAGGATGCCTTTTTTTTTTTTTGGTGAGGAAGATTGGCCCTGAGCTAACATCTGTTGCCAATCTTCCTCTTTCTGCTTGAGGAAGACTGTTGCTGAGCTAACATCTGTGCCCATCTTCCCTTGTTTTGTATGTGGGACACTGCCACAACATGGCCTGACAAGCGGTGTGTAGGTCCACACCCAGGATCTGAACCTGCAAACCCCAGGCTGCTGAAGTGGAGCATATGAACTTAACTACTACGCCAGTGGGCAGGCCCTGCCTCTTCTTCTGTTCTTCTTTGCCTAGTGTCAACTGGGTAAGAAGACCTAGGATGGCAGTGAAGCAGATTATAACAATTTTCAAAAGCGTGAAGGGCTGCAATATGAAAAAGGGAATTGAGGTATAGATGGTCCCTCTCTTGAAATATGGTTGACCCAACCATCCACCCCACCCCTTTCTATTATGAAAATGCTTGTAGATTTATCAAAGTTTGGATTCAGAAACAGAGAATAGGAAGAATCTACAGCTCCTTGAGAACAGGACCTGCAGTCCTGGTCACTGTGACATCACCAGGATCAGGGCCTGCACACAGTAGGCACACATTATTTGCTGAGTGAATGAAGGGAAGAAATGTGACTGACTATAAAACAAATTGTTAAGGGTGTCTATTTTGTGTCAGGAATGGTGGTACTATGAATATGAGTAATAACAAGTCCCTAATGTCAAAGAGTTCATAAGCAGAAGAAAAAACAGACTTATCAGGCTCAGGGAACTCTGCTGTGTGGTGTCAGTGCTGTGGCAGACACAGTGCTCATGGAATAAATAAATAAGAGGGAATAATTTTGCCTTAGAGAATTACAGAGGAGATAACTGAGCAGACCCTGAAGGAGAAAAAGGATTTCATCCTTTATTCAACAAATTTTTACTGACTGCCTACTGAGCTGTGACCTAGGGAAAAACAGACAACAAGACATGAGTCCCCTGTTCTTTTGGAGCCTTACATCCTAATGGGGACAAGTAAGTGCAACTAAGTAATATAACCTCAGGTAGTTTTAAGCACTATGGAGGACTCAGAATAGGGTAATGGAAGAGAGAGTGTCTGCTGGGGGTGTGTGTGCACGTGGATGCTATTTTTGGGGTAGTCAGGGAAGGCTTCTCTGTGCAGGCAGTATTTGAGGAGAGAACAATGTTAAGAAGGAGCCAATCATGGCAGAGTATCCTGGGGTGGGGTGGGCAGGGAGCATCCCAGGCCGAGGGAAGAGCAAGGAGAACAGCCCCGAGGCAAGGACAGGCTACCAGTGGAGGAAGTGCCAGCTGCAGAACAGCACACAGGATGTGGTGGCAGGCGTGAGCCTGGACAGCAAGTGGGGGGTGGGGGGACAGGAATCACAGGGCTTTGCAGGCCATTCTGGAGTAACTGGCAGAAGGCAGACCAGAGGGGAGAGAAAGGACATTCCAGGAAAAGAAAAGGTCACTTGTCCAAGTATACAGGTGAGCCAGTGTATAACATGACGTGTGCAGAGTATTATCATACACAAGAATGTGGCTGGAAATATCCGTCTGAAGAATGTGCCTTTACCTTGTTCTTAAAAGTCTCAAAAGGACGGGAGAGACAGAGTAGGGGAGATATGATGAAACATGGAATGAAAAAAAAAGCAGAAGAAATGTTACACATTGCAGTGCCACAATCCACAGCTTACTGAGACTGATGATGTGCAGGACTAAGGAGATGCCTATGTCATTCACTGACTGATATGGTCAGGCCAGTAAGAGAGGACAATTAGTTCAGTTCTGATTCTCAGACCCAGAATCTGAGGTGCCTCCAGGTACAGATGTCTAAGGACAGTTGGAAATTCAGTCTGGAGAGAACGCAAGGCTGAGGATGCAGCTCTGGAGGTCAACAGCACACAGGCAAGACTAAAAACCATGCAAATCAATGAAAGGAAGAGCACGTGGCAAGAAGAGCAGGGCGCCAGGATGAGTCCTGGCTGGTACTACCTGTGCGTGCGAGCACCAAGAGCTATGAAGGCGAGAACAGTGGTCGGGGAATGAGGTGCGTAGCCTCGGTTCGCAATCCAGCTAAAATACTGCAGTGAGAAAGTCAGGAAGAAGAGGGTCATCAGATGGGACCAGGGGAAGAATAAGGACCAGGAAAAGGCCGCTAAACACAGCAAATAAACAAGCTATGAAAGACCTTTGAGAAGTAAAGTTTAGTAAAATGGTGGGAGAAAAAGCTAGATTACAATAGGGTGAAAAATAAATTGGACGGTTAAGTGATCTTTATATTACAGGTCATTTTGGCTTAAGGATCTTTTGATCCTCTCTAAACCAGTGCTGCACATAGAAAGGTATTGCGAATCACATAATTTAAAATTTTCTAGTAGCCACATTACAAAAAGTAAAACGAAATAGGTGAAATTAATGTTAATATATTTAACTCAGTACATCTAGAATATTACCCCTTCAGCATGTAATTAATATGTAAAATTATTGAGACATTTTACTTTTTTTTCATACTAAGTCTTCAGAATCTGGTAGAGATTCCACACTTCGAGCATACGTCTCAGTTAAGATGAGCCACATCTAAGTGCTCAGTCGCACGTGTGGCTGGTGCTACTGGGCTCAACAGTGCAGCTATAAACTCTTTAAGCAACAAAGATGCAAGTTATTCCAGGACATGAGGAGGGAATTCTCAGCAGCTCTTACACGGCACCCTAATTTGTTCATTATGCAGCCACGCAAAGGCAGCTCATCTTCCAAACACATTCAAACACATTCATGAAAATAACTACGGCTTCTCTGTCCATAGTGAAAACCACCATACCGCTGCTCAGTGTAATCTGATACTTTGTTAAAAAACCCTTTTTTTAATCATAGAAAGTTTCGTCTACAGTAAAAATTTAAAACTGAACAAAAAGTAAAAACAAATTGCTGTCACTGTGGAAATCTGGACTGCAGAGACATGCTAGTTTTCACAAATAGCCAAGCCAGGTAAGCACCCTCCTGTCTCACACACACACACACACAAGGATTCAGAAGGCTCAACTGACCAGTGTTAAAATCAATTCCTCTTTCCAATAATAAAATAACTAGAGGTTTTCGTAATATAAACTTCATTATAAAGCCCCATTCTCTTTGCTTCTAGCTGTTTCTTCGGGAAAAAACCCACATAGCACCATGATTATGAGTCCCAGAATTCTCAAGGCAATTGTAGTTTTACTACATTAATGAAATACTACAGAACAATAAAATGTCATTATTCAGGCAAATTAGATGAGAGGAGCTTGGCTCTGTGATACATATTCATCATTTAATATGTTTTGCCCTTCCCAGTACATATAAAATGCCAAGAGAAACACTGCTAAGTGGAAATCTTCACCAGATCTTTGTAAGGTTCATTTGTGATGAACAAAACATGCACACTCTGTAACTGTTCTTAGATACCACTGTTCCCTTAAAATATCTTAAATGTTTTCCTTTACATTTTGTTTCCACTTTATATTCCCTGGGAAAAGTTTTCTTAAGTTATTATGCAAAAGCCAGTTGCTCTGGTGGTAATGCAGTAAATTCTAAATTAGTGTGATCAAATTATTAAAATGTTACTGTATTCTTGACGTCTAGGCTCAGTCACATGTGTCCATGATCTAACAAAGTGAGAGACATCAAACAGTTGAAAGAGACTGCTAGAAAAGATGCATCTCATAAATCAGAGCTATTTCATGGAATTTCACAGTTAATGTTTAGTATATAGTCTCTACCAACTGTGCCCTGGCTTGACCACAGGTACATTCTGAAAATAGACCTTACTCCTCTAAATAAAATATAAGTACAATTACAGGACTATAATCTCTGTCAGTCCTTGATGACGAAATACACCCACTTTCAGTAAGTGAAATACATGTGCCGGAAACAAAGATAAGTACCTTAGCATTTACAGCTTAGTTACACCTCTTTTCTAGGGAATCCAGCTCATGATGAAGTTGTGGCTCACAATACCTAATTCTATTTAAGACGCATGAATCCCAGGTGGTAGGAGAGAAAAAAACAAGGTCAAGGGAAAAGTAATGACAGTGGAATAACAGCAAACATACAAGACAATGGCAGTAGTAAGGTCTTTCTAAAGTCTTGTTTCTCTGCTTCATGGGAAACCTTTTATTTATCTTGGTATCTTCACCTTTGTACATAATCCATTTAACACTCACTGAAAATCACCATTGGATAAGATCATCATATAGTTGAGGCTAACCTGCTTAATACGGCTTAATGTATCACAGACAAAGTTTTAAGGAACATTTTATCAGGCAAGCAAAGTTCAAGTAAATTGACATTTTATTTATGAAAACCCAAGTCAGAGTAGAGAAATAGGTTAATAATCCTGTCTAAATTAATTTGGGGGGATGTTTAGAAACGTTACATGCTACCCCTCTTTCAAGTAATATATTGATGCTTAACTATCAGTGATCGATTGAAATCCCAAATGGCGAAGTTCTGGTGTCTAGTTCTGAGTCTGCTCCCCCAGTTCCCATCATACACAGAACGGGGACAAGTTAGTGACTGAATACCTAGTACAGAACTGCTCAAAGACCCAACCAGTAGAAGACACTGCAAACACAAAGAGCACTGGATTTTAAGACGAGATTTCTTTGTGCTCTTCTTGGTCAAGTCCTCCCCCTGACTGAAGTGAAAGCAGGCCACCATGCCAACCACTAATTCACCAAGTTGGTTGAGATTATTTTGAGACTTTTAGCTTTGTCCCGACTCTGGCAGAGTTGTTGTTTCTCAAACTTGTTAGTCCTGCCATGATTTATATGTAAATAAATGGGCTTTCCCTTAATCACAGTTTAGTGTCCTTTCTATTTTTGTAGACTTATAAACCACTCCAAAATTTGCATCTGCTACTCCTCAGAGAATTTTCCATGTTCAGTTTCAGATATTTGGCTAAGAGACCTCACTGAATCAGTCTTCTGGCAAACTGACCACTTGGGGTCTGACCTGAAGCCGTGTACTTCCCATCCTGTCAATTATTTCTCTTATTATAGGGGCAACTATAATAGTTATTCTACCTTTTAATTTCTGTCTCTGGGACAAGAATTTCCCATTTTAACCACAGTGGGGAATAAATAATAAATAAATAATATGCAAAGTTACCATATATATTGGGGTTATCAATTTTTACAGAATTAAAACATAAGAAAACATATTTAGCTTTGTAGCTTAGTCTTTCAAGCTCTTATAGAGACTGAGAATCAACGTTATAGGCGTAAATTATCACTGGACAGATGGCTGTTAAAAGGTGTAGGACAGTAGACTCTCTTTGTCCAGACTCACAGAGGTCACAGAAGTCAACTAGAGATGACCTACTGGCAGAAATCATTCCCATTTGCACAGCTGCCACACCAACCCCACCTCCGACCTTCCCCTTCAGCAGGTCACTTGGAGACATGTCTAATTGCATATGTGAAGAGTGTGAGGGCAGAAGAAAGGCTGAGAACCCTCCAGGCCACCTTGTCTTCTAGTTCCTCTGGGTCTAGGAAACATGGAGAGTCCAATTTCCAACATCAAAGGCCCATCATCAAAGCCTCTATTAAATCTGGAAAGAATTCTACACCAAGTGTACTGGGGAGAAAGGAATATGATTTATATACTGAGTGTATTGGGGAGAAAGGGATATAATTTCCCATGTAAATACACAGTTGAACCTGGTATTCAAGAACTTAATATTCACCTTTAGCTGCTTTCAAGTAACATCAAAGATCCATGACACATAGCGTTGGCAATCTGTCTGACTGGCTACTTAATTAGTTCCTGAATAATGGTCATAGGTTGTGCTGTCATAAATTGAAAGCTCATTTCCTTTAGGTGCCAAGTTATTTAAATTGGGGTTCTGTTCCTGGAAGTCCTTTTTATATCATAAAACTAGCAAAACATCATAAAAAATATAGATATATAATTTTACAAAGTGAAGTGTGTAAAACCAAACATGAAAAAAGGCACAGCACAAAGATTACTTCTAGGAATTCTTCTGCACGGCTGATACCAACTGAGGCTCCTTAAAGTATGAGTCCACTGAAGCCTGGACCGCAGAGACCATCTCTTCCTTTAAGTATTCTCGAGGGAGGCATAGGTGGTATTTCTTGCAGCAAAGATCTTTGAATTTCTAATGCATACAACAGACTGAAGGGAAAAGACAAAGCCCAGTCCCCTCATCCTGCTACAAGGGATTTACCTTGGTGATCTCTAAGGCCACTTCAGCATTAACATCCTGGGACCACATGTGGGTGCACACATGTTCACACCTGCCTTCAAAAAAGGCCACTGTATCTACTATGGGCTACTGTGTTGCGACTGTCCATTTTAGCCACTGTACTAAAAAATTAGTATCCTGTATACCACATTAACAAAATGAAGAATAAGTCACATGATCATCTCAATAGACGCAGAGAAAGCATTTGACAAGATACAGCATCCATTTCTGATAAAACCCTGAATAAAATGGGTACAGAAGGAAGGTACCTCAACATAATAAAGGCCATATATGACAAACCCACAGCTAATATCATTCTCAATGGAGAAAAAGTGAAAGCTATCCCTCTGAGAACAGGAACCAGACAAGGATGCCCACTTTCACTACTCTTATTTAACATAGTATTGGAAGTCCTAGCCAGAGCAATCAGGCAAGAAAAAGAAATAAAAGGGATCCAAATCGGAAAGGAAGAAGTGAAACTGTCACTATTTGCAGATGACATGATTTTATATGTAGAAAACCCTAAAGAATCCAAAAAACTTTTAGAAATCATAAATGAATATGGTAAAGTTGCAGGATACAAAATCAACATACAAAAATCAGTTGCATTTCTATGTAACAACAAAGTAGCAGAAAGAGAAATTAAAAATATAATCCCATGTATAATTGCAACAAAAAGAATAAAATACCTAGGAATAAACTTAACCAAAGAAGTGAGAGACCACTGAAAACTATAAAACACTGTTGAAAGAAAAAGAAGAAGACACAAGGAAATGGAAAGATATTCCATACTCTTGGATTGGAAGAATTAACATAGTTAAAATGTCCATAGTTCCTAAAACAATCTACAGATTCAGTGCAATCCCTATCAAAGTTCCAATGACATTTTTCACAGAAATAGAACAAAGAATCCTAAAATTTATATGGAACAACAAAAGACCCCGAATAGCCAAAGGAATCCTGAGAAAAAAGAACAAAGCTGGAGGTATCACACTCCCTGACTTCAAAATATACTACAAAGCTATAGTAACCAAAACAGCATGGTACTGGCACAAAAACAGACACACAGATCAATGGAATAGAAGTGAGAGCCTGGAAATAAACCCACACATCTAGGGACAGCTAATTTTCTACAAGGGAGCCAAGAACATACAATGGAAAAAGGAAAGTCTCTTCAATAAATGGTGCTGGGAAAAGTGGACAGCCACACGCAAAAGAGTGAAAGTAGACCATTACCTTACACCATGCACAAAAATTAACTCAAAATGGATTAAAGACTTGAATGTAAGACCTGACACCATGAAACTTTTAGAAGAAAACATAGGCAGTAAACTCGTTGACATTGGTCTTAGCAAGATATTTTCAAGTACCATGTTTGACCTGGCAAGGAAAACAATAGAAAAAATAAACAAAAGGGACAACATCAAACTAAAAAGCTTCTGCACAGCAAAGGAAACCATCAACAAAATGAAAAGACAACCTAACAACTAGGAGAAGATATTTGCAAACCATATATCTGATAAGGGGTTAATATCCAAAATATATAAAGAACTCATACATCTCAGCAACACAAAAATGAACAACCCAATCAAAAAATGGGCAAAAGATCTAAACAGACATTTTTCCAAAGAAGATATACAGATGGCCAACAGGCACATGAAAAGATGTTCAACATCATTAACGATCAGGGAAATGCAAATCAAAACTACAATGAGATATCACTTCATGCCCATCAAAATGGCTATAATTAACAAGACAGGAAACAACAAATGTTGGAGAGGATGTGGAGAGAAGGGAACTCTCATACACTGCTGGTGGGAGTGCAAACTGGTGCAACCACTATAGAAAACAGTATGGAGATTCCTCAAAAAATTAAGAATAGCACTACCATATGATCCAGCTATTCCACTGCTGGGTATTTATCCAAAGAACATGAAAACACGAATGTGTAAAGAAACATGCACCCCTACGTTCATTGCAGCATTATTCACAATAGCCAAGACTTGGAAGCAACCTAAGTGCCCATCAAGGGACGAATGGATAAAGAAGACGTGGTATATATACACAATGGAATACTACTCAGCCATAAGAAACAATGAAATCCAGCCATTTGTGACAACATGGATGGACATTGAGGGTATGAGGCTAAGCGAAATAAGTCAGAGGGAGAAAGTCAAATACCGTATGATCTCACTCATAAGTAGAAGATAAAAACAACAACAAACAATCACATAGAGACAGAGATTGGATTGGTGGTTACCAGAGGGGAAGGGGGGAGGAAGGAGGGCAAAAGGCATGATTAGGCACATATGTGTGGTGATGGGTTGTAATTAGTCTTTGGGTGGTGAACATGATATAATCTATACAGAAATCGAAATACAATGATGTACACCTAAAATTTATAAATTATAAACCAATGTTACCACAATAAAAAAGAAATCAAGTGGAAAATTTCAGAAATAATTCATAAGTTTAAAAAAAAAATTAGTATCCTGGAGAAAAATAACTGTTTATAAACTGAATTTAAACTGGCATCTTTCAGAAAAGAACAAGAAAATTTCCAAATTGTTTTCTTTCCCCTGTATTTTTCTGTAAGAAACTAGTATTTGATGGAATATCTATTATGCTTCCACCTTATTTCAAATGGAATTTTATCAAGTTTAGTTTAGAAGTCAACCTCCAGATTATCTGCACACTGTACACTCTCACTTGAGAGTGTTCCTTTATGCAATAAAAATTAAACGCTGTTACAGTATGGTATATATCAGGTGTTACAGAGTGTGCCATAGAGCAGCAGTTCTCAAAATGGCACCTGTACCCGCAGTATCAGCATCACCTGGCCCTATCCTGAGTCAGAAACTCGGGAGCTGGGCCCTCGCAATTTGTTTTAACAAGCCTTTCCAGGTGATCCTGATCTGTGTCCAAGTTGGAGAACCACTGCATAAACATCTACTTTCTGCTGGAGGTCATCCTGCAGCAGAGGTCAAGACAGCTCGGCAGATGACAGGAGTGCAACGAGGCTGCAGAAGTTTAGGATAGGAAAGCCTTTTTTGGGTCCAGGGGTTTCAGCCTTCTCAGCTTTCCTGCCTTCCTAACTCTGTCTCCTCTGGCTGATAAGGAACTGGAGTCACTGTGGTGAGTTCTGTCTGAGGACTGTTTCATTTCCCCACAGCCACACCTGGACTTGATACAGAAGCAACCATCAGAAAATCAACAGGGATCTTAAACTTTTCTACCCCAGATGCCTGAAGGAATACACTAAGAATATTTGTAGTGGACATTTACTCTTTGTCTCCTGAGCACTCATTTTCTATTCTTTCAGAAACAGAACTGGTCTGGGAATCCATCCCTTCCCCACTCTCAGTCCACATAAAAGTTGGGACATGAGGAGGGGTTTACCCCTCCAGGGTTGGAGCATATGACACTGATGACACGGCCTGGCTAGTCAAAGCCCTGCACCCCTCAGCAATTATTAGCTCCAGATTGATCTATGTTGCTGTGATGAGTGATCTCAGGACTTCTGAAAGAGGTACGAACAGAGACTGGCTCTTTCCTGCTCAGTCTCTGGACAGCTGTGAGGCAAAAACGGCAGCATCTGACTTAATACCATCTTATTGCCATCTCGAGAAGGCAGAGCTGAGGGCTGAAGAAAAACCAAGCCCTGGCAATATCTGAATTAATGAATTTATTATTTATTAATGAAATTATTATTTAGTTATAGTGCCATAACTAAAGTTAGGATTATTCCTGGACTTTTTAGCCAATATAATTTCTTTTTTGCTTACTTTACTTTGATCTGGCGTTTTGATCACTTAAAAGCATCATAACTAGTAAAATTCTTCTGTGTATTCTTTCCTCCCTCCCTCACTTCCTTCTTTGACAAAACTAAATTAGAAATCTACCTGCCTCTAATCTCTAATCTCTAATTCATTCTACGTACTGCTGCTGGCCTCATTTTCCACAACACTCCTTTTCAGATATTCCTGCTCAAAAATCATCTCCCTCTTCACGACATTTGAAATTCCTGGAATCTGGCTTTTCCTCAACTTCCAACATCTCCTATTTCATCTCTCAATTCCAGTGACAGTATTCCATTTATTTTTGCCCAAACATATCACAAGTATTTCGAACTCTCGCAAGTTAACTTTCTCCTGTTCTTCCCTACCTATCTAAATCCTGATGTTTTTAAAGGCCTAGCTCGAGCCCTGTCTCCACCAGGAGGCCTTCACCTACCCCAGCAATACCCTCGAAGCTCCATTTTCTGGGGAATGTATTATTATCTATCTTTCTATGGACACTCATGCACATTATCTCCTTGATAAAACTAATTGGCTAGAGGATAACTCTTATATCTTTGTTACCTAATAAAACACACAAACTTGATAAATTTTTTTTTTAAATTTTTTGTTTATTGCAGTAACATTGGTTTATAACATGGTAAAAATTTCAGGTGTACATCATTGTACTTCTATTTCTGCATAGATTACATCATGTTCACCACCAAAATACTAATTACAACCCATCACCACACACATGTACCGAATTATCCCTTTTACCCTCCTCCCTCCCCTCTTCCCCTCTGGTAACCTTTGAATAAATCACTGTTAAGTATTTTATACCTGGAGTGTCATTCTCCAGTAATCTCAAAATTGTAAAGTAATTCAGATCTTACCTTCAAATCAAGATGAACTACATCATGAGCATGTAAAAAGCGAACACCTTCTAAAATCTGCCTCATGAGTCTCTGAACATCTTTTTCTTTAAAGGCTTCTTCTCTGTCTGCAACACACTGGTCAAAGATTTCACCCCCAGCAGCACTAGAGGAAGGAGAAGCACATTCTAATTATAAAGGAAAAAGACTCAAAAATATTTAGCCTTTTTTGTTCTTAATATCTATACATATTATCTTCATTTAGATAAACTATAATTAGTGTGTGTAAACTTTTGTCCATCTACATGCCTAAATCCATTTGTTTTTCTTTTTTTAAAACATTTTAACATTTAAAATGTGAAGTCTCGAATATGAGCTAAGATTAGCAATCCAAAGCTAAATAAAAACATCAGTTTAAAAACTTGAAGAATTAAACTTTAACTGTAAAATACATTAACACACTTTCAAGTAAAAATTTCTCAAGAATTTTTGGTTACAGAATACATAAAAATATTATGTTTGTAAAAAATGCAAATAATAAAAATAAAGCAAATGCACTCCATTGAAGACCTTTTCCCCTATCCTAGAGCCACATTTAGAGGTAAGCCCTGTTACCACTTTGATGTACTATATCCTTCCAGAGTTTTTTTTTTAATATATTTAAATGCATATAAAAATATTAATTTTGTGGATTTTGAAAAAACATAAATGGCAACATAAGACATAATTCTACTGATACTGTTCTACTTTTTTCTTACTTAAACATGTCTTAAGAGTCTTTCCATGATGGTTTTATATTTATCTATCTCATAATTTTTAACTCTTATGTCTCTGTGAATAGATAAACCCTAGTTTACTTAACCAGTCCCCTCTGAAGGACATTTAGTTTTTTTCTAATTATTCACTATTACAAACAATGTTGTGAGGAGAAGGCACATGAAAGTTTCTGTTTGCTCATGTGCTAGTAGTTCTCAAGGGTAGACACCTGGAATGAAACTGCTGGAGTGAAGGGTATATGTGCATTTACAATTTTAATAGATACAGCCTTTGCTTACCAAAAGAGCAGTACTGATTTGAACTTTCTTCCACATTCTGGCCAAAGAATCTCAGTTTTTTTTCCCTCCAAATAATTTTGCCAATAAGAGAAAAATCAACATTAAAAACTTTTATTTCCCTTCAGCAGAAATTCCATATTTAAACAGTTCATTCTTACTGTAAATGACAGCTTATGTCATATCTCAAAATTTCCTTTATGTGTTAAAAAAAGACTGGATTGCTTCCATGAAGTTGCTATTAAATCAACGTGAAACATATAACTCCAAACAGCCATGCTGCTGTCAAACAAAAGGTACTTATTAATTTCCCTTTCATAAGATAACTTAGTTCTCTACTTCCTTCCTTCCTTCTTTTTTGTTAAGATAACCTACTTTTCAAATTCTGTCCATATAAGGAAACACAATTTTTCACCAAAATTGGTAAGAATGTATTTAAGTTTAGCTGAAAAGTTGCAGGTGATGAAAGTGAAAGAAAATAATTCACTGGCTGATAAGATTTTCATTTTGGTTAAACCTACACAACTGACTTTTTATTATATTTTGATTATAGTATGAAAAAACTATACGTGAAAGCATCAAAATTTTATGTAATTAACCATAAAATGGCCATCACACGCCAAAGTTAAAGTAATATACAATTCATAAGAAAGGAAATGGTGAACATTTACAACAAGAGTAAGTTAATTACAGCCTAGCAGTACTATATGCTGTTAACATAAATTTGATGACCTGAAGCAAAATTCCGGTTGAGCTGAGTCAACTCAGTTCCAAACAACTAGAGACGCACCACGATGTAATTAATGTACAGTCCACAGAGCTCTGCGCATACAGGCCACAATTTACCAGTTACATTCAGAACTGTCTATGCTCCTCAACTGAAACAAAGAACTGCATTTTGGTTGAAAAAGTTTCTCAATCACTATTTATTGTCCTCTGGGTCTCTCAGCTCATCGCTACCATCCAAAATAAAATTCAATAGAGGTCAGTTTACATAAATACAAAGATTTCTTGATGTAAAATTTAAGAGCAATTTATTATTAGTCCTTTCTACTACATTTACTCATTCTTGCGTTAACAAAAGGGTTTCCTCTCTGTTTTCCCAACAATTTAAGTAGTTCACATAAGTACAAAATGTGAAGCACAAAACTAGTCTCCTGAAAATTTTCAAGGATGTATTTTAAACGCAGACTATTATACAAAGGTGTAGAAGTTAGCCTGGAGTGGTCAGTACGACTTACATATCCTCTTGATACAATGTACAATCATCATACTGTACGTACCCTGCTTAAATGTAAGCTTCACTGGTGAACAACTGTCATATTAACTAATGGAACTAAAGGAAATTTTACTAAAAACAATATGAGACGTTAAAAGCATCTGTCAAGAATGGTAACAGAAAATGTAAGAATATTAAAAACTACTTCACACAAACTACCTTCCTTCACACAGAAGCTAGAGACACACTGAGAGTTCTGCTGGGCCTATCTTTTAACTATATGAAGATTCCCAGTTATATTATGGTATACTTATCCTAGGATGCTAATTTTTTACTACTTTAAAATTACCCAGAACTTAAGTTAATTTATATAACTTTTCACCAAAAATTTTTTTATAAAAAAAATTTAAAAACTTTTCATAAAAAATCTTACACAAAAACTATTTTTACAAAACATATTGAGAACCTTTAAATTTCAACTTTCTAGTGGTCCTTAGAGAGTTACGGGATAAGTATCTCTTGATCAACATTAAGCAAAGCCATATAAACGATGTGTAGAGGATGAGAGTAACTGAGTCTCCCTGGCTGCCTGCACCGCAGCTAGATCGTAGCTCCCAACCTCAGACACCAGACACTCCTTTTTCTATCTAAACCAGCATTGCCATTTCTACCCTGCTTAGAGGCCCCGTCTGGATCTTTACTCCCTTACTATTCAAATTTGATAAACATCAATCAAATATGATAGGCCCTGTGCTATGTGCTAGGGATAGAAAGATAAATTATAAATAAGTATGTCTGAAACTTCATGTACTAGTAGGGGAGAAAAAAATGAAAGATATTTTTAAGAACATATATGCATAAATATATATGGGTGTGAAATTATATATCAAGTGATTTGATAATTTAGCAACTGAGGAATTAATTGGAAAGGAAGGAGAAAAAAATCTTAGAAAGATGCCATTCTGAGCTTTGAAGAATGAATAGGAATCCACTAGATGAAATGGTAAGAGCACATCCCAGGCAGAGTGAATACATGTACAAGGGCATGTTGGTGTGAAAAATACACGGTACACTCACAAAAGGATAAGTAGCTACTTCCTTTTTCAGCCAAATGGTATGGAACTTGCCCTCTAACCATAAACAACTAGAAAATGAGCAAAGTGCATGAACCAACTACTTTCAGACATTACAACAACAGGCAGTTAGGACCATGGTCCCTGAGAGAAGAGACACAAACAAGCTGAGCCCTACTCTCTCTCTGTCCTCTTGCTTGGAGGTAATTTATGGACCGTAGTACAGGGTAGGGGAGGAACCCAAGCAGAAAAAGGCAGACTTGCTAAACTGATGAGACAGACTGGGAGTTTGGCAAGGCTAAGGCAGCTAGGTTTTGCAGCTGGAGTACCAGGGAGGAGGGAGCTACACAGAAAGATCTCCAGACATCTGCTTAGTTGTAACCTGGGGTCTTAGACAAAATACTAACATGCGCATGCATAAGGTGAGACCTGCAAGGTCAAGCAAAGAACTTCCGGGCAGTTATAAGCTGAACAATTCCCAGCGTTCACAGAGAGCAGAGTAAGATATCTGAATCTTGTCCAGTTGGAGTAGGAAAACCATGCCAACCACTTGGGGCATGGTTAGGCCCCATCAGCAGACTCCCCCTGGAAGGGCTATACCTTAGTAATAAGGCTAAAGTAGCCCTTGACTTGCCCTAGTAAAGCTGATCCACAAGTAATTTAACTGCCTGCCAAAACAAACGTCACCATCCTTTAATGGAAGATCATAAAATCCACTCAACACTGTGACATTCTAAATGTATGGCATCCTTCCAAAAATTACTAGACCTCTAAAAATGCCACAAATTACAACCCACAACTAACAGGAAAACAATAACAACAGACCCAGAAATGACAGAGATGGTGGAACCGGCAGATAAGGGATTATAAATATGCTCAAGTAGTTAGAGTAAAATACGATCGTAACAAGAAGAGAGATGAGGGAATGCAAAGAACCAAATGGAACGTCTAGAGATGAAAAATAAAGTATCTAAAATGGAAATTTCACTCGATGGGCTTTACAGCAGATCAGACACTGCAGAAGAATCAATGAATTTTAAGACACAGCAATAGAAACCATCCAATCTAAAGTACAGAGAGAGAGAGAGGAAAAAAAGACTGAATAAAATAAACAGAACTCCAGGGACCTGGGTGACAATATCAAGCAGTTTAACATACTATAATTGAAGGAAAGAGAGAAGAGAGGTGGGCAAAAAAATATTAAAAAAAAAAAAAAAGCTGAAAAATTCCCAAATCTGATGAAAACTATAACCCCAAAGATCCAAGTAGCTCAATGAATTCCAAGCAAGATAAACACAAAGAAAAGCAAGGCATATTATGCTCAAACTGCTGAAAACCAAATTGCTTGAAGAGAAAAATCTTTAAAAAGACACATTTTTAGAGAGGAACCAAAAATCAAAACAGACTTGTCATAAACAATGCAAGGACATCTTTAAGTGCTGAGAAAAAAAGGTATGCCTAGGATGCAGTGTGAGGTTGGAGAAGGACTAGCAGGAGATGAGGGAGAATGGAAGTCAAGAGAGAACAACATGGGATGAGTCAAAACAATCTGAAAAGTCCAGGGTGAGGCAATGATGGGCAAGTGTATCCCTAACGCTGAATGTCTCCTTCTCCAGAAGCACGCGCCAGCCTCCCAGGCACAGTAAAGGAGCACAATGGACGGCTGAAAGCTTTGGAATCACACACTCCTGGACCCAATCTTGGCTCTGCTACTTGAGGTGTGACCTTAGGTTGATTATTTCTCTGAGTTTTTTCCTCACATATAAAATCTTGTTCTAAAATTTATAAATAAAACAAATTCAGTAAAGTTACAGGATACAGAATCAATATATCAGAATCAGTGCATTTCTATACACTAACAATGAATTATCGGAAAGAGAAATTAAGAAAACAATCTCATTTTCCATAGCATCAAAAAGAATAAAATACTTAGGAATAAATTCAACCAACAAAACAGTACATTGAAAACTATAAGACACTGTGAAGAAGACAAATAAATGGAAAGATATTCTGTGCTCACGAATTGGAAGAATTAACACTGTTAAAACGTCCAACTACCCAAAGCAATCTATAGATTCAACACAATTCCTATCGAAATTCCAATGGCATTTTTCACAGAGGTAGGAAAAACAATCCTAAAATTTGTACGGATAGCCAAAGCAATCTTGAGAAAGAACAACAAATCTGGAAGCATCCCACTTCCTGATTTCAAAATATATTACAAAGCTATTGTAATCAAAACAGTATGGAATTAACATAAGAACAAACATATACATCAATGCAACAGAACAGAGAGCCCAGAAATAAAACCACGCATACATGGTCAATTAATTTACGACAAAGGAGCCAAGAATATTCAATGGGGAAAGGATAGTCTCTTCAATAAATGGTGTTTGGAAAACTGGGCAACCACAAGCAAAAGAATAAAACAGGACCCCTACCTTATACCATACATAAAAGTCAACTCAAAATGAATTAAACCTGAACATAAGACCTGAAAGGGTAAAACTCCTAGAAGAAAACATAGGACGTTAGCTCCTTGACATCATTCTTAGCAATTTTTTTGGATTTGACAGCAAAAACAAAAATAAACAAGTGGGACTACATCAAATTAAAAAGCTTCTGCATGGCAAAAGAAACTATCAACAAAATGAAAAGGCAACCTACTGAATGGGAGAAATCATATATCTGACAAGGTGTTAATATTCAAATATATAAAGAACTCATACAATGCAAGAGCAAAAAACCAAATAATCCAATTGAAAAACAGGCAAAGGAACTAAATAGACATTTTTCCAAAGAAGACAACAAATGGCCGAGAAGTACATGAAAAGGTGCTCGACATCACTAATTATCAGGGAAATGCAAATCAAAACCACAATGAGCTATGACCTCACACCTGTTAGGATGGCTATTATCAAAAGACAAGAGACAACAAGCGTTGGCAAGGATGTGGAGAAAAGGGAACCCTTGTGCACTGTTGGTGAGAATGTAAAATGGTGAAGCCACTATGGAAAACAGTATGGAGGTTCTTCAAAAGGTTAAAAATGGAACTGCTATATGATCCAGCAATCCTACTTCTGGATATATATATAAAAGAAATGAAAACAGACTTCAAAAAGATATCTACACTCCCATATTCACTGAAGCATTATTCACAATATCCAAGATATGGAAACTACCTAAGTGTGTGTCAATGGATGAAGGGACAAGGAAGATCTGGAATATTATTTAGCCAGCGAATGAAGGACATTCTGCCAAATTTGCAACAACATGGATAGACCTTCAGGGCATGATGTTAACTGAAATAAGTCACATAGAGAAAGACAAATACTGTATGATATCACTTATATGTGTAATTTTAAAAAGGCAAACTCATAGAACAGAGACTAGAATGGAGATTTACCAGGGGCTGGGGGGTGAGAGAAAAGGGGAGATGTTGGTCAGAGAGTACAAACTTCCATTTACAAGATGAATAAGTTCTGGAGATCTAACGTATAACATAGTGATTATACTTAATAATACTGTATTATACACTTGAAAGTTGCTAAGAGAGTAGACCTTAGATGTTTTCACCACAAAAAAGAAATGGTAATTATGGGACGTGATGCAGGTGTTAGCTAATGCTATGGTGGTAAGCATTTTGCAACATATGTATATCAAATCAACACTTTGTACACCTCAAACTTACAAAATGTTTTGTCAATTTTATCTCAATAAAGCCAGAGAAAATTTTTTAAAAATAGTGTTTATAAATAATGCGTATAAAGCATATAAATAATGTATATAAAGCTGGCTGTAAGACTTAGCACAGTGCCTGGTACACAGTAAATTCTTAACACATTCTGACTATTATACTTCATCTATGTTCCCACAGCAACTAACAAGAATTTCTAGTAAAACACCACCATTGCTGCAATCATTTATATCTCTTTCACTAAACTTCTAACACCTGGAGGGAAGGGGCTTTGCTATTTTCACTTTTACATTACCAGCACCTACTAGTATCTAGTACACATGACAGATGCCTAAGTGTATGTGGAATAAGTACCTGATACAGTGAGCATAAACCTGCCTGTTTCTGTAACACAATCTGTTGATGTGACTGAGAATTTTGACAACTCAATGTCTAAAGTATTTCTAAGACTTTCTCTTTAAACAAAAGTAGAACACAAAAATTTTTGGCCAAATCACACTGACTTGTGGTTCTAAAAACATGATCATTGAATCAACAGAAGGCACCAAAAGTTTCTAGGCAAGGGAATAATATCGCGGCATCTATGTTTTAGTTACCTAATAGCAGCCTGAGAGATGTGCTAGAAATGAAGCCAGAGTGATGCGCTAAGAAGCGACTCTCAGAGTCCAAGGGAGAGACAATGGGGACCCAGTACAGAGGACAAACAGCAAGTACAAAGAGAAAGGGACCAACAGGGGAGAAGCTTAAGTGGAAGACTTGGTAACACATTATACAGGAGTGTTAAAGGAGGTAAAGGAATCAAGGATAGATTCAAGGTTTCTAGCTTGACCCATGAAATAAATGGGGATATCATTGGAAATGGGGAACAAAAGAAAAAGAGGCATTAGAAGGGCAATGCAGGAGTGCGTGCATATGGATCCTGAATTGACAATGACGTGCAGCTGGCTACGCAGATATGCAGCAGGCAGCTGGAGCTTAGGAGAAGGTCTGAGGTTGGAGAAAAAGCTTTGGAAATAATCAGCATGTAAATAATAGCTGATGCCAGAAAAATAGATTGTTATTCAGGGTAAATGTACAGAATATAAATGTATGACAACAGTAACGCTAATGAACTCTGGGAGCATTTGTATTTCTACAGCAGAAGGGTAAAAGGCTCTGAGAGGAAGAGAAGATTTTTTAAAAAAATAGGGTCATGAAAGCCAAGGAAGAACATATTTTCAAGAAACAAAGTATAATATCAAGAGTTTAAGGAGAGTAAGAAGTAGAAGGAATACTAAAAGGAGGAAACTGATTCTGGCAAACAGGGCTGATGACCTCATGAAAGTTTTAGAAGCACAGATGGCATTAGATTGAAAGGTAATGGAGTACTGGCACATGAACAGATGAATGGATCAATGAGGTGGAACAAAATTGATTGGAAAGTGAGGAAAGCTGTAAATTCAGACTATTTCTTTAAGGAGTATAGTAGTAGGGAAAATAGAAAGGCAGGACAACAGTTCAAAAAGTCAAGGCTGAGGAAAAGGAATTTCAGAAGAGACTGAAATACTGGAAGACAGAGGGAAAAGAACCACAGGAGGAGGGACTGAAACTCTAAGAGAGGTTAGATAACTGATTAAAAAACAAAACACAGGTCCTAGAAAAGGAAGGAAGAGAATTAAAGGACATAAGTAAAGGTTTTAGCCTTGGAGTTAAGTAGTGGAATCTCTGCCTTCAAACAGAAGAGAGGCTGGTAAGAGTAGTACAGACAGAGGGATACTGAAGGGATCTGAGGGCCTTTACTTTCTCCATAAAAGGGAGACGAGGCTAGGTATCTAACACAATTATGGAGAAAAGGCTAGGTATCTAACACAATTATGGAGAAAAGGCTAGGTATCTAACACAAGGTGGAAAGTGGGTGACACGATAAGTGATTAGGTAAAGAATTACCAAACCACACCAAGAGCCCAGATGAGGATGGAACTCTTACACTTGTAATAAGCAGATCAAAGACTACCCAAGTCCTCCCAAGAATGTGCAGAAGGCGGGACACACAGCATGTGTCCCACTTTTCAAACTGGCAAAACGAGTTGCAGAGGAAAACTAAGAGGAAGAAGGAAATAATGTGAGGTGCTGGTGAGAGATTAGTTGAAATAACTGCTAAAGAAGAGAAGCGAATAAAAGGAAAGAAACAAGTCAGGAGCTGGCTGAAAGTGGAGGAACTCAGAAGAGTCAAAGATTAAAGGCTGCAGAGCAGGTTTTGTGAGAATGAGAGAGGAATGAGGGGATTTTGGTCAGAGAATAGTATTTCAGAGGGTCTTTTCTAGAACAATTCCCAATTCTGCCTTGATCCTCTCCAAAACAAACTGGAAATGGAAAACCTAGGTAAGCAGGGGGCTTATCTATGAGATTCCTAAACAAACCTTTTCTTTAAAAATTGAAAAACAACTTCATTGAGATAAAATTCACATATACTACATTTCTTAACCATTCCATCATTTTTCAATATTTCTATCATAATTAAAGATATATTGTGGAAAACACTTTGTGCTCCTCACTGTTCACGTTTTATTTCTTTAGAAACGATTCCTACATGTGAAATTACTTAACTAAAATATATGAACATAATGCTCTTGAATTATATTATCAAGAGGAAGACACTATTTTAGCCAGAGACTTTTCCCTCTATAAACTTTTAAATAAAAACGAGATACTAGACACATTATTTTGTAATGTTTCTTTTTAATAGTATTTTTTAAAATTTCTATGTCAATACATTTATATCTACCTTATCTTTTTAAATGACTGCCTAGTCATCCATTTTATGACATTATCACTTATTTAACCAACCCCTTTCTAATAAACATTTAGATTATTTCTTTTTTGTTATATAAATAATGCCACACTGAACATTTTTGTAATAATGTTTGCACAATAGCCTGATTATTTCCTTGTGAAAAAATTTATATAACTGAAATTGATTGCTGGGTTTAGAGTATACTTTTTTTTATGGCTTTCGATACATATTCCAGGTTGTCCTCCAGAAAAGTTGCTCCAATTAATACTCCCACCTGTAGTATAAATCAGATGGTTCAACTCAAGAATATCACTTTTCTTTATAATCTTTACCAATCTTACAGAGGAAAATTGACAACTTATTTTTTAATTTTCATTATAAAAATTGTAAGAATCAATATTTTTCATGTGTGCATAGGCCATTTACATATATGTGTCTGTGTGGAATTTCTCTTCATAGCCTTTGTGCATTTTTTTTTAAACTTAAGAGGTTCATGTTTTTGTGTATTTGTAAAATCTAGCCGTATATTAAAGAAATTTAATCATTTTGGGTGAACAGATATTAGAACTATTTTTCCCTGAGTTTGTCTTTTCATTTTTTGTTTATTGATGTATTAAGGCTTTCAACGTATTCAAATCTATCAATCTTTTCCTCTGGCAGGAGAAACAGAGAGGAAAACAGGATTTCTTAAGAAGAAAAATCTGTCCTTCATTTTCCAAAGCTGTTTTCTATGCTGTCCCTACTTAAACTGAAAACATGGTGTGAATCAAAACAACTGTTTCTGAAAGAAAGGAGATTAACTCAGACTATACAAACATGTAAGGGACTGTAAAATGCCTTTTATTTTAATATTATCTTGGTATCACTTACTTTCTTAAGAATGCCTTTAATAAGAACATAAGAGAACTTTCATATGAGAAGAATTTTATTAAAGAATGAAAATGAAAAATCTAACATACATGCATGCTTGCAAATTTGGAACACGTCAAATTAATAAGAGGAACACATGAACAAGTTCTGGAAAATCTTAAGATTTCCAGAGAACCAGGCCCTGCTGCATCATCACAGATGAGCGGCATCCTGTAAAGGAAGTGTGGACTACCAAACAAACTCAATCTAAGGAAGACAATACTTACTATTCCAGAACTAAGATCATTTCTGATGGAGTTTCATAGACTTCATGTAAATTAATGACCCACGGACTGTCCTGTGCTAGTTCAAGTACAGCAATCTCATGAATTATTTCCATCCGACAATCTTGGCCTTTTCTTCTTTTTCTCATGAACTTTGCTGCAAATTCTTTGCCAGAATCTTTCTCTATACATTTCCTCACCACTGCAAATTTTCCCCTAGAATTAAACAAAAACATTCACTGTTAAAGCTGACAACTTTCCAGAGATGGTAAATTTTAATAAAATTGCCAAGTATTCATCAGTGGATATTCAAATTTAGGTCATATTCAATCACAAAAGTAGCAATATCACTTAGGAATTTAATAGAATACACTATAATCAAATAAAATATAATTTGTAAATCTGCAAAATTCATTCTTCTAAATAGAGAATAATCAAATATGAAAGTCACTATGTTTTGCAGTTTACACAAAAATAACTTAATTTTTTGCACATTTATACATAAAAATGATTTAAATCTTAAAAAAAGCCATTTCACTTTTTAAGAGAAACTGCTTATCAGAATTCCTAAAATGATGAATTTCATTGTCACTAGTTGACTCTAAAGGAATAGTCACCTTCCAAAATTATAAAAGTTAGGGATCTCATATCAAATCAACTACAGCCATCAGCTAGAAATGTCTAGTATTCCTAGAAAGATAGATAGATACAACAAGCATCATTTTGATACACTACACTACCATTTTTTATTAGACAATAAGCAAGTCACACAGGGGAATCAGTACAGCATACTGATGAAGGGTATGAGGCTCTGGAATCAGACAGATAAGGGCTTGAATCCCACAAATGGCTCTGCCACTTACTTGACACATAACAGTGGACAATTTATTTACTTTTTTTTTTTTTTTTTGCTGAGGAAGATTGGCTCTGAGCTAACATCTGTTGCCAATCTCCTCTTTTTGCTGAGGAAGATTAGTATGTGCCCATCTTCCTCTATTTTATATGTGGGACGCTGCCACACATGGCTTGATGAGCAGTGCATAGGTCCGCACCCAGGATTCGAACCTGCGAACCCTGGGCTGCTGAAGCAGAGCACGCGAACTTAACCACTACGCCACCCAGCTGGCCCCAATTTATTTAATTTTTAAGTCTCATTTTCCTTATCTGCAAAAGAGGACATAAACGGAATCTACTTCACACAGTTGTGAGAATTAAAGTATACGATACATGTCAATGGCTTAGCATACTACTTGCTACATAGTAAGTGCTCAATAAAATACTATTAATCAGACAAATCATTAAGTTGTGATAGTCATCACCCATAAATACCCAATCCTTCAGTTGGAAGGCAACTTAGAAATCACATAGTTTTTTTACCGAATGCCAATGCCAATGCCTTCTTTCAAACTGTGTGGCAGTCTCTTCCACTCCTGGGCACATGTTATTTTAATACGGTTTTCATCAGAGGCCTAAACCTGACTTCAAGTGAAGGGTTGTGGTCTGGGTCTTTTGCTGAGCAATACAGAAAGATCTGTTCTCTCTTCCACATGACAGTCGGTTAGGTATTGACACAGCTAACATGACCTGTTAACTGCCACTCCCTTTTCCAATTTTTAATCATTCCTCATCCCCATAAGGTTTTGAGACCTCCTCACTTTATGGCTCATCAGAACCGTTGATAAAATGTGCCAACCAAATCTGAAGCAACTACTCCACGTATAATCTGATCAAAGTGTTCCATGATTACTGTTTTGTTGATCTTGGCACAATAAAACCTAATATCACCTTTTAAAACACCTTGACAGGTTTTTCATATTTCCTATTGGGTTGACAAATAAACTACCTAGATCTTTTTCCACTTGAAATTTTTCAAGCAAATGTCCTCACACTATATTTTAAAAAACTAAATGTAAGGCTTTAATTTGCTCTATTAAATTCTAATTTCTAGGTTTTGGCCTAGGTTTAGCATTCTAGACTACTGATGTAATTCTGAATACTAATTCTTCCTTCCTCGCTACTGTTAACCACAAATATGATTTTCATGCTCTCTATATTTTTGTTACCATCAGTAACAAAAATGTTAAATGACAAATCCTTAGGCATCGTCCTATAGCTGCTCAATTAGGTAATACTCTACACCTAACAGCACCCTTATTCAGATCAAAGTTCTTCTTTGTTCACAGAAATGTGAAAGACTTCTACAGATACTGGAGAGATTAAACCATAAACATATTCATCACGGACCCATTCCTCCTTTTATTTTACCTCACAAAATCACTAGGCTAACATGTCTATCAAGTTTTAAAGGGTTCCTAATGAACTTTGGATTCTTTTAATACAGAGAAAAAAAATCATTAATAATTGAACTGTTTTATACCTGTATGTCAGACGTTTCAAAAGAAGGGAAAAAAGAGAAAGTTTAATTCGTAAAAAATTGGCCAACATATAATTGACAGCAAGCAAGTTCCTGGTAAATTAGAAAGGACTTAGGTGAACTGCCTTCAAAGTACTCCCACATCAAACAAACACAAATGTTTGTCACCACACCTAAAATTCAAGGCAACACAGTACTGTGCAGAAAGTATACTACTACTTATTATCTGACCTGAATGTATATTTTTGAAGACCAGACAGGAAGACAAGTGACTCAACAGTGCAATGGATTCACACATATGGCTAACCTACAAACTCCAGGAACCCTTGTTACAGAAGAGCCACTGTTAAATTCAGGGACCAGAGGCAAACACAGGGAAGAAACCTACACTAATCCCATGTCTGCAGCCCTGCATCCATTTCTCTGGGTCACAGAGCAGTTCCCACTGCTTTCCTCCTAGACCAATGACTACTCTTGACATCACCTTTGTTTCTGTGGAAGCATTCCTCACAGCTTTAGGTTTACTCTTTTCTTTCCACTGTATCACACACTATACTAGGAGTCGGCAAACTTTTCTGTAAAAGGCCACATAGCAATATTTTTCCTCTGCTGGCCAGATGGTCTCTGTTGCTACTAAAGCCTGCTGCTGCAGAGTGAAAGGAGCTGTGGATAATAGGTGAATGAATGAGTGTGGCTGGGTTTCAAAAAAAACTTTACAGATACTGAAATTTGAATTTCAATATAACTTCCATGTCATTAAATATTACTCTTTTGATTTTTTCAACCACTTAAAAATGTAAACATCACTCTATACAGCTTGCGAGCCTTATAAAAATAGGTGGCCAGCAGTAGTTTGCCAATCCCCGCATGATCTCACGCTGAAGAAAACTCTTCCATCGTTCTGATACTGCACATCACTGAAACTGACAGCAAGACCGCAGGTCACAATGGTTTGAGGAGACATAGGTGCCTTCATCTCTAGATGACTGGTGCAAGGGGAGGGCAATCTTAACACTACTTAAGGAGGAGTCAGAGGTAGATAAAAAGAGATTTCTGGGCCTGTTTTTTCTGTAGAACCACACAGTACACAGAAATGTGAGATTCAGCATTCAAGGAGTGGAGTTTTAGTTAACACACCAGGAATTACACTGTCACAGTGTCCTTAAATTCCACACCCCAAAAAAGCTCTAAAATGCATGCTTTACCACAGCTTCACGGTAAAAACTGTTATTGTATCTCATCCCTTAACTTTAGGTTATTGAGGCCTCTACAAAGCATAAAATAAATAACATTTCTGACACCAAAGGCCAGTTATATACAGAGACTTGAGGCTGATGAGGTTCAAAGGGCATAAGATATCTGTTGCACATCTACTTTCTTTGTTGACTTAGCCAAAATTCTTCCTGGACTACACAGTCGTTACATTTTTGGAGATCTTCATTTACTTCACAAACATCTATAGTTCACTATCACACACTAAACTGAGAACTAAGGTTTTCATTAAACAATTTTTGGGGGGAATTCAGAAATGAACACATTTCATAACTGCTCGATGGTAACATATTCCAGGACAGTGGAAAAGGAAAGATAAATAATTATAACAAGAGGCAGTGACATCTGAGTCAGATCCACCATTCCTAAGACTTCCTAAGAATAAGGACTAGGTTTTACTCATTTCTGCATTACCAGTGCCTAACTGGTAATGCTTAAAAAGGTATGGTGAGCATCTTTAGGTGGGAATGACATAAGGAGTTTGAGCTTTATCAGGGCAAAAATGGGCACCTACCAGAATTTTTAAAATAAGATAATTGTTTTAAAAAGATAATTCCGATAGTGTTATGGAAAGAGTATTGTCAAATGTTAACTAGAAACCAGGGAAGCCAATAAAATAATTCAAGGTAGTGGGTCTGAACTAACGCAGCAGCAGTGGAGGCTGGGAAGAGAGAACGCATTTAAGACATTCAGGGTGGAGAGCATTAGCATTCCCTGACAGACTGAGTTGCAGGCGGAGACGAGGGAAGTGGAGGATGACTTGTAGATTTTGAACTTGGGTACTGGGTAAATGTGGTTAACATCAAATGAGAGATGACTATAAGAATGGTAAAAGGTTTAGGGGGAGATAATGTGTTAGGTTTGGATGGGAGACGTCTGAGGTGCCTTTCTCCGTAAAGAGAATTTTACTTACTGGATAGATTCCAAATAAAAGTCTCAGCATTGGGTTATAGTCAAAGGAGAACAGAGAGTAGAATATATAAGGTTCAGGCAAAGATCAAAAACTGTAGATGCTAATTTGAGTGGTATACAGAGGAAGCAAAATAAAAGTGATCTCCGAGGTTCTAGGTTTGATTCTAGATTACAATTATGTGCTTTGTTTACTCCTATATTACATTACTTAAATTGGTCTGATAAATTACAATTTGTTGCACTGTGAATGTCTCCCTAGTTAGACTATGAGTTCCAGTGACCTCACTTATCATCCAATTTTGTGTCTCCATAGCACCCTGCACATGGCAGGTGCTCAAATATGATATCAGATAGCATCCTGAATATATATACTGTTCCTGTTATGCTGTTAAATGAAAGTTCTATGGCTACTTAACCTCATAAAGTTTAATATTTTAGCCACACTGGACTACTGCCATCCTCTCTTTCACTGAATTTTTCTGCCACTTGCTTATTTGTTTTATCGCCAATGGCTAGAGTATCTTTCATCACTACAACTGAAATTCCATCCATTCTGTAAGACTCAGCTCAGATGTTATTTTCCCCATAAGATTTTCCCATGTGGCATGTCTTCTTGCCTATAAAGGGAGTAGTGACTGATTTGTTACATTTGGCAATAACTTCCACAGCCTAGCAAAGTGCCTTATGTGCTTAACATAAAGGGACAATATCTGCTCTTAAGCAAATATTGTGATGGGTGATGCCTTACATGTAAAGAAGTTCCACTCAAGAAAGACCTAGAATAGATTCTGTCTTCCTTACCTCTGAAAGGAAGACAACAGAAAACATAAAATATGTGTTGACCCTAAGTATAAAAATCAGTGAGTCCACCAGATCAGACATCAGCATGAGTGACAAGAACAGACAGGGCTTTTTTTGGCTTTAAAAATCTTTTTCTTCTTCTTAAGATAAAGTTTATGAATATATCAAAAAATGTTAAAGTTGAGGACTAGATGATGAAAACACACCTAAGGCAAATCATTTGATGTGAAATTAGTATAATTTTAAGTTTCTAGAAACATCTTTCTGTTCCTATACTATCAATAAACTCAAGGGAAATCAACATTATGAAAGAATTCTCACAACACAAGGTCATGTCTCCTGCACCTCACAATCATTGATGTGGTTTACATTGGCACACATCCTGACTCAAAGAAAGGTAACAAGCCTTAGGAATAACAAGTCCAGCTTCAAGCAATAAAAAAAATTTACATCATCTGTTTACCCACATTTAGGTTGCTACGGACTCTGCGGGAGACATGAAAGAATGTGACATTTCTAAAAATAATCAACATCACATCCTGTCATTATTATGGAATCAATATTGACCATTTAAAAAAGTCTCTTCAAACAACCATTTCACTGAAAGCTTTATATTTCTGTGAGATAAAATAATGGTAACTCCTGAAAGAACTCAATTTCTGTTTGAACAGTTAGCTCCTCACACCTCTTCAACATTTTCAACTAAATGACAGGCAACAGAATAAAATCAATCGACTTTTTCATACTATGTGAAGGAAGTATGTAGTATTCCTACACTGTGGTAGGAAACTGATGGTTCTATACTACATCACTAAAATATAACACGAGTGATTTTGTAAATTCTAAATCAGCATGAGATCAATTAGTTATATCAGAAATGTGACCAGAGTTAACAGTCAGAAAGAGAGGTAACTTTTCTATCTTACCACAGAAAGGATTATGCATAAACACACTCAATTATGTCAAAACCATAATATTCAGGGCAAAATTTATAAATCTTAAACAAAGCATGCTTATAACACGAAACAGAACTTTTGCTTCTTGAAACTTCTAAATGATTCCTGTGTCTTTTGCAAGGAGATTTCATTACTTTTGCCACAGATAGAAGCATATTTTGAGGTTGTGCAGGTTTTCTTATTTTTGCTTTTTGGTTACATGTAAAACAACATTCACTGAATTACACAATAAATTACATTTACTGAGTGCTCCCCCTAACCTAAGAACAGACTTAATGCTATAGATGGGTTTTACTTAATTCTCTCAACAACTCCATGAGGCAATCAGTGATGAGGTCACTTACTCAAGTACACATAACTACTAAGTACAGAGCCAAGATTCAATCACAGACCAACTCCAAAGCCCACCTTCTTAACCACTGCATTAAACTTCTCCGTGATGAAAAAGGGAACCAAAAAGAAACAAACATACATTTTATTTTTCCGTTTTAGACTCTTATATCAAGTATCTATCTAACTGCATTGTTCGCTGCTTCAGGAATTACTACTTTTGTAAAGAAATTTATGTAAGAAAAGATGTAGACATGACAACCTTAAAACACACACACACACACACACACACACACACTATAGGCAAGCTAATTTTATCATAGAGGTTAAAACAAAAGTTGAAACAAACATTCCTGGAGGAATTAGTCACAACACCTGGCAGAGAGCAAATCAATTTTTTCAGATTAAATCATTTGTCATCCAGTCTACAAGACAGTGCTTGCCACCTTTCAATTTTGTAATACCAGTTCTCCTTTTGTGGAATGAAGCCAGACAACTCAACTAAAGCATAGAAAGTCTTTGTTTTCCTTTTTCAAGCAATCAGCGTTACTTCAGAATGTCCGGAATTTCAACGACCGAGAATACCTAGCTGAGTCAGCAGCTCCGTCGTCTTCTGTCATACTTGCAGTGTGCACAGACCCAGTTAATTAGTGCCCGGCATAGCGAGGTCAGTCTTGCTCCTGAAAGGTGCTTTTCCTTCTGCTAGCATTCGGAATCAGTGAGACATTTTCAAGGCAGGCTCTCCTCCAGAGAAGACGACTTCTAAAAGTCAGGCTATCTGTGAAGCAGCGGCTTGTAAACACTGCGACCATCGTTACGGCCTCCCTCTCCACCCCTCCCAGATGGAGGCTGTTGTGACCGTCAGGCCCTCTCCTCTCCCCGTTACAACGTGCTGCTCTCCTGCAACCACCACCAAGGTCCGCGACAGCAGCTAACGTTGACTGAACGCCCCGCGACGCCGACGGGACGCGGGAGCAGCGCGGGGCCGGGGCGTCCAGCGCGCCCACCCCCGGCACACAGAGCCAGCAGGGTGGGGGGGAGCTCGGGTCCCAGCGCAAAGCCAGTGCTTCTGGCATCTCCCAACTGTTCTCAGGGAACGAGGGAGCCAGTCCCCAGACCCTGATCGCCCCGTCACGTCCCTCCACCCTACGGGGCGGGCAGCGGCCCGGCGGACCGCACCTCCCACCGTTTAAGAGGAGACCAAGTTGTGAGCCCTGTCTCCCCCACGAGCAGAGCGGGGTGTGGGCTCCCGCCGGCAAGGGCCGGCTCCCAGCAGAGCAGGAGGACGGAGACGAGGGCCGAGAGCCTACGAATGACCCCAATCTGAACTTCAGGACCCGAATAATCGAGAACTAAAATAGCGCGAACCCAAGAAACCGAAAGCGCCGTCGGCAGAAGGCGGCCAAGTTCACACACAGCGCTGGGGCGAAGGAGGCCGTCTGATCTTGGCTCCTGTTACAGCCGCAGAAGCGCAGGAACTTAACGGCCGGGACACGGCCGACCTGCGCCTCGGGCGTGACCGCAGACGCGCCGCCGCCGGCAAACGCCCGCGGCGCAGCGACCGGGCGGCAGGGCGCGGGGGGCCGCTTCCGGTGGCCTGCCGGCGGGGCCTCGGCACGCCGGCGACAGGGCAGGCCACACGCCGGCGCGGCTCGCCGGCTCCGGGGTGCGCCTCGGCGGCGCTAATCGCCGCCGCACAAGCCTGGGCCCCGCCGCGGCGCGCTCCCGGCCCCCGGCACCTATCGCCGCCCGCCCGCCCGCCGCCCGCCTCACCTGCCCAGCTCCCGGCCCGGGCTCAGGCTGTAGCGGTCCTGGAAGGGCTCGGCGCGCACGGCGGCGCGGATCTCCGCCAGCAGCCCGCGGGCCTGGGGCGCGGCCGGCGGCCGGCGCGGCGCGCTCAGAAGCCGGCCGGCCCGGCCCGAGCCTGAGGCGGCAGCCGGGGAGGAAACGCCGCTGCCCGGCTTCTCCAGCGGGAGCATGGTGCTCGGGCGCGCTTCCTTTCCGGCCGCCCAGATCCCAGCTAACAGCCGGCGGGTGACGGCCCCGCCTCCAGCTGCCCCGCCGCTCGCACGAACCCGCGGCCACCCGCTCGCGCCAACGCCGCGCTCAGACTGCGGCCGGCGGGCTCCCGGCAGGCCCGCCCCGCCCCCGGGGCCCGCCCCGGCCCGGCCCCGCCCCCTGGCGGAGCTCCCGCGGGATCCCGAGCGCCGGGCGCCTTGCGCGCGCCCTCTGCTGCCGAGGGGCAGAAGGTACAGCCTGGGGGTGGCCCGGCTGCCTGCAGACGACCAGCAGCACCACCTTTCCGACCGAGGGCCGCTGCGTCAGCCGGTTACTCACCTCTAGAGCATCTGGGAGTTCCAAAATCTGAGCTCTCCCTCAGTGACAGGCATACGAGCTCCCAGCCGGAGATTCACGATCCGCTTTCCCTTGGTTGGGGAGGGGTTATGAGGCTCTGATCCGGGCTGCTGTACAGCAGGCAGGGCCCGGGAGTCGCTCCAGGGAGCTGGTTCCTTCGTACCGCTGGGAGGGGCATCTGGAGGCAGGAGTTGGATAAATATTATCAAGCCCTCACACCCGCCCTATGAAATAGGCACTATTATACTGTTTGTAGTCTTCTTTATATTTACCTTTCAAGGTGAGAGTGTATTTAACTTGCGAGATAAAAATCCAGTCTTATGGCTTTAGTTACATCCGCAAGCTCATGACCAGAAAATTTATATCTCCAGCTTCCAGGCATTCTTGAGCTTCCGGGTATCTCCAGTTAGATGTCAAATTAGCATCTCAAACCCAATATGTACAAAACTAAGTTCCTGATCATCCTTCACAAATGCACCCCTACCCAGTTTTCTCCATCTCAGTAAATGGTAGCTCCATCCTTCCAGTTGTTCAGGCCAAAAAACTTGGGATCAGCTTTGACTCCTCTATTTCTCTCATAACCTTCATCCAATTTGTAAGTCCTCTTGGCTTTACTTTCAAAATATATCCAGAATCTGATCACTTTTCTCCATTTCCACATTACCACAATGGATTAAGTCACCATTATCTCTTGTCTGGATTATTGTGATGGCATACTAACTGAACTACCTACTTCCATCCCTTTTCCCTCCAATCCCATGTAGTTTGTTTTCAAGGTAGGCAGAGTGATATCTTAAAAATCTAAATCAGATGTCACTGCTCTACTCAAAGTGTTCCAGTAGAGTTTTGCTTCTGGCAATGATGGACTAGTTTATTTGTGACCAATACTCTCACTGAGAAAAATTTGCAAAATTTTTAAAACAAACCTCTGCTTGAAACATCAGAGAGCTTCAAAAGCAGCAAGGACTTGGATGATTAAGATCCTGAAAAGAAGGGCAGCCCAGAATGGTACCACTTTCCCCATGAGGCATTTGATGATTCTAAAGCAATGACTGAAAGGGTGAGAAAGTAAGCAGAGCTTCAGCCATCTTCTGGGCCTGGGGAGACGAAACATTGGAGTTCAGGACCTATTGAGGGGGAGGAGCCGGTAAACACTCTAGACTTTCAGTTGGGACCCTGAAGGGCTACATCCTAGGAGCACTGGTAAAAGAGAAATAGACCAGCCCTCACAAGGGCTGAAGAACAGCTTCAAAATGCCATAGTAAATTCCCTCTGAAGGAAAAAAACATCATCCATAGCTACATATTATCTGTACAATATTTCATACACAATATCTGGCACTTAAAAAGGGGCAAACAGAATTATCTTAAAAAGTAAGAGAAAAAGACAAAACAGAAGAGATCCAGATATTGAAGTTTAAAGACAGATTTTTAAATAATTCTGTTTAATATCTTCAAGAAATTAAACGACAAGACAGAGAAACTCAGCAGAGTACTGAAAACTCCAAAGAAGAATAAAATAGAATTTTTGGAATTGGGGGGAAAAAACACAAACTAAAACTGTGATTGAATGGATGGGCTTAATAGTAGATTAGATACAACTTAAGGAAGAATTAGTGAACCTGATTAGTGACTTAATAAGTCAAAAATATGCAAAATGAAACATGGGAAATAAAAGGACATACATTTCAGAAAAGAGAATAAAACATGTGACATGTAGTAAAGTGTTCTAACACATGTAATTGAAGTATCAGAAGGAGAGGAGAGAGAAAAAAGAAAAGAAGCAATATTTGAAAAGATAGTGGCTGGGAAGTTTTCAAAACTAATGAAAGACAACAACTCACAGAATCAAGAAATATTATGAATATCAAGCAGAATACCAAGCAAAGAAAACCATACCCAGGCAGATCATACTAAACTACTGAGAATTAAAGACAAAGAGAGAAATCTTTATAAATAGGCAGCAAAAGCAGATATTTTACCTGCAAAAGAGCCACAAGAAGATCAAGAGCTTATTCTCAAACAAACAATGGAAGCCTAAAGACTTTCAAATATCTTCAAAGTGCTGAAGGAAATTATCTGCCAATCTAGATTATATACCAGGTAAAAATATTCTTCAAAATTGAAAGTAAAACACAGACATTTTTATAACAAACACTAAGATCATCAGCTGACCTAATTAAAGGAAATTCCAAAAGGAATTCTTTTGGCAGATGAAGAATAATCCCAAATGGAATCATGGAGTTGTCAGACGAATGAAGAGGAATGAAAGGATTAATATATGGCTAGGTAAAAATATATATGAACTGTATAAAACAATAAAAATCATGTCTTGTGGGGTTTAAATAAATAGAGAATTAAAATATACACAATATTAGCACAAGAGGAGGGAGGGAGTAAATGGAATTAAAGTGTTCTAAAGTCCTAGCATTGTATGGGAATTGATCAAAGTACTTGGCTTTAAAAAATCAAGAATGAATATTATAATCTCTAGAGTAACAACTAAAATAATAGAAAAAGGATGAATAACAAGTTAATAGAGGGGGAAAATGGAATAATAAAAAATATTTAATCCAAAAGAAGCAAGAAAGGAAAGAAAAAGGAACTTAAAACAAGAAGACAAATTGAAAACAAATGGTAAGATGACACATTTAAACAAACAGGAGTTTTTTTTTTTAACAGCATTGCATTAAATATAAATGGAATTTAATATATCCCTGGTTAAAATACAAAGATTGTAGACAAGATTAAAAAATAATCTCAGGTGTATGTTGTTTCGATGAGACACCTGAAATAGAAAGTTACAGGAAGGTTGAAAGTAAAAGGATGGAAAGAATTATTCCATGTAAATGGTACTTAATAGAAAACTAGTGTAGCTATACAGGTATTAGCCAAAGTAGATTTTAAGACAAGAAGCATTACTAGAGATAAAGATGAACATTTCTTAATGATAAAAGGATCAATCTATCAGTAAGTTATAACAATTCTGAATTTGTATGGGCTTAAAAATATAGCATTGAAATACACAAAGAAAAGTGACAAACTAAAAAGAGAAATAGACAAATCCACGGTCATAACCTGAGATTTTTAACACATTCCTGTATGTAACTGATAGAATAAGCTGACAAAGAAAATTATATAGAAATGTTATTAGCAGTTTTGAACACTTGAATAAACTTGTCAAACTTGGCAGAATACACATCCTTTTGGTGCAAAGAGAACATTTATTAATCACATACTGTGTCATAAAACATATTTCAACAATTTCAAAGGATGGAAGTTCCAGAGTATATTCTATGATCACAGTGGAATTAAGCGAGAAACCAAATGTTACCTATCATTTTGATATACAACTACAAACACAACCAAAAGCTCTATAAAACCACAAATGCTCGGAAATTAATTAATATCCTTCTCATTTATAGTGATAGAAATCAGAAGAGGGATTGATATAGGGGTTGGCAGGGGTTGACTGAAAAGGAGCAAAAGGGGACATTCTGAAATGATGGAATGTCCTATTTCTTCATAGGGCTATGGCGTACCTGGGTGTGTGCAATTTCAAATCTGATTGAGATCAGTGAATTTAAATTATACCTCAATTTTCTAAAATGTCTGTTTTATAGACATTTTTAAGCCCTGGGAAAAACACGGGCTCAGAAATATTAAATAAAATCAATTAATTCAAGCAATGTATTAAAAGATATGACATGACAGAATAGATTTTATGCCAAGAATGTAAGGATGTTTCACTACATGTTCAGATTAGAGGACAAAAGTAATCCTATCAACTTAATAAATACTGGAAAAAAACATTTTATAATATTCAATACCCATTCATGATTAATTAAAAAAAATTTAGCAACCTAGAAATAAAAAGAAATTTTCTAAACTTAATAAGACATATCTCTCAAAAACTTATGGAAGCATTATCATTGAAGTCGGGCAAAACAACAACGGCTGCTCTCACCACTCCTATTCAGTGTCCCCGTAGAGAACCTAAACAGTGCAGTTAAGATGACAATGGTGCTAATATTGACAAGGAAAAGTTAAAATGGTCAGGAAGGAAAAGATAAATTATTAAATGTAGACAATGCAAGTACATTTCTAGAAGATCCAAAATAACCAACTGAAAAATATTAAAATTAAAAAATTAAAGAAAGGTGATTAGATCTAATAATAAATTAATAGCTTTCCTACATAAACACAATATGAGGCACACAAGATAATGGGGAAATTATTCCATTTGTACCAGAATGAAAAATAAAGTATGCAGAAACAACCCTAACAAAAAATGCACAAAGCATACACTTTATTTTATAATTATATAGAACATAATTATTCTAGGAGACATAAAAGAAGACTTATGGAGATACTTAGCATGTTCTTAGGTGAAGAGATTAGATTCTGTAATTCTTTGTAAAATCAATCAATATATTTTACAAAATTCTAATAAATCCCAAAAAGATTTCTTTTGGGATTTGTTAAAATTATCCCAAAGTTCATCATGAAGAATGTTCAAAGGAGAATAGCTAGGAAAATTTTGGAAAACAAAGTTTGTAAGGAGAGAATTTTCCTAACAGATATTAAAATGTATTATGAGATAAGGCAACTCAACATAACAGAATATATAGTTTTGAAACAGAGTTACATGAGAAACTAAAATAAGCCCTAAATCTTCTAAATCTTTAAATGTGAAAAAAACTCCTAGACTATAAAATCTATAAAGAAATAATATACAACAATTAGCTGATTTCCAAAGAAGAAATAATTGCTAAACAGTAAAGTCGTGGAAAAAATCTCAAAGAAAAATAGTTGACTACCTAAAAATTCAAAATTCTTGTGTATCAAAAAATGTTATATACATAATTAAAAGGCAGACAAACTTGGAAACATTTGCAAAAGCATTATAGACAAAAATCATACCCTAAAGATATAAAAGAATATACAAATCGATGAGGTATGCCAAAACTATATTAAAAAGAAGTCAAAGAAAATAAAAGATAATTTTTAAAGGGACAAATATAATAAATCCATATCAAATGTTTAAATTTACTAGGAATCAAAGAAATATAAATTAACCAATGGAATTCCATTTTTCCCAGTAAGATTGGCAAAGATTTTTAAAGTAATTCAATGGCTATCTTTAGTGATAACGGAGGGGAAGACTGGAAGAATAAAAACATAAATACTTTTTATTTCCTTCTTTTGTTCTAATCTGTATTTTTCTGTACTTTTCCAAGAACTCAGATATCACTTTCTATAGGTCACCTTACTTGATTCTATCAGAGTAAGATAGAATCTGGCCTCCCTGCTCCCTTATCAACCTGAGCTTATCTTTATCAAATTGCATTTGATATTTGCAAATTTGCATTCTAAGTGTGTAATTTTCTCTTTTGCTGGTTAGATAGGACAGAGACCATTTATTTCTGTACACTCAGTATGTATAAGTGACACACCATAAATACTGATGAAGAAATGTGGCTGAATTGAATATGCAACACTCTGTCTCTCAGTAAGGGAATGATTAAATGAATTATGATATATTTACCTGATAGGTTATTATGCAACACTTTTACAGGAATTTATTAACACTGCACTATACTTTTTTTTGCAATGATAGTTATAAAAAATGATTCAAAATGGTTTCTATTGTATATTATATATATATATTTTGTGTTTGAGGAAGATTGGCCCTGAGCTAACATCTGCCAATCCTCCTCTTTTTTTGCTGAGGAAGACTGGCCCTGGGCTAACATTCGTGCCCATCTTCTTCTACTTTATATGGGTAGCTGCCACAGCATGGCTCGACAAGCGGTGCATCGGTGCTCGCCCGGGATCCCAACCGGCGAACCCCGGGCTGCCCCAGTGGGGCATGCGCACTTAACCGCTTGCGCCACCAGGCTGGCCCCTATTGTATATTATATTTTAAAAGTGCATTGAAATGAGATGACATAGAATTACCACTCTAACAGTGATTCTTTTTGAGTAATGTGATTATTATTGAGTAATTCTCTTTTATTTTTTGTACTTTCCAAATGTCCTTAAATGATTATATATTACTCTTATGATTGAACTGAGTAAAAAAAATTTTTAAAGCTTTATTTTTAAAATAAATATTCTATAGTCCAGCCATCCAGGTGTAGACTATGGTTATTTTAAACAGAACTCACCCCTGTTCAACTGCTTCCTATCTCTCCATTTACTAATGGGGGCTTATTAAGTCACACCCTCTTTCCCCCTACTTCAATTTAAGCTGAAGCTAGCTGTGAGTCCAAACCTCTGTTCTTATTTAAATATCAGAGCACTGCTCTTAGAAGTTATGTGCAAGTTACAGATCTAAGCTCTTTAAGGATAAGTATGGCTTTGAGATCAGCCATTCAGCTAAACATGATTTCCCTTGATGTCTGCTGTCAGAGAAAGAAGATTGATTTGTACTTCTCACCTGAGTGCCAAAATTAACATTTAGGTCAAATGTAAGACTGGACTCTACTCTTTCAGTAACTTTTTTTCAGAAGTTAGCTTAGAAAAGAGCAGACCACTGCTCTCTTTTCCCTTGCCACTTAGCCTTTCTAAACAAGGATGACATTGGAGAGAATGACAACTGTTCTATCAGAGTTAGATGTGATAAGTCTGGTGAGGAGACTTGTGAAACTAAATAAAAATTCAGAACCATTTGCGGGTTTGGATTTGAAAGCACAGGGATCTGAGAGAACATAAGTGAAGCCGCTGCACCATGTCGTACGATAGCTGTTTGGTGAATGTCCTGGAATCCAACGAAACGATCAGCTAGCACACTTTGAAATATTGATAAATGTGCTACTCGATTCTCAGATTAAAACTTTCTTTATGACTTCCGAGGTGTTTATTGACTAAGAAAATTAAATGTCTTAATACATGCAGAAGAGCTAATGAAAAGCATAGCATAAAATATTTTCATGAATTGAATGAAATTCTCTACAGTTCTGTGTTTTACAACGCAAACAATAAAAGGACAGCACGTCAGCCAGAGAGAGAAAATGTGGATCCACTTCAGATTGGTTGAAAATGTAATGTAACTGGTATTTTATTCACTGTAATGTTTGGAGGTTTGATTTATTGTTATGCAAAATACATAACATATTTGTGGAAATCTTTGAGCAAGAGGCAACAGCATCATCAAAAGAGCCTAAACATCTAAGGAAGCTTCAACAGCATAGGAGCCTAGAATTCCCTCTCCTAACTTTTCATTTAAATACTCATGAAGAAGATGCCTAGAGGAAATACATGAGTTCTGGAAAAGAAAAGGGAAAAAAATCAACCATATAATGGACTCTAGGATTACTTTCTACTATTTATAGTTGTGAAGTCTGAAGACACAAGATTAGAAAACAAGATTAATGGGTATGCTTACAAAATCATTTCTGATGATCTTCCCCTGGGAAATGAGAGCAGAGTAAAGGTCAGCCTTTTTACATTCTACAAAGACTCTGGAAACACAGAAGTAATTGTCTTGTAGTGGACTTTACTGGCCTGACACAGGAATGTTATAATTCCTAAATTCTGTGTCCTCTGCAAGATAAGGCTGTTTAGCCAGAAATAACATTTATTAAATCCCTAACATATTCTATGCACTGTTTTTAAAAATTTACCTGTACTTTCTTGAGGCCTCAAAAGAATACCATCTTGATCTATAGATTAAACACAATCCCAATCAAAATCTCAGTGAATTATTTTGTGGATATCGACAAACTGATTCTGAAGTTCATGTGGAGAGGCAAAAGACCCAGAATAGCCAACACAATACTGAAGGAGAAGAACAAAGTCAGAGGACTGACACTACCTGACTTCAAGACTTACAATAAAGCTACAGTAATCAAGTCAGTGTGGTATTGGTGACATCAGCAAAATAGTGCAATGGAAGGTTCCCAGCCCATATTCCCCCACAGAAACAAATATTTGGCAGCTACCCAAAAACAAAAGTGGCTTTGTTGGAACTTTGGGATCCAGGTAGAAGGTTGTGAGCGTCTGTGGGGCCCAAGACTGAGGAGGACCACTTTGAGAAGGCAGGCTTGTGTGCCCTCGGCAGGCCTGCCAGCTGTGCTCCCAGCTGCAGAATAGAAGCAGCTCTGTCCCTCTGTGGACTCAGCTTCAGTTCTGCTTGTCCATGCTCCTGCTGCCAGCCCCTTCTGCCAAGAGACCCAGCAGGAGCCACACCTGTCTATGCCCCCAGTAACAGGGCCTGTTGACCCCTCAGACCCAACTGCAGTTCCTGAAACAGTCCTGTGACCCACCCCCAGTTCCACTCCAGAGAGTCCTGAGGTGGTTATACCTGCCCAGGGAACCATCTAGGGACCTGGCAGTAGCCATGCCCATGGGCATCCATGGCCCACAAACCTCAGATCTGACTGTGGCCCTTGAAGTAATCCTGAGACATGGCTTCAGCCCTGCTCTACTGCAGTCCAGAGCCAGTCCTGCCTATCCAGGGATCCACCTAGGGACCCAGAAGGAGCATGCTCAGGGACCTGGTGGAAGTGACACCCATCTGTGCCCCTGGCAACAGGCCTGCCAACCACAGACCTGACTGTGGACCTGGCAGCAGCCATGGGACCTGGTTCCAGCCTCACTTGAATGCAATCCCAGATGCAGTGCCATCAGCCAGGAGAAAGTCTTTACCTGCCAAACCCAACCTGTAAAGACTGGAAGAGTGTCTTCTCCTTCAAGTGCACAGACATCAATGCAGGTCCACACAGATCACAAATAATCAGGCAAACATGAAACAACCAAAGGAAACTAATAAAACTCCAATAATGGAGATCCATGAAGTGCTTGACAAAGAATTCAAAACAATCATCTCAAAAGAAGGTCAATGAGCTACAAGAGAATGTGAATAGACAACCAAACAAAATCAGGAAAACAACACATGAACAAAATAAGAAGTTTAATAAAGAAATAGAAATCATAAAAAAGAACCAAATAAGAATCCTGGAGCTGGAGAATACAATGACTGAAATGAAAAATTCAATAGAGAGCTTCAACAGAAAACTAGATCATGCAGAAGAAAGAATCAGCACAGTCAAAAACAGGTCATTTGAAAATATCCAGTTAGAGAAGTAAAAAATAAAATAAAAAAAAGCATGAAAAAGAGTTAAGAAAGCCTATGGGACTTATGGGTCATCATCAAGCCAACCAATATATACATTATGGAAGTTCCAGACGGAACAGAGAAAGAGGAAGGGGCTGAAAGTTTCGTTAAAGAAATAATGACAGAAAACTCTCCAAATTTAGGAAGGGAACTGAACATTCAGGTCCATGATGCCCAAGAACTCCAAATAGATTGAACATAAAGAAGTCTTTATTGAGACACGTTATAACCAAATTGTCAAAAATCAAAGACAAAGTGAGGATTTTAAAACTAACAAAGGAAAAATGTTTTGTCACATATAAGGGAAACCCTATAAGACTATCAGCAAACTTCTTAGCAGAAACTTGTGGGCCCAGAGAGGGGGAGAAAATATACTCAAAGTGCTGACAGAATAAGAAACTGTCAACCATAAACACTATACCTAGCAAAGCTTCAGAAATGAAGGAGAAATAAAGACCTTCCCAGACAAATAAAAGCTGAGGGAGTTCATCACCACTATGCCTGCCTTACAAGAAATTCTAAAGGGAGTTCTCCAAGTTGAAATGAAAGGACACTAATGAGGAACATAAAAAAACATGAAAGTACAAAAATCGTTGGTAAAGGTAATTACATAGCCAAATTCAGAATACTCTAATACTGTAATGGTGATGTATAAATCACTTTCAACTGTAGTGTAAAAGTTAAAAGACAAAAGTATTAAAAATAACTATATAATAATTTGTTAATGGATACAAAATATAAAAAGATGTAACTTGTCACATCAATAACACAAAATATGGAGAGAGGAGAAGTAAAAGTGTAGAGTTTTTGTATGTGATTTAAGTTACATTGTTATTGGCTCAAAAAAAGAATAATATAACTATAAGATATTTTATATAAGCCTTATGGTAATCACAAAGAAAAAACTAGTAGTAAATACACAAAAGACAGAGAGAAACAAATCAAAGCATAAAACTACAAAAATATCATCAAATCACAAAGAAAGACAACAAGAGACGAAGAAAGGAAGAAAGGAACTACAAAACACTCAGAAAACAGTTAACAAAATGGCAGTAGTAAGTCCATACTTATCAATACTTTAAATGTAAATGGATTAAATTCACCAATCAAAAGACATAGAGTGCCTGAATAGATTAAAGAAACAAAGACCCAACTATACACAGCCTGCAAGAGACTCACTTTAGCTTTAAGGTAGAAAGTGAAGGGATGGAAAAAGGTATTCCATAGAAATGATAACCAAAAGAGAGCAGGGGTGGCTATACTTATATTAGACAAAATAGACTTTAAGTCAAAAACTATCTCAAGATACAAAGAGGGTCATATATAATGATAAAGGGGACAATTCATCAAGAGAATATAGAAATCATAAATAAATATGCATCTAACCTCAGAACCCCTAAATATACAAAGCAAAGGTTAACAGAACTAAAGGCAAAAAATAGACAGCGGTACAATAATGGTAGAGGATGTCAATACCCCATTTTCAACATGGATAGATCATCCAGACAGAAAATCAGTAAGAAAACAGCAGATTTGAACTACGCATTAGACCAAATGGACCTATCAAACATATACAGAACATCCTATCCAACAGCAACAGAATATATATTCTTCTCAAATGCACAAAGACCATTCTCTAGAATAGATCATATGTTATGCTACAAAACAAGTCTTAACAAATTTAAGAAGATTGAAATCATATCAAGTATCTTTTTCTAAAGCATCTTTTTTTTTTTGAGGAAGATTGGCCCTGTGCTAACGTCTGTTGCCAATCTTCCTCTTTTTTTCTTTTTTCTCCCCAAAGCCCCAGTACATAGCATGTATCATAATGGTAGAGTTGTAGCTCTTCTTTGTTGGACGCTGCCTCAGTGTGGCTTGATGAGTGGTGAGGAGGTCCATGCCCAGGATCTGAACCGGCAAACCCTGGGCCACTGAAGTGGAATGTGTGAACCTAACCACTATGCCACCAGGCCAGCCCCTCAAGCATCTGTTTTACCTGCCATGGTGTGAAGCTAGAAACCAATAATGAAAAAAAAATTGGAAAATCTAGAAATACACGGAAATTAAACAACACACTCCTGAACAACCAATGGTTTGAAGAAGAAATTACATTGAGACAAGCAAAAATGGACACACAAGATACTAAAACTTATGGGATGCAGTACAGGCAGTTCTAAGAGGAAAGTTTATAGTGATAAAAACCTATATTAAGAAAAAAGAAGGATCTCAAAAACCAATCTGACTTTACACCTCAAGGAACTAGAAAAAGAAGAACAAACTAAGCCTGACGTTAACGGAAGGAAAGAAGTAATAAAGATTAGAGCAGAAATAAATGAAATGGAGACTAGAAAAACAGTACTAAAGATCAACAAAACTAAAGGATGGCTTTTTGAAAAGATAAATAAAATGGACAGTCCTTTAGCTAGACTAAGAAAAAAAGAGAGAAGACTCAAATTAAAAAAAAAAATAAGAAATGAAAGAGGAGACATTACTACTGATACCACAGAAATGTAAAGGATCATCAGAGACTACTATGAACAATTATACACCATTAAGTTGGATAACTTAGAAGAAATGGATAAATTCCTAGAAATATGCAAGCCACCAAGACTGAATCATAAAGAAATAGGAAATCTGAACAAACATATAACTAAAAAGGAGATTGAATCAGTAAACAAAAATCTCTCTGTAAAGAAAAGTCCAGGACCAGATGGCTTCACTGGAGAATTGTACCAAACATTTAAAGAAGAATTAATGCCAGTCCTTCTCAAACTCTTTCAAAAAATAGAAGAGGGAACACTTCCAAACTTATTTTACAAGGCCAGCATTACCCTGATACCAAAGCCAGACAAGGACACTATAAGAAAAGAAAATTATAGGCCAATATCCTTCATAAACATAGATGTAAAAATCCTCAACAAAATACTAGCAAACCCAATTCAACAGCACATTAAAAGGATCATACACCATGACCAAGTGGGATTTATCCCTGGCATGCAACAATAGTTCGACATATGCAAATGAATAAATGTGATATACCACATTAAAATAAAGGATAAAAATCATATGACTGAGCCAGCCCTTATGGCCTAGTAGTTAAAGTTCAGTGTGCTCTGCTTTGGCAGCCTGGGTTCGATTCCTGGGTGTGGAACCACACCACTTGTCTGTCAGTAGCCATGCTGTGGCAGCGGCTCACATAGAAGAGGTAGAAGGACTTACAACTAGGTACTGGGGCTTTGGGGAGGGGAAAAAAAAAAGGATGATTGGCAACATATGTCAGCTCAAGGAAAATCTTTCCTAGCCAAAAAAAAAAAAAGGATTAGAGAAAAAAAATCATATGACCATCTCAATAGATGCAGAGAAAGCATTTGAAAAAATTAAACATCGTTTCATGACCAAAACCCTCAACAAATTAGGTATAGAAGGAATGTACCTCAACATAATACAGGTCATATACAACAATCCCACAGCTAACACTATACTCAACGGTGAAAGGTTGAAAACTTTTCCTCTAAGATCAGGAACAAGACAAAGATGCCCACCCTCACCACTTCTATTCAACATGGCACTGGAATTCCTAGCCAGAGCAATTAGGAAAGAAAATAAAAGGCATCTAAATTGGAATGGAAGATGTTCTCTGCTTGAACATCCATTGTCTCTGCTTGAAGATTACATGATCATATCTATAGAAACCCCTAAAGATTCCACCAAAAAACTGTTAGAATTAAAAAGATTCGTTAAAGTTTCAGGATACAAAATCAACACACAAAAATCAGTTGTGTTTCTATACACTAACAATGAACTATCCAAAAAAGAAATTAAGAAAAGATCCCATTTACAATAGCATCAAAAAGAATACAACACTAGAAATATATTTAACCAAGGAGATGAAAGATCTATGTACCATAAGTTATGAAACACTAATGAAAGAAAATTAAGAAGACACAAATAAATGGAAAGATATCCCATGTTCATGGATTGAAAGAATTAATATTATTAAAACGTCCATAGTACTTAAAGTGATCTGCACATTCAATGCAATCTCTATCAAAATTCCAATGGCATTTTTCACGGAAATATAAAAAACAATCCTAAAATTCACATGGAACCATAAAAGACCCTGAATAGCAAAAGCAACCTTGAGCAAGAAGAACAAAAAACCAAAAATATAATTTCAAAATATATTACAAAGCTACAATAATAAAAACAGTAAGATATTGGCATAAAAACAGGCACATAGATCCATGGAACAGAATGGAGAGCCCAGAAATAAATCCACGCATTTATGGCCAACTGATCGTCAACAAGGGTACAAAGAACACACAATGGGGAAAGGATAGTCTCTTCAATAAATGGTGTTGGGAAAACTAGATATCCATATGCAGAAGAATGAAATAGGATCCTTATTTCACATCACATACAAAAGTCAACTCAAAATGGATTAAAGACTTAAATATAAGACCTGAAACTATAAAACTATCAGAAGAAAACATAGGGGAAAAGCTTCTTAACATTGATTTGGGCAATGATTTTTTTGCATATCCCCAAAAGCCCAGGCCACAAAAGCAAAAATAGACAAGTGGGATTACGTCAAACTAAAAAGCTTCTGCATAGCAGAGGAAACAACCAACCTATGGAATGTGAGAAAATGTTTGTATATATTCAAAATATATAAGGAATTCAAACAACTCAATAGCAATGAAACAAATAACCTGATTAAAAAATGAGCGAAGGACCAGAATAGACATTTCTCAAAACAAGACATACAAATAATCAATTAGTATGTGAAAAGGGGCTCAGTATCACCAGTCATCCGGGAAATGCAAGTCAAAACACAATGGAATACCACCTCACACCTGTTAGAATGGTAATTATTAAAAAGGTAAAAGATAACAAGTGTTGGCAAGGATGTGGATAAAAGGGAACTCTTGTACACTGTTGGTGGAAATGTAAATTGTTACAGCCATTATGGAAAACAGTATGGAAGTTCCTCAAAATTAAGAAGAGAACTACCATATGATCCAGCAATCCCACTTTTGGGTATATATCCAAAGGAAATGAAATAATTATGTAGAAGAGATATCTGTGCTCCCATGTGTATTGCAGTGCTATTCACAATAGTCAAGATATGGAAACAACCTAAGTGTCTATCAATGAATGGACAAAGGAATGGGTAAAGAAAACGTGGTATATATATGTGGTATATAATATAATGTGATATTATTCAGCCTTGAAAAATAAGGAAATCCTACTATTTGTGACAGCATGGATAAACCTGGAAAATATTATGCTTAATGAAATAAGCCAGACAAAGAAAGACAAATACTGTATGATCTCACTAACATGTGGAATCTAAAAATAACCAAACTCATAGAAACAGCAAGTAGAATGGTGATTGCCAGGGTCTGGGGTGTGGGAAATGGGGAGATGTTGGTCAAAGAGTACAAAGTTTCAGTTATGCAGGATGAATAAATTCTGGAGATATAATGTACAGTGTGGTGACTACAGTTAAAAATACTTTATTGTATAACTGAAATTTGCTAAGAGAGTATATGTTAAGTGTTCTCACCACAAAGAAAGGAACTATGTGAGGTGATACATATTTTAATTAGCTTGATTGTAGTAATAATTTCATACCATATGTGTATATCAAACATCACATTGTATGCATGAAATACATACAATTTTCATTTGTCAATTATACCTCAATAAGGTTGGGGAAATAAAAGACAGTGTGATATTAGTGAAAGAATACACAGATTAATGGAACAAAACAGAGAGTCCAGAAACAGACCCAAATGAAGATAGTCAACTGATCTTTCACAAGGGAGCAAAAATCGATAATGGAACAGAAGATAGTCTCTTCAATGAGTGGTGCTGGAACAGCTGAACATCCACATGAAACAAAATGAATCCAGGCACGGACCTTATGTCCTTCACAAAAATTAACTCAAAATGTATCATAGACCTAAATGTAAGATGCAAAATTATAAAACTCCTAGATGATAACATAAAAGAAAACCTAGATGACCTTGGGTCATGGGTGATGCCTTTTTAGATACCACATCAAAGATATGATTCATGAAAGAAATAATAGATAAATTGGACTTCAAATTAAAAACTTCTACTCTATGAAAGACAAGGTCAAGAGAATGAGAAGACAAGCTACAGACTAGGAGAAAATATTAGCAAAAGACACCTCTGATAAAGGACTGTTATCCAGAATATACAAAAAACTCTTAAAACTCAACAATAAGAAAACAAACAACCTAATTAAAAAATGGGCCAAAGACCTCAACAGATACTTCACCAAAGAAGATATATGGAATGAGAATAACCACATGAAAAGATGTTCCACATTGTATGTCATCAGGGAAATGCAAATTAAAACAATGAGATACCGCTATGAGTCTATTAGAATGGCTAAAATCCAAAACATTGACAACCTCAAATGTTGGTGAGGATGCGGAGCAACAGGGCCTTTCATACATTGCTGGTGGGAATGTAAAACAGTACAGCAATTTTGGAAGACAGTTTGGCACTTTCTGACAAAACTAAGCATACTTTTACCATGTGACCCAGCAATTGTGCTCCTTGGTATTTACCCAAATGAGTTGCAAATTTAATGTCCACACAAAACCTGCACACAAATGGTTATAGCAGGTTTATTCATAATTACTAAAACTTGGAAGCAACCAAGCTGTCCTTCAATAGGTGAATGGACAAATAAACCATAGTACATCCTTCAATGGAGTATTATTCAGCTCTAAAAAGAAATGAACTGTCAAGCCATGAAAAGACATGGAGAAAACTTAAATCGTATTAGTAAGTGAAAGAAGCCAATCTATAAAGGCTACATACTGTATGATTCCAACTATATGACATGGGGTCATATGGAAAAGGCAAAACTAAGAAGACACTAGAAAGATCAGCGGCTGCCAGGGGTTGGGAGGAAGGAGGTATGAACAGGTGAAGCCCAGAGGATTTTAAGGGCTCTGAAACAACTCTGTATGGTACTATAATGGTGGATACATATTGTTATACGTTTGTCAAAATCCGTGGAATATACAACACCAAGAGTGAACCCTAGAGTAAACTATGGACTTTGAGTGATTATGATGTGTCAATATAGGTTCTTCCTCAGTAAAAAATGTACCATTCTGGGGGCCAGCCCCAAGGCTTAGCGGTTAAGTGCGCACGCTCCGCTACTGGTGGCTCGGTTGGGATCCCCAGTGCGCACCGACGCACCGCTTCTCCGGCCATGCTGAGGCGGCATCCCACATACAGCAACTAGCAGGATGTGCAACTACAACATACAACAATCTACTGGGGCTTTGGGGGAAAAAAAGGAGGAGGATTGGCAATAGATGTTAGCTCAGGGCCAGGTCTTCCTCAGCAAAAAGAGGAGGATTGGCATGGATGTTAGCTCAGGGCTGATCTTCCTCACAAAATAAATAAATAAATAAAAAATGTACCATTCTGGTGAGTGATGTTAATAATGGGGGAGGCTATGCATGTATGGGAGCAGGAGATATATGGAAATCTCTGTACCTTACTCTCAATTTTGTTGTAAACCTAAAACTGCTCTAAGAAAAAAAAAACCCTTAAAGTAAAAGTAAGAAATAAAGGAAAATGGGGTCTGGCTCAGTGGCGCAGCGGTTAAGTGCGCGCGCTCTGCTGCGGTGGCCTGAGGGTTCGCAGGTTGGGAACCCGGGCGCGCACAGATGCACCACTCATCAAGCCATGCTGTGGCGGCATCCCATATAAAGTAGAGGAAGATTGGCACAGATGTTAGCTCAGGGCCAATCTTGCTCGGCAATAAGAGGAGGATTGGCATCGGATGTTAGCTCAGGGCTGATCATCCTCACAAAAAAAAAAAAAAAAGAAAAAGAAAGAAAAAAGAAATATAGTAAAATGAAGTATTTTACTTAAAATAAAGTAAAAACAGTTTAAAAAATTAAAAATAAATAAGAAGCTACCTAACTCATTTTATGAAGGCTGTATAACTATAATATTAAAACTAGAGAAGGTAGGCATAAGAAAAGGAAACTATAGGTTAAACTCAATTTTTAAGAAAATGTTGAATGAATCTAATTCAATGCAATCCTAAACAAAATCCTAGTAGAATTTTTATAGTAAATGACAAACTTATTTTATAATTTATTTGGAAATTTAAAGGACTTAGAAGAGCCATTAAAACTTTTAAAAAGAACGACAAAGATGGAAGATTTCATGTACTTGACATCAATATCTACTATGGAGCTATAGTGATCAACACAGTGAAAAGATAAACCAATCAATGGAACAGTCTGAGGAAGTACTTTCCAACAGAATTTGCTGATATTACAAAAATGATCTATATCTACATTGTCCAATATGATAGCCAATAGTAAATATAGCTATTGGGAATTTGAAATGTGGCTGGTGTGACTGAGGAACTGAATTTAATTTAATTTTAATAAATTTAAATCTAAATTTAAATGGCCACATGTGGCTAGTGGCTACCATATTGGACAGTGTAGGAATAGACAGTCCAGAAATAGACCTAGAAATATGTAGTGAAATGATTTAGAACAAAAGTGACAAAGCATTTCTGTGTAAAAAGGAAATCTTCCTCAACAAATGGTGCTGGAAAACTGGATAGCCATATAGGAAAAAAAAAAAGAAAACAGTTACCTTGCATCATATGCAAAAGTCAATTTGAGATGGATCATAGACAGAAACCTAAAAGCTAAAACTGTAAAGCCTATAAGATAACATAGGAGAATATCATTACAATCATGGGGTAGACAAAGATTCCTTTGAAAGCCCACAGAAAGCACTAACCATAAAAGTACAAACTGATAAGTTAAACTTCATTAAAATTATAATCTTCTGCTCATCCAAGGACACTGTTAAGAAAAATTAATGCACAAGTCACACGCTGGAGAAAATATTTGCAACACATGGTCAAAAGATTTACATACAGAATATGTAAAGAACTCAGTAAAACCCAATTTAAAACGAACAAAAGACTTAAATGCATACCACACAAAAAAATATATACAAATAGCCAATAAACACATGAGAAAGTGTGTACTCAACAGCATTAATAATCAGGGAAATACAAATTAAAAAATTAATAAGGGGCCATCATACACCCACCGGAAGAGCTAAAATGTTAAAAGACAGAGAATATCAAATATTGGCAAGGATCTGGAGCAACTGGAAGTCTCAAACCTTGCTTATGGGAATGGAAAATGTTATAACTACTTTAGAGAATTCTTTTGCAGTATCCTGAGAATGTAATCATACATCTACTCTGTGACCCAGCAATTCCACTTCTAGGCATTTCCCAAGAGAAATGAAAGCATGTCCACACAGAGCTTTGTACAAGAATATTTAAAGTATCTTTATTCATAATAGCCCAAAACTGGAGACAGTCCAAATATCCATCAACAGGGGAATGGATAAATACAGTATGGTATATTCATACAACAAAGTACTGCTCAGCAATAAGAAGGGACTTTGGATTTATACAACCACATGGACAAATCTTAAAAACATTATGCTGGGTAAAAAAGCCAGATGCGAAAGAGTACATTTATTATTACATTAATATGAAGTTCTAAAATAGGCAAAACTAATCTTTAGTGATAGAAATCACAACAGGTATTGATTTGAGGAGTGGAGAGGATTGACTGAAAAGCAGTGAAAGGGGACTTCCTGAGCTGACGGAATGTTTTATTTCATCATAGTTCTGTGGCTTACATAAGTGTGTGCATTTTCAAAACTGATTGAGATCAGTGAATTTAAATTATACCTCAATTTTTTAAAACTTCTGTTTTATAGAAATTTTTAAATCATAGGAAAAACATGGGCTCAAAAATATTAAACAAAATAAATTAATTCAAGCAATATACTAAAAGAATACAACAACTTGACATAGTAGATTTTATCCCAGGAATGCAAGGATGGTTCACTGTACGTTCAGACTAGAGGCAAAAAGTAATCGTATCAACTTAATAAATACTGGAAAATTTTTTTCATAATATTCAATATCCATTCATGATCAATTAAAAATTTAGCAACCCAGGAACAAAAAGGAATTTCCTAAACTTAATAAGGTATGTCTCTCAAGAACCTACACAATGAAAATTAGAAAATATTATAAACTAAGTGATAATGAAAATATAACATATAAAATCTTGTGGTATGCAGTGAAAACCATTGATAGAGGGAAGTATATAGCCTTAAATGCATAAATTAAAAAGGAAGAAAGACCGTAAATTAATGGTCTTAGCATCCTTTTCAAAAAGTAAGAAGATAAACAGCAAGTCAAACATTAAAAAAATAGATGAAAAGAAATAATAAAGATAAAATAATAAAGATTAAATAGAAAGATATGAATCCCAAACCCGAAAGTTAGTTTTTGAAAAGACTAGTCAAATTTATAAACCTCTGGCAAGAGTGATCAAAAAAAATTATCACAAATTGGCACAAATTACCAATATCAAGAAATAAAAAGATAATAAAGAGGCTACTACAAGAGGCTTTATGCCAATAAACTTGGTAATTAAGATAAAATGAACAAATTCTGGGAATAATACAACTTCCAAAACTGATGCAATAAGAAATAGAAAATCTGATTTGTTCTATATTTTTAAAAACAACTAAATCAGTTATTAAATATCTACAAAGAAAATACCAGGTCCAGGTAGCTTTAGCAGTGAATGCTCCCAAATATTTAAGAAAGAAAAATCACCACCTTACACAAACACTTCCAGACAATTGAAAAAGGAGAAACACATCCCAATTCATTTTATGAGGCCAGCATAACCCTAATACCAAACCTTAAAAGGACATTACAAAAAAAAAAAAAATAGCATGCCAATCTTACCCATAAGCATAGATGCAAAAATCCTAAACAAAATATTAGGAAACCAAATTCAGTGACACACACACGTGTGTGCACACAACACATCATGACCAAATTGGGTTTATACTAAGAATGCTAAATTGGTTTAACGTATGAAAATCAGCCAATTTAATTCAATAATATGTAATACAATATATATAACCATAATAACAGAATAAAGGATGTACATAGTGTTCAAAAGTTACTTGAAAATTTTTGTGTATTTATATTGCCATTCTCATATGCAGTTAGATCATTTGTTTCCATTTGAGTTCAATTTTAGGTTTTGCTGTTTTATAATATTAATCTTATTTTTTAAATATTAAAGCATGATTCAAAAGTTAAAATTAGATAAAACAGATTTCCCTCCCTATCTCCTCCACGCTGTTTCCCTCTCTTGCTTTTGGTAGCCTTTTTTTTTAAGTTTCCGGTTATCTTTCCAAGATTTGTCTTTGCAAAAATACTCAAATTTTATCTATCTATCATCTGTGTCTATGTATCTATCTACTTATTTTCTTATCTCCCCTTTCTTCTTACACAAAAGGTAGCACACTATTCTGTTCTGCATCTTGCTTTTTTCACTTAGCATGTGATATGCGATTGTTGTAAACTGATTTTCCACTCTCATTTCCATCCCACCCTTTGACTGAGTCAAAGTAAATTTGGGCTTCCTATCTTCAAGATCTTTAATCTCAAATTGTAAGTTTATTTTCACAGCAGAACACAATAAGCACTGTTATTGTGATGGGTTTTTTTTAGTATTGGGAATGATGGTTTGGATTATACGTGAGGTCATAACGCTTTTATGTTCTGTTCTTCAGGAAGACCTCTCCTTCACAGGCTGACGCTCTAGGATCAGTCGTCAGCCTGTGTTGGCGTTTCGTTTATCCATTCCTTGGGTGCACCGAAGAATTTTTCATCGTATTCTTCCACTCTGCAGCCTGAGTTTCTTACATTGTTAATGTTGACTCCAATGCAGAGAGGTTCATTTTGTTGCTGTGATTTAAATCTCATGCCATCTCTCCTCATCTCTGTCTTCTCATTTTGAAATTTTTCCTCTTTAAGAATCTGAAAGAGTTGACACGTTTCTCCCTTTTATTTGCGTTTCTCAATCAATTTAAGGGAGAGTAAAGTTCTTGTGGGTCATAATCTCAGGGGCCTTTTTCACCATCAGAGGAGACTGACTTCCCCTCAAACACAGACAAAAGAGAAAGATCGTGTAAAATATTTTCCGATGCTTCTTCCACCCTGTCTTTGAGTTATGAGGCTCTTATGTGGCCGCCTTTTATGTATGAGTTCGTTGCAAGCAGGGGGCTTATCTCCCTCGGCCTTGGCCTGTGAGATTGTGCCATCAGACTGGGTTCCTTCAGCTGGTTGATCCTAACACCTACTCAGAGTAATGGATCCAATGCGAGTGGTCCTGAGGAGTGGTGAGCTCTCTGGCTTCACATCCTGGCTCGACCACAGAGTAGCTGCCTGAGCCTGGACAAATACTCCCTGCGTCTCAATTTCCCCACCGAAAAAAATGGAGATGGAAATAATATTTACTTCAAGATGTTTTGTTTTTTTAAAATAGACTTTATTTTTTAGAGCGGTTTTAGGTTCATAGGCAAATTGAATAGAAAGTACAGAGAGTTCCCATATGTACTCCCTGTTCCCCATGTATGCACAGCCTCCTCCATTATCAACATCCCTTGCCAGTGTTACAGTTGTTACAATCAATGACTGTACATTGACACATCATTTTCAATCAAAGTCCATAGTTTACTATAGGGTTCACTATGGTGTTGTACATTCCATGGGTTTTGACAAATGTATAATCACACGTATCTACCATTATAGTACCATATAGGGTTATTTCAGAGCCCTAAAAACCCTCTGGGCTTTGCCTATTCAAACCTCCTTCCCCCAACCCCTGGCAACCACTGATCTTTAGTGTCTCAATAGTTTTACCTTTTCCAGAATGTCATAGAGTTAGAATCATACAGTATGTAGCCTTTACAGATTGGCTTCTTTCACTTAGTAATATGTATTTGTTTTCTCCATGTCTTTTCATGGCTTGAAGTTCATTTCTTTTTAGCGCTGAATAATACTCCATTGTATGGATGTACCATAGTTTATTTATCCATTCACATATTGAAGGACATCTTGGTTGCTTCCAAGTTTTAGTAACTATGAATAAAGCTGCTATAAACATCCATATGAGGTTTTGTGTGGACATTAAATTTTCAACTCACCTGGGTAAAGGCCAAGGAGCACTGTTGCTGGGTCATCTGGTAAAAGTATGTTTAGTTTTGTCAGAGACTGCCAAACTATCTTCCAAAATGGCTGTACCATTTTGCATTCCCACCAGCAATGTATGAAAGGCCCTGTTGCTCCACATCCTCACCAGCATTTGATGTTGTCAATGTTTTGGATTTTAGCCATTCTAACAGTTGCATAGTGGTATGTCATTGTTTTAATTTGCATTTCTCTGATGACATTCGATGTGGAGCATCTTTTCGTGTGTTTATTTTCAGTCTGTATCTCTTCTAAAGGTCTTTGGCCCATTTTTAAAATTGACTTGTTTGTTTTCTTATTACTTTTAGCAGTTGTTTTGTATATTCTGGATAACAGTTCTTTATCATATGTATTTTTTCCAAATATTTTCTCCCAATATCTATTGTTTCTTTCATGAATCATATCTTTGGTGTTGTATCTAAAAGGGCATCACCATACCCAAGGTCATCTAGGTTTTCTCCTGTTTTCTTCTAGAAGTTTTATAGTTTTGCATTTTACATTTAGGTCTCTGATCCATTTTGAGTTAGTTTTCTGAAGGACGTAAAGGCTATGTCTAGATTCATTTTTTTGCGTGTGGATGTTCAGTTGTTCCAGCAACATTTGTTGAAGAGACTATCTTTTGTTTCATTGTATGATTTTCACTCCTTTGTCAAAGATCAATTGACTATATTTATTTGAGTCTATTTCTGGACTCTCTGTTTTGTTCGATTAATCTATTTGTCTGTTCTTTCACCAGTACTGCACTGTCTTGATTACTGTAACTTTTTAGTAAGTCATGAAGTCAGATAGCGTCAGTCCTCCATCTTTGTTCTCCTTCAGAATTGTATTGGCTATTCTGGGTCTTCTACCTCCCCATGTAAAATTTAGAATCAATTTGTCAATATCCATAAAATAACTTGCTGAGATTTTGATTGGGATTGCATTGAATCTATAAATCAGGTTAGGAAGAACTGATATCTTCCCAATATTGAGTCCTTCTACTCATGAAAATGGAATATCTCATAATTTATTTAGTTCTTCTTTGATTTTGTTCATCAGAATTTTGTAGTTTTCCTCATATACTTCCTGCAACTATTTTGTTAGATTTATGCTTAAGTGTTTCATTTTTTAGTGCTAATATAAATGCTATGGTGTTTTTAATTTCAAATTCTACTTTATTGTTGCTATAATTGCTTATTAGTTCAGGAGTTCTTTTGTCAGTTCTTTTGGATTCTCTACATAGACGACCATGTCGTCTGTGAACAAAGACAGTTTTATGTCTGTCTTACCTCCCAATGTGTATACTTTTTATTTCTTTTTCTTATCTTATTGCATTAGCAAAGACTTCCAGTATGATGTTGAAGAGGAGTGGTGAAAGGGGACATCATTGCTTTGTATTTTATCTTAGTGGGAAATGTTCCAGTTTCTCACCATTAAGTATGATATTAGCTGTAGGCTTTTTGTAGATGTTCTTTATCAAGTTGAAAATGTTTCCCTCTATTCCTAGATTACTGAGAGTTTTTATCATGATTGGATATTGGATTTTGTCAGATTACTTTTCTACATCATCTATTGATATGATCATGTGATTTTTCTTTTTTAGTGTGTTGATATGATGGTTTACATTAATTGATTTTTGAATATTGAACCAGCCTTGTACACCTGGGATAAATCCCACTTGGTCATGTTTAATTATTTTTATACATTTTTGGATATGATTTGCTAATATTTTGTTGAGGGCTTTTGCATCTACATTCGTGAGAGATATTGGTCTATAGGTTTCTTTTTTTTTTTGCTGAAGAAGATTTGCCCTGAGCTAAAGTCTGTTGCCAATCTTCCTCTTTTTGCTTGAGGAAGATTTGCCCTGAGCTAATATCTGTGCCGATCTTCCTCTATTTTGTATATGGGTAGCCACCACAACATGGCTGCTAATGAGAAGCGTAGGTCCGCACCAGGGAACCAAATCTGGGCTGCTGAAGCAGAGCATGCTGAACTTAACTACTAGGCCACAGGCCCAGTAGTTTTCTTTCTTCTTTTTTTTTTTGCTGAGGAAGATTATCCTTCAGCTAACATCTGTGCCAGTCTTCGTCTATTTTGTACGTGGGACACCGCCACAGCATGGCTAGTGAGAGAAGCAGGTCTGCACTCGGGATCTGAACCCGTGAACCTGGTCCACTGAAGCAGAATGTGCAGAACTTTAACCACTCAGCCATGGGGCCAGGCCCGTAGTTTTCTTTTTTTAATGTCTTCGTCTGGTTTTGAGTTTGGGCACATTGTTCTTTCAAGGAAATGGTCTATTCCATCTAGTTTATCAAATTCGTGGGCATAGAGTTGTTTATAATATTCCTTTATTATCCTTTTGATGTCCATAGGATCTGTAGTGATGTTCGCTCTTTCATTTCTGAAATTAGCAATTTGTGTCCTCTCTCTTTTTTTGTTAGTTAGCCTAGGTAGAGGCTTATCAATTTTATTGATCCTTTCAAAAAACCAGCTTTTGGTTTTGTTGATTTGCTCTATTGATTTCTTGTTTTCAATTTCATTGATTTCTGTCCTTATTATAACTTTTCTTCTGCTTACTTTGGATATAATTTTCTTTTTTTTTTTTTGGTTTCCTAGGGTGGAAACTTAGATTGCTGATTTTGGATCTTTCTTCTTTTCTAATATATCCATTCAATGCTGTAAATTTCCCTCTAAGCACTGCTTTTGCTGCGTTCTTCAAATTTTGATAAGTGTGCTTTCATTTTCGTTTAGTTAAAAATATTTTAAAATTTATCTTGACATTTCTCCTTTGACTCATGTGTTATTTAGAAGTATATTGTTTAATCTCCATGTATTTTGGGATTTTCCAGTTATCTTTCTGTTATTGATTTCTAGTTTAATTCCATTGTGGTCTAAGAGCAGGTATTGGGTGATTTCTGTTCTTTTAAACTTGTAAGATGTGTTTTATGACCCAAAATCTTGTCTATCTTTGTGAATGTTCCATGTGAGTTTAAGAAAAATGTGTATTCTGCTGTTGTGGATAAAGTAGTTTATAGATGTCAATCATATCCAGTTGACTGATGGTGTTATTGAGTTCAACTATGTCCTTACTGAATTTCCTGCCTGCTGGATCTGTCTAATTCTGAGAGATGGTGTTGAAGTCTCTTACTATGATAGTGGATTCATCTATTTCTCCTTGTGATTCTGTCAGTTTTTGCCTCATGTAGTTTGATGCTCTGTTGTTAGGTGCATAAATGTTAAGAATTGTTATGTCTTCTTGGAGAATTGACCCTTTATCATTGTGTTATGTTCTTCTTTATCCCTGATAATGTCCCTTACTTTGAAGTGTGCTCTGTCTGAAATTAATGTAGTTACTCCTGCTTTCTCATGCTTAGTGTTAGCATGGTATATTTGTCTCCATCCATTTACTTCTAATCTATATGTGTCTTTATATTTAATATGTAGACAACATATAGTTGGGTTATGTTTTTTGATCCCCTCTGACAGTCTCTTGTCTTTTAGTTAGTATATTTAGACCATTGACATTCAAAATGTTTATTGCTATAGTTGGATTAATACCTACCAGATTCATTACTGTTTTTTATTTGCTTCCTTTTATCTTTGTTCCTATTTTTGCCCCACACTCTTTTTCTGTTTTGTATTTTTAATTGAGCATTTTATATGAGCCCATTTTCTCTCGTATCTTAGCATATAAGTTATAGTGGGTTTTAAAAAAAATTTTTTTAGTGGTTGCCCTAGAGTTTGCAAAGTACATTTATAACTAATTCAAGTCCACATTCAAATAACACTGTAGCACTTCATGGTTAATGTGAGTACCTTATAATAACAAAATAATCCTAATTCCTTCCTCTCATCTCTTGTATCATTGCTATCATTCATTTCAGTTATATGTAAGCATACATAAGCATATATTGATATACATAAGATACATATATAAGCATACATAATTGAATACATTGTTGCTGTTATTAATTTTAACAAACTGTTATCTATTACTAAGAGAGTAGATCTTAAAAGTTCTCAACACAAGAAAAAATATTTTGTAATTGTATGGTAATGGATGTTAACTGGACTTACTGTGGTGATTATTTTGCAATATATACAAATATTGCATCATTATGTTGTGCACCAATATAATGTTATATATAAATTATACCTCAAAAAAAAGGTAAAAGTTTTTTTTTTTAACCTTCACTGATTCCTTCTTCAATACTCTTCCTTTCTTTATGTAGATCTGGGTTTCTGGCCTATATTATTTTCTTTCTCTCTAAAGAACTTTTTTTAACATTTCTTTCAAGGCAATCTACTGGTAACAAATTCCCTCAATTTTTGTTTGTCTGAGAAAGTTTTTTAACTCCTTCACTTTTGAAGGATAATTTCACAGGGTACAGAATTCTAGGTTGGTGGATTTTTTTCTCTAAATACTTTAAACATTTCACTCCACTCTCTTCTTGCTTGCATGGTTTCTGAGGAGAAGTAGGATGTAATTATTATCTTTGTTCCTCTATAGGTAAGGTATTTTTTTTCCTTTGACTTCTTTAAGTATTTTTTCTTTACTTTTGATTTTCTGGGGTTTTTTTTGTTTTTTGGGTTTTTTTGCTGAGGAAGATTAGCCCTGAGTTAACATCCATTGCCAATCTTCCTCTTTTTTGCTTGAGAAAGATTAGCCCTGAGCTAATATCTGTGCCAGTCTTCCTCTATTTTGTATGTGGGTTGCCACCACAGCATGGCTTGATGAGTGGTGTAGGTCTGTGCCCAGGATCTGAACCCACGAATCCTGGGCTGCCAAAGTAGAGCATGCAGAACTTTAACCACTACGTCATGGGGCCAGCCCTGATTTTCTGTAATTTTAAAATGATACGCCTAGGTGTCATTTTTGGGGGGTCATTTATCCTACTTGTGTTCTCTGAACTTCTTGGATCTGTGGTTGGTATCTGATATTAAGTTGGGGGAAATTCTCAGTCATTACTGTTTCAAATATATCTTCTGTTTCTTCTCCTTCTTGTATTCCCATTACACATGTTACACCTTTTATAGTTTTCCTGTAGTCCTTGGATATTCTGTTCTGTATTTTTTTTTTCGGTCTCTGTTCTCTTTGCTTTTCAGTTTTGGAGGTTACCATTGAGATATCCTCACGCTCAGAGATTCTTTCCTCACCTGTATCCAGTCTACTAATGAGCCCATAAAAGGCATTCTTCCTTTCTGTTACAATGTGTTTGATCTCTAGCATTTCTTTTTGGTTATGTCTTAGGATTTCCATTTTCCATCTGTAAGATTTCCATCTTACATTGCCCGTCTGTTTTTGTATGTTGTCTACTTTATCCATTAGATCTTTAGCATATTAATCATAGTTGTTTTAAATTCCCAGTCTGGCAATTCCAACACCCCTGCCGTGTCTGATTCTGATGCTTCCTCTGTTTCTTCAAATTGTGTTTTTTTGCCCTTTGGTATGCCTTGTTATTTTTTCTTGATAGCCAGACATGAGGTACTGTGTAATAGGAACTGCTGTAAATAGGTCTTTAGCAATGTGGTGGTGGGGTGCAGGGGAGGAGAAGCATTCTACAGTCCAGTGATTAGGTCTCGGTCTTTTTGCGAGCCTGTGCCTCTGGACCGTGAACTTCACAAGTGTTTCTCAGTCAGTATTTTTCCCTCCCTCCTTAGGTGGGAGAGGATGGCTAGAATGGGCTGGAGTTAGGTATTTCCCTTTTCCCAAGTGGAATTCTAGGGTAGGCTGGAATTGGATATTTCCCTTTCCGGAGGTCAGTTAGGCTCTGATAATACCCCAGCAGGTTAGGCTCTGGTTAATTAGGTTCCTTTGAGGGCAGGCCTTGTTAAGAAGAATAGAGTACTCTGGCACTTTTCAAAATGGTTCCTTTGGGCCAGCCCCCCGTGGCTTAGCGGTTAAGTGCGCGTGCTCCGTTACTGGCGGCCCCGGTTCGGATCCCAGGCGCGCACCGACACACCTCTTCTCCGGCCATGCTGAGGCCACGTCCCACATACAGCAACTAGAAGGATGTGCAACTATGACATACAACTATCTACTGGGTCTTTGGGGGGAAAAAAAGGAGGAGGATTGGCAATGGATGTTAGCTCAGAGCCAGTCTTCCTCAGCAAAAAGAGGAGGATTAGCACGGATGTTAGCTCAGGGCTGATCTTCCTCAAAAAAAAAAAAAAAAAAAAGGTTCCTTTTCCCCTCCCCCTGCCAGACGCTTGAGGAGGTTTTTCTCTGATATTTACTGTAGAAACCTAGTCAAGCTCCTAGAGGTAAATCTCACAGTATCGTGGGGGCCTCCTATGACTGGGTCCTCCTGGAGTTTTTAACTCTCAGATATGTCCACACTGAGCTTCCAGTAATTCATCAATTACAATCCAGGGTTTCCTACCCCAGCTCTGGTTCCAGTGGCGATCTCTGCTCTGGTAAGCCACAACTCCCTGTACTTGCCTGTCTGTCTCTCTAATCTTGGGAGCCACAGTGTGCTCTCCTCTGTTATGAATCCAAGTGGAGTTGTTGATTTTTCAGTCTGTTCAGCTTTTCACTTGTTGTTAGGATGGAGCAGCGACTTACAAGCTCTTTACATGTAGAACCAGAACCTGGAAGTCTCATTTTTTATACTCTGAATAAAATTAATTCTTTTTTTATTCAAGAATTATCCAGCCAATATCTACTCTGAGCCAGGAAGTGTTCTAGACCTTGGTGCTACAACAGTAAACAAAACAATATCCCTGCTTTCTTAGAGTTTACATTCTTATGGAGGAGACACAATAAACACATAGATATGTAATAAAATGTCAAGTAGAGATAAACAGTAGGAAAAAAACATGAAGCAAGGAAAGGACATAGGGAGGGACTGGAGGCAGTTCTTTAGATACACATAGTGGGCAGGAAAAGTCTCTTTGAGAAGCCGATGTTTAGGGAGAGACCCCTCTTCACGTGAGAGGAAGAGAAGCTGGCAGATGCAGGAGAAGAGCATTTCAAGCAGAGCCATGTATGGTTGCAGAGGCTCTCAAGTGAAAAAGCGTTTGGGCTGTGTGGCTGGGAGAGAGAGGTAAGAGATAAGAGAGGTAGCCAGGGACAGATCACGTAAGGGTTTATAAACTGATGGGAACCATTGGAGGCTTTGAACTGGAGCATAACATGGTGTGACACATGTTTTATAAGGACTATTCTTGCTATAGTATGGAGGGTAGACTATAGGGTATCAAACTGGATGTAGGAAGACCAGATAGGAGACTATGACAATAATACGGATGAGAAATTACTGTGGCCTGCACTACGGAGGTGGCAGTGGAATTGGTGAAAAGCAGTGGAAATTCTTTCAAGGTGGGTCCAACAGGAATTGCTGGTGGGTTAGACGACGAGTTTGAGAGAAGGCTCTCTTTCCACAGTTACTCTGAGTCTTGGGTCAGGTATGTGTGCAGCTCCATGATGAAAGGAGCCATCGTTTTCAGTGTGTCACCAACGTTCTTGAGGTGGCTTCTAGTTTGTTCTCATGGGTTTCAGTTTATCCTTGTGAGATTCATTTGTCCTAGTTCTCTGCTGCTTCTCTTCCTGATTCAGGCCAACCACCAGCTGCAAAAGCCTCCACAGATTTATTCACCAGCTCCCACAACTATGTAAGGCCTATCCCTATAATAGAGTCCTTATTCTGTATCACTCAGAGTGACGCCACTTTCCTGAGCAAAACCCCAACTAAGTCTAAGAGATGTTTTAGCTGTATCCATGAATTATGGATATCTAGTGTTTTGTTATTATCCTGCAGTAAAAAATTTTTTAAACTATTGGCTTCTAATTATGTTGCATTGTGGTCAGAGTATATAATTTCTTCGGCATTTATTGAGACTTTTTTTTTTTGCAGATGTTTCTCGTGCTTGGGAAGACTGCATATTCGCTCTTCAGTAGAGGGTTTTATGGGTATCTACACAATAGGTGGGATGTAGATATCAAAACCCCTACTAACTCTTAATAACCAAGAGAATAGAATTTTAGGTGAATATTGTTGGGGATTAAGAAAGTCATTACATATTTGTAAAAGAAACAAGCCACCAAGGAGAACTAACCATCATTAACTTATATACACATAATACATAGTCTCAAAACATGAAGCTTATTGAATTACAAATTTAAAGAATTTTGATTTATAAATTATTTATAAAATTTACAAAAGAAAATTAATAACAATAATTAACAAATCAAACTATATTTATGTATATGCATATGTGTGTTGCTATACCAGTGAAACAAATTATATTTCTTGTAACAAAAACCAATTTTTTTTTTTTTGCTAAGCAAGACCAGCTCTGAGCTAACATCTATTGCCAATCCTCTTCCTTTTTTTTTTTTCCCCACCAAAGCCCCAGTAGATAGTTGTATGTCATAGTTGCACATTCTTCTAGTTGCTGTATGTGGGACGCGGCCTCAGCATGGCCGGACAAGCGGTGCATCAGTGCGCGCCCGGGATCCAAACTGGGCCGCCAGTAGTGGAACGCGCGCACTTAACTGCTAAGCCACGGGGCCAGCCCACAAAAACAAATTTGAATGATGTTTATTAAGTACCTACATGTCAATTTTTCAAAAGTTGAAGTTCAGCAATCTTAGGGTAGAAGATCAGTGTTCTTATCTCAACCTGATTGTTTAATCTATAAAATAAAAATCAACTGAGAAATATTTGTTTTTACCATACAATTATGATAAAAACTACATTTTATAAACGCATATATATGAAAAATATACTTTCCCTTATTTTATTTTATTTTTTATTTTTATTTTTTTGTGAGGAAGATCAGCCCTGTGCTAACATCTGCCAGTCCTCCTCTTTTTTTTGCTGAGGAAGACTGGCCCTGGGCTAACATCCGTGCCCATCTTCCTCCACTTGATATGGGATGCCATCACAGCATGGCTTGCCAAGCGGTGCCTCGGGGCGTGCCTGGGATCTGAACCAGCGAACCCCGGGCCGCCGCAGCGGAGCGTGTGCACTTAACCACTTGCACCACCAGGCTGGCCCCAGTTTCCCTTATTTTAAAAGCTGTATCATCTTTCAAATGCTGTGAGCTGCGACACATCTTCATACAAGTTAAATACTTAAAGAATACGAGTGGCTTGTTCCAGCAAAAAAAAAAAAGGAAAAAGGCACAGTATTGTTCTTTCCAAACCTGCCTTTTCACGGTTTATCATCTTCTGTCCCTGATTTATGTATTCTAGTCCTTCCTCGTCTGTTTGAACATTTCAAAGTACTTATTTTATGCCTCTTTCCGATTGCAGTATTACTTCAAGTTCCTCCTGTTCATTCTCTCTGTGGATTCTCTTTCCTGGCAGTGGCGTTCCTCATGTATTTTATAATTTATTGTTGATGAACTCACATAAATATGCCAATTTCTCTTCTCTCGTCAGTGTCATTATTAATTTAAATGAAACAGTGGCTACCACGCACTCATAAGGTTAAAGTAAACTTTCAGTGCTTGGTTTCAAAAGTTATCCCAGAAAGGAAAGGATGCCTAATGGTCTTTGAATCAGTTATCTATTGCCACAGTAATGATGTACAACAATCACAAAATATCACTGGCATATAACCATAAGCTTTTACTTTATGTTTCTGGGATCAGCTGGAGTTTGGTTGGGTGGCTTTCATGATCTTGGCTGGATTTGCTCAAATACCTGGGAGTTGATTGGCTTTGGGTTGACCTCGCTTGGTCTCAGCTCTGCCCCCCATGTCTCTCTTCCTCCGCCCACACCAGGCATGTACCCCGCAGGACAGCAGTGCGGCAGGACAGAGAGGTCAGGCTCCATCGTGCAGGTGCTTTACACGCCTCTGCTTGCATGACATTGGCCAAAGTGGGTGGGTCAGAACGCTCGGCCTGCAGGAGATGCCTGCAAAGTTACAGAGTAAAGGCTATGGCCATAGGGAGAGGTGAAGAATTGAGGCCGTTTTATGAGATCTACCATGATCTTAGAAAAGGTATACTCCCCACTGTCATTTAATTTTTCCTACTAAAAAAAAAAGCTTGAAAGAAGAGAAGTTCTTTTTATGGACACATAAAAAAGTTTAGATAAAAGTCATGACCCAATTTTTATTACATTTAAAAACTAATAGGGATTATATAACTATAAACAACAAAAAAAGAAAACTCTATAAGGTGATACACTCTTTGGAATAAATTGGAAAGACAAGTTCTTGGGCATATGTAAGATGGCTAATTTGAAGTTTTAACACCAACTCACTCAGAGTTTCCAGACATTAAAAAAAAACAAATCTCCTTGTAGCTGTGGTTCTCCCAGCTCTTCAAGATATGAAGGTTGTTAGGCTGATTTAGTCACTGCTAGTCCCTTCTCTGTTTACTGGAAGAATTCTTTCAGGAAGAATAGCATGTTTCCTTCTTGCTGATAAACCTAAACTATTTTTCCCAATTTTATATAGCCTCAAATCCTGCGTCCACATGAACACATTCCTGTCCATCTTTCCTCTCCAGTGGAGCCAATGGCTCCTGTTCCCATTTCCCCATAGCATTTTGCTTATTTATTATTTTTAAATGACACCATATTGTACTCAGGAGCTGGGGTGAGGGGGTGGGAGTGGGGAGACTACTCATACTAAAAATGAGGGCCACGGCCTGGTGTCTGAGTGCTTCAAGTTCTGCGCTCCACTTTGTTAGCCCAGGTTCGCAGGTTTGGATCCTGGGTGTGGACCTACTCCACTCACCAGCCATGCTATGGAGGTGTCCCACATAAAAAAAATAGAGGAAGATTGGCACAGATGTTAGCTTAGGGGTAATCTTCCTCAAGCAAAAACAAGGAGGATTGGCAACAGATGTTAGCTCAGAGCAAATCTTCATCAGCAAAAAACAAACGAAAAAAAACCCCAAAAAACAAGGGCCAAATCTCAAATGATGGAGAAGAATGCATTGCAATATTGCTAGACTATGAACTTCCTGAGGACAGAGACTGCCATTTCCCCCTGTGCCTGGCACAGGACCTGGCATGTAATAAGCCTTCAATAAACGGTTAATTGAGTGAAGGTAGGGTGTGGTAGTGTTGGGCCCTGGAGCCAGGTTCCTTGTTCAAGTATTAGCTATACCATTTACTTTGGGCAAGTTAATTAACTTCTCTATATTTCAGGTTTTTTTCAGCTTAAAATGGGGATATAAAAGTAGCTATTTCATAGGGTGATACATGAAAACTACAAATTAGTTTTTTTAACTTGTAAAAACATTTATTATGATCACAGTCTTCATTAATCTGTTGATTAAACAGATACTATAATATTAATTATTGATTTACTACAGTAAACTATTTTAAATAGCATTAACTTATAGGTAATATATTTTTTTCCTTCCATAATTATCATTATAGCAATTAAAAAGCCTTTAGTAGTTCATGGTGAATAGTGTGGTTCTAAATATGTTAGCTTTTATTATTATTACTATTATTGTTGGGGCTGATGACAGCTATTAATGTGGCAGGAAGGAGGACGGTATGGACTGAATTGTGTCCCCCAAAGAAGATATGTTGGAGTCCTAACTCCCAGTACTTCAAAATGTGACCTTATTTGGAGTTAGGGTCTTTACAGAGGTAATCAAGTTAAAATGAGGTCATAGAGTGGACCCTAATCCAATATGACTTGTGTCCTTATAAAAAGGGGAAATTTGGACAGTCACCACACACACACAGAGGACGAATGTCACATGAAGATGAAGGTAGAGATCTACAAGCCAAGGAAAGCTGAGGATTGCTAGCAAACCACTGGAAGCTAGGAGAGAGGGATGGAACAAATGCTCTCTCGCCGCCCTCAGAAGGAACAAACCCTACTATCACCTTGATCTTGGACTTCTAGCCTTGCTAAAGCCAACCAGTTTGTGGTCCTTTGTTACAGCAGCCTCAGCAAACTCATACAGAGGGGCTATAGTAGCAAGCAGCCCACATCCTTCTTTGGTGAGTACTCATTAGCTGTGGATTCCCAGCACCCCCTTTCGTACACTAGGTCCCTCTTGGCTTCCTTCTCTTCTGCCCTCCTGGCAAATTTCCTAATGGTTATGCCAGGTCCAGGAGCCCAGGACCCCAAGAGATATTTTGTGACAGGGCATACCTTTGGCCCCCAAGATAAAGCTTAGTGGCCTTAAGCAAATCACCTCTACTTGTTTCAGATTCCTCATCTCCAAGAAAAACTAGTCAGACAAAAGTACCTAAGTGTCTACTCCCAGCTGTAAATGTGGTGATTCCTGCAGCACCAATAAACGTTAGCCTGACCTTCCAAAACTCCCTTCATTTATTCTCTTAAAGAACCACCCTCTATGAACATATTTAAACCACATCTTGAATATAAGCTATTTGTGTCATTTTTCTTTACATTATATAATTAATAAATTGTCACCACAGTGTATTGGAAAAGTATGGCCACAGAAATCAGGAGATCTGAAATCCAATCTTGATTTGAGAATAATGCTCAGATTAAAACACAAAATAATGTCATCTACTCCTTTCTGTAAATAATAGTCTAGGCTAATTTTGTTCTTATACCTTAGAAGAATTAGTTTCCATTAGAAAGAGTCTAAAGTAAACCCAGCACATATGTAAGCATGCAATATCGAGCCTTTTCAGATTTTTCCTTCTCTCAAGCCTATCCACACTTTTTTTCTAATAATAAAGTATTTTTTCTTCGAAGAAAAAAATCGGCTTCTGACCACCCAGTGAGAGTCACATGGTTTGTCTCAGAGAGGCTTGTTAGGAGGTAATACCATTGCCATACTGGGAATTACAAGATGTGCCATTAGACACAACATTTTTGCCTAGTGCTAACCCTGGCCCTGGGGTCACACCAGGTGTTAGGCTGTGGCCTGAACCCTTTGTAGAAGCATCTCAACAGGTGGGAATTCAGTAAGCCAGGGTATGCCGGGTTCAACATAAAGGACACTTACAAAATGAAGTGCCTGTGGTTTATACACAAGGAACTTCTTACCAAAGCTCCTCCTTTATTCATGGATTTGTGAGCACATACTGTGCTCTTTTGATAAATCATCTCCCCAGGGATCGTTTATCATCGCCGCTGGTAGCCTTCTGTGTTGTTGTACTGCTTACATCCAGCGAGGGCACTGGCATGATACCCATTGTCATGTGTCACCCTAGACTCCGTTTGCAATAAGGAGCACACACAATGCGATACCGAAGTGAGTTTATTGACATTCCTTGAAGGTGGTATGATGGAAGAGAAAGCTCGGCCTGAGTATCACGTGACATTTCTCTTGTTGACGTAAGCAAAATCGGCCCAGTAATGTGGACTTCTCCTGCTAGTGACGAGAACAAAGACTTAACAAAATTGTTGTTATGGACATTTCCTCAGATAAATTGGAAGCTGCAGGAAGTAGGCTAATGGAACAATATTTACTCTATATACTACCTCTAGGCACCTTTTTTTCCTACTAGAACAAAGGGACTACATGTCACTAACAGGAAAATAACACTTTTTCTTTTGGACCTTATGATGGCTGGAACATCCACCCCAGATTTTTATGATAGAGTATTGCAGTAGTTTTAATAATGAACACTGAAGTACATAATAATAATTAATAATAATAATAATAATAATAAAAGCACCACATTTGTTATGTAAAGTTCTAACTATTTTCATTTGAAAGTGTTTCATCTTGACTGGGAAAACATTTGTGGCAATTGAGAAGTTTTCTGAACCCAGATTTTGGAAACACGGGCTGACAATGCCATAGATGGAATATTAGAATTGTCCTGGAAAGCCCAGCTCATTGGCTTGTCACACAACTATCCTTACTGTTCAAGGACATATGGTCATGTACTGTAAGAGAAGAAGATTTAGATTTTGCATACTTAAAGCCTGTCAAAAAATCATCTCTCTCTTTCTTAATTTTCTCATTGCCCTCCAAGCAATTGTGCTACAACAGTGATGGTAGTAAAACATTTTCACAACCACTGTCAACTTATATACATAGGAAATTTCAAAGAACTCAGTAGATTTAGAATATTCCTCCTGACCCTGCACAGTCAATTTCTATTTTTAGGGTTATCATCTTCACATGATAGAATTAAATGTGACATCCATGAAATTATTATAATATTTTATAGCATTTTAAAAGCATTTTTCAAATTGTAACATAAGTTTTCTCTTATTTATTGTTCTTGTTTGACCCCCAATTAAAGGTAAATCCATCTTACTAAAGCTCTAAAAGATCTTGTTTTTGAGGAGCTGTGGTTTATAAGTGATTAATTTTACAATTTGCCTTCACGGAGAAAACTCATATTTCAAGTTAAAAAAAAAATTACAAGCGGTAACAAATAGATCTGCCTTACCCATTGAATTATATGATTTGGGGTGGTTTACACTGCTACCTGGTGAAATTAGTAGCATAATTTAGTCCTATAGCTGTTTCATTATATATATAATGAAAGATTATATATAATTTTAAAATCAGCCTCATCTATAAAGGAATAGTGACTAAAGAACCATCATTTGGGACAGAGAGAAATAAAAGGATCTTTCCACAACAGTCTGTGCTCTTCTTCTCTTTGTTTTCCTTCCTTAAGGATTCTGTGCAAAGCTGTAAAGGAATCTGGGCCCCTGTTAAGCAAGCTTTGCATTCTTTCAGCTGACTCGGACACTAGTATTTCTTTTTGGAATTTTATAATTTTACGAAATACTGTTCCCGTAATGCTTTGTAGGATACATCTAGAGCCACAGCAGGCGGGTGGTGGTAAGGAAAAGTTAGTGGAAAATCCATTTATGAACAAGTTATCTATATATTTATCTATCTATAATTTCCAGGATACTTTGTTCCTTCTGTATATGGGTAGAAGAGATGCTAATCTAATTAATAGGTTAGATATTTTTGTAAACTGTAAAGTTCCCCAGTAGCAGGTTCCATTTTTTGAACAGCTTCCTCCCTTGCCAATGCCAAACAAATAAGTACTAAAAAAAGAATTGAATGCTTGAATTAATGAGTATTTACATACTTACAACACCAAATTCTAAAAATGAAAGATGCCCCCTATACCAGAGATACTGTTTAAAGAGTTAGAATGGTGAAATGATTTGTATAATCCTTATATTCTGATTTCATAAATAAATAATAGCCCCACTGGAATCCATAACTTTCAGATGCTGAAACGTATACTGAATTTTACAGACCCCTCAAATTCTATATTATAGAACTTACACCTTCTTTCCATCTTGGTTAATATTCCTTTTAGATAACAATAGTAGGCTAAATTTCTAGAACATATATATTCCCTGATTGACAACAGATACACAGCAGCAAGGGGGTGTTGGGCATTGTACGTAATTCCTATTAAAAGAATGTTCCATTTTGGAGAGCAGGGAGCACAATCAATGCACGGTCCAGACACAAACTGATACAAGGAGCACAGCGCCCGGCTTTGTAAGAAATTAACTTTGTCTTCCATGTCTCACGTTTTCCTACTGTTTTCATATATTGAAAACAGCAATGTGACATTTCAACAGGGTGGCCCCTTTAGCTCTTCTTTTCCCAGTGAAGAAAAACAATTTCATTTATGACATAGTTCAGACAACATGGATGACAAGGTTAGAAAAATAGCAAATGACCATTACGTTCGGGTTTATTCCAAACGTAATTCAGAGGTTAGGCCGTCTGTAGCTGTTTTTCTGAAAACACGAAGTTTTCTGAGAGATCTCTTTACTGAATGCTAAAACAAACTGGATATTTATTTTGACACAAATCAATGCGGCTCTGGGGTGTGAGGTCTCTGCTCCGGGAGGGCTGCTGTGGGTGAAGGAGAAGCGTGGTATTGCCCTGGATCCCTAACAAGCACCGTCACTCTCTGCAGCTTCTTACTTAGTGTGGTCCCTGCGGATGGTCAGACGTGAAGGAATTTGAACACCAGGATTAAGAATAAAAAAAGAAAACAGCATTAAAAAACCAACATCAAAGTTAAAATAAAAGTTGGTTTGCCAAGCAAGTAATTACCTGGCTTTAACTAAAGTCATGAGATTATCTATACGTATTTTTCCTTTGTGAAGGAGAACTATAGCTAGATTAAACACAGCAAAACAAAATAAAACAAAACAGTACAGAACTCAGGTACTCAAACCAACCTAATGTGGCCTTCTCTCCTTCCTCCTGTTTGCTTTATCACATTCTCTACCACACAGTAGGGGTGGAAGCCTCGTCCTCTATGCTGCATATTGAGATCTCCTTCTTGGACATGTGCACGAGTTTGTGCTTCTTGTGTGGCGAGTGTTCATGGTGGTGGTGGGGGTGCCCCCTCCTAGACTTCTCTGAACTCAAGTTGAGCCACAATCTCCACAACCTTTGGGATGCTCTGCGTTGCATCAGCAGGAGGTGTTTTTCTTGCTGTTATTATTTGTTGGAAAGTGTAATATTTGCACCATATGTCTAGGCTAGTTCCAGCTGATGGGACTGAGGCCACATATGAATCAGGAGTTGAATGTATAAAAATTTCAGCTTTGCCACTGCTGTTTTGGGATGGATTGTATGCACAGGGAGAAGGAGAGTGGGAAGAAAACAGAGTTGATCAGCTCCTAGGTTCTGGAGTTGGTTGTCAGAAATTATAAAAAATGGTGGCTCTGCTTAGAAGAGATGGGCATATAAAAGCTTGGAATGCTTAATGCTCAAATTTTCCCTTAAATTATATAAATGGAAGTAAACATTTACTATCATTTGGTCAAGAGTAGCATAACTTGCATTCATATTTCATTGTTAGTAATGGAGGTATGTGGAGATATACACAGACCTTGAGACAGCTGTTTTTAATATTGCATACAGGCTAGCAGTTCATTGAAAATAGAGGAGATAAGCCTGAAGGTTAGATCTTAGAAGAAGGCAGTTCTTCATGCACAGCTTTTGTCAATCCTGATTTGGTTTGAAAATAAAAATCATGGAACACCAAAATCAAAGGAGAGTTGATTCAGAGGAAGGGAAAGGGTGACGTCACCGGCCAGGAAAAGGTCAGGCAAATTTCCATTTCCTCATTCAAGTCCAAAAGTGCTGGTTTCTTCTACAGCTGTTAACAGCTTTTCATACAACATGGAGTACGAGGGATAAGGTGGAAGATCCAATCGATTGAAGCACGTGTGTGCCCTGAACGGGGGAGAAAAGATTGGTGAAGGTGTTTATTTCAGTGATATAACTGGTTTGCATATATCTGTGATCAGTTTGAAGCTGTGAATCGAAAGTGAGGTGAACACGATTTAGGACCACCGTAAAACACTGCAAACTAAGAACCATAGCCTTCTAGACAGGAAGAGGCCAGTTGAGGGAGTAGAATAACTAGAAATAGGTGCTTTGCATTTGTAAGCAAACCACACCACACTAGAACTGCACTAGCAAATCAGTAATAAACTCTACGGTATCAGCTTTATTTTGTAATTGAAATATGAATTCAGATGTGGTCGGTGAAGGAGGCAGAAATATCATTAATATTAGACGATCATATTCCCAAATCTCCTTGCCCCGCTCTGATTTCTGGGCCTCTGTAAACCATGTGCATCAACTTTGAGGTGCCAATGGATTCCCTGGAATTCCGAGACCCAATGCTCCATCAAATGAGGGTGCCCTGGAGACAGTCTGACTCCTCCACCGTTCCCAGTGGGACAGGCCTAGCCAAAGTGCTGCATTTCTAAGAACAGCTGAGCTTGTGGGACAGTACTTCCTCGGGGCCTGGAGCATCTCCGTGCCACCCGCCCTGGGTTCTGCTTTATCTGTCACGTGCCTCATCCTGCACGCCCACACATGCCAGTGTCTGGCCTAGACAAGGAATGGCTTCCTCTGCCCTGTGCTAATCCATGGGCCAGGACCAGACCCTATGTCATCCACATGGGGATCAGTAGAGAGTCTCAGAGCCCAGGACACACAGATTCCTCCTGTGGAATCTCAAATCGCCTGACCAGCTGCTCCCCATCAGAGGTTCTTTGTTTTTACAGAATCCTTGGCTGATGCCGAGTCCTGTATGGAAGTAGGGTGAAAGGTAGATGGGTACAGCTGAAGGTTAATCTAACGCCTTTTCCTCCCTGAAGGGGTAGTGTGTTGAAATGGTGTTCTGAGAAGCCAACCAGCACAGAAAAGGGCACTGGAAGATAATATAAGATAAATAAAAAAATAAAATTAAATAAAATTAAAAAATAAAATAACTAAAATAAATATTAAACTAAAAAATAAAATAAAATATCACAAAACAAACATACATACAAACAAAACTAAACAAAACTCTAACCAAAAAACCATTCTCTCTTCATTTGAATATATTTGGGATATTAAACTCTTCTTTTAATTACAAGATCCCAGGGAAGTTGTGTACTGTTTTTACCTTTGTTTTCAGAGTCCCAGATCAGGCTGACACAGTGCTCAGGGTGTGGGGGAGATCAGTTGGGGGATGGGAAGGTGGGAAGGTAGGTTTTCCTGCACCGGGAGAGTCTGGGGAGAATGCAGTTGTTTTTGTCTCCCAGCATCCACCCTCCGTTTCCTGGTAACAGCTCCCCCACTGGCCTTGGGTAACGACCACCCACCCCCCTAAATGCCCTCTCCCCCTCAAGCTCCAAGTGTGGGAACAGGACAGTACAGTATCTGCCCGTAGGCCTTAAGAACTTAACTGGGAAGAAACATAAAAAGAGGCAGAGGTCAGCAGTGGTCTCAGATTTTGTATCTAGATTCAAACAGGCCTATGTTGACTTCAAAAGAAAAGAGTTGAAATACTTTACCTAAATGTATTTGTTTGAGTAAGAGCAGAAGACAACTCAGTAAACTGAGTAGGAAGACAATTGTAATGGTCCTTCTCTCTGTTTACAAAGATTGAAACGAGGACGTACCCTGGGCCATGGCTAACCAAGCTAAGTGGGCAGAAAGATCCCAAGTGTGCTTTCGGACCTGGCCAAATTAGCCAGGAGTGAGGTCTGAGCGGACGTCATCTTCTTGGTTTTCTTCCCCTAGTCATTTTAACTGGCACTCATGAATGGAAATATTACAGGAAAAAAAAATCCCTTATTTACAAAATAGTTGGAACCAAATTAATTCTGTACAAGATAATTTCTGGGAATAAACCAAAAGCATTAACAAATGGCACCTTTTCAAGACCGGGAGTCTGAACACCCAGAGCTTGCTTCAAGAATTGCTTTTATTGCATTTACCTACAGCCTTGGCTAACTCTCTTAAATTCTAGTTTGTAATCTAGAAGGCACGAACACAATCAAATCACCAGTCGAGTCAGCATTCCTAAGTGGTTGCTGCCCTCCAGGTGTGGTTCTGACAGCAGAGAGAGCCTGCTTACCTCACTCCCCATGCCCTGGACCCAGTGCTCCCAGGTGGGGTGGGGTAGGGGAGAAAGCACAGAATCAGGGGTTGGAAGACTTCTATTCTGGTCACAGTCTAGCCACTTAGCAGCTTTCTAACCCTGGGAAAGTCAATCTTTCTAAGCCTCAGTGTTGTTACTTGTAAAGTGGGGTAATAGTACATGCTCTGCGCACCTCAGAGGGTTGTTGTGAGGATCAACGATACAATGCACATAAATGCCTTTCGTAACTGTGAATCATTATTTAAACATAAGATTCTCTTAATGCAACCACAATTGCAATCATGATTTTAGGAACTGTGTCACACTTGTGGGGACTTAAGACTCAGCCTTTTTCACACGAACTACTGGCAAATGAATCAACTTCATCTCATATTCGTGCAATTGATCCTCATGGATCTTTGCAATCATGCCAGGACAAATTTCACTCTGTTGGTGTTAATCTAGGGTTCCAGCATTTGGAGATAGTTTTGGACTTAGATTGTGCCAATCACTGTATTATTTGCCCTTCTAAATAGTGTCATCTACACAGCTGATCTCCCTGTCTCCTCGACTTTTTCCAAGTTATTGATTAAAATGTTAACCAACACAGGGACAAAGACAGTCTTGCTCCCATCGAACAGAGGCTACTTTAAGGTTGGCTAAAAGCAAACGACAAAAAGAGAAACCATCACCACTACCAGCTGCTGGTTGTGAGGCTCGTTATGTAAGTTGTGTCTCCCCTTCGAGTCATCTTCTTCCACTGCCCACCTACAGCCTCACTCTCCAGTCGGGTCCTTGCTTTCATCACTGCTGAATCTACTCTTTTTCAAGTTTGTCAATAACTTCTTGATCCCCAAATCCAGAGCCCATTCTCTCCCCCCCACCTCCTCAAGCTCTTTAAAAGCATTTGACAGCACCTTCTTCTTGAACATCTCTCTCCCCTTGGCTTCTCTACAGCTCCTTAGTGGCTGTCAGTTTCTCTTCCTGACTCCCAATGGCTCCCTCATGCCTCCTTTGTAGCCATATAGCCTACAGAGCAGGGTTTCTTACCTCAGCACTACTGACATTTTGAACTTGATAATTCTTCATGGGGAGGGCCTGTCCTGTGCACTGTAGGTCCTCAGCAGCATCCTTGGCCTCTGCCAGATGGATGCCAGTAGGACCCCTCCCCGACAACGAAAAATGTCTCCAGACATCGCCAAATGTCCCCAGGGATGGAGAGGGGCACAAAATTGTCTCTCCCCCGCCCTCCCCGAGAACCATCCCTATAGAGTAAGCCAACTATTAACTTAACCAGGCCTCCCCCTCCACCCTGGGCTTGGGCTCAGTTTACGTCTACAGTGAGGCAAGTTCATGTTGGAATTCTGTTTGCAACTTTTAGGCCAGTTAATCCACTCATGACTCATAACCGTGTTATGCCTGGTCCCTAAGCCAAATGTAAACCCCTAAGGCTTTCTCCTCCCCTTCATTCCATCTCCACACTGCCTTGTGCTGTGTCTACTCTGACAGCTTCTGTGCTTCTCTTTCCTTCCCAGCCTTTCCTTTACCCCCTTTCCAACCCTTGTTCCACAGTAAGGAAACTCTCTACCTCCTTAAACTCTGTTCAGACATGGCCTCCATGTCCTAGCGTCCCTTCTCCGTCCTCATGAGTGGAGACGGCCATTGTTCAGTCTGCCACAGTCTGACGTGGAGACTTCTCACTCTCCACTGCCAATTTTAGATCATTACTTTTCAATCTTTGATCAAAAATTTCTGTTCCTTTGAATCTCAAGCCATTTAGATAATTTTTTCCAAAACTACTGGTTTTGTCTGACATTACATTTTAATGAAATAGGATAGAGTAGAAAATACAGTATATTACCTGTAGGTAAGAAGGTTAAAGTGTTGTTTTGAGGAAGTTGTATTTCAGATACACACACAAGAGTACATATGCATGTACTGGGTTGTGATGTAAAGGGTATTTCTTTCTGTGGGCTATGATTAAAAAAGTTGGAAAATCAGTGATCTAGATATACCTTCTGTACCTTCTGACCTTCTGGCTAACTACATTTATTAAAATCTCTGGCACTTTACTTAAATCCTTTCCATTTCAGGTGTTTCCCCCAGACTCTGTAGTATATGAGTCCACACAGATGACCTGTTCAGTGCCCTAGTGTGCCAGCTCCTTGACCTCAACCGCAGCGACCGTCCCTCTCCTCTATACTTCAGCTACGGTGGTGTATGAAGTTTCCTCACCAGGCGCTGTAAAATTAGATCCTAGAAACCCCTACTCTCAAAGACCTGTTTCCTAACCCTCACACAGTTTTTAGAAGGCAAGGACTTGGACTGACGTAAAGGTTTTATTTAGTCTGGGCTCTGACCCAAGTTTTGTTGTTACACTATTTGGCACTCTTATCTGGGAAGGCAGTTGCCTTTCTGTAGAGGGAAGATATGAGAAGAAAGCAGCCCCAGACTGCCTCTCCTCTGAGTGTGCGCCGTGTGTACTGGGGCGTACAGTCTCTGGGAGGCCCCGGGTCACCCCGTGGCTGCTTGGCACTCCTGCCAGCCTCTGAGCCCTTCCCTGCACCAACTCACTGCAGATGCTGCTCCGCCAGCCTCAGGGCTTCCTGCCACCTGCCATGTGGCCTGGCCAGGTCTTCCTGAACTACTGTTCTCTTTCTCCATACATAGGTGACGCTCTTTAGGTTCTTAGATCTTCAGAACACGTCCAAGGGAGACAGTCAGGGGTTACTACTCAGAGGGTCATTTTCACTGTCCTCTCCCAGGCATCTCAGCAAGTGCTTCTTGGGGCCCTACTGGCCCAGGGTGAAGTCCCCACTTCCTCAAGGAATCCTCTCTGGGGTTTGCAGGGAAACGGCCGTTTTAGGGGTGACTTGGCCCAGATGTGAAGGGCCTAATCATAAGCCCAGTGTCCACCTTATAAGCTCTCTGGGTTAAGAGTATTAACGTATATTTCAAAGCTTCCCAAAGCAAATATGTAATTAGACTGAATCTGTGACCCCCAAATGACAAAAGCAGTGACTTCCTTTTCCTAAAGAATAAAACAGACTCCTCAGCGGGGTCTTTTCTTCATGACCCACCAAACTATCTTTCTCAACTGCATCCCCTACGCATGTTGCTTCGGACATCTCGTCCTCCGCGCTGGCTTGGCGCTCCATCCTGAACACATGCTGGCCATTTCCCACCCCAGGCTTTGCTCATGCTGCTGCTTCAGCCTGGAAGTCCCCTCCCCCGATTCCGTGCCCCTCAGTGCTCCCTGAAATGCCAGCTTCTTTGTGGCGTCAGCTCAGTCAGGATCGGGCCTCCGTCCCACATCCTCGCAGCAACTCGCTCTTTCCTGACAGCTTCTATGTTGTGTCTCAGCCCCTCCTCAAGGTACACAGTGGGGGGAAAGCTATCCTCATATGGTGACTCAAATTCATTTCTCTAAAATACAAACAGAATTTTTCCAAATAACCTCGTCCTCCAAATCTATCATTAAACGAGACAAATGGAAATCTTGCCTTTTTAGCCTAATTTTCTTGCCAGACTTAATTCAGTAGGTTCAGCCATCAGTAGAACTGTGCAAATGAGCACTGAGGGTCTGCTGAACTAAGCCGGTGAAGCCAGGGCCGAAAATGGCACCCAGGCTGTAGGCTGTTATTAACCAGCTGGGTGTGCACTGTGTCCTGGGCCTCCTAACGCTCACCAACATCATGTGCATTGTCTTCAGGATGTTAGGAGGTCTGGGAAAGCTAGGTGAAAATCATAATTCAGTAAATCCTTCCACAAGAGGGATTCAGCAATGGTATTGAATTGGGATTCAATACCAAACTTTCAATACCAATTGAATCCACTCGGTGGCACAGAAAGGACTCAGGAAGTGTTGGGATTAAAACTCATGGCCTAAGTCAGTCATTCCATTAAATTGCCTGGATCCCTAGTGCCTCCTTTTCTGCATTTATCTCACAATAATTTCCTCGATAGCTTACCACATAGAAGTCACCGCAGAGACATGAGATACATGTGGTCTCGTCCTTACACGCTTGAAAACATAGTAAGAAAAATGCGACATGTACATGAATAGCTATCCTATGGACTAACGAGTGGTAACCTGTAGAGGTACAGAGATAGTGCTGGAAACGTTACAGCCTCTTCCTACCTCTAGCCCCCACCAGGTGAGACATTCCTCTTTAAATTAAATTGGGCTACATACAGATTGGAAAGTTTTCCACAACTGACACATGGACCACGATACTATAGCCCAAATACCATCAATCATCAAAAAATCACCAAGAATATGGTCTAAATTGACCTCCCAGAGACTTCCCACCTGCACCTTTCCCTCATAACTCACATAACAATACTTTGGGTGGCAGAAAAGAATTCCACTCCCAAGGATGATCACTCAAGCTCATATAACAAAGAACAGTTGGCCCTCTTCAGTGGGTTCCCTGAGGGTTGGCAAGAGCTCCGTACCTGGGAAGAGACGTAATTTTCCCCCATTTCTCTATGCAGAAACGTCGAAGCCCATTGCTTCCTCGAAGGGCTGCAAAGCCTTCGTAGGGCACACTTGATGTTCCCGTGACGAACTGAAGTAATCTTAGTCTCTGCTCGTTATTGAAGCGCTCCACCGCAGCCCAGAACCAGCGGATCACGAGATGCCCGTCGTGATAACCTGAACACAGTGAAAGGAGGGAGAAGGAGAGTGTGTGGAGAGAAGAGGAAGGAGCGGAGGAGGAGAGAAGAAATACTCATCAGGTGTGATAAGAACTGAACAGCTGCTTTTCATCTGCTGATTTCTCTAATGGTGGCCTTTAGAGAGGTCTGAAACATGAGGCTAGGTTAAGCTTTACAACAAAAGCAGATTTAGAAAATAGACATCTTATAAGAAGATTTTATGTTCTGAGGGATGTTCTCAGAAGCGTACCATGGGGACGCGGGAGGCCGAGGCGGCAGGCCCCTAGCTCGCTCTCTATTGTATTGACTGGGGTTTCTCTGTAATATTTTACATGAAGAAAGGGTGTTGAGGCTGAAAAAAACTTGCAAAGACCTCTCTATAGGTAATAAGGAGCTTGTTTTGTGGGTAGGGAGTGGCTTGATGAAACAACATTTCCGGAACACTAGTTTGGCAGCGTGAAGGTGAGCTAGGTTTGGAAAGACAACAACACTGTGTTGTGGCAAACTGGGACTGAGGTGAAGAGGGCTCCAGTCCTACAGGAAGCAGGACGCATTTCCCTGCCAGTATGCAACCCAGCTCAGGAGCGGGCCACAGATGGCGGTGTCCTCTGTAACATCTCTACATGGAGTTAGGCCAGAGACTACCAATGAGGATTACTGTCACCTGAAGGACAGGTGGAGTTCAGGTTGAAAGGTTCAGGTTGAAAGGCAGAGGAAGGCATGTACAAGGACCTGCTTTGCACATGTATTGAAGTAAGGCCAAATTTTTTGTAATCTTCAAAAAATGATGATATATGGAATATTATTCAGCCAGAAAAAGGAATGAAGTACTGAAACATAGTACAACACAGACAAACCTTGAAACAGTATGCTAAGTGAAAGCAGCCAGACACAAAAGAACACATATTATGTGACTCTATTTATGTGAAATATCCAGACTATGTTCATCTATAGAGACAGAATGCAGATTGATGGTTGCCAGGGCTCGGGGGAGAGAGTAAAGGGGAACAATTGCTTAACGAATCCAGGGTTTCCTTTTGGGATGATGAAAATGTTTTGGAACTAGCTAGAGGTGGTGGCTACACAACATTGTGAATGTACTAACTGCCACTGCATTGTTTGCTTTACATTGGTTAATTTTTTTGTGTGTGTGTGTGTGAGGAAGATCAGCCCTGAGCTAATATCCATGCTAATCCTCCTCTTTTTGCTGAGGAAGACCGGCTCTGAGCTAACATCTATTGCCAATCCTCCTCCTTTTTTTTTTTTTCCCCAAAGCCCCAGTAGATAGTTGTATGTCATAGTTGCATGTCCTTCTAGTTGCTGTATGTGGGATGCGGCCTCAGCATGGCCGGAGAAGCAGTGCGTCAGTGTGTGCCCGGGATCCGAACCCGAGCCGCCAGTAGCGGAGAGCGTGCACTTAACTGCTAAGCCACGGGGCCGGCCCTACATTGGTTAATTTTATGTTATGTCAGTTTTATCTCAATAAAAGATTTTTAAAAACTTGATGAATCGTATCTGTGATGGTCACATCCTCGCAAGGCCTGGGAGCTCACCTCCCCGGTACTCGGTGTGATTCCGCCAGTCATTTAGGTCGATTTCTGCCGTACCAGCGATCACCAGCTCCAGTTCCCTGGCATCAAACACAGAGACGAGCCTCGAGTCTACGACCTGAAATACAGATTAGGCTTCAGTATACAGGGTCAACCATGTTGAAAAGTTATACTGATTATTATTACTTCTGTGGCTTAAGCTGGGAAACTGACCATCATTTACAACTTCTTTTTTCAATGTGCAATTGTATTTAAGCCCAAAATTGTGACTTAAACATTTTTAAATGCAACCTATTCATGAGCTGGGGACTAAATAAAGGTCATGTGCTTTTCACTACCTCTGATATGCCCTCTCAGAACGATGTTATAAGCAAACCAGACTCAACCTTCTCTAGTCAGATTGAAGTCTCCAGTAACATTGATTTTAAAGGCAAAGAGTCCAAATCACTTTGAAGTGACTCAATAGCTATTAGTATTACCATTTTCTTAAAAGTTATCCTCTCTTCCACATAAAATTATGCCTTATTTCCTAGGGATGGGCATTGTATATTAAAATGACAGTGTTTTCCTTCCCTCCTCCCCTGAGTTCCTTTCTTCCTCCTTCAAAGACCTGAAGGAACTGCTTGGTTAGGTTTCTGAGCTCTGGCTTTTCCATCTCATCGCCCAGTGTATCAGGCACAACTGAACACCTGCAGCGGGACCTCCTTTAATCAAATCAGTGGCGGGCCAGCCACGCTGCTCTCCATTATGGCAGAGAAAGAAAACCTTCCAAGACCCAAGCCCTGAGAAAACACTGACAGCCTCTTGTTTCTAGACTGGGAACGTTTAAGAAAGTCAATTTTTTGTGCACAGGAAGGCTAGCAGCTGTCACTGCCCTCTCGATTTACCACCTCAGCATGGATTATGTGGCACAAAGTGACATTATAACAAAATAAAAATCTAGCAATAGTGGACAATACTCTCTAATGCCTTTACCTCACTTATTTTTATTTCATTGAGTGAAAGGACATGCCACCTGCCATCTTGACAGGAGATACTGGATGTTTTCACCCCTGGCACACCAGGGCCACACCAACCCCAGTTTTGTGAGAGCTCTTTCACCTAACACAAGACTTGGGTTCCAAGAGAACTCTGACCCCTCATCCATCTACCTCAAGCAGGTCCTGTCTGCACTCTGGTGAGGAGAGCTGAGCCCTTGGCCTGCCTCGGTTCCTCCTCTCCCTTTCCCTCACAAGTTGTGTCTGGTGACGAAGGCCCTGGGCTGCAGCCAGCCTTCCTCAGCCCGGTTGGCCTCACCTCATAGAAACCCCGCACCAGGGCCTCTGTCTGCTGCACCACGCCACGTTCCACCCGCCACTTCACCATCCTCTCAATGTACTCCTTCTTGTTCTTCTCCGTCACCTGGGTGTTGGCTCCTCCAGATTTGAGCTCCCTTTCCGTTACCTTGCGGGAAAACAGAAAGATTGTGATGCTGGTCAACTCAGCTTATCTCGCAGTGAGACATGCTGAATTTAGGAGGATGAACTATGTGCACTAAGTCCTCTTCACACAGGTTCAACCTTATTACCTCCCTAGATCTTCATGTTTCCTACAAGTTATTAGAAAGGTTCTGGTTGTTCTAAGCAGATACTTAAGCACCTTAGAAGAGCTGAGGTTTTTTGTTTTATAAAGAGGAAACATGGTTCCTTAACTCAAGAGGCATAATGGAAATAAAAGAAAAATGCCCCTGGTTGTCCCTAAATGGAGCTCAATGTCCCTACATGATAGTCATATACTTGATTCCCTCAAATCTCGATTAGAGCAAATTTGTAACAGTCACCAGCTTCCCCACCCACAGCAGATCACCAGCAGCAAAACAGCGGAGGGTAGGAAGATGGTTTTCACAGCCAGGTATAATAGTGGCTCAAGAGTGACAGCTTGACCTTGAGAAAGGAAAAGAATGACACTGCCACTTAGTGTGGTGATGCCTGTGTGTTAGGACAAGCTGGAGTCATCAAGAAAAGTTAGGATCTTGCCTTTTGAAAGGCAAGAAGGTGGATAACGTATTAGACATTTTTATCAAAAAGTGTGGGTGTTTGAAGAGGGTAAGCGTCAGTCATTTAAATTCGCTTAAGGGGTTCACCTCACCGCTTAATACTATAAGACAAATGAGGTGTAACTGTACTTAGTAATTGGTTAAAAAAATACATATATATATATATATTTGGCACTCATGGACACAGGTACCTAAACAAAACAGTTCATGATAGTCTGATGGTTACTTTCTCTTCTATCACTTAGGTGACTAGTGCTAATTATAAAATATTGGCCAATTACAACATACTAGTTGCCACCCAATATCCATATTCCTCGGAACCTCTGTTTTTTAGTTTCCCAGTTAAAAACTTTATTTCCCAACCTCCCTTGCAGCTAGGTGTGTCATGTGACTAAATTCTGGCCAATAAGGGGTAAGCAGGAGTGTTGTACGGCACTTTCAGGGGCCTCCCCAGAGGGAGGGGTTCTTGCTCCTTGGGCGCCATGTACACCTGGGCCATGAGTGCAGGGGCCCATCATAGGGATTGCAGCCTTGGGGTGCCTGGCTTCGCACTTTGATGTGAGAGAAAAATAAACCGTTCATTTCAGCAGGGTCACTTGGGGTTTCTTCACTAGTAGCTGAACCTGATCCTAACACCCCAGGAAAGGCCTATGGTGTCTTTCACCAGTGTCTGTCTGTCTGCTCTTCACTAGCTCATAACTTGCCAAAAGAAGGGCTGCAACTCAATTTTCTAAAACCGAAGTCATCGTTCTTGGTGACCTTATTTGAGAGAAACAGGATCTGTTTAAGCTTTAAACACATCATACATTATTCTAGATCTACAACACGTCCTTATTTTTATCACTGGGAACATTTTAAACTTTTCTCTGGGTTGTTCAGTTCCTATACTATACACATGTGAAGGATTGCTCTTTTGTATTTTCAACATTATTTCTTCCTCTAATTTTATGTATTTAGTTATTTGTAGTTTACTTCATTCTTCTGAGTAGATAATATGTGTCCATGGAATTAAATTCAAGGCGTATAAAAGGCCATAAAATGAAAAGCAAGTTTCTCTCTCTCCTCATCTCCCAGCTGTACAATCTCCCCACCTGGAGAAAATTACCCTTATTTCCCTTCCAGTGAGAGTCTACGTACACACTAGGGAATATGTATATATCATCTCTTTTTGCCCATAAACAGTAGCACATTATACACACTGTTCATCACCATACTTTTTTCATTTAAAAATATGTCTTGGCAATTGTTTCATACCAATTTAGACCTGTCTCATCCTTTCTTTGTTGTTTTTGTTACAATACCCAATTTATTGTTTATGATTTATATGTAAATTGATAGGCTGGGTGTCTTACACTTTTTAATAGCCACGCATCCCACTAGCCCATTCCATGATTCCATTGTGTAAATGTATCATAATTTATTTAACCAATCCTCTACTGCTGGACATTTAGATTGTTTCAGATCTTTTGCAATTATGAACACTGCTGCAATGAAGATCCTAATACATTAGCATTTCAATTAGATGTGAAAATATCTGTAGGACAAATTCCTAGATGTGGATGCTGAATCAAAGGCAGGCGCATTTAGAATGAGGATAGATGCCACAAAGGTGCCTTTCATAGAGAGTGAACCAAACTTCCGCTTACTGCCACCTACACTCCCATAGACTGCGTGTTTCTCCATCTCCAAAATAGAAAACTTCTAAACTTTCTGCTTCTTGACATTCTCATAAGGAAAAATGGTATTTCACTATGCTTTAATTTACATTTTTAAAAATTGTGAATGAGGTTGAGCATTTCCTTTTCTGGGAACTATCTATTTATATTCTTTGCTAATTTTCTATTGTGTTGTTGACAATTTCTTATTGATTTGTGGGATCTCTTCCTATATTGAAAGAAATAGCCTTTTATCTGTGTTATGCATTACAATGTATTAAATAGTACACCATTTTTACTTTGTTTATGGTGTATATTTTTTTTTTCTTTGGTGAGGACGATTGGCCCCGAGCTAACATCTGTTGCCAATCTTCCTCTGTTTCGTATGTGGGTTGCTGCCACAGCATGGCTGACGAGTGGTGTAGGTCTGTGCTTGGGATCCAAACCCGCAAACCTAGGCCGCTGAAGCAAAGTGCACTGAACTTAACTACTAGGCCACGGGGCTGGCCCCTCTTTATGATGTATTTTTGCCATGCAGAATTTAAAAAATAATTTTAGTTGAACTATGTCAATCTTTTCTTTTATGACTCTGAAAGTTTTTGTCACATCTACAGCAGCATTCCTTACTGAAAGATTAAAAATAAAAATTCTCTCATTTTCTTTTTGTTTTTTTACACTCAGCTTTCTGATCCAGGTGGAATTTATTCAAGTATAATGAGTTAGGCTAGAGAGCTAACTTAAAATTTTTTAAGATGGCTACCCAGTTGTCTTAATACAATTTGCTAGATAATTGTGTCTATTTTATAAATTTACCCTCTACCATAGAGCAAATGTAAAGGATGGGCTAAAAGTAGTCCTACATGGAGAATAGTGTATTTTACACATTCATCTAGTACATGGCAGGACAGTTAAGGGAATCATATATTCCTGAACATATTTAAATGCACTCTCTATAGTAGTATTTCTTACGTATTTTTCTAAGAAGAAATAATTTTTTCTCAAATATGGAAGAGAGAATTCTTCAGAGGTGTGTTTACACAAAGGAAACACAACAGAATATTGACATTTTCCAGGACCTGTCCAAGATTCTTGATTAAGATGTGGGTGCTGGGTGGTCCACAAGGCTCAGTGGGTAACTCTCGCCCACAGACTCAGCACATTGTCTGCATTCATGCAAGGCACTTACAAAGTATCCCAACTCAATTCTCACAACAACCCACTACAAACTACCACATGTCAGGCTGATAAAACTGTAACCCAGAAGATCCAGTGTTATATAAATGTTGGTAGAAAACAAATGGGAAGCTTTATCTCATTAAGTAGTATTGAGAGAGATGTATTTTAGAAGAGTAAGTATCTAGATTCTAGTGATAAAAAGAAGTATTTTTGTAGCTTCACAGACAATAGAAATACCTTACATATGTATTGCACACTTTACAAAAATGCTTTCTGATCCATTATCACACTTAATTTTCAAAAAACTCTATGAAGTAGATCCATGTCATAGTAAGAAAAAGAAGGAAGATGACATGGACAGGTTTATTACAGAAAGTAGTCCTCAAAGAATTATATTTTTAATGAATGAGATTCCTTGTTTTCTAGTTTAAAAACAAAATCCCGTTACTATATGATCCAGCAATCTCATTTTTAGGTATATATCCAAAAGAATTGATTACAAGCAGGAACTCGAACATATATTTGTACACCTATGCTCACAGAAGCATTATTCACAATAGCCAAACAGTGGAAGCAACCCAAGTGTCTATCAGCAGATAAATGGTTAAACAAAATATGGTATACACATACAGTGGATTATTACTCAACTCTAAAAAAGAAGGAAATCCTGTCACATGCTACAACGTAGATGAACCTTGAGGACATTACGTCAAGTGAAATAAGCCAGTCATAAAAAGACAAATACTGTCTGATTCCACTTATATGAGGCATCTAAAGCAGCTAAATTCATAGAAAGAGAAAGTAGAATGGTGGTTGCAAGGGGCTGGGGAGAGGGAGAAATGGGGAGTTATTTAATGGGTAGAGTTCCAGTTTTGCAAGATGAAAAAGTTCTGGAGATTGGTTGGCAACAATGTGAATATACTTTACAATACTGAACTGCACACTTAAAAATGGGTAGGATGGTAAATTTTATGTTATGTGACTTTTCCACAATAAAAAACAAAATCTCTTTTCCAAGTCCCACATTTCACAAACCTGCCCAAAAACCTCTTCGTTAACGGTGAACGTGAGGTCCAGGATGTCTGTGATGATGTTTTCCTTCATCCACTGCAAGCTTTGGTGGAACTCCTCATCCAGATATTCCAGGTCGCTCAAGTCGCAGGGCCTGGTGCATTCAAAGGGAGAACGGTAAACAGACGGCTGCCCGGACCTCATTCCAAAATGTGATTATGCCTCTCCTGGCTAACACAACACAGACCTACTCTAACAATTTGATACTTTTGAACATATTGATGAATCTTTTTAGTTCACTCAATAATTTTTTTGAAACAATTATTGACTCGTGGACTGTCCATGGCAATTGGAGAAAAGCATCATTTTAAAACAACTAAGCCATAGACAGATCATTTCTACTTAATAGTGAAATACAATGTTTGTAATGTTACTATGATTATTTATACCAACTGATATATCCATATCTATTACATGATAACAGTCTTTTCCTAGGCTTACATAAAATCTCCAAATCCCTTTCTATTGCACTAAAAGGTTTATGTGATATGTAAGCACTAGGAAAAATAAACCACCATTAACCAACAGGAATGGTTATGGCAAAATAGGGACAAAGGGACGAAGGAGCCCGGGAGCCAGCGCCTGTCATCCTGCAGGCAGGGCCGGGCGGACTGTGGCTGCAGTGCACTTACAGTCTCAGGAGCGCTTTATAGAAGGGCCTCGTGAAGAAAGCGTCCAGAAGGTACTGATGGATCAGAGCCAGGCCTAGGATACGACCACTAAACCTGAACCTGGAGCAGACGAAGCAGAGAAATTTAAGGGCAGGTGAGAATTTACATTGTTAAATATTTTAATTTGTACTTTTATTTGACGTGTTTCTCTATAGTACCCATCTTATGCTGCTTAAGGAATTTGCCAATTGATGGCACATGGGAGGCGCCCCTTCTTCTTCTTCTTTGCTATAAACAATGCCCACGTGCTTGGTGTGTGCTAAAGGAACCCTCCTTCCCCCCAAGTATCAGACTAGAGTCATTTTACTGGAATCGTCCTCAGACCCGAGAGTATGAGGACCCCAGAGAAGAGAATCCTGCAACCCTAGACAAACAGCTCACATTGAACCTGAGGAGGACCTGAACCCAAGGACACAGAAGTTTTCTGGACCGTGCATCCTTACCCATTCCGGCATTCCAGAGATACCACCTGACGGTCTGATGTGTGCCTGATTCTGTGCTGGGAGGCGGAGGACGTGAGTGCGACTCACACTTGCAGCTGTGCTCAGTCAGTGGGAAGAGGTACATGGACTCACGCTGTGCTGAACGGCAAGCTGAGCCTACACGGCTGTTTAATTTGCCAGCCACATGCAAACAGAGCCCAAGTCTGCTGGGAAGAACAGGTCACGGAGACCCGGCCGCCTCCACACGTGGGGCCTGACTGATTTAAATCCTTGTTGAGGCAAATAGCTTCCCGGAATTTTTGCTGGTAACCTGCTTAGCTGAATGCCGAGGCCTTCCGGAGCTTGATCCCACCGTTGCCCTGCTTCTAAACCAGCTTCTTGTCTGCCTGGTCTAGCACCCCGGTTTCCCCACCATGTGGGCCTTGCCCAGCTCTGGTACCCACCTCCATAACTGAGGTCTCCCTGGTCTCTTCCTATCTAATTAGATTTTCACCTAAGCATGGACTTAGTTGTGACTTTCTCAGATCCTCCCAGTAGGAATTTCCAACTAACCCATCTCCATCACCTTTAGTGAGGCTATTTTTAGACTCAAAAATATTTCCTCTATAGCTGCTCTAAACATTGTTAAAATGAATAGATTATCTGATGCTATAGAATGAGTGTAATTATAAACAACACTTCAAATTGGCATGTTTGAAGCAGTTGATTGTTTTTGCATGAAATTACATGCAAATATTATTGACTCGGAAGAGACTAGAGGTGAACAGAACCTCATAAAGGTGCTATGGGGCCATTGTGGATGGGGAGGCGCAGAGGATAATCAAACATCTTAGAGTCCTTGAGGCCAGGTGCCCCACTGGTGCTTCATTCTTCACTGCTCTTTCCTGGCTACCCCAATAACTGACTAGTCCCCAACATGGTAACTACAATCCTGTGTATGAAAACACAGTTCAGTTCTACTCCAATACAGGCTTACCCACCCTAACTGAACTCCAAGGGATTACAACTGATGCTTCTAACATACTGGCGGGGTTGCAGCCAACCAGGTGGAGACCACTGAGGCCACCCAAAGTGGGAAGAAAGCCAACGCCAACACAGAGATACCTGGCCAAGTACCCTCCTGACTTAGAGGCGGCCCCAGAGGGCCTAGCAAAGAGAAATAGTAATCTCAGTAGGCAGTCAATATCTGCAGATACGGAGTAGAGGAAAATATTACATGAGAAAACTATTTTCAGCTCAATGTTAAAAAACTGAATCTCAATGAATTGTAAACTTTCTAGCAAAATATAAAACATTAAACTCTATTTAAGAAGTAGAAAACTCAAATAGACAACCACAGTGTAAACTAGAAAACTGAGGAAAAAGGACTATATCCAAAATTGATGCTGAGACTGGGTATACATATCTATATATATTTATTTAAAGACACGTTCTTCCAAACTCTTAATGGACAGAAAATCCCTCTGCTATTTAAATAGTTCCAGAAATCAGAAAAGGGTAGAAAACTTCTTAATTCATCACTTTGAACTACCATAACCACAAAATGGAATCTGGAAACAAGCAAAAGAAAGAAAACTAAAGACATCTCATTTATACATTAAAAAATACCGTGAACAAAACACAAGAGAACCTACCAATCTCTTCCCAGAACAATGCAACATGATTAAGGATGTTTGATTTTAGGAAACTAAGGACAATTTAATATTAGGCATTCTATTATTAAAATTAATCATAAGATCAAAAGACAAAAGTTGTTGTTGTTGTTAGAAGCTGAAAAGTTAGATAATATCCATCATCAATTTCTGAGGAAAAAATCTTTGTAGGAAACCAGGAATAGAAGAAGGCTTCCTTAACAGAATAAAGAGCATTTATCTCAGCATCATATTTAAGAGTACAAATACAGAAGGATGCCGTTATCACCACTCTTCACAATATGCCATCAGTTCTAGTCACTGCAATGACTTACAAGTGAACAACTGGAAACAGATTAGAAATAACTTTTATGGAATGCCTATTGGGCCAACACATGTTATGCATGTTACCTCGTTGATCCTTGCAACAACTCTATTTTATGATTATGGCTATCTTCATTTCATAAGTTAAGAAATGGACGGTCAATAATTAGCGCCAGGCAAGTGGTACAGTGAGGACACTGACACTTACCTGCCCGAAACCAGAGCAGGCCCTTTCCTTTGTGTCCATTTTGAGAAGCTGGAGAATAGAGAGGCTAATCCTCTGGTCTTGGGGCCGGGCTGCCTGGTGTGTGACCTCATGCAAGGACTTGACCACTTAGTCTCCATTTCCTCTTCTAGAAAACTGCCCTCTTTAAATGTTAGATATTATTGCTCTTATTATTTTATGTTGGCTTCCAACACCTCCTTGTGCTAACTAGAAATATTTTGGTTCAAGTAAACTTCAACTAGCTTAAGCCAAAGGGGGAATTCATTATAAGGTCCTGGCAGTGTCCCACGGAATCCAGGGTCAGGAATGCACTTGGGCATCAGGAATGTGAGGGACTTGCATGACTTTACCCTCTCTCATTGAGTTTCTCCCTTTGCCTCCTCTCTGCACATCTGCTCCTTTCTTCTCTCTCACTGCCAACATGTCCCATGTTTTATATCCTGAAGTGTAAGCACCTAGAAGGACCAACTTGACTCTCTGTGACCTAGGTCCAAATTTCCCTGATTGTCCCAAATCAGGTTGGATGCCCACTCTGGACAATCATGAGTGATCACGAAAGCAGGGTCTGGGGAGGGGATCTCAGAGTCTGGTGTCTTGCTCGGCACTTGGCAGCTAGGATCTCCACTGCTTGCCTCTCATCCCAGGCGTGGGATCAGATGGAGTGTGGCAGATGGGGTTGTTTCTAGCACAGGGGACTGCAATGCAGACCCAAGAGAGAACTGTTTATTTGCTTTGTATGGGGTAGACCCTAAGATGGAATTTCTAAAGACAAAATTACACTAGTTTCACAGGTTGATGTGGGCAACTAGTAGGCCCTAGATATTTTTTTATAGCTGTGCAAGCAAGCTATGATAATGTGGTTTGGTTTCACATAGACAGGATGGCTCATAGCCAGTCCAATATATACAGTAAAATATATTCCAGAGCAAAGAACTATAATCTGGGATGGGTTTGTATAAAGCACAATACAGTAACTGTACAATTCAAATCCAAAACAATAGCTTAAAAAGCAAAGATTGCAATGGAAAGCCTTTACCAGTTGATGAATTGCCATGGCATATAATTCCATGAACAAGAAAACACCTTCTAGTAATTGTGCCCGTCCTTTATTTATCTCACCTAGCTTGAACAACTACTTGCTGGGAAATTGACTGTACTTGTTGTTAACACAGAATACAAATGTGTAGGAATTATGAGATGGAAAGAAAATACTTTTCTTTAGTCTCTGGATTGACAACTAAGAAACTATCCAGATAATTTAAGCCAGAAAAAAAAAAAAAAAGAAAAAGTTTGTTTTGATCTAAGTTACTTGCACAAATAAAGAGTTCTAAGGATAAATGAAAGTAAGTCCTACAGAAGTAGCAGACTCCTCCTCCTCTGCCTGCGGGTGTGCATGTGTTACTTTAATATCCAGGCCCCAAGGTCTCCAGTTTGAGAGCCCCTGTATGTGAACTTGCAGAGCCTCAGTCACTCCTTCCTCTCTGGGGACCTCAGATGGAGTCTCATCCGATATTGCAGGCCAGCCTTGCACACGGGGTGTGGCATTGCTCCTCCTTTTTCTCTGTGCTGCCATTTTTTTTTTTTTTTTGGTGAGGAAGATTAGCCCTGAGCTAACATCTGTTGCCAATCCTCCTCGTTTTGCTGAGGAAGATTGGCCCTGGGCTAACATCCGTGCCCATTTTCCTCTATTTAACGTGTGGGACACCTGCCACAGAATGGCTTGATAAGTGGTACGTAGGTCCGCGCCCAGGATCCGAACCCGTGAATCCCAGGCCGCCAAAGCGGAGTGCACGAACGTAACTGCTATACCACCAGGCCAGCCCCTATGCTGCCATTTTTGAGCCATGCTGATCTCAGCACGTCCCAGAGATGGTTAATGTGTGCATGTTCTAGCGCCACTGCCGCCAGCCCCTAGGCTGCTGCCTGAGATCTGCTCTTCCGAGTGGCCTGTGCTCATTTTAATTTTGCCAGTAGGGAAAGAGCTCCTCTGTGTTGACCTGCTCTGTTAGCAGGGCATCACAGCAGCGTTGCTGGGGACCTGAGAGTTCATGAGGACTGCTTTGAAGTTCACTCACTGTCCCTAGGCTGGCAAAGTCACAGTGGGCTCAGGAAGCAGCTGCCGCCACTTATTCCTAGTGAACCTCAGGCTCTGTTGGCCACCTGCTGTGCCATTCTTCTGCTTCTCTTGTGCTGTGTCATTTTGGAGGACCCCAGATTCCCTGCTCGTAATTTGCTTTCTGTTGGCTCCCCTCACAAGCAACACCAGACGTGCCCATGTGTGTCTGATTCCAATGATGGGCATCATTCAACTTCTCTTCACAGGAGGGGACACAGGCCCCAGGTAAATGAGCAGATGCAAGGGCATACAATGTGGAGGTGGCTGAGGACAAGAGGGGACAAGGCATCTCCCCCTCGTCTGCACATACCAGACATGTCTAAGTCCGTGTGTCAGCTACGCCATGCCCATCCCACTGGGACACTCCCCCTGGCACTAGATGTTGGGTCTCAACCTTTTCTCATTCCAGCCACTGAAGGGTATGATACCCTGACGGGTCACGAATGGGACCTCGCTTCATCAGTAATCCTCAAGAGAGAGGAAGAGAGTCTCCCTCTGGCTCCATCTTGGGTGTAATATGAAAACTCCCCAGGAGATTCTGATATGCCATCACCCTAGGATGGTATTCCTGACTTTTTAAGAACACAAGCCATTTTTTTTCTATTTATTTACCAATCAGAGAGATGTTTCCACAGAAACCCATTTCGACCTAAGACACCACAAGAAGATGGTCAATATAGCAAAATATAGAACCGCATATTTAATAGAAAAAAAATCCTTTCTATTGAGAGTCAATCCAATACGGGTCTTGTTGGTGAGAAGGCGTGGTCTGTTTTCCTTTAGTGGGCGAACGCGGACAGCTCATAGTTAGATTTCTCAACCTAACCCCACTGACCCTGTGGTTTGTAGAAGCATCGCTTGGACTCTAAATTCTTTTCATATCCTTGGTTTTCAATATGTTGCCAGCTTTTGTTTTTTGGTATCATCAACCCCTACCCTCCTGCCAAAGAAAAATAACAGAATTGGGTATCTTTTAGTGTAAAGAAAAAATACTGGCAACATAGAAAATATCAAATAAAAATGCATCAACTCCATCACCCGGGTCAAGGGTGTGGAACTCGGCAGGCTAGCCCAAGGTTCGGCCCAGATCCTGACCCTGACGGCTCTTTCCCCTTTAGTATCAGTTGGTGAGTACAGACACACTTATGTAGATGGGATTGCCTTGCCACTCATGTTCCTCTGCAACTTCCCCTTTTCACAGCACAGTACAGCACAGAGACCCTCACATCCGCAAATATAGGTTTCCATCATCCAATTTAAATCAACTGCAAAGTATTTCATTATATGAATGTCCCAATACTTGGCTTATCCCTTCCCACTCTGATGAAAACTCCAGCGGTATTCTGCTCATAGGTACTGGGGGGAGGCAGCCAGTTAACTCTGGGGCCATGGGAGAACTTCCAAAATGGGCAGATGTCATTCTTCAAGCATCCTCATCAACGCTTCACCAGATGTCTGGGAGAGGAACTTGAGTTGCCTCCCATGAACAGCCACTTTGAGCTTTCATCAAGACATAGAGGACGATTATGGCGGAATATCTGAAAGAAACCAATGTTTTTGGCAGGGGTTTATCTCAGTTCCATCTGGGTTTTGACCATTTCAGGGAGAGTTCAAAGGTAACGGAGTTTCACACATTTCTAGCACATCTTCCCATGTGGTTGTAAGGCCCAACAAAGACTTGACTCTCCCATTGAGTGTGTTACTGTTTGTTGACTCATTACTCTTTAGGCTGTTTGCCAATAATCCAAGAAAAGCAGTGTGGTGGGGAGGACAACATTGCAAGCTCTGATGTCAGGCTGCCTTGGTTTAACTCTTCTGACCTGTGTGACTTTGGACAAGCTGCTTAACATCCATAGGCCTCAGTTTACTCATCTGCAAAATGGGGGTCATAATGGTACCTATTATATAGGTAAACCACTATGATGGTAAAGACTTTGCCCAGGGACTCGTGGAGGTCAGTCTATCTGAGTGCTTGATAAATCCTATCCACAGACTGGCATGCTGATCCCTTATACCAGGCTATCCACCCACACCGGAATGAAGGGGGAGGATGTGAACTGGACCAGTGGGCTAGCTTGCAGTCTCCTGCTGTTCCACGGCTGCAAACTTTTGCTCGGCTTACAAACAGCATTCATGTATCACAGTGCCTACACAGGTAAGATTTGTTGAATTGAATTACATTGAAAATTATATCTGGTCTTATCCTAGTGAAGCACAAATATACAAACCTACGTCATACACCATTGGAGGCCTGTATGATTAGGTTAACTGCTCACATTTCCCATATCTATTGTAGGTATCCTTCCAGGAAGATGGACAGAAAGACCTAACTGCAGATGGGACTTCAGGTGACTGAGTCAACGTATGGAGAGACGTGGCGAATGTTTTACACCAAGACACTGAAGTAGCAGGTCTCTCCCTCCCTTCCTTTCTCCCTCCTCAATCTCTCTAATGAAACTTCGTGTGGGAACATGTTTTAGCAGAAGGTAGTATGTAATGATTTCACAGTGCAGTTTTCAACTGATTCTTTAAACAAAAGCAGTTTGCGTAATGGCAAAAAATTCAGTCAGGAAGTTTGGGAGAGGAATTTCTTGTTCGCAGGCTGCATTTATGGAAGGGGAAACAGGATGGTTTGCCAAGTGAAGAAAATAAAAGACCTAATGATACCCTGGAAGGACATTTTGGACAGAAGAACAAAACACTTTTAAAAGGCTTCTAGCTAATCCCTTTATATACAAGTGTTATAAAAATGGAATAAAACCCTCAGTGCACTGCCCAGGCAATACGCCAAATGAAAGGTTCTGAAAAGTGTCTCTCAGTTTTGGTGACCTTCTCAGTCTCTTCTTGAACTGTGAGCCATCAGTCTCTCTCTGCATGACTCCTGCCTTCTGTATCTTTGGCTGCATCACCACTCAGTATCAGAGACGCTCCCTGTACCAGCTTTGGCCTTGAGAGACCCAACTGGCCCTATCTCTGGTCTTCCTCCTGGAAAGGGGATCAGACAGTACACTGGAGAGCTGTGAAGAGGCTGGACGCTTGGTGATAATGCGCTCGGCTCTTGCTGCTTTTGGTGAGGGGATGGGGGCTGAGGCAGACGCAAGAACACCTGGCAGGACACTGAGGTCTGCTCAAAACCCTGCACGCGGTCTGCAGACTTTGAAGGCCTCTTTCCAATGCCATGGCTTCTTCTGGAGCACAACTCCCTGTCAGAACCAGCACTGTACTGGCAAATCCTAGGGGCTCAAAAACATTTTGTTGAGTCAATGAATGAGGCCAGAGAGCTGCTGAAGCTGCACTCACGCCAGAGTGCCCCCAGGACACCATCAACACGGCAATCCTGCCTCCCAAGCTATGACTCTGTGGCTGCACCCACCTCCTGCGGACTGAGAACCAGGGGCTTTATGTCAGCTGAGCTCTAGAAGGTTCTCTCTTCAGCAGTCATGTTTTCCATCCCTGCTACTTTCTGGATCTTCCCCGATCACTGCTGCCCTGGCAATGGACCAGGACTTGCTAAGGTGCTTGTGGTTCTCAAAAGAATAGAGCCGGTTCCTCAGCTGTGGCACTATTGACATTTGCTGTCCTGTGCACTGTAGGATGTTTAACATCACTCCTGGCCTCTACCCACTAGATGTCAGTACCCCCTACCCAAAGTTGCGATAACCAAAACTGTCTCCAGATGTTGCCAAATGTCCCCTGGTGGGGGTTGGGGCAAAAGCACCCTCTCGGGGGGTGGGGGGGCTATCTGAACAGGTGATCATAGTCTTCTAACAGACACGTAGGCACCACCTGCCTGTCCCGGGCCCTCGGAGGCAATGATGGTCACACAGCCCGAAGCTTGGTGCTCCACTCTGCACATATCTGGGCAGTTTCTCACCACTCCCTGAATCTCTAAGTATGCCTTCCTACTCCACTACATATCCTTTCAGACTCCCACCAAGAACTCGGGCTCTAGGTTTCTCTTGGGGAAAGGACAGGAAGGGGAATGATTCCTCCCAAATGCACCAGGTTGTGTCATCCTTACTGAGGGGACGATGCCTGATCTGAATTAAGAAACGCAGTGAGCCTCCAGGAGCACGAGCATTAGGAGCTGGGGGAATAGCAATGCCCGAGGTGGGAACATATATGGCTTGTTTGAATAACAGCTGAGAGAGCAGTGGGGCTGGACCCCAGAGAGAGAAGGGGAGGATGGGAGAACGAGTTTGGAGAGACACCCAGGGCTTGGCAGGCCATGGGAAGGACTTTGGATTTTATTCTAAGTGTGATGAGAATCCACTGGAGGTTTCATGCAGGGTCTATGGAATGAACTGATTGATGTGTTGAAATGATCACTCTGGATGCTGCACAGAGAGAGGTGAGGCTGGCAAGAGTGGAAGCAGACAAATCAGCTTAGAGGCTCCTGCAGTAATCCAGACAGGAGGTGATGGCAGCTTACACTAGGGAGGTGGTAGTGGAGGTGATGAGATCAGATTCGTGGTAGAGCCACCAGGATTTGCTGATGGATGGGATGGGAGGTGGGAGAAAAAGAGAAGCACGAAGAACAGTCCATGGTCTTGGGCCAGAGCAACGGTGTAGATGGTGGTGCCGTTTACTGAGATAGGAAACACCAGAAGAGAAGGTTTGGAGGAGAAATTTGACAGTTCTCTTTCAGACATAATTAAGTTTGTGATGCCTATTAAATATTCGGGTGGAGCTGCTGAGTAGGCAGTTGTACCAATGAGTCAGTGCTTCCAGGAACAGGGCCAGGCTGCAATGTGAGGGTCGTCAGGATATAGGTGGCAGTCGAAGTCATGCAACTGGACAAGATTACCAAGGAAGTGCGTGCAGGTGGATAGGTAGATCAAGGGTTGAGTTTTAAGCAATGAAACTGCCAGGGATCTGGAAGACGTGGAGCGACAATAAAGTAAACTGAGAAGGAACAGGCAGTGAGGTGGGAGAGGAACCAAGGGATGTGGAGAGCGTGTTTCAGGAAGGAGGCAGAGACTGACTGCGTCAAGTGCCTCTGAGATAAGGTAACAGGAGGCGTGAGAGTTGCCCCATGGATTTGGCAACCTTGGTGAGAGCTGTTTCCATGGGGGTGCGGAAAGGGGAGGAAAGGCTGGCTGGAGAGAATGCGAGAAGAGAAAGTGGAGAAAGTGAGCACAGATAACTCTGTAGGAATGTTTCTCTAAAGGAGAGCAGTGAATCAGAGCATAGGTGGAGGAAGGCTGACATCAAAGGAGGCTTGCGTTTGTTTTTTAAATGTGCGTTCATGCATTTTCAACTTCAACAAATTTACTGAGTGCCTACCACGTGCCAGGTGCATACAAAGATATAAAGGTAAACGTTCATTTTGAAGCGTTTACAGGACAGTAAGGGAGACAGACATAGCAATGCAGCATTTCATTACCATGTAGCAAGTCTGTAGGAGGATGCACAGGATGTGTGAAAACACAGAGGAGGGAGACTTAGCTGACTTGGGAGGCATTAAATCTAGGCAGGGTTCCTGGAGGAGGTAATGACTGAGGTGAGCTTTAAAGAATGAGTAGAAATTAGTCTGCTTAAGACAGCAGGGAAGGGCTTTCTAAGAAAATAAAATCACATGAGGAAATAGGCAGGAAATAGAATGGAATGTGTTTAGAAGAGCATGCAATTCATGATGACTAGAGCATGAAGAGCAAGGAGGGGCAAGATCAGGCTGAGGAAAGAGGAAGTGGGGAGTCCTGGAAGGTCTTATTTTCCATGCCAACGAGTACAGCCTTTAACTTGTAGATAATGGGGACCCACTGAAGGGTTTAAGCAAGGGAGTGACATGCCTGGTTGGCATTTTAGAGAAACCAATCTGCAGCCATGTGAAGGATAAATTTGAGAAGGGGGCAGAACACTGGCTGTAGGGTATTACAGTATGTCTGGGTAATTGTGAGAAACGATTTGGAGGTAAAATTGGCAGGACAGGGAGCTTTATGTGAGCAGGAGACGTGAAGGATGACAGGAAGTGGCTCATGGGAGAGATTAGATGTTAACTTGAAGGAAGATCAAGGTGAAGGTATCTAGTAGGTATTTGGATAAAAGAGTTTGAAGCTCAACAGAGAGGTTAGGCTGAAAATATAGATTTAGAATTCATATTTTGACATGGAGAGAAGTTTATAAAACAGTAAACTTTGATTTCATTGCTGTTTTTTTTATAAAGTTATATCTATCTTTCCATCCATCTATCATCCATCCATCCATCTGTCCACCCATCCATCCTTCCATCCATAAAATAGCATGGAAGGACTTGAGTGAAAATATTAATAGCATTTATTTCTGTGTGGAGATATTTCCTTATGGGTATTAAATTTTTTACAATGAAAATGCAATACTGATGTCATAAAATTGTATATGTTTATTTACATACAATAGAGACATAAGGAAAAGTAGAAGACATTGGTGTCTCAGAATCCAAAGTTGGGGAGTTTCAGGCAGGAGTCCATATCTATTGCAGCAAAGTTTCCATTAAGGTAAGGAGTGATAATAGTTCACTGGGTTTGTTGATTAGGTGGTCTCTGCTGCTCATGGAAAGAGCAGTTTTGGTGACGAATACTGAAGTCGGATTTCAGTAGGTGAAGGAGTAAATGAGGGAAAGGAGCCATTAGCAGGGGGAGAGCGTCAAGTGTAATGATCAAGGAGAAAGAGAAAACTGCTGGAGCGAGGGCATGGAGGAGATGGGAAGAGAAGCCAAGTGGATGAGTCTGCTTTGAATGGGAGGAGGGAGATAGAGGGGAGGTCTTAGGGTTGGGTGAGTATTTGCAGTTGGGGTGGTAAATTGAAGTGGCTGCCTCAGTGTTGCTACTTCAGTAGGGTCTGAAGTCATCTCCTCAAAGTGAAGGAGCCTGGTCAGTAGGGGCTTTTAGGACAGCAGAATGGAAGATGCACCAGTCAAAGGACTGGTGAACTTTCTTGCAGAAACTGCTGAGGTCAGAGAGTGTGATTTAGAATTGTACCATCTCTCAGGATTATTTCATTTTCTCTGGTGCTAGAGGTACAGGAAACAGCTCCGGCGTTGAATGTGGGAGAGTGAGTTATGATATTAATCCAAGGTGGCGTTTTGCCCATAAGATGGGGTGCAAGCATGGAGGAGAGAGGGAATTGTGTGTGCAGGGAAAGGAGGTGTTCAGGAGGCCTGGACTGAAGGAAGACATGCCAGATGGGGAGGAGACGGTGAGCTTGAGGTGTAAATGAGCTCGGTGAGCAGGGGCGATAGGGGGAGGAGGGGGGAACACTGGCTGTAGAAGGACTGATGTGGGATTTTAGAGTTTTCAGTTTCAGATGTGGCACAGTTCTGGGTGATAATGAGGTCGGGAGGGCCACCGTGGGAGCAGGTGGTTGGAGTGGAATGTGGGTCAGGGCCTCTGGGGTTAGGTAGGTTAGGTCTATTCTCTATACCCACCTTTATTCAGATAATGTTTCAAGGAAGGTGTAAAGAATTCCTTCCCTCATGCCCTGAAAATTTTTTTAAACATTGCAGATGCGAGGCATGATTTATACTTGGTTTTCATAGCTTCCCTGTGTGTGGAAACAGTATTGCAAATTAGCGGAGAAAACTTGACGTTTTCTTCATCTACCATGAAAGAGACTCTGGCAACACAAGATAATGACAGGACATTATCTTCTGATTGCTAATTAGCAACTGACATGAATGTCTAGCCTTGACACCTGCCAAGTGTCCTCCATCAATGTCAGCCCTGCAGGGGCAAAGGAGTAAGAACAGGGCTGCTTGCTCCTCAGCATGGCAATGCGGCAGCCAAATGAGCGACTTTCTGTTAGAGAAAGCTTCTCTGGAAGCATACTTTGCAGACCACCTGTATCTGTAGTGGGTTGAACGTTGGTGTCCCAAAAGATATGTCCACTTCCTAAACCCTGGAACCTGTGAATGTGACCTTATTTGGAAAAAAGGTCTTTGCAGATATAATTATGGATCTCAAGAGGAGATCATCTTGGATTACCCATGTGGGCCCTAAATCCAGTGACAAATGTCCTCGTAAGAGACAGAAGAGGAGAAGACACAGAAACAGAGGAAAAGGCCGTGTGAAGACAGAGGCAGAGACTGGAGGGATACAGCCACAAGCCAAGGAATGCCTGGAAACTGGAAGCTGAATGAGGCAAGGAAGGATTCTCCTCTAGAGCCTTCAAGGGGAGTATATCCTTACCACCTCCTTGATTTTGGGCTTCTGACCCCCAGAACTGAGAAGACTCAGTTTGTGGTAATTTGCTGTGGCAGCCCTAGGAACGTCATATAGAACCCAATCCAAGGATATCCCTCTTCCTTAGTTTTCTGAAACACTTCTCACTAAGCATATGATCGTGTAGTTTGTAAATTGATCCACTAAAGTCATATATTTAATTTCATGCAAGAGATTTTATCTAATTTTGAATGAGACATGGAGTCTGGTTCCATGCCCAGAATTATATAGAAAAATTGACCAAAAAAGCCTGCTTGCCTACATAACTAAAATGCTCTGAAATCCGCTCTATCCTCCTCTGACTGGGTAATCCAGGAAGGTGAAAGTTTAAAAGATCTTAATTATCTGAGTTACACAGACCAGGGAACACAGGAATAGCAATGTCACTGTGCTCCAGACAGAACCCACAGTGCCTTATGACCCTTTAAATGTAGTGTCCCTCTCTTGTCTGTGACTCATTAAGCAGTGTACAGTATTTCACTAAAGCCGAGTCAGGTTAAAAAAACAATCAATTTTATATAACCTAAACAACTTTTAGGTCATTCATTCATTCGTTCATTCATTCATTATTTCAATCTTTCAACAAATCATACGAGGTACCTACCATTCTTGAGGCACTGTGCTGGTTGCTGGGATACCTAGAGAGCACAACAGGTAAGGCTTCAAGCTCCCATGGAGAATACAGTCTAGTGACATTATGGTCAGGAAATGATTAGAATTCTTGAAATACCATCTGAGTCTCAACTAAAATGACATTCTGTAATTTTCACATGACTGGCAAAATAATAATAGCTCTGACAACACCAAGTTCTCATGCTACACAAAGGTTTGTAGGTACTGATACAACCAGGACACCAGGAATACTTGAAGCTATTTAAGTCATTGGTTCTGAATTAAGTGCATTGACAGAGGGGAAGTATAAGAAGCCTAAACCAAACAATGTAATAAATCAACACGATATTGAGGTTTGAGACCATGTTCTATTTAGCTTTATTGTTTTGAAGATTTATCTACTGATTATATTCTTCTTTAGCCAACAGAATGAGTTGATCTTCTTTGAGATTAAAATATAAAGAGAAAGTCCCTAGAAGTCTGGAAAGTAGGGAAAGCCAATCTTGGAGTCTACGTTTGCTATTCATCCTCCGAAAACTGGAAGCCCTTCTTGCCCCTAAAGATCCCAAGGCACCTGTCTGATCTGCCCCCGGCCTTTGCCTGTGGATCTGTCTCCTGGATTACATCACGTACTTCCTTAGAAGTCTAGAGTGATTTCCACGTATCTTTCACAATGATAGTCCTGATCATTAGGTTTATGTGTCTCCATCAATTATCCCCATTCTCAGTTAGGGTTGAACTTCTGTCCCTGGCCCACCTCTGCAAATGCTATTTTCAACACTTTTTTTGGACAGTTTTCCTATTCTCAACTTAGGAAATCCATCCCAGGTGGTTAACATTGGCCCATCCCTCCGTTCATTCCAGTTTCTGTTGCTGTCAAACTCTTCACACTTCCCACTGCTCTGAATGTACACATCCTCTTGTGAAATGGAGGCTAAACAGAAAATAAACTTCTATGTTTTCACATAATTTATGTGTTTTTTTTTTTCTTCTGTGAGGAAGATCAGCCACAAGCTAACATCCAATGCCAATCCTCCTCTTTTTGCTGAGGAAGACTGGCACTGGGCTAACATCCATGCCCCTCTTCCTCTACTTTATATGGGACACCGCCACAGCATGGCTCCACAAGCGGTGGTGGGTGCACACCAGGGATCCGAACCCACGAACTCCGGGCCGCCAAAGTGGAGCACGTGCACTTAACCGCTGTGCCACCGGGCTGGCCCCCCTAATTTATGTTTTTTAAAAACCTCTTTCAATACACAAAAAGTCTTTTGAAGACAAGATGCTGTTGACTCTGTTAATTCTAATTGGTATTTAAACAAATCAGAAAATGAACAAATTTCACGGAAAGTGCATCTTTCAACGACTTAAACAATAGTTCCAATTTTGTTAATTTTTATACTTAGAAAGAGTCCAGCCTAGGGATTTCTCAGTTATGATATTGACCGCATATTCTAATTTATTCCTAGACTTGATGTTGTTAATAGAGTGCTTTCATTTCCTTTGTTAATAGAGTGCTTTCATTTCCTTTGTCCTCGAAGCAAATTTTTAAGGTAGGCAGCATCAATTTCCATTTATTTAATCAAGCCGTCACGTACTTATAAAAAATAGTTTGAGTCATCAAACTTTGCTTTATTTGAGTAATCAAAGCATAATTTTTAATCCCCATTTTACATGTTAGGATGCTGAAGTAAGGTAATGTAAATAGTCTGGTCAAATTAATTAACTCTGATTCTTTTGAAACCTCACCTCAGTTTAAATCCTGAAACACCAGGGAAATTAGGGGAACAGTAAATGGCGTCTCCTACGTCTGAGCAGCACATAAGCTTCTCCCACCCTCCACCAATGGTTGCTTATACAAAACTGCTGTAACTTCTTTTCCAATAACATAAGCATGCGGGAGAGCTAAAGGTGAAATAATAGCCTGAAAACCCAGATCGCCACAGTCTCTACAACAGGAACTTTTTTTTTTGAAGTCCTTTCAATTTTAGGTCTATATGGGCATGTTACAGCATCTCCACTCTTTTCTCCCCATCTACAAATAAGGGATAATAAGGTTAAAATTCGCTTACCTACCTCACAGGATTAAAAAGAACAGTAATTTAATGTTAATAGGTTCTTTGAAGATGAAAAGCACTTCATAATTGCTAAGTTCTATTACATTTTAAAAACCCATCTCAGAGCTACCCCTCTTTCCTTATGCTCATAACTCTGATTAATTAAAAATAATTATCCTTTCTCAACCTCATTATTTAAATGCATAAAATATTTACGATGCTCTCACACCATGTGCGTTTCCATGCTTTACCCAATATTATTGCTTTCATTTTTGGACCTTTATATTTTCTAACTTCTCACATGTTGGTAAATGGTTGTTTCCGCCTGGGGTGATTTCATTTCCCTGTGTGAAAATGGCACAGATATTTAGCTTTCTTCTTCTCACACTCTCTGGAGGGCTTTTGAAGCTGCCAGCATCTCTGGCAGTGCTTCTCCAAGGGTGCGACCATGCTATTGGCATCGGAACCCCTGGGGTGCTTGTTAAAATACAGGCACACCTCAGAGATATTGCAGGTTTGGTTCCAGGCCACCACAATAAAGCAAATATTGCAATAAAGCGAGTCATACAATTTTTTTGGTTTCCCAGTGCTTATAAAAGTTATGTTTACACTATACTGTAGTCTACTCAGTGTGCAATAGCATTATGTCTAAAAAAACAATGTCTATGTCTTAATTAAAAATACTTTATTGCTAAAAAACGCTTCCATTGTCTGAACCTTCAGCGAGTCATAATCTTTTTGCTGGTGGAGGGTCTTGCCTTGATGTGGATGGCTGCTGACTGATCAGGGTGGTGCTTGCTGAAGGTTGGGATGGCTGTGGCAATATCTTAAAATGAGACAACAATGAAGTCTGCGGTAGTGATTGACTCTTCCTTTCCTGAATGATTTCTCTGTAGCATGAGATGCTGTTTGATGGCATTTTACCCACAGTAGACCTTCTTTCAAAATTGGAGCCAGCCCTCTCAAACCCTGCCGTTGCTTTATCAACTAGGTTAATGTAATATTCTAAATGCTTTGTTGTTATTTCAACAATCTTCATGGCGTCTTCACCAAGAGTGGATTCCATCTCAAGAAACCACTTTCTTTGCTCATCCATAATAAGCAACTCCTTATCTGTTAAAGTTTTATCATGAGATTGCAGCAATTCAGTTACATCTTCAGGCTCCACTTCTAATTTTAGTTCTCTTGCTATTTTCCACCACATCTGCAGTTACTTCCTCCACTAAAGTCTTGAACCCCTCAAAGTCATCCATGAGGGTTGGAATCATCTTCTTCCAAACTCCTGTTAATGTTGATATTTTGACCTTTTCCCATGAATCACAAATGCTTTTAATGGCATTTAGAATGGCGAATCCTTTCCAGAAGGTTTTCAATTTACTTTGCCCAGATCCATCAGAGGAATCATTATCTATGGGAGCTATAGCCTTATGAAATGTATTTCTTAAATAATAAGACTTGAAAGTCAAAATTATTCCTTGATCCATGGGCTGCAGAAGGGATGTGTGTTAGCAGGCACGAAAACAACATTACAACAGTATGTCTCCATCAGAGCTCTTGGGTGACAAGGTGCATGTCAATGAGCAGTAATATTTTGAAAGGAATCTTTTTTCGGAGCAGTTGGTCTCAACAGTGGGCTTAATATATTCAGTAAACCCTGTTGTAAACAGATGTGCTGTCATGCAGACTTTGTTATTCCATTTATAGAGCACAGGCAGAGTAGATTTAACACAATTCTTAAGGGCCCTAGGATTTTCAGAATGGTAAAGGAGAACTGGCTTCAACTTAAAGTCACCAGCTGCCTTAGCTCCTAACAAGAGGGTCAGCCTGTGCTTTGAAGCTTTGAAGCCAGGCACTGACTTCTCTCTAGCTATGCAAGCCCTAGATGGCATCTTCTTCCAACAGAAGGCTGATTTATCTACACCGACAATCTGTTGTTTAGTGTCGCCCCCTTCCTGAATTATCTTAGCTGGATCTTCTGGAGAACTTGCTGCAGCTTCTACATCAGCACTTGCTGCTTCACCTTGCACTTTTATGTTATGGAGATGGCTTCTTTCCTTAAATAAACCTCATGAACCAACTTCTGCTAGCTTCAAACTTTTCTTCTGCGCTGCCTCACCTCTCTCAGCCTTCATAGAATTGAAGAGAGAGTTAGGGCCCTGCTCTGGATTAGGCTTTGGCTTAAGGGAATGTTGTGGTTGGTTTGATTTTCTATCTAGACCACTAAAACTTTCTCCATATCAGCAATAAGGCTGTTCCGCTTTCTTATTCGTGTGTTCACTGGAGTAGCACTTTTCATTTCCTTCAAGAGCTTTACCTTTGCATTCACAACTTGGCTGACTGGCTCAAGAGACCTAGTTTTCAGCCTGTTTTGGCTTTCAAGATGCCTTCCTCACTAAGCTTAATCATTTCTAGCTTTTGTTTTCAAGTGAGAGACATGTGACTCTTCCCTTCACTTGAACACTTAGAGATCATTGTAGGGTTATTAATTGGCCTAATTTCTATACTGTTGTGTCTTAGGGAATAGGGAGGCCGGAAGAGAGGGAGAGAGACAGGGGAATGGCTGGTTGGTGGAGCGGTCAGAACACACACAACATTTATCAATTAAGTTCACCATTTTATCTGGGCATAGTTCACGCTGCCCCAAAACAATTACAATAGTAACATCGAAGATCACTGATCACAGATAACTATAACAAATATAATAATAGTGAAAATGTTTGAAATATTGCGAGAATTACCAAAATGTGACAGAGACACAAAGTGAGCCAATGCTATCGGAAAAATGGCGCTGATAGACTTGCTCGATGCAGGGTTGCCACAAACCTTCAATCTGTGAAAAACGCAGAATCTGTGAAGTGCAATAAAGTGAAGCACAATAAAACGAAGTATGCCTGTAGAGGTGCCTGGAGATCAGACTCTCTGTGGGCTGGGTTCTGGAAATCTGTATTTAAAACAAGTTCTGCAGTTGCCGTCTGAAGTTTGAGAACCACTGACTCTAAGTCCCTAGTCCTTTTTCGTTTTTGCTGAGGAAGATTCGCCCTGAGCTAACATCCGTGCCAATCTTCCTCTACTTTGTATGTGGGACACCACCACAGCATAGCCGCCAACGAGTGGTGTAGATACACGCCTGGGAAATGAACCCACGAACTCCGGGCTGCCCAAGTGGAGTGCGCAAACTTCACCACCACGCCACGGGGCCAGCCCCCTTTGTCCTTTTTTTTTAAGATGGAAAAAAAAAATGGCCTGAAAGTCAGAAGTGAGGTTTTGCCTTAGGCATGAGCCACTGTATTTTACGCACAGATACCAGGGAAGGGATGGGGCACAAAGACCTGCCTCTTCTAAAAGCAGAGGGTCCAGGGTGCCCTTCTTGGCCTCCTCTCAGCCCACTTACCTGCAGCCACACGCATCCATGCCTCCTTCTGCCCCACCAAATAGAGAGGGGTTCTTCTTTCTGTCCAGAGCTAATCCCGTCGTGTGTCATCAGCCTCTAAGTGTACCCTTGCCACCCACACCTGTCAGTTATTTCCCTCCAGTCCAGGAAGAAGGGGCTGCCCCTGTTTCAAAGTTCCTCTCTCCACTTGTGCAACAACCGTCTTCTCTCCTGTCTCCTCGGGCGTCCTGTCCCACCAATTTTCTGCCCTCTCTTCTAATTCAAGTCTTTCCCTCTCTTCTTACACGGCTTCCTCAAAAACCTTGCACCTTCTAGCTGCTCCACAGAGTTTAGCTTCCAGAAAGAGCAGTTTTCAGGGCTACTGACTGCTAACACAAATTAAAACAAGCAGAACTCCCTTTGAAAAGGGAACGCACAGTACAAACAGCAGGGGCAAGTGCCAACAATCATAATGTCCTCGCCGTGGAGCCATTCTGGAATGAGTATTAGGGAAGTGGGGTTCGGTTCTTCGCAGCTCCCTGTCCTCCTCGCAGAAGGAATGTCCCTGCTCCGGGTTCCCGCGCCACACCCAGCATTGTTTTCATTCCCTCTGCTGGGTGCACATTCTTGCCAGTTGAGTTCAGGGTTTGGCCCTAAGCTAGACTCCCATCTCCACAGCTAATAGTGGGTTCGCTTGGCCCTGCCGCCCCCACCAGCGGTTTGCTCTGTAATTGTTCCCTCCTGGTCTGTGGGAGGACGGAGGCGTGGTGGCTGGCCCTCCTGCACAGCTGCAGGCCTGCTGGGAGGGACAGGGTGGCTGCTGCTGGGCAGGTGACAGCACCCAGGCCTGAGAACCGCCTGCCTGAAAACCCTGGAGGAACTCCACGGGATCCTCATTCCCGAGAGGCCTGGCCTCTCTCTGAGCTTTGTCCTCTGACTGAGTCCGGGAGGCAACTGTCCTGGGAAGCAAATGATTAAAGCAAGTGGGAGGTTCTCTTCCGGATGAACTAGAAGGGAACCGGAGTGTAGACTCAGCGACCTGACTGCACCCAACCCAGGGGCCTCGCGCTCAGTCCCAGCTCAGAGGCTGGACTATGCCGTCCCGTAATCAGAGATGTCTAATATATGACGTATTCCAATTTTATAAAACTATAGGCCCACAGAAAGATTCTTTATCTTGCAAAAATGTTGCCACTCTTGTTCAGCCATGTGACACTTCTTTTTCCAAACTCTTTCCATATGGCGACATTAAAGCAGCGGTTCTCAACAGCAGACATCTGCCTCCCAGGAGACACTGGCAATGTCGGGGGACATTTTTGGTTGTCACGCTGCGGGGTGGTGGTGGTGGTGTGACTGTACCTGGTGAGCAGAGGCCTGGGATGCTGCTAAGCATCCCACAACACAGAGGACAGTCCCTACTGAATTCTTTATTGAATTATCTGGCCTCAAATGTCAATAGTGCCGAAGTTGAGACACCCTGCATTGAAAAAACCAATCGAGCTTCTCTAACACCTTCTGATGTCCCTACAAAATATACATACACACTCGAGGAAAGAATGATAGCATCTGCATTTGTTAAATGCCTACTGGGTGCCAGTCACCTTTTCTGTATCTTTATAACCACCATGCAGGATAGGGACTGTTATCTCCTTTTTATGCCCAAGCAGGCTGAGATGCAGACAGGTTAGGAAACCTGCCCAGGATCACAGAGCAAGTGAGCGCTGGAGCGGAAATGTACACCGGGTTTGCCTGGCTCTTGCTGTGTGGCACCCTGCCTCAGGAACTGAAGGATGCTGTCTCTGTGCCAGGAACCGTGCTGGCTGCAAAGTTCTTTGTTTGCTGGCTGCAAACAAAGACCACGAAGTGCTGTCTGATCTAGTTTCAAAGCTCACACAAATCCTTACAGTGCAAAGTAGCCAGCAGAGATGGGATGCGGAATGCAGACAGCAGCTCAGACCGGTGTTTTTTCAAACTGTTTTGCACAGAAGCATCGAGATGAGGAGGAGGAGGAAGAGTTTGAGTGGACAATCGACCAGCCACCAGGCTCCTGGAGCCCGGCCCTACTTCCATCTGTTCTAGACACTGGGATGGAATGCAAATTTCATTGGAAAGCGAGGTTGCAGCTAAAAGTGAAAACTTCTGTTTCTAAAAGAACACAAGAGAAGATGAACTTATTTTTCAGAAGAAAGTTCAGGAAAGAAGTCACAAAGTCACAAGGGTGGGCGAAATTTGGACCCATATAAATGAGAGAAGAGGAACAGAGAAAACAACAGGGCACGTGCAGGGAGTGGAGCATAGCCCGACGGAAGCCCGCGGGGGACAGAGGAGGAGCCTGTGGGGAGAGGCAGATGGTGTATCAAGGCCGGCAGTCTTGGTGCTTGGGCTGTCCTGAGGATCTGAGGAATCTGGACTTCATTTTGTAGACAGTGTGAATTATTAAAGATTTTTGTGCTGAGTAAAGTGGGGAGGGTGGCAAAATGGGACGGAGAATGAATGAGACCAGAGGCAGGGCTGACAAGACACGAGCGTGTCCATGTGGCATTTATAATCTGCCAGAGGCTCACTGCCCAGCAGCCGGCGTGACACAGCACAAAGCCCTCAGGAGCATGGGAGTGCATTGAGGAACTCACGTCTGCGCCATTTGTTTCCCTCTAATAATTTAGTGAAGCCATTTGCACCAAATGGCGTTTTAGCTGTTGGGGATTTATTTTTGAAAAAATGACACACACACAGAATTTTTATGTAATGTCATTAATATGATTATGGATACTTTTTTGTTATCATTGGTTTTGTCTTCTGGTTTAGTTGGCTCCTCTCTCTTTGCCTCATCTCCTGTGATCCATGTTGACTAAGATGCATCCTTCCATATTTTTCATCTAAATCCTATAATCACAGACTAATTTATTTATATTTACGTGTCTATATACACACACAGGCTTTGTGTCATTATTTTTCAATTTTTGAATTGTTTTGTTTATACTTTTCTGCTTCTCTTTTTCCTAACAGTATCTTGAAGAAATAAATCCCTCTTCATCATCTGGTAAGGTTCTAATTCAGTCCTTCTGTGCCTCATGTCACTGTGCAGCGTGGATCTACCGTAATGAGGTCAACCCGTCCCCTGCTGATGAACACTTGGGTTGCTTCTACATTTGTGTCTTTACAAATGTTGCTGAAATAAACATCCTTGTCTGTTTTGTTAGGCAGTATAGCATAGCTTTTAAAAGTTTGCACTCTAGAGCCGGGCTGCCTGGGTGTTTGATTGTTAGTTCTGCTGTCTACTAGCTCTGTTACGTGGGGCAAGTTTTAAACCTCTCTGGGTATCAGTTTCCTCATCTGTAATATGGCGGGGGCAGAATTATAGTAGGATGTGTAACTCATGTAGAGCCTTTACAAAGATACCTGGCCCATAATAAGGACGCAATAAATATTAACTATTATTATAACGGTCCTTAATAATAGTGCTTTTTTCCTATGAGGTACACTCATGGGCCAAAGGGTATAAGGGTTTAAAAAATTTGAGTATATATTGTTGTGTTTTTTAAAATTCCTGTTCCTTCTGGCAATGCATGAGAGTATCCTTTTAGCCAAATCCCCTTCAAAAAGAGATAATATAACTCTTTTTAATTTTTGCCATTTTGATAGTTATAAAGTGATATATCATTGTTACTTTATTTTCCATTTCCCTGACCACGGGAAAGCTGAAATTCTTTTTATGGGTTTGTTGACCATTGGATTCTTTCTTCTCTGAACAGCTTTTTCATGTTCCTTCCTGATTTTTCTACGGCTGTTTCCTCTCCTCTTTTTAAGTTGAAAGAGCTTTTTGAAATCTATATCACAGATTTTTAACCTCTGATTTCCTGAGTTGCAAAGATTATTTTTAAAAATCAAAGCTTGTCTTTTGACTTTGTTTATGGCATTTTTGACATAAAAAGTATTTTAATTTTTATATATTCAAAATGTTTTCTTCTTCTTTTACAGATTCTAGGGTTCCAATCTTGATTTAGAAAGTCTCTACCACTCAAGGTTTCTTGAGTTTGTTTTATATTCTCAATAATGTTTATGTTCTAGAATATATACAAAATCATATAGACTTTCTTGAAGAAATTTTATTGTTACATTTTTACTTGTGCTTTCAAATTAGAGAGGAATCTAATTTTCCTTTGGTTGCATAGCTAGTTGTACTGGCATCAATTACTAAATAGTCCATTCTTTTCCAACTGGATTGAACTACTACTCTTGTTGTACACTAAATTCTCGTACATCCTCAGGTCTATTTCTGGATGATACAAGTGTTCAAAAAGAATGTTTTAATAATTTTCAAACCTTTACTAGAAGTTTCTCATAAGTTCTAATGAAAGCTATGTTAAGAAACGGGCAGAATGGACATAGCTACAACTGGTCACGCATATTTTATGGTGACTTCCCCACTAATTTATGCCCCATATGCCCCATAGCTTTTCTAGGGCATTGCGAGGAAGGCTACTTAGATTCAGGCAGAGATGAAACCAGCAAAGCTCTTGTAGGTGTCTAGGAAAGAACTCAGGGACTGCTGTTGGGGTGGGGCAGCTTATCTGATCCTTGACTCAAATAAAAACTATACACTGAGCTCTTTTATTAGCATGGGCCTGTGGAGGCTGAAGGGCCATGAGACATCCAGTGGGATCTCGTAATGTTGTGGTTTCTACCTACTAATTCAAGACTCTGCAGATGTAGCAAGGGATATTTAAAGCGTGTTACCCAGGACTTCTTAAGTTCCATAAAACTCTACAATTACACTTAATACCCACTTGGCCCAACTCTAAACATGCTCAAAGGAGCCTCCCTCCTCCCCCCACCTCCCCTTGCTAAAGACCTGAAAACAGAAGATTTTTACCACCCAAGTAGTGTCTGCTTGGAAAGGGAGAGAGGTCAGGACAGGGGCAGAAGGAGGCGGGTGGTCTATTTTGCAGTTAGCAAAGGGCCATGGGCCCCCCTTGGCTTATGAGGTCCTAAAATTTCTGGTTATGACAGTGGTAAGGTTAGATTTGTCACTATCACTGACATGAAATGAGCACATGGACCTTCTGGTGGTTGCACAGAGACTGGTTAAACAGTCATTGTCAAATTTGAAAGCGGGCTTCTGAAAATCCTCACACTGACAATTACGTGAAGAGTGACTCAAACCACAGTAACTTCTTACAATGGTACATGCTAATACTTATAACAAATAGAGTATGTCTGAAACGCTGGCACTCTTCCTCAAAATAGAGAAGATCATCTATTTCAATTATTTGGACTTCAGCGCATATTAGATTTGCTCTGGGAAAAGTGGCATTCAGAATGACTGAGGCAGAGAAAGAATTTCCAGTGTTGATTTCAGAAAGGACATCTGGTAGGAACTTAAATGACATTCAACAATGAGCACTGTTTTTCTGAATCCCAAATATTCTGAACTAAAAATTGAAATGAGATTGATACTCTCATAACCAAGGAATTTTACCTGAGGAGTATTCCATCCATCCATCTATCTACCCATCTATCCATCCATCTATCCAACCATCCATCCATCCACCCATCCATCCTTCTCTCCCTCTCATCCTTCTTTTTTTCTTTCCTGCCTTCCACACATATTTATTGAGTACTGAGGTTATGACTAGGAAAGCAAAACCCCAGTCGCACAGGGTTTATATTCTAGGGGGAGAGACAAACGATGAGTTTGTATATAAATACACTTTATTTCAGATAGCGATAGATTTCGTCAATATAATAAAGTAAGATGTTAAGTTGGAGAGTTATAAATGGATGGGCTGTTTTAAACTGAGTGCTCAGGGAATAGAGGAGATGTTGAGCTGAAATGTGAATCTTTCCTATTTTAGCATAATAATTTGAAAATATATGCATTTTGCACCATTCATAGTTTGTATTAAACATAAAAATAGATTTGGAGCTTTTCACATTTACAGTTTTGTTGTTTATGCCTCCATTCAAAATATATGAGAATTTTTTACCTGGTATTTTCTTATATATCATTTTATAGCAAGTGGAAAATTTCATATACTTAACCCCCCACCATCTATAATCCATCACCAAGTTTTGCTCATTTGTTCATTCTTCTGAAATAACTTTCCATTCCCACTGCTTCTGCCCTAGTTTCTTTATTCTCTTTTCAAAGAACTATTTCAATAGCCTCTTAAATGACACCCCCACTGCCCACTCCAATTTATCCACTTGTAACCAGAATTGACTTTCTAAAATACAGATCTGATCAAGACCTTCTTCTACTCTAAAAATATTACATTGTCATCTCTGTGATAAAATACAAACTCCCTGGAATGCCATCAAATGCCCTTCCTTATCTGACACAAGGAGGTCTTTCCAGCCTCTCTCTCTTTCTCTATTTTGCAGCCACACCAAACTGACATCTGTTTGCGCACCCTTCCATCCTGCTGTGAATGTTGGCCCTCTACCTCAAAGTCCTTTCTCCCCATCTCTGCCAGCCAACCACCCTTACTCATTCTTAAAGCTCCTTGTACCTAATACCAATTACCATACAATGTAATAAGTGCTAGAATAGAGGTATGTATAGCATTTGTCACATTGTATTGTCACTTGTCCAATTAAATATCTGACTTTGCCTTTGTATGGGGGCTAGAGCCTGATGCTGGAGCCCAGTTGCCTGGGTTCTAATCCCAGCTACGTCCATGACTATCTCCGTGACTTTGGTTATGTTTGTATCTTATTTTCTTCATCCGTAAAAGCAGGATAACTCAGTGTCTGGGTTATCGTATTGTCAGACAAAAGCATCTAGAACAGTGCCTGATATGTTTAGTAAGTTTACAATGGATGCTTTATTATTTAGTTTTATATTAACTTCGGTATCTCTAGGGATATAAAATCAGCATATAATAGATATTAAAAAGTTAAAAAAAGATCAGTATATGAGAACCTCATTAATATGTAAATGATATGATCATAAAGAATGAAGATATGGAATTTGGAACATTACTTCAAGGTTTCTGTAGTCAAAGACACATACAACAGACACGTACAGTTTAGCAAATGGTAATATTTCCAGTGGATGGATTGAAAGTCCTGAATTGTAGAGGCTCTTCTGGTTATTTTCAATCCCTGCCTCCCACCCCTCATGGATTTCCTACCATTCTCTGCCCTGCTCTGATCTTGGGGACAGGCCGCCATGGGCTGCAATGTCTGGAGATCCCTTGCCGTCTAGTTTATGGTTGGTTTGGCCAAGAGGATGGCAGGTGGAAGAAGAGTGCTGAGGTGCCATGTCCCAGCCTCTCTGCCTGACTCGGGTCCGGCAGGGCTGCGTCCACCTGCGCCCACAGCTCTGCCGGGAGGCCCACGGGGCTCTGGCTCCATCTCTTCTCTCTTACTTGGCATGAGTGTCATCACTGCCGACTTTGACAAGGGCCTTATCAACTTGGAAAGCCAGTGGTACAACTAAGTAATGAAACAGCAACTACAGGAAGTCCTTCTAGGCTGAAGGCAAACAAAATTGGATTTTTTTTTAAGTTACTTAATGCGTGTATACAGAACCTTCATTGTATTTATTCATATTGGTATCTCTCAACACTTGACTAGGAACAAAGAGAAGCAGGTGGAATAGCGTCACCCTGCTACATGGCCTTTTCATTCTGCTGGCTGTATTCCAGCATATGTGAAGCCCACACACAGCGAGCAGGAGGCCAGAAGCCTTCCTCAAAAGGGAGCTTGCAGGGGAAAGACCTAGTGTGTGGGAGGCCTCTCCGCCAGCTCTTTGGGCAGTGCCTGGCCTGGAAGCGGCTGATGGAGCACCATGGTGCAGCGGGAGAGGAGGCGGAGGCCTTCCTTCCCTCAGTAATGAGCAGCCTTTGGGCACCGTGCAGAGCAGAGTGCAAAGCTTCCAGGGGACATGTGCATTTATTGCTGACATTGTAAGGGTTTTAAAACCACAGATGATAAAAAAAGAAAAGTGTAAGACCTTTGAGCAATTAACCGTACCTGGAGGTATAGCCTCCTATCTATTTTAAGGAGCCTGGTACAAGGAAGTGACTGGTGTGGCTCGTGCCATGATAGTCATTTATGTACCCCATCTTCAACGAAGTGTTATTTTGAACACTTCGAAGAGCCAGGCATGTGCTAGAATAAAATAAGACAGACCCGTCTCTGCTCCCATGGAGCTCACTTTCTACAGGGGATCAGAGGAAACAGAGCATGGGACACAGAGGAAGGCCAGTGAAAGAGAAAGAACCGGAATAACAAAAAAAATGACCAGCGCAAAGACGCCTCCTGCAGCCACACCAGAGCAACGTTTTAACCCTGAGTGATATTTAATCCTGTAAAGCTGACTGTTTTTCTCATTGTTGGTTTCTGGTCTGCAGCACCATCTGCAGAGTGAAGAGGGGGCAGGGAGCACGGGTCACTCCTCCTTCCAGATGGACTCCTGACCCAGCCTGTCCTGCGTCAGGGACAATTTCCAGCTTTACAAAGTCAAGGCTGTTACCATTACGAGCCCTGTGATCTTTTGGTCTCTCTTTTCTCATGAGTGATGTACTGGTCATAGTAAGTGTCCCACAGGCTCTGTGGATCATGGGCTGAGGGGTCCTGGGTTGTGAGGAAGGACAGAGGGCCAGGCACCTAGATCTGAGATCAGCCGCAGCCTCGCCCATCCTGCTGGCAGGTTAAGTGGCATCTGGCTGGGCCATCAGATTCCAGAACTCGGGGTTCAGGTCTCCTCAGTGTTCTTGCCCTCCTGGCTGCAGGACAACAGTGACAAAGCCTCAGGCACGGGCCTCAGCACTGGCTTGTGGCCACACTTTGTGCAAGGCCCGGAGTGACTTCATCTAGCTGTGAGCCCTCCTCTGTGCTCTTCGCTAAAATGCTGGCCAAAGAGCTGACCAAACACTCAGGCGCATAGGCGATGCAACCCTGTGCATTTTCTTTGTAAAACCATTTGCCACAAGGCACAAGCACGGCCAGTGAGAAAGTACTTGGAACGAATAGCAGCAGTGTTTTTGCCTGGTTGAGATGCCACTGCCCAAAAGGGCTTCCTGCTCAAAGCTAAAGAAGGCTCTGCCCAGTAGCTCAAGTTCGCTCAGCTGTGGCTGTGACCACCCGGAGGAAATCCCCTCCCCTCGCCCAGGACCTCTGAGGCACCGAAGAGAGAAGAGTCAGTCTCCACGAGGATGTTCATGATACAATCCGGGGCCTGTGCTGGTTCCAAATCCTGGCTTCTCTGCCAGCCCAGGGCTCAGGGACTAAAGGTTCAGAGCTGGAGCCTTGGATCAGAGGTCCCTGCCCACTTCACAGCAACTGGCCATCCAACGTGCAGCCCTGAAAGGAAACCCTCATCTGCGTGAGCTGTTTAGATCTCCAGTTGGTCAAAAGCTACCTGCAATTTTGTTTCTGGGCTACACAGCAAATAGTCCCAACACGAGTGGGAATGTCGTGGACCAAAGTCCTCGTGTCCTTTCCTTTGGAAAGACAGCAGTTAACTAGCACCTCCAGGGCAGGCACTTCTGGGCCTCCGACCTTTGGAAGCGCTCCATCCAGAGAACTTTGCTAATTCTTACAACATCCATGTATCACACAGTTTCCTTCCTCAATGCAAGGAAGCATAACTGACACATTGACGCAGCCTCTTCAGCCACTTCATGGCAGAGATGAGCAGAAGGCAACGAAGTCAGTGTGACAGCAGAGGCTGGGCAGCTGGCAAGGCGCCTTCCCCAGTGGAAAGTGACTGAGGCCAAGTCAAGAATGAGAAGGCCACAAGCCCAGGGAGTCTTCTGTGCCTTACATTGGGCCTTTGCCTGTGGTGTTACTCTGCGTCTCTACTGAACCATGCTTGACTCCAAGGTTTTCTTCAGAACGTTGAGTCCCATTCACGCCACCATGGCACCTACCCCTGTTCTCCCCTGCCACGATCCAAATGCAGCTCCCTTGGTCATCTGAATGCTCTTACTCTCTTGATGTTCTAAGCTCTGTCCTTCCAATCCTATGCTCTGAACCTCTGGAGATCCCATTCTATTGCCTACACACCCCCTCCGTCTTTTTCATAACCTCCTCCCCTCACCATCAGGTCTTCTCCTGAGCACCTCCCGCTTCCACCAGGCCCATTCTTTCTCTCGTCACCCCCCTCCCAGGCTCTGAGCCACTCCTTCTTAGCTGCCCTCGGGGATCTCTGACTCTGCCCACCCCTTACACATCAGTGTGGTCCACCTCGTCACGGGCCTCAGCTCTGCTCCACCTGCACAAGCTCTGAGGGCTCTCATCTCTGCCCACGGCTGAGCCACTCCACTTGTGTTGGTGTCTCCCAGATCTCCATTTCTAGCCCCGCTGCTCTCCTGCTTACCAGGGCCATAGTTCCACTTACACATTAATACATCAACCTGTGTTTATAACAGAAACTGTAAACTCTACCTCTTAAAGAGCGAATTCCTCATCTTTCCTCTAAATATCATCTACGTCACATAACTCCCCTCACAGTTAATAGTATCAATCCACCCAATTGTGTAACCAGAAACTTTGACTCATTCTCTCTCTCCCTCACCTCCACATTCAATCAGTGAACCAACTAGTTCAATCTCTTCTCCCTCTGAGACGTCCCCACGCTCAGCCTCTTCTTTCTTGGATCCTGCTGTGCCATAGTTTTTGACCCTCTATTTCTCCCCTTGACTTATCGACAGCTTCAGAGCTGGTCTGGCTCTTTCCTGTCTTACCTCCTCAAATTTTTCTCCACATTATGGCAAGATTTACTTTTTAAATACAAACCCAATTATAATATTTTCCATAGCGGATATGACCATCTGTTTCTCTCTTCCGTCTCCAGCCTCATTTCCCACCTCAACCCCAAAGGTCATTCTCTGCTCTGGTCCGTCTACACTGCTTGCCGAAGGCTTCATTCCCTCTCACACCTTCCAATTCTTATTTCCAATTTTGGCTCCTTGACATGTCTTTTCTGCACTTCTCTGCCGAGTCTCCTACTCAACTGTCCCTTAAGACTTGGTGCAATCATCCCCTCTTTTTATAAGATCCTTGGCTTCATTCCCTATGCCCTCTTTATTACCTTGGGCTAAGTGAAACGTTTTTTTCCTTGTGATATAGTACAATTCTTACGCTTATATATGCATTTTGGTCTTACACACACACACACGTATTACATATGTATAACCTGTAATTTAAGGTGTTGTATCGTAATTGTTGGTTTACTCATGTGTTCCTCCCACTTCAGCTCCTTGAGGACAGAGGTCTTGCTCATTTCATCATTGTGTCCTCCCAGCACACAATATATGCTTAATTTATAATTGCTAAATTAACGCAGGTAGCCCCACAACACCTAGGATTGTCCTATATGGTATGATATTTGGTGAAAATATTTCTTTATTGATTGCTGCTTCCAATTCATGACCTCTAGGACACCACCTTAAATTTCATGCTCACAAACTAAGAGAGAATTGAGGGATATTAAGTGTAATCTGCATACATACATGTCTTGTGTCATGGGTTACAGCCCTCTCTACTGTTGGAATGAGCTCTACCTGAATGTGGTCTAAAGGAGAGCTGGCATTCAATTCTCAGGGTCAGAAGTTCCCTCCTTGGTGATTTGCCTGCTCCACCTGCCCCCTGTCTGTGTGTTTCTGCCTCACAGGCTTCATCATCCACTTACTGATAAGTTACAGGAAAAGGAACAACAAAGGGCACCTTTTGTTTCTTACTTGAGCCAACACACTGTGTAGACACTCCTGCCTTAGCCCAAGAACTTCAGAGCTGAGAGTGTTTGGAGAGAGAGGGCACGTGCAATAGCCGGAAGCCTTAGCAGAGGTGGGTTAATCTGATGCTATCAAACCAAAACACTGGGATAAACCCGGCAGGCCCAGGTAACACCCCAGAAGCTGCCTTCACCAGCAGACGTTGCAAGGCATTATAAATAAGCAGTGTCAGATAAGAATCCACATTAGCAGTCTCCAGGACTCATTTCCCTCTTGACAGCAGGATCATTTGCAGCGAGAGCAGGGCTAATTTTCAAATTACATGTGGTGGTGACACAGCAGGAAAGTGCATGCATCCTAGATGTCCCATGCAGCTTTCTGGAGACTTCTAATACCTATATCTGAGGTATCTCACCCACAGAACTGCACAGAATGGACTGATACTTATCTCCTTACACATATCAGTGAGTGGTAATAGATGCCTCAATAACAGAGAACCAAAGAGATTGGATTTTCAGGTCAGAAGGATGCTTAGAGATCATCTGTCCCAACAGCCTTATTTTACAGTAAGATGCAGAAGCTGATGTCCACAGTGCTAAAGCCATTGGTCCAAGGTCAGAGAATTTCAAACCCAAGACTACCTCCAAGAAGCCTCTGCTGAGGACTCTCATGATTTCAGTAGAATTATCAACATTCAGGACCAATGTCTACTTACCTTAGTATTTCCTCCAAAGGCAATTACTGTATTTTCCATCAATTTGCAGTTGATAGTAAATGTGCAGTGTCTTTAGTAATTTATTTTGTATTCTGGGTGAAGACTAACAGAGTCTTCCTTCTAGTGCTTTGTTATTCACTCTCAGCACCCCTCATAAACACCCTCTGTGGCCCTCAAGAAATACTGTTGACTTCTAAGAAAGCCTAGACCTTTCAAACATAAGAAAGTGAAAATTCCAGATCTTACCATTCAAGATGGTTTTCCACAAACGCAGACATGGGGCTGATCTGCACCGTGTAAGTATCATTTGCAGAGTACTCAAAGAGTCCATAGTAAGGGTTGAAGAGCTCCTGAGACAAAAGGAAGAAGAACTCTCGCGAAGGACCACTGTAGTCCAGGCTGCAAAGGAAGAAGAGGCCCAGGAAGCTCATTATGTGCGGGAGGTGGAGTACCTGTTTCTACCCAGGTGCTAAGCGTGCTCTTTCAGAGTCGGTGCTGGGGAAAGCAGAGAGTAGCCTTGGCTCTTTACAGTGGATCCCAATGGAAGTATCAATTTGCTGTAGAAAATGAGGATGCCATATTGGTTTGGGGATGTTCTTACTCTGATGGCCATGAGTAAACTCTTTTGGCAGTGTTCCTTAACCTTTTTTTGATCATGTAACACCTATTGGATAAAACACACAGCTGGGCCATTAAAAACAAGGACTTTGTTGTGGGATGCACAAAAGAATTCCTGCAACAGTGCGTGCGTGCATGCATGTGTGCATGTGTGTCAACCAAAAAGCTTCCAAATTCCTTCTGATACCCCCTCCTAGGTGGGCTTGCCCTTCACGGTTGAGATGGTTTTCCATGAAATCACTGAAATTATATGAATAATTTGGCATGTAGTTGTATTATGTGCACTCTAGGAGGAAGAATTCTTTGATTAGATACTCAGAACTGTACGCCACCTGAAAAAGTAAAGATCCAGTAGCTGAGGACTGTAGTTTTGGCTTATACTTTGACATATAATGTCAGACTCTAGCACATGCCAATAATCTTAGGCTTTTAAAGAACGCGAAACCTAAAGCTTGGTAATACCTGCAGAGAAAGGCCTCCTGGGAGGACTTGATCAGAATCACTTGGGGCAAAGGCTTAGACCACCCTGCTCCTTCTTGAGAAAAATCACCCCAAATCCGGAGGCTTAGGTTCACCCACACTGAGGTGTCTGCATAAAACCACTGGTTCCTCACCCCTCCTCTCCAACAAACGTGATGTAGAGCTTGTTTCGCTGAAGCTCCTTCCGGGAATAGGCCATCACCTGGTTGAAGGTTCCCTCCAACAAGTGGTCCCGACGAATGATGAGCCTGCGGAGGAGAAGAAGCCAAGTGGGCGCTGAGCAGCGACTCTGCAGCTCCGATGCTGGAGAGTGTTCTAGCCGAGCTGTGAGTGCCCAGGCTTACGGTCTCACTCGCCAGCCTCTCCGACGAGGCCCAGATCCCACCAGTTCAGTGACAGACTCATTTTAACACTCTTTTCAGAACATTGAAAGCACAAGGACAACACGGACACTTTCGTAATTGGATACATTCCACTCTATGGAACTACTTTTAGGATTCTTTTTGATCAATTCCAAAAAGAATCCTTTAAGTTGGATTCCTGAGTTTAGGTTCGGCTTTTCAAGATGAAAATAATAAACCCAGAAGGAAAAAAGACACAACTTTTTACTTATACTCTAATTACAAAGTTACAAAGAGGCTATGAATTTGGCTAACGAGTTAAATCTGTCCCAAGAATAAGTAAAGGGAACTATAAGATTTTTTATTTAGTTCACAATTCCTTGTTTTCTGAAAATGTTGACCATCGATTTTATACATGCCTTTGTCTGAAATCTACTGTCCTATCTCTCTCTCCTTCTCTTCTCTTCCCTTCCTTTCCTGCCTCCCTTCCACTTTCTTAACTCCCTTTCTTCTTTCTTTCCAACTTCCTTTTTTCCTTCCTCCCTTCTATGGTCATAACTGCTACCACACCATGTATCCAATCTCCAAAAAATATTACAAAGGGTAGGGGAGAAAAAGACAGAAAAATCTACCATCTGAATTCAGTGCCAAGCACTGAGCACTCACTTAATTTTCCCTGGACCCTGACCAAATCCTTTGGCTTCCAGTTTCCGGTAGAAATTGCGGAGCTTGGCCTCAAAGTCTCTCCGGTAGGGCGAAGGGGCTCTTGCGCTGGCTCTCTGCAAACCTGCAGAGGGAAGCACATGGCTGAAGGTCACCGTTTTTCATCCAAGAACAAATGGCAGAGCCATGGTAGAGGAAGGGCAGCCAGAGGCGCTCCTGTGTCCTCACACGGTTCCTCTTCAAGAAGTCGCCCTCGATTCCCATCACTCCCTCTGTTACTCTTATAATAAACAGAAATACTATAATAAGGAGAAAAATGAATTCTGATGACAACAAATATGTCTTCCACTCCATTTCAAGTTGTCTTTCTCTTAAAAATACCTTGATGAGCACATTTCTTGGCTTAATTGTACTTAAATATCTTCAACAACACAGATCAAACCAGACTAAACTTTTCCTGTAAGTTGCTATATTACAAGACATGATTGTAACTACAGTGAGGCAACTAGGACTGTAATATACGTGTATGTCGTCTTTTGCTAACTGTATTGATATTGATGCAAAAATAAACATATCTGTCCACTAGGGCCCAGAGCATTTAGGAGTTTATATTACTCTGCATCATAGAAGCAAAATTTATAATAATAATAATGATAATAATTCCTTGACTCTATATAGAAGAGAGTATTTGTATCATTTAGAGTGCTTTGTAAATGCTTTATTATGTTTACACACCTTTTAATGAAAAAGGAATGGAAAAAAGGACATTCTTCTCCAAGTTTTACGGATGGCCAGAATCATGGTTTGCTCCTTCAATAACTCTTTATTAGTTACTATATTCCAAGTATTGACTTTATAATCTAGAGAAGACTGATGCCAACAAACTCACAGAAATGAGAACATAATTACAAGTTGGGATGATTGTTACCCATGAAGGCAAGGAACTCAGTTCTTTGAGACCACAGAACATTCTGGCCAAGTTTAGGAAGGCTTCCCTGAGGAATATCTGAAGAATAAGTAGGCATGAATTAGATTGAATGAGTTAGGAAAGGCTTCTGTTTTAATTAGAAGAAGAGATGAGCTGGGAAAAGAAGAGCAATCTAGGTAGAGTGTGTGCAAAGGTCCTGTGGCAGAATGGAAAGTGGTGCTCTAGTTTATCTGGAGCACAGGGTACGAGGACAAAAGTGATGCAAAACAAGGCTTGAGAGGTGGGCAGGAGACAGATCAAACAGGATAAGGTACACTCTGTTAAGCAATTTTGCTTAATGCTAAGCAAATAGGAAGCCATTGCATGGGTGCTAACATGGTGTGACTTGAGTTATGAAAACACCAGTCTTTTTGCAGTAGAGAGAAAAAACTGGAGAGGACCATGGTGGATTCACACAGCCTAAATTGGACTAGGGTGGTATCAGCAGAGATGAGCAGTGGACAGATCGGAGATGTGTTTAGGAGAAATGGATTGGATATAGGTGGTGAGGGAGAGGTGGGTTTCAGAGTTTGTAACTGAATGGACTGTGGAGACATTCACTGAGATGGGGAACAATGGAAAAAAGACAAATTTGTGGGGAGATCATGAGCTTTGATGGCAGTACCTTTGAATGTTTGACTGGAAAGAGACATAGTTTGAGAGAGAAGAGAAAAAACCTGGGACTGAGTCTTGAGGGTGACAGGAAGTGAAAGATGAGTCTGCAAAAGTGGCCTAAGAGGTAGATGAAATGCATACAGTGGTGTCACAGAAGCTGATTGAGGGGGGACAGCAGTCGGTGATATTAAATGTAGCTGAAAGATCAGGAGAAGGCCTGAGAATTACCCACTCGACGGGGTGCCCAGAGGCCATGACGACCTTAGTAAAGAAACCTCCTCTAATGCACAGGCATGAAGGGGAGAGGGTGGGGCCAGGCTGGGGAGGTGTGTAGGATTGGTAGCGGGCATCTGAGAAAGTTTCTGCCTAATGGCTTTAATTTTCTCAGTGAAGGAAGAAGGGATATCATTTTCTAGGAGAGACACAGGGGGCTGAAGGTCTGAGGGAAGTGGAAACGTTTGAAACAGCAGTAGAGAAAACATAAGTTTACCGGAGAAACGTGGCAGAATTTTTTTTTGCATTTTCAAGGTCCATGTGAAGTGAGAGATGACTAATTCATAATTAATAATCTGCTCTATCAGGTGAATTTTCCCAAGAATACCTGACTACAGATGTAGAGGAAGAAGACAGTAAGTTTGACCAGGGGTGGCGTTCTGCACATGAAATGGAGAGGATCAGCGGGGTGTAGGGTGCTGGCAAGGATGTTACTGAAATGATGAACCGTGCCATCTATGCCGGATAGGGAGAGATGGAAAGGAAAGGAGAGGTGACCATGAACTGGAGAGTTCCTCCTGATGAGGGCAAAGAATGGAAATAGGGGGAGTAGTTGAATAAGCATGTTGGACGGAGCAGGATGCTTGAGTCAGTGATTTTAGAGATGATAACAAGGGCAGGAAGGCGGCTGTGGGAAGAAGCGGCTGAGGCGGCGGAGGAGAAGGTCACTGCAGACAAGGAAGGCCAGAAACTGGGAGGCCCGGGAACTGAATGGGTGTCCTCATGGATGCAGAAGTCATCCAGGATGACGGAAGGACTTGGGAAGGAGAGGGAGACTACGAGACAGGTGCCACAGTCCGAGAATGGGAGAAGGTTGGTAGATGACAGCAGCTAGGAGGGGAGATACAGTGCAGCGGTACAAGCGAGGAAGCATGGAGGGCACAAGCCCCACCTTTGGGCCCTGCAGCAGGTGGGGTGTGAGGGAACCAACAGCCACCACTTGAAAAGAAGTGTCTTCAGTGAAATGCCAGCCTTCAGGATACAGGTAGAACCAGATACAAGTCTGTAGGTGCAAGTGTATCTTTCTGTCCAGCAGTGACAGTATATTTTATAACATGACTTGTACTGCTGCTGGCACTACCACTAGCCTCATGGCCCCTACTACGCATGTTTCCAATAATTTATGCTTCACAAAGTACTTTGGCACAAATGTCTATGATTCATTATCACTGTAGCCCCCAGGTACATTTCATAAAGGTCTGGAAAAAATGGGAATTGTAAAATTTAACATCAAAGTCTTTGGACTACATCCTCTAAGACCCCATGGTCAGCGCTGGGAGGATAAAGAAGTAGGCACTTTGACAAGATGAATTGGATGATTGCTTGGATTCGTGGCATCAGTAATGTCTCTATGAGGAAAGTTGATTCCTTTTAGAAAAGTTATCCCGATCATGCTCATTTAACAAATAACTCTTTATACTCTCCTATCTTTCTATTTGCAAAATGATCTCTCTCCCATATAATGATGTTAAAATCACACTTTACTGCCAAAGGTTTGGACCAAACTGCAGACAGGTTATCAGGCTGGGACAATCTCTACAACAAAATGGCAGATCATCATGCAGACCAACAGCTCCCCCACATGGAAGGCTCTGCTCCCCAAAAGTCAGTCACCCTGTGCGCACTGGAAACATCTGATTGTCCTGATGTGGGCTCTGACAAAGCTCCTGGTCCTCCTTTTCCCAGGCCATGGCATCTCAGCTACGTTGGATGTCAGAGGAAGCACGCATTGGGCATTTCCTTAACAATAACATCGGTACACTTGTTTGGAGGAAGTAACAAGGAGATACTGACTTAAAAACAGATTTTAGCAATTAGCAAAACTACCTCTAAGAGACAGTTCTGAATGACACGAGTTGGAGGAGTCAAACTAACAGCTTTTTTAATTTTAGAGACCTATGGCAGTTACTTAGTGACACTAACTGAGTGAGACACCCCTTCTGAGAGACAGAGCATATTGCTAAACGCTTTCTCTTCTGAATTTCCCCACTGGCCTCAAAAGCCAAGCTTGGACTCTGACTTTAGAGATCATGAGATAGGAAGTTACTAAATTGTTCAAACTAACTTCCTTTATTTTTAAAGTTGTAAAAAGAAATTTGGGGTTACCACAGAGACTTACAACAATGTGATAACGCAAACCAAACAAATGGGGAAAAGCTCTCCAATATCTGGATCCCGCTTAGGGGTATGGATTTGACTTAAGCTAATTATCTCGATGAACCCAGGAAATAATATCTTCTTTTTTCACTAAACAGTTCAATATATATTTCCTCATTTGGAATGGAAAATACCTACAAAGAATTTTTGGATTAGGAGTAAATTCATTCTAATACATAATGAAAACTTTGGGGGAACAGTTTCACATCATGTAAGAAAACTCTTTGGCATCTTCGTGGGGACATAATGGTGGTCCCTAGTAACCATGTAACCTAGGAACCCCTTTACAATTTAACAGAAAAGTCACCAAAATTGGTCTTTGATAACATTCTGAATCATAAGGCAGAACGTTTCAGCAAGGGCTCTTCCTTTTAAATGCCTGGGGTGTATGCTTGGAATACAACAGCAATGTAGAGCAGAGGGAGGCAGACTTTTTCTGTAAAGGGCCAGACAGTAAATATTTTAGGCCTTTTGGGCCATATGGTCTCTGTCGCTCCTATTTCACTCTGTTGTTGTAGTGTGAAAGTTGTCATAGAAAATACATAAATAAACAGGTGTGGCTGGATTCCAATAAAATTTTATTTATAGACACTGAAATTTGAATTTCACATAATTTTCACGTTATGAAATAGTTTTTGTAAAAAGTTTTTTCAAACCATTTAAAAATGTAAAATGCATTCTAACTGTGGGTATTACAAAAGCAGGCGGCAATTTGTCAACACCCAATGTAGACAGTGTGCTTTCCATCAGAAAATGGAGAGGGGTGACGGGAGAGAGGACAAATCACAAGTGCCCTTCCTCCACCTCCGTCTGGTGGAAACATAGATGGCCACTTACAGGAGACAGACTGAGATGCTCAAGTTACCTGGGGAGCTCTGAGGGGAGGAACAGGGTGAACAGCGGGGGGAGAAGCTGTACCCAGGGTGGAAGGCAGCCTGCAGAGGGACGTAGGACATAATTTCTTCTTCAAAGAGACTGCAAAGTGAAAAAAAAAAGTTAGTTCTCTGTCCATGATATAGTGTTCACAGATTGGGGTGACAGCAGTTACAGTTCTCACCAGGCAACAACAGCACTTAGACTCAGATCTAGTATAAAAAGACAGGCACATCTCAGCATGCAAATTCTCAGTGTTATTTTAAACCCTAGTTAATCCTACAACAAAGTCTCCACCAAGTACTATATGTAGCTCTTGATACCCCCATTGTAAATGTAAAGAAGGCGATGGATAGCAGGTATAAGGTAGGGGGCCTACTTCAGTTGCAGCCAGTAGAATCTTCTAGAACAAATGGCAAGTGTTTCAGTCTCAGCTATAGTGGAGGAGAACTGCCCAGGGCAGCTTTTCCAACACTGTTTCAGTCTCACCTCAGCAAAATGACTAGGTCTGCATCACAGGACAACTTTTCAAGCCCATGATTACCCTCAGTCCGAATGTAATGGATTTTCTCCCTAGAATAATGTGGGAAAGAAAATAAGAATTACACACGAACTCAGAAGCTAAAGAATAAGTCCCTTTTGGATCCCTTTTTTCCTCTTCCAATATGGCTGAACAGCGATGTCCTAAGGTCCAGTGTATTCCATGGTATTTTAAGTTCGTATTGCAGGTTCCTACGATGCTCTACAAGGGACGGCCTTTCCTCAGACTCACACAGAGACAGAGGCTGAGGAGCACAACAAGGGAGATCCTCGGATAGCCAGGACAGTGGGTTGTGGAGCCGGGTAAAGAGAGCTGCTGAAGGACTGTGGGCTTAGGGTGCCTTGGAAGCTGGGAGAGGAAAGAGTGAGGGCTGTCTCTTGAGAAACCTTGTGCTTGACGGAAAATGCATAAGGCCAGGCTGGGCACAGAGAGGGCTGGCTCCCAGAACACATGAGAGTCTCCCAGGTTGGTCTGAGCACAGGCATCAATTTCTCTCTGTTTAATTACAATTCACGCATTCTGACCCTTTTCCATTACCTCCAACTCCAACCTGGCAAATTATTCCAATACGTCTCTGGATAAATAACATTTTGATCAAAGGAACTTTGTAATTTGATTCTCTGACATTCAAATATTCAAATATTACAAACACCATAGCCAAGAATCCTTCCACTGTGTGCATGCTTCAAAGAAGGTAAATTTCTGCCCTTTCTTGAAGAGATGCAGCAGAAATCTGGGAAGCCTTAAGGGTTTATTTTTTAAGATATTTAACTTTTTTTCTGTCTTTTTTGTTTAAATTCTTATTTTGACATGATTTTAGAGTCACGTGTAGTTGTAAGAAATTAATACAGAGTGATCCAGTATACCCTTTACTCAGGTTCCTCCAATGGATGATTTTCAAAAAAATCTATTTAGAAAAATACTGCAGATACAACTTTTTCCTCTCTCTGATTATAATAATGTGAATCCAAATCTTCATCATAACTTGCATTATTTTCAGGCAAAAACATAATGAACTTGACCTTTTGGTGTGGGTACATTTTAAAAATACCCTGGAACTCTGTCCCACAGGCACTGAGAACTGGGGAAGATCTCTGAAGGTGAGAATGCCATCTGCCTCTCCCACATATATCCCGCGCCCATCAGGAAAACTCCAGCGCAACACTCTCCTCAGAGCTCAGGCCAGTAGAGCCACCTGCCTCCTTGACATCTTGACATCTCTACTTGTGGCCTCAGAGACCTCAAATCTCAATATACAAAAGGAAATCCTTGACATTCTTCCTCTACTCAAGCCAGTTCCCCCTCCATCTTCCCCGTCTCAGTCCTGCTACCGTCCGATCGTTTGACACTCCAAAATTCACGTTGGCATCCTAATGCCCAATGTGACGACATTAGGAGGTGGGGCCTTTGGGAAATGATTAGGTCTTGAGCATGGAGCCCTATGAATGGGATTAGTGCCCTTATAGAAGAGACCCCACAGAGCTCCCTAGTCCCTTCTGTCATGTGAGGATACGAGAAGTCTGCGACCTGGAAGAGGGCCCTCACTATGACCATGCTGGCATGCTGATCTTGGATTCCAGCCTCCAGACTGTGAGCAATAAGTTTCTGCTGTTTATAAGCCACCTAGTCTGTGGTATTTTGTTATGGCATCCAAACTGACTAAGACAGACACCATTATCCACTAGCCTGAGGAAGCCCCACCCCTGGCTGTCATTCCCAATTCCTCTCGGCTCCTCATCGCCACATTCAAACCGTCATCAGCTTCTGTTGTTTTTGCACTCACAAGATCATCACAAGCTTCTCCCTCCTCTCCATCCATGCTCTGCCATCATCTGTACAGCCATCATCTCTCAAGTAGATTAATATCATAGCCCCGCACGTGGCCCCCTCTCTGTCTTATGCCGCACCTCTAGTCTGTCCATCCTCCACAGAGCAGCCCAAGTGGTCATTAAAAACACAAGTGCAACCATCTTTTCTTTCCTGCTGAAAACTCTTTAATGGCTTCTCAAATAAAACTGCACTTCAGATAAAATCCCAACTCTTCCCCATTGCTGACAAGGCCCCTCCCTCCACCTCGACTGTGGTCCCTCATCCCCCTCCCAGTCTACCCCTGAGCCACTCTGGACTTCTTTCATCCTTCACCTACATAAAGCTTTCCCTCCTGGGAGCCTTTACACACTCTCCCCGTCATCCTCACCTTGCATCTCGGGGACGGCTCCTTCTCACCCTTCTGGTTTCAGCGTAGTGCCACCTACCTGGGAAAGCCTTCCACGTATTCTGCCTAGGCGCTAAGTCCTCTTCCTCAGCACCAGCACATTATCCCCTATCACTGAATTCTGATCATGTCCTTCATGACCCTGACAATTCCATAGCTATATGTTTGGCTTAAAAACACAAACAAACCAAACTTGTCTATCATCTGTCTCTCTCAGTACATTATAAGTGCCATGAGAGAAGGGCCTGTGTCCGTTGTGCTTGCTACTGGACACACAATCTTGATTCAGAATGGTTGCACAGTAAAAGCACTAGTTGAAGGAAAGAATGAATGAATGAGGACTGCTACCACGACCCTTAAAGTTAACAGTGTCTTTAACCTCCGGGTTTTCTGGCTCTATCTTCCCCCTCCACGTGTGGCTTCTTTATGATTCACTGCTGTCTGCTGAGCACAGTTTTCTGAGAACGCATCCTCCAGCAACTGGTTTTGTGGACTCAAGACAGTGGATCCATGGCTTCTTGAGAATAGCAATGGCTGAACAGGGGTCACCATCCCCACTTGGGGACCACAGAGGAAGCAGTAAGTTCTTCCTCTGGGCAGGGTCCTGGGGAGAGGTGATTTTCTTTTCAACTTTCAGACCTTTAAAACAGAGCTGACTCACCCTCACATCACATCCAGGGGCAGGCAGAGGCCCCATCATAGTGAGCAGTGCCTAGCTTGCTGGTTCCCTTAAGCCTGACGCCTTGGAGAGCAAGTTCTTGCTCTTGCCATTCTGCCTTTTTAATTCCACAGCCTCTCAGTCAGTTTCTGACGTCACTGTGGGCCTTCTGTTTTTGAGGAGATATTTGGGTTCTCAACCTGGGGTCCATAGGTCCTTTAGGGTCCATTAACTGTTTGAAATGTACGCAAAGATTTATGTTTACATGTGGGGGAGAGTCTATAACAGTTTTCTTCAGATCCTTAAAGGAGTCCACAACATTAAAAAGGTTATTACTTTCTATACTAGATAATTTCCATGCTTTTTCCAATTTCAACGTGCCCTGATTCCAGGTCCCCACACATATCTGGAAAATCATAATTATACAATTCCACACTGCGACACAACCTTTAAGGTTTCTTGGGTTTTGTTATAACGTGATATTACAAAATAGGACTGAAAAGTTTACTTCCCTCTGGAAATATATTCTACTCTTTTACACAGGGGATTACTTTTTTTTTTTTACTTTTAAAATGATTTAAGTGTGACTCTAGTGTCTATAGGGAGGTCAAATTGCTCCAAAAAGTAAGCAGTGAACTCAAGTAACTTAGTGGTAGAATCAGTAACATAAAAATGTTCAAGAGCAGCAATATGTCAGAAACTTTTCAGGTAGTACAACTTCTCCGAAAATCCCCTGGAAATTCCCTTAAGTTATTATGCACTGTGAGTCAAAGAGCAGCCCACAAATAAATGACCCATATGACTGAGTGTGGCACTGCCTTCCGTGGCACAGAAACTTGGGCAGAGTTGAACGTAAGGGGACGTGACAATTACTCATGCAAAAGCTCATCTGTTCATGCTAAAAACCTTTCATTCATTCTAAAAGTAACTAGCGTTTTCTGTCTTCAAAGTAGAGGACCAGGTTCTGAGGGGGCAGAGTGGACGCAAAGACAAGGAATATATAGGTTCTGCTCCAAAGACCTTATAGTGCTGTGGGGAGACATAAGTATGTGATAGAATATGAGATAATGGAAAAATATCTCAGAGGTACAAAAGAGAATGCTGTTAAAGCAAGACAAAAGAAATACTAAAGTCTGCCTGATCACTGAATCTTTGCATTTGATTTGAGCCTTTAAAACAGGATGAGATGTCCTTAAAAGAGAAGCCATTCCAGGAAGGGTGGAGGTAGGCGAGGACACAGCCTGTTTGGTGGAGGTGGAAGACACCAGAAGGAAACAATTAATGCAGGATGGAGAGTTAGGTTAGGGCCAGCAACTGTGCTTAGAAATCTTGACTTTATTTCACACACACTGGGAGCCATGGAAGCTGTTTTGAAGGGCAGGAGTGATAGGATTTGATCTGTACTACAAGAAGGTAATTCTGGTTATAGCAGGGTGATAGGGGATATCTTCTAAGAGACCCCAGCCAAGTCCAGGAGAGAAATGATGAGGACCCAAACGTAGGCCCCGTGGCAGGGAGAAGAGAAAAGAAGGGCTGGAAGAGAGAAAGTGAGGTGGTAAATATTTAAATGTGGAGATGAAGAAGGAGGGAGGAGTTGAGAATACAGGCAGTTGGGGACATGCTGGTTCTAATTTACATAAAGTAAAAACACAGGGAAAAGAGGTGTCCATGTGGGGGTGGTAGAGAGGAAAGAACAGTGAACAATCCTTCTTGGCAGGATTAATGAAGATGTGAATAGCAAAGAGGCTATTTTCAGGTGTTGGTGATTCATTGAGGAAGCCAAAGTAGGGTATCACAGTTGTCAGCCAGACTCAAGAGAGCACCACATGGGAGGTGAGGAGTTAGAGGCAGTCAGCGGCTGCGCTCCCGCCCACCTTGCCTGATCCTTTACACACACCCCCATTTAAGCAACTCCACAACGCCCACACTGCAACCCTGCTTCCGTGATGAGGAGACGAAGGGTGGAGGATTGAATAACATGCCTCCGTCAATCAATAGTCCCTAAGTGCAGGAGCAAGAATTCAAACTCCAAGGGGACACACTTGGCTACTATTCATCACCAGCTTCTGAAATGCTGGGCAGTACACTGAAGGAGAGAGATGTTTGCATATCTTGGTGAGAAAGTGGGATTTAAGTTCAGAGAATATTTTCCCTTTTTATCACTTTGGGTGGCTATCCCTTCCAAATGAAGTGATTCAGAGTTTCTGAGACACTCATTCAAAGATGACCTTAATGGACAATAGGATTTAAGTAGTTAGAACATATATGATACTTTTTGTTTGCTTGCTTGTTTATTTTTGAATATGGTCATCTAATATCCTGTTCACAATTAAACAGGCTATTTCAAAAATAAAAATAATTTATATGGTGCTTTACATAAAAAATTTTTAAACAAAACCTATTTTGCTCCCTTTCTGTGCTTCCCTCCAAATCAATGGAAATCATTTTAGCATCATATGAATAATATGTAACCTGAAAATATGGCTATCTCTGATTGTGACACTTCTGAGAACATTAGAACCCCCTGGACTCTTCATTTTGAGTATTTAAGTTATAATTTAAATGCATGAATAAAATGCATCAAAAACTTATGCTCTCTCTCCACAGATGTGTAGCCTCACCTGGAAAACTAGCTGGAGACACCTGGAGTTACAGGGTGAGGGACAGGCCCCTACCTGAGTGCGTGGTTTCTTGCCAAGCTTGGCTGACGCTCTTGCAGCATTTCAAAAATGTTTGGCTGGCGAAGAAATGCCACAATCTTGTCATTATATGCTGAAACAGACAAAAGTGCAGAGTTGTGGTTGAGTCTGCAGCCCAGAGATAATTTCTCTGATGATTGGAAAATGGCTGCTTGATACCAGGATTAATGTAGGAGTTGGAAGGGCAGGTAGCATGCTCATCAAAAAACGTAAGCTCTTGAGGGTTTTTTCTGTGACATAATAGCATTATTATTTTTAAAAGATCAAACTAAAGGTGAACCAGATCTAAGTTAATCATCTGTAATATTCCGGGAACTTAACTGGGTGTTAACTCATCCCTGTGTGAACAGGTGAAGGAGAATAAAATAGCTCTCCCGTGAGGGGACTTCTCTCTCTTCTAACTTCTCCTGGTCATTTTGTCATAGTTATTATAGCAAAAGATTCCTTCTGAGTTGAAAGAAATCCTTTTCTAAGCACTTGACACCACCCGTGCCCATGGGTTGATTTCCCAGTAGTGACAATGGAACTTTCTAAATCCATTTAGACTTGCTCACCTCATTCCCCTTGATACAAGTGGTACGTGTTTCAGAAAGAAGTAGGTGACGTTAGGAATGAAGTCTGCGCTAACTTATCCCCATGCACACCCAGGAAGAGAGATCTAAATTAAAAACTGCACCTAACAGCAACAAAATCCATCACCTCATTTAACTATGCTCTCCTGGACCAGCTAACAAGTCACTGAATGGAGTGAAGAAGAAGGGGAATGTGGTCTGAAAGAGAGCAGAGAAGAGAGAAGACAAAGAGAGGAGGAAGGGGAAGGGAAAAGGGGCAAAGGAGAGGATGGGAGCAAAGGGTGGGGAGTAGACTATACCATAAAAGAGCAGAAAAAATACAGAATCCTCAATATTAAAGGATTCACTATAAGAAAAACAAGGCTAAGTTTTGGTTTCCAGGGTTCAAAAAGCACGATACATACCCAGTGGCAATGACTCATGTTGATGTTGGCTTCGAATAGCAGCTACTAGACTGTGTCCTGGCCTGCCCAGTAAAGAGGCTCCTCTGTTTCTAGAGACTTCTGAGGCCTAATTTCAAAATAAAATTATTAGCATTGGAAATCTGTCATCAATTTCAGATGGTCTTTTGACACCAATTTTTCAATATGAGGGGTAAAAGACCCTGACATCACCTAAATTAAAGAAGCAATGAAGATACAATCTTCAAAGTGATGGAAAATGGGCAAGTTTTAAAAAATTGACTAAGTAGAATGGTTGATGTGCTATATTATGGTTTTTAAGAAAGTAATTGTGCCAAATGTCATGAATGTAAATCAAATTAATACACAGAATAGACCAAGAAACATTTCTTTTCATAGATATGTTAAAAAGATAAATGCTAGATAAATATTATTAGTAAAGGTAGGTTTATAACCCTCATGTCCAAAAGGTAGCACTAAACTTCAAAACTGAACGTAGAATGGACTTGCTCTCTCAAACAGCACTTGTTTCACTTGAGTGGCCATTCTTTGTGTAGTGCCTGTTACTCCATTCTCTAGGCTGGTGACTCTTCATAAAACTCTGCAAGATAAGCATTATCAATCCTAGTTTAAAAAAGGGGAAACTGAGGATCAGAGAAAATTAAGTTTTTCTAAAATTCTCAACTCTAAGAGATAGAACCAGGATTCTAACTAATGCTTGACTGCAAAGCAATCGCTTGCTGCTCTCATACTACTCGCGTGCATCCAGTATCTTCATTTTGGTTGGGCATTTTGACCAAACTTCACATAATAAATAACTTGCTTAGTTTAAAACTGATATTTGTGATAATGAATTTAGCTCAAGTTTAAATTTTAACAAATCCCCTAGTTTCTAGAGCATGACAACGAGCTTTTTACCCTGATTCCATATACATGTTGTTCCTTAAGGACTCCTGCAGAGTAAGCTATTTCAACTGGGGCACTCGAGATTTTCCACATTGAAGTGCATTCACCAGATATATGGGGTTTTGGATAGAGTATGACTTATTTTATGATATTTGGCAAAGAATACTAAAATAGGCTTTAAAAATATTTAAGAATTTTGAAGATTACTTTGTAAGATACCTATAAAGAGCCCAAACATCCAGACAAAAAAAGGAAAGAAAATTTTGCCTCTGAGACCAGCCTACAATTCATTCACACAGAATTCAGGAGAGGTGATGGGCACGTATGCTATAAGGTCCAGAAAGGCCAGGTCAACCTCAAAGTGATCACTTAAGACCAGGCCATGTGTGATACTGCAGATGACAAAGTAGGACAGATTACTTAGGGCTTCCTAATTAAAGACACGGTCATTGCTGGTTTTCCTCTGGGTCCTACTTCCACACTTCAGACAGACAAGAATAACATCGTTTTCATGCAGAGACGTGCTACCAGTTCACTATCTGTATGTGGCAGTCTTTGAACTGCTCTTCTGGAAGTAGTAGGGATGCAGATCTATCCTTTTTCTCTCTTGGTCCTTGTTTTTGCCCATGGCTTACTTCAGGGACAAGAGACTAGATTCTATGCACTTTGGAGGACTTCTCACTTTGATGTCACAGCATTCAGCTCTGTTCAGCTGGTGTAGCCAGACACCAAGATTTAAGCTGTCCTTCTGCAACAACACTTTCCAGTCTCAATTAAATGGTTACAATGCAAAGTGATAAAAGAAAGGTTTGCTGATTATTAAAATATGCAATGTTGCATCTCCTTGGTTCTCATTTTTCTCCATGAATTAGTCAATATATAAAACCTTTCTGGGACTGAAATGACATGGCTCTTTTCCTTGGAGGGAATTGTGTCAGTCTGCCTTAATGTGTGTTTAGAATATTTTTGATGCTGTAAAGACAGGATTCTCAAAGACCACTCAGTTGAAGATTATCTAAGTGATGAGTTACAGAGAGAAACTGGGGAAGCAGACAGATCTGAGAGCAGACCTCACGAAGGCTTGGCTCTGCACTGAACTCTGCGACGCCTGCTGTCACACCCCGAGCAAAGGTGTCTAATGGTCGGTGGGTTACCCTGAAATGAATAGGGCTTTGAAACAGGAAGAGGCTCACTTCTCTTCCTGGCTGTCATGGGGAATTCTTGTGCTGGAGGTATGCTTTATGGAAAATAGTGCCTACCTGTGAGGTCACGTGCTCACTGGTAAAAACTAAGCCAGACTGAAAAATTTCAGAAACCAGATGAATGCCAGCTACCTGAAGGTAAATGACTGACTGAGGAATAAGCTTCAAGCCGACTATGAGCGAAACAGAAGAAATAACACAGGTAGGGAGAGGTAGGGCTTGTGGGGTCCCTGCACCACAGAAACATCTGCCAAGGGTAAAGGAGGTGATTACAAAGTGGTACTGGATGGCCTACAGACGAGAGCGGGAGGACGGGAGGCTTAGATAGAAATGTTCTCTTCCAACTAGGGGCTAGGAATTTATGGTAATGGAGACAATTTCAGGGAGTGCTGGAGAAGATTCTGAGAGTCTCAGATTGGGCTAGAATTTAATATATACTAGGATCCTTGCAGCCCGGAAGTGGTACTAAATGGTCCATCCTGAAGAATGTCTCGTATCAGCTGAGTGACTGATTTGGATCTCACTGCAAACTTGGATTTTGCCATTTAAAACCAAAATTATATGACTCATTAAATTCCCTGGCATTGGATGCATTTTGTCCTATTGAGTTTCTCAGGGGCGTGTGTGTGTGTATGTGTGTCTGTGTGTGTGTGTGTATGTGAGAGAGAGAGAGAGACAGAGACAGAGAGAGAGATAGAAACAGAGAGAAGAGAGACCCTAGTGGTCTGCTGCGCCCCTGACATGCTAGGACTATTCTCTGACTGGGTAAACTCCAGCTTGTAGTAGGGACTACTTTTAGAATTTCTTTTCCTTTTGATTTTGAGATAGCTTTAATCACAATTGCAAATGCGAAAACTTCAAACATTAGCTCTCCAGACAAAACAAAATAGATATGCTCAGAAAATAGTTTTCAGTGACTGGTAAACAAGCTTCTCTTCTGTGTTGCAATTTAGAAATGTAAATTGGCGGTTTTTTAAGCTGTGATGGAAAATTATAGGTTTTAGACTGAATTTGGGTTAATAATCAGCTAACACTCTCCTTGAAAATGCTGGGGACTCGATGATAAAAAACATTAGCAAGTTCAGAGGAAAGGCCCAAATGATTCATTTCTAGATTCCTTTTGTATTCTAAAAATGGATCATTAACAAAGTTTTCAGAATTATCTTAAGGAAATAAAAATGAGAGACCTACGTTTGGGTTGTTCGACATATTTATAACAGTAAAAAGTGGGCAATAAGCATAATGTACAAAGAAAGCCTTGAGATAAATTAGGGTAGATCCACAGGATAGAATATTATAGAAGAATTTAATGGCATGGAAACTGTCCACAAGGTCCTGTAATAGTAAATTGGAATAGAGAACCACAGACAACATGATTCAGTTTTTATTTCTATGTGTACCAGGGAGTGTCTCCAGATGAGGGATTTTAACTTCTTTTCCACCTGTGTCCGTGTTTTCTATACTCATTACATACCAGTTATCATTAAAAAGTTTATAGGTGTCTGAATTTTACAAACTTCCAACCAAAACTTTAAGCAAGCATAGGTTCCGTGGAATCAAGAGGAAAATTACCAGTTTTAAGAAGCAAGGCAGAAAAGTCACCCTCCCCAAAGACAAGCTTCCTGAATGACGACTTCTTGTGGCATCAGAGCTAATGAAACGACTTTTGTCATCAGAGAAGTTCCTGCAAAGAATGACTAAGAGTGACTTCTGCTTTTAAAGTGAAAAGTCAGTTTCTCTTCCCTGTCAGAGTCTGGCCTTTTCCTGAGGCCATTACTGTTAAGCTTTTTTGTGTGTACCCTTTCAGAAATTTCCCATGACAAATGATTTTCTAACTTGACCAAGATAAGGCAGTGAAAAAGAAATGAAAACTATGCTTTCTGTTACCTTTCCTTGTTAATGTTAATTTATTTTGCGAATTGCAGTTTAAACAAGACAAGTTTGACCTTCAGTGATTTCCCTACTGATACTTGGGATCTGATATTTATCGCCTGGAATGTTCTTTCTATTTATCTTTATCCAATTCCATTTGAACATTGTGAGCAGAGATAAGGCCTGTTTTGTTGGTCATTAAATATATTACAGACAGATATGCCACTGTATTAAAATGCATGTTAAAGTGTCAAATAATGATCTTTTTATACATAAAATCCTATATTCCTGACAGCTGCTTTCAGGAAACTGCCTGAAAATTTTTCAGGTGAGGTCAAGACTGACCCAAAAGATGTTTAACAGTCTCTCTGTTAATAACCTATTGTTGGGGTTTTGAGAGAAATTTTTTTTTTTTAAAGATTTTATTTATTTATTTATTTTTCCCCCAAAGCCCCAGTAGATAGTTGTATGTCATAGCTGCACATCCTTCTAGTTGCTGTATGTGGGACGCGGCCTCAGCATGGCCGGAGAAGTGGTGCGTCGGTGCGCACCGGGATCCGAACCCGGGCCGCCAGCAGCAGAGCACGCGCACTTAACCACCAAGCCACGGGGCCCGCCCTTGAGAGAAATTTTTACCATTTACGATTTGGAATATAGAAACTGATTTTAATTCTGTCCTTAAGCGCAATGTATAAAAATTCAATTGCTGAGCAACACTCAAGAGAATAACTCATGAATGTGAACAGGAAATATTGATTCCTAAGGTTGTGGTATAAGAAACATCTGTAGCTAATTCCCCATTGCCTGTGCCATATTGACACAGAAAAATCACGGACTATGAAAATAATTCGTTGACTATTCCCAAGTCTCATATATCTGTCTGCTTACCTGTCATTTCCAGTTGGATACCCTGCTGTTTCCATACTCATTATCAGCTCATCTAAAGGCAAACCTGCCATCCTCCCCACCTGGCTCATCTTCCCTCTGTGTTGTTAATGGGACTGTGACTCAACCTCACAGACTCTGAGAATCACAGAGCTGGAACGGACGTCAGTGGCCATCTAGTCCCCTTGTCTCCATTTGCAGACAAGGAAATGAGGCCCTAGAAAGGGAAAGAAGGGGCAATGATACACAACTCCTCTGTGGAGAAGCCAGAGCTGGGACTCCCATCTGCTGACTCAAGTCCCAGGTGCCCTTTCCTTCACACCTCTCCACTTCGCTGAGGCTTCTTCCCACAGGGTGTCCTTTGTTTTCTGTCTCTACCACCTCCCCACCTTATATCTGTCCTGTGGCATTAGCCTCTCATGGCCCTTTCTCTCTCAAATCCCTCTTTGTCACAATCCTTCCTCATCTTCGCCTTCATTGTCTCCTTTTTAAAATACTAGTTTACGCTAGACTGGGAGTTAGGAAATCTGGGCTGTGGTCCTGAATTCCCTGTGTGACTTGAGTTCTTGGTATTTCAATTTACTTGACTGAAAAATATGATTCCTAACCAGAGTGGTATTACCACCTAGGAGTCTTTGGAAATGCTTGGGGGTATTTTGTTCTGGTTGTCATAGTGATGAGTGAGGCAGGGGCACTCCTGACATTTAATGGATGGGGCCAGGAGAAAACATCCTGCAATAGCATGGGACAATTCCACACACCAGGGAATTGTCCCCCCAAAATGTCGATAGTCTGCCTCTCTTGAGAAGCAATGGGTGAATTGATCTCTAAGGCCCATTTTTACACAAAAATCATCATATTATTCCACTTGAATTCATTCAATGTACTCAAAAAAGTCCCAACTCTCCCATGTGGCATTCAAAGCTTTCCAAAAACCAAGACAAAAACGAAGTGGAAACTTACTATTCTGGTCACACTGAACTATTCGTTGTCCTCTGCAGACCTTTCTCAATCCCACCTCTGCACCTTTGCTTATGCCGTGCTCTCTGTGGGACTGCCCTTCCCCTTCCTTTGTACCCAGCTAGATTTTACCAATTTTTCTAGGTCTAGGTCAGCTATCTTATTTTAAAAGATACCTTTCCTTGGCTTCTTTTGAACGTCTGTGGCACTGGTCCTAACATGTCTCTTGGCACTCAATCACATTCTAACTTCTCTCATAACTTAACGCTGTATATATTTTTGGTCTGGCTTCAAAAATAGAATACAAACTTCTCCAGGGTAGGATCATATCTCATGCTTCTTCCCTTCACAATGCTCATAGTGGGCCGTGCACTTATCAGTGTTTGTTGAGCAAAATCACAACACAGCAAGCACAATTAACACTGCCCCCTCCTCTATTGTTATACCAAGGTCCTCCTGTCTTCTCATTCCCAGGCTGTGTGCTCTTGCAGGAGGAGGACCCAGATAGTTGTTTTCACAGAGGCTGGGTCTTTGTTTTCTTTATTGTGCTGCCTCTGGATCAGATATCCTCTCCCTCCCAGCTTCTCTCTCTGTTGCTTTTCTTGGTTTCCCCTCGTGTCAGTGCAAAGCTACCAGCAGAGAGAGGATGGGCAGAGGGATGGGAGGGGTTTGAAAACCTGAAGACCAGTCACTTGGAGAGTGGATGAATTAGAAAGTATACAGATGGCTGACACACATTAATGCCCTTTCGTCATTATGTGTCAGAGTCTTTCTTGGCTGATGCAGGTGGCGCTTTGTCATTAATGTTGACATTCAATGTGACTGTGTTTGGGCTAGTCAATCACATCACATAAATGTTTTGGAACAGGTAATGCAAGTGGTACTCATGATCTTAATCTTGTTCTTTCAACAGAAAGGTTTTAATATTTATATTTTCAGGTTAATTTCTGATAAATGGAAGAGATCTGTATCTATAGGGGGTTCACCCTTCATTGAGTAATCAATATTTTCATTTTATTGACAGTGCATCTGTCTGCACTACTCAGCTTCTTTTATCATATGTAGTTACCCTATATCAATACTGAAATTGCCTTAATAATATTAAAGAGCCTGGACATTTTAAATAAATTAAAATGGCAATTTCAAGGCGATGCAGAATTGTGAAGTGGTCCACTATCAACTCAAGACAACACACCTTGCACTTTCTAAAGTGTGATAAAAGTGCCTTCAGAGAAAGGGACTATGCATGTTGAGCTGGGAAGTTGGGGTACTGCTTTCTGTAGTCTGTGAACGTGTCTGCTGCTGTCTTGTGTCTGGAGGGTTCTGACACCCACATAACGCTCAGGGATGTATAATACTCCCTCTCTACATGGTCACATACACATTTTACGTATATGTAGAGAGGAAGAGTTAACATGCTTTTAGTAGTATGCTAGAACAATGATACCTAACATGACTCCATGAAAGAAAAATTCATTTTATCACATTGGCATTAAACTGTAAGTCCCCATGGTTGGAAATAGTTATGTTTCTCAGAGTATACAGATGATTCCCCTGAAAAAGTAGTAAAAAATTTTTTTGTACACAGGCTTTCATTAAAACTGGTGCTGATATACCAACAACAAGATCTCCCCTTGAGACTTCTGTTTGCTCTCTGGAGGCTATCAGGTGGATCGATATTTTCCCAGGTTCTCCTGAGATGTCCACTGTGGCTCCCCCTGGAATGACTCTCTGTGGGGGCCGTATATATATTTCTTTTCTTCCTACACCACCTTTTTCATTTTTTACCTCATTATAATCCAACTCTACAAACTGCTTTGTGGGAAATGGTTCTCAGAGCTCACATCTCCTGAGATCCTGGTGGTTTCCATCAAAAGAAGGTACAGATACTCAGGAAATGTCAGTCAGGACATAAAAAGGGATTTGCCCACAATATTGTCAAGAACTGATTGGAAATAGACAAGAGCTACGTTCTGAGTTTCGGTTTGAGAAAGGAGGACAGGAAAGGGTATGGGACATAGAGACAATAATTCAGAAAGGCAATGAACGTGATGCTTAAGAAAGGTGGCAGCCTCTCATGATTCAGCAGAAGGTAACCACGGGTAGTGAAGGAAAATATAAACCAGGGAAGAGCACAAAGTAGGATGGGAACAGAGTATTCATATGGCCCCATGGACTTCCCCCAGTTTTTAGCCCATGTGTACGTTATTGAAGTCTTCTCCAGGGTCTGTGGAGAGGTAGGAGTTTAAAGTCAGCCATACACTGCATAGCAGTTCCATGGTCTTTTCAGAATTCACATGTGACTAGCAGGCCTTTGGAAGCACAGCTCCAGTCATAAGTGTGGGGATCCCCCGACACACTGCATTTTCAGTTTCCTTTAAACTAGACAATATTTTAGTAGTTGTGACTGTGCAGGACAAAAGGGAAGGCAATCTGAAGATGAGTCTAGGGAGTTAAGTGGGTGTCTTTGAGTCACCGTTCATTCTTCTACAGAGCAGTATGGATATGGCTCAGCCCCTTGAGGAATAGGCAATCCTAGATCCCACCCACTAAGGAATAGTTCTGGCCCCACAAGAAGAGGCAGAGCCTGTGGGTGGTGTTACCTCTCCAGCGCTGTAACTTCGGAGCCTCTGGAGGTGCTGCCGGTGCGTCAGATGATTGGGAAGACGACCGTTCTGAAGAGGGATTCGGGGGTCAATGAAAGTGGTAGCTCGACTGTTGTGGTCCACGAAAAAGGACTGCAGACAGACCAGTAAAAAAAGGCACACTGCATGAGAATGAGCCAAAACGCAGTTAGTAATATAAGGGAATGCTACGGGGCTCAGTCATGTTTTCTCCTGCCCCTCCTTTTTATCTACTCAAAGCTAGCTGGAAGACTGGGGCACTGTGCGCCTGTTTGCTCAGCAGTTGAGTGAAGTAACGTTAGTCATTGACAAACACTTCACACTGTGGAGTCATAGAGTAGGGACCATAACACTTTATTCAACGTGGAAAATAAGAGAAACAGGGCCTTTGATGATTAAAATAATATTAGTAATAAATAATTTGTAGAGCATTTTGTTTATTTTTAAAATAAATGCTCTTTTCTTTGATTATAGATTAGCACAGCCTTACCGAGAAAAAATTTTAAAAGGATAAAGAAGTAGGAAGAAGATAACCAAAATTATCCCAAATATCACAATCAAAAAGTAGTCACCAAAATAGTTTTTGGTGATTTTTTTTCCTAGTTTTTTCTTTTTCTATGCAAATATACAAATATATACGTATTTTCCACACATCTGCACCTATAATTTTGTTATAAGATTTTTTCACCTATTATTTTATGAGCATTTCCCTAAGTTATTAAATATTCTTTTAACACAGACTTTTAGTAAGTATATGGTATTCAATTTGATGGATGCATAATAGTTATTCTCAGTACCCCCTATTGTTGGACATTTGACTTTTTCACTGTTTTAAAATAACTCTTCATTAAACCTCTTGTACATAAATCTTTGTGGCATGTCTGATTACTGTGTACATTCTAATATATGACAAAAGTTATTCTTTAAATCTAAAAGTACCTCTCATAAAAGTGAAAATTAATACTTTTTTTTTTACAAAAGCTTTTTTACTACAAAACAATATTTCCAACACTCTCTTTTGAATAAAATGTAATGTTGGTGAGGATATCTTTGCTTAAATGACCTCGCTCAATGCTTGTTTTAGATATATTCAGATGTTACCTGACAGAAGTAAAGAAATTTTATACAGATTTAGAAACTATTCTTGGGAGGTATGAGCTTATAATTTCAAGTATTAAATGTCATTGTAAACAAGTCTTTTAAAGAGCTCTAAAAAAAGTCATACAGGAAGTGGTTTCATTATAGAGATCAAAAATACCTCCCCCCTAACCATGGACACAGGTAAACAACTCTCCTAATGTCACATGTATCAGTATCTGTGGCTGCAACACAACTTCCCAGGACAGCATCCCACACAGATTCAAAAAGGCTGCGTGTCCCACAGCTTGGATGGCGCTGAAGATGATAGGTCCTGAAGAACTGTTTGATGGTTCATTTTGTCTATTACTTTGTCAAACTGATGGAAATAAAACACATTTTCCTACTATGACTGCATTTCTTTCATTTCCTATTTCTCTGTTATTTTTCTTTATATAACATCATATGATTTTATTTGGCTCCTAAGATATATGATTATTGTATCTTTATTTTAACTGTGCCATTGATTAATATAAAATCTTTCTCTGACTCCATTTAATGATTCTGGATTTGAACTCTCCTTTGTACGATATGAATACACCACCACTGATTTTTCTGTTATTGTTTTCACACTATATTAATATTTATTCTTTTATTTTTAAACTTTCTGCATCATTTCTTTAAGTTTTTTTTTTTTTTGGGAGGAAGATCAGCCCTGGGCTAACATCCGATGCCAATCCTCCTCTTTTTTCTGAGGAAGACTGGCCCTGGGCTAACATCCGTGCCCATCTTCCTCCATTTTATGTGGGACGCCGCCACAGCATGGCTCGACAAGCAGTGCGTCGGTGCACGCCCAGGATCCGAACTGGCGAACCCCGGGCCGCCGCAGCAGAGCGCGCGCACTTAACCGCTTGCGCCACCGGGCGGCCCCCTCAGGTATGTCTTTTAATAAGCTGGATCTGATTTGTTTCCAAGTCTGAAAATGTTCTCCTTGTGATGTACAACCTTATCCTATTCCCACCCACTGCTATGCATGTCATGCTCGGCTTTACTTTGATCTTATTTCCGCTTCTTTTCCTTCCTTGTTGATTTTTTTGCGTGTTTTGCTATATAAACTGCATTCTTTGATTTCGTCTTTTCTATGAATTTGAAAGAGAAAAATCTGCTTTCAAATGGTACCAACAGTTGCCTTTTTAGCCTTTGTTTTTCAGGTTACCCAGTTTGACTCCCTCATACCCAACAGAAACTCAGCACAACTTTCCTTGCCTGCGCATCTGCCCTCTGCTCCCTTCCTTATGTTTGTTATTCTAGTCTGGGGATATTGATCTAGGCTGTTTTTATACAACTATTCCATTTTTATTATACATATTTCCCCATATTTAACTGAGGCTTTTCCAATATATTTTTTGTGTGTGTGTGTGAGGAAGATCGGCCCTGAGCTAACATCTGACGGCATCCTCCTCTTTTTGCTGAGGAAGACTGACTCTGGACTAACATCTGTGCCCATCTTCCTCCACTTTATGTGGGACGCCGCCACAGCGTGGCTTGACAAGCGGTGCATTGGTGCGCGCCCGGGATTCAAACTGGCGAACCTCGGGCTGCCGCAGTGAGGCGTGCGCACTTAACCGCTTGCACCACCAGGCCAGCCCCCCAATATATTTTAAAGCATTTTTAACAGCATTTACGTTTATATTCACGTATTGATTGATTTAAATACTCACGGCAGTCTTTTTATACTATGATTTTCCCACCATTGGTTTCCTGTTCTTTTTCATTAGTGAGCCATCTGGAGAATGGCTTTTGGTGTTTTCTTAGGACACGTAAAAGAGCAGGGTGAGCTCTGAAATATTGCACATGAGATTGTTTTTCTAGTGTCTTCACATTAGAATGATAATAATTTGTCTGGGTATCGGATTATTGGGCTGCAACCTTTTCTGATCAATGACCTGTAGTCATTGCTTTGTGGATTTTTATAGTTTAGTTTTTTTTTTTAATTTTTTCTTTATTGCAGTAACATTGGTTTATAACATTGTATAAATTTCAGGTGTACATCATTATACTTCTATTTCTGCATAGATTACATCATGTTCACCACCCAAATACTAATTACAACCCATCACCACACACATGTGCCGAATTATCCCTTTCACCCTCCTCCCTCCCCACTTCCCCTCTGGTAACCACCAATCCAATCTTTTAGTTTTAAGGATGAGAAATTTGAAGCTTGTCTGATTTTTATTCTGTTGTAGGTAACTTTCATATTATCATATATTGATAAGATTTTAAAAATCTCTATTTAAAGACATTCCAGAGTATGTATAGATATAGAATTTATTTTAGTTAATTTTACTAAATAATATACTACTCAGTGAGCCCAATTAATCTGCCCACCTGAATAATTTGTTTTAGATCACAAAGTTTTATTTTCAATATTTAATTAATAACTTAATTAATAGTTATATTTAACATTTAATTATTGCTGCTGTACTATTATTCTGATTTCTTCTTCAGGAGCATCTATAAGTCATTCATCCAATAAAGATTTATTGAGGACCAACCATGTGCCAGGCACTATCCTAGGCCCTTGGGTTTTCATCAATGAGCAAAGCACAAATCCCTGCTCTCATGGAGCTTAAAGTCCTGCCAGGAGAAGCAAATAAAACAGGACACCTAACACATATGTAAACTACATAGAGGAGCACAGGAGTCAGGGGTCGTGGGGAAGCTGTGGTATTAAACTGGCTGGTCAGGGTAGGCCCCGCTGAGAAGGTGAGATATGGTTTTTCTGTTTTCAGTTTTTGCATGTTTGTTTTAACCTTATCCTTTACTGTTCACAACGTGGTTCCTTCCCTCTGCTTTGAGGGCTGTTTCCATGCTCAGATTCTGTATCAGAGATTTGATTTTACAACACGTCAGTTCTGCTCTGTTTCATCTCTATGCTATTACATTTTGGTTTTCCTTGCAATCTTAAAATGTTTACTTTCAGCCCACTTTCTTTTCTTTTCTTTTTTTAAATTGTAGTAAGAACACTTAACATGAGATCTACTCTCTTAAAAAAGTTTTAAGTGTACCAAACAGTATTGTTAACTATAGGCGCAAGGTTGTATGGCAGATCTCTAGAACTTATTCATCTTGTATCACTGAAACACTATACCCATTGAACAGAAACCGCCCATTTCCTCCTCCCCCAGCCCCTGGTAACCACCACTCTACTCTGTTTCTATGAGGTTGTCTATTCTAGATAGCTCATGTTAAGTGGAATCATGCAGTATTTGTCCTTCTGTGACTAGCCAATTTCACTTAACATAACGTCCACCAGGTTCATCCATGTTCTTGCATGTGTCAGAATTTCCTTCTTTTTTAAGGCTGAATAATATTCCATTGTACGTATATGCCACATTTTCTTTATCCATTCATCCATCAACAGACATTTAGGTTGTTTCCATACCTTGGCCATTGTGAATAATTCTGCAAAAAACACGGGAGTGCAGATATCTCTTTAAGATTTTGATTTCAGTTCTTTTGCATACATACCCAGGAGCGGGCCAGCCAGATCATACAGTAGTTCTATTTTCTTATGTCTGCTTCCTCTCAGTTTGTTTTCTGTTTGTGGCTTCTTCTTCTTGCTCAATAGAAATCATGTGCTCCTATGCCATTTTGTGGATAATAAACAGATATCTTTAAAAATTTATTTCTATTTTCTGAAGAAAGTTATATGATGATGTATGCTTTTTCTCAGATCGAGATTCTGTTTCCTTCATGTAGTAGTAGGTCTTCATAGGCCCCCTCTAATTTTGCTGTTATGTGTTTGTTCCTTAGTGGAGAAGGCTGCCTCGATCTCATGCCTGCCACAGACAGGATCCTACCTGTCTCACTAGCCACAGCCCCACCACCTCTCTGGATGATAACCACCCTCCTCAGCTCAGCCTTGGAACCCAGTTTGGGCCCACAGGCAATCTCTATAGAAGTTGGGCGGGAAGCTGTATCCTTCTCTCTTAGACTTTCAAGACGACAGATGAGTCAGATGTCATTTTGTTCTTCACTCCAGTCTTTGTCTCTGTGACCCTTTGTGGGGATGACCCTGCACTCAGCCACCGAACACTCAGCCCCAGCCTTCTGCTCCCACTACAGTGCACACTAAAAGTGAAGGCTGTCAGCTTGGAACGTGTTGACAAAGCAAGAAGCAGATTGGCCAGAGCGAGGAACAAGACGACGATCTAGTATTCTGGAATCTGCTCTGGCCACCTATAAAGATGGCTTTTGCATAGTGAGCTTCACCACACCATCCCTCAGTGAGTGGTGTTCTTAAATCCCAGTCTCCTGTGTGGCACATTCTTTCCAGATTAGAAGGTCGAGCCTGTAGGATATAGTCCAAACATGTTTTTCTCAACCCATTCCCATCATCACTGGGCTCTCGCAATGAGGTATTCTTTCATTTCCTCCAGTTGCCAGTCTTGATCTTGGAGTTTTTTGGTGGACACTCTCTACAGCATTAAGAGGACAACGAATCTGCCATATTATCATGGATTCCCACATTCACTTATTTATTCTTAACATCTGATTATAAAATCATGAAGGCAGGACAGGCATCATTATTGCCCCTTTACGATAAGCAAAGAGAGGCTCAGAGAGGTGAAGTGACTGCCCAGGGTCTCACGCTTAGAATGAGAGGGACCCGTCCTCGCACACGTCTTCCTACTCCTATTTTTTCCACTATCCTCCACTGCTCCCCTCTACCCTGTGGATTGTGATAACACATTTCAAATTTAAGGCTACTTTCCCCCAGCAATTCAGTACATGGTATGCCTCTTAGAATTTTTGTCTGCCAACTGTCACTCTCTGTGTGTTGAGTTAATGAGGGATCAGAGAGACCATTCTGTGTGCGCGTACAGAGTCACACAGCTAGTTTGTATTATAACTGAAAGCAGAACTCAAGTCTTCTCATTTCAGATTTGGACTTTTTTCTTTCTTGTATATGATACCATCTCACTAAACAGAATTAGCGGGAAAAAATATCTCTTGCCAGAAGTTCTCTAACATGCTTTCCAAAATGACTAAAGCTCATGTGTACATCTCAGCTGCTGGGGCTTTCTGCTAGCCTGATGGCCGGGAGGCTGCGTGTGCCATGGAGAACCAGGGCTAATGGCATTTAGGGGCATCCCTGGCATTGCACTGGGCTCTCTGCTGTTTGCATCCTGGTTTGAGAGCTGCAGTCACGGAAATCCAAGGCTAAAGGAGGTGTTTGCATTAGTGTGAGCTATTAGCATAATACACACTGCCTTTCTGTTCACTGACTCATAGTGGTGTCCTCTTGGCATCTTGGTTAAACAATAAATGTAAATGTGGCCACTGCAGACCACTGAGACGAGGCAGGTGCACCCCAGCTCTGATAAGATGCTCCTTTACTTTCTGTTCCAGCTCAGGCTTTATTTCCCACTCTACCACATGTCAGCAAGTCCTCACAGCATAAATCACTGTCATTCTCCCAGTGGGGCCCACACCCACTAAAAGAGAAGGTCTCGGGGAGCAGATTCTCGCTATGGTGGCTTTTCTGCTGCACAAGGCATGTCCCCTCCTCCCCTGGTCATCCTGAACTACAGAGGAGCTGGTCATACAGCTCCATTGTACTAACAGACGTGCATTAATGGACACATTCTTTCCCCACACACTCCAGAGAGCCCAGGATCTGAGGCACGCTAAGGGGTTTGTGGGAGAGGGATTTGTGGCTCCCATGGGACAATGACATCCCATCAGCTCACTTGGGGCACTTGGGGCTTTGCAAGTTCACAATCACAGAGGAAAGGAGCTCTGCAGTGCAGTTTCCCATCGAGAGACACGTCTACTGGCAAAGCTTCTGATTCCTTTGACCCTAAAAGAGGGAGGGATCCTCTCTACCAAAGTTTGTAAAAGATCACACAGGGACAATTCTTTAGTGAACTGTTTGGCCTGTCCTATAAATACACTGAGATGACTGATGGTGAACAAGAAAAAACATTCTCACTTTAGTGAACTCAGCTAGGCTTCTAAAGCATCACCGGGAAGGACCAGTTTTGCTTAAGGTCACACAAAAGCAAAATGCAAGCCAGGAACATCACATGGGCCCAACAGACCCCACGTCTGTTTGCCAGGCAGTTTTAATGAGAACTGAAGGTTTATTAGGGAAATCACAATGAATAATCTAATAACGTCACTCCCATTTAACTAATAATTTTACTCCCTGAGAGTTAGATGCCTAGGAGGCAAAACAATAGAAAGGCCATTGAACAGAATCTGGTTTCAAACTCCAAAGATAAATTTAAAAAGATGTGGACAGTTCTCAACGTGGCGTGATTTTGCCCCCAGAGGACATATAGCAAGGTCACAACTTTGGGGGTAACTATGGGCATTAGTGGGCAGTGGCCAGGGATGCTGCTAAACACCCTACAATGCCCAGGACAGAAACCCTGACGCAGACGGTTACCGCCTCCCTTCCTCCTGGTGGCCCCACAATACATCGCAGACACACAGGCTTTCCTCTCTTCACCAACCTCCCTCCTCACTTTCCTGCCTTCAGGGAAAGAGCCTGTTTGATGAAAAGCCCACTCAGCAGTCACGCTCACCTTTCCCTGCTGGTCCGTCTTGATCTCCCAGCCCCGGGGCAATTCCAGCCGTGTGTCTGCGAACATGTTGATGAAATTCACCAAGTCCCGGTTGTGCTGGTAGCGTTCAAAATTGCGCGCGTCCCGCCGGACTTTCAGAATCATGTGCTTTAAGCAGGTGCTACTGGTGAAGACTCGGTAGGCACTCTGAGATGGGTCAGGGCCGATTGGGATAGGAGTGGGGGATTAGGAAAAACACAGACCAAGTACACTTGAGCACATTAACAGGATGTGATGTGACTGCTACAGAGCGATTTACTGTAAGCCTTGAGAGGGAGGCCTCAGAAGTGGAGACCTTGCTCAAGAAGCAAACATGCACCATAAACACACATGGACCTGTTTGGGATCCCGACTCTACCCGCTGCTCGGCAGCCTGGGACACTGTCGACCTCCCCGTACATCTCAAAGGCTCCCCTCCCTCCGCCATCCTCCCTCTGTCTCAGCAGTGGCGCTGGGCTCTCTTGAGCCTCCCTCTACCTCTCTGAGCATAGCTCCTCTCTCTCCCCCATGGTTCCTTCTCTGACTGCACAGGTCCGCCCTTGCTCCTCTTATCTTGCCTATACTCTTGTCTATAACAGGGAGTATTAATTTAGGGTCCCTGGGGATTTAAGGCTGGACTTCAGAGGTCTGTCACTCCTGTGAGTCTTATGTAGAAACTTCTGTGTGTGGAGGGTTTGGAGGACGAGAAGAAACGAAGAAAGGTTCAGGAGTTTCTAATTGTGCCAAATGATAATTTTATGGTACACGGGGCTGGCGTGTGTGTGTGTGTGTGTGTGTGTGCGTGCGTGTGTGTGTGGTGAAAGGAAAGACTGCTTGCAGCCAGAGTGGGCTGATGCAGGGGCTCCTGCCAGCCCAGGGCCATCTGGTGCCCATGGTGAAGGCATCAATATCTGGCATCCTTGTCCCCCTCCGTGACCCAGCCCTGCACCACTGGGCAGCTGTGCTGGGTCGAACCACTGGATGTCCCAGAGGCTTCTGAAATATAACCTGCTAAAAACTGGTCTCCTCCCAGCCACAGCCTCCGTCACTTAATCAAACTACTGCACCTGCTCACTGGAGACACAGCCTAACTCAGGGGCGCAGAGCAGAAAGGACTCAGACTTTCTTGAGTTCTCATCTCTGTCCCCTTTGATCACAGTGGTCCCAAACAATTGATTCTATGCAGAAATTTCTCCTGAACTGAGTCCTTCCTTTCTTGCTCCCAGCCCCTTCCGTAGGGCAGGTCTTGATCATCTCTTGTGGGAGCGGCTGACTCAGCCTCTAGTCTTAGCCCGTCCTCTCTCTCCACATTCCTGCCAGAGAAAACGCTTCACCAAACGCCCTGCTCATGTCCCCCTGCTCATGTCCGTCGACGCTCCAGCCTGCTGTTGGTTTCGGCTGCCTCCTCCGGGAGATCCAGGCTCCCTCCCCGACTCACAGGCCTTTTGCTACTTACTGTCCAGCCCTTCTTCCACCTCAGCCTGTCACCACACGGCAGCCTCACGGGACACAAACCCCAGGCCCCTTCACAGCTGCCCCCTTTCTTCCTCCACCTGGGACTGCTTCCCCACCCACTTTCAGCCATCAAGACCCAATTCACCAGCTGCCCCCTCAGGAGTGCCCCCTGGTGTCCATGTCCTGTGTTTCCAGAGCATTTTGTTCCTCACTGTGGCCAGGCCCTGTCCTGCCACATCAAACTCATCTTTCCACGTGGCTGTGTCTCCCCGAAACGGGGAGCTCCTGCTGTGTGGGTGTCACCCTACTCTTGTCTTTGTGACTCCAGCACCTAGATCTGGGCCTGCACCACAGAAAATGTCTGTCAGATGAAAGAATTAATGAATATAATGATATACCGTCACTACTTTCTTGAAAATACCAAAAGGAAAAAAAGAAATGAAAAACTACATAGGTAAAAATCATATCAAATTTACCTTAACCATGATGTTTGGAAAACTAATTACATTAAAAGGAAACCTAGTTATTTATCTAGGAGAAATCTATTTTAAAATTTCTTTAATGAAAGTGAGTTTATAAGATGACTCAGGCTGAAGGGAATCTGTCAACTTCATAATCTTGTTCCTTTAAAATTGCAACAATAATAAAAACACGTATTTGTTTCCAAAGCACTTTCACTGACATTAACACATCTGAGCCTAACAAAAACCTGAAGAGGCAACAGCCTTTCCAAATCCAGCTTTTCTCCTTTTTAGGGAGACTCACAGATAGTAAAAGGAGTGGACTGAACTGTCTTTTTTTCCTTGTCTGGGTTAAGATGCTACCCTCTTTAATCTATCCAACAACTTTGCAAAGCTGAGTTTTGGGTCTTGACGGAGCCAGGACGGGCTCCCTGTGCGTTTGGGAGCACTCACGTAGTTGGCGTGCAGTACAGTGAAGAACTCGGGGTTGGTGATGAACTTGACCGCCGGCGACTGCAGGAGCAAGGTGATCTTCTGTGAGTTCACTGGAGAAAGTGACCCTTCTCTCCTCAGATCTGAACAAAGTGAAGCAAAGCAACAGAGTGCATCAGGAAAAGGTCACTTCAAACACAGTACTTCTCTCTCCACACCAGCAGCACACAAGCCTTCACCTACGCAGTTGCAGTGGCCTGTTGTTTTTGATAGGGATATGACTAGGTGTCACGGTGACTAATCAGGTGTCACAGTGGTACGAGCAGGTGTCATGTTACTCTATGTAAGTTAGTCAAGAATCATTATTTCCTAGGAGTGCTTCTGCATAACTTCAGTTAGGCTCAAGTCCTCGAACATCTCCTCCCTTTTATCTCAATGACTTTTTTCTTATTTTCTTTACAAATTGCTAACCATAGCTGTGATAGGTTGTTTGCAGAAAGGGCCATGATTCTTCCCCTCCCCGCATCCACAGCTGTCTCATAGAACTTCGCAACTTCTCCTCCTGTGGAATTGGGCTAGCCTCATGCCTTGCTTCAACCAACAGAATTTGGCAGAGGTGACAATGTGCTAGTTCTTAGCCAAGGTTTCGAGGGGCCCGTGTGTCCCCACTCTCTCTCTCTCTCTCACCGTGAGAACAAGTTTGGGCTCGCCTGGTGCAAGATGAGAAGCCACGGGGAGCAGGGACAAGCCGCCCCAGCTGAGACCATCTCCGGCCAGCCAGCCCGGGGCTGATTCAACAGCTGACCAGGGACGCATGTGTGAGCCCAGCGGCGTGCCGAGGGGCCACCCAGCGGACCTCAGCTCAAACTGCCCACCTGCAGAACTGTGGGATAAACGCTGGCTGTGAGTTGACTAAACTTGGAGATGGTTTGTTACACAGCAAATGCCAATGGATCCAAGACCAAACCCAGAAATAAATTTTCTGTTCCTTTTTTCCTCATGTTTCTAGTGACTTGACCACTTTACCACATCTCTCTCAGAGGTCGAACAAAGAAATTAATAATAGAAAAACCTAAATTAGGTTTAGTTAGTCTATCTGGTAAAATAGAAGGGAGACAATTAAAATCGTTGATGGAACTGTGTCTGTGCATTCAAGAGAGTGCGTGAAAATGTCCACTATTCTGCACTGCCATAGACAGCTGAGACCTGGAACCGATTTTATTCTAAATGCAAACGAGTAATTATTCCTCGTGTTGTCACGTGGCTCCTTTGAGGTAGATCGTATGTTTTTACTGCATGTTTATTTATAAGTGGAAAATCCTTAGGAAGCCAACAAATCAATTTACTTAACAAGAAATAATTAAGCCACTAAAAAATTGTCTTGATGGACAAATACAAGTTCTCTTCACTGTGAATCCACTTCTTCTCGACATTCCCAGAGGGAAACTTCTGTCTGCCTTTCCCTGTTGGCACCAGCTCTTCCTCCTCTGCCCTGATCTCGTCCCTTCCACTGCTCCCCATATCCCAGGGGGCGGGCCACCCCCCAGGTACAGCGAGGTGCTCGCATACGCTGTCACGCTGCCCCTGGATGCCATCCCAGGAGTCTCGGGACCCCTCCTCCTGTACCTAAGCTCGACTGAGAAGATTCGGCCTCTGAGTCACTCCCGCCACCTCCTCCGCTGCCTCCCGCTGGGACTTGCTCACAACTCTGGCTGCCAGAATCTTCTTCAGGCCTCTCTGTTGCAATGGTTCGCTGAATATTTTGATACCTTTGCATCAGAAAATGGAAAGACAGGAGTTAACTTTTGTTTGTTGGCTTGTTGGGGGCTGATGCTCTGAATCAGATAACTGGGGAAGTCTGTAAAGAACTGTCTTGAACAGCACGAAAGAAATGCTTAAAATTCCCACAAGATACCCAAACAATTAGGAAGACAAGTATCTGTGGATGACTTGACTTCTTTTTGTTTTGTGAGCTATGATGAGTTTCAAACATGATGACTTTAAAAAAAATCAACACAAATAATAACTAATCATGCAGGCCCCTGCCCTGCATGACACAAAATCAGGCTAAATCTAAAATAACGGTGTGGGAAGTAACTTAAAATGTTACAATGAAAATATCAAATTACCACTATGTTATTGTAATAAGTCTACAAACTAGAATAATAGTTCTACTCACTTATTTTTATTTGACAGGTAACTGATACAACTGACAGGGGTTGTGGAAATATTACGCACTAAAAGCCTACTGACAGCCAAACAAATGTCTTCTGCTTATTTGAAGGCTCATTTTATTTTTCTTCCCAAGTTAGCGATTTACTCAGTTGGTTGGCTGGGCCAGTCACCTCACGAGGTACTTAGGAAAGATTTACTAACTCTTCCAATACACCCAGGCTCTGTGCTGGACTTTCAAACCAAAGAGAAGACGAGAAGAAGATCTTGCCCTCTGAACAAACACAGTCAAGATGGAACAAAGGGGGAATGGCATGTAAACCAGAACGCTAGCGATGCGTCATGGATGTTAAAGAGGGCGTAAAGGGGTATGCATTCTGCAGTCAGAGTACGGACCTGTTGGGGAGCCTGCAGGGTAAGAACATAGAGAAGATTGCACATACAGAAGAGTTCACCCTCAGAGAACTCTGAGAAGCTTGCTGGTGGCATCAGGATGTGTGGGCGTCAGGCAGCGCTAGGAGACCAGAGACGGGGACGCAGGGGGCACCCGGCAGGGCGTCCTGCAGCAGTTGGAATGTTAGTCTCTAGGCACAGGTTCTCGTACTTGAGCTGCATCAGAATCACCTGCAGCGCTTGTTAAAACACAGACTGCCCGGCCCGACCCCAGAGTCTCTAATTCAGTAGGTCTGGGGTGGGCAGGAGGCAAGCATCTGCATTTCTCACTAGTTCCCAGGTGATGCTGCTGCTGCTGGTCCAGGGACCAACTCGGAGAATCACTGCTGTAGAATGCACTGGAGGAGAAGAGCCCGGAGCTGGGGAGAGCAGCTGGGAACTACTGCAATAGTCCAGGCTGGAGACACTAACGGCCTGGACCCAGGCAGCAGTGGTGGATCATGCTGCTGGCGGGGTGGGGAGCACTCACATACTGGCGGGATACAAGATCACACATATCTGCCAGCAAAGTACTCACAGAAATTTCCTAAATCTCCTGCCCTTGAGAGGCTGCTCTGCCTACTTCACATTGTCCTTTGTAGGCAGATGTCCAGCTGTCTTGTTCCACTTTGCTCCACTTCATTCCCAGTAGCCGCCTCCCCTCCCCATCTGACCTCTGTTGTACCTACTGTCTCTCAGCTACCCAGGCAACGTGATGAAAATTCAGCTCCCGCTTCCCTCAAGGCACAGCAGGAATGGGATAAGGGGCCGAATTCAAGAGCTATCTGGAGGCGGAATGTGTAATAATTTTACACATCGACTCAGCAGGATTTGGGGCCTGACTGGATGTGGAGGTTGAAGAAGGGGGAGGAGACAAGCATGAAGTTCAAGGCCTCCGCTTAGACCAGGCAGGTGTGGGGAAGGGGCGGACAACACTGAAAAAGAGCACCCAGGAGGACAGGCAGGTGGCGGGGAGGGTCTGGGCGTGAGTTTGGAAGTCTTTAAGATCACGAAAGTGAGACAGCCCGGCGAACACTGCTGTACGGGTCTTGTGCTCAGGAAAGATGTGGGGGTGGAAGAACGGGCATAAAGAGGAGGAGGAGGGCAAGAGCCCAGGCAGCAGTGCATCTCCAGGGCTCCAAGCACAACCCAAGATGGGGGCCGGGGGGATGCACTGTTACACAGGTCAGGTCTGCTGTGGCAGGGCTTCTGAAGACCAATGACCTCTTTCCTTGGCCTTAAAGAGGAATTTTTTCTCAGTGTGGTCTCTAGACCATTTGCAAGAGAATCATCTGGCTGACTATTACAATTACAGAAATTGAAGCAGAACTGAAATCTGCATTTCTAACAAGTTCTGGTAGCATTATCTACAGCTTGGTTTGAGAATCACTGGTCTGGGACTGTCTTTAAGTTTTACTTTATCTAGAGAGACTCAGCCACTCACTCCTGACGCCTGGCAGAAGACACCTGTGCCTGCAGCAGTTACCACGAGACACTCCTGAGAAAATGTGGAAGGGGGCAGGGACGAGCAGAGAATTATAGTGAGAAACACGTGTGCTTATTTATCATCTCGCACGTCTGTGGTAGGGAGGCGGCGGGGAAGGGGAAGGATGGCTGTCTATTACGTTCTCCCTGCTGGAACTCAGGGCGTGCTGCCGTGGTGGGAGGGGCAGAGTGGGCCAGCAAGAAGCTGCCCAAGAGCGTCACCTTGACCAACGGGAGGAACTGGGCCTGCCAAAGACTGAGGAAGCTGCTGTCAGGAGGATTCCCTAAACGGCTCATGGCGGGCTGCATTTTCCAAAAATGGCTCCACAATATTTTTAGTTCCACATGCTCTTTCAGAACCTTACTACTCTATTAAGAGGTAGAATCAATGTCTCCTCCCCTTGAACCTGAAGGTCTTCTGGCTACCTTGACTAAGAGAGGATAACGTCAGTAACAGTTTGTGACCAAACACAGTGGCCATGCTGTGAAGAAGCCCAAGCTTCATGGGAAGTCCACGTGTAGGCGTTCTGGCTGACAATTACAGCAGAGGTCCTAGCCAACGGCCAGCATCAACCTCTAGATATATGAGTGTCCACTCCAGACACCCTCTGACTTGGGGTAACCACAAGATACCCTGAGAGAGAAGTGCCTCGCTGAACTCAGTCAACCCAGAACTATGAGAAATGATGATAATGATAATAAATTATTATTGTTTTATGCCACTAAGTTTGGAGTGGTTTGTTCCAGCAATAGATACCTGAAACAGGGCTTGACGAAGGGCAAATTGTAGCCTCTCTTTTCCTTCCCAAAGTGCAGTGACCACAGAAGAGATTTTAAGGGTAAATACGATCTTATTGGATGATGAAAATGTCAGCAGTGTCACACCCTGCCTCACATGTCCTCAGTGGGACCTTGGTTATCTCACGCCTTACTGAGCCAAAAGTCTCAAGTCCTGGGTGTCAGACCCCACCTCTGCTCTTTGCTAAGTGCAGGGGCAGTTTCGAGGAAACAGGATGCATAGTGATTTGTGGAGGGATCACTCAGGGAGGGCAGGACTGCAGGGTCAGAGGCTCGCTCTGCTTTAAAGATGAGACAGGGTCTAATACCGGGTCCCTTCTATTTCATCAAGAATCATCCTTCAATGTCCTTCCTCACTTTTTTTTTTTTTGCAGCAAAATGTTAAATATTTATATAAAGAGTTTATGGAAATTGGCAGAAAGTATGCTGGAAAATCTAATTTGTAAATGGACACACACACACACACACACACACACACACACACACACAAAGCCAAAAAAGAAAAAATACCTCCCAAAACCAAGCCAAACCAAACCACCAAACAAGGTCCAAGAAGAGACGATTCTCATGGGAGGAGCTACAATTGGTAAAAGAAAAGCTCATGGAAGCAAAAGTTGACCCTCCCTCCAAGAAGTGAAACGTAAGAAGCACCAAAACACCAGGAGTACCTCTTCAGTCAGCAAAAACAAACCAAAAGATGACATGCAAGTGAAGCTATTGTTGGCAGAGGGAACCCACAGAACCATTTTAGAAAACATTTAGGCATTAATATCAAGTACTAAAACCACAGTATCTCCCTTGGCCTGTCCTTTTGGGAATCTAGCCCTAGCCCTAAGGAAACACTTGACTATAACACAGCCTTAATATTGAGCATGCCCTTGGGCCTTATCAAAAATAGTGATACAAAGCAATAAGCAAGACATCCAACAATATGGCAAATTAAGTTACTAAATTATATCCATTCAATGGACTATTATACAATCATCTAAAGGATAATCTTAAGACTATGTAGCAATACGAAAATACAAGGTAGTAAGTGAAAAATGAATATAAAACTAACTATACACTATCATAACTATGCAAGGACTGTGCATGCATATGAAAATTGAAGATAAAATTTTTTAAAAAGCTAAACCTTGGGGTAGTAGGATTATAGATCATTGTTTTCCTATTTAAAACTTCCTTTTCTCTTAATATAATAGCTTTATCCAAATAACTACAAAAATCAAATTTTAATTGACTGTTTAAAATGAGAATACATATCTATATTTTCTGCTTGCTCAATAATTTGTGAAAGTCGAGTTAGTTAATTCAGGATATCCTGAAAGTGTAGGAATTAATGTGGGTGACAGTCTTGTACTGAGTCCTGTTAAACTCCGGCACCAGACCAGGCCCTGGGAGGGGTACATAGAAGAACAAGGTGGAAAGGTAAGGACTGTTGCAGAGTCAGGCAGTAGACCAATCATGGGTTGTAGAGGAGGCAGTGTGGCTCTGTGTGGAGGGTTCTGGAAGGTTTCAGGGGGCGCATACACCTGCGTTGGGCCTTTGCAGGATAAGAAGGGTACCAGGTGGAAGGCAGGCAGTGAAGGACTTCCCTGTGGTGGGAAGAGTGCCAAAGCCATAAAGGCCAGGAAGAGCACGCTGTGCTTGGGGCGTGGCCGAGTTCGAATGTGGTCACCATGTTTGCTTTTGTGCACTTTGTGTGCTTCTCCTTGCACTAACACATTTGACTTTTACCCTGTCAAGAGTCAAGGGAAACTCCTTCTTGCAATGCTGAGAAATATTTCCGTTTTGCTGTGAGACAATGATCATCATAAATTTCTCCCTACAATTGCAGGTTAACAAAAAATAACCGTGGGGCCGGCCCGGTGGCGTAGTGGTTAAGTTCGTGGGTTCTGCTTCGGGGACCAGGGTTCACAGGTTCAAATCCCAGGCACGGACTGACGCACTGCTCATCAAGCCATGCTGTAGAGGCGTCCCACATACAAAATAGAGGAAGATTGGCACAGATGCTAGCTCAGGGCCGATCTTCCTCAGCAAAAAGAGGAAGACTAGCAACAGATGTTAGCTCAGGGCCAGTCTTCCTCACTAAAAAAAAAAAAAAAAAGACCCCTGTGTGTAATCACATCTGAGATGGATAAAAGACTGGCAGCATGCTTTCCGTGGCTGCTGTTATCATGCCAAATCACTGAAAAACTTTAAATACTTGAAAGCAATAGGGTAAGATAAGTATTGAAGAGCCTGGATGCTTATCTCAAGGTTATCTGACCTTCCCCAAGTAGGTTTTTTCACAAGAAATAAGCACTTTTTCAAATCACTAAATTCCTTTTCTTTTTATCGGTCCAGATGGATGCAGCAAATACAACTTCCTACTCAGCAAAGTCCAGCTGCCTCTCCCAGCGAGTTCAGCTCCACTGGAGGGCACAGGAATTTACAGATCAAAGCTTGCAAAACTTCTCTAGAGGCCTGCTTCAGGATGGATTTGTATAATTTTTATATTATACAATCTGAACACCATGGACTTTCATGGATTTTTATGTCATAGGTCAAGGTGCTTACTTCTGCTCCCGATTTATTGTTTTGTTTTAGTGTTCAAACAGCACCTCTCGCAGGCATAGCCTGTGGATGCTCTCCCTCTTTCTTAGCCTGCTAAGCAATTTCGACTTATCTGTTCTGGCAAGACAGACTTAGAAGCTATTTTGCCTGTGGAATCTCAACTCCGTCTCTATGTAAAATGAGCTTGCTGTGTTCTCTCCATTTATTACAGGAGTTTTGTGGAAATCACCATGAAAGGACTCTCCCATGCATTGTTGGTGCATTCATATCTAACAAAACTGGGTTATCACAAGTTCTTCCTTGCAACATGCCTTCTTTCTACAGGTATGATTGTAGAGGAATATGCTGCCAATGAAAATCCTTTATGGCTACTGACAGGGAAAAATGGAAAGCAAGTTCTTCCAAATGCTCAAGCCATAAAAGAGTCCTGGTGATTTTCACCTCAAGCATGCTTCTCTGTGTACAACAGTTACTGGAAGTTCAATTTTTGGTCTCTGTGTACTTTTAATAGGACTAAACTGTCCACTTTTTTCCCCCTGGCTAATACAGTTAACTTTCAAAGGACATTTGCTATGAATAGGTGTGTCCCCCAAACCCAGTTCTTATCCTTTTTAGTCCCTCCCAACCTCTCCTTTAGCTTCACACTAATATACTAAGTATTGAAAGCCACCATCCTGCTCTTAAAGAAGCCAGATGTCAGATACAATACTCATACTTGCTTACGGCAAGGGAGAGATGCTATTTAGGGTTTCGTTTGCAGGTTAAAAACAAAATGACATCTTTACAAGTTCACAAATAAGGGTCTAGTTTTTAGACAAAACAATTCTCAAAAAATGTTGTTAAACATTTCTTTTTCTAAAAAGAAGGCTTTTTGAGAATTTGTATTTCTGACTACGCAGCAGGGACCAGGGTAGACATGAATATGGTGATTTATGAGACAGTTTTTCCCTGGCTAGCTTTTGGTATTCTATGGAAGCTATCCTTGGAATGTTTTCAACTGTTTGAGTTCTGGACCCTTTTGAGAATCTTATGATGAATATGGACCAGTCTGGCAGAAAAATGTGTATCCATGTATAATTTTGTATACAATGTCTGGAGGGTTCATGGAACACTGAGGCCCTCAGGGAACATCTGGGGGACCCATGGCCCCTTGGTTAAGAACACTTGTTTTCGAGCCAGAGCCATCAAGAAGTCCAGAGGATTCTCTGTCTTTAAATGACACTCAGGCTTAGCTTGTCCCCTGCCACCAAATTCTACATCTAGCTTTCCAAGCACCTGCTATGAGTGGGTTTCTTAAGATACTTAATTACTTTTCAGCCTCCTGACACAATCTGAGCAGAAAAGTGTAAGAGAGAGTTTCTTGAGCTGCCATTCTCCTTTCACTGTGGTTTATAGGAGCTCATTGCATGCTGATCACCAACCGCCTGTTCAGTTGCTCCATCTGCTGAATGGACCCTGATCTCCGCATCCCGTCGGGAGTGGCCGCTGCTGTTGGACGCTGCCAGGTGGTTGTGCGGTTCACGTGGTCCACATAAAAGACCCGCCCGTGGCTGTCAATGCGAGCTTCCCAGTCTAGTGTGTAATAAAAAGGCAAAAAGAAAAATCAAGCACAAACTACTGACCCATGTGAAACAGACACCACTTCTACGTCTTCTGCAGGTAGAACTCACCAGCGGTTACTTGCTGAAGGCCAGACACTGCCCACAGCACCTGCCATGACTTCTGGGGCATTGGCATGGAACCAGCATTCCAGAAAAGAGCCTACTGGATTCAGATTCTCTGCTGGGCCATTTTAAACAGTAACTGTGTTTCTTCCAATGTGACGCATGTTAAAATTCTAATAATTCCTAAAGGGAGAGTCTAATGTTTAATTTATTTCTTTCTTTAAACATTTCCATCCTGTCAATCTTCTTGGCCACTCAAATGACAGCTAGAAGATTGGAAATGTCCTCCAGCGAGAGCTGACACTGTGATGCTGAAAAATCCTTTCTTTGCTAAATCTGATAGAGGGCGACTAGCCTGGGAAGGGAATAATGGCCCCCGTATTAAAACTAGTTTTAACTACAGTTCTAAAATACTGTACATGCAACTTTAGATGATCTCTACCTAATACTTAGCAACCTTAATTGATTGCCATTCCTCTTGGGACGGAAAATGGAAGGATTTGGGTTTCAAATTGTCCTTTTGGTAAGCTGTAAATTCACAGTGTATATTCAACCCACCTGTGGTTGTCAAATATCCCTTCACGAAAACAAAAGCAATAACAACTATTAACAAACATCAAGCTTTTAAATATCTCTTTGTTGATAGATAATCATCCCAAACAGTAGAGGGAGCCCAAGATAAAGATAAGTTCCTTTACTTCTCAAATGTAAAAAACACAACAAAGTAAAAGGTAGAACCATAGACGATACAATACATAACACATATAGGGCTGGGGTCGGGTGGGATAGATGGAAAAGTCCCCCAAACTGAGAGAGCTGAAAGTAATATATACACATCTGAGCTTAACATGGACGAGCAATGTCTGCTGGACAGAGACGGGCAAAGCTTTTAGAGTCCACAGGTACAAATGTGGTGGAAAGAGCTTCATGATGAAGTTATGCTGAAAAATGCATTAGACTAATGAAGAAAACTCAAAAATGACTGCAAACAGAGGAAAACCATTCAGCCTTTTAAGTGAGAAAAGCCATAGCTTTTGGGAGTAACAATTCTATTGAAAATTTAACATTCAGGTAATGACATAGCAACTTTCAATTTTTTTAAGTGAAAAAATCAATATATTTGGCATATTTATGGTTTTATATGTGCACAGTATATCTGTGAACATTATGGCTTATGTCTGACATTTACCTGAAGAATTGCCAAATAATGCCCAATGAAAACAGAAATACCAGAAACCACCAAATTTAACTTAAGACAAATTGAAGAAAAAATGTAGTCAGATTATATAAATATATTCTAGGATGTTTTGATTAAAATTGACCACTAGGTAATCCAGCCATCAATTCTTAGTTGTAAATGTTAGTTAGTGCAGCAATGATGAAATTGTGTATATGTGTAACTACTAGGTAATTAGGTAATTAATCTTTTTTTTTTCTTTTGTGAGGAAGATTAGCCCTGAGCTAACATCTGTTGCCAATCTTCTTTTGCTGAGGAAGATTGGCCCTGGGCTGACATCCGTGCCCGTCTTCCTCTACTCTATATGTGGGACACCTTCCACAGCACGGCTTGGCAAGCAGTGTGTAGGTCCGTGCCGAGATCTGAACCTGTGAACCCTGGGCTGCTGAAGCGGAACATGCGAACCCAACCACTATGCCACCAGGCCTGCCCCTAGGTAATTAATCTTGATCCCAAAATTTTGAAATTTCAGTGATTCCCAAACTAGTAGCAATTGGACAATTTTTTCTTGAACCCAACACGACTGTCATCCAACAAAGAATGAGCGTTAATCTCTGAAGAGTATCGTGCCACTCAATTCCACTGAACAAACTCCTTAGTGCTCGTATGAACCAGAAACTAGGCCAGGTCCTGAGGGCACATCATGAGTCACACACAGTACGTGCCTGCCCCTCAGGCGCCCCCAGTAAGGGAAGGATTCCTCCAAAGACAAAGCTCCAGTCTCATAAACTTTCTAAGGGAAAAAACACCTAGAGAATGGTGCAGTGATGATAACAACTTCTCTCTACCAGTTTCAGTGTTTCCAAATCACTCATGGAAAAGGATGGCAAGCCAGACAGATAGGCCCCTTTGTCAATATATTAAATGTCTGGAATGCATAGTGCTAATTATATACTCATAAATATTCAGAAAATAATAGCTAAGTGTAATTCGAGATTATAAGCGTGCTTTCTGGGTTGCTGTGTAAAGAATATACTTTCACATATTGTACAAAGAAAAAATTTCCAAATGGAACTTCAGGCCTCAGCACGTCCTGACGGACTTGGCACTGATACATAAACAGACTCCTAAAAACGATACCTTTATGATGCTGGGGCAAGTTAGAGTAGTTCATTGGTGTCAACTCATTTGTGACTGAAGGACTATCAAATATTGAATTATATATTTTCCATGAAATCTAAGAATAATGCAGAGTCCAAGAACGTATCATCTTTAGTTATTACACTAACAAAAGCCTGTAAAATTGTCCTTTTTTTTTTTTTACTTTAACAAATGTAATACCATGTTTGTAGTCTAGACCTTTCTCTTGAACTTTAGTTACGCATCCAATTGCCTTCTTGCCATCACCATGTAGATGATATCTCAAATATAACAGGATCAAAACCAAGCGTCAGATCTTTCCCATCCAAACCTGCTTGGTCTGCAGCCTTCCCTTCCCATCTCAGTTGAAGGCAATTCTGTCCTTCTAGGTAAAAATTCTTGAGGTCATACTGGACTCCTATCTTTCTCTCACACATCATATCCAATCTGTCAGCAAATCCACCTACAAAACATATGTCCAGAATCTGACCATTCCTCCCACCCCCACTGCTCCCACCCTGGCCCAAGCCACTACTGCTTCTCCCCTGGGTCACTGCAATAAGTTATGTTGGGTCTCACGCTTCTATCCTTCCTCCTCACAACTTAATGCCAACAAAGCAACCACAGAAAACCTTTTAAAACGCAAATCAGACAGTGCCACTTCTCTGCTCGGAAACCTACAATGTTCCCCTCTCATGCAGAGTAAAAGCCAAAGGCCGTATGTGATCTGGGCCCCCGTTATCTCGCTGACCTCATCCCCCGCTGCTTCTCTCTTCCTCAATCTGCTCCAGACATGCCGGTCTCCTCGCTGTTCCTCAAACCTACCAGGCAGGCCCCTCTCTTTGCCCAGAAAGCTCTTCCTTCCCAACACTTGCATGGAGAACTCCCTTACCACCTCTACGTCTAGCTTCAAATCCTACCTTCTCAATGAAGCCCACCTGACCATCCTACTTAAAATTCCAGACCAGCCCCCACCACACCCCGGATCCCCGTTACCCTGCTCTGCATTGGCTTTTCCATAGCACTTATCACCATCTCACATGCTCCACTATTTCCTCATTTTATTCATTATTATTCTTTTTATTTATTCTTTATTATCTGTCTCTGTCAGACTAGATTATAAGGTCCATGAGGGCAGGGATCGTTGTCTGCTTGGCTTACCTAAAACAACCTCGCAGAGAGTAAGCCTTCAATAAATATTTGTTGAATGAATGCCTATCAGGAATGAAGTCATCCATGTACTATTTAAGGTAATCCAAGAAAACTCAGTTGTTAGGCTTCACTGCCAACTCTCTAATATTTTTTTCAGTGTCGCATGGACAGAAAATTGAAACCAACCTGGAGAAATTTGTTTTCACTATTGAAAGCATCTCATATAAAGTAATTCTCCAAAACAGATTTATATTCAATTATGCAAAATAACTGTATATGTAACTAGTTACTACTCTTGCATGGATCAGAGGTCAGTTCATGCACACACACACCGATAGGTTATTTGTTATAGCGAAAGTGTTCCTTTCCTAGAGAGAACATGTTGTAGATGTTTTTCAGATAAGTGCTAACTAGGAAGTATCTATAGTGACACCGAAATTTTGCTATTCATTTATGGAGTATCCATAAATCAATGTATAAAGAAAGAAATCAGCCATCAAAAGTTAAAGGACATAATGTTTGGCCTGGCCCCTAAATAAATATGGTGTTCCTTTAAATTAGTCTACATATGAAAGATACTCATTGTTTTCTCACTGATCAATTACAACTGAATAGAAGAAAAGTGTAAATGTAAAATATATTACATTAAAAAGAACAGATGAATTAAGGAATAAGCATTTCTCCTTTTGAAAACTGTAACTGTAACTGTACTTAATGTAAGCACAGGTAAAAGAATGTAAAGAAACATTGATTCCTTGCATCTGGGAAATATTTGCAGTTATAAAATTTGTCAAATCTTAAAGGTTATCTTTGCTTAAAAAACAAGCCTAAACCAAAACAGAGATATTCTAGAATTCATCAACACATGTGATGCTAAGTGAATGTACAATGTCTGGGGTGTCAGTTCCTTCTTATATATTTATGATAATGGAGTATTATAAGGTTAAAGCTGGAATATCTAGAGACTACCTAGTCCCAATCTAGCATTGAGCAGATGAGGAAATTGAAGCTTTACTTTAAAAATGAGAAAACTGACTCTCGAGAGATTTAATGATTTTCCCAAGTTCAAATGACTAGTTAGATAATTAATTACACTCCAGTTACTAGGAGAAAATGATACTGAATTCCATCCCTAACGATAGAACTACAGAAGAAACCTGAGCCTATCACCTACTGATGCGAGGTATCGTAAGGAAAATGCAAGTTCATGAGTCCTGATGGGTTGAAATGTTTTATTATACGGAGATGCTTGTGACATAACAGAGCTAATGGAGAATAACAGGATTATTCCATCTTGAATTGCAAACTTTTAAATATAAAATAGTAAAATTTGGGGCTTAAGGTTCCTGTATGTTTGCAAGGACTAGTCAAGTCTTGTAAAGCAAAGCTCTCCATTTCAGAAGTTGAGAGACCCTGAAAATACTGGGTTATCTCTTCAAGATCACATGCTGAGACCATCAGTCAAAAAAAAAAACCAAACGATTTTTATAGTAGGTGCCATATTGGTTTTTGATAACAGTGTAAGGTATGGAGTTGGGGAAGAGTTTGGATGTTCACATACAAGTTCATACTGACCTGTTTAGACTTGATAGGAAGAGTTAAGACATAGATTTTAAAAACTAAAGCTTACTTGGTGGAAGAGGCTCATCGATTGTTGGGTAGTGATGATGTTCAGGCCTCAAGGAAGGAAGCTGGCTTACTGGCTGGGAATTATGGAGTATAGGACATTCACCTATGGACAAGATAGTCAAGACATTCAGATTCATTCATCGCTGTGGCAACGTCATCAAAAAAGCATGACTGTAAAAACAACTACAAGAAAAAACCCCACAGAGTGGGCAATCTCTTTTTTGTGTCAGTTTGCTACATCCACAGTCGTTCATGAGAGAGGGAATTGTTTTTAAAAACCCCTGAAGAAAACAGCCAAACACTTCATGACTATGATCTGTTACACACAGACCAATATGTAGGATCACGATATGATTCTGTAACCACCTGAATTTTCTTGATGGGAACATGGCATCAGAAAGGGACACAAAAGAAAATTAGCAGAGCCTGACTTTAGCCCAGCAAAGGAAACAGGCCTGTTTGAGGGAAGTGCAGCATTTATAAGGTCACATAAAGGCTCAGTGGCCCTGTGCGAAATTTATAGCTCCCTGTTTGGATAGGTTTCATCAGAGGGCTGCCAACAGGCTGTTTTTCAGATTTCGGTTTTGGAATGACACACTTAGATGGTGCCTTTCTGAGACGGGGTTAAGGAACTGGTGGGCCAAAAAAGTAAATTCCTGTAGTATGGAAGCCAGGGGCTGGGGTGAGGAGCCAAGGAGCTATGGGATCTCGTGATTGTTCCAGATTATTTTGAGGAAGAATCAGACAAGCCAGGGTGCTCTGGAAAGAGAAAAAGACAAGAGACGAAGAAAGCAGATAAGAGGCAGGAAGGCTGAGACAGAAAAACTTGAAACACAGAAGTGGGATAGAAGGAAGAAGAAAGACGAACATGGAGAAATTTTGGAAATAAACGTATCCACAGAACACATGCCTTGACTATTATAGACATGGCTAACATCATTGTCAGGCAGACTTATAATGAACTGAACAATGATATAAAATGGTGTTCCTATTTCATGATGTCCTCAGGTCCTGGTAACACTGCGTGTAGAGTGGCCATGTGGATGGGAGGCCTACAGCACCAGCTGTTTGGGTCACATAATCAGAGGCAATTGCTCTTGATCTTTGAGAGCTAGAAGGACCCAGGCCATGAGACAGCTCTCATTCAGACTGGTGTCCCCACGTCTCACACCATCCCGGTTTTCTTGCAATAGCCCCTATTGGCCAGAGGACAAAGGTCAGGCCTTCTCCTTCCTCTGCCCTCCAGGGCTGATGCAAATTACAAGTGTTCATTATCCCTTGGGTCAAAAAGGAGAGAAACTGTGAAAAACAGTGGTTAAGATCGTTGTGAAATCTCAAATTTCAAATATTTCTCCGAATGTCCATACATGGAAAGAAGGATTATTTCTTCTCACTCTAGATCCATAGAATTGATTAAAAAAATAAAAATAAATTAATTAGGAAGGAAGTTAGGTGGGTTTAATTTAGCAGTTTAATTTCTAGAGCTAACTGGAAAACAGAAACAGAGATGTATTCAGGAACAAAGGGTCCTTTTGAATGTTAAATATATAACATTATTTCTAGTGCAAACTCTGGTGTGTTACTCAAATCCTTGGGGTCCTCCGAGCCTCTACTTCAAGGAAGGTGCCCCTCAGGCCAGCGCATACATCTCTCCTTGCAAACCAACTCCTGTTTCAAAGATGGGCTCTGTGTTTAGCGGATACCACACTCATGCTTGTCTTGATTGGTGTTTAGTGTCAGAAACTAAAAAACAACGGTACAGTTGTTATGTCACCAGCTGCTGCGTCTTAAAATTAGTGTCTTGCAAAACACAACAAACTTACCTCATGGTAATTAATTCAACCAATCAGGTTAAATACTCCTCCAAGCTAGTGGAAACAATACTGTTGCTTGCAGGGGTTAATGGAGCTCACCCCACCTGCTTGCGAACCCCAAGCAAATGCAATGATGTGACTGAAGCATCTCGGCAAACTGAATGGATGGAGCGCACAGAGGAAGCAAGCAATTCTGTTCAGCACCAGGACGCAGCTCCACGCCATCACCCTTGCCTCAAACACAAAGCAAGCGTTCAGACCTGCTAGAACGTCTGAGAAGGAAACACATTCCACTTTAAACGTGAGCCTCCACTTTAAGAGTGCTTATCTGCCTGGAAGAACCCTTACTCCGTAAGAAGCTGAGTGCTTTATATGTATCATCTCATTGAATCCTTCCAAAAACCCTTTGAGGTAGATTCTACATTTACACCCATTTTACACATGAGGCACAGAGCATTTAGGTAACTTGGCTAAGGTGTCATGGCTAGAAAGTGGTGGGACCGAATATAAACCCAGGAGGCTCCAGCCCAAGTTCATAATCACAGCATTATATTGTTCTTTTTATTTTTATTTATTTATTTTTTTTGTGAGGAAGATCGGCCCTGAGCTAACATCTGCCAATCCTCCTCTTTTTTTGCTGAGGAAGACTGGCCCTGGGCTAACATCCATGCCCACCTTCCTCCACTTTATATGGGACGTCGCCACAGCATGGCCTGACAAGTGGTGCTTGGTGCGCGCCCGAGATCCGAACCGGTGAGCCCCGGGCCGCCACAGCGGAGCTCGTGCACTTAACCGCTTGCACCACTGGGCCGGCCCCATATTGTTCTTTTTATTCGATCTGCAGAAGGTTTTTAAAGACTATTATTATGTTGAGGTTTAAAAAGGAGGTTTTTATACAGGGAAAAAAAGCAAAAAGTAGATAAAGACTACATCCTCCATAAATTGCTGCAGACTCAGCTATGTGTGCATGTGTACTGTAAATCTACCTTGGGAAGAAGGTGCAATCTTAGAAGTCATGGTGAGGGGGCAACAGTGATTCTCATGGCAGAAAAGGGCACTCACGCATACGTCAGCGGGGTCGTCTCAAAGTCTTGCTTTTTTTGAGCATGTGCTCTTGGAAGCCTGGTGGCGAGTGACGAACAGATCACAATGTGGACACCCACCATTAGCTCAGGGACTCACTACTGAGGGAGGGAATACGGCCTGTGAGGAAGTCACATGCCAACCTGTGCACGGCCTTCATGAGATAACTGGAATCTGTGCTGTGCTCTCAGGAACCCTCGTGCTGCCCATTGTCACCACCACAGTGAGGCACGTAGGTGCTGCTTAACCTTTCCTGAGTTTACACTCTGCAGAATTCAGGACTTAGAAATTTCTTTAGAAACTGCCCTGCACAGACTTCCACTATGGCCCTGAAACACTTTCCTGTCCTTTCTTAAGGGGGCGGCTTCCTCCTGCTGGACTGTTAATCCCTCAAGGGCATGGACAGTGTCTTTGTAAAACATGCTTCTATATAAATGCACACTGAGCCAATTTTCAATCAACCACGTGTGGACTGTCTCCCAACATGGCGGTCAAAATATACCCTATAGGCTACAATGGGCTGACAAACTCTGAATCCAGCCTTGTTTTTGTACGGCTTTCAAGTTAAGCATGGTTATTACCCTTTTAAATGTAAAACTGTTTAAAAAAATAGCCTTTGGGTGAGAACAATTGCTCGATTTTGCCTCTTGACCCACAAAGCCTAAAATATTTACTATCTGGCCCTTTACAGAAAAAGTTTGCCGACCTCTGGTCTAAAATATCCCTGCCAGCTCCTAGATGTGCCCTTCTACATGTGGATCCCCAACTCCACGTATACTGTAATTATTTCTCATTCTGTTGTAATTAGGGAGCACCTTCCACATGTTATCTGATGCCAATCCACCTTCCTGTGCCCAGCAGACAGCATCTGGCCCAGAACAAAGAAGGTCCTCAAAACATGCTTGTTAAAGGAAGGAATTATCCACCCCATTCTCACTCACACGGGTGCCTTTCCACAGGCTATGTCACTACGGTTTATTGTCACTATGCTTTTCCTCCCTGTGTTTCTTTCTTTACCAACTTCCTTGTGCTTCTCCTTACCACATGTGCCTCTTCCCCCCACTCCTTCTTTCTCTGAAATGTAGAATTGGGCATTGTTGAATACTTAAAATTAATTTTTTTGTGCTCACTTTAGTTCCTGTAAAAATTTGCAGGAGCCAGGCATTTGTTTAAGTGCTGAGAATTCAAACACAAAGAAGATACAATTCTGGCCCTTAATGAGCTTACAATCTAGAGACCATCCCACCACATTTCATTTGAAGGCTGATTTAAACAACAGAACAGCAAAATAGCAGAATCCATAATTTTCTCTTTAAAACAACTGAATTATTTCATATTATTATGTGACTTTTGAATTATTTCCCCATATGTCACCACCACTCGACTAAAAAATGGTTCCCAATTCTGGATAAGGATATGCAAATTAATTTTATATATGATTCCACAGCTGTGACTAAGAAGGAACGTCTTTGGTTAAAATACAGAATACATTTTAAAACTAAAGGTGGCAGCTTTTGTGTTAGAATCTTGCTCGAAACAAAGTAATTGACGCATTCATGTTATTCTTCCTTCCGTTAGTCAAAATAGCAAACAACAACAACAAAAACACAACAAAAAACAAAGCCAACAACAACAACGAGAATTGAGCAGACAAATAATGACAAATAGATGTAGGCTATACATATCCATATGTACACAGGCTAGTTAAATTCTAAGCACAGGTAAAATCAACGTTCTTCTACTTTTATCAACGTTTACTGCTAATAAGTTTTGGGACGTCAGCAGATATTTTACACATTATCTGCCTAATGTTGATGATCATTTCCTGCTTTATCATTTGATACTAGCCTTGAGACGCTGGTTGCTGTCAAGCCTAGAAGGGTAACACGTACACTAACCAGTTCTCCTGATTAGTTTAAACACAGAAGCACGCATACAGGTGCACACTCACATTCATCTACTTGTAATTCCTGGTGCATACCTGAGAGGAGGTGGAGTGTCAGCTATTCACAGTCACGGATACGTACATACACATATACACATGCACACATACATGTACAGGACAGGCACACTTGGCGGCAGCAACCCGGTTGGGACTGATCCTCTCACTCTTGTTTTTAAACCATGTCGGTGAGACCCGTGTCCCCCTGGTGGTCCTATTCTCACTCTGATCAGGTTTGAAGTCTAACCTTCTCTCCGACCGCTCGGCCCCGCCACGGGGGACTCCAGAGCTCCCACGGTTCTCGCCACGCTCCCGGCGGGGGCGGCCGGCTCGTCCTGCCACGGCCCAGCGCCGCTGGCCGACTCGGGGTCCAGCTCCGGGCTCTGCACCGAGTCGGGCACCGACTCGAACGCGCTGTTCTCCTCCTCGTCGTCGTCTTGCGAGGAGAAGACGGTGCTCTCGGAGATCTTGGCGCTGTCCACCGACGAGAAGCGCGTGTGGCTGGCGAACCTGCCGCCGTTGTAGCAGGAGGGGCTGTAGCAGGAGGCGCTGTAGCAGGAGCTGCTGTAGCACGACGTGCTGTAGCACGAGGAGCTGTAGCAGGTGGGGCTGCAGCAGGACGTGTCACAGCCCTCGCAGCTGTGGTCCCCGCCCTGCCGGGGGCTGGAGTCGCTCTCGCTCCCCGTGCTGGGGTGCGTGTCGCCGTCCGGGACCAGGCCGCTGGCCAAGCCCGAGCGGCCCGGGAGCGCCGGGCCTGGGGTGGCCCCCTCTGAGTCCTCTCCGTCCCCCTCCAGGGGAGGCAGCTCGGGAGCTGCCGCGTCCGCCTCGCTGAGCCCCTCCTTCTCCGAGGCGTCCTGGAGGGTGGCCTCCTCCTCGGCGCCGTCGTCGTCCGCGTCCGCGGCGCCGCCGCCCTGGGCCGAGGGCATGCTGTGCAGCAGGGTGTGGATGCGGAGGTAGTGTGTCCGCGGGGTCTCGGGGTCGCCACAGGCCGACGAGAGCACCGTCTCCAGCTCGGACACAGGCAAGGAGCACGGCCTGCTTTTTCTCTTCCCCGAGGCCCGCAGCTGCAGCCTGTCCTCCCCCTGCCCCAGGGCAGCCACGTCCCCCTCCTCCTCCTCCTCCTCCTCCTGCTCCTGGCCCCCAGCCCGGCCCTCTGTCGCCGCTTCCTCTGCCCCCGGCTCCCGGGCGCTGCCTGGGGCTTCGCCGTCCTCCAGCAGCCCCGGGGGCAGCGCCTCCCCACCCAGGTCCAGCCGTTCGGCCAGTTCTTCCGCGCTCAGGGCGGGCTCGGTGTCCTCTCGCCCCGGGGCCAGAAGCTCCCCAGCCCCGTCAGGTCCCACAGAGACCGTGCCGTCGCCTCCTGCCTCGGCGGTACCTGCCGCTTCCTCGGCCGGCTCGGCGAGCTCCGGGCTCTCGTCCCCTGCGGCGTCCACGGCGCTGCCCTGGCGCGGCGGCCGCGGCGTCGGGCCCCCGGAGGGCTGGGGCGCATCGCGCAGAGGCTCCCCGCGGCTGCTCGCCGCCAGGCTGTTCACGGGGCTGGCCTGAATTCCCGCTGACTCAGGTTCGGTACTCAGGGAAATCTCCTCGTCATCTGCGGGCAAGAAGAAAATGTCATTCCTTCCAGAAGAGAGCATTGCGCTTAGCATACTCTCCTGGACATGGAAGTCTCCTAAAGGATTTCTGCCTTAGGATATTGGATGTAGGGGTTGATGAGGGTTTCTCATTGGCCAGAGCTCTGCTAAAAACTTCTGTAAGAATGAGATCTCTTTATGTTAACGGCAATTTGCAGTCATGATATATTTCTGAATTCTGTTTCAAGGGAATTCATTTTTTGCTTAAAATGCCCAAAGGCTAGCCCTATGCCAGTTCTGGGCACACGGTAGGTGCTCAACAATGTTTGCCACGTGGAAGACTTCAGAGATGGGGAGGAGTGCTTATAGTTCCCTGCTGATCCCAGGCAAGGTTAATTATCCTTGCTCAGGCTGTGTCTTATGGCTGGGTCCCCGCGCTGGCAGAATGGGCAAGTCAGGTTACCGGGCAATTAGAGGGAAGATGACGGGAGCAACCACAGTCACTTGGGAGCTCAGACTGGAAGGCTTTTGGTCTCCATACCAAGCAACCATTGAAGGAGTAGCACCCACGTTTACCTCTCACAGTTTACCCTCAGCTGCTCTACTGGGTCCCTGCCAGATGTGAACTTCCCATTTCAAACGACTCACTCATCGAAGAAAAACAGTCTGTCTGGTGAGTTGTAAGACTGTCCTTACTGCCACATTGAAGGAAGAGTCAGTTTTATTCTTAGAATGTAGAAAAGGCTGAATTTGAAAGGACAAAACAGGTGTTTTCTCACAATCTGCACTGTATATTGGGCATACAGAAAAGTGCAACAGGAGTTGAATGAGTGAGCAGTGATGAACTCCAGACTCTGAGTTCTCAGAAGCTTCATCCGCTTTGACAATAAGTCATAAAGGGGGCCCAGGAGGACCAAACAATTCTCGGTGAGATCTACACTGAGGAGGAGGATGAGGGATAAGAGCAAAAGTGGAATTATAAGGCATCTCATCATTCTTATTTGGAAATATGTTACGGCTTGAAAAACTGAACAATTGATGATTCTGAAGTTTTCTGGTCCAATTTACACTTTTCATTTTTCCCTGTGAAATCGTAAAAATCCATTGTACAATCATAGTTCTTCAATAATATGACATGTATCACATTCATTCATGTTCACGTTTATTCATTCACTCATGTATGCAATGATTAAACGTCTATTGAACACTTCGTATTTGGATGCTGGGAGTAAAATGATAAATTAGACGTGGCTCCATCCCCACGTTGGCATCACTGTCAATCCCCACTCCACTGTCTAACCCTCTACCTTTGGGTCACCAGAATGAAGAGGGGCCTCTCAATCAAGGGGACAGCAACCTGGCTTCCAGAACAGGCCACTGGCTTCTGGGCCTCAAATGGAGAAGACAGAGAACCACAAAACATAGGACATGTCTGGAAAGAACCATGGCTATTGTCTTTTAGAGAAAAGAACCATACTCTGACACTAGGCTAGGACAAGACAGGAAGTTCATGCTGAAGATACCTGGGTGGATGGAGGAAGTGATCTCAAATCGGAACTGCAGCTGTCCACTCACATGATCTGTCGGAAGCCTGCGGCCAAGTGTGTAGCTGACCACCCTGTCCCTAGAAGGAAATAAGCACCATCACAGATCTGTCAACACCTCTCCTCCTAGAGACCATACAGTGTGCTTTCTATGCCAGAGATGAGGTAGGCCAGCCCAGGGAGGCCCCGCTGTTAGGAGGTAATGATCTGCTTGCTCAGCTACATACGAGATGGTCCTAGAGTAAAGAGGGGGAGGTACCTCTGCTCAACAGCAATGAAAAACTTCAAGAAAATTCTTATTGAATGTTCTAAAGCGGGAGTCAGCAAACTATAGCCCATGGGCCAAATCTGGCCCCCGACTTGTTTTTCCATGAACGGCCATGAGCTTTTTACATTTTTGAATGATTGGAAAAAAAGCAAAAGAAGAGTAATATGTTGTGACACATGACAATTATATGAAATTCAAATTTCAGTTTCCACAAATAAAAGCTTTATTGGAACTTGGCCATGCTTATTAGTTTACTTATCTCCTGGGGCTGCTTTCATGCTATAATGGCAGAGTTGAGTCGTTGGGACAGAGCCAGACGACCTACAGAGCCTAAAATATTTCCTACCCGGCCCTTTACAGAAAGTTTGCCAACCTGTGTCCTAAAGCAAGAAAACCCCAAAAACACATGGATATTCTTTGCTTGCTTTTCCTGTGCAAGACGACACTTTCCAAATATGCCCTTAATAATGGGCAGTGCCAGCAGTAGACGCATGTCTTGCAGCATGTGTATGCTGTCTAACAAAGGATGCTGCTGCGGTTACTGGAGACCCTGTGGAGAGCTTCAGAAAGGGACCTGCTGCAGGATGGAGTGAAGCAAGACTTGTGTACTGGGTTCCCTGGCCTGTGACTTCAATGACACCAACTCCAGGGTCCCACACAGAGACTCTGAAACTCCACGCTGGAACTCCGTCAACATCCTTTCTGCCCACTCAAGGGCAATTTTTTAATTACTAAGAAGAAAATTATCAGAGGAAATCAACCTGAAACTTTGTGTTATATTTCCATCTACAATGTAGATTGCTCCCTACCTCAGCCTAAATAGGAAAGGTACCTACCTTGGGATATTCAGGAATTAACAAATCTAGTGTACCCAATAATAACAAAGATATATTCCAAAACCAATTGTTACTCAGATGATTCTGTATTCATTCCATTTATTCATTTGTGACATTCAAATAAAAAGATAAATCACTGGCTGGTAGTGTTTTAAAGTTTCTTTCTAGAAAATACCAGCATTACAAAGCAAACAACATACTTCCCAATGATCCACTGACTTAGTATTCTCCTTTGGACCATAAGAAACAGATCCTGAACCCAAAACCTAGTTGAACTCAGGGGAAGCCTAAAGACAGTCAGACAGTGAGACAAAAATTAAATTTATCATGCTTTATGTTTGCTTTCTAGGCTTCTCTTTCCACCTACTTTATCAACAAATATCTTTTGAGCCTGTGTCGTGTAAAAAGAGCTGCAGTTGATACAGAGCATGCAACGCACAGCCCTTGCCTTTAAACAGTTTCCATCCAGCTGGGGGCATAAGGCAGGGCCACTCAATAAATGGTTCAAGGCAGCCTGTGATATTTCCAACGTGAAGCTGACATGGTCGGGGTTAGAGGACTTCAGGGGAAGCAGAGAGCCAGCTGAGGGCTGGGATGTTAGAGGCAAAGTAGTCGAGGGAGCCTTCTGAGTTGCCTTTATTTTAAAAGTCATACAGTATGCTATTTAAAAAATGAACAGTTTAGAATTGCTAGTCCCCATGTGCCAGGGACTGCTTTGTGTTCTTCATGTACATTCATTTTTGTTTGTTGGCTTAATCCTCACAGCCGTGAATGGAAAGTGTGAACACTATTTTGATACATGTCTATAGTTCCTTAAATGTTAACTCCCTTTGGCTTGAGAGTTAACACATGTCTACATACACACAGCTGCACACATGCCAGAAGGTTCTAATTAAATGGTCTTCTGAGAACCATTAGTGATTCCAAAGTCTTTCTGAAAATCTAAAGAGCTTGAAATTAAGACACTTGGAAATTCTGCATAATTTTTCTCTTTCTTTTGATATCATTCTAAGGGTTACATTGCATTGAAGCGTACATTTATGGCCAGAAAGCTACACCTAGTGTTTTCAAACACAGTTGCTGTTACCTAAGGAAATACATATTATACATAAGGATTTTATCTGGTCAGAGTTCACTTTAATGAGAACCATGAATGGACATGAATGTAAAGGATACAAAACACAGAAACATATTCTCATCTGCAACTGAATTTTGTGAGCAACATAATTGCTGTCGTTCCATGCGAATTCGTCATTTTAAAATTTCATATTCTCTAGCGTTTTCTATAAATCCTAGAATTTTCTAAGGCACTCTACTCTAGTACCCCAGCATTTCATCTTGTTATGGAAATGTCACAAATGAGTAAGTCCTACACACAAGACAGGTATATGAATGAGATAATATTTTTCACAGTAAAACAAATTTTAATTTCGACCTGTACAGAAAAATACTGCTTTAAGGGCTTCTTTCAGTATTATGTCTTAGGAATTTTTACTCTCTTGCATAAGTAACCAGCGACACACAAACAAGGGGAAAGAGAAGCGTTTGTTTAATTGGATGTTGTGGCTTGAGCCACATAACGAACGGGAGAAGCCAAGGAAATTCAACACCACCATTCTAGTTTGAGTCTCCATGAGACCATATTGTTGCAGCTCACAGGCTTCCCTGGGGCATGGCCTGCTGCCTGAAGCCAGTGATACTGAGTCTCAGTCCCAGGTTTACCCTATGGCATGTCTTTCCAGGAGTCTCTGCACGGGCATTGACAGCTTTCCCAAGAAGCGCTTGATGATGGGGCGGCTCTTCGCAAACTTGTCCTTCACCTCAATTTCCAGCACATCGGTGGGCAAGGACACGAAGCTGAATTGCTGCAACGAAAACATACGTCACATCAGTTGACTGAGCCCTCACATCAGTGAGGGCTGGCCAATTCCCAGTCCAGCTGCTGTGGATGACGTCATCATAAAACACCCCAGCAGCAATGTCCACATCAAGGTCTTAGAAATGCTGCGAGCCGTGTTTATTCAGTAAATGAATAATGGCAACTAAGAGGTGCTTCCTCGGTGCTGAAAAATAAGGGTATTCTCTGAGATTTAAATAATAAAATAAACTCACCTTAAAGAGAAAGAATGCTACTCGGCCCACCACACTTGACTAACGGTATTAACATACTTGAAAAAAGAACAAGGACACACTCACCTATATAATTAAGGAAACACACTTTATATCAACAATGCAATACCTTTTCTTCATGATTATAACGGCAGAGATTTTAAAAAGTTTGATAATGCCCCACCTTCTTGACAGTGGGAAGAGATAAGAGTTCCCACACTCTTCCGATGGAGATGTAAATTGATTCGACCTTTGGGAAGTGAATTGACAACATTTATTGGCATTTAAACCACAAATTCCCTTCAACCCAGAATTCTACTTCTAGGAATTTCCCCTCTGGATCATCTTGCACGTGTACAAAATATATATTTTATAAAGATGTTCATTGAAGCATTAGTATCTACCACAAAAGACTGGAAAGACCAAAAATGTCATCAGTAGGAAACCAGCTAAATGAAGGATGGTAAATCTTTGAAATAGAGAACTCTGCTGTCATTAAAAAGAAACAGGTAAATAAATATGCACTGACATGAAAGATACCTGACAAACTAAGTGAAAAAAAAGCACGGCATAGAAGAATATGAAGCGTGAGATTCCATTTGTACTTTGAACCACAGAGAAAATGCCTGGAGGGGTAGACTCCACACGGAACGCCAGGAAGTGGGCTGGTAGGGGAGGGGAGAAAGCAGCTCTTTTTCATTTGATTCTAAACTGTTCATTTTAAAAATAGCATACTGTATGACTTTTAAAATAAAAGTGACAATTAAAGGAAGACTGTGACCATCAGGAGTTGGCTTGGTCAACAATGAAAGTGTAGAAGAGGAGAGGGAGGTACCTGTTGGCATTGCCCACCTTAGACTATCTGGGAGGAGGGAGTCTTAATTAACACTGAATGTTATAGTACCCTTAATCAAGGGTTGTGAAACAGCTGAACATAGAATTATTTTCTTTTATTCTGATTAATTTCTAACAGCAATCTTTTAACTTTAGTTGATTTCTAATTACAGAGATTAAATATGTCGGGCGTGCTAATGTTAATAGCACCTCTGTACCAGTCAGGATGGGCTAGGGCATGCTGCAATAACAACCAAATTTCAAGTCTCAGTGATTTATGACAGTAAAGTTTTGTTCCTTGCTCACACTGGCATTGTGGGCTGGCAGTGAGCTCTGCTCATTAGTCACTCTGGGAGCCAGGCTGATGGAGCAGACACCCTCTCAAACACTGCCAGCCACAGTGACAGAGGGAAAGAGAAGTCCAGAGGGTCCTCCTCCTGCAAATAAGTGTTCGCTTCCAATTCTGACTCTTCATCAGAACTAGACACATGCCTCAGCCAACCACAGGGAACAGGAAGTACAACGTGGTGCTTCAGATATCCATTACAAATTAGTTTTAGTTAACTTCTATACAATTCCTAAGAACCAATCATCCCTGATACTGACAAAACTGAGCGTAAGGATGTGCTAAGCTTGAGGATCAAACCCAGGCATAGGTAATCCTCTGAGAAGGCCTGTCGGAGTGAGGATCCAGCCCCCCTAACTGTCTCAGATCCTCAAAATGTCTGTATCTTCGGTTCAGTAATTCTATTCTGAAGTGTATTATCATGGATCTCCAAACCTAAATGCTCAACAATAGGTTAGGTACATTGGAGTCTATGCATATAATAGAATAGTTTATAATTTTCTAAATTACAATAATTTATATTCGATTTATATATATATATACAATTACATTATAGTTATAACACATTAAATGGTAAGATAGAAAATGCTTGTTTTATAACGCTAAGTAATAAGAGCAGGAAACATAATTCATGAAGAGAAAAATGTGAAATATTTGAATAGTAAAAGGACTGGAAAGAATTACCACAAATTTTAATAGCAGTTGTTTTACCGAGTAGGATTGTTTTCCCCCGTTTTTTTTTCTGTATTTTCCACACTTTCTATAATGAGCACATATTATTTTCATAATGAAAAACTCAACCACCTTTATTAAAACAAGAGTATTTCTGGCTATAGCAGGCTGAACGGGACACTGGAGTCAGCCTATCAAAATGTATCTGAAACTCGGTGGCAACTCCTGAGTCCTTTCCTCCCTCCGCAAGGACCTCCCTCTCAGCCTCTCTTCACACATCCACCTCTTCATCCCAGCTTCAGCCTCTCCCCACTAGGCCCTTTGATCTCCTTGCCATGGTCATTAGTGTTCATGTAACCCGCAGCTAGGTCAGGTGCTTTTAAGAACTAGTAAGCAGCTCTGAAAATGTACAAGTCTGTCTACTCATGAGCAAGTGAGCCCCGCGAGCCTAAGGCCAGGGGGGACGAATTCTGCCTGGCTGCCTCTGCTGACCTGGCTTTTACTTCAAGCCCCTGAAGAAACTTTGGAGTGAAGTGGGCTTGGCCTTTATTCCCCCATTCACTATCTCTCTGAACTTCAACATCTTCAACTGCAGAATGGGAAAAGAAGGCCCATGCCATGTTAGATTAAACTGCATTCTTCCCTCTCTATTCCTGTTCTATCCAGACCCTACCTGCCCCATCCTCTACTATTTCCTTCTCCTGTGGACTGTTGGACTTCCTGCACATTTACTTCCTCATTTTAGCTGGCCCTTCATGACCAATAATTCTATACAGCTGTTTGTAGTGATCCATAGGCGTGATTCAAATACCTCGTGCACAGACAAAAGCAACAATTTTCCTACTGTGAATGCCCACTCTGTCTTTCTACGCAGAGAAATGGCCTGGTTATTGGTCAAAAGAGAAATCTGTGAACTATGTCTGCAAAAGATTTAAAAAAAAAAAAAGAGGCATTATTGCTTCAAGTCCTCTGTGTTTTGGGAATTTTATCTCCTTGCATCCTAGCTCACCTGTGAAAGAAACCAGTGTGGCAAACGAAAGGGCCGGTCCTGGATGTCGTTAGCAGTCTGAAGTCAGGCCACATCCCACTTCCTCCTCTTTTTGCTCATGAGCATCTAAGAGCCACTGGAACACGTGCTTGGACCAACCAATAAATAAATGGCTCCATATCTCTGCATAAGCCATGAAACTATTCTGAAAAAGGAAATCTTGGTGTCTTGAGGGTCACAGAGTAAGCTTCAGTGTCACCTCTCCATTAAAGCATCGGATTCTGAATTCTCTCTCCTGGCTGCACTTTAGGCATCAGCTGCCAGACCTCTTACAACTGGGCAGCAACGGCAGGAAGAAAGCTGTACAAGGCCCAGTGCCGGGGCACGGGCTGGAATGACACAGTGTTCCTACAGTGTAAGCCTCCTTTAGTTAAAAGCAAGCTTTCTTTTGTTGAAGCACAGGTTGTTGAGACTCTTACTTTTGCTTTGGGCTGTTCGTACTCAGCCCTGGCTTCCATTAGAATCATCTGGGGAGCTTTCGCAAAAATACCTATTACTGGATTCTATCCTTGACTAATTAAATTAGATTCCCTTGGCGGTGGAACCGGGCACTGGTAGTGTTTCAAGCTTCCCAGACTACTCTCCTGTGCAACTAGAGTGGAGAACTGCAGTTCTCTCAGTAATAACCCATTTTAACATCAAATAATCTCATTGTTAGGAAAATATTCCTTAGATCAAATCTAAATCTTCCTCTGTGGCCTAAATATTTAGTCCAATGATTCATAACATATTCTTCAAGCCCTAGTTTAATAGTTTATTTTTTTGGTCTTGGCATTCTTATTAATAGCAGTAGATGGTAGTGGGCCTCTACCCACAAGATGCCAGTAATCCCCCCTAGTTGTGACAACCAAAAATGTCTCCAGACATCGCCCAGTGTTCCCTGAGGGACAAAATTGCCCTCGTTGAGAACCACCGATGTAGGTCTACCATCTTCAATTTTTCAGTCAGATGTTAGGAGTGATGTTGCAATAGGTGGGGGTATTTATTTATTTTGATTTGCATTGTTATTCAATAGGCCATTTACAGAAATAAGATGCTTTATTTATTTATTATATTCCATCTTGCTTCAGAAAAGATATTAGGTAGATCTTCTATAAAAAGAACTTCCATAAATTGAACTTACTGAAATAAGAACAGAGTAGCTAACTAAAGGAAATATTTAATTGGTAATCATGTAAACTGACAGCAGTTCCATAATGGGCAATTGAGGCAGAGATCAAGAGGGTGTTGGTAATAAAGAAGCAATGGCTCAGAAGAAGGGGAACATTATATGTTCACTCACAAACACTTGTCGAGCACTGACTCTGAGCTGGGTTTGGGTGACACAGCCACCACCCTGGATGCTGGAGTGTTGGAGCCATAGATCTCTAACCTTTAGAGCTCACAGTCTTCTGCTGCAGGTAGACAATGACAAAACAGAAAGGGTCCCCACAGGCTTAGCCTGATGGACAGGTAGAGAGAGGAGGGGTGATGATGGTGGTGGGAAGGAGCCCAATGGACAGGTAGAGGAGACTTCTCAGAGGATGCGATGCCTTAACTGAGTCTTAACAGATGAGTAAGCATTGGCCAGACGAAGACAGCATGGGAAGAACATTCCATGGAGAGAGGGTGCCACGGGCAAAGGGCTGAAGTTCACAGAGAAGTTCACAGTCTCTTTGGGAACTGTGGGTGCCTCATTACATCTGGGATCATAGTGGTGGTCATGTTGTCAGATGAAACTGGATACATAAATAGGATACAGATCAGGAACAGCCTCCTGCCCAGAGTTTGGATTTATACCAAAGGCATCTGGGAGCAACTGAAAGATCTGAATCAGCCAAATGACATTCTCAGATTTGCATTTTAGAGTGGTCACTGTTAGTGCTGAGGAGGCAGCCCAAAGATGGTTCTCGTCAGAAGGCAACAGATCAGGTGAGACAAGTGAGGAATGAGGAGGAAGCCTGGCAGGTAGAGAGGAGAGGGTGGCAGACTTGTGGACTGGCTAAATGTCAGTGAGAGCCATGGCATGTGGGAGAGGAAGAGGCCACAAATTCCCAAGATTAGATTCCCAAGACGGAGGGCGTGTGGGAGAAATAAAGAGAGGGGTGAGTGACTGAATATCCCAAAGTAATCAAGGAACAGAGTGAGAGAAATAGAGGATTGGGTATGCAAGGAGACTATATTGCAAAGAGAGATCCAGAGAGCTTGTAATATTTTGACAAGATCTAGGGTGTAATCGTTGGAATGGATGGCTGATGATGAATGGAAGTGAAGGTCAATGAGATTGAGGAGGTCAAGGAAATCAGGATCTTACAGGTCATTCATGTGGACCCTGATCATCCAGGATAATGGTAGGTCTTGGGTAGAAAGGGAAGATGGTGCTACAGGTAGAAAGGTCTTTACTGGGTATGGCTGAATAAATAAGGGGACCCATTATTGCCTCAATGTAGCTAAGACTATAAGAACATCAATGTGAAGGTGATGCTATAATCAGAAACGAAGAGATCGTTGTGGGAAATTTCAGAGACATGTTCAACACGAATTGGAAAGATTTTCACTTAGGCATTTAGGGAGGGGTATGATAAAGACGACCCCAGTCCGAGAGAGCAGAAGTATAGTGATTCATTTACACCCACTCATATACTTACAGAAGTCAGGAAAGGTTGAGAATTAAGAAATGGTAAGGATGGTTAACTTGGTTTGGGTCCTGTTGCTTTTGTAGAGGTAGGAGGATATTCCAGAGTGAGGCAGGAATACCAACCAAAAGCCAAGATGAGATGCCTGGTGATGTAGGGTAAGAGCGGTCCTAATTGTTATGTGAAATAGGTCATGACATGCAGTTAGAGGGAGCATCTAGTTTTGCCTCTCCTCTCTTGCAGCAAGACATAAGGGGAAAATAAAACACAAGCTCCTCACAAGGGGCTGCTTGGCCCCTTCAGCCAACACCATTATTCATTACTGATGAAAGTTAAATGGACTGGGCTTGGGGCTTCCTGTGCAAAAGTTCTCCAAGGAGGAAGAAAGCAGGAAAGAAGTAAATGGAGCATGCAAACTGCAGCCCTTCTTCCTGAGAACCTTGCACGGTACATGACTTTCAATTCAGGTGGCACTATTCATTTTGTTTAAAAACGGTACTCAAAAATAGTGCTGCCTGAAGTCAAGGATAACAATAGACAGGAAAACATCTCCACTAGTAGAGCAGTAACTGAATCGAAAACAATTTTTTTTGCCTCTAACTAGCAACATTACAGGGTTTTATATTATGAAGCTGTGCCCTTGGAGTCTGGGTGTTCGAGAAGACCTGCCCCCCTAAGCAGTGTGTAGCTTGACTCTCCTAGGCAGGAAGTGCCGGAGACAACCCTGCTGAGATGGAGCCTTGAAACTGCAGGGAATCTAACTGCTTTGCATAGCAAAGGCTGCTCTTACAGATCTGTGATATATGCAAGGTTTATGTTTTTTCTTATGCATAAAAGCAAATGAACTGCATCTTGACTGAACCGCCACCATCTACATATCAAGCTCTGAGAATCCTCAGCCACAAAATAGAATATTAGAGATTTTATTTACAGGCAATGCTATGGCAAACTTAGGCCGAGATTTATTTGTAGCTAGGCAGAGTGGGAAGCTAGATGTAATGTGTATATAATTATATATTACACATAAAGTATATACAATACAAAAGTATATATTTTACATATATGCATTCCATGTATATCTGTATCTATATCCATATCCTTATCCATATTTATATCGATATCTCTAATCTTTTGCTTCTGGAGATGATTCACTTAAACACCTATAAAGAAGGAATGGAATTAAATTACTAGATTGAAAATCAAGAAGACCAAAATTTGCTGTGTGATCATAAGCAACTTAAGTAACCTTTTTGTGCTTAATTTATAGTACCCCTAACAGAGAGGAAAGAAAAGAACTGTTCTTCCAGCTTCACCGTCTGCATGTGCTTTGTCGGTCAATTGTCATCTTCACTGGTGTGCTTCCTCATCTGCATGCCTTGGTCAACCCTGATTGTTTTTCTCACCTTCAGGAGCCCATATCCAATCACTCACCGAGTCTGAAGTCTCTTACTCACTCTGGAGGCCATTCTCTCCTCTTCACTTCTGCTGCTCCTGGCCTGGGCCCTCGTCATTCCTTGCCCATGTAAAACCTCCTAACTGGTCTCCCTGTCTTCAGCTTTTCTCTTACGGTAGCCAGTAAAATGCAGATCCAATCATTTCATCGTCTTGCATAATCACTTCCCCTGATTTCTTCTCACCTACAGGATGAAATCTAAATTTCCTAATGACATATCTGGTTCCTGCCAACCTTTCCAGCTTCATCTATTACACTCGTTCCTGTAAGACCTCATTTTCCTTCACACATTTCCACCGACTTACTATTTTCCTGGAAGTCGTTCTTTCCCAACTTCCTTGCCATGCCAAACTCCTACTCATCCTTTAAAAAACCATTCAAATAAAAATTTCCTCTGTGAAGCCTTTTCTGACTTTGGGAACCAGCAACAGAGACAGTTGTTCTTTCTTCTGCTTCAACATCTCTTCTATAGTTCTTATCACATTATTTATTTTCTTGTGGTTAGTAAGGATGCACATGTAGTATCTGTTTTTAATAGAGCTCTTTGTACACAGAAATGTGTAACTTGAATACAGAAATGTGTACTGAGCACTTTGACAAATGAGGAAATGAACGACTGGCTCCTTCCGGAGGTAATTCCACTCCATATCATATATCGGTGCTACAAAAGTAGAATATGTTCCAAGCTTGTGGGTGAGCTAAAATATACTCTTCTATGAATGCTAGATTGAACCTTCAGTGCCCAAGCCACACTAGTTATTGTTCCGGCAGAAAATCTAAGGATTATATTATAGTGATGGAATTTTCTGAAATGAAAGCAAAGTCAAACTCTTCATTTGGGTGTGGGATGTGGCCACTCACACAGGCTGGCATGAAGGAACAATAAATGTGGTAGGGAGAATTCTGAGATGCCCCTCAAGATATCCCCCCCACATCTCATACAATCCCCTCATGGAGTATGGTCGGGGCCTCTAAATATGGTGGATGTCACATCCATGATTAGGTCACCAATCAATGGACTTTAAATTAATCAAAACAGAGAGTGTATGGGTGGGCCTGACCTAATAAGGTAAGCCCTTGTAAAAAGACTAGGCCCTTTCTGAAGTCAAAGAAATGGAAAGTGTGAGAGGGATTCAACACAGGGGGGATTCTCCATCACTGCCTTTGATGATGGAGAGGGCCATGTGACAAGGACCAAAGAACAGCCTCTAGGAGCTGAGAGTGGCCTCCAACCAACAACCAGCAAGGATGTGAATTCTGCCAATAACCTGAATGATCCTGTAAATGATCTGGATGAGAACACAGCTCAGCCAACATCTTGATCTCAGCCTCTGAGACTCTGAGCACAGAACCCAGTTAGGCTGTGTCCAGACCCCTGACCTACAGGGCTGTGAGATAATACATGCCCATGGTTTTAAGTTGCCAAATTTGCAGTAATTTGTTAGCAACAATAGAAACCTGAAACAATAATCTAAATTAGGGTAAGTAACAGCAGGATAAGGACAGCTTCTGAACAAGCATGCAGAGTTATTTATTGGCAGGGTTTATTTATTTATTTATTTATTTTATTTTATAGTATTTTATTCCTGTGATTTTCATGGTGAGGAAAACTTGATGTAAGAAAGTTTTATATTTCAGTATGGGTCACGTGATCACAAGAAAGTTTTAATTCTAAACTTAAATTCTGAGAAACATAGCTATTTGGCTTCCCTTCCACACTAATGCAGTCTTTGCATAAACCAAGCATATTCTGGTGAGTCCATATGACAAATAAATTGAATTTATGCCCAAACTAATAAATAGCGTACATTTACCAACAGTGTATGTTCTGGTTCGTTTCTCTTGATACATAATCACTACAAATACAGGCTATTTGCAATACAAAGCATAAGTTATCTAGAAAACCATTACTGATTCACACTGCTATCATTTATATGAAAAATATTCTGTACAGTTTGAACAGACCAATTTATTCTCATATACAGAAAAGGGAGTCATAAATTCTTGTGATTTTTGCTTTCATGTAGAATCTTTTACTTCTTTTTTTTTTTTATTTTATTTTATTTTATTTTTTTTTAATTTTTTGTTTATTGCAGTAACATTGGTTTATAACATTGTAAAAATTTCAGGTGTACATCATTGTACTTCTATTTCTGCATAGATTACATCATGTTCACCACCAAAATACTAATTACAACCCATCACCACACACATGTACCCAATTATCCCTTTCACCCTCCTCCCTCCCCACTTCCTCTGGTAACCACCAATCCAATCTCTGTCCCTATGTGTTTGTTTATTGTTGTTATTATCTACTACTTAATGAAGGAAATCATACGGTATTTGACCTTCTCCCTCTGACTTATTTCACTTTGCATCATGCCCTCAATGTCCATCCATGTTGTCACAAATGGCTGGATTTCATCGTTTCTTATGGCTGAGTAGTATTCCATCGTGTATATATACCACAGCTTTTTTATCCATTCGTCCCTTGATGGGCACTTAGGTTGCTTCCAAGTCTTGGCTATCGTGAATAAGGCTGCAATGAACACAGGGGTGCATGTACCTTTGCAAATTGGTGATTTCAAGTTCTTTGGATAAATACCCAACAGTGGAATAGCTGGATCATATGGTAGTTCTATCGTTGATTTTTTGAGGAATCTCCATACTGTTTTCCATAGTGGCTGCACCAGTTTGCACTCCCACCAGCAGTGTATGAGAGTTCCCTTCTCTCCACAACCTCTCCAACACATGTTGTTTCCTGTCTTGTTAATTATAGCCATTCTGACGGGCGTGAGGTGATATCTCATTGTAGTTTTGATTTGCGTTTCCCTGATAGTTAGTGATTTTGAACATCTTTTCATGTGTCTGTTGGCCATCTGTATATCTTCTTTGGAGAAATGTCTGTTCAGGTCTTTTGCCCATTTTTTAATTGGGTTGGTAGTTTTTTGTTGTTGAGATGCATGAGTTCTTTATATATTTTGGAGATTAAGCCCTTATCAGATGTATGGTTTGCAAATATCTTCTCCCAATTGTTAGGTTGTCTTTTCGTTTTGTTGATGGTTTCCTTTGCTGTGCAGAAGCTTTTTAGTTTGATGTAGTCCCATTTGTTTATTTTTTCTATTGTTTCTCTTGCCCGGTCAGATGTGGTGTTTGAAAAGATGTTGCTAAGACCGATGTCGAAGAGCGTACTGCCTATGTTTTCTTCTAGAACTTTCACAGTTTCAGGTCTTACATTCAAGTCTTTAATCCATTTGGAGTTAATTTTTGTGTATGGTGTAAGGTAAGAGTCTACTTTCATATTTTGCATATGGCTATCCAGTTTTCCCAACACCATTTGTTGAAGAGACTTTCTTTTCCCCATTGTATGTTCTTGGCTCCTTTGTCAAAGATTAGCTGTCCATAGATGTGTGGGTTTATTTCTGGGCTTTCGATTCTATTCCATTGATCTGTGTGTCTGTTTTTGTGCCAGTACCATGCTGTTTTGGTTACTACAGCTTTGTAGTATATTTTGAAATCAGGGAGTGTGATACCTCCAGCTTTGTTCTTTTTTCTCAGGATTCCTTTAGCTATTCGGGGTCTTTTGTTGTTCCATATAAATTTTAGGATTCTTTGTTCTATTTCTGTGAAAAATGTTGTTGGAACTTTGATAGGGATTGCATTGAATCTATAGATGGCTTTAGGAAGTATGGACATCTTAACTATGTTAATTCTTCCAATCCAAGAGCACGGAATATCTTTCCATTTCTTTGTGTCTTCTTCAATTTCTTTCAGAAATGTTTTATAGTTTTCAGTGTACAGATCTTTCACCTCTTTGGTTAAGTTTATTCCTAGGTATTTTATTCTTTTTGTTGCAATTGTAAATGGGATGGTATTCTTAATTTCTCTTTCTGCTACTTCGTTGTTAGTGTACAGAAATGCAACTGATTTTTGTATGTTGATTTTGTATCCTGCAACTTTACCATATTCGCTTATTACTTCTAAAAGTTTTCTGGTGGATTCTTTAGGGTTTTCTATATATAAAATCATGTCATCTGCAAATAGTGACAGTTTCACTTCTTCCTTTCCAATTTGGATCCCTTTTCTTTCTCTTGCCTGATTGCTCTGGCTAGGACTTCCAATACTATGTTAAATAGGAGTGGTGACAGTGGGCATCCTTGTCTGGTTCCTGTTCTTAGAGGGATAGCTTTCAGTTTTTCACCATTGAGGATGATATTAGCTGTGGGTTTCTCATATATGGTCTTTATTATGTTGAGGTACTTTCCTTCTATACCCATTTTATTCAGAGTTTTTATCATAAATGGATGCTGGATCTTGTCAAATGCTTTCTCTGCATCTATTGAGATGATCATGTGATTTTTGTTCTTCATTTTATTAATGTGGTGTATTACATTGATTGATTTGCGAATGTTAAACCATCCCTGCATACCTGGAATAAATCCCACTTGATCATGGTGTATAATCTTTTTAACGTATTGTTGTATGCGATTTGCTAGTATTTTGTTGAGGATTTTCGCATCGATGTTCATCAGTGATATTGGCCTGTAATTTTCTTTTTTGTGTTGTCCTTGTCTGGTTTTGGTATCAGGGTAATGTCAGCTTCAGAGGATGAGTTAGGAGCTTCCCCCTCCTCAATTTTTGGAAGAGTTTGAGAAGGATAGGTATTAAGACTTCTTTGAATGTTTGGTAGAATTCACCAGGGAAGCCGTCTGGTCCTGGACTTTTATTTTTGGGGAGGTTTTTGATTACTGTTTCGATCTCCTTACTGGTGATTGGTCTATTCAAATTCTCTACTTCTTCTTGATCCAGTTTTGGAAGGTTGTATGATTCTAAGAATTTATCCGTTTCTTCCAGATTGTTGAATTGGTTGGCATATAGTTTTTCATAGTATTCTCTTATAATCTTTTGTATTTCTGAGGTGTCTGTTGTAACCTCTGCTCTTTCATTTCTGATTTTACTTATTTGTGCCTTCTCTCTTTTTTTCTTGGTGAGTCTAGCTAAAGGTTTGTCTATTTTGTTGATCTTTTCAAAGAACCAGCTCTTGGTTTTATTAATTTTTTCTATTGTTTTTTTGGTCTCTATTTCATTTATTTCTGCTCTGATTTTTATTATTTCCCTTCTTCTACTGATTTTGGGCTTTGTTTGTTCTTCTTTTTCCAGTTCCTTCAGGTGCATTGTTAGATTGTTTATTTGAGATTTTTCTTGTTTGTTGAGATAGGCCTGTATCGCTATAAACTTCCCTCTTAGAACCGCTTTTGCTGTATCCCATAAATTCTGGCATGTCGTATTTTCATTTTCATTTGTGTCCAGGTATTTTTGATTTCTTCTTTGATTTCTTCATTAACCCAGTCGTTGTTCAGTAGCATTTTGTTTAATCTCCATGTATTTGTGGCTTTTCTGATTTTCTTCCTATAGTTGATTTCTAGTTTCATACCTTTGTGGTCAGAAAAGATGCTTGGTATTATTTCAATCTTCTTAAATTTATGGAGACTTGTTTTGTGGCCTAATATGTGATCAATCCTGGAGAACGTTCCATGTGCATTTGAAAAGAACGTGTATTCTTCGGTTTTTGGATGGAATGCTCTGTATATATCTACTAGGTCCATCTGTTCTAGTGTGTCGTTTAAGGCCAATGTTTCCTTATTGATCTTCTGTTTGGATGATCTATCCGTTGGTGTAAGTGGAGTGTTAAAGTCCCCTACTATTATTGTGTTACTGTCTATTTCTGTTTTTATGTCTGTTAATAATTGCTTTATATATTTAGGTGCACCTACATTGGGTGCGTAGATATTTACAAGTGTTATATCCTCTTGTTGGATTGTTCCCTTGATCATTATGTAATGCCCTTCTTTGTCTCTTTTTACAGTTTTTGTTTTAAAGTCTATTTTGTCTGATATGAGTACTGCTACCCCAGCTTTCTTTTCATTGCCTTTTGCGTGGAGTATCTTTTTCCATCCCTTCACTTTCAGTTTGTGAGTGTCTTTAGGTCTGAAGTGTGTCTCTTGTATGCAGCATATATATGGGTCTTGTTTTTATCCAGTCAGCCACCCTATGCCTTTTAATTGGAGCATTTAGTCCATTGACGTTTAAAGTAGCTATTGATAAGTATGTACTTACTGCCATTTTTTAACTTTTTTTTTTTTTCCTCAGTGTTTTAGTAGTCCTTCTCTGTTCCTTACTTCTTCTATACAGAATTGATGGTCACTTTAGTTTGACCTCTGTCTGAAAGCTGTACTCTTTAACTACCCTCCTCCCTCCTTTTATGTTTTTGATATCATATCCAACCTCTTTTTTGTGCATTTGTATCCATTACGTTCTAATCGTGGAAATAGATAATTTTTCCTATTTGTGGTCTTCTCTTTTCCCCTTAAATCAGTCCCTTTAACATTTCTTGTAACACTGGTTTCTTGGTGACAAACTCCTTTAATTTTTGCTTATCTGGGAAAATTTTGATCTCTCCTTCCATTTTGAACGATAACCTTGCTGGGTAGAGTATTCTTGGCTGTAAGTTTTTTCCTTTTAGCACTTTAAATATATCATGCCATTCTCTTCTAGCCTGTAAGGTTTCTGCTGAGAAGTCAGCTGATAGCCTTATGGGGTTTCCTTTGTATGTAACTTGACATTCTCTTGCGGCTTTTAGGATTCTCTCTTTATCTTTAATTCTGGACATTTTGATTATGATGTGTCTTGGTGTGGGCCTCTTTGGGTTTATCTTGTTTGGGGCTCTCTGTGCCTCCTGTACCTGGATGTCTGTTTCCTTCCTTAGGTTAGGGAAGTTTTCATCTATTATTTCTTGAAATAGATTCTCTGCCCCCTTGTCTCGCTCTTCTCCTTCCGGGACACCTATAACACGGATGTTAGTGCGCTTGATGTTGTCCCAGAGGTCCCTTAGACTGTCCTCACTCTTTTTAATTCTTTTCTCTTTTACCTGTTCACCTTGGGTAATTTCTTCTAGTCTTTCTTCCAGCTCACAGATGCGTTCTTCTGTATCCTCTACTCTGCTTTTGAGTCCCTCTAATGAGTTTTTCATTTCCAGTATTGTATTCTTCATTTCTGATTGGTTCTTTTTTATATCTTCCATTTCTTTGTTGACATTCTCACTGAGTCCATCTATTCTTCTCCCCAGATCAGTGAGCATCCTTAACACTCTTAGTTTGAACTCTCTGTCGGGTAGGTTGCTCATTTCTGTTTCACTAAGTTCCTTTTCTGGGGTTTTGTCCTGTTCCCTTACTTGGAATGTATTCTTTTGCCTCTTCATTTTGCCTCTTTCCCTGTGCTTGTGTCTACTTATTAGGTAGGTCAGCTACGTCTCCTGCTCTTGGATAGGTGACCTTATGTAAGTGATGGCTTAGGAGGCTTCCAGTGTGCTTCCCTCAGTTCTCAATGTTCCAGGGTGACCCCTATGTGGGCTACGTGTATCCTTCTGCTGTGGCCTGTTTGCTCTCCCTGTAGGCGCCCAGGAGGCTGAGTTATGCTCCTGGCCAGCTGTTGTAATGCTCAGCTGCTTGTAGTTGTTGTGGGCCCTTCAGTCTCTTTATCAGCTGTGGGGAGCCCCAGCACAGTTGGCTGCAAGTTCTAATACCACATTTGTGTTGCAGTATTTCTTTTAAGTGAGTAGGCCCCCACTGTGGCAGGTTGTTAGGCTCAGGGCCTTACAATTGCTGTAAGCCTCTAGCCTATTAGGTCTCTTGTCAGCTCTCTGAGGATTGCAGCTGGGTGGGGCTGGCCTCAGGCACAGGAGCACCCAATTGTTTCAGGTTTTGGAAGGTGGAGCAAACCTCCTATGTGGGTCTTTGAGAAGTACAAGTCTTCTGTGGGTGAGAAGCCCTGCCGCCCACAGGTCCACACACACAGTCAACACAGTCCTGCCCCGTGTGAGCGCCCCGACCTCCCCAAGTGGACCCAGTCTCTCCACGGCGGGAGCCCCACACACTCTGCCACCGCCCCACACTCTCCACCCGCTCCTTGTGCACACCCTGCCCCGCTCAAGTCAGCTCAGTTGCCAGGCTGCAGAGAATCCAGTCACCAATCTATGCAGACCCACACGTTGCCTGAGGGCTTGTTGTTGGGTGGGGCTAGTCTCTAGGGTGGGCTGCCTGCCCTGGCTGAGCTGGATTAAATCGGTGCTCTAGCGGGTGGAGCAGACCCTGGGCTAGCAGGTCTCAGGGAGAACTCCAATGGCGTCTGTGTCAGCACGCTCACACCAGGCCACAACAATGGCCGCCGCCAATGTCCCAGTCCCTGGAGAGGTCTCACCCCTCACCGAGATGCACTCAGGGCCTATTAGGTGAGTCTCTTGTCACCGAAGCACTGTGCACCTTTCTTTCTGGTGATTTTAGGATGCTTTCTGGAACGGGTGAGTTTGTGCGCGGGCCCTTTAAGAGCCAGTTTTAGTTTCTTTGTGAACCTGGTTTTCTGGGGGTGCTACCCAATGCTTTAGTAGCAGGCACAGTCAGATATTATGCCGCTGGTGTCGATTGTGCTGGGTCCACAAAATGCCCACAGCGGGGGCTCCCCGGCTCAGGGCCCCGCGCCTGCAGGGAGGCTGCGTACCTGTGAGCTGCTCCCGGCGGCCGTGAAGCTGGCAGCTTGTGAAGGCGGCGTTTTCCTCTCCAGAAGGGAGTCTCTGCCTCTTCCACCTCAGTTAGGATTGTCCGTTGTTGCAGGAGTTCCTCTTATCCAGTTTTCAGTTCTGTGTCAGGGGTAATTTTTCCACGAGTAGTTGTAAATTGGCTGTGTCCACGGGAGGAGGTGAGTTCAGAGTCTGCCTACGCCGCCATCTTGACCGGTAATATTGGCAGGGTTTAAATCAATGTACTACAGTATTCTAAACTGGTTTCCATGTGATGTTGAGAGTTCCAAGAAAAAAAGAGCTCTGATGAGGAGAACTGGGTTGAGCAAGGATTTCTTTACTGTCAGGTGACACAAGGATTCAATTACACAAAAGTGCATCGTGAATCTACAAGATTTAATGCAGTGTCCCATCTCTGACTGTGCTGACTGTGGCACCTCCCCAGATGAGTGCGGGTGTGCGTGCGTGTGTGTGTGTGTGTGTGTGTGGTGTCATATGGTAGACTGCTGTAGGTAGATCACAGTTTGTGTCTGGTTATAGTTCAAAGTGCTGAAGGAAAGCTGTCAACCTAGAGTTTTATACCTACTAACCTCTCACTCAAGAGTGAAGTAAAAATAGAGACATTTTCAAATATACAAAAACTTACAGTGTTTACCATCCACAAACTTTGATGGCCTTTTTTCAGACATAATTTATAAATTATAATTATAAGCCAAGGCATCAGATTAATAAAAAGACATATAGTAGAGATATAAAAAAATCATGGCATATATATATGTGTGTGTGTGTATGTGTGTGTGTGTTTAGACAGAGACGGAGAGAGAAAGAGACAGCCACCTCTACATTTTGTGTATATTTTGTGTATATTTTTATGAACAAGTTTATGAAAATAAATGAAAACATATAATGGATACTTTCTAGAAAAAAAAGTTTTAATATTGATTCAAGAAGAAATAGAAAACCTGAATAAATCAATAACCATTAAAGAATTGAATTGATAATCAAACATCTTGTCACCAAATCACTTTATGAGTAAATTTTACCAAAAGTCCTTGGAACTCCTTGGAATCTCTATTTATATAAACTGTTCAAGAAAATTAAAAATAAAAAAAGAGACAGCTACCCAAATCATTTTCTGAAGATACGACATCTTTGATACAAACTATATAAGGATACTATAAGAAAAGAAAATTAAAGGCATCTTATTTATTAAAATAGATAGTTGAAAAAATCCTAAATGAAATTAGCTGCAAATCAAAAGCAGCATTTGTATGAAAAATATCAAAGTATGTCTTCCAGCCTGGAAGTGTTACCTGTGGGACTCTTCTCTGAGATCAGGAGCCCTTTCCTCCTTGGTCATTCCTAATGTTCTTCTAGAGGGTGTACAAGGTGTTGGACATTCGTTTTACGTACTAACTTTACTTCATCTTACTTTTCACTAAAAAATTTTTCTGGTTTCATTTTTTCTCACCTATGTTTAAATATATTTTATCTCGCTGTATTGTATGCATTTTGTATATTTGCAGGAACAAGAAGTGACGTGTTTGAAAGGGTACTCAGGATGCTGTGTGGCCTCAGATTTGCCACTTGTGTGCTCATAGGAAAAGTCAGGTCACTAAGTGCCCCATGTCGCAAGAGATGGGCCAACAAACGGAGCCAGACCTCTCCTCTTCCTTCCACCATCAGGTGGCCTGTTAAGTAAGAAAATGTCTGCCTCCCCTTTTCCCAGTCCCAGCCTCCAACAATGGGGCCATTACTCCTGCAGAGAAAAGGTGAGTGAGATCCCCAGACCCCTACTATGACTCCATTTCTCTTAGCGCTGGAAGAGGGGGAAGGGACAAAAGAACAGAGTATGTCATCTTTCTACTCTAAGACCCTCAAGCCACAATACTGGTCTGTGGTGGATGAGAGGAAAAGAGAATTTTAACTTAATAAGAAATTAGACTTGATTGGATTATTTATAACTAAATGTGACCAGAAAGTTATAGGAGGTACCCAAGACATTATTAAGAGATAGTTGAACATGGCTGAATACAGCGATTGGAAGAAATTAAAACTGATTATGGTATCACTCCACTGACTAGAGGGAGCTCAGTTAATCAGATTATCTATTTGTCTGTCTATCCATCTATCATCTATCTATCTATCAATCTATCTATATGTACATGTACGCGTGTTGGGGGAGTTTGGCAGGTATATAAAATACCCATTTCTCAAATATTGTCTTGGTTTCATTAGCTAGGTTTGAAAGCTCACTGCTAACTCCATCCCTGGGGTTTGCCACCTACCCTTCCATGCTCTCTGTGGGCTGCATAATATCCCCTTTCAATCACTGTGTAAATCACTGGACTTGTGCTGTATTACTTCCGTCTGTATGTCTCGCTCACAAATACAGTAAGTTACACCCATACCCATCAATGCCTCCCTTAAATGTAATGTTCTCTTAGGACAAGATGGATATAGTTAATGGCCTAAATGTTTACCATAACATTTTTCAACATATGTAATATCCTCTCTTTAAAATAAATAAAATCTCAGAAAATGTGAGATTAGCTAATTAATCATGGTATTACTATAATAGTATTTTGTGATACATGAAATCAATAGCCTAAACACAGTAATTCAGTTGTTACAAAACTTCAAATTAAAGTCATTGATAATATGACAAGAACTCTCTTGATTTTCTCTGATATTTTTAACCTTAAAAATACTGTTGTTTTTATTTGCTTTTGTTCCTACTTCCTTATTCACTTGTTTCCAGGCTAATTACCCAAAGCACTGAAAAAAGCTGAGAAAGTTAAATAGATTACAGCCTGACACGACTTGAGATTTGTCACTGGGGCCATAGCCATTACTTCCTGCAAGACAAGCCAGATGGAGGCAAAGCTGGGGCCTTGCTACTAGGCCCCCCCAAAACCATGGAATCATAGTCAGAGATGGGCCTTGCTGAAGTGGAATTTCTGCTGAGTAAGGAAAGAGAGTCCACAGGATTTGGCCATTTCTATGATTTAGTGTCCATTGACTATTTCTTTCTCATTCTTTAAATGTGGCCCGTTTGTGTAGATATGCCAAGGACAACCACACACCACCTCTGGAATTCCTTGGGGCATCTCCCACCTGCCTGTTCCACCATTCTTGATCCTTGTCTTTCCTGCTTCCTAGATCCTCCTCTTTGGCTCATCCGTACTTTATTTCTGTTCTCAAGCCTTCATGTTTGGAAATCCACTTGGATCGGTTCTCCCCGACTCTAGCTGCACCTTTGATTTTTGGTTATCAGCCCTATAGGATGTCTCTTATGGTGTTGGTCTTTAGCTTAACAAATTTCAATCAGTGAAAGAGGCACCACCCAGTTCCAGCTCTGATGTGTAGTGTTTGCCAGTTTTCTTGGTGTTAATACTCCCACCACGGCTGATCTTGCTAAATGTGCCGCTGGGAAGAGACGTGCACTGCGGCTCCTGTGAGCCCACGTGGGTCGGCTCCAGCACACCCCTGATGCCATGGATGGATGCGCTCAGCCAGCCCCTCACCCAGCTCACTCTATTCCTCCACAAGAAATTAGGAGGCACTGGGTTTAACTGCTGCTCTCAAAACCTCCACTTCTATCTTACTTCCTCAGAGGTTGCAAAATGATGCTAAGAGACAAGTACAAGGAATACTTTAGTCAGTGGACATCACCATGTGCCTCTGAGTCCTAGGTTCAGTGGATGAGCCTCAGGCATCGCCTGGGAACCAGAGGCAGGACCGACGGAGTAGCACCCCTCATACTGTAAGTTGGCGTTCCATTCATGAGTTTCTTTCATAAAAGGGCGCAGCACCTGGTTCAACCAATAAAAGAACTGATTTGGTGTTTAGATGATGGTTGTCTACATCAAGGAACTTCAAACATCTTTTTTTTAAACTATTGTCCTGGGGAAGGGCTGTTGGTGAGGGCTTTTCATACACTCACCACCAGTGCCAGCTTTGCATTTTGGAGAAAACTTTTCTTCCATAAATGTGATTTTTATGTTTATGACACTCTTTACCTTGTCCAGGTTAAAAGTGCAATTTAATTTCTGATAATTACCTCCCAATTTCTAATCAGTCAGGACTGAAGTTAACAATCTATTTTAAACCAATCAGAGTTTGGTTAAAACTCATACTGGCTGATTACAGAGATCATTTAGCAACTGTGCTTACCTTCCAAGCTCTAGGGCCTCGGCCAGGCATCTTTATTCATCTCTAGAGGATGGGGCTTTTAGCCTCACTTGCTCTGCCTGCTATGCTCAGTCAATTAGGTTTTGGCTATTTCCCTGCCCAGTAAGTCTCATTCTTATCTACTCATGATGTTGTTGGCGCGATTAAATGTGATAACTCTGATAAACAACCTATTATTACCTGGCATCTAGACAAATACTCTAAATGTTCAGTCCAAGCCTGACTCTGGTGAGTTTATGCCCAAATTTGACTCTTTTTAAGTTGTCTGGGTAGTGGTTTGTGGTTTGGTTCACTGTAGGGTAATGTTTTGGTTATTAGTGTCTAATATGGACTCACAGCCAGCCCCAGCACTAGAAGCTGCCCTGAGCTACCTGCACTGTTTGAAGTTCCTCTCACATGTCAGAGCCCTATTTTAAACGCACTGTAGCTGGGGGATCTTGAAGGGACCCAGAAGACAAAAGTGAGTCATAACAGCTAATTATATCTGCATCTACACTTCTCCATATTCGCTGCCACCATTCTGGTCTTTATCATCTCCCACCTAACTTCTACAGTTGCCTCCTAACTGATGCCCCTTCTCCACCGACCCCTCTCCCCTGGCATCAGCAGTGTGGGAGTCCTATTTAGATATTGTTGATCTTCTTCATTTTAGCCATTCTGGTGGATGTGCAGTGGTATCACACAGTACTTTTATTTTTCAGTCCAGGATGACCACTTAAGTTGAGCACCTTTTCACATGTTTATTAGCATTTGGACATCCTCCTTTGTGAGGTGCTTGTTCAAGTCTTTCGTCTGTTTTTCTTAGTTTCTGTCCTTTTCTTTTGGATTTGTAGGGGCAGTATGTGCATTCCAGGTACTAGTTCTTTGCTACCTAGATATAACTCAATATCTTTTCCTACTCCATGGTTTGTTCTTAATGGAGAGTTTTCATGAATAGACATTCTTAATATTATCCAATTAATCAATCTTTTATTTTATGGTTAATGCTTTCTGCATTCTATTTAAGAATTTTTTTGGCTTCCACAAGGTCATGAAGGTATTCTCATATGTTTTGTTATGAGTTAGAAGGTTTATTGTTATACTTTCATATCTAGATTTGCAATCAATTTGGAATGAATTTTTGTGTATGTTGTGAGCCTGCATTCAAGATTCATTTGTTTCTATATGGACAGAAAATTGACCCCACACCAAGGTTTGAATAGGCCATCCTTTCCTTACTGCATTGCAGTCATAAAACAGTGATGATAGGTGTGTGCATCTACTTCTGGATTATAATCTACTCAATTAGCTATTTGTCTATTATGTGCCAGTGCTATACCATCTTAATTCCTACAGCTTTATATTTGCCATGACATCTGGTAGTACATGTCCTGCTTTTTTTCTTCTTCATGATTCGCTTACTTATTCTTGGTCTTTTGCATTTCTATACAGATTTTAGAATTAGCTTGTCAAGTAACATTAAAAATACCTCTTAGAATTTTGATTGGTATTTCATTGAATCCACAGATCATTTTGGGGAAGAATTGACACCTTAATAATATTGAATTTCCTAAGTCTCTCCTTTCATTTAGACGGTTTTTAATTTCTCATAAATGTTGTAGTACTCAGTATAGGATCTTCCACATTTTTGTTATATTTATTCCAAGGTATTTGATTTTTATTTATTTATTTATTTGATTTTTGGTGAGGAAGATTGGCCCTGAGCTAACATCTGTGCCAATCTTCCTCTATTTTGTATGTGGGATGCTGCCATAGCATGGTTTGATGAGTGGTGTGTAGGTCCACTCCCGAGATCCGAACCTGCAAACCCTGGGCTGCTGAAGTGGAGGGTGTGAGCTCAACCACTACACCACCAGGCCAGCCCCTGGTATTTGATATTTTTTAATGCTGTTGTAGATGGTATCTTTAAAAATTTTATTTTCTATTTGCCTATAGAAATACAATTTATGTTTATATATTGACCTTTTATTTATTTAGTGACCTTGCTAAAAATCACATATTAATTTGAATAGTTTGTTGATTCTTTTACACTGTTTACTTACACAACAATGTTATTTGAGAATAAGCAGCCTTCCTTTCCAATTCTGATATATTTTTGCCTTGTTGCATTGGCTGGGATCTCTAGTACAATATTAAGTAGAAGTGGCTAAAGGGTGCATCCTTGCCTCGTTCTCTATTTCACAGAAAAGTATCTCAATATTTTACCAAATATGATGTTTGCTGTAGATTTTATTCTTATTATTTTAAATCCTCTATCAGATTGAAGAAGTTCCATTCTATTCTTGGTTTTTCTAAGAGTTGTCAAAAATCAGAAATAAATATTAAATTTTATTAACTACTTTTTCTGGATCTACTGAGATAAACATGATTTTTCTCCCTTATGTTGTCAATGTGGTGGCGTATATTGATTTTTTAGGTCTAATATATTTTAATAGGACACTTACAAGGAACAGCACAGAAGAAAGACAACCATTGTCGCTTATTTAAAAAAATCCAAATGCTGGCAATGTTCAGAAAAATTGAAATGAAATCAGTAAAAGGATTGTTTATAAGTTCTCCATATTGGGAGTCTTTGACCTGAATGAAACTATAGTCACTGTAACAGTGGTGTAGAGCAGCTAAAACTGCAATAAAAATCCTACCATCTTTTTGGCTGGAAGAACTGCACAAAAGAGCCTGGGGCAACTAGCAACAGCAGAGAGTGAAAGAGGAACTCCAGATAGAAGAAAGGCAAAGAAGGAGAACCCCAAATTCTGTACAGAAACTCAGCCCAAGTTTCTGGCCAATCCCAGAATCATATGTGCAGAGGGCAAATGGAATCAGCTTGTAGAGCTTAAAGAACTGAACTGAGATCTGAGCTACTGCCTACCCCATGCACGACAGTATGAGCCTAACCAAATTAATTCCCTGCTATAACAAAAACATCAATACTCTTTGAAGCAATATAACAAAATGCAGAGGCTCTTCAGCATGGCATTCATAATGTTCAAGGTATCACCCAGAATTACTCAACATATGAACAATCATAAAATGTGATCCACATCATAATTACGCAAAGTCAATAGCTCACCTTAGGGTTAATTCTTGCTGTTGTATATTCTATTAGTTTGGACAAATGTATAATGACATATATCCATCATTATAATATCATACAGAGAATTTTAACTGCCCTAAAATCCTCTGTGCTCTGCCTATTCATCTCTCCCACCCAAACACCCCTAGAAACCACTGATCTTTTTTCTGTCTCCATAGTTTTGCCCTTTCCAGAATGTAATATAGATCGTATCATACAGTATGTAGCCTTTACAGACTGGCTTATTTCACTTAGTAATATGCATTCAAGATGTCTTTTCATGGCTTGATAGCTCATAACAATATTCCATTGTCTGGATGTAAAACAGTTTAGTTATTGATTCAACTGCTGAAGGATGTCTTGGTTACTTCCAAGTTTTGGCAATTATAAATAAAGGTGCCATAAACATTCATGTGCAGGTTTTTGTGTGGACATAAATTTTCAAATCCTTTGGGTAAATACCAAGGAGCTTGACTGCTGAAATGTATGGTAAGAGTATGTTTAGTTTTTAAGAAACTGCCAAACTGTCTTCCAAGGTGGCTGCACCATTTTGCATTCCCACCAGAAATGTATGGGAGTTCCTGTTGCTCCACATCCTTGTCAGCATTTAGTGTTGTCAGTGTTGTGGATTTTGGCCATTCTAATAGGTGTATAGTGGCACTCATTATTGTTTTAATTTGCATTTCCCTGATGACATATGACGTGGAGCATCTTTTCACATGATTAGTTGCCACCTGTATATTTTTTGGTGATGTGCCTGTCAAGATCTTTGGCACACTTTAACATCAGGGTGTTTGGTTTCTCATTGTTGAGTTTTAAGAGTTCTTTGTGTATTTTGGATAACTGTCCTTTATCAGACATGTCTTTTGCAAATATTCTCTCCCAGTCTGTTGCTTGTCCTGTAATTCTCTTGACATTGTCTTTCACAGAGCAGAAGTTTTAATTTTAATGAAGTCCAGCTTATCAGTTATTTCTTTCATAGATCATATCTCTGGTGTTGTATCTAAAAAGGCATCACCTTACCCAAGGTCAGCTAGGTTTCCTCCTATGTTTTCTTCTAGGAGTTTTATAGTTTTGCATCTTACATTTAGGTCTATGATCCACACTGAGTTAAGTTTTGTGAAGAGTGTAAGGTCTGTGTCTAGATTCAGTTTTTTGCATGTGGATGTTCAGTTGTTCCAGCTCCGTTTGTTGAAGAGACTATCTTTGCTCCATTGTATTGTCTTTATTCCTTTGACACAATCAGTTGATATATGGGGGTCTATTTCTGGGCTTCCTATTCTGTTCCATTGATTTGTTTATCTTATTTATTTATTTAGCCAATACCACATAGTCTTGATTACTGTAGCTTTATAGTAAGCCTTGAAGTTGTGTAGCATCAGTCCAACAACTTTGCTCTTTTCTCTTAATATATTGTGGTGGCTATTCTAGGTCTTTTGCCTCTCCATATGAACTTTAGAATCAGTTTGTCAATACCCTAAAAATAACTTGCTGGGATTTTGATTGGCATTGCACTGAATCTATAGATAAAGTTGAGAAGAACTGACATCATGACAATATCATCTTCCTATCCATGAACATGGATATCTCCATTTATTTAGTTCTTCTTTGATTTCATTCATCAGAGTTTTGTGGTTATCCTCATGTAGATCTTGTACATATTTTCTTAGAGTTATACCTAAGTATTTCACGTGTTTTAAATTTCAAATTCCACTTGTTCATTGATGGTATATAGGAAAGCAACCGACTTTTTAATATTAATCCTATACTCTGCAATCTTCTATAATCAGTTATTAGTTCCAGGAGGTTTTTGTCAATTCTTTCAGATTTTCTACATAGATGATCATATCATCTGTGAAGAGTTTTATGTCTTCCTTTCCAATCTATATACCTTTTATTTCCTTTTCTCACCTATTGCATCAGCAAGGATTTCCAGTACAATGTTGAAAAGGAGTGGTGAGAGGCACATCGTTGCCTTGTTCCTGATCTTAGTGGGAAAGCTTTGAGTTTCTCACCATTAGTATGATGTTAGCAGTAGGTTTTTTGTAGAGATTCTTTATCAAGTTGTGAAAGTTTTCCTCTACTCCCAGTTTACTGAGAGTTTTTATCACGAATGGGTGCTGGATTTTGTTAAATGCTTTTTCTGCCATTTATCGATATGATCATGTGATTTTTCTTTTATAGTGTGTTGATGTTACGGATTACATTAATTGATCATTGAATCAGCCTTGCATACTTGGGATAAATCCCACTAGGTTGTGGCATATAATTCTTTTTATGCTTTTTTTGAATTCAAATTGCTAATATTTTGTTGAGGGTTTTTGCATCTATGTTCATGAGAGATATTGGTCTGCAGTTTTCTTTTCTTGTAATATCTTTGTCTGGTTTTGGTACTAGGGTAATGCTAGCCTCACAGAATGAGTTAGGGAGTATTCCTTCTGCTTCTATCCTCTGAAAGAGATTGTAGAGAATTAGTATAATTTCTTCATTAAATGTTTGTTTGAATTCACCAGTGAACCCGTCTGGGCCTGGTGCTTTTTGTTTTGGAAGGTTACTAATTGTTGATTCACCTTCTTTAATAGATATAAGCCAACTCAGATCTTCTATTTCTTCTTGTGTGAGTTTGCGCAGATTGTGTCTTTCAAGGAATTGGTCTATTTTATTTGGGTTATCGAAATTGTGGGCATAGAGTTGTTCAGAGTAATCTTTTATCATCCTTTTAATTTCTATGGGATCTGTAGTGATGTCCCTTCTTCCATTTCTGAAGTTAATGATTTGTGTTCTTTCTCTTTCTTTTCAGTTAGCCTGGCTAGAGGCTTATTGATTTTATTGATCTTTTCAAAGAGCCAGCTTTTGGTTTCATGGATTTTCTCTATTGACTTCCTGTTTTCAATTGCATTGCTTTCTGCTCTAATTCTTATTATTTCTTTTCTTCACCTCCTTTGGATTTAATTCACTCTTCTCTTTCTACTTTACTAAGGTAAAGTCTTAGATTATAGATTTTATTTTATTTTATTATTTTTTTTTTTTGTGAGGAACATTGGCCCTGTGCTAACATCTGCCAATCCTCCTCTTTTTGCTGAGGAAGACTGGCCCTGGGCTAACATCCATGCCCATCTTCCTCCACTTTATATGGGACACCACCACAGCATGGCTTGCTAAGTGGTGCGTCGGTGTGCGCCCGGGATCCGAACTGGTGAACCCTGGGCCGCCGCAGCGGAGTGCGTGCACTTAACCGCTTGTGCCACCGGGCCGGACCCAGATTACTGATTTTAAATCTTCTTATTTTATAACATATCCATTCAATGATACATTTCCATCTAAGCACTGTTTTCACTGTATCCCACAAATGTTGATAAGTTGTGTTTTTATTTTCATTTAGTTCAAAACACTTAAAAATTTCTCTTGAGATTTCTTTTTTGACCTATGTTTTATTTAGAAGTGTGTTGTTTAATCTCCATGTTTTTTGGAATTTTCCATTTATCTTTCTGTTACTGATTTATAGTTCAATTCATTGTGGTCTGAAATCAGACATTGTGTGATTTCTATCCTTTCCAATTTAAGGTGTGTTTCAAGGCCCAGAATTTGGTCTACCTTGGTGAATGTTCCACATGAGTGTAAGAAAAATGTGTACTCTGTTGTTGTTGGATGAAGTAATCTACAGATGTCAATTATATCCAGTTGATTGATGGCGGTGTTGAGTTCAACTATGTCCTTACTGATTTTCTGACTGCTGGATCTGTCCATTTCTGAGAAAGGTGTGTTGAAGTCTCTTATTATGATAGTGGACTCATCTAGTTCTCCTTGCAGTCTATCAATATTTGCCTCATGTAGTTTGAGACTCTGTTCTTAGGTTCATATACATTAAGAATTACGTCTTCTTGAAGAATTGATCATTTTATCATTATGTAATGTCCTTCTTTATCCCTGATAACTTTTCTTACTTTGAAGTGTGCTTTGTCTGAAATTAATGTAGTTACTCCTGCTTTCTATTGATTAGTTGTAGCATGGTACATTTATCTCCATCCATTTACTTTTAATATTTATGTGTTTTTAAAGTAGGTTTCTTGTAGACAACATATAGTTGGGTCATGTTTTTGATCAACTCTGACCATCTCTGTCTTTTAATTAGTGCATTTAGACCATTGACATTTGAAGTAAGTATTGATATAGCTGGAATAACAACTACCAGATTCATTACTGTTTTCTATTTGTTGCACTTGTTCTTTGTTCCCATTTTTGTCTTCCACTCTTTTTCTGCCTTCTGTGTATGTGTGTCTGTGGTTTTTTTTTTTTTTTTGGTGAGGAAGATTGGCCCTTAGCTAACATACATTGCCAATCCTCCTCTTTTTGCTTGAGGAAGACTGGCCCTGAGCTTAACACCCGTGCCAATCCTCCTCTATTTTGTAAGTGGGTCACCACCACAGCATGGCTTGACGAGTGGTGTAGGTCTGCACCTGGGATCCGAACCTGCGAACCCGGGCCACCAAAGTGGACCCTGCCAAACTTAACCACTACACCACTGGGCCAGCACCCTGCCTTTTGTGGTTTTAATTGAGCATTTTACATGATTTAACTTTCTCTCCTTTCTTAATATTCAGTTATACCTTTCTCTGTTTTTTTTTTTTTTTAACTTTTTTAGTACTTTCTCTAGAGTTTGCAATATAAATTTAAAGTTAATCCAAGTCCACTCTCAACACTATACTGCTTCACAGGTAGTGTGAATATTTTACAATAACAAAGTAATCCTAATGCCCTCCTCCCATTTCCTGTATCATTGCTGTCATTTATTTCACTTATATATAGTATATATAATATATACATGAGCATACATAACTGAATACATTGTTGCTATTATTTTGAACAAACTGTTATCTGTTAGATGATTTAAGAATAAGACAAATAAAAGTGTTTACTTGCACTTATTCTTTCTTGATACTCTTCCTTTCTTTATATAGATCTGAGTTTCTGACTTATTTTCCTTCTCTTTAAATAACATCTTTCAACATTTCTTGCAAAGCAGGTTTACTGACAACAAAATTCCCTCAATTTTTGTTTGTCTGAAAAAGTCTTCATTTCTCCTTCACTTTTGAAGGATAATTTCACAGAGTACAGAATTCTAGGTTGGTAGTTTTTTTCTCTCAACAACTTCTCACAACATTTCACTCCACTCTCTTCTTGTTTGCATTGTTTGTGAGGAGAAACTGGATATGATTCTTATCTTTGTTCCTCTGTAAGTAAGATTTTTTTTCCTCAGGCTTCTTTCAGGACTTTTTCTTTATCTTTGATTTTCTGTAATTTGAAAATGATATGCCTGTCATTTTTTGGTCATTTATTCTGCTCGGTGTTCCCTGAGCTTCCTAGATCTTTGGTTTGGTGTCTTGTTAATCTCTGGACATTCTCAGCATTACTGTTTCTTCTGTTCTTTTCTCTCTGTCTTCTCCTTCTGGCATTCTCATTATGTATACGTTATTCCTTTTGTAATTGTCCCACAGTCCTTGGATATTCCACTCTGTTTTTTTTTCAATCTTTGTTTTCTCTGCTTTTTGGTTTTTGAGGATTCTATTGATATATCCTCCAGCTCAGAGATTTTTCCTCAGCTATGTCCAGTCTACTAATAAGCTCACCAAAGGCATTCTTCACTTCTGTTACAGGTTTTTTGATTTCTATCCTTTCTTTTTGGCTCTTTCTTAGGATTTCCATCTCTCTGCTCACATTGCCCATCTGTTCTTGCATGTTATCAACTTTATCCATTAGAGTCCTTCACATATTAATCACAGTTGTTTTAAATTCTTGAACTGATAATTCCTACATCCCTGCCATATTTGGTTCTGATGCTTGGTCTGTCTCTTCAAATTGTGTTTTTTGCCTTTGAGTGTGCCTTGTCATTTTTCTTGATAGCCAGACATGATGTACTGTGTAAAAGGAACTGCTGCGAATAGGCCTTTACTGATGTGGTGGTGGGGTGTGGGGGGAAGGGAAGTGTTCTGTAATTCTAGGATTAGGTCTCAGTCTTTCAGTGAGCCTGTGCCTGTGGAGTGTGAACTTCACAAGTGTTTCTCAGATTTTTCCCGCCTTGGGTGGGACAGTATGGCTACAGTGGGCTGGAGTTGGATATTTCCCTTCCCCCAGGTCAGTTAAGCTCTGATAATACCTCAGCAGGTTAGGCTCTGGTAACTAATTTCCTGAGTGCAGGCCTTATTAAGAAGAACAGAAGGCTCTGATGTATTTAAAAAATGGTTCTTTTTGCCCTCCCCCTGCTGGAAGCATGGGGGGATGTTTCTCCGATATTTACTGTGAGAACCTGGTTGAGTTCCTGGAGGTAAATCTCAGAATATTGTGGGGGCTACCCTACAACTGGGTACCCCTGGAGTTTTTAACTGTCAGAATTGTGCACATTGGGCCTCCCGCAATTTGTCAATTACAGTTCAGGTTTTCCTACCCTGGTAATGGTTCTTGTGCTGGTTTCTGCTGAGAGTCTCTGCTCTGGTAAGCCATGACTCCCTGTACTTCCTCGTCTGTCTGTAATCTTGGGGGCCTCAGTATCTTCTCCTCTCTTATGAATCCAAGCAGAGTTGTTGATTTTTCAGTCTGTTCAGCTTTTTACTTGTTGTTAGGCTAGACTGGCAACTTCTAAGCTTCTTACATGTGGAACCAGAAACTGGAAGTTGCCTAAGCAATATTTAAAATGAAGAACAAAGTTGAAAGAATTTTACTATCTGGTTTTAAGATTTACCAGAAAGCTATCATAATCAAGTCCAAGTCATATGATGGAAGGAAACACATATTGCTCAATGGAATGGAATAGAGATCCCAGAAACAGACCGACACATATTTGTTCAATTGAAATTTGACAAAGATAAACAACTCAGTACAAGGTGGAAGGAAGTCTTTTCAACAAGTGGTGCTGGAAGAACTCAATGTCCATATGGAAAGAAATGAACGTCAATCCTTACCTCACACCATACACAAAAACTTACTGGAAGTGGATCCTCAGCCTATACAAAAAAGCTAAAACTACAAAACTCCTAGAAGAAAACTTAGTAGTTAATCTTTGCTAACTTGGGTAGATTTCTTAGATAAAATGAAAAAAGAATGAACCATAAAATTATTTGATAAATTGGGCTTTATAAAAATAAAAAACATGTTCTCTTTGAAATATACCATTAAGAAAACAAAAAGGCAAGCCACAGAATGGGAGAAAATATTTGTAAAATATATATGTGACAAAGGACTTGAATCAGAATATTTAAGAATTTTTAAAACTCATTAAGTTAGACATCTCCAAATATTTCACAAAAGATGATACAAAAATGGCCAATAAGCACAGGAAAAGATTCTCAATGTCATTAGTCATAACGGAAATTCAAATTAAAACCACCATAAGTTGCCACTTCACATCTACTAGAATAGTGGAAATTAAAAAGAATGACAATATCAAGTGTCCATGAGGATGTGGAGCAACTGGAACTCTCATACACTACTGATGTTGGAATGTGAACTGGTGCAACCAAACTGGAAAACTTTCTGGCAGCTCCCACCCACCAAAATGACCCAGCTATTCCACTCCTAGTATTTCCTGAGAGAAATAAGACGTGTACCACATACTCACAGCGGCTTTGTTCACAATAGGCAATATGTGGACACAATCTAAATGTCCATTAACAGGTGAGTGGATGAACAATATGTGGTCTAGCCACCCAATTGAATGTTACTCAGCACTAAAAAGAACAAACTAGTAATGTATGCAACAACATAGATGAATCCAAAAACATTATTCTGAGCAAAAGAAGCCAGAAAGAAGAGAGTGTATATTTTAGGATTCCAGTCACATAAAATGCAAACTAATCCATAGCGATAAAAAACAGTTTGGAGTTTGACTGTGGCCAGGAATGAAGTCAGGTCTGAACTGCAAAGTGGTACTATAATCTTTTAGGGGTGATGGAAATGTCCTGTGTCTTTAACATGGTGTGGTTTCATGGGCATTGTCAAAGCTCATCAAATTGTTTGCTTTAAGTGAATGCAGTTTTTTCACTTTTTATAAGTAACTAATTGTACTTATGTATATCAGTTATTTCTTAAAAAAGATTTTAAGAATAAAAATAATCATGTAAAGAATATTAGAGACCAAAAATAAATTACACACATTTGAAAATCAAAAAAACAATGTCAATGCACTGTTTTTCTATTATATTTCTGATGTTCATAACTACCAATAACAAGAAGATTTTTGTTGCTTTGTTTGAGAATGAAATATTTACCATTATGGTGGATTTTAAGCACATTCTCCATATGCAAGTGTCCTAACTGGATGTTTTTGGGATAATTGTTACACATGTGGCAGGTAGCATACAGCTTGATGACTTTGAACAAGGAATCAATAGCAGTGGAAATGCAGACTTGTCTGAAGTCCTAAGCAGTTATTATATCAGATACTGGAAGGGAAGTTCATGAACTGGAAATTAGGTGAACGTCTGGTAATACTGGCACACTCCTGTGAACAGGTTTTGTGTCTAATTGCTTCCTGGGTGTTTTACCATTGGCAGATTTGTGGGAAGTCTGCCCAGTACAAACCATAGCATAGAGAACTAGCTACTCCCTTTCTTGTTCAGCTAGAGCTCAGAAAATGATGAGTACACCAGTGCCAGAGGGGAACTGCTGCATCGATTGATTTTTTAGTGTTAACCTTGCATTCTTGGAATAAACACAATATTACAAAGTGTTAGCCTTTTTATGTTGCTGGATTCAATTAGCTAGTGTTTGATTTAGGATAATTGCATGGATTTTCATGAGAGAGCCTGGATTGTAACTGACCTTTCTTGTATTGACCTTGTCAAATTTTGGTATCAAAGTTTTTTTGGTCTTATAAAACAAGTTGGCCTCATAAAACAAGTTTCCTTTCTCTGGAAGAATTTGTATAAGATTATTGTTATTTCTTCACTAAATGCTTGAGAGAATTCAACAGTGACGTCTTGTCTTAGGGATTTCTTTGTGGCAAGGTTTTAAATTTCAGATTCAATTTCCTTAATAGATATAGGACTATTCAGCATTTCTATTTATTCGTCAGCTTAATAAGATGTGTTGTTCTAGGAATTTTCCATTCAAATTTACTACCATAAATGTTTTTGTAACATTTTCTTATCTTTTTTTATTTGTGTGCTGAGGAAGATTTACCCTGAGCTAACACCCATTGCCAATCCCCCTCTTTTTTTGCTTGAGGAAGATTAGTGCTGAGCTAACATCTGTGCCAATCTTCCTCTATTTTTTTGTTTGTGGGACACCGCCCTAGCATGGCTGGTGAATGGAGTAGGTCTGCAACCTGGATCTGAACCTGTGAAGCTGGGCCACCAAAGCGGAGTGTGTGAACTTTAACCACTTGGCCATGGGGCTGGGCCCTTCTTATCTTTTTAATACATGTAAGATCATCACATTTTAATTTTTGCCAACTTTGTCTATTATGCATTTGTTTTCAAATTCAGTGATTTCTGCATTTATCTTCCTCATTGCACTAGCATATGTCCTGCTCTCTTTGTGTTTGATTTGCTCTTAATTTTATAGCTTATTTATATGGAAAATCAGATTACTCATATTCAGCTTTTTTCTTTTCTAATTTAGCTGCATCCCACAAGTTTAGGTATGTCATATATTATCTTTTAGTTAAAAATATTTTCTAGTTTTTGCTGTGATTTATTCTTTGACCTATAGATTTTTAAAGATTTTTTTGCTTAATTTTCAAGGTAGTTGGGCATTTTATAGTTATCTTTTTAATATTTAGGTCTATCTTCTTATATTTAAAAGCACGTAAGACAGTATTTAAAATTTATCTCTGATAACTCCAATAATAAGCCACCCATGAGTCTGTTCCTATTGTCACTGGGGTCAGATAATTGTAATTGATCAGGGACTGGGAGCTGAGCTGTCTCCAAGCTTTCTACCGTCGGTTGAGCCTGACCCTACACTGTAGGCAGCCAGGGGTACCTGAGCATTTGGGGTTTTGATAGGACACCTCCCCCATGGGGGATCCAGAACTTCAAGTTTTGTCTCTTCAGTGCTATGAGATTAGAGCAAACGCCTCTTCGATTTCCAGCAGCATTTTGTCTACCTTCTTATCTCTCTTTTAAAAAGTAGTTGCAGAAAGTTGGCTCACTTGAAATTCCTTTCTCTCCAGGATCCTCACCACACAAGTTCTGGTTGTCTTGACCATTCTCTGATGTCATCACAAATGCTTTCTTTTTTTTTTAATTTTATTTGGCTTTTCTAGGTATTTTTGTGTTCGTGTGCCACGTGCCGCTTCAGGAGAGCCAGAAGCAGAAATCAGCTGCTTCCATGTTAGACTCTTGAGAATCCATTCCACACACGGCAGCAGGAGCATTTTTACAAAATTTTAATGGGAGCGTAATGCTTCCCTACTCCAATGGCTTCTTAGCACATTTAGAATAAAATCCCAACCACTTTCCATTACTTACAAGATGCTGGTCCCTGCCTCTCTCCCCACTTCATCTTACACCCCACCCCACCCCTTCCACACTTGCTCTCCTCCAGCTGCAACGACCTTCCTGCTGTCCCTTAAGCACCCCAAGCTCGTTACACTCAGGCCTTCACAGGAGCTGCTTCCTCTGTTTGAAACGCACATCCAACCAGGTGTTTGTGTGTCTGGCTTCTCAGTTCACGTGACAGCAACTCACAAAGGCCTTCCCGGACCAGCGCCATCTAATGCAGCTCCTCTCAATGACGCACATCATATTATGATGTCATATTTCCTTCATATTACTTATTGAACGTTGAAATTATTTTGTTCCTTTATTTTTTGTTTTCTCACACTAGAATATAAGTTCCACAGGGCCAGGCCTTGTCTCTCTAATCTTCTCACCTTGTGACCAGCCTGGAGCAGGCCGACAGTGCATGTGTGGGGCTTAATCCACCCAGCTTTGAGGGCACAGAGAGGGAGAATGGGGTGGAGACTAACACACGCCAGGGCCCTAGGCTCCATTTTAATATTTGCTCAATCCCTTTCATATTTCTGAGAATGTCTTTTTGCTTTTAGGAGTTTCTTGTTTTATTTAGAGGTATAAATATACTCTCTACATAAGCACTCTGAATAGATAACCAAGACTCTAGTTGCTGCTGTCTCTGTTTAACTTCTCGTAAGCTATAATCAATCTTATAAGCACTCATTATATCCATCCTGGAAAGTAACCAGACCTGAAAATCAAGGGAAATGTTCCCCGGGTGCAAACAGTTTCTAATTACAGTAATAATAAAGAAGAGGAGATGGATCAATCAACATGCAAGTCTTCTTTTTAATTTTTCTTTTTAGTGTGCATTACATTTAATATGTATTTCTCTCAATTTTCCCTTCTAATTTTAAAATTCTGATAGTAACTTTAACTTTTCTAAGATTTAGAATGTTTTAATCAGCAAAATTATGTTTCATTTGAACTTGCATAAATTTGAAAAAAATCACGTAAGACTTTAATGCCACATTAATCATAGAAATATATGATTTAGCATTTAAACTACACATTAAAGGATATGCTTGCTCTTAACTGCAAGCAACTTCAATTATTTCTCATTGGATATCCTTTGTATGTTGATCAGTAAATACAGAAAATAGGACAGTTTGGTTCTCATTTACCTTCTTGCATAGAAATTTAAAGACTTGCATGAATCCTGTAGGAGCAGGGAATCTTCATTTCACTCACCAAGGTGCAACGTGAGACCCAGAAACCACCAACGTTAGCTTTTATTTGTAAGGACAAAGGGAATCACGCCGGACACGTGTGACTGAAGTAAGCCCAGCCCAATCACCAGCACTTGTCCGTGCACACCACAACTCCAACCACACAACATTTCTAAACAGTTCCCGAAGTGTTTATGGGCTGCCTTGGTACCTCTGCACATGCTGTTCCTTCCACCTGGAATGCCTCTCCTTCCCCCAAAATATCTTATCACTTGTCAAGACCCAAGTCCAACAGCACACCCTCTGTGAGGTCTCCTCTCCGTGTTCTGTCCATACCTTGACTAGAACATTTATTTCATTGTACTGTCTTCTTCCACCAGCCTGAGAGGTCTTATCTGTCAACACTTTTGTGTCCTTCCAGCAGCTTTCCTTCCTACTACAGAGTAGATACTCAAAACACATTTCTTCATTGAATGAACAATCAGCCATAAGACCTTTACCTTGCTTTCTTCATTTAAAAAATTCTCATTTATTCTTCAAACTTATCCTCCAGAGGTAGGGCTCATGTTATTAGCTGGAAAGAGCAATTTTAGCTTTTTGATAACTGCCTTTGGCCTTATCACTCAATGCTATGATTTTAACTGTTTTTTTCTTTCCTCTGAAAGGGAAGGAGGTATAATAATCACTTTGAGTATTTGATACAAGCTATGGATAACCTCTCCAGAATTTATTCAGAACCACCTACACACAAAACTGATCAGTATTAGGCTCTAAAGATAGACGACCTGATTCAAATTCTGGTTCTGCCATTTACCAGCTGTGTGACCTTGGGAAAATTAGTTAATGTCTCTGTGCCTCGGTTTTCTCATCTTTAAATGGGGATAATAATACTACATATCTCATAGGGTTGTTGTGAGGATTAAATGAGTTAATTATATAAAACATTTAGAATACTGCTTGTCATAGTAAGCCCTAAGTAACCTATTATTAGTAGGTTCCAAGAACTGGAAGTACCAAGATGAATTGAATGTGATTCCTTTCCTTGAGGAGCTCAAGTGTCATGGGAAGACAGATGTGCCAATAAAAGACACTGTGGCAGAGGTCGGGACAAGGGAGCAGAGAGGAGCGAGCACTTTCCTCCTGAGGCCTGGGCTGGGGCGTCAAGGAGTGTTCCACATGGGAGGCGGTATTTTAGCTGAGACTTGTGGATGAGCAGGAGTTGCTAGTTGGATTAGTTGGGCATGTGCATTTTAGGCAGATATAAGCAAAGACACAATTTATGCAGCTGGGGTGCATGAGGGGCGCTGGGGCACAGCAGCCACCGAGTGGCCTTGGCATAAGGTCTGAGCTGGAAGGTCCTGGGGAGTGCAGGTGAAGCATACTGCAGATACTATAAGCTGGTCCATTCAATACTCACGTCCAACCACCGTCTCCCCTGCCCTCCCCACCACAGAGTCAGGGAAGCAGAACACTAGGCTTTCCCATCAGGTGAGGTCCTGGGTCAGGCATAGGGCTTTTGCTGGGAAGAGATTCTCTTAGAGAAGAAAAATGCAAAACCTTACAAGGAGAAGGCTTCTTTGGCCTTTTTGCTTTCTTCCTACCTGGAACTTGGGTTTGAGGCTTTAAAACAGGAGGCTGAGAGCCATCTGCTAAGGATGCCCCAGAGAGCTCGGTCCCTGGTGGCTGCACTCAGTCGCTGCGCTGCCTGGCCCACCTCCCTCTGGACTTCTTGCTTGTGAGAAACGTCACAGCTGGCCGGGCTTCCTCTAGCTTAGAGCCAAAGGCATCCCTAACCGACACAAGTGGTAAGCAATGTCTGGTCACACAAGGCCTGGAATGCTCTGCACGGGAGCTATGACCTCCACATTTGGGCACTGTGGTATAATTTAGGGGCTGCAAGGACAGCTTTGCAGTCACACAAGCCTTGGTTTAAATCACAGCTCAGCCAGTTACTCGCTGTTTAAGCTGAGAAATCAGTTATCCTCACGCTGAGCCTCATCAGGAGACGTGTGGAGAAACTGTTTTTAGAACACTAACTTTAACCACGGGAGCTGGATCTGGTGGAGGAGGTCAAGAGCGCAGGACTAGGGAGAGTCTGCCAGCAGCCTTCCAGAGCCAAAGAAACCCTAACTGAAGATTCAGAAGTAATTCCAAAGCTTAAAGTGGATTCTAGTTGACATTTTTAGCCAAAATACATTCTGATGGTGCTGGATTTAACAAAGGTTCTTTGAGACTTATAATACATTTATGACTAAATGTCTTAGAACAAGTTGCTCTAAAGTTCTTCAGAAGAGAGGCTTTTTTCCCATGTACTATAAATTCCTGTGGCATCTTGTATCATCCCCAGGAATGCAGTGAGGAGTCCAGAAATAACTGGTGGGACTAGCCAGGACTGAAGGAACGAATCATTTAAGAGTTATTATTCCACGCCAGCCATGCTATCAGTGCTCTAGAATCTGCTGATAACCAAAGTCGTAGGAAATTTAAGTACAACTCCATTTCCCTTGTGCCCACTTAAAAGCTCTAACGTTGCTCTCTGTAAAGCCTGGGTCAGGGTTAATTAAGCCTAGGAAGTAGGTGGTGCAATTTAAGAGACAACAAAAAAGATTTGCCTCCAAATACCTAATTATACTTTCTTGTTAAGAATGCTTGAAAGTTCTACATCAGAGATGATCTACTCTGAAGAGTACAGGAAGGAATCCCGTGCAAAGCACATGCCTCGGGTAGGAGCAGCACATTTCCATCAGCAACAGCCTGATGGAGAAAATCTGAGGCTCAGAGGGAGGATAACTGATTTCTCAAATTACCCAGCTAGGAACTGGCCAAGCTGGGATTTGAACTAGGGTATGTGTGACCCCTACATTATACTACGGCCACTCTCATGTCCTCAGCCTCCCTGCTCTCAAACCCACACAGTCTGCAGGTCACACCCTCCAGCTACAGCATGCAAGCAAGTCAGCCAACTGGGTCGTGACAACTTTCCGCCAGCTCTCTAGGAGTGGACTCAGTCACGTGAGGCCAAGCCTGACACATGGCTTTGTTGAGGAACCTTTTAGCTCCTGGCTGGCAGAGGAGACACATTCAAGAGTGGAGAAGGGTCTTCATTAGACAAAACAAACTATTCGATGCTCCAGCAAGTTGCCTAGGACCATGCACACCAGGAAGGTGGGATGAACAATTAGGCTTCATGTCTATTTAAATCAAACAAAATGGAACCCCCAAGGATGGTCTAGGACTTATTGATTTGCCCGTCCCAGGAAGCTGACAGTTGTAGAATCTCTGGAACTGGTCCAGAGGCACGCATTTAAAATTTGGCACACTTGCTTAAGGACCACACGCGTGGGAAGAGTGTGAGAATGCTCAGATCAAAACGCTTCTCCTCCTTCTCCCACACAAAGGCAGAGAGAAAGCTGTCCTGCTTTCGGGTGCAGGTTCTGATCCGAGATTCCTGAGAGTTGTAACCCAGCGAGAACATGGCTCCCTTCTAAGACCAAGAGAGCCATGAACTTAGCAGCAGAGGTTGGGGCTCCAAGAAAGGAGGGAATAACACGGGGGCAGCTTCGCGGTCAGTCATTTCACTTTGTCACGTAGGCGTCTTTCCAGGGCCCACGGCACTCACCTCAGCCTGCCAGACGGGGTTCACGGTGTTGCCGATGATCTTGGATCTCCTCTCCTGCCCATGGTGAGGGAGGGCGGGGAAGATGCTGTGCTTCCCAGGCTGGATGGAGATCTTCAGGTAAGGGTCTGGGTTGAAAAACATCCCTTTCTTCAACCCCATGGCCTGGAAATCTATAAAATAAAGGATATTTTAATTTAAATGTGTTGTAGTGAGGTTAAAGATCACATCAAGCCTTACACAAGGACAAAGTTCATCTAAAACATGAAAAAATCTAAAAAAAAAAAAAGGGAAAAATCTTTCGATCTTTAGACTATTATCCACCTCATTACAATTAAGGACTGATACGTCTACAGAACCCACTCTATGGAACATCTATGGGCGTGTATTAAATAGTTTTGGTGAGAGAGCCTTCTAATAAATCAATACGACTGGCACTGTAGTCACTATGCTTTTCAAGAGAGGACCTTGGCCCTTACTGGACTGGACTTCTGGTGTTCCTTGGGCAGGTGAGGGGCTGAGGGTCACCCAGCAAACTTGGGTGGACACTGAGGGAGGAAATCCAACTTTGAAAATTCCACAGGTCTAGGTGAAAATTCCTCTGCAAAGTGGATCACAGAAAAACAAGGGCTGTCATCTCACAATAAATATGGTCTTAACCGAATAAGGAGAGAGAGAATTCAGAGAAATAAAGAGAAAGAAGAGGGTTAAAAGAGCAAAGAGCACAGACAGTAGAGGAACAAGAAAAGAAAACACGGCCTCCATGGAGCTCAGTGCATATCAGTGAGGAGAGTTTTGAGAAACCATGATGTTAGGCAGGCAAGGTGGGGAAAACTGAGCTGTTCTGTTGAATGGAAATTCTGATCACATACAATTTCATGCTGTGGAGAGAGAGAGAGAGCACAAGACCATTTGTGATAATGGTTTATAATTATTCTGGATAATTTGAAATCATTTTATATTTATTGGAAATATATTTATGATGTCAAAAAACATAATTAAAAAAAATTTTCTATTATTGAAGTATTCCCTCCCAAAATTATTCCCATTTACATATATGTGAAAGAAACTGAGGTAAAGATACATTGAATTGATTCCCAGCCATGGTATAAGTTGTGAGGCGTTTGAGTAATTTGTTACTGATGAAAAAGTACAGAAGTTTTCATGTGAATTTACTTAAAAGTTACTTTGAGTTGATTTGAGGTTATCTCCATAATAAAATTATTCTTCTCTCTTGCATTATAATAGACTGCCAAGAGGGGAAAAAAGGATAGAAAGTACAACAAACATCACAGAAATCTGCAAAACCCAGGACAAACCCATAAGGAGTCCGTGCAGAACAGAGGTACACAGCAACCCAAGACCTCCCTCCTTCATAAGGTTGGCTCTTGGCTAGTATCTGGGAACTGGATCTCAGGAGGGTTCCCACACCTCAGAACTGCTAAGAGTGGCTCACTGTGCCTAAACTGCTTGTGCAAACTATGTGGTCTATGCTGAACACCTGCTTTCCTGCTGGGAGTCAGGAATTTTGGTACATGCTAGGCAGAAGGTGCCTATGTGACCTATGAGCCCCCAGTGAAAACCTTGGGCACTGAGTCTGTAACGAGCTTCCCTGGTATATAACATTTCACATGCATTGTCACAACTCGCTGGGGGAAATAAGCGCATTCTGTGTGACTCCACTGGGAGAGGCCTTGTGGAAGCCTGCCCCTGGTTCCCTCCAGACCTCACCCTAAGCGCTGTTTCTCTTTGCTTATTTTGAAGGGATCTTCAATGTAATAAATCACACAGCTGTGAGTACGATTACATGCTGAGTTCTCCTAGTGAATCATCAAATCTGGGTGGTTCTGGGGACCTTGACCCAGAGTGTGACAGACATATAGATTCATTCATCATAAAAGAATATGACCACCATCACCTCCACCACCACCTACCATTTACTGGCTAGTTACTAAATGCTGGGAACCATTCTATGACCTTCAATACATTATTTGATTTAATCCTAACCATGAACTCTACAAGGTAGATAGTATATCCCTGATTTGAGGAAGAGAAAATGGAGGCTTGTGAGTTAAGTAACTTGATGAGGTTTTCAGAGCTGGTCAATGTCAGAAATGAAATTTGGACCTTTCTCTTTGATTCCAAAGTCTATGCATTTAACTAATATGTTCTATTACCTTTTTATAAAAATGCCAACTTTGGCATAGGTTAAATTCTCAAGTATAAACAGGTCTTTTTTTCTATACTCTGTTCTGTCAAATAATTCATCCATAGCTGTATCAATACGTCTTTATCATATGTTTGATACCTGATAAATTTAGTCACTTTTCATTGTTCTTGTTTTTTCCCAAAACCCCATTTTGCTCTACCACTCACACACTTATTCTTTCAGATTAATCTTATTAATTTTTAATAACCTCCCTCCAAAAAATTGGGATTTTGATTGGAATTGCATTGAATTTGTAGATTAATTTTGGAAGAATTGGTACCTTTATAACACTCCTCATTCAAAAACATCTGTTTCTTCATTTTTTTTCCCAGGTATTCTTTCATGTCCTTCAGTAAATTTTTATACTTTATAAAGACTTACACATTTAAGTTCAATTTGGATCTTATTAAAATATACGTTTCATGAAGTAAAAATGTTTGAAAACTGCTGCAGTATGGAGTATAATTACAAGTGCACTGGGCTGGGAGTCAGCATACCTAGACTTTAGTTCTGGAACATACTATTGAGCTTTGTAACTTGAGGAAATTGACTTAACTCTTTCAAGTCTCAATTTCTTCATCTAGAAAATTGTTGGAATGGATGTCTATAAGACCAGTTTTATAATTTTCCAAAAGTAAATGACAGATTAATGGGAACATTTTAAGATTATTTCACATTGTATCCAGCGTCAACCATGACCAGATTTTTTCCCCATTTCCTTCCAGTATTTTCTTTGCATAGTTGAGACCATACTGTATATACAAGACAGCATTCTAGGGGCCGGCCTGGTGGCACGAGTGGTTAAGTGCACGCGCTCTGCCACTGCGGCGGCCCGGAGTTCGCCGGTTTGGATCCTGGCGGCGCAGGGTTCACTGGTTCAGATCCCGGGCACGCACCAACGCACCACTTGGCAAGCCATGCTGTAGCGGCGTCCCATATAAAGTGGAGGAAGATAGGCATGGATGTTAGCCCAGGGCCAGTCTTCCTCAGCAATAAGAGGAGGATTGGCAGATGTTAGCTCAGGGCTGATCCTCCTCACACACACACACACACAAAAATACAGCATTCTAAATATTTTCTTTTGCCTAGATTATATCATAAAGATGTTTCATGCCTTTTTGAACATTTTGTATACATAATTCTTAAGAGTATATACTATTTCATTACTTGGGTCTATGGCAATTTCTTTAACCAGTCCCTAATTTTGAATGTTTAAACTGTTTTGAATATAACTGTGAATAAATCTTTATCTGCATTTCTGATTTTTTTAGGTTAGAGTGCTAAAAGAGGAATTCATTAAAAATTAAGGGGATATTATTTACCTAGGAAATTTATTACCCCCCAAAAGTGGTAAAAACAGAATATATAAACAGATTTGAGAAGTAAAGCATTTGCATCAAGAATCTTGCTTTGATATGTCTATTGTATTCTTGAAGCTTTCCAGAGAAGGCAATTTCATGATCTACCTCTCTGATCATTTCTCATTCTAAATCCTAAAAAGAAAATCAGTCCTTTCACATTACAGTATCTCCAGTTCTTGAGTTTTCTCAAATTTATCTCTGTGTATGCAGGAGTACATGTTCATGTATGTCTTGCAGGTAAGATGCAAGGATGATGTTCTTTGAGCCCTTGCAAACCTGAAAATGTGTTTCTCTTGCTTTCTCATATAAATGACAACCTGGTGGGCAGAGAAATCTTGGGTTAAAATATGCTGCTTTCAAAACTCAGCAGCCTTTGCTTCATTATTTTGGCATTCTGTACTATCGGAGACAAGTCTGAGATTAACATGAGGTTTACTCTTTCGTAAAACATATATTCTCATGTTTTTTTCTGCCCAGATATCTACTGTGTCTGTACTTGAACTTTTTTTCTGAAAAATTGGCATTTGTCTAGGTGTTGGTCTCTGCACACATATTTTTTTCTTAGCACCTGATAGTCTTATTTGAAGATTCCAAATTATATTTGGCTCAAGAAAGTTTTCTCCTATTACTATTATCCTTTCAATTTATTCTGATCTCTTCATCAAAAACACCAGTTATCTATGTGTTGGCCCTGTATGTGTTATCCTTCTTTTTATTTCCTCATCCTTTTCATGTCTTGCCCTTCATCTGTGCATTCTGGGGGAGACTCTCAAGTCAGTCTACCACATGACTGATTCTCGGCTGTAGTGGTAGTTGTGCTCTCTACTGCTTTCTAAAGCTCATTTTTAATTCTATGATTGCACCTTTTAGAATTTATTTTAAATCTCTCCTTGACTATGATAGACAGAAAAATGACTCCTCAAAGATGACCATGACCTAATCCCTGGAACCTGTGAATACATCACCTTACATGGTAGAAGAGACTTTGCAGACGTGATTAAGGATCTTGATGGAGTTGGGGAGATTATTCTGGATTACCCAGGTGGGCCCAGTGTAATCATAAGAGTCCTTATAAAAGGGAGGCTGGAGGGGCAAAGTGAGGAGAAAGTGATGTGACAACGAAGCAGATTGGAGTGATGCAGCCACGAGCCAAACACGCAGGCAGCCCCCAGACCCTGAAGGAGACAAGGAATGGATTCTTCTCTGGAGACTCTGGGAAGGAACCAGCCCTGCTGACAGCTTGATTTTAGTCCCTTAAGATTCATTTTGGCCTTCTGACCTCCAGAAAAGTAAAAACATATTTGTGCTGTTTTAAGCTACTATGTTTGTGGTAATTTGTTCAGGAATAACTGGAATAGGAAACAAATACAATAGGAAACAAACACACTTGGCTTCCTAAGTTTTTATTTTTGCCAGCTTCAAAGAATTCCCTATTATCATCTTTCCTCCTCTTAGATCTCGTACTTAATATGTCCTGCACTTCTCTGTATTTGATTGAGACTACGAGCAGACGAGTGATAACACTTTACTTCTCTTCAGTAGATACCTGTCAACAAAAGACTCTCTTTTTCTCTTGAATGTTACATTCTTCAACATTTTTATATGGTAGAATCTTTTCCCCACACATTCTTCAAGTCAAAATTTCAGTTATTTATCCATGAATAGGTTGTCTAGTCCTGGTATTTGTCTATCTTCAGTCAGTCGGTTGTCCAAGTGGTTGCTGTTGGACTCCTCATCCCAGCTTTTACACTCAGAGACAACCAGCATCTGGTCAATTTTTTGATACTTTATGGGCTTTGCCTAGATATAGATTTGTTGATCTTTTTACCTTTTCTTTCTTTGAGGCATGGAATTTATCATGATACTTTAAGTAATATTTACCCTTTTATTCTAGACAGACATAGTGAATTAAACACACACACATGTTCAACTACTCAGTATTATACTTTCACGACCATTCCAGGCTTGCTTCTTAAGCTGCTAATTTTACACCTCCAGTCACATTTCATTGCTGGCAATTTCTGCCTTGAAATAAGTGTAAGAAAAATGATATATTGGGGGGCTGTAGGAGATGAACCAATCCTGATCACCTTATCACGTAGCTTTTTGAACCAAATTGGGAAGAGTTCCTTTCCTCTGGTGGGTCTGTGAGCCCATGACTGCATGGCAAAGCCAAAATGGAAACCAGTTAGTAGCAATTTCCTCTCCTTTCCCAGTCCCATGCTGCCCATCCTGCATGGCATCCCTCTTAGGTTTTAGGATTTCACTGAGATTTGGTTTGTGAAAATTCCTCTTCATTTCTGGTGGGTAGTTTTCCTGGTTTATACTGTTTCTGAAGGTTTGTACAAATAATTGTTACTTCTCAAGCATTTCAATATGAACATAAGAATGGCGAATCAGGAATTGCTAAGCTTTCTGCTCTACTAATACAAAAGTATTGAGTTTCTTTCTTCTTCCTTTTTTTGTTAACCTAGACAGACATGCTAATATTGTCAATGGATCTCTCTTTCTTGTTTTGTAAAAAATACTTTTTTTTTAGAGCAGTTGTAGATTCACAGCAAAATTAAGAGGAAGTACAGAGATTTCCCATATACTGCCTGCCCCACACATGCATAGCCTCCCCTATTATCAACATCCTCTACCAGAATAGTACAATTGTTACAACTGATGACCCTACACTGACACATCAAAATCACAGATGAGTGATAAATACTTTACTTCTCTTTCCAAAGTCCATAGTTTACATTACTATGGTAAGCATCACTCTTGGTGGTGTACATTCTATGGGTTTTCACAAATGTATAATGACATGTATCCATCATTAGAGTATCATACAGAGTATTTTCACTGCCCTAAAAATCCTTTGTCCTCCATCTATTTATCATTCCTTCCCCCAATCCCTAGCAACCACTGATTTTTTTACTGTTTCTATAGTTTTACCTTTTCCAGAATGTGACATAGTTAGAATCAGACATCATACAGTATGTAGCCTTTTCAGATTGGAATATGCATTCAAGATTCCTCTATGTCTTTCCATGGTGTGATAGCTCATTTCTTTTCAGCACTGAATAATATTTCATCATCTGGATGTACCACAGTTTATCCATTCACCTACTGAAGAACATCTTGGTTGCTTCCCAGTTTTGGCAATTATGAATAAAGCTGCTATAAACATCTGCATGTAGGTTTTTGTAAGGACTTAAGTTTCCAACCCATTTGGGTAAATTCCAAGGAGTGCAATCACCAGATCATATGGTAAGAGTATGTTTAGTTTTGTAAGAAACTACCAAAATGTCTTCCAGAGTGTCTGCACCATTTTGCATTCCCACCAGCAATGAATGAGAGTTCCTGTTGCTCTATATCCTCGCCAGCATTTGGTGTTTTCAGTGTTATGGATTTTGGCCATTCTAATAGGTATATAGCGGTATCTCGTTGTTGTTTTAACTTGCATTTTCCTGATGACATATGATGTGGAACATCTTTTCATATGATTATTTGCCATCTCTATATCTTCTTTGGTGAGGTGTCTCCTAAGGTCTTTGACCTATTTTTCAATTGTGTTGTTTGTTTTCATATTGTTGAGTTTTAAGAGTTCTTTGTATATTTTGGATAACTGTCCTTCATCAGATGTATCTTTTGCAAATATTTTCTGCCAGTCTGTGTCTTGTCTTCTCATTCTCTTGACATTGTCCTTCACAGAGCAGAAGTTTTAATTTTAATGAAGTCCAGCTTATCAGTTATTTCTTTCATTGATCACATCTCTGGTGTTGTATCTAAAAAGGCATCACCTTACCCAAGGTCACCTAGGTTTTCTCCTACGTTATCTTCTAGGAGTTTTATATTTTTGCATTTTACATTTAGGTTTACAATCCATTTTGAGTTAATTTTCATAAAGGGTATAAGGTCTGTCTAGATTCATTTTTTGTTTTACACGTGGATGTCTAGTTATTCCAGCAGTGTTTGTTAAAAACACTATTTTTGCTCCATTGTATTGCTTGCTCCTTTGTCAAAGATCAGTTGACTATATGGGGGTCTACTTCTGGGCTCTCTATTCTGTTCCACTGATCTATTTTTCTGTTCTTTCACCAATACAACACTGTCTTGATTTATAGCTTTATAGTAAGTCTTGAAGGTGGGTAGTGTCAGTCCTCCAACTTTGATATTCTCCTTTAATATTGTGTTGGGTATTCTGGATCTTTTGCCTATCCATATAAATTTTCGAATCAGTTGGTCAACATCCACAAAATGACTTGCTGAGGTTTTGATTGGGATTGCATGATTCTGTAGACCAAGTTGGGAAGAACTGATATCTTGACAATATTGAATCTTGCTATCCATGAACATGGAATATCTCTCCATTTATTTAGTTCTTCTTTGATTTCATTCATCACAGTTTTAATGTTTTCCTCATATAGATCTTGTACATATTTTGTTAGATATATACCTAAGTATTTCATTTTGGGGAGTGCTAATGTAAATGGTATTGTGTTTCTAATTTCAAATTCCACTTGTTCATTGCTGGTTATGTAGGAAAGAGATTGACTTTTTGTATGTTAACCTTGTATCCTGCGACCTTGCTGTAATTGCTTATCAATGGATCTTTAGACACACATATGTTTTACTGGGGATCACTCAGACATGAAAAGCCTCAGTTGACTGTCCGTCTCCCAAGGACGCTTACACACTTCATTTCTGTGATCTTGGATCTCTGACATTTATGGCCTGCAACATCTCTTGGTTTTACAACAAGCTAAGTCAATAGTTTTCAAACTGTGCCCAATGAAGTCCTAGAGCTTCATGCCATTGTGTCTCCTCAGAGACCACTTAGGGTGGAATTGAGTGTGTGGGCTCTTAAGTTTGTACACCATTTTAGCCAGACCAACTCAGTTTTTCTGTATACTTTTGATTTTGAAATTATTTTAGATTTACAGAAGAGTTGCAAAGATAATACAATACCCTTTACACAGTTTCTCCACTGTTAACATATTACAGAACCACGATATATTATGAAAACTAAAAAATTAACTAAATTTCTTTAACTATTAACTAATATACTATTAACTAAATTACAGACTTTACTTGGATTTCACTGATTTTTCCATGAATGTACTTTTTTGAGCAGCTCAGTTTTTATCTGTTTTACAAAGTGGGCTTCATGTGAGATTTTATTTAGATAAAGGATCTGCTAGCTGTCCCTCTCCCCAAGCTTTCCCCTACCTCCACTTTATAAACTCTTAATAACTGCTACTTGGCAATGGAGGAAAAGTAGAATAGTAGCTTCTCTTCTCATCATCTCAAAGTGCTTTTGCATTGATTACTTACTGAATCCTCCAATATCCTCATGAGGTCAAGGGGAATGGAGCACATATTTTTAATTTTACAGATGGAGAAAGTGAGGCACAGAAAGGTTGAGTAACTTGTAGATAAGAGTCAAATTGAAGCAGGTCTCCTGACTGTTGGTTGACATTCTTATTCTTTCCACAAGGGCTTCAGGTGAGCAAAACGTACCTGAGAGAGAAAAGCTGATCAGCCTCCGACTTCCTTGCCCTTGGACAGTCTCATCAGAGCCAACGCTTTTAAAAATCTGTAAGAAGAAGGAAAAATGGGAGACAAGCAAAACAGGCATTGAAATAGATACTCACACTCCAACACAAACACGCTTAATCAGTATTTCTCCAGCTACGTTCTATGGAAGACAGCAGTGTTGTGATTTCATTACGCTACTATTGATTAGAACAAGCTTCTAGGAACCTAATGTCTCTCCCAGTAACAGAAGATCTGCTAGAGGGGATGAGGGGTACTTTTCAGAGAAATGGAGATCAATAAACACAATTACTGTAATATTAGAGGCCCTTTGTAATTACTTATGTAAACAATGTCTTTTCAAATTCAAATTTGCAAAAAGTATTTATCAAAGCAGGCCCTAAGGCAGTAGAATGAGAGATCAATAGATATTTACTGTTGTAATTATAATGTTTCCATTTAGCAAAGGATAGTGTTAAACTGCTGTATCTCCACTTCTTCTGATCTGTATTATTATCTAGGGATTTCCAGGAAATTCTGTTTATTAGGGAGGAGCCTGGGCATGGCATTGAGAAGCTACTCTCCTATTTAATTGTCTTCCTGGAAAATTTCAAAACACAATTGTTATATGGGTTATCTGCAGCCGAGTAGGTATTTGCAAACCAGGTTGCTAAAATGCTTTATTTTCCATCATTGCTCAATATATATCTGTTAATGGATTAATCAATTAGAGTCCTTGCTTCCATTCTCTTCTAGGTAAGTTTTACTCAGAAACAATTCTGAGTATTTATTCAAAGGCAGAGTTACCTTTGCATACACTGCATATTTGCAGAAAATAATTTTTAAAATCTGTTTATTAAGGGAATCCATACAGGGTCCACTTTTTAAAAGATAATCTGTACTGAAGGAAAAAAAAAAAAAAAACGGGCAACTTGATGACCTGTAGCTCAGTCTCTTTGTTTGAGGCTGTATGGGTTTGTTCTCTCTCTTCCTACTGCCTCTCAGTATTCTTGATGCTATGAGTTGTGAGTGGATGTTACCATCAACCTACCTCATAGGAGACTGGGAGCAATGACTGGGCTTCACTAGGGCTCACAGCTTTGGCCCAAGGAGAGTACAAGGGGATCATTAGAACACCTCCTCACACTGAAGTTGGTGCCCCTGGTGGGCCTATGCACTTGGCTGCAGCTTGTATGCAAATCTCCCCAGTATGTCTGCTCTTAGGCCCAAGTGCAAGGTGTGTATCAGGGATGCTGGGCAGCTCAGCAGAGGGAACAGGTGTGGGTGGCATATAGAATGGGGCTTGGCATCAAGTGAGATAAGAGATCATGAAACTCTCTGACAGGTCTGTGCCTCTAAGAGTCTCATTTGACAATAAAGAATCAGGAAGACAGGGCCAGGATTGGTGAGTCGGAGCACTGGCTGGTGTGAGGCGTTAGCCCTCTTCACACTAGACAGCCTGTTTCTTCCTTGACTGTGTTTGGCCTTCACATCACCTGGCTGACATACAGCAACAAAGGTCAACAAACAGCTCAGAGACTGTGTCCTTAGGCTGGACCACTCTGCTAACACTCAAAGTGGCCAATATGCACAGGCATAATCAAGGCTCAAAATTCTTTAATGTTGTGGACTTCTTTTTCAAACCTTCAGCAGGCTGACTACACCCCCTCACAGTGCTGTACCTGCCTAAGTGGCACAATTACAATCGACTCTTCCTAATTCTAGCTTGTTTATACTCAGAATGTAAGTTCCTTGAGGGCACAACAAAAACTATTCTTTTTTTTCCCTTTGGTGAGGAAGATTGGCCCTGAGCTAACATCTCTGCCAATCTTCCTCTACTTTTTATGTGGGATGCCTCCACAGCATGGCTGACGAGTGGAGTAGGTCCACGTCTGGGATCCAAACCTGCGAACTCAGGCTGCTGAAATGAAGTGCATATAAGTTTAACCACTCGGCCACAGGGCAGGCCCCCCGTCCCAAACTATTCTTTTAATAGAGCCTTATAGAATTATAAGTCCAGAGTGTGTGCATTCCAACTTATATTTTTTAAAAGGTGTAGGATTAAACTGCACATTTTGTGCTAGGCTAAAATGAGCTTAAACATGCAATCATAACAAAGAAGAATAGAATTCCTTCCTATTTCAAGCATACATATTTTGATTCTTCATATTTAAATATCCCTCTGCTGGGTATTCAGGGTATTTACAAAAAGGTTCTTCATCTTTCTTGCATCAAAAAACAGGAATGAAGACAAAAAGACAATAAATATTTTCAGAAGCTACTAAACTCAGAGGCGAGACACACATTTGAAACTCCATGAAATCCTACCTAACTCATAGCTTTTTGCTAACATTATTTACCAAGTCATCTCAGCACCAGACTGATGATACAAAAGTGGAGGCAACAGTAGCTGTGATAGACAGTTTCCAGGAAGGAAAGATGTTTGCCCATCATGGGAAGGTTTTGCATCCTGACTTCTTGTTTGAGATGAGCTCCAGAGGCGTGTTTGAGGTTAAGAAATCTGCTGCACCCACACACAGGTGCTTCACCGTGTAAGGACTGTGAAAATGACGTGAAGGCTCAGCCAAAATAGTTTCACCCTTGAACAACCAGAGACGTGAGGGCACACCAGCTAATCGCTCATCTTCTCAGGTCTGCACCTTCCCTTTGCTCTGCCGCTCGTCTGACGCCTGGTTGTTGTTCTGACCACTGGGCACGGGGTCCTGATGCCCCTTCTCAGATGCAGCACTGGCAGTATCACTGTTTGTTTTGCACACAAATGTTTCCATAACAAAGCCCACTTGGCAAATGGTTTAACAGACTCAAAGCCGAGTCTGCTGGTGGTGTGCAGAAGATTCTGCAGGGTAGCAAGAAGGCTCTTGGAGTCGAATTAGGGACTCTCGGGTTAATACAGATGTTTCTCTCCTACTCCCATTCTCATTTTCTCTTTACATGTGCTTTTTGAAAATTTATAAGTATGAATCCACACCACTGTTGTATACCCCAAAAATGCAGTTCAGCAAAAAATAGAGTGAAGACCAGGTCTCTACCCTTGAGGGGAACTTCTGTTTCAGCAGTATGAAGACTCAGGGCTCAGTTGACTAAGCTCCCTCTGCCTTAGCTCTCTACACCACATTATTCAAATTCTACCTTTCCTTTCATGAAGATGAGACTGTTTGCTAAAAACTACACACGTGTCTCAATCACATGGTCATATATGCATGTTGACCCACATCTTCCATCTTCCAGTCTCCAAGGACGTCAAGGCTCCTCATCATTCCGAGGTATGAGATTGCCCGGGAGCAGTCAATTTTACTCAAAATTTTGGGTAAAACGTTTTAAAAACAAACATATAGAGATTTAAAGTTGAATGCAATATATGCATACATTTTGGAGGTAAAGCAGGAGTTTTCAAAGAACTCTCTTGCACAAGAAAGGCCACTCCGAGTTGCTTCTCCACATGTCCCAGACCTGGGTTTACTTTCTTGGGTAAAAGCTGGAGAAGCTCGCTGTAGCACACATGGCACTTCCAACCAGGGCGTGTGCACGTGATGCTTAATCGTGATGTGACACCTCCATTTACATACCCATGATAGTTCTCAAATCATTATAGAATGACTTCTTTCCCCTAAAATTGCTGACGAGGTTTGTGTTTAGTTACAGAACAATTAAGTCAACAATGATGCCAGGGACTGAAATTCATGACTTCACTGAGCCTTTATCCATTCACCTCACGCAGATAACTGATTTTCCTATAAATGAAAAGCGCAGGGCTCCATGACTGATAATTGTGAGTCTAAAGATTGAGTACAAAGTAGCATTGCGTCATAAATAAAATATCCAAGCTGTGGCATATCAGCAGCCAAGAGCAGGGAATTATGGGTTCCATTTTAGACCGGGGATTGACGGTTCCTGTAAAGTTCAATATCTTTTACAACCAAGATAAAGTCTATTAAGTAATCTGATATGCCTCCAAGTCACCTTAAAAAACTCCAATCAATCCAAGGCTGAGCTCCACTTCCACCTCCAAATCTCTGAAATGTTCCAACAAGCAAACAATAAACAAAGAAACACACCTTACAGATGTTTACAGAGCACTTTTGAGGACACTTCCCTCATGGCATCCTCATAATATGACCATTAGGTGGGCAGGCAGCTCACTCCAAGCTCTCCAACAGAAAGGCCTGTAAACTCAACATGCAAAACCATCCTTAGAGGCTAAAAGAACAAAACATAAAACTCCAACAGGTAACACACCGCCAGGCAATTTCTCCAGGCCCATCAAAGAGGCAAAAAGACAAGGAACACAGACGAGAGCTGATCATGTGCCAAGGACAGAGCCAGTTCTTGTAGACACACTATTTTAACAGTTTGCAAATTAGGCATCATTCACCCTCCTCCAGTTCACAAATGTGAAAGCTGAGCTCTGAACAATTCAATGACGTCACCACATTCACCTGAGATGAATCAATCTCTGGTCCATCTGACTTAAATAAAACGAGAGTTGCAGAACCCCCCATAGAGTCCGTTAACCCTGTGGAGCCGTTTCTTCAGCCCCATCCTGGCTGTTTGCTCTCTTTTGATCATATTGTGCTTGCTCCTCTCTGCTTTCCGATGCTGCTGTCCGATGCAGGCCAGCTTCCAGAGTCCTCACCGCTCCAGCTTGCTTTATTGCCTTGAAGGCAAGGCATGAGCTTCCAGATTTCTGAGCTCTTCTGCTAATCACTGTGGGGAAAAAGCGGGGTTGGAAAAATGAGGCGTCCCTCCTAGCTTTCAGTGTGTGAATTGGACAAAAATCTGTTAATTACGGATGATTTTCTTTACTCTGACTGCTTTTGGCGACACAGGATTGCAGATACCAGCACGGGGAGCAAATCTGCTTGGGGCAGAGGGCTGCTGTGTTTAAGAGGCTGGGCGGATGGTTTACTAAAGAGAAGAAGGTGATGAGAGTGCAAGCGGCACTGGGTGAATGAGAATGCTAGATGGAGGGAATCAAACACTGAATTTTCCCTGATGAATTTTTAAGCCTTCTAGCTATTTTTTTTAACATAGTTTCTTGTATAGTACAGACTGTTGTGAAAGTGAGGACATGACAAACTCTACCAAATTCTGGGAAATAATTGAGTCATTCTGTTTGTTCGAGGGCAGAGGTTCTTCAACTCCAGTGTGGGTCGGCATCACCTGCAGGGCTAGAGAAAACACAGACTGCCCAGCCCCACCTCCAGAAGGTCTGGTTCTGTAGGGGGGTCTGGAGAGGGCCCGAGAGTCTGCATTTCTACCATGTTCCTAGGTGAGGCTGATGCTGCGGCACTTGGAGGAGCACCTGTCTCAGGTGTCCACCTCTCTTAGATGGAAATGAAAAGATGCCTTAAATTTGTCGCTAAGTGACTCTCAGCTCAAAGCTGTCTCCATCCTAGTTCCAAGCACCAGAAGCAGGTTCTGCAGATACCTTCTACCTATGGCGGCCCCTGTCCCCAGTGCTCGGGCCTGTACCTTCCATCAGGGAGGGACGGTTGCTTCCCTGCAGATCTTCCTTTCTTGTCCAGACGGCCTCTGCCCAGCTGGCCCCTTGGTCTGTGAAGGGGCCTTTGCTCCTTGCTCCATGGGCTGACTATTCTCACCTGGTTTACAGCTGTCACAAGGCACCCTTGGGCACAGGTGAGGCTGCAGGCTGTGTGGCCCACTTACAAGTTTTCTTTGGCCCATACAACTCAGGAGATTTACTTGAAATGTGGGTTTCAGACTTTTAAAATATTCAGAAATGCAGCAACAAGCAGCCGGAGCTGAGACACAGTGGTTCTCTGGAGAAGGGCCACACCTTCCCAGGTCTCCTCTCTGGGACTGCACTCATCAGTCCTAGACACCCACTGCTTCCCATTTTAATGCTCTGAAATCAGGGTGTGGCTCCCCATCAATGCGTCTCGTAATTATAATTGGAAAGCTTTTTCTAGTCTCAAGGCACAAAAACCAATGAATGATCTTAAAATCCATGGCACCGCAGACTCCAGGAAATGTGATAACAACCTGGCTCCCTGGAATCTTCTGAATTTGCCATCCTTATTCTGGTATGTATGTATGTATGTTATGTATTTTTTACTTTTTTTAAAATAATTTTTGAGGTGAAATTCACATAATATAAAATTGACCACTTTAAACTGAGAAATTCAGTGGTATTTAGCGCATTCACAATGTTGTGCAAGCACCAACTCTATCTAGTTCCTAAACATTTTAATGACTCAAAGTAAAATCCTATACCCTATCCCTGTTAAGCGGTTTCCCCCCATTCCCTTCTCCCCCACGGCCCCAGGAAACCTCCAATTTGCTTTCTGTCTCTATGTGTTTATATATTCTAGATATTTTATATAATGGAATCATACAATACATGGCCTTTGTGACTAGATTCTCTCACTTAGTATGTTTTTGAGGTTTGGATCAGTCAGAGTTCTCCAGAGAAACAGAACCAATAGGGTATGTGTGCAAGTGTGTATATACACACACACACACACACACACACATACACACACACACATATATGAAATAAGGAATTGGGTCACACGTTGATAGAGGCTGACAAGTCCCAAGATCTTCAGTTGGCAGGCTGGAGACACAGGAAAGGCTGATGTATCAGTTTGAGTCCAAAGGCAAGAAAAAAACGATGTCCCAGCTAGAAGGCAGTCAGGCAGGAGGAGTTCACTCTTATTCAGTGGAGGGTTAGCCTTTTTGTTCTCTTCAGGTCTTCAGTTGATAGGATGAGGCCCACCAATATTAGGGAGGGCAATCTGCTTTACTCAGTCTATTGATTTAAATGTTAAACTCATCCAAGAGCACCCTCATGGAAACACCCAGAATAATGTTAGACCAAATATCTGGGCACCCAGGGGTCCTGTCAAGTTGACATATAAAATTAACCATCACCATGTTCCTCCATGCTGTAGAAAGTATCAGCACTTCATTCCCCTTTATGGATGAATAATCCATTGTGTTTTATATACCACAAGCTTTTTTTTTTGAAATCTTGTCAAGTTATTTTTTCCCTGGCTTTGAGATATAATTGACATATAACATTGTATAAGTTTAAGGTGTACAATGTGTTGATTTGATACACATATATATTGCAAAATAGTTACCACATTGGATTAGCTAACACCTGTGTCATGTCAGATAACTACCATTTCTTTTTTGTGGTGAGAACATTTAAAATCTATTAGCAACTTTCAAGTATATAATACAGTGTTAACTATAATCACCATGCTGTACATTAGATCCCCAGAACTTATTCATCTTATAGTTGGAAGTTTGTACCCTTTGACCAACATGTCCCCATTCCTTGCCTCCACCCCTGGTAACCACCACTCTACTCTTCGTTTCCATGACTTTGCCTTATTTAGATTCCATATATAAGTGATATTATACAGTATTTGTCTTTCTCTGTCTGACTTATTTCACTGAGTATAATGCCCTCAAGATCCCTCCATGGTTTTGCAAATGGCAGGATTTCCTTTTTCTCATGGCTAAATAATATTCCATTGTTTATACGTATCACATCTTCTTTATCCATTCATCTCTTGATGGACACTTAGGTTGTTTCCAAATCTTGTCTACTGTGAATAATGCTGCAATGAACACGGGAGTGCAGATATCTCTTAGAGATTCTATTTTCATTTGTTTTGTATATATACCCAGAAGTGGGATTGCTGGAACATATGGTAGTTCTGTTTTTAATTTTTTTGAGGAACCTCCATACTGTTTTCCAGAGTGGCTGCATCAATTTACATTCCCACGAACAGTGCACAAGGGTTCCCTTTTCTCCACATCCTCGCCAACGCTTGTTATTTCTTGTCCTTTTGATGATAGTCATCCTAACAGGTGTGAGGTGATAGCTCATTGTGGTTTTGATCTGCATTTCCCTGATGATTAGTGATGCTGAGCATCTTCTCATGTACCTGTTGGCCATTTGTTTGTATGTATGCATCCAGTAGTTACTTGAAATCCCAAGAACTGAATGGGATGATGCATGTGAAACACTTAGCACAAAGGCTGGCACATAGCAAGCGCTCTAAATTAGGCCAATGCTGTTATTTATACTGTTATTTGTTTTTTAACCTCTGACCTACTGTTAAGAATGATGTTAGCAGGTTGTCTAATATTTGATTCCTTACAGGTGAGGAACGTGAAGCATAAAGAGGTCAATCAAGGGATCTGCTTGGCTGGCTGTGAGGAAGAGATGTGACCAAAGGTAGTTCCGGAAGCTGCCTCAGTGCCTCTATATGGCTAGACTTCCGCTCAGCCAGACCATATTATAAATACACACCTCAGGACAACAAATGCATTGCCTCGTATGCCACACTCATCTGGATTAGTTTAATATGCTTGGAGTCTTGTCCATATTTTTCTATCTCCAGTTTTCCAACAAATTCATGTCAAGCTGCTATTTTAATCATTTTGTAAATAAAATCTGGCCTTAATGAAATAAAGAGTAGCAGTAGCACAATGTGCTTACGTTAGCTTCTACACCCTTCAGTTGGCCCAGACAGGAGAGCTGATGAGTGCTCCTGCCTCATCTTGGAGCTGATCTTAGAGCTCATGGACCCGGGATGAGGGGTCACAGTTTGAGATTAGGGGTCACAGGGCTGAAGTGGGTGGGAAGTGGGGGTGGGCAGAATTTCTGGAAGGGTTCCATCAGAAGATAGGAAAAGCATGCAGGGAGTTAGGAGCATCTACCTGAATACTCTGGGAGCAGGCTGGACTTCGGGGAAGTACTTGGCAGCACACGGGGGAGGAATGCTGTCTGAGCCAGGACCACACTGCTTCTTCAGGGGCCACATACACCCCTGGGAGTGGGCTTCTATATACTGTGGGTAGTTAGGGACTCCAGGCTGAGTGGGATGGCTTGGTTCCTTTCTTTCCTTTTCCATCTTCAACCCCCAAATACCAGGAGGACTGGAGGGGTCCTTTTAAACATTTGTGGCAAGCAGATGGGCCCAAAATTTCCTGTCCTTGGCATATGAGCCCTGATAACCCAGGGACTGTGAATTACTCCTGTGTTTAGGTTATGTTATATGTCACAGTCGACTTTGAGAAAGGGAGATTAGGTGGGTGGTCCTAACCTAATCACATGAGCCCTTTAAATTTGGGTCTAGAGGTCAGAGGGGCAGGGAGTTAGAGATTCAAAGTGAGAAGGATTCGACATGCCATTGCTGGCTTGAAGATGGAGGGAGCCACAGGGCAAGGCACGTGGGCAGCCTACCGAAACTGAAGAGCCAGCGAGGAAATGGGAATCTTAATCCTGCAACCATAAGGAACTGAATTCTTCCAACACCAAGACTGAGTTTGAAAGCAAGATTTCCCCTAGAACTTCCAGATGAGAACTCAGCCTGGCCGATACCTTGATTTCAGGTGTTTACCTTGCAATACACTGAGCAGAGAATCCAGCCATCCCGTGCTGGACTTCTGACCTACAGGTCTGGGAGCTAACACATGTTGTTTTAAGCTGCTAACTTGGTGGTAATCTACTATGCAACAATAGGAAACTAATACAACCATCCCTGCTCTATTTCCTTTACGAGCCAGAGCTCATTTTCAACACTTTCTTTTGCCTTGGGAGAAATATCTGCCTAATCTTAGAACCAATAACAGTTGTATTTCTCCTGAGTAACTGTGATCAGTTTTCATCCCCCTGGAAATCATGAACTGAATCATTGTTCCTCTTTTAGCAAGGACCACTCGAACAGATAGAGATCAGCCCCCACCACAACCCCTGTAAGATGTGTGCCCACCATTATCTTGGGCACATTCACCTGATCTTGGAGCCCCATTCTTCACTGACCAAGAGTACATGCTCATGTGTTCTGTAAACAGCCTGAAATCCTTTCTGGAGCAAGCGCGCACGCGCGCGCGCGCACACACACACACACACACACACACACACACACACAGTTTTCCCTTTGTTTCCAGACTTTTAACATACTTTGTAGGGGAAAGAAATTGGAAGCTCATGAATAACAACTGGATCCATTGCTTTAAATTTAAAACACCTGGAAAGGTGTTTGGAGGGTAAAACAAAATATATTATTAACTACATTACTTGGAAATAAAACTGACCTACTTTCTAAAACTGAATTTATTCTGTTTCCCAACGTTCTGATAATGTGTATGTATAATACACATCATACAGCATATAGAATAATTTATGTTATGTATTACATGTATAAGACTTACCTCTCTAGTCTCCTTGAATGATAACCTCCCCTTAAGTAACAATCCTTTTATGACCCCATGTTCCTTCCATAGCTGCAACCATTCTGTGTGCTTATGCACTGCTCAGTCATGCTTTCACTAAAGTCAAACCATGCTAGAACATACTCCGAAAGCCATGGGGACAGAAGTTGGAGGAAGGTGCCACAAAAGTGCATGAGAGGGGGAAGGGCAGTTAGAGAGGTGGGCTGGGGACTGCTGTGTGCGTCACAGGGGGAGGCTCTCCCTGTCATCTCTCCTGAGGCCCTGGGAATGCTGGGGGGGACTTGGCATCTTCCATTCAGGAACTGATCTTTGACAGAGCAACAGACTGCTTCAATACTATGTAGTCAGAGGTATGGCCGAGGTTTGCTCCCGAGGCTGAAGATTCATGAGCTGGGTGTCTCTGGATGAGAAGGAACGAGCCAGGGGAGGAAGGGGAGGAAGGGTGCTGCTGGTGGAGCAGCACAGGCAGGGGGATGTGAACCAGCCTGGTGCTCTGGGAGCCACAGGTGCTGCCACATCCCTGGGCTGGAATGTGCGGTGGCTGTGTGGCTCTGCCAGGGACAGGAAATGGAGGCAGGTTTTGCCACGTTCTGGACATTTTAATTTATTTGTGTTTCATTTTAACTTCTTTTTTATTGTGGTACATGTTTAGGAATTTGAACTTTACCCGGTAGGCAAGAGAGAGCCACTGAAAGTTTGGTTTTGTTCTTTTTTTTTCCCCCCAAAGCCCCAGCAGACAGCTGCATGTCATAGTTGCACATCCTTCCAGTTGCTGTATGTGGGACGCGGCCACAGCACGGCCGGAGAAGCGGTGCGTCGGTGCACGTTGGGATCCGAACCCGGGCCTCCAGCAGCGGAGCGCGTGTACTTAACCGCCAAGCCATGGGGCCGGCCCATGGTTTTGTTCTTTGGTAAATAATGTTTTTATTTAAATGATAAATCTTACTTTAAAAAGTCATACACACTCACTGCAGACGACTGGAGATGCTCTGCATGGGGGAGCACAATGCTTAGATTGTGTGCTGAAGCCTCGCTCGGCCGCAGCCTGGAGGCAGCACTGGGGTTTTCTGTAGGGGCACCAGGCCTCTCCAGACCAAGGGAGGCAGACCCTCTGGGAGCAGGACTGGCATCCATCCTTTTTAGAGCTCCCCAGGTGAGTTTAGGGTGCACCCCAGGCTGAGAACCACGAAGTTAGAAGGCACAAGATGGAGGCAGAGAGAATAATTCGGAGCAGCTGCAATGGTCCATGTGAACGACAGTGAGGGTCCTAAAGGTGTGATGGGATGATGGAGAGGAGAGGGGAGCCTTGTCCCATTCGGTGGTATATGGGTAGAAGCTGGTGACTGACCGGAAGAGGATGTTGAGGAAAAGAGAAGAGTCTCTTTGACTGATCTCTTTCTTTGAATTCTCTTTGAATTTAGAACCTTTTTCTTACAGATTATGAAATTCCTCAAAATCATTGTCTTGCCAGACCTGAGTTTTGTCCTTTACACCCAGCAAGTCCAGCCAAGGACGTAGGAGTGACAAGAGTTAGCTCTTTGCATCTAAGCACGTGAGGCTGGAGAAAAAAACTGCTTTAATTCTACTTTTTAAAAACAGCTATTAAATTAATTCACCACAAAATCTTTGGTAAATTAAATCACAGGCAGTATGTCAGCTGCTGTTCCATCTGGGTCAAACAGTCTGTTTAGTGAAATAAAAGGACTGCCTTTTGCACAAAGCTCTTTGCAGGTACCCACTGCCTCTGACTGAATAGAGGAGAAGCATGGGGGCCCAGGCAGAGACAGATGAGCATGGTTCATCCATGTGAGTGTATGGTGACAATGTGACAATATTTACTCCTCTCTGAATGAAAGATGGTCCTGAAAAGATGCCTATAAAATGATTTTGCTTTCACACAATCCATTTCCCCCTCACTGACTTGCTTTAAAATTTCTAAGATGTATTCTCATGTAGAAATGTATTTAAGTTCTAGGCAAAAACACGTGCTTCTCTCTAGTGCAATGTCTTTTGTCCCATGACATGCCACAGGGATATTCATCTCCTGAGAAACACTGGGAAAAGCCCACTAGGGTCCAAGGATGGGCTTGTTAGCCCCCAGGCACTCTGCCAGCTCAGGGGCCCTCGTCCCCCCCGCAACAGCAGCCTTCCCTCCAGATGCGTCGTGGGGGCTCCTGCTCCCTATAAGTGATGAGGGATCATGGGATGAGTGGGCACCTCCCCTTCTCTCACATATGGTAGCAGAGTTCTTGCTCTCCCATTAAATACTAGTCAGCATCCGAGAACTGCATACCCACCCCCTTCTGCATTTCCAGGGGCTAATGGAAAGCCGAGGCCCACCCTCTAGTTGCCTAAATTGTGATTTTCAAAGACAAAGTCTCTAACTAACAAGAGTCACTTGTGCTCTAGGAGTAATCCATTGTACTTCTGATCTAGTTCTTTTCTTACATATATTTGTTAAAATAAAATCAACAGTTCAGTCACCATTTTGAACTACTCCTCCATCCATCCGTTCATCCACTCATCCATTTATTTCACAGGTACTATTCTAGGGGCAGTGAATTCCTTTAAAGAAATCACCTTGAAGAAAGGAATTAAGCCCTTGCTTACAGATAGTAACTCACTATTTTGGGGACTTTCAAACTTTCCGTATATTGTCCGAATATGCATTTAGCTTCTCTATATTATATTGATACTGAAATCTATGTATTTTGCAACCAGAGAGCTGGAGTAGTTTCACAGAGAGACAGTTATAGAATCAGCTCACGAGACTCAATACGAATTAACTCTTACTGTGTGCTTACCATATGCTGGGCAAGTGCTGAGAACATCGCAGGCATTATCATCTCATCCTCAGACAACCTTTCAACAGTCCTGTGAAATAGGTCCCATTTTTATCACCTATCTATTTCATTGTAGATTCAGAAATTGAGCCTCAAAAAAGTTAAATGACTTGTCCAAGGCCACCAAGTTATGAAGTGGCCTAACCAGGGCTTGGACCAGGCCCATCAGGTACAAATGTTTTTATGGAGCACCTATGTGCCAAGTACTGTTCTAGCCGGTTCCAGGAAAAGCCCTGAAAGGGACAGGCAGGCGCGTTCCTGACCCCGGAGGCCACTTTCATAGGGGTACAAACACAAACAAATTATAACACAAGCACCATGAACAAAAACAAACATGGTAGAGTATGGAGCATGACTGGAGGTGTATGGAGAATATTTTAGATAGGGTGGTTATGGAAGGCTGCTCTGAGGAAGTGGCATTTGAGAAAAATACTAAATGAAAAGAAGGAGTAAATCATTTAACTATCTGGGAGAAACGTTCCAAGCAGAGAAACAGGACGTGCAAAGGCTCTGCGGGCAGATCAGCTTGCTGTATTCAAAGGTCAGAAAGACAGTGAGTGAGGCTAGAATTAAGTGGAGTAGGAGGAAGTGGGGCATCCTAGGCAGGGCATGCCTAGGCAGCGACCATCTAGGACTTGAAAGCTATGGAAAGAACGTTGTATGAAAAAAAGCCAGTTTTGAGCAGAAATGTTATACAATAAGATGGGAAAGGTGGAGAACTGACTATGTAGGAGGGAGATAATAATCTCAGGATCAGAGTTTCTTAGAAGGCAAAATGGGACAGGATCCTGCACACAAATGGAGAGGCTGACCTGAGACAGTGGGAACAGGAGTGGAGGCACAGCATGTGAGCCCACACACGGACAGGCCAACACACTGGGCAGTGGGAAGGCAAAGTTGGTTGTGGTATGTTTGCCTCCATTTTCTTACTGTCAGTTTCTCATTAACTGACAGTGGAGAGGGAGTGGGGTGCTGTAGGTTTGAGGAAAAAGAAGAAAATGTGAAACAGGCTTCTCTAAATGTGGGAAAGGTAGAGTGCTTCTGGGAAGTACTAAAGGGTCCTTGAGATTTGTGGTCATAAGACTAAAGAAAGACACTTCTGCTGCGTAAAAGCAAGTAAAAAGTAGGCAGAATTGGGTTTAACCAGAGCTGGATTTTGCCAGGTGAGAGTGACAAAGGGATAAAGGTGCAAGCGATATATGACAGAATCTTAGCTAAGGAGAGAGGTGAAAACATGGGTGTGATCGTGTGGTTAAGGTCTGTAGACTGGGTGTGGGGAAGCGAGCTGCAAAGGTGGGAGATGATGGTCCAAGAGTGGTGTACTTGGAGCTGAGAATCTGGAAGTGATGCAGTCACTGGTGCTAGGAAGACCTGGAGTAGAACCATGGGAGTTGATGGCTGATGTAAGGCGATGTTAGGAACTGAGAAGCCAGGGTGTGGGATAGATCATCTATTTTATATGAATATGGCAGCTATCAAGAACCAAAACAGAATTATCTTCAAGCCCCATATTCTCCGCAATACATTTCTGTACAATTCAGTACAATTCTGGTCAATAAGAACAGTGGTCACTGATTGCTGTCCACGCTCATGTGGGATTAGACTCGTAGAGGACAGAACTCAGGACCCCTAACCCCACTTCTGGACCCTCACTCTACATGAACAATCCTGATGGCCAGGAGTATAACCCCCATCTCAGTTTTTTGGTATCTCTGTTTACCATTTGGGAAATACAGGGCAATGGGGTATTTTCTTTAACGTTTGGCAACAAATGCTTGCTAAATGAATGAGAAAAGCATTAGTCCAATTTTAAGTTGCACAACCTAAGTAAGAAGAAAAATGATGACAAAGTGGTATTATCTATTTTTTTATTCTATTCTTTCCCTGTATTATTCAAGAAAGGATTTTTAAGAGTGGGAACTAAGTGTATGAATAAGTGTATGAATAGGCAAGAAAATGACGATACAACTGCTGGGGTTGGGTATCCTCTTGGCCTGAAAGGATGCCTTTCCCCGCTTCAAATGCACACAGCTAGTCAGTCAGACAGCAGGGATTTGAGTCCGGTTCTGTTTGACTTCAGTGTACTCTTCATTTCCTACTCCTATTAGTCCAACAAGGATTGTGCATGCATGTGTGCAAAACCACGCCCCGCCCCCCGTAAGCAATAATTATCCCCATGTTCTACATCTGGAATGTAGGTTGTCCATATATTTTCAGTTCAAAGTGTTTCAACAATGCATAACTGGATGAGGGAACAATGCAGAATCTTCCTAAGGCAGGTTATCTGGGAGAGCTCTACCCATAAACCACGTGATTGTTCCATGTTATAAGTAGCTCTTTGAAAAGTTAGACTCTCCTGCTCTTGAATAAACCTCTGCCTTACAGGTTCCCCTCTCTCCTCACCCAACAGTCACTGTGCACACAGCGAAGCAAAAATCACCTCATATTGGCTCTATTGTCCTTAATAAAAGGCAAACTAAAAAGACTTAGAAATTGCTAGAAAGAGTCTAGAAAGAAAAAGAATAATAATTTAAAATAGCTAGACAAAAAAAAAATCTTACGGTAATGTTGACAACTGTAAGCAAGAAAGATTTTCTTTTTTTAATCTGAAAGTGTAACACACATATTGTATACCTGGCCAATAAAATTAATAGGCTCCAGTTAAACTCAAGGAACTCTTTAAAACAACCTGTTAGTGTGTGTGTAAACGCATCTATTTGGATGTATAAATAAACGTACCAATACACGGAAGCATTAATACTCAGGTTCTACTAACCTCCTCTGAAATGCAGTCATCTTTCGGTACTGACAGAGCAGCCATTTTTCATAAAAGATGGTGGCAGTCAAGAATGCGGACAGAGAAATTATCCACAGCCCTGGGGGAGGTATGAGAAAATCCCGAGGATCAGACTTCTGCCTTCATTCCTTGGGCTGCCTGATAATTCTGACTTCCCTGTGGCCTGAGCACAGATAGGGGCCTTTACACTCTGGCAACCTGCCTAAGGACTTGACTAACTTAAGGGCTTCTGCCATCTTTGTTAAAAGTAACATAGGAAAACTCCAAAGAAGAAAAAACAATGTATTTCTGTGCATTAAAATGCAAAGATTTGATTTTGAGTTTTTGGGACTCTTTAATAAAAAACACTGGAGAAGACCCCTGATCTAAAGGGCTGGTACTGGCTCCCCGGTCATCCACAGCACCTTAAATCCAGGGGCCCTTCACGGCCTGGTTCAGGTGGTTGAAGGAGGTGGGACCTAATAATCTACCAGAAGCTGGATTAATTATTGTGAGGGGACAGAGTGAGGTAGCACAGTGAGCAATGAACTCTTGAGTAAGCGCATTTTGAGGGCTTCGCTCCTTGGGTCAGTCTTGTTATGTGTTTTGAAGCGAAGAAACTAAGAGATCAGAGTTAATCCACTTGTTAGTCAACCTGAACTTCACCTTCCTCTCAGGGCAAGAAAGGCCAAAGGACTGATGACAGCATGCTGTAGGTGATACCTGCAGAAGAGTTAATTAAGTTTGAAAACGTGGTTGGAGAAAGAGAGGGTCGGGGAGGAGGCTGGCTGGGCTGTCTTCCTCTCTGGCCTGCACCAAACCACGTGTGGCCAGGGGTTATTCTTCTGCTCGAGGTGGGGAGGAACTGAGCCCTCCCTCCAAGTCCCAGGTGTCTCTGATCTACCAGAAAGCTTTATACACTGCATCCATTCATGGGCTTACAAGTCTGATTTAATTACTTCTGTCAGCTCTGTGAGATCTCTGGGAAGTAAGAGTCTCCTTTCTCTCAAGACTTTTTCCCTGAAGGGAAGTTTTTTCCGGAGTGTGACAGCTGAGTTAAACACTGGAGCTGAAAGTTGCAAATCTGGAATCAGGATTTTTATATTTGAAATTTCTTATCCTTCAATGAAGTGTTAACAGAACAAGTTTTTATGCAAAGGCTATTTAGGATTTAAAATCCAGAATGTTTTTAATTAGACTTTTGCCAACCTGATACCACTTATGGGGCACTTATAATGTAAAAGGCACAGTACCAGATGGCCACGAGAATCAACACAGCCCAGATGCTGGCTGGGACCCTCCCTCACTGGAAACTTGTTGATCTTATTCTGAACGCTGGCTCCAGGGCCAGAGATAATCAAAAACCCTTCATTTCTGCAAGTTCCTGAGGCTCCTTGAGTGGTGGGATTATGGGTGATATTTTTCTTTTTGTTTATATGTATTTCTAAGGAGCATATACTACTTATGCACTTTTTAAATGTTAAAAATGGTGACATCCTATATACTTATTTTGATCCTAATTTTAATTTTATAAACCTCTAGTGTTTCATGGGTAAGTATTGCAATGGATGAGTATATATTTGATTTGTTGGACTGTGTTGGAGATAAGCTTATGTAAATAAAAATAAAATAAAATTTCATATATATATAATTGTGTATATACAAATATGTATATATATACATTTATACATTTATATGACCAGGGAGATGGGACTGGTGCTTTTAGATCAGGAGTCTTCTGAAGTGTTGATACGTTCAAGAGTCCCAGAAAATTAGAGTCAAATCCTTGCATTTCAATGCATAGATAGATAGATAGATAGATAGATATAGCTATATGATAATTCCTGGAGCACAGAGACTATGAGCAGACAGGTGAAGTGGACTTCTTCAAGTCAGCCCAAGGAGACAGTGGATCTCTGTTATGGACTAAACTGTGTCCCTCCCAAATTCATATGTGGAAGCCCTAACCCCCAATGTATCTGGAGATAGGGCCTTTAAAGAGGTAAGTAAGGTTAAGTAAGGTCTCTAGGGTGGGGCCCTAATCCAACAGTACTGGTGTCCTTATGAGAAGAAACAGAGAGACATCAGGACATGAGTACACAGACAAAAGGCCATTTGAGGACACAGTGAGAAGACGGCCATCTGCAAGCCAAGGAGAGAAGCCTCAGGAGAAACCAAAACTACAGACACCTTGAGCTTGGACTTCCAACCTCCAGAACTATGAGAAAATAAATGTCTGCTGTTTGAGTCCTCCAGTCTGTGGTATTTTGTTATGGCAGCCCTAGCCCACTGATACAGTCACCATGGTTAGTCCTCCTCACTGCTCAGGAACCCTTTATAAACCAATCATGAAGTATTAACAAAACTTACCAACATAACAAGACACATTTCAATGGATTCAATCTAATAAGCTACATCTTCAACATCAACAGATCACATCTACATGTGCAATCACTGCATTTTGGTTTAAACAAGTATTTCTGACCATGCGAAATCTTGATATTTAAAGAGTTTCGTTTTATTTTTAAGAATGGCTTATTGATTATTAAGGTTAAATATTTTTTGTTTAACCCATTCATGCAATAAATCATACAATATATATTTGAATAATAAAATAATAATGCACCTTGCAATTATTTTGCCTTATCTCTTTATAACTAACTAGCTTCCTTATTCATCACCAGTCCCTTCCATCCACAATTTCCTTAAACCTGAAATTTTATCTGTGATGTATGGGCAATTTCTGTATTCTTCCATACTTGAGAATGTCTGTCTTCCATTGCCCTTACACATCTTTGACAACTGGTACAGTAGACAACAAAATGTTTCCTTTCAAGAGTCATCTTGCCAAGTTTAAGACTAGGGAGAGGACATTCAAAGTTTCTCGGCTTTTGTTTTTTTCTAGGTATCCTGATATTTTTCTCCTGCTTGTTTATAAGATTTGTCAATTTGAAAATTCTTCCAGAATTTCCAGAGGCTTGCTGCGTGTTGGATTATTATTTTTCTTCTTTATATGTTTACTGAATTTTCTACCATGAACATATACATTTTATTATATAAATTCCAGATATTTTAAATATGATTAGGACTTTCAATTTTAACTCTGAAGTGTATTATTTTAAGATCAGAAAATGTTTTCATATTTTATTTCATTGGTTATTACTTTTCTCTATATATTTTCTTTTTTGGAAATTCCAATTATCCATAAATTTGATCTCTAGGGCTTTTTTATTCTCTCTCTCTTTTCATCTCCTATTTCCACTGGGCTTGGCATGAATTCTCTTAGTTTGTTTTCTAATTCAGTAATTCTTTTGCCTGTGGTCTCTAAGTCACGCATCTATAACAGTGAGTCAAAAGGTGGCCCCCATTATCTCCTCACTGTCCTTCCTTAACACTCATCACTCTCTTACGAAGTTTCAAAGATACAATGTTCTTTTGAATCATGTTGAGAACAAAAGTGAAATTTTCTAGAATTTCCTTCTGTTTATTGCATTGAATTTATCTTAGAAGGAGCCAAACTCTATGAGTTTTCTTAATGTTTCTCTTCATTTGAACCACAGAATACTTGTTACAGATAATGAGTAACAATAACATCCTTCAATGCAAAGAAAGCAATAACAAACAATTTTCCTGCCCAAAATACCAATGGAGTCCTCCCTAAAAATATCTATACCAAACAACCCAAGAATCCATCGATGGATGATGACTGGAAAAACAAATGTGGTATATGGCATACAATGGAATATTGCTTAGCCTCTAAAAAGAAGAAAATTCTGACACATGCTACAACATGAATGAACTTTGAAGACAATATACTAAGTGAAATAAGCCAATCACAAAAGGACAGATACTGAATGATTCCACTTATATGAGACGCCTAGAGTAGTCTATTCAGAGACAGTAGGTTGATGGTGGTTGCCAGGGACTTGGGGGAAGAGGGGAGGGGAGTTGTTTAATAGGTACAGAGTTTCAGTTTGGGATGATGAAAAAGTTCTGGAGATGGATGATGGTGATGGTTGCACAACAATGTGAAAATAAGTAATGATATTGAACTGTACACGTAAAAATAGTTAAAATCGTAAATTTCCTTATGTATATTTTACCGTAATGAAAAAATTTTTTTTAATTTTAAATGAAGTATACCAGCTGTTCGCTGCAAAAAGGGACATTTTACTCAAATTTGTATTGTTATATACAGGCAAAGTAGAATTACCAAGCTTCAGGAAAAAAAAATACCAACACCAAACTGCATCCATAGCATAAACATTGCTTACCCCCTGGGGTGTGGTGACTGTGGGGGTCCCCAGTGCCTCCACCCTGCTTTACTCCTAGATCTTCCCACTCCAAGTCTGGAGCACACCCATGACACTGTAACCATCAGAAATTCCTCTCAATATCTGGCCTGAGCATTCTCTTCACCTCTGGTTTTAGTTATTGATTATGGCTTTCAGTATCAATTAGTTTTTTGCCTTTCTTCCGTTTATTATTCCCATAGGAATGGAGGCGGGGGTGGTTGGGTAGACTAAAGTGGGCACTTGACATCTGACCCCTGCTGTGGAAAAAGGGGACCCTGGCAGTTGGTTTTAGTGCTCTTATGTCAACCTCTGCCAGAAGACATTCTTTCCCTTTGCATCATAGGTTAAATTGTGGCACTATAAGTTTTGAAGTATTTAGAATCAGCCAGACCAGTCCTGGGGAGGAAATGGGAAGGGAGGAAAGGGAATTTTTTTTTTCTTGATGCAATCAGCTTTTTTGTTTAAAAAAAAAAAAATTATCGATTTTAAAATAGTGAAACTGAGAAGAAAACACAAAATGCCACAATCCCACTATTTTGATAACTCCTGTTGATTTTTTAAAGTTAGAAATCCATTGTTAGATTCCATTGTTAGAAAATATAAACAGGCAAAAAAAGGTTCAGAATAATAAGTGAAAGCCTGCTCGTGAAGACACTCACCCCACCCTCACAAAATCCTCAAAGGTAGCCATTGTTACTCATTTCTTGTTATCCTTTCCTGAAAATAATTTTATACTTATCTTTCTAACTATTAATAAAAATTTTACATAAGTCGGGTAATATTAAAAGCACTGTTGTATACCTTGCTTTTTCACTTGATAAAACATATTGATGAACTTTCCCCATAATCACAATTGGATCCCCTCATTCTTCTACCCTTGGGATGTATCATCCAGTCTCCCAAATGTAGACAATTTGGTTTCCCTGTTGTTTCTATTCCTACAAGGCAGCAATGAATATTCTTGTACATATATGTCAAAGATCTTTTGCAAATATGCCCAAGAAAAATTTTGATAAATTTTATATATATTGCCAAATTGCCTCAAGAAAAATGGACCCAATAGCATACACATGCTTCTCCCACACCTCGTCATCCCTGGGTACCATCAAACTTTTTAATTTTTGCTTTCTGATTGAAGCATCCTTTTTGTAATTGACGTAATTTTTTAAAGCACTTTTAAGTTCACAGGAAAATAGAGAAGAAAGTACAGAGTTGCCATATACCCTCTGCTCCTACACATGCATAACCTTCTCCATTATCAACATCCCCCACCACAGCGGTACATTTGTTACAATTTATGAACCTACATTGACACATCATTATCACCCAAAGTCCCTGCTTTACCTTAGGGCTCACTCCTGGTGTTGTCCATTTTATGGATTTGAACAAATGTATAATAACATGTATGTAGCTGCCATTATAGTATCATATGGAATAGTTTCACTGCCCTCAAAACCCTCTGTGCCCCTCCTGTTCAGCCCTTCCTCCCCTCAACCACTGGCAACCACTCATCTTTTACTCTCTCTATGGTTTTGCCTTTTCCAGAATGTTATACAGTTGGAATCATAACGTATGCAATATTTTCAGATTGGATTCTTTCACTTAGTAATATGCATTTAAGATTCCTCCATGTTTTTTCATAGCTTGATAGCTCATGATAATATTCTACAACCTAGATGTACCATCGTTTATTTATCTACTCTTTAATGAAGGACATCTTGGTTGCTTCCAAGTTTTGGCAATTATGAATAAAGCTGCTATAAACATCTGTGTGCAGGTTTTTGTATGGACTTAAGTTTTCAGTCCATTTGGGTAAACACTAAGGAGTGTGATCACTGGATCACACGAAAGAGTATGCTTAGTTTTGTAAGAAACTGCTGAACTGTTTTCTAGAGTGACTGCACCATTTTGCATTCCCACTGGCAGTGAATGAGAGTTCCTGTTGCTCCGCATCCTCACCAGCATTTGGTGTTGTCAGTGTTCCAGATTTTAGCCATTCCAATAGGTGTGTAGTGGTATCTCACTGTTGTTTTAATTTGCATTTTCCTGATGACATATGATGGGGGGCATCTTTTCACGTGCTTATTTGCCATCTGTATATCTTCTTTAGCCAGGTGTCTGTTCAGATCTTTTGCCCATTTTTAAATTGAGTTTTAAGACTTCTTTGGATATTTTGGATAACAGTCCTTTATCAGATATGTCTATTGTAAATATTTTCTCCCAGTGTGGCTTGTCTTCTCCTTCTCTTGATGGAGCATCTTTTCCTGTGTGGCCAAAGTATTATTTTGGCCTAAAAACTGACTTTAGATTCTTTGCCTGTTTCTCAAACAGTCTGATTATGTTTTCTTTAACAATATGAATGAGTTTTACGTAAATTAACGAAGTCAGCCTTTTGCCAAGTCAGACTTTTTTTCATCAGTGTCCTGTCTCCTTTTTAGGGATATTTTTTTTTCCATGCAGAGATTTTTTTATGTACGTAATGCAATTTATCGGTACTTTTTCTTTACGGCTTTGGGTTTTGTGTTCTGCTTAGAAAGAACTATTCTTCTCTAGGATTATAAATTATTCATCCATGCTTTTTCACTAGAATTTTTATTTTTCTTTAAATTGAAATCTTCTATCCATCTGTAATTTGTACATAAGAAATCAGGAATGATAAGTGGGTTTGTAGTACATATATTTTTTCAATAATTTGCTTAGCTGCCATAATACCATTTACAGTAAAATCTCTCTTTCCCATACTGGTTTGAAATATCACCATAATTGTTGACTAAAGTTCCTAACATACTGGGGTCTATTTCCTGACTCTCTACTTTTCTATTGTTCTACTAGTCTATTTCTTCTCCAACTATTTTAATTATTATAGCTTCATAGCTAGTCTATTTTAATATTTTAATTTTAATTATTTTAGTTTTTATTTTAATTATTATAGCTTCCTGGCAAGCTAGTCTTCCTTTATTATTCTCATTTCCCAAAAACATTCTGGCTTTTCTCACATGTTGGTTCTGATAAACCTAGAGTTACTCTGCTGTCAAAAGCATTCTACTTGTATTTTAATTACAGTTGTGTTGAATTTATAAATTAATTTAGGGAGAATTTATATAAATACTGAGTTTCTTTCTGAAATAGGGACACAGTTTATCTTTGAATATATTAAAATCTTCTATATCTTTCAATAGTTTTAAAGTTTTCACTATATTGGTCCTGCACATTTTTTTCCAGCTTTATTGAGATACAATTGACATATAACTTTGTGTGACTTCAGCTTTTTTAGATTCTACATATAAGTGAGATCATACAGTATTTGTCTTATTGACTTATTTCAGCGAGCATAATGCCCTCAACGTCCATCTATGTTGTCCCAAATGGCAGGATTTCCTTCTTTCTCATGGCTGAATAATATTACATTTTGTGTGTGTGTGTGTGTGTATACATACTATATCTTTATCCATTCATCCATTGATGGACACTTAGGTTATTTCTATATCTTGGCTATTGTGAATAATGCTGCAACGAACAGGGGAGTGCAGATATCTTTTCAAGATCCTGGTCCTTGAAGATATTTGTTTTTTTGGCTAATATTAAAATTGAAGCCTTCTTTCCCATTTTGTTTTCTAATTGATTTTTCTTTGCTTATAGTAGAGTTATTGATTCCTACACATTAGAAATAATTTATAATTTCTAATACTTTCAATAAATTATTTTGGATAATATAATCAGGTTATCTACGTGATGATGGCTAAGGAAAATAATTTTTGAAGCTTTTTTTCTTTCCTTTTGCTCTAGAAAGTTTAAATCCTATCAGATTTATCTATACCTCAATCATTTGAAAGACTTCACCTATGAATTCATCCATTTTGCTTTGTTTTAGGGAAAACAAACATTTTTTGATTTCTCTACTCTGTGGCAGCTCCTTGCCTCTAATCCTTGAGAAGTTAACATTTGTATCCTGCTGCAGAGAAAGAATAAAAAACCTTCCATTTAAGAGGCCTTCATTTAATTTTCATGCCCTCCTGTATCTGGTTGATTGGATATATTTATGTCAAGATTCATCTCTTTTCTAGGTCTGGATCTCTTACCTAGGTATTTACTACCTGTTTCCTTTCACTAAGAACATTCCTGGCTTTATACAGAATTACTAAAGACTGGGGTGTTTACTCCAACAAAGGCAAAGGTAGACTTTTAACAGTACAAAGCCTGAGAAATTAGGTCTCCATATCAGCAAAGAGTGACATTGGTGTTTCCTGTAACAGTGGCCCATAAGCTTTCTGGGACCATGAACCCTGTGAATCTGATGAATGCCTTGGATCCACTCCCCAGGAACATGCACAAACACAACCACATAACCTCAGGGCTTCACAGATATCCCAAAACCCATTTAAGAATGTGGCTTTTAAAAGTATAGAGAGGATTTCCACTTTCTATTAGTGATTTGCCTCTGATTTTTTTCTAATGTGGTTTCTATATAAAATCAAACTTCAAGGGAAGGCTTAGAACTAACCACTGGTGATCACAGAATGTGATTTGGTGTTTTGCTTCCTATACCCTAGAAAGGAAGGATGTAAACCACCCCTATACTAAGGTAGCTGAAACAAGGCTGGTGGGAAACCTTATCAGGAAACAACACCTCCAGACTGAAGACCCCCAAATGCCACTTTAGAGTGAGCTCTAAACCTCTTCTCCTAAAACTGAACAAATTTCTTAATGTTGGGCCAGGATGGAATCCAAACTTCTGGGGTCCCTTGAGGTGTGATCGTGGGCAGGGCCTGGGTAAGTTCTCTAAGAAATGATGCCAGATGTGGCTTTGACTTCCCTTCCTCTTTTCTCTCTTCTAGAAGAACAAGTACACCTGATGTGTTAACCAAAATACAAATGTCTAAATGTCTCCCTACTTTAGTCTAATCAAAACATCAAAGTACTCTTGCTGAAGAGGCACATGTGAGTAACACGTCCTTACGCTCTGGGTTAAATTAGCATAGAAAAAATAAAGGGCTTGATGGGAATCCTAGATATGGTGTGCACATGACTTGGTTCTACTCCATCGAGAAAGCTGCTTCATGTTCCGGGCCTGCCCATCCTTGGTCCTCTCAAAGTGCCCAACGTGTCCACTCCCACAGCACTTAGAACAGTCCTTTGTTACCGCCTGTTTTCTCGTCTGTCTCCCCACTGCTCCCTTATTCCCACCCCAGGCAGGTGGCTTCATGAGGATGGGGATTTATCTTGCTCAGTTTTATGTGCCTAGTGGTTAGCAGAGAGGCGCTCACTCATAAATATTTCCTGAATAAATAAATGAATTATTGAAGCCACAGGCTCTACATAGGCTTCACAAGCTTTACAAAGATGTAAAATTAACTATGTTCTGAGGAAACTTCCAAGGTTGGGGGATCAGAGTACTGCATGTCTTGGTGGGGGGGAGGTGGGTGCTAAGTAGGTGGGAGTGGGTTCTGGGGAAAGAGGATTAGAGGCAAGAGGCTCTAAGTGCCATAAAACAATTTGCTAGATTAGGAGTGAGACAAAATGTGGCTGTGGGTTCTCAGCTAGAAGAAATGACTTGTTATGTGAATATCTAGCCATCAAATTCTCTCGATCCCCCTTAGAAACTCCTTTCCCATTCCACCCTTGACTTTGTGGAACGGAGACAGAATTTAAAGTCACAATAGTCAGGAGATCTTGTAAAATACTCTCTTACAAAATAATTCTAAAGCTCATTAGTAAATGTCTGAGCAACACTGATCCTTAGCATGTAAATCAATCATGTGTGCAATTTTAGCTCAAGAACTCAATTTACATTTATTACATTTTATCTGTAGCATTTGATTCATAGTTTTTTTACAAATCAAAATGTTTTCTTAAATTCTCCCCTAAGGAAGGCTAACAGAAATATATATGAAGGAAAGAAATGAAAAATTAGAATACTGTACTGTATAATTACTTCAGACTTTTGCTTTCCTAGGGTAACTGGGATTATTTCATTTAGAAACTGATTTTCAGAATTTTAGGGACTTAGAGACTTTTGTCTCATTATAGGACTGTGGATGAAGTTCCTTTTTAGTGTCTGGTTTGCTAAGTACTGAGGACATACTGCAAAACTAAACTATGAACATGTTAATGAGGCAAGAAGCAAAACAGAATTAGTTCACAATAAGGCTCCTGTGGGGGGCCGGCCCCGTGGCATAGCCGTTAAGTGCACGCGCTCCACTACTGGCGGCCCGGGGTTCGGATCCCAGGTGCGCACCGACGCACTGCTTGTCCGGCCATGCTGAGGCGGCGTCCCACATACAGCAACTAGAAGGATGTGCAACTATGACATACAACTATCTACAGGGGCTTTGGGGAGAAAAAGGGAAAAAAAAGGAGGAGGATTGGCAATAGACGTTAGCTCAGAGCCAGTCTTCCTCAGCAAAAAGAGGAGGATTAGCATGGATGTTAGCTCAGGGCTGATCTTCCTCACAGGGAAAAAAAAAAAAAAAAAAGGCTCCCATGGCTATTATAAAATCCGAGTCATAAAATAAACCTGGTCATCTTCCTGAAACATCATGGGGCCAGGTTTCTAGAATCAGCACAGGAATGAGGGCAGATTTAAAAATATGATTGCAGGGCATGAATCTGGTGAGATCATAACAGGCTCAATTCTGACTAAATCCTTCAAAGGCCCTGTTTTCTTACGATTTAAGGAAAATGGCTCTGAACTTTCCCCAAGTCCCTCTTTAATTGTGTAGAAGCAATTCTTTACATAGCACAACTCATTAAAAAACTAAAATTATGAGAAAATAGGCCCTTGGGAAACGCTGCTATCCCAAGGTTTGTTCAAGGCCGCCTCTGACTGGGGGCCTGTGAACCCCAGTGCCCAGTCTCTTGAGCCTCTCAGTGCTGGGGCCCCATCTCACTAGAGCAGTACAGGCCACCCCAGTTAAAAAGAGAAGATACACTTTCTACTCTTCCATTAATTTTCTGGATACTCCTTGATTCATTTTGGGGTGAAGATGAGACTCCATGTGGACACACAGGATGAGAGGGTGCTTTCATAAACTGGGAGACCTTCACCCCAAAAGTGATGATACACTACAATCGATGCTTATCAAGAGTGGCTTCAATCAGCAACTGGTCTTGCCACTTAATCTCTGCCAAACACATGGGCACAAGATCATTTATTATGAAACCAAGGTGCTTTCCAAATTCATTGGCTTGTGCCTAACAATTCTAGATAGCTGGTCATATCAGTCAGTTACCTGTGAATTAATTTTGCAACTAATTGGTTGGAATATTTTCCAGGAGGTTTCATAACTTTAAAGTAGCCATTCCACGGTTGTGACAAGAGATTTTCACATATTGAGATATATGGGGTACCTTCTGGTTCCAAACTGATTCGGCTTGAACTAAAGAAGCCTGACTTACGGCCTATCAAACATACATCTGCTTTAACCACTAAAGTAAAGAATGCACTCTTTTAAGATAAGAATGCCTATTTCTTCTCCTACGCCCTATTGGTAACACCCTATTGGTAATGCAGGGTCCCTTTCCAGACGTCAGGGTCATGTTGAAAACCATGCTTCTCTGGAATGCTCTCTTCCTTTCTGGAAAAGGCCATCTGGGTTATAATCCTCACATTGGCCCAAGTAAAATTCACCTTATCTCTCTTATCTATAGGATGGTTATTGGTTATTTTGTGTCGACAGTTGCTTTATTATGACTTAAAATATTTTTTGAAAAGATCTGCTTTTAAAATTCCCAAGACAAATATTACTATAGCCAAGCTTAACAATTCAGAGCTGAGGGGATACTGATCACCTGTTTGTCCAGTGCAGTAGACCCAGACTATTTGTGGAGGAAAATCTTGACCTGATCTCACCTTAAAGTATGAATTTAGGCTATATTCCTAGGGAAATGTCCTATTGAGTTGCTATTTTTTTTTTTTTTAGGAGAATGTCAACTCTATCTCTGCTTAGGGGTCTGACAAAGCAAATGAATTTGTGAACATGAACTTACGAAAAGATATTTCAAGTTTTGGCAAAGAACTTTACTTTGAACTTTATGCTGTTCAATTATTATCAAAAGCTTGGCTACAGAGACACTGCATTAAAGTGCTGGAAGAAGGAGCAGAACCTGATACCTTCACTTCCAATTTCTCATTGAAAAAGCTAGAAGCACAGGATATGTAAATAGATAGATAGATAGATAGATAGACACAATAGTAATGTGAAGTGAGGATAAGAACAATCCAGAATAATAAAATCCTTGAAGGAATTTCCACAAATTTTAATGTTGATGAAGACAGAGAAAGAAATACATTCTTGGACTACACATTGTCTGGCCCCTAATCAGGGGGACCCCTCAACACTAGGCCCCAAAGAAAGTAGGAACGTAACATCCTCTGCCTGCCCCTCACTCTGGTGGCCCTTCCCCAGCTCCTTGGGCCCTGCCTCCTGAGCCTGCCAGAGTTATTCCTCCAACAGCTACCTATTTTCTGTAGCCAGAGGCTACAGTCCCCAGGCCTCAGACTGCTGGGGATGAGGGAAACACGTGGTGGCCACTGTGCTGTGAAGGGAACCCTCCTCAGGGAAAGTCTTGGAAACTAGCGTGGGGAGTGGTGTGCTCAGGACTGTGAACACATACCGAGAACAGTTACAGATGTGTCTGAATCTCCCGCACTGGAGGAAAACCCAGCAGGCAGAGGGAGTGCTCTTACCCTGTCAGAAGACGCCCACCATACCAGAAGATGCCTGCTCAGTCCCACAAAGAGGGACAGGCGGATGTAAAAACCTACTGTCGAGGCATAGGCCTGCAGGGAGAGGCCTGAAAGTTCACAGTGGATAGTGTGGTGAGCTAAGGACAATTTACCTTCCCTGTCATTAGGCAAATTGTAGGTATGCATAGATTTATGTCCTTTGATGTATAAATGGGGAGAGAAAAAAACTATCATGGGGCTTATTAAGAGAGACTGCAATGCACACAGGGAAGGTAGCATGGGCAAAAATACTAAGAGAAAGACCTTACTTTTGAAAATGATTTTCTATAGAAAATAGAAGAACAATATAGAACATATGCTTAGTGCTCCCAGTAAGATACAAACAAAGCACAGGGCAATACATGGAGAAAATGAAATAAGTCAGATGTTCTTTAGACCTAACACAATGTAAGCTTCCTTCCCCACCAGGCCTGGCAAAGTCCTATTCACACTGCCTGCCTCAGCCTATAGACCATCCCCTCTGAAAGCCTTCCCAGCGCTGAGGTCCCTCCTCCTGCTCCTTACATACCAGCACAATGGGTCATCACACTCCAGTACCAGACATTTCAGATGTATTATCACTTAGAGTAACTGTGAATTCTCAATGACAGAGCTTCTATTTCATAAATATCCATAACCCTTACCCACCATAGTTTCTGATATACAGTTAGGACTAATAAATAAATGAGAGCCCTGGAAAGAGAAGGACAGATGACCACCTCTTTTCATAACAGGGGCCTCAATAGACATCAGTAGGACAAAGACAAAGGATAAGGGGATGAAGAAATGAGAAAAAGAACTAACACACACTGAGAACCCACCATGCGCAAAGCATTAGTGCTGATTATACTCAAGGAGCATCTGACATCCCCCTCCTTTTCAAAGAATTACGGTTTTTGTATATTGTCACAAATTAACTCAGTGACTTTTGGGACATGACATAATGGCCACAGACAACCATGTCTTCATAAGAGATTGGGGCAGCACCAGCAATCCTTGATTTAAAAACAGATACTCAAAGTTTATTAACAAATTAATTTTGGAAACTGGAATAGCACTTCCCCTTAGAAACAGTGTGCTTAAGTCCCCAGACCAACTGAAAAGGCTTATTTAACCCAGAAGGTTGCTAGATTATACTAGTAACTGAACTTAGTTGCAAAAAGTATAAGCTGGGTTTGATTCAGCTCCATTGCTATGCAGCCAAATGGTCACTTAACCAAAATGATACTTCTCGCCTCTGACAGATGTGCTGTGAATCAACTAGAACAATGCAAGTGAAGTTCCTTTGAAAAGTGCACCATGGTATAGAGCCATAAGGGCCACTAACAGTTTAACAACAGTCATGTGCTGCATGACAACTTTTCCGTCCACGATGGACCGCATGGATGACGGTGGTCCCATAAGATTAGCACCACATAGCCTAGGTGTGTAAGTAGGCTGTGCCATCAAGGTTTGTGTGAGTGCGATGTTCGCACAACGACGAAATCCACCAATGACCCATTTCTCATAACGTGTCCCCATCGTTAAGCGACACATGACTGTATGGTAAAACCCAGCTGCACATTAAAATACTGTCCTGCAGGAAAATGTGTGCTCCCTTCTGCCACAGGTCTCCAAGTGTTCCTCTCCCACGAGGCAGCAGGAGGATTACTCTCTGCCTCTGGTGTCACATGGGCTTCATGATCGGGCTCTCACACATGTCGGGATTAAGAAGAGAAACAAAAGTTGTCTGTGGAACATATATTAAAGCACCAACCCAAGTGTCTACTGATTTACACGAGAAAGTCATTATGAAGATGATAACCAGGACAACACAACATGTCAAAGTATTTTAAGATGTCTGCGTTTTAGGTACAAGCACACATGGAGTAATAAAGGGGCGGTCAGGCTGACACAGAATCAGTGTAATCTCCTGAACCTTCCTGTCAAATTACATGATTGAATCACTTCATATGGTGTTTCCTCTTCTCAGACATAAGCCCTTGTTTCTGGTGTCGGCAGCCCGAGGGAAACATAAGTTTGTTGACAGTTTACCCTGCTTCAGAGGGCTTGTCTACAGTGCAGTTCTAGGCAGTTTTATGGGTAGCTGGCATCTTGCTTTCTTTTAGGCTTACATCGTGTACCTCTGTGATGATGTATGTTGCATTTTGCATTGTTCTGAGAAGCAGGTTACATCTGGAGTCCCCAGTAGGCTAAGTTCAGAGAAGCCAAATGCTCCAGAGAGCTTTCTCCAAAAAGAGCTTACCTGAAGAGAAGAATTCACCTCTTCCAGGGCAGGCCACACTCACAATATCAGTCCTGAGCAGAAGAAAGTGAGGAACTCTTCTCTTCCGTTCCAGCTTGAGCCAACAGCCCAGTCCCATCACTGGACAAGGCCCATCCTTGCTGAGGGATCGAGGCGTCTGGCAAGAAACCGGCTCATCACATGACTTGCTGTGCTGTGGCGGAGCCAGCCACGCCTGCATCTGGAAGGCTTTTCCTGAATCAGCTCCACTCCCCTTCCAGCCTCCTTCCTCCTCTGTTATGTGTTCAACACCTTCCTGCTTTGTCCACTGGTTCAATTCAGCCTCAACTCCAGCTTCGCTGCCTCTATTTAGCTGACACTCCTGCCTTAATAATTGGCAACACGTCAGGACCTCTTTGGCTCTTCCAGGTACCTCTTTTGAGGATGGCCCATACAAATGGGCCTGGAAGAGGGGGATACTTCCCCAGACTCCCACACATACATTCCTGTCCCACCCAGTAAAATGACAGACATCATCTTCCAATCTGCCTGGCCAGTGTAGAGAAAAATGGTGCAGCCAGTCAAAAGTGCAGATGGTCTCTCCCTCTCTTCTCCCTGCCTCTCGCTGTGTCCCCTCACGGTAAGCCCTGTCCCCCTACCACCCTGGGCCAGTGTCCAGTTCTGCCCCACCTCTCAGGATGGAGGCAGACTCGCCTCCGGCCCTGAAGCCTGCTGAGCTGACTGCTATCACCAAGGACTCAACTGCCCATCTTGAGCACACTGAAGAACTGATCATGAAACAGCAAAATGGTACCTTTAGAACCAAAGTACTTTCCGAATCATTCATATTTCCTTTCAAGTACTTTCTCTCTCTCTCTTTTTCAATATAGAAAAAATATGTTTTTTACTTACACTAGCATGACAGAGTCCTTGCTATTTTTGTTCGGCCTCTCCCAGTCAGTAATTTTTAATTTATGAGAAAAGGAAAAGGAACACCATTTGTAAGTAGATTTCAGCTAGACTAACCAGGTGGACTGAGAACTAAGGTAAGAAGCACCACAAAGATAAAAAACTAGACTGTAATTGAGGAAAAGATGGCACCTGTGACCATAGCACCAAGCAAAGCCACAAAGCAGGGAACAAAGGATGTGATTTCAATCCCCGATCTGTAACTAGAAAACTGTGTGACCTTAAGGACATGACTTAAGCTCTTTGGGTACAGTTTCCACATTTATATAAAGAAAAAAAGGAGCAGAGATTTTAGTCTGCTCTAGGCCTATCAGTTTATAATTCTATGACTAAAATCAGTCTAAGACTGTAAACTCTATTCTAGAAATTTATTTATAAGCCTAAAAAGAAATGAAAACATATGAAAATATGAATATTTAAAACCAAGGAATCAAAAAAAATGTGTACCAATGAAAGACTTACTATTCACTGCTATTAAGCATAAGTCTATTAGAAATATCTGGCTATCTATTGAAGCTTAACATTGCTCTAATAAAAAGCGGTATGCATTTAATAAATTTGCCTTCGGATCTTATTCCTTTTTAGTATTGTGAGATGTGTTTCTGTCTGTCTATCTGCCTATTCATAATGTATCAATATATCTCCATATGTGTGTACACACACACACACACACACACACACACACACACATATACACTAAAACATAAGAACAAAACGGGAAAGTAAAGGAGCACCAGAGTTAGGTCTGACCAAAGGGGAAGAAACGGGACTCACAGGAGCCGCTGAGTTCTTGACCGTGACACTGGGGGTGGTAGCTCGCAGGGCTCCACTCACTCCGTGGTAGTATTTGAAGCAGATCTTCGTTTCAGCTGAAAGACAAAAATAAAATGGGACTGAGAAGTAGGATATAAGCCAGGAAGAGGCAGCCATGGCCAGAGACGACATCCCAGGAACTGCAACCTAATTCCTCCCCTGAGCCAGGCAGGCCACCCTGACAATGCTGGTGCAGCGTGTGGCCTCGTGGACAAGTCTGACTTCTTTCTAAAAATGTGTCAAGATTTCTTTTGGCCTTAGCATTTTTGTACCCAAGTTAAATCCATTCTTGAGACTTCTCAGCATCCATCCCATCCCATTAGAGGTTATTGCTTGTAGACCCTTAGTTCTAAGATTTTAGGTGGTTTGATGCCTACTACAAGTTCGTTTTTTCTGTAATTTAATTTATTGTGATTAGTATCTTGGAAATTTGGAGGAAGACTTTGAGAAGTTATTGAAATACATGGATGGGAGGCATATTTTCTAAACTCTGGTACATATCAATGATAACCTCTCTGCATGACAATTTGTTTTTCTTCAAAGTTCTATAGATGTAAGCAGAAAAGATATGGCCTTGGGGGATGACACTGCCTGGGTTTGAATTTCAGCTCCATGATTGACAATCTGTGAGACACTGAGCAAGTCACTTAACCTCCCTTCCCCCATGTTCCTTGTAAAACAGAACTAACGATAATAACCTACCTCATAAGATGCTGGATAAGCAAATAAAAGTTCTCAGAGTTCAACTAGGTGCTCAGTAAATGTTAGGGATGATGATGGTGACTAGAGGAAAATGCTGTGACTCCATTACTTTCTGGCATTTCATTCTGTAGAGGACAAAATCTGTGGCCAGCCTGAGTTTAGTTCATTTAAAGGTGACCAGCTTTTCCCAATTTACTGTTTATAGGATATTTTTCTTTAAATTTGAAAAATTTACCATGCTATTTCCTAGTTCCTTATATTAATTTCATTTGGAACAACACGAGGAATCTCCAATTTGAGATCCTGTTTCTCAAATCTGGGAATTTGTCTGCAGTTATATATATATATATATTTTTTGGTGAGGAAGATTGGCCCTGACCTAACATCTGTGCCCATCCTCCTCTATTTTGTATGTGGGATGCCGCCACAGCATGGCTTGATGAGCGGTGTGTAGGTCCGTGCCTGGGATCTGAACCTGTGAACCCCAGGCCACCAAAGTGGAGCACGTGAACTTCACCACCACATGACTGGGCCAGCCCCTGCAATTGTAATATTTTAAAAAATAATGTCTACAATTTTCTTAGCATGCATTTTAAATATGCTCATTATGGAAAATATGGACAATGAAAAACAGCATAAATAAAATAAAAATCTTCTATGAGCGTTTTTTGCATACTTGAGAGTATAAACTTTATACAATCATGCATTTATTTTGAAACAAACATTATCAAATAAGCATGTTCAAATATTATTTAAAACTTTGTAGATAACATTCCTTGTTCTATGGAATCACTGAATCAATTTGTAATTTGTAAATATTCCCTTATTTTTGGAAATTTGGGCTTTTCCTTAAAAATGAATGACTTTTTGAAAATTATTTCTAAGTTCAAGTTTGCTCCCTAGGATAATGGAGCAAAAAATTGCTAGTTACCTACCCAACACCCATTCTCCCTTTCCTTTTTAATGACAGAATCTCAATTTTATTTTGGATGGTAATGTCCAGCTAAAGTACTCATTTTGTAGCCTCCTTTGCAGATAACATTTATGTTGTTTGCCATTGCTATTTTGAGGTTTCTGTTATTTGTAGCTAAATCTAAACCTAACTGATATCAAAAGGTTCCTTGACATAGAAAATATGAACATTGCAATATTCCTTCTTAGAAGACATGAATATTTTAAGGATTCTCCCTTCCTGTGGCCAACTTGCTTTCCAACAGGCACTTCATACTACTACCAGAAAACGTAACCCTGACCATCTTATAGAACACTTGCTAACATTAAACAGTGATTAAAAATAAGTTTAAAATAGTATGACATTATTATTTTTATTCATTTATTTGATTACTGGTGAGACTGAACTTAATTTTTCATTACATTTAATTATATTTACTCTTTTTTATCCATTGAATTGTAGTTGCTAAGCCTTCCCACTGCTTGGATGAGGCCTCCCAGGTACTCACCTTTTAGTGAACATGTTCTTACCTTAGATGTGTTGATACTTTCTGTTTCCTTCCTGAGTCATTCTTTCCCTACAGTGACTCTGCATATCTGTTGACTGATTGCCTTTTAAGTTCTTGGTGGACAATCTTATAACCTAGTTGCATATTCTCCAAGACACCCTCACAGTTGTCCCCATGTTAGCTCTACACACCCAGATCCACCACTGTCTCAGCCTGAGAGGCAGATTTCTTATAGGTTAGGGATCATGGAGGGACCCTGAACAAAGCAGTGAGCCATACTGCCGTACGGCAGTATGAGTATGAGTATGAGTCAGTGTAGGTCAGAAGGAGTTACTCTGCCTGTAGGAGCCAGAGAGATCAGCCAAGCTCAGTTGGGTGGAAGCAAATCTCAGAAAACAGGCAACCTGAACAGGCACTACTCACTTACCTTTCAAAGGAAATTATTCCATTGCCTTTGAGTAAAAACGGTCAGGGAAATTATATACAATTTTGTACTGCTTCTACTGATAGGTGAGCAGATGAGAGCATATTTTGAGCCAAGAATTCATGGAAACCTTCAAAGCATGGTAATCTTCTGAGAAATCGCTGGCAAAGGTCTTTTTCTCCTTAAGCAAGTGTTTTAATAGCCTGTTCCAGTATTTAGCAACTTGATCATTAATGGATCTTCCTTTTATTTAACCTAAATACTTCTGTAATTTAAAATGATTTCCTATTCAAACTTGAAAGAGATACTAAATTACTTAAAATTGCTTCTTATTTAGGAGTGGAGTGTGAAGGGAGGTCACCCACAAATGTTAAAACACATGCAATGATATAATATATAAATGATTCACTGCATGGATTTTTAAAAATCACTTCATCTCACAAAATCCCATGCTACTTTGCTCTGACTTTGGTGACAGTTACGTTAAATTGATCTGTTTAGGTAACCCTACACTGAGTTTTTCCAGGAGAAGGAGACTGGGTACTATTTATCTTTATATCTCCGGCGTCATATAATGTAAGGATCCTCCATAAATACCTGCTGAAAAATGACTAATGAACTATTGGTTTCATTTGATTGACTTCACTGCCTTATTATTAACTTAGGAGCAGGTAAAGTGTCCTGGTGGGTCCTAATTCTTCATAGAGAACACACATTTTCTATGGCCTAATATTATATGACTTTCAGAATAGATTCAAGTATAGATAAATTGCCCCATTTTAGCTATTACTGCTCTCTCTGAGAAAGGTATCAAGGCCCAAAGGCCAAGAAATATTAAAGAGTTGTTGGTTATTATTTCAGATACTTGTCTAAGGAGACCGAGAGTAGTTCTACCGTTCTCTGCTTTTCTGGTTAAAATAACAATAATTCAAAAATCCTCTGAAAGTTTGAACACAAGGCATCTCTGATATAGTAGTTTTTTCGTTTATTCCTAGTAATTATGTGTGTGGTAACAGAAGTTTAAGAAGGCAAAGTGATCTGAAGAAAGAGGACAAATGTGGGATCGAATAGATGTAAGTTCAATTCTTGACTCACCTCTCATTAACAGAGTGAGTTACACAGATTCTCTGAGCCTTAGTCTTGATGCAGATTGGCGACGCGATTACCAACCTTGTATATATGGTTTCATGTACAGTTGTTGTACACACAAACGGAATGTGTGAAGCCTAGCATACATGAGGTGGTCAACACACGTGAGTTGCACATATGAGTCACTCTGCCTGCAGGTGCCAGTGAGATCAGCATTTGTGATCAACAGAACTAACTTGTATAGTTGTTCAGGCATGTCCTACATAAAGGTGTCCAACCAAGGAGTGAGTAGGGGTTGAAATCTAGCCCACGCTCCACTCACCAGAGGGCGTAGTTCTTGCCCGTCCAAAAAGACGTTTACATCCTAAACTCTTATAGGTTAATGGCGGCTGTGAAATAGATCTCCTTATAACATTTTGGTTACTTTTCCCTGGCACATGATTTGTTTTCAAATTTGGGCAGGAGTGACCAGCTCATTCACAAAGTGGAATAAAACTAAAGTTTCTACCTCTACAAATATGTCTGTCTGCAACTATAATTTTTTTTTTAGGGCATGTATTCAGAAAGCATAGATTGTTTCACTTCACATAATATCACTTAAAGAAACAAAAAAAATTGTTGCTGTTTTTCCCATGCCCTCTTGAGGGATTAGTAGGCCTACCGTAGCATTTGAGACATCAGTACGTAACGATGGTAGTAGATCTGGCACAAGCAAATGTGCAACTAAATTTAAAAGTTATGACAAATTGGTGTTAACAGTTAATTAGCACTTAATATGCACCAGACCATTCATACTATTTTCAGTTCTGATCCTCACAAAATCCCTATGAAGTATGGGTAATTATTATTAACCTTTTTAAAAAAACACTTAGCACAATGCTTGGCATATAATAAGGCTCCAACAAATGTCATCTATCATTCCTATTTTACATCTAAAGAAAACAAGGCCAAAGTGTAAGGCCGCTCATACACGGTCACACATGTAGTTCATGGCAGCCAGGATTTAAGCAAACATTAACTTTTCATTTGGTGATTTGTCTTTTAAAAATTTTTAATAACTCAAGATTGTTGACCAGCTAGCAAAAGCGATCTTCCACTTCCAGTCATGATGCACTAGGTACCTCAGAGAACATCTAGAAAAGCAAAAAACATGGAAATAAATCTGTCTGAAGTAGGGTTGCCAGATAAAATATAGGACACCCAGTTAAATCTGCGTTTCAGATAAACAGGGAATAAGTTTTTAGTATAAGTCTGTCCCAATTACTACATGGGACAGACTTATAAATAAAAAAAATTCATTAAATATGAATAAAAAACATTCACTGAATATGAATAAAAATATTCATTGTTTATCCTAAATTCAAATTTAACTAGAGGTCTTGTAATTTTTTCTCCCTACAACTGGAATCCTAGCCTAAAGGTATCAGAGACCTAGCGTTCAAGGGAAAATATCGAGGACAAGATCCAGAAGAAGAAAACTCAGAGATGAGCCCAGGATTTGGGATTGCTGTTTCCCTAGGCGGGCTTGTGTTGATTCCAAACATGCAGGTGAGAGGCTGGGAAGGTGAAAAGAACTTTTGACAGACTTGCAGGGCTAAGAGGATAAAACTTAAGAGTTCAGGGCCTGCCAAACAGGAAGACTCTGGTAAATCCTTCGTGATTCAAGTTGGAACCCTGAACAGGGGAACAGATATGCTATTGAGAAATATACCAGCCCTGGCCCTTCAAATCATCTCAAGTCTTGAAATTCAATTGAGATTATTCTGGATTGCTAGACATAGCCCAGAAGGAAATGCACATCCTCTCTGGAGGAAAATAACAACATTCTCAATTATTTCTACAAGTTTTCATTTACAATGTCCAGTTCTCAATTAATGCAGAGACAAGGCAATGTAAAAATAGCAAGAGAAAAAGCCGGCATTATAAGTCGACCCATAAAGCTTCCAAACATTGGAGTTATCAGACACACGCTTTACTGAACACATACTTAAAATATTCAAGGAAGGAAAAGACAAGATTTAAAATATCAGCAAAGACTGAAGTCTATAAAAAAGAACCAAACAGAAATTCTGGATCTGAAAAACTACAATTTTGAAATAGTATACTCAACGCATGGATTTAAAGCAGATTAAACAAAATATAGGAGAAAATTTAGGGAACTGGAACACGGGTCAGAAAAAAGAATCCAGAATGAAGCATGCCGAGAAAAGGATGCAAAATATAGAAGAAAAGTGAGAAACATATGGGATACTAGGCGGTGGTCTAAAATATGTGTAAATTGGAATCCAAAAGGAAAGGAGAGAGAGAGCGGCGCTAAGGCTAAAAATTCTCCAAAAGTTCTGAAAGACATCAAGCTATGGATTCATAAAACCCTATGAATTCAAAAGGAACAGAGCAGCCAGACATCACTGTAAAACTTCAAAACAGAAGAGAAAAATCACTTCATCAGCCAATGAAGAAAAGAGCTAGATTACTTCCACAGGAGCAACAATTAGACCGACAGACGTCTTCTCAACATAAACAGAAACGATGGAGACAAAGAGCTGAAAGAAAATAGCTGTCAACATGGCATTCTGCAACCACGTCAATTCTGCAATATAAAAACATTCCTTGAGAATAAGATTATTACTCCTGTTGCTGTCCAGACATTGCACAAGTTCCCAGCCCATGAATATCTGAAGTTCATAGCAAGTCTTTAGCTATCATATTACAATGTCTGCAATGCAGAAATTCCCAAATCTTAATGAACCAAAGTGTGATCAGAGCTGATGAATTAGACAGACCATATAGATCAGCACAGGAGCACAATGACTTCCATTGTGAAATCACTTATTTGTGCAACAAGAATCAAATTATCTATGCAGTAACATTCTTTAGCAAGAATAGTGAACTTAAATCTGCTAATATTTCATTAAAAAAAAAAGACGTGAGACAAACGGAAACCACATCCTCAAAATCCAGGAAAAGCAATTTTAAGCCAAGAAGCTATAATCACTGTGAAAGAGTAAGTCTCAATAGGTATCTAGAAGGAGTAATGGAAAGTACAGTATCTTCAAATGCTCAAAAAGCAATAGAAAAATCAGATATAAATTAAATTTTGAGTATGAGGAATATTTAGCTTCAGTAGGAGGAAATAACAAGAGCAGTACTTTCAAGGAAATAATCCACATTAATGGTATAAAGCCTTAGGTCCCCCCAGTCTATCCTACATGGTAATATGTTCATTTGTATTTGGTTTTTTATTTAAAAATATGAATTAAATGGGTTTTAAGAAATAAGCAGCTTAGAGAAAGGCTGTGACTTTTGATCAAAACAAAAGGAAGGGTGATAAATAAAAAAATAAAAATAAAAAATAAAATAAAATAAGCATTTTTATATTAGCCTCAAAAAAAAACAAAAACAAAAGGAAGGGTGAAGAGCTTGCTAATAAATGGGGAATAAATGGAATTAGTGTTTATTGACAAGGCATCTAACATTGTAGATTCTACTATACCTGTAAAGACTTAACCTTGGAAAAGTTATTTTAATTTAAAACTGACATTGCCTATTGGATCTCATTAAGGTAGTTTTAAAGCTTCTCATGTACGGGGGCCCTGGTCTTGGACCAACACCATAATGAGGCAGTCACCTTTTACACATATTTGTCCTGTTGTATTTAGTTTCAGTTTTGTATCCAAGAACTCATGCAAACGAAGAAATTATGTAAGTTTAAAAGCCATATTAAGTTGTACCAAAAAAACCTTGCTCTACTATAAACAGCTATGAAAACATGGTATTTTTATTTTGTACTCAAATGATATTTTTTGTAGTAAAATTCTTATTAAAGTAATATATGACTCTAACAGAAAAAATAATCTTATTGCATTATAGACTATCATATTGATTTGTCAAAATTTTGTAATTTGGTGAAGATATCATTTTACTTGGATTTGCACTTCCAGCCATGATTTAGAATGCTGTACTATGGACTGATTACATTAACTTGGTAATTTGAAAATAATGGAAAAGAAATCAAGTCATAAATTTTGAATAAACAGAGAAGATGTTTGCATCCTCAAGCATTTCATATTTGCCTAAGTTATAAAAATTGCCATGTGAAAAGTTATGTTTCTCTAATAGCTAAATTATGATTATTTGAGTGAAAAATGGTTAATTGCAACTTTTTGAAGGGATTGTGATAACTGACATATCTTTTCTTTATATGAAGAACTGTGTATTATTTGACTAATCTCCTATTTAGCACAGCAGCATAAATCCCCATCAATGCTTTCAGATATGGTACCACAGCAAAAGTGGGAGACTGATCAAAATGCAGCATTATGTGAAATGACACTAGAACTTTAATTTATGGGAAACACTTATTTCAGGCGCCAGAGGGCCAATTCCAAACTCAAAAACAATCCAATAGCTGTATTTTGTTTCCTATTTCTATGCTGGTTATTATCACCCCCTAGATAGTGTTTCCTATCTCTGGGATCATCGCATGTGGAGTATTTGCAAAAAGGCAATTACAGACTTTCTCTTCCTGCAGGGTAGAGTAATTGTAGCAGATTAACGCTTCTGCTGCTAACTAGATAAGCTGGTCTTAAAACAAAATGTTTAAGGCACTGCAGAAGGTTGGAAGCAACAAGGACTGCAAATTCTAGACAGGGCAGAAGACTGGTGAGATGAGCTGACGACCTACAGCACCTTTTCCCTGGTGGCAGAGAAACCAGCAGATCTGCTGGTGGCCTTGTGGGGCCTAAGGGACAGGACGGGAGACCCCAAGTATCTGGCTGGTTTCCCCTCAGACATTTGCTTAATCCTGAGCTTTTAAGGCAAAAGACTAAAACTCTAAATCATGAAAACATCTGAAAAGCATAGGCCAAATCTTCTGTCTTAAAACTGAGGAGACCTGGCAGGGAGAGGGGCAGGGGAGGGCCCCTGGTGAAAACTCTTGGCTCCCTTGGAAAGCCCTAGAGAGGGGTCCATAGGAACAAGGCGAGCTGGAGGGAGACTGACTCCCACCAAGACTGGACTGCACTCCATTAAGCTCACCTTTCATTGGGCCAAGGCCATCAGCACCTCCACGGCCTAGCTGAGGAGAGGGCAAACCCTCTCAGGGGGAAGAAGCCTTTGCTAAAGTATCTATAGTATTTCACACCCAATTTATGGCGATCAATAGAAATTACCAAGTACGGTAAAAGACAGAAGCAAATGACCAAAAGCAGGAAAGAAAATGGAAATAGGATCATGATACTGATGTCATTAGACAACGACTTCCAAGAAACTATGATTTCTTATGCAGAAAATAAAGAGTAGACTTTGCCAGAAAATTAGAACCAATAGAAAAGAATCAAATGCAGATTTTATTATTGAAAAACAGAAGAGCTGAAATTAAGACTCAATACATGGGGTTAGCAGCAGATCAGATATAGCAGAAAAGGATTAGTGAACTGGAAGATGGATTGATAGAAAATATCCAGACTGAAGGAAGAGAGAGAAAAAAGGATGACAAACACAGAGGCAAGAATTAGGGACACATGGGACACAATGGAATGAGTGGAGTTCCAAAGAATGGGGCAAAGGTGACTTTGGGGGAGATAAAAGCTTATCATTGAGCTTCAGGATAAAAACAAAAATCACGCCTAAGTACATCACAGTTAAACAGCAGAAATCCAAAGACAAAAGGAATAGTCTTCAAAGCATCAGACAGAAAAAAAAAAAAAAACACCACATTATCTTCAAAGCAATGACAAAAAAAGACCAACACCTGACTTTTCAGGAGACAGGGAAACGACATTCCTAAGTGCTGAAGAAAATAATGGCTAACCCAGAATTCTATATACCTCATGAAATCGTTCTTCAAAAGTAAAAGGGAAGTAGCGATGTTTTCAGACAAATCAAAACTGAGAGGATTTATCAGCAGTAGGCCTGCACTAAAAGAAACACTGAAAGGGAGGTCTTTCCTTTCAGAAGGAAAATGATCCCAGACAGAAACAGATGTGCGGGGAGGAACGAAGAGAAGCAGAACAGGTTAAAATGTGAGGCAAGCTCTCCTTCTTGATTGGGGTGCTGCGTACATAGATGTGTTTACTTCTGAAAATTCATAAGCTCTGCATTTAAATTCGTGGGCTCTTTTGTGTGTGTTGTGTTTCAGTCTGAATTTTACCAAAACAGAGCAAAACAAAAACTGCTTAGTGGAAAGTATACAGCCTTAAATGCATACATAGAAGATAGCTAAACACCAATGAGCTAAGCAGCCGTCTCAAGAAATTAGAAAAAGAACAACAAAATAAACCCAAGAAAAGTAGAAAGAAGGAAATAATAAAAAATAAAAATAAGAGCAGAAAGTAATTAAACAGAAAACAAATATACATAGAGGATTAAGAAAACCAAAGGTTGGTTCTTTGAAAAGACTAATAAAATAAAAAATCCCTGGTGAGAGACACAGAAGGCATAAGTAACAAGTATCTGAAATGAAGAAAGAGCCTCACACAGCTGCTGACACTCTGCAGTCCTCCCCCCTGGATGGAGCTGGCTGAGCCGACTCTAAGGCTCCCTGGGCATTCAGGTTGGAGGAGGTAGGGATCCCAGCAGATGCTCCAAGGCCAACTGCAGAAGTGGCAGTGACACCACAAAGTCTAGTACCTTCTGTGCCACATATTTCTATCCCTAATCCTGGATTACTGGGGTAGGTCTCTGCATTTCGGTCCAAGTGGAGTGAAGGGTCTTGGCTGGTCAGATGCTGGAGAACTGAGTGGCCTGGAATTGAGACAGGACACAAACCAGATGGCCATAGACTGACAGACTGTCATAATGAAGAGCTCCAGAAGGCAGAGTATGGCTCCTGGCATGAAGGGAGAGAGCCAGATGGAGACCCTTCCCCAGATCCCAGGCTGATCACAAATATCTTGAGTCAGCTCTTGACCTGCTAGAGGGTGTTCCAGAGGTCTTTCTCGGAAGTATGTACTTTTCTTAGATATTAGCCAACTTGTTCTTGTGCATGGACTGCTGAGGCCGCCCCATGGGATACGCGACAAGGGGAAATCCTCAAGGGTGGGCTTCCTCGGCAAGAAGTACAGGAAGCCAACCTAGTAGAAAAGGCTACTTTGCCTTTGGTTCTCCTTTTCCCCTGAGGGTGCCTCTCTTCTCCCCCTGCCCAATTCTCCCTTGGATTCTAGGAGACATCATTAACCTCACAATTTAATGCTCAGTAAGGACTAACTTAGCCGCATAGTCAGGGGCTTAGTCAGGGACCATATGGTCAAAATGACCATAGTTTTCTGTGAGGAGAATCTTGCAGGCTAGGAACACTCAGACCTGCAGTTCAGGGGCCTGGAGGGCCCATCTACTATTTTGTCTCCCTGGCACGTAGGACATGGTAACTCAAAGCACATAGAAAAATGCCAGGCCATCTGGCATGCTGCATATTGAACTGGCTGCTGCTTTTCCCAGTTGCAGTTGACTCCCACCTAGGATATAGTAACTGGAAGCTGGGTCCCTCTTAGGGAGCCCTGACCTTGAAAAAGCTGCCTTTACAGCAAGCAAGTTCCTTTCCTGAAAAGGGAACATTGCACTCCATTGGTGTGGGATTTCAGAAAAAAACAGTATTTGCAGGTTTGGAATTTACTGGAATTGTCTCATAGGAAAAACTCATTTCTGAGTTGGAGGCATTGCTCTTGACTATGTGGCCAAATGGGGGAGGCCATCCAGGAAGAGAGTCTCCAGACACTGAGACGCCGTGATGGGGCAGGTTAGCGTCATGGCTGTTAGAGAAAAGTGATGAATGAGGCGCACATGCCATTCTGTAAAATCCAGGAACTGTTAACGCTCCGTTAATGGTGCCTGCCTTGGATCAGCTGGCAGGGCCTCCTGTCCACATGTTGTCTAGCATGGCCGCTTGGCTGAACCGGAAATTTCCGGGGAGACTCAGCGATGAGTCTATACCAGATGACCAAGAACTGTCCTGGAGGAAAGTGTGTGGAGGCAGGAGAGGTGAGGGAAGACCCGCAGGCACACCCAATTCCGACTCTTGCTTGTGCAAGACGCGGTCAAGCAAGAGGAGCATACTTCATTAGAAAACAGTTCTAATCAGGCACAGACATCCCAGTATTTAAATATTCCCTTACTTCTACACTTCCTCTAGGTGGCAGGAATCACAGGCTTTATGAAATTCTTCCTAGTATGCATCCAGTTGAGCTTCGTGCCCACTGCCAGCCTGGAGCTTCCTATAAGCTTCGCATCATCCTCCCGCGTTTTGTGCAAACGGTCTCAGGACACCTTTCCGGATTCCCCGCCTGCTTTCCAGCCTCAGTCAGGTGCCGCAGCGCGCTGACGTCGTGCTTGTTCCTCTCCACTCTGCCGGGGACAGCGGGCGCTGCAGGGCTGCGCAGACCGAAACTCCCCCAGAGGCCCAGCGGGAGAGGGCTGGGCTGGAGACTCAGACAAAAGGCTCGCCCAGCACAAGCCCCGGGGGAAGGGGCTGGGTCTTCTGTCAAGAGGCCACCTCTTGTAACAATTTGCTTTGTGCGGTTGTAAGGTCACTGCAGTCACTTCGTCTGTGTCAAGCACCCAGAGCTTCCGTTTAACTGGTTCTGATATTTGAATGTTCATTTTTTACATTGAGTTTGCCTGAAACGTATTTTTTTCCAATCTGGGTCCCGCGTGTGATTAAGCTAGTAGAAAGGATGAGGTCTAATCGAAGATTATTTTGACTATTATTTCTTTCCCATGTTCCCATACTCTTTGTGCCTTTTCCCTTCAATCATTGTTTTTTTCCCCCAAAGATTGACATAATCTACTCTTCCCCCTCTGAAAAATATTTCCTATTCTTTTAATACTTATCTTTTCCTTTGATAAAGGGTCAGGCAGGCCTTAAAGGTTTAGCTTTCACTAGAAATTCATGTTCTCTGTTACAGAAAACACACTGTAAAATAAGCCTCTTTTTTCAAGGGTAGCTATTGAGAGAGAGAGAGAGAGAGAGAGAGAGAGATTAAGAGGTTTTAAATATAAGGAATAGAAGTCCCAAGAAAAGGCTTTGAATTTATAGGTTCAAACTTCTAGAGTTTGTATAAAAATAGGAGTTTCACATATATCATTCTCTATTGGAGGGTGCGATATTTTTAACTGTATTTTCCCCAAGGATATGGGAGGCATAATGACACAATTCTTCCCTTATAAGACGAGTTCTCTGGTGTGGGTTTTAAGCTCCTAGGCCTTGAGCAATCTAGGAGAGATTGGTGCTCATTCCAGTGAAGCTCAAACTAAGAAAATTTTCTCCTTTTTTCTTTCTGCTTTTTGTCTGCTTTCTTCCCTCAGGCAACTCAGCTGGCAACAGCAACGTGATCTAAATACAGCCTGGGTTCTGCAAACTCTGGTTTTGCTTGTAAAGAGGGAAACAGGGCTTAGATTAGCAGCTGTTGCAGTGGACGAGGCATTGCTTGTGTCTTCTAGATTCCGTGGGTGTTGGTGGGTTTTGCATTATTCCTGGGTACCATTTCAACTCTGGAATTTTGGGAGAGTGGGATACATGAGACACTGAAGTTTGGATTAGTGAGAATTTGTGAGGATTTGTGCTTTTTTATATTATCTGGACTCTGAACTCTTTCCTGGCTGTCCAAAGTCGGTGTGGACAGTGTAGCTGTAGAATATGGCCTTGGAGTTGACTGGAGACCTGTCTTGGCTGAAGTCAGGAACTCCGGGGGGCAACCTCTGAACTGGCCCCAGGTGGGTGCACAGGAGCAGTGACAAGAGTCCGGAGGGCACACAAGTGTGTAGGCAGGGCTTCTCTGACTGCTGTGGGTCTCTGTCCTCACCAGGAACACTGCAGCTGTGCATGACCATAGACTTGGCTGAAAGGCTCAGCGGGTCAAAAGAGAGAAGTGTACATTGGGAATGAAGTGGAAGAAGGGAAAATCCCCCTTCCCACTGCTCTTCTAGCATCTGCTTCCCGGACCTCAATCGAGAGAGGAAGAGTTGCTCAACTGGTTGGTCAGATGCCCAGTGTGGACTGGGCCATGTTTACTAGAGAGCAGAGTCCTCTGCTTTAGAAGGTGGTACCTTTCCGCCACCTCCTCACTCCAAGAAGTTAGACAGGTCAGTCGACTCCATTCTCTCTCTGTGGCACCCTCTTGCCATGTGTCTGACCAGAGACCACTGGCTCCCTCCCTCCGCCCATATTTCTCTGTCCTTCCTCTAGGTGGCTCAGGGGCCGTCTGTGGGAAAGATAAGACGAAATTGTTGTCCTTGAGCACTGGTCTCACGCTTCCTGCACAGGATTCTGAGCACTAGCTTAACTAACTCATTAACTGAATAAATATTTATTAAGCCCTTCTAAGGGGAGATGCGACTAGCAATAAAAAATCTTTTAAAACGTTATCAAGTGCTGAAATTATGGCTGATTTTTATTTTGATCTTTTCCTCAAATTTTCTTTAGGGAATAAGTAATATTTATAAATGTGTACACAAATGGGATTCATACACACAGAATAATACGTGGAAATGGAGAAGATTCTGGATTTATTTGTGAGGAAGTGACTGAAATCTTACATAGCCTCTGTCTTCTAATCTGACTCTCTCTACCACTTTCTACGGTGGGGACTACTGAGCTCCCCACTCAGAATCATCTAGAGGGGAGGAAGGCTGTATGTTAACCATCTCGACTTTCCTTCCTCTGGTCAGGATTTGCTAGCCCAGTGATGTCTGGGTTCCCACTTTGATGCCCAAATAATTTCCCTGCCAATCTGTGTGGGAGGTAAGCCCCCTGCACTGACTCTGACTTCAGAGTTCTACCTGGTACCCTACCCTCCATGGGTCAGATCTCTGCACTAAACCTCCACCTTGGTGGTGGGAGCCCTTCTGGCCTACTTTGGTCTTATCAGGACATCATGGTGGCTAAAAGAGCAGGCTCTGAGGTCAGACTGCCTAGGGCCGAATCCTGGTTCCACCATTTGTTTGTTGCCTGTGAATACTGGACCAGTTACATTATCTTCCTGTACCTCAGACTCCTTATCAACAAAAAGGGAAAGTAATTGCCAACAAGAGTTTGCACGAAGATTAACCGGGGTGAGGTGTTCAGCATGGTGCCTGGCATAGAGATGCTTAGCTGTTGCAATTACTACTATTATTCCTCTGCTCAGGACAGTAGCCTTACCCCAAATGACAGCCCAGGGGTCAGATTTTGTAACCCACACACAGATCCCCAGGGAGAGGCACAGCCCACCCTCCTGGAGTGACCGCAGCCACCTTCGTGCCCATCTGCTGTTTCTGTCTAATTGGACATCGTGGTAATCAGCTTGCCATGCCCTTCAGACACAGCCTCACCCACCTGGCTGCAGGTCCAGACACGGCGTAGTAGCTAGGTCAGTTTCCCTTGTCTGCCCCACATAGTCTCCTGCCAAATTTGGCCTCTCTCTGCCCTCACCTGCCACAGGCCTTTAGGAGAAAGCTATTGAGGCCCCCTCTCATGGAGATTAAAACGGGCAGAGTGTTCCCTTCTTATCTGGTTGAAGCCCCCTCCGAAGGCAGAGATATGAAGGCCTCAGCAGCCCTCGTTGTTTCTAGCTCCACGAGTCTGTGATTTTGAGTAAAAGAGATTCACTTTGTGTATAGAGTGGCTTTGAGAGGGATGGAGAGAATCTATTTTTTGTCGAGTTCTAATTGTACTCTACTATGTCTGTATAGGTGAAAATCACTCCTGAGTTCTTTCAGTTTCTTCTTATTTCCCTTCTTGTTAGGAAAAGGAGCGCTGTAGAGTTGTCAGCACAACACATTTCTTCCTCCCATCTATCGGTCCCCATCCTGTCCCACCCACACTTCCAGTCGTCCAGCTCATGGGTTGTGGGCTTCTAAGAAAGACTGGTCTCAACTATTCTCTGCATCCTGTTCCTTTTGACTCTTTAAGGGCCTCCATTGATCAAGCGTCCCTTCTATGTCCTGCATCTCCAACATCCCTGTAGGCTCTTCCCTGGGGCTGATGAGCACAAACAGATAAGCCTGGTTCAGAGTCACTCCACAGCCACCCTCCCTGGAGGAGGGCTTTATACACTTTGCCTCCTCTCTATCAATACAGATTTACTAGAGGGCTACCACCATTCCAGTGTGTCCAGGACGGAGAGGTTTCTTGGGCTTAGGACTGTCAGAGCCCAAACCAGGATGGATCTGAGCAAGGTAGATGAACTGGCCACCCTACTATTCGGCCTGTAGTCTTTCTCGTCAACACGTTGAATTTCTTTTTTCGGACAAACTTCACCACACCCCCTATGTGACAATCCTCTGCAGATGCATTCTAGACCACGTCTTCCATGACTCCTCTGTTGGCACTCACCAGCTCATGCTGACGATGCGCCAGCATCCTCCCTTGACTTCCATGGCCCTGCTCTTTTGGCTTCCCTGATGTTATGGTTACTACTGCTGCGTAACAGTAGAACCAAATACTTAATGGCTTGAACTATTACTGTGTTACTATCTCTCAAAACTCCATGAGGTGACTGGGCTCAGCTGGGTGGCTCTCCCTTGGGGTCTCACATGCTGTTGCAATGGATAGCAGCTGGGCTGGACCTCTGGTGTCCCAAAGGCAGGGGTGGCTGGAGCAGATGGGCTGGCCACACACTCTCTCTATGCAACCTCTCTCTATGCAACCTCTCACGTGGCCACCTTGGCTTCTTACAGTACAGCAGTCTCAGCGCTCCAAGAGTGGGCATTCTAAACGTAGGAAGTGGAAGCTACCAGTCTCTTAAGGCCAGGGCCTAGAAGCCAGCACAGCATCACTTCAGCATGGAAACAAGCACGGGGTCAGAGAGCCCACCCAGGCCCAAGGGGAGGGGACATGGACCACACCTCTTGATGAAGAATTTCATAGAATTTGTGGCCATCCTTAATCCACCACACTCAATGATATCTCTTCCTCCTCCTCCTCCTCAGGATTCCATCCTCAACTCTTTGCACGTACCCCAGCCTTCTCCCCCTACCCCTGTGCCTTCATGCCTTTGTAGGTGCTGTCCCTTGCCTAGAATGACCCCTCTACCACTCAGCCCCCAACATCAGTCCTTCCTTCCCAGTGGTCAAGTCTGCCTACTAGCTCCTCTTATCCATGGATGGTGATCAACTCTATGCCCCAGAGCTGGGTTAGGCGCTCCTCATCAATGACATAGGACATAGTAAGAGGTATGTGCTTCTCTCCCCCACTGCAATACGAGAGCCTCAGGGAGCAGGGACTAAGCTTTCACCTCTAGATCTGAGTCCCTGGAGACCAGCACAGTCCCTAGCAGGCCTCTAGCACTGTAGGGTTAAGGGAGGCAGGTGAATCTGTATGTTCTCTTATTGACATGGTAACTCAAGGTTAATCCAGAAAAGTCTCAGTTTGGGTTAACATGGCCTTGACCATTCATTTGTGTTGATTAAGAGCTTTCATCTCATTGGAAGAATCTGACATGTATCCAACTAGAAGCCAGTACTATCTTTCTATATTGCTGAATTGAATGATTTAGTTGTATCTTTCTAGCTATTTTCTGTAATAATGCTCAGTCACTCTTTGTAGGGTCTGTTACTGAATCTGAGAGACTGACACCCCTGTGGACTGAAGATCAACTCTGATGCCCCCAGATGTCATGGAATATTTGACATGGAAAGAAGTGATTGTACACAACAGTTTGGTTTCTCATGTTGGGTGGACTGAGGACAAGTCTGCTGTGTATATCTCCTCACTCCTACATCTTGTCTTCCCACCTGGACCCCTACCCACCCATTGCCACACCCGCATTGTCTCACTGGCGTTGTTCAGTCAGAACCGCTGCACCCTTAGGTTGGCCTCTGGCAGCCCAGATTGTGACCAGCTTGTAATCACAGCCCCTCTCAGTCCTCTTCCTGCCCTTTTGTCTCATGCCACAAGTCACAGCTGAGATTACTGAAGGCAGATAAGTTGCCTTGCATGAATAGGTCCTCAGACCCATTTTTATCACCTGATCCTAAAACTAAAAAAAAAAAGTAATAAATGGTTTCTTATACTACATAAAATCTGAGCACCTTGATCTTCCACATAATTCTCAGCTTTGTCCTGAGTTCCAGCCAATCACAGCTCTCTCTTTCCTTCCACACAGTTATGAAATGCCTTATGCCTGTCTGTACCCGTGGCATGCCCCTCCATCCTGTTCTTTCATTAAGGGCTCCTGCAAGAAGCCATCTCTACCCAGATCCACCCAGTTTAATCACTTTTATATTCCTTCTACGTCCCATTAGCATACAAGATGTATAATACATGATATACAATAACATCAAGGGGACAAATTATTACTGTACGAATATTTTCAACCATTTCACTCCGGTCTGCTGAAGAGTGAGTGATTGTGTAATTGGTGATGTGGGTTCCTTCCTCTACCACCCCTGGAGACTTCTCTCTAGTACGATTACTTCTTTTAGTCTTTTAAAGCAACACGTGGAGGAAATATGGAAGGGAAGAAGACCAGCATGGGTGAGGTTGATGATGAGGTAGGTTGATGGAGAAGTTTAGGTGGGAGGGACACCAAGGGAATCGGCTGGCAAAAAGACACAGATGAAAGAGGAAAGATAATTTTAAGAGTATTGCTGTAAACTGTGCATACTGTTCCCAAAATTTACGAAATATGAGTAAGCAGATTGAAATGCCTTTATGAGTGTTGTAGAGTGCAATTTTTAGCATGATTTCTTTTTAGAATAGTATTAAACTGGATGAGCAAGGGAGGTAGATGTGGTTTCCATGGTATTATATAATAAAAATAAGATGGAATAATAATTTAAATGCCCATTATCCTGCAAGTCTTTATATGGAGCAGTACTTGTTCCTAATGGAAAACCTGTGAAGTGATATGACTGTCACCGGGTTATGTTTTACAGGATTATGTCTAGTCCCCTCAGGCAGACGTTAGACTTCATGAGGGCTTAGAGCTTATGAGTCAGACGTTTATTGTAGGACAAATGGAGTCAGCTCCTTGGAAATAACAAAACAGTGATTGAAAATGGCAGCCCACAGTGCAGTTCTTAGCCATACTGGTTCTAAAAACAAAGCAGTCCTGGTGACAATATGCCCAGATTCAAATAAAAGGCTATACCCATGTGTCACCTGAACCATCTGGATTGTTGACCTGACGAGATCCCTGCGTCTCATCACGGATCTGGGGAGCCTTCTGGCTCCGGCAGAGCTCGTCCTGGCTCTGGCTGCCTTGCCGGAGAGGAGAAAGCCTGTGCCAGAAATGCTAACGAGGGGAAGTCAGCTAGTTCCCCTGGAGGCCTGCTTTTCCTTCAGTGCCCTTTGGTCTCCAACTTTGGCTGCAAAACATTTCCCTGTAAAAAAATCTCCGAGTAAAGCCATTCAATTCACAGCTGTCACCAAGACAGCAACATGTCCATTTCCAGAGGAAAAATGCAAAGCAGAATGTACATTCCCGCTCTGACCCCTCTCAGAGCAGCACCTCAATCCCTAATTCAAAGCCTTCTACTTGCACAGCAGGCCTGGCTATACCAGACACGTGGCTGGCGCTGACGGGGGTGAGTCAGTTTATTTTCATGGGGTTGCCTTGAGGAGGACATATGTAAACTTCATTTTATTGATTAAGAAGCAGAATCTCAGAGTCCAAGGGGCCACACCAGGGTGGACGTTGAGCCCACCTGCCTCTCACTTGGAAGCCACCTGCTGAAGCGTGGAGTGAGGAGGCAAATCCTGACCCCCACCATCCCACCTGTGAAAATTCCACCTCGCCGTGCTCAATGGGTGTTGTTAAAAACTTACAGCAGGACTAGGGGCTTAGATTTGCTGTTATGTATAATCAGGGGCCACTGTGTGTTTTTTAAATTCAAGAGGACATCATAGAAAAGGATCTGGAAATGATGAACTGAAAAAGAATTTCAAGGACATTCTTCTGACAAACGCAGGGAGTGATGAAATCAGAGCAGGCAGTAATCAGCGTGTGAACCCGGATGTGAGGGCAGAGACTGACTGCGAAGAGGTGGACATGAGGGACCAACCTGGAGGTGAGGCAGGACCTGGTGATGGGTGCTACCCAGCAGGGCGCAGGACACCAAGGCAAGGCAGAGCGGTCAAAAATGACTGCAGACTTCTGGTTTACGCCTGGACAGTTGTGAGAAGGCAGCAATCATGACTGTGATAACAAAGTGACATGACACAAGAGTGGGTGGAGAAAGGCGGCCCCTTTGGGAGAAACTCTTTTGGCCAGAAATCAGTGGGCACCTCAGGCCCACTACTCTATTCTTCCTGCTGCTAATGGAGAGCTACGACGAGCAGCTACATGCAGCAGATTTGGGCCAGAGATCAAGACAAAGATGCTTTCCCTGCAGCATCGCCGCCTCTCGTCATTGTTTCTGGGCAATGCGAGCCCCGATTTGAAGGACTTCTGATGGGAGCGCACAATCAACAAGGCCTGTGGTCACTCTTGAGGGTGTCAGACTGGCCCACAGAGCCTGACTGCACATAAAAAATAATAACTGAGTTACTGTAATGATACAACATTGTGAGATTTTATCAGGATGGGTAAAGCTAGAATTTCACTAGTTCTTTCTTTGGTCAGTGTTAAAATTTGCATCTTTACAGTTTTCATATTACAGCAATTATTACTACAGTCAAATAGCCTGGTGCCCACTAGGGAATAATTATGCCAGAGAATAGGAAATGATTCAGGCTTCATTTCCTTTGGTATTTTATCATGCGTATAACTCCTTGGGGAGTGCAGAAAATATTTGTTTTGAATGTTCCTAACTTGGTGGTACTTTCAAATTCTGATTTAGCCAGAACTTTAAAAAAAATCATATAAATCAATAGCAATTACCTAATTCTAAATTGAATCATAACCCCAAAAAGAAATGTGCTATTAGAACAGTATAGACTCCAAGCGATCAGCAATATACTTTCACTCTCATAAAAGGAAATAATAAAAGGAAAAAACAAAGAGAAAACAGAAAATGAAAATAGAATAAAAAACTCATTTACTTTATTATTTTAATTTAACCCCCAGGTAGAAAGAATGACCTTCTGTTGTACTTCAACATTTAAAATCTGGCCAATGTTCAAAGTTGACAAAATTATTTTTAATTTTAAGAAGGTATAATTTGCCAATTAGATTAATGTGTTTATTATTACTGAGAGACTGGGGAAGAGTCTTATTTTTGATTCATAACAAAAACTTCTGTAACCTTCTGGATAATGGCCTGGATTCTGCATTTTTATTACAGCAAGAGGACCTTTGATGCTTTGCTGTGTTTATGAAGGACAGCCATATTAGGACATTTTGTACTTCCAATCTCTTCTTATTTGTTAATCTGGCACTTTTTCAATCATACACTTTTGAAAATGCAAATTATTTCACATTAAAAAATATAAATTCATATAGCATATTATGTATAGTTTTAATGCATTCAGACTCCTAAAACTATAATTCATTACAGCATTTTAATTAATTTGATTTATGTGTGCCCTGAGTTAATATTCTAATCATTTGCAAACTCAATTAAGCTTTATCTAGATAAATTTTTACTTTTTGACAAATTATATTACATTTGTACAAAATAATACATTCTTGGTATATTGATCACTCCTTTGATATACTTGCAACATGTAAATATCCACCTTTTCAATTTCACTTTCATCCATTTTCCCAAAGCACTGAGATATTGCTAATCCAACAGGTATATTGCAGAGTGAGATGTCCTCAAGTTTGCACCAAAACATTTCAAAAATGTCATATTTCTAACGTGCTCAACTTTTAGTTATTTTGAATATGACTTGGCAAGCCATTTGTTTATGATAGGACATTGCTACTTAACCAAGTTTGAATACACTTTCACTCAATTATGACAATATTTTATATGTTTTACAGAGGTGACTTTATAATATCTTTCTAATGATATTTAAAGTGTGTCTTCAGGATGGCGTGCAAGATGGCGGCGTAAGCAGACTCGGAACTCACCTCCTCCCGTGGACACAGCCAATTTACAACTACTCGTGGAAAAATTACCCGTGAGACAGAACTGAAAACTGGATGAGAGGAACTCCTGCAACAACGGACAATCCTAACTGAGGTGGAAGAGGCAGAGACTCCCTTCTGGAGAGGAAAAACGCCGCCTTCACAAGCCGCCAGCGTCACGGCCGCCAGGAGCAGCGCACAGGTATGCAGCCTCCCTGGAGGCGCGGGGCCCTGAGCCGGGGAGCGCCCCCGCAGCGGGCATATTGTGGACCCAGCACAATCGAGACCAGTGGCATAATATCTGACTGTGCCTGCTACTAAAACTCTGGGGAGCACCCCCAGAAAACCCGGTTCACAAAGAAACTAAAACTGGCTCTTAAAGGGCCCGCACGCAAACTCACCCGTTTCAGGAAGCACCCTAAAATCACCAGAAAGAAAGGTGTACAGTGCTTTGGTGACAAAAGACTCACCTAATAGGCCCTGAGTGCATCTCGGTGAGGGGTGAGACCTCTCCAGGGACTGGGACATTGGCGGCGGCCATTGTTGTGGCCTGGTGTGGGCGTGCTGACACAGACGCCATTGGAGTTCTCCCTGAGGCCTGTTAGCCCAGGGTCTGCCCCACTCGCTAGAGCACCGATTGAATCCAGCTCAGCCAGGGCAGGCAGCCCACCCTAGAGACTGGCCTCACCCAACAACAAGCCCTCAGGCAACTTGTGGGCCTGCATAGATTGGTGACTGGATTCTCTGCAGCCTGGCAACTGAGCTGACTTGAGCGGGGCAGGGTGTGCACAAGGAGCAGGTGGAGAGTGTGGGGTGGTGGCAGAGTGTGTGGTGCTCCCGCTGTGGAGAGTCTGGGTCCGTCCGCTTGGGGAGGTCGGGGCACTCACACGGGGCAGGACTGTGTTGACTGTGTGTGTGGACCTGTGGGCGGCAGGGCTTCTCAGCCGCAGAAGACTTGTGCTTCTCAAAGACCCACATAGGAGGTTTGCTCCACCTTCCAAAACCTGAAACAATTGGGTGCTCCTGTGCCTGAGGCCAGCCCCACCCAGCTGCAATCCTCAGAGAGCTGACAAGAGACCTAATAGGCTAGAGGCTTACAGCAATTGTAAGGCCCTGAGCCTAACAACCTGCCACGGTGGGGGCCTACTCACTTAAAAGAAACACTACAACACAAATGTGGTATTAGAACTTGCAGCCAACTGTGCTGGGGATCCCCACACCTGATAAAGAGACTGAAGGGCCCACAACAACTACAAGCAGCTGAGCAATACAACAGCTGGCCAGGAGCATAACTCAGCCTCCCTGGGCGCTTACAGGGAGAGCAAACAGGCCACAGCAGAAGGATACACGTAGCCCACATAGGGGCCACCCCTGGAACATTGAGAACTGAGGGAAGCACACTGGAAGCCTCCTAAGCCATCACTTACATAAGGTCACCTATCCAAGAGCAGGAGATGTAGCTGACCTACCTAATACGTAGACACAAGCACAGGGAAAGAGGCAAAATGAAGAGGCAAAAGAATACATTCCAAGTAAGGGAACAGGACAAAACCCCAGAAAAGGAACCAAGTGAAACAGAAATGAGCAACCTACCCGACAGAGAGTTCAAACTAAGAGTGTTAAGGATGCTCACTGATCTGGGGAGAAGAATAGATGAACTCAATGAGAATGTCAACAAAGAAATGGAAGATATAAAAAAGAACCAATCAGAAATGAAGAATACAATACTGGAAATGAAAAATTCATTAGAGGGACTCAAAAGCAGAGTAGAGGATACAGAAGAATGGATCTGTGAGCTGGACGAAAGACTAGAAGAAATTACCCGAGGTGAATAGGTAAAAGAGAAAAGAATTAAAAAGACTGAGGACAGTCTAAGGGACCTCTGGGACAACATCAAGCGCACTAACATCCGTGTTATAGGTGTCCCGGAAGGAGAAGAGCGAGACAAGGGGTCAGAGAAGCTATTTCAAGAAATAATAGATGAAAACTTCCCTAACCTAAGGAAGGAAACAGACATCCAGGTACAGGAAGCACAGAGAGCCCCAAACAAGATAAACCCAAAGAGGCCCAGACCAAGACACATCATAATCAAAATGTCCAGAATTAAAGATAAAGAGAGAATCCTAAAAGCCGCAAGAGAATGTCAAGTTACGTACAAAGGAAACCCCATAAGGCTATCAGCTGACTTCTCTGCAGAAACCTTACAGGCTAGAAGAGAATGACACGATATATTTAAAGTGCTAAAAGGAAAAAACTTACAGCCAAGAATACTCTACCCAGCAAGGTTATCATTCAAAATGGAAGGAGAGATCAAAATTTTCCCAGATAAGCAAAAATTAAAGGAGTTTGTCACCAAGAAACCAGTGCTATAAGAAATGTTAAAGGGACTGATTTAAGGGGAAAAGAGAAAACCACAAATAAGAAAAATTATCTATTTCCATGATTAGAACGTAATGGATACAAATGCACAACAAAGAGGTTAGATATGATATCAAAAACATGAGGGAGGAGGGGAGTTAAAGAGTACAGCTTTCAGACAGAGGTCAAACTAAAGTGACCATCAATTCTGTATAGAAGAAGAAAGGAACAGAGAAGGACTACCAAAACACTGAGGAAAAAAAAAAAGTTAAAAAATGTCAGTAAGTACATACTTATCAATAGCTACTTTAAACGTCAATGGACTAAAGGCTCCAATTAAAAGGCATAGGGTGGCTGATTGGATAAAAAAACAAGACCCATATATATGCTGCATACAAGAGACACACTTCAGACCTAAAGACACTCACAAACTGAAAGTGAAGGGATGGAAAAAGATACTCCACGCAAATGGCAATGAAAAGAAAGCTGGGGTAGCAGTACTCATATCAGACAAAATAGACTTTAAAACAAAAACTGTAAAAAGAGACAAAGAAGGGCATTACATAATGATCAAGGGAACAATCCAACAAGAGGATATAACACTTGTAAATATCTATGCACCCAATGTAGGTGCACCTAAATATATAAAGCAATTATTAACAGACATAAAAACAGAAATAGACAGTAACACAATAATAGTAGGAGACTTTAACACTCCACTTACACCAACGGATAGATCATCCAAACAGAAGATCAATAAGGAAACATTGGCCTTAAATGACACACTAGAACAGATGGACCTAGTAGATATATACAGAGCATTCCATCCAAAAACCGAAGAATACACGTTCTTTTCAAAGGCACATGGAACATTCTCCAGGATTGATCACATATTAGGCCACAAAACAAGTCTCCATAAATTTAAGAAGATTGAAATAATACCAAGCATCTTTTCTGACCACAACGGTATGAAACTAGAAATCAACTATAGGAAGAAAATCAGAAAAGCCACAAATACGTGGAGATTAAACAAAATGCTACTGAACAACGACTGGGTTAACGAAGAAATCAAAGAAGAAATCAAAAAATACCTGGAGACAAATGAAAATACGACATGCCAGAATTCATGGGATACAGCAAAAGCGGTTCTAAGAGGGAAGTTTATAGCGATACAGGCCTATCTCAACAAACAAGAAAAATCTCAAATAAACAATCTAACAATGCACCTGAAGGAACTGGAAAAAGAAGAACAAACAAAGCCCAAAATCAGTAGAAGAAGGGAAATAATAAAAATCAGAGCAGAAATAAATGAAATAGAGACCAAAAAAACAATAGAAAAAATTAATAAAACCAAGAGCTGGTTCTTTGAAAAGATCAACAAAATTGACAAACCTTTAGCTAGACTCACCAAGAAAAAAAGAGAGAAGGCACAAATAAGTAAAATCAGAAATGAAAGAGGAGAGGTTACAACAGACACCTCAGAAATACAAAAGATTATAAGAGAATACTATGAAAAGCTATATGCCAACCAATTCAACAATCTGGAAGAAACGGATAAATTCTTAGAATCATACAACCTTCCAAAACTGGATCAAGAAGAAGTAGAGAATTTGAATAGACCAATCACCAGTAAGGAGATTGAAACAGTAATCACAAACCTCCCCAAAAATAAAAGTCCAGGACCAGACGGCTTCCCTGGTGAATTCTACCAAACATTCAAAGAAGACTTAATACCTATCCTTCTCAAACTCTTCCAAAAAATTGAGGAGGGGGGGAAGCTCCCTAACTCATTCTACGAAGCTGACATTACCCTGATACCAAAACCAGACAAGGACAACACAAAAAAAGAAAATTACAGGCCAATATCACTGATGAACATTGATGCAAAAATCCTCAATAAAATACTAGCAAATCGCATACAACAATACGTTAAAAAGATTATACACCATGATCAAGTGGGATTTATTCCAGGGATGCAGGGATGGTTTAACATTCGCAAATCAATCAATGTAATACACCACATTAATAAAATGAAGAACAAAAATCACATGATCATCTCAATAGATGCAGAGAAAGCATTTGACAAGATACAGCATCCATTTATGATAAAAACTCTGAATAAAATGGGTATAGAAGGAAAGTACCTCAACATAATAAAGACCATATATGAGAAACCCACAGCTAATATCATCCTCAATGGTGAAAAACTGAAAGCCATCCCTCTAAGGACAGGAACCAGACAAGGATGCCCACTGTCACCACTCCTATTTAACATAGCACTGGAAGTCCTAGCCAGAGCAATCAGGCAAGAGAAAGAAATGAAAGGGATCCAAATTGGAAAGGAAGAAGTGAAACTGTCACTATTTGCAGATGACATGATTTTATATATAGAAAACCCTAAAGAATCCACCAGAAAACTTTTAGAAGTAATAAACGAATATGGTAAAGTTGCAGGATACAAAATCAACATACAAAAATCAGTTGCATTTCTGTACACTAACAACGAAGTAGCAGAAAGAGAAATTAAGAATACCATCCCATTTACAATTGCAACAAAAAGAATAAAATACCTAGGAATAAACTTAACCAAAGAGGTGAAAGATCTGTACACGAAAACTATAAAACATTTCTGAAAGAAATTGAAGAAGACACAAAGAAATGGAAAGATATTCCGTGCTCTTGGATTGGAAGAATTAACATAGTTAAGATGTCCATACTTCCTAAAGCCATCTATAGATTCAATGCAATCCCTATCAAAGTTCCAACAACATTTTTCACAGAAATAGAACAAAGAATCCTAAAATTTATATGGAACAACAAAAGACCCCGAATAGCTAAAGGAATCCTGAGAAAAAAGAACAAAGCTGGAGGTATCACACTCCCTGATTTCAAAATATACTACAAAGCTGTAGTAACCAAAACAGCATGGTACTGGCACAAAAACAGACACACAGATCAATGGAATAGAATTGAAAGCCCAGAAATAAACCCACACATCTATGGACAGCTAATCTTTGACAAAGGAGCCAAGAACATACAATGGGGAAAAGAAAGTCTCTTCAACAAATGGTGTTGGGAAAACTGGATAGCCATATGCAAAAAAATGAAAGTAGACCCTTACCTTACACCATACACAAAAATTAACTCCAAATGGATTAAAGACTTGAATGTAAGACCTGAAACTGTGAAACTTCTAGAAGAAAACATAGGCAGTACGCTCTTCGACATCGGTCTTAGCAACATCTTCTCAAACACCACGTCTGACCGGGCAAGAGAAACAATAGAAAAAATAAACAAATGGGACTACATCAAACTAAAAAGCTTCTGCACAGCAAAGGAAACCATCAACAAAACGAAAAGACAACCTAACAATTGGGAGAAGATATTTGCAAACCATACTTCTGATAAGGGCTTAATCTCCAAAATATATAAAGAACTCATGCATCTTAGCAACAAAACAAGTACCAACCCAATTAAAAAATGGGCAAAGGATCTGAACAGACATTTCTCCAAAGAAGATATACAGATGGCTAACAGACACATGAAAAGATGTTCAAAATCATTAACTATCAGGGAAATGCAAATCAAAACTACAATGAGATATCACCTGACGCCCGTCAGAATGGCTATAATTAACAAGACAGGAAACAACATGTGTTGGAGAGGATGTAGAGAGAAGGGAACTCTCATACACTGCTGGTGGGAGTGCAAACTGGTGCAGCCACTATGGAAAACAGTATGGAGATTCCTCAAAAAATCAAGGATAGAACTACCATATGATCCAGCCATCCCACTGCTGGGTATTTATCCAAAGAACTTGAAAACACCAATTTGTACAGGTACATGCACCCATGTGTTCATTGCAGCGTTATTCACAATAGCCAAGACTTGGAAGCAACCTAAGTGCCCATCAAGGGACGAATGGATAAAGAAGCTGTGGTATATATACACAATGGAATATTACTCAGCCATAAGAAACGATGAAATCCAGCCATTTGTGACAACATGGATGGACATTGAGGGTATAATGCAAAGTGAAATAAGTCAGAGGGAGAAGGTCAAATACCGCATGATTTCCTTCATTAAGTAGTAGATAATAACAACAATAAACAAACACATAGGGACAGAGATTGGATTGGTGGTTACCAGAGGGGAAGTGGGGAGGGAGGAGGGTGAAAGGGATAATTCAGTACATGTGTGTGGTGATGGGTTGTAATTAGTATTTTGGTGGTGAACATGATGTAATCTATGCAGAAATAGAAGTACAGTGATGTATACCTGAAATTTTTACAATGTTATAAACCAATGTTACTGCAATAAACAAAAAATTAAAAAAAAAATGATGTAGAGAAGAATATTTAGTTACATGGAAAGATGATCGATAAATAAATAAAATGGGACATAAAAAAAATAAAATAAAGTGTGTCTTCATACTGCTGATGAAGACAATTATGTTAAATATTTAGTTATTTGAGATGAATATACAAGAAATGTTCTATATGTCACAGAAATCTTGAGGAACCACCTTGAAAGGAATGACACTATTGTTAGATTAATTTATACACAAATTCCCCTTGTTCACGCTGGCTCATACAGAATCAAGAAACAAATAGTCATGAGATTTCATATTATCCTTAATACTTATTTCCTTGACTCTAAAAAGATACAAACTTGCAAATTGTGCTCATGCCTACGCCATTTTGAGCTGATACTGTATTCTGACCCTAAATCGTGTCTATTTCTCAATTAGTTAGAAGCCAAAAGAAGAAAATGGGTGTGTAGTAAGGAAGACTCTCCCACCAAACTTCCAACGTAGATTGGGGCATACAGTCAACTATTACATCTAATATTCATTGCTAATGCAAATTTTTACCTTTTTTGTTCTTTTTGGCATTTGGGAAGTCATATTAGGTACCACTAGCTAGAGCCCATCTTTATTCTCAAATCAAACCACCCATGTTCTTTATGATAAATGATACTACTTGTAGGATAGGGGAAGATCCTGGCAGGACAAGGGCAAAGAGTACCTGCTGGGAAGGATGGAGAAGTAGGGTTGAGGGATGAGTTTTGTTGGGGCTTGGCAGCTAGGCAGAGAGGTTTCAGCTGATATATTAAGAAAGCAGAGCCAAGAGATTTTTGGGCAGATGGTAGCAGAATTGGGTTGAAGGCATTTTGGCTGGTATGAGTGTGCAGGATTAGAGAGGAGAAAAGCTAGAGTCAGGGAGATAAGTATTAAGGAAAAGGAAATCTCTTGTTGGGAATTTCATTATGCCTAACTCAAAGTCAAGGGCCAGCAACCACATCCCACAAAATCATGTCCCCTCTACATCTGATAGTATCAAATCTCCTGTCTACTCATTCTGCATGTGCCAATCAATGCAAAAAAATGGGCACTTGTGTCATTTCTAGGAGCAGAGACACTATAAGCTTCTAGAGGGCAGACACCAGGCCTTTCATCTTCAAATCTCTGGTCTTTGGAATACAGTAAGTCTTAGAAAATGTTTATTAAGTGAATGAATGAAAATGAGAGTGAATAAAAATGTGAGCAAAACATGCTAGAGGATACAGTTTTTCTTGAACCACAAGTCAAATGATAATAGACAACTTTAGGTTCCTGGTCGTGTATCATTTCCTCTGAGAACAGGTCAGTTGGAACAACAGACTATTCCATTTCCTTTCAGAAGTGCTATATTGAATGAATACCTGCTATGAACCAGAAGACGCATGAAGGAATTTGTGCATTTAGCTCTCTCAGTACCCAAGTGGGAGGGGAAGGAGTTGTGGACCTAGGGTAATCTGTGCATTCCTTCAGTTGCAAACATGAGGCCCATGGAGATATTTCCTCATGCAGTGGGAAATGTACCAGTATGGAAACCTATGAAAACAATTCTTCCATAACTGTGAAAATGATTTCTTTTCAAAGACAGCAGAAAATTTTAGAAAATATCTCAATAAGATAGATGATGACAAGTTTACACATCCAGAAAGGTCAGTAGATCAGGAATCAAAGAAACAGGTTGGCAGTACTAATGTATCATCCCCGTCCTGAGGAATTGTGGCCAGAGCCGAAGATCAGGGCAAAGTGTGGAATATCCCCAGGGTGCTGGGGCCATGATCAGGGAGCCTTGAAGGACTGGGTCTGGCAAAGCCAAAACTGGACGGCAAGATACAGAAGGGACAACTATCGCAAAGTTGGAGAACCCCCAGAGGAGCCATGGAGTGAAAGTTCAGGGACATGAGCCAAAAAGTCCTGCGTCCAGAGGCTTATAAATGAACATGAACCAAACTTTTCCTTGCACTTAAAGGGCTGGTTTAGATGGCTGTTACTCATCTGCTCCAGAGCTCTCTACTCACTATTTCTGACCATCTCATTAAATTGATGTCTCTTTTATATGGCACATTTCTAAGTGGAGGCAACAGAACAAAGAACAAAGCAGTTGAATTCTGCTTCATCCTGAGCAACAGGAATGGGAAAAGTACTCACGCTCCACAAAGTAAGAGCTGGCATCAATCTTCCAGATGATCTGGCCCCGATGAGAACCATTGACTCCACGGTTCTTATAGTCCAGAAAGTTTTCCGACAAGACCTCATCTATATTCCCAAGAAAATAAAGCAGAGTAGAGAACATATCAGCCAATAGCATGAAATTAAAAGAGCAAAAGACATGAATATCACCTTCAGCTCAACAGAAGAAAAGCACCTGGAATCACAGCATCAGAGAGCTAGAAGCATCCTCAGGTACCATCTGAACCAACCCCCCTTTTAATGCCAGAATCTCCTCCCCACTCCTGGCCGGTGATCATCTAGCTGGTTCTTGAACACCTCCAAAAACAGAGAAGTAATTGCTTCCACGGCAGTTCATTTCAGTTTTGAATAGCTCTTTCATGTGTTAAATCTCAGTGTAAAAATCTTCCTCCTAAATCTTTCATTAACTGGTCTCCTTTTGGGTCTGAGGATGAGGCATAAATAAAACATCCAATCACACTTTCCATTTGGGGCCCAGTTCTCATGGGCCACACCCTGTATTGTTTCTTCTCCAGCTTGGACACCCATCATCATCCAATACATGGGACTCATCCATGAATTATCCAGCCATCCTCATGCACTCGTGCATTCATTTGTTCATTCAACAGACACTTATTGAGACCCAACCACCTGCCATGATGGGAAAGGTGCAGGGACCATGGTGTTGGGCAAAACCTATGCAGTCCTTTGTGAACTTACACACTTTGTGAAAGCTTACAAACAATCGAGGAGGCAGCCTTTAAACACTAAAGAAATAAATGTATTATTACAACTTGTGATAAAGGGATATGAAGGAAAAGAACAGGGTGCTCTGACAGGGAGTTACAAGGAGGGAGGCCAACAAGGGGTCAGGGGAGCACTAAAGGATGAGAAGAAGCCATGAGGATGGAGATTGAGGGTGGATGCGTGGAGAGCGGAGTACGGCCCGGAAGTGGTATCCAAGGCCCGAGGTGGGGGAGAGCCTGCTGTGTGGTGGCACTGAGAGCAGCTGGAGTTTGATGGTGTACTTTTTCTCTCCTGCTCTTGCTCTGCTCATCACATTGCAACCCATCAATGTCCTTCTTAAAGCCGGTGCCTGGAGAGGAATGCAGCATTCTTGGAGAGAACAGATTCTGGAAGACCAAGCCAACTGTCACCTCCTTAGTTCCAGACCCCATGTTTTCAGCGCAGACTAGGACAGGGATAGGAATTTACCTTGATCTTTTATGGGGCCCTTGCAGATGGGTACCAGAAAGTAACCATCTGAGCCTGATGGATCTGAGGCTGTGGGAAAACCATGTTTTGAGGGTCCAAATCCACGACAGTAGCTGGAGGAACAACCAGAACTCAAGGGCTCCTGAGGGCAGGCCCGGCTCTGCAGAGAGAGACTAGACCATGGTTGCCCTTTTTGCAACTACAATACCCTGAAGTTCACATCCCGCATCTGGCTGGACCAGGAAAACCGACAGTGATGAGGGGCAAAGAGGGCAGAGCTGGTAGCTAAAAGACCCAACTCCAAGGCCTTAGTGCCATTTACCACAAAGTGGGGGGTAGTAATAACTCTGAGCCCACAGAGGAGGTTTAAATGAGATGACTGGTAGATGTGCTTGTGACCTGCTATGCTGATAGCACATCTTCGCCTGCCTCCTCTTTGGCAAAGATGATTGAGCAAAGCAATACTGTCTCTCCCTCATTAATGGCAGGAACTCTTTATATCTCTTGGAAAATCACTTATTTGCAAAATTTGCCCGTCTTTATATTCACAGTGTGTGCTCACAGCCCTGTCTGGGTTACTAAGATGATTGTATAATACATCTTTTACAGTAATTGCCTCATTTCTGCAAAAAAGGCATAATATTTTCCTAGCTCCCTGGGTCCTCATTATGGATATAACAAGTCTCACACCCAGATAGAAATTTGCCTTATTATGGCAATTCTCCCAGGAGTGGCATTTACCCGAATTTATCCTCTCTGATCACCAGAATATTCACTTTCAAAGTCATGGTCAGGTATCCATATACAATAACCCCTAGAAGGGGAATGTTCACTCATGTATTAGGTAAATGTATTGAGTATTTACTCCACTCCAGGCATTGTGCCAAACCCTGGGGATACACTGGTGATCAAGACATGGTCATGTTCTCAGGAAGTTTCTAATAAATTTGGGGATTTATTAAAAAAAAGAGGCAATTTCATTAGAATATAGTAAGTATAAGAATGAGTTAAATATCAAAGAACCCCAGGGGCACAAATGAGCAAAGGATGGGAGTGAGTGGGTAGGAAGAATCAGAAAAGACTGATGAGAATAGCAAAATAACACATTTTAAAGAGAACCAGATACATTTCACTGTAACGTTTAAACACATTTTACGAGACTGCCAATTGGTCCTGATAAGTATCCCATTCCCTTACACTAATAATAACGCTTCACAACAAATATCACACAAGAAAATAGAACAGTCTATATCCTTGCCTAGATCATCTATGCTGAGAGGTCAACTCCTTCCCCAAAGGCATTTACTGCCAATGGTTAGAACAGTTACCAGTCTTTGCTTGGGAATCCAAGTGTAGTGTCAGGGTCAGATGTAGAAAAACAGAATCAGTCTAGATATTTTATGCAGGAAGAGACTGAATGCGGGAATTAGGTATTGGAGAAATGGACTCTAGGCTGGGCCTCTGGGAGCAGCCCCAGAATAACACTCGCTCTCCAAGGCACTGCCTCTGCCTCACTCAGAGAGGCCAGATGGGACCTGCTGAGTACAAGAGCCCTGTCCAGTTGCTGTGATCCGGAGAGCAGGAGGCTGCCGCACAGGCCGCAGCAACTGCCTCTCCACCCGCAAAGATGGGGACCAGCCAGCAGCAAGCTGAATAGGTTACCGCCACCACCACTGCTTGCTGACACCCACGAGGTGAGTGAGTGGACCCCAGGGCACTGTGGTAGAAAAGCTTGATTTATCAAAGCCATGCTTTCAGCAGCCACCGAGTAAACAGCAGGAGAATCCCCATGGCTCACTTCCACCTTCCCAATCTTGCACAGGTACATCTAAATGAAGGGACCAGATTTAAATTCCAGGACGTGGTTGCACAGGAGTCCGGGAAATGTAATTTTTGGCAGAGCAGATTCTGCACTAGAGAAAGGCACTGGAGAAGAGAAGAGGACTGGAACGGATGACAGGGCCCAGCCCACGCTGCCCACTGTGGGATGGCAGCCCCCGGGGTCTCTATCCAGAGGTTCTTTTCCAGCATTCTCTGTCATGGCGGAAGTCCCTTTGTGGGAGACAATGTCTGTGTGATTAGAGGGATATTTACAGCTCCTTGAGGCAGCAGGGTTACGTCTACCATTTCCGACTATGTGATCTCAGGTGGCTATTTAATCCCTCCGCATCTTTGCTTCCTCACTACAAAATGGGGAGAATATTAGTGCCAACCTCAAAAGTCTGTTGTGAGGATTAAAGGAGCTAATGCAGGTAGTGGTCTTAGAACAGTGTCAGACATCTAATAAGCAGCTACTTCTGTTTACAGTCTGGGCTAAAAATAGGGTCCTCTCTGGCAAAGCTTCCTGATACTTAAGGTACAAGACCATTAATAATAACCTGAAATATTAGCTTAGGCCAATACTATTTAAAATTTTGTCACTGCTCATTTTGTATAGAACATGTAGAGATGTATTAAGTTTCTCAGAAAAGATTATATTTGCCGGATGATATTTATTTTCTCTAGTGTGTACCTCCTGTTCAACAGTTTATAATGGAGAAAAGATCTTTGTAGATTATTAAAAAATTGAATCAGAAAGTTCTAGTGAAGCTTACAGAAACAAGCACACCTAAGAAAGACGGAAGGTATTTCTCTTGCTTTGTCTTCAAAATAAAAACTGTAGCTATGGTTTCCACATCCTAACCTATAATAGAAAAGTATACAACAAAAAGACTATTGCTATTGAGAGCAGAATGGGCAAGTGAGCCCAGAATCAATTAAAAAGGAGAACTGATCCACTACGGAGGTCTCCTAAGCTCAACAGAAAAAATACAATGTGGCTTCCGTTTCTCAGAGGAACTCGTGCCTTCTGATAACCAAATCTCGGAAAACTCTCCAAGGGTTCTCCCACTATGGCTAGACTGTGGGTTTACTAAACAGTAGGCCAGGAGACCTGGGGAGAGTCTACTTGCCTTTCATACTACTAAGCCAAGGATGTAGAAGCTCTGCTGTCTTGTGCTAGGAAGGGACTCTAAGGATAAAAGGCAGGGGAGCCCCTAAAAATTAAAGCCACTCTCTCCGCTTCTGTGGCTTTTCCCTCAGATTGTTTCTTCGAACACAAGTATTCTAACTGGTTATGCCTTAATGAGGAAGTACAGCTTCAGCTCTTCTGTATTCTAATAGGGTGCCTGATGTAAAGGAAAAACTTCAGTTCTTCATGAGTTGATGTCCTTAAGGAAGCATTCTGGGAGTTTCTGTCTGCAGGTGTCTAGCCAGAGAGACAGTTTTGGCTTTTGTCCTAAAACATTAAATTTTAAGGCTCTGTACATTAAATGTCTCTTAAGGGCAAGTGTTGGGTTTCTGTACTTACTCTATAATTTCCTATAACTCCTAGTGTGTTGTTTCCTAAACTGGAACACTGATGGACAAATATTGGGAAATTAGAAAGTGTTTCTTGCTCAAGAAAGTGTAGGAAATGCCAGGTTAAACAAAGTAAAGTGGGTTTCTCACTCCAGGCTTCGCAAACCTTTAGTATGTATTGTGAGTCTCTAAGAGTAGGGCAACGTGGTCAGAGTTTTCCATCCATATTTAACCATAGAAGTCTTTCCCCACGGAGTGCTAACTGAAATCCACTGAAATTAATATATAAGATATGAGTGCTATTCACGTGGTTATAATATTCATGCCTTCATACATCATTGCTCTTATCCTACTCTATTGTGTGAGTTCTGATGAAAAATGGATTAGGAAGCTGGAAGGTCTGATTGAGAAACCCTCCCAGAAAAAAGACAGAAAATATACAAGAAAGGCTAAAGTATATCAAGGATAAAAGGGAAAATGTCCACATCTGGAAAATGAAAGTCCTAGAAGAACAAAGGAATATGAAAATATGCTGGCTGAACAGCATTATTCTGTTGGAATAAGAGATATTGATAAGGTTAGAAAAATCAGTCGTGGCATATAAATATGAGTACGGTCTAGGGCAGGGTTTCTCAAACTTAGCACTGCTGATATTTTGGGCTGGATAACTCTTTGTTGTGGTGAGGCTGTCATGTGCATTGTTGGATGTTTAGTAGAAACCCAATGTATGCCAGAAGCACCATCTACAATGTGACATCCAAATATGTCTTCAGACATTACCAAATGTCCACTGGGGGGCAAAATTGCCCTTGATTGAAAACCACTCGTCTATGATTAAAAGCAAGCACCATAAGAGTAGTAAGAGAATGCATAACTTTTAAATAAACAGATCTAGCTAATGGAAAGTAGAAAAGAAAAAAAACAAAAGGAACAAAAAGACAATGCAGTATATAAAGCATATGAAGAAAGATGGCAAAAATAAGTCGTAATATAACAGTAAGTGCAATAAATGTAAATGTGCTATTCTAGCCCATTAAAAGTAGAGACTCCTAGATCAGAATAAAATAGTACACACAATGGGCCACACTCAAAAGGAGACAAAGATTGAAAATAAAGAAAAGAAAAAGATTTATCAAGCAAATACAAAGCAGAAGAAAACGGAGACACTAGCAATCTTAAGTAGTTAAAAAAATTGAATTCAAGGCAAAGAGTAGTACAAGGGACACATACAGATCTATAATAATAAACTGTAAGACACCAAAGGAAAAAAAGATATAAACAATATGAACATTTATGTACTTAATCAGAGTCAACATCTACAATGTAAAAAACTTACAGAAGTGAAGGTAGAGATAGATGGATTAAAATCAAAAACTGGAAAAATTTTTGCTGAAAGGAATTTTTGACACACTCCATTCAAAAAAATGGAAGAACAAAGAGACAAAAAATCAGAATATACAATATATGATTGAACTTTACATATATATAAATACATATATATACATATAAATACATACACACATATATGAGAAAGTGAGGCAATCCTTGCTTTGTTTTGCTTGTGAACAGAAACTTGTACATATCAGAATCATGTCCTTGCTTTGCATGGTTCTGTGGTAACTGTTACCACTGTTACCTTAGCTGCTATGGAACTGTGCAAGGTGAAGACATGGCCGCAGTATGCATAAGTTTCAGTAAACATGTTTTATATATACATATATATAAAATCTCTCTGTCTTTCTCTCTACAGATGGATATAGATCCCTCTCTCTCTATATATATATATTCTCTCTATATATATAAAATATTCTCTATCTCTAGATAGATGATAGATAGATAGAAAGATAGAGATAACCCTATTCAGAACAAAATATGCTTTCTTTTTTTTTTTTTTGAGGAAGATCAGCCCTGAGCTAACATCCATGCTAATCCTCCTCTTTTTTGCTGAGGAAGACTGGGTCTGAGCTAAAATCTATTGCCAATCCTCCTCCTTTTTTCCTCCAAAGCCCCAGTAGATAGTTGTATGTCATAGCTGCACATCCTTCTAGTTGCTGTATGTGGGACGCGGCCTCAGCATGGCCGGACAAGCGGTGAGTCAGTGTGCGCCCGGGATCCGAACCCGGGCTGCCAGTAGTGGAGCGCGCGCACTTAACCACTAAGCCACGGGGCCAGCCCTAAAATATGCTTTCTTTAAGATCACAAATGGAATATCTACAAACATTGAGTAGGTATAGGTCACAGAAGAAGCCTCAAAAAATTCCAAAGAATCAATTTGATACAGACCATAATCTCTAAACTCACATAGATGGAGCAACCTAGGCATGGAAGATATAGAAGAGAATATATGTCCTTAGACACCAGTCCATGAGTGTGCTTAAAAGATGCCATTTTAGAGAATATTTAATTTTAATTTTTCTCTGAGTTATCATCTCTTAATTTGTTGAATTTTGAATGCATGAATGTACTCTAGTTTCATTATGTTTTAAATTACTGAGCAAATTCTAAATCTAGCATGGTATAGCATGATGTAATAATGATATGATTTATTATAATTCTAAATTAATAGCAAAGCTAGTTTTGCAAATTATGAACATATTATGTCTACTTTACCTATTCAATTATATTTTCATAATTTTTGAAAAATTAATTTTATTTTTTTATTGTGGTAACTGATTTATAATATTATATAAATTTCAGGTGTACATCATTATATTTTGATTTCTGTCTAGGTTACATCATGTTCACCACCCAAAGACTAATTACAATCCATCACTATATACATGTGCCTAATCACCCCTTTCACCCTTCTCCCTCCCCTTTCCCCTCTGGTAACCACCAATCCAATCTCTGTCTCTATGTGTTTGTTTGTTGTTGTTTTTATTTTCTACTTATGAATGAGATCATACTGTATTTGACTTTCACCCTCTTATTTATTTCGCTTAGCATAATACCCTCAAGGTCCATCCATGTTGTCACAAATGGCCACATTTCATCCTTTTTTACGGCTGAGTAGTATTCCATTGTGTATATATACCACATCTTTATCCATTCGTCCCTTGATGGGCACCTAGGTTGTTTCCAAGTCTTGGCTATTGTGAATAACGCTGCAATGAACACAGGGGTGCATGTATTGTTATGCATTTGTGGTTTCACATTCTTTGGATAAATACCCAGCAGTGGAATAGCTGGATTGTATGGTAGTTCTATTCTTAATTTTTTGAGGAATCTCCATGTTTTCCATAGTGGCTGCACCAGTTTGCACTCTCACCAGCAGTGTATGAGAGTTCCCTTTTTTCCACATCCTCTGCAACACTTGTTATTTCCTGCCTTGTTAATTGTAGCCATTCTGACGGGTGTGAGGTGATATCTCATTGTAGTTTTGATTTGCATTTCCCTGATAGTTAACGATGTTGAACATCTTTTCAGGTGCCTGTTGGCCATCTGTATATCTTCTTTGGAGAAATGTCTGTTTAGATCCTTTGCCCATTTTTTAATTGGGTTGTTAGCATTTTTTTGTTGTTGAGATGTATGAGTTCTTTATATATTTTGGATATTAACCCCTTATCAGATATATGGTTTGCAAATATCTTCTCCCAATTGTTAGGTTGTCTTTTTGTTTTGTTGATGGTTTTCTTTGCTGTGCAGAAGCTTTTCAGTTTGATGTAGTCCCATTTGTTTATTTTTTCTATTGTTTTTCTTGCCCCATCAGGCATGGTACATGAAAAAATGCTGCTAAGACCGATGTTGCGGAGCATACTGCCTATGTTTTCTTCTAGAAGTTTCATGGTTTCAGGTCTTACATTCAAGTCTTTAATCCATTTTGAGGTAATTTTTGTGTATGGTGTAAGATAATGGTCTACTTTCATTCTTTTGTGTGTGGCTGTCCAGTTTTCCCAACACCATTTATTGAAGAGACTTTCCTTTCTCCATTGTATGTTCTTGGCTCCCTTGTCGAAAATTAGTTGTCCATAGATGTGTGGGCTTATTTCCGGGCTCTCAATTCCATTCCATTGATCTGTATGTCTGTTTTTGTGCCAGTACCATGCTGTTTTGATTACTATAGCTTTGTAGTATATTTTGAAGTCAGGGAGTGTGATACCTCCAGCTTTGTTCTTTTTTCTCAGGATTCTTTTGGCTATTTGGGGTCTTTTGTTGTTCTATATAAATTATAGGATTCTTTGTTCTATTTCTGTGAAAAATGTCATTGGGACTTTGATAGGATTGCACTGAATCTGTAGATTGTTTTAGGAACTATGGACATTTTAACTATGTTAATTCTTCCAATCCAAGAACATGGAATATCTCTCCATTTCTTTGTGTCTTCTTCTATTTCTTTCAACAATGTTTTATAGTTTTCAGTGTACAGATCTTTCACCTCTTTGGTTAAGTTTATTCCTATGTATTTTATTCCTTTTGTTGCAATTGTAACTGGGATTGTATTCTTAATTTCTCTTTCTGCTACTTCGTTGTTAGTGTATAGAAACACAACTGATTTTTGTATGTTGATTTTGTATCCTGCAACTTTGCTGTATTTATTTATTATTTCAAAAAGTTTTTTGGTGGATTCTTTAGGGTTTTCTATATATAAAATCATGTCATTTGCAAATAGTGACAGTTTCACTTCTTTCCAATTTAGATCCCTTTTATTTCTTTTTCTTGCCTGATTGCTCTGGCTAGGACTTCCAATACTATGTTAAATAGAAGTGGTGAAAGTGGGCATCCTTGTCTGGTTCCTGTTCTTAGAGTGATAGCTTTCAGTTCTTCACCATTGAGAATCACATTAGCTGTGGGTTTGTCATATATGGTCTTTATTATGTTGAGGTACTTTCCTTCTATACCCATTTTATTCAGGGTTTTTATCATAAATGGATGCTGTATCTTGTCAAATGCTTTCCCTGCATCTATTGAGATGATTATGTGATTTTTTATTCTTCATTTTGTTAATGTGGTGTATCACGTTGATTGACTTGTAGATGTTGAACCATCCCTGCATCCCTGGAATAAATCCCATTTGATCATGGTGTATGATCTTTTTTTTTTTTTTGTGAGGAAGATCAGCCCTGAGCTAACATCCATGCTGATCCTCCTCTTTTTGCTGAGGAAGACTGGCCCTGAGCTAACATCCGTGCCAATCTTTCTCCACTTTATGTGGGACGCCGCCACAGCATGGTCTGATAAGTGGTGCTTCGGTGCGTGCCCGGGATCTGAACCCAGGCTGCCAGCAGCAGAGCATGCGCACTTAACCGCTATGCCACGAGGCCGGCCCCTGTATGATCTTTTTAATGTGTTGTTGTGTTCGATTTGGTAGTATTTTGTTGAGGATTTTTGCATCGATGTTCATCAGTGATACTGGCCTGTAATTTTCTTTTTTTGTGCTGTCCCTGTCTGGTTTTGGTATCAGGGTAATGTTTGCTTTGTAGAAAGAGTTAGGAAGCTTCTCCTCCTCTTCAATTTTTTGGAAGAATTTGAGAAGGATAGGTATTAGGTCTTTGAAAGTTTGGTAGAATTCACCAGGGAAGCCATGTGATCCTCGACTTTTATTTTTTGGGAGGTTTTTGATTACTATTTTGATCTCCTTACTTGTGATTGGTCTATTCAAACTCTCTATTTCTTCTTGATTCAGTTTTGGAAGGTTGTATAATTCTAAGAATTTATCCAATTCTTCTAGATTATCCAATTTGTTGGCATATAGCTTTTCATAGCATTCTCTTATAATCTTTTGTATTCCTGGAGGTGTCTGTTGTAATTTCTCCTGTTTTGTTTCTGATTTTATTTATTTGAGCCTTCTCTCTCATTTTCTTGGTAACTCTAGCTAAAGGCTTATCAATTTTGTTTATCTTTTCAAAGAACCAGCTCTTAGTTTCATTGAGTTTTTTCTATTTATTTTTTAGTCTCTATTTCATTTATTTCTGCTCTAATTTTTATTATTTCCTTTCTTCTACTGATTTTGGGCTTTGTTCTTATTTTTCCAGTTCCTTTGGGTGAACTGTTATATGGTTTATTTGAGATTTTTCTTGTTTGTTGATGTAGGCCTGTATTGCTATAAACTTCCCTCTTAGAAGCACTTATAGTATATCCCATAAATTTTGGCATGTCATATTTTAATTTTCATTTGTCTCCAGGTATTTTTTTACTTCTTCATTGACCTGATCATTGTTCAGTAGCATTTTGTTTAATCTCCACATATTTGTGGCTTTTCTGATTTTCTTCCTGTAGTTGATTTCTGGTTTCATACCACTAAGGTCAGAAAAGATACTTGTCGTTATTTCAATCTTCTTAAATTTATTGACACTTGTTTTGTGGCCTAATATGTGATCTATCCTGGAGAATGTTCCATGTGCATTTGAAAAGAATGTGTATTCTGCAGTTTTTGGATGGAATGTTCTGTATATATCTACTAAGTCCAACTGGTCTAATGTGTCATTTAAGGCCAATGTTTCCTTATTGATCTTCTGTTTGGATGATCTATCCACTGGTGTAAGTGGAGTGTTAAAGTCCCCTACTATTATTGTGTTGCCTTCTATTTATCCTTTTATGTGCATTAATAATTGCTTTATACATTTAGATGCTCCTACGTTGGGTGTACAGATATTTACAAGTGTTATATCCTCTTGTTGGATTGTTCCCTTGATCATTATGTAGTGCCCTTCTTTGTCTCTTGTTACAATTTTTGTTTTAAAGTCTATTTTGTCTGATATAAGCATTGCTACCCCAGCTTTCTTTTCATTGCCATTTGCATGGAGTATCTTTTTCTATCCCTTCACTTTCAGTTTGTGAGTGTCTTTAAGTCTGAAGTGTGTCTCTTGTATACAGCATATATATGGGTCTTGTTCTTTTTATCCCATCAGCCACCCTATGCCTTTTAACTGAAGCATTTAGTCCACTGAAATTTAAAGTAGCTATTGATAAGAATCTACTTATTGCCACTTTGTAACTTTGTTTTCTGGGTGTTTTAGTAGTTCTTCTCTGTTCCTTTCTTCTTCTCTTGCTCTCTTCCCTTGTGGTTTGATGGCTTTCCTTAGTATTACGTTTGGGTTCCTTTCTCTTAATTTTTTGTTCATTTATTATAGGTTTCTGGTTTGTGATTATCATAAGGTTCATATATAATAACCTATGTATATAGCAATCTATACTAAGTTGATGGTCTCTTTAGTGTGACATCTTGCTAAAAGCTCTACTCTTTTACTCCCCTCCTCCTACATTTTATGTTTTTGATATCATATCTAACCACTTTCTTTGTGCATGTGTATTCATTACCCTCTTATGATGGAAATAGATAATTTTAGTACTTTTCTCTCTTGATCTTCATATTAGCTTCATTGGTGGTTGATCTGCTACCTTTATTGTATACTTGCCTTTACCAGTGACTTTATTGCTTTTTTTTTCTTTATTTTAAATAATTTTCTTATTCCTATTTGTGATCTTCTCTTTTCCACTTAAATAAGTCCCTTTAGCATTTCTTGTGAAGCTGGTTTCTTGGTGATAAACTCCTTTACTTTTTGCTTGTCTGGGAAACTCTTTCTCTCTCCTTCCATTCTGAATGATAACCTTGCCAGGTACAGTATTCTTGGCTGTAAGTTTTTTCCTTTCAGCACTTTATATATATCATGCCACTCCCTCCTAGCCTGTAAAGTTTCTGCTGAGAAGTCAGCTGATAGCCTTACGGAGTTTCCTTTGTTGGTAACTTGTTGCTTTTCTCTTGCGGCTTTTAGGATTCTCTCTTTACCTTTGATTCTTGACATTTTAATTATAACGTGTCTTGGTGTGGGCCTCTTTGGGTTTATCTTGTTTGGTTCTCTCTGTGATTCCTGTACCTCGATGTCTGTTTCTTTCCCTAGGTTAGGAAAGTTTCCAGCTATTATTTCTTCAAATAGATTCTCTGCCCCTTTGTCTCTCTCTTCTCCTTCTGGGACACCTATACCATGGATGTTAGTGCACTTGATGTTATCCCAGAGGTCCCTTAGTCTGTTATCATTCTTTTTAATTGTTTTTTTCTTTTATCTGTTCAGCTTGGGTGATTTCCTCTAGTCTTTTGTCCATCTTGTTGATCCATTCTTCTGTATCACCTACTCTGCTCTTGAGTCCTTCTAGTGAATTTTTCATTTCCAGTACTATATTCTTAATTTTTCTTTGTTTCTGTAAAGATTAGCCCTGAGCTAACATCCATTGTCAATCCTCCTCTTTTGCTGAGGAAGATTGCCCCTGGGCTAACATCTGTGCCCATCTTCCACTACTTTATATGGGATGTCACCACAGCATTGCTTGACAAGTGGTGCCTCGGTCCATGCCTGGGATCTGAACCTGTGAACCCCAGGCCACCGAAGAGGAGTGTGCAAACTTAACAGCTACGCCACCAGGCCTGCCCCCTATATTCCTCATTTTGATTGATTCTTTTTTATATTTTCCAATTCTTTGTTGAAGTTCTCACTGAGTTCATCCATTCTTCTCCCAAGATCAGTGAGCATCTTTATGACGTTTTATTTGAACTCTTTGTCAGGTAGATTCTTCATTTCTGTTTCATTTAGTTCTTTTTCTGGGGTTTTGTCCTGTTCCCTTACTTGGAAAGTATTCCTTTGTCTCCTCATTTTTGCCTCTTTCTCTGTGCTTATATCTACGTATTAGGTAGGTCAGCTATATCTCCCAATCTTAGAGAGGTGGCCTTATGTCAGAGATGTCTTATAAGGCCCAGCAGTGTGCTTCCCTCTCATCACCAGTTCCAAATGTTCCAGGAGTGTCCCCTGTGTGAGCTATGTGTGTCCTTCTGTTGTGGCAGGGTTCCTCTTGCTGCAGTAGCCCAGGGAGGCTGGGCTGTCCCCCTGGCTGGCTGGTTGTAACGCTCAGCTGCATGCGGCTGCTATGGTCCTTTCAGGCACTTTATTGGGCGTGGGGAGCCCCAGCACAGTTGGCTGCGAGGTCTAATAGCACATTCCTGTTGTAGTTTTTCTGTTAAGTGAGTACCCCCCAGCATGGCTGGTTGCTAGGCTCAGGGGCTTAAAATTGCTACAGGCCTCTGGCCTGCAAGGCTGTTGTCAGCTCTCTCAGGGTTGCAGCTGATTGGGGCTGGCCCCAAGCATGGGAGCACCCAATTGTTTCAGGCTTTGGGAAGGGGGGCCAATCCCCTATGTGGCTGTTTGAGAAGCACAAGTCTGCTGCAGCTGACAGGCCCCACCACCTGCAGGGCCACACACCCTGTCAACACAGTCCTACCCCATGCATGCGCCCCAGACCACTGAAGTGGACTCAGTCGCCCCACTGCAGAGGTCCCACACACTTCACCAATTCAGGCCGGTCCCTCGGGCATGCTCTGCCCTGCAGAGGCAGACCCACTCACCCAGTTGCAGAGGATCTAGGCACCCCACCTATGTGGGCCCACAAGTTGCCCTAAGGCTTGCTGTTGGGTGGGGCCAGACCCTAGAGAGGGTTGCCTGCTCTGGCTGAGCTGGATTAAATGAGTGCCCTAGAGGGTGGGGCAGACCCCTGTGCTAACAGGCCAGGGAAAGAACTCCAATGGCATCTGCCAGCATCTGTGTCAGCATGCCTGTACTAGGTCACAATGATGGCTGCCACCAATGTCTCAGTCCCTGGAGAGGTCCAACAGTATGGACGTTCCAAGATGCACCCAGAGCCTATCAGGTGAGTCCCTTTTCACCAAAGGACTGTGCACCTTTCTTTCTGGTGATTTTTAGGTTGCTTTCTGAAATGGGTGAATTTGTGCATAGGCCCTTTAAGAGCAGGCTTTTTTCCCCCCTTCTGTCCAATACCTTTTCTGGGGGTATTCCTCGTTGTAGTTAATAGCCAGCAAAGCCAGATATTATGACCCTTGTCTTGGTTGTGCTGAGTCCAAAAGCTGCTTATTGTGGTAATGGTCCTCTGCTCAGATCCCCCACTCTTCCAGGGAAGGCTTCGTACCTTAAGGTTGCTTGCAGCTAGCTGTGAAGCACCACAGCTAGAAGGTGGCTTTTTTCTCTCCAGAAAGGAATTTATGCCTCTTCCACCTCAGTCAGCTCCGTCCCTGTTGTGGGGGTTCTTTTTTATCCAGTTTTCTGTTCTCTCTCAGGGGTAACTGTTTCAAGAGTAGTTCATTGTGTCCATAGGAGGAGGTGAGTTCAGAGTCTGCCTACACCACCATCTTGACACCATCTCCTTGCTCTATATTTTCATAATTTTAATTGCATATTTATTTCATGCTTAAGCAGTTTTAATAAGGGCTGCTTCCAACGGAGCCAAAGAAATGGCTATTTTTAAAAATTAATAATCCTAAAGAGAGTTTTAAGATATTAAATATTATTTTAATATTGGATGTGAAACGAAGAGGTAAAAAATACTTGAACTCCACCAAAAAACTGTTAGAATTAATAAATGAATTCAGCAAAGTTGCAGGATACAAAATTAATATACAAAAATCTGTCACATTTCTATACACTAATAATGAACTATTAGAAAAACAAATGAAGAAAACAATCCCATATTAACTGCATCAAAAAGAATAAAATACCTAAGAATAAGTTTAACCAAGGAGGTTAAAGAAGACCTGTACACTGAAAGCTATAAGACACTGTTGAAAGAAATTGAAGAAGACACAAACAAATGGAAAGATTTTCTCTGCTCATGGATTGGAAGAATTAATACTGTTAAAATGTCCACACTACCCAAAGTTATCTACAGATTCAATACAATCTGTATCAAAATTCCAATGGCATTTTTCACAGAAATAGAACAAACAATCCTAAAATTTGTATGGAACCACAAAAGATCCCCAATAGCCAAAGCAATCTTGAGGAAGAAGAACAAAGCTGGAGGCATCACACTCCCTGATTTCAAACTATACTACAAAGCTATAGTAATCAAAACAGTATGGTATTGACATTAAAACAGATACATAGATCAATGGAACAGAATAGAGAGCCCAGAAATAAACTCATGCATCTACAGTCAACTAATTTACGACAAAGGAGCCAAGAATGTACAATGAGGAAAAGACAGTCTCTTCAATAAACGGTGTTGGGAAAACTGGACAGCTACATGCAAAAGAATGAAACTAGACTACTGTCTTACACGATACACAAAAGTTACCCCAAAATGGATTAAAGATTTGAATGTAAGACTTGAAACCATAAAACTCCTACAAGAAAAAATAGGCAGTAAGCTCCTTGACATTGGTCTTGGTGATGATCTTTTGGATCTGACACCAAAAACAAAGGCAACAAAAGCAAAAATGAGCAAGTGGGACCACATCAAACTAAAAAGCTTCTGCACAGCAAAGGAAATCATCAACAAAATGAAAAGGCAAACCTACTGAATGTGAGAAAATATTTGCAAATCCTATATCTGATATGAGGTTAATATCCAAAATATATAAATAACTCACACAACTCAATAGCAAAACAACAAACAATCTGATTAAAAAATGGGCAGAGGATCTGACTAGACATTTTTCCAAATAAGACATACAGACGGCCAACAGGTACACGCAAAGATGTTCAACATCACTAATTAGTAGGGAAATGCAACTCAAAACAACAATGAGATATCACCTCACACCTCTTAGAATAGCTATTATCAAAAAGACTAGAAATAACAAGTCTTAGCAAGGATTTGGAGAAAAGGGAACCCTTGTGCACTGCTGGTGGGAATGTCAATTGTTGCAGCCACTATAGAAAACAGTATGGACGTTCCTCAAAAAATTAAAAATAGAACTAGCACATGATCCAGCAATTCCACTTCTGGTATTTATCCAAAGAAAACAAAAACACTAATTTGAAAAGATATATGCACCTCCATGTTCACTGCAGCATTATTTACAATAGCCAAAATATGGAAACAACCTAAGTGTACATCGATGGAGAAATGGATAAAGAAGATGTGGTATACATATATATACAATGGAATACTATTCAGTCATAAAATGAATTAAATCTAATCTTGCCATTTGCAACAACAAGGATGGACTTCGAGGGCATTATGCTAAGTGAAATAGTCAGACAGAGAAAGACAAATACCATACAATCTCATTTATAAATGTAGAATTTAAAAAGACAAACAAAACAATCAAGCTGCTAGATACAAAGAACAGATTGGTAGCTGCCAGAGGTGGGGGATGGGGAGTGGGTCAAACGGGTGAAGGGAGTCAAAAGGTATAAACTTCCAGTTATAAAATATACAAGCCATGGGGATGTAACGGACAGCATGGTAACTATAGCTGATAATACTGTACTGCATACTTGAAAGTTGCTAAGAGAGTAAATCTTAAAAGTCCTCATCACAAGAAAAAAAATTTTGTAGCTATGTATGGTGACGGATGCTAATTAGACTTACTATGCTGATCGTTTTGCAATATATATAAATATTGAACTATTATATTGTACACCTGAAAATAATATAATGTTATATGTCAATTATACCTCAATAAAAAAGGAAAATACTTGAATATATTGGTCTCATTAATTTAGCATTCTAATGAATAAAGGTATTAATTGTATCCTTCAATTTATGTATCCTAACCAAACGATACAAATGATCCTTCCCTTAGCGTGAGTAAGCCATGGCCATTGCTGAATCTTTAATCCTAAGTACAGAACTCATAAAAAATTAAATTTTACTTGTCAAAATCAAGTAGGCTTTACTGAATGAATAACTGCAAAACCATTTCCTGCTGATTTCTAGTGCATCTGCCTCTATATACCTGCTTTTAATGAAATCAAGTTTCTGCCTGACACTTAAAATGTCTTTCCAGATCCCTGCTGGTTGGATAAGAAGCTTTTGTCTATAATGTACAACTAAAACAACTGAGTACAGGTCTAAGGGCCAAGGCTAGGCTAACCGCAGCCTGGGAATTAGGGTAATCTGCCACACTGCATCCAGAGACTAGAGCTATCTGACAAGTTAAATCAAGATGCAATGTATTGATCAGCAGGCAGTAAATGCATAGTATCTCATCAATTGTGCTCAGTGATCCTCAGAAGAAAGTTTTCGTCTCCATTTTGGAGATAAGGAACCCGAAGCTCTGATGACAATACCCGGCTGAGGCCATACATCCCACTAGTGGCAGAGTATGATTCTAAACCAGGCCAATCTGTCCCTGAAACCACGTGATTCTTTCCCATTCTATGCTACTAGGAGAGAAAACCCTTCGTTCTTCTCATTGAGTTCATGAACTACTCTACAAATGAGGCAACCAAATGCGACTTCACTGTTATAATATCAGCAATGCTGCTGTTACTGTCCCATCGCTGAGTTCCTGTGGTCCTGGCTAAGGACAGCACTGGTGACATGGTGACAGTGTCAGTGAGCAGGGCCACACATCCCCCTCCACATCCAGATCTCTCACTCTCTATGGCACAAGAAAAGTCATGTTTGCCTGGAGAGCTCTAGATGTCAGATGCTGAAAGCATCATAAACTGGCCTCACGTGGATACTCAGATGGTCCACCGACGTGGAACGGCCCAGACCTGCTGCTGCACCGGAATGTGCCGAGACGTTCTTGTGGTCAGCATGGGGTCCGCCCCCAGCGCAGGCAGCGATGTGGCCTTGAGAACCACTGAATTGGCATTTCCTCATTTGTGAAATGACAGATTACGTGAAATCACCACCTCTAAAATTCTAGGCCTAGATCTATGATCTGATCTCTGGCAAGGCACTGCAAATCTGGCAGATAAGTTACCAAGGACCTACAAATTATGAACGTTTAAGATTCACAGATAATTTTGGATTTGGAAAGTATTTTTGAAATGCTATGCCGCCAAAAGTATTGGCATTTTGCATTAAATAACTTCACAGTTATATATGTGCAGCCACTATGAGAAGAACAAACTGTCAAATTAAGATTCTAAGATGCTGAGCTGTGTTTACTTTTGTCTCAGTCAAAATGTCACGTTAACACCAGATCTCATTCATTCACAGAGTTTCACGACACTTGATTCTGCCGCCGCCCCTTCCTTCCTCTAACACCCTCTCTCCTGTCTTCGATGACGTGGTCTCCTAGTTTTTGTCCTACCTCTCCATCACTCCTCCATCTCCTTTGCGAGTTCCTCCTCTGCCTTTCTCTGACAGGGGCTTTCTGGTGCTCTCTTTCTACCCACGAGTGACCTTATATACTGCCAGGTGCAAATTACCCCAAAGTACACCCCCAGCCCAGATCTAGGGCTGAGCCGGATCCATCCATTCCTCTAGATGGATGAATGTCCCTCGGCTGTCCCACCTCCGCCCACACAGGCTCCTTTTCCAGCTGTTCCCTGACTTGAGGAATGAATGGCATTGACACTCACCACTGCAGGATGGTACAGTTGTCAAGAGCTGACTCTTGATCTGGGGCCAAAACCTAATTGCCTAAAGTGCTCAACAAGTAACACTCCTAATTAAAGTAGGGATGGGGGGCGGGGGGGAGACTGTAGTGAAACTGAAGGGTGCAGGCCAGTCTAAAGGGGCAGCTAATGCTTCACTCCAGCGGATTAGCACCAAGCTGAATTACAGGCTCAGTCTGCCAAATTGAGGACTTGGGTGAAAGAAGCTAGAAATTTGGATTTCAATGTGAAATCTCTACATTTTTAAATCTTGATCACTAACCAAATTTAAAACAATATGGACTAAACAAAATATGCTTGGTAGGCTGTTATTTTGCAAGCTCTGTTCTAGATCGATGGTGTGCAAACACTTTTCTTCAAGAACTATTTTTAAAGCAAATTAAATTTTACCTGTTTGGAAGTCCAATTTAGCTAGTAACCATATGTGGGTAAAAATTTCCAAAATTATGTTTCTCCCTCTTTACAATAATGTGTATATTGTAAATACATTAACCTAGCTGATTGCAAAATCTTCAAGAAAGCCAAAAATGTTTCCCTAACAGCTAGTTAAATAAGATCCCCCTTATTTTATTAGAAAAGTGGTCCAGGTTGTAAAATGCTCATAACAATCCTAATGGATTGTTCCTGTGATATTCGATGATGTGAAATCTGGCATCGTGTATCTGAATGTGCACAGACTGAAAGCAGAAGGCCCTGCGTCTGTTGAACTTGACTCTAGCCACCCCCCGGCAATCACACCTTTGCTCGCTGTTACCAGCCTAAACGCATCAGTTTCCACCACACCTGATTATATCATGTAATCTAGATAAAACACATTTTTGAAGTAAATTTATTTTCATCATTTAAAATCTGTGAGATTTATTTTCTCCAGCACACGGACTTGTGCACTCATTTTCCTCTCAGCCATCACACTGTTCCTTACCCTGTGGTGTGCTTGCTCTCGCTCTGTTTAATCCCATTCTGTCTTTTCAATACAAAGAAGTAAGAATGTTGAAAGAGCAAGTGAAAAGAGGCCCATGATTATGCTGGAAACAAAGGTGAAATCACCCCCACACAGATGTGCACACAGCGGTTGCATGTATGGTGTCGCTTTGGTCTTATAAACACGTGGATTTGAAAACAGGCTTTTGATATGACCTCATTGATACGCGGAAGAGCTTCTACACCTGCAAATGGTAATGACGTTTGTGTTCAGCCACATCTTGCCCTGCTATCTCATTATTTTCTTCCATTGACTAGAGATGGCAAGAGAAGCCTTAGTGTGTGGTCTGCAGTGTGTTAGAACTTGGTGTATAACACATTTGATTGCGAAGTGTGCATTTTAATTAACTTAGTAGAGTTTACTGAAATATTAAAGCATATGTAAAAGTGAATGATGACTAGTAGACTTGTTGAATGCCCAAACCACGCTCCTGAGACCCTTATATCTGTGGCTCACCGGTAGCCGGTCTGGCTAAGTGCTGTTCTACTCACCGATGAGATACATCCCGATCCAGTCTCCAGCGTCCACCTCCTCCTTTATGTCCCAGTGGATCACCAGGTCCTGCGAGTGCCCTATGGAGTAGCAGGAGCTGCTGACCATGAGCGTGGAGCGGCTGTCGGAGGTGACCAGGTCCGTGTCACTGGTGGAGCGGGGGAGGGTGACGGTGCCGTGGGGGCCGGTCCTGATGGCCATGCTGTGGTACTGGCTGGGGCTGTAGCTGTGGCGGAGCGGCTCCTTGCAGCGGCGGCGGTTCTGGGAGTTTCTAGATGGAGATGCCATGGCGGCCAGGCCTAAAAACCTGTTCTGGTACAGATTCTGCGGGGGCAAAGAGACAATCAGCTGGGACAATCTGCCAGGTACAGAGTCACTGTCTTCAGAGGAAACGAAGGCTGTGCTGGGAGAAATGAGCTGTGAGTGAGCGGACCTCCCAGGAAGATTTGAAACACAACACAGAGCATCTTCCTCAGGACAAATGTGGTGGCTCGGGATGCACAGGGAAGGCAAGAACGAAAGCATGAGCTCACCAAGGGGCCGGGCATTTCCATGCTCTGCTAGAGTCTGCCTCTCCCAGCCCCCTCTAGCCTACTTGGCATTAGAAGGCCTGAAAGTCTGCAGAATAGCCCTGAAGGCATGCCCGCCCCAAACAAGGTGCCATCTCTCGAGTTCTCCAACATCAGTTCAGTTGGTCCAGTTTTATCCTTCTTTAGGGTAAATGATAGTTATTATCACTGAACATTTTAGTGATCCCATTTTAGTGATCCAAGACCCTCCACAAAGCCCAGAATTAGTGGTGGTCCCTGCCCGGTGAGGCGGTCATTCCTCCTCCATTTACAGCTCGTTCACTCTACAGAATGTCTCTGGGCAGTCTGAAATTTCTATTAAAGATCTCAGATATCCTAGTTATCTTCAAACACTACAATTTTCAATAAAATCCAATCTCAGAGGACTGTGTCTCCCTTGGAGCTAATGTTATTGTAGGAAACATTGCATCTGATGCAAAAAAAAGCACATCTATTTTATTGTTTATAACATTGAGCACTGAAAATGAGCTGAGCTGATGCAGAGCAATAACTCACTGTTTTGGATACAGATAGCTTTTAAAACAAGGGAGGAAGGGCATCATATAGAACTTACACACACAGACAAACATACACACAATCAAATGCAAGTTACTGAGTTTTTTGTTTACCAGCCATGAGGACCAGACCCCAGCACCAGTCTGCTCTTTAGATTATATAAGTCTATTGAATAGTAATTTAGGCCCGTACTTTCTCCATCTTCTAAGACCAGGGCACTTGTAAAAAGCCCATTAACCTGATAAAGCCCAGCCTTGGCATCCCAAATCTTGGCCCTTAATGGCCATTGGCAGTCTTTCTCACTCATTATTTGAATCTTTTATTAGGAATTCCTCTGGCCCCATTGGTGGTAACCATGGAATTACTACAGGCAGAAAAGCCAGACTTTAGAAAGCATCTCATCACATTATTGGTACCATATGTCTTATTTTTTTAAAAATTCTTGTCATTGTGACAGTATGAACATAGACAGATGACGGTGTTGCCTGGAAACCGCACCTCCTCTCAGGAAGACAAGCAAAGCTGTGAACCCAGAAAGCATGAAGGGCTCCCCGCCTCACAGGCACCCTGGCTCTTCTGGGCATTTCGGGGAGGATCTCAGCAGGCTGACCGTCCTCCAGGGGGCTTTGTCCAGAGACCTTTGTAAAATCGCCAAAAAAAGAAAGTCTTCTGCTACAGCATAACATCTCTTCAGTGTACACACTTCGTGTGGCCTAATAACATCTTATATAACATGATTATGGAGACGAAAACTACTTGGAATTAAATGAAATAGTCAAGCACATAATTATGAGTTAGAGCAAACTATGATCGAGTTGGTGCAGCACCCACCAACTTCCAAGCTTCTATCCCTAGACAGCTTACTTAGCCTTTCCAGACCTTCATTTCCTCATCTGTAAATGGGTTGTGTCAGAATTTAATGAGATAATGCAAATCAAGCTCTTAGCATAGTAAGTGCTCAATAAATAAAAATCTACTAATAAAATTCTACTAGTATTACATTAAGAAGAAAGCCTCACTGAAACACAGGTCCCGGGCAGTCGGCCAGGCTCACCCCCTGGCCAAAGGTCCCGTCACACCAGCCCCAGAGCCCTCACACTGACATTCATTCTGCAGCGAACCTACCAATCGTTCCTAGTCATGGTCCTCCAGGTTTCCTTACAAAATCGAAATTGCAAACGTAAAACAGTTGAGTGTATTTGTAACGGTGCCATATATACCATTGTTTTGGAGGGGCCTACGTTTATTTGTAAGGTTTGTACCTGAGTGGGACATTTTTGCATTAATGTTGACAAGGGTAAGAGAGATATTTTTATCCATTTAGTATCAGTCAGGGCCTCAAAAAAGATGATAGAGTGCTTTTCTTTTGTTAAAGACACCTCTGCTGTGGTATTTTTACCAGAATTCCTTGGAAACCAGGCAACTTTCCTGAAACTGTCCAATTACACCAGTGATCACTGTCCACATGGTGGGAACAAAGGCATAGAAGGAAGCATTGGTCCAGGAACACATTTGCCAGTAATTTACTAGATTGGAATAACGGCATTTGCCTGCAACAAGAAGGGCAGCCTCAAAGCTGTTCCTCAAAGACCACGTTCCCCCCACCTCTATCTTTGCCCACATCCTCCCCATTCACACTTGCAGGCAGGATTTGCACTTGGGCTTCAAGATTATGCTCCAGCACCAACTCTGCTATGACCTCTCCTTGCATGCTTTTCCCATTCCCAAGGGAGTGGGCCTTTCTGCTGTGTGATCCCACAGGAATCCCATTCCCCTGCCGGGACTGTTACTGTGTTATTGCTAGTTGACCTGTCCATGCTTATCCCCATGTTGTGAAGACCTTGAGGCCAGTGTTCTCTGCTCTCTGTATACCCCTGGACCTTGCGTGACTCCTGGCATTAAAAAAACCCTCAAAACTTTAATTAATAGAATTTATTTTATCCAATTAGGTCCCTTCTTTCTTGAGAAAGGGTTTAAGTTGGCTATGAAAAACAGATAAAATATAGAAAGACAGGATAAGTTAGTAGTAGATGGTACAGAGAGAGAAGAAAATAAAGACAGAAACAAAAAGGTATGAGGAAGAAGGCTAACATAAACCTATATGCCAGCATGTCCTGAATGGGTGCTCTTATTAAAGACTCAACAGCTGCTTTCTGAATGCAGCAGGTGGATGGTTGATGCCCAACGTGGGATTCCTTTGTGGCCACGTTTCCCCAGGGCATTCACAGTGTTCCAGTTCACACTATAGACTCATCCAGCTGGAAGAAGCAATTTAATCCTTCTCCCTTCACATCTGAACCATGGGAGATAGATGAGGATCTGTCCTGCTTTTAAATAGCCCTGGATAAAAGACGACTCTCTTCCTAGACAGCGATTTTTTTTACAACCTCGCAATTCTTCCTAATCTCTAAGGCAAATCTCGTCTGACAGAGACCTCCCTTCTCCTTCCTCCCTGCGAAGGGGAGGTGTGGCTCACCCATTCTCTGTGTGATGAGGAAGTTAAGATTGTCACTAAATTGCTCCCAGCTTTTCTCCATCCCACCACGTAATTCAAGTGTTTTTCGTCTTCTCTTACCTTGGTCATAGGCAACAGTCACTAACAAGAAAACCACAAGAATATTAGTAACAGTCTCAGGAACATTGTAAGTTTCCAATTATTGGTTGTAATCAAGCGTCCTTAGTTATAGGCTATGTTAAGCATAGATTTTAATTGACCCCTGAAAAAGTAGGTCCAATGAATGAGCCACTGAAAACAATCTGATCACATTGTGCCTCACTTCATAGGGAATAAGATTCCAGCTGCTGGCTTGTTTCTATTTGTAGCGGAGGATCCAACGTTTTGTTTACTTGTTTTGCTTTCCAACTTAAATAACTCATAATTGTTGAAACGTTTTGAATTAAGTGATAAGTTCCTGGATTTTTAAAAAATCTTGAAACAGGCTTTGCATGTTTAATATGTTTTAAGATACTCTTATGCTGTACAGTACGTTAGCAAAAAGAAAACCTGTAAGGAGATAGAATGTTAAAAGAAAAAATCATCACTACTAGGGAAGGAACATGTTATTATGTATGAATTTTTTTTTGGAGAACACAGGGAGACAAAAGATTCTGCTGTGTCAATTTCTAACTGACAAAATCATTAATAGCTTATCTGTTTTGGAATATAAAGCCATGAGTGAGTGCCATCTCAGAAATGAAAAGAAAGCGACAAAAAGTATATCTATAATAGAAAAAATGATTCTTAAAAATTGCCTCTACACTAAGAAATCGAAAACTGTGAGTGAAAAACACAGGCCCTAAAGGAAACTTCATTAAAGTATACGAGATGAGGTTACAGAAACTGGCATTATTTAGTTGGAAGAAACAGCATAATAGTTTTTGAGATCATGAACTAATTTTATTTTGAGTGAATGAATGCCTGAAGCTTTTTTATGCTACCCTCAGCTCTGGTTATGCCATCAGGGGGGTAATGGAACTTTAAAAACCTTACATATAACTTGTCTCTTTCTACAATGGATTTGAGAAAATTTACAACAAAAGAAATGTACAAGGAAACAGGGAACTATAAACCAGACAGAAATCAGGAAGTAGCAATAAGAAAGAGAATCATAATAACAATGAGGATTTACTTTATGCAGGAGACTTGGTACATTATCTCATTAATACCCTATCAATATCACTATTCCCATGTTCGTAAGAAACCCAGCTCAGAAGTGGTTCGTAAACATTCCCAAGGTCACACTTCGCAGCAGGAAATGGGGATTTGAGCCTATTTTGTGTAATTATAAGTGGGCACTTTTTTTTGTGGTGAGGAAGATTGGCCCTGAGCTAACATCTGTTGCCAATCTTCCTCTTTTTACTTGAGGAAGATTGTTGCTGAGCTAACATCTGTGCCCATCTTCCTCTATTTTGTATGTGGGATGCCAAAACAGCATGGCTTGGTTAGCGGTGTGTAGGTCCACGCCAAGGATCTGAACCCGTGAACCGCGGGCTGCCGCAGCGGAGCAGGCAAACTTAACCACTACGCCACCAGGCCAGCCCCATAAGTGGCCGCTTTTATCACTCTTAAGCACTCCCTCCAAATTATAACATGGGCAGGTATAGTTGTAGTAATTGAGATTCAGATACTCCTCTGAGCTTCTTGGCTGCCAAGGAGATAAAGGAAAGCATAGTTCTCGTGATCAGAATATTAGAATTTTTCCTCCCTCCAAGGTCTTAATAAAATGCTTCATTTTAGACTTTACGTAGGGAACACTAAATGATGTGGTGAACAATATCTTAAAAGCCTTTTTTTTTTATCACAAACATAGTGGCAGACTGCTTGTACAGGTCTTTGACAAAAGCCGAGATCATAACATAAAGAGAATTGATTAGGGTCTGAATGAATGTGTTTAGCTGTGTTGTCTTTTGCCCACATTCAAAAGTCCCCTGGGCTTATTCCAGGCCTGATGCCCCAAACCTCCCGCTCTCAAGTCAGTGCCTCTTCTCAATCCCGCATCTCCCTCTCCCACCTTGACGCAGATACACCAGAGCCTGAACGACACGTTGTACCCGTCTAACTTGTTAACTCGCTTCTTATCAGTGTCCTCTACCAGGAGGCAGGCGCCAAGAGAGTACGGTCCTTGCCTAGCTCCTTTAGGTCAGCATTTCCAGGAAAGAATGTTCCTGGCAAGAACGTAGCAGATGCTCAGTAAACATTTTGTTGAATGAATGAATGCATGGGTGATGTGGGCTGGGGCGACCTGCCCACTGTGTCTCAGAGCCATGACATGATGCTCTGCTCCTTGAGCTCAGAACCCTTCTCGGTGCCTCTCTGCCTAAAAGCACAGGACTTGGTGCCCAGAATCCCCCAAGTTCTGGCTCCTGAATTACGCTGGTAAGAAGGGGTCACTGAGGACGAGATTAGACACCACCCTTTGGTCCCCTTCTGCATCTCTTTGAGATCTGAGTCCTGCCTGTACATTTGTATGTCTGGAAACGGCTGTGTGAGTGAGGTCATGGGCCAAGGGTGGGTGTGGGGGCTGAGGTGGCCCTGACCCCATCACATGGCTGAGCACTTCTGAGGAGCCAAGTGGGAGGCGGCTGCAACACCACCATCTCTATCCAACTCTTCAGTTCTTGGGCACCCAGGAAGTTTTGAAACTTGTGCCTCAAAACTGTTTTTAGCCTCAAAGCCATGTGTTGAAAAAGCTTTCTTTTGTGCTGGCCATTGTGCAGAGGAATATTGCAGAATTACATAAACTAAATTGTGTGGGCTCCTTTTCTTTGAAGAAGAAATAGAATCCCACACATTGCCAGCTGAAAGGGAACGTTAGGCGGAGAAAATCTTAATAAGCAAATCAAGCCAAGCCAGGGAATATCCACGTAGGAAGTTATGATTTAAAAGACAAGGCACTTGTTAGAGTGACAGCCAAATACATTATTTTAGGAACACATAAAGCCTTATCATTCACGAAAAAAATCCAGCAATAGGTTTAAGATTGTTGAACAGCCCCCGGCTTCTCCTCTGGGCCCCAGTGATGGTGGCAGAGGGAAGCCCTTGCTCCTTGTCGCTCAGATGCCATTCTCTCTGCTCACACTTAAGAGGGTGAGCAGGAGCCCTGCCATGCTTCCCTGCGTGTGTCCCTTTCACCACCTTGGTCAAGTCTGGAATTTCTCGGTGAGGCTCTGGGTCACTTGGGAGGTTTACGCTTGGAGGTGTTCAAGAACGAAGCTGTGGAAATCTGGGCAGACCGTATGGCCAGAACAACAGGCAGGGGCGCTGTGGGTGAGGAGGGAGAGGAAGGTAGGAGGTGGTGGGGCCTTCCCAAGTTATTTAGGGGAAATTCCTGATCCCTAGCATCTCCCTCTGATCTACACGGAAGGAAAGGTCACTGGAAGTGGTATTCCTGTGTATGTGTGTGTGTGTGAGAGAGAGAGAGAGACAGACAGACAGAGAGACAGAATGAATGGGAGTGCATAGATGTGAAAAGGGACCTGTCTTTCCCTTTTCAACATTAGACAGGTTCATTTCTTCCTCAGGAGGGTCCCATCCTTTTGACAGATTGAAAAGTCCCTTCTTTACCCAGCGACACACACAGGAGATGAGGCTATGCTTTCATCTCCCAGAACCACAGTGCCACTCCAGCCAGGTCAGGGTGCCCCAGCTCCAGAGTCCCTGCTGACCACTCAGGAGCCACCTAGTGGAGCTCGGGGGACCAGGGAGCTGCTGTGTGTCGCCCACATCCTCCTCCCAGGCGTCCAGCACCCGCGGCTGTGAGCAACACCTCTGACCACCACAGCTCCGCTCCTGGAGCTCAGCAGGGCTGCTGTGCCGAGCGGGGTGGCTGCACGTCTTCCAGACCCAGAGCACCGCCACCTGCTTGGTGACAGTTCAGTCTCCAAAACCCATCCCGTGAAACCACGAGTCACACAGACTCCCACAGTGACAGTCATGAGACGTCCTGCCCAGCCCCTGTTCCTGCTCACGAGGAAGCAGAGGCCCCAGAAGGTCAGCAGCCTGCCCAGAGGACAGCAGGTGAGCAGAAGCCACGACTGGAACCCGGGCCCCCGAGGCTGGCTGGCCTTGCTTAGGAGGGAGCATCAGGCTCGTGGAGAACATGAGCCACAGTGTTTCCCTCCCTGTTCATGATCGTGTTCAGATTTGCCGGCTAACAGGCAAAGTGTCCTGGCAATGAACATAGTTCTAAGACGTACATTTCAGTAGGATTTCAAATAAAGCGTTAAGTTTGCGTACATCCTGAAGGCGACACTCAAAAATACCTTATTTGTTGTGCAGGTTCAGGGTGCTGTATGGATTCTCTCTTGAATTCTTCCACCCACCTGGAGGTCAGACCCAGCGTAGTTGGGTGGATCTTTAAGTAAACCCTAGTTTTGGTTTTCTTCTTCCTTCCTTTAGCCCATTCAATGAGCAGATGTTATTGAGTCGTCAGTATGTACTAGACACCGTGCTAAGTACCAAGTGTGGATACAGAGATTAATTTAACAGTGTTCCTCCCCTCAAAGAGTTTTGTGCAGGAAGCAGACATTTAAGCAGTCACTTATGACACAAGGACGAGGGCTGTGACAGGAGTGGTGGGCAAGGCCCCCCTTGGAAGAGACAGAGATGCTGGGAACGCCTTCCCAGATGGGGGAACAGTGAAGCTGCATTTGGAAGGAGGAGTAGGAAGGTCACCAGCTGGGCAAGGGCAGAGGGAAATCCAGTCCAAGCAGAAGGACCTCCATGTGTAAAGGCACAGCTTTACAAAAAAGCATAGTGTGCTTCCAGATTCCGCAGAGTGCCTCAGCTACCTGTCAGAGAGTGTTGGGGGGGCAGCTGGAAGTGCGGGAGGAGGCTCTCCCGTGCCACACCAAGACACAGGATCTCCCCCCTTGGAGGATGGGGAGCCCAGGAGATTTTTGATCTGGGAAATGATACAGTCCCTTCAGCTTAGAAACATCACCCTGCAGAAGTCAGGAGGAGAGCAAGGAGCAATGTCTGCTGTGTCTGGGGGAGCCCTTACTACAGCAACTCTGAAAGCCAGTCCACGTGCAGGCAGAAGCTTCATCCGTCAGATGGTCCCTTAAACCCAGAGGCTCATCTGCAACGTAGGTGCTAAGTCTCACTGTGGGAGGAGGAGAGGTAAAGGAACAGGTATGGCCTGGGTCCTTGAAGGGGTGTGTAAATGAAGAGGTAATCCAAAGGCACAGTCACAGAGACCACAGATGGCACCACACGTGGCCCGTTTTTACTGGGATCTCACGGCAAGTGCAATCATCCAGGCGTACAGCAGTGTCGTGCACCACACAGCCAGCTCATTCTAAGGCAGATGGTACTTGTGCCTAATTTTATTGTTAGGAGACTTCGTATCACAGGGTGACAAGTTTAGAGAGATTTAAAGGATGTGGAGCTAACTACTCATTTTGTCTGAGGGGGAAGGAAATGAGACTTTAGGGAGAAGTGGAGAAGGTATATTTTAGGCACGAGAGTTGTAAAGCCCGCCCCCATGTGTTCAGGGGACTGGAAGAAGACCAGTGTGCCTGGCAGAGGGTGCAAGGGGCAGGAGCAGAGGGGAGGGATGAGGCTGGAGCAGAAATGAGGCCAGTTTAAAGGCCAAGTGTGCCAAGGCAGGGAGAGAGGCATTTGTTTTGGGGACACTGAGCTCTTTTGAAGATGGGGAAAGATCTAGCGGTGGGCTCTCCTATGCTATGCTTTCACAAATGCCGTGCTGCTGAACATCTTCCTTCCGGAGCAGCTTGGCAAAAGCTTCTGCCCCAGGACCACCGGCAGCTAGGCAGATATGGTGCAGCTCTCGCCTCAGTAGGACGGGAGGTCGGCGGCACTGCTTTTTCAGATCACCTATCAGGACAGAGGAAGGCACCATCTTGGACTGCAGCCCTCACAAAGGTGCCAATCATTAGGAACATGAACCACAATGGCCCGCTATCCGTACACCAGGGAACTGAACCAGCAGCGGCAGCACCTTCCTTCTGTTATCAAAGGGCCCTAGATGAACACATCCATATTTGATATAAACGCAATGTTAATACCTGAGACCATTTTTGGAAGGCAACTTAGAGCAGGGATGGAGTAGAACATAAATAGCATTTGGCACTATAAATTCATCTGGTCTCTCTCTCCTTTCTGTTTCATATCTATCCCTCTAACTCCCTTGAGAAGTGACAAAGCCAGTTCATATCCCAGATGGGGTCACAGTTATACATTCCTTCCCCGTCATCATGGTGCCCATGCCTGTGATATTTCTAGCCCATGTTACTCTATTCTGATTCTAGCTGTCACTCATTCTCTTAGCCACACCAGGTTGTACCATCTCAGCACCTAGGCTATAATATGAGGGCTGGCAGAGACGGTTTAAATCAAGAGATATCTGTTGCAAGAAGGAGGAAAGAAGAAAGAACTGGTGCTATTAAGAAAAAATTAGGCCTATCTTCAGTGATTTAGGACAGCTGCAATGGTAGAGAGAGAAATCGACCCAATAGCATCTCTATCAAGCTCTTAACATCTACAGAAGAGAGAAACAATGCAGGAGCAGAGACAAAGCATTGTTTTTTTTGTTTTTTGGTTTTTTTTGTGAGGAAGATCAGCCCTGAGCTAACATCCATGCCAATCCCCCTCTTTTTGCTGAGGAAGACCGGCCCTGAGCTAACATCTATTGCCAATCCTCCTCCTTTTTTTTTCCCTTTTTCTCCCCAAAGCCCCAGTAGATAGTTGTATGTCATAGTTGCACATCCTTCTAGTTGCTGTATGTGGGACACCACCTCGGCATGGCCGGACAAGCGGTGTGTCAGTGTGTGCCCAGGATCCGAACCCCGGCCCGCCAGTAGGGGAGCACACGCACTTAACCGCTAAGCCACGGGGCCGGCCCCCAAAGCATTGCTTTTTAAGTGAACCATAGCTAAATGGACAAGTGTGTAACAGTATGAAAGTCCCTTATGGAAAATTCCAACAGCATCAAGATATCCCCCATGGTCAAAACAAGAAAATCAGGTGACCTAGATGGGTGCCATATTACTTTATTATCAATCATTCATGGAAATGGTAAAAGGAAGGAAGAATTCTATTTCAAAAACAAAAATAGGATTTGTTATTCAGCTCTGATGGCACTGGGGAAACCATCACCAAGATTATGACTTAAGTGGATTGGGAGTGAGCATTCAGGCTGTAGTTATCCAGACAGCTAGGTTCCCTACTTGACTTCCCACGGGAAGGAACCACCTCAGTCTGGAGTCTTGCTTGGTTCTAAAAGAACATTAAGAGAAAAGAAACACTTAGCTATTTCCTTTTAAACATGCTTACGTGACACCTGCTGCTGAAATTCTTGAACATCTTTCACAGGAGGTCCCTTCTGACATTTGTCATTCCAATTAATCTTTTTGATTAATCGCTTTCAGAACTAAAGAGAAGGGACAATCGATTGAGGCAGCTTGGAACCTCTGAACTCATGGACAAAAGCCACAGTCTGCTGGGGATTTTAGATAGTATTTTCAGTTTTACAGACTAGAGAAAAGGAATGGTTTTCTCACAGTCCATCTCTTTCGCTTGGATGCTTGGAACCATCACCTGAGCTCGTGTATGACACACAAAAGACGCAGCTGCCACAGCGAAATTACAAGCCCCCCGCTTCTCCCAGCAATTCCTAGCCAAGGCGACTCTGCTCAATAGTATGGTATAGATTGACATTAAATTCAATGAGAATACAATTTAATTTCTCTGTAGCAATCACCAGAAGGCAAACTGCATGATTATCATCTGGTTAAGACATTTGTCACTCCTTAAGCTAATGCCTACAAGTCGGGGGTCTCAATGATATGGTAATACATTCAAGGGCACTCACTGCCATTTCAATTAGCGAAAAGACAAGCCGCCCACATCCTGACAAATGGAAACTCAGAAGGCTCAATGATCTGGATATTTTAGAGACTTTTTTTTCCATTTAAGGCTTGACTTAATTATTCAGATAACATCTCTAATTTTCCATTTTACCTTGCAGGCAGAAAACACCAGAGAGGAAAGCTTTGTATCCTTGCTGGGGAGCGACAGCTGTAAGAAAAGCCACCAGGTACAGGAGCAGCAGACACAGCCCTCACCTCGTGGGGCGGCAGCGACAGAGACTCTGTCATCATAAGGAGGCGCCTGGGTTGCCATTCAAACTGCTTGTTAGGCTTTTTCGCAAAGCCCCAAGAGACAGCGGTATAACAGAAAGATGAGAAAATGAAGTAATTTGGGTTTTTGAAAGGCTGTTCAAGATGAAACATTAGTTCTGAGGAAGCAAGAGCCACAGGTACATGCCAATGAGTCTTAAGCGCATGCATTTCCAAGACATTAGCTTTGTTCTTTGCAAAGGACAAGTCTCACTGCCACCAGTCCCAGGAAGACGAAGCACTCCATGTCAGCGCTTCAATTACAACACACAGTCAAAGGCCGGCACTTTACTCTTGCTGTATTAATATTACTCCAAGGTCGTTAGAGCCATGTGTCAGGATGGCTTTAAACTGCTAAGGGTGCATTTCCCAGACAATCTTCGTTTATTTATACATTCAGTCAACAAATGCATGTGTCAAACACTGGAAAATGAACTGGAGTATAAGCTATGCATCTGTCCTGGAAAGCCAGCACACATGCGTATGAAAAATTAATAACAGCCCAAGATACTCTATAGAGCCTCACATTCCAACTGCCAAAGTAAGAGTTACCAGAAGAAACACAAATGCAGGGCGAGAGTGGGGTGGATATTCCTGATGGGGAGAACGGTGGACACCCAACCAGAATATAAAGGACACATACTTTAAGTCCTACTCAATTTAGGTTTTTCAGAAAAATTACCACATCACTGTTTTCTAGTGACTCCACTATATATGTGTTTCAATCAACATATTATCAACACACTGAAGAAGGAGCCTTAGAGCTAAACCCAAGGCAGCTATCTCACATAACTAAGGGAAAACTTCTCAGTCTTGGGATGTTCATCGAAATCTGGGTAGCAATTTTCATTTCAGCGATAGGGGAAGAGGAGGCATGAAGGATCTCTGGCTGGGACTGGTGACTGGGAAGCTCTGCAGGCCATTTCGGTGAATGGCTCCCTCTGAGGCTGAACCATCTCTGAACCTGAACCATCTCTCTTCTTGGCTGCCACTCCAAGTGCTATCCCTAGAGAATATGGGCCACACGCCTCCAAGGGGAGACAGGTTCCACATAGTCTGCTTGGTAGGATGCAAAAACAATCTGAAAGATGATAAAAGCCAATCTCTATAATTAGCAAGCTTCCATCTGCTGATTAGGAAGTGTTAGAAATAAGCAAGCAAAAGTAACCGTGGCGTTTTGGCAAGGACTTGACTTCAAGGACTGATAGGTGTCCTTGCTTCAACTGTAAATAATTCAATTCCATTTAACAAATAGCCATTGAATACCTACTCTTTGTAAAGCTCTGGGCAGCTGTTGTTCAGGATATGATCCCTGTTCTCAAGTCAATATAACTGAGGCAGAAAAAGCTGAATGCATGAAATGAAACAAAATTAAAGATAAAATGGCCCTCTTTCCTGGAAATTCCAATTCAGCAGGTTTGGGTAGGGCCCAGGCAGCTGTATTTGAACAAGCACCAGCTCAATTTGGTTATGGCCAGCAGGCGAGCCCTCAAAGCGGGGCCATCAGTGCCTCTAATGGGTGGTTGTCACAGAAAGCTTGAAGGGAGAGGTGGCCACTGGGATATTTCAACAACTGCGCTTTAAGTGCCTTGAAGGCATGGGTCAGATTTGGGCAAGTGCAGGATGCAGGAGGCTGTTTGCAGCCAGGAGCAGAGCTATCGAGGTGGCCAATTGCATGTGAAGGCTGCAATGTCTTGAGAGAGATCTTGGAACAGTTTGTTTCTGAACGGATTCACCAGCCTTAGTTCACATTAGGCCTCATTTCTCAACCTAGAATGGTGCAAAAGCGCCATAAACCTGAACTGAGACAAGCGAAAGCGGCATGGGTAAGTCTGCTCTAGACCTGAGAGCCCCAGTGCGGACCAGAGAGGGGAGACTGTCACGCTTTACCACGGGGAATCGCCTCACAGGTGTCCAGGGCCACGCTGCCGACCTCAGAGCTGAACATTCGGGGGTGTGTCTTGTTAGCACCAGGCGCCTCGCTCTCACCCCTGGGGCAGACACTGCCACAGCCTTTCCTGCACATCAAGTCGAGCCACGTTCTGCAAATACCGAGGATCTGAGGAAGGCCCAAGTTGGGACATTTGAGTGTAAAAATAATACATACTAAAATATTTCAGAATACACAAAAATTAAAATAAATCATACACTCATAACTATGCCACTTAGAGGCTACCAGAATGGTCATTTGCAAGTATTCCTCCTTTTCTCTTTGTGCACTTTGTTGCAGAGTCGAGACCACACATTTCTGCTTTCTGCTTTTTATGCTATTACAGAATGAGAACTTCCCCACGTTATTAAAATATATCACAAACATCTTCTCAGTAACCATATTTTAACATGTGGCTATTTCTAATAATTATCACACTAATTCTACCTTTAAAAATTTAGTTTGTTCTAATTTTCTCCATTGTAAAGTAATGCGAATTAAGCTGGCATGTCTGTGTACCAGTGAAAATGTCTAAATCAAAAGCAGCATTTTGTCTATAGGTTTGAGATTTTTAAAAATAATTTAAAAACAATATACTGATGTCACAGATGCCATTAATATTTTAAAATAATTTGGTGGATATTTTTTTCTGTTTAGAAAGACTCTGCTTACAATCACATATTTCTTACCAAAGTGATGGAGGAACGACTGCTTAGAGCGATGAGATGGAGAGACAATCGGATATGAACAAAGTGCTCTATTTGCAAGTCTTTTCAGGGGTTGGAAAACACATATGCAGTGCGGATGTCCTCCTCCTGCACCGCCATCATCCCCTCCTCCTCAGTCACCCCCGGCCCCTCTGGCATCTTGCCCCCTCCCTGTCCTCTGGTCTTCCTGTCATTCTATGGAAAGCCCCTCTCCCACACCCAGCTGATCCGGGTCCCAAGTGCCCAGGACGGTTCTCAGTCCTCAGTCCTACTGCCAGCACCTAAGATGGTAGACCAAGGGACCGTCCCTCCCAGGAACATAAAGGCTAGGGACTGGGGGCAAAAGCCCTTGAAGTCAGACTGACTTGGGTTTAAACACTGTTCCACCTGCTGTGTGATCCTGACCGATCTCTGGACCTCTCCAAACTTCAGTTGATTCAATAAAATAAGACCTGACGTCTGCAAGGAATGGTTGCTACAGCCAGAGTTGGGTCTGGGATGGAGATTAAGGAGCCAGGTATTAGCAAGGTGAATAATGTGCCTTTGCTAGGCTTTATGTAAGGCTGCCTCCAGTGGGACTGGAAGGAGCTACTTTTACAGCAACAGTGGCAGCCAATCCCCCAGGACTTCTGAGTCACTTCGCTTCTCTCTGCCAAGAAAGTGCAATCTCAGAAATACCCACCCTCCCCCCACCCGCCCCCAGGCCCCAGAAAGGCCAGTTGTAGGACTGCTGCCATTGTCTTGAAGGTCTTCCCTGTTGTGGTCACCTGTGTGGACATACATGTTGCTCTTGAAGAGAGGTGATGGACATGTTGAAGGTACCAAGGCATCTGAGGTCATGGGAGAAGGGGCAGTGAGCTTCTGCCAGCTGGCACTTAGAGCTTTCCACTTAATGTGTCAGACTTTTCCCCTATGGGTTTAAAGGTTATATAATGCACTAAAATAAAGTTGTTTCTAATTTAAAAAAACACAATCCCACAGCCACACCAGAGGACTCTGTTTAGATCTGAAAGTGCCCTAAAGCATGAGATGCCGAAGACTGAGTGCTGGACTTCGGGAAAGTGCAGAGGCAAGCGACGGAGCATTATTTGATACAAACATCCAGATCTTTGCCTTGTACAATCAGAGGAGCTGAGCTGAATACAGAGCGCCCACAACTCACTGGGAAACGTGGAAACGTGGAAAAGCTTTATCACAAATGATAAAGCCCAGGGTGGCGTGAGGAGTGCTTGAGGGAGGAGGACCGTGCGGGAGTGACCCCGCCCCCTGGCTCTGTCCCCCTCCTCTCCTCACTCCTTGTCACTTGCTGCTGGCGGTGCCCTGAGCTCCCTCTCGGGCTCTGGGCCACCCTGTGCTTAGTCCTTAGTGGGGAAGTTCGGGTGACGCAGCATGAAATCCAATTTGCTTCTATTCTGCTGTGACCTCGTGACCTCGTTATTAACTGGTTTCAGTTATTCTTGCACCTCACCTCCACTTCGGCCTCCTGTCACCACGGCTGGTTCCCTGGGGCCATGTGGCACAGAGGAAAGAGCACTTGCTCTGGATCCACACACAGTGTGCACAGTGCTGGCTGTATACCTTACTACCGCTGTGGTCCTACGCCAGCCAGGCTTAGCCAGCTGGTCCTTATGCTTCCTCTCCGAGCTTCAGTTTCACTGGGTGGCTCTAAAAATTAAAGAGGGTTGAGGGGGGGTGCCTGGCCCAGGCAGGCTCTTGGCAACGGCACGTATCACTGTTGAGTATTCTTATATCTCGTCTTGATGGACACCTCATTGCTCTCCTTGCCCCTCTGAAACTAGGTCCCTGCCTTGTCCTGCCATTCTCCCCACACTGGGAACTGCCCCTGAAACTCAGTCCCCTGATCAGCTCTCAGATCGCCACCACGTCAATGGCCTGGATCCCCAAACGTGGCCTCCCAAACTCCCTCTGCTGGCTCGCACACCCTTGTTGGGCTTCACGGATGCTCTCTGCCTGCATGGACCTGTCACTTGTCACCATGGACATTACGACATTCCTGCCTACCTCCCTTGTACTACCTGTGAGCCAGGTCAATCCTGCACATACCTGATCCACCAACAGCGGCTGAATAACTGTCTCTAGGTCCTCATTCTCCTCCTCTAGCTGCTGACCTCCTGAACTCTGAGCTGCCATTCTAGCAAGTGAGAACATCAGGGGCGTCTCAGAAAGCAGCTGGAACCCAACCCTCAACGGGGTAGTGCTGTCAGTGCACGTAGGACCAGCATGAGCGAGGACTGGAAGGCTGCACTCCACTCCTTCAGTGAACAGATATTGTGGAATGCCTGCTGCCAGCCAGGCACTGTTGTGGGCGATGAATTAAAGAGAGATACACCAGTGAATTAAAGAGACAAAAGGCCCTGCCTCCGAGAAGCTTGCATTCGATAGGGCACAGCACACCTGAATACTGACCTCACTGGAATGGACGGATAAGGCCAGAGAGGCTGGCTGGGGCCGGGTTTGGGGAGCCGTGAATACTGGCAGGGGAATTTGTCTTTGGGATTCATTATCCCCAGTGGGGAAGAACAAGGCACTGCACATGCTTCAGGAAGGGTGGAGAGTAACAGCATGAAAATGGCATTTTAGGGAAACGAGGCTGACAGAAGAGGGTGAACGAAGAATAACAACAAGCTTTTACACAGCATTTTCCAATTTACGAGAAGCGTCCTCAGCCATCACGTCACACAGCCCTCCTGGTGGCCCCGGCAGACAGATCATCGCCCCCTTCAGAGGAGAAGCTGGGCTCTGAGGGGGACTTGCCTGGAGTCACAGAGCCAGTGAGCAGCAAAGTGGGATCTCAAACATCTGGCTTGTGACTGCCAGTCTTCTAATCTGTGTATTTCCTTTCCCAGCAAAAATTTTATTTACTCCAAATACACTGCATGTTTTCTCTTCAAGAAGAACTCTCAATTTAAAAATCTGGAAAACCTAATCACAATGTTCCCAGAAAAATGTCAAGAGAGAAGAATGCTATCAGAATTACCTGGGGATTTTTTCCAAATACATATGGGCACTCTGTTCTTCCTTCCCTCCTCTGCTCCCAAATTCTGACAGTGTCCCTTTGATGCATCTAATTTGCAAGAGCTCCTGTGACTCTGCTGTCTATCAGCCTTCACTGCAGTGTGTCCAGCTAACCCCCCTCCTCCCTTCATTGAGGATGCTCAGTCCTGGTGATTTTCAGCTGTGTGTTCAACTACTCTGTAAGCCCGGGAGAGAGAGGAGATGTTAATAGGACACTCCTCATGAGAAAAGACGTGGGGAATATGTCCCTGTCTGTAGCATGCAGAGAATCAGATGATTAATGCCTGTAGGGTTTTCTCCCCCAACTAGCTACATCCACATGGATATGTAATAGGCATCTTAAGCACAACACATCCAAAAACAAGTTCTTGGCCACTCCAGCCCCAAATCTGCTCTTCCCCATCTCAGTAGCTGGTAACTCCACTCTTCCGTGTGTTCAGGCTAAACATCTGGAGGCATCCATGACTTTTCCTCTCACTCCTCAGATCCAATTCAGCACATCTACTTATCCCTCATCACCCTGTATCAAGTGGCATCCTTTCCCCATGTCCACTAGCTTTCCGCTTTCCCTGCGCTCTCTTTATATTTAACTGGCAAAGTTATATCCATTTGTTTATTGTCTGTCTTCTTCTGTTACAAGGTATGTTTCACGAGAGGCAGGACTGATGTGTTCTTTGCTGTATCCTCCCGGTGCCCGGGACACAGCAAATCACTCAATAACTTTTGAGTGGGTGAATAAATGTGTGTTACTGCCATCACTGAATGTAAATCATTTGCACATCTATTGACTTTCCCGTTTAATTAGTATGAAGAAGTTAAATGACCACCCCAGGAAGTTCGGGGAACTTCAATACTCATGGCAAGCATTTACGTAGCATCACGGAGCTCCCTGAATTCTGTCTATGACTTTACTATAAGTAGCTTGGGAACTATGACTTTCCAGCAGAGTTAGAAGGTGTGATTCTGGGCGAGGCTAGGTTGGTGAGGTCCCTCCTCCCAAGCACTCTCAGGGGTGGCAGTTTGGACTTTTGTCAGACACAAAAACATGTCAAAAGTGGCAAACAAACTCTGTGCACTTGCTAAAAGAAGTAGTAAAGAAAAAATAACAGCTATCACTTTTGAGAGCCTACAGTTTGCTGGCCTTTTGCTTAACATTCTTTGCTAAATATTCTTTGAAATATTTACGATGATGAAACTGACATAATATTTACTCTTTCAGGGTACAAACTGAGCAGTGATCAACTGAACAATCAGGAGAAAGGAAGCGAGAGCAGCGAATGTGGCAGCCAGCCCTCCTGCTGTGCCATACCTCAGGAGGCTTGGAGACCCACCCTCGACACAGACTAAAGGAAGCACGTCATGAGGGCTCCCTGCAGCTTCAGCGTGGGTCAGTCTTGGTGACATGACCGCTGGGCTTCATGCTTTGACCAATGCGTGGGTCTCTGCAGCCTGCTGCTCTGTCTCTTCTTGAAGGGAAGCCTGTTGGGACTGTGCTGATTTCTCATCCCATCTCCGTTCAATTCACTTCTCTACGTGCCCTCCACGACCCTCACCCCCAGGGTCCCTGAGCTCATCCTCGGGAACCAAGGGCAACCAAGCCCTTGCCCTCAGCCTGTCCTTTCCCTCTTGAGCACAGCTTTGAGGCCTCTGTGCTCTGTCTCTGTGCTCTCTCACTTATTTGCAGGGTGTAAACATAGACTTACAGACTGTAGACTAAGAGACCTCTGACAACTTCCCCCATTTAGACCACTGGCCTTTGCCCAACTTGGATTCCTGGTGCTTTCAGTATGACCTATTCTTGCATGTCGAAGCATTTTCCTGGGATTAAAAAAATTAAAGGTTGTTGCTATTTGCTTTTGTTTTTCTTCCCCCAGCCTACTCTGAGTCCTTTATTTTTTATGACTCCGAGCAAGTTCATTCCTGACTGTACTCCTAATACGTAGAATCCAAGTGGTATATGCTTCCTGAACTTCAGAGATCCTCATTGATCTTTGCAGGGCTGTTTCTTGATTTTCTAGTATAGCTGCCAACCCACAAAGCACTCGGACTAGCCTGAGGAGCTTTAACAAACGACGATGCCTGGGTCACAAACGACCATGCCTGGGTCACAAACGACCATGCCTGGGTCCCACCCCGAGGGACTCGGACTTAATCGGCCGATGGTGTGGCCTGGGTATCCCAGTTTTTCAAAGCTCCTCAGGTGAGACCCTGACTCAGATTGTCTAAACATCTAATCCCAGGAAGCTCTCACAACAAGCTATTCCCTCCCCCGCCCCTTGTCTTGAGCTGCTTTGTACACTGAAGCCTCAAAGAATCACACTATGTGTATAAATATTCTCCCAGCAATTCCCAGTCATCAGTAAGACCTGCTCTTTTTAAAAAGAGCCAGCCCATTTTATAACAAAAAGTTAGACTAAGTTCAAATAACTAAGTTTAATAAATGTAAATAAAAATTAGAGCCTTAAAGCAAGAAGAAAATCCATAAGGAAAGCACACAAATGTGAATACAACACAAAGTGAATAAAATCAGAGCCCTTTGAGATTTCAAATTACGAAGCCTGCTGATGTCCTGGCTCTGCCACTTGCCAGATCTGCAGTCTTGGGCAAATCTCTCACCTCCTCAATTTTCTTATTTGTAACATCAAATGTAAACACTATGACTTCAGAAGTGGGAATAAAATGAAATAGTGCTTGTGAATGTATCTCATGAAGTTATTTCATTAAGAAAGAATGAAAATGATTTCAGATCCTGGGAAAGACAGGCCTCCCATTTCTTATAATAAGATGACCTGTGAGTAGGAGAGCCCAAAACCCTGAAGAAAAGGTCCCAGTCCTGGGTCCCCGCTGTAGAGAAGTTGCATATCTCAGACACAGGAGAGCCCCTGCTGCCGGGACCCCATCACTAACATCACCCAGGCCCACGGACATGCTCCCCACCTCCAGTCCCCACGTCCTGGACTCCCAGGGCAGCTGCTGTGTCTGAGCACCAGGAAGGGGGTGTGGCTGACCCAGAGGCACTCTTTGCCTTGGGGAGGGTTTGAGCAGGGAAGTGCTCACGTAGGAGGAAAGATGACTGAATTAACTTGTCACACGTTTCTCCCAGAGACCGCGAATGAAACAGACTGTGGCATAACAAAGTCCCCTTCCCAGCAGCGTCGAGATCTTCCTTCTCTTTCTGTCCCAGTTCAGGGCCCTAGAGGTGCTCATGACCTAGGAGGATGGAGGCTGTGGGACATTTGCAGTGTTGAACAGTACCCATTACTCTTAAACTGCTATACCTGTAGCTCTCGATCAGCTGTTCTAAACATCTTTGTTTCAAGATCAGTTTACATTCTCAAATATTGTTGAGGATCCCAAAGAACTTCTATTTATGTGGGTTATACCTATTAATATGTCCTATTAGAAATTAAAACTGAAAATCATTTTAAATATATGTATTAATTCATTTAAAGACAATAATTCACTCATAACATATTAACATGGATAACATTTTATGCAAAATAACTATATTTTTCAAAATTAAAAAATAGTGATAATTGTGGCATCGTTTTATGTTTTTGCAACTCATTAACATCTGGCTTAATGGAAGACAGCTGGATTCTCACGCCTGCTTCTGACTTCAGTCTGTTGATATCATACATCACGGAGTTTCTGAAAAACTCCAGTGTACATCATGAGAGAATGAAGCAAAAAAGGCACATAAAGTCTTAATATTACTATGAAATTAGTTTTGACCTTACAGATCCTCTGAAAGGCTCTCGGGGACTCCCAGGAGTCCCCAGACCATACCATGAGAATTTCTGTTCTAGATATAACACGTGTGAAACATGATGCTGATTCTTTCCCTTGGCAATTAGATGACCACTGAATGCTAGAATGGCAGATACCCATTCTGGGACAGACTCATCTCAGGAGCCAGAGCTCTCGCACTCACCACTCCCTTTCTGCGCTCCATCCACCCCCACCCCACTCTGATCTCTTCTGTATCCCAGATGGGCTGTGCACACCCAGCAGAGGGAGTGCTCCTGACCCGTGACCAAGGGAAAGGTCCCAGGGAGCACGCACTGTGAGAGCTGAGCTGCTGGGTTTACCCGGACAAACACAACAGGCACGGCCCTGTCCTCAGGCAACTCACAGCTTAGGGAGACAGTCAGGGAAACAAACACACAAATAAATACACACTCACGAATTACAGTAAGCCATGAAGGAAAAAGATCCGTTGTTATAAGAGAATCAAGACCAGGAGATACTCTGAAGACGGTGGCAGAGAAGACTTCTCCGCAGAGGCCACACATCATCTGGGACCTAAGAACAAATGAACCAGGCGACCAGGACGGGGATGCTTTTCTCAAGCACAGGGAAGGTGAAGACACAGTGATGGGAATGAAGACCAGTGAGGCTGCACATAGTGAACTAAGAAAAGAGCCTGAGGCAGAGGCGAGCGGGGGCCAGTGATGCGGGACCACCAGGAAGGTTTGTTCTAAGTGCAGTGGGAAAGCCTTTGAGGGTATCAGACATGGTCCGATGAAGTTCAGGGCTTCTGGTTATGAAGAAATCACATTTTATCTAAAATACTTCTTTTCACCTAACTGAAACTGGAAGGCAATCCTTTTCCTATCCTAAAAAACGTCACAAAGAAGCAGTTTGCTTCTAGTACTCATAAAAATGTTTATTCTGGAAATGTTCTCCTTATATATTAAGTAGTCACTTAAAAATAAAAGGAAAAAAATGCAGCAGTAAAAGAGCCTGACTGTCCTTTCCCTGCTATTTGCGCAAGGGAAGTTCATGAAAATGCAAATGAAATTTAGTTCATTACCACAGAGTCCTCTGGCTGGAAAGAAAGTGCCCTCACCTGTAACTCAAATTGAATCCCCTCACCTTGAGCCTACCCTCAATGCTGCATCTGAGATAAATGGACAGGAAATAGGATCTAGATCCAGCTCAAAGGAATAAAAAAATATGCATCTGGGGGCCGGCCCGGTGGCCCAAGCAGTTAAGTGCATGCACTCGGCTGCGGCAGCCCGGAGTTCGCTGGTTCGGATCCTGGGCGTGCACCGACGCACCACTTGTCAAGCCATGCTGAGGCAGCATCCCATATAAAGTGGAGGAAGATAGGCATGGATGTTAGCCCAAGGCCAGTCTTCCTCAGCAAAAAAAAAAAAAAAAAAAAGAGGAGGATTTGTAGATAGCTCAGGGCCGCTGAGCTATCTCACACACACAAAAAATATGCATCTACACCTGTGTCCTCGTTCTTAATGACTGACAACCGCTGTATTTATTCATTCATGCAACCGATTTTGTTCATGCCTACTGTGCTAGGCACTTCAGATACAGCAGCAAACAACAGACAAAAATCTCTGCCCTCAGATAGCTTCAATTCTAATGGGGGAGAGGCCAGGAACAAGACAATTAATAAATTATAGACTATAGTTGCAAGGGATAAGGGCTGTGGAGAGAACCGAGGCAGACAAGGGATGGGGGTAGTTGAAATTTTAAACAGGGTGGGCAGGAAGACCTCCCGGGGCTGGTATCTGAAGAGGAGAGGAAGCAGACCATCTGGACATCAGGGGAAAGAGCATCGGGAGCAGAGAGAGACCAAGCCTGAAACCTCCAGGCAGGTGTGCCTGGACCGCTGGAGGCACAGCAAGGAGGCCCATGGGCCGGAGCAGAGTGAGCAAGGAGGGGAGAGGGGACGCCAGATCACTAGGGCCTCACTGGCCACTGAACCAGCTTTGGAAGTCATCAGAAGCTCAAACAGAGAAGTGACACGTTCCAGACGAGGTGTGAAAAGGCGCACGCTGCTGGGTGTGTGGCCATGCATGCCCCAGGTGGACACAGCGAGAGCAGTGAGGAAGCTGCTGCAGTCATCAGGGGAGAGATGCTGACCGCCAGGACCAGGGGGGTAGCTGTGGACACACTCAGAAAGAATCTATTTTTGAGCTAGAGGTTTGGATGTGGGGTGCAGAGCAAGGATGAGTCAAGGATGACTCCACAGATTTTGGCGTGAGAAACGGGAAGGATGGAATTGCCGTCAGCTGACGTGGGGGAGACTGTGAGTGGAGGAGGCTGGCAAGCAGACGAGGATGTCAGGTGGAGAGTATGAATGTGAGATGTCTATTAGGCATCCAACTGAAGATCTCAAGCAGGAGCTGAAAATTCCAGTTTGGAGTTCAGGGGCTAGGTCTGAAATGGACATATAAATGTGGGAGTCACCAGCCTGCAGACACTTTTTAAAGTCACGAGAGTGGATGAGACCACCGAGGGGGGAGGTGTGTGTATAGACGGGAGAAGAGGGCCAAGGTCTGAGCCCCGGGGCAGCCACAGTTCAAGGTTTGGGGGGGTCAGGGAAAGAGCCCAAGAGGCAGTCAGTGAGTTAGGAAAAAACCAGGAAAAGACGTTTTCCTGGAAGTGGAGAGAGCAGCGTTCATGAAAGGTGCTGTCAACTATGTCACACGCAGGAGGGTGAGAACTGAAAATTGACCAATGGATTGTCCAGAGTGGAGGCCACTGGTGACTTTAACAAGAGCTGGAGTTAAGGAAGCCTGATCCGAGAATGAAAGGAGAGGGACTGGGGGCAGTCCAGATACCTCTTTGAGGAAGTCCTGCTGTAAGGGGGAGAGAAAGATGGGGTGGTAGATGGAAAGGGATGTGGGCAATGAGAAGATGTGGGAGAAGGAGCTGGTGCATACTTACGGGAATGATGTAACAGAGAAAAAGAGAGAGAGTTGCTGGAGCGATGTCCTCGGCAGGTGCCAGAGGGCAGGGTCTAGGGTACAAGTGGGTTTAGAGGGGGATGCGGGCAGTTCATGTACCGTAAAAGGCAGGAACGTTTCTGATCATTTCTAATCCTCGTTTCTGATCCCTTCATTGTCTCAACAAAGCGTGAAGCAGGGTCATCCATCATCTGAGCAGGAGGATGGGAAGGAGATGATGATTTATTCATAACCACACTTTAATTAATGGATTGAGTTTTCTTTCATAAACATAAGATCTTTTCTTACATTATACGGAGAAAGAGGAGGAGCAGGACTAGGAGGAGGAGGAGGAAAAGAGCCTTGAGCATCCTGAGAAACCACAGATGGAGCTTCCGGCCGACACGGAGAAGATCCCACTGGTACTTGCTGAGAGACAAAGACAATCCAGCAAAGTGGGGTAAGAGACACCTGCATTTCTGCTGAACGTACTTAGCTCTGCCACGGCAAAGGAGGGCTACAGCACATTCTCGTCATTCGGGTAGCTGACTTCACTTCAGGAAACGCAAAACTGAGAAAACAGAAAAGCGGGAGCACGTGCCAAAAAAGGAATTGCTCCTCAGGAGACAGCAAAGCTGAGCTAATTTTGCACATACTATGAAACATTAATTGGCCTTGGTTTGAGCTCTATTTTAAAACGCAGAGTATGCCAGTGGACAGGTGTGTTTCGAGAAGAGGCTCTGACATATTCTGACATATTCCCAGCAGACTACATTTGGTTTAAGGCATTTAGCTGTGCAAAAATAAATAGTATCATCCAAGAAGTAAAACACTTATATTTCATCAGGATTAATAATGATTTATAACGACATAAAGATGATGGAATTCCCCTTAACACAGGCGAAGAAAGGGCTACTTATCACAACTTTTAAAAAACAATCATGTGAGTTTCTGCCTACATTTTATTTTGAATAGCACCTGATAATACAGAATTTTTTAAAATTAAGTTTAAAATCTACTTAAATTCTACAAACCACTATGTGAGACATATTTTTTTTAATCAATGACAAACTAGGAGCAAAATGACCGGAGGTCTCCAGTCACTTGCTGGGACAGAAGGGGAATTCTCAGGGGAGCCATATATCGCCAGGAGTTTATGAGTCTTGATGTAGAAATCAATGTTGCTGGCCTTTAGGTAACTCGCAAGTACAGGCCAGGCTGTAAGTCAGTCTGTTAGATTGATCCAAAACAAACTGTCTGTTGCGTGATTTTTATGTAATGTGATTTCCCACAGTTTCTGGCATCCTTTACACAGGCAGCAAAATAATAAAAGGGTCACTTCTTGCCACAGGGCCTCCATCAACTGCAACTAGACGGGGCCCTTATACAAGGGGCCTTCTGCACAATCAATTCTTGAAAACTTACGGCTCTCTCCCTGCCGCTGCCTCCTTCCAGCACAGTATTGAATGCCATTCCCTATAATAGATCTCAATTTATGAAACAATTCTAATGACAAAAACCCAGTAAGGAAATTCAGTAAGAGCTGACACCATAAAATACCATAAATCACGAGAGGAAATGGCCCCATGGATCAATTAGCAAGATATTGGCAAAAACTCTACAAAGCATTTGACTGAAGAAATCACCTGAATAAAGCCACCTATCCAGTAAAAGAACAATGACTGGATTTGTTGCAGGTGTGTGTGTGTGTGTGTCTGTGTGTGTGTGCGTGCGCACGCACGCATGAGAGAGAGACAGACAGAGAGACTGAGAGAGAGATTGATTGTGTGAGTAACAGACGGGAACTACATGGATGAATTAATGACCAGGCTGCACGGCAGCTCCGTAATTTGGGCAGATGCTTCCTGCATCTCCACTGCTTCCTCCTCTTGCCTTCTCAAAACAACACTATTCCGTCCATATTCATAGTTTTTTTGATAAAAACAATGCTACCTAATTAGAAATAGCCTATAAAATAAACAAAAGCATAGAGAGAAAAACAAAAACCACTTCCAGCCCCATCACCCAAGATAAGCACTATTGATATACAGTCATGTGCCACATAACGACGTTCGGTCAACGACGACCCGCATATATGACAGTGGTCCCACGAGATTAGTACCATATAGCCTAGGTGTGTAGTAGACTACACCATCTAGGTTTGTGTAAGCACACTCTATGATGTTCACACCATGATGAAATTGTCTAATGACGCATTTCTCAGAAGGTATCCCCGTCGTTAACTGGTGCATAACTGTATCAAAGATTTCCTTCCCAACTATTCTGAATGCATGCATATGTATTTTTCAGCCAAAAAATATTGTGCTGCATATTACCATTCATATTGTGCTTTACTTATGTAACATCATGTCATGAGCAATTTTTATTTTATTAAATATTCTTAGAAGATTTCACAAAAGTTACACATCATTCCATATTATGGTGTTACTTTAAATAATTTAAGTAATCTTTTTCTTGGATTCTGTAAGATATTTCTAATTTTTTCACTATTGTAAATATAATGCTGCAAATAAACAACTTATAGCTTATTCTTTGTATCAATATCTGAGAATTTTGCAATGTTATTCTCTGAGGACTCAACAAGTCAGCCATAGTGTTGATGTGGACTGCCAAATAACTGGCTAAAGCGTATGAACGCGACTCATTTACACTTCCCCCTGCAGTGTTCGAGTGTCTGTCCCAGAGCCTCTTCAACAGCACTAGTTAGTATCATTTTTAAAATTTTTAGTTTGACAGGCAAAATGTCAAAGTCTTTTTCATTAATTTGTGTTTTGTTTTTTAGTATGACTAAATATATTTTCACCAATTTAATCTTTTACACATGTGACTCACCTGTCACAGTGTCTGGTACATCATATAGGTGCTCATAAACATATATCAAATGAATAATCAAAGGAGAGATGACTCATGTCTTCTCTATTTTTCTAATAGGATTTTACTGCTTTTCTTATCATAAAAGCATATTTTACTACCTCTCATATATTTAGGATATCCGCCCTTTTCTACAAATATGACAAAATTTTCCAGTTTTACTTGTCTTTTCACTTTGTTTATGGTGTTTTTTTAACTTACAAAGAGTTTAACATTTTGTATTTGCAAGTATCTGGATTTCTTTTCCATTGTTATCATTTTGTTTTCTGCTTAAAAGATCTCTCTCTCTCCAACTCAAGATAATATCCATCCATATTTTCTTTAGACTTTTTACAATTTCACATTTTATATTTAACTCACATCTCTTAGGGACTGGTGTATGGCTAAAAAGGGAAATATATATTAAGTTTTTTTCAAAGTAGTTAATGAATTGTATCAGTAACATTTATTGTGTAATATATTTGTTACCCAAAGAGTTTTCTATTCCATCATTATTATTTATAAATTTTATATTAGGGTCAGTTTCTAGTCTATTTATATAGTTCCACTGATCTTCCATTATATAACTGTACTACTAAGTACATCTCAATTACTTTATAACATATGACGTAAGGTTAAAATGAACAACCACATTTCTTTCCCCAAAGTTTCTTGGTTATGTTGTTCCATTTATTCTTCTAGAAAATTTCTGGAATTGTTTAATGAAATATACACACACACAACATATATAAATATATATATGTTATATTTACATGTTATATTTACATAAATCTATCTCCTTGGAATTTTAGATTTGCATCCAGCCTGTATATTAATTTGTGAAGAACTGAAGGTATATAAAGTTCAGTGTTTCCATCCCAGCCACACGATGTACCTCTCAACATATTCCAATCTTTTATGTCTCTTAGTGAAATTTTATACTTTTCTTCATAGAGTTTCCATATACTTCTCTTGGAAGCTATCTCTAGGTACTTTATAAATAGGATTTTCTTTCTGTCATATTTTCCAACTGATATCACTGGTTTACATGAAATCTACTAATCTCTATTATATTTATTTTGTATCCTGCCACATTACTTCACTTTTTAATTCTAATAATATTTCAGTTGAGTCACTGCAGTTTTTTAGTTTGACAAGTGGACATTTGCAAATATTATATTGATTTCTTCTAATATCTATGCTTGTTTTGCAAGGTTTTTAGGCTGCCTCCTAGATGGCTCCCAGTGAGTCTCACCTCCTGGTGTTCACCATCACAAAGTGCCTTTCCACCCTGAGTCACAGCTGGTCTGTGTGACCAACAGAACACAGCAGGAGTGACAGTGTGTGACTTCTCAGGCTACGTCACACAGGCACCGCAGCTTCCGCCTTGGTCTCCTAGCTCCTGCTCTGGGGGATGGCAGCTGCCATGCTGTCACGATGCATGCACGGTGTGTTGACTGTTTCTCAACCTTGCTTTATGTTTTGAGCAGGATAATTCTTCGTTGTGGGGGGTGTCCTATGCATTGTCGGGTTCCTGGCTTCTACACACCAGATGCTAATGGCCACCCAATTGTGAAAACCAAAAAATGCCTCCAGACATTGCCAATTTTCCCCTTGCAGCAACCCCTTCCCCACCTCCAAATTGAGAACCACTGTTTTATTTTCTTGGCTTCATTAGACCACTGTGTGTTATCAGACAGGTCAGACTTTTGACAGCAGTTCTAAGGACTCCAGAGAAGCCTCCTCACCATGTTATACGCACTGGTCATTTCTCACACTTGCTGTATTTACAGAGGGCGGATCTTGCTTTTTCTGTTCATTTATTTTCTTGAGCTCTCCGCTCTCCAGCTTCCTTCACTCCTATACTGAAATTGTCTTCCTAACCCAAATCTGTTCCAAGTTTTAATTTCACGTAACCCTAAAATAAAGTGTTGTATGTACTATATTAGAGAAGTGCCAAGGGAGAGCAGTAGATGGTGCCCAGGCCTGAAGTCTCATAGAAAGCCTCCTGGAGCATATGGCATCCACACTGAGACCTGAATGAGCTCATCAGGTGAATGTGTGGGATCACAGGCAATGCCCAACTGTTACAGGCAAAAAGAGGAGAGAGAATATGCCAGGGCTGCGTGGCACATTCCAGTTGTACTGTATTTAGTATATAGAATGTTCCTGCCATTGTTACAGGAGCGGTCAGGGCCATGAATGGCAGGAAGTCTGGAGAAGGAAGTAGAAGACCCATAAAGGAACATGGTAGATGAATTCAAGAGAGATTTTTTTTTTTTTTAAAGATTTTATTTATTTATTTTTCCCCCAAAGCCCCAGTACATAGTTGTCTGTCATAGCTGCACATCCTTCTAGTTGCTGTATGTGGGACGCGGCCTCAGCATGGCTGGAGGAGTGGTGCCTCGGTGCGCACCCGGGATCCGAACCCGGGCCGCCGGCAGCGGAGCGCACGCACTTAACCGCTAAGCCACGGGGCCGGCCCTCAAGAGAGATTTAAGAGGGAGTTTAGTTAAGACAGGATTTTCTTTTTATAAATTTTTTGTTTATTGTGGTAACATTGGTTTATAACATTGTATAAATTTCAGGTGTACATCATTATACTTCTATTTCTGCATGGATTCCATCATGTTCTCATGTTCACCACCGAAACACTAATTATAATCCATCACCACACACACGTGCCTAATTATCCCTTTCGCACTCCTCCCTCCCCTTTCCCTCCAATCCAATCTCTGTCTCTATGTGTTTGTTTGTTATTATCTACTACTTAATGAGTGAGATCATACGGTATTTGACCTTCTCCCTCTGACTTATTTCACTTTGCATAATACCCTCAATGTCCATACATTTTGTCACAAATGGCTGTATTTCATCATTTCTTATGGCTGAGTAGTATTCTCTTGTGTACATATATCACATTTTCTTTATCCATTCGTCCCCTGATGGGCACTTAGGTTGCTTCCAAGTCTTGGCTATTGTGAATAACGCTGCAATGAACACAGGGGTGCATGTACCTTTACACGTTCATGTTTTCATGTTCTTTGGATAAATACCCAGCAGTGGGATGGCTGGATCATATGGTAGTTCTATCCTTAATTTTTTGAGGAATCTCCATAATGTTTTCTATAGTGGCTGCACCAGTTTGCACTCCCACCAGCAGTGTACGAGAGTTCCCTTCTCTCCACATCCTCTCCAACACTTGTTTCCTGTCTTGTTAATTATAGCCATTCTGACGGGCGTGAGGTGATATCTCATTGTAGTTTTGATTTGCATTTCCCTGATAGTTAATGATGTTGAACATCTTTTCACGTGCCTGTTGGCCGTCTGTATATCTTCTTTGGAGAAATGTCTATTCAGGTCTTTTGCCCATTTTTTAATTGGGTTGCTAGTTTTTTTGTTGTTGAGATGCATGAGTTCTTTATATATTTTGGACATTAACCCCTTATCAGATACATGGTTTGCAAATATCTTCTCCCAACTGTTATGTTGTCTTTCATTTTGTTGATGGTTTCCTTTGCTGTGCAGAAGCTTTTTAGTTTGAGGTAGTCCCATTTGTTTATTTTTTCTATTGTTTCTCTTGCCCGGTCAGACGTGGTGTTTGAGAAGATGTTGCTAAGACCGATGTCGAAGAGCGTACTGCCTATGTTTTCTTCTAGAAGTTTCACAGTTTCAGGTCTTACATTCAAGTCTTTAATCCATTTGGAGTTAATTTTTGTGTATGGTGTAAGATAATAGTCTACTTTCATTTTTTTGCATATGGCTGTCCAGTTTTCCCAACACCATTTGTTGAAGAGACTTTTCTTTCCCCATTGTATGTTCTTGGCTCCTTTGTCGAAGATTAGCTGTCCATAGGTGTGTGGGTTTATTTCTGGGCTTTCAATTCTATTCCATTGATCTGTGTGTCTGTTTTTATGCCAGTACCATGCTGTTTTGGTTACTATAGCTTTGCAGTATATTTTGGATTTTCAATGGTGAGGGAAAGGATGGCACTCAGAGTTCTGGCGTGAGCAAATGGGTAGATGGTGGTGCCATTTACTTAAAAAAATAAGCCTAGGAGGAGACAAGGTTTCTGGGGGAAGATGACACATTTTGAGTTGGAAGTGCCTGTGTGATGTCAAGTGGAAAGGCCTAGTGGACAGTTTGATGTATGCCTCTGGCTCTCAGGGTCCTCCACCAGAGAAACAGATTTGGGAGTCATCTTCACGTACTAGAGTTTCTCAACTTCAGCACTATTGATATTTTGGGCCAGATAATTCTTTGTTGTGGGGGCCTCCCTGTGTACTGTGAGATGTTTAGCAGCATCCCTGGCCTCTACCTACTAGATGCCAGTAGAAGCTTCTCGGGTTGTAACAATCAAATGTGTCTCCAGACATTACAAATGTCCCTTGGGAGGCAAAATCACTCCCTGTTGAGAACCACTGGGTTAATGGTTTCATAGCAAATAAGGCGGCAGAATTCAAATCCTGGTGGTCTAGCTCTAAACGACTACTCGTAACCACTGAGCCCATGAGCAAGAGTCCCCTCATCACAGACTGTCATAGCATAATGTGCATCTCCTTCTAGGTTCACCTCAATCAGTTAGGTAATTAATTCTTTGGTTAGTTGTGTATGTCTGTTTTCTCCACTAGGAAGTAAGCTCCCTAAAGCCAGAGACTCTGCATACAACGTGCTTAGAAAGGTGCCTTGAACACTAGAGAGACTCAATAAATAAAGGAATGAATTATAGATTGTTGATTTTGATTACTAATGATTTAATAAGATGTTAGCGCCTATATTTATGAAGGATGTCGACCTCTAGTTTTCTTTGTGATGTACTTGTAGGTTTGGACACTGGTTATGAGAGCTTCAAAAAATGAAGTGGCAAGTGTTTATCCTTATTTGTCTCTGATAATTTTCCTGTGAATTATGTATTTCTTCAAAGTTTATAAATATCCATTTGTAAAATGTTATGGTTCTGGAACTTTTAATAGGTATTCTCTGGCATGTTTTACAATTTCATAACTTTGGTATTTTGAAATTTTCTACTTCATAAGTATGGTAATTTTCCTTTTCTAAGAAATTAATTCGAGTCTTTAAAATACAGTATTAAAATTTTGCACATAAAAAATTATGTTAATATATCTCTGAACTTGTGTAATTTTATATATCTTTTCTGATTCTAATCATGGATATTTGTTTTCTCTTAATTAGATATGCCAGAATGTTGGCCCCTCAATTAAATGATTTTAGATTTATTTATCAATGCCACTGTTTTCCTGTATTTTTTCAGTACATTAATTTCTTCTTATATTTTAATTATTTAATTTTTCTTACTAAATTTAGGTTTGGTTGGTAGTTTTCTAAATTCTTCATTTGAATGCTTAGTAATTTTCTTTTCTTTGATTTTAAGGAATAAAAACATATAATTGTGAATTTTTCCCTATAAATAATTTCAGCAACATTAAGTTTCAATGTATAATAATCGTATTGACATTATTTTCTAAATAGCCAAAATTATAGCTTTAATTTATTCTTTAACCAATAGTTATTTTTCAATCTGAAAGGGATTTTTTAAAACATTATTGTCTAATTGTATTGTGATTAGAAAATGTGACCTTAATAATTTCTTCTTTTTGGAATTTATTGAGATAATTTTCATGGCCTAGTATACTATCAGTTTGTGTAGATGTTCTATAGATGCTTCCAATGATGATGAATTCTGTTTCATGGTAAAATGATTAGTATAATTTGTTTGTTTTAAGACATATTGTAGAGAAGTTTTAGGTTCACAGCAAAATTGAACAAAAGGTACAGAGATTTCCCATCTATCCTTGCCCTGACACATGCATGGCCTCCCCCATTATCAACATCCACTACCAGAAGAGTACATTTGTTACGACTGATGGACCTACATTGACACATAATTATCACTCAGAGTTCATAGTTTACATTAGGGTTCCCTCTTGGTGTTATATGTTCTATGGATTTGGACAATATAACGACATGTATCCAACATTAGAAACAAAAGTATTTTCACTGCCCTAAAGATCATCTGTGCTCCACCTATTCATCCCTCCCCCCACCAACCCTTAGTAACCACTGATCTTTTTACTGTCTCCATAGTTCTGCTTTTCCAGAATGTCACATAGTTGGAATCATACAGTCTGTAGCTTTTTCAGATTGGCTTCTTTCACGTAGTAATATACATTTAAGATTCATCCATGTGTTTTCATGGTTTGATAGCTCATTTCTCCTTTGTGTGGAATAACATTCCATTGTCTGAATGTACCAGAGATTATCCATTCAGCTACTGAAAGACTTCTTGGTTATTTCCAAGTTTTGGCAATTCTGAATAAAGCTACTATAAACATCCGTGCACAGATTTTTGCGTGTATATAAGTTTTCAACTCCTTCAGTTAAATACCAAGGAGCACAATTGCTGAATCCTATGGTAAGAGTATGTTTAGTTTTGTAAGAAACTGCCAAACTGTCTTCCAAAGGGAATGTACCATTGTGCATTCCCACCAGCAATGAGTGAGGGTTCCTGGTGCTCCACATCCTCACCAGTATTTGGTGTTGTCAGTGTTCTGGATTTTAGACATTCTAACAGGTGTCTAGTGGTATCCCATTGTTTTAATTTGCTTTATATGCCTGGTGACATATGATGTGGCGTGTCTTTTCATATGATTAGTTGCCATCTGTATAACTTCTTTAGTGAGGTGTCTGTTAAGGTCTTTGGCCCATTTTTAATCAGGTTGTCTGGTTTCTTCTTGTTGAGTTTTAAGAGTTCTTTTCATATTTTGAATAATAGTATTTTATCGGATGCACATTTTGCAAGTATTTTCTCCCAGCCTGTGGCTTGTCTTCTCCTTCTCTTGATATTGTCTTACACAGAGCAGATTTTAATTTCAATGAAGTCCAGCTTATCAATTATATCTTTCATGGATCATGCCTTTGGTGCTATATCTAAAAAGACATCACCATACCCAAGGTCATTACATTTTCTCCTATGTTATATTCTAGGAGTTCTATAGTTTTAATTTAACATTTAGGTCTATGATCCATTTGGAATTAATTTTTCTGAAATGTGTAAGGTCTGTGTCTAAATACATTTTTTTTTTTTTTGCATGTGAATGTCGAGTTGTCCCAGCACTATTTGTTGAAGAGACTATCTTTGCTCCATTGTATTGCCATTGCTTCTCTGTCAAAGATCTGTTGACTATATTTATTTGTCAAAGATCAGTTGACTATATGGGGATCTATTTCTGGGCTTCCCACTGTGTTCCACTGATTTATTTGTCCATTCTTTCACCAGTGCCACACTGTCTTGACTAATGTAGCTTTAAAATAAGTCTGGATATCAGGTAGTGTTAGTCCTCTAACTTTGTTCTTCTCCTTCAATATTGTGTTAGCTATTCTGGGTCTTTTGCCTCTCTGTATAACCTTTAGAATCAGTTTGTCAATATCCACAAAATAACTTGCTGGGATTTTGATTGGGATTGCATTGAAGCTATATATCATGTTGGGAAGTACTAACATCTTGACAATATGGAATATTCTAATCCACGAACATGGACTATCTCTCCATTTATTTAGTTCTTCTTTGATTTCATTCATGAGTTTTATAGTTTTCCTCATATAGATCTTATACATATTTTGTAGATTCATATCTAAATATTTCTTTTTTAGGGGTGCTAATGTAAATGGTATTGTGTTTTTAATTTCAAATTCCACTTGTTCATTGCTGGTGTATAGGAAAGTGATTAATTTTGTATATTAACTTCGTATCCTGCAACCTTGCTATAATTGCTTATTAGTTCCAGGAGTTTTTTGATGATTTTTTTTGATTTTCTACATAAACAATCATGTCATCTGGGAACAAAGACAGTTTTATTTCTTCATTCTCAATCTTTATATCTTTTATTTCCCTTTATTGTCTTATTGTATAAGCTAGAACATCCAGTATATTGAAAAGGAGTTTAGAGGGGACATCCTTGCTTTGTTCCTGATGTTTGTGGGAAAGCTTTGAGTTTCTCACCATTAAATATGATGTTAGCTGTAGGTTTTTCTAGATATTCTTCCTCAAGTTGAGGAAGTTCTTCTCTATTCCTTGTTTACTGAGAGTTACTATCATGAAAGGGTGTTGGATATTGTCAAATGCTTTTTCTGCATCTATTAATATGACCATGTGATTTTTCTTTTTTAGTCTGTTGATGTGATGGATTACACTAATTGATATTCAAATGTTCAAATGGTTCACACTCTTGCATACCTGGAATAAATCCCACTTGCTTTTAGTGAATAATTCTTTTTATACATTGTTGGATTCAATTTGCTAATATTTTGTTGAGGATTTTTGCATCTATGTTACATGAGAGATATTGGTCTGTAGTTTTCTTTTCCTGTAATATCTTTGTCTGGTTTTGGTATTAAGCTAATGCTGGTCTCATAGAATGAGTTGGGAAGTATTTCCTCTGCTTCTACCCTCTGAAAGAGATTGTAGAGAACTGGTAAAATTTCTTCCTTAAACGTTTGGTAGATTTCACCAGTGAACCCATCTGGGCCTGGTGCTTTCTGTTGTGGAAGGTTATTATTTGCTGATTGAATTTTTTTAATAGATATAAGCCTATTCAGATTGTCTATGTCTTCTTGTGTGAGTTTTCGCAAACTGTGTCTTTCAAGGGATTGGTCATTTCATCTATGTTATCAAATGTGTGGGCACAGATTGTTCATAGTATTCCTTTACTATCCTTTTAATATCCTTGGGTCTTATAGTGATGTCCCTTCTTTTATTTCTGATAGTAGTAATTTGTGTCCTCTCTCTTTTTTTGCTTAGTTAGCCCAGCTGGAAGCTTATTGGTTTTACTGATCTTTTCAACGCACTAGCTTTTGGTTTCAGTGATTTTCTCAATTGATTTTCTGTTTTAAATTTCATTGATTAATGTCCTAATTCCTATTATTTCTTTTCTTCTGTTTACTTTGGATTTAATTTGCTCTTCTTTTTCTCATTTCATAAGGTAAAAACTTAGATTATTGATTTTAGATCCTTCTTCTTTTCTAATCTATCCATTTAATGCTATAAATTTCCTTCCAAGCACTGCTTTCATTGCACTCCACCGATTTTTTAAAGTTAATATTCATTTTCAATTAGTTAAAAATATTTAAAATTTCTCTTGAGATTTCTTCTGTGACGCATGTTATTTAGAAGTGCTTGTTTAATCTCTATGCATTTTGGGATTTTCAAGTTATCTTTCTGTTATTAACTTCTAGTTTAATTCCATTGTGATCTGAGAGCAGATATCACATGATTTCTATTCTTTCATATTTTTTAAGGTGTGTTTTATGCCCCAGAATGCAGTCTATCTTGGTGAACGTTCCATGTGAGCTTGAGAAGCAAGTATATTCTGCTGTTGTTGGATGAAGTGGTCTATATATGTCAATTATATCCAGTTGACTGACGGTGTTGTTGAGCTCAACTATATCCTTACCGATTTTCTGCCTGCTGGATCTGTCCATTTCTGATAGAGGGGTGTCGAAGGCTCCAACTACGAGAGTGGATTCATCTATTTCTCTGTGCAGTTCTATCAGTTTTGGTATCACATGGTTTGACAGACTGTCGTTAGGTGCATACATATTAAGAATTGTCATCTCTTCTTGGAGAACTAACCCCTTTATCATTATGTAATGCCCTTCTTCATCCCTGATAACTTTCCTGGCTTTGAATTCTGCTCTGTCTGAAATTAATATAGCTACTCCTGCTTTCTTTTGATTAGTGTTAACATAGTATATTTTTCTCCATCCATTTACTTTCAATCTTTATGTCTTTCTATTTATAGTGGATTTCTTGTAGACAAGATTACCTGTAGTGATTACTGATATATTTGGATTAATATTTACCATATTTGTTGTCATTTTCTATTTGTTGCCCTTGTCCTTTATTCCTAGTTTTGTCTTCCACTCTCTTTCTGTCTTTTGTGGTTTTAATTGAGCATTTTGATTCCATTTTTCCTCTTTTCTTATCTTATCGGTTATACTTATTTTTAAACTTATTTTCTTGGTTTCCCAGAGTTTCCAATATACATTTACAACTATTGTTAAGTCCAGTCTCACATAACACTATGCCGCTTCACGGAGTGTGAGTACTTTATAACAACAAAAGAATCCTAATTCCTTCCTTCTTTCCCTTGTATCATCACTGTCATTCATTTCACTTATATGTAAGCATGCATAAGCACATATATATATGTGTGAGTATACATATATACATATACACACACACACATACTTAAGATACACATAAGCAGACACAGTCAAATACACTGTTACTATTATTTTGAACAAACTGTTAAAACTGTTAGATCAATTAAGAATAAGAAAAATAAGTTTTTACTTTACCTTCACTTATTCCTTCTTTGATGTTCTTCCTTTTTTTACGAGTTTCTGACCTATATTATTTTCTTTCTCTCTAAAGAACTTCTTTTAATATGTCTTTCAAGGCAGCTCTGTTGGCAACAAATTCCCTCAATTTTTGTTTGTCTGAGAAAGTCATTATTTATCCTTTACTTTTGAAAGATAATTTTGCAGAGTACAGAATTCTAGGTTGGTGGTTTTTCTCTCTCAATACTTTAAATATTTTACTCCACTCTCTTCTTGCTTGCATGGTTACTGAGGAGACGGCAGATGTAATCCTTTTCTTTGTTCCTCTGTAGGTAAGGTGTTTTTTTCCTCTGGCTTCTTTCAGAGTTACCTTTGATTTTCTGTATTTGAATAAGTTATGTCTAGTGTAGTTTTTTTTGGCATTTATTCTGCTTGGTGTTCTCTGAACTTCCTGGATCCTTGGGTTTGGTGTCTGACATTAATTTGGGAAACATCTCAGTCATTATTGTTGCAAATATTTCTTCTGTTCCTTTCTCTCTTTCTTCTCCTGGTATTCCCATTATGCATATGTTAAACCTTTTGTAGATGTCCTACAGTCCTTGGATTTCTGTTCTGTTATTTTAGTCTTTGTTGTCTTTGCTTTTCAGTTTTGGAGATTACCATGGAGATATCCTCAAGCTTGGAGACTCTTTTCTTAGCTGCGACCAGTCTTCCAATAAGCCCATCAAAGGCATTCTTCATTTCTGTTACAGTGATTTTGATCTTTAGCATTTCTTTCTGGTTCCTTCTTAGGATTCCATCTCTCTTCTTACATTTCCCATCTGTTCTTGCATGTTGTTTACTTTATCCGTTAGACCCCTAGCATATTAATCATAGTTGTTTTCAATTCCCAGTCTGGTAATTCCGACATCTCTGCCATGTCTGGTTCTGATACTTGCTCTGTCTCTTCAAATTGCATTTTTTGCCTTGTCATTCTTTCTTCATAGCTGGGCATGATGTACCAGGTAAAAGGAACTGCTGTCAATAGGCCTTTAGTGATGTGATGGTGATGTGTGGGGGAAGGGAAGCATTCGATAGTCCTATAATGAGGTCTCAGTCTCTAAGTGAGCCTGTGATTCTGAAGTGTGAACTTCACAAGTGTTTCTCTATATTTTTCTCCTCCATTAGGTGGGAGAGGATGGCTAGAGTGGGCTAGAGTTTGGTATTTCCCTTCCCTGAGGTCAGTTAGGCTCTGCTAATACCCTAGCAGGTTAGACTCTAGCTAACTACTTTGCACTGAGAGTAGGCCTTGTTAAGAAGAACAGAGTGCTCTGGTGTATTTCAAGTTGGTTCCTTTTCCCCTCCCTCTGTTAGAAGTACTGGGGATTTTTCCCTGATATTAACTGTCAGAACTTGGCTCAGCTCCTGGAGGTAAATCTCACAAAACTGTGGGGTCCCTCCTATGACTAGGTCCCCAGAGTTTCTCATTCTTAAAGTTGTCCACACTGAGCCTCCAGCAATTCATCAATTCCAGTTCAGGTTTTCCTACCCCAGCTCTGGTGCCTGCAGCTATTTCGGCTCTTGAGTCTTTGCTCTGTTAAACCATGACTCCCTGTATTTGCCTGTCTGTCTCTCCAATTTTGGAGGCAGCAGTTTTCCCTGTGTCTTCGCCTCTCTTAAAGGTCCAGGAAAAGTTGTTGATTTTTCAGTCTGTTTAGCTTTTTATTTGTTAGGATGAAGTGGCAACTTCCAAGCTCCTTACAGGTGGATGCATAACTGGAAACTGGTAAAATTTTATATTAATATATCATTTTATTTATATGTAATATTATTTATCTCATGTTTGCATGCCAAAGAATGAGTTAAAACTCTCAACAGAAGTACATTTCTGCTCATTTCTTGTAGCTATTTCAATGCTACATTATTAGGAGCGTCAAGTTCATGGCTCTTTCACTGTGGATTATAACTTTCATCAATATAATATTATCATCTTTGTCACATTAAGGACTTTTTCCCATCAAACATTACTTGATTTGATATTAAGCTGACTTTTATTTGCTTTTTATGTCTCGCTCTTCTCTCTTAATCATTTACACAACTCTTTTAAATACAATATAGGTGAATTTTGAAGTTTGGTTCAGTTGGAGAATTTTCTGTTCTTAGGAGATATTTATTTATATTTATTCTTGTAGAAGGTGTGTGGTTTAATAAAAATATATATATTTGGTCTTTGTCCTCAGTTTCTGGCACAGAGCAACAAAACCCTTGGAATTTCCTGAGTGGTAGGAGTGTCTTTTATTATTCATAACTGGCCCCTTTCAACCATACCTGAATTTATGCTCATGAGGTGATTCTTGGTGGGCCCTGAGCTAGTTTCGGAATTGGGGCTGGTCACCAGAAGAACCAAACATGTGATTTGAACCCAGTGAAGAGAGAGGGGCTGGAATTGAGTTCAATCACCAATGGCCAATGACTTAATCAATCATGCCTACATAATGAAGCCTCCATAAAAACCCCTAAAAGACAGGATTCAGGGGAGCTTCCAAGTCGGTAAATACATCCACACGCCAGGAGGATGGTGCACACCAACTCCATGGAGACAGAGGTTCCTATGCTTAGGACCTTTCAGAACCTTACCCTATGTACCTCTGGCTGTTCACCTGTATCCTTTATGATAAACTGTAATAGTAAGTGTAATGTTTTCCTGAGTTCCATAAGTCATTCTAGCAAATGATCGAACCCCAGGGGAAGGAGTCATGGGAACCCTTGAATTTATACTTGGCCCTGTGGAATTTATAGTTGGCTTGCAGAAGGGTAGCCTGGGCACCCCATTTGCAGGTAGGACCTGAAGTGGGAGCCATGTGGTGGGAATAAGTTCCTTAAGCTGTAGAGTCTACACTAACTCCGGGAGTTACTGTCAGAATTGAATTGAATTTTTGGACACCCTGTTGGTGTCGGAGAATTGGTATGGGAAAAGCACACATTTAGTGTCAGAAAAAAGACAAGGTGTTGTAATCTTATTAGTGTGATCCTTATGAAACTGCTGTTTTTGTAAGTCAAATAGAATATTAGCAATTATATACACTTCAACATATACTTATGTCACCTGATATTAGGGTTTCTATTTTTTATGCTTCCTTTCTACGATAAAAATTGTGCTCTTCTCCTAGCATGTGTGCTCTCAGCTGACCAGGCACATGGTAGGATGACACTTCTTGGTCCCCTTGTGGTTAGGAGGGCCATGGGATGAATAACAGCCAAGGAATTGTAAGTGTGTCACTTCCATGTTGAGGTGTTTAAATGGCTATGCAAAACCTTTCAGAACTCGTTCTCCCTCTTAGATGGCAACTGACAACACTGAAGATGGTGGCTGTTTGTCACGCAGGAACCAGGGAGACTACAATAGCTGAGCAGTATCATGGACTAGTAGATCAGCGAGCAAAACACAATCATTTGTTTAAGCCACTGAGATTTGGGGGGGGTTGTTTGTTATCACAACATAACCTATTGTATCCTGACCTATTTTCTGTCCACTTTGTTTTCTCAGTTTCCTTACTGTATAAACAATATACTTTTCCTTCCATGTGCTCAAGTTTTCATGGTAAATAAGAAGAAATGGAGGGGTGAATTTGATATGCCACATCATTTAGACTAATCATCTTCACGTATTTTATGAAGGGAAAGCAAACTGTAGATACATTCATTTCTTAACAGTAGTAATTGTTTCTTTCTTTTTTTTTTTTTTTTTGTGAGGAAGATCAGCCCTGGGCTAACATCCATGCCAATCCTCCTCTTTTTGCTGAGGAAGACTGGCCCTGGGCTAACATCTGTGCCTATCTTCCTCCACTTTATACGGGACACCACCACAGCGTGGCCTGACAAGCGGTGCCTCGGTGCACGCCCGGGATCCAAACCCCGGGCCCCGAACCCCGGGCCTCCAGCAGTGGAGCACACACACTTAACCGCTACGCCCCGGGGCCAGCCCCAACAATAGTAATTATTTCTTACTGAAGACAGATGTCCTATTTAAGAAAAGCAAAGAGCAAAATTTTGAGATTTATGCATTTTATCATTCCTTTGTGTTTTGTGAATGGTAAACGATGGAAAAGAAATGTAAGATATGAAGAAATATGAGCTTAAATTTAAAAAAATTATAATGTTAGAAAGAATAAAATAAATCCTAGAGCCTCTTTTTCTTCCTCTCCTTCTTTGGCTCTCTCGCCCTGCCACGCTTCTTCTCTCTTGCCTAGTATTTCTCCTTATGTTTTCGTTACAGACAACAGAGCTCAGAGTATTTTAGCAATTAGATGGCTTGCTCTGCAGTGCTATTCCTGACAAGAATATTCATAATTTTCTGTAATTCTTTGTGTTTACTAATAAATTAATGGAAATCTTCACCTATATATCTGTAAGAAGCAGACATCTCTGAAGTTTTTAGATGCTTCAGTAAAACTATTACTTCCTCTCTGAGAAAATAACAACCAATTTTTCCCTCTTTAGAATGTGGAAATTAAATTATATTCTTTTTTTATTGCACAGTTAAGTAGTATCAGGAAATGCAGATGAGGAAAAACTATTCAAAACCCCACCAACTATCAAGAACTAGTCTTGTCATTTTGGTATCTAGTCTTTTAATGCCACTTTTACACACAGACAAGGAAGCTGCTCTTTCCAACAAACATAGAGTGTGACTGTGGAGGCGACTCCTCTCACCAAGGTCAAACCATCTACAAGGGGTGGCGGAAGAGTCTATGGATGTGAACGTACGGCAGGAGGAGCTGGGGATGGGGACGTGGAAAGAAGGTGGATATAAAGATGAACAAGATAACGGTCCTGCTTATCTCCCAGGGCTGTACTTATTTATACAATATCTTTGTTCTATTTATAGTAACTGTTCAGAGGAAACAAAGGAGGAAATGGCATTTTTAACTGTAAAGTTTTTTTTTTTTTTGTAAGGAAGATCAGCCCTGAGCTAACATCTGCCAATCCTCCTCTTTTTGCTGAGGAAGACTGGCCCTGGGCTAACATCCGTGCGCATCTTCCTCCACTTTATATGGGACGCCGCCACAGCATGGCTTGCCAAGCGGTGGGTCGGTGCGCGACCAGGATCCGAACCTGTGAACCCCAGGCCGCTGCAGCAGAGCACGCGCACCTAACCACTTGCGCCACCGGGCCGGCCCCTAAAGTTATTATTTTTAATAGTTTGTTTCCCCCTAAGAATGTATGTTAACCTAATTACTGGATTGAAGACTGTTTAGAGGAGAAAACGACATCTTATATTTTCATAGCTTAGTTCGGGTAAGACAACTGCTAACTTATTACAGATTCATTTGAAGACACCAGAACATAGGGGGAAGAACATAAATTTTAGCGTCACAAAGACGGGGTCTGAGTCTTGCCTCCACCTCAAGAGTTATGGGCTCCTGGAAAAGTGCCATGACTATCTGAGTCTCAATCTCCTTATATGTGAAATAATATCATCCACACCTTGTAGGTTGCTGTGAATGTTAAATCCAATGTTAAATATCTGATGTATAGACATTATTCAATGACTGATAGCTATTGTTTTCTTTCTGACTTTCTTATAGCTTCAACTATTTATCAATTTCTTTAGATTTATAGATTTTACTGGCTAATTTGGTTAGGCAAGAAATAAGCAAATAACACTGAAAAATAAAAATCTGCCAATTACTGATTTGTTACAGAACAGAAGCACCAGTGATGGGCCCCTCACCATCACAATAAAGATAAAATGGACATGGCAGAAATTCAGGCAACCCCTGAAATCTGAGTGTTAATTCTGTCAAGTCACTTGGTAAAAAAAAACATCACTGGTCTGGAATAAAACACTTTTCGGCCTCACTGCCTGCTGGTGTGGTCATTCCTCCCGTTTAGCTAAAGGTGCCATGTAATTGGGGTGGAACCTGTAACCTGTGGCCCATGTTCCAGGAGTCACAGAGCTGCCCCGTCCTGGGGACCCACCAGAGGCAGCGGGGACACAAGGGGTTCAAACGCCTTGCACGTGGGGCAGAGCTTCTAAGGGTCACCAGAGGGCAGCAAACTGGTGAGGAGTTTCAAACGTGATGACAAAAAGACGCTCAAGTAATGCTCCTCAGGAAAAGGGGTTCTGCCTTACTCAGAGAACGTCCTTGGGATGCCACGCAGAGCACAGAAACAAAGCTGGTTTCTAGATGTAAGGTTTTTAATGAAAAAAGGCAATTTCCTCTACACCCAAAACTTAATCTACCCTCTCTATGCCAATAAGCTGCAAATATTTAAACCTTGCCCAAACCTCTCTTCTGAGTTCCAGGTCCCTATATCTACATAAATGTCTCAGTCTCCTGCAACTCATTATCTTTATATTTTCCCACTGGCAAGTTAGTGAAATACTGGAACACGTTCCCTGGAGTCAGACTGTCACCTCTCCGTCTTCACTGATAGCAGCTGAGTCCAAGCCACCACCATTTCTCACCCGGACCACTCCAATGCCTCCTGCTCTCTCCTCAGCTACTCTGGTGTCCCTTGACTTCACCCAGAATTTTAAGAGTTTTTCAAAACACAAATCTGTATAAATAATCCTTGCTGCTTAAAATTCTTGAAAATCTTTCCATTTTTCTTAGAATGAAAACAAAAATCCATATTGTGGCTTGTAATGGCTAGTTTGGCTCGTATATTTTCCTTGATATCTGTTTTACACCTACCTTGGACCTTTCACTTTTTCCAGGTGACATGTATTCTCTTGCCACAAGGGCTTTGCACATACCTGGAACATCTTCCCTACTCTTTGCCTACTTAAAATCTCATCCTTCAGATCTTAGCTCAGATGGTACTTGCTTAAGGAAGCCTTTCTTGACCTTGACTAGGTCATACCCTCTGTTATTTGTCCTCAGAGCATTGGTGCATTCTTCCTCCACACAACCTTTCTCAAGTTAAGATATCTTTCCATTGCCTTTTGATGTGAATTGTTCCTGATAAGAAGTCAGCCATTATTTTTGTCATTGTTCCCCTGTATGTAATGTAATGTGTCATCTTCTCCTTTGGCTGCTTTTATATTTTCTTTATCTTTGGTTTTTCAGAAGTTTGACTGTGATGTGCCTGGGTGTGGTTTCCTTTGTATTTCTACTTGGAATTCACTGAGATCTTGGATCAGTAGACTGATATTTTCCCTTCATATCTGAAAATTCTCAGATGTTATTTCTTCAAATATATGGTCTGGCCCATTTTCTCTCTCTTTTCCTTCTGGGAGGATTCCAAGTACATGTATGTTAGACCACTCGACAGGTCATTGATGATCTGTAAAGTGTTTTAGAATATTTTTCTCTCTGTGCTTTAGTTTGAACAATATCTATTAACCAGTCTTCAAGTTCATTGATCCTTTCTTTCACAGTTTCTATTCTTCTGTTAAGCTCATTGCCATAGACTGAATGTTTATGTCCCCCCAAAATTCATATGTTGAAACCTAATCTTCAATAGGATGGTATTAGATAGGGCCTTTGGGAGGCAATTAGGTCGGAAGGGTGGAGCTTTCATAAATGGAATTAGTGCCCTTATAAAAGAGGCTCCAGAGAGATCTCTCATCCCTTCCACCATATGTGGTTATAGGCAAAAGATGGCTGTCTATGAACCAGAAAGTACGCCCTCACCAGACACCAAACTTCCCAGCCTCCAAAACTGCGAGAAATAAATTTCTGTTGTTTTATAAGCCACCCATTCTACAGTATTTTGTTATAGCAGCCCAAAAAGACTGAGACATCCATCTAATGTATTTGTTTATTTCAGATGTTTTATTTTCAGTCTAGAATTTCTATTTGGTTCTTTTTTAAAGTTTCCATTTCTCTGTTGAGATTCTTCATCTATTCATCCATTCCAGCCATCTTTTTCAGAAAATCCTTGAACATATTTACAATAGATGTTTTAAAACCCTTCTCTGCTAGTTCTGATATCTGGTTCATCTGTGCCTGCTTCCATTGATAGATTTTTTTTTCTCTTGATTTATCACATTTTCTTGCTTATTTGCATGTTTTATAATTTTACAAATTATATATTGAACATTGTTTATATAAGAACAATAGAGACTAAAGTATACTGTTGTTTGTTTTGTTTTCCCATTATGGTGCCAACTCTTTCCTATATGTGGAGGTTAAGACGAGGAAGTGATCATTCATATTTTAGTAAGAGTTGAGTTGGTCTAAAACTGGGTTGCATCTTCCACTGCTAAATGCAGAAATTTTCTATCCTAGCGTTCACCCTACAGAAGCCACTCCCCACCCTCAGCAATTTAACTGCTGCTCAGCTCACAAAATTTGCCTCTGCTAGTTTCAACACAAAAAAAATATGTCTCTTTTTGCCAACCAGTTATGCCAGGGCCAATGACAACTCCATAAGCACAGGTAACATTTAACAAGTTAATGTGACATTTTCAATCCTACTTGGCTCCTATTAGATCAAGTGGAGTGTTTCCAGCTTTCCTGGGCCAATACATCAAAAAGAGAGTCTGAGTCTGTCCTGGCTGTCTATATTCCCATTCAACTATGCTAGCTTAGTCCAGTTTTGAAGCCATTCCTGACCAAGACCTACCTTTAAATCAAGTCTATAATTAGTCCCAGAATCCGGTATCTGTATGCCCCCGAGCTTCATATTGGAATGCTACACTAGAAAGAACACGGGGTTTGGAGTTAAACTAACCTGAGTTTGAATGCTAGCTCCACTACTGTTTATGTGAGTGATCCTGGTATCTTATTAAACTTTCTGAGTCCCAGTTTTTTAATCCATGAAATAGGGAAGACAATAGCTGCCTCAGAGGATTGGGAGGATTAAAGAGTGTTTAATAATTAATGAGCACTTAATGAAATCTTGCCATGTACCAGCTATTGTGCAAAGTGCTTCACCCATGTTATCTCATTTAAACCTCAGAATGTTCTTTGCAATGAGTAATATTATTATTATTATTTCCATTTATGTATGAAAAAAATGAGTTTTAAAGAGGTAAAGTAACTTGCCTCAGGTCATAGAAGTCAGCAGTGGTAAAACTTGGATACACACTTATAAAATCTTAAGCAAGAGCTTATACTCTTTATCCACTATGCTGAAATTCCTGGTACTTCCTAACCCTCAACACAGTACTTTTACTATTAATAATTAATATTATTAAAATTAATAACGCAAATAAAATAAATCCACATCAAGTTTGCTTAGTCTGTGTATGACTGTGCTCTGTCTTAGTTTTCCACCTCCATGCCCCTGGAGGTTTGCTGCTAGCCCCCCCTCAGAATTAGAACTCTGACCTAAACCCCATGCCTCTTGCTTGGGGCCCTAACCTGCTCTGCTAATATCAGCCTCCTTACCGGGAAGGCAGAATCCTGCTCAACTGCTTAGATGAGCAATTCGCAGAGTGTAGCCAAGGAATCATGTGTTAGTAGACAATATGTTAAAAAAATGCTATATAAATGCTGCGTTTCTAAATCCCCCTCTCATCACATATTAAACACTCTGAGAGGCCCTGCAGCAAAGATATCAGATTAAGTTTGTTTAAACCTCTGTTCCCCAAGCTTACTTGACCACTTACTTGACCCTTTTTGAACAACTACTACTATCTCACCTTGGAATATTAACACACACACTGTATTGACGTCAACATCTGTTTGTGAAGTATTCATTTAGGTGGCTCCACAGTGCTTAATACAGTAATCAGTTCAGGCTCACAGAATGAATGAATAACGGAAAGAATGATCAAATACCTAGCAGTAATCATTGTAACACAAATTGTTAATTCTGGAACAAGACGAGAGTAGACAATTTTCTTTTTGTTTCCTGATTTCTGTAGCAATTATACTAAAATGTTTAGATCTCAGGTTGAAATTTAGCCTTAGATAGCATAAATGGAACCACACAAACGATTTGCAATACATTATCTATATACATTTCTTTCCTTTTTTGGCGGGAAGGGAGCAGCCATCTTCAGAGAAGGGAGATCTAAAGAAGAGAAGGCTCCATTCTAGGAAATGTTGCTTTTAGTGCAGTAGCTTTTACTTAAGGAATCACTCCCTTGGTACACATTAGGCTAATGTATTACTCATTAATTATTCCAGTATTTCACTGTGGTATTATTAATCAGGAGAAATTACTCTGGTGCTCATCTTTTACTCTACTGTATATTCTTACTTGGTTTGAATTGTAATTCTTCCTTTTACAGTGCTCAATACACCTCTTATGCCACATATAGCTTTATGACCAACATACTGACTCTTCATATTTACTATTTTGAGTAGTCATTATTCTTTTCCTTGAAGACTCTCAAAATATTTATGAGGGCCTATATGGACCTGGAGTGTGCAATAACTTGAAGAGCAACTGCCCAGAGAAAAGAGTCAAAATTTACCTGTCTAATAACAGGCGATGCCATGCAAGGTAATGAGCAGTACAATTTAAAAATTAAGAAGATGGTTCTAGAAAAGACTAACCAAAAAGTATCAGCTTGTTTTATATTTTATACGTGTTCATATTTAATAAGGAGGCCAGATTTTCTTGGAAGCAGATGACATCAATTTTTATAATAAGGAAGAGAAGCCTTCCTCTCTTACCTAATTAACTACAATTCATATTTCAGTTCCCCAGTAAGTGTCTCTTCCTCAGGCACACTTCCTAAATCCCAGTCCAAGTAAAGTTCCCCCTTACGCGTGCTCAGAGAGCTATATTCTTTTCCTACAGAATACCCATATCAGCTATGATTTGAGTGACTTTTCGTCTTCACTAGACTATAAGCCTGGAAAGTCTGGGCTGGCTTTGCTCACATTTTATCCCCTGCACCTAGCACAGCATCTGGCCCAGAGTAGGCACTCCACAAATATTTATGAATAAATAATGTATGTTAAACAGTACATACGTGTTCAATAAATCTTGCCATACGCAATGGTGACTAAAGTTCTCAAAATTAGGTAATATAGTACCTGAAACAGTACTTGACTCCTCAATTGTCTTTATTTCAAACTCTTTTGCTTGGAAGTAAAATTCCAGATGAGGAATCAATATAAATGGGTTAGCAACTTGGATCACACTGGGCACACCTATTGAGATTTTAGATGCCCTAATTCTTAAATAATATAGAGTTGAGGTTCTAATTTTTAATTTATTGTATTGATTCACTAGGACACTGTGCTTCCCCTTCTGGACTTGTAATGGTATTTTTTATACATGAAGGCAATAAATAAATGGGGAGTGAATTACTGGACTGAGTGTACAGAGACGCTACTGGGCAATGCAGTGAGGAATGACAAGTGATCCGAGAGCCAGTAATTAAATCCCCCTCCTTCTAGAGACACCAAAGCATCTTAGGGGTATAAGTGATCGTGGTGGAGACAAGTTTAGATGGATAACAGTTACAGTTGGTTCTGGGGTTTTCAAGAAAGCAGAGAGTGGCCATTTCTCTGGGAGGTAGGACCAGTGCTGAGAGAGAGGAGAGGAGAGACGATAATTCAGTGGAGGTGGAGCTCAGAGGGACCTGGCTCCTCACACACATTCATACATTATGTTCCAGGGGAGCTGAGGGCTAAACCCTCTGCTGAAGAAAAACAATGGTGGAGGAGGCAAGGAGGTTTTTGTTGAGGTTCCTGTGAGTATGGTGTCAGCAGACTGTATATTGACTTAATGTTTGACGTGTGCTTTCTAGCACATTCTGCTAAACCCCTTGATGTAACTTTTCAGTAAGAGTGCTTGTCTAGCATGTCAGATATTTCCAAGAGGGCTGGGAAAATAGAAAAGTGCCACCTGGCAATATTTCATAAAACTAATTACCTGTAGGAATTCATGAATAATTGCAGTTACAAGTGCTACAATATAGGGTTAGTGGACCATGCCGTAATTTCTTCTAACAATTACCTAAGTTATGTTATTTTTCCATTAAGTGGCTCTTTATTATTTTGCCCTTAGTGGTCATTGAGTCTCCCTTAAAAAAAAGGATCTTCTATGTTTGGTCTCCTCAGATTTGAAAAGACCTGAAGATAAGACTAAGATGGAGCCTGACCCAGGAAACATAGATATTTCCCAGACAATTGTTAATCTAGCCTGGGGAGATTCATTAGCAGTCAATCAACAGGATTTGCCTGGAAAATTCCCCTTAATATGAGCTTTTAGAAGAAAGTATTTCTATACAGAGCCAGAGTCCAAAGATCTGAACCCCATTCTGAGTTGCTCAGTGGGCAGCTTTAAGCAAGCCCTTTGCTTCTCTGTTTCTTCAATTATCAAATGAGGTCAAGTTGATGTGATAGCTCTGTGCGCCTCTTAAGACTGGAGGGAATGTCAAGAGAGATAAGGTATGTTAAAGCACTTGGAAAACTGAAAATATTGAACAAACACAAAACAGCATTATTAAAAGGGTAGATTCAAGCCTGGTGCAGAGCTACCAGCAGCCATAATAAAATAATCATATTTATTCTGACAATTTATGTTAGTGGGCTTCTATACAGACCCATATATAAAATAAAGCTCACATTTGAGAAGAAAGGATGTAGACTTGTCCTTACCCAATTGGTGTGTAAATGGAGCCTGCATCATCATCATCATCACTATTACCACCACCATCATCCTCATCCTCATCACCATCATCACCACCACCATCATCACTACCAATCTTGAGCAACTATTATGTGCTAGGCATGTGACAGGATCTTCTGCCTTCATGCTACCATTAAATTCTCTCAAAACCCCACCAGGCAGCTTTGTTAACTATCCTCATTTGAGAAAAGGGGAGCTAGAGGCTTCACAATGTTGCCAATGGTTCCCAAACTCAGCTGTGCATCAAAATGACCTGAGGATTTTTTTTTTTTTTTTAAATGCACATGCCTAGGTCTCACCAGAAAGGTACTGAACCAGGATCTCTATTGGGGGATCCCACGTAGCTGAAAATTTATTTCCAAGCTCTACAGATGATTCTACTGAGCACGTAGGTTGGCAAACGACTGGCCTAAGTCATTTCCCCAAGGTCACATAGCTGGGAGCAAAGCTGAACCCTAACCCAGGTTGGCCATCGGACTCCCATGTCAGCTCTTAACCACTTCCCTGTCTTGCCTGACTGGCAATAACAATCTATTTGATTTAGCAACTGTCTTTTAGTCACTTTAATTGGTTTTGCCACGTTCTACATCCACTGTTAAACTACACTGCAAGATTACTTTTCCCCTATCGACCATTGAGATGCTTATGATGAATGACACAGTTCCCAAGGATGCTTTATACTGTGGCCAACTGCTAATGATATGGTGGCATTTACCTACAGCTGAATACAATAACTACCAGAGATGAAGATCACAAAGTCTGTGTTTGACTGTGGGAACTCACAACCAATGATCAGCGAATGTCTATTCAGTGTTGAAGGAGTTTTGCACAGGAGGCTGTGAGATGACACGGAAGGGGGTGGGCCCCGGGGCAGGGGAGGAAGCCTGTGCACAGATTGGACAGTGGGATAAGCCAGTGCTTTTCCTACTTAAAGGTCCACATCAATTTCCTGGGAATCTTATTAAAATGTAGATACTGATGAAGCACTTCCGGAATGGGCCTGACAGTCTGCGTTTCTAAGCTCCCAGCTGGCGCTAAAGCTGCTGGTTCCTGGGTAGAGGCCACTGCAGCCCTAGGGTGCCTATGAAGAGATCCACTCTCAAGAATGAGCGCAGATGGGGGCCGCCCGGTGGCGCAAGCGGTTAAGTGCGCACTCCGCTGCGGCGGCCCAGGGTTCGCCAGTTCGGATTCCGGGCGCGCACCAATGCACTGCTTGTTAAGCCATGCTGTGGCGGCATCCCATATAAAGTGGAGGAAGATGGGCACGGATGTTCACCCAGGGCCAGTCTTCCTCAGCAAAAAAAGAGGAGGATTGGCAGATGTTAGCACAGGGCTGATCTTCCTCACAAAAAAAAAAAAAAGAATGAGCACAGGCCTGGTCGGTGAGTATTACTGCCCTCCACTGACAGGGATACTGACTGAGGCAAAAAGTTGGGGAGCATACTCAGAGGTGTGCTTCTGACACATGCAACGGGGGAAAGGCAGCACCCAGTAAAGATTCTATTATCTATCGTGGAGTAGGGAAAGGTTATTCATTTAAGTAAAATTGAACCTTGATTAGAGGGCTTGCAAAGATATGGTTATGACAGTTATGTATATTTGGAAATATTCTGTATAAGTCTAATGAGTGAATTCTAGGCCCACATTTGTTGAACCAGCTGAGACAAGGAGAAGGGCGTTCCTGAATGCTGACAGTCTTGGGAGGCGAGCCGGGGATTCCACGGCACATGCCCCATGGAGCATGGGGTCTAGCTCAGAGGACACTGCCTCTTGCAATCACTGTGGTCACACCCCTTCCTGTCAGGTAATGAATGGCATGGTACTCTAAAAAACCACATAAATAAATGGTAATTGGAAAAAATAACAGGTGCTTGGGCTAATTGCATTTTGGGGAAGGGAAATCTGGGGAGGATTTGGTGGGTGGAATTGTATAAGGGACAAAAGATGAAATAAACAGAGAATGGGCTTGAGTTTTAACAAGGCAGGAGGGTAATGAGCCCATGACTCCAAGAGCATCTCAGTTATTTAAACCTGGGACTGCTGTGAGTGAAAAAATACGAGGTGGTGTGATTTGCACTGAGTCCCCTGCTCCAGTGGGCTATGGGAAAGCAATCCAGGACTGCAAGAGGGCTCCTTCTCCCACTAGACAGCTTCTCTGACCTGGCGTGGGACTGTGATAGCTTGGCACCTTGACAGCCCCTTGCAAGCCTGCAAAGAGAGTCAAAGCCACATAAAGTGACCGGGAGAGAAGGAAAGAGGAGAGAGCCGCACAGCCCATCCAGTAAGGAGGGGCCCCCGACACTGGAGACATCACTGCCCCCCACACTGCAGCGCTGGCGTCAGAACCGGCCCAAACAAGGGCCGCCTTCAGCAGGAGGTGAGCTGAGTGGGAACAATGACAATCAGAAGGTCACACGCCCCTCCAACCTAACAGGGACCCCCTCACTCTGCTCCTGCCAATTGCTGCCAAGCAAAACGTGGGCCCAGTGCTGCAAGAGCTTTTGATTTTTTTCAAGAGAAGCTAAGATTCTGAATTTTTATATAAAATTGTCTGTTTTTTAATAAAGTCATCAACAAAATCAAAGCGGGAAAAAAAAAACCCAAAACCACTGGCAGCCAAATAAAATAACCTCGTTAGGAAGTGAAGAGGTGCCGACCTCTAGGCTGCATTTTTATGCAAGTTCAGAGCCAGCACGGGTTTCAGAGATTGTCTCTGAAGGAGGGGTGCCGTGGAAGAGAAGGCGAACCACAGGGTGGCCCGGGCTCTCTCCTCCACCCAGCCTTACCCTGCCTCTTAACAATTCCCGGTTCCTGACATCATGTTATATACTTATTTGTGATTTTCATTTCCTGGCAAGCCCCTCCCCCTAACTAGAATGAAATCTCCATGAGGACAGGGGCCTATCTGTTCATGGCTGTATCCCCAACACCTTGACTGTGTCTGGTTTGTAGGAGGTGCTCAATAAAGAGGTGCCAAGTGACTAACGAATGACAGGTCCATGCCTCTATCCAGAACATCCAAGCGAGGGTGAGCTTGTGTCACAGGGCCCTTATTCCAGGATCTGACATCTAATTCCTAGCAGTTCATGAGGCTGCTTTGGGTCAGACCCAGGATAATCTCTATCCAAAAACTTTAAGCAGAATAAAATACTCCCAAATCCTACTTCTACTTTGTGAAAAAAAATCTGCAGGAGAGAAAGGCAAATACTCATCTGCTCGTGGTATATATTTAGCTGTGATCATGAAAATACTGACTTGCTGTTTGAAACTGTGTAAAGCAAGAACCTTCATTAAGAAAGCATAGCTGAGCAAACAGCCCCGAGACCCGTATCTGCTGACACACAGTGCTGAGCAGAGGCTGCTGCAGGCCATCAGCGATGCCATGTTCTCTAAGAACTCTGCACAACGCAAATGGGCATGAGGGGAAAAATAGCAATGCCAGGGGACTTCTAGTTCTTGCTGAAAAAGAAAATTCTAGGCTCTAAATCCGGCACTACCAAGCAAGAGAAGCTCCTCATCTGTGGCCGCATATAAAGCTGGCACTCCTTAGCTTAAACAAAACCACTTACTATACACTCCTTCAAATAAGCAAAGCTCAAAACAGTTAGCTACACATGCATGCTTTTTGCCACCTGCTGTCTGAGGAAAACAGCTCTGCACTGTGCATGCCCTAGTTTAAACCAATCTTTGAACTCTACACAAAAGCATCCTTCCTCTACCTGTCTCCCTTTCTAGAGCTGAGTCCACAAAGGGACTAGAAATACATTTCCCTTTAAGTGAGAAAAGACATATGTTTAAAGGACAGTCCAGACCTTTTATAAAAGCACTTACTTTGAAAGAACACGACAGATTATGTATTCAAAACAAGACACCTTCTAAAGAGCAGACTGAGAAGCTGTTCAATGCCATGGCCTTGCTCTGTGCTCGCCGCTCTGGTCTTGTTGGGCATGGATAACAGAAAGGGTTGAGTCTGAGTGGCCTGGTCTTCTGGGGCTGCTGTGTCAGGATGACGCTCAGAACAATTATTGGGACAGGCTGTGAGCACGTCAGCAGGACAGTTTTATTTATGTGCTGAGATTGCTGCTTCCTAATGGGAAAATACTGGTGGCAGCGCTCCCCCCAGGTATCAGACAGAGCCAAAGCTCCCCAGATGATCCGAGTTCTGAGGGAGGTACGGTGGGGGGGGGGGGCGGGGGGGCGGCGCCCATCATCTGTTGGGCAGAGGGCAAGCAGCGCCTGAAGGAGGAGGCATCGTTTGTCAGGTCAGACTCCTTCCAGAATCACCCAAGGCTATTTGTCTCCTTGCCGTAGTTCCTTGACTCTGCCAAGAGCATGACTCAGCTCACTCATTCGCAGTGCTGGACCACACTGTTTCTCTCTTCTAGTCCAGCAAAGCTTAACTGGAGGCAGTGACTGAGAAGGGCTAGGGGGAGACCATGGTGGTCCCTGACTCAGAAGAGTCTAGAGCTGTGGCTTCACATGCACGGAGGTTTAGTGCTTCTCTCTTCAGTAGTTATTACAATACAGTGGCTTAAGACTCCAGAACCTGAAAACTATGGGGGGTAGAGGGGGAGAGGAGGAGAAGGAGGGGAAAAAGGAAGGGAGGAGGAGGGGGAAGAGGAGGAGAAGGAAGGGGAGGAGGAAGGGGGGGAGGAGTGCAGGAGGAGGGGGATGGCAGTCAGCCTTTCAATTGAGTTTCCAAATCAATAAATGTAGAGAGTTAATGATGTGCTGATTTTCTATTGGTGTCAGGAGGACAAATTGTGGGGTGGAATTAAAGGCTTCTAATGACTTTTTCCATTTTGCCTATATGACACTATAACTGAAAAGCAAGAAAGAGATATAGTGGGTATTTAGGGAAGCTGGCTGTGGGCTTCAGATGCCCAAGGACCCACACTTGTGTCTATTAACACACTCTAGATACAGAGCTCACCGCCAAGGACAGGATGGGGTGGGGATAGGTGTAGGAAACCTTGGGATCACCTTCAGTTTGGAATATTTAAGCAAGAACAAAAAAGTTATGGAGCCATAAGATTTCCTTTATCATACAGAGTTTGGGGTCAAGGGGAAGGAAATGACCTGGAACATTCTGTATCAGGAGTCATAAGCAGACATGAAGCTGAGTGGAGCACGGCGCTGAGCCTGGGGCTCCTCCAAGCCCTGCTGTCTCTGGGTGATCTTGGATAACACATAACCTCTCTGGGCTTCACTCTCTACAGGAGAAGTTTTTAAGGTTCCTCAAATCTTAATGCCCTGTTCTTCCAAGTCTCGCCACCTTGCAGGTGCCCCGATACAGAAAGAAATCTACAGGGCCATGTTTTTCTCCCTGTATCTTCCATTTCCCTCCCTCCTTCCACATAAGGCAGTGAATTCCGGCAAAGGACCGCATTTTAATACTGCCTCCCTACTCCAGCGCTTCTGAGCAAATTCTGGAAAGCCCAGAAAAATATTTTCCTAAGTCTTGGGAGAGTGCGGCAGACGTGGAAATGAGCTGCTCAGAGGCCCCTTTAAGAAAGGACTCACTGCCCAGCTGCTGGGAGGGTGTCAGCTGACAGCTCCAGCTCAGTCAGGTCCACCTCACCTTTGAGGTGTGGTCATGGTCTTCCCAGGGTGCCCTGAGACAGGTGTGGGTACAAGGGTCTGGCCACTCCCACCCAACACGGGTGTCCCTAAACAGGAGGACTTGGCTCCTGAGGGCCCAGTGGGCTGGAAGAGACTCTGTCAGGCTGCAGCCCTAGCACGATTCTCCTTCCTCCCTTTTTCTTCACAAGTCTTACTTGTCTCTCGCACACCCAGCATCTATGTCCCAGGGGACCTGACAGACACAGAGATGCTAGTCGCTGTAACAAATAAACCCTAACGTTTATTTTCCCAAAGAGGATCTTTGACGGGCCTCAGGAAACCTCTTGTTGCTCAAAGATCTGCAGCATAGATTTCTTTTCCATTCTCTTTCTCACAGACACATAGAGGCTTCGTTCCTATCAGTTTTAGCCAGAGGTTCTCAACCAGGGGTGCATATAAAACCACCACAGAAGCTTTTTCAAAATGCAAATACCCAGGCACCACAGGCACAGCTATACTTGGTTGAGATGTACTCCTGGTTGAGAACCACTGGTTTTAGCATGAAATTCCCCCTGGGCTGGATCTCTTCCAGAGATGAGCATTCATCCTGCTGAGGATCATTCCAGAAGCTGAAAAGTATATCTACAATAAATAGTTAATTAAGTGATCCCTATTTCCTCTCCAGATCTTTTCAAGTCCAATTAGTAATGCTGCAGATTCATTTCAGAGCATGGTGAATCATCTTGGAAAATATTACAGAAAAGTGGAGGACAACTTGGGATCATTTTCTATTTTGAAGATGTAAGCAAAAAACACAAAAGTTATGGGGCCGTGAGACAGCCTTTATCGTGTGGAGTTTGGGGCAAGGAGTTTTACACTGACTTTCATGGAAACTGGGAATAAGGTGGCTGTGTTCTGTTCCCCCAGGTTTCCAATGTCCTCACTGTGCAGGAGGTTCTGGTTATGCTGTTATTGAAGACAAACAAACAGTCCTTCAGGAGCATCAGTCATGATCTCTGTCTTCCCCTCCTGTTGATCAGGGCGGGCTCACTCGCATAAATGTCAGGGGAGACTATTCGGCCGTTGGGTTTCCCAGGTCACTGAGTAAAATCCCCTGAGATTACCTGTGTGTACATTTAGCTCTGCAGTTACATTCAAGGAGTTTTATCTCAAGGCAAGGCTTGTATCTGAAGATGCACATGAACTGAGATTCCCTGGGACAGGGAAGCCCTAACTTTCCAAGGATACAAGTCCTGGAAAGAGGGAAGGGGGCGCATTCTCCTGGTATTTTAAAAAGACTTCTCACTGTATGTTTACAGCCAAAGAGACAATTCAGAAGCCCCAGGGAATGCTGTTCTCTTAGCAAAGGTCAAGCCTTCCCCAAATGGGGAAGACTACGGGGTGAGTAGCTGACTGAACATGGAGAAATCAAGCCTCTGCTGCCAGCAACTGGGATACGCAGTAAGAAAGAGACCACTGAAAGCTACTGTCCTGTGACTGTCCCTGGACATTTGGCAGCACATAAGTAAGTACTAATTTAATGCTTCCTGAATACAACACACAAAATGTTCATCTCTAAGTGAGTTACTCTAACCTCACTAATTAAGAAAGCTACCCTCGGGGTGAGCTGGAAACAGTGCACTGCGGTGGAAGAGAGGCCCTGAGTCCAGGGTTGCTCACCCTCCTGCCAGCTGATGAAAACCAGGACCAGGACGCTCCCTGAACATCTCATGGCTGGCTTCCTTCTCCTGACTGCAGGGCGACTTCAGGGATTAGCTGAATACACATGTGGATATGCTTGGTAAATCTGCAAAGTGCTATGCAGGAGTAAGCTTTTATTTATTTTTTAAACAAAAGCCTCATTTACTGATTGGCTGAGTACAATTTCCCAGAGAGCACTAGGCCATGGACAGGGATTCCGCCTCAGACAGGCCTCATTTGCAAGCCTGCTCCCCATTTACCCCCAGGAGGAGGAAGCTGGGGCCGTGACTTAGCCCTCTATGGCCCAGTTCCCTCATACATAAGATGGGAACAACGGTCACACCTACCTCTTCGGATTGTTGTGAGCACAGAGGAACTCACATAGGAAAAGCATCCAACACAAGTCATGATGCATCATGTCCAGTTAATGTGAGTTGTGATTACTCTAAACCAGGGCTGTCAGCAGAAGTTGTAAAACTGTGAAATATTAGAAGGAGGGGGCTTAAAGGGAAGTTTGAGGGGAGCTGGGGGAAAGCCCTTTCTGGCAGAGCCACTTCTAAGGAACTGGCAACCTCCTGGAGGCCGGGCCACTTGACCCTGAGTCAGCAGGAGAAATCATTTCTCTGGTCTCCAGGTGTATTTCCGTGTGTCCATATCAACTGTCAGGTAATTACCCACAGCCCAGCGGAGCTTTCGGTTATAATTTTGGAAGGACCATCAGAGTATGTTTGTTTCCAAGTACAAATTCACCAGTGACAACTGTACGTTCACATCACACAAGAGGAACTTGACATGCAAAGAACATCATCTCAAAATGGAGCACAGTTGAATTGGGGTGGATGCAGGCAGTGGGAAGGGGTGAGTGATGGATCTCAAATGTCAGGGCTGCACTTGAGAGAATTCCTGGGCTGGGAACTGCAATGGGCTCTGGGCTGAGGCACATTCCATTATGAGTGGCGTGGGTTTATAATGGAATGACATGGATGGGTTCTTATAATCAGAAAAACACACTGACCTTCACACTACACAGGTGCAGCAGCATAATGACCCACCACGTGTACACGCATCAATTCCTGGGGAAAGTCCAACGAGGTTAACTCAGTGTGTATCCCAAGCAAACAAAATCAGCGACATTACCCCCATGAAGAACGCTGTGCCCCCACCCCCACCAAGACACCTGGCTTGGGCAACCAACATGTACGAGGAAAAATTACACAAGGATCATACTCATTTTGAGAAAATGGAAAAAAAAAAACGTAGCAAGCAACATTATTTTATGCCATCAACAATTTGATTTGGATTTTAAAATTTAACTTTAAGGAGTAAGAATCATGAGTCTAGAAAATTTTTTTTTATCTTTTCAGGAAACAAGGATTTTGTGTGAGGTCTGGGGGGAGGGGAAGTTCTATTCCCCTAGCTCTCTGAGAAAACTACCTAAAAGCATCCTCAGATAAGCTTCACTCATAAGGCCCCTCAACCACAAAGGAACCAGATCTACAGTCAAATTGCTGAAAATATTACTGACTCATCTTGGCGCCTTTCTCACTCAGGCATTTCCTCAGACGTGAAAGATTCAAGAGGGAGCACCGTCCCCTTACACGTCCTGTCCAGCAGAGTATCACCCCAAAAGGCAATCACTAGTCACATCACCCGTACTTTCATATAGAGAAGCCATGTTAAAAATTAGCATAAAGGACTTGAACAGAGAGATGCAGGCATAGGAAAATTGCTGATGGTATTAAGGGTCTGCTTAATCCAGGTATCACTTTGCTTCATGAATCTTTATTCTGATTTTGTAGACTCATCTTCCCCTAAAGTTAAGTTGTTATGAAAGTAATCAATATGGCCCTTGTTCCAGAAGAAAGTGGTATATGATGTCAGATTTCCAAAACCCCAGTGACATCTGAAGCTTTGCTGACCGAGTTCGTGTAAGAAACAAGTGGCAAGCTTGTATTCTGGGCACATAGACTATATTCTCATCTCTGGTCCGAGCAGATTTGAACAGGAGAGAGAGAGAATTCGACATCCATGTACTGAGATCCTGCTCTGCGCCCAGCCCAACCCCATGCGGGGCACTGCTTGCCTTCTCAGTGTTGAGGAAACCGTGTGGCGTGCCCTCCTGGGGCCCTCTTCCCTGTCATGACCGCTGGCTGCCCAGCTGCTCCTCAGGCTGCCCCAGCTCTGCTCCATTTATAGGCTCTTCCACATATGAGGTCCTCAGACCCTCACACATTTACACATATATTCAATTACTGCCTGAACATTGACAACTCCCAAAGTTCTGTGACAGTGTAGGGCTCTCGTCTGAAGTCCAAACCCAACACCCACTAGGACTTCTCACAGCCCCCCAAACACAGCGCAAAAGGAACTCAGGATCCTTATCCTCAAACCTGATCCTCTCCCCAGAAGCCCAGACTCAGAAACGGTTCCTCACCCAGCGAGTCTCCCTGTCAGGAACTTGGGGGTCCATCTCAACTCCTCTCTCACCCCCAGCCCATCTTCTTCATCCAACCAAGCGCCCAGTTCATTTGCCCCTACCTCTTAATGATTCTAGAATCCATCTGCTTCTCACCATTTTTACCTCCTCCATCATGGCCCAAGCCTCTCTCCTACACAATCTCAATTAACCTTAAGTGGTCTCCCCACCCTACCCTTGCCCCAAATGCATTCCCTACAACAGGCAGAATGCTTCTTAAAAAGGGAACATCTGATTGTGGCTCTTCCTTGCTTTAGATGGTTTCACACTTCCTTTAGGCTAAAATTCTAAACACCAGTTTGAGAATTATTTCATACAAACATGCAAAATGGATCTGGCCCTGGCTCCTCCCTGGCCCCACTGCCTGCCTCCCTCCATCCACGCATGACACTCAGGGAGTTTTACAGTCTTCAGAGGCATTCGCTTCTCCTTTCCTTGGAGTCTTCAGTATGCTGCTCCTGCTGTCTGAAACCCGCTTCCCTCAGCCCTTCCTTCTCCACAACCTTCTGTCCTTGGTCCTCCTGTGCCCCTCGGCCAGGACAGACGCCCCCGGAACAGTACCCTGTACTTATTTTGGCAGTTTTAAAAATAATTATAAAGAACTATTTATGTAATTTGTTTAATGTCTGTCTTGCAAAGTCACCCACGGTTCTCTGGCAGCTGGCGATGTCATCCACAGGACTCAGAGCCTGGGACAGGGGCATGCTCGCTACGTGCAATGAAATTTAGATGAACGAATGCTTGAATGATCAGCGACGAGGCCCTTGAGGAACTCACAGTTTAGATTGTAGAAGATATAAAAGAAGCCTTCTGTCACACCTGTACTGAGCCAAATGTTGATCCAATTGATCAAACACACACACACACACACACACACACACTAGGAGAGGAAGCAGAACAGAAAAAAGACCACTCAAATTAGACGTTATCTATTGAGCACTTACCACTGGGAATACCGGTATATTTCACTTAACAGCTTACTGTCAATTGTTTTCTTACAGTTTTCTAATTGGTTAACTGCCAAGAAGTTAAGGAGAGCTGGCAAAGAAGAAGGAGAGCAGAAGTGGAGACTTTATTAAGAAAGTGAACAGGGATTAAAAATGATCCAGCTCTAGATCCCGAAATCTCACGCCACCCTACCAAGAAAGACCTGGATAGAATCCTCTTCTAGTAGGAAGAAGCTAGAGCCCAAGGAAATTAAGGAATAAAATGGGGACCAAGTGACCAGTCTACATGAAAGCAACCAGATAAGTGCTCTATCCCCTGCTTCTAGCCCCTCTGAGCTATACAGATCCACATGGCTCTTCATTTCTGCTGTATGGGATCCGGCCAGATCCCAGTGAATGAGTGCAAAGATTTCAAGTAGAGGAAATTCCAACAAGAAGTGACAATTGACAGTATTAGGAATCAACAAACATGTACCTTGTAAATAATCTGAGATTAGACAATTCTTCCTTCAAATGCACATGTGATTTATATGCAGCTGTACCCAGTTCTTCTACCGGACTCCAGGGGTGACCCATGGGGAATGCTCTTGGAGCCCAATGCAAGGGCAGCAGGAAAGTCAAGTGGGAGGATGCTTCTGAAGACTCTTGCAGCAGAACCTGCCACAGAAGCCCTGCTGCACAGCAACAGAAGAGCAGGGGCCCCACGGCAAGGCACAGCCCTTGACGAGGCTGCTTCTTCATGGGTCCCTGCGTCGGCTCCCCAAGCCCCTGGCATCCGCTCTAGTGTCCTGTAAACTAACCCTCCCACAGCGCCGGTCTACAAGCCCAGGCTAAAGTTGGCAACATCATCTCCGCAGCCCAACACTGCCACCACTATTAGGTCGCCTGGGTAGAAGTCACCATTCTTAAAAATCAAATAAACTAGATAAGATATTACTCCAGGGCCAATATTGATCCTGCCCCTAGCCAAATGAGCTAAGGTTAAAAATCTAACAGACAGTGAAACACTGCTCATTTATCACGTGCTAAAAATTTTTTTGTTTTGCTTTCCTCCGGTTCCATTTGGTCTGCATCTGATAAGCGGAGGATTTTTGTGGAAGGGATGAAGATCACTTACGGGTGGAATGGATAAAACTGAGCAATATAAAAGATGACAATTTTTTCTAAAACATTTTTTGTAGTTAGAAAAACAATGTACATTTGCTGTGAAAAAAACCAAGCCACGCAGACGATAAATGATACGCCGGAAAGTCACGCGTGATCACACCCCTGAAGAAAGGCAGAGACTCTGGCTGGGTGTGAGTGCCTCACTTCTAAGTGGTGGTTTGAGGGAAGTCCAGCTAAGGTGCCGCCTTCTGTGTGGCCAGGTCCCTACAGATCCCACTGGCCTGTGGGTCGGCATCAAGAAGCCCAAAGTTGCTGGCCCTCAAAGACGGCTTGTGACACTTAAAAAGAACTTACACTGACTTCAAGTGAGTGTATCTGACATCCTCAGAAAGCCCGTCAGCTAACACAATCACCCCTCATGAAAGATTTCAATCCCAACTATCAATTATTTTAAATTGTCCTCAGTATGGATGAATGATATTTAGGATCTGTTGAGTTCCAACGGGAGACGCCAAATTGCAGAGATATTTATAAGACATACAATTTCCATTTCAGTGGCTCAAAGCCCTCAAGAAAATTTAAAATCCTCCTTTTTCTCACATGCAAAGACCCTAGCCTACTGTCCACCATCTGATAAATATTTGCTGACTGACTCACTGGATAAATGGTGGAAGGATAACCTGCATATGCATTCCCACACATGTGGGCAATTCCAAATACATCACCCCAGAACCCATTGGAAGGACAAATTAGCTCAATTGTATATATTTTAAATGAGATTTTTAAAAAGTTATTTCTTCTTAGGGACCAGAAAATTATATTTACTAATTTAATAAAACGATTCTTGTTGTGAGATCCCAAGAACAAGTTGTTTCACCAGATCTCCCCCTCTTGTTGGTGTCACAGCAAGGACTCATCAGCTGACAGCCAGTGCAGACAGTACGCTGAAACTAATGACAGGTTAGTGTGTTCTCAACTTTCTGATGTGAACCCATCAGCACTACTCGGGGTCTGACTGGTTTTGTTTTGTCCCAAGCTAATTTCTTTCAGCTCCTTGTCTTGATCCTACTTAAATTTCCAGGAGCTATAAGATTAATTATCACGTAACCTTAAGGGTATTATTATCATTGAATTCATTTTCCTGGGAGGAGGTCTCTTCATGAATCAAAACCTAATAGCATCATTTCCTGTCATTAATGGCTTACAATGCCTTCCAAATTCTCAGATTCCTCCATTCTTACAGATCACCTCTCTCAAATTTTTTTTAAAAAGGCTTTGACAAACAGGCCAGGCTTTACTTGAAGAACATGGACTTGGTGGCATAGCCAGTGATCTATTCATTTTTTTATACTCATTTTAATAGTATATCTTTTATTTTCATTTATTCATATATTTCTCCAGTTCTCCAGCATATCCATGACTAAATCTCTACTAATAAGAATACACAGAGGGAAAATAAAGATGGCTTGATTTTAAACTTCCAAATTCCCCAAACTTCCCATTTGACATTTTCTTCCCAACCTGATGGACTCGTGCTGGTTCTAAGAAAGACTGGTTCCAAAGATGGCCAGTTTGTCCTCACAGCGGCAGGTCCAGCTCCATGACCAGGCAACAGAAATATGTGGGTGCAGCCTCCTCTTCCCAGCACCTTATTCCTCAGACCCCAATTCTGAGGAGCAGAGGGGCAATGCCAGCAGGAGAGTGCAGCTGAGTCCTGGAGCTGAGGTGGTGAGGACGGGGTCGGGGCAGCCCCCAGCCAGCCCTCCTGCTAGGTCAGCCTTCATGGCCACCAGCTGGGTCCCCGTCCCACCACTTCCATCCCTCCCAGGGATGGATTGGTCCTCAGCCAGGGCTGTTTCCTCTTTCCCCAACCTTCGTGTTCCATCCGCAGGACATCTGTGATGGGAAAACACGCATAACAGAACTCCATACTTGACTGACTCCACAACAAAGCTGTCTTCTGAAAATAATAGCTGATCCCAGGATGTTTTCATTAAAAACAGATTTCAGTGACAGACTATCAAAACATTTTCCTTGTACAATAAGCAATGTGATGGGGTAGAATTATGCAAAACATATGGGCTAAACTCTGCCCTCAGCACCTAGGAGCTCGCTTCCACTGGTTTCAATAGCTCATTTAACTTACCCATCATGGGTGTGCAAACAGACTTCGTCCTGCTCAGTGCTTTGTCATGCTCCAAGTGGCAGAAAGAAAAAAAAGTCTGGTGAACTGCACTTCTGCCTCTATTTTCAAAACCTGCCACCAGTTGTCTTTGAGGGGTGGGGTTTTCGTAGTCTTGGGGAGTCAGAGAGGTACAATACAGCAAAGCCGGCTCAGAGGCATTTAGCATGTACTGACCATCTACACATGCCTGGCATCGGATTAGCATTGGAAATACAGTGGTGAAAGCTAATATCTGGCATTTATATAGCTTCCTATGTGCCAGGCACCGTTCTAATTGCTTTACGTATAGTAACTCAATCCTCACAACAACCCTGCGAGGCAGTTGCTGTTTTGTCTACACTTTACAAATGAGGACTGAGGCGTAGAGGTTATGTAACTTGCTCGGTGTCACACAAATAAGAGCAGAGCCAGGATTCAGACCCAGCACCAGGCTCTAGAACGCATGTGCTTAGTGTCTGCCCTTACATTTATTATCTATTTCATTTCAGGTTCTTGTCCCAACAAATAGTTTTTCAAGTGCTATTTGTTAAGCAATCATTTACTGTATTACAGTATATTGAATTTTTTATAAACTCATGTCTATTTCAGGATCATCAATCTCGTCTATTGTTCTCTCTACTCATATACCAACACATAAAATGTTCATGTTTGCACGCACGTGTGTGTGTACCTACACACGGACGAAAACACAGAAACATATTTACTATATGTTTGTAATATATCACATTGGGTGGTATAAGTAACTTCTGCATTAATTTTTGAAATAAATTCTCAAAATCTCCTTGCTTGCACTTTTATGTCTAGAATCTGGAGAGCCAGGCTTGCTGTGGAACCAGGGGGACATGTGAAATGCCTATGGAAGTGTGAGAGTTGTCACAAGCCACATACAAGGTGGGGCCAGGAGGTGCCAGCAACACCCACATGGAGGACTGCCCGCCCAGGATGCCAGGAGGACCCACTAGTTAGACTCAATTGGCCATGTTCTGGAACATAACAATCCCATGGATATTGTTAGTGGGATTAAACTAAACTAACAAATGAATAAGGGAAGGTTTTACACATTAAGTTATCCCATCCAAGAGCATGATCTGTTTCTCTACTTATTAAATTCCTGTTTTGATTTTTTAAATTAATATTCACAGCTTTCTTCAGCTAGGTCACACAAAGTCCTTGCCATTTGTAGTCTGTGGTTTCTTTCTTAAGAATTCAAAATGGTTTCTAAAATTATCATGGGTCTGGGCCAAAGGGTGCCTTTCTTATTCTGCATTTTTTAAGAATAATGGTCCTCTATTCCCTTTTCTTATCTTTCAGAATCTTTTTATCAGCCTAGCATTCATCCTCAGATATTGTTCTTGTTAGCGCTGTCGAGTCGATTGTGACCCTGTGGACAGCAAAGCAGAACCCTGCCTGGTCTTTTCGTGCCACCCCCTCACCTTCAGACAATGCTCCATGGCTATTCACAGGGTTTTCATGGCCAATTTTTTAGAAAGTGGGTGGCCAGGTCCTTCTTCCTAGTCTCTCTGAGTCTGGAAGCTCTGCTGAAACCTGTCCACCATGGGTGACCCTGCTGGTATTTGAAATACTGGTGGCATAGCTTTCAGCATCACAGCAACCTGCAGCCATCACAGAATGACAACAGACAGATGGGTGGTGACCCGTCTGTCCGGGAAATGGACCCGGGCTGTGGTGGTGAGAGCGCCAGATCTTAACCACTAGACCACCAGGGCTGGTATTATCAGGTATTATCATGTGTTGTCAAATATTAATATGTTTGCTGATCTGGGGTTCACCAACAGCCAGGGAGGACCGAATCTCACCTATACCCCACCCTAGGGAGGGCCAAAATCTCCTTCCTCTACAGCCGCTCCTGGAGTACGGGCAGGCAGTTTTCTGGGGGTTTCTCCAAGGTACAGAGCCTGTGGGGCTGGGCCCCACCTCTTCCTGCAGTGTCTCAAGGGGCAGAGCTCTGGACTCCCTGGACAAGGCTTGGCCCGGGTCCAGGCAAGGACTCTCCCAGCCTAGGCCTTCTCACCGCAGGTGTGCTGCGGCCGGGCCTGCAGGAACCGGTACAGTCAAGACCTGCATCTGGACCACAGGTCTGGCAAGTGATTGGCCCGATTGTTGGCAGCTAATTTGAGTCAATGAGGTTAGGTGGAAGAGGCCTACACAGGACCCGGCACTGGGTCTGCAACCCACACACCAGATAGTCACAAAGTGTGACCTCACGTTTTCTTTTTCCATTCGCTGTGTATCTATGTCCCTCTAGGGCCTCGTGTGGAGGGGTCTTTTGATTCAGTCACACATTCAACAAATGTTTGTTCAGGGCCAACCACACCCCAGGCACCGGAGACAAGGCAATGTTAGTGAACACCAGCCCTGGCTGTGGAGCTCAAGTTTGAGGGGAGAGAGCACAAAAAACACAATAAAGATGTAAAATGCACAGCTAGATGGTGGGAAATTTTAAGAAGAAACAATAAATGAGAAAGGAAATGTTAAGAGGTGGGTTCAAGGTGGCATTTCAGACTGAGTTTCTCGAAGTTAAGGAGATTTTGAGTAAAAGCCCAGAAGGAAGAAATGGAAGTGTCCAAGGAGATTCCAGGGAAAGAACATTCCAGGCAAAGGGAAGAGCAAGTGCAAAGGTCCTGAGGTGGAGAGTGCTTGGGTTTTTTGAGAAACAGCAGAGGCCAGTGTGGCCAGAGCAAAGAGAACAGAGGGGAGAATAAGAAAGGAAGCTGAAGATGTAGCGAGGGGCTGGATGGTGCTAGGCTTCCTAGTTCAGGGGAAGGGCTCTGGTGTCCACACGGATCAGGGTGAGGACTCACTGGAGAGCACTGAGTAGGGAAGTGACACAGCCTGGCCGGCAATGAACAGGGTCTCTCTGGCTGCTGGTTTAAGAACACACTGAAGGAGAGGCAAGGGAGGAAGTTGGGAGATCTCGCAAGAATCCAGGGCAGACACTAAGGTGGCCTGAAGAGGGTAAGGGCAGAGGGTTGTAAGAATTTGGTGAGAATTGTAGATAGAAGAGGGCTGTCCCCGACAAGGCTGTATTGCACTTAATTTGCATGTACTCTGTAATTTGCGCATGTCTAGCAATCACTCCGATCGCATGCAGCTCCTGCAGACTGGTCTCTCCCTGCTCAGCTGACTACTGCAATGAAGCTTATTTCTGGATAATATGAAGCAGCTTCTCTTTCCCTGGCCAGAAACTGTAATCTGTTTCCAATCTCTCTCTGAATCTGCCTTTTCCTAATGTGGGCATCACAGCTCCTATTATGCCCGTTGTGCCTCTACATCCACTTCTGGCTTTGCTGCGTTTTGGGGAGTGGAAGACCCCAGATGAAAACAGGAAGAGAGGCGCAATGGAGGCTAAGAAGTTGGTTGGTGCAGGTCTGGAGCTACCAAGGGCAGGTGACGTGTGCAGGCAGGTAGAGGTCTGGCCCTGGTCTGCAGGGCCCCAGTCACACTTTGCATCCTGAAAATCAATTCTGGAGTCAGATATATTGATCACTATTCCTAGGTTCCACAACAGTAACATTTTGCATCATTCTGGAAGCTTTTCATATAGTAAAATCTATCACTACCAGTCAGTCAGCTTGGTAACTGAATATCAGCACCATCTTTTTCAATCACACATTTTTCCACTGGATAATAATTTAAGACTCTATAGACACATAAAAGAGTTTCTCAGATATTGAAAAACAAACAATAGCAGCTTTTCTCTGAACACATAATCCATTAAAGATACTAAAAGCCGTAGGCAGATTCTGACCCAAATATATGTGACTATGTGTGGCCAACTCTTGTCTTTTCCACAATAGCATCTCGAAAGTCCTGGGGACTAAATATAAATAAATTATGTCACTCGATAATAAGATGTTAAGGGTTTATGAGGCAAGAAAAAAATATAATATCCAAATTGTGGTTTCTTTAGTAACTTTATTGTTTGCACATTGATGGTATATGAAAACATAAAGAGTTTCCTGATGTAATACCGAACACTATAACGTCCATCAGCTGGGGCGAGGGAGAGAAGGGTTACGTTTTCCATCTGGTCTCAATATTTCAGCCAAAGGAGAATATCTACCTACCCAGAACTGTGAACCATGGGGGGCACTCGTTTCCACAACTCTGAAAACTTGGGTCTGCTAAAACTGAACAACAAAAGTCAGAACATTAAAAAGCACAAGTGTCAGGAACAATGCTCTGAATCTTTTCACGTTTCTTGTGGTTAGGGATTTCCGAGCAAAGAGCACTGGCTCTTGGGTTAAAGGATGATTGATGACCACCCTAAAGAGAGCGACCTCTGTCTTATCTTTACAGTCTAATCTCCTCCAGAGACATCTGTTTACATTCCAGGGGTTGTAAGCCCAGAGTCTTTTGCTTCCTCTTCCCAGCGAGGATTTCTTTATATGCCCAAACAAAAGTCTCTTTTCCTCTCTCCAGAGGGGAACAAGGCCAGATGTGCCAGCAGCTCCTATATAAGCTCTGAGATTCATAATTTCAGGGTTTCTCTCCTGTGGCACAAATCCCTGGATGTCCAGGGAACATCTGGCTCCCATCACCTCACCCCATGGGGAACTGGGCGTGGGGAAATGATAATAAGATTGCTATGGTAATCAGTCTGTTCTCTGATCCAGAAACCTCATGTTTTATGTCAGAATAAATAAATACAAGTAGATGTATAACTTAACAGTAAAAGGATAATTGGCTGTGACAGTAATAGCATTCACTAATATATAGTGCATTCTGATGCACCATCAATCATTCCGTTCTCCTCTCCAGGGGGATCATACATTCTTGCTGCCATGTGGCTTTGTCCCTGCTCCCTGTATATACCTCATGGACTTTGGACTTGGCCAAGTAATATGTAGAATGCTTTGGCCAATTAGATGTGACGTTCACTGCCGACCAAGAAGTGTTAAGAGGCATCATGAGTGGACCCCATCCCTCTTGCTCCTGCTCCCTCTCCCACAAGAACAGCACGTTCTAGTTCTAGATTGGGCTGTGCCTTCCGCCTACAGTTCAGAAGGGAGAAGACGCATGCAGCATGTCTGAACCCAACCCCCAAAGTGAAGGAGAGCTGTGGCTGACCCACAGCCTAAATGTGATGTGAGTCAGAAGTCAACCTGTGTTGTGGAAGCCACTGAAAGTGTGTGGATGTTTATTTCACAGCCTAGGCAGTGAAAGCAAATTGTGTGGATACTTGTTTCACAGCATAACCAGCAAAAGCAGACTAATACAGCTGTACACCTAGCCTCCATTTCTACCCCCTTCTGAACTGAACCCCACTGCTCAGTGGAAGGTGGCATATCCTGATTCTTCTATGCCCACCAGCACCTGGCATTTCCTTAAACTGACCTTCTTTAAAAGAAAGGTCTTGTATTTCATGAGTGGGGGAGAGGTTTTGGCACAAATATAGACTTGCAAGGTGGCAATGATCTAAGAGGCATCTTTCTTCTCTCTCATGTCCCATTCAAACCATCCCAATCAATCAAATCCTCTACTTTTTCTTTTTGTATTTCCTGGTTTCTCTTTCACTGAAATTCCAAGCTCTTCATGGTCATTTTACCCTAGTCACTGTCAACCCCCAGATGGAATTTCTTCCAGGAGTTGTAATGTCAGGACACAAATTGTATGCCCTCAATGTTTCCCACGAGGAAAACATTCTCTGCCAACAAGAGAGAAGAAGGTTGGACTCTACTCTGTGTCTGCATGCTGGGTTGCTGGTAAGGGCTCAGAGTTAAACTCTTGTATTTTGCTAAGTTTTTATCTCAAAGCATAGAAAACTGGGGGAAGTAAGTCTTCAGCACCATCCAAGGGCTACATCTCCTCCTTGAATCTACCGTCTTGAGTCTTGTTCAGTCTCTGAGCTGGCAAACAGCAAGTCTCCATTAGGGCACTAACACAATTACAGTATTGGAGTTTAACAGACTTAAACTTGGCCTTTCTGGAGGCATTTACACTTTAGGGAAACAGCAGCCTCACATCACAGCAGCTGGAACAGGGAGGGAGTCAGAGGGAGAAGACCTGTCAGGGGAGGTTAGCGTCTTCTCTCTTCCACCGTCTACCGTGGCCAGGAGGGCTTCTGACAAAATACAGCCAGGGTATGTCAGAGATTGCTCATATTAAGCCAAAGAGCTTAAAGGATCTCAAATTTACCGACTCAATGAAATAGGTCATTGTTTCATTTTCTCTGTCCAGAATCCAATAGTTTAAGGGATTTTAGGGCAGAATTTCAACACGATTTTAATGCTGGCACACTGAGCAAAGTGAGATAACATTTCCCAGTACAAATCAAGTCGGTGAATCCACATCACATGCAAGGACCACACGGATGCTTTTTAGATATGCAAATGCCCAGAAAAAAAGAGCTACACTTGAAGGGTTGTGATGGGAGAGACAGACGATTCCCAGATGTGGACCAGGCAGAAGACGAGCAGAGGGAGGCAGAGACGCCTGAGTTCAAGTCTCCTTCTGCCACTTCTGGCTCTGGGATCTTGAGCAAGTTACATGACCTCTCTAAATGTAGGTTTTCTTACTTGTAAATGAGGATTGTAATTATAACTACTCCATGCACTGTCAACAGATTTAGGGGGGAAAATACATAAAAAGGCCTTAAGAACAGCCTCAGACACATGGCATCTACTGCCCATAGGACAGAGAGAGCTCAGTGTCAAAAAAGGCGTGCCAAGTTCAGGAAATGAGGGGGCTTCACACTCCAGCTGGGGTCCTAATGATGCACTAACACTTGGCTGAGCCTGTAACCACCACTTTCTGCTTTAATTTTTTTTTTTTAATTTTAGCATATTTTCAGACTTACAGAAAAGTTGCAAGCATATTACAATGAATTTTCTATGTCACATAGATTCCCCAAAATTTTTGCTATATTTGTTTTTCTTTCTCTCTTTCTCTGTGTATAGAGACATATATGCATATATGTACATATACAATTTATATAATTATGCATATTTACATGTATACATATGTGTGCATGTCTGATTTTTTCTGAACCATTCAAAAGTAACCTCTAGACAGGATGTCCCTTTACTCCTAAATACTTTGGTGTGTCTTTCCTAAACACAGGAAACTCTCTTACATAACTACAGTACAATGATAAAAATTAGGAAGTTAACATTGACACAGGTCTATTATCTCACCTACAGACCTTATTCAGATTTCACCAATTTTTTCAATAGTGTCCTTCACAGCAAAGGAAAAGCCAAGACCCAAGATCATGCGTTGCATCCAGTTATCTTTCTCTGCATTTCATGACACCAATAGTTTCTCAGGTGCAGGCCAGCGATTTTGTAGCGTCCTCACTTTCAGTTTGTCTGACGTGTCCTCGTGCTCAGGTTCAGGTGATGCTCAGCTCTCTGCGCCCCGTATCCAGACCCACACCCCCTCACCAGTCCTGTTTCCGGTGATGTGAGCTTTGATTACTTAGTTAGGGTGATGTCTGCCAGGTTTCTCCTCTGTCGTTACTTCTTTATCCTTTATCGTTATTAAGTATCTTGTGGAGAGATACTTCGAGATTATGTAAATATGCTATTACTCTTTAAATTTTCACCCACTTCTTTTAGCATCTGTTAATTATTTTTGCCTGAATCAGTTATTATTTTGATGGCGCTTGCCCATTTCTTCACAGAAGTTTTGAAATCTGTCTTTTGAGGAATATTTTCCATGGCAATGGATTTTATAACGAGACTCACTAATGCCACTATATTGTAAAACATCTTTCTAAAAAGTGAGCTCCTGCCTGGTGTCAGCTGGTTGCAAAGACTTCAACTTAGGGAAGGCAAGAATGATCGACACTGGAAACCCATCTCATTGACTAGAAAGTGAATAAAAATTAATTTATCCAAAGAACTTGAAAACACCAATGCGTAAAGATACATGCACCCCTGTGTTCATTGCAGCATTATTCACAATAGCCAAGACTTGGAAGCAACCTAAGTGCCCATCAAGGGACGAATGGATAAAGAAGATGTGGTATATATACACAATGGAATACTACTCAGCCATAAGAAACGATGAAATCCAGCCATTTGTGACAACATGGATGGACATTGAGGGTATAATGCAAAGTGAAATAAGTCAGAGGGAGAAGGTCAAATACCGTATGATTTCCTTCATTAAGTAGTAGATAATAACAACAATAAACAAACACATAGGGACAGAGATTGGATTGGTGGTTACCAGAGGGGAAGGGGGGAGGGAGGAGGGTGAAAGGGATAATTCGGTACATGTGTGTGGTGATGGGTTGTAATTAGTATTTTGGTGGTGAGCATGATGTAATCTGTGCAGAAATAGAAGTACAATGATGTGCACCTGAAATTTTTACAATGTTATAAACCAATGTTACTGCAATAAACAAAAAATTAAAAAAAAATTAAATTTCTCTTGACTTTACAGTATAGCCATTTCCCATCTGGTTTCAACATAGCATTGTTAATTCTCTCTTTTGTTTTAGTTATAACAGTAAGTTATTCTTACTGTGGAAAAATCTGACGGCTATAAAAAGCAGAAAATAGAAGAAAAAAAGACACCCATAATCCAGAATCTACCCTTGTTAACCAATTTAGTATATTCTTTGCAGTCATTTTTTTCCCTTTGCTTTTTGTCTTAAGATATATTGTATACACGATTTTATATTCCAATTTTTCAATAAAATATAAGCATTTCCAATGTTGTTAAGATTCTCCCATAATAAATCTTAAAGGATGCTTCTCATAAACATACTATAACTTAGTTCATTGTTCTCTATTTTGGACACTTAGGTGGTTTATATTTCTGCTATTCAATAATGATAGGACAAACATCTTTGCATACATGAAAAATATTTTCTGCATTTTACTTTATTTCCATAGGAAATATTATGGCCTGAATGAGTGTGGCTGAGTTGAAGGCTAGGGATACATATTGCCAAGCAGCCTTACACAAAGGCCTCACCAATTTATACATCAAGCAGCAATCCATACAAGTACTGCTCTCCCCACAAACTCAACAACACTGTGGGTTCTCGTGGTTCTAGCTCCCGAGTGCACATTTTCAACCTTCTCTTAGCCACTGCTATTGCCCTTTTGTTAACTGTCTGATCTTGCTCTTTCAGTGGTTATCTACTGAAGCTTGGTGGTATTTTTTACTTAAGTATATGAGTTTTGTGTACCCTGAAATATTAAGCTTTTGTCCAACATACTTATTGCAAATATCTTCCCAGTGTATTATCTGCCTTTTAATTTCGTGTACTCAGATATTAGTAGAAGATTTCCAATTTCATGTAGTCAAAATTCTTCTTTCTGATTCCTTCTAATACTTTAATCTTAGAAAGCACCCCCCCCCACACACACACACACCCATCTAGTAAGCTATGGCACTACTTTGAAAACCTTGGCTCTCAAATCCATTTGTAACCTCTTTGGGGGCACGTGAATAACATCCCTCTTCCTTGCTGATACCTGCTGCCCCTTTTCATGTTTCAGATTTTCCACGTGTTAGAATTTACTCTGAGTTATGCAGTTTCATGGATCTATTGTTTTTTCTGGATTCAGGACCACATTTTATTCATTATTATAGCTCTAAATATGGTACTGTTAATTTTACTTCATTCCTCTCTTTTGCCCTCTTTAAACGTATATCTTTTGGCCTACTTATTCTTTCAGAATACTTTAGAATAATTTTATTAATTTCAATTAATAAAAAATTTTAATTAGGAAAATTGAGTACATTTTAATTATAACATTGAACGTACAGTCACGTGTCACTTGATGGGGACACGTTCTGAGAAATGCGTTGTTAGGCAATTTCGTTGCGCGAACATCACAGAGTGTACTTACACAAACGTAGATGTGTAGCCTACGGTACTAATCTCATGGGACCACCATCGTATATGTATTTCATCACTGACAGAAACGTCGTATCTGGTGCATGACTGTATATACAAATTAACCTGAAACATATCATCAACTTGGCAATATTCAGTTTTCTCATGAAAGAACATGGGATGTCTGTAAATTAATTTAAATCTTTTATGTTGCTTAGTATAGTTTTGTAGTTTTATTTACATACTTTTTGCACTTAGTAATTAAATATGGATGTTTTATGTTTTCATCAGCACTGTGAGTAGGATGCTTTTTAAATTCTGAATGTTGCTAACTTTGAAAGCTGTCTCATTTATCCAGTTAACCAGCTACTTCTCTTCCCTTTGCAGGTATACAATCAATCCCCAACAATAATTACCATTTTGTCCTCAACTTTACAACAGCCATCCCCACAGCTTTTGCTCTCTATCTTATTTCATTAGGCAGAACTCCAAGATCAATGTTAAATAATCACTAAAAATAGTGGTCAATTTTATATTGTTTCTGACAGCGACAGGAATGTATTTAACATAAAGCAAGGCAGTGGCCATTAGTTTGAAATAGACATTAATTTCCATCTTATATTATCTAGATGAATATATTCTTTAATAAGTCATTTTGCTGTGAACAACAGCAATCATGCTCATCAGACATAAAATATGACAGGTTGTTTTCACTACATTGCGGCAGCCAGTCCTGTGCTCTGGAACCCTGACCTGTCACACAGTCACAGTGAGGCCACGCCTCTAGAGGTGGCTCCTGTCAAGGACGGGGTATGGCACGGATGCCAGGGTGGGCCCATTCCTGGGAGATGAAAGGCTCTCCTGAAGGGCGACTTCTAGGATCACACTGTGGCCTTGGAGGCTCCATTCAACCTTCTCCTTCCCTCTCTGCTCTCGAGGGTCTGCCCTGACCGACACGGCCTCCTAGCCCTCCCGGCTCCCTCCCCACTCCCCCTTCCAAGGGTTTAACCTAATCAATCTCTGATGTCTAATCCCATCTGGGCACCTGCTGCTCAGAGGGCCTGGAGTAACACAGACATTAATTGTTTTGGTCTGTGAACGGAAAATTCAGGCTACTTCACTGTCCTTTTAGACCTGTCAGCTGAGTAACAATGTTATTTCAAAATCTATTACTTCAATAAGATGAGAAAAGTACAGCGTTTGGGCCGTGAATTCAGAGCGACAAGCGTGGAGGGCACTGTCCTTTCCTCGACAGCCTCATTTGGTCCTCACCGTCACACCGTCAGAGTCAGGGCAGCTATTCCTGTCCTGTTTCACACAAACAGCAAACAAGAGAAGTCTCAGAGACTTTAAGGGATGTGAGCAAAGTTACAGAAATAAGGATAGAACCAGGGCCAGAGATTCTATCTTTTCATTTATTCAAAACTCTTTCCTGGGGCCAACCCGGTGGCACAGTGGTTAAGTGCGCGTGCTCCACTGCGGCGGCCCAGGGTTTGCCCGTTTGGATCCCGGGAGCGCACCAACGCACCGCTTGTCAAGCCATGCTGTGGCGGCGTCCCACATAAAGTGGAGGAAGATGGGCATCGATGTTAGCCCAGGGCCAGTCTTCCTCAGCAAAAAAGAGGAGGATTGGCAGATGTTAGCTCAGGGCCGATCTTCCTCACCAAAAAAAAAAACAAAAAACAACTCTTTCCATTTTAACCCCAATATTCCCTAAATTCGTATAAAACATGTTATTATTGTGATTTGGTTTACCAAGAAAATATGGTGTTTAGTGGCATTTTGACTTTTCTTGTAGGTATTTAAAAATAATCTAATAACGCAAATTAGAGGTCTATTCAACTGGTAATCATTGTATCCTGTGCCTATTCTATACTATCTCATAGAAAATGGACAGCCTTTTCTATCATTACTCATGGTTTTAACTAACCATTTTTGGTAGCATGAATGATTTCACATTAGCATGAAAAAAAGTTCCTCATGCTCTAGCAATAATTTTACATTTGGGATTACCTGCATTAACACATGTAGCTCTAGATTTCTGGTTTAATCATTCTATAATATTTCATTGATGTGTATTCCAAAATTTATTTATCTATTCTTCCACTGATGAGCGTTTAGGTTGTTTCCATTTTTTGTCTTTTGCTATTACAAGCAACGTCACTTTCTTACCCACAAGCCGTTATGCACATGTAAGAGAGATTCCTGAGGCTGTGCACGGCAGGGGGTCGCTGGAACAGGAAGACCACTCACCCTCCACTTTGACAGATGGGGCCCTAGAGCTCACCAAAGGGGCAGAACCAGTTCACTCTCCCACCCTCGGTGCAGCGCCTGTGTTTCTACACTCTTGCCAATACTTGTTATCGTCGGCCTTCTTTGTTTTTAACCTGATAGGTGTGAAATGGTATATCATTGTGGGTTTAATTTATATTTCCCTTATTACTAGTGCTCATGACTTTATTCCCCAGTGGAGGCTTTGATTATAAAAAGAAGCCAATCTCGCTTGAATATCTCTGCAAATCCCTTGATCCTCCTCACTCACTGCTAGGCCCTAGACAAACCTCCTCCGTCTCAGCAGCTGGCCTTCATTCTCCCTCCTCCTCCCTGCACTTCCACAGAGGTATTTACCTGCCATCAATTTAATCATGTTATTTCTTTGCTTAAAATACTTAATGGTCCCCCATTGCCTGCAGGATCAAATCCAAACTTGCCAGCACAGCATTCACCCTCCATAGTCTGGCCTCATCCCCTCTCTTTCGAGGATTATCCCAGCCACTCCTGCCTACATCACACTCCATCCTGCTGTCCAGTGATTCTAGAAACACTTCTTACCTGTGTCCCTTTTCACATGGAGCTGGCTCTGCCCAAGATGCTTTCCTTTTCTTTCCTGGGGGACTCCTGCTCTGCACCACATTCAAATGCCACATCTCCCGACTCAGCCAGACTTTTAGCGCCCCTCTGAGCACCAGAGCATTTGGTTTTTAGCTATAAGCACATGAATCATATTGTTTTGTGCTTGTCTGCACATCAGGCCCTCACTGGGCTGTGAGCTCAGAGGTACGCGATCGTGTCTTACCGACCTATGCCACTGGCATGGGGCCTGGTGAACACTGGGTGACGAACACATGATGTTACACATTCAACGGGGTTCAGTCCTCTTTAGAACAGCAAATATATCCATTCATTTGTTTTATGTGCCTTTTCTAGATGCTAGTGATACAGCAGTGAATAAAACCATTGAAATTCCTTTTTCCACCATCATGAAACTTACACTTTAGAGTGAGAAGACAGATAATGAACACAAACGATTGAGTCATGTAGTGTAGTAGACAGTGACGTGAGCTACGGGGAAAGAAGGCACACATTGGGACAGGTACCGTGGGGCGGGAGGCCGTGAGAGGCCTGAATCTTAGAAGGGGCAACGGAAGAAGACAGACGTGAAGGAGGGAGGGAGGGAGACCTGTGGGTATCTGGGGGAAGAGCTTTCCAGGCAGAAGGAATGGCAAGAGCCATTCCCTGAAGGGGGAACGTGCCCGGCACGCAGAGGAAAGCTGTAGCAGAGACTGGGAGGGAAGGTCGGAGACACGGACGGGATGGGGAGTGAAGGTAGGTAGGCAGCACCTCATAAGTCATAGTAAGGACAGATTTTGCTCCTAAGAGATGGAAAGCCACTGACGGGATTTGAGCAGAGAAGTTTTAATGGTCTTTCTCAGGGCGTTGTGCTATGGACAGACTGAAGGTGACCAAGAGAAAAAGCAGAGAGACAAGTGAGGAGCCTTTGCAAGAATTCCAGTGAGAACGGGAGTTTGGACCAGGACGGTGATGAAAAGTTGTTGCTGGATTCTAGATACGACTTGAAGATAGAAGTCAAGGATCTGCTGCCGGATTGGATGTGGAATGTGAGAGAAAGAGAAGGATGACTCCGTTTTTAGACCTGAGCAAGCTGGAAGGAAAGATCTGTCATGAACTGAGATGGGGAAGGGAGTGGAGCAGGGTTCGAGGAGAAAAACAGGAGTTCAGTTTTGGACACTTCATGTTTGAAAATGCTTATTAGACCTCCAGGTGGAGAAAGAAAAACACGTCAGGCATTCAGGCGAGGGATGCGGGATGGAAATAAAAATTTAGGAGTCATCCGTGCGTAGGCAAAACTGGAAGTCCTAAGGTAGGATGGGATCACCAGGCAGTGAGTAGAGAGAAGCGGGGAGACTGCAGGCCTGAGCCCCAAGGCCTTCCCATGGCAGAGGGCGGGGAAAGGAGGAAGAACCTGAAAAGAAAGCATAGGGGTCAAGACAGCAGTGAAGGTCATTCCATGGCTGTGGGAAGATAAGTTGAAGGTCACCAACCTCACACATATCAGGTCTCCAGATTAATTTTGTCAACTGAAGTATCTGTGCACGCTGCCCCCTACTGAACTTGGATCTTTATAGAAGAAAAACAATTTCTCCAGATTCTAATTCAGCAATGGCAGCAGAAGAAAACATGGGAAAATCTGACCCCTGAAAGAGGTGCTGCAAATTTCTTATGCTGTCCCTCAAAGCACTCAACTATCCTTTTCAAAGTCCACATTGTGGTAATAGCTAACCCTAGATTAGACATGGCTCAGATGCAACCCCTCTTACACGAAGTACCTTCCGGACATGAATATTCTATAATTTTGCAAGATGTGCAAGATACAGAGACAGAACCAGACTTCACTGGAAAGAAAGGTGGCTCAGCTCATGACTGTGGCATGTAATTTCCAGAGAAAAAAAATCCAGATTGTCCAAACTGACCAAGGCTGCCTTCCCCAACTTACAGTGCACTCTCCCAGGTGTTTTCCTTGGAAGTTTTGAAAAATACTGAAGCCTGGGTTCCACCCACAGGAAGACTGACCTAATTAGATTCTAACTGCCACTAGGCTTGAGAAACACCATCTAGAGGAGGCTTCTTAAACATAAACATGTGTGAATTTCCTGCAAATCTTGTTAAAAAGAGGATTCAGTAGGTCTGGATGGGGGCCTGAGACTCAGCATTGCTATCGACCTCCCAGGTGAGGACATGATCTGGTCCAAGGACCACATTTCGAGTAGCAAGGATCTATATACCACACAATCATCTCTACACAAGTCATTTGGCATGACTATCTATGATGATAAAATGCAGTCAACTTGACTATTAAGAGCTAGTTCTCCAGATATTTCATCTAGCAAATATTTACTGATCACTTACTATGCATGAAGCTTGGCATCAGAGGGTTCAGGAAATACAGTACGTGGAAAAAAAGTTATGGTTCTGACCAGGCTTAGGAAGGACAAATAGGCTTCAATTCAAGCATCTTCTCTGATTGACTGGTACGTATGCCGTCTTTCACCTAAAGAGATCAAAATATAAAATGACCCTGGAAACTCAGTATCGGAAACCACAGAACCTCCTTAACCCCTAATGAGGCACCAGGTACCATTACACTCTAGTGCACATGAACTGGGACCCCTGCCAACTGTCTCCCTACACTCCTTTAAGCTTAAAGCCCAGGTAATTAACAGCTAACCATGCTATCTGATAAGGGACCTATCAAACAGTGCTCCAAGTGCTTCCAGGCCTTAGAAGAAAGATTCTTTAAAGCATTCAGCAAGCCCACAGTGTCTTGCATAGATGGGCACCAAATGCTTCACCCAAACACTCCAGTAGAATAGTAGGATCTGACCATGAATATGCATTTCTCATGGCTTCCTTCTGTGACACCAGCCACATCTGATTATGCAAAGTGAAGCCTATGAACTTCTGCCACAGCCCGGCCCATTTCTTGAGCCAAGGGGCACCGTAATGGAAAGTGCATGAGAAGCTGGTCTCCCCCTCCCCTTTGTCCTGGGGCAGGGCATGGGGAGAGAAAGGGCTTGGTTGCCCCCTAAAGCTAGTATCTGGTTACCTGGGATCACATCTGGGCACCTGCACATCAACATGTTCCCTCATGTGCCTGCCCAGCCAAAAATGACCAGGAGTTTCTGTGTAATAAAGAATTTGGCTGGTCTTTGTCTCCAACTCCTGGGAGGAAGGCTCTAAATCCTTGGAATTTCTCAAGTGATAGCAGTGTCTTTGTTATCCATGGTAGGCCCTGATAGATTATGCTAATGAGGTGACTGATGGTGGGCCCTTAGATAGTTTACACTAATGGTATGACTCAAGATGGGAGCTGGTCACACCAGAAAGACCAACATGTGATTAGAGCGTTGGGGCTTTGAGTCACATAACATTGAGCTGACATCTGAGGATAGAAGAGGGGCTAAAGACTAAGTTCAACCACAGGACCATGATTCAATCAATCGTGCCGAATTGTGAAACCCCAATAAAAACTCTCAACACTGAAGCGCAGGTGAGCTTCCTTAGTTGGCAATACTCTGCATATTGTCACACACTGATGTGCTGGGAGGGTAACCCATCCTGACTCCACAGGGAGGGGACACCAGAAGCTTTGCGTTTGGGACTATCTCAGACCTTGCCCTATGTGTTTCTTCTTTTGGCTGGTTCTGAATTGTATCCCTTCGCTATAATAAAACTGTAATTTTAAGTACAGCACTTTTCTGTGTTCAGAGTCATTCTAGTGAATTACTGAATCTGAGGGGATAGTGAGAACCCTCAAATTTGTAGCCATTGGTCAGAAGTACAGGTGGCCCTGGGCCCGAGCTTGTGGTGGTATTGTGGGTGGACTGAGCCCTTAACCTGTAAAGCTTGGCCCAACTCCAGGGAGTTGGTGTCAGAACTCATTGCAGGAGTCTGCCTCAGTTTCTCCAGCAGCAGTTCCCTGGAGGGCTGCCCAACTGACTAAGGCTGTCGATTTCCTCCCAAAAAGAACCTTTCCCTATACACCTCCCAACTCTGGCTGGGGATTTGCTCCACATTAATGAACCTCTTAAAATCTAAGCTTTTCTTTGCCTTGGACTTTGTTCATCAAGTACCATCAATTCAGAAGATCACCATGGCTTTAACAGCCCACCAGGAAAATGCCCTTGGATATAAACACTGAGCAAGTTCAGGCTTGCCATGCGCCCCACGACACTGTGATTTGTACAGCGTCACAGGCACGCACTGCAGCCAGGTTTATTCCCCGAGCCTGTCCATATTCCGTTCACTGCTTCCTTCCCTTATCCACCAAAACATGTTGTCAGTCCCAACTGCTTCTAGGATAAGGCCATACATCCAAGATGTGATATCCTGGGTCCCTGCCATTTTCAAATCCATGATACGACTTATCCTCTTGTTTGGAGAAAGTAACCTGAGCTCCAGAGAAGCTAAGGGCAGGGTTCTCAAGGTGACCCAGTGCCACGGCATGAAGGAGAACATGGGGCCTCCTGACTCCACTCACTGCTGTTGTCTCAGATCATGTCGCCGCTCAGGAACAAAAGCTCAATCCGTGATCTAAATATACCTTAAGTTGAAAGGTCCCGCATTGTGATATTGATTTTTTAAGCTAAAAATACAAGACGAACTATCAGTTTCACCTGCAAAATTCTCTCCCTAAAGCTTCAAAATCCTTTGTGACAAAGACTGTTGGGCCATTTATACAGGTCTCCTCCAAAGGGGAGGATAAAACTCCTCCCAATACCTCGGTGCTACTCTGCCCTTCTCCCTTCTGTGCACAACAGAAGCCTCACTGCCCATGCTTCTAGCTCAGAATTTCCTCTTTTGGGAAATTCTTCCCTCTCCAGCCCCACAACAAGCAGGTGCTGGCAGCCAGGTTTGCCCAGATGACTCCCAGGCCAAAGCCGACTGCCAGAAATGGACATGACACCAAGTGGAGCCAATTAATTGGCTGGTCAGTGGCCAAAAAGAGTTCCTTTCCTGATGACTCTAAGACACGTGAGTGGTGGGTGTTAGTTCTGCAAGTTCATCCAAACTTCAGGCCATGTGAGGACATGGACAAGCAAAGGAATACGGTCAGAAAGACAAGGGGGCAACCTAAGCGCCTGCTGATTTTGCAAGTGAACCTGTCTGCTGTATGATTTTATAGCTCTCCCCCTTCTCTACAGCTCTCCCCTCTCTGGTTATCTGAATGAGCTCACATGGGTTTCCCTTCCTTGTAGGCAATGATTCTGGAGGGAATAAGACATACCTTCCGCTTTAGAAGATTCATCTACAAATGGAAAGAAGCTGCAATAGATCTCATTAATTTGATACAGACATTCAACTATAATCCAACACCAACGTATTTAACAGAATTCATGCATTTTAAGTAGGAAGAAACATGTTTCTTATTTCTTATCTGCATTCCCAGGGAGGGACTTCATTTAGCTACCGCCAAGAATATATTTTACATTTCTAACTGAGACTCAATTATAATATACTACTGGGTTCAGGATCAGAATTCAAGCATAATTTGTCCATGAAGCAAAATATGGAGAGAAGATAAAAGTGAGTCTCTAAAATTTTTCTAGTATATTTTTTATTTCTTTTTATTAGATAAGGGGCCAATTTGATAGTGTAATTAGTAATCAGCTGCTGTCATTAAAACACGTGTGCCTGGTCTAGCGTGGGTCACAAACAGGAGACTGTGATCAGAGAAGGAGCTGTCAATATGGGGCCACAAAGGACTCAAATTCCACTTGTGAGCAATATTCCCTTGAGGGGTGGTTCAAGGATGCTTTAAGGTTGTACAGTGTTTGTCACTCTGCTAAAGGCAAGCAGGATGTGTGCTAGGAGACCTTCGCCTCTGGGTTGACACAGCATCTGCAGAGCAATACCAGGCACTGTCTTCAGGTTACTGTGGCCCAGGAACAGAAAAAGCCGACAGTGCTGACAGCTAAGCCAGGCGGACAGACTACCACCAGAGATGAGGACTTTAAGGCCTTAAAAACCTGCTTCCTCTTACCAGACTCAGATTTCATCTCATAAAACAGAGATTACACAAATGACAGTCAGACTCATACGACTTTCTAGTTTGTCTTCTCTCTGACTCAGAGGGCCCGAGTCTACTCCCATAAAGCACTAGACAAACATTTCTCCTTCACAGGCATCAGGCGTTTTGAAGAAATTACAGCGGCTTCCGTCAGCCCCCCGCCCCTGCCTGGATCTCCACACACTGTCCTTACACGTTCTCTGAGACAGCAACGGTCAGAACAAAGCTATCGAGTAAAGCTTTCAAGATCTTGACAACCAAAGAACAGACTTTGTTTTCTAATATTCGTGGATCATTTACAAAAACTGACTATACGAGGAAGTGCTGGACAAATGAGAACACGCAGAAGAGTATGGATGACTTTTTTCTTTACCACAAAGCAGCTAAGCTAGATATTAATAATATAAGTTTGAAGTTTAAAAATACCTTAACCAATTTAAAACTAAGAACCCAAACAGCTCTTTGGTTAAAAAGGAATTTTAAATTGCAATTACAGATTAGACAATTAGTAACAATGAAAATGCTACAAAACGAATACAAACAGAACTATACTCAAAAGGAGACTCTGTAGCATTACTTAGGATTGCTATCTAGCCAGCACTCACTGGCTCAGCCACCTGACTGTTAAAACATGGAAACACTTCTGTATGAATCGGCAAATAGCACCACTGCGAGCCTCTCTCCTGGGAACACCCACCCCCTCGAGATGCAGCAGCTAAAGGGTTAATGCCTGGCACAGCACGGGGTCTCCAGGAGTCCCAAGCGCAGTGTCCCTTCTGATCAATCAGTTCCTATACAGGCCTGTTAGATATTATACAGTTTAACTGCTTGTGTTACAAAACAAGAAAAAAAGGTAAATAAGGAACTGAGAATTAAATCCTTAACATTTCTGAAAATTAGGGGACAAAAAAATCCCAAAGTAAACCCAAAGAGAGCAGAAAGAATAAATTAATGAAGACCCCAAATGTGTGGAATATCTTCCATCTGCTTCCCTGTCCTACCTTCCTTTTCCTACTCTGGGTCCCAGAGGCTCCACCTGGGGGAGGCACTAATGGCCTCCTTCACTATGTCTTCCAGGTGGGTTCAGCCAACACAGGCGGATGGAGAGAGGGAGAAGCGTGAGGTCAGAGTATTTCCCCCGAGGTCCCGTCATTGTGGGCTGTGAGCTGGCCCAAGGTCTCCGCCCCAGTCAGGAGGCCCTCTCCACTCCGCCCAGGCTAGCATGTGTGCTCACCTGGCCACCGTGAGGTTTCCCATACACTGTCCACGCCTTTGTCAAGTCTCCTCAAATTGCCCACTTTGAGTTTGCCATCATTTTCTGATGGGATCCTGACTGATATTAACAGTAACAATAACAGAAGAACGGAAAGGAAAAGGTGTGCAAGGGGGAAAGTAGAAATGATATCTGAATTAAACAGCCAAACTCATTTGTCTAGTTTTCCATATATATGTTATTTAGGAAATTTATTTGCATATATTATTTCCTGAATATGTTATTTATTCATGTTAATAATTACCTTAGACCTTTAGATAGCTCTCTTTTATTCTTTAAAAGCTGTTTTCAATGGCAGTTATAATCTCCTTTCATATTACTAATCTTGTTTATCTTGTGGGAATTAATAAAAGAAATCTTAACTAAATTGTAGTCAGGGAGCCTGTAGAGAGAGCTCTTTGGACCTATCACACATCCTCAGTGACACCAACAGGAAGAGACTGGAGACTTGCATCTCCCACAGGAAGTAAAACTACTTTAAAACTACTGTAGGAGGATTTCTCTCCCCACTCAGCAACAGCCCAGCCAATGAGAAATGCAGCAGCTCAGCCAATGAGAGGCCATTGTCACCCTAAACTGCTACTTTCCCCCAATGGGCTTTTTTCTAGAACAGCCCCTCCCTACTCCCCCTTTTTCTCTATAAAAGCAAGCTCCCCTCCTTTGTTTTCTGGATTTGCCTATGGTTTGCCCTAGCATGCACATGCTGAATTGCAATTCTTTTGACTATTCCCGAATAAATTCATTTTGAGATAAAATAACAGGCAAATTAGCTTTTTAAGTTGACAATCTGCTTTATTTACTTTTACATATATGTACATATATATGAAAAAAACAGAAAATATTTTAAAAAACTAAAAAAATTAGAAATACATATGAAAAACTAGAGAAATACATACATGTGTATGCATATATATATGTATGTATATATACACACATACAAGCACACACAAATTTAGAAAAGAAAAACTGGAGAGAAAAAGCAAATAAACATTAGTAATATGAAAGGAGATTATAACTACGATTGGTAAGGAAAGCAGTTTTAAAGTACAAAAGAAAGGTATCTAAAGGTCCAAAATAATAAATTCTGAAATCCTGATGAAACGGTTACTTTTTCTGAAAATTTGACTTTATAAGAAAAATAAATAATAATAAGACCTATGAATATGAAAGAAATTCAAAACAATTTTAAAAGGTTTTTTGCTTACCAGAAAATTATTTCAGAAATTCAAGGAATTCATAATTATTATATAATTTCCATATTTCAGAATGTACGAGGTAGTTTCCTAATTTATTTAACAAAGCAACACTCACACCATGCCACTTCCCCTCAAAAATTACAAGCTATGCATTCTTAAGGTAATTGATGCAAAAATTCTAAATTAAGATACAGAAAAGGAATCCAGAAAAATGTTTAAAGAAAAATAACACATGGGGGCCTGCCTGGTGGCGCAAGCAGTTAAGTGCACGCGCTCTGCTGTGGCGGACTGGGGTTCGCTGGTTCGGATCCCGGGCACGCACTGACGCACTGCTTGTCAAGCCATGCTGTGGCAGCGTCCCATATAAAGTGGAGGAAGATGGTCATGGATGTTAGCCCAGGCCAGTCTTCCTCAGCAAAAAAAAGAAAAAAGGAAAAAGGAAAAATAACACATGAATGGAAGAGAATTTGGCACTTTTACCCCAGTGGTTTGCTGGTAAATGGCTGCCTGGGGGCGGCAGGTGGCCCCTAACTGTAGCATTTGCTGATTACTGTGGTGTAAATTCCCCCACCACGGTCGATTTCAAGTTATCAATGGTTTAACAGGAGGCTCACAAAATTCCTAAAAATGTAAGAATCATTTCTTGCAAGCCCATGCCTGAGTGAGCAGACTCCAGGATACCACTGATCTTCCACCAGCAATCCTACTTCTAGGAAGGTACACTGAAGACGTGCCTCCAGAATATGAGAATACAGATGCACAAGGATACCCACCGCAGTATCACTGTAACTACAAAACACTGGAAACTATCTCAATGACCAAGCATATGATACTGACTGAATTAACTTTTGCTTCCACCCTACCTGCACACCTACATAGTGCACACCTTACTGCATACCTTCAGTTCCCCCAAGTGGGTCCTGCCTCACCTTCTGCTGAGGTTGGCTCCTCCCCACCTTTTTCTAGTCCCAGCTCAGTTATCAGTAACTCCAGGAAGTTTTCATTGACCAACCAGGCTAAGATATGTGCTATATATACTTACCAGATTTCACAATATTAATGGAACATTATGATAACTGTTTATTTCTGTGTGGGCTCTATTATAGTTCTTTTGTTCTCTTCAAACACTTCTGTTACCATAACCACTAAACAAATTTTTGAAAAACTACATTTTAAGTTGAAACTGAAAATTTTTGATCAAAAATTTCAATCACAGCAAAGGTGTTAGTTCTAGTATATTGCAAATATTGACATTTTAAAATAAAATGGTTACATTTCTTTTAAAAGTATCCAACAGACTCATTTGATGCTCACAACATAAAGAAATTTTACACGCTCTTTTTTTTTTCGTAAGGAAGATTGGCCCTAGCTAACATCTGTTGCCAATCTTCCTCTTTTTGCTTCAGGAAGATTGCCCGTGAGCTAACAGCCATGCCAATCTTCCTCTATTTTGTATGTGGGATGCCACCACAGCATGGCTTGATGAGCAGTGTGTAGGTCCACACCTGGGATCCAAACCTGCAAATCCCAGGCCACTGAAGTGGAGCGTGCAAACTTAACCACTACGCCACCAGGCCAGCCCCGCCCTTCTCATTCTTATTGCACTCATATTCCCATTCCAATTCTCCTGACATAATTTAATCCTAATGCTCTATATTCATGATATAAACTCTTTTGTTGATTATGCTCTTCTGTGATAAAATATGTATATAAATTTAAATTTCATTTTTAAAAAAATTCCTATGATCCCCAGCTCTAAGTGTTAAACAATTTCTTCTGGGTTGGATAATCATTTATTATTGTTGTTAAAATTATTATCACTAGGATACAGTTGATCCAAACAAAACAAATACATTACAAATTTGATTATTAAAATTACTAACATAAAAAATGATCAGAAATGCATCTCTTAATAATATGAATAGGGCTGTTTCTCCCCAAGTAGCTCATGTATCTAGGACTAATATGACACAGCTAGAATGATTCCAGCTTCTAAGTTAATGCAATTCCTTTTATTGTTGATGTTGCTGTTATTATTATTATTATAGAATTAAGCCATAACATATCTTGGTAATGTAAACAAGTAGATATGAGTGGGAAAGGGATTATTCTGGTAGTATTACACAAGTTTTTGAACTATTTCCAAGTTTTATACTCCCAATCTCATAGTCATTCATCATCAAATTTATTTTTAATGATCACAAGCCAACAACTCAATTAGGTCCTGCTTCAGTTTGGTAAAGTAAAGAACTGGAAAACACCTGACGTGGAAAGGGTTGCTACTCGTCACTGGAGTCATTCACTTTCTGGGAAGTGTACAAAAAAGGTTTACCAAGATTTATTAGATGATCAATATTACTTTCACTTAGAGGTACACTGATTAACTCATGAAAAGTCGAGAAAATTGACAAATTATTAATTTCATTACACTTTTACTGATATAATATTTTTAATCAGATAATTTTGTATCAGCTCATGCCTTAAATATATTTCTGTCATAATCTTGGAGCTACAGATTTAATCATTCTTTTCTTTTTTTTTTTTTTATTGCAGTAACATTGGTTTGTAACAGTGTATAAGTTTAAGGTGTACATCATTATACTTCTATTTCTGCATTGATTACATCATGTTCACCACCCAAATACTAATTACAACCCATCACCACACACCTGTGCCTAATCATCCCTTTCGCCCTCCTCCCTCCTCTCCTCCCCTCTGGTTAATCATTCTATTTGTGGAAAATATCTACCATATAAGTCCTCTTTGTCAAACCAATTAGCCAAATTGGATTTTTTGTCAGAAAAAAGTCTGACTTCATTTTAAAATTCAAATCAAATTGTTAATGCACAGTTCAAAGAATATTATAAATACAACTAGAAATAAAGAAAAAGACGCAATTTGTAAGTTAGATTACTAAAAGCATTCCAGTAAGATTAAAATGATGTAGATATATTTATCCTTTTTAAAGTAAGTTATATAAACAAGATAATAAATCATTCTCGTTACTTAATCTGTTCTAGGGCAATGTAATTTGCAGCTAAAATGACCACTTATTTGAGAAGAGTGGAGCATCGTAATAGCCCTGACATTCCTTCTGTAATGGTGCGTATGATTTGGTTTTGAAGGACAATTAAATGAGTATTGTGTATAAAAATCAGAAATAACTCCAACAATTTTTTTAGACTTATCAAAATTTTTATGTCTATTTTAAAAAGTGAAAAGAATATATTGCAAAAAATAATTAGTCTGGCAGCTAGCATATAATTACAATTTTATTTTGCAAATTAACAGCAGGAAGAAAATATTAAGAATTTTGTAACATGACAAATTATTATAAAGAAAGAGTTTATGATTTGATTTGAAAAATTAGGTTTTAACAACCTTAAATAATAACATATTGCTAATCTGAGAGAAATCTGGTACAAGTTTTATCCATGCATTTTATTTAACAGCCTTGAAGAGGCTGGTAGTTCCCGGAAACATCTGATTGCATTTATAAGAATCAGTGATGGTCCTGGGGGTGAGCACTGAGGACGGTGTGAAGAATTGTGTGCATTTACATGTGGGTGGGCCTGTTTTTAGTATTCTTTATTTCTTACAGAAGCTCTCTTTGCTTTGCTCTCCAGTGAGTCTCCCTGGAGAACTTCTTTCACAATAGGCAGAGAATGGAAGAGGAGAAATCATTAAAATGAAATCTGTCGTTATTCCACAGAACATCACAAACACGCAGGGCAGAGCACCTCCTTTCCAACCCCACACTTCATTCTTAACAGAAATACAGAAGACAGGAACAGAGGCGAAGCTCCAAGCATTGATGGTGTCTTGATTTATTATTTAAAATAAAAGGATTTCTCTTTGTTTGATGCCCTTGAAGTTTTACACCTGTGGGTACGCACCAGGGTAACATTTGAGGTAGATGTGGGGAATACCTCCCTGTTGTGAAGAGTTATTGGGAACACAGGTTTTGTTCAAGCAGAATAACTTTAGAAAAGAATAGATAGAAATAGAGAATAAAATTCCATAAAATATCCTTGTTTGAGTACCCCTTTGAAAGTCTTCTTTTACTCGAGGAATCATGTCCCACAGTTTGAGGACCACTGTCCCATGAGACTGTGAGTTCCCTGAGGACAGAGACAATCTTAACTACCCCTGCATCTCCTGTTCCTCCCATGGTGCCTGGCACAGAGCATCCCAAATAAATATTTATTGAACGAATTAGTTCATTCATTTATGGAAGAGAAAGGTGGCATTTCAGATGGGACTTAAAAATGGGAGCTGCTTGAATAAGCCAAAAGCAAGTTATATTTATGTAAAATGGTAAAGGTTGGATTTTTCATGTTGATTTTTAGCCTACCTGTCTCCCCAACACACACACACACACACACACACACACATACACACACAAATATACATACACACAGAGTTCTATTTATCCCTTCTTCAGTCCTCTGTTAGCCTCCCCCAAGCATGCACAAATTCTGTCTTCTGGACGGCCTGACTCCCTCTCTATAATATTCTACCAGAGCTGTCCCAGGGCCTCAATCTCTGAAAGTTTTCCTATACTCACTCTGCTACAGACAGAATGTTTGTCTCCCCCCAAATTCGTATGTTGAAGCTCTAATCTCTAATGTGATGGTATTTGAAGATGGGGCCTTTGGGAGGTAACTGGGTTTAGATGAGGTCATGAGGGTGGAGCTTCCATGATGGGATTAGTGCCTGTATAAGAACAGGAAGGAATCAGAGCCCTCTCTCTCTCTCCACCATGTGAGCACACACCAAGAAGGCAGCCGTCTGCAAACCAGGAAAAGGGCTCTCACCAGGAATCAAATCAGCCAGCACCTTGATCTTGGACTTACCAGCCTCCAGAACTGTGAGAAATGAATGTGTGTTGTTTAAGCCACCGGGTCTATGGTACTTCACTACAGCAGCCCAAGCTGACTAAAACACACCCCATCACAACGCATCTCTTCAAGGACTAATCTCCACAACAAGTTCTTTTTGCGCAGTGATACTAGATACAATGTCAACTTCTATAAAACTCCTCCAGTAAAAGATCCATTGACTACCAAGGTCTCCCAATCCAGGCAGCCTGACAGGCAGCAGGGGTCCTTTGGTTGAGGAAGGCTGACTCCAGCCACACCAGGAACTGCCAGTCCCATCAAGTCAAAAATCAAGGACAGTGATATCAAATCTATCCCACCTGTGCCCACCCATTTGGAGAAGAGCCCAAAGTTGGAGCTGTGGTCCTGTCCCTGTAGTAAAGCTCCCCCTCTGACACATTCAGTACTTCACCTTCAGTGGAGACACTGCGGGGCTGTGTACGTCCGCTCACCCCATGGCAGAGCATCGTGCCTGGTCCTTCTCCGCGACTCTGCTCTATTCATCACCCCTTCACTCTCTGGGAACTCCAGCCTCATTTTGTTTCAGCTCCTTCCCATCAGCATCAAATATGTTCACTCCTCTCCCACCTTCCTCTCATTCAGATGAGAGGAACCTATTTATCTTCTCCCCTTCTCAGCAGAGTTGTAGAAAGACATTTATGCTCCCGGGTTCCCTTCTCCACGTCTCCCTTCAATCTTACCCAGTTGTACCCTGGCTACAAATTCACCTTTCAACTAAAACTTCCCTCACAGAGGAAAAAAAAGGGATGGGGGGCACCTTCTCACTAATTCCAATCTGTAAGAGACAGGAGACTGGAGAAGAAGTTCCATCAAATATTACAGGGCTTTACAGAGGAGCCAGGAGCCCTGAGAAAGAAAAACCCACTTGCCTGAAAGAGACAGAGAACCGGAATCCAGAATGAGCCGCTCAGGAAGCAGAGCGATGCCTCTTGAGTCTGAAGAATGCCACAGGCCTACGGTCACTGACTGAGGACACGTGCCCATGAGGGGTCATCTGCTTCTGAATTGGCAGGAGTGACACGGAAGCATTGATTTTCAGTGGGCCAGTGTGCCCAACGCCATCTTGAAACCATTTATCACGATAGCATCGTGGACAAGACTATTGAGAAAGCTCAGCAGACTTGATGTCAATGTTCTGCTGACTTCATAAAACAATTTGGGGCCTCATGAAGTAGGGGAAGCTGAGCTCACATGAAAGGGCTCCTGCCTCCCACTCCTAACGCTGCCCTACCTGCTTAAATACATAAAAACACGAAATAAGAGATACTGTTCTGTGTACATATCCAAGTTCAACACCAAAAGAGGTGCCAGGAATGAAGAGAAAACTAAAAGCTGGAAGAACTTGGCTGAAGTTGACGCCAAAGGAGGCACAGGCATTTCAGAGCAGGACACAGGCCTTAACCTCTGGGAGCATGGCTTTTGATGAATCTGAACCCCAGGTTCCAGATGGGAAGCTGGAAGCCCGAAGCCCTGGAGGGCCAACTTGTGCTTAAGTGAAGAAGAGACAAACACTGCCCACCAGCCCAGGGAACGGGTGGCTCCAAAGAGGCCAAGAGTGATAGGAATCACCTAAGAGAAACGCGCCCCAGACCTAACTCCCCAACAGAAATGGAGTCAGAATTCACACTACATGGGAAGTAAAGAGATACACACACTCCCAGCCAAAAATTGACAAAAATTGCCCTGATCTAGTGGATTCTATGAGGCCCAGAGAGGTAAATGTCAACTATCCCATTGGAAGGCTGCCATGTCCAGACCTGTGGGACTCTCCGTGAGAGAAAGGCAGGTAAAAATGGGAGACTTTGAACCCCAAGAACCCAAAGTCATAAAACAATCTGAGAGAACTTTTAAATTAGGAATATCACCTTAAATCATTCCGAGAGATAAAGATAGGAATCATAAGACAGTAACAGGACCCCGTGGAAAAAGAACAAGTTGAATTGCAAAAGATGCAAAGAAACTCTACGTATGAAATATCTGGTCATTGAAACAGACATATCAACAGATGGGTTGAAGAAGAGACCTCAGAGAACTGGTCTGTTGGGAAAAAATATGAGAAAATCACCTGGAGTGCAGCACTAAGAAGCAAAGATCTGGAAAATACGAGTTTAAATAATATGGTGGGAGATTGAAAATGTTCACTATGTATTAACAGGAGTTCCAGAAACTTAGAGAAAATGGAAGAGGGGTGATGTTGGAAGGAATGATGGTGGAGAAGTTTCTAGATGTGAAGAATGATATAATTCCTAAGCCTAAGGCAGCACAGAGAGTCTCAATCAGAATAAATTAAACAAATCTGCACAGACACAGCCCTGTGAATCTGCAGAACATGAAAAGAGAAATACTTTAAAAAATTACCAAAAGGCAAGGAAAGATTATCTAAAAAGTAATGGCAATTAGACAAAAGCACATTTTCCCAAAGCAGCAAAGGACTCCATAAGACAATGTAATGATATAGTCAAAGTGCCAAGGGGAAATAGAACAGCTAGCCTAGAATTATCTATTTAGCAAGTCTGTAATTCAAGAGCAAGGGTTAACTTTCAGACAGAACAAAGACTGCAAGATTTTCCCACCCTAAAGAGCTTAAAGATTATTTCAGCACACAGGACACTGAATCTAGAAAGGAGTTGGATTTAAGATGCCATATAAAGCAAAGAAACTGGCAAACGTTTTGGTTCATCTAAATGAGAACTGACTGTAAAAACCATGATAAATGACCAGACTTGGAAGTTCACGAAAAGAAGGAAATAAAAGCAGTACAAATATGGGTGGCAGAGGAGGGGAGCTGGCATTTCAAGGCCTTTGTGTTGTTAGAGGAGGACAATTCAAAGATTAATGAGCTTCAGTGTTTGTAAAGTTAACTATGCCTCTTACAAATGGAAAGGTAACCACTAAAAGAATTGAAATAGAACACAGTACTTCCTGGGGGGAGGGGAGAAAGCTATACAGAAAACGGGAGTAATCCAACAGAAAGTAGAAGAGAGGGAAAAAGACCAAAAAAACCATGGTTGGCCTTTTAGCCAACCCTCCCCTTCACCCTGCAGTTTGCTCTCTTCTGCCTCCCTACCCTCACTTTATGGAGGTGTTGATGCTTCCCGGAGGACTCCTTTGTTTTCGCTGCAGTCTGGCTGATGTGTCCCTGGTATCTGCTCCCAGAGCTCCCTTACTTTCCCATGAGAACCCTTAAAACGCCTCCTTGTAAGTGCTTCTGGCAGAAGCTTATCTAGGTGCATTAATCCATGTGTTTCCCGTGTGCTTTAATTTGCTCTCCCCAATGTGAAGGGGAAACGAAGACTGGAACGAGCCCCAGCTGTAGGCGTCAGACAAGGTCTGCTTATAGAGATTTTAGTCTCCAAGGAGAAGAAGGGGTGAGGTGGGACGTCCTGGATGGAGAAGATAAGACCTTCTCCTGGAGGGCTGAAGGACAGGATGGAAGGGATCTGGGGCTGAGTTGCGCTCAGTGTATGGACCCCCCCACCCAGCATGGTGAAGTCCAACCGCCTCAAATGAGAGTGACGAACTTACGTATCACGGGTGGGAATAGGACAGAAGGAGCCATGCCCACTGACCAAGATGAAACTGAAGAGAACAAATTGGAAATTATTCTCCAGCTGGAGCAGCTGTGGTCCCAGGACTGCTGCACGTGGCCATGCAGGCTACGCAATGCACACTCAGGGGTAGGCAGTCATTCACAAAGACTACGAAGTAAATGGCACCCCTAGAGTTGTGCAGTGTATAACTTGCACACCATTCTTGGCACTGATACAATAAGCCTTGTTTTAATTGGCTGTGTCCTGACAAAGACTCTCTCCTTGCCCAAACTTTAGTCAGGCTCCTGAGCCCACTTCTCAACTAGGCCTCAACCTTGGCCTATAAGAAGTGCAACTTTCAGCACAAACAATTTTGCCCACTCCCTACGCTAAGAGACTTGAACAAACACTAGCATAGTTTCTATCAGCTACAGGCCATGCTCCTAGAATGACTAATCCAACCCCCTTAAAATGCCTGCCTGAGAAAAACTCAATGCTGCCAAAAGAATTTATTGTTTTTTCCAGCCAAAACCTGATTATAGGCCCCTGACCTCCCTTTTCTTAGAGCATTTACTTTAGAAAGCTTGCAATTATAAATCCTTTCCCTGCCCCTTTGAGCTGTAAATCTTCTACCACCCAGAAATGTCTCCTCAAGGCCCTGGAGCCATCTCTTTGAAATGCAGACATCCAAGAGATAGCTCTCCCATCTCCCAGTTCCTGTGGGAGGGTAGGACCCTAACTTCCATAGGCGTGGGTGCCTTGCTCCAATTTGTAAAACTACTTCCAGTCCTCGAGATATGAAAAGGTTGTTTCTCCTCTAGATAAGCACCAGTTAGCAAACCAGATGGCCTAATCTCTAGACAAAGCCGTCTTAACATCCTTTATTACCCTCCTGGAGCACACCCCAGCATTTAAAAGGCCTCCTCTTTTTGTTTTGGCAGAGTTGGGCTCAGGTTACTCTGAGCTCTCTCCCCTACAGCAGCAGTCCTGAATAGAATCTGTCCAACTGCCTTTAACTCATGTCCAGCTTTGTTCTCCTTTGACAGCCCCCGCTGGGCCATAAGTTCCAGGAGGTGGGCCACACCTGTCTTGTATAACTGGCCACCAGCAGACTGAAGGTGCTCGTATAACTGGCCACCAGCAGAGTGAAGGTGCTCAATAAATATTTGTATAATGAATAAATTAGTATAAGATTTTTTTGAGTCCAAGTCCTCCATTTGGACTCTGATAGCTACTTGCTTTCTTTAACCGCCATCCTGCAAAAAAATACAGTGCTGGACAAACTAATCCAGAAAGAAAATGACTTAGGGTTTCCTGGACAGAATCGAATGCAAATGAAGAAATGGAGGGATCTCACTGCCTTAGCTTTCGTTTGTTTGTTCAATAAACTATTCATGAGTCATGCAAACTCGTCTTTAGTTCCAAGCCTTCTTCAGAGATTTCCTCATGATAAGAATGAACTTACACCATGATAGAGCAACAAAATTAGCTGCTTTGACACCTACTGTTGAAAAAAGCAAAAATATTTATTGTGGTGCAAGGGTAGGTAAAAGATTTCTAACCATAATCTGCCAAGAACTGCAGGAATGATTCATACCCTGAGCTAAATAGCCACAATCAGCATTCTTATTAAACCAAATTTCATTTATTACAACTTCAAAATAAATCCTTTGGGTAAGACAAAGAGAGTTCATTAATAATTCAATTTGTGCTTTTTTCAGCAAAACGCACCTAAACACAATAAATACAAGATATTCCTAGGTAATAGGCAGACTTGTCAGCTATGAAATACATGTAACTTAAGAAAGTGGGGGTACAATCTACAAAGGATTTTAACATTAAAATACACCAACACTCATGAGATTGTGGAGGAATGGATGGCATATTATGTTACTAATGACCACATACAATCACCCATTCAAAAAGTAATGTGACTTGGGGCTAGCCAGTGGCGTAGTGGTTAAGTTCACACACTCTGCTTTGGCAGCCTGGGGTTCGAGGGTTCAGATCTTGGGCATGGACCAACACACTGCTCATCAAGCCATGCCATGGCGGCAACCCACACACAAAATAGGGGAAAATTGGCACAGATGTTAGCTCAGGGCCAATCTTCCTCACCAAAAGAAAAAAAAAAAGGAGTAATGTGACTTTATTTTTGCAAGCAACTAAAATGCTCTTATCCTTTGTCCAGTATTCTCACTCCTGGGGATTTATGCTTAAGAAATAACCCAGAAGAGGGAAAAGGAGTAATATCTGAGACATTCACTGCAATGTTATTTGCAGTTATCACACAAAAAAGGAAACCAAGAGCAGGCTGTCTCAATAAATCATGGAACATCAACTTATTTGAGCATTTTACAACTAGTAGAATGATTATTATGAATAAAATGTAGCAAAATAGAAATATTTGAAATAAGTAGAAAAAGCAGGGAGCAAAATTTTATCAATCCTATGATTATAATCTTACAATAATTATGAATGTATAATGTATATGGACCTGTAAAGGAACATGGAAAAGGAAAGATATTTTACCTTTTAATTCTGTAATTATTGTCATTATTGCTGTAATGTTTTAGGGCCCACAAACCCCCAAAATATGCACACAATGTTTTAAAGATGAGAGAGAGATGCTACAGGGTACAGATCTTGACCAAAACATGAGAGAAACCTCTAAGGCAGTGTGCACAGTGCTGGCTCTAGAACCAGAATCTAAGTGTTGAAATTCTGGTTCAGCCGCTGATTAGCTAGGTATTCTTTGGCAAATTACTTAATGTCCATGTGCCTTGATTTCTCCATCTGTAAAATGGGAATCTTAACAGTACCTACTCATGCTTCTTAGAGTTACTGTCAGGATTAAATGAGGAAGTGCTTAAAACAGTATCTGGAGCATTATGAATAGTTCAATGTTGGCTAAGTACTATTTTATTATTATCAAAAACGCTCTTTACATAGAAGGCTCCTTGTTACAAATTTTTCTGAAGTTTTCCTAAATAAAGCTTCTCTCCCAGAGTTGTAGGTGACACTCACTTCACTTGTATCATAATTTACTTAGTCTCTTAAATATATTTGGACATTTGGGTATTTTCTTTTTGCTTTTATATTCTAACGTGAATGAAATCCCCACGCATATAATTTTTTTACTTGGTAGTGAGAATTCAGCACAGATATTTCTCTCCACATGAGACCGTTCTCTAGACATAAGTCATCGCAGACAAATTCTCTAAGATTCTCCAGCCCGGGGTCTAGGAGAATTGCTGAATTTCTTTGAAGACTCTGTGCAGGAAAAAGACATGGAAAGTGACTGTGAGGAAAATGGTAACTTCAACCAGTTATGCACCTTGAGTCACAAATCTACCATGGGAAATGTGAAGATGCATTAATGCCGGCCGTTATTCTTTTCCTTATAATAATTATCCTATCCATATTACAGAAAGGCCCCATCACACAGGGCTCAACTTCCAGGCGTCCTTCCTCTACTGTATAAACAGCACACTTTGCGCTGGACATTCACAAAGTCCCATCTCCTCACATCCTGCCTCTACAGGCTCGTGGACTTCCACGGCCTCGCCTATCACCTCTGTGAGAAAGACTCAGAAAGCTGCACTTCTAGCTTTCCAGAACCCTCTACACTGGAGCCCTGTGATTGGGACCGTCTCTTCCATCTGGGTTGTCCTCTAACTAACCACACTCTATTCTGCCCAGATCACAGGAAGGACTCGGGCAGGCCAGTCAAGAGAGATTTTGACGAAAAGGAACATTAGGGCCAGTATGTGATGGATTTGAGTCCAGCCTAGAGTCAGGCATTCAAACTGGGTTAGCACACACCTCCTCTTTCTCGACCGCCCTTCTTCCACAGAAACAAAGGTATCTGTCTTCCCAACTGTCAATCTTACACTGACTTTGGATGTAAAACCTCCTGAAAACAAAGGGTTGATGTGAACGTCTCCTTTGCAAAGCTTCCTTCAACCAAGGCGCTTTGGTAAGGCTTCCTTTCTTCCCTGTTTTATAACTATTTTTGTTAAGGGCAGATCATGGAAACAGAGAGTCAAAAATGAGCATTTTGGCCCATGGTGTGTTTGGTAATAAGATGTATTATCTAATGAGGAGGCAAAAGTGGTAATAATTTTTAAAGACCCTGCCTCTTCTATTTCCCAACTGACGCCAAACAATGCACGGCTCCTGAGGGAGGCTCCCACTAGAGCAAAGCAAAGAGCCGAGTACACAGTATCGGCGGCAGAAGAGCCATATTTCATCAGACAAGACATGCGAGGCAAAGTTCCATGTCTTATCTGTGTAATTATCTTAGAAGGAGAATTCAGAAGTGAGATGGCTGTCTCAGCAACATGCATTAACACCCACGGAACCTAAAAGATAGGAAGGTAGGATTTTTCTGACACAGAGTAAATCTGATTTGGCTAATTGATTTGCCAAAGAGGCTTTGCAAATTTGTTTAAAAGTGATCACTTTACCAATTAAATGACATAAATGAGTTAAAATTGGCAAGTCAAGTTTTTGACATAAACATTTAAAAATATCAAAGATTAAAAAATATTGCATCACATTGGCAAAAGTGTACTAAGTTAACAATATTTCAATCTTAACTTTTTCTAACTATATAGATCAACTTGTAGAAGGCACCTCTAAGTTAAAGAGTAACATTCATAACTAACAGTCACTTGGGAAAGCCTTTTTTTGGTACAGGTTTCAGAAACCAGGCAAATGAATGACTAATTACTAGGCCAATCAAGTCCTTTTGAAAGTCAGCTCGTTTCTAATACTTTCAGAAGTAAACTGAAGGAGAACCTAGTCAAATTATCAGATGACAGAACCTTAAAAAATAATTTTTGTGATTTTTGGCATGGACCCTAGAAGAAGTTTTAAAAATTGAGTGACAATGAATGACTTCTTCTCAACTTCACTCAGATTATTACTATAAGCATGCCCCCAAAACTGAACAGAATTAAAGCTGAAAATTATTCTCACTACTTTCAACTGTGAAATTTTCTTTTTAATTGTACAGAATTGACGCTGAAAATTGTCTCATCTTAGCAGTAAATAATACTCATCCATGAGTACATGAAACATTGGAGAAATAAATGCTCCTTCCTACTCAGTAAGAGATATATTTCTAACAAAATTTTATATTTTTCCAAATAAAGATTTATAACATTTATATTGTGATCTATTGTACACTAATCATAAGAGTAACAATATATCAAGTCAGATATTTTTAACATATAGAAAAACTTTATGTTCACAAGGAATTTAAAAAACTTAATTCCTGCTTAAGTACATATGTTTGTAGCAGCAAAGTATGACATAATGATCGATAAGACTTCCCTGCATAAAAATATATTTATATTACGATAAAATTTAATGGGGTCAGTGAAATAGAAATACGAGTTCCAGGGAGAAAAGAGTAACACAAATGTCCAACTGTTAAAGAAAAGATTTACATGTCTTTTATAAATCGATGAAAGTGACCATCAAAGTAGTATAGCATTTAGATTCCATTAGGTATATATTTTAAAACAAAATGAGAGTTTTATTGTAAAATGTCAATATTTAAATAAATAAGAAATTAGGTACTTGGCAACCGTTTAGACTTATGAAGAACATTTTTTGGATGTCAACTTTACAAGTGCATAAGCGTACACAGTTTAAAAATTCTTTTAGGGAAGACTCATGTGAAAGAGCATAAAGACCACTATTATAGAGAATAACCAGAGAGAGGCACCATGTTGCCTGAAGGAGCTCATGAGCCAAAGGGAGAGGGTTTAATCATGACAGAACATTTGAGTGTCAGAGGGAAGCACAGATTTGTTCCCTGAGCAGGAGGTAGTTTAGCTTCTCTGGAGAAGAGAGTAGAGAGAGGGAGTATGAAATGAGGTTCTAGAGAATTCTGAACATTGAGGTAGAATGTTTAGACTCTGCTATGCAGACATTACAAAGCCATTCAAGGCTTTAGACCTGGGAAGGAAAATCATTTAGCATTACTGAACAAATATAAGGTGCGAAGCACACTGTTAGAGCCTTTAGAGGGATAACATCCAGTTTGATCCTCATGACAAGAATGCTGGAAAGGTGTGGTTTCCATTTTACCAATTCACTCAGGGAAAATAAATGGCACAAAGCGATCTTGGGAGGAGTATGAGTGTGTATGAGTTGTGTGAGTGTAGGTGTGTGTATGCGAGTACGCGAATGCATGAGTGAGTGTGAGTGTGTGTGTATGTGTGCGTGTGTTAGGGTCAGGATGGCCCAGGAGCTGAACCCTGAAAGGTGTGGGTTTTCCCTGACCAGCCTGCACAAGGCAGTGACAGCTGAAAGGGAGCCGAAGGCGTCAGGGTGGGCTTCATGGATGTGGGCCCAGAGCCTGCACTTAGAAGAACCCCACGCTTAGTTTAATGCTCTTCTATCACCATCTTGAAATTCTAAATAATTTTTTCACAATTTTCATGTTTCACTGGGTCCCACAAATTTTGCAGCTGGTCCTGGAAGGGGCTGCCCTGGGTGAGGGGGTCTCCACCTTCCCCTGCCTGCTTCCGCTGTGTGGTTCACACCCATCTCCCCCATCATCTCCCAGTGATCACCGAGTCCTGTGGATTATTCTTCAATAATGTGTCCCACCTGTTTTTCTTCGCTTAGCAGCACCTTACATAGATTTAGGAATGAGAAGTGATTTCCTTTTTTATTCTTTCTTCCTTCCTAATTTTCTTGAATGTATACAGAATAAGAAATATTTTTCTAAAAGTTTTACTTTGATTATATCACCTTATAGAAAGGTTCAACTGGGACCAGGGTTGGGATGCTTTTCGTGTTCCAATTAATAGGATGTTTTCCTACTATTTAAGAACTTATTGGACAATATGAGTGGGTTCAAGAGATATGAACCTGTCCTCTAACTAGCTCACCAGTATCCTACAATGAGCAGATGCCTTTATGAAATGAACATACACACACACACACACACACACGCACACACATGAATATGTACATGCAATCACTCGCATGCATATACTTAAAAAAATCTGCTCAAGTGGAGGGGAAAATAAAACTCTTTTAAATGTAGTTTAATTTCTCCTCATGAATGCATCTACATGAATGTAAAATATCACAAATTATTCTTCATATGAGTTTTAAATTTAATAAACAAAGGTGTGCAGTCTAAATCCAAAACTTAATTAAAAACAAGCAGAAGTGACTTATTAGCAGTTGCGTTCTGGGAAAGAAACCACTGAAACCACACTCTGAGCGTGTCTGAACCGGAGCCCAGCCCGGGTGCGGCCCAGCGTGGCGCTGCCCCATGAGCAAGCAGCCGCGTCTCTGAGGGTGTTAAGCCAATGAGGCAGGCGATTTCACGCCATACAATTACCCTCTGAGAGCAGAGCCAAAGAGCCGGGACGGTGGTGAGCCCCGACCCTGGATGACACACATGCTGACTTAGGTCACCACAGAGGCACTGGCTGTTTGCCGTCAAAGCACGGTTCACTCCATGCAAAGCGCAACAACCAAATGTGAAAAATCCTTCTAGGCCCTAGACAGTTAATAAGATAATTGTCTTAGAAACAATAAGACACATTTGGGTTAAGACAAAATCAGGTGAAGACAGAGGCTCTGTCTACTTTTTGAATTAAAATAGCCAAGAAATACCAAAATTTTTGAAACAACACAAACTTGAAGTCCCATAAAATGTCAAAATTAAGAAACAAACAAAAAGGAATATCTCCTAATAGTATTGTGGAGGAAGGAAAACAGTCACCCAGTTGTCATTAGGAGGGATTTCCACCAGCGACCGCACCGACGGTGCCACCAGAGAAACAGCTCATCCCCGGGCGGGCTTTGCCCTCTGAGGCTGCAAGGTCTGAAGCGGAGGGGGAAAGCACTCGCTCCGCTCTACCCAGGGCCCCCCAAGCTCAAAGGCCAGCTGTCTCAAGACGCCAAGCACATCAGCAGCCCAGCTGGTCTCGCCCACTGGAGACTCCTTTCCACGTGTGGTGAAGTTGAGAGCTCCCTTAGAAGTCCTGGTGGGGGTAACACAGCGCATCCTGGACCGTGCAACCTTCTCACATAAAGTGCAGTTATGCAGCCATGCTATTGTGGGGGACCCAAGTTAAATCCCCCTTATAAGCCTGAAGCCCCATGCCATTAATGATGCTTTCTTTTTCTTCCAAAATAAATGGAATTAGCAAAATGTGACATTATCTATTGTTCTTGAGTCATTTTTATGATCTGAGTGTCCCTCTATCTAGAAAACAAATTATACCTATTGTAACAAGTAAGGGGAAGACAGTGATTGCCAAACTCCAGTGAAAAAAGTCTCTCTCTCATTAAAAAATAGGCTTGCTTGCTCTTTAATGTCTCCTTCAGAGAAAACCTCCTCATTGAACCCGCCTCACATGAGGCAGCAGTGCGTTGAATGCCCTACGGAGAGTTAGTGTCAGTGGCATGCTGGTAAATGTTTAAAAACTAGCTATTTTTAGAAAATGAAGTATATGTACACACATATTTAATAAAAATTTTACTGATATAAAGGATGTGTAGCACACAGTTTACAAATAATAATAAAATAATCTTCTTTATTGTAAATTCCATAAAGTAAATTGATTTTCATGAATGTTTATGTTGATTTTTGCCAAATTTTTTATCCATACTCAACCTATGGTTGCAACTGACAGATGAATGCAATTCAAATCAAGTGTTGTTCGATATTTTCATTTCCCTTAACTGGTTAGACAAAAGTCAAACGATGAAGACATATGTTAGAATTTCACTCATTCTTCCATGATGAGTTGAATAAAAGTTTTTGAATACGGGAAGGATATTTCCTCAAAGTTTTGTGCTATTCCAAATGTAAGCAGACCTACACATCGCTTATCAAGCCATGCTGTGGCAGGCGTCCTACATATAAAGTAGAGGAAGATGGGCACGGATGTTAGCCCAGGGCCAATCTTCCTCAGCAAAAAGAGGAGGATTGGCAATAGATGTTAGGTCAGGGCTATTCTTCCTCACCAAAAAAAAAAAAACCAATAAATCAAGTTCTGATTTGTATTTACCAGTTCCCAGGGTGTAAATACTCCCACCATGGCTGATTTCCAGCTGCCAGCGTGATTCCCACTGAACCAGCCTTTGGGAAGAGATGCACAGTGTCAGACCACTCTGTAGTATTTCCATCATCTAGATTTGACATGCATAAATTACCTCAAAGGCACAGATAATAGCATAATGTAGTAAAATAATTAGGATGTGATGAGTTCCAGTATTTATTACCTTTTTCTTTAATATAACTGATTTAAGTTTATATAATTTAATTTTTACAATAATTTCATGGTTTTAGTTAACATCTGGCCTGCAAAATTCCTGAACATTTAGCAGTCTTCTCTCACAAGCTGTATGAGGTGTCTCCAGCAAGCCAGAATAGCATATGGGTTAGGTCATGTATGTAAGAGTCCTTACATACATGTTTGTATGTATGTAAGTATGTATGTAAGATATGTTTGTAGGTGAGGATGGGCCTGCTCTAATGGGTAGATCCTGGATAAGGGACAGTTGCCAGGGCTTACCTGCTCAAAGATCAAGAGTAAGATAATCCTCAGAGAGCTTCTCTGGGAATTTCATGCTTTGAGATCCCCTCTATCTCAGATGAGGAGGCCCCATCAGAACACACCTTATTTGACTCCTTTCTAACCTGATTCAGTATCTCCTGAGGTTGCAGAGAGATATCAGCCAGCACTACAGTATCTGAAGGCCTGACTGGTCCTGGAGCATCTGCTTCTAAGATGGCTCATCACATGGCTGTTTCCCTTGTGAAACAGGGAAAGGGCAGCTCAGCCAATGAGAAGCCGTTGCCACCCTGAACTGTTCCTTTCCTCCAAAGGACTTTTGCTTAGAACAGCCCCTCTCTATTCTCCCTTTTTTGCTCTACAAAAGCAAGCCTCTTCCTTTGTCTGTCCAGATTTGCCTATGGTCTGCCACAGCATGCACATCTCGAAATTCAATTCTTTGGCTATTTCCAAATAAACTTGTTTTGAGGGTAAAATAACTGGCAAATTTGCTTTGTAAGTTGACACAGATGGTGTCAGATGAGGGAGGCAACCCCTGAGGGATGGCAACCCCTAGAATCAAGTGAGGTACTCGCACCAAACCCCTTGCACTCATTGCTTCCATGAATCGCCACCTACTTTTAGTTTGGTAAGTCTCCTCTTGGATTCCGAGCTTTGCTCTCCTTGCATTTTGAGCTCTCCAACTTTACTGGGGATCCAAAGACACTTTGGCTTCTCATGGGGGGGACTTTGTCCTTCCCAGTTTAAGGCTCTGTCCTTGGGTTCAAGTCTTCATCCTTGGTGAGTACTCAGTTATTTTCTGAAGTGGTAGCACAGTACCTTTTGGGGCTTGGGCTTGCTGAGAATCCAGGAATTTTTGTTTGTTTTACAGATTACTTTAGGAATTGGGACTAGGAATCCGGCAACTTTCTTTTGTTTTTAGATTCCTTTGGGGATCAGGGCTAGGACTCTAGTAACTTTATTAGGTTTTCAGAGGAAATTTCAGAAATGGGATCCCAGTCATCTAAATGTTCTGAGGGAAACTCTCCTTCAGGGACCCCCCGCCAGGTTTATATTTAAGAACTATGGGCCCCTTATATGTGCATTTTTAACTAAGTGCGCTAAACTGACCAAGAGTCGTCCAGAATTACCATGGCCATTATGGGGAACTTTCAATCTCCCTAAACTCACTTTTCTTAAAACCAAATTGGAAGACCATGGCTCTAAAATTAAGCAAAATGAATGGTATGCCTATTTTCATTGATACCTGGAGGCTTCTGGACACGCACAAAGCTCTAAAATCGCCTCACTACAAGATACCTTGTCTAAATTAGCTGAAGCAACTAAAAAACTGAAGGAGAACAAAATGGTTTCTGAAGCCTCATGTTCCCCTCCTCCTCCTTTGTCTCAGGTGTGATCTTGTTTGTCTTCCCAGACTCCTTTGTGTCAGACTCCACCCCGCAGCCATCTTGTTCTCAGGCTCTGCTCCCCACACCACCTTCCCCTCCTCCCCTCCGTGAAAACACGCCCCTTTAAAATCAGACCCTCTAAGGATCCCAATGCTAAACCCCTGATTACTATTTCTAAGTTAACTGGAGCAGATAAACTAGAAGGAAATTTTTTTTTTTTTGTGAGGGAGATCAGCCCTGAGCTAACATCCGTGCTAATCCTCCTCTTTTTGCTGAGGAAGACCGGCTCTGAGCTAACATCTATTGCCAATCCTCCTCCTTTTTTCCCCAAAGCCCCAGTAGATAGTTGTATGTCATAGTTGCGCATCCTGCTAGTTGCTGTATGTGGGATGCGGCCTCAGCATGGCCCGAAAAGCGGTGCTTCAGTGCGCGCCCGGGATCCAAATCCCACCGCCAGTAGTGGAGCATACGCACTTAACCGCTAAGCCACAGGGCCGGCCCTAGAAGGAAATTTTAAATAGCAATTACCCTAGACTTTTGATAAAAGACAAAATGACTCCAAACACCAGCTCTAAAAGGATTCTTATGCCATGCAAAAAAAATCTTTAATAGAAAAACTGCCACTGTCTGAGCAAGTAACCTTAACACATAGATGTAACCTTAGGCCATCTGTCAGAAACACAATTTGGATCCAACTATTCTTCTGAGTTTTGTAACTCACACATGGCTAAAATTTTTAAAATGAAAGCTATGAGATCTCTGTGCCTGTCTGTCTACGTGTCTACATATGTATGTTATAGAGATGTGATCTTTTTCTACCTCCAGATGGTATTGATAAAATTGATTTTTAAAAGATTTCTATTTAATTGGTGAAATTAAGTGCTTATAAATTAAGTATTCTTAAATCTCAGAAATATAGAAACTAACCCAAATGCATTTCACATTAGTAAATAAAAGCTAGCTTAAGGTTGTTGGCCTAATTGAACCAGGCACGTCTTTAGAGTCATCAACACAAATATAATGCAGACGTGCAACTTTCATTCTACCTGGGTTCATTAAACTCATGCTATTTCTATTACAAAATTTGACAGCAAGAAGGCAACTTAAGATATGGTTAGCTATTTAATGTTTAATCCAACCATAATTGTTAAAAGCAAGTAATTTAAATAAATGTAAATAAGATCAAAGTTTATACTACATTGAACTAAATAATGGATGATCATTGAATATCTAAATCACTTCCAAATAAGCTGAACATTAATTACTGAACATAGTTTTATCTACTTTTGGCTTCCTACTGCAAAGGAACTAAAGATAAATTTGGGTCTGTTAGTAACCATGTCTTGTGCAACAATGAAAGATTATAAATTTGCCAGTCCACAATTGCTTGCTTCTTAGTTTTTACTAGGAAGTAAAGATTCTAAGGGTTAAGAATTCTACTATGTGTAACTAAAACTACTAGAAATAAAAAGGGAAAGATCTCTGTACGCAGGGAAAGTAGGATGTATGTTTCGGTAAAAGGAGGTATGAGGAATGGAAATGCATTTTTGTTTTGTTTTGTTTTGTTTTGCTTTTTTGTGAGGAAGACCAGCCCCAAGCCAACATCCAATGCCAATCCTCCTCTTTTTTGCTGAGGAAGATTGGCCCTGGGCTAACATCTGTGCCCATCTTCCTCTACTTTTTATATGGGACACCGCCACAGCATGGCTCAACAAGCAGTGTGTCAGTGTGTGCCCGGGATCCGAACCGGCGAACCCTGGGCCGCCAAAGCGGAGCAAGTGCACTCAACCACGGCGCCACTGGGCCGGCCCCTGGAAATGCATTTTGTTGAGATAAAAGAAAATAATTTTGTCCTAAATAGAAGCTCATTATTTGAAATGGAAAAGAGAAAAACAGGACAAAATCTGAATGTAAAAAGAAAGTTGTAAAAAGTCTATGGAGGGCCGGCCCTGTGGCTTGGTGGTTAAGTGCGCGCGCTGCAATGCTGGTGGCCCGGGTTCGGATCCCGGGTGCGCATCGAGGCACCACTTCTCCCTCCATCCTGAGGCCGAGTCCCACATACAGCAACTGAAGGATGTGCAGCTATGACATACAACTATCTACTGGGGCTTTGGGGGGAAAAAATAAAATAAATAAAATCTTTAAAAAAAAAAAAAAAAGTCTATGGAAAGGCATCTTGGGAAAGAACTTTATGAGCAGTCAGGACTGGCTAAGATTCAAATGAATGAGTTTTAATATGAAAAGTAAGCTGATGCAAAAGTAAAATTTGGCTTTCTTTTCTGTTAAGAAGACACGGTTTACTTGGGCTATTGGTCTGCTTTTCATAACAAATTGTGACAGCTTCTTTACCTTTTAAGCAAAATGCCTAGATAACAGAGATTTTGAGTTTTATCAAAATAATTTCTTGTGTTGTTTTTATCAGGTCTTTAATTACTTAAGAAAACTCAGTCTTCTTAGTACTAAAGAAGTTAAGTTTTGCTCACAACCACGTAACCTTTTGTATTTGCCTTTGTAGTCTTTTATTGTTACGTAAGTCAAATAAATACATAAGTATTATTTCATAATGATCTGTGATGCTTTTTGGTCAAGTTTTCAAAACTTTTGATGTTTTTGACAAGCTTCCCAAAAGATTCAAATTCTAAATGAAGTCTTTTCGACCTGGATGTGACTTGGGGATATTCCAGAGGGCACCTAGGATGTCTCAAAAGATTTGTTCTCTCTCCTTATAAAAAGAGAGACATTCCACTAATTAGGCTTATTTGGCATGTCAAATTACATGAGAAGTATGGTTGAATAAATGATGATAAACCTGTTTAGGTTATATTGTATGGATGAATGTTACTAAAAAGTGTTCTAGAAATTGTATAAAATTCCTAAATATCAGATGTCTTAATATAATGCTATCACCTGTAATTCTAGTTACTGTCTAAAAATGTATGTCACAAAAATACCCAAATTTCCTTGTCAATTGCATTATAACGAATCTTCATCTGATCCTTACACATTGCCTTTTTGTTTTACTCTGATGCTTTTACAAATACGTTTCATCTTTAAAGAGATTCATGGAGAAAACTTTGACAAGTACTCTGGAATATAGGTTTTTGATAACTTTGAGATCATAACACTGAACTGGGTAAAAATTTCTAAAACTCTAATGGAAAACTGATTGCCTTAATGTTTTGTTTTCCTCTTTTTCTTCTCTCCCTTAAGCTATCTATAACTTACAGCAATTTGGTAAAATGTAACAAAGGTTGAAACCTTTATCTTTTTCTTCCTACCTGATCACTCCAGATTTTGGAAAGTCTTAAGTATTCTTTTCGTGACAATTTATGTATTTTCATAAATTCAATGAAAATCTATTCTCCTTGTAACAAGACATAATTTGAAATATTGGTTAATGTTACCAAGGCTCTGACTGGATTATCATATTCAGGAGAGATGTACATAGACTTAGATACGACCAGACAGCTTTAAAGAACTGCCTGGAAAAATCAACCTTGTACCTTTTTTACAAGGTTCCAGCAAAGCAATTTTAAAAACAAAAAAGAGCTCATATGGTCAACCGCTGTTCTTGCTGCATTTATATAAATAATCAGGCCAAGTTTAATACAAACAAATTAGTTTTACTATGATTATCTTTAATAAAAATGGGGGTAATTGCAGAGAAAGGAATTAGCTTGTACTTTTGTAGATATTAAATTCTAGTCCTATTAATTGTCTTTAAGGGTTTGTTATATGTCTGTAGGCTGGACTGGATCCTAAATTCTTCTAGTTTCCTTAAATGTCTGGATATGACTCTCTAAACTAACATTTCCAATTTTTACTGCCCTTGAAATACCCTTAGAAGAGACTATCCAAGGTCCTCCTCACTATCCAGAGGGCAGTCAAACTTCAGGGACTTGAGCCTTGGGTATACATCTCACAGCTAAAAAAGGCTCCATCTGACATCTGGTTCTGTACAAATTCTTGGGACCTCCAAATCAAATTGACTAGGAAGAAAAGCAGCCAACATCTGAGGCAGACAGCTCTCCCAAGATGACGGGACCAGGCCTGCACACTCTTCTCACTGTTGCTTCTTTATTTTCTCCCTGTCTTTACTCTTGTACACATTTCTCAATCCCTTGCAAAAAGGAGAAACCTTTCTGCTTGCTGGATTTGCCATCAGAAACCTCGGTCTGTGCAAGACAATAATGACCCCTTAGTTCACCCTATAGCAATTTCACTGGGATTCCGAATGCTGTTGTCTGTCTGAATTGTTAAGCAGGCCTGATTTATAGAGTCAGCGTGCTAATCCCACCTTAACTTGTCCCTTGCTTTAATTTAACCCAAACTTGGGAGGGAAAAACAACATCTTTTGAATATTTGTATGAAAAATTTTGTGGTACCATCACTGTAAGTCAAATCATTTGAATATTTCTTAACATGCCCATGTATTTAGGCAAGCTCTTGGTATGTAACAACATAGTATCTGAGTCTTGGTTATATAATGCTAATGCTTCTATGCTAATGAAGGAGTCTATAGATGACATCACTGATGCAGGAGCCTTATGTACACCCCCTGGTTACATCTTCATCTGCGGAGGTTTCAGTAATGGTCTTTATGCCTGGGCAACTCAATACCTCGACAGTGTGTCTTTGTTGTATTCACTGTCCTGTTCTCTCTGCACAACTGAACAGAGACCTCTCATTGGTCTCTCCCATTGAATCCCATAGTGGCTCTAAACAATAACTCCCAGGAGGTGTATGTGACTCTGGATTTGCCTCCATGGGAAGAGCTTTCTTCCTGTGGATAAATGCCAATGAACAAATGATCAGGAATCTCTTCCTGACACTAGAGGAGTTGGCCAATTCCACAGCCAAAGCAATTTCAGCTCAGCAACAATCACTTAACTCATTGGCCAAGGCAGTTTTGGATAACTGCATAGCCCCTGATTATCTACTTGTTGAGCAAGGATGTGTCTATGCAGTGGCAAACACCTCCTGTTGCACATGGATGAATGCCTCTGGGGAGGTAGAAATCCAATTACATAAGAGTAGAGAGCAAGCACACTGCCTACAACAAATTTCATCTAAAGATCCACTGTCTTTTGATTTGTTCAACTGATTACCTTCAGGTCTGGACTCCTGGCTTAGAACCATCCTGCAAACTGGGTTTAGGATATTGCTCTTAATCTTACTTTATATACTTTTTGTGAAGTTCTGTACCTATTGCTTACCAAACTTCTGTAAAAATGACATGCCCAATAAGATGATGCTAGCTCAACACTTCAAGAGAATCTCCAACACCTTCAACCTTGGTGAAATATAGACTTTGGATGGGAAATGCCTGAGAGTTCTCCCTCCTAAACTTTCTTGTTACTTGAATGCGGTCTAAATGGTTTTCAACCACTATGCACTTTATCTCCAATGTGGGACACAACAATCAGGAAAGCTTCTTCCTGGCACCAAGGGACAAAAACCAATACACACAGAGAACTTGACCGTTGATCAGTGACGCTTTCTGCGAAAGATGTTGATCAAAAGGGGAAAATGTGAAATGAATAAGAGAAACCTCAACTAAGTTGGAGTCAGGAAGGCCTGTAGGGGGAGCTGTCAAGCCCTATTATACACCGTCAGTTACTCCAGACAGGAAGAGAGACGCCTGCATCTCCGACTGGAAGTACAACTACTTTACTACAGAAGGAAGATTTCTCTCCCTGCCCAGCAACAGCCTAGCCAATGAGAAACACCACAGCTCAGCCAATGAGAAGCCATTGCCACCCTGAATTGTTACTTTCCTCCAACGGACTTTCATTCAGAACAGCCCCTCCCTACTCCTTCTTTTGCTCTATAAAAGCAAGCCCCTTCCTTTGTCTCTCCAGATTTGTCTATGGTCCACCATAGCATTCACATCATGAATTGCAATTCTTTGGCTATTCCTGAAAAAACTCGTTTTAAGGGAAAAATAACTGGCAAATGTGCTTTTTAAGTTGACAATCTAAAGAAATAGTTCTCAAACTTGAATGTACAACAAAGAACAGCCAGAAAAGCTTGTTTGAAATGCAAATTCTCCATCTCCAGCCCCCAAAATAGTAATCTAAGAGTTCTAGGGGTGAGGCTCAGGCACTGCCAGGTGATTTTAATGCAGGTGGCCTCTAGACAAACTTCCAGAAACTCTCACCTAGAGGAACCCAGTCCCCAGAGGAAGAACCTCCATTCTAGAGCGTCACAGGCATGTACTGAAAAATGGCCCCAAAACACAAAATCAGAACTGCTTCATAGCCCCTCACTCCAGCTCCATTGTACCGTTCTTCTTGCTGTAGCCTGCATCTTTCTTCTTTCTGAAAAAATACGGCATAGCAAAAAGAGACATTGGGAGCCTCTTTTACAGTCCCCCCACAAAGCACTCTGCCCATAGTAATGGACTCTAGAATTGAATCCAGAGGTATGAAAGGTCCACCATCATTTATCAGTAACTGCCCACATTTGCCTCTCTTTATGTGCAAGCAAATACCGTCTATTCTACCAGGTAATCCATTTTCCCTCCTCAAGGAGTACTTGCAAAACAGGTAAACGTTACACTGAGAAAATACCATGTGGCTCCCTGAGAAGAATTATCTAAAAGGTTACTCAAATATGAGCAGGCCATTAGTCACTGTGAACATTAAAAAGAAATGTGCTCTGGTGGGCAAGGAAAAATTAAACTTGAGACATAATTAGATATTGAAAAGGTAGCAGAACTGAGAGTGTAAGTAAGGTATGCCTATAAGAAGGAAAAAGTGACTAGAATATAAAAAACCATCCATGAAACATCTGCATCTATCAAAGTGAGCAGTTTGTGGGAAGAAAGCGAGTCAAGTGTCACCCCAGTGCTCCCATGGTTTCTTTGTTACATAAAAGGCTTCATCTCCTCCCAAAATACTTCATCTTACATCCACGGAGAAGGTCTAGCAAATATTAGTAGATTTACTCTGCTTCCCCTCAAATCAGTTACATTTGGCAGTGATTTGTTGTGAAGAGCCTTTCATCTGAAAACTCACAATCTGCATGGTGAAGGAAACTCCTAGCTACCTACTTGAGTAAGAATCAACCAGCATCAACAGAGTACTATGTTACTGAAACTCTGTCTTCAACATCCCAGAAGACATTTTTACTTTAAAATAATGTGAATGTTCACAATAAAATTCTTTTAACCTTCTTGTATGTTTGAAAATATTCATAATAAAATATTGGGAAATTATAATCAGGAAATTAGGAGTATGGGATGGGGAAGCACATAGGCACCTTCAGCTCTTTTAATTCTTAAGTTGTGAGATGGGTTTGTTTTATTAATATGTCTCTTCACTCACATATACATATAAAAAGACAGAAATGTTATCAAATATTGCATAATAAAAATTTTAAATAGAACAAAATGAGATGATCACAGGAAACAAAATATATTCCATTTGAGCTGCTTTTGGGCAGAGCAAATGTCAACTATTTTAAATCATTCTTCTTTGCTTACTATCCATGGACAGCACACAAGAGACATTTTGATAGCATTTAAGCTGGTTGAAAATAAAAACTTTGTGCATCCCGCAAATAGGAAACAAAATTCTCTAGAGGTGTTTTTGTTATTGTGAGCTGGAAATCTTGTTTCATGAGCAAAAAAGGCTCTGAAGACTGAGAGCAAATGAAAGAAACAGTGACTTGGGGAGAGTGTGAAGTGGTGGCTGGGGAGTTCCTCTCAGCTCATTCCAGCTCCTGAGCAGCAAAGATCCCGGTCCAAGGCTGGGCTGGAGAGTTATTTCTTGGTCCAGGCTGACACTGGGAGAAGACTGAAGAAGGCGAGAAGAAATTGGGGTCATCTCTGAGTCACATCAACAGGAAGCAGAACAAAGACACAGTTTGGAGAAAGGAATAGGACAGCTGCAGAAGCTAAGAAAGAAAGAGCATTTGGTGAGTTGGCCAGGTGTGGGGACTGCTCTGAGACCACCTACCCACGACCCGGGAAATCCAAATGGATAGGGTTCCAGCTTTCTCATAAGGGATTTCCATAGATCCTCCAGAGGCAAGGATGATGCCTCAGATACTGGGGCTTTGTCAGGCCCTTAGTACAAACCCCTTCCCTGTGCAGTAGGATGCTTATGCCATCTTCTCAATCTCATCTGAAATTCCACTTATCAGAATTCCTTTAAAATAATAGGCATCTAGGTGGTGATGGATATACTGTAAGTCATCCACACCTTGAGTAACTTTATCAGATTGTTTTCTTAACACGTGGTTGGGAGTGGACATCCTCTGTGGGGCAACATATGGTTACTGGGTTCCAAGGGAGAAATAACCCAAATCGAAACTTGACATATGACTGTCCCTAAGTAAACCAGTCCTTCCTTTCCAGAAAATGGATAGCGAAACCTTTCTGCCCTGCTCAGCCATGCAAAGCGGCCCTTTAATTTTCCTCTGGCTCTCTTTTAGTCTTTCCCTCATGCAGGATAAGAAGAGATTGTATTTATGTAATCCTAGAGCCTAACCTCCCCCTGCCTCTGCCCACCCCACTCCCTTCCCTAGGAATGAGAAGACTGGTGTCTTTTCCTTGAGTCCCAAGATTTACTACTTTCTTCACTAGATAAGGTACCTCCTCTCCATGCCTCACCCGCCACAGCCCTGAGAATGGTTCCCAGGTGGCCCAGGTGTGACTGGAACATTCTCATGGTGGTCATTTACAACTGAAAGCTGAGGTTTGCTGTTTTTATTTTCGTCCCTAGAAAACCCTAGTTTCAGATTAAATTTTACACAAAACCAAAATACATAAAATACATAAAACTCAGAGCACCTTTAGCTGTAAGGGGTGGGAGGTCTGAACTCGTACTCTGAACCTGAGACTTCTGTGAATACAGTGTGAGTCAGGGTTAGGAACCCAAAAGAGTGGGTGCTTAAAGGGTGCTTAAAGGCTAGAGATTTGACAAAGGCAAACAAAACAACCCAGGTAGAGGTGAAGTGGTCTAGGCTTTTGTGTCCCTCCTGCTCATCCGTTCCATCCTGAGTTAAAAAGCGTCCCTTTCATTGCACGCATGGCTTTCCTCAGAGCCTTTTCATGCTGTGTCCAAGGACTGCTGATAATGCAATTGAGAAAATAAGAGTATTTCCCAGCACCATGTGGTCCTTTGAGCCTGTTATAATGAGGGCAGACTTGTAATTGTCACATTGGTTCCCTATAGGGATCTGTGCCAATTAAGAGGATCTTGAGTTCTGGGGGAGGAAAACAGGCTAGGAAGGGCTGAGCCCTAATCATCTCATGTCTCTTTTGACTGTTTTCCTCAAATCTAAAGCATGTTTATAAAAGTGACATTGAGCATTAAGCAACATATTACATTCAAGTGCATATAATATTTTAATTAAAAACTATTAATTTTAACTATAATATTTAATTATTAATTTTAACTATAATAGCTAAAAAACTATCATATTGTATATATTGTACATAAGTATAATTTGACTCTGTAAGTGTGTATACACGTGTTTGCTGTCAAGCACAGACATATATGAAAGGATTTACGAAAAAACACCCAGAAATCTCTAAAGCCCAATGGTGAAAATACTAAGAGTTGTAGAGTAACTTGTTTTGTACTCATAATGGACATAAATAACATGCACTGACTATAAAAATCTTGCATCTGCTTAAATATTCAACTCATCAGATCTTCACACTCACAGCACACAAGTAACATTAAACTAATCTCAAACGCTGTCAGATGAAATACTGAAAAAGCATTTTACTTTTATTATCTACAAGTGCCATCTTCTTGAAAAAGATTCCTGTAATGCAGCTGACAGCAGGGAGAAGGAATAAGAATGCCAACCCTTCCAGGAAGATTCTATATGAAACACTTTCAAGTCTAAAAGTTTATCATTCACAGGCAATTCTTCAAAATTTCAGGATTGTACATTTTTCTAGGATATGGAAACTCTCTCCTTTTTCCTTCTATTGTTTCTCATACATCTTAGTCCACTGCACTGAATTATTTTTTCCTTTCCCACTAGACTGTCCACATGGAGCTCATAAGTGTGCTATCCATGGGGCCTGGTCAGCACCATGGGTTTACTGAAACCGTGATGCCTACACTTTTACATGTTCAGTCAAACTTTGAGCAAGACCTATAGAAATAGCAGATTTACACAACAGGAAATACGACTTGAAAAATGAGATTTTTTTAAAAACAACAGACCAGGACTTAAATATGTGTGTGTGTGTACATATGTGTGTGTGTGTGTGTGTATGCAGCTAGTGACTTGGAGCAGCTCAACACTTAGTGGAATTACATTTCCCATCATTCAGAATAGTTCTGGAACTCCTTGATTGCAGAGTCGCAATCTTCATTCCATACAAGAAAGTCAGACATTTTATGTTTTATAAACTCACTTATTTTCATTTGTTTTTATTTTAAAATTAAAATTGGAGGAAAGGAAGAATCAAATACAAAATAATTGGATTTTCCATGCTTGTGCTCTCCCATCTAGCCCACCACGGCGTGCCACCTGTCAGCCTTTTGGAAGTAGGTAAGAATGCACACCAAGCCCTAATGGTACCACGTTCTCTAAGCTAATGGACGCGGGTTTCATCAATGTTCCCCTAGCTGCCTAACTTTCTGCAGGAACATTCTTTCCTCACTGTGTACAAAAGCAGCACATGCACAGCTCCAGCCCTATTTCCAGTGGAACCCATTCCTTGGGATCCACGCACTTGCTCTGTCCTCACTGGTACCACAGTCAGCTGGGCCACTTTCATCTCTCACTGGCTGCTGGCATCTACTTAATAGATTCTTCCTAACCTCCCTCTTGCTCCCCAACCTAGCCTCCAGGACTGGATGATCCTCACTGAACACCTGCTCTGCCTCTTCAAACAAACAATGCACATTCCCTAACACACTGTCAAGGCCCCTTAAAATGCGCCCTTGCTCGCTGGGACTTTGTTTTCCAGCACTCTGATCTCTGCATGTGTATTCTCCCTTCAGGGCCTTTTCACAAGCTGTAATCTTATGGCAACTGACCACTTCTTTTGGTTTCAGCCAGTTTGAGCGGGTTTCTGTTACAACCAAGAGCCTCAATGCATATATGACGGGAAGCCAGTGTATCCACTGGAATGATCTTCCATCCAGGGGCTCTGATGATGTTCAACAGACAAAACAGCCACTTTCTCTCTGTACTTGTATGGCTTCAAACTACCCTCAATGGTCAAAATCTTCCAGCTTTATCAGGTAGAGAGTTGCACCTATCTGGATGTGGGGAGTGTATCTAAGATACAAAAATAAGAAAAAGCAATATTATATCATTTAGTCAAAGAATTTACAACAGTGCTCATTTTAGGGAATAGCGACGTACTAGCATATAATGAAGTTCATTATTGTTTCTCTTGTAAAGTGTAATTGGGCTGAGTTGGGACGCTTAAGCTCTTTTTCTGAGCTTTCCCTAGACCAGTGGTTCTCACTGAGGGCAGAGTATATCTCCCGGGGGAGATCTGTCAATGTCTGGAGACACTGTCCCAACTTCGGAGGTGGGTAGAGGGCCAGGGATGCTGTGGAACGTCCTACATTGCCCAGGATGGCCCCCAGCAACACAGAAGACCCAGCCCCAAATCATAGTGCTCCTTTTGAGAAATCCTGCTCTGGACTCTATATTTTCCGTCTAAACTGCTATTGCCTTTACTTCCTGATTCCATCTCAGTAATCACTGAAGTGTGTAGAAAGATAATAGAATTGGTAATGCAAGTCCCCACTCTGTGAAAGTAACAATGAGTAACAATGTCAGGGTTCCTTGCAATTACCCAATAATGTAAAACGTGGGGGAGGCGATGATTCCTTTCTTTGTTAATTTTAAATGTACAAGTAATGCATGAACACATTCTCCTAGTCAAATTTAAACACTACGGATAAAAGTAAAGTTTCCCTAGCAACCACCCCCTTTGCCCTAAGAAGTAACCATTTCATTTTATTCTCAGTTTGGTTTGTATTTTTCTGTGGTAAACAAAGACAAATTCTCTGCCCTCCTTAAACTGTTATTTCACCAATCTAGTGGGAGTAAAACAATACTGTGTTGTTTAACTTGCATATTGTTAATTACAGGTGAAATTGAGTATCTTTTCATATGTTTATTGGCTATTTTTATTTCCTCTGAGAATTGCCTGTTCGTTTCTTTTGCTGTTTGTATCAGTGTTACCCTGTCCCTTATCCCTATTGACTAGTACATAAATGCTTTGACAATTACAGGCATATGTGTTGCAAGCAGTTTCTCCCAGCTCCGCCTCGTCATTTTTATTTTTACGTTATCCTCTTTCAAACAGAAGCTTTCAATATTGATAAGTCAAATGCACCAAATGTTTCCCTTAAAGGTATTGCTTTTGTCGTTTTGTTTAAGGTCTTCCCAACTCGGAGATTTCCAAAGCTCCCTCCAACTCTAAAATTCATTCTTTCGGAACGGAAGCCTCCTACTATTCAAACAGCTCCTACAATGCATGGGGCCCATGATGCAGGACCTACAAACCCAGCCACCTCTCAGACATCTACCTGGAGTCGAAGTCGCAAACTCACCAAGTCCCAAACCACACCATTTACTTCCCTCCCACCCAAAGCTGCTCCCCTGAGACCCACATCAGAAGTCATCCTTGATTCCTCCCTTCCCCCACTCCCACATCTGCCACCAAGTTCTTTTGATCCTACCTTCTAATGATCACCACTTCTCGCCCCCTCTCTACACCTCACTTTCCAGGGTCCACGCTCTCCTCCTAGATACAGGGCTGCCTCTCAACAGACTCGCCAGCCTCCAGTCCCATGCCCCCATAACCCATCTTCCTCAGTGCTGCCTGAGAGCTCCATCCAAAACTTGAGTTTGATTCTTTGACTCTTCAACTCTAAAATCTTTGAGTTGTTTCCTCTGGATAAAGGTCAAGCTCCACAGCACAACAGAGAAGGTTCTGATAGCTTTGCCGCTGCCTACCTGCCCAAGCTTATCTCTGGCCACCACCCTCCTCTCTCCCCCTCTCCAGCCACACTGAGCCACGTGCAGGGCTCCAAACAGACCTCGCTCTCTCTGCCTATTACCTTCCCCTGGCCACCCCTACCCACCTCTCAGATGCAGCTCAGGCCCAGGAACCTGCACTTCTCTGAACCTACCCTCTACCCTCCCCCTCGGCCTGAACTAAGTAAGGGCCCCTCCTGAGCATCCCAAGATCTTTATGCTCACCTCTATCTTGGCAATATTATATGTTTCCTTAATATTGCTCAATATTGTATGTTTCCTTGTGTATTTCTCTCATTGGCTGAACATACAGTTGTGGTTTGAATTAATAATATTCCTTTATTCAATGAACACTCATGAATATGACCTTTGTGCAATGCAAGGTGCAAGATACTGGGAGGCACCATGCAAAAGTGAAACAGGTCCAGATCCTGCCCTCAAGACATGTACACAAAGGCCAAAAGAGAAGAATAGACCACATGGTCTATCTTCACAGAAAGGAGGAATAACTTTACTGGGCCCGGGGCGGGGGGGGGGGGTGCTGTGAGTATTCAGGAGTGCTGGCTTTGTAGTGAAGTTGTCTGGTTCAAATCCTAGCTCCAATATTTCTTTACTAACAAGTCACTTAACCTCTCCAGGACTCAGTTTTTTCATCTTTAAAATGGGGTGGGGAGGTGATCATAATTGTACCTGCTTCTGAAGACTATTTAAGAATTAAATGAGATAATGTTAGTAACACTCTTAGCACAGTGCTAGGCATAAAGCGAAAAATAAATAAATGTTATTAGCCATTATTACAAAAGAGAGAGTGATATTTGAGCTAGGACTTAAATGATAGAAAACACCTGATGTGCAGAAAGTTTTGTGATGATTAGGTTTTCACTCCATAACCCTTCACCCTTCTTTTTACAAACCTTTCCTCCCTCATTCTCTCTAAACACACATTTCCTGAAACCTGCCTACCGCCCCACTCATTCCCTCTCCTTGTAGGTGCCTCACCATAGATCTTCCCAGGTACTTCTAGAATCTGATTATCTGAATCTCTTCCAACCTCTCCCCATCTGTAGTGAGATGACTAGTGTACCCCCAAAATTCATATCGACCCGGAACCTCAGAATGTAACCTTATTTGGAAATGAGGTCTTTGCAGATGAATTAACTAAGGATCTTAAGATGAAACCAACCTGGATTTAGAGTGGGTTCTAAATCCAATGACTAGCGTCCTCATAAAAGAGGAAAGCACACAGACATCCTTCCTCATAAAAGGAAGAAGGCCATGTGAAGACAGAGGCAGAGACGGGAGTGATGCTGCCGTAAACCAACAAACGCCTGGAGCCACCAGTAGCTGGAAGACTATAAGGAAGAATTCCCCCCTGGAGCCTTTGGAGGGACCATGGCCCTACCCACACCTTGATAGGAGACTTCTGGCCTCCAGAACTGTGAGACAATAAATTCCTGTTGTTTTCAGCCGCCAAATTTTTTGTAATTTTTTGGAGCAGCCCTGGGAAACTAGTCCACCATCCCACCAGAATGTAATCACATGGGATCTTTCTCAAACACCCCACTCTGATAATGCCTCTTGCCTGCCTGGCATCCTTCAGTGGCTGCCCACAACCTCTGGGATGAAATTCGAACCACTGGGGCCTGGGTGCACCGGGGCCTTCCCATCAGGCCACTTTTGAGCTCTCCAGGTGCTCCTGTCATCACTCTTGCCTGGACACACCCTGTGCCTTCACCCCCTTTCCTGGCCCCACCACCCAGCCCGGCACCTGGTAACTCCCACTCCTCTCTGAGATCAAGAATTCAAATGATCTCTCCACTGGATGACCAGAAGGATTAAGGCCATTCACTTTAATTCTTTATTACTCTCTAATGGGCAAAGATTCCTACTACCTTTTCCCTCAAGTAAATAATCATCTATAATAATCCATAAAATGTAATCTGAAATGTAATATATAATCTATAATGTGAAATTAACAGTTATTAGCATTTTTTGGCAAAGGGAAGCTTTTTTTTTAAATGTGACTAGCCACCATCCTTTCTAAAAATATCAACAATATCGAAAGATTTGGCTCAGGGGTCAGCTTTTCTGGCTGCCTTCCCTTACCCATCTCTGCCTTGCAGTTTGATTAGGGGTTTCTTTTAGAGCTAGATAACGTCATATCCTGGGCAGTTTCTAGCTTAACACTTACTATATTAAAATCATCTGATTCCTTGTCAATCTCCTTCACCAGATTGTAAGGTCTCTGATAAGGTCTCATTCGTTTTTGCGGCCCACTGACTCTAACTGTGCTTGAACCATGTGGGTGCTCATAAACACTGGTTGAATGATTGAATGAATGAATGGTCAAGGAGTTAGAAGGGAGGTCTCCTGTTGGGACCCAGAATCTCAACACATGTGGTAGCTTATGGCATGGTTTCTTACTTCCAGCATAGCTGACTGACAGACAGAGCCTCTAACTTTGTCTGAATGTAAAGCTCAGAGCATGGTTTCATACCTGCTGACGTGATTGATTGATAGGGAAACCATTACCAAAAAAAGTTAAATGATTACACTGGGTTCACAATGCCTGTCTGTGGGTAAAAAGCCCCAAAGAAACACACACAAAAAAACTATAGGATAGCCATGTTCTTTTCAAATGCACAAGGAGCAAAAATAAAAACACTCTCATGTTCTCAATGCACCGTAGTCACACTTGAAATACATAACAGTAAAAAGTCAAAATCTTTCATTTTCATCACTTCATTATTTTCATCAGTTAGGGACTGAGAAATTCTTTACATTAAAACCAAACTTCTAGCCAGACTGACTTATACCATTTTTGAAAGAGTGGAAAGGTTCTGGAGCAGGCAAGCGGTTGAAAAAAAGACCAGTGTGTTACCTGAGTCACGGAGGGGAAGGGACCCACTCCTCCTTCTGCCCTCCACCAGGACCTCACTCCTAAGACATTCCCTGATAAAACAGTTCTTATTATAATGACTGCGGACTGCGCGACAGTGTTCTAAACGATGCACCAGGTAAGCGCGGCTGCACACCTGGCATCTCCTTTAATCATGGAAAGTAGAGTCTGCGCCGGCCCGACTCCTGCCGCCTGCGCCCGCACCACCGGTCACTCCTGGAGCCCGGAGGCCAAGACACCGCGCCGTCCCTTCTCCTGTCTCCGCGCTCTCCTCCATCGCTCCCTCTCCCGCCCGCCGCACCACGGGGAAGCCCGGTCAGCCCGCCCCGAGGCGCGGGGCCAGGGCCCCGGCAGCTCTGCGGGGCACGCGGGAGGCCGAGGCGCGGCCGGGGTCGCGGCCGGGCGCGGGACAGGCGCGGGCCCCCCCGAGGTCGCACCCTCGCTCGGTTCGCGCCAACGCGCCTCACTCTTCAGACACGTGCTTCCGCGCGTTCCTGTTCACGTACCGTTTCTCAGCTGGCTTAATTCTCTTTGAAAGGAATTGAGGTATAAATAAATCACACAAATAAACGATAAATAATGAATGGCAATGGCGCAGCCCTTCTTCCTGCCTTGCCGCCGCCTCCCTGTCTCCGGCCCATGCAGACGAGATGCCCACTCGGACTGCTCCCCACTCGCCAGCCTGCTCGGCAACGTCCCCTTCAGTCCCACGGCCTGGCCTCCACTGAGCCCGGGCCTCGGCCACCCCCTTCCCTGTCTGTCCTGTCTCTCCTCCTGGCCTGAAATCCGCCCGTGCTCCCTGGCCTTCAAGCACCATGTGTGCCCTCGGTCTGCCACCAAAGGTCAGCTTTCCTTCTTCTGTTTCCTTCTCTCACTCCGATTCTAGCCACACCAAATTACTTGCTCTTCCAAGGACAGGCCAATGACTTCCTTCTCCACAACAGCATTCAACGGTCTGCTTCACCTGCAGCATCCTCAACCCTCTGCTTGTCCAATCCTTCCACCAATGCAAACTTCTCCACCCTCTCTCAGGGTTTAACCTCAAGATGCAATGGTTGCTGGCAGCAACAGGTAGCAGGCACGGAGGAGTATGAATCAAAACAGAAGCCATTTAGGGGAACTCAGTTGGAGAGCTGGGGCAGCTGTATCCCAGAGGTCATAACCCAGAGGTCATATCCCAGAGATCTTGGGTTCTGGCTGGTGGGAAAGAAAACCTGGAGCATGTGGGAGTCCAGTGCTCACTGGTGACCCATAGCAGGCTCCCTGGTTGACTGGACAGTGGTCTGGGAATTAGCTTGGATCTTCAAATGGAAGGTCAGGGAGCTTGGTCATGGTCATGGTGGGTTAGGAATGCAGAGAAGCAGAGTCTGCCTCCATCTCCCCACTCTTATAGCACCTCTGTCCACACAGAACAAGGGAGGCAGCTGGCAGACAGCACTCCTGTCAGTTCACACATGGGCGTGTGTGTACGTGCGCGCACACGCGTGCAAGCTAATCAACCATGATCTCCTTTCCATGTATGGCTTACGATCCTCTCCAAGATGAAATATATTTGCTATCCTAAACTAATTATAAGTCTGATGGAGTTTGCATTCTTTTCTTCAACAGCTTAGCAGTGGAGAGCAATCGTTCTGGAAACCTGGTTGTTTTGTTGTTTTTTTTTACTAGGAGCCCTTTGCACGGACAGGACATAGAAGGCTTTGAGACTGTTCTCCAACTTGCCGGTGCTGTTGTGCTCCTTGCCTTTGCCTGGACAGGTCACAGCGGTGCTGGATTGCTTCTGTTAATGAGCTGAGCAGTCCTGGTTCCCAGCATAGGCCGTGGGGTCTAACAGATGTCAGCGATTCTTCCACTCACTGCTTGTGTGACCTTAGTCTAGTGCCTTAACTTCTCTAAGACTCATTTTCTTCATCTATAAAACGACAATATTAATAGTTACCTCCTCATAGACTTGAGAAAATTAGCTGAGATGATGCTTATCAAGTTAGTTAGAACAATGCCTGGCACAAAACAAGTGCTATTATTATGTTATAGTGCTATGGGATCTTTGTTTGTAGGACCACTAACTCAGTATAAAGTGGCATTCCTAGGATCTCCAAGTGAGATGTTACTCAGTTTCCCTTTCTCCCAACAAGATCTCCTGGCTTAACACCTGTAGTGGCATGAATGGTGGCCCCCAAAAGTTATGTCCACGTCCTAGTCCATGGGATCTGTGAATGTGACCTTATTTGGAAAAAGAGTGCACAGGTAATTAAGTCAAGGATCTTGAGATGAGAAGATCATCCTGGATTATCTGGGTGGGCCCTAAATCCAGAGACAAGTGTCCTTATAAGAGACACACAGAGGAGGGACACACAAAAGGAGGAGGCAGTATACCCACGGAGACAGAGACTGAATCGATGCAGCCACTAGAAGCTAGAAAGATAGGGAACTGACCCTCTCCTAGAGCCTTTGGAAGGAGCACCGTCCTGCCACAGGTTGATTTCACGCTTCTGGCCTCCAGAACCTAGAGAGAATAAGTTTCTCTCATTTCAAGCCATCAAGTTCATGGTAATTTGTTATGGCAGTTCTAGGAAACTAATACACACACTAAACTTATCTTGCATTTATTTTTTAATTCCTTCTTTGATTTTAATTTGTTTTGTAAAACAAATAGTGATTCAATAGTCAGGTAGGTAAACGTAGGAATCGATAAATCTTAATGTTCACTAAAATGGACATCCAATTGTTTATGGTGTTTAATACCATGAAATCATTTTTCTCCTTCCATCATTATGAAAAAAGAGAGATCACAGAGCCAGTGACAGATGCTTCCATCACATTTGCATATTCAATAAAGACAAACGGGCTGTGAAAGGAGCAGGCAGATGAAAGCACCCACATTTCCCAAGGAATTTACAGGAGACGGACCGTAGCTGCAGGCAGAATTTAGAGGACACGAATGCACACAAGTGACACGACAAACCAACTGTGTAGAGAGGCGAATAAAGGGAAGGAGGGCAAGGAGAAAAATGAAAGGAAAAATTTTAAACATAAGCTTAATGAGCCAGGAATAACATAATCACTGAATCTTAGTGACACAGGGACCTCAGAAGTCATTTAGTCCACCCTCCAAGATAATGAACACAGTAATCACCTCCACAACACCCACTGACAGTTGTCATCTAGCCTCTGCTAGGATACTTCCAGGAACGGGGAGTTCACTACCTCACAAACCTGCGCTGCCTGAAAGCTTTATTTGAAATATCTTGCATAGCCAGAGCAAGATAAAACATGTCTCCCTGTATCATGCGTCTACTGGTGCCAGCTCTGACTGAAGAACTGTAAACAATTCCTGCGTTAGTGTATTTAACAGACGCTGACCAGGCCTGTGCCGTGAGCCAAGCACTGTAATACACAAGGATCTGCAGACACAAGAGCCAGTCTGCTCTCAGGGCCAGGCCACAGTCCAGAGGACGAGACAGAAGTGAGCAGACAGGTGTGCCACAGTGTTGCTCACACGGTTACTACAGGAACCTGAGGAGGGGAAGCCAGCCTGGAGGAGGGGACTAACACAGAGAGCTTTCTGGAAGAGGTGACCTGTTAGTTGAGTTCTGCAAGCTGATTAAGTCTCAGCCTGAGGAAGAGTGTGTGTGTGTGTATGTGTGTATGTATCTGTGTGTGTGTGTGTGTGTGTGTGTTCAGAGGATGCAGGGCACCTCCAGGGGGAGGGGGTCCAGGCCTTCATTCACGTAGTCAAATATTTGTGAGCCCACCTAATATGAGCCAAAGAGTGTTTTAGATGCTGAGGATACACAGAGAAGGAAATAAATAGAACACCCAAACTCATGCAGCTTCTATGCCGGTGGAGGATACAGACAACAAATAAGTAGTGGACGACATGGCCAATAAACAAAATAAATAAGAAAATATATAGTATGTCAGGTGATGACAAGTGCAATGGAATAAAATACAAAGCAGGAAAGAGGGGAAGGGTATGTCTGTGGTGGAGGGGTTGATTTTAATAGGGCGTGCCTGGCTGAGCAGAGTGAGCCAGAGAAGTCCAGGGAAAAGCACGTGCTAGCTCTTCTCTTCTCCATGCCCCCACGTCGGCCCTCAACACATCTGACAGCGTCTAGCCTACCTTCCCTCCATCAGCAATTCTCATTCTCAGGCCAAGCCTAAAACATTATTGATAGGAATGCCATTAAACAGAATAATGAGAAAATAATTGTATCAATAGCATTAAAAAAAAAACCCAAAGTAATCTCAAAAAACAATATCATAAAACCAATGAGCAACTGCAAAAGGAGGCCCTTTGGGAAAAGTGACACTAAATCAAATTCTTTCTTCACTCGTCACTCCTGATCAATCACAACACACAGCCCCACCTGGACCTGGCAAGAGAGCCTCCTGCCCTGAGCCCCTCCAGCCCTGCCTCACCCCCAGGGCCCAGGGGACACACACCTGGAGCCACATCCCCTCAAGAAAGCTGGCAATTCAGAAGGAGAAATAAGCTATAGAAATGGGACATGAGTTACAAAAATTAAATAATGTAAATAAATCAAGTAAGATAAACAAAACAAATGAAATCAGTGGAAAAAGGGACAGAATCAAGGGCAGAACAATTGAAGGGCTGAAAAAAAAAAGCTTGTCTTTGAAGTGACATTTGTCACAATTTTATTGGCCTTTCTGAGGTAACTAGACAAAATAACATTTTATTTGCAAGTAGTAACCCATTATAATTGCTAAAGAAATTTGGGGGAAAAAAAAAGAAAATTAACGAGATGCATTAAAAGCATTTTAAATGTCAGTGATTAACAGTGTGGTCCTGAGATAGGGGTCAACAGATCACTGGAAAAAAAAGAAATTCTAAAAACAAACCCTAATACATTTAAGACATTGCAATCGATAAAAGTAGCATTTCCAAACCTTGGAGAGTGGACAAATCACTCAACAAGTGGTTCTAGAACATATATGGAGGGAAAACACTGTATCTCTATCTTATCAAAATAAAGTCTAAACATTGAAATATAAAAAGAGGGGCCGGCTCCGTGGCTTAGCGGTTAAGGGCGTGTGCTCTGATGCTGGCGGCCCGGGTTCGGATCCCAGGCACGCCCCAAGGCACCACTTCTCCGTCCAACGCGAGGCCGAGTCCCACGTACAGCAACTAGAAGGATGTGAACCTATGACATACAACTATCTACTGGGGCTTTGGGGGGAAAAAAAATGAATAAATAAAATCTTTAAAAAAAAAAAAAAAAAAAGAAATATAAAAAGAAAACCCAGCAAACATCAGTAGAAAACTCAGGCAGATGGTTACATCCTGTTGGGGGTGAAGGCAGCTTTTTTTTCCTTATCGTAAGGCTAAAACCTGACACCATAAAGTGAAGGATTGAGAGCTCTCACTACAGAAAGACAACAAAATTCTTTGTATGAAAAATAATCATAAACAAAATCCAAAGGCAAACAACAAACTGGGGGAAATATTCAAAACATACATAAAAGACAAAGTTGGTATTCTCTGCAAATAAAAGATATCTTAAATAATAAAACAAACAACAAATGGATGCACAGAAAAATGTGCCAAGATCATGAAGATGCCACCCATAAATCAATAATTGCAGATGGACAAGGGTATACGCAAAACTGTTTAATCTCATTAGTTTTCAAAATAACTCAAAGTAAAACAATAGTTTCACTTTCCCGTTTAGCAACTGGCAAGGATTTTAACAAATGAAAAAATGTGTGCTGTGTTTGCAAAGATACACAGAAATACTGACTTTGTTATACGAAAATTTATAAGAATTACAAATTTATAAAAACTTTCTGATGGGCAATCTGTCAATAAAGATCAAAAAACTTAAAAATTTGCCTGCACATGTACCCACGTTATTCTACTTTTAGGAAATTTTTTGAAGGAAGCTAACAAGTCTGTGTGTAAAGATTTAGCTAAAAGGAGATAAATGTCAGAGTTACTTGTATGAGGCAGAAATGGTTGGTTATATAATCTGTCAGATTCACACAATGGATGAATGCATAGCGCAGTGGTTCTCAAAGCGTGGTCCCTGGACTAACAACTCCAGAAACATCTGGGAATTTGTTAAAAATGCAAATTCTCTGGCCCTTCCCAGACCTACTGAGTCACAACCTCCTGGGGGTCATGCCCAGCAATCTGTGTTTTAAGAAACATTCCAGGTGATTCCGATGTGTACTACAGTTTGAGAACCTCTTGCTTAGTGTATAATCAGGGTCCCGTGAGGAACTAGATGGGACCCTCAGATTTGGTAGTTTGAAGAGTTTTACAAAAGGGGCCATTACAAAAGTAAGTAAACCACAACGGGGTGCAGGATCCCAGGCTGGTGACAGTGGGGTGCATTATCAGCCCTGGAGGGAACGTAACTAGAACCCAGAGAGACGTAGCTGGGTGGGAATGACTGTCTGACTGGAGCAGACAGACAGCAGCTGGGGGGCACTCAAAAATCTGCACTGGAGAAGTGCCCTCGCCTTGCTTTCCCCTGTCTCTGACCCTCTGCTGCTGGCCTCCAGCGGATGAACCCAGAGGAGGCCTCTGCTGTGGTCCACTCCAGTCAGCCCCTGGGCACAGGTGGGATAGAGGGTAGAGAGGGGTTGGAGGGGCAGTGGAAGACAGGCAACTCATGCAGCCATGGAAAAGGATCGTGCAGAAGAATATTCACAGGGAAGGCGTTTATGAATATCAAATTTTTAAAAAGCAGAACATGATCCCTTCTTCATTAAAAAAAAAAAATATATATATATATTTTGTATACACCCCTGCAAATACATAAAAAGAAATCTTTGTGGGATATATACCAAAGTATTAAAAGTAGTTACTTCTAAATCTTGAGATAATGGGTAAGTTCTTGTTACTTGGTTCGTTTTGCTTGTCTATAGTTTCTGAAAGTTCTATAATAAACATGTAAGAAAAAAATTTAAGTTAAAATTCACTTAAAATCATAAATAAAAGAATCTCAAAGAAAACTGGGAAACCAGTATATTTTCCCAATACTTTCATTGTTGATTGTTTATGAATAATAATCACCCATACTGGTCAACATTTATTGCCTTTTTTTTTTTTTTACATGAGGAGGACTAGCCCCTAGCCCTGAGCTAACGTCCAATGCCAATACTCAGCCTTTTTTTTTTTTTTTTTTTTTGCTGAGGAAGATTGGCCCTGGGCTAACATCCGTGCCCATCTTCCTCTACTTTATATGGGATGCCACCACAGCATGGCTTGACACACAGTGCGTTGGTGAGCGCCTGGGATCCCAACCTGTGAGCCCAGGCTGCTGAAGCGGAGCGCGCGCACTTAACTGCTGCGCCACCTGGCCAGCCCCCACTTATTGCCTTTTAACTTTAAAAAATTGGGGAAACAATGTGGCTATTGAAAGAAAAACTGTAATGAATAACAATACTAATCAATACCACTTAGTAGACATTTCTTGAGTGACCACCATGAATAAAGTACTGTGCACAAAGTGCTTCCTGACTTATCTCGATCCATGCTCACAAGAAGCTTCAAAGATAAGACCTTAATTACTTCCACTGCATTGATATGAAAACTAAAGCTGTGATATAGGAAGTTACTTGCCTGGGACTTCCCCACCCGTCAGTGGGGGAGCAAGGACTCAGACCAGACTAAGGCCAAAATCTGTGCTCTATGGTTTCTGTGGATGTCAGTGAATTTGATTTTGAAAAGAACATATCAATTCCATCCTTATGAAAGAAAACTCTGTGACAGAGTAAGTCACTGCATAATTTTACATGGTAATTTATTATCTTAAGAGTAGAGCTATGGTTTCATATTTGTATGAGTCAAAATTATTTTAATAGTCTACTCAGAGAAAATTTATATGTCAAATATGAAAACATTTTAATTTTTTCTTACTCTGGTCTGAAATAATACAGCCAGAGGAATGAATCTACTGATAAAAAACTTTCTGAGTGTTTGATAGAAGCTACTGGAAAGAATTCATTTTCAACTATGAAATCTCTGGAGTTTACTAAAGACGTTTAATTCAAGCCATTGTACCTGAAGCAATACCTCCCACAACTTTTAATGCATCCTATAAATGTCGACTTATTGTACTTACAGGCTGAATGGTACTTTTTTGTGCACTGCCTCTCCTGTTTGAGTGTAAACTCGTTTGAAGTAAAGATGCATATTTTATTAGCATTGTTTCCCACTATGCCTAGCACAATGTCCAGGTTTGTGAATAAATGTGTATCAGTCAGGATAGGCTAAATTATGCTGTGGTAACAAATAAACCACCAGAACTACATTGACTTATCCAAAAAAATTTCTTTTCTGAATCATACTAAACATCAAATCTGGGTTGGTAGGGGAGGTCTGTTTATCAGGAATAGATACTGGTGGAAGCTTCAGCTTGACACATGCTTTCCCAATCACCTCTGTGTGGGAAGAGAATGTGGTAAATGGCCTCATAAATCTCAACCTAGAGGGAATACATATCACTTCCACTCATACTCCATTGGCCAATGCAAGTCATATGACCACACCTAACTTCAAGATGCAGTGAAGTGCAATCCCACCACATGCCTGGAAGATGGAGAGCCAGAAATATTTGACGACAGTACTAAGGGCTGCTAAAAAAGGTTGTGAGAATGAATCGCGAAGTTATTAATTAGTACTCATTAATACATTTACTCACTGATGATGGTCTGCTATGTCAGTTTATCTTTTTTGATACTAACTGAACCAAACATAGAAATAGATAGCTTTATATATCTCCTTGACATTATAGTTGCATTACTGCTGAAACATCTATTACTTTTATTTCATTATGTATGGCAAATTCATATTAATTATACATTTTATTCATTAATTTCATCTTTCCATAGGTACTAGATAAACGAAATAACTACTGATCAATACTGGCCAATAATAAAGTTGAGAGAAGAAAGGAAGGCTGAGGATACCCTATAATTCGTTCCTGCAATTCAGTGAACATCTACTGAGGGCCTGCTCTGGCCCAGATACCAGAGACACCCTGGGAGTACGAAGATGACTAAGAACAAATTCTAGCCTCAGGCTGAGAGAAAGTGCACCAAAATATTAGAGTGTTATAATGAATAATTTTTTCTTTATATGGTAGTTTTTCATGTATTAGACTTTTGTTATCAAGTATTTCTTTTGTAATTTTGTTAAAAAGTAATTTTTTAAAAACATTTCTAATTAACTACCCTTTTTTTTCAGAGTTCAAAATTCCGTATAATTTACTTTCCCTAATTAAATGTTCTTAAGTACTTAACTGCAGCTGCTAATTTTCTTCCTGTCTAGCTATCATAGGATTCATTCTGGATTCATTGTTTTAAACACAAACAAGAAAGGGACAGGTGAAATGCAGTTCCTTGCCAGTTCAAGTGGCTTCATCCATGAATAAAAGAGCTTATTGAGCATATGCCTTTCCTGTTCATTCATAAATTCACTAGCAGTTACACTTGGGAGATGAGACTGGGCGCACAAGGTGGGCAGGGCCTATCTGAGCGCAGCAAGTCAGTGGTGCAAGGGTTTCCACCAAGTCCATTTCATAAAAGAGGTGTCAACTGTGTCCCATAATAAATGCCTGCCAGCTTCTAGTATCCTGGTGATAACTATCATAGAGAAACAGCAAAACAATAATTTAATACAAATACAATAATTTAATGAATACAGGAATACAGACCCAATAAATTTATCAAACAGCATGATTAAATTGATCTTCACGTTTACTACACAAAGTATTTAAATAATATATATTTATAATTCTTTTGCCAAAACAACATACAATCTCCATAAACACTGCATAGTAATTTTTAAACTCAAATTTTTTATAACATAGATTTGTTTTTCCCTGTTCACTCTTTTCACTCTACACTTGTTTTCACGTTGTATTTTATCCAGAAAAATGTCTCTGAGGAGTTCTAAACCTATTTTGTCCCCAAGGTCTCCTTTGTTCTCCCCACTTCCAGTTACCATGGATCCTAGCCCTCAGGGTATGTTCTCTGTTTATTGTTTATTTAAAACAATTTTATTTCCTTGAAGACATTTTAAAGAGTTGTTAAATTTGATAGCCGTATATTGCATCTTCATAAGGACATCTACTTTTTTTTTTTTTTAAAGATTTTATTTATTTTATTTTTTCCCCCCAAAGCTCCAGTGGATAGCTGTATGTCGTAGCTGCACATCCTTCTAGTTGCTGTATGCGGGACTCGGCCTCAGGATGAACGGAGAAGTGGTGCCTCGATGCGCACCCGGGATCCGAACCCGGGCCACCAGCATCGCAGCGCGCGCACTTAACCACCAAGCCACAGGGCCGGCCCAGGACATCTACTTTTATGTGCAGTTTCATAATATGAGAACTTTTCTATATGTTATTTCATTTGGTAGAGCAAAACACAGGTTGTTATTTTGAAGGCTATGCTACGATTCAGCCAGCCACTCCTGGGCTGTTCTTCAAGAGGTGCATGGACTCACTGCGTGGTTTAAGAGCAAAAGGCAGACTCACCAAGTACTTAAGCCTGGGGTTGCAATCTGTACCCCTTGGAGGAAATCATGCCAAACACAAACTTCACTACCAGGGAGAGGCACCCAGGTGGACTCAGCAGTGTTAGTAATGCTCTAGTTCTGAGGTTATATATCTTCTTTGTGTATATATCAAATGTTATATAATTTTAAAAAGAAAACAAAAAGATAATCCCTAACATTTCCACAGAATGCTATTTTTGTTTCACTATGTAAAAAACATTACTCTGCAAAAATGCATCTTAGAACCTACCAATGACAGGACTTGCGGGGGAGAGAGTCCTCCAGCAGGACGCTGTGACCTGGCCTTTGACTGAGCCTCAATTAAGGAACACCACAGCCCGCCTGCTTCCCGCACTCAAACAGAGGGAGTTCTTGAAATTTCCTCTTTTAAATGTTAGGGGTGAAAATTTCATTTCAAATGCACACTAACATTCCCTGATATACACTATTCACTCCTCAAACAAATACACCTAAGGTGTAGAGAAGGACAACATGAAATACTGGTGAAAACCCCTGAGCACTACAATGAGAAAATAACTCAACAACAGTAGGAGGAACTTCCACTGACCTAGGCACACAAGGCGGAAACAATAGAAACAAAACTGGGGAGATTTTACCATCATTAATTCTGTTCTTGAAAGATCAAGTAGGCAAGTACATGAATGAACAAATGAATGAATAAGATTGGCCTTTTGGTATTTAATTAATAAGGATAAATTAGTAGTTATATATCAAATTTTATCCAATAAACAGGAAGTATATCTTCTTTGTAAATGAAGCCTGCTCAAATATATCAAAATATTTGATAAACCATACCACTGGACCACAAAGCAGAAATATTAGAAATTATTAATAAAATTTTAGACATACACACGAAAACACACAATGACTTGGAAAGGTTTTTAACCTTAAATAAGTATTTTGCCACAAAGGGAACAAAACTGTGATTATAGATGCAAGAAAATGAAGAGACAATCATTCATTATTTGCAAACCCAAGAATTGATTTTGAAAATACAATTCGAACTGATATGGGATTCAAGTAGTATATCAGGATTAAAGATATCTCTCCAAAGAGAAATTCTAACAACTGTCAAAAAACAATTAAAATATTGAAAGTAAACATCTTGTTTACCTTAACAACAACAAACATGAACTCTGTACGCATGTACCTGGAAGTACCCTCATAGTAACGAAACAGTAAATAAGAACTATTATTTTTATCTCAATTCTGCATTCTTTACACAAACTCTTGCTAATTCTCACAGCAACTCCACCAGGTGGTTGCTACTGTCCCATTTGGACCTGAGGAAAACAAGGTCAGGACAACAGAGCAAAGTGTCAGAGGCCACACAGATCATAAGAGAGTCAGGCAGGGAAACTCAGTCTTTCTTCAAAGCCTCTTCAAAGCCTTTCCATCATCCCCTGTACCTTGTTCAGCTGCACAACCCACACAGAGAAAACTGAGAGATGCTGCAGAAGAAACTTGAACTGATTATAGAGTCATCTATGTTCCCAGATGGGAATACTGGATATTAAAAAGAAGTCTTTTTTTCTCAAAATAATGTACAGATTTAATGTAACTCCAACCAAAATCCCAATGGACTTCCTTTTTTAGGGGAGGGGCTTTTTTTGTGGAAATGTTACCCCAAAGTTCATTGATATGCATAAACAGGGAATGAATGCATGTGCCAATCTCTGCACCCGTCTTCCAAGCTGTTGAGACAGCAGTAGAAGATTTTAAAAGCCATAAAGCCACAAGAACAAGAAAATACAAGAGAGAAAGACAATAGATGAGAGATAATCCACATGTTTTCGAACAATGGACAATGTGGGGGTAAGTGGTTTTAAAAAAAAAAAAAAAGCAGAGACCAAAGAACTAGTCCAAAGAAAGGGCAGTCAGCAGGGAACAAGCCAATTCACATCACAGAATCACAGAAAGTTCTAGAACTGGAAGGGAAATAAGAGGGGCCAAAACAGGAGAAAGTGTATGTAGTTCAAGCTCGCTTTCACATCGTCTTCCCCACTCCCACAATCAATAGATAGTTTATTCTCGGAGGAAATTTTGAGAAAGAAGCTCCAGATTACGAGGCGTCAGGCACAGAAAAGGAGAGAGGCCATCAGTGAACTGAGAAGCGCTGACCAGCCTGTTCCAGCTCCCAGAACTCTGGCAATCAAGCTTGACCCACAGGAAGGAGTCTGGAGGTTTCATCTCCAGAGAAAATGACCAGCCCATGGAAAATCACCTACAGATACGAGGATTTGAGGGCTCTTTCAAAGAAGGGAGGTCCAGCAACTGATAGACTAAATCTCATTTTTAAATATGACCAGACAGCCAAGGATGACCAGATATTTTTAAAAAGCTTCTAATAGGAAACACAAAGATAAAAACAAACAAACGGGCAGGTAAAAAGTATCCGGAAGAAAGAGAGACATCAAGGAGCAAAAGAAAACTAACAACAACAAAAAAGTGATGTTATGCCCTTATATGACAGAGTTCATCCATGAGACAAGAACAGGAGTCTATAAAAAAGAATAATAAAGAGTAATATAAAGCTCTCAAAAATTAAACATTTACTTCTCCATCATACAATTTTTTTAAACCAGTTGGAATTTTAGTTCCAGATTGTTGTTATGATGTTAACTTCTATCTCTTATTTTAGGACTTTTTGTTCATAGTTATATTAAAATCTCCAAAATATATATTTCAAAACATATTTTGGGCTATCCTTCAGATTATGAGTTTCAATGCTTATAACTGTTCCATGTACATACTTTCTTTTCTTTTTGTTGGCTCTGCATTCTGATGGATTTGAACTTTTCCAGAAACCACGCATTGACAGAATATTTCCTAAGTATTGACTTGTCACAAAGTATATTTCTTTTGTGGCTGTACAAATACCAGTTTGTCCACATGAAGGACTCTAGGCTCACAATCCTGGTGAATCTTGTTCCTTTGTCATCATGCAATTAGTGTGGCAAATGAGCTATTTGATAATACTATTGGGTCTCTTCCATCTTTTTTTTAAATTTAAATGTTTATAGGGCTTTTCTCTTTACCCATGAAATTAAAACATAGTTAGGATATGTATATGTGTGTGTCTTTTTCAATATCCTACATAGGCTTGCGAGGATCTTTTCACCAGAAACCTCAAATCTTTCTTTAGTGCAAGTAGATTTTCTTTTATAGATCTATAAATATTACTGCCTCTCCAGCTGCTCCAAATTAGAGTGGATGAGGAGAATAAAGATACGATGTATACCCTAAGTGTATCCTCTCAGTCACTTATCTTGTATAATTCCTATTTATTTATATTTTCACTCTATGTTCTGTGAAATTCCTCAAGTTAGTTTCTAAATCCCCAATTCAATTTTTAGCAGTGTTTAATTGGCATTTATTGCCAATATTGGTGGGGTTCTTTCAGCAATCGAATTTCCCATTTCCTTTTTCATAGCAGCTTACTTTTTTGGCACAATATCCCCCTCAATTCTCGTTGAGATTGCTAATTGGGGTGTATCTAAATGTCTCTTCTACTTCTGTAATTAATTTTATGCATTTTCTCTGAACACACTCCACATCTTCCCCCACCAATTTGACCTGCTGCTTCTCTTCAAATATCTTCAGTTAAGATTCTTCATTATCTGCTCATATTTACACATGCAAGTGTAAATCAATCATCTTTACAACAACAGGTTTTACCAGGCACTTTCTGTGCACCAGGCACAGTGCAAAATAATATAAACTCTATGTCATGCAAACCCCAGAATTAATCCTTTGAGATAAATGTTATTATGCTCCCTGACTGTCACCTGGAGTTGAAAAGAGGTAGGTGGCTGTGCCAAGTCAGGGATTCTGTCCAAATGACGGAGATCTTTCAGCCCCTCGACCCCACTCACTCCTCCAGCCTCTGCTCTGGACATGGGGACATCTGTGCGGTCAGAGCTGTGGGTGCCTGGAGGAAGTCAGGAAGGAGCACACGAACCGATTCTTGTTTTTCTTTTTTCTGTATTTGTTGTGTGAGCGCAGAGTCAGTGGAGGTCTGCTTCCTTCTACTGCCCAGGTAAGAGCCAGCGGCAGCCCATGCCCACTGCACCTAGCAAGCCAGCCATCAAGTGAAGTCTAGGGGTGAGGCCACAGGAGTGAGGGTGGGGGTGCAGGGGGTCAGACGCTGAGGTCCTTCATCACCTCCTCCCCACCCCTGCCCCTCTAACCTCAGCGGCTCAGGGCCAGGATTTTGAGGGGTCGCCTGGAACACTCATCTTCTCAGGACACCCTACTTTGCCTATACTGGGTTGAGGATCACAAAGCACTTACTGGTTTCTTGGTCTTTCTGACCTCATCTTTCAAGTGTTGGTTCAGTGATGGTATCCGTCCATGTTAAAAAAAAAAATCTATGTGAAATCAATTGTTAACATTATTAAGCGGTGTTATGGACAGTGGAACTAAAAGCTTAGGTCTGGGAGTTAGATAACCTTGGTTTAAATCCCAGCTTCACAAATTACTATGTGAACTTGAGTAAGATATTTCGCTTCTCTAAATATTTCCTTTTCTGTAAATTAGTGATAATAATAGGGTTATTGGGCAGAATAATGAGATAAGGCGTTTAAAGCATTTAGCCCAGTGCCTGGTTTGCAGTAAACACAACAAATGTTAGTTATTATCATTTTTGACTGTAAAATCTCTAGAGTCAGTGATACTGCAAGTATATCTAAGACCATCACAATGATTTTGAATTATCTGAATTCTAGCTTTGGGGTGGGGAGAGGGGAAAAGGTATAAATAATAGAAAATTAAGAGCAAAATCATCATTATTTGCAAGTGATATGACATATAAAGTCTAAACAACTCTATTGTATGAGTGCTTTTGTATATAAAAATATCTGAAAGAAATTTTGAAGGATATACCTATAGATTTGTTTACTTTTTTTTTTACTTTTTATTTTTAAATAATTTAGACTTACAGGAAAGTTGCAAAAATAGAACAGAGTTCTGGTTTATCTGCCACCTAGCATCTCCTAATGTTAACATCATACATTATTACCATGATGCAGTTGTTAAAACTAAGTAGTTGTGAAATTCTATGAACTAGAGACTTTATTTGCACATTTTGCTGTCCTTTTTCTATTCCAGGATCCAATCTAGGATCCCACGTTGTACTTGTCATGTCTCCTTGGTCTCCTCCAATCTGTGACCATCCCTCTGTCTTTCCTTGTCTTTCATGACTTTAACCCTTTTCAAAAGTTCTGGTCAGTTATCTTGTAGAATATCCCTCAATTTGGGTTTGTCTAATATTTTCTCATGATTGGATTGAGGTTGTGTGTTTTGCACAAGAATACACAGAAGTGACATCGTGCAAATATTGTGTTTCTCCACAAACTTTACCTTCGAATTTTAGCATCCATCCACAGATATTACCTGACATAATTATTACTGGGGTGTTGTAACGGTGATTTTCTATGTCCTTAATTTCTTCTGTATTTATCAACTGGAATTCTTCTGTAAGAAAGAGCTGTCCCTACATGTTCGAGACCCTCGGAATTTCAGCGTTGGAGGAGACTTCAGAGTCTCTGAGACCTCAGATGCCAGCAGTACTGGCATCACCTGAGAGCTTGTTAGAAATGCAGCATCTCAGGCCCCACCCAGGACCTACTGGATCAGAATCTGCATTTTAACAAGATTCCTGAGTGATTTGTGTGCTTCAAAGCTCATCTTAGCTCCACGTTTATTCTTAGGCAAGCTGCTTAACCTCCCTAAACTTCGGTTTTCGCATTTGTAAATTGAAGGAAATAGTAACTAACTTTAAGGATAACAGTGAAGACAAGAGATAATACATGGAAAGCACCTGGTGAACTAAGCTGGCATGTGACGGACATAGAGACGTGGGTACAGATGTGACCCAGCTGTTGCGAATGCTGTCAGCACACGCCTTCAGCTGTGCCTTCAGCCCCTGCAGGGTCAGCCTCAGTGTCAGAGAGCTGCCTCACCCAAGATCATGCCCTTCCAAGGGTAACCCATACGCAAAGACAGATAGAGAGGCCCAGCCATTCTGGCCCCACACAGAACGACCCTGATGACCACTTCAGCTCCAGAGGCTCTCTCTGCTAAACGTCCCAAACACCCAGCTCCATCTCAAAGCCCATTTCCAGGAGAACCCAAACTGCCACATGATACAAAACAGGTTCTCAAGAGTTGGGAACAATTGTCATGAATATGATTGCTGTGCCTTTTGGGGATAATCTTTGCATACTGTCCATATCACTAAATATGCACTGACTCAAACACGCATTAAGAAGCTATTATGCTTCTGGCACAGTAATAGGTAGAGCGATGTCGAGTTTAGCACAACAATGCTTGCTGTCAAGTAGGGAAGACTGAAAACTAAACAAGATTGTGCAATTAACCCAAACACCATTTTGGCAAGACTACTGTGGGCAGTGGCCAGTCCCTCCTCAATCCTAAGTCTCTTCGTAGTCACATCCCAATACAGCTCCATCCAGGGACATCGCTGGAGAACCCTGGAGTCAGGAAGCAGAGTGTCACCACTTGCTTTCTAACAGAAAAAGACACAACTTGATTTTAAACTAAAGAACCCCAGTGTTTCCTGAACAACTCTTTGCTTACCATTGATACAAAAAACTCCACAGATAAGTGTCAGCAAGTTCTGCACATCCAAGTCATTGAGAACATGGAAGTGAGTTTTACAGCTCTGCTCTTAAAAGTACTTTAAATATTTCTCTATACCTTCATTTCAGCTGTTCTGCAATAACAAAAGAAAAACTGCATTGTGCTTCTATTGCAAAGGAATGTGCCCCGAAAGCCAAATGAAATCCTGTTTCCTCAAACAAAGGGAAAATGCACTCTATGTGCCATTTCAACTGGCTGAAATAGTGTTGAGCTCAATTACTTATTCTGATGAAAGATCTCTTAGCCTGAAGTGTTGTTAAAAAAAAAAAAAAAAACACATAATTAAATCTGTATTTCCATTAGAAAAATCAGAAGCACATTAAAATATTTGCCTGGGTGCTACCTATTATTCTTTAGCTTTGGCTTTGAAAGCTTAGTAAAGGTTTCCTTGAATGACAGACAACTTTAATGGTCTTTCACAAAAATTTTAAAAGTACAAAATTTCCATTACCCACTCCTGGCCAGAGGCAAGTTCCTCAAGGGGTACACAATTGTACTACACACAAAGGAGCCTTAAAATAGGCTTTAGAAGCAATAAGACCCCCTGAAGTGCCAAATAACCCAGTTCTTCTGTCCCAATTTGATGGTCTCCATGACTCGCTCACCTTCTCCGTCTTCATTTTCGCACGTCCATATGTGCTGAATTACATGCACCACTCTCTACTGGGCAGCGGAAGCACTGGAAGAGCGCGGCCTGTGTGTGGACGTGGGCGTGGCCAGTGTCCTGCTGCCACTGGCAGCTGGTGTGCCCACTCGTCTTCCTTGTCCATAAACGACTGGAGTGGGCATACCCTGAGAGGGCTGGTCCATTACACATCCTCCATTCCTCTGCTTCAGAAGCTTCTCTCTTTAAAAACATGCCAGCTTCCTGTTGGGCTAATTCCTGCTCTAGAACCACCAGGCGAATATGACACCGTCCATGGGCTAAATCCTGCTCTAGAACCACCAGGCGAATACGACACCTTCCATGGGCTAAATCCTGCTCTAGAACCACCAGGCGAATACATTCGCAGGAGTTCAGAGCTGTTACAATGATGCTTGGGCAACTTATTAAGGCTCTAATTTCTAGGTTCATATATAAATGCTCCATTCCCCTTTTTTTCACCTGTTAAGGCTTATTTATTTCATTATCTATTATTAATTGAAAAGTTTATACATTGCCTTAGAGCCAAAAATACTTTAGTGATGACATAAATACATATAATCTAGTGGTTCACAACCATGGGCAGTTTTGCTTTCCAGGGGACATTTGGAAAAGCCTGGAGATACTGTTACTGGTTAAAACTTGGGGGTGAGTGGGGCTGCTACCAGTGGGCAGAGGCCAGAGATGCTGCTAAACATCCTACAAAGCACAGGGACGACCCCCCCAAGAAAGGATTATCTGGCCAAGAATGTCAATAGTGCTGAGGTACAGAAACCCTAAATCCAATAACACAGAAAATTAAGTGGAAAAGGAGAAAGCAAAAATTAGAAGCAGGATGGTAAAATTCAGTCAGAGGCAAACATTCTGCTGTAAATTGACCAGAGATTTGGCTCTGAGTTTCCTGTCAGCCAAACCAAAGAGGGAAATATCATATGGTAGAGAAAAGAGTGACCATAAGATAAAAACTAACCACCGACCACCCAGGGGAAGTTTCTGCTGGCCCACAAGCCTGACAGAATTCTTCCTCAGGCCAGCATCAAGGTGATGGAGGGTGACGGAGAGGACCACATCTTCCATCATAAAGGCCCCAAATGATGAATCCAGGTGTGGTTTCAGTGTGGCTAGTTCTCGCAGTTTCCCACAGTGCAAGGACAGGGCCAAACCAATGCAAGCACCAATCTACAAAAGATCAAAACTGGTGGACTCAAGTCTGCTTCTGCTCTGTTTTCTTTTGCTCTGTTCTGCCCTGGGAGTAACATGCAAAACATACAGAGTGTTGGACAGACCACAGCTCTTTCAGAAAATGTTTCATGTGCTCTGTTTCTCACAGCCACACCCCAATAACACTTGGGCAACAGAGAATCTGAAGTTATCTCCTGTGGCGATGAATTAGAGCAGATAAGACTTTTCAATTAAGGGAAGAAGCATATTCTCTAACTTCCACAGCAAGAAGACATGCATCCATTGCATCTAGAAGCTGTTCATGAGATATAAGAAAAAAGGAGAGGGCAGAACAATTCTTGATTTTACCAGTGACACACTCTCTCAACTGTATTAAGGGGCCATATGAACTAGATTGAGTTCACACAGCTTAACCCATAATCCAATCAATCCAGATCTTAAGATTCAAAGGCCAAGGAAAAATTACTTAAAAAGCATAAGATAAATCCTATTAAGAGAACTAGTAATTTATTTTGGAAAAATGTAAAATATCTACTTTATACCATGCATCAAAAATATAGCTCATATATTTAAAATTCAAATGTTAAAAAATAAAACCAAGAAATAATTAAAAGGACATATGTGAAGATTATTTACGTCTAAATTCATAGGTCATCCATCCATCTATTCTTAGAAAGAAGGTATTTTAAGGGTAAAATCATAGCAAGAAAATATTAAGTAAAAGATTGATAATTTTACTAAGTAAAATTTAATTGCATGGGGTTTTGAACATCAAAAGTGCCATAAAACGTAACACTCAGATTTTGGTGTCTAATTCCACTCTCCAATAAAAGCAACCAGAGCTCCTTGGAGAAATCCCAGATTCTAGGACTGAAACAGGAAATATGCAAGACAATCCTGGGTACATTTTGCAGTGCCAGGAAGAAAGGAAGCGCTCCACAAAACAAAATAAAAAAACTCCACACAACAACGGGGATGTGTCAGAAGGACACAGGAGTCAACTGCAAGAGCTCCCAATGGCCGACACTGGAACTATTTCAGGAACAAAATAAATAATGTATCATTAGCTTATAACGAAGTATAAAATAAACACTCATGAGTCCATACTGACATAAATAAATGACTGAATAAACTAATAGTGGAGGAGAAGAGACAATCTCCTGTGGGGAAGAATTATAAATAGTTTATGCGGATACTCTGCCCTCAAGGAGATGGAGCACAGTCCCTACTCTTACGTGTGAGCCGCACACAGTGACTTCCTTCCAAAGAGCACCATGTGGAAAGGGGAACAGAGAGGAACCTTACGGTGGAGAAACCTGACAAACACCACCTCAGCCAGGTGAGCAAGGTCTACATCAACAGTGACGAGGCTCACTGACAGCATGTACCCTTGATGTGATGGGATAAAATGGCACCTTACGTCTGAGTCCTTCCTCCTCAAAACACACAACCCCAGGCTAATCGTGGGAAAAAAATCCCAATAGAGGAACAGGCTACAAACACCCAACCAGCACTCCTCAAAACCGTCAAAGTCATCAAAAACAAGGAAAGTCTGAGAACCTGTCACAGCCAAGAGAAGCCAAAGAAAACATGATGACTAAAATGTAATTGGCTATCCTGGAGAGAATCCTGGAACAGAAAAAGGATATTAGGTAAAAATTAAAGAAATCTGAAAGTATGGACTTTAGTTACTAATATATAAATATGGATTAATTGTAACAAATATGCCATATTAATATTAGATGTTAATAGTAGGGGAAAGTGGGTGTGAGATATATGGGGATTCTCTGTAACACCTTCTCAATTTTTCTGTAAAACTGAAACTGTTGTAAAATTAAAAGTCTATTTTTGAAAATGCCATAATCGCTCAAAAAGTTAAACACAGAATTAGCAGAGGACCCAGCAAGTCCACTCCTAAATTTATACCCAAAAGTAGTAAAAACAAATACATGTTCATAGCAGCATTATCCACAATAGCCAAAAGGTAGTGGAAACAGCCCACATGTCCATCAACTGATGAAGGGATAAACAAATTTCGATGTCATTCAGCCACAAAAAGAACTGAAGTGCTGACACGTGCTACGGCTACAACGTGGATGAACCTCAGAGTCATTATGCTAAGTGAACGAGGCCAGACACAAAAGAGCACACATTTAACAACAGATGTGCACAAAGATTTATCTAGAAGGAAGATTATCTCATCATTATTAAAATAGTGAAAATTGGTAAGAACCTATAAATGCCCAACAACAGGAGTTTGGTTAAATAAATTGGAGTATACCTCTATCTAAGAAACAACAAAATAGTGTCAAAATAATCTTTTTTTGGAGATGTTATTGCAATAAATTGTGGAGAGAAAAAAGGAGTTACAATAGGTTAAAATATGTGTGTGCACGCATGTGTATTCATGTGGTGATAGAAAAAACACTGTGAGGTCTTGACCTTAATTTTCTATAATGAATATGGGTCTCTATAGACAGAGAAAAAAGAAAAATATTATTTAAAAATAACAAAAGCTTTAAACAATGTCCTATTATCCTAACAGATTTTTGCACTCGGTGATGCATTTACCTAAGGCCTTCCTGCTTCTAAAGCTGAGCTGTGGTCAGGAAACTGGCGTAAAACGTGTCAGGTAGGAACTAAAGAAGCAAACCATTTGGGTGTCGCAGATAGCACACTGAGAGCTTGAAGAATGCGGGACTAGGGGGCTCCCTTTTAGACAATAGGATAGGCCACACTGCGCATATGCAGCCCTGGGACCGTGGCTTCTTGGGGTTGATGAGGATAAATAAACCACCCCTCAGAGTGTTTCTGAACACTTCTGATGGCACAAGGTCTTCACGTGCTCCTCTATTTACTTTGTAGATTAACGGGGCTAGGTAAGGCAAAGTTACTAATACCTAATCAGAAAGGGATTTGAGGTCTACAATATTTAAATGAATGAGCTGTCCTTAGATTAGAAAGCTGATAAAATTTTTTAAATTCAGAAGCATTTTCCTTGAGTTATAAAGCTGGTAAGAAATAAAAAGTTAAACTATCCACCAGATCTGGGCTTGTCGGGAAGCGACTGCTGCTATCAGACAAACACTGCAGCTCCCGAACTCAAGTATGTTTTGTGTTTCTGAAAGCAGTAGGAAGTTTTTAGAAAGATTTATTTTGCTAAGAAACAGTGGCTCCCTTTTCAAATTCTGATTCACATGTCCTGTCACTAACCTGGTCATTGTTTTGCGGGGTGGGGTCGTGAGGATGCATGTGTGTTTACGCTCATTAATAGTTCTTTTCAAACTAGGAACTAGAAGACAAACCTCAAGGTGGAGTGGATAAATCTTAATTTATGGAGAAAGAAAAGGCAAAATCCCTGATTTAAGCTTCAGAGCTCTTTGGAGAGCTATCGGTCTCCCACTGAATCTGACACTCTGTCGTTTCTTCTCAGCCTGTGTGCCGAGCAGCCTCAGGACACCTATGTGTAGGTTAAGATGAGGGTAAAATGGCCACTGGCTAGTAATAGTGAACAATTACTAGTACTTATTAAAGGGAACTGTGGGCCAGTCACAATGAAGGTATTTCCTCATTTAAGCCAATAACAACCCTAGGAAATGAGTACGACAATCACTCCAATTGTACAGCCCAAGCTTTAAAATTGCCCAAGGCCCACGGCTAAAAAAGGCTGGAGAGTCCTTGCCCTTGACCTCCATATTGGTCCAGTTTTCTAGATGCTTCACACCTCTGTAAGCTATTACTGCGCTGAGAGGTCTACGAGCCGCTGATCACAGTCTGAGGTGACCAGGGAGGAGTCAGGGAGTCGCAAAGGAAAAGTGTACACAGCCAGGGAGAAAAACAGAACGGACAGTGATGCCCCAGGTGCTGAAGCATCATCACCCAAGGCGATGGAGGGGGCGGCTGAGGCAGCAGGGCGAAGACACAGCAACTCCTGAGCGGAACCACATATTTCCTCAGGGTCTCTTCATGAAATTCCGACTGACTGCACTGAAGGGGCTGAGATGGAGTGGCCAGCCCACTCCACACAGGACCCCATTACCAGCAAGGAGGAAGAGCCTCCCCGGGGAGTGCAGAGAGAGACCCTATGGCACTCCTACAGGCTTACTTTCCTCCCAGTGCAGCAGGCGAAGGAGCCAGCTGAGGGCAAGATGACTGTGGACAGAGGGGCAGGCAGGGTTGCCAGCTCCATGAAGACCAACACCCCAGGTCAGCGGAAATGGCAGCTGGTCTTAGCAAAGCTTCCTCATTTTCCTCTTCGTGATCAGCACTGGGAACGGGTGGTAGGCTTGGCAATTCCACCCAAGGTGGTATCTGGGTGTTTCTGGAGGGTGCCTGCATCCAGCTTGATAACAAGGGCACCCACGAGGGTCTATCTCAGACCTTCCTTCCCAACATGGTGCCTCTCCTCTCCACCCCGACTGTGGAGATATGAAGGGCGGCAGAGAGCTTTCTGGGAGTGTCAGAGTCAATGTTGGCGACAACACTGAGATAAGGCAGAGGGCGTGGGTCTTCCAGATCAGGGTGGGATTGAGGGTTTACAAGAAGGAAAGACCAAGGCCAGGGAAAATCATGGGCAATGAATTACAGCCCCACCTCTGGATGCATACTGTGGAGGCGTGTTCCCTGGGCCACTCAGCAGTTACCTCCATACCCATGAAGGCAGGTTGGGTTCAGGCAGGTAGTGGGGCAGGTCAGACCAGAGCTTCGCTTAAACACTGCATCATGTCCCAAAATCTATTCTGGCCTCAACCTGGAGACTTGTGCCCATTGCTCTAAGCAGTAGAGATGTGGTACTTTGTCTCTTCCCTTGGGAATGATGTGTAATGAAGGGTTTGAGCAAGTCCTTTGCAGTTCTTGGTGAGGAGGGTGAGGTCACTCTATGTGCCAGGCTTTTGTGGAGAAAACCTACCCTGACCCCAGTGCACACATGGCCATCCTGCCAGGCAGTGTGCCCAGGCTGAGGCATTGTAAGGGAGAAAGTCCAGGTCCAGGTGGATGGATAGAATAAAAGGTGGGGGGATGGGATAAAATGGGAATTTCAGGTGCCCTGACCCATTAATTTTGTAAGACCTCTCCAAGGCTTTCAAAACTTGGAGCAACAACAGAGGCAACTCATTCTGCTCCGAGGTAGACCCTGAAGCAGCCTGCCCCCGACTACAGCCAGCCAAAGGACTCTGGTCGCGTCTTTCTTTTTTTGCATTAAGGTGTGTACTTTCATTGAACTGTCTCAGCACCTCAGCCAACTCCCAGGGAGACCAAAAGTGTTCATATATTGAAAGTTGGGTGACAGAAAAGGGGGTCATGGTGATTGACCATTCAAAATGAAACAAAAAGAGCAAGTACTCAGGCAGAAGATTAAAAACATTTGGCTTATGTAATTTACACAAAAGCAATGCTATCACCCTCTTAAGTGGACTTGGGCGAGGTCTGGGCCATTCTCCTTATGGAGACGTGGGGAGCTGTTTGCGAAGGCACGGAACTTCCTGTAACAACGCATCTCACGATATTTGGAATGACTCAAAAAAAAAAAAAAAAGAGGTACTCAAAACACTCAGTCACACTGCAGAACTTTGGGGGATACACCTCCCAACTGACTGCTGTCACCTTCACTCTTCCAGCTTTTAAATCCTGAGTCAAGTGACAATAAATAAATAAATACAGCCATGCCAATGTCATCCCATTTTCCGCACAAGTTAGATTTTGTCAAGAAAAGGTGTAACACGCAGTCTGCCTAGAAGCATTTGCGATGAACGAGGGAGGAGCCGGACTCACGGTACTCCTGCTTGCTGATCCACATCTGCTTGAAGGTGGACGGTGAGGCCAGGATGGAACCACTGATCCACGCAGAGTATCTGCGCTCAGAAGCCATGATGATCTGGATCCTCATTGTGCTGTGAGCCAGAGAGGGGGATCTCCTTCTGCATCCTCTCAGTGATGCCTGGGTACACAGTGGTCCCACCTGTCAGCACCATGTTGGCACAGACATCACATGTTGTGGACATCAATGTCACATTTCATGATAGAGCTGGGGTAGTTTCATAGATGCTTCAGGACTCCATGCCCAGGAAGGAAGGCTGGAAGAGCCCTGGGGCAGTGGAACCATTTATTGCCAATAGTTTTGACTTGACCATCAGCCAGCTCACAGCTCTTCCCCAGGGAGGAGCTGGAGACTGTGGTGGCCATCTCCTGCTCCAAGTCCAGGGCAAAACAGTAGAGCTTCTCCTTGATATCTCACACAGTTTCCTGCTTGGCTATGGTGGTGACACTCTGTGACGATCTCCTGAGGCAGTCCCTCAGGTCCCAGCCAGCCAGGTTCAGACTCAGGATGTCATGGGGGAGAGCATACCCTTCATAGATGGGCACAGTGTGGGTGACCTTATTGCTGGAGTCCACCACACACCTGTGTTATGGCCAGAGGCGTAAAGGACAGCACGGCCTGCGTGGCCACGTACCTCTAGCTAGGGTGCTGGAGGTCTTCAACATGATCTGGGTCATCTTCTTCTGGTTGGCCTTAGGGTTCAGGAGGGCCTCAGTCAGCAGCATGGCGTGCTCCTTAGGGGCCACATGTAGCTCGCTGTAGAATGTGTGGTGCCAGATTCTCTCATGTCATCCTAGTTGGTGATGATGCCATGTTTGATGGGGTATTTCAGAGTCAGGGTTCCCCTCTTACTTTGGGCCCCAACACCCACATAGGAGTCCTGTGATGGTGGCTCACACCCTCCATCATGCTGGGGGTGGCCCATGATGGTAGGGAAGGCAGCCCCAGGGCCATGATTGCCTGCAACGCTGACCTTACACATGCTGGAGCCACTGTCCACCATAAGCGTGGCAGTGTCATGATCCACGGTGAGCTTGCAGGTGGAAGAGTGGTGAGAGGCCTGCGCTTGTAGAGCTGATGCGGGCTTGGCGGTCAGCAGGCCAAATATTGACCAAGAAGGTCACAAGGTGTGCTCGAGTATGCAAAGAAAGACTACCTACTTCCCTCTAGACTTCTGAGCTATAAAAATTCATAACCCAATCAATGTCTTTTACCCACTCCAAAGTAGCAATCAAGTAAGGCAAACAATTTAGTCTCCCCAGTGAGTGTACTTGGAATGGCCACGTACTTTTTGCAGACTGAACCAGCTGTTGGTAGCCAGGAAGAGTTTCCCAAAAGTTCTTCAGGCAGGTGAAGCAGCAGCTGCATAAGGGTGCTGGGGCTGGGCTCCTGCAATCACACCCCCACCTTTAAGCTGGGGGGTGAGAGCTGGCATCCAAAAGTGGCCTTCCACTCTCCAGACTGAAGTGCCACACTGTTACCACACAAAGTTGGGGTTCTCCTGCCCTACGTGCATAAAGAGCCAATTATTACGGCATCAGCTTTTGAGAAAAGAAAAAAGCTTTATTGTGATATCTATCTGCAAGGAGACAGGAGGTAACGTTCTCAGATCTGTCTTCCCAATCCAGGGCTTGGGGCAAAATTTACGGGATGAAGGACATGGTGGTCTGAGGTGTGGAGATAGATGATTGGAGGTAAGGAGAAGTGAGGTAATTGATGATCTGCCCTAGTGCAGTCAAGCTTCATGACTCTTCACAGGACGCATGTTCACAAAACGGTGGTGTTAGTATGATCTGAGGGTGGAGTTTTCAGCCCCTTGACGTCAAAAGGGTCACTTATCAGGCATTTGCACAGGCCCAGCTGATGGGTTAGTGGTCTCAACAGGCCTGAGCTGGACAAGGAGTCGTTACTCAGTTCCTGAAAAACCACTCTTAATTACACTGTTGATAAGATGGGGTCAGTTGAACCGGTCCTGGAGGGCCTGCAGTTACAACACTGCGGAGCCCAAGTATAGCTAATGCAGCAGCCATCACCCCAGATGAGCCTTAACCCAGGAGCTGATGCTCTGTCTCCCTCACGCCCCTGAAAGATGCCCCAGACAAGCCAGGACCACTCATTTCTGAGCACAAGGCACAGGAAGCTAACAAGTGGATGCTGAAATTTGTGTCCTAAAAGAACCAATGTTTAAGCCTGGCAGATCATCCAAAAGCTGTGTTGTCAAATTCCAGGGGCAAAACAAAAAAGTGGAAGGCACATCTGCTGGGCAGAGAAGCCAGGCCTGTGGGGAAGGGAGCAGGGGGTGGAGAGCCAGTCTGGTGTCACTCCTGAGCTGAAATTAAGAGGGCCTGTTGGCTCTGTGTGTGGACAGGAGTGAGGTAGCATGTCTTCTCAGAACAACAGCTGATCATCCTGGGGCTACCACTCCCTAGTAGATTCTGAGTGCGAATACATTTCTAAATCTCTATTTGGGAGACAAAGCTGCCCTAGAGGAACACTGGAGTGTGCATAAGAATCACTCTGGGAACTTGTTTTAAAATGCTGATTTTAGGCAATAGCCACAGCTCCTACTCTCAGGGGACAGATTTCAGGGCCCCACCCTGGGAGCTCAGAATCTGCATTTTTAATTAGCACCCGCCACGCCCCCCAGAGATTCTGATGCAGGGTATCCAGGCCACACATTAAGAAACAAAAGCAGTCATCCCACTCCTCAATCAGACCCCAATGCTAGTCAATCCTAGTTTTTCAGGCCCTCAGAGAATTTTCTCCATCATAGAAAATGTGTAACACGGGACAATAAATGAATGTATAAACAAACACATACAGACTCCAGTCCAAGCATATTGTGTGCATGTTCTCAAGAGGCATAAACCATTGAGGTCAACTGCATCCAAAAGATCAGAGGCTAAGTTAGGACCACAGGGGAAAATCCTGATTTAGAAGGTCTTGCTGTGGTCCCTCTGGGGCTGACATAATACAAGTTGTCAGCACACCCCTAGTGTTACCAAAGATTTTGATTTCCTCAATTCCTTACAAACTGAGAAATTAGTTTTCTAAAATCTAAATCTCTCACAAAAATCTGATATTAAAACCCAAGAGAAATGTCAACGCTCACAGCTACATTCCAAGAAAGGCACACTCCAAGGAAACCACTGGCCCCGAAGGGCACAGCCAACTGCCTTGTGAAGCTCAATTCCAGTTGTAAGTTAAGCAGTTTGACTGACCAGTGGACCAATTGCCCGGGTCTGGGCAATTCCTGAACAGGCGGCTTCTGAGGGATTCCAGAACCATGTGGGTGGGGCTCCCTGGTGAGTTAGCTGAATCAAAAGTTTCCTCAGAACACCACTCAGTGGATTCAGGCAGAGTAGCACAGCCAGAAGGTGAAAGCCTTCAGTCAGGAGTGTAAGTGGAAAACGTCACCTCCCAGTGCTGGCAGACCATGCCACTGGTCAGCTTTCTCCTCACTGATAAATAAATGACAAGCATTAGGACATATGGGCGTATATGAGGAAGTCATTTGGTTTGAAACTAATTTGGCCTGAGCTTGTTTTTCCAAAAACACCTGACTTGGCCTGTTGAGCACGCATTGTACATCTGCTTTAAACATTTACCATGTCCCAAAACAAGAATGAAGCCCTTAAAGATAAGGATGTATCTTCTCCCATATCAGCATTCCTTTAATGATAAGCATCTCTTCCTAGAAACTAAGCGTTAATTACTGACCGGCTGTGCTCACCTTGTGACCACTGACCTGCTGTGCCAGCAAAGCAATCTCGTGACTACTGTAAAAGGGACATTCCTATCATAGGTGATGTACGCTCTTTGTTCCAAGACGGTATATAACCACTCTGTACACGCCACCTCTTTGGTGCCCCTCCTTCCCCAAGGAAGGAAGGTCCTGGGCTATAGTCCTCAAACCTGGCTCATAATAAACACACCCCAATTTTGATTTACAGATTGATTATGGATTATTTGCATCGACATTACTTGATTATGGATTATTTGCATCAACATTACTTAAGATGGGTATGGTAAGAAGACAGTTTGCACTATGCTGGGTTCTCCTGATCTAGTGGGAGAAAACTGAATGCAATATATTGAATCATCATTATAATCTAAGACTAGAAGACTGATCATAACATCTTTTAGAAACTACCTTCAAAAAAATAACAAAATAAGCTACACAGAGGATGATGAAGGCCAGAAATGATGGATTTGAGATGCAAGTTCTTCATGGTTGATGAGTGCCGTGAGGGGACAGCATTACACCACCAGCACTTAGGTGTTCCCCCAATGAAAGGAGAATGCACATTCACTCACGGGAATTCATGAGTAGATCATAGTAGGATTTTTCTGGAGAACTGATGTGAAAAGAGACAGGAGATTTATGAGGGGCAGCAATCACTCGGCAATTAAAGAGAAAAGCCGTTGTCACCTCCGGCCTCCTCATTAGTTCCGTTCTCTTCATTTCAGCTCTCCCTTCATCCCTCTTCACATAGCCATATAAAGATAAGTCATCATAGAATTAACAAAATTCAGAAGAAATTGAAAAAAATTGATGAAGAGAAACATAGATTAAATAAAACCAAAAAAAGATGTCAAAATCCAAAATTTCAAAGATTAGAGATGAATAGAAGGAAAAAAAATAAAGAAAAGAAAGAAGAAACAACATCCTCAAAAATATTAAAGTATAAATTTAACAACATAGAGATGATAAAACAGCTTAAAATGCAATAATATTAACACTGTAAAGAACGTTTATTAGAATTAATACATAATAATTTATTATATATTATATATTAGCCTAGGCACTGGGCAATAAAAACTAGAGATGTCTTTTGTCATTTAATATTCAAAACGTCTCACCACTAACTCCATTTTACAGATCAGAAAACTGAGGGTGAGAGAGGGTTAAATAACTTGCCTAAAGATGTGCAGAGAGGAGCTGGTGGAAAGAGCAGCAAAACCACATCCTCTGATCCCAATGCTTGCCCCCGGAGCCCTGCGCTGTACTTTTTCCAAAGATGAAACCCTCAAAAATAATAATGAAATAAAGCAATTAAGATAAAATTCAACCGAACTTGAATTAAGTAAATTAAAAGACTAGAAAGCTAAGAACAACGACATAAAATAGTGTGTTAAACTTCTAGAGAAAGGAAAACAAAAAAACATAAAAAGCAGGAAAATTATAAGTAAGGAAGATATTGTAATAAAATAGAGAAGGAAGCAAGAAGAAAACCAGTTAAAATGGCAGGAATAGTGTGAAAAACACCTTATTAAAGCAATGCTGAAATGCTGAGTGTTATAAAAGAAAGAACATGACAGTAATAAAAGAGAAAAACAGGAGTCTCTACTTGTAAAAGTTTCCCACAGGATCATCTCCCCAGCAGCCCAGAGGACTAACACCAGCATCTTAGACACACATAAGCTATGAAGGGGGTCTTTTGAGCACTTCTGAGCCAAACTAGTGGTGAAACTCTAGCAAATCTCCAATTCTACCGTGATGACAGAACATGCAACAGCCCAGGCTGAGGTGTGACATGGTGTTTCCTGTTATACACTATTTCCTAAAGACATTCTTTAAAGAAAAACGGCCTCGTGCCAGATACTTCTGGAATGCCACTGTCGTCCCCTCTGGGGTCAGGGCTCTGGAGCCCTCCGAGCCACAGCTCACATCACGCTGCTGAGCGCGGGCCAGCAGCGCCTGCGCGGCTGCACAAGGCAACCTGCCCTGGCAGAGCTGTGAGCCGCAGACCCGCCCGCCCAAAGTCCTAATGGTCCAATTTATTTAAAGCAAATGTTATAGACATGGATTAGGAAGATGCTGCTTCTGCGGGGGTGGTGAGTACATCACACAGGCAAGTCCATATGCAGACAGAAAAGTCAGGCCTTTTATGACAGCGATTCAGGAACAAGAAATGTGGGGAAAACGACAAGATAAATGAACTCCACCAGAAGAGGAAAACCACCTGATGCCTCGTGATTAATTTATTGGCAGTGCTGGAGCAATCTGTGCTTTAAGAACCAAAAAAAGAACAAAAAAATCAGAAACAAAACAAAAACTCATGTTTTCAATAAAGAGATATTTAATCATCAGCACAGATTAAACCATTGACTACATGTGCCAAGAAAGTATAAAGCATAAAGTCACGTCTTCACCCAGCATGCCAGTAGTCCCTGTACAACAGGGTTACGCCAGTCTGAGCAGCACCATTCCAGCTACAGAGGAAAATGACATCTTATATTACCTCTCAAAGTCAGATGCTTATTATTCTGACTTTTATAGCTAGGGGAAAAAAAGGTCTATTTATTGCACATTCTTTAGAGGAATAGCACAAATAAGACAATTAAATGAGAGTGATGTAAGAGAAGTTACACACAAATCCACTGAAATAATTTCCAAACGTGCATGTCTCTTATTCAGTTTATAACGGCCAGATTCATTTAAAAAAAAAAAAGTGTCAGAACAATCTGACAACTGAATTTTAGCTGGATGTCTGGGAGGGGGTAAGATCTAAAGAGGTGATAAGGAATGCAGAAAGCATTCCAAGCAGGAAAAAACATCATAAATAAAATCTAAGAGCCAAAGATGAGTAGGATGGATATGTGGAATCTACTAAAGAGATGAGTATCCATTTTAGAGAGCAGTGGGAAGTTGACTCCTGGCTGGATGAGTGTGGAATTCAACTGCGGAAGGTCTCTGAACCTGATACCACAGATCAGAGGGCGGAGACAGCAGTTCTTCAGCCAAGTAGGAGCATCACCGAGGTCCTGCTTAAAAGAAGATCAACCCGGAATTGATCTGCCTGTTGAGAAGGAGGGGGGAAGAGACATGAAGAAGGAGATGAGCGGGAATGCTCCTTTGGTGATTCAGACATGAAGTAATTGAAGCCTGCACAACAGTGGCAGCAATGAGCATGGAAGGGATGGAGAGTGGAATTCTGAAACAGCCTCAAGGGTCTTTAGAAGGTGATACATCTTGTGCCCGGTGGCTTGACTCCAATATGTTAACTAGGACATAGGTCTTGCTGCTTAACTATAAGTTTTAAGGGCTGGGAGAATTACAAAGTTATTACCAGGAGAAGTCATCAATTTGGCTTTAGACATATTAAACCTGAAGTGATAAAAGGGTTTTTCAGATGAAATACCTTGAAATCTCAGTGGTATCAGACTTAGGTCAGGAAAATCCTGGGCTAGATTTGGCCACCACCAAAACAGAGGTGAGAGCGGCCTTCCATTGGCAGTAATGCTCCCAAAAGCACAGCCCTGGGAATTGATAATGCCGATCAATATTTTCAGCTCCCTGGAAGAAATCTCTCTTAGCTGCAGTGAGGATGGGCTGGATTGCAAACCTGTGATCTGTTCAGGGGGTAACTCTGAAGAAAACAGGGGGCAGAGGCTTCCATCTGTAGCATACCACGCTATTTCAGAAACGAAGCAAGAGCCACACTCAGCCAGAAAAGGCACCTGGCTCCTCCCCTGCTGCGGAGGAATTGCTTCCTCGGGTGATCTGTCTTCACCGGCTCTCCTTCCTAAGTGGTCTCTTTCTACATCTGTTGGCAGATAAGAGCACCTGCCCATATTTCAACCCAGCTGAGGAAGGGTCATCAGGCAGGGGTGCCCTCTACCCTAGGACTGGAATCAGCCTCCCCTGTGAATGAAGAGGGCGAGTCCTCCAGTGCATCCCTTATATTGTTATCCAGGAACAAATGCCCGTTCCGGTGGTCAGAGAACCACACACAACGACCTTGGGAAGCTGCTTATTCAAAGTAAGCCCTACTAGATAAACCCCAGTAGATAAGTGCCAGGAAGGCACTAAAATCTGGCTGGAGGTAGGCATCTCGCCCTACCTCTAGCTAATACTGGGACCCCTCTGCTTCTGGAAGAACCCACATAGAACCGAGGAGAACAGACGGGAATATGTAACCCTTGTCATCTGGTGAACATCAGCCTGGATGGTTTTACTCTCCAAAGGTGGATAAACTGAAAAAAATATATATATATGACAGGCAGATAAAGGGAATACAACTCTACAGACTCAGATAAAAGGGTACTGTGAGAGAAGCTACAGCAAATAGCAGAAAAGTCTAAACTGTATCTGTTTTGCATTCTGAGTAAGTGTCATAAATGCGCAAAAGGTCTTGTGAAACCAGGTGAAAGCTGAGGTGAAAAAAACTTAAGAAACTTAATTTTACAAGAAAATTAAGTTCAGAGACCAAAAGAAACTGGATGAAATGCAAGTTGAATATGGTTCAAATAGGGCACTAGATCAAGAAAAATTAAAAGGCAATAATAGAAATAAAGTCTGCTTTGAAGGAAATTCAAATTAGAGATGTAGAAAAGAAATAAAAAAGCTCTCTAAGAACACAAAAGAAAGGGTAAAGGAAAAAGCAATGTGTGAAAACATGATCGTTGTGGACAGATAATTTACCTTTAGGAAAGAGGCATTTGTTTATCAGAGAGGGATTTTGTTCAAAGACATTGACCAAAATAAAACAAGTCACTAATGGTGGCTTAGCCAAGAGATAAGTTTATTTTTCTCCCCCATGACAAGAAGTCCAGAGATGACAGATATGGGCTGGTAGGACAGCTACCCTACCGTGGACACAGACTTTTTCTTAGCCCTTGCTCTACCATCTGTAGTGTGTGACTCTCCACTCCCAGCTTACAAAATGGCTGCTGGCACTCCAGCCACCTGACCACATTCCAGGTTGAATATGAAGGAAGAGTACAAGCAAATGCAGCATGCCAGACGAGTCAGCACCCCTTAAAGAGCTTTCCCAGAAGCCCACCAAAAAGTGACTTCGAAATGTATGTCATCGGACTCAAGTATTTCATATGACTACCTGTACGGGCAAGGAAGACTGGGAATTAGAGTTTTTAAACTGGAACCATTCCAAAATTAAGTCCGAGTTCTGTGAGTAAGGAAAAAGGAAAGAGGAAATATTGGTAGATAAATAGCAACCTATAACAAAATTCCTGAGAGAGATACAATGACAAAGGAGCAGAGCCAATACACAAAAATCTAACACATGAAGATTTTCCTGTGCTATGAATGCAAATAAGAAGAGTTTGTCGTGTTTCCAGCAAAGTCCAATAAAAACAACAACAAAAAACCTATATACCTAGATGTCTTGGCGAAATGCTCTAATTGCATTTTTTTTAATCCTAAAAGTATCCAAGCAGAAAAAAAATTATTTACAAAGAATTTAAATTTAGGCTGTCCTCAGACTTTATGACCCCAAAGGTAGAGGATAATAAAAATATCTCAAGAGTCTCAGGGAAAAAGTTATTACACAAAAATGATAGTCAAGGTCAAAACACTATTTATGAAAGTAGGAGAAAAATATGCCCCTTAGATCAAAAGACTCAGAAAATATGCCACTTAAAACTCTCTTAAACACAGATTCTCCCACATCTATGAACAAGAAACTCATTTCATTCATGTTTAAGAATAAATTTATTCTTAAAATTTAAGAGTGGGAAACTTGGGCTGTAAAAGACCATAAATAGGGTGAATTTGAACATATTAAAGAGGTCTTGCAGCCAATTGTATTTTCCAAAGATGGACACTGCAGTATCTTCTATCCCACATGTGACAATGAATGGCTCCATGTTGAGAAGAATTCTTAGGTCAAATCTGGGCTCAGCAGGAAAGGATGACTAGCTTAGAATTACTAACATGACAAGATGGAAATAAATTAGCTTTTTTTCCAAGACAGCATAAAGAGAAAAGCAAAAGAGACTCACAAAGAATACATTATTAAAAATAGACACATAGATGAAAACATTAGATATAAGAAAGTGTTAAATAAAATAAATAAATACCAGTACTAGTTCTTGGGTTAAAAAATGTAAATGAAATAAACAAATTTCTAACCAATCTTATTTTAAAAACAGAGGGAGGAATAGAGGGAGAGAGGAAAGGAGGGACGGAGAAATATAAAATTAAAAAAAAGAGGAAGTAAAGACTGCAGACTAGGAGGCAACTTAAAACTTACAAAAGAATTCTATGGTCAACAATCTGAGTTTAGGGAAATAGATAATTTTCTAGGAAAAGAATTTATTCATCTCAAGTAGAAGTAGAAACTCTAAATAGACTGATAACCATGAGATTAATGAACTAGTTTAGCAGATTGACCCCAAAAAAGACATAAAGCCCAAGAAGATTTTATGGATAAAGGCTTTCTAAATTCCAGGGAGTAATAATCCTGACATCATATTCATTTTTCAAGAGAACTAAAACAACAGTTTCCCAATTCATTTTTATAAATTTTAAATACATACTATAATAAAAATGCAGACTAATCTCATTCATTCATTTATATATATAGTTATATATATTTATGTGAAGTTTATATACTATAAATATATAATTTATATATTTATATAGCCTATATATTATTTAATTTATATATATTTATATAGCTTATATATTATTTATACAGTTTATATATTAATATATAATTTATATATGGTTTATATATTATTAATACATATAATTTATATATAGTTTATATTTAGTTATATACAAAAATACCAATAAAAATATATATATATATACACATAAAACTAAGCATATTGAAACAACACAGAATTCAAAAAATAATAAAAAATGTCCAGATGTTCAGGTTGGGTGTATCTGAAGACTATAAAGATAGTTTAATACTAGGAAACCTATTAATGTAATTGATCATTTCATTGGGTCAACAGAGAGAACACGCTGGTTAATAACTTCAGTAAATTCCCCTCAAATTCAAAGTTTACACATAATTAAAACACATTCTGACCTAGAAATAGAATAACACTTATTAAAAAAAAAAACCAAAGCAAATAGACTTCAGTGAACAACTAAATCCAGTTTAATTAAGGAGAAGAGCAAGATAAGAAGCCCTCCTTTACCACCACTACTTAGATTTTGTAGTTTCAGCCAATGTTATAGGCACCTCCCACCCCCAAACAAAGAGAAATAAAAGAAATAGGGAGGGAGGGAGGGGTGGAAACAGGGAGGCAGGAAGGAGGAAGAGTAGAAAATTACAAAGAAATGTAAGCATTCAATTTCTTGTGTAAGAGATAACAGAAAAGACGCCCAGTGGCCAAAACTGGGTTAATTTCAGCATCAAAAAGAATAATGACTGTAATTGATTGTATCACACTGAGTAAATAAAAATCTATAGGAACACAGCGATTCCTCTCCTCCCAAAAGAAGAAGAGCAAGGGGAAAACAGGGAAAGCTCTCTTTCACAGAAGAATGACAGTTAATACATGTGGAAGGAATTATATCATTGGCAAGTCAACAATTCGCAATCCCCAGTGTAATAATGGATTCAGGGAAGGATCCATTGGATGATCAAACAATGAAGTGAAAGGTTACTGGGGAACAGGAATTAGTCCCCACTACTAATTGTGAAGACGAGTTTGATGGAGATGGCTGAAGATCACCACCTCAAGCAGTAAGTCATCATAAATAAAATTAAAAGACATTGTAATCACATCAAATATGATAAGAGTTAATATCTCTAATATATAAAGACTTCATACAAATTGGAAAGAGAAACACCAAGACTTTACTCGGGGATGGGATGTTGGCAAAATACAGGTACAGAGAATTGCAGAAACAGAGCGTCACTGTTCCTTTGTCCCTTCCCTGGCAGTGGGAGAAACAGCTCTGGACCGGATTGCATCTACCGCAGAATCCTCACAACAGAGGCTTCACTAAATTAGAGTATTTTTCCCACGCAGTGCCTGCAGGGCCCCAGGCCCCCAGCCCACCCTTCCCTTTGCCTGCTGCCATTCTTAGCCTGCAGCTCTCCATCCTTGGTCGCCAGACTGGAAGAAGTGGAAGGGCAAAGAGCAAAAGACGTGTGCCAACGGAGCCTGTCCTTTCTTATCCAGAAAACAACATCTTTCCCAGAAGTCACTCTCAGAGGAGTCACCTGGCTACAACTACCTGCAAAGAGTCAGCCTCCAGCATCCCTCCTCTTTTGACAAAAGAGCAAAAAGAAAATGGTTAAATCTTAGTACTCAGTACTGACAAACTGGAGACTGGCACCCTCATCGACTGTGGGTACATGGTATATGTTGTTACAACTTTTCTGAAAAGGACTCTTCAGTGTGTTTGAGGAAACCTCAGTGGATCTTTAGGATTCATCAGTTCTGCTTTTGGGAATCATTTCTATGGAAATAATGAGAAATATAGTCAACGATTTGTGTACATTGATATTCATCAGTTCAATATTTGTAATATCCACGCTCCCCCCAAAAACAATGGTAAATTAACTTCAGTGCCCACTAACAGGTGAATGGCTGAAAATATTTTGCAAGGTTGGTTGTCAGACAGCCCAGCTGTGTGAGTTGGTCAAGTCACAGAAACACTTCCCGTCTCAGTGTTCCCATCTGTAAAACGGAATTAATAATACTTCCCACGTAAGCTTAGAAGAATTAAACAAAATTTTATATATAAAACATTTAGCAAAGTGCCACAATAAAGAATTAGTGCATAATAGATATATACATATACATGGAATATTAGATTATTATATAGCCAATTAAAATTATATATATAATATCAAAAACTGTATAACAAGAAAATGCATTGGTACATTGTTAAACAGACATAAAAACGTATTTATGGTGTGATTCCAATATTATAATGAACGTATGCTTAGAGGAAATACATTAAGATGCCATTGCTTCTTAAATCTGGTCATTGCGTTACAGGTGGTTGTTATTTTATCCTTTATACGTTTTTTTGTTTTCAAATTATCTATCTGATATAATCATCTTCATATACAGCAGGAGTCAGCAAAATTTGTCTTAAAGGGCCAGTTAGTAAACGTTTTAGGTGTGGCGGGCCTATGGTCTCTGAACTACTCAGCTCCGCCACTCTAGCACGAACGCAGTCAGAGAAAACACGTAAATGATGGGTGTGACTGTGTTCTAATAACACTTGATAGAAATAGGCCAGACAACCCCAGTTTGTAGATCTTTGCTGTAGATAATTATATACACATGCTGTAGTTAAAAAATAAAATTTTAAGGTGGTGTAGCAAAAGTCAAGAAAAGAGAGGAATTTTCCTAGCGGCAGGGGGTAGACATGGAAGGTGAAGAAGCTTGCACAACGCTTTATGGACAAGAGAAAATAGAGCAATTATGGAGGAAGACAAGGAGCCATCCCTCAGGGTGGAAGAAGGAATCACACTTTTTTATTCAAAAGAGAAAACGTGAGAGCACACTATGTATGCATACCTTTTCTCTCACCGGATTTTGTCCGGAAAGCTTTGGGCCCATTTCCCATGGCCAGGTGAGGCAGCGGAGGCTCTAAGGTCTACTGCACAGCCAGGTCAGAGGGCACGGTCTCCCGGGGCTTGTCATCGAGGAGCTCATGCAAAGGGCCAGTACCCCAGGCCTCCAGCCAAAAAGGGCCCAGTGGCCTCTGCTCAGTGGCACACTGGCATGCTAATGCGTCACTCCTCTTGAATAATTCTGAGTAACAGAAAATATTTCTTACTATTGAGTCAAAATCTTCTGCCCACTAGTTCTCCTTCCGGACTTGGAGCAAGTTCTTCTGCCACATTTCAGACTTTAGTTACTTGAAGCCATGATCCTGGTCTCTTGTTTCCATCCTAGAAATCCTCAAAGCACAGTTTTTCTAGAGCAGAAGTTGCAAACTGGAGGCTTACAGTTATGTCTGGTTTGACCCACTGAGTATTGTAAAATCATTAAATTGAATAAGTAAAAAACATCTTAAAATTATAAAATTTCTCTTAAATATCTATCTTTTGGTTTTTTAGAAAATTCAGAAGAACTAGCGACACTGGGTCATGTTCCCACAGGTCAACGATCGGCTTGAAGCTAAGTAGCGACTAGCACTAGCTCCTAGTTCACAGTCCCCCCCGCCGGCCCCCCCAACATCTGCCTTGACTCTGAGGACATGCAGGTTTCCTGCCCTGCTGTAAAATAAGCTAGCAAAGGGTGCTGCCCAGCATTAGGCCAGGAGCCCAGAGACAGCTTCCCACCCTAGGTTTAACAAACGCAAGTTCTGTGACCCTGGGAGACAGCTGTTTCATCATGTGGAAAATGAGGGGGTTAAGTGGGACGTGGCTTAGGCTCCTTCCCCAGCCAGCATTCTATGAATCTATAAATGGCTTAGCTAATTTTCAAATCTCACTGAGCTCACTGCCTGAAAAATGCCTGAAGTCATGAGTTCTACCTGCTAATAGCACTTTGAAAAAATAGATTTGAAAAATAAAATATCTGGATCCCTCAAAAGCCATTTGCAAATTCATACCAGGATGTGCTAAATGTAAAAACAAAGCCATTCACTCTCTTTTGCCTCTAAAATGAAATTTCAGAGGCAAGAATTCTACAATTAAGAAAAGATTCCTACCACAAAGCTGAACATTTCTATAAAAACCATGCATCAATTACATTATTCAGTAGAGACAAATGAACCCTTGAAAAAGGGAGACAGGACCGCAGAACGCAGGGAAGCGTCATCCAACTCCTACCCTCCCCATCACTCCCACACCTACAGACACAACTTGGGTTCAGATTTGTTTTATTTTTCTCGCCACAACCCCTCAGCTTGTTCTTTCTGGCTGAAATGCTTCATTCAGTGTTTTCTCCAAGAAACTAAAAATTATCCTAGGTTAATCAGATAAATGCCATTTAACCCAGAGCAGGACGCAGACCTCTGCAGAGGAGGGCCTGGCCTTTGGTCTTCTTGCCTCCCCTCCCCCCCACAGCCCCCCCATTTGAAGAGCTAAGGTATCACTATTCCACGGAATAAGGCAGGCAAGCGGGCTGGGGCCCAGTGTCCAGTGTGGTCTGTGAATGTCAGCCATCCCAGGCCTAGTCCACTTGCTAACCACGTGCACTAGGCCAGGCCATTCACTTCACCTGGTCCTGGGAGCCTCTGGGTCCCGAGCAGGTGGCAAGTCCGAGCTGCAGAAGGTCCCTGGACACAGTTGTTCACAAAAGTCCGTATGGAATATTTAGATTAAAAAGTGCTTCCTGTTCCAGAAGATTCTCTGGATCACTGGGAAAAGAAAATTTGTGGCAAAGCTTCAAGCCTTGAGGGAGCATGTTCCTACAGCAGTGGGCTCCCAGGTAACAGACTCAATGCCTTGGCCCTAAGGTGCCTAGGATCAATGACAGGAGCATTCGATTTTGTCAAACTTAAGTTTAATTAAAGAGTATCATAATGATTTCTAAGTCCCTGACAAGGGTGATGTTCTGTTTAATGACCAAACTGTGAGTTAGTTTCTCAAGAAGCAATATCGTGAATTTGAGGACCTCACTGGTAAAGACGGGGAATATGGCTGCAGATCCACTCACCATGGTAACCCAGTTCCCAGCCCAGTGTCTGGTACATAATAGATGCTCCATTAATAGTGTGAAAATAAAATAATCACTCCTAAATGACACAACGTTTTCAATTTGCCTTCTCAAACTAGATGTTTCTCCCCTGCATGGATTTAATTCTGCTTTATCTTTTGCACATTTTCACCTTAAACTGTAAGTAGATTTTTGTCTACTTACATGACACACAAACAAGGATAAATACTTATCACATAATAGAAGCTAAAGAAATGTCTTCTGAGTGAATAATTGAAAATTACTTGAAAATAATTAACCAGGATTTTAAACCAGATATATATGTATATATCTTATATATATTTCTATACATTTGCATATAGATATGTGTGTATATACCTATATATAATGCATTTTTAATTTTGGTTTGTGATCCAACAGTCCCTTGGTCAAATTTCTTCTTAGAAGCTTGAAGCCTCCTTAACATCATCACATATAGTGATATTTTTCTTTTCTCCCGGGAAAAAGATGAAAATAACAATTTGTGACTTTCAACTATTTTTCCCAAGGATGTCATACCACGATCTGAATGTATGTTTCTAAGATAGACAAATTTTACTTGCTTGCAACAAAAAGAGAATGCTTACCAAGTTCCCGTGAGTGATATCTCATCAAAAATTGTGCTAGGTTGTTATTGAAAGTTGTTAGTAAAGACGGAGAGTGGCATTGCCAGTAGAACTCCTTGTTGAAATTATGACTGGATGGTTTCATTATGAATTGATTCTGCCCTTCAATGTTCTAAGAAACACTGACCACTTCATCCTTTCAAATAGACACCAAGTTTAAGCAAAATCCCGGAGCGTGGCCCACAAAAGCCAAGGGTCCAGATCTGCTCAGGCACCTGCAAAATGAGTGTCCCATAAAAGCAGCAGGAGAACCATGTGGAAACAAAAATGTTGTCTCGTATCACCCAGACTCTGAGTCTTTTGAAATTCTGACATTTCTACACAGTTGCTTCTTTCAGGAGATCTAAAAGTTCCCCTGAAGAAGGAAGTCACTCAGATATTGGTAAGAAAATAACACTGTTGAGCATCCCCTTGGCAAAGGTTCTTGGGCATTCTTCATCCAAGTCTGACACTGTTCATGGCTGGAAAGCAGGGAGGAGACAGGTTCCATGTCTAACTGGGATCTGGGGAAAGCCTCTCCAGTCCCTGAGTTTGCTCATTTATATACCAGGAATATTAGAAACTTAAGATACCACCCAGCTATAAACTGCATTCAGTCTTGAAGTAGTTATTGAGTTCTGTTACTGAGCACTATTCTTGGCACTCAGGAGAATCAAAGAACAAAGCAGATAGAAAAGCCCTGTCTCCATGGAGCTCACCTCTCCCAACTTCCTACTGACTGTTGGGATCTGCATTTCATGGATGCATACATAATGCATAATGCCATTCTAGAAGCAATAAAACACAGACCTTCTCAACTCTTAGGTTGTTCCTTGGGTCACTCATCATTTACATTCAGAGAAGTACCTGCAGTGGCAAATCCTGAGAGAGGTGTCTTCAAGATCTTAAGATAAAAGTGACAAAGTCCTTAACCTTGGGAAGCACATCATTTAGAAGGGAGGCTGAAAGGCAGCAGAATTAATGGGGAACCTACCATGATGCCTATCACAGGGGAATGTGGTGGGGGATAAACGCATCTACTAGGAAACTGAGTGATGGCTTCTGCTAGGAGGTAGGATTTATGCTAGATCTTAAAAATGGATAATTTATAGAGGGGTAGGGAATCCAAGAGTAGAAAACAGCATAAGGAAAAAGTACATAATTATAGGAAAGACAAAACACGTTTGGAGAAATGGGAGAAAGATCCATTTGGCTGCAGCAGAGTTCAACAGGGCAGACTAGGGACATGGTTGGTCACAGCCCACAGGCCCAGCAGGCCAGCCTGGGGAGCTGGTTCTTTATTGTGGAGACTGTGGTCACTCCCAAGGGTTCTGAACACAGCAATGACATGCTCACATTCAAGATGACAAAGTCAGTGTGGCCCAGAGACCAGAGGGCAGAGAGCAGTTTTATCCAGTCCTGATAACAACAATAACAACAAATAAGTGATTCAGTTCAACAATAATGAGTGACCGGCTGCTACTTGCTGGGTACCAAGGAGGAAGTGAAGACAAGTTCGAGCTGTAACCGCTAGAGACGCCAGCCAGGATAAACAACACAGAGATTCAGAACCAACACAAAGTCCAGGCAGGAATGAAGACCCCTAGACCCCACCTCGAGAAGTGGGGGAAATAGTTTATGGAAAAGAAAAAGGAACCCAGTGAGCAAGGCAAGGAGAGCAGTGAGGCAGGAGCTGGAGGCCCAGCGATGGAGAGCCCTGTAGGCCAAATAAGGAGTCTGGATTTCACTCTGAGCAGGATGGAACCATTGGAGGATTGTGGGCAAAGAAACAACAGGGGTTTGTGACTGTTCTGTGTTGTGTTTGTGCTACACGCCAGCACCTTAAAATAATGTCTGGGACACAGCAGATAGCCAATATTTGTCGAGTAAATGAATGATATGGCTTATATTTTTAAAAGATCATTTGCGCTGCTACATAGAGAATAGATTGCAGATGGGCAAGGAATGCAGGAAATTGGTTAGGAGACAAGTGCAAAAGTCGAGAGATCACGGTGGCTTAGACGGGGGTGGTCGTGCTGGATGTAGGGGGTGAGAGGAAGGAAGAGCGATTTGCTGAAAGCTAGATTTGGGCAAGAGAGAGAGAAATCAGAGGACTCGAAGGCATTTGGCCTGAGTAACTAGAAGGACAGAGTTGCCCCTTACAGAGACGGAGAACACTGGAGGGGAAGCAGGTTTGGGGAGGGAAATCGAGGGTTGTGTTGTGCACATGTGGGCAGTGGCACACTGAAGTCAGGCATCTGGGAATGAGTCAGGACTGGTGAAGTAAACTTGGGGTCATCGGCATGAAGGCAGTATTGAGACCAAAGGCAGGAATTTGGGTAAGAAAAGAAGAGATCTGAGAGCCAAGCCCTGGAGAATCCCAACATGTAGAGGTCAAAATTCAGCAGAGGTCAGTAGGGATAAAAATCCGGGGCCATCAGGAGAGCCTGAGAAAGAGCATCCAGGGAGGCAGCAGAGAAACCAGGACGATCTGGTGTCCTAGAAGCCAGGAGCTCAAGAAAGAGGGATGGTGGCAGTGTGCAGTACTGCTGAGAGATCGGCATCACCGGGAGAGAGAACTGACCTTGTACTCTACAGGCTGAGACGGTTGGTGGTGGACCACCAGGGAGACAGAGGCGGGAGGGCTGGAAGGAGGGACCAGGCCAGAGCACAAACGGAGCTTCAAATGAATAGTGTTCTGGTCTCAGGCTGCATGGTGGGTATTCATTTTGTTTTGCTTCATAATTTACATATATGTTAAGTGTATTGTTTGTCTAAATCAAACATTACACAATAAAATATGTCTCTACAGGCTGAGATGGAAAGAGGGGAGAAAGCCAGTGGGGACAACATTTTCCAGGCGTGTCCTACAAGAGGGAACAGAAAATCAATGGTGGGTGTGGAGTCAGGAGGGGGTCTGGAAAACATAATCTGTTGCGGCACAGTTGTGTGCCAACTGTTTCCTTCCCCTCGTCCCCCACTTTATACCAGGTCCTGCGCCTGGTTGTGGACGGAGGCAGCACTGAGGAGGTGAGGGGAGGGGAGATAACGCCGGCAAAACCCACAAAAGGATTTTTTTCCTCAACTTCAAAAAGCTCATTTCCACAAAAATAGCGTGTCCTCAAAATAGAGGGAAAAAATTTGTTAATGAAGTAGTTTTAAATTTTGATGGTAAAAGGAATTACGAATAACAGTAAAAAAAGAGAGAAGTCCTTTTAAGAAGAAACATCTATTGATCGAGTGGAGTTTTTTCTGCTGGTCAGTGCGTTACAAGAAGGGAGATGACGCATGGCTGATGGGTTCCATTAGCTCTGAGACTGACAGCAAGCAAGCAAGGCCAAACGTGTTTAATTCTAGTCTCCCCATCTTCTTTCTCCCCTTAACGTGAATCTCTGAATTTCAATACTGTATAAGACCGAGATTTCTGTTTCTCCAACTGCTCTGACTTAAACCCCGAAAGCAAAAGCAGGGAATAAGTTAAATGGGCGTCAGTTTAAGGACATAGTGATTGAATTACAATCCCTGGCTATGGATGTGAACTTTGGTCCTTTTTTTTTTTTCTTCCTTTCACACACATGATGTTTCCCTGACATCTGTGCAATACAAATAGATCTAGAAAGTGTGAAAGGGAAAATCTGCTCCACTAAATATATAAAAGGGCCCCTGAATGAAGTCTCCACCATGGCATTCGTCATCATGGGCACACATGGCGTCCTTTTCCAGCTGTCTCCACCCCCCCTCCTCCCACCCCCAATACCAGTTTCAGTTCCATCCACTGAATTTCCCCCAAAATATTGCAATGCAATAGATGTCTAAGAACACCAGAAGAGCCCGCCTGTACACTATACCCCTATTTTTCAGTCCTCTGTGTGCAACAAGCTTTGGGCCGATAAATCAGGAAAAGTGTGGGTTCTGAACTAATAATGTGAACAGAGCACATCACTTGTTGCTATGGGAATCCAGATGTTCTTTCCAGTGACCTGAGAATGGTCTTTGTGGTATCTTACCAATAAGCAGTGACATTATTGTCATCCGGCACCACTTACTTATCATTTTCCCTACAGTGCCCACATCACAGAACATGACGACCACTTACCGATACCCACACATCCACACTTTATGGTATGGGATACATAAATCACCTATATACGGCTGTGTTTCGTAAAGTATTTAAGGAGCTTTCAGACATAAATGCCTGGTGGTCATAAAGTCCGTGAGAAATACATGTCTACTATACACAAAATCAACAGAGGAGCGGGTCTGCCTCCAAACCTCAATGTACCTTAACTTGAGAAGCAAGGCTCATGAAGCCAGTGGAAAAGGTGGAGACAAGGAGGCGGGTTACCAGGCTCTGACTCCTGTACCTGGTGGGGCAGGGGGTGGGGGCGGGAGGCGGTGCCACTAGTGGCATATGCTTTACCCAGGCGACGGGAGGTTGGTGGAGCTAAATAAGAGGCAAAAACAAAAAACAAGAGCAAAATGAGGAAGCAGAAGAACACGGAAAGGGACACTGTTGGAGGAATCGCAGGGAACACTTTGGATGGCAAGAGTTATTCAGCTGTGAAACACACTCAATGGTGAGAATAAAAATGCTTTACCATAGGTCTTGGAACCTTGACTATCAAACCCTAAAATTCTAAACATTTTATACAGGAGTTAGGGATTGTATGCATTTGCACCACTGCCCTCTTCCCTGAGGACCGGAAGTGCCACAAATCTTTTCTTCAACATAGTAAATCTAGTTTTACAAATAAGAAAGAATTAATATATTTATAGAGAATAGCATTAACAGAGGGCTCAAAGTGATGATTAGATAACCCAGGGGCTGGCACACATAGCCTTAACGAGTTCTACTATCTATATTGTTAAGTTAAATTATCACTAATATTTTTCACCCTCCAATTGGCTCAACTGAATAAATCAACAAAAACAATCACAGAATCACGGCGTTACAAGTGACCTTTGGGATTACCTGGTTCAACTCCCTACTTTTAACGAAGAAGCAAGTAAACCTCAGAGGGGAAAAGTGACTTGAAAAAAGCCGAACTAAACATTTCACAGTTTTTTCTAAAAGGCCATGAACGTCAAACATGCCCAGGGCTGCAGTACAGAAAGGGCACACAGGTCCTGAACTCCCTGGGTTTCTAACAGAAACAGTAACCTGTCCTGTTTTTCAGGGTAGAAAGGAAGTAAGTGATGGGAGAGAAGCCAGGGTCTCTCTGTCTGTAAGCCACACCTGCTTGCACAGAAATCTGTCTGTTAGGAGATGCCATCAGGGTGGGCTGGCCCAGGAATGCCGGTTGTCTGTAGTCTCACAGCTGGGTTGTTTCAGAAGCACAGCTCACCGTGGTTAAATGTGATTTGAACAAATAATGGGTCAGTCAGGGCATTCCCTAGACAAGTCCATTATCCTACAAGCTCTGGGTGGTGGAGCCAAGGCTCGGAGAGGAGGAGGGCAGAGGGGTGCTCACCCTTTCTGTCTAAGTGCAGGTTAGAGGACAGACTACTCCAGCCAAATGAGTCTCCTTCTAAGGCCACAGCAAGAACAGGGCAGTTATCAGATCGATTTTGTCAAAAAGGACAACCCAGGTCACTCAGGTAAAAAATAAAGAACCCACACCTGCCACGTTTGAACTTAGAGTCACCTCGTTTTCTACTGAGGGCAGGGTGGAGCCTCTCTCCAGGCGGCGTGGTAGAAGGCCTGGATTTGAGTCCAGGCTCATGGGTTCCTGTCAGCCTCTTACATAACCTCTCTGATTTGCCCATCTGACTCAGGAAGGAAAGGAAGAATTCCCACCCACCTCCTGCCTAAACGGGTAGTGGGCATTTTTATGACCTGAAATCCACTCAGTCAACATTCCTGAGAACATACCATGTCCCTGGCAAGGTGTGAGGTGCTGGGGAGAAGAGAGATGCATTTAACAATGTCCTTGTCCTCGAGACACTCAAACCATGTGTAAGACAAGGGGGCTGTGGCCCATTCACAACTCACGTAACTGCAGTACCCTGGGTGCTGCCTTAGCAGTATGAACGAGAAGGCTGTGGGAAAATGAGAGGGAGTGACTCATTATGCCTGGCAGGTACTGTTATTCCAGGATGTTATTTTGACTGTAACTTAAAAAAAAAAAAAATGAGCACAATACTGTGGAAAATTGTGTGGATAAGCATAAATCAATGGCCAAATACCTCAGCTCTCCCTAAACTGTGAAAATTACTAGAAGCACGTGAAAACACTTTGCTGCTTGTTTAGAATAATGGTTGCCTCCCTCGTTTTGCTAACAAGCAACAGTGCTAGCAAATTTTATGAGCAATACCAAATTCTATCAGGGAAAGTAAGTCGGATGCTAATGCCAATGGCTGTGCAGGATGAAACAGCCACCCAGAGTCTTTTATTAAAAACAAACAAACAGAAATCAATTATTGGAAATAAGCTACATTCTCCATTATCCACAAAAGATGGGGCCAGAATAGATAACTAATCCACAGATAAGGAGAAAACCTGTTATCCAACTAATTCAACATTCTGCTCTGTCCCCCAATCCTAACCAAATCTTTTGCTAGAGTGGACAAAAAAAGGACCTGTTTGAGTTGCTGGCTAATTTCATTTATGGGAAAAATGCAGATAAGAGGGTTTAAAAAATTGCAGGTGTAAAAATAAACCATAAATTCTATAATCAATCTCCAGTTTGCTTATATAGTTTGGGCTACAATTATTTGCCCTCCTAACCTGGGTAACTTCTTACTCCTCCTCCATTATCACACAATGTTGGAACTGGAAAGAACCACAGAAATCAGCTAGCTTGACTTATTCTCTTTATAGATAAGGAAAGAGACAGTGGAGGCTTGTCTTCCCATAATCACATCTGGCCTTTTAGCTTTTCCTATATTAACAGTCATATCTGAAGCAAGCATTATAGAAGGTAAAGCTTGAAGTGATCTTTTAAAACACCCATCTTTAAAAACCAGGAGTGTAAAAGGAATCAAATGATGCTACGTACACACATCACAGCAGCTGCAGTCCCTCTGTACCGATGCATCGATAGGCTGTGCTGGCTCAGGATGTGGTCTCCCTAGCAAGTCAATAATGTCACAATCTGAACAAACTTAGGCAATTTGCCTTCATGAAATAACTACCCCAGACAAAAACAGAACTGTCATTCCACAAGACTGCCAAATGCACTAGACTGGGATTCCAGAACTAGTCAGAAATGAAACACTCCAAAGTCCAATTTGTCTGTAGGTCTAGGAATTAAAACAGTGCTACATTTTTCCAATGCCATATTCCAGAGGAGGTAGCAAACAGAAAGAAGGGGCAACAGGGAATCCTGCCACACTCTATTTCTCTATGAGCAGGCACACACAGTCATACCAGGGTAGCCATGTGCACTCTAATCCCTTCTTAGTAGAAAACACACATTTTCAAAATGAATCCCATATCTAGAACGAATTACCGTAATAGCCACAGCCGGAGCGAGTCCGCTGAGGAGAAACGCAGATCTGGCCACCTGCTTTGAGATGCCCTGGACCAAGCCACTGCCGGCGTCTTTAAAGCCTGGCCTTTTCGAGTAGGGCATCTGCCCTCTTTAATCGCATTTAAATCCCAGGAAGAGAGAGAAGATGCCTCCCTTAGTCTTTGAACTATGCTGCTCTTCCCGTATCCATTTCTGCTGAACACAGCCTTGTTATCTTTTCAAAGAGAAAAAATAAAAACAAGGGGAGAATTGCACCACTGCAGAGCCCAAGAGAAGTAAGCACAAAACTACAGCAACGTCAAATAATATCTTCAGCAACTAGGAAAATTCCCGCACGCTATCTGGTGTCAGCCCAGTGCAGACTGGGGCGCGCTGTGCCCAGAACCACAGGAAGCCGGGCATCTCTGCAGCCTGTGTGGCTGCCAGCTCCCCCCACGCGCTGAAATTCGGCAGGGAAGAAGTTATGGTGCCCAGCCTCTGTATGCAAGACAGACAGACCACGCGCCCACACTCCGCACATCCGCCAAGTGGCCGGGACATCAAAGCGGCAGAGCAATCAGAAGGCACTGGAGAAGCGGGGGATGGAGGGGCCACATTGGTTGAGCCTTCGGATTTTCCTGCGTTGTCACAGTCCGAGAATGTAGGGGTAGGAGGAAGCGCACCTCCAGCCAAGAATGAACTGGACGCCTTTCTCCCAGCGGCTCCCTCCCCGCCTGTGTGCAGGTCGCAATACGGTAGGCGACAGGAGGGGCTGCTCCCGCTAAAACTCAGGTGGCAGGCCCGGCTGAGCGGCGCGGCCGGCCGGGGACAGGAAGGCGCTGGAGGAGCACCCACACCGCGCATCCTCCCCGCCTGCCACCACCCAGGGGGGCAAGGGCCGGACCTGCCACGCGCCCCCTGAGCGAGCACCGGCGAGCTCGCGCAGGGGCTGTGGGCGCTCGCTTGGCTAACCGTGGGCATTGCATGGTACACAATTACCTAAAAGGGAGCCCAAGGCAAAGCCCAAATCCAGAGCTTTGGTTCACAGGGGTGGGTGTGAGCTGGGAAGGAGGATTACGTAGGTTTCTCCGCCCCCTCCCCTGACACCTCTTCGCCACCGGGAGGGCGCCCGGGGGGCGGGGGAGGCGCCGCGAACCCGTTCGGGGGCTTCTTTGTTTCTCTCCGTGCCCCGCAGGAGGGCCCGGTGTGTCTGCTGTACCCGAGCCGGGATCGCCACCCGGGGACGCCTGCCCAGCCCGGGCGGCGGCGCGCCCCAGGCTGACAATTGAACCTCGCGGGAGAAGCGAGAGGGTGGGGAGGAAGGTGTATCCTGGGCCCTGGGGAGGGAGGGCGCTGCCGGGGCCTCGGGAGCGGCGAGGAAGCTGCCCAGAGAAGGGCGGGGGAGGGGGCGGCAGGCAGAGTCCCCGCTCGGCGCCCGCTTACCTTGGCAGCCCCGGCCTGGGCACAGATCATGCTCCCGTCAGCGCGCAGGTTAGAGCCGGGGGCCGCACGTGCCCTGCATGGCGCGCCGGGGACCTGCCGGGGGGAGCGGGGCGCCCACCTGCTCTCGCTGCGCTCCGGGCGAGCGGCCGGCCACGGCCACAGCGGAGGGGCTCGCGTGGCTGGGTGAGTGTGTGCGCCAGGAGACGGCGGGTTCGGTCAGAGACGCACCGTATTCCGGCTCCAACAACGGCGCCTGATGCGCGGTAACGCAGCACACTTCATCGCTTTATCCTCCCGCCCGCATCCCCTCCCTCCCTGCCTGCTCCTCTGTGGGTACCAGACTCCAGAACCAACCACAAGCCAGGCTTGCTCTCATTAGCGCTGCCCCGCCCTGCAGCCTCCACGCACCCGCCTCCTCTCCCCCGCGCCGTAAATATATATTGATTCTTGTTACCGCCGGCCCCATCCTTCCAACGCCCAGCAGGCGTGCTGGGCATATCCGACACCAGCCCCGGCCCATCGGCCCTTTTGTGTATGTGCAAACAGTGTGCTCAGAAAAGATGTGGTACAGACACCCCAGCAGGTACCCTATGACAGGTGTTCTTGGCCTGTCTTACACACTTTCTGCACCTATCTTATATACAGTTATAAACACCTACACATAAGCAGGCAGCGTCCTGTATTTGCACTGCGAACACACAAAACAACGTCGTAATTAGAAATGCAAAGGATGAAAATCCCCCCAGAAAATCTATTGGTGAGCAAGACTAATTTTCAACAGGGGTTTTATATTAAACTGCACGCAGTGTCAGAATGCCAGAACTGGAAGGAAGCAAAGGCTCAACTCCTCCTTGTGCCGAGATGCAAAGAGAACTGAAATGTTGGTCACTGCTGGTTGCTGGCTGCTCCGTGTATGTAAATCTAGGTGCATTTGGTCTATGCTTGGCCGGAATGTGTTCACATAAGACGCAGTGGTTTTGAGCACATAATCTCCGTGGTCTGTGACTCCCTGACCTAACTGCATTCTTCACAATGCTTATTTATTTCTTCCCATTCTCCTGCCCAGCATCCCTACATAAGACATTTTTCACATCCTGAGAACTTATCTTCTTTCCCATACCACAAACGCAGTCCTCCTCTGGAACAAACAAAGGCTTGGCCCTGACTCCAGACTCCTTATTGAAGACTCCAACACAGACCTTCCAAAACAAGCCTCCTCCTCCTCCCCACCTCCTCCAAACACTGTATGATGGGCCGCTTCTCAGTGGCTCTTATTTCACTGACCAACCTCTTGGCATTGATTTCTCTCTCACAACCCGGAACTTTCCAGAAGTGGAAACCTTAGAAGATGTGAAGGCAGCTTTACTAGCTGTACCCTTTTCTCCTTGGAGGCACACATCACCAGGCCTTCCCTATCCTCATTCCACTGGAAGAGGGTGTCCCCAGGACTCCACGTCTCCTGACAGACACCTTCTCCTTGCCTGACGCCTTGATCTCCCGGTCAGATGAGATCAAAGCTGACCACTTTTCAAACCTCAGCTAAGGATCTATGCAGAAAGCGGGGCACACGTTTCTCCAGGAGATTTTACACTCCAGTTAGTATCACCTCCAATGTGAAGAAAACTCTGCGAGAATAGACTAGGGCAGCCCCTCTGTGAGTACCAGGCAGCAACGTCAACCAACCGTGTCACGTTTCCAACCAGAGACTTGAATGAAAACAAAAACTCTGCCACAAACCGGCCTCCATGGTTTCTAAATTAGCACAATATCACCAAACCACAATAAAGGAGGATTCTTTACCTCAATTAATTGCCAGGATGTTCACCTCATTATTTTCAGTGATGCAGCAACAACTTGGCTTAGAGATAGTCCTTTCTGTTCTCTGTATCATGGAGGTAACTTGACAAGTCAACATCTCTCACAAAGGTGATTGATATAACAATCCTGTGGTGTGCTTTATTTTCCCCTGGAGAGTTCCTTTTTTTATATGAAGGCAAACGATATGAAAGCAGAAGCACACAAAGTTTCACATTTTAACATGCTGAGCAGATAAACTGCTTGTAAAGAGCAGTCACCATGCCATGTGCACTGGCAACATGTGCACTCCCACTCACACTATTGTCTTGTTTATTCCTCGCTGCAGGCCCACTGCACTCTGGGTAGCATCATCCTGTTTTACAGAGGAGAAAAACCAAGGCTATACAGGGTTCTATAATTCCCTTAAGGTCACACAGCCAGCAGAAGACCTCGAATCTAGAATCATCTGACTTCAGCTACCCTAACCTTGAAGTGAGGCGTATTTGGTAGAGAAATGAAAAGACTTGCCGTGAATTTTAAATCCATCCATTTATGAATTGTATTTATCAAGCTTCTAATATAGTCCAAAGACTGTTATAAATACAATAATAATAAGTCACTGTCCCAATGCCCTAACAACGCTAATCTTACACAGTAGCATAAGATGATGAGGCATTTTGAGAAGCATATACAAACGCTATGAAGTACCACAATGCTGATGCAACCCTGTGTCTCCACCTTTTGTAAGGCAGGGTCCAGCAGGACTCAAGGAGGGACTGGCATGCCTCCTCTTCTCAGGCCACACGCAGATAAAGATGAGCAAACAGAGCGCCATTCGCAAGTGGTGCCTACAACGCTGAGAAAGCTATAACTTGGACTGATCTGGGGCTTCACTTTCAGGAACACACCTGAGTGTGTTCACACTCACTGGTGGAGCTGTCCTCACGGTGTCATGTCTGACAGGGTCTCTCTCGGTAGGACGAATTGTAGCCAGTGATACAAAATTATCATTTGAGGACCCCTAAGGCTTAGGATGTCTGACTTTGGTCAGTTAAGCAAGTTATCTAGAGAAACCAGGCCTTCCTCTGAGGAGGGAAAAAGGATTTTAATTTTGAAGGGTGAGTATACCTACAAATGACTAGGGCATGGCAGTGGCTGTCTTGGCAGCTGTGAAAACCTTAGGGTGGTTTTGGGTCATGGAGGTCAAGCAGAGGCTGAGGTTACCTGAAGGAGCATAGGATTTTTCTTATATGAATTTTTTCATTCAAGGATTTTTTGTGTGTGTGTGAGGAAGATTAGCCCTGAGCTAACATCTATTGCCAATCCTCCTCTTTTTGCTGAGGAAGGTTGGCCCTGGCTAACATCTGTGCCCATCTTCCTCTATTTTGTATGTGGGACGCCGCCACAGCATGGCTTGATAAGCAGTGCGTAGGCCCGTGCCCAGGATCTGAACCTGTGAACCTTGGGCCGCTGAAGCAGAGCGCTGGCGCTTAGCCACCATGCCACCGGGCCAGCCCCTCAACAATTTTTTAAGGTGCTAATTTCTGGGGATATAACCTTAAAGAAGACGGAGTCTCTGACTTCATGGAGATCAGAGCTGAGAGTATTAAAACACCTAATTAAACCAGTTAGCACTATATATTTGGTAGATAAAGTGATAGGTAAAATGGAGGGCTCATCATCACATATTACAAAGGCAATAATTCAGACCCAGGTGGGGGGAGTGAAAGTGGGGTCAGAGGGCAGACTTCTTGGAATATATGCTGCCTAAATTGAGTCTTAAAGGATCAGTAGGAGTTGGCAGGTGAAGGGGATGAAGGAAGAGCATCCCAGATTAATGTGGCAAGGTCAGAAGACAAGCAGAGAAGTCTGTAGCATATTCAAGAACATTTCAATCTGATTGAAATGTAGACAGCTGCATAGGTGTGTAGTAGTGTCTTATTGTGATTTTAATCTGTGTTTTCCTAAAGACTAATGTGGGTGAGCATCTTCTCGTGTGCTTGTTTTCCATTTTTAGTGAAGTGTCTGTTTAAAACTTTTGCCTGTTTTTAAATGAGTTGTTTCTTTTCAAACTATTGAGTTTTGAGGGTTCTTTCTATGTCCTGGAAACAAGTTCTTTGTCAGACATGTGATTTCTAAATATTTCCTCCTAGTCTGTGGCTTGTCTTTTCATTCTCTTAATAGTTTCTTTCATGGAGTAAAGTTTATAAGGTTGATGGAGTTCAATTTATTAACTTTTTTTTTTATGAATCATGCTCTTAGTATTATATCTAAGAACTCTTTGACTAACTCAAGGTTACAAAGAGTTTTGCTTATGTTTTGTTTTACAAGTTTCATAGTTTTACATCTTACATTTAGGTCTTTGGTCCGTTATTTTTTAGATGTGAGGTATGGGTCATGGGTTTTTTGTTTTTGCATATGGATGTCCGATTAATCCAGCATTATTTACTGAAAAGATTATTTTTTCTTTTTTTTTGTTTTTGCTGGGAAAGATTCACCTTGAGCTAACATCTGTTACCAATCTTCCTCTCTCTCTCTCTTTCTCTTCCTCCCCAAAGCCCCAGTATATAGTTGTATATTCTAGTTGTAAGTCCTTCTAGTTCCTCTGTGTGAACCACCACCATAGCATGGCTACTGACAGATGAGAGTTGTGGTTCTGCCCCGGGGAACCAAACCCCAGCTGCCGAAGCAGAGTGCGCCAAACTTTAACCACTAGGCCATCAGGACTGGCTCAAGACTATTTTTTCTTGATTGACTTGCCTTTGAAACTTTTCAAGAAAAAATTGGCCATATTTGTATAGGTCTCTTTTTGGATTCTCTATTCTGTTCCACTGATCTGTTTGTTTAACCTTTGTCAATACTACACTATCTTAATTTTATAGATTTATAGTAAGTCTTGAAATAAGGTAGTGTGAGTCTTCCAACTTTGTTCTTTTCAAAATTATTTTGGTTAATCTCATTTACCTTTCCATGTAAATTTTAGAATTAGTTTGTCAATATCTACAAAAAAATTCCTGCTGGGGTTTTGATTGCGATTTTGTTAAATTTATAGATCAATCAGAAGAACTAACATTTTAACAATCTTCCAATTTCTTAAAGTGTTCCAACACATAACCTTAGTGTATCTCTGCATTTATTTAGGTTTTCTTTGATTTATTTCATCAGTATTTGAGGCTTTTAGCATACAGATTCTACATAGATTTTGTTGGATATATACCTAAGAATTTCATTTTTTGGTACTACTGTAAAAAGTATTGATTTTAATTTTGAATTCCACTTTGTATTAAAACATATCTGGGATTTGTTTTAATCAGTTATGGACGCACAGACCTGCAGACACAGAAATGATTGTTATGAAAGAAGAAGCTCACAGGGCCGGCCCCGTGGCTTAGTGGTTAAGTGAGCGCGCTCCGCTGCTGGCGACCCGGGTTCGGATCCCGGGCGCGCACCGACGCGCTGCTTCTCCGGCCATGCTGAGGCCGCGTCCCACATACAACAACTAGAAGGATGTGCAACTATGACACACAACTATCTACTGGGGCTTTGGGGGGAAAAATAAATAAATAAAATCTTTAAAAAAAAAAATAAAATAAAAAAAAAAAAAGAAGAAGCTCACAGATTCCTAGGAAAAGGAAGCATGATATGCCTCACAGGGCCACATATGGGTCAGTCAGGAGACAGAAGACCAAGGGGAGAGCACAGCCCAGAGCCCCTATTTTATTCTGTACAGGAAGGAATGAGGGGAGCAGGGCAGGCAAGCTTGAACAAACTCAGAATTGGATTGTTTGAATAATTTCAGTGGGCTCTGGACTATAGAGGTGGTCTCAAGTTGTTCTGTACTTGGCCCTGGAGTGACTTAGGGCAAGGGAGATATTGGCTTGGTTTGTGGGAGTTTGATAAAGGAGGTGGTTGGGGGTATGGACTCAGAATTAGTTGGTTTGTATGTGAAAGGTGTGCTCATAGGAGAGTTGTTTGCAATCTCTAGGAATTAGCTAGCCCCGGGAGGGGCAATCTCTCCCCAGACAGCAAGGCCCCTAAGATGTTAAAACAGAAGGTGAAATGCAGAAAATAAAAAAACATGATTAATACAGACTTGGTCATTTGCTGGAACAGAGAAAAAAAATGAAAGTTTTTCTTGTATAGTTATCTTGTATCCTGTGATCTTGCTAAACTTATTTATTAGTTGTAGGAGCATTTGTGTAGATTTCTTGGAATTTTCAATGTAGACAATTATGTTGTCTGTGAATAGAAGAGGGTTTTATTTCTTGCTTTTCAATCTGTTTGCCTTTTGTTGTGTGTGTGTGTGTGTGTGTTATATCACTGGCTATCTTTTCTATTTATTGCATATATTTTAATTTTATTAATTAATTCAATAATTATTATTTGTTGATCTTTAGTGTGATGATGAATAGTACTTGAAGATCATATAAACTTGTGGTCAAGTTAAATATATAAGTACAATATGATGTAAGTGCTGAGATAGAGGTGTGCTGTCAGTGAGATAGGAGTGAGCACACTGCTTATGGCTAGGGGAGCGAGAGAAGCCTCCACTAATAGGGCTTTAAAGGAAGAACAGGACTTTGTTGAATGACCAAAAGGGGAACTATATCCTAAGAAGAAAGAACAGCTTACATGAAAGGGAAGAAAGGCTCAAGGAATAGAATGTACTTGGGAAATGGTGGAGAGTTCAACTCAACTGGAGCAAAGAGAGATGGGGTTAGGCATAACTGGAAAGAAAGGTTTGGAACAGAGTGTGATGAGCAAAACATACCCTGCTCCAGATTTTAGAATTAATTCTGTAAGTAATGGAGACCCATAAAGATTTTTAAAGCCAGGAAGCAAAACAACAAGATTTGTCACTTAAATATATAGTAAAGCAAAATTAACAGTGTGACTTTAAGTTTGTAATAATTTTAGATTATTAAGATGGGTTGATAACAGAAGTGTCAGGTTAGGATGGCATTTGCCCTCACCCACCTTTCCATCAAAATACTTATTAAAGAGCACAAGACAAAAGAGGTAGACCATTATGAACTATGAATGTTCATCAACAGTTTATCACACTCCAGAAGGACTTTTCACTAATCAAAGCACAGTTTAGGCATCGAAACATAGCCAGATAGAAAAAACAAAAACAAAACAAAAACAAATAGAAACACATATCATTGTGTTCCCTTTCCTCAGAAATGCAAGGCCTTCATTTAGCAAAAGCTGTAGAGGATAGTGGTGAAGAGTATGGACTCAAGTCAATGACCTGGGTTTAAAAACATGGTTCTACCATTTACTTGTTCTGTGTTCTTAAAATATTTATTTAACTTCAATTTTCTTGTGTATAAAATTGACTTGTTAATTATTTACGTTTAAAATTGTTGAGGTTTAAGTGGAATAACAAACATGAAGTTCATAGCATAGTGCATGGTAGCATTCAGTATGCCTTAGCTTGTTCCATCAGTAATGTTCTTCATAAATCCATTTGGAAATTCCAACACGCTGTGATGTATATGACTAAGGCTAAAAGTGTTTGGACAAAGTTAGATATTCAAAAAATACAAAGAGATTTTTCAAAGAGATTTTAAAAAAACAATTTATACAAAAGAAAACTGAGACAAAGGAGACTCAAAAACTTGGATGGATAACTTAAAATGAACAATGAATGCATTAAAAACTTTTAAATAGCTCTATGAATCAAATAAGTGCAAATTAAACTGAGAGACTATTTTCACTAATTAAGTTGCACCCCCCCCCAAATACACATTTAAAAAAATTACTAGTTAAGGTGCAGTGCATTTCTGCTGGTGAGAAAACATATTATTCCAACCTATCTGAAGTGCAACTTGTCGCTTGTTTCATGGATCGTTACACAGCCCATGTGCCTAGATACCGCTGCATCAGCTAGTTACTGCTGCATAACAAACCATTCCCAAATTTACGTGACTGAAACAACAACCATGTATTCTTTCTCATGAGTCTGTAAATTGGCTATAAATTACTGATATGGGCCAGATTAAGCTGATTTCAGCTGGGCTCATCCATGTGGGCAGCTGGCAGGTTTCCCGGAAGCTGGCTGATTTAGGACAACCTCATCTGGAGTAACTTGGCTGTCTTCCATGGGATCACTCATCCTCCAGCAAACCATTCCAGGCTTGATCTCATGGCAGTGGTTGGGGCTCAAGAAAGAGAGTGGAAGTACACAAGGCCTCTGAGGTCTAGGCTCAGAACCAGCACATTGTCACTTCCACCATATTCTATTGGCAATGGCCTATCAAGAGGCCAACCCAGATTCAAGGGATGGGGAAATAGACTGTACATCTTGATGGGAGGAACTGTGAGGTCACAATATAAAGGATATGAATACAGAGGAGGATAGAGAATCAGGGCCCAAAAGTGACTGTATTATGAGAAACAAAAGAGACAAGACCACGGTGGCCGAAAGCTGGGCAGGATTCTAACAATTGCATCCTTGATATGAAGGACTGAGAAGTACATTCTTGAAATACATGTCATATGTTCCATCCTCTGGAATCTAGCATAGATCATTGACACCATATGACACCAAATAAGGTAGGAGCTAGCTAAAGAAAGTCTTGCAACTGCCCCCTCCCACTTGTCTCTCTATGCATCTCTCAGATCTCTATCTCACAGAAGAGACATGATAGAGAATAGAAGGGCCAGGCAGATGCATTGCTCTCCAGAATGCTTCTTCATCCATGATGAAGTCTTTATGAACTAAAGTGGAGCGAGGACAGGCTATGGAAACAGTGGATACTGGGTTAGGAGTACAGACTTAAATGAAGTATGCTTTGCAGTTTAGAAAACTGCAAACTTAGTCTCTAATTTAGTTAAATAATCTAAACTGTTAAAGGAAGTATACACTCAACCACAATCCTGCAGACCCTTTCAGTACCTTGCCTGCAAGGTACTGAAAATTAGATAGAGGCTATGTGTCCACACACATAGACCTGACTTCCAGGTCTGTGTCCAAGTGTAGGAAACCACCCAAGTGAACAATGAGGAGGCTAAGAACATTCCACTCACCCAATGCCCACTGAACTTGGATAACCCTCTGGCCATTTGAGGATCGATGAAACAAATAATGCAAAAACAAAAATGGGAGTGCTGAAAGTGTACTTTAATTAAAGAAAGAGAGAACGTTGTTCTTAGAAATAAAGGAGCATATCTGTAACATAACTTTCTACTGAAAAATAATTTTAAAATTGAGAAGGTATTTCCTAGGTAACTTCATGGAGTTGACAAAGGAAATAAAAAGAGAGAGGGGGAAAAAAAAAAAAAAACAACGATGAAGGTAGAGATGCAACAAGGAGAGTGAGAAACAAGAAAAATGCAAGAAAACTTCAAAAGCAAATGCAGGTTAAAAATCAATATTGGAGACTGAAAGGGAGAAAAGACACTACAGAAAATAAATGACTGATATAAAGGATATGATATCAAAGATAACCCTGAGAAAACTATCAAACTCTAGAGGAAAATGACAATAAGATGGACGAGAGAAAAAATGAAAACTGTACAGTGCAGGTAAAGGAGCTCCTACTGTAAAATTGTGTGTGCCACTTGTGGGAGAGGGGAAACTTGAACCAAAAAATCAAAAACTTTACAGAAGCAATCTTTCCTAGGATGAAGTAATCCTTGGATCTGCAAATCTGGAGGATTCTTTGTGTTCGAAAAAAAAAGAAAAGAATAAAAATCCCACACCTAAATATGTTCTCAATTTTAAATTATCATCAATATAGAAGAAAATGATACAAGTGCCAGAATAAAAATATAAGTAAAACAAAGGAACAAAAGTCTGGCTGGACTCAGATTTCTCTTCTGCAACATCAAATTTTAAAACACAATGAAACAGCATTTGGGAGAGCAGAATATTTTGTAAATAAAAATTCTCTATCTCCTCAAGTTATTCATATGTGAAAGCAACAGAAGATATCTCAAGATATAGAGGAATTCAGAAACATACCACTCATGTGCCTTCTTTAAAAAAATCCTCTAAAACATGCATCAGGCAGCAAGGTATCAGCAAAAATGAAGAAATATAGGACTACACATGAGCTCCGAAACCAATTAAATATGTAGAGTTCATGTGACTTTGGTAAATAGGGTCATAAATCAAATGCAAAAATTAAAAATAATCCTCTTATTGAAATAGGTCTATAAAAAATATCATAATGAGATAATAATTGAGTGATGATAAATTAGGTTGATAAGGACAAGAAAATTGATGGGTGGGAGGTAATGATATACCATATTCTTTGTTATGATTTTGATAATTAAAAAATATAAGCATATAGTTGATGAAAAATTTTTGACAAATTACAGAATTTAATACAAGGTTTCAGCCATTTAAATGTAGAATTCAAAAGAAGATTTCAACCATACAAATAGTAGAATTGAAAACAAGATTTCAATCATTTCTTCAATTCAGAAGATAGAAGCAAACAAATCATAGGCCATATTCTTAATAACATAAAGCAATGACAGAATCGAGGTCAAACATACAATTTGCAGCTGATAGAAGTTACCCCATTTAAAATAGATGGGTTAAATGCCCCTCTTAAAATTCCTCAAAGTAGGTTTAAAAACAAAAACAACAAACTAAATCACACATATAAACCATATATGCATATGTTAAAAGCCTAAAATAAAGCAATATAAAGAGATTAAAAATGAAAAGTAGACAGAATAGGCAAGTGAATATATTAAAATAGCATTTGCAACCCTATTAAATAGAAATCAAGCCTTAAAAATACCAACAAAGCAAAAAAATGCATAATGGATAATATTATATTGATATTAATTATCTATGAAGAAGTTTTAAAAGTCAAAATGTGTAGAATAGCGTTGTGTTGATATGTTAACAAGTGTTAAGCACAGAGAAATTATTTCCAACATCTTTTTTTAGGAGACTTCAGCATATCACAACCAATCAATGTCAGATTGCATAGGGAAATTTAAAGTACATATGGTTAGAATAGTATGATGGAAAAGTTCACATATATCCTGAAATTCCTTCACTGTGAAACCGATTTCCTTCTGGAAGATAGATAGTAATCACCAGTACCTGACCCCAATTTATCAGGATGGAGACAGTGACGGGAGATAGAAGGACAAGCGTTATCTTGTAAGGCTCCTGACTCAGGTGAAAGTCCTCGAGCACAGGACTCTCCTCTCCAACAAGGGAGAGAGACCAGCTTCTTCTTGCCTGGGATGTTGAGGAGAAACAACCAAATATTTTATTCCTGGGTCTCAGAGTCACACTCTTTTCCTATCAGAGACCTAACTTTGACATAGGCGACCTATTGAGGATGGGCATTCAGTCTCCTTTGCAGCTCTCTCTTGCAATAAGATCCCAGACCTGGTTTTCAGCAGTGCCTGCCCTGCAGTTGAAAGACCTAAGGGTTTTCCAAAACCCTGTCATAGAGCCCTCTGGCTTTCATGGTGTGCTGTTAAGTGGATAGTTAGCTGATCCAAGCCTGTTATTTTCTTTCTTAAAGGACTCCAAAGCAATTAAGAAAACCCAGCCAGGATGTCATTCCTGAGCACCTACAAAAATAGGGTTATAGATTTGTTTTGCTTTGTTTCCAATAGCATGCATCCAAAAAGGCATCCTTTTTCACTCACTGGATTTTCACCCAAATGTTCAATGCCTTTATAACATAGATGTCATCTGAGACCTTCCTACGCTGTGGTTCTTATCTCGTCTTGATTGGCTCAAACTCTAATTCTACATTCTGAGGAAGTTCAATGCCTGCTCAAGAGTTCTTCCAATTCCTAGTGTGCTCCTATTCTCACAGTCTCCTCTGTGCATGGACAACTTCTTCCGTGTGTTTTCGTAATGCCCTGTGTTGACAAAATGTGATGCTGTTCTTCACGTACCCAAAAAGGAACAAGAAAAAGACAAAACTCCTCACAAAAATATTTCGAGATGTTTGAGGATAGTTTGTGGGGAGGAGAGATGGCATTGTAAACATTTCCCAAATCAACATTTAACAATCTCCTTGTGAAATTCTTTCTGGTCACCCTGCTGCTGGAGCTTTGCGCCATCTCACCGACTCCTCTTTCCTCTGTTCCTCCCTTCCTCCCACCCGGATTGCCTTGGAAGCCAGCGTAGTTTTCCTCCTCACCTTGATGGAGAGCAATTCAGCTTTTCCCTAACTCCTGCTCCCAAACTTTCCTACATAAACTCTTCAGCCCAGCAGAAAAGGGCTGCTGCTCAACTCAAGTCACCTTTGTTGTCAGCTCTACAGGTTATAAATAATAAAATTGGGTTTTCTTTTACACTTTTCTGATTTTATAACTCATTGTTATCCTCCAGTAGTCCCAGAAATGTAGCCCCTAAATGCATTCTGCCAACCCTTTTAAGAAGATGCAAGAATATTCTTCTAATGTCAAGTTTTATTTATCCCAAGGTAAAAACTTCTTCTCAAGTTCTGCCGTACTTTATCACCTCATGTGGCTCTAAAGCCCAGTTCCTTCTTTTTCTAATCATCCCCAGCAAGAGCGTTGAGTGTGTTTTTCAGCCTCCTTGTCTCAGTTTCCGTCATTTGAAAACGGGAATAATAATAATGTCTTTTTCATAAGTTTATGATGATGATTAAACAAATACACTTAGAACAGCGCCTATTTGTTCTTTGAACAAATAAGTGTTCAAAGTATTTTAATCATTTTTAGTTTCGTTATGATTATCATATACTGGACCCAAGAGTCTACTACTTCTCAGAAAGTATAAAGTAAGCAGCATAATGTCACTGAATGTGAACTAGGGGCTGAACAGGGGCTCTTTTGAAAATCCTATGCAAGACTAAATTAGCACTCCCAACAAAATACCCTGCCCAGTCCCATTTTTTCCTCATATCAGACTCTACATCGTACTTAATTCAATACCTCTCAAGCTAGAGACTAGCAAACTGGACAGAATCCATGTTTTCTACATGCACACACGTGCACACACACATGCATACAATGTATGGGAAGAGAAGGCTATACAGGGTCGGAGAGATTTGGGAGAAGATCCATGTGACATCTTTTCCGGCCATGCCTCAACAGCATCCAGATTTCAGAGCTTCCTGTTGCACGTAAAGTCTGCTTGTGACAATCTCATTTCTCTGCATGCTGAAGAGCACATTCTCTGTCCCAGGGAATATGGGAAGCATGTACTGCCAATATCCTGGCAGAGCCTTACTGGGGGGCCACACTTCTCTTTTTCTTTGGCTCTTAGAAGTGACTTACACTCAAGATTTGCCTTAGTCAAAAGGATAAGACAAGCAATGTGTCTTGAATAGCACTCTTAGAAATATGCATGCAAAGATTAATTTTGGAATTTATACCTTTTTTCCCTGAAAAGCATAGTTCTCTAAAATCTGGGGGAAAACAGTTTCTGTTCTTGACACTTTTTTGAAGAAAGTCTTAACAAGCCTTCTTGTTCCCTCAAATTTCATGTCACAACCTGAATTTTATAAGTTGAGCATAAATGCAAAATGTAAATGGTAAGAAAAACTAGGCAAATTTTGTTGTGACTCATATAGTGCAGAAATCCATAATATTTAAAGAACAAATACAAATCAATGAGAAGAGGGAGCAATCCATTAAAGAAAAAAACAAAAATAAAAATCTAGTTATGAAAGAATTGCAAGTGAACAAGAAACGTGAAAAAATGCTCCACCTTACCAGTAATCTAAGATGAGCAAATTTAAAAGCAATAATGATGGGTCTTTTTCACCTAAGAAAGTTCCTGATACTAATGATAAAGTAAAAAGAAAAATACCTGATTTTGGTGATGGTGATGATAAACTGCACTCTCTTGTAATATAGAATAGGAGGATAGGTTGGTTCAAACTTTGTAGAAGGCAAATTGGCAATGCTCTCATAACCTTATTATTTGGCCCAAAAATTTCCTTTATAAGAATTTATGCTAGAAATGTATCTAACATTTGTTTAAATACTTATCTCTGGTGATGCTTACTGAAGTATATTTTTTAATTGAAAAAAATTCTGTACAACCTGAAAATCCAAAGTAGTGGATTTGTTAAATGTAATATGGTATATTCTTAAAAGGGACTATTATTCAGAAGTTGAAAATGATAATGTAAAAAGAGTATGTATGGTATGGAAAAATATTTATAGCATTTTTTTTAAAAATTTTTTTGAGGAAGATCAGCCCTGAGCTAACATCCATGCTAATCCTCCTCTTTTTGCTGAGGAAGACAGACACTGAGCTAACATCTATTGCCAATCCTCCCCCTTTTTTTTCCCCAAAACTCCAGTAGATAGTTGTATGTCATAGTTGCACATCCTTCCAGTTGCTGTATGTGGGACAGGGCCTCAGCATGGCCGGAGAAGTGGTGCGTCGGTGCGCGCCCGGGATCCGAACCCGAGCCGCCAGTAGTGGTGCACCTGCACTTAACCGCTAAGCCACGGGGCTGGCCCATATTTATAGCATTTTAAGGGAGGATGAAGGTGAGGAAACTAGCTCCCTAGTTGTGCTGTCTTCTTTTCCTAACAATTCAAACCTCCATCACTCCTCAAATCCCTTATCCAACACACATTCTTCATTTACAAGTAAAGTTCTCAACTCTCACTTTAAAGAAAAGTCTGCCAGATAGGACCTCTCTCAACTTCTGTCATGACACCCACAAGTTTCCTGGCTTACACCCATGGCTGCTTTATTCTCTCACATGATGAGGCAACCCTCTCTTCTAGCCCCAAGCTCATTCTGCCACCTGGGCTTTTGGGAGCAATCTTCCCTTCTGTAATAAATGAGGGGCAGGGCAGAGTCCAAATGGAGACCCACATGTATGTGTATAAACATTGTTTTATTTGAGGTATAATGGACATATAACGTTATATTAGTTTCAGGTGTACAACATAATGATTTGATATTAGTATATATTGCAGCATAATTACCACAATAAGTCTAGTTAACATCCCTTATGATACATAGTTACAAAATATTTTTTTCTTGTGATGAGAACTTTTAAGATCTATTCTCTTAGCAACTTTCAAATATACAATATGGTATTACTAACTATAGATGCTATGCTATACATTATATCTCCATGACTTGTTTATTTTATAATAAGAAGTTTGTAACGTTTGACCCTCTTCACTCATTTTGCCCACTCCCCACCTCTGGCAACCACCAATCTGTTCTCTGTATCAATAAACTTCATTTTTCTTTTTTTTTTTTAATTCCATGTGTAAGTGAGATCATACAGTATTTGTCTTTCTCTGTTTGACTTATTTCACTTAGTATAATGCCCTCAAGTTCCATCCATGATGGTCACAAATAGCAAGATTTCATTCATTTATATGGCTGAATAATACTTCACTGTATATATATATGTATACACACACCACATTTTCTTTATCCATTCCTCTATTGATGGACACTTAGGTTGTTTCCATGTCTTGGCTATTGTAAATAATGCTGCAATGAACATGGGGGATGCATATATCTCTTCAAGTTAGTATTTTTGTTTTCTTTGGATAAATACCCAGAAGTGGAATTTCTGGATCATATGGTAGTTCTATCTTTAATTTTTTGACGAATCTCAGTAATGTTTTCCATAGTGGCTGCACTGATTTACGTTTCCACCAACAGTGCACAAGAGTTCCATTTTCTCCACATCATCACCAACACTAATTTCTTATCTTTTTAATAATAGCCATTCTAAGAGGTGAGAGGTGACATCTCATTGTAGTTTTGATTTGCATTCCCCTGATGGTTAGTGATGTTGAGCATCTTTTCATGTACCTGTTGGCCATTGTATGTCTTTAGAAAAATGTCTGTTCAGATCCTCTGCCCATTTTCAATCAGATTGTTTGTTGTTTTTCTATTGAGTTATATGAGTTCTTTATATATTTTGGATATTAACCCCTGATCAGATATATGATTTGCAAATATTTTCTCCCATTCAGTAGGTTGCCTTTTCATTTTGTTGGTGTTTTCCTTTGCTGTGCAGAAGCTTTTTACGTTGATGTAGTCCCATTTGTTTATTTTTGCTTCTGTTGCCTTTGCTTTTGATGTCAGATTCAACAAGTCATCACCAAGACCTATATCAAGGAGCTTACCGCCTTTGTTTTCTTCTAGGAGTTTTATAGTTTCAAGTCTTACATTCAAGTCTTTAATCCATTTTGATGTAATTTTTGTGTATAGTGTAAGACAACAGTCTAGTTTCATTCTTTTGCATGTGGCTGTCCAGTTTTCCCAATACCATTTATTGGAGAAAAGATTGTCCTTTCCCCATTGTTATTCTTGGCTCTTTTATTATATATTGACCATATATGTATGAGTTTATTTCTGGGCTCTCTATTCTGTTCCATTGATTTATGTATCTATTTTTATGCCAATACCATACTGTTTTGATTGCTAAAGCTTTGTAATATAGTTTGAAATCAGGGAGCATGATGCCTCCAGCTTTGTTCTTCTTTCTCAGGATGATCTTTGGCTATTCAGGAACTTTTGTGGTTCCATACAAATATTAGGATTGTATGTTCTATTTCTGTGAAAAATGCTGTTGGAATTTTGATAGGGATTGCATTGAGTCTGTAGATTGCTTTCAGTAGTATGGACATTTTAACAATACTGATTCTTCCAATCCATGAGCACAGAATATCTTTCCATTTATTTATGTCTTCTTCAATTTCTCCCAACAATGTCTTAGTTTTCAGTGTACAGATCTTTCACCTTCTTGGTTAAACTTATTCCTAGGTATTTTTATTCTTTTTGATGCAATTGTAAATGGGACTGTATTCTTTATTTCTCTTTCTGCTATTTTATTGTTGGTGTATAGAAATGCAACTGATTTCTGTATGCTGATTTTCTACCCTGCAACTTTACTGTATTTGTTTATTATTTTGAATAGTTTTTAGGTGGATTCTTAGGGCTTTCTATACATAAAATCATGTCATCTGCAAATAGTGACATTTTTGTTTCTTCCTTTCCAATTTGGATACCTTTTATCTCTTTTTCTTGCCTGATTGCTCTGGCTAGGACTTCCAATGCTATGTTAAATAACAGTTACAAAAGTTGGCATCCTTGTTTTGTTCCTGTTCTTAAAAGGTTAGCTTTCAGTTTTTCAACATTAAGTATGATGTTAGCTGTGGACTTGTCATATATGGCCTTTATTATGTTGAGGTACTTTTCTTCTATACCCATTTGATGCAGAGTTTTTGTCATAAATGGATGCTGTATCTTGTCAAATGCTTTCTGTGAATCTATTGAGATGATCATGTGATTTTTATTTTTCATTTTGTTAATGTGGTATATTGTGTTGACTGATTTGCGGATATTGAACCATCCCTGCATCACTGAAATAAATCCCATTTGATCATGGTGTATGATCTTTTTAATGTATTGTTGTATTTGATTTGCTAATATTTTGTTGAGGATTTTTGCATCTATGTTCATCAGTGATATTGGCCTATAATTTTCTTTTTTTGTGTTGTCCTTGTTTGGTTTTGGTATCAGGGTAATATTGGCTTCGTAGAATGAGTTAGGAAGCATCCCCTCCTCTTCAATTTTTTGGAAGAATTTGAGAAGGATGGGTATTAAGTTTTCTTAGAATGTTTGATAGAATTCACTGGGGAAGCTGTCTGGTCCTGGACTTTTGTTTTTGGGAGGTTTTTGATTACTGATTCAATCTCCTTACTGGTAATCAGTCTGTTCAGATTTTCTATTTTTCATAGATTCAGTATGTTTCTAGAAATTTATCCATTTCTTCTATGTTATCCAATTTGTTGGCATATAATTGTTCATAGTAGTTTCTTATGATTCTCTGTATTTCTGTGGTATCAGTTATAACATCTCCTCTTCCAGTTCTGATTTTATTTATTCGAGCTCTCTTTTTTTCTTGGTGAGTCTAGGCAAAGATATGTCAATTTTGTTTATCTTTTCAAGGAACCAACTCTTGATTGATTGATCTTTTCCATTGTCTTTTTAGTCCCTATTTCATTTATTTCCACTGGGACCTTTGTTATGGCCTCCTTCGACCAACTTTGGGCTTCATTTGTTCTTCTATTTTTAGTTCTTTGAGGTGTAAAGTTAGGTTGTTTGAGATTTTTCTTGTTTCTTGAGGTAGGCATTTATCACTATGAACTTCCCTGTTAGAACTGCTTTTGCTGCATCTCATAAGTTTGGGTGTGTTGTATTTTCAATTTAATTTGTTTTAGGTATTTTTTCATTTCTCTTTTGATTTCTTCATTGACTCATTGGTTGTTCAGTAGCATGTTGTTAATCTCCATGTATTTGTGAATTTTCTAGTTTTGTTCTTTTAATTGGTTTCTAGTTTCATAACGTTGTCAGCAGAAAAGATGCTTGATATGATTTCAGTCTTCTTAAATTTATTAAGACTTGTTTTGTGGCCTAACATGATCTATCCTAGAGAATGTTCCATGTGCACTTAAGAAGAATATGTATTTGCTTGATTTTGGATGGAATGGTCTGTATATATCTGTTAAGTCCATCTGGTATAACATGTCATTTAAGGCTGATCTTTCCTTATTGATTTTCTGTCTGGATGATCTATCCATTGATGTAAGTGGGGTATTGAAGTCCCCTACTATTATTGTATTGCTGCCTATTTCTTCCTTTGGGACTGTTAATATTTGCTTTATATATTTAGGTGCTCCTATGTTAGGTGCATAAATATGCACAAATGTTATATCCTCTTGTTGGATTGGCTCTTTTATTGTTATGTAATGCCCTTCTTTGTCTCTTACTACAGTCTTTGTTTTAAAGTCAATTTTGACTTTAAAAAATGTTTAAAGTCCTGAAAGAGTAGTCTTGAGTAGGAGATGAACTTTATTGTTCAACCCTGCCCTATCTCTTGGTTGTCTCTCAAACCTTTGTTATTGTCCAGGCAGCCTATTTCATTTGTAATGCTCCCAGTAGTTGAGAGTGTGCCAAGATCTGTCAGTGTCCTAAATGGGAGAATCTCAGTCAGCACCTAGATTTAGGCTGATTGGAAGCCAGAACCTCAAGCAGCAGCTTTTAAAGCATGCAAATATATAGTGTTCTGTAGGACTGCAAGTGTAAGCCCCACTGGCCACTAGAGCCAAGAGGTCTAGAGGTGTCCTCTGGGCAGCAGTCACAAAAATTGGGGCTCCAGACAAGTGTATAAGCTCCTTTCTAGGAGATACTGATGAGCTGTAGTGAGGCAGAGGGAAAGTGCAAAGATGGTGTTCCCCAGCCTATGTTCCCTAAGAGCCCCTCCATAGGCCCCTAGATGTGTGCCAAACCTGAAGCTTGTGCCTCAGGCTGAAGCTCCGGGACAAGCAAATAGACCTACCTCATTCACAGAAAGTCTGGGGGCGTGTTTCAGTCTGCTAGAGAGCAGTGCCCTGGGGGTGGTGGCCTGCCAAGAGGTGTCTCTCTGACCGTTACAGTCCAGTGGGACCCAGAAACACAGGTCTCTCTGGTCACCAGAGCCCAGTGATCAAGGGGCATCCCCTGGGTGGCAGCCACAAAAATTGGGTCACCAGGTGTAAAAACCAGAGCACCAGACGTGTGTAGAAGCTCCACGATGGGAGATACTGGTGCTCTGGATCATGGTAGAGGAATGGCACAAAGATGTAGCCTGACGGTTGGAGCGAGGCAAAGGAGCAGTGCAAAGACGGCAGCTACTGAAAAAAGAAAAAAGGAAGATAAAAGGAAAAAAAGATGGTGCCTGCCTGCTCTAGCAAGGCAGAGGGAGAGCAAGAAGATGGCACCTGCTAGCTGGAGCATAAAGATGGCACCCACTCAGAAAAAAAATGGGTCTACAGGCTTTAGCAAAGCAGAGGGAGAGAGCAGCCATTGTGTCTACCAGCTCTGTCCCCCCAAGAGAGTACACCAGCAGGCCCCGTCCCTCAGTCTGATGCTTTAAAGTAATCAAATGAGGCTGTTTCACATAAATTCTGGGCTCTTTTCAAAGGCTGCTTCTGTGCTGGACCCTGGGTTTGATAAATCCCAGGGTGTGAGCCCTTTAAGAGCCATTTCTCAATTTCTCATTCTCAAAGGAGTATGAACCCCTTTGATTTTCAAAGATAGATATTTTGGGGGCTTCTCTATCGAGTGCAGGCCTTAAAAGTTGAGGTGCCCAATTTGGAGTATGATGAACCCCTTGCTCCTCAGGAAGAAGCTGTGGGTTTTGAGTTCCCTTTCAACTGTGGGTCACCACACCAGAAGGTGGGGTTTATGGTGAAATTGTGTCTCAGCCTTTCCTACCTACTTCGATTGGTTTCCTTCTCACTTGCCTGATATGCAGGAGTTAGTTCCAATAGTTTTTAGGTTTTTTTCCGGAGGAAATTGTTCCATATGTAGCTGTAGATTTGGTGTGTCTATGGGAGGAGGTACGCTCAAGATCTTCCATGTCACCGTCTTCTAAACACTTTAAAGTTATACATCAAGCTAACTCTTATGTAAAATATGTTTCATCATCCTGCTGAACAAATATGCCTCCCTGAGTACCTGGAAAGCCAGTTTGGAATTCAAATTCTTGGAAAGTTCTGAGCCAGAAGAGGGTGGGTGCTGGGAGGGCTGGCCACTCTCAGCCTGCTCTCCTTCTCTTTCTACCTCAGTCTCCATCCCACACTCTGAAGGGGCCTCATGTGCAGATTTGAGCTGTGTGTAGCCCCCAAGACAGCCACCTTTGACCTCCTGTCTGCCTTAGAGATGGCACATACCTGCCACGTGCCCACTTGAGGGAGGAAGAACTCTGGGAAGAAGCAACTTGGGCCCCAGAGGGATGCTCTGTAGGGTCTTATAAGGAGGAATTGGGGTTCAAATGGGCACCAAGTGGGCATTAGGTAGACACATACCTTTAGTCCACATACTCTCCCCAACTTTTCGGGAGAAGTATCATCAGAGGAGGACCAGAGAACCTCTGGGATCTCGTCTCTGTCTTCTTCCATCATAGACCAACCATGACTAGAGTGTTGGTAGAACCAGGTTGTTCTACTCTTTGTAAAGATAAGTACTTCCTGTTTTGAATAAGAAGCAGTGATTTTTGGCAATATTAAGAACAAATAATAACTTGGTAGTTTCACAATTTAATGTGTCTTATTTCATATATTTTTAATATTTCTATTTTATTTATAATAGACACTACCAACTGCCTCAGGAAATGTACTCTACATAAAATTCTGTTCCCCAATAGATTTTTCTGAATTGTCTTTCACCTGTATGAGTCTCTTATCTTAAAAAAAAAAAAAAATCCTCCTTCAGATATCTTGTTAGTGAATATTAATTCCTGTACTATTTTATGTATTGTAAATATTTTCCCAGTTTATTATTTGTATTTGCATGTTTTTACATATAGTCATTAAAAAAATTTGTATACATTTCTACAAATCTTTTTGTTTGGCAGTGACATGCATTAAGGACCATATGGCAAATCACCTACTATTTCTCAACCTCCTCCCTCAAGATTATGTATTCCTATGTTTTCTTCTTGGATTTTAAATTGTCCCATTTTCATATTTAATTATTTAATTTATTGGAATTTATTTTACTATATGTTGTAAAATAGTATCTAACCTTTTCCTCTAGAACTTAACCAAATGTTATAATTTACTCTGTTGACAAATTGCTTTACTATTTTCTTGAATTATCATTTCCTATTAAAGTATAATACACATAGAGACTGCATAAATCACAAAAACACAGCTCAATGAATTATTGCAAAGTGAACACATTCATGAAAACATCTCAACAATGGCAATGTTCTGTTTCTCAACCTGGGACAGCCTTCACCGTGCCGTTTTCAGTCACCATGCTTCTTCCTTCCCAAAGGTTACTGCTATATGCATAAATGGACTCACACAATATGCCTTCTTTTGTGGTGTGCCTTCTTTCACTCCTTTCTCTTTCATTATGCTTGTGAAATTCATCTACATTGTTGTGTTAACATATATTTCTGTTGTATAATATTCCATTATACAAATATACCACAATTTATTTATCCATTCTACATTGGTGGACATTTGAGTTGTTTCCAACTTCGGGCTAGATTGCTGCTATAAACATTCTTGCACATGTTTTTGGTGCATATATGTACAAGTTTCTGATAGGTATATACATACATACATAAGAATGGAATTGCTGGATGATATAGTGAATTTTTGCCAAATAGTTTTCAAAGTAGTTGTATCAATTTCCGTTACCATCAGCATGAGAATTCCAGGTATTCAACATCCTCACCGATACTTGCTAGTGTCAGTCTTTTTAATCTTAGCTCTTTTGATGAGTGTATAGAATTATCTTATTATAGTTTTAATTTTCACTTCTTTTATGACTAATGAAGTTGAGAACATTTTCACAGGCTTTTTGGCCATTGAATATCATCTTTTGTGAAGTGCGTGTTTAATTCTATTGCCCACTTTTCCATTGGATTCATATCTTTTTCTTATCAGTTTATAGGAGTTTTTATGCATTCCAGAAAACAAACCCTTTATATTCATGAATATATGTATTACAAAATCTTAGTATAGTCTGGGACAACTTTTTCACACTTTATATTAGTTTCCTAGGACAAATTACCACAAATTAACAACTTACCAAAAATAACACAAGCTTGGTGGCTTAAAACAACAGAAATTTATTCTCTCAAGTTCTGGAGACCAGAAATCCAAAATCAAAGTGTGGGAAAAGTGGGTTCCTTCTGGAGGTTCCAAGGGAGATCCCATTCCATGCCTCTGTCCTAGCCTCTGGTGGATCCAGATGTTGCTTGGCATTCCTTGGCTTGTAGACACATCACTTCAGTATCTGACTCCATGTTCACATTATCCTTTGTGTGGCACTGTGTCTCTGTTTTCATATAGCTGTCTCCTCTGTGCCTCTGTGTCTGTTTCCTTCTCTATCTCCCATAAGGCTACTCCATCATTAGACCCAGGGCCCACCCTAATCCAAGATGATCCCATCCCGAGGTCCTCAACTCAATCACATCCGTTGCCATATAAGGTAATAGTCACACATTCAGGTGAAATGAATTTGTAAGAACACCATTTAACCCACTACACCCTTGTAATTCTATTTTTTCCCTCATGATTGGTGCTTTTTTGCATCTTTTTAAAGAAATGTTTTCCTCCTCACCATCATGAAGATATTCTCCTGTGTAATCTTCTATAGAAGCTGCATATAAGGATATATTATCCACCAAGACTTGTTGTTGTGCATGATATTGGGAAAGGGTCAAATTTCACTCCTTTCTAAACGGATGTCCAACTGAGCAAGGAACATCTTATTAAACAGACTATCCATTTTGCACTGCTCTGCAGTGTCACTTATTATAAACTAAATGTCCCTAGATGTGTGGGTCTGTTTCCAGTCTCTCTCTTCTGTAAAATTTGTCATTGGTCAGTCCTTAGATCATTCCCACACTATCTTAATTACCATAGGTTTGTAAGTCCTGGTATCTAGTAATGGAAGGTCTTTTTCTTCTTCTTTTTCAAGATTTGCATGACCATTTATGGTTCTTTTCATTTCCATGCAAATTACAGAATCTTCTTAATTTTCCCTGTCCTCAAAATGCTTGAATTTTGATTGGGATTGCATTGAATCTCACATCAATTTTTGGGCACACTGAAATTTTGACTCCCCCAGTACTGTTTTAGATACTGTGAAGGACTTTTACTTATCTTTTGTTATGTTTATTTTTACATATCAGATGTTTTTGATATTATTTTAAATGGCATATTTAAAGCATTTTTCAATTTATAATTGTTGCATATATATAGAAATACAGTAGATTTTTTTAACCTGGTTTCCACAGACTGTGCTAATTTGTTTATTAATCATAATGGTTTATCAGTAGATTCTTTTAGATAATTACACACAGAATCTTATCATCTGAGAATAGTGAGTTTCTCTTCTACCTTTATAATCCTTTACCTTTTTTTTCCTTTTCTTGTGTTATTACACTGTCCAGGACATCCAATACAATATTGAAAAGAAGTAAAGTGGGTAGAAATCTTTATCTGGTTCCCAGTCTCAAAAGCTTGCAACATTTTACATTTTATCATTCAGAGATCTGCTATAGGTTTTTTGCAGATAATCTATGTTAATACTCTTCTCTCCCTAATTTGCTGAGAGTTGTTTTTCCCCCAATAAATAGATAATAAATTTAAACAAATGCTTTCTCCATTTTCACTGAGATTATTATATAAATCTTTCTTTTTTTGTTAGCTTGTTCATTTATGTTATAAATCAACGTAATGATTTTGATGTTTTTAATCTTAAGAGCAGCTTTACTTTTCCAGAATAAAGCAACATGTTAGTAATGTATTATCTTTTCTATATATTACCATATATACTAAGACTTTATTTTTTATTAAGTTACAATATCAAAGTTTGACTGGCTTTATAATATAAATTGGGCAGTGCTCTCTTTGTTTTTAATATTCTCTTTTTATCATTTTAATGTTTGTAAGCTATATAGTGATATCCCTTTTTTCATTCCTGTTATGAGTGAATATCATTGGTTCTTTGGTTCTTGATCAGCTTGCCAGAGGTTTATTAATTTTAGTAGTATTTTCAAAGAACCAATTTTTGGAATTGTTGATCCTCTCTATTTTATTATTATGTCATTAGTTTTTGCATTTAGCTATATTGTTTCATTTTTTCCTGCCTTTGAATTTAACTTGCTGTTCTTTTACTAATTTCTTTAGATGAATACTTAGATCATTGCTTTTCAGTCTTTCTTCTTTTGCAATATTTGCATTTAAGACTATAAATTTCATATAAGTGTGGCTTTAGCTGCATTTGACAAATGTACTACGTTGTACTTAGACATGTTGGTCTAGGAGTAGAAACCCTTTTGGCACTACTTTTTAATTGCCGCATTCTTACATACACTTGATTCTGTTTCTGGACTTTCTTTTCCTTTCCGTTATTTTTCTCTTTATTCCTGCAGCAGTCCTACATTGTTTTACTTTTCCTCACTTTATAAGATGATTTGATGGCTCAAAGAGCAAGCCCTTCTTCAATGTAGTAATTGTGGAGAATTCTCTCTGCTCTTCTTGGACGCTCATTCATAGGTATGAGCTTTAAAATAATTTTGTCAGGCTCTCTAAAAAAACTCATTAGACATATGTTCTGAGTGGAATTTAAAATACAGATTAGTTTAGGAAGAAGTGACATATTACAATCTTAAGTTTTTACATCCAGGAACAGGATATGTCTCTACATTTATTCAATAAATTTCTTGATAAATAATTATCAATAATTCTATTTCTCAATAAATATTTATAGATTTTACATATTTCTTATTAACCTATTTACAAGAATTATTTCTAGGTATTATTTTTCCATTGTAGCACCAATTATTTACTGCTGATATATAGGAAAATTCATGGACTTTTTAATATTTATTTTTTAACTGGCTAACATATTTTAATTATCTGTTTGGTCTAATTTTTTAAGTTAATTCTGCTGACTTTTCCAGATAAAAATCATATCACCTGCAAATAATGATAATTTTCTCCTCTTTTTCACTATTTACATTATTCTTCCTCCAGTTTCTTATTGCATTGGTTACTACCTCTCAAACATGTTCAGAACTGACTGCAGTGACAGCAGGTATGGTCTTTGTCCTGACTTTAATAGCAATATTTTTAGTGTTTACTATTGAGTACAATATAGATGGTAGGTATTTATTGCATTAAGTAAGCCACTTTTTATTTTTGATTTTCTAAGAGTTTACTTTTATTTGTTTATTTTAAAATCAGGATAGATGCCTAATTTTACAAATACTTTGTCAGCCTCTGTGACACAGAGATCTCAGTTCCAAGTAAAACTGAGAATGGCTGATCCTAGGTAGCCCAGATTATGTCCAGGGAAGACAAGGAACCTGACCCGGAAGTTCCTCAGGAAGGGCGAGGCAACATCAGGATGACCCCTAATCATTCCCTCAGCCAGCGCAGTGAGATCACTTATGAACACCCGGTGACCCAGATGCCTCCCTACCACAGCTGCCCTGCCACTCCAGAGCCTGGAAACCATTGCTCCACTGCCCCTAATTCTTTGCTTACCTATTAAATTTTCATTCAAACCCAGTGTCAGTGTGGTTGGCCAATGCTAGGACACGCACCCATGCCCTGGATGCACGAGAAGCTGGGAGAACTGATTTCATCTGTCTCATATCAACGCTCACAGGGTACAGGATTCTCTAAACATACAAAGATCGTTCTGATACTGGACAGTCACCCACACAGTAAAAAAAAATGGCTTCTCCACTTTAATTGAAATCATTGAATGGGTTGTCTCCTTTAACCTATTAATGTGAAAAATATGTGTCATTAGAGTCTCTACAGCTGCATATCTGGAAAGTCAGTTCTCCTTGGCTACAGTGCATTATTCTTTTAAAATAGTCCTGGTTTCAACTTGTTCATACCTACCTATATTTATCATCAAGAGTGGCCAGTAGTTTTCTTTTTTGTGCTAACTCTGTCAGGATTTTCAGAGCTATACAAAATGTATTGGGAAGATTTCCAGTTTTATCTAGGTCCTTGAACAATACATGTAACAGAAGCATCATCTGTTCTTGAAGGGATCGGTCTAAAGATCAATAAAACAGCCTGGTCTGGTGTATTTTGGGACAGTTCTTTGACCATATTCCCAAATTTTTCCATGATTATTGATCTATTCAGGTTTATGTCTCTTCTGGAGTAAGTGTCTTAGAAAATGTCAAAGATTGAAGTTAGTATGTTAAAAGCTGTGAGATGCCAGCAAGAACTGGTTTCTGCTCCATGAACATGAGTGATAGGGATTGCAAATGGACTATTTTTAGAGGGTGTGTAAGAGAAGCCCTTTCAGATCAGTGAGGTTGTCATCACACTGTTTGTCAAGTTACCTCTGTTGATATATTGAGAAACCGTCTGTCCAGAGATTGAAAACTAGAGGTGTTTGGTTTGACATATTGAGTGGATTTCTTCTTAATTGAGCTGGTTCATTCCTGTTTGCTACAGTTCCCCAAACTCCCAGGCCTTGTCACATGTTCACATCATCTCCCAAGGCCCTGAAAGCATTTATGTCTGTTTCCCTTTATGGCACATTTTTTTAAATTATTTTTTTATACTTTGAAAATTATAACAATAATACATGTATGTTATATAATAAGTCAAAGAGGACATTATGAATATGTATCATGACAAAGCTAATCCTCTCCCTGCCACCTCACCCATCCCTGTGAGATACCCGGTATTAACAGCATGCTGTGTGCCAGCCCTCCATTCTCTTATTCATACGTGCATAAACATACATGCTTTCTTTGTATCTTGTTTGCTTTTACTGAAATGGAATCATACTATAGTCAGTCTACAAATTGTTTTTCCTTTAAGGTTTTATTTTGGAAAATCTCAAACATATACAAAAATAGAGAGGGTAGTATAATGAATTCGTATGTACCCACCACAGAGCTTCAACAATCATCAACTCAAGGTCAATCTTGTTTCAAACTCCACCTTCACCTATCCACCCCACCCCCATATCTTGGGTTATTATTATCTCTAATATGTAGCATTTCCACCCAACATTTCAGTTTTTAAATTTTCAAACCTATTAGAAAACATTGGAAGGCTAGTACAACGAACAATCCATCTACCCATTGCCTGGATTTACCAGTTGTTTTTCATCATTGAGAATATTTTATGGACATCCCTAATTTAGATACAACTTTATCCTTTTTTACCTTAATTCTTTGATACACAGACACATATATTACTTTATATAATTACTCATTTTTATAGAACATTGTTGATGTGCAGAAGCCAGAGTTGGCTGAGATGCTTAAAGCGAGGTGGCCAAGTTCACCCATACAGAAGGATTGAACCAAAGCAGTTGCCAAAGGAAAAACAAAAAAAGAAGAAGCTATATGCAACAGTGATGGAGGCAGGCACTCTCCTGTGCTTAGCTGGGGGAACTCCAAAAACCTCTTCTGCCAAAGTGCTTCAGATGCCTAGCTTCAGGCCCAGGCAGCTGTCGACGTGGAGTAGCTTCACCCCTCGGGGGAGAGAGGGCCTCTGGGGGCACCGGGTCCTGGCCTTGGGCTCAGCAGTCCTCTCAAATGGCTAATCGCCAGCCAAAGTTTCCTTTAATAAACTGTTGGAACAGTAAGTAATTCCAAATCCAAGCATTTTTAGATCTCTCTAATTGCCTTCTGAATTGGGCAAAGTTTACCACTATATTCTATTTTTTTGTCAATTCTTCTTACATTTCTAATAGTTTGTGTTTTATATACTTTTTGCAACGTATTATTTGGCACATCACAGTTCATGACAATTATAGCTTCATTTTGAATTTCAGCTTTTATAAAAGAAAAGTGATCCAACTTGACCCTGTCTGTTAATAAGTAGCATAGCCCTTAAGAATACCTTTTCATCTCAGCAATCAGTTTTATGCTCAGAATGGCCACAGTTACGTAGGACTGTGTGGCATTTCCCATGTTTATTCTATGGTCATACAGTTATTCACAGTAGTTATGTTCTGTAAAGTTGCCCTGGACATTGAAATAGTGAATCCTGGACCACTGCTCCTGGGGAAATATGAGGTTAGGTCCCTACAGACCTCTGGTAACAATATTTTTGTCAACTAACGAAAACATAACCTGGTTTTATGTGTATTTCTGTTCAAAGACACCTTATTTAACAGATATTGTTGATTCACGAACATTGAACTCATGGGCAACAGCACTATAACTCAGGCCTGAATGAAGCTTATCTACACACATATTTTCTCCATCAGGCACATCACAGCCTTCTTGTGTTTGGGACAACTAGATGGCCCTTCAGCACTCCTCCTGGGGGCCATTTTAAATGAAGAAATCACCATCAAAAAGCACAAACACATGAAGAATGTGGCATCAGGGCTGGTCTGGTGATGTAGTGGTTAGGTTTGCGTGCTCTGCTTCATTGGCCCACGGTTCGCGGGTTCGGATCCTGGGCACCTACACACTGCTCATCAAGCCATGCTGTGGTGGCATCCCACATACAAAATACAGGAAGATTGGCACAGATGTTAGCTCAGGGCCAATCCTCCTCACCAAAAAAAAAAAAAAAAGGACCACGTAAACTGTGTAAAGGACACTTGTTTACAGTATAAGAACTAAAATAAGAAAGTAGAGTGTACTTTATTCAACCTCAGCTGGGAACATGCATTTTGGGCCACTCAGATTTTCCACTGCTTTGCACATGCCCATGAATGACCTCAAAAGTCTGTAAGTATTGATTTGAGGGTTACAACTAAATTTTAGTGAGTAGGGGAATTCTAACTTTGGAATCAGCAGACAATGAGGATGACTGTAAATGTTAGAAGATATTCTGGTCTTTCTGCTTTCCTTATCTACCATGTCAAGTTCGTCCAAGCCAATGAATGATCTTAATGAAGCATAGACATAATCACATCATTTCCCTACATTTTCACTACCTACTGATCTCTGTTTCCTACAGAAAGTTCCCAGCAAATATGTCATCAGTGCTGACCAAGTGCAAAACAGGATGTGACACAGTGGGATAGTACAAGATACCTGAAACTATACTTTTGGATATATTAATGAACATTGATATATGTTGATGGAACACCCCACCACCCCACAGATGTACAGCCAGAGGTTGGATGATGGGCAGCACCTATGAGGCCAATTTACCCTGTCCAACTGACATTTTCCTGAGATTGAATTGAGGTACAATCTTCCCCAACCTCTCTTACTCTTAAGCTTTAAACCCATGGGCAGGATCTGATAAAATGAGTTTTTGTATAAAACTATAAAATATCTAGTATGCGGTATTACTCAAATGCGTTTTTAATTGGCAGGAACTATACTGACTTGAATGCAACTTGCCGCTACCATGCTCCTGTTTCCTACATTTTGGTCTTCCGGTGGCTGTGAGTTCTGGATGCATGTGGAGTTTGGGGAACAGTACCTAGGTTGGAAGGGCTAACGTTGGAAGAGCATCTCTGATAGAGAGAGGGGAATGGAAGCCAGTTCCCTCTTTGCAGTGCCTGGGAGAGGAGAGGGTTGCTCAGGTCTCCGAAGGGAGTGACATTTGAGGCCCTGGGGAAGCTAATCATTAGACACCAAGGTGCGCTGACCTTTGAGTGCTGTGCTACTTTGCAGGCATCACGAGGCTTTAAATAGTAGTTCATCTCTGGTTACTGACGTAGATCAAAGACCACAGGAATCGTTCTGAACAGCGTAATTCCCTTGGGACTTTTGTATGAACCTAGGGCACTCAGGGAGCCAGCACTGCAATTACATTTGATTTAGAAAATAAAAAGAGATTATATTTCTTACATTTTGCATGATGGTGTTAAATTCATAAGACTAAACTTGCTGTGAAACCTTAGGGAGTTTACTTTGCCGTTTTAATTCTCAATTTCCTCATCTGAAAAATAGGGACGGTGATACTTACCTTGCAGGGTTGTTTTGAAGATTAGCGATTGTATGTGTAATGTGCCTGGTGAACAACTCGTAGGTCTCAGCCCACCATGCTCAATCAATACTGCTTGGGGGCCGGCTCCGTGGCTTAGCGGTTAAGTGTGCGCGCTCTGATGCTGGCGGCCCGGGTTCGGATCCCGGGAGCGCCCCGAGGCACCACTTCTCCGTCCAACGTGAGGCCGAGTCCCACGTACAGCAACTAGAAGGATGTGAACCTATGACATACAACTATCTACTGGGGCTTTGGGGGGAAAAAACTGAATAAATAAAATCTTTAAAAAAAAAAAAAAAATACTGCTTGGTGTTCTCTCCTTCCAGCTGCCCTCTGAGTTCTTGGTTGTTTTAAGGTCATTCGTGCTGTCAAGCATTTGTATTCTCCCATGTTAATTTTTCTAGAAGTTTACAACCATGCATTCATGCAGGTACACCAATATTTTGATGGGGTTGCTTCATCATTTTCTCTGCTGGTCAGTTTTGGGTCCCTTGGTTTGGCTGCTCTGTCATCTTGTTTTTCTCAACCACACCTTGGAATCCACTCCAGATTTGCCCCTGGACTGAGGAGGGGCTCCTGTTCCCTTAGGTAAATGACTCTGCCAACTTTAATTATTTTTAGTTTCTGATTTGAAAGATATGTATAGATATAGGTATAGGTATGTAGTGTATTTTATCAGTTATTTTATTCATTTACACCTGAAATCTTCTTAAAAGGGGCTTAAAGATGCTCACAAATATAATATCAATAAAAAGATAAAATTATACTAAAAATAACCAGGTAAGGAAAGATAGGCAAAAGGAAAATAGGCAGATAACTGGGATGTCTGATGGTTTCAGTAAAAATACTGACCATGCTTGGAAAAAAATGTGTCAGACCTATATAAATAAAGTATATTAATAATAATCTTAATTATATTCTTATATTTTGTGTCAGATCATAGATTTTTTTTTCTTTTTTCATTTTTTTCTTTGACCCAACAAGTGGAAAAATGTTTAAAAAAACCTGCAAAGGTAAAGGCGTTAATACTAACTTCACACTTAACCTGTTATGCCCATTGATCCATAGAGTAATCATGACACTAAAATGAATTTGTATGTTTTTATTTATCACAGGAATTTAAAAAGAATATTAAACCAGGTTTTGACAGATCTGGGCCAACAGGTAAATCTTTATTGAAAAAAACACTATTTTAAGAAATGGAAAGTGCAAGAGAAATGGTAATTATGTCCCCAAAGCATCAATATTTTCAGAAAGAGAATATAGAAGATTATTTTACATAGTTTTAACATAATTTTAAATAACATAAATTTAATGCTCTCTCTAAAGCCCTCTGAAAGTGCTCAGAGCACACTGTAATACAGTTTCAAAAGGAAACCACAGATTCTTACTACTCTGATGTGCTCTGATAGCTTCAGAGGTAAAATTATTGACTATTATTTAAAGAAGAAATTAATGCTTATGCCATGCAAATTTAAATTTCATTTTCAAGTGTTTAACATTTTTTTCAAGATATTTTAGAACCCAAAATTAGTAAATTCTTTTTAAAGTCAAACATCTTTTTTAGAAAAATAAAGTTCCTCACTCACTGACTTGCTTTTATCATATAATAGCTAAATTTATGTAACATTTACTTAAACTATAAGCAGAATAATAAAATGAACACCTGTGAGTCCACTATTCAAATTATGAACTAAGAGCTTCCCAGTTTCATTGAGGTTACCTGTGTGGTCTCTTCCTCACCAGAGGTAGCCACTACCCTGCAATCTTTACAGTTTTCCACCTACTCATGGATCTTTAAACATTATGCTGTTTATCTTGACTTGTTTTGAGCCTTAAAAAAATGTTATAATACTTAATGTAGTCCTCTGAAATTTGATTTGTATTTACTCATCATTTTAAGCTGAATAATTGTTGCTAAGATTCAACCATTTTGTTCAACCTAGCTGCAAAATATTCATTTTCACTCCTATATATTTTGTGTGAATATTCTACAATAAATTTATTCATCCTTTTGTCAGAGGATATCTGGGTTATTTCCAGTGTTTTGAAATTTCAAATAATGCTGCTGTGAACATTTCTGCGCATGACTTCTAGAACACATATTATGAGTATATACTAGGTAATAGAATTTCTGGATTGCAGGAAACTCAAGTGTTCAACTTTTGAAAGTACTGCCAAATTTACACTCATCAATGGCATCCTTTGCTGTTTTCATTCTTTCAAATCTTCTCTGATACATGGTATTGTTAGAGTTCTTGAGTATTTATCCATTTAACAAAATGTGTTTTTGCTTTGTTATCTACCTAAGCATCTTTTTATCTCTCTATCATCTATTATCTATCATGTGTCTATGTATTTAAATAAGGCATTTTTTATTTCTTTTCTGTAAATTGCCTGTTTGTGCTTTGCCCAGTTTTCTGTTGAATTATTTATCTTTAATGATTAAATCATAAGGATTCTTTATATTTATAGATTTTAATCTTTATGTGTTGCAGTATCTTTCATCAATACTATGTGTGGCAAATATCTTTTCTCAGATTGTGGCTTACTTTTAAATTTTTATTATGGTGTCTTTTGAAAAACAATAAGTCAATTTTAATTTCTTTATCAGTCTTTTATGTTAATGGCTTTTGGGTCTTGATTAAAATTTTTTTCTACTTTTTTTACATTTTATTTTATTTATTTATTTATTCTTTGTGAGGAAGATCGGCCCTGAGCTAACATCTGCCAATCCTTCTCTTTTTGCTGAGCAAGACTGGTGCTGGACCAACATCCATGCTCATCTTCCTCCACCTTTATATGGGACGCCGCCACAGCATGGCTTGACAAGCGGTGCATTGATGCGCCCCAGGGATCCGAACCTGGGAACCCCGGGCTGCCGCAGTGGAGCATGTACACTTAACCGCTTGCGCCACCTGGCCAGCCCCTTATTTTATTTATTTTTTATTGAGGTAACATTGGCTTATAACATTACATAAATTTCAGGTGTACATCATTATATTTCAATTTCTTTGTAGACTACATCATGTTGATCACCCAAAGACTAATTACCACCCGTTGCCGTACACATAGGCCTTGTTACCCCTTTAGCCCTGCTCCCTTTTTTTAATTTAAATTTTTTAATTCTTATTTACTTATTTTTGTTTATTTTTTCTACCTTAAAATCAGAAAGATAGTGCCATATTTTCTTCTGCAAGTTTTAAAGATATCCCTTTTATGTACTTTTTGTATTTAAATCACTGATTCATTACATTTTATGTATAGTATGAGAGAGAAATTCAATTGCATTTTTTTCATGTGGATAAGCCAATTATCTCTGCAACATTTATGACAAACCTACCCTTCTCCCATTGATGGGCAGTTCCATCTCTGTTATATGTTGTTTTCTTATATGCATTGATCTATTTCTAGACTCTTTATTTTGTTGCCTTGATCACTATGTTTAATTCTGCATCAAAAACTTACTTTAAAAATTACCATTCTGGAAAAATCAAAACTATAGGGAGAGAAGTCAGATCAGAGGTTGCCAGGGGCTGGGAGTGGGGGAAAGGGATTGATGACAAGGAGGTACAGGGAATTTGGGGGAGGAGGTAATGGAGAGATATTTTAGATCTTGATCGTGGTGATTATATGACTGTACATATCTATCAAATCTCAGAACTGAACAACTAAAAAGACTGAATTTTACTGGATATAAATTTTACCTCAGTAACTAACTTAGAAAATTTTCCAAAATAATAATTTGATATTTTGTTATTTTTTTCAAAAATGGCTTCTCTCTTCTTGGGTTTTTGCTTTCTGTATAAATTTTAGAATTCTATTTTGACAAGTTTCACCAAAAATAAATGTGCTGGGATTTTGATTGGAATTACATTGAATCTATAGATAAATTTTTAGGATGTGACATATTAGCCATGAAAACAGTATATTTCTCCATTTAGTGAAGTCTTCTTTGATGTCGTTTCATAATTAAATATCCTAAATATTGGCCCCGTGGCTTAGCGGTTAAGTGCACGCGCTCCACTGCTGGTGGCCCGGGTTTGGATCCCAGGCGTGCACTGACGCACTGCTTCTCCGGCCATGCTGAGGCCGCGTCCCACATACAGCAACTAGAAGGAGGTGCAGCTATGACATACAACAATCTACTGGGGCTTTGGGGGGAAAATAAATAAATAAAATCTTTAAAAAAAAAAAAAAGTAAATATCCTAAATATCTAAATATTAAATGTTAAAATATTCTATACAAAGATGGGCTAGTGTTTAAGCTGTTGTCTCTTGTGCCAAGCCCGTCCTTCCATACTCTGCCGTATGATGCTGGGCTAGGTCTCTGCAAACTGTAGTTTTCCTTTCCAAAATGGCTTCTTTTTAGATTCTGCAATAAAGATATTGGAGGGAGGGTGGAAGACAAGAGGAGGAAAAAGAACCTTGATCTTTGCTCTGCTGCTCTTGTCAGTATCACCCCAGTGATGGATCTTTACCATGGCAGGAGCAGGTGGTTCCAGTTTCCAGCTTTCCTCTTTGCTCTCAGATCCAACTTAATTGTCTCCCATTAGAGGTATAATCAGCACCTGGGTAGTGCTCCCTTCTCAGAGGCCTGAGCCCCACTCTATGGGTCCCCTTTTCAAAGATTCTGAGGTACCAACACCAGCCAAGGAGCTCCATCTGACTGGGGTATAGAAATCGATGACTTAGGTCTATTGATCTTATCTCCATGTACCTTGCTCTACTCTCTTATATCTTAAAATTTGTGTGTAGATTCTTTTGAATTTTCTATGTAGACAATCATATCATATACAAAAAATGGCAGTTTTGTTTCTTCTTTTCTATTCCTTATGCTTTTCTCTTTTTTCCTCCCTCTTACTCTACTGGATAGGTCTCCAGTATAATGAGGGATAACAGTGCTCATAATAGACATCCTTGTTTTATTATGGGTTTTAAAAGCAAAACTTCTAATGTTTCACTATTAATGATTTCCTATAAGTTTTTTTTGTAGACATCATTTATCAAGTTAAAGAAATTTGTTTATATTCATAATTTTCTATTTTTTTAAAATCATGAATGAGTATTGAATTTATCAAAACACTTTAAAAATGTATTGAGATGATCACATTTTTTTAAAACTTTCTTCCTCTTGAAGTGAATTATACTTATAGGTTGTTTTTAATGTTAACCATCTTTGCACTTTTGGGAATAATTTATCTCACTTGGCTGTGTTGTATTATTTATTTTGTACATCACTAGATTCTATTTACTATTAGTTGTTTAGGATTTTTGCATCTATGTTTATGAATGATATTAGATTACAAATTTTTCTTTCTCATAGTGCCATTTTCTGTACTTGGGATCAAAATTAGTTGGGAAATGTTCCCTCTTTTTGGTTCACTGGAAAGTTTATGTAAGATTGAAAAGATCTGTTCTTTGAAGATTTGTAGAACTTGACTGTAAAACCATCTGAGACTGAAGTGTTTGTGGGAAGATTTTGGTCTCTTTCATGGTTATAGAACTACTCAGGTTTCTATTTCACCTGGAGTTAGTTATAGTACTTAAGATGTTTGTTTATTTTGTCTACATTTTAAAATGTGTTGGCATAAATTTGTTTGTAGTATTATTTCCCTCTTTCTCTTTCATTCCTAATTTTGTGCTTCTCTCTCTCTTTCTCCCTCTCTCTTGTCTTGACCCATCCTGTTACAGATTTGTCAGTTTTATCGGGATGCCCTGAAATTCAGCTTTGATCTCAATATTTGGCCCAAATATGCCATTTAATTTCTGCTTCAATCCAGGCCTTTAGAAACCTAAATAGCCAAATGCCTATTTCAATATCATTTGCACTCTTCTGAATTTGTGCACCATCAGTGATTATTTAATTCCATGGGTTCATTACCATAAGAATAATGATAATAATATAGCAAACATTTATAAAATTTTCCTTATTTTTTCACTTTTTAAAAGGTGAATATAATGAACCTAGGTCATCTTAGATGAGTAGAAGCCCAAAATGTCCCAATTCCCAGCCAACAAAACCATTTCTATCATTACATTATCTATCCACTGAAACTTGGGAGCCTGCAAAGAATTGAAATTTCAGAAAAATCCCCAGACTTCAGATTCTTCAGCAAGGAAATTTGACTTTCTAAAAGTCTTGCTTCTGTTTCTCTCAGAAGTGGTGTTTTTTTGGACATATCAGCTAGATTTCCCTTGTCCTAACCGGCATACTAGATGCTTATTTTCAGAAGTCTTTCTATCTTTATCATCGTCATCATCATCATCATAGTTAACTCTCATATGGTATTTACTATGTACTAGACACTGTTCTAAGCACTTTGGATTTATTAAATCATTTAATTCTTACAACAAACCTATGAGGTAGATACAATTATCACTCCCAGTTTCTAGATGATTAAACAGAGGCACAGAAAGGTAAAATAACTGACTCAAGGGTCACCCAGTGAATGAGTGATGCAGCCAGGATTTGAACCAAAACCATCCTCTTCTGGAGTTCTTGCCCTTGATAGTATCCCTGATTAACTGCCACCTGGTACCTCTGACTCAGGTGCCTCTGGTACCTCGTGCCAATATGTCTAAGGAGGGCCAAGAATTCCTTGTGATTATATGTTCATAAACCATATTCTTGGGCAGACATATACATATATATATCTTGGTCAGAAATGGATTTCCGCTCCTTCCAGGAGTCTGTCTTGGAGAAAGGGAAGGTGATTGAGATTACTCTGCTGCCTGTTTCATGTGTCTATAAATAGCCTATCTGCAGATGAGCTCAAGGTGACTGGGGCTTTCAGATGACCAATTCCATCAAAATATGTAAGAGAGAAGTGAAGCTCTACTCAGGGCTCATACTGTTTTGAAATCTCCCTGTAGAATAGACTGAGTAATGGCAAGGAATGCCGCCCACTGAGTCCCGAGAGAATCCCATGTGCAACTGAAATGCTGGGTACTCCAAAGCAGCCATGAATCTTCCAGGATTCTGAGGGGGCACAACAGTCTGCCTGGAGAGTCTAAGGGTAGACGTGTACGCTGACACGTTTCTTCCCCACAACAACCTATGAAGTAGGCAGATTAAGCAGGAGTCAAGGTCTATGACTCAATGAGGTGCTAGAAATCCACTGCTCTGGAGGGGCTAGATGCCTTGGAATTCTTATTCAAAATGTTTTGGGAGAGGCAGAGTGTGCAGAAGAAGGATGAGGACTGTTGGGGAAGTTTAACTATAACACCCAACCATTAAAGTTCTAGTCTTTTAGGAATTATGGGTCCACTAGTTTATAGACCTTCCTGAGACACATCGGCTCTTCTCTAGTTCCATAGGCCCCCTCACTTTGGAAATGGGGAGGAAGAGTTGAGATAGCTGGTCTGGCATCAACAGATGCCACGTGCGCGGGCACGCACACACGTACACACAGTGCTTTCCTTACTCTCAGCCAGGGACTTCTTTCCTTCCATTAAAAACCTGATTCTTGGAGTTGAGATTCTTATTTAAAAATTTTGTCACCAAGGTAGGAAGGGAAGTGGGGGAAAGTGGTGTTGCAGAAGCCAAGAAAAGACAGAATTTTATAATTTCTCAGAGGCTGGCCAAAAGTCCACTGTAGCCAAGTTTCCGCTTGGACACATCCTGAATGTAAGGCACTGGCTTTGGCAGTGAGAACGTGGTAACTTCTGATGCAGGCGTGCTGGAGGAGGATGCAGGGAAAGTCAGATGGCACCAGATGAGCGAGTGAAACAAGTGGATCTACTGTGTGTAGGTTTCATTCGCTCAGTCCAAACCGAGAACAAGATTTTCCTAGGAAAACAATAAGAAGGAAGGGAATTTCAACACATGAACACAGGCATAGGAGGCATGAGAAGGGCTTTTTCCTCCTTTTGTTTTTTAAAGTGGAGATTTTTTGTCATTGTCAATATGAATTTAATAGTCTCTCTTTCTTGGGAATAATTACTTTTTAAACCTTGTTTTTAATTGTGGAATTAAGGGTAATAAGACAGGAAAAAAATTCTAGAGCCCTGAAATTATTCTCTGTTGCTGGTCACTTATTCTGCTAACCTTGACCTCAGGGGCATTATTATGAATTATTATAGCATTGCATAAAGAAAACATATTCTCCAGGAAAGGAATGCTTGTATCGTTAGCATTTCATGTGAACATATGCTTATGCTGTGTAGTCTCTTTCCCTTTCAAGAGTGTTTGTGGTGAGGCTTCACTCGTGCTCTGCAGTCCAGCTTTGTCCAAATAGCAATTCAGAGGGTGGAAAAGAAAAACAGGATGCAGTGTTAACTCCCTCGGCCACCTATTCTAAACCCTTTCAGGAAAAGCAAAGGACAGGAAGAGGCGTCAAAGTAGCACGTTTCCTCAGCTGCCAGCAAAGACAGTTCACAACTGCGGCCTCACCAGGAGGAGCGCTGCACCGTCTTCCTGTAGGTTTCCTCCTGCGCAGCAGCAGCCAGCAGAAGAAACGCGGCAATGTGCCTGGCGATTTACCTGGATCGTCTAAGTCAGTGGGACACACGGCAGATCTGCATCACTCAAGCCTCAGTCCATAGTTTTTGTTTATAACCCTATGTTATGTTTATAACCCTAACCCTAGTTCAACCCTCAAACCCCTCCTACACTTGGTCTCTGCCCTATCTAGGGCGTCTCTTCATTTATGAGTGGCTTTCCTGTTGAGGCCAGAATCTGTTGAAAAACAGCCCTGAGGGAGACATGTAGACCTTAAATATTGTGGAGAACTTTCTGCCATTTGGATGAATTCTGGCCATATCCTAATTAGTCGTAAGTATACTTGAGACATCTTTTTCCTCTTTCTCAACCATGTCGCCTGTATATTTATCTTGCTGATAAATATACAAGAAAGATACTTAAAACCCTCCAAGTGTGTCTGTCCACACGAGACCTTCTTTCTCTTTATAAAGCTCTTTACCAAATACAATTATATCCTTTATGGGTGTTTATACATTTCACTACAAATTATTATTGTTTTTATTCCAACACAATAGGTTTCCTTTTAAAAGATGCCTATCTCTTTGTTTTCGTACAATCTTTTCTCATTTTTCAGACCTAGCACTTCCATAGAATGCCTTATTTAAATATTCGATGGGAGAGTAGTACTGTGTAACCCTCATGAAACATCTAGGGGTCAAATCTCAGTACCTGCGATACCAGAAGAAACAAGTGAAGGTAGTTAGACAACTGAGTGCTGTGATGCCCTACAGACTGTGGGTTTCCTTTGTCTCAAGGCACAGCAGCCTAGTTGATATGCTGAAAACACCTTCTCAACTCAAACCAGCCTGGAGACCTTTGCAGAAGATGACGTTCAGCTGCACACAGGAGCAGCCAAAGCAGCCTGGGCCTTGCTTTTTAAAAATCTTGACATGATTCCTAAGTTTCCAAAACAGCTTTCTGTTTTATCACGTTCTTTGACATCCTTCTTGAAGAGCCTGACAGACAGTGGTGCTCTCTTTTCTCTTCTTAGCCTGGTGAAGTGTTGGGATAAAAGCCTGAAGGCTTTGCATCTGAAAGAGTTAAAACAATGTATACGGCAGAATATCAAATCTCACCGCCTTTCTCTGCCAAACAGAGGGAAAAGAAATCAAAGGAATACGAAGGAAGGGAAAAGGGAACATTAGTGTTAGTAAATCAATCAGGTCCTTTACAATAATCCTCTTAAATCCATCCCTCAAGGTGGGAGTAGCCCTCTTATCAGTTTCCAGTGACATCTATACCAAGGTCTGTCAACTGTCTCATGGTTGATAATCCACATTTAGTCCTATTTATCTGGATTTCAGGATCATCCTATGGAAATCATCCACTAGTACAATTATAGGAGTATTTAGTAATTTTATCCCTCTACTCATCAATATTAATTAGTGCTTGGAGGGGAAAGAAGACAGGGAACAGCTTCTCATATCCAAGCTAATTAACTTTGTCTAGCTTGTGTGAAAGTGAGACAGCACTTTATTAAGAAACATAAGGTAAGCACTCAAGGGACTTTTATTTTCTGCTTAGGCTAAACTCTGAAGACATTTGGCTCTTCGTGAGCATCCTAGAATTGCCAGCAAGAATAAAAGGATTGTTACTGGAGAGGGAAGGCTCCAGCATGGTTTCCAAGGCACACACTCATTTGGTGGTAACGTAGATTTGACGTTTTCATGCTATTTTGGAAAATGAAGGGTGGTTTCCAAGCCACATATCTAGGACATGATAATGTTACAAAGGACAGGAGAAAGTGAGGTCACAGAGGCACTTGTTACCTCTTTTTTAGTAATATAGGTTGATATGTTCTCCATCTATACTGAAGCAGTGAGTTGAGACACTTTTTAATCTAATGCCTAAAATGCATTTGGTTTCCAGTTAGTATTAGGAACAAGTTTTTTTGGACCAAAGATTTCCTTAAACATATTTCCTATCCTCTACGAATAAAACACTGTAAGAAATATGTAAGGGTTAGTAGCTATTAGAAGCTATGTATTCCACATATTTTTTACTCTAATGTTCATTGATTCATTTGTTCTTTTGACTTACTTGACTGAGTACCTACTATGTACAAGGAACACTATTGAGCTCCAAAACTTTAGAAATAAAGACAAAGCTAAAAAAATAAGGTAGCCTTGTTTTTCCTCATGTTTATGCTCTATGGTAGTCCATGTCCTTTGAGAAACAGACACCAAGACAGGATTAAACACGTGAGGATTTTATCGGGTGATAAAATTGACAGAAATTGGAGAGGGAGCTGGGAAAAGCTGGGAGAGCCATCAGACTATGTTGTAAGTCTACCCCCCAATGAAGGAGAGAGGGAAAGAATCCTGGGTGGGAAACGTTCCAGACCTGCACGTAGCCAGTACAAAGAAGATTCAGCAGCTCTGTAGGGGGTCCTTGAGAGACAATTGCTTATCAGAGGAGTCCCATGTCTCTCCCAAATGGGCCTGCTTCAGTATCCCTGCTGCACCCCGGTGCTGGCTGGGAACAGCCCATGGGAAGTGTGACTTTGGCTCAGACACAGCAATGAATTTCAGAACAAGTCCCTGGGCTCTTGGTCAATTACGCTTCTTGTACTTAGAGGCTGTGAGATGCATTGTCATAGCCGCCACAGGCTCTGTTCATATCTTTATTGAAACATTACCTATTTTAATTCATCTTCCTGACTGAGAATAAAAAATAGAATCTCATTTGTGGTCAAATCATAAGACAAAAATTTAATTTTCTGTTTTGTAGAATTAGATTTTGGAAGCTTTACTGTGAAATCTCTGAAATGTCTAATTCTTCAGTCCAAGATCTAAAGATATTTATGGTTTGTGTATTTGGTGCTTGATTCCAACCTGAAGGCAATGAAATGTATTTGCAAAAAAAGAGCAAAGCTTTAAATCTTTCATAACAAGAAAGCATGCAAAATACAGACTATGGAAGAAAGCTTCAGTGATATCCTAATCATACTTTTATTTCTGCTAAGCATCTTGAGCTGGTATCTCGGAATTGATACCTAAGTTGGTATCTTTCCATTGTTGAAATCAAGGTCATTGTGAATCCAGAGCATCCTCAAGCCTTGTTGATATCGTCTCCTTCATGATGGCAATCTAATTTTACGCATTGAGTTTATTGACCTTTGGCAGTTTGGAGCCTGATTTTCTGTTGTTGACCCTTGCTTGCAATAATTCTCTATTCTCAAATGGCCTGACTGGTCTACGTATTTGTTTATATTTTAAGCACTTTTGAAATAGAAGTTTTGAAGGCTATGTCGTATGGTGGAAAGACCATGGTCTTTGAGGTCAAACAGACTGTACTCGGGTCTCACCTCTGCCACTTATTCATTGCATGACGTTAGACAAGCTGATGAACTTTTCTGAACTCACTTCCTCCTTTGTAATTTAGGGATAAAAATCCTCACCTTGTAGGTTGCTGTGGGAAAGAAATGAGGTAGTCACACAAGTTGACCCCGAGGCTCCCCATCCGGACTGTTGTGTTACCCAGAGTTTTTGCCTCCTTTCCACTTGGGGTCACTGGAGATGTGCAGATCCCAAGCATGGCCAGCTGAATTGCCCAGGTGCCAGCACAGCGCTCAGCAGCTGGTTGCACAACGCCTGAGCAGCCAGGGCCATAACCCCTTGGCCTCCCAGGGTCTTGTGTTCTTACAAGTCCTCCTTCAGCACACATGTCAAATGCCACGCCATCCTCTCATGCCCACCACCATCCCATGATTATAACAGTGGGAGGGAGTGTTGTATGAAAAGGCCCAGGAGTGCAGGAAGCAAGGCCCTTGGGGTCCCATTCACTCAGACCTTGACCAATCCATGGTCTGCAGTCTCTGGGTCCCAGCAATCAGCTGTCTACATGTGGCATGCCCCCTTCTCTTGTCTGGTTTCTCATTCCTCTTCTTCTATAAGCACTTCCTCGGTCAAGGCTCTCATATCTATCATCTCCTGCTCTTAAAATGCTGTTCACCCCACTCTGTTAACTGCATTCTCTAATTTCTCACTTCCCCCTACTTCGATTACATAACCGCACAGGCAGAGAGTCCTAACAGTGCTGGGCACATGCATCACAGGGGCTCAGCAGCACCCTTCTCCTGGTTTCCAGCCTTTTAGAAGATGCCGTGCAATCTGTGTGGCCTGCGCTTGACAGATCTGCAGTGTGCATCGTAGGTCCCTGTGTGAGATTCTCCTGAAAGCTATTCGGTTTCTGAGACTTGTTGTTGGATATTCCTGAGAGACTCTAAAAGATAAGACTTTTGCTGAAATTTTTTTAAAAGGCCTTTTTCTTGCATATGCAGGTGCGCAGGTTTGTTTGTGTGCTTAGTCGTCAATGTGTTTGCGTTTTCACCTGTGAAGTCACAGAAAGAAATACCTGCTGAGCAGGGACACGCTTCCAGTTTGCACAGATTACTCCTTCTGTGGTTTGTAGGCACTCTGCACGGTTGGGCATCTGTTATATGCCTACTGCTTGTTTGGTTCCCTCAACTTCTTGTATCTAACAGAACACAGTCTCAATGGCAGTGAGCGGGCTCGTGAGTTGAGGGGTTCTCCAAGTGCTGGGGGAGGTGGTAATGTCTCCATGCTCATGAGGACCTGCACAACCCAAGGGTTATTACTGACAGGGAGAGAGAGATTCTTGAATATTGAGAACTAGGACTAGGGTGAGATAAGTAGGCACTTGCTTTGGGTACAAAGTTTGTAAACAATATTTTCACGCAATATTTTTAAAAACTCAAAATAGACGCAAACAAATCCATCCTGGGGGCCTGCCCAGTGGCATAATGGTTAAGTTCACATGCTCTGCTTTGGAGGCCCAGGGTTTGCAGGTTCAGATCCTGGGCGCAGATCTACACACTGCTCATCAAGCCACGCTGTGGCAGGCGTCCCACATATAAAATAGAGGAAGATGGCATGGATGTTAGCCCAGGGTCAATCTTCCTCAGCAAAAAAAAAGAAAAAAAAATCCATCCTGAACAAAAGGTCAAAATTTTAATGAAGAGAAGATCCATAACAGTGCTCTTCCAAGCCGTCTTGAAGCCTGCGGCAAAAGAGAAAACCAGTGATACCAATTCTGTCTTTATTTAAAATTTTAATATTTGATTCATCCTGGATTTTTTGTATTCATTTGATTTTCCAAAAGATTGCATTACAATGTTATTTCTCTTCAGTAGTGAGTCTTTTAGCCCCCCTCTAACTTTGCACCCAAGGCAAGTGCCTTGCTCAACTCACCCTGCTTCCGACCCTGCTGAGAGCCACTGCATTTAAAGAGCTTTCATTCAGCTTCCTTTCATCTTTCATTTGCTTCCTTTAATCTCCTGCCTACTGGTAGAAGGTGGTTATGGCCCAAGAGCCGCAAAACTACCATATATCAGAAACAGTATTGACGATATTCAATATTAATTTGCATGTGATTTATCTTTGGCCTTATAAACCAATCTTCTTCTCTACCAGAAATTCTTCAGGAGAAAATTGAATAGTACTGGAGTAAATTAGTAATGAAAAAAAATAAATGATTTTTTGAAATAGATTTTGAAACACTATAAACCTTCAGGGTGTTTTTAAATAATGGCCTTATTTCTCACTGCAACACATTTTCTAAGTGGAGTGATACTCATTTGTTTAGGAGATTATTGCGTGGTGGTGTCTCTGCGGCATGTCAAACTCTCACCACTGGGTGCCACCATCAGCAGGCAGCCTGTGTGCGTACAGCAGCTGGTAGGAAGCATGTGCTTCACACTATGCCTCACATTAGTGTTGTAAGAATGCATGACACGAGGGAAGTGCACAGGATTCACACTCAGAAGACATTGATTCCTCATTTGTCACTCACCTGGGTAAGCTTCAACTTCTCTAAGTCTTGATTAACTATATCCTTTCAATAGAAATAACAATAGATTCTTCCCAGGATGGTTGGAAAGAACAAATCAAATCACAGGGGAAAGTACTTTGTAAACTGCCAAAGGGCTCTACGAAGAAAACAAGTTCTTTCCTCAATCTGTGCTCAGGGCTGATGAGGGTCTGCTGCAAGCTGAGGTTGACTTCTCTGCTAGAAGCCAGGAGAGCATCTGCCAGCTCAGTTGCATTTTCAGTTGTAGTAAGTTATTCTAAAACACACTAACCATATAAAGGGATGGTGAAAGGAAATCCTTAGAGGTCTTCCTTGAAAAGTTCTTGCTTGTAAAATGCAAAGTAATCATAAAGAGTAGTTCGCAACAAAGCTTCCCGAGAAAGATATACAGACTTCAAAGGAACTCTACCTAATTGCACAAGATTTTCATTGATGTGGCAGTGTCAAAATAGGAACAAAAAGTGGAAAACGCTCCAGGGAGAAGATAATTGTTTCTTCAGGAAATGCAACATTTGCACCAATTTCCAGAACCAAAGAGCCAATGCATCTTAACTAATTGGACTAGCAATTGGTCATCTTGACTTCACAAGTGTCCTAGCTATTGGAGACTGGAATAGTCTCTTTATGAATCTAATTGGAAAACCAAAGAGATAAAATTATCCTTTAGGATTTTCATCTGTCAGGTAAATAGTCACCATTTTTGAAGAGTAATTAATTTTTAAAAACCCTAGATTCAGGGGCCAGCCTGGTGGCGTAGTGGTTAGGTACATGCACTCCGCTGCTGGCGGCCTAGGTTAGGATCCTGGGCACGCACTGATGCACTGCTTGTCAGGCCATGCTGTGGCGGCGTCCCATATAAAGTGGAGGAAGATAGGCATGGATGTTAGCCCAGGGCCAGTCTTCCTCAGCAAAAAAAGAGGATTGGCATGGATGTTAGCTCAGGGCTGATCTTCCTCACACACACACACACACACAAAAACCCTTGATTCAGAGAATACCAGTTTTGTTGATTTCACGGTCCCTGTATGGTCAGTGAGCGGGTGATGTACAAGTCTGATCTTTAGTTAAGCTGATGGCAATGCCTTGTGTCAAGGGAAAAATATTCATTCTTTCTTGATGGCACAATAGGATGTGTTATGTTTGAACACGAAGTTAGAGATGGATCAACTCCTATCTGACAAGGTCCTTAATTGGCATTAGTTCGATCTTTGGAGAACCTCAAAGCCCCAGAAGAACTCTTCAAGGAGAATATCACTGCCATGAAGAAGAAAGCAGCCAGGGGCTTACTTCTACTGTGCACTCATCCCATATCCCAAGAATGCAATTCCCTGCGGTGAAGGATTACTTGCTGTTATGTAGTGGTCAGGTCTCCTAAAGTATTTGCAAATTATACGCTAAAAGCTTAGTAGATGAGACTATTTTTAAATGACATTGCTTATCAGGCAGCATTTTAAAAACTTGAGTATTGTATAGAACCCATTAAAGGAAAGTAACAGATACCCATTATTGATTTAAATTATTTTTATTATACTGTTACTTAAAATATAACAAATATCGCGATGCACTGTGCATGCTGGGTTGCTTGGGCAATGAGCAAGCAGATACTAGGGGATCCCTCTTCTCCCCTGCAGCCAGCAGCTCCCTTCCCCTGACAGCAGGGCCTGGGCTGCCCTTTGCAGACCACTCCTGCAGACGCTGGCACCCACATCCTCGCTTTTGGTCCGATTATCCCCACTGACAAGGCTGCATTCACATACTTGCCATGTAGAGAGGAAGACTCGCATGGGAAGTGTCCCTCCAGGGGACACAAGCTCAAATTACCCTAGCCTGGGCTTTCCTCTCTAGGGGGTGATGGGAAGATGGGGGGACCCTACGCCTTTTCTTGTATTAATCCAGCCTTGTTAGTCTTTTCTTTCCTCAGTAAAGCCCATTCATTTTCTCTCTCCTTGTGGAATTTGTCCCAAACTCTGAGAGATGACAGATGGAGACTGTTGGGATGCAGTTTTTATGACAAACATGAAACTAGGTATAAATGCCCTATGAGTTTGGCTCTCATACAATCAGGAAACTGAAATTTTAAAATGAACTACAAGTGTAAAAAATCATATTAATGACATTAATGATTATTAATAATAATTGATGTTGTCTTGGTGAAACTAAATCATCCCAGTTGAGTTTAATAAAAGAAAGGAGTAGGCTCAGTTTCAGTTGTATATTAATCCATCTCTATGTTTTAACTTGAATGATACTAATTTTAGAGAATGCGTGTTTGGATAATTTCGACGGGCAAAGTGATATTAACAATGTAAAGGCCTTTTCAGTACACAGACCTCCTATTTAACCAAAACGCTGCTAGCCATCCTTGAGTGCTCTTTTGAAGAGATGTCACATAGCAACTTGTAAAGCTGACTAGCTCATCTGAAAATAAAGTCAGGGTTGTGAATCTACAATAAACAGGTGTCTAATCCAATTATTTCTGGAATTGGAAATAGAAAAAATCTTCATTGTAATTCCAGTGGTTGCTGCTAACGAACTGTTTGAAGTGAATACAGAGCAACATGGGCCAGGCTGCGTGCTGTGTGCCTCCTGAAATGGGAGCACGGGCGGCTGCTGACCGGGTGCAGGCCCTCTGAGTTTTATGAGCTTCGTGCCATGTGCTGTGTGAGCACTCACGTCTCCACCACTGTTCTCTACTTAAAGCACAAGGACACTTTCATTTAAACAGTGAGTTATGTGTGATTTGGCCTGCATTCCACTCATTCATTCATTTGCTCACTCATTCATCCATCAAACACTTAGTAAGCACATACCACGGGCCAGGCGCTGTTCTAGGCAACTGCACACATCAGTGAAGAAAACAGACAAGGTCCTTGTCTTCATGGAGCTCACCCTCTAGCAGAGGGAGACAGAAAACAAGAGTTACATTAATAAGTACGCTTTATAGTGTGTCTAAAAACAAGTGCATTTAAAACAAGAAAAGTAGAAGAGGACTCAGGGAGTACCAAGCCTAGGACGGGCCAGGTTCTAGGGTCAGGGCAGGCCTCGCTGAAAGGGTGAGAATGGAGAAAACACCTGCGGAATGAGGGAGCGAGCCGAGCAGATATCAGGGGAGGAGCCGTCCAAGCAGACGGAAGTGCTGGGGCAAATCCTCCCGGTGGGAATGTACCTGGTGTGTTCAGGAAACGGGAAAGTTGGTGTGCTGCACACGGGTCAGGTTTCGCGTTACTCTGCGTGGAACGGGGAGCCATGTGGCGTTTTGAGCAGAAGCATGACATGATGTGACTTATAGTTTAGAAGCGTCACTCGGGAAGGAAGGAGCTGCCTTCAACCATAGTGGGGAGGCTGCAGGTACGCAGGTTTGGGGTGGGGAGAGACAAGAAGATCAGTTCTGACTCAGTAAACTTTGGGACATCTGGGAGGCACCCAAGTGGAGGAGAAGTTAGGTACAAGATCTGGAGTTTGGGAGAGAAGTTTGGGGTAGAGATAGAAATTTAGGAGTCGGTGAGTGTATAAATGGCATTAGAGCCAAGGGACTGAATGAATGAGACTCAAGGGAGTGGATGAAGCTAGAGAAAAACAGAGGACCAAGGATCATGACCTGGGGCCCTCACAACGTGGAGGACACTACTGAAATCCTGCAGGAGATCTCGCGAGAAAGTTATCATCCAGATGGTCCAGACTACCACCATAGTCACACTGTTCCAAGTTATCATTCAAGTCAAAACATAATTTATATGTTACACCAGAGAACTCACAGACCTTGTGATGCATCTGTGGACCCTCATTTAAGAAATCTCGCCCCACAGAACTCAGTGATAAGCAAGATATTTCTTCAAATTGAGACAGATTAATGTGATTCTATAATCATGCTCATGACTGACTTGCTCCAGAAAAGTGATTTTCACATTTATACCCTTGTTCTACTTTATTAGAAATTATGCTCAATGTTCTACACCATAGAAAAAGTGGAAAATTTAGAAGTGGGAGTTTAAAAAGTAAAGAGTTGCAATATTCCTTCCACACCCTGCTGGGATATATCCCACTTGCCCTGGAGTCCCTTAACCTGGAGCAGTGGTGTTCATCGAGGTTCACATGCCCTAGGCTTGCGTGAAAACTTCCCAAGGGAATCAGATTTCAGCTCTCAAGGTTTTTTTTTTTTTAATTGCGATAACACTGGTTTGTAACATTGTATAAATTTCAGGTGTACATCATTATACTTCTGTTTCTGCATAGATTACATCATGTTCACCACCCAAATACTAATTACAATCCATCACCACACACATGTGCCTAATCATCCATTTTGCCCTCCTCCCTCCCCACTTCCCTTCTGGTAACCGCCAATCCAACCTCTGTCTCTACGTGTTTGTTTGTTGTTGCTTTTATCTTCTACTTGTGAGTGAGATCAGATCTCAAGGTTCATATGAACTCTTTCCCAACACTGAATTACCTGGGAGCTCACCTGCATACCAGGTTGTCTTGCATCCCCCGTCAGGACATCCTTTCATGCACCTTACAAAAGATTCACCTATCTGGAATCCAACTCTGGTACAGCGGCTTAAGGTGTAAAAATCTCTAGGGCTCCAAGCAAAGGCACAATTGCAAATGTCACTTAAGAAAGTCACCTTTAATGCAGGTGACTTCATAAGCTCCCTCCAATCCATCTTATTAAGAGCTTCATTTCTAATGAAATTTTCTTTTTATGTTTAAAAAATTAGTTGTCAAAATTCATTATATGTTTAACGTATTTTGATTTATAATAATTACTCCATTTAAAATAAACATTTTAGGGGGTCAGCCTGGTGACATGGTGATTGATTCGCGTGCTCTGCTTTGGTGGCCTGGGGTTTGCAGGTTCAGATCCTGGGTGCGGACCTACACACCACTTATCAAACCATGCTGTGGCAGGTGTCCCACATATAAAGTAGAGGAAGATAGGCATGGATGTTAGCCCAGGGCCAATCTTCCTCAGCAAAAAGAGGAGGATTAGCAACAGATATTAGCTCAGGGCTGATCTTCCTCAATAAATAAAATAAAATAAAATAAAATAAAATAGTAAAATAGACATTTTAGCTTTAGAGACTTTTAATCAGAGGACGTTAAAAATAAATTTTAATTAATGGACATATTTTTGTTTCAAAGAAACTTGACAGCACAAAATATAAAAGATTTTTAAGCATAAAAATTTTATTGGGATACATTTATATGGGGCAAGTGTGATAGAAATATGATTTTAAGAGGGAAACAATTGATGTAAATTTTCCGGCTGTTCATGTATTTTCAAAATGGATGATGTTGGGTATCAAGTTGTAATAGTGCTCATATTCCATTTTTCAGAGCATATTCATCAGAGCAATGTTACAGTTTTATTTTAAAATGTCAACATTTACAATATGTCAGAAATCACACCCTTTGCAACTATTTAAGATGAAAAAGTTTTAGATGTCATTTTAAAAATATAAAAGGAAATACATCATTTTCAAACTCTATTCAATGATCAACATAAGTTTCAAATTTCACAGTGACTTGACAACTAAGACAGTCTTACCGAGACCTGCATCAAGAAGTCTCATCAGCAATGGAAACCTCAGTTTTTCAGAAGTAGAACAAGCAATCTCCAGTCAGCAAATTCTTTCTAGATTCATTGCTAGTGTTGCTGACCCCAAAACCTTGATCTGTATTGCTAACAAGTCTTATTCCTTGACTATGGAAGACACATGATATCCGTCATGTTTAATAACCCTTAACTCCAGTGACGGTCATTTCCCAGATGCATTTCTTACAGTGAGCAGAGGGTTATGTAAATTTATTATCAACAAGTCAGTAGAGACAGCACGAACTCCATAGCTTTGCATCCCCCCCTCACAAGGCCACCACACTCGCAGTGTGATGCTCGGCCCTAGTGAAGGACAGTTGCAGTAGGAAGGTTCTTCCATCTTAACATCTTGCTACCACAGCAGCCCTCCCATCCCAATTTTCACTTCTCCTGCACTAGTTTTCAAGCTTTGCTGGATACGGTTGCCTCAGCGACTATCTTGTCTTCCCCCCACCCCTTCATTTTGCGAGAGGGAAGGGGCATTGGTTTCTTTTTCTTGCTGCCACTATCTCCTCCCTTCTCCTCTACCACTTTTCCATTTTCTCCTCACCCCTAGTCTCCTTCCTGATCTCCTTCCTCTTTTCCTAGCCAGCCTCTGACTTCTGCCATCACCAATATCTTTTTGCTGAGCTGCTATGTGCAGGCGGATGGGAGAAGAGGGACAGAGGTGTGCATAAAGGAAGCAAACAGTGTGGCTTCCTTGCCCTGGACAAGACCCTGAACTGACTCCAGGCACAGGGTATGTCACTTATCCTTCCATCTCCTCTTCTCTCCCTGGGGACTGTGGCCTTAGATATTAATCTCTATCAGATGTTACAATGAAAGAGAAAGAAAGAGATGACATGGTCCCAACATGAAAGCACACAGAGGATGGGAAAGAAGATCCCATGACTCTTAACACACAATATTTGTTACCACGGTACGTTGAATAGGCAGAGGATGACCAGGTCTGTAATGAGGACTTTTAGGAAATGGAAAAGTTTCATTTAGAAAGAACACTCAAGGGAGAAGACATGAACTTGAATGGTGGCAAAAGGGCCAACATTCTTGAGCATGAATGTGATTAGAAATGTATCTCCTACTGGCTTTGGGAAACAGGTCCAGGTCAGTGCAGGTGTGACACAAGGAAAGTGCCCTGCCTACCACAGGCGGTGTAAGTGCACGTAGCAATCTTGATTGGCTTCTTCTAGCAGTGGGCATGCCTTGGGAGAGGGACCTGGTTTTGTGAAGGTTACCCTTTCTCTCATCCCTAGCTTCATTTCAAGTACGTTTAAGTATATTGTGAGGACATGTTTATTCAAGCTAAGTCGTGATGCAAAGATTCCCTTGGACTTTCCTGAAAATAGGTTGGTATCTCAAATCCTTTTCCACATGTCCAGGTGGAAAGGGCTCTCAAAAATTCACCTCATATACCTGAATATATTTTAACACTTGGCATACATCTATTCTACTTATATATGCATGAATATATGCATATGCATATATTTAGAAAACAGAATGTTTCTATGCTTCTTTTAAAAATATAAAGATCAAAGATCACAAGTGGCTTCCACCTCTAGGTGTGGAAAAGCCACTAATATGGTAGGGATAAGTGATAAAGAAGCAGAGCGTCAAAGCTTTTGGTGAAGAAAGGGCATGACAGAGAATCAGCCTCGCCTGAAAAACCATTTGCACCTCTCCAGACCCTGCCCACTGGAGCCCACCAGAGGTGCAATCAGGGCGTCCCTCTCCCCTAGCTGGCTTGCAACTGGACGTTGTCATCCCAAGTAAAGCTTCAAGCGCATATTCTCCTATAGAACATCTTGAAACATGCTCTCATTCGTGCATTGACAAGGCTTAGTGAACTATGGGTTAAATGACCTTCTGGGGCTTGCCTGAATGTATTTTTTCTTAAGTGAAAAAGTTCATTTTGCATTACAACCACCTTAGAGTACAACACAGTGTAACAAAAGATTTATTCATTTCTTCTAATTTGTTATAATTACAATTTACTGTCTTTGGAATTATCAATAGTTCTCCTTTTTATATATTTGCCATTTATACCTGAAATACTTTAAGCAGTATTCATTCCACGTGCAATTATATTGTACATAATTATTGATATTCTGTGCACATGTATTTTTCTAATTTATCAGTTGCTTGATTTGGAGAATTATTGTCTTGAAATGCTAAATATTTTTCAAAGGATGTTGTATTAGGCCCAGCAATTCAAGATGTGTTTCACGGAAAAAGAATAGGAAGCAGAAGATTATATTGATCTCAGCTTTGCTTTCTAAAAGAGTCCTAATACAACACTAAAAATGCCAATTCATAGATGTTTTATACAAAGCAACAGAATTTGGACATTATAAACAGCCAAAGTAATTTTTCTGTGATTGCAAGGAGGAGAATAATCTTATATTCTAAGAATGTAATTTGATATCTGGGATTTAATTCCTGCAATGTAAAACTATAATACACTATTTCTTTTTTTGAATTATTTTTAAACTTGTATATCAGCAAGTAAAGAACCACAATACTGCTTTCAACAGACAAGCCTGTGATTTAAATACAGCCACAAGGATGTTTATGTCAATTAATTTCTATTTTTTTTCTCTTAACAAAAATAGTACATGCTCATTGTAGAAAATTTAGAAAATTCAGATAAATAAGAATGGCACATGTTACAAATAGAGAACTATTTTTTTCAATTTACATGAACTATTTATAAAAATTATTCAGGTTACAACCTATGAGTATAATATGAAGAACTAGAATTAATTCTAAAAATAAAATTGGGAATTAAAAGTAGACACTCTTAAATAAGTCTTGAGTAAAAAGGAAAATTAAAATCAAATCACAGACTATTAGGTAAGACGCTACATACTTAAACTAATAGGCTGTGGTCAGATAATCCCTGATTTTAAACATTCTTGTAATTAAACAAGAAAGAATAATGGTTAAGCATTCAATAAAATAATCTAGAAAACAGAAATGAATAAAAGATGCCATAAAGAAGAAAATAGAACTGAACATTAATAACTGTGAAAAAAAACCCCAATAATAGAATTGTTTTCTTAAGAGCAGATAATCCCCACTGTTTTCAGTTTTGCTCAATGGAGGAGCATTGGCTTCATATCTTTAGGGCAGTGCTTGGTTGCAACTGGCTTCGTTGCAACTGGCTTCGTATCTTTAGTGCTGTGCTTGATTGGTCCCCTCATTGGTCATGACAATTATATCTGCATTTTAGATTCTGCCTCTGATTTCGGAAACGGCCCCCACGTTTCAGGTGATTCCTTTTTCCTTCCTTCCAGTTGGTCTAGTATTGATGTCACTTCAGCTTTCTGTTTGCACTCATATGCTGTGTCTTTGTCTATCTCTTTAAAAATATTCTTTGGGCTGGCCCAGTGGCTTGGTGGTTAAGAGCACGCGCTCGGCTACTGGCGGCCCCGGGTTAGGATCCCTGGCGCACACCAACGCACCGCTTCTCCCGCCATGCTGAGGCCGTGTCCCACAGACAGCAACTAGAAGGATGTGCAACTATGACGTACAACTATCTACTGGGGCTTTGGGGAGAGGAAAAAAAAAAAAAAAAAGATCAAAAATATTCTTTGCTTCAATTTGTTTTACATGTTTCTTGAAAACAACATTTAGGTGGATTTTGTTTTCCCAACCCAGTTTGAAAACCATATTCTTTTAAATATGGAATTTGACCCTTTTGCAATTACAATTGTTTTTCATGCTCCTCTGTGGTTTTTTTCTTTACTTTTCCTGTGTGTGTGTGTTGGTATATTATATTTTATATTTCTACTGATTTGGAAAATATACATCCTACTCATAGTCTATTCAAGAGCATCTTTCATTAAAAATATGTAAACCCTTTTTGCTCTGTCAACGCTATCAATGAAGTCTCAGTTGCTTGACTAAGATGATGAATTTAGCTTGCTTTAATTTTTTTCTTTTTTCTCTGTCTCCCAGATTGTTTTAGAATTATCTTAGATTTTTAAAACTAGGGGTGTTAAACAATTAGATTTTTCACTCTGTAATTTCTGTTTCAAAGCAATTTTGACATTTTAGTTACATATAACCATGTAAACAGCAATTATTCATTGGGGACTTTGCGTCATTGTTACTGCAATTGTTCTCCTCATTTACCTTCTCCTTGGGTATTTTTAATACTACATGGGTGTTTCACTCTCTGGATAATCGCATGTCTCAGAAAACGTTTATCATTTCCTAGTACTGTAACGATAAATTGTCTCAGTTTAGAATTCCCGGCCACACCCTTTGCCCTCAAAACTCTGTGGCTCTTGCTGCACTGTCTCGGCATGATTCTACTGCAGGGAAGGCTGGAGCCAAAGCCTGCGGTTAACTTGGTTTTACTGCTTGTGTTCTTTATTTTTGAAAATCTGAAACTTCACCAGGATAAATTTAGGTGTGTCTCTTTTTGTTTTCAAAGTAAAGAACGAAACGAAACCAAACCAACCCTAATATTCTGAGAGCCTCTTTAATCATAAGTCTCAAGGATTTCTTCTATTATTTCAACTGTGTTTTTTTCCCTCCATTTGCTGCTTCTTCACTCTGAATCTTCTTATTCCAGAACCTCAACCCCACTGTCTTCTTCATTGTTGTTCTAGTTCCCACCTAAACTCTTCTTCCAGCACATTTGGGAAGGTTGCAAGGTTGGGAGAGGCAGGGAGAAAGGTGTGTGACTTCAGGTGTCTCACAAATTATCATCACTCCTAGGCCCGGGTGGCCTCTTAGCCCCCAGGGGATGCTGAGATGGTGCTCGACGACAGCTCTCAAGGAGTCTGGATTCCCTGCACCCACATCACCCACAAACTCGGGCTGTCCGTGGCCTCCCAAGATCCATCTCTCCATGGCACCTGAGCCTCTGTGTCATGGGTACAATCTCTTCCTTTGTAACCGAGATTGCTGACATTGGCCTGCTGTAAACAGAACTCTCAGTCATCATCTTGGGCAATTTCTTTTTCTTTCTTCCGCAGGGATGCATTCCATAAAGGAGTATATTTTGGCTTTCTTTCTCGAGTTCTGACCCGCAGCTGGACTCCCGGGGCTTCTCCCCCCTGTGCCTTCCTTTTCTGGGAACGTCTGCTGCCATTCCGGCTCTCACTTTTCTTCTGGAGGTCTCGGGCCAGAATATTTTTACTATGAAGCTTTTGTTATGGTCATTTCCTTCCCTCATCCCACGAAATTTCAGCTTTTGACCAGGATTCCTACTTTAGGTGATAGGAAAATTGGCAGGGGTCATGTTGATTTCAGTTTTTTGTTTGTTTGTTTTAACCTTTAAGGCAGGAACTCCATAAATGGTCTTTGGATGTGGCCTTCAAAATGCTCTAAGTAGCTTCAAGAAACATGAACGGTACCCCCATTCCTGGCCTGTACTCAGAAATAGTCCAGCAGTAACGAAAATGTGTTCCACAATGGGTTTCCATTTCCTTCCACTGGGAACCAGATCCTGCCTTTCCCAGATTCAGGAGTCCTGAGTCTTGTGGCTCTGTGGTGTCAGACACCTCTGGGGCTGCACCGTGAGAAGCAAAACATCAAAAGACCACCGCATGTTCATTAATTCCTATGAGTAAGAAAGGGCTGGCTCCCAAGCACCATCTCAGTCTCTCAAATCCTGCTTTAGATTGCTTGGCATCACCATCCACCTTGGCCATCCTCTTTTAGGAAGGATTTGACACATTTGGCCCCAAATCCACTTTGAGGAGTGCCTTTCTTCTGCCTTCCAACTGAGCCTCAGGGGGTGAAGGTCCTTCTGCCATTTGCGGATTATTTCTCTGCGACTTCTTAATTGAGCCCATTCCCCTTTTTGCCTGCATTGTGTCCACAAGTCTCCAATGGCTCCATCAAGTGATGGAGACTCTCCTGGGATGGCCAAACTCCACGACGGAATAGAAACCTTCTCACCACTCCTGGCCTTTCAACAGTATTACAGTTTGCAGCTGTGTCCTACCTCCTAGACCTGCAAAATTGGTGTCTGGTTCATGTTAACTGATGAGTTGCTAGAACAGCAAATGTTAGCATGGGAGGCTGGCTGCACAGCCACCAGGACCTGGAACACCTGCTCACATTCTTTTTTCCACTGACCTCCAATTATTTAAGAGGAATGTGGCTCTGTTTTCCTTCTGGTCCTCAAAATGCTCCTCTGTCCTCTCCCTACCAGGGGCCCATTTTGGGACAGAAATCCCGAGGCCAGATAATTAAGGAGCTTTGCAACAACGGAATGTTTTTTTACCAATCTTCTGTCGTCTGCAGTGACTCCCACTTCTGTGCTGATGGTCCATGATGATAAGTTTTGAATCTACAATTGTTGATTGGAAGTGTTTCTAGAAAAACCTAGGTATCAACAAATGAAGCTAAATGAATCCAGTGTGACACTCAGTTGCCATGGGGTAATCCTAGTTATTTAACTCTAAAAGCATAATTCTCTTGAGAAAAGAAATTGACAGTAAAAATTTCTCTTCCCAGGAGATTTCATTTAGCTGCCTCTGTCTTATTTTCTTCTAAGATTTCCCACTACCAGGCATAGCATTTTTCCCTCTTACACTCTTAATAGACTAAGGTAGTTAATTAAGGTAAGTAATTAAAGCAATGGATCATTCACGCTGCTTTTCAGAAATCCTGCGGTGAACAGGGTGCAGCCATTTCAAAATGGGTTTTTATGCATTGCCTCCTAATTGTATGTAAGTACCGCACAATTATACTGAGATACTCACAGACATCTCTTTCTTTTCGTCTTCAAAGAAAGAGCAAATATTAATTAAGCCATAGCATGATTCGAGAGGTAAAAGTTTCATGTAAATTGAAAAAAAAATTCTCTAGTAACATGCACCATTCTTGTTTATCTGAATTTTCTTAATTTTCTGCAATAAGCATGTACTATTTTTGTTAAGAGAAAAGAGATACAAGAAATGATTGGTAGAAAAATCCCTGCAGCCATCTTTAAGTCATGAGTCAGCTAATTAAAAGTAGCACTATAGTTCTTATTGATAGAAGAGGCTGGAAATATTTCAAGGAGAGAAATAGTGCATTATAGTTTTGAACGGTGAAGCATGGAGACAACCTGGAGTACTGAAGATGGGAGTCTGAATTCTGAGATACTTACTACAAAGGGGGAAGAATGTAAGTCTTGGAAGACAATTCTGATTATGTAATCCAATTATTAATATCAGATATGCTTCTAGGTAGGCTTTTTCATTGAATTCATTCATGAGTGGGATAGCTTGGTCTTTAAAAACTACTTTTTACTGTAAAAGCACTACAAATATATGGTAAAAATAATTCAAATGGTAAAAAGAAAAATGTACAGTGAAAAAGACAAAAAAACTCCTGACATGTTCCCAGTTCTCCAGTCCCCAGAGGTAATTATAACTTCTCATGTCCCTTTTCAGACATGCTCTGTGGACATACATTATCTCCATAGTTCTATGCCTTTCTATCTCCACACCCACATGTTAATATGTACATATTAAAGTAGGTGTATATCTGTATCGTTAGAGTGGACATTTGACTTGTTATCTTTAACATTCTGGACTTTCCAGCAGACACTGTGATTCTGAGCGCCCCTCAGACGGGATATGAGAGAGAAGACACCAATCAGGATGAGAACTAGACTGGATCACGTGCCCGAGCCACCGTTAGCACTTTGTGAGAGCAGACCAGAGTCCGGGCTGCCTGGATAGACTCTTCCATTCCTGGCAACCCCGGTGGAGATCTTAGGAAATTCCCCTCCCTTTAAGCTCACTTGTTTCATTGTACCATGAGGGAGGGGCGGTCCACGAGATACGTTCCACTGCTCTTTTGTCTTTAAGTCTGTGATTCTGTTGGTGTAGCACTCTGGGATACTTCCAAATGACCAACACCCCACAAAGACCCAAAGCCTATTTTTCAAGGCCAAGGTCTTCCGAAGATCTCAGGCTTTGGCCGGGGCCCTGCACACGCCAGTTTTCTTGCTGCGTCCCCTGCGTGCTTTGAGGCCGCATCACCTTCCTAGGTAGCTTGAACTCTCTGACACGACTTTAACTGGCAAGGGGTGGGAGAAAGGAATCGAGGGATGGGGGAGGGAGTTCTTAAAGGGGATGGCAAGCCCGGATGGAAGCTTCATTTTCCTCCTTACTCCTCTCCCAGCCCTCCCCCAACACTCTTCAGGGAGCTGATAACACCACGGAATTTGGATGTTTCTTGATTTTGCCTTGTGGGAATTGAATGAAGAGAGATTAAGCTCGTCTGAAAGTATCTTTATTCTTTCCTTCTCTTGGATATTGGCTTAACAAAGTATAGAGCTCCAAGTTGGAAATAAGTCTTCCTGTAGAAACCCTACAGGACCCTTCCTTTGTCTTCTAGCTTCCAATGTTGCCGTTGAAAAAACCAAAGTCATTCTGATTTTTATACCTTTATTTATGAATTTATGATGCACTCTCTCTCTCTTTATATATGTATATGTATATATATATTTCTGTCTTTCTATTTCTCTGTTTCTCCGTTTCTCTCTGAAGGATTTTCTCATTGTCCACAGTACTCAGAGACTTTTTAGAACGGTGTTCTTGTTTGGGTCTAATTTCATCTGTTCTACTTCAGGTCACATCCTTCTGTCTTGGAGAAATTATTTCATTGATGATTTAGTCTCCTTTTCTATTTTTTTCTGTTCGTTTCTGCAGTTGCAATTATTTAGATATTAGACATTATAGACTAGCTTATAATTTTCTCATCATTTCTTTCCATTTTTTAGTCTTTTTCTTTTATTTTCTAGAGATTTTCTCAATGTTATTTTTCTAACACTTCTGTTGCGTTTTTCATTTCTGCTGGTATACTTTGTGTAATTCCTCAATTTCCTGACTACTCTTTTTATCTAGGAGCATCTCATTCTTTCTTTATTGATTTAATATATTATATCACTGAGGATAATGATCACTTTCTTAAAGTTCTTTTTTCCTGGATAGTTTCTATTTCTCTATCTCCCTCATATATATGGCAGTTCTTGGTGGTATGCTCAAGATTAAGAGAGGAAGAAAAAAGCCAAGTGGACGCTCTAAACCTGTGCTGGTGGGGGAGTGCTTGTCAACTTTGAGCTTCACTATAAGGTATTTGGGGGCATCGGTTGGGCAACCCTGATGTCAATATTTTCAGATCTCTTCTTGGTCTGAGCATGTTCCCCAGAGAAGTATCTTGCATGAAAAGCAAAGGTCTCGCTGCCAGCTTTCTGAGAGCAAAGATTGAGGGGAGACTGGGAGGAGAATGTGACTCAGGAGTCAGCATGCTGTAGACTATAGTCATTGAAGTCCCCTGATTTGGGTAAGGCTCTCAACTGTCCCCGCAGTTCAGAGCACCTTTTTACATTCTCTAGGGTCTTTACCTGCAGACATCTGCTGGGGGACTGGATGAGGGAGCAGGAAGAGGCACTGCTTAGTGAGTGGGGTAGGGGATCGAGAGATGTGGGCGTTTCCCAAACAAATATGCAGTCCTCCTTATTTTAGCAGTCCGCTTTGCCCCAAGAGCCAGAGATTTCATGCTGGTAGTTCTCAAGCCTTTTGAGGGTTCTGCTGTGTAAATCAGCTTGGGCTCTCAGCAGAACCCCCAGTAAAGTACGAGTACATAGAAGAGTGCCCTTCTAGACAAAGGCAGTTGCTGAGCACATGGTGCCTTTGTATGAATTAGCCCTCTTCTTCTGGGCAGACACATCCCCATGCCAGGTGCATTCCTTGGCTGGAGGAATGTGGCCAGGATTTCAGCTCCAACTCAGCCCCTAGACTGGGCACCTTACTCAGCGAACAAGCCACACGCAGTTGCCCTGGTTCTCAGCTTCTTCTGTGACTGTTTTGTGTCTGCCTAATTGGTTTCCCTGCATCCATTTTCCAGAAATATATTGCTGTTCTCTTCTCCTCTGTTCCTGTGGATTTATGTATTCTTGGTGAACATCCTTTTTATGTGATTTTAGCAGGGTTTCGGGAAGGAATAAAATTAAATTAATGTATTCAGTCCATTATTTAACTCAGAACCCTACTCCCTCTTTTGGACTACTGGATTTTCCCAGGTCTTTATATTTTGTATTTGTTCGTCATCGTGTGGCAGGCATTTTGTGTTCATTTCATACTGGGAATTGACATGGGATCTGTCAAAAATGGTCTGAAAAATATTTGAATGTTTATCAGGCCAAGATGAAGGGAGAAGGCAGAAGTTCATGCTTCTTTCTATTAAAATGAATGCCCTTATGAGCACCTTTAAAGCTGTCTATTTTGTTGAATTTTAGGCTTCATTTTATCTTTTAATAAGAGAATCCAATACATTTATACTTCTTGGTCATAATTGCATGTATAACTTCACGTTGCTGCCTTGGTTTTACTTTCTCTTTTTCATTTCCCTCCTTCATTATTTTTGTTTTCCATTTTATGTTACATATTCTCTATACTTCATTTTCTCTAGAGATTTTTTTGTTTATAAGAATGACTTTTGATATGTACACTAGTTTTAAATTCTATATTTAGTTGTTAATGTCACACCTGCAACATTTATATAAACCACAATTTGTTTATACTGCAATTTCCCTATTCTTTTTATTAGTTTCTTGATTAACTGGAATATGTTTTTGATAAATTTTTATAGGACGGTTATATATGAGGTTTATTTCAGAATTATTTCATATGTAATAATATTTCTGTTGCGTTCCTTTGTCTTTATTGTTCTATTATCACTTAACATTGTGAAGGTGAAATCTGATTTTTTCTCTTTTCTTTTTTTTTGTGAGGAAGATCAGCCCTGAGCTAACGTCCATGCCAATCCTCCTCTTTTTGCTGAGGAAGACCGGCCCTGAGCTAACATCTATTACCAATCCTCCTCCTTTTATTCCCCAAAGCCCCAGTAAATAGTTGTATGTCATAGTTGCACATCCTTCTAGTTGCTGTATGTGGGATGCTGCCTTGGCATGGCCAGACAAGTGTTGCGTTGGTGCGCGCCCGGGATCCGAACCCAGGCCGCCAGCAGCGGAGCACGCACACTTAACCACGAAGCCACGGGGCCAGTCCCCTGATTTTTTTTCTTTATGTATAAATTGGGTGAGATTTTTTTCCTATGCTGAGGTAGAATTTTTAATTTATATGTGGGGTTGTTTTTGTATATGTGTGTGTGTGAGTGTCTGAATGCTTGGCTAAATTCTTTAACTTTGAAAATCAAACTTTCACTATAATTTGCTGAGGTCTCTTCTGATCTATGCATGGAGTAGAAATACAAATGCCAACAAAATTTAAAAGATGATCAGTCTAGAGGTAATCGGGGGACCCAAGTTAAAACTGTAACAAGATACTTTAGATTGTCAGGCATTTTTTAAACTTTTTGATTGAAGTATAATATATGTACATATCCTAATTGTATAGCCTGAAGGATTTCCACAAACTGAACCCTGGTGTGTAACCAGCAGCCAGATCAAGAGCAGAACCTTGCCAGCTTCCTGGACTCCCCCCTGGATCCCCCCTACAAAGCCACTGACTTCTAAGATCCTGGGTGAATTTTGAGTTTGGCAAACAATTTAAAGTTTGAGGACATCAAGCAATGGCAAAATTGGGGGGAAGTCATCTCCTTCACAACCGGGGGGAGTGTGTAAATTTGTGCAGTCATTTGTACATCAGCTAGACAATGCCCATGTTCTTAAGTTCTCAGTCTTCCTTTTATATCCTTCATTTCCTACTCTCCTTGTCCTTTTTAATACATGTTCAATTGTGCTTGCTCTTACCTAATTATGATTCAGCCAACCGACATTTGCTATTGTACTTCCTCATAAAACAAGCTTGCTCTGAGAGACGACTGTTAATGTTGACCTACGATGCCTCTCATACTCATCAATTCTATGTCGCCTGCCAAATGTACCTTGCCTCAAAATATCGTTCTCAATGCCACCCTGTCCTTCCGGTCATCCCTAATTTCATTTATTATTTCCCTGATGAAAATGGAAATTTCTGCCAACTGCAAATATACTTAAAGCTCCCCACAAATGGAATAAAATGTAAATGATATCTATGAAGCATCTTCAACAGCATCTAGCACAGTGTGTAGTTAAAAATGTGAGTTTCCTTCTTTTTCCCTTTTATTTAAAAAGCCTCAATTACCCTCAAAACAGCTCTGTGCATCATGAAGAGCCACACCAGAGCACTTGCACATAATATAAGGAATCCTTTTCTCTTTCAGAGAAATGTTAATTGGTGGGCCAAATTTTTTAAAGTAATATTTTTGCTTATTCTTTTGACAGTGATAAATACAAGTTTGGGAAGTTGTGATTTCCTACAGATTAATTATATTAAGGTATTTTCCAATTAGTAAAATCCTCACGGTGTTTTATACTCTGAGATAGCCAAAGGGAAGTGAACCTTTAGGGTTCACTTTGGCACTTTGGGGTTCACTCTGCTTTGGGAAGAGCGTATAACTGTACAGAGTAGACGTCAGAACAGGCTCCAGTGCAGGGCCTGCTGGGCCTCACCAGGTATTTCAGTGTGGTGGCATTTAGCCAGATTCTCCCCATTTCCATATTCCTCTAACATGGCTTTCCGCAGCTCACCGTGGCTTAACTTGTCTGACTTACCCAAAACTATGCCACAGTGCCCCAGAAAATACTTACTCTGATGGTGGCCTGATTTTCTTGGATCTAGAGAAGTAGGTAAGAAAGCTGAGAAATCGACACATTCCTTCAAAAATGAGCTGCTGGAAAATTTAAGGAAATAGTTGTAAATTCCATGAAATCATTGTTGGTTTATAGACACCAAAATTAAATGCCATCTTGCACTCAGAGAAGGCTCTTTTCTTCCTAGAGTTTAAGTGAAGATGCTAAACATTCGTGTAAGGAATGTACTTTGAGGTGTCTCTTATTTCCTGATTGAAATGGGTTTGTACTAAATTCCTTCGTCTGCGTCTAGCTCCAGTATCCCGCATGACCAATGGCAAAAAGCTTTTAATTTATTTACCTTGTTTATTTATTTATTACCAAAAGCTTAGAGAATAATCTGCAAATAAATATTTCTTTCAGAGATTGAATCTTTAATCATGGTTCACTAGTACCCCCATGGAGACAACCAATGTCTGGGAGGGATGCAAACTGTTTTATAACAAGCCCTTAGTCTTTCCGTCTCACCAGCCTTTATGTGTTTCACCATCATCACTAATGTTAACTGACTACCTTCTTGGCCCTTGATCTTCTGAACCGCTCAAACACTATTTGTGTAACTATGGAGATGGTCGTAGGACTCTGTGACTAATTAGAACTCGAGGGAAATTGGGAGCTCAACTTGGAAACAGCTATTCTTTTTCTATCTTCTCTATCTTCTTTTCTCTCCTGTCCCCTAACCACAGCCATGCCCTGCAGTTCTATTTGAGGGCATCTGCTTGTCTCTCACTATACCTGGTTGCTCGAGGACCCTGTTCACTTTCTTATTTTCTTTGGAAGGAGTTCAGAACATTCTACCCCAAAACATGCTACTTTGGTATATTGATTATTTTGAGCTGAAGACACTTGAGCGACAGCAAATGCAGGGAGAGGCTGTCTTTCTCTGAACTCCCCTTATCTGCCTGAAGACAGATCCTCTAGAAGGAACTCAATTGTCGTAAATCCCCTTCCCAGAAGTTTCATCAACCAGGGAAGATTGACTCATCCCAGGAGAGGAAACTAGAAGTTGACACCCACCTAGACACACTTTGTCACATGCTATCATATCTCCCATCTGTTCTTTAAAGGGCCCGTTCGTCTTTCCTAAAAATCATTTCCTCTCCCCTAAATTGCCTACATACCCCCTTCCCTTCCCCTAGTAAGATGGGTAAATAAACTCTCAAATCGCACTGCTCTTTTGTACTCATTTTTTTTTCCCTGTGATGTCCCATCCATGTAATATTAAAAATTAATAAATTTGTATCCTTTATCTCCTGTTAATCTGCCTGCTGTCGTTTTATGTCATAAAGCCAGTCATAGAACATAGGAAGGTAGAAGAAAGTCTTTCCTCCCCCACACTCTGATCATTTTATCCTGATCAGTACATGTATAGTACATGTACACTCCAATATAAGATCATATAAGAAATAAAGAAAATATAAGATCTCCAATCTTCTATTTTCAGCTGCTTCTAGGATATTGCCATTCACATGGTCTCATCTCCTTCAATTCAAATAAATGCATCCAAAACTGAACTGCTTGTCTCCTCCTGCCTCCTGAAACCAGCTCCTCTTTCATATTTCTAGGATTATTCTGGGTAAATTTTCCAAAAAACTGATGACCTGATCTGGAACCAGAAGGGGACGAAGTATTGCTTTTCTTCTGCATTGGTTAGAACATGAGATTATGAGTTTCTTGAAGGCAGGAGTTATTCTTTACGATTTTTATCTCCTGTAATGCCTAGTGAAGCATCTCAATGAATATCTATTAATTATTGACTGGTTGATTAAAATGCTGTGCTAAATGAGCCAAAATATTATACTCCCCAAATACAATCAGCTATTAGCTAAAAATTGGTAAGAAAATGTAGCTATATCAGAGCCTACCCGTTCTGCTACTATCAAAACAATTCCAGGTGCCTGGCTTACCAATAGTGGGTCTAACTCTCAGCTTTGGTCCTGTTTAACCAAACTTGTGGGGTGGACAGAGATGGAAATGAATCATACTTTACTACTCTAATTTTGACTGGCCTTTTGGGTGTAAAAAATAATAACCCCAAATGGTGAAATCCTAAGACTATCTTCAATCATGGCATAATCATAATAGTACCTGGAGTAACCAAAAACACAACAAAACAAAATAAAAACCATCAACATTTATTCCGAGAATATTCAAACTTCCTTATAAATGCAATAATTCTGTGTACATAGTTACTTTGTGCAAAACGCCATTAATGGGACTGTGTATAGCCTAAATTCTTCAAATGCATTTTTTTCTGAGAAGGAATAGGTCTTCAGAGACTCTACCCTATAGTGATACATGAACTCTTTACTTGATGCAAGAAAAACATCAGCAGAGGCTTACCAAGAGGTGCGTGATATTAAGGTCCCTTCCTTTAAGTGTTACCCTGGAGTCCTAGATAATTAGTCAACTGTGAAAGATTTTTTTCCAGCTTTACAAACTAACTGTATTGCCACACAAGATCAGAAGATAGGCCGGCAGGATTAAGGGCTTTGCTATTAGACAGCAATGGCTTGAATACCTAGGATAACTTTGTTAGAAAGATGCCACAACTCGCTGGTGTGAAGTCCTCAATGGAGGGAATAAAATGTGAACTGCTTTGCAAAATGACTACCTTTCCAAGGGATTGTTGTGAAACTCATTTACGATATTCTTTGTTTGATATCTTCCTGCCTATTGCATTTTCTTTCTCTAAGCCTGGAATTAACAATTAAATGTGTTTTGTTTGCTATCATCTAACATTTTTTTCACTAAAATGAGTTCCATCTCTCATAATAATGAAAACTCTGTGAATAAATCTAGTTTATGAAAACAGCGTGTTCTTAAGGTTATTTTTCCCTGACAGTTCTGTGTAGATCTATGTCATTCATTCATTTAATTCACCATTAAATACTGTTACCATTATTATTGTTATTATTCAATTGTTATTGAGCACTCACGGTACAAGGAACAAAGCTTGTGCTAAGAAGGGTGGAAAGATGAATAAGAAAGTATATAAAGAGCTTAGATTCTAATAATAGAGTAGAACATATAGCTAAATAGCCACAATAAAACAGAGTCTTAGAAATGTCCCCTGCCCACTCCCCACCCACTTTACAGTGGTGGACCTCTCATACTTTATACCCAGCATTTGACTCCATCCATTCCAGCCACCACCACTTTGTACATGAGGGACTTTTTCCACCTCCTTGGACTACCCAGCCCCTGAATCTAGACCTCATTTCCAGTCGAGAAGAGCATTGTTCAAAGTCTTTGTATCCAAGTGTGCATGGCCTCATTCTTCTGTATTTCATATCCTTCACCCGTAGATGGATCTTAGAGGTGGGTCACTTCTAGAGAAGCACCTTTATTGCTGCCCATCTGCCTCTATAATGAGGGGTCCACCTACCCTTCCATGGTAGAATTGGGGTGCAACAGTTAACTGCACTTTCTACCCAGAACACGGCATTAGGGTAGTGGTGGTATCCGCTCTATCGAGACCTTTATTGCGGCCTTAGCAAATTATTCATGTCTCACTTTCCCCACCCTACACTGAGCCCAGATCTGCCAAGTATGATTCTCCTACCCTTAGTAGTTTCAACTCCGTGATTCTAAACTCATTCCTTTCACCACATAGGATCCGGATGCTTACATCTGGATTGTTCTTTCTGCCTCTCCTCCAGCTTTTGAAATCAGCTTTCCTACTATTTCTGGGGGTTCCAGCACTAGAGTCTGAATTCATGCTGCCTCAAGGGAGGACTCCCAGCCCTGGTTCCTGATTCCCCAGAACCTATTGCCCATTTTCCCTTTGGGGTTGTGAGATTCAGACAGGCAGGCAGCAGGTAACAAGGATCTTGCCAATTGAAAGTTTAAGAACAGAATTGTTGAATCAAGACACTACTAGACAAGATGAACTAAGATGCGTTAGCTTTTGCAACAGTGACAAACCACCCCAAGAAGTTTCGGTGGCTTACAACAACGAAAGTATCTTTTGGTTAACTTACATGAGGGCTATGGATCTGCTTCAGTTCTGCTAGCATTGATAAGCTCTTCTGGGCTCTGCCCAGTTCTGGCACCCAGATTGAAAGAGGATTTTCTTTGTGAGACCTGTTATTCTCACAGCAGAGGGCACGAATGCAAGAGAGCCTGAGCCAGCCCATGTAACGTAAAATTTCTGGTTAAATAAAGCTAATGTCATGGACATTTGCAATCCATTGGCCAAAGCACAAATCCTTGGCCCAAAGCTGGGCCAAGTCCAGATCACATACCCTCCTTCCCTGGGATGTGGGGCAAATCGCTTAACACAGGGTGGGGATGCATAATCCTATTTCAGAGAAAGAGCAAATATTTGGAAACAATATTATAGGGAATATAGGTTAGGGGAGGGGAGAGACAGAAAGGGTCCCAGTTACTCGAATGCAGCACAAAGCAGGGTTTTGTCCACAAGGAATGGACAATAACTCAATTACTAAATTTCAGGGTATAGTTTTTTGATTACAAGCAATAGCTACCTAGCTGAGATTAGCTTACATGCAAAAGGGACCCAATGAGTTCACATAACTAAAAGTCCAGATGTAGTGGAGGCATGCCAGCTCTATGTTCACAAATAATGTCCCCAGGAATCACTTTCTGTCGGTTTCAGGCAGCCTCTTTTATTTATACAGTTTCAAAATTGCCTCCAAAAGCTCCAGGCTTACAGTCTATCAACTTAATAACCCCAGTGGAAAGAAAAATGCCCATTTACCAATAGCTCTAGAACAATCCTGAGGTTGATGCTCCTTGTTCTGATTGCCTGGCTTGTTTCACATGCTCAAAACTAGTTCGTGTGTCAAGAGGGCTGCAATAGTTACCTAGGCCTGGGTCACACGCTCACACCTAGAAATGGTAGTTTCAGCTACACCTGAAAACACTTGGGTAGGGAATGGCGAGGAGTTCTCCCAAGGAAATTTGAGGTGCTTTTACCAATAGGAATGCTGAGGGTCCAACAAGGCCATTAGGGAGAACTGTTGGTTAAGGTAAGTTTATACTTAGTAGACAAGGGAAGACACGAAGTCTCACTCACCAACAGGGAAAGTCGTGGCAGGATTTTTATAGGACTAGGGCTCAGGAGGTCAAATGGAACTCTGGTGATGTTGGGTGGGGTTTTGGAAGTAAGGAATGAGTAGGGCAGGTGGATGGCACTTTGAATAGGTTGGAGGACATGAAGTGAGGGTTTTCCAGTAAACTGTTTAATGAAACATCTTAGTCCTCCTCTGAGACTGATTTTTCCAGAGCAGTTGTAACTGCTAGCTTGGCTCTTGCTTGATTGCAGGTTACGGTCTGGGTAAACACCCATTTCTTAGTGGGAGCTAGATGCCTGGCTGGTAAAAAGAGCAGAGTCCACTACACTGGGTCATAGTGCTAGCCTGAGGCGAGCCATCAGGCTGACTTTATGTCAAGGCAGTGGATGACTAATCCAAGGCCCCTTCTATCCCTTTTGCCTGAGGACAAGTTTAGGTCAAGAGCTAGGTGAGCATCAAGATTCTGAGCTGTAGTTGTTGAAGCGGTTGAGAGGCAGGTACTGAGCAGGTCACGTGTGGGGTGTTTCTCATAGTTGTTTCGTGGGTCACTGAAATGTCCTCACAAGCTTCCAATTTTTCTTTTCATTCCTGAACGCTATAGACAGCATTGTATTTCAGGGGGACCAGGAAGAAGGTTTAGGATGTTAGACAATAAGACAGAGTGGATGGTGGTGAACAGGAAAAGCAAGAGAGTGTGTGATCAAGGAGGGAGTCAATTTGTCCTTTTAAAATGACCTGGAGGGGTCACTGTATGAAGAAGGTTAAGAGTCAACACATTTGGATGAATTACTACATCCACTTGCCTCCAACAAGCACCAAATAATTTCTTCTCCTTTCTCTCGTGTTAATGACCCTTTTCACCTAAGCAAACTCATAAATTAGTTTTAGGAAACTTGAAAAGTTCTCATTAATTCTTATGAGTTCAAAAAAATTCTCAATTTCAATGTTCAGTGTTGCATCCCCTAATAACTTTTGTCTGATGAAAAAAAAATCGTTTTTCTTTCTCCTCTGACTGCCAGAGAATCTTAACAAAGGGTGCTAAGAAATAGGACTCAGGCCACCCCTGTGAGGTAGAAAGGATCCTGATAGTCACCACATTGTGTGAGCAGCCTCTCAAAGGTGTCCTTCCCTGTTTCCACAGGGTCTTGGCCCTCACTTCTAAACCCCTTTGTTTCCTAAATCATTCCTTTCTTTCCCACGCTTTTGGAAAACTATCAACACAATCAATTTAAGAGGTGAATGGCAGAAGTAATGAGACTCTTTTCTTCATTTTTCCAAAGGTCTCTGGAAGGTGGCCTCGTGTAGGGCAATCATATGCCTTGATTGTTGACAGTAATGATTTGGTGAATTCCACCAGCAAGGCCGATCCAGAATTAAAAGCATTCTTCTAAAGAGAGATGAATTTTTAAAAGGTGTTTTCCTGGTGTTTAATGACAGGGTTATGTATGTGTGAATAAATTAGGTTCAAATATACAAAACTCAAAAAAAAGAAATGTGGCAAAAACGGCTTCACATGCTCCTCATCTTTGAATACAGGAGCCATTAAAATCGTCCTGTCCTTACTCTGCTGCACTCAACACAATAGGGTGAGCTAGCAACTTGTGTTTATTGTATTCTGCCAATGTGTGCAGCTTGGCACCTGTGCACTTTCTAACAAGGGCATAATGAGAAACTTAATTCTTCCCTTGTGCACTGTGCACAGCATATCCTGCTTGGAGAAGCAGAGTTGGGGGCTGCTGTTTCCTTCCCCATCCATAGCTAATCAAAGAAATCATATTCCCTTTCCACTGTGGTCATTAATAAGACTGGTTGGCTGTGTCTCAAAGCTAAAAGTAGACTGGGAATCTGTTGAAAGATTAACAAGATTACTGATTTTGTTTTTCGACAAAAAATAGAGGTTGTAGATGTTGGAAAGCAAGACACATATTTGGTCTGGAGTATCATTAGGATAGGTTTTTTGTCTTGGTTCCTCTCAACAGAAATCTATTGCACATCCAACCTTCTGACTGTGCACATGTCTCTTCTGTAATTTTAAGGATGCATTGGAGCCCCAGTTGCCTGGACTCTTCTGGCCAAGGGAATTATGAAAGGATAAAGGGAAAAATCAATGAAAATAATAGAACTACTATGTATTAAATACATTTCATATATTATAAATACTTCACAATAAGTCCACTGTAAATAGTAGAAACTACTTTGATTAGCTATAGTGGAATTAGAGGAAAGTTGTAAGAATGGATTGGAAAATCTTAAAGTTGATCAGATGTCTGTGACCACAGAAGGGAGCCGTGCTTCTTCTTTCCTCCCACTCCAGGTAGAGAATGAAGGATGCCTGAAGGTGGGTGGTTTTGTCAAAGAGTCACAAGAAAGTATAACCCCATTGCTCTCAGCCCGTCTAAACATTCCTTTGCCTCAACCCAAGCCTAACTAGCAGGGAAGCCAACCACCCTCCAAATAACTCATTGTCAGAACATGGGAAAGTGCTTTTTTCTTTAAGCCTTGGTCTCCTTCTTCATGGAATGAGAAAATTCTCCAAGTTGATCTCTAAAGCCCCTTCCAGCTTTAAAATTTGACTACTCTTTCTATCCAGGGACTTGCCCTCTGAAATAACTCATGATATTATTATTTTTTAATACCCCATGACAAATGAAGGACAATTATTGTTAATCCCCTTTAAAGATGATTAAAGAAAGAAGGAGGAATTAATTTTATACTTTACACATAATAACATAATATTAATGAAATAACCAGAAATTGAATACAAATCCACAGATGATTTGACTTCAAGTCAGTTTAGCATCTGGCTTTAGCAAAGTGTGTGCTACAAAGGGCGAGAATAGACTTTTGAGTCAGGCAAACGGGAATCTGAATTCCAGTTCCACCTCCATGTGACCCCAGCTTCCTTTCCTCCTTGTGTGGGAAGTATGTTTGGGAAGTAGACACTGCACAACTCACAGAGTAGCTGCAGAACTGAGACGATTACGCTACGTAACTAGTGTGATCCTTGGTGTGCAGTAGTCCTCAGTAGATCTTTGTTTTTCCTATAAACACCCTCTATTCTTTCTGTTTATTTCATTAGCCTTTCTAGGGGCCTTCCTGGTAACCTCTGAGCCACAATTGTGTTGTAATAGTGCTTGCCCTTTATTATATTCTGATTATGTTCTTGACACCATGCTAAATCTATTACCTGCATTTCCTCTTTTAATATTTACAAAAGCTCCATGAGGTAGGCACTATTCTTATTGCCCTCATTTTCTAAATAAGGAATCTCTGTGTTCAGAAACGGATAATTCCCCAAGATCACACAACTAGTGGGCCCCAGGATTTAAACAAAGCTCAGTTAAGTACCAACGTCTATGTAATCTGCCACCACTCTATAATTTCTTCTTTCCTACCTCGAGAGGCACTATCAACACAGTAAAAAGGCAACCCACAGATTGAGAGTAAATATTTGCAGGTCATGTATATAATAAGGAATTAATATCTAGAATATATAAAGAACACCTAAAACTCAACAACAGCAACAAAACAACCCAATTCAAAAAAAGGACAAAGGATTTGAATAGACCTTTATCCAAAGAAGGTATACAAATGGCCAACAAACACATGAAAAACACTCCACATCGCTAATCCTTAGAGAAATGCAAATGAAAACTATGAGATACCACTTTACACCCATTAGAATGACTATTATAAACAACAACAACAAAAACACAGAAAGAAAGTGTTGAGAGGATGTGGAGAAATTAGAACTCTTGTACATTGCTGGTGGGAATGTAAAATGTGCAGCCACTGAGGAATACACATTAGGGCTTCTCAAGAAATTAACATAAAACTACTATATTATCCAACAATTCCACTTCTGAGTATATACGCCCCAAAATTGAAAGCAGGATCTCAAAGAGCTATCTACATACTCATGCTCATAGTAGCATTATTTATAGTAGCCAAAAGATAGAAGCAACCCAGATGTCCATTGATGGATGAATGGATAAAAAAGAGTGGTCTATACATACAATGGAATATCATTCAGCCTTAAAGATGAAAGAAATTCTGATACATGCCACAACATAGATGAACCTTGAAGACATTATACTGAGGGAAACGTCAGACATAAAGGATAAATATTGTATGATTCCACTTATATAAGGTACCAAGAATAGTCAAGTTCATAGAGATAGAAAGTAGAATGGTGGTGACCAGAGGCTGGGAGGAGGAGGGAATAGGAACTTATTGTTTAATGGGTACAGAGTTTCAGTTCCAGATGATGAAAAAGTTCTAGAAATGGATAGTGGTGATGGTTGTGCAATAATATGAATGTTCTTAATGCCACTGAACTGTACACTTAAAAATAGTTAAAATAGCAAGTTTTATGTTATGTATATTTTACCACAATAAAATAAATCAGAGCCCTGAGAAGAAGGTGAAGATTACTAGGTCGAGCCTGAGAGAAGGCAACCAAAACCAAAACCATACCAAAACAAAGAAAAAACAAAAACCAAAAAACCAGAAAGATAAGCCCATCATTTAGGACGTCTTTCTGCCAGGAACAATCACCAATCCAGAAGAGGTAGCTAAGAGTCTAATCGGCGTTTTTCTCAGCCTTGTAGAGTTTGAGAGAAGAAAGAGTTCAGAAAGAAACAGGAGTTCACGACCCCTGCATGGGAGGTCCCTGGTCAGCACCACGTGCTCTGGGTTTGGGTCCTAAGGCACGGTACCTGGAGCAAAGGAGAAGTGGAAGTAAGCTATTGCTCATCCAGACTGCAGCCCAGCTTCAAATCACCTGAGCGGCCCAGGAAAAGTGAATTCTGAAAATGGAATAACACGTGTCTAGATTGCTGGGACCCCACAGAGACCTGGCAGGAGCAAATAAAAATTATCTTTGGGGGAAAATGACATGACTACAAGCCTCCAATTACTTCTAGAAATTTTCAAATACAATTTTTGGGACCCTCCCCCCGCAGAAAAAGAAATGTCACAATAGGAGTCACTACTGCAGGGAGGAGAACCAGCAGAAACAACAGACAGTAGAAACAGGTCCACAGAGCTCTGGGCATTGCAATTATTCGACGTAAACTTCAAAATAACTCCTTATTATAGTCAAGGAGCTAAACCACAGGATTAAATGTTTCTGCATAGAACTGGAAAACAAAAAATAATATGTATTTAAAAAGAACAAATTATTGACATAAAACACAACTATACAATTATGGAAATAAAAACATAATAACTAAAATTAAGAACTCAATGTTAAGGTTTACAAAAGATTAGAAAAATTTGAAGAGAAAATTAGTGAATTAATTAAAAGATCAGAAGAAAAATATCCAGAGGAAAGCATAACACAAAAGGATGGAATCCACAGAAAAGAGGATAAGAAACATAGGCAATACAGTCACAAGTCCTAACATATCTAATGGCTTTGAGCCTTCTAAGACTAATGAAAAGCATTAATTCACTTATTTAAGAATTCCAAAGAAAACCCAAGCCAATAAAATAAAAAGAAATCCACACCTAAAAATATTGGAGTAAAACTGGAGGTGAGTGAAGGAGGGGGAGAAGGGCAATAAAAGGCAAGAAGAAAATAATAAAAGCAATCAGAAAGATTATGTTCAAAAGAACAATGAAGCCAAAAATTAGTTGGGCACTATCTTTGATGTTCTGAATCCTATTTCACAGCAAAAATGTCCTTCAAAACTGAAGGTAAATTAAATATATTTTCAGACAAGCAAAAGCTGAAATAATTCATCACTAACAGACCTGAGCTACAGGGAAAACTAAAGGATATTCTTCAGGCAGAAGAAAACTTAAATTAGAGAGCAAGTTTGAGATGCAGGAAGGAAGGAAAATGATAAATATGTAGGTTAATCAAAACAAATATCGACTGTACATTACTATTTTTATAAAGTTTATATGGTAGGCAGAATTAAAATTGCATGACAGGAAGAGATGAACTGACTTAAAGTGTTTTAATGTCTGTCATTGCCCAGGAAGAAGGTAAAAGTGAGAGTAAGGTTAAACTCTGATGAGTCAGTATGCACGCTGCGATCTCAGGAACAACTCCTAAAATGATTGTATGAGTGCCTATCTTCGCAACTGCCAAAAAATGAAATAATTTTTTTTAATCCAAAAAAAAGTTAAGAAAGACGAGAGAATATAGAATAAGTAAGAAACATAGAAATTATATAGTAAAGTTATAGATTTATATCCAAATATACAAATATTATATTCAATATAAAAGAATGATAACAAATTAAAAGACAAAATTCATAAGTCTGATAAAAATCCTATATGCAATTTAGGGAGACACATCTAAAACACAAGTATACAGAGAGATTGAAAACAAATGAACAGACAAAACACTTCATCTAAAAACAAACCAAAAGTTAAACTTGAAATAACAATATTAATATCAAAGTAGACTTTAAGGCAAAATAAATATATTATTAGATAGGAAGAGAGACACCTCAAAATGATAAAATATTAGATTCACCCAGAATACATAACAATTCTAAACATTTATGTATCTAATAACATAGCATTATAATATATAAAAGAAAAAGTGGGAGAAACATAAACAGACAATTAGTGGTAAATGATAAAACAAATAGGAAAAGTATCAGCAAGGATTTAGATTTGAATAACACAATCAGCAAATTAGATGTAAAAGACATATATAGAATACTGCATCTAACAACTACAGAATGAGCATTATTTTCAAGGGCAGATGGACCACTTACAAATATTGATCATATATTGAGTCATAAAGCAAATCTTTACAAATTACAAAACATTAAAAGCCTACAATTTCTTCTCTGACTACAAGGCAATTAAGGTAGAAATAATTTTAAAAATATAGTTAGCAAAACATCGTATGTTTTGAATTTAAGAAAACATTATCAGTAATCTAAAGGTAAAAAAATGCAGTAATAAATTAAAATTCAATCGAAATTAAAGAGTAAAGAATAATGAAAATCAGAAAATATTTTAAGCTAAATGTTAATGAAATATTCCATATCAAAACTTGTGGGGAAAAAAAGCTATGAATAAAAGGAAGTTTTTAGTTCTAAATGCTAAAAAATAATGAGTAACTACCTCAGTAAATCAGAAAAAGGACAGCAAAATACACAAAAGAAAGTGGAAAAAGTGAGTAACAAAGACAAGAACAAAAATTTAAAAAATAGAAAATAGATATACAAACAGAATCAACAAACCAAAAGTTTTTCAAGTTGATTTTTATTGAAGCATATTATACATACAAAAAAGTTCACATATCATTAAAGAATAAGAAACACAAGGAGTAGACTTGAGCTCAAACCATGGCCTAATAGGGAGACTAGCCAAACTCCACAGAGCCCAGTAGATCAGCTGTTCAGTTGTCACAAGCCACTGAGTTTTATTGTGGTTTGTTAAACAGCACTATTATAACAATGGCTGACTGATATAACACATGCAAAGGACTTGGTAAAATTCAACATCTTGTGATGATAAAAACTCTTAGCACACTAAAAGTAGAAGAGAACTTCCTTGGTTGATAAAGAATATCTACAAACACCTAGAGCTAATATCATACTTAATGATATGATTGGATATGTAAAAATCCAAAACCATCTATAGATAAATTTTTGGAATCAATAATGAGTTTAGGAAGATTGCTGGATAAAGGTCAATATACAAAAACTAATTGTATTTCCTTATACTAGTAGCCCAGGTAGAAAATATATATAGCAGCAACACCATATGCTAGCAACATCTTATAGAAAAATAAAATTTTAAAAAGATATTTACAACAGCATCAAAACAAGATAATTAGAAACTAATCTTCTAAAATGACTTGCAAGAATTCTAAGCAAAAATTTAATAACACCTTATTGAGAAAGAATAATGAAACCTAAATAAATAGAGACATAGGTCATATTCATGAAATGGAAGACTCAATATTGCAAATATGTCACCCAAATTGATGTATATAATCAATGCAAACTCAACAAAAACACCAAGATATTGTTTCTCTGTGCGTATGCCTATGCCTGGACAAAACTTGACAACTCATTTCAAAATTGATATGAAATTGCAAGAGGAATTTGGGAATACTTGTGCTACTGATTATCAAGACATTATAAAGTTGTGGTGATTAAGATAGAGTGGAATTGGTGCATGTAAAGACAAACGGACCAATGTAACAGGATCAAAAGGCCAGAAGCAGAAGCACGTATGCATGAACACTTGATTTATAACGAAAGTGGCACTACAGAGCAGAAAGCGACAGATTTAAATTAATGGCTCCGGGATACTTGGATATCCTCACGAAAAAAAAAGGAGAAAACTTGACTTTGCCCTCACACCATCTACAATATCAATTCCTGGTGAATTTTAACCTGAATGTGAACAAAAAACAATGAATCACAACATAGTTAGTCATCAGGAAAATAGACATTAAAATCACAATAAGTTACTATTTCACAATCCTAGAATGGCTAAAATTAAAAAGACAGACAAGACTAAGTGTTGGTGAGGAGCAGTTGGAATCCTCTGACGCTGCTGGGTGGAGTGGGTGTTGGGAGACCATAAAGGCAAACACTTTGACATTCTCTGCTAGAGTTAGGATATGCTGACCCAATGACCCAGAAATCACATTCCTAGGTATACGCCTAACATAAATATCCATCAAAAGTAAAATGGATTTGTACGTCGTAGGATATTTACACGACAGAATGTCTTAAAGAATGAAAACAAATGAACTTATGTGTAACATGGATGAACTTCTCAAACATAATGTTGAGCAAAAGACTAAAAATGACATATACAGTATAATTCCAGTTATATAATATTAAAAGAAGAAATGCACAACTAAGCTGTAGTTTTTAGGAATGCATGATGAGACGGTACAACTATAAAGAAAGCAAGGAAATGGCTACTGTTAAGCTCAAGACAGTGCTTACATTTAGGGGGTGTGAGGAGATTGTGGCTGGAGAGTAGTAAGTAGGAGGCTGTTGACGTGGCTGGCAATGTTCTATTTCTTACCTAGATTGGTGGTTATGGGAGGTTAATCTTATAATAATTCATTAACATATATATTGATTATTTATCAACTTATTTCTATGTGTTGTTTGGCAATGTTTAAAAAAGTTTAAAAAAGGAAAAATCACAGAATAAAACATTCCTTAAAAAACAAAAATGTGGTTTCCAAAATTATTAAAAAAGCCAGGAAGATAAAATCCAGTATTTTCCTGGAAAGACAAAGAAATAGAAAACAGAAAATAAGATAGAGGATCAACCTTGAAGGTGTTGCATTAAATGGTTAGTAGATTCAAAAACAGAAAAGAGAAAAGTGGATGGGAACATATTAGGAAAAAAACAATAAAATATTTTTCCAGAATGGAAGGGCGTGGTTTCCTAGATAACAAGGGCCCCCACAAAATAGCCCACCCCAAGGCCCATAACTGTGAAATTTAGGAACACAAGAGGTGAAGAGACAAATAAACAAACAAGACGGGCTTATATAAAGAATCAAGATCAGAATCACGTTGTGCTTAAGAGCAGCAATACAGCAATACTGGAAGCCTTCAAGTTTCTTGAACATTATTACCAACTTCTAGTTCTATACCAGCCACGTCATCAATGAAGTGTGAGGGGAGAATAAAGACTTTTAGGCCTGCGAGGACTCAGTTTGTTTCCCTTGTATTCTTTCTCAGAAAGAAAGTGAACTATATGCTTCCTAAAAATGAGTTAGTGAGAAAGGGTAAGTCATTTGATGCAGGAGAGAGAGGATTCAAGATGGTAGAGTGAAGATGAAGGGAAGAGCCAGGCCATCAGCAGTGCATCGCACAGGATGAGGCAGGAGGTGAACAAAGGGAGTGTATCTGAAAAAACCCAGGAACTGGTAGATTTCCTGATTGGTGATTGGCGAATGTATTGAGGAATTTCGAGCTTTTTGGATGAACTTTGGCAAGACTTAACAATAGTATATAGAGAATTAAGCAAATGAAAAAACAAAGTAATCATTAACTCCAGGAAAAACACACGTATACAAGAAAGGAAATGTAAGCATAGTGGATAGCTCAACTATGAGAGAAAAATAATCAATATAGATTTAACCAAATATTATATGAACCTATATTGAGAGATGAAAGGAGGGGAAACAGAGTGGGGGGATAGTGGGGAAGGGTTGGAGGGCTGGAAGGTCTAAATCTTAATATTCAATATTAGGAAGTCAATCAATAATGACTAACCTTATGAAGTCAAGGAGTAGCTTAAGTGTGTCATTTAAACATAAATGCTAAAGTATAAAACTTCCGAAAGAAAACATAATAGAAAATCTTTGCAAATTTGGGATAGGCAAAGAATTCTTAGATAGGACATAAAAAGCACAAGTTATGAAGGAAAAAAACTGATAAATTGGACTAGAATCATATTGGCCAGATTCACTTTGTCTTGATTACTGTAGCTTCATAGTAATTCATGACATCAGGTAGTGTAAGTCCCCCAGTTTTGTTCTTTGGTAAGGCTACTTTGGGTATTCTAGGTCCTTTACATTTCTGGATAATTTTAGAATCAGCTTGTTAATCCCTACAGAAAAATCCTTCTGAGATTTTGGCAATTGATTTATTTTACTAAAAATATATCAAAGCTCTTGATAATTAGTCAAAAAAATCTAAGTTCCGTGTCTGAGATCTTTTGTTAACTAGTCGAGTAATGCATTTGTGAATCAGGGGTGTGGCTTAGTGGTCAGGATGTGAGTGCCACAGCTAGATGGTAAAAACAAAAATAATAATAGCACCTAGTTCATGAGATGGTTGCAAGGTAGGTGAGTTCATGTATAGAAAATTCTTTGGTCGGTATCCGCCATGTACCAAGTACTAGCTAAGTGTTTATGCTTATAATTACATATATTTTTTTCCTTACCTCATCCCAAAGTTTATTTAAAGTGGCTTACAACGATACATAAGCTATATCAACATAGCTTAAATTAAAAGTCAGGACAAAAGCAAAGAAAAAATAATTTGTCCTAACAGATTCTGGATTTTCCGTATTTTCCAGAAGTTCCCTTTAAAGACGTTTTTATCCCTCACGGGCATTGTATTCATCAAGAACTTTACATTTATAATTTAGATACATGGATATAAGAGAAAGAAGATCCAAGAGAAGCAAAAGAAGGAGCAACGTCCGCGAGGTGGCCTGTAGAGAGACAAAGCAAGCAGGCCATCCAGAGGAAACCTGGGCTGGGGGCATGGGAAGTGAGGGCGCGCCCGGGAGTCAGTTTACAAACAGAGCTCCCTCTGAAGAATGCCATCTGGGGTAATAGGGAGGGAGTGAAGGCTCTCAAGAAAGGAGCTTGCATTATTAAGAAAATTATCCTGGGGCAGGCCTGCTGGCACAAGCAGTTAAGTGCTGGAGCTCTGCTGCCGCGGCCCCGGGGTTTGCCGGTTGGGATCCCTGCCGCCCACTGACGCACCACTTGTCAAGTCATGCTGTGGCGGTGTCCCATATAAAGTAGAGGAAGATGGGCACGGATGTTAGCCCATGGCCAGTCTTCCTCACAAAAAAAAAAAAAAAAAACAGAAAGAAAATTATCCCGATTTTGGTCCTCATTAATTTCATAGTCAGAAGTTTGAGAGTCCTCATGGCAAGAGCCAAGTAAACTGTTGTAGTAAAGCAAAACAGACATATAGAACAAAATGAAGGGAAGGGAATCACGTTCTCCTATTAGGATCGATCACGCGTAGCAGGCTGGCTATCACTCATTTTCAGAAATCTAGGTCTAAAATAAATATATCCTTTGAATAACTTATTCTGAGAATCAAAGGGAAATATTTTAGGGCCTGAGAGCTCCAGACTAGACATTTTTCGAATAATTTCCCATGGTACAAATAAATTGAATAGCAACAGAGGGAGCCAGTGTTCCTGAGAAATTACTTTCTTGTTTCATCCTTCTTTGCAATCAAGGTTGAAGTAACCTGGGAGACATTCACCCTGTGTGTTCTGATGGCCTGGGGTGCTCTCACTGGCACACTCCATTCCTGGGTAGCTGGTTAAGTTCACAACTTTGCTATCAAATCCTACCTGAGACTGGAACAGAAAACTCCTGGAGACAACAGGCATTTGTCACCCTGAGGGTGATCTGCACTTTCTCTGGCTTCCTAGGAGTAAACAGGGAGGTGATGTTGGCTTAACCCTCAGCACAGAGCAGTGACACTCCCTCCTGTCTGGGCATCGCATCCCCTGAGAAACTAAGGGTACAGATGCCTGAGCTGCCTTCCAGGTTTAGGGAGCCAGAATCTTGAGGGTGGAGTAAAATATCCCTGAATTCTTTTCCTTCCAAAGGTGATGAGTCCTTCTGGTAGCATTACTCCAAGGTCTGCTGAGAACAACCTAATCACTGTATGGTCAAACTGTTAGAGCCTGCTTTGTTTTTAGCCAATACTTTTTTTTCCCCTCTAAATTATAAAAATAGTCAGATTTTCTTTCTCAAAATTCGTCTGGACGTTTTTCAAAAGCAAACCAACTCTGAGGCACAAGAGGTAACTGAGCACGAGAAAGTTCAGTGAATGGGTTTTGTAAGCCTAGTTAATGCTAAGGTAAATTCAAAGTAAGATTTCAGAGAAGAAAAACGTTTCCTGTCATGCTAAAGCACTATAAGTAGACATTTCAACCCAGATTGTTCTAAATTCATGTTGCATCTTTTGGTGATATTTTTTAAAAAATACAATAATAAGGAAATAAAGAAAAGAGAACCCATGTTTGCCATCTATCTCGCCCCAGCCTGCTGTACAATAAAAGTTTGAACATGGAGGAGTGCAGTGAGGTTGGAAACCTATTACTAATTCAGGAGCAAGTGCATTAGGAGGCGCTTCAGAGCTGCAGTCCCGTCAGATGCTATTAAAGAGCTGCACGTGGAGACTGCCTTTTCATAATTCAAGGGACAATTTCATTTTATTTTGAGGGAGAAGGTTTCTTATCAATAGAAAGTTATCCTTGTGAGTGAATTGTTAGGAATACCAATCATGGGCTTGACTATTTAATTCTGCATATTCTCTTAGTTAAGTCGTGAAAGTGTGCAGCTGATCAAAATCTGTTTTCAGCATCTTTAGCTTTGGTCTTGTTAAATGTCGGTTGACACAAAGTAAAGTTTATTAGGAATTTCTTCTTTGATGTTCAACATAGCTCTAAGGCCAAAAAAAGAAAAAAGATATCATTGAAGTATTAATGCTCCAGCCATCACTCTCCCCGTAAAATACTTCTAACTTTGATGCAAGTAAAATGACATTTATTTTTGATTCAGTGTTTAATGTTCTCTTCTTCTTAACTTAAAGAAAAATTTCCAGCTAACACTACAGTTGAGAACAGGTGGCTTCACATACCATCAGTTCCTATGTGTTTAACGATGTTAGAAAGGAAAAGGAGTCAGGTTTTAGATTGGCATTTCTTGCCCATAAATATATCTTAATGACTCTGTTTTTTAAAAAAAATATCTCCTATCTACTACTAAGAGTTACCGAGTTTTAAGTGTATATTTGCTGGAATTCAGCCCAGTGCTTGCAGTATTTAAGTACATGTTCTCATATTACATTAGTTCAGTTCACAACTAGATAGGGCAAAAAAAGTGAAAATTTTAAATGGAAAACAATGAAAGGTATGCTTGATCTCTGAGATTAGAAAAACTCTAAGTGTTAGATCTTGTACCAATTATGATGCAAAGGGACTGGTTTCTTTTCTCAACGTAGGAATAATCCTAGGAAACCAAAAGGAATCCTTAGGGAAAGCACGTGGTCTTCCAAAAATTTATATTTGGGAATATTTCACTGAAACATGCCCAAATACCCTTGCCTTTTTATTTCCAAGAGTGTATATTTTGGAATTCTGCTTTTGAAGCAGACATGAAAATCAATGAATGTAATGTAAAGCCACTGGAAAGTTGAGATCTCTAAGATTTATTTAAACTTTGAGAATTGAAAAGCAGGCATGAAACAGGAGGAGTTTGGGCCATGGCTTTTCCCTGGGGGCTAACAGTGATGTGACCTAGAAATGGTCATAGCAAGGGATCTGTGAATTTATGGTAGAGAGAATCTCCCAAGGCAACTGAAACTAACAGTGCTTCCCTTTCTACCAAAAACGTTAAAGGAATCAAGATTCTGGTATTGCATCTGAGGGCAGATGTCAGCGTCCAGGAGGAAACAGTGGTTTTTGTAAGAGATTCCTAACAGTAAGCATTGAGTTTTGTTTGCCGTCCAAGTCTGAAGAGCAATTGCTGACCTGGAGTTCAGGAGGGTAACTGGTCTGAAGATGGAGCCAGTAGATGAGACCTTAGATTGGGATGCTTTGGTGAGTGGACCAGAGATTTAAGACTTAGATTTGGATATATTCAATTTTAGGGTAAAGGAGGGGGAAGGACCTGGTGTCAGAGACAGGTGTCTCTGTGTCTTTTAATTCAACACACATTTGATTCTCAGTATAGAGATTTACTTAAAAAGTTGAATTATTTTCTTAATACTGAGTGGGGAGAATGCCTAAGGGATGTTAATCGCTAAGTTTCTCTAGGCTTGAAAAAAACAACCAACGTTTCACAAATACTCCCACTGCATGTGCACAGTGTAGTAAATAATTTAGCACTGTTTCAGCCGGGCAGCTTTTCCTCTCTGCTCATTACCATACCCAATGTTGAATGACAATTTCTGAACAAGGCAAGGTTACTCTCTATTTCTTTATCTTCCTCACAGTTCTTGAGAGTAGAATTAATTTTAAAAATTGAAACAGTTGAATAGTTGCTGGCTTGATACAGTTTTGCATGTTTGAGTTATAATGATATTGGTTCCTCCAAAAGACATTTTCTGCATCTGATCCAAGATTACTTATGCCTCAGCTAGCATTTACCAGAGTCAAATAGAATTCCTTTTAAAATCTGAAGCACTCAAAGGACAATGATGATTTCAAATCCCATCTTTAAGGACGAGTTATGGAAATGGGAATCATTCAAATCCCTAATATGGCGGTTATATTTTAAACCTCACACCCATCCACCATTATATATACCGTATACTCAGCAGCATATACAAAGGCAAATTCGTGATTTGGGAATGAAAGCCTATCTTTCACTCTGTTGTACCTAATATTTCTAATTGCCTGTATTAAACTACCAGAAGAGATTACTCTCTGAAGGGAGTATGATAGTGGGGCCAAGCGATCAGAGTGAAGTTGGGTCTTTCAGATTGGAGGCTGGAAGCACAAATCTACTACCTGAAAGAAAGGGAGAAATCAGAGAATAGAGCAGTTGGATAATCCAGGGTCCATAAAGGGAATTTGAGGATTAAGTGCTTGAAGGAGGAAGGGTGGAGTGGGATCAAGATAAAGGTTGAAGTTGGAATTTGAGAGGAAAGAAAATGTAAATGAGCGATCAGGCAGAGGGGCCCTGAGCTACTTTCTGGAATACTACTTTCTGCAAGCCTTCTTTGATTCCTCTAGCTAATGTCTCCTTCTTTAAATCTCCTGATTAGAGTCTTTTTATGGCACAACTAATTGTGTGCTTTATGATCTGTTGGGGGTATACTCACCTCGCCAAACCCACAGGGTCTTTGGTCTTGTATCTAAGTAGAGGTGACAGGGAGAGAAGAAAACAGGCATTCACTGAGCACCTGCTATGCAGTAGGCACCAGCTGAAGTACATTTATATGTTATTTAATTGTCTACATTTGACAGATGAAGAAATTGAGGCTCATGGTCATGGAACAAACGAGCAAGTGAGAGAGCCAGGAGTCAGGTCACCCCCCATCCACGGTGTGCTTCTCTCAGCATCATCAGCCAGTGCTGGCTGTGAGGGAAAGAGTGATTCCTGTTTGTGGGTCCTCTCTGTTGTTGCTCTTGAAACAGGGGGAGACATGCGAGCCACAGCTAACTCCCTATTGCTCCCAAGCGGACTCGCCAGCTTGTGAACTCCTGTTCTTGCTGACTCTCCAGTTTCTTCCTCCTTCTGCTCTCCGAGTTTTGATCATCTTACTTGCTTTGTAGCATGACCATTACCCAGCGAAGCCAAGGCAGGACCAAGGAGATCTCTGGTGTGGATTTTACTCTTCATTCGCAGCACTGGAGAAAAGTTGATAGAAATTATTTGCTTAAGTTGGTTTTATGGAGTAACTTTTTGACTTAGTGGAAGCTTACAGTTTCCTATTTTGAAGGAATCTATGAGATCACCTGTACTGTCCATTTGCCTCCTATTTCTCCTTACAGATAAAAGTGACTTATGAGATACACTCTAGAAATCTCTGGGATTAGAGGCCTGTTGTTATTATATATTGCAGAGAATGTTATTATATATTGCAGAGAATGTCCTATGATTTTTTTTTTTTTTTACACCTGTATCACTTTAATAAAGGAAGGGAAAAAAGCCAAGCATCTAGAATGCCTTCCTTTTTGACAGAGAGACTTGAGAGGTAAATTGTTAGCAAGGATTCTGCTGAACTCGAGACTAATTCCCTCCAACTTTGGTTAAATTTCTGAGCCCTCCCTCAAAAACTCCAAATGGGAAGTCATTAGGAGCATTCATTCCTCCCTCTAAGAGCTGGGGAGTGCGCTCCAGATCTTGTATTTTGAGCACAAAGGGCCTGTGCAAATTCGCAGCATCATTTAGAACCTTCTGAACTTCTCGTTCCAAAAGAGAATTTCCCTCTGTGGCCTCTCCCAGGCTTCCACGATCATTATCTGACCCCAGGCTCTGGCTCCTTTGTAACCTCTCAGACAGTAAAAACTGCACTGTCATCTTTGAATGCCAGGAAATAAAATGAAAAGTGATGAGAAATCTCTGCTAGAGAGGTTTTGTTCTGGTGCTTTCTTCCATCTTCCTTCACCTCCCCTGTGAGGAATATGAAGGCAATGCTTTTATCAGCTTTTATTATCTTGATTTATAACCTTAGGTCACAATTAGGAGGTAAAACATAAAGGCATAGATGTAAATGGTGCCAATCATGCTCTCTCCTTTTCATTCTTTTCTCTCTTATGCCAGAAATGAAATCCCTTTGATTTCATCTCCTCATTCTTCATAATGGTGTATGGATCTGCCAGCACAGAGAATGTGTCATTGGTTCCCGTGTCTTTAGTTAATGCCACACTTTTCTGCATTAACTCCAGCCCACAAACTATACATTTGTGTCATTACACACCTGGCTTGCATACATTCAATTAGATGTACAAGGTGCATCCCATAGTTTGAGTTGATTATGACAAGAGTTGTAATGAATGGCATTTAGTAGCTTTAATTTCTGTTCCAGAAATTTTCATTTTCCAACATCAATCAGGGAATTAAAAGAATAGCAATTAAGCTGACCTATTGTGCATCTTCATTGTCTTGCACCGTTTCCCATTCATTACGGTTCTTAGTACAGAATGATGACATTCATTCAATCATTCAAACAAATTTCATTGGGTGTCTTCTTTGTGCCAGATACCAGTCAAAGCACAGGGGAACAACAGTAAGAAAATAGGCACAGTCCTTGCTCTCATGAGGCTAATGATCGAGGGGCAGGAAGGATAACAGACAAGTAAACGGTCTACTTGTGATATATCCAGGGGGTAACACCAGGCTGGGCAAAGGGCTTGTGAGGACAGGGAAGGGAATTGAGGTCGTGGTAGTGAGGGAAGACCTCTCTAAGAAGGTGACCTGGAGCAGAGACCTGAATGAAATAGGGGAGCAAACTATGCAGCTATGGAGCAGCCTTCCAGGCAGAGAGAACAACACATGTCAAGGACCCCAGGATGGAGCGGGCTTGGCATGTTTGAGGAACAGAAAGCACACAAAATCTGGACCACAGCGAGTAATAGGGAAAGTGGCTGAAAGTAGGTAGCTGATGGGCAGATTTATGTAAGTCCTTGTGGGCCAAAAAAAAAGCAGCTTAAATTTCATCCTGATAAAGTTGGGATGCCATTGGAGGGGTTTGAGCAGAGGGAACATAATCTGACCTTTGTTTTAAAAGAGTCACTCCAGCTGCAGGGAGGAGAATGGATTTTAGGAGTAACTTCAGAAACCAGGCAACCAGTTATAAGTTATCACAATAACCCAGTGAAGCATAATGGGGCTTGGACTAGGATGGGTGGTGGAGGGGAGACGGACAAGGTTGGGTTTGTGCTATACTTTACAGGTGCACCCAACTGGCTTTGCTGTGTGATTGGATATGTAGTAAGAGAGAGAGATGGGGGACAAGGATAACTCCAAGAATTGGGGTTGTATAGCTGGATGAATGAAGTTGGTGTTTCCTGAAAGAGGGAAGCCTGAAGGAGGAAAAGATCAGAGAGAGGGAGGAAGAAATCAAGGGTTCTCTTTTGGATGTACTAACTTAGAGAAGGTTGTGGGACAAGTAAGTGGGGATGAGACTCAGAGTTGAGGTTAGGCTGGAAACGTGAGCCGAGCCTCTTTTCACATCTATATATCATGCTAACCTTAAAGTTGTGAGTCTTCGTTTATGTCTGAAGTTTAGTTCTTTTCTTTTTTTCCTCTTCTCTTATTCCCACATCCCTTTATTTCTCCTCATGAGTACGCTTCCTGAACTCCCCTGCCGCCAAACCCACAAAGCAAGTATTCCCAGAGCACTATATGTGAACCAAAGAACTCCTTGGACGAAAAGCAAATTCCTCCTTTCTAAAGCATGTCTTGATTACCCACTCATGTGCCTCATACGCAGTATGATCAAGAGCCTTTGCATTTTAAGAAATATGAAAGATTCTTATTGAGAAAAATAGTTGCCTATAGAATAAGGGTTGAACTTGTCATGCTGGAATTTAAGTTTTGGAATAATCTGATGCTGTCTCACCTCTTCAAGGCTTCATATGTTCAACCTTAGGTCTCAGATCCCACAGAGGGCACCTCTAGAACTCCAAGAGTTAGTCTAGTCTTCACTCAGTGAGAAGAGGCCATTGTTCCCAGACACCCAGGGAGAGCAGGTGGTAGCAGCATTGAAGGGAGAAACACGTGAACAGAAGCTCAGTCCCAGAGGGAAAGGCCCTCGACTTGGAGGACACAGACGGCTCAGTCCCTGGAAAGGTGACCTCTGGTGTAGGGAGCAGCAGTTTCACCACTTCTCAGACTTGAGACCCAGCTTCCATGTTCTTTGGTGAACGTGCAGTATCTTCTTCCTGAGAAGAGGGGCGCTAACTATCAGGGAAATGCAAATCAAAACTACAATGAGATATCACCTCACGCCCGTCAGAATGGCTACAATTAACAAGACAGGAAACAACATGTGTTGGAGAGGATGTGGAGAGAAGGGAACTCTCATACACTGCTGGTGGGAGTGCAAACTGGTGCAGCCACTATGGAAAACGGTATGGAGGTTCCTCAAAAAATCAAGGATAGAACTACCATATGATCCAGCTATTCCACTGTTGGGTATTTATCCAAAGAACTTGAAAACACCAATTTGTAAAGGTACATGCACCCCTGTGTTCATTGCAGCGTTATTCACAATAGCCAAGACTTGGAAGCAACCTAAGAGCCCCTGAAGGGATGAATGGATAAAGAAGATGTGGTATATATACACAATGGAATACTACTCAGCCATAAGAAACGACGAAATCCAGCCATTTGTGACAACATGGATGGACATTGAGGGTATAATGCAAAGTGAAATAAGTCAGAGGGAGAAGGTCAAATACCGTATGATTTCCTTCATTAAGTAGTAGATAATAACAATAAACAAACACATAGGGACAGAGATTGGATTGGTGGTTACCAGAGGGGAAGGGGGGAGGGAGGAGGGTGAAGGGGCTAATTTGGTACATGTGTGTGGTGATGGGTTGTAATTAGTATTTTGGTGGTGAACATGATGTAATCTATGCAGAAATAGAAGTACAATGATGTACACCTGAAATTTTTACAATGTCATAAACCAATGTTACTGCAATAAACAAAAAATTAAAAAAAAAAAAAAGAAGAGGGGCACCCTAAATTGCAGAAGAAGTATTTGGATCACTGGAAATGTGTCTTCCCACCTCACAACAATCACTAATTAATAAATTTTCATTCTTCTAGATTAGTCTCATTTGCTGCACAGAGCTGTGGTTGAGAGTGGTCTCTGGAGCCCATCTATCTGGACTTGGAACCTACCTATACTAGGTCTGTGATGTGGAAGAAATGACTTAACTTTTCTGTAACTCAGTTTCCACACCTGTACAACCTACTTCAGAGGCTTGTGTGAAGGTTAAATGACTTTGTATTAATAATGTATTTAGAACAGTGCTGAGCTTGGAGTCAGTGCTTAGTAAGTGAGAGTTATTGCTGCTATCACCAGTCCACCGTTACTGAGAATCTCATCATCTTTGGGTTGTGAAGAAAATGCAGTCTAACTGAGAGGCTGCAGGGGGAACCCTGACTTAGGAATTGACTCAGCTGTGGTGGTGTTCTTGAGCAGTTCTGCCAGCGAAATGTCACCTCTCCATATCCCTCTCCTCTCTGACCCTATCCTGACCCCATCAGGGCAGAACCAGTCTCTTTCTTCGTGTTTCCCCATGAAAAATATTTCTTCATTAGTGTATTAGTTATTGATTGTTGTGTATCAAATTACTCCAAGATATAGTGGCTTAAAACAATAAACATTTGTTATCTCATAGGGTCCAGAATCTGGGAGCACTGAACTGGGAGGTTCCAGCTCAGGGACTCTCCTGAATGCAGTCAAGATGGTGACCAGTCATCTGAATGCTTGGGTAGGGCTGGAGGATGCCTCCAAAATGGCTCACTCACATGGCTGTTGGTGGGAGGCCTCAGTTCCTCACCACACAGACCTCTCCATAGGGCTGCTTGAGCGTCCTCACGACATGGCAGTTGGCTTCCCCCAGTGTGAGTGACTCAGCAGAGCAAGGAGGAGGCCCTGAGGCCTTTTATGACTAGTTCCAGAAGGCAACTCCTGTCACATTCCGTGTGTTAGAAGTAAATCTCTAAGTCTCACTCATGCTCAAGGAGCAAGGAATTAAGCTCCACCTTTTGAGAGGGAAATTGTCAAAGAATTGTAGACATGTTGTAAAACCACCACAGTTGGTGACTAAGACGCAGGGCTGGTGACCTAGTATAATATTCAGACAGTACAGGCTCTGCCTCCCTCATCTTTAAACCTCTTATTGGTTTGTAGAACCTTGGGCCATCTACCTAGGATATTCACTAAAAACTCTGAGAGCCTGTCTGAGCGGTGTTTTGTGGTTGGCCCAGATCAGACCCTTATGAAGAACCCTGACCACAGACAAGTCCTGGAAGCACACATGGCGTGGCACATCTTGGGGATGGTAAAGAGAGAGTTGAATCCCCATGAGCCCTGATTACCCGATGGCTGTTGCTCTGTCAGCAATGTGTGCAACCCAGCTACTGTAACTCTCAGTGTTAAAAAGTTTTTTCTTTTCAGTCATGAAATTGAACTCTGTAAGATAAGTTTTGGCATCAGTGGAGAGCTGCACTCAGGATTTTTCATTCCCTCATCTCCAGCTGATCTCAAAAGCACGAGGTAAATAAATTGTAACTAAATGATGGAGCTTACCTGTCCCAGAATCATCCATGTAAGTCATGTAAGCTCCAAGCATGAAAAGATGCTTATGCTATAGTATTAGAAGAGAAACAAACAAGTTATAAAATGATATATACAGCTGGATCCCTTGTTCATTTAATAATTTACTGTGGATTTGTATCTGCATATAAACCTATATCAACAGATCTACATTCAGAAACATATACACCAAAATGTTAACATTGGTTAACAATGGTTATTTCTGAGTGATAGGATTATGAGGGACTTATGTTTTACTTTTATACTTATTGTTTTTATCTAATTTTTCAGTAATGTGTATCTTATATGTTATTTTTCAAGGAAGAAAGTCTGGGGATAGCAGAAATAATATGCACTGGAAAATATGGGCACTTAAGTTATTAGGCTAGGAACTTTAAAATGATTTAAAGATAGGATTTAAAACGTTGTTTGGATCCTGATGTGAGCCAAAACACACTCTGGGAAATTTGACCATGAACTGGATATTAGATTGGGTTTGGCAACTATGGCCTGATGCCTGTTTTTGTAAGTGAAGTTTTAGTAGAACACAGCCACACTGGTTCGTTTGTGTGTTGTCTAAGGCTGCTTTCTCTCCAGAACAGCAGAAGTTGAGTAATTATGACAAAGACTACAGAGCTCACGCAGCCCAAAACAGCTACTATTTGGGCCTTTACAGAAAAAGTTTGCTAACCCATTGCTATTTGAATAACGTCTAAAACCTTTGGAGATGCAAACTATTTAATCTCTATATACTTCATTGTACATGTCTAGGATTTGTTTTAAAATACTTCAACAGAGGGGGAAAAAAGCAAAAAGGGGTAGCTGAGACAAAATTTTGATAATTGTTGAAACCAAGTGTGGACCGTATGTGGATTCATTTTATTATTCAGTCTGCATTTGCTTGAATTTTTTTGTACAAAGGATACGGAACTGTGTTTCCTTTGAATCATTTAATATGTGTGATAGATCGTCTGCCAAAACGCCTGCAGTTGCTCTTCTCCACGTCCCTCACCTGGGGAATGGATAAGCACCTGCACACCTCTTACAGTGGCATATTACTCAGTGGTAAAAAGGAGAACTTCTGAGACACTCAACAAGGCTGATGAATCTTAAATTCATATTGCTAAGTGAAAGAAGCCTACACTCACAAGGCTGCGTACTGCATGATTCCGTCTACGTGGCATTCTGGAAGAGGCAAAACCATGGGGATAGAGAAGAGATCAGTGGTTGCCAGGGGCTGAGGGTTGGGGCCAGGGCTGACTACAAAAAGAACATTTTGGGGGCATATGGGAACTTTTCAGTATCCTGATTATGGTGGTGACATGATTTTAGATCTAGTCTTGGGGGGGGTTAGTTATTGTCAGTCTATCGCCAGTGATCTGATCATTCTGCATTAGGAAGAATATCCACTTTCTGAAAGGCTGACACTGTAACCCTCACTCTCTAATGAGGTGCTGCCCTGAGAAGTTTCCACGCCATTACTATATTCCTTTTGCTGTGGACCCCCCCACCTCATAACAACTGTCCATACAAGACTTGCCTCTTATGGCGCCCTCTCATCACAATGCCTTACTTCCCTTTGCGTTTGCCTGATAAACCTTTGCCCCAGGAATGGCGAGCTTTGTGTGCAGAACTGTAGGTTCTCACTCAGGTGTCTCTTACCCGGTTGTTGAGATACTTGGGTCTAGTTCTTAAGGAAAAGGTGATTAAAATAAGCTGAACAAACTAAGTGAAGGAGCTGTAACTCAAAGGGTGATGCCAGAAAACTAAAGCAAGATCTGTCCTGTCTTATAGCCTAACAACAACAACAACAATGAGTATATTTACCCTGGGAGGGGAAGGCTGCAGTGTAACAGAGACTAGCTCCACACTAGGAGGAGTTTTGACAAGTGAACAACTGGGATCATGTGGGTGATGACCAACGTGGGCCACCAGGGGCCCTTCCGGGCACCGCAACCATGACTAGAACCACTGCGGGGTCTGTGGAGCACAGAGGGGGTCACAAGAGCACAAAAGTGTCATGGAGACATGCAAGCTGCTCTGGGATCTTGCTATAAGAAAAGAAGAGATAGAGAGTAGAGGGACACTCAAGAAAAGGATCCTGTGACTGTGAGAATCATCTTTAATTGTTCCCTGTGCTACAGAACCAGGAGATGCAGCTTCATGCCCAACATTTCCATGGAAGGGTATGATGTGTGGATACTCTCCCGGCCACCGTCACACTCAGTTGCACAGTGATTCACTAAGACTCGGTTCATTCTTATCCTTGCCGTGTAAGCAGAGGAGGTGGGGCTCAAATGCCAGCTCCCCAGGGAATAAATCCTTATCACACTCTCTGAGAGAAGACGTGTGTCCACCTGCAGCTGCCCGGAATCCCTTCCATTTCTCTTATCATCTACCTTTTGTTCACTATTCTGTGTCTTCTCCTATAATTCTTCCTAATTCTGACCTTCTGTACCATCCTTTCCCCATCATCCTCTGCAATCTTTTGTTCCATTCTAATGAACCTTCCTTTGTCCTCATCCTCTTTGAAGAATATTCTCTCCACGTCCACACCTGGACAGCATCACATTCTCCTAGCTCTGCACTGTCACTTTCTCTTCCTCCACAGGCTTAACCCCTTCCACCTTTGAACTCTGGCCACCAAACCCTATGTGCATGCTGCAGAGCCCTGGTCACTTTTCCTCATTCACTGAGGACTTAGGCACTGAATCTTCTAGCTCAATGCCTGGTATATCACAGGAAAACGTCAGTGTTCATGTTTTGAGGCCCGCAAACACCCGAGGCCCATAACATTTGTTCTCTGAACTCTGCGTTGTCCTCATTACCATTGCTTATTAGTCGCCATTCCTGTGACCACACACAGCACTGGGGATGGCAAATGTGTGGCACTATTGCCAAAATGCCCACATCCTGAGATCCTTGTGTGTTGGTTGTATCATTCTTTCCCCTGACCTGGACAGGGCCCTAGGGCCCTAGGGCCCTTCCCAACACAGTGTGATAGGGGTGACTCTTATCCTTGTTCCTGCGCTAGATGGTTACCCAGAACTGCATGACACCTGTGGTCCTAAATTCCAGGAAACTATTCTCTCCGTCTTGGTACCACCTGCTCTTCAGATTCACCGAGAACTCCATCACTTCATCTAACTCTTTCTAGAACCCTTGACATCCTAGTAGCCGTGTCCTGATGCTGCAACTATCCCGATAGCCCAAACTAGGATCAAACCAACCATCCCCTTTCTATGTTCATATCTGGTTTTACTTAGTGCAGCTGGGAGTGATTTACACAACCATGCTAAAACAAAAGCATGGTCTCCAACACCAACTGGTCCTTCAAGGCCATTTGGAAATCTTTTTATTGCCATATTTTCTGCCTGGCACATTTTAAATGCCCCTCTAGTGTTTGGAAAATTTAAAAATTTGCATCTCCCCTTTCCTGGCCTTCATTACAACTAAACCACGGGCCTGTGACCTAGGTGTCCCCAGTTAGGCTCATCCTTCTAAGACCTTGATTTGGAATTTGGAAGTCAGCAGTGTAAAGAAACAGGCTCTTTGTGAGGTATCAGTTTGACCAGTGAGGGAAGTAGTAGAAACACCCAGCTGTTGAAGTTGGCAGTGGCTACAAGGCTGAAGGGACAGCAGTCCCCCTCCGTGTGAACCAAGGCAGACATGAGGGGGATGGGAGAACCTTTCCCATATTGTATTGCAGTAAGTTTCTTGATTGTCTGTAATTTACCTTTACAACCTCTATCCTTATGTACTTGGCTCATAGTAGATGCTTAATAAATTTTTAGCATCAATGACTTGCCCAAGGTCACCTAATAGGTAGAGGAGCCAGATGTCAAATTCATTGTTCTGACTCTAAAGCCGCTAATCTTTCCCAGACATCATTGGCAGAGCTATTTTCTGCGTCTGACTCCCACCACTAGCTCTGGGATAAATGTGGTGATGGTTGCTTGCAATAAGTTACTCACCTTCTCTGCCTTCCTGCTTCTGGCTCAGCAGCAGACATGGTGGGACAGTTGCAGAGGTCATAGTGCTTTCTATATTTGCTAAAGGGGGTGATTCTTAAATCTGACCTTCTGTACCATCCTTTCCCCATCATCCTCAGGGGTAGCTGAACTTGTGTTTCTATAGAGACTGGATTTTGAGGACACTGTGAACAGGCACTACGGGAGGCCTGACTGGTGGGAAATGACCAGGGGCTTGGCAGCTTTCTGAATGCCACGGAAAGTTGCAGGGGAAATATTCGGGGTGAAAGGAAAATTGTTCTTTTCCATCCCTAAAAGAAAGAACAGTACCAGTTTGAAGTGAAGGCAACTAACTCTTCGGTCATTTCAAAAGTACTTTTCCAGTAGTGTTCCTCAAGACTCTACACATGGCACACTGGGAAACATGTGGCAGAGACCATGCTCTCTGTCGGCTTTTCATTTCTTTTTTCTCCATTTCTTTTTCTTAGTATAAAAAACTGCACTTCCTAGGACCCTCACTTCTAGGGGGGTCATGTGACTCTTCTAGCCAGGGGAGTGTGGGTGGAAGTGATGCCACCACCTTTAGGCTGGCCCCTAAAATCTCCTCGAGATCCTCCAATCCTCTCTTCTCTCTCCTCTCTCTCCATGGTTGCAAGTGAAGATTCCAATATCTGGAGCCACTCGATGGAAGGAACCAGAATGCCTGGGTCCACCACTTGGAGAAGAGGCATCCTGAAGAGTCACCCTGGAGAGCTGACTGACTTTTTTTTGAAAGCAGTTTCCCCCATCATTTTCTTTCATCACGCTTTGTTCATTTCCTTTCATAGCACTAATTGTAATTTCTAATAATACATATTTTTGTGTGTCTATTTTTAATTCTCCACTAGATAGTAAACTCTGTGAAAGAGGAGACTGTGCATGTCTTGTTTGTCACTGCAGAGCCCTCAGTCATCACAGCACACAGCACATGGTGGGAGGTATTTGTTGTATGAGTGAATGAATACATGCAAGCTTTGGTAATTACCATTGCAGAGAACAAAGATGAATACAATGAATTAATGATTAATAGTGAGACTTAGTCAAGTAGACAAAGAAGGACAGGATGAAATCAACATAACATATATATTTTAAAGGAATAGAGTAAGAAGCCAGCCTGAAGGAGCTCCCAATGGCCCAAGCTGGAACAATTTGAGCAACAAAATTAATACAGTATTGGGTTATAATCCTAAATATAAAATAAGGGGGCCAGCCCTGTGGTGTAGTGGTTAAGTGCGTGCCCTCTGCTGCTGGCGGCCCAGGTTCGGATCCCAGGAGCGCACCAACGCACTGCTTGTCAGGCCATGCTGTGGCGGTGTCCCACATAAAGTGGAGGAAGATGGGCATGGTTGTTAGCTCAGGGCCAGTCTTCCTCAGCCAAAAAAAAAAAAAAAGAGGAGGATTGGCATGGATGTTAGCTCAGGGCTGATCTTGCTCACACACACAAAAAATAATAATAAGTATCCATGAGTCCACTGACATATAAGTCCTCAAATAACTAAATAAATGGGAGGAAGATACATCACATACAGAGGAATTCCAAATAATTTATGTAGGTACTTCCCCCTCATGGAAATGGAGCCTAACTCCCCATCCCTTGAGTGGGTGTGCTTAATGTCTGGCTTCCAAAAAGTAGAATGTGAAAAGGGGAAAAAAAGTAACGCAATAGTGGAGGAACCTGGCAAAAATCACCTCAGCCAAGTATCAAGGTTAACATTATCAGTGATAACTCACGTTGAAAACATGTACTTTTGATGTGATGTGATGAGAAAGGCATTTCAGCTCTGCAGTCTTCCTCCTGAAGACTCATAACCCCGGTCTAACCATGAGAAAAACATTACAGAAACCCTGATTGAGGGGCATTCTACTCCTCAAATGTCATCAGAAATAAGGAAAGTCTCAGAAACTGTCACAGCCTGTATTAGTCATGTTTCTCCAGAAAACCAGAACCAATATGCTATGATCTGAATGTTTGAGTCTTCTTCAAATTCATATGTTGAAATCCTAACCCCCAAAGATGATGGTAGTAGGAGGTGGGGCCTGTGGCAAGTGCTCAGGTCCTGAGAGTGGAGTCCTCATGAACGTGATTAGTGTCCTTATAAAAAAGGCCGCATGGAGATGAGGACACAAGAAGAAAGCACTGCCTATGAACCAGGAAGAGCGCCCTCACCAGAATATGACCACACGACCATGCTGATGTCTCGATCTCAGACTTTCCAGCCTTCAGAACTGTGAGAAATAAATTTATGTTGTTTATAAGCCACCCAATCCAGTCCGTGGTATTTTGTTTTCAGCAGCCTAAACAGAGTAAGATACTATATATAGATTTATTATAAGGAATTGGCTTATGTGATTATGAAGGCTGGCAAGTCCAAAATCTGCAGAGCCAATGTATGTCCCAGTTCAAGTCCAAAGTCCAGCAGACTGGTGTAGAAGCAAGAAGAGCTGATGTCCCAGCTCAAAGGCCATTGGGCAGGAGAAATTCTCTTTTACTTGGGTGAACCCTTTTGTTCTATTCAAGCTTTCAACTGATTGGATGAGGCCCATCCATACTGTGGAGGGCAATCTGCCTTACTTAGTCCAGTGCTTTAAATGTTAATCCCACCAAAAAACACCCTCACAGATGCACCTAGATGATTCACTCCCAGATTTTGGGACTGAAAAAAGAAAAAACCCACCGAGAATGGTGTTTGACCATAAAATTAACCATCAGAGAATCTAAGAAGACATGATGACTAAATGTAATGCAGTGTCCTAAATAGGATCCTGGAACAGAAAAAGACTTTAGGCAAAACTAGGGAAATCTGAATTAAGCACAGACTTTCATTAATAATAATGTATTAATATTGGTTTATTAATTATGACAAATGCACTATACTAATGTAAATTGTTAATAATAGAGAAAACTGGGTGATGGGTATATGAAAACTCTTTGTACTATCTTTGAAAATTATGTGGAAATCTGAAACTACTGTAAAATAAAAAATATATTTAAAAAAATGATAGAGTAGTTTCTATGTAGGAAATACCACATCTGTTGATGAGTGCTGTCAAGAAAGGCTTCATGGAGGAAGTGGCTTTTGAAATACACATTTCAAATACAGGTGGGCACCAGATTAAGGAAGTCCTTGAATGTTAGACTGGCAAGTTTTTATGCATGAATGTCTTAATCAAAGCTCTAGATATTAAAAATTAGATCAGAGAAAGAGTAGGGAAAGGGAAACCAAATGGAGAGATTATTGCTGGGTCCAAGGGAAGGTAAAGAGGGATCCAGTGTGGTGCCAACAGTGAAAACAGAAAGGAGGTAGTGGGTTTGGAGACACCAAGGAGGGAACTGACAGGATTTAGGAGCTAACTGGATATAATAAAAAAGAATTCAAAGGATTTTAAAAATTTTTCAGGGATTTTGGCTTGAGTGACTTGAAGGATGGTGGTGACCTAAATGAAGGTAAGACAAGAGCAAGAGCAGATTTAGAGAAGAACGAAAATGGTAAATTGTGTTTTTCTTGAACTACTGGGGACAGGACCCCTGGAAGGCTGTGGGAAACACACGTGTACTTGGGAGGGTGCCTCTGGTTGAGACAGAGCTATCGGAGTCCTGTCAGAGGTGGGAAACAGCTGGAGTCCTGGGTATAGAAGGGACTACCCAAAGAATGAGGAGGGAAGAGGGCTAAGGACGGCACTGGAGGACAGCGTGGGAGGGGAAAGCCCATGGAAACCAGAGCAGTTCAGGGGGTCAGAGGAGAACCCGGAAACCGTGATGTGACTGAAGCTCTCTATAACCCACCTGCCCCCTTCTTGAAGAAATGGAGCAAGAGAAAAGAAAAACAACAGCCCTACAATATACACTGTAATTGATAAATCTAAACCAAAAAATGGGGGAAGGAGAAGTTATAGCTTATTGGGAAGGCCTTTACTGTTAAGTAAAAAGGACCATTGTAGGTGTGGTTGACAAATTGAATGCAAAGGCGAAAAATGATTTAGGGGAGGGGGCAGCTGTTGATATAAAGAAGGGAGGATTAAAATAATAATCTACACCCATAAATTACAAATAAAATGAACAAAGATTGAATCACAGAAATAAAGGTACATTTATATTTAAGGAATAAGCAAGTTATTGTTTTATCCTAATATATGTTTATTATTTACTTGATAATCTTAAAAGCCAATGGTTTTAAACTAATGGTTTAAAGCATGATTTCTAACATCTATGTTACTTCAAAAGAGAAAAGAGGTGAAACAGCCTAAGATAGGAAGAATGGTGATCCGTGCTATGCAGTGGTAAAACATTTGGTCAAGGAAGATAATGGGAAGAGAGGGGCCTTCCAGAGGCTGGAGCCAAAAAGTCAAAAAAAAAAAAAAAAAAAAAAGCAACAAAAAAAGGGCCTGGGGAGCCCCTGCAGAGAGCAGAGCAGTCCCACTCAAGAACCCCAGGGTAGGAGGTCCTCACAACAGCCACCCAGTGGAGTCTCAGAGTTGCTACAGAGACTGCTGTGTTCCTCCCATTCATCCACTTCCCAAATGGGAAGGTCTGTTGTGATGATCTTACTCCTTCCTCTCATTGTATATCGTTGGGCGTCTGTGTGTGGGAAGGGGATGGGGGGAAAAAGGATAAGATAACTTGTCTTTTTGGCTCATAAATCTCTGGATCAAATGTGAATAGATACAACCACTTTAGAGAACTGTTTAATAGGTAAATATAAATATGATACGAAAAAGAAAATATATTCTTATCCCATAATCCAGCAATATCACTCCTAGATTAAAAACCCAAGAGTGCATATAACCACCAAAAGACACGTACAAAAATGTTCACAGTATCTTTATCCATGATAATCCAAAATAAGAAATAGTCCAAATGCCTATTATTAGTATAATGAATAAATAAATTGTGGTATTTATACAATAGAATAGTACTCAACAATATACAGGAACAAACTCTTAGTACATAACAACATGGGTGAATCTCACAGATATGAGGTTGAGTGAAAGAAGCCAAACATAAAAGATTGTATACTTTATGATTTTATTTATATGAAGTTCAAGAACAGGCAAGCTAATCTATAGTATAGAAATCAGAACAGTACCTATCTCTGTGGCTGCGATATTGCCTGGGAAGGGGCATAAAGAAACCTTCTGGGGTGCCAGAAATGTTCTGTCACACCTCAACAAAAAATTTTAAATAAAATAAAATATAAACAAAATAAGAAAAGCCACATCTGGATCTAAGGTAGAGACATACACCTGCCCCCCTGGCATAGAGGCTACCACCCATCATCCAAAGAGTCTGGACTTGGAGACTAATGCCAAGAATGGGTTAGCATCCTCAGGTTACATGAGTGTATTTTGTATGCAGAAAATAATTTGAATCAAGTATTTAGTGCCAAGAAAAGTGGGCTGTAATAGTTGTTATGGCTGTTTACAGATATGTTGGCTTTCTCTTTTCTCAAGCATACAATAAAATTGCACTTCCTGCCCACCTGAAGCTAGCTATGGCCATGATATTTTCTACAGCCAATGAAATGTGAGCAGGAGTGTGGTGAGTCCCTTGAAACCCAGTGCAGGCTCTGACACATTCTCTTCCCTCTGCCACTGTGACTGGCAAAGCACCAGGTACAGCTGCTCCCTCAGCTCAGGCCAGAGGGAGAATGGCAATGGCCCAGCAGAGCCCCTACTGCACCGAGAGGGACATGGGCTGTGAGATGAGAAATGGACTTGTTTTGTTTCAAATCACTGAGATTTCAGTGTTGTGTTAACATAGGCAGATCATAGCCTATCCTGACAGATACAATTGTTAAGTAGAAAAGGCAAGTGCTAGGAAAACTATATTTCTTTCTTTTTTTTTTTGTGAGGAAGATCAGCCCTGAGCTAACATCCATGCTAATCCTCCTCTTTTGGCTGAGGAAGACCGGCTCTTAGCTAACATCTATTGCCAATTCTCCTTTTTTTTTTCCCCAAAACCCCAGTGGATAGTTGTATGTCATAGCTGCACATCCTTCTAGTTGCTGTATGTGGGACGCGGCCTCAGCATGGCCGGAGAAGCAGTGTGTCGGTGCGTGCCTGGGATCCGAACCTGGGCCGCCAGTAGCAGAGCGCGCACACTTAACTGCTAAGCCACGGGGCCGGCCTGAAAACTATATTTCTATGCATCCTTATATGAAAGAAGGGGGAGGAATACAAATAGGTTGAAGTATTTGCTTACATTTTCAAAAAGAAACAGTGGAAGAATAAAGCGAAAACTAATTTTTAAAAAATTATCGATAGGGCCGGCCCCGTGGCTTAGCAGTTAGGTGCGCGCGCTCTGCTGCTGGTGGCCCGGGTTCGGATCCTGGACACGCACCAACACACCGCTTCTCTGGCCATGCTGAGGCCACGTCCCACATACAGCAACTAGAAGGATGTGCAGCTATGACATACAACTATCTACTGGGGCTTCGGGGGAAAAAATAAATAAATAAATAAAATTATTAAAAAAATAAAATAAAATAAAAAATTATCGATAATGGAAGGGAGGAGATAGAGTTAAGAGGATATGGATGGAAGCCAGACTCCTCTGATTATACCTTAATATACCGTTCTCACTTTTGAATCATGTATTTATGTTCCATATTCAAAATACAAAAGTAAATCAAGAGAGGGGTCCTTGCAGTGATGGAACCGTTCAGTATCTCGACTGTGATAAAATTATTTGGAGCTAAACACACACACACACACGCACACGCGCACACTCACCAGTACAAGTAAAGAGAATCTGAATAAGATCCGTGGATTGAATCAATGTTGATATTCTGGTTGTGATATTGTTTTACAAATGGTACCATTGGGGGAAACTGAGGAAAGTGTATGCATGATCTCTCTGTATTATTTCTTACACCTGCATGCAAATCTATGAACATCTCATTAAATTTTCAATTAAATATCAAAATAAATCAAGACGAATAAAAAGCATTCCCCAAGTCTTGAAAGCAAACTGAATTCCATGATCTGATTGTATTTCAAGTTAGTGACATAATCACATGAAGAACACAATTATTTCAAATAACTTTAGAACACAGTATTGTTTTTAATATAATTTTATTTATTTATTTATTTTTCCCCCAAAGCCCCAGTAGATAGTTGTACGTCATAGCTGCACGTCCTTCTAGTTGCTGTATGTGGGACGCGGCCTCAGCATGGACAGAGAAGCAGTAAATCGGTGCGCGTCCGGGATCCGAACCCAGGCCGCCAGCAGCGGAGCGCGCGCACTTAACCGCTAAGCCACGGGGCCGGCCCTGAACACAGTATTTTGATTGAATATCCTTAGTGAAGTATATTATAAGGGCAAATGAAGCTATGAAGAAATCTTAAATTTCATTCAGTAATCTTACCATCATTAGTAATAGTAGTATGGTTTTGAAATAAGTTTTTCTAAATTAAGTTAAAGCAAATAGGTAATTATGTTAATTTTGTTAGGAGCTAAGATTTTCAGCCTTCGACAACCAAGCTGCGAGTACAGAATCAAAGAAGTTAAATAAAAGTCCACTAGCATTGCATTACAATGAAAATAACATTATAAACTCATTATTATTTTCTTTTCAAAAACTACATATTTATTAGTTTTTTCCACTTAGAAGTCCTAGAGGCAATGACAACTGGGAGCAATGAGCTCCCTAAGGAAACAGATTAGAATCTCTAATGATTATTCACTCCTGTGATAGATTTTTTGCAACAATGGTCACAACAATTCCACTTGGAGCTGCATGCTTGAGTGTTCCCTTTGCTCCCTGAGTCTCGACTTGGCCATGTGACTTGCCTTGGCCAGTAGGACATTAGCAAATGTGATGCAAACAGAGGCTTGAAAGCACTTTCTCCTTGAGATTTATTTTCTTGCTGCTCTTGGGAACTCTGTGACCACTACCAAGTGAAGAAGCCCAGGTGAACTGACTGGATAATGAGAGAAACAGGGCCCATTTGCCCCTGGTGCCCTAGCCAACAGCCCACCAAGGGCCAGCCATGTGAGCAGGACCAGCCATGTAAATGGTGGGGTTAGAGCAAAGTGAAAAAGTGGGGCCCCTTGTTCAAAAGTATTAAGAATTTCAGAAAAGCAACAGCAGAGCACTGGGGCCAAGTGTGAGGCCTTCGGGACATGGGACCCTGTGTGCCTGTAGAGGTCACAGACCTAGCCCTGCTTGTGAATAAGGCCACCCTGGATCATCTAGCGTTGCTTTTCAGAGATGTATTAGAGGATTCAGCAAAGATGAGATGAGCTGTCCCAGATAACCCACAGAATGATGAGCTAAAAAATTGTTTTTTTCTGCCATTAAGTTTTGGGATGGTTAGTTGCACAGCAGAAGCTATCTGACATAAGCACTCTTTGGGCTCCTTGGAAGAATAGCTAATTCCAGGTCTAGGGCAGGAAATATACAAGATGAGACAGAGGCTTTTTTGCCTGAAATCAAGGAAGCTCTCAAATATTGAAGTTTAAAGTATTATGAACTAATGTCTAAAGAACATAGGAAAAAATATAAGTAAATATTGAAATCTAGTTAATAATATCCATAATGAACTATTTAAGGGGAAATGTACTCATGTCTGCAACTTACTTTGAAATTAATCAGAAAAATAATGAGGATTAGTGGAACAATATAAGATAGACGGATACATGTGACAAAGCAAGTATACTAATACATTAACGGTAGACTCAAGTAGATGGGTATACAGATGTGCATTGTAAAATTCTTCCAAGTAGTCTTTATGTATAAAAATTTTCATAATAAAATCTGGAATAAAATGCATATAGGAGCCAAAAAATTGATTGAGACACACATTGAATATATAAAACCCTGTGTATTCATAATAATATTCAAAAAATGATTTAAGACTGGTCAGCATTATCGACCACTAGGGCACCAACTCTGTATCTGAAAATTGGCCCATAAAGGGAAGGAATTCCACATCTATCTTGCCTTTCCTGTATGACCAATATTTACCCTCATTGATAAGGACAAGTTTATCTGTTTGTTTTTTTACAGGATAATTCCAACTAATCAAAGTGAATGGAATGATAAAATTAGAAATCCATCATTTTGCAAGTCCTAATGAAATAATTGATTCAGGCAAAGATCATCAATAGATGAAACCCTTAGATGAAAAGTTAATGGGGATTTGGCAGCGGAAGGATCAGATTGTCATCACTTGAACCCCAGATCACACTTTGCATCACTGAGAGTGGGCCAACCACACATTATGTGCTCCTCACATAACCTATTAAGAAGGACACAGAACCATCTATGTGTTAATTGCACCAAATACAGTTGAATCTGCCTCTAACCAAGCTTTAGGACTAACTTCCTGTTTACGTGGAGGGGGACAGAGGAACAAGCTAAATAACATCAAAAGGAAGTAAACATAAAAATTCAAAAATGTAAGACATTCTACGGAACAACCGGTCAGTTTCTTCAACAAACCAAGGCATGAAAAGATGGGGATGGGGGAAACTCTAGATTAGCAACATGTAGGAGACCTGATGATTAAAGGTAGTGTGTGGGCTTGTTTGCGTTGTACCTCAAACAACCCAACTGTAAAAAGATATTTTTAAGACAAGCAGAAAAATTTTCATTTGGATTAGGTATTTGAGGATAACAAGGAATTGTATGTTTGGTTAGATGTGGTGATAGCATTGTGGCTATTAATAAAAATATCCATATTTGTGAGGGTAAAATGATAAAATGTCTAGGATTTGCTTGAAATACTTTAAGAAAAAAGGAAATAAAAGTAAAGATGAAATCAGTATAGCAAAATCTTGATACTTGTTGGCATATGGGGGAGCTGTTATTATGCTATTTTTTTTTACTTTTATGTATGTTTGAAAAGCCTTTTCAAAATATAAATAGTAGTCCCCCAGACATTCAGGTGAAAAATAGCATATCATCACAAGAAATTTTTAAATATTCAAAATACAAGGAGAAAACTTTAGAAGCCCAATTGTCATGGGACATTTAATACCTTACTCCTAGTCAATGACAACAGATAAAAAACATATTTAGATTTGACTAATTTTATTATGGTTTGGATCAATGGGTATTTATGACATAATAAAGGCAAAATTCTGCTTAATGACTTGGACAAACAAAAGAGGGTAAAACTATAGATAAGTAGAGAAATTGCTTCTTTTGAAGAAAGCATAACAATATAGAAACACATCTGTAAAATGTACTCAGTGTTGGTGACGTCACAGTTAAGATGGATTTTCAGGGAAAATCCCGGGGAACTAAAAACTCATTTAGTAACTGTAAACATTTAATAATCGTAGACTCAAATTGTTACTCATTCATTTAACTAATATTGTCTTATGTATAAGTTGGAGAAATGGGTACAGGATATTTTGATCCCAGCATTTTGATGCTAAGGACTTTTTGAAGATATTCCATAGAGGAGTGCCCAGAGTGAACTCCATTAAGTCCATTTAATTCCTTGATCAATTTTCTATAGAGCAGTGCTGTCCAATAGGCCTTTGTGAGATGATGGAAATGTTCTACACCTGCACTGTTCAATATGTAGCCACTAGCTACACGTGGCTATTGAGGACTTGAAATGTGGCTATTGTGACTGAGAAGGCAAATTGTTAATCTAATTTTATTTTGATTCATTATTATTAATAAATTAATTATTAGCCATTATTAATTTAAATTGAAATAGTCACATATGGTTCATGGCTACCGCATTGGACAGCATAGCTTTAGTCAACCCACTACCAATTATTTGAATATTTATTTTTATTTTATTAAAATAATTTTAATACAGAAGAATTATTTTCCATTAGTCTTTTAGAATAAATCTGTGATTTATTTGGCTTTATTTGTTGATTGATTTCTATCAAATTTTACTCATTATAGCTTCAGCCACTGTGCAGTTTTTGTAGTCATTCTTTCTACCAAGTCCACTTTTTCCCAATAAAAATTTTAAGATCTGCGTTTTATCAAGAAGATTTAATTCTTCAATTAATTTTTATTATAAAACAAAACTTTTGTGGTTTCAATTGTCAGTTTTATTTTAATTATAGTTTTTAGAGTAGACATAGTCATTATGAATTGAATAAAAGATTACTTGTTTATAATTTCTGAGATAGACACTAGAAAATTGTGAAAATTTTTGTGAGAAAGATATATATATATAATAAGATAAGTAAATGAAAAGACACAGAATCAGAGAAACAGATGCACATAGGAAGAGAGATGACAGAGAAAGATGTGGTGACGTGGAGAGACAGATACAGAAAGAGAGGAGAGAGAGCAGGTGCCATAGCATTCTAGGCCTCACAGGTGCAAACAACGTATAAGAGGAAAGAGGAGGTCCCTCCTGGAAGCTGTCTCAAGAGCTAGAAGTTCTTTCCAGAAGTCTTCCGGAAACTTCTTACACCTCATTGGGTCACATGCAGAACCTCTGTAGCCAGGAGAATGCCATGATCTGATAGGCTCAGTCTCGGCCATCCCTGAGCCAATTTTGTGTTTAAGGATGAGGAGGTAATCTTGAATTGCTTAAACTAGTCAGAGCCCAGGCCTGGCATCTGTGTGAAGTGAATGGCTGCTCCGTCATGGGTGTCTGGATGCAATGGTGGTTTGGAAGGTAGGGTAATAGGAAGGGTTGGGTTGGGACGGTCCCTGTTTTTGTCTGTTGTCCTGGTATAACTATTAATATATCCCTTCATTTCACTTTCAAAAGTGACTTGGGTTGCTGGTCCGGTGGCATAGTGGTTAAGTTTGCCCACTCTGCTTTGGTGGCCTGGGGTTCGCAGGTTTGAATCCAGGTGCAGACCTACACACTGCTCATCAAGCCATGCTGTGGCAGCATCCCACATACAAAATAGAGGAATATTGGCACAGATATTAGCTCAGGGACAATCTTCCTCACCAAAAAAAAAAAAAAAAAAAGCGACTTGGTTTGGGTGATAAAGTATATGGTAATCCTAGTGTTAGGAGAAAATCATAAGGTATATTTTACATAACTACTCTTTGTATAAACTGGTCCTGTAACCATGGGAAAAAATATTGTTACCTCCAGAAGTTACAATGAGAATGTGTCATTATCTCAATTTTCAATGAATCATGGTATTTATGTTGTTAAAAGAATTAACATTTTAAAAGTCAAATATGGTTGGGATTATGGTCCAGGTAAATAGTTCTAGACCCACCTCGACCATTCACTAGCTTTGTGATCTTGGGTAAGTCTAGGCCTAAATTTCCTGAGCTCTAAAATGAAGCCATTGGACAATCATTTCCTTTCAAGCTCTAACAACCTATTCTACTATAAATATCCATATGCCATCTGGGAGGCCGGCCTACATTTGTTCTGTAGAATTAAAAAGTGCAGCTTTAAGATTAGCACAGGCCAACACTAAGGAGGCAACGAAGCACATGGAAGAAAGAGCCCTGGCTGGCTTCAGACACCAGCTCCCCTCCAGGAGGTCTGGGCTGTGGGCAAGTGTGTGATGTGTTGGCCATCTATAGACCCCAAGGCAGTCTGTCATAGATATAAAGCCCCTAGGATTCAGGATTTAGAATCAATCAGTTTAGGCTCAGATTTTAGCCCCTTTCCTGGTTTGACATTGGCGAGGCTTTGCTTCTGCACCTAGGTCTACCTCACAGGGCTGCTTAACTTCTATTGTGAGGCTCCATGCCACCAGGTGACAGACACAACTGCCAATTCAGGGCCAATGGGTCTCCCTTTCCCCCACTACACACACATACAGCATACTGCCTTTCCTAGGGATGCCTTTACTTCTTCTTTTTGTTTTTTTTTGCTGAGGAAGATTCGCCCTGAGCACACATCTGTTGCCAATCTCCCTCTTTTTGCTTGAGGAAGATTCACCCTGAGCTAACACCTGTGCCAGTCTTCCTCTATTTTGTATGTGGGTTGCCACCACATACAATGAGTGGCCGCCAATGAGTGGTGTAGGTCTGCACCCGGGAACTGAACCTTGGCCACTGAAGTGGAGTGCTCTGAACTTAACCACTAGGCCACCTGGCTGGCTGTGCCTTTACTTCTTTTCTGTTAGTTTTTGGAGGGTGTACCTAGTGACAAGTGAGAGGAGAGGGCAAGCACAGGCTCTGGACACCCACTGAGCAGCCATCATCCTGTCTGGCCCTTTGTCTTCTATCCATGCAACCTGGAGCGACATCCTTGGTTCCTGTCTTCAAGACCCTGGCAGGACCAGACATTCCATGGTTCTTCACCTCTCTGCAATACCACAAAAGGTCCTACCGGCCTAAAAACACCACACAGCTGCTTCTTCCCTGGAATCTTTCTGCCTCCCCTGGGCTCCACCCAAAAAGCAAGGTTCCAGTCCTCCCTCCAGGGGCAGAGTTTGACTGGGGACTGGATGGGGTGGACAGGGCACAGGAAACTTTCTTGGACTCCTACTCTCCCCTCCTCTGGCCCAGGGCATTTTTATCTGGTCCCTGGGGCAGGGAATCCTACCTACTAAATAAACATGTGCTTTCCCTGATCATTTGTCCATGACTTTAGCTCTTTGCTTTCTTCCCTAAAGGCCAGGATTTTGAAAAGCTTTCTTTTCTTTCTCTCTCTCTGCTTTTCCTTCCTTGAGAAAGTAAATAAAATGCTCTGGCTTTCTGAATCAGATGGAGGCCAAAAGATACAAGGAAATATCACACAAAAAATGTCAATTACAATTTTACAATGTATGCCATATAAAAATTTAAGAAGTAATCTCTGTAAAACACTCAGCACTGTGCCTCGTGCATTGGACACACTCAACAAACAGAAGCTGTGATTATTAATATCTGCTCTACAATGCTATTTCAAGTATTATTTACAACATAGGAAAATGCTTGACATATAATAGGTGATCAATTAATGCTACCAATTGTGTTGAAGAAAAATGGTGTTGAGCTTAATAGAAAGACTAATATTGTTTCTGAATGAGGAAGATAACTGGAAATATCAATATTTTTAAAAGCTTTGAGAATTTATATTCTCACTGCTCATTTTTACCCTCTATAAACCACATCCTATGCTAACTCAAAGTATATATTTAATCGCCCTTAGCTTTCATATTCTTGAAAATTGTGTCAGCAAAAACAACCATTAAGCCTTTGGAATGACACATGACATATAGCACCGGCCATTAAATCATCAATACATTGGATAGAATGGAATTATTTCATCTAAATCTAATGGCAAGAGAATGGGAAAAGGAAAATTATAGATGGGGCTGTGGTGAGGGTAGATTCAGAGACCTAGGCTTCCAGGCATGTTCCAGGAAAATCTGAAAATGAATCAGTCTTCTCAGATTTCTTCTGGTTTCTGGGGCTACTTTAGTAAATAGGACGAGTCTCATGGTGGTGGAAGCCATTCTGGCTAACTAATAGGACACAATCTCCTCTCCTCTGCCAATGGTTTGGGTCAAGGGCATGGGGTTGGCCCTTGCAATGAATGTGTGGGACTTGTGTGAGGAAAATCATGGAAACTTAATTAAGGCTAGGAAGTAAGATTGGAATAAACATAGAAAAATACCATGCTGCTACGAAGAAAGACTGAATATGCTATATTCACTATGTTTTAAGATTAACGTTGTCCCAAGTAACATCCCAATGAATAAAGAACTGGACCAAATGATTCCAAAGACCATTTTGAAAAATAAATCTAGAGCTAATTTTTTTGAAACAGAAAGAAGAGTAATGAGATACTTCATTTACCGTGTAGTAAAATGCATTATAATGCTGCAATAATTAAAATGGCATTGTACTGGTTCACAAACAGAAAGACAGATAATGAGCAAGAATAGCCTGAGACAGACCCTCGCATATGTAAGAATTTATAATGCAAATGTATGTAAATGTTAAATAGTATTAGGAAAATTAGCCATGTACCTGAGGAAAGAGATTAGATTTTGATAGATTAGATTCTGTCCATATATCCCATATCAAAATTAATTCCAGATGGATTAAAGAATTGCATGTAAAAAGATCAAATCATAGAAAAATTGAAGAAATTATTTTGTTAATCTGGCAACATGGAATAAGGTTATAATTATAAAAATGAAATCAAAGTAAGAAATTCCAAAGAAAAATTATCATACATCTGGCTACCAGCCTGAGGATTCAAGAGTCAGGCTGAAACTGTTGTTTCTTTTTCAAAACCAATTTTTAGTTTCTCCCCATAAATACTATGCCTATTCTTTGCTCATTCTCTTTAATGAGTAAAAACGTTTCTTTGATATGAACTTGGTGCAACGTTGTCCCAGGTCTTCCTCCTGGTTTAACCTTCAGGTGTTAGGTTAGAGGGTGTATTCTTCTTTTTAATAAGAGTGAGACTTGGGCCCCGTCCTCTCATCGCATTAAAGACAGCTTTCTCTCTCTCTCCTTCATCATTTTGTCAACAGTCTCCTCTTTTACTGGATAATTCGCATGAACATAAAGACATACTTGATCTCTCAGTTTGCAGTGCATACACACACACACACACACACACACACACACACACACACGCATGCCTACACACACACAGGCCTCTTAATCCCCATACTCCTCTAGCTATTGCCTCATTTCTCTACTCCCCTGCAGAGGAAAACAATTGGAAAGAATTGTCTAGGAACACTGCTTCCACCTTCTCAGTGCATCTAGTTAGTCTTCACCCACTCCCATCTGGCTTCTGCCACCAACGCTCAAATGAAACCACTTTCGTCCTGTCACAAATGAATTCCATTTGCCACAATCATTGGGCCCTTTTCTATCCTCATCGACAGGCTGGATCACACACTCTCCTCTCTTGGGATCTGTGGCAGGACATTCTTCTGATTTCCTCCTCAGTTAGGGTTCTCTTCTGTCTCTTGAGTACTTGCCCTGCATAATCTCATTCATTTCCATTGCTTTCAATACACTGTATCTGCTGACTGTTTCCAAATTACATACTCACATATCCATTAGCCTTCTTGCTATCTCAGCTTGGATGTCTGATAAGTATTTCAAATATAACTTGTTGAAAGTGGGTATCTTGAGTTTCCCCCATAACCTACCTTCCTCTACCCAGGCTTCCTAATTACATGCCCCGTGGTGCTCAAGCTAGAAACCTGAGACTCTTCCTCGATTTCCCTCTGTCTTGCATCCTCACAACCAGGTGATCACCAAGTCCCATCTATTCTTCTGAAACATCTCAATTTCCTCTAGTTCTCTCTATGTCCACTGCCACCATCCTGGTCTGTATCATCGCTGGCCTGGATTACTGCCAGACACCCTTGGCCTGTCTCCCTGGAGTCATTCTTGCCCCCCCACCCCCATGCATTCTCCTTGCAGCATCCCTGCCTGTAACTCTAAACCAAATGCCACTCAGGACTCAGGATACATTACAGGAGTAAAGTCAATAGAGGTTGCTTATGCATTGTATGATGAGAAGGAAAGAGAACTCAAGAACGGCTAAGGTTTTGCTAAAGCAACTTCAAGGGAGGTGATGACTTTTATCAAGGTGGGAAAGTTTGGGTCAGGTATAGGTTGGGCTGATGGGGGTGGTTAGGAGGGGCGATCAAGAATTTTCAATGTGCTAACCTGAAATGTCAATTAGCCAAGCAGAGGTGTGCTATAGTTGGATAGAAATGATAGACAGGATAGATATTTGTTGAATGAATAAGTGAGTCAAGCTAGGCTACCAGAGAAGGAAATTTAGGCGAAAGATTTGGAAAAGTTATTAGGCTGAGAGGTGACATCCTAATGGAAATCTCTAGTATTATTTGGATATACAGGTCTGAAGATCAATAGGAAAATTAGACCTGGAGGCTTAGACCTGAGGGTCATCCTGAAAGTTTACAGTATGGAAAAGATAAGACAGAAGTGAAACTTCTAGAAAATTATTTTCATGTCATATTTTTTTCAAAATATAATTAGTTTTATTGAGTCTGATGGGGAAATGTTTAGCGTCATCTCTGTCTTCTACCCACTAGAAATCAGTAGCCTTCCCCCTCCCCCCCAGTTGTGATAATCAAAAATGTCTCTAGACATTTCTCCATCCCCTGGGGCGGGGCAGGAATCACCCTCAGTTGAGAGCTACTGAATTAGAAGCATGGCGATGAGAAAATTGGTACTTCCTTTTAGCAACTGAAACGCTAGTATTTGAGAATATTGAAGAAATAGCTACAAAGCAGTAGCATTCTGAGCTTTTATCCCGCAGAAAGCTCTTGAAAGGATTTGATAATTAAGCAGGCTGCACGTCCCCCGAGGGTGTGGGGTGGGCCATGAAGAGGGTCGTCGACGGGAGCTCCCTGCGGGCGAGCCACGCTGAAGCCCAGGACAAGGAGAGACGGCTGGGCTCCTGGGCTCAGCGTTGCAGACAGCCCTCCGTCCCCCGGGAATCCTGTGTGCTCTCCACCGGCGGGCGGCTGTCACAGAAACAGACGAACTGTTCCCAGCACTGCTGGACCCGACGGGCTCTTATTTCATCCGAGAAGACTCAGTGCCGCTCACCTGCTGCCCCCTGGCGAGGCGGCTGGGGGATGCCCGATCAATTGAGGCACCTCCCGGCTTAGGTTCACGGCCGGAACTGTCAAACTGGCTATGAGCTTGAATAGCAGCGTCCAGGAGACCAGAACACGTTGGCCTCCCAGCTTTCCTCGCGTCCTTGCTCCAAATTGCATCCCTAACACTCACCGGCGGCTTCACAAACGTGGAGAAGGGGAAGGCACAGGAGAGGGGCATGGTAGGGTGACAGAAAGGCACGGCCATTAGAGGAAGCGTTTCCAACGAGGTAAAAATAGCCCCGTGAAGCGTGGGCCGGGCAGCCCCTTGCACCGGGAACATGCTCTCCGTCGCCCTCTGCTGCAGAAACGAGTGCTGGAGGAGACCTTTCTGTTAGAGGCACAGACTCAAATGTGCACCAATATAGGCCACGGGATGACACTGCTCCTTACGAGTTGCAGCTAAAGACAGAGCATCTATTTTTGTTTGAGCGCCAGGGAAAGAAAAGCTCATCACAGACAGCAGAGTTCCTTAGCACAGATTTAGATATATTGAGGGACTAATGCTGTGCCTGAAACATAACAACTGCACATGCGAAGGTGAGGCAGGGACAGGAAACAGTGCAGAGAGAGTGTTGAGGTGATCCCTACACCAGGAATGTCTGAGAGGCCACGCTCCCTGTACTTCTTCAAAGAAGAAATCTGGAATTTAAAAGTCACGCCACACCAATTGTTAAAAAAAGTATTCATATTTTTAAAAGATTTATCACAATTTCTCTAAATGGGGGTCATCCATAGTACACCTAAAATATTTTTGATTTACCAAAACTGTTTATTCACAAGGAATATATATATATATATATATATTGCATAAAGCAAAAATCCTCATGTATGTATCTGCATGTTTTATCTGAGTTAGGGTTTTGAATCAAGGAATTTGAAGAGAGGAGAGACATGAGCTGTTTTGAAAAGATTCTGGCTGCTGTATTGGGAATAGACTATAGGAGGCCAGGGTGGCAGCAGGGAGAGCAGTTAGGGGTACTTTGGTATTCCAGACAAGATGACGGGGTGGTGAAGCTGGTGACAACTGGGAGAGAAGAGATTCTGAGCTGGAAATATGACTTAAGATGTCTGTTAGACATTTGACTGGAGACGTCACGTAAGCAGTTGAATATAAATCTGGAGTTCAGAGGAGAGGCCCAGGCCAGAAATATCAAATTGGAAGGCCTCAACATACAGTTGCTATTTAAAGCCATAAGACTGGATGAGATCACCAAGAATAGAGTCTCGGGCACTGTGAAGTTAAGAGGCTGGGGAGAAGAGGAGGAATCAGCAAGGGTGTCTGAGGGGGAGACTCAGTGAGGCAGGAGGAAAACAGAGTGAAGCCAAGTGAAGAGAGTGGGAGAGGAGTGATGCCTGCTGAGAAGGTGGGTAACAATCTCTGCTACGCATGGTTAGGATTTCAACATGCGTATTACTACACTGTGGTAGAAGGTGGGCATAAAGACTTGGACAGATCGTAATGACACAGAGAGGGTTTAATTAGGAGACTGGTTTTGATGAGGGGAGTGATAGGATCAGAACTGTGTTTCAGAAATAACAGTGCGACAGTGCAGCATTTAGAAGCATATACACCATGGTGGTGTGGTGGTAGAGAAATGATTCTTAACTTTTTGCTTGTATACTTTGCATTGCCTCATTAACTACCATGAAGATGTATTATTTTTGTAATTTAAAAACTATTAAAGAAAATTAATTAGAAATATGAGAAGACTGGAAACTAATAATTGCAAAGTGCATTCTAACAGCTCAGGAAACAGATGACTGGGGTTCTAACGAGGACACTGGCAGAGAGATGGTATGAAGTCAGACCCTTTAGATTTTCAGAACCTGGTGATCTGCTAGGGACTGGTTAGGGAGACAGGAAGATGGAGGGTGGTGCTATCCAGCTCAGAGGGCACATGTACCTCCTCACCCACCTCTCCCAACCATAGCATAACTTGAAGCCTCCTCTCCCAAAGTGCCTAGCAAATGTCTCCATATCTTGATGTTGCAGGAGTTACGGGATGAGGTTCATTTCTAACATTGACAACATAGATGAATCAGTTGTACAAATGATTTAATTCAAACTCATGATGCTTTTTTCTGATAGTAAGAACTGGAGGTATAAAGTGATAAAATGTATTATTAAGATAACTTTGAGGGGACAACCTCTTCAAGTGATAAGCAGTCTCCTTTACGACATGGCTTTCTGACAAGAACTAGACACCTGGTTTTGCTAACTTGCCAATGCACTTTTTAACATTTATCTGTCCATGAATAGCAAACAGAAAAGTGACACTGCCCACATCTTCTCACTAGGTCTACCTGCATGTACAGCCTTCTCCTAAATCAAAGGACAAAGGTGACGAACTGAGGGGGATACTTTGCAACCTGTTAGACAGTCAACAGAAATGCTGAGTAGGCAGTGGAATGGATTTAGGTATGTACCTAGTTAGCCTTAGCTTTCGTGAATCATTGATTCTACCTCCAATATATTGACCTGAAGTTTGACACACAGCACTTCTAAGGCTTGTCAGAGAGTGAGAGAGAATCATCTGGAGAGGATTGCTTTAATAATATTCAGATAACCAATTCCACCAGAATCTCAACTCTATGGTTGGATCGAGCTAAGCCGTGAAAGAGCTGTTTACTGGCATTCCAATACTTTGGAAGTTCTAAAGATTTGCTTTTACTGAGTTGCACTTCAACATATTTTGGGTCTCTACTGTGCCTCAGGTCTACCGACTTTCAATCTAGGGATGTTAACATGGATTACCCCATCACAGAATCCTCACTATGAAGCGCCATGGGAGAACTGTCCTTCAGGCCTTGATACCAAGATAATGGTACACTTCTGGATTATGTGTCTGACCCTGTGGAGACTTGTCCATGTAAGTTCTTTCCAAGGAAAAGAAAGTTCCGAGTTGAATTCGCTGCCTAATTCTAATAAGTATTCAGGCTATTGTGGCATGTATTGTTTTTAAATATACCCCTGGGGTTTATCTTGTCTACTGATTTTCCATTTAACTATAATTGCCTTATATACTTATCTCTGTGTGTTTTAATAAGCTATCCCATTTTTATTTTTATTTTTTAATGAGGCAGGAAACAAACAAAATAGCAAACCTTGGCCTCAGGGTAGACCCACGAATGGGGAAGGGAAAGGGAAATGTGAAATGAATTGTGTTAAGTTAAAAAGGTCATTGATAATAGAGATAAAAATGGTAAAATGTAAAATAAACTAAAAGGATATACCAGAAGGAAAATGCAAGGACAACATCCTTAGCACATTTTCTGTGTACTACTGAATTCACTCACATCGCCTTTTAAAAACCTCCCAAAACTATGATACAAATCTCATGAGCCATCTAATGAATTCTGAATGTCATTTTGATTTAACGTAAAATGTCAAGAACAATTTCTATCATATAAGTAAATTAACATAATACATTCCACAGAAAGTGAATTCTACCAAAGGCAATTTTAATTTGCTAAAACAAACCGAATAGAAATTTTTTTCTTTCTGCCACAACTATCATCTTAAAAACAACATCCAGAATTCAAACAATAACCTATTTCCAGGTGTTACTTAAACGAAAATATTTGTGTAAAAAAAACCACTGGCAAACAAATAAAACCAGAGCCAAAAATACATAATTCTTGCTATGAATTTTCAATTGTTTTATTTTTCTGTCCTGAAACTGTTATGTTTACTTAGAATCTTATAGTGTAATAGAAACAGACATATTAATCCACTGAGCCTCTGCATAAACAAACATTTTTAGAATTTACTCACGATATATTCTTCAAATTACCACCACAAAACCAACTGCTTATAAAGAATGTTTTAAACTATACTGATGATTTAAAAACAAGCATGAAACCAACATAAAAACAAAGAATCTTCCTCTCTTTCAGGAGAAATGTTTTACGTGAAGTCATCCTCTTTGAACATCTTTGGTGTCAATTCTGCGTGAACCAGGACGGTCGCTTCCTGTCTCGTTCAATGATCCTCTTGCCCTGATCTCGTTCAGAGGCTGTCTCTCCTGAGTACAGCACCATAGTCTCTACGTTAGGAGCCTTAAAAGGGTCCCCTTCTTGTTTCCCTATCTGTCTTCTGATTTCTGCAGTCTCCTTGCACACCTTCTCATAGCAATAGCCACAAAGGACGTGTTTCTGCTTCAGGTGACCACACTCAGGACAAACGTCTATATTGTTCTTTAAAAACAAACAAACAAAATCATATTTAACAAGAGGCAAAATAATGCACAAATAATCACAGGAGTGATGCTTATATTTGAACTTTCTTGGAATGTTCATGCTGCACAAGGTCATATACCATCTAGTTCAACCTCACTTTAATAGGGAAACTGAGGACAAACAACATTGTGTTTGAATTAGTAGAAAAATTGGGACTAGAACTCAGGTCTACCGACTTTCAATCTGGTACATTTTTACTTAAACAGGGTGGTCATATTATGTAAAATGGTACTCAATTCCCCACCTTCAGTAGTAAACACCTAATAAGGAGTCCATCACATGGGGTGATCCCTACAGCCAGCATCTTAAATAAGAGACCAAGGAAAAAGGAAATACTTTTTCTTTCTATCTATCCTGGGGAAAACAAGATGACAAAGACATTACAGGTTGGCTTCCCCTGCTTTATCACAGTGTGATTAAAATTCCTGTATGAAGTATAGTTGGTATGTGGTGTAATTTTTCTTTTTATGAATGAGTGTTGATTATTCCTTAATGTAAAACTCCCTTCCTAATAGTTACACTTTGAGGGTATTTTAAGGAGTTTTTATACATGTCTATCCAACTTTAATAAGACAATTATAACCTCTAAAGAAGTCTTTTTGACGTGTTCTAAAGGTAGTTTTGAAATATAAGGCAAAATAGTAAACAGGAACACCAAAGAAACTCCAAACACTTCATAAGATTAATATGTGAACATTTGTAAGGCAGATGACAAAAAGAATTTCATTTTCTGAAATGAAGAAAGAACCTTGCAAATTACTTGCCTTACCAACTTCTCATTTTACTCTGCCACACTGGAAACCTGACTGCACATCCAACTGGAGGTACGGAAAAGATACGCAGTCAGCTGGTGCTCTCTTCCTGATCAAAGCACACAGAATAATGCACTATATGCAGCAGAAAACAATTCAATGAAGAATATGACTGCACAGGATAAGAGCACAGGATTCTTTTCCCTCAGAATAAATGCAGTCAGGGAAACCATGTAATAGATTGGTGCAAGATCTCATCCCTAAAATCATAAATTCTCTCAACCAATTGTATGAATTATTGTTCTTTTAATTAATGAAGTATTTTTCACTTCCAGACTTTAAGTCCCAACTGTGACTCAGTAATACTTTTTGGCTTAAGTTCTAAAGGTTTGGTTTAATACTAAATGCAGACGCTTACCTAAGTCAATTCTCTGTTCTTTAGTTTCATCTGCACTGCACCGCTGCTGTGGAATGCCATGGAGTAAACAGTAATTCAATTTATGGCTGTTAAAGCCATAAAATAACAGATCAAAGGTAATAAACACTATAATTTTTGTTTACTAGACCAATGAAGAGAGTGTATCTATGGTGGGGGGTGGGGGAGGAATTTGGAATTGTCTGAGGACAGGAACACACAAAAAAGTTTCAAGAGAAGAACTTGGGCTTAAGGATCAGACTACCAGGGCTCAATCCTGGCTCCACCACTCAACAGCTTGTAACCACAGCTGCTTCACCCTAAAAATTAGCTAAGCAATATTTACTTTGGATGGTTGCTGTGAGGATTCGATGAGATAATTCACATAAAGCACTTAAATACATCATAGGCACTAAACAGATGTTAGCTTTTTTATTACTTATCTAAGTATTTTCCTTCACAGTATTTTATTGCACACAGTGAAGAACAAAGTATGTAAGGTCTAGTAAAACCCAAGATCCAATATACCTACTGCTTCTGACTTTAATTTTAGTTAGGCTCTGCCATAGTTCAGATGTTTACTCATATATGGTTCAAAATCACACAGCTCAGGACTGGCACAGCTCACAATCAAAAGTCATGCAGGCTCTTCATAACCTGGTCCTCCGTTCCAGGCTCCAGACTCTCTCCTTGACTGTCTTCCTAATATTTAGGCTACAGGACAGTAGACATATACACATACATAATAAAAACATTATATTTTATTTAGGCCAGAGAAAAGTAGACATACAAGAATAATTTACCCATAGGCTATATGAATATACCAAGAGGATATGCAGCGGTACACATGAGAAAAAGCACACCCACAAAAATCAACATATTACCTTAACTTTAATAAGCTTATGAGGGTTTCTTCTCCTACACCGGTTAACTTCAATGCTGCGTCTGTTTTTAGGAGCTGCCATCCAAAAGATACTATCCAAAAGGCTGGAAATCTCCTTACTTCCATTGGTATCGTTTGCTGGTTCCGTAAATATAGCTGGACCTTGGACCACTAATGCTGGCCCTACAAAATAAAATAGGGAGATACAGAATCGGTTTCTAGCTTCTAAAATGACTATATACAGATATCATTCTCCTTAACGATCAACAGTGATATGCCAACAGACACATATAAAGATAATTTAGAATACTACATTCAACAGACATTTACAGAAAACCTTAGCTATAAAAATTTACTAAAGCTTATACATAAAGCAATTTTAAAGAACACAAAATTTTTTCTTAGAAGCACCTGCTAAAGTGAATCAGTGAAATGCTACCCAGAGTTTTTCACCTTATGAAGAACAGAACTCAGGTTTAGTAGTAAACACAAATAAAAGTCTGAGAGGCACCTAATTTAAACAAAACAAACACTCAATTGTCCACATTCTACTTGGTGGGCAGTACCTAATCACTTTACAAGTAAATCTAAGCTTGAGATTCCCAAAATGCACTTCTGACCTGCACTAAGATACCTGCCTACTGGCTCTTTTTTATTATATTCAAATTGAGTTGGCTCCTTTGTCACATAACATGGTAGGCCCTTTAAGTCACCCAGTTCTTCATAATATTAAACTTGATTCCTGTCTGTTCTCTAAGGAAGAGAACTAGTTCACCACTCTTTGTGTGATATTAATTTATTTATGTGCTTCTCAACGTTTCACTTTTGTTTTTCTAAATTGTTTATAAAATCAAAGAGATTCCTTTACCCTCTCCTTGCTATTCCTCAGACTTGCAATACTTCTTTTAACTTTAGGAGCTCTTAAAAACATACAAAGCTGTCTAACACTTGATAACTGGCATTCCTTTTCAATATACCTAAAAGTATGGCTAAGCATAGGCCAGTGGTTAACTGCACAGGCTCTGAATGGCCCGTGTGGCCTTGGGACCTCTCTGAGCCTACTTCTTCAGTTGAAAGGTGGAGATACCTAATGGGATTGTTGTGGAGATTATCCAGAAAGCACATGTAGAAGGGTTTGGCATATAGTGGGCTCTCTGTTCACAATGTATTATCATGTTCGAGATACCTTAGAAATCGAGTAGAATATAAATGTCAAAGCAATGACAATTTTAACACCCAAGACACTTCCAATTAAAATTAGTTCCCGGGGGAAACACGGGGAACAGGATTCAACGGCACAGAGGTCAAACACCACAGAGGAGGACAAACTGCTTTAGGGAGTGGGAGGATTCGAAAGAAAAGATAAGAGGATCCAGGTAGAGGCGGCCCTTGAAGCCAAGCTAATGCGCTTGGGTTACATTCCGTGTAGGAACGGAGCAAAGGACTTCTTTTTTGCGGGAGATGAGGAAGCAAAAACAGCTGTCTCTTGTATCTAAGCAAGTCAAAGCTCAGGACAACATGCGCTACGCGAGGCCGCGGATCAGAACGCGGGAGGAGGGCGCGGTGTGCGCTGTGTCCACCACGCTGCCTGGGGTCCTCTCATCCAACCCGTTCTCCACGGCGGCCTCCTTTACCTACCCCACGGAGGACTGGGAAAGCCTAGCCGGCTCTGCTGAAGTTTCCGCTGCAGCCGCTCCCAATAGTTCCGGAGAAGTCCCCGAGCTGCTGGCCACGGCGGAACTACCAGCACCAGCATGGCCGACGCCATCTTCCTCGCCCGATTCCGCTCCCGCCCGTCTGCTGGGTCCCACCCCTACCTCGAGCATGCGCATAGACGCAGAGTCGGACAAACCCCGCTCCCCTAACTACAACGCCCAGCATGCCCCTGGAGCGGCTCCGACTCTCCTCCAATCAAAGAGAGAGAAAGGAAGGAGCGGGGAGGGGAAATGAACAGAAACTGGCCGCAGTGCGCATGTGTGCGGATGTGCCTTGGATCTTCGGGTAAAGATGGCGGAGCGAGGTTACAGCTTTTCGCTGACAACATTCAGGTAGGGAAGGGGCCCCGGAGGTCCTCCGCGTAGCCGAGATTGCAGGAGCTCTGCCGACCGGGTTTTTTCCGTCCTGGTCTCTCTGGCTTGGTGCTTTCGGAGGGCCTATTAGCGAATGGAGGTGGAAATGCGGCTTTGCAAAGTCATTTGCCCGGCCCGCCCGGGGTTCGGGGAGCAGCGGTCCCGGGAGGCCGCGGGAACTTGGGTCTGGGGATCCGGCGCGACCTCGGAGTTGCGGGAGGGTAAGGCCCTCAGCCAGGATTTCCTTTCACTTTGGAGACTAGAAAAGAAGGCAGATTTGTATTAGCTATCTCCGGGCGTCCCGTTCAGAACTCGGGATTTCTTTCCTGACCCAAGTAGGCCTGCTTTGGGAGCTTCTGGACCTCGGAATCTTGGCCAGATCTGTGGGGTCCCTTTTTCTCGAAAAACCTCAACTTTACAGTTAGATCTGAGTCTTAGTCTCCCTTTGGCACTGGTGTCTTTCGAGATCTCCTCCCGCTTTCGGTTTCTTCGTTACCCCGTTTAGGAGGAACATGAGGACTAACGATGAAAACGCTAATTTTCCTATCGCCTTGGTGAGCCCCAAACTACTGGACTACATTTGCGTGGCCAATTTTTTTTTTTTTTTTTGGAGGCGGATATGTTTAAAAAAGATTGTAGGCTTTTCTGTTTTAGAACAAGAGATTAAAATAATAAGTATATTCTTCCAAATACGATTGAGATGAACCGTCGTTCTCAACGTGAGGAAACTATCATCGAAGGATTTAATAAATCCACCGGGAAGGATTCAATTTGGTCATTTTCTTACGGATCAGTAATGCCTCATTTAGTTAAAATGTAGTCCTGTCTGACGGCTGAAGGCAGGCGGGATTTAACTTGTTGAGTCCTTTCTGTGTGGGTGCAACTGAACCTTTCCATCTCCTTCCACTACCGTGTGTGATAAATGTTATCGCAGCATCTACCGATGAGCTCACCACTGGTCGGACAAAATGAACAACTTGTGCAAGGTCATAGTGAGTAGCTGAGTTAACATTCAAACTGAGTTCATTCTGATGAGAATTAAAACACTTCCATTAGTTGTCTTCTTAAAGTCCTAAAATACCTTCCTCACTCTTGACAGTTTTCATTAATAAATGAGGGTATGTAATAGTTTTTTTTTTTACCTTTGAATGAAATTAATTTAATTCTGTAATAAAAGATCTCATCATATACAATGACAGAGAACAGTATGTGCCCCAGGTAGCCACTGTTTGTATTTGTGAACAAAGCGAACGTAGTCCTGTATGTCTAAGAACATGTAGTCCTAGTGGAGCTGAAACATAAAACAGACATATATCATCAGGGACTGAATCTCTTTAAAATAAATTGCTTTATTAAAGTAAACTCTTGTTTTTTAACATGATGGTTCAACTCTGTTTTAGATAAAAAAAGAAAACATTTGTTTCTAGCCTGTGGTAATCAGAATTAAACTCTTAATGGTGGAAGTGATAAGAGACTGTTATGTAGAGTGGAAAGGTGTTCTTGTGGATTACATTCAGTTAGGGATATTGACAGTAAATGAGTAAACAGATTGGTGCCTACATTTGAAAAATGTTTTTCCCTTGCGCAGGAATTTTTATAAAAAGAGGGTGAAAGAAGGAACATAACTTCAGATTGGCTAGTCAGAAAAGGCCAGTGCTTGGGTGTGATTTTTGAGACTGGAAGATGAAAAGGAGCCAGCTCTTTGAAGATTTAGGGGTAGAGAGAGTGGACAGAGGGAATAGCAAATGAAAGTCCTGAAGCTGGGAAAGAAGTTTAACTCTTAAAGGAATTGACGGAAGAGCCCTGTGCTAGAGTAAGTGAACAAGAAGTTAGTGTGGGTCAGGGCCAATCATGAAGGGTCCCATAGGCAATAGTAAAGAGTTCTTATTTTGAACCAAGAAGTAATTATGAGATTTAAGTGAAGGAGTACAAAGGTAACTCTGGCTGAGGGAATGGAAGGAAGGGTGAAAAAGAGGAAAACTAGTTAGAACGCTATTTCAGTTATCCCAGGTAGTGATGCTGGTGCTTTGGGGTGGGGGTAGTGGCATGATTGAATACAAAGATGGGTGAGTGCTCAGTGAACTCATAGGTTAGTGAGCTTTCACACAGAAAGACAATGGTAAAGGTATATACAGGTGATTACGGGATCAGAGAAAAGGTATCTGTTAAGTTTGAGCCATTAAAATGTTCCCCAGAGGTGGTTGAACTAGGTATTAAATAATAATTGACAACTGGTTAGACCCAGAAAGTCATGATATGATTATTGAAATAGTGACCATTAAAGGAAATCAGGTACAGCCTAATTTTTTAATTTAAATGCCTGTTGATGTTATTCCACTTTCGTCAGCTAGTTTTGTCATTTAAGGCATTAAACTGCTGTGTTTAGGCTTATTTCTTAAATAGGTCTAGATATGTCTCTCTCAATCAAAAGATTTGTGGACTCCTGGTACTAGGTTATGTGCTGGAATCCTGACCAAACAGCTTATACTTTGTTGAGGAAGACAAATAATGTAAAAATAATCCAAGTATGATGAATCTTAGCCCAAGAGGAAGTACAGGACACCATAGGCATGAATGTATAGGATTCGACCTAGTCTGGGTGGTCAGGGCAGCTTCCCTGAGGACATGACATTTCTACTAAGGACTGGAGGATGACCAGGAACGAGTTCATTAGGCAGTGGGGGAATGTGTTCCAGACAGAGGGATTGGCTTGTCAGAGGTGTTTTGAAATCTAAGAGTAGTCTGTGTGTCTGGAGCAAGGTGGCATGGTGCTAGTTGAGGCTTGAATGACAAAAGGAGTATCCGTAATTTTATGAAGATATAACAGATGACCTGAAAATCAAAATTATCTTTTTAGTAGTAGGCTGGAGATATAGACCTAGCTGTGTCACTTTAGACAAATTACTTTCACTCAGGGACTTTTTCTTTCTCTGTAAAATAAGGTTGGTCTGCAAGGTTTGTGATGATTGTAATTCAACAACTAGATTGAGATGAAGTATGACCTAAAAGGCCAGTTTGAGACTAGTGTTTGGCCACCAAACCCATGGAGCCAGATTTTTAAGTGTAATGAGCTCATGGCTTCTAGAAATAGTTTTATGTTATATTGAAAATACTTTGGTGTGACTGACATCTAGGTCTTACATCTTAGGCCATGTCTCCTTTCTAAAATGTATGACTCCTGCCTACATGAAATGTATACTGTTGTTTGGGTGTTAACAGGCACATGCATGTTCTTAATAATACTACTGTTCAGTGTTTACTTAGTGCTACTTTTGTGCCAGCAACTTTTATAAGCATCACTTCATTTACTCTTCACAGCAACCTTTGAAATAGGTAACTACTGTAGTAGTAGTATCCTCATTTTACAGATGAGAAAACAGACACAGAGAGGTTAAATAACTTGCCCACAGTCACAAGATTGGTAAGTGGTGAAAGGCAACAGTAAGGCTGCTTTCAGTGGCAGACAAGAAAAAACAGCCAAAGGAAAGATGAGTGCTTCACTATGAATATGTTCAAATCACCTGGTAAACTTAGCTTCTGTCCAACTTCATGATAAATTTCAAAGCCCAGCTTTTCCTTGGTGCTTGATTAATGGATTTGACCTATATATCTGCCTTTTCTCAGAGATGTTCCTATAATAAATATTTGAGAATGTGTGAATTTACCTTTGTTTCTTTTTAAGCCCGTCTGGTAAACTTGTCCAGATTGAATATGCTTTGGCTGCTGTAGCTGGAGGAGCCCCTTCAGTGGGAATTAAAGGTAATTAAATGCTTCATTCATTCAGATACCTGTTAATAGTTAGCCTAGTGTTCTTTTGGAATTAATTAGTAATTTATAAATAAACAGCTGTGGTAGCATAATTTTTAACAACTCTTTTTGTTAATTTACAGTATTCTGAGGTTTAAAGAAAGTAATAAGCTTTAGGTGATTAAAAATGTTTTTCAAAATAAATATAGCACCTTTATCTATTAGTTGTAATAATCCATAAATAGTCTTGCCCATTCAGAAAACTGAGTATTCTTTTGTTTTTCCATTGGTTATATATCGTTGTTCTCTGGCTGTTTTTGTCCTTCCTATAATTTAGAAAAACTTAATTATAAAACTTAAACTAAAAGTATTATAATTATTTCATTCATATAATTATACCATTATATTCATATAAATATACCAGCTAGTCATATAATTATACCATTCTTTAGGTAATTGTGATATAGAAATCCAGAAGAAAAAGTTTTATAAATAAGAGGAAAGAAAGGAGTTTGGGTGAAATGCATTCATAATTAGAAAATTTGAAGCAGAGTCTTTAAACAATTAAACATTTAGTGTTTTTTTTTTTTTTTTTTTTAAGCTGCAAATGGTGTGGTATTAGCAACTGAGAAGAAACAGAAATCCATTCTGTATGATGAGCGAAGTGTCCACAAAGTGGAGCCAATTACCAAGCATATAGGCTTGGT